>NC_088677.1:73077468-75577468 GCF_950023065.1 Planococcus citri | reverse complement strand
TTTTCATCTCAGAGTAATCAAAATAAGGGCACATTTGGGCCTCCTTCCCCCACATATGGACCTCCTGCAAATTCACCTCCGTTTGGAGGAAACTCTCAATCGTTCAGACCCCAAGAATTTGAACGATTTAATCAGAATTCCCGTCCTTTTGACAACTCTGCCCCAGGATTGCAAAATAATTCAAGCCCACAGCGTCCTTCTCCTTCTCCATTATATGGTACACCTTTTTCAAGTCCTACAAGTGTAGGTTTTAGTCAGGGGCCAACTCAAGGAGGACCTTACTCATCCTCCAATGGTCCATCTGCATCAATATCACCAAGTGCACCATATTCAAACACCCCAAATGCCGGTTTTAGCCAAGGGCTGACTCAAGAAGGTCCTTATTCATCTTCCAAAGGTCCATCTTCATCGATCTCACCAAGTTCACCTTTTTCAAACAATCCAAATGTAGGTTATAATCAAGGACCAACTCAAGAAGGCCTCTATGCACCTTCCAAAGGTCCATCTTCATCAATCTCCCCATCATCCAATAGTTATAATTCAGTCCAACAGAGTCGTCCGTCATCTCCATTTCAATCATCATCTGGTTCAAATCCTCCACAAACTGGATATCCACAACGAATACAGAATCAGCCTCAAGGTCTTTCATCAAATTATGGTTCACCTCCTGGTCAAGCAAGTCAGTCACCAATAGACAGGACCAAAACACCGTATACAGTGCCCTCCAATTCATATCAACCACCTTCACAATCCTTTGCAGGTGAAAATTCTCCATTGTCTTCATATTTACCACCATCTTTGAATTCATTCAGTAACCCTACTGGTTTTGGATCCAGTAGCAATGGAGCTTATGAAGCTCCAAGATCACCTACCAATCCAACATCTTCTAATACTGCATTTGCCACCAATGGGTATGAGATTCCTAGATTATCCACCAATACAATACCGTCTGGGTCTAGTGGAGCTTATGATGCCCAAAGATCACCTTCTGGTCCTGGATTTGGAGCTTATGAGGCTTCAAGATCGCCTTCTAGTCCAGGATTTGGCTCCAGTGGAGGAGGTTATGAGGCTCCCAAATCACCTACCAATTCAGTCCCTTCTAGTCTGGGATTTAGTACTAATGGAGGAGGGTACGAAGGTTCGAGGTCACCTACCAATTCAATTCCACCTAGATCTTCATCACCAGTCAACTCCTTATCGCCATTATATGGCACCCCTTCTACCAATTCTTTTAATCAAGAGGTCTCATCACCAAACCAGCAAGGCTACTCTTCTGGACCAGCTAGTTCCCCTGGTTTTGGCACTGGACCAGCTAGTTCCATTGGTTTTAACAGTGGGCCAGCTAATTCTCCTAATTTTGGAACTGGACCAGCTGGTTCCTCTGGTTTTGGAAACATTCCATCTACTACTGAGACTCCTAGACCATCAAATTCTAATCCTTTATCACCCATCTATGGTACGCCAACTCGAGACTACACAGATGCAGTCATAGGTGATTATAACCCTCCTACATCACCCGATCTAGGCAATACTTACTCCAATAGTGCCAATACTGTTGAAGATTTTGCCAATCTCAAAGGAAACACTCAGCCTTCTCAGAGTCCATCCTTAGATCGAGATACTCCAGCTCAATCAGCATATTCTGCTTTCTCACCAGACCCATCAAGACTCTATAGTGTTCCCAGACCATCTACTGATCTCACAAGTGAATCAAATCCATCCTCATTTGCTGGATCAGGTTCAACCAACTCTGAACCTCAATCAGAGTCAAATTTTGGCTCCCCATCTTCATCTTATTTACCACCAAGTCAGTCGGTTAATGGGGCATTTAGTAACGATGATATAGTTCCTTCCACATCATACACGTTACCAAGTGACCAGCCCAGTTCATCTCAACCAGGGGCATCCAACACTGTTAAGAACGTCAATCGAAATGTGGGATCTGATTTAATCACTGGAGCATCTACATCACCATTTTTACCATTCAAAGACGATTCATCTAAACCAAATGCTGCACCAGCACCATCCAGAGCAACTTATGAGAAATCCCAGGAAATTACCTCCAATGATCTTACCTTCTCTGGATATGAATCGGTAAAGAACTTGATCTTTTCTTCAAGAAGATGAAATTAGATGGATGCAAATACCTACTAATATCTTTTTTTTTGCAGGTTAAACCAGCCAAATACCAATTCAATTACGATGTGAAAGGATCAGGTCCAGAGTTTAGTCACCAAGAATCCAGAAATGGCAGCACTACCTCTGGTTCATATGGTGTGGTTCTTCCTGACGGCCGCAAACAAGTTGTCGACTATGAAGCTAACCAAGAAGGTTTCCATCCAAAAATACGTTACGAAGAAACTCCCAATAATTCTTTGCAACAAAACAACGATCAAAATCAAGGTTACAACTACTCTCCCAGTAATCCTGCGCAAAACTACAGTTCACCTTCAACTCAAAACTTGGGCTCAAGTAACCCAGGTTCTAGCTCAAATTACCCTCAAACACAATCATCTTATTCAAGCAGACCAGATTACAGTATAGGAACTCCGGTTAACCAAGGTTCCTATACATCTCCATATGATGCATCATCATCTCCATTAGGATACCCAGCAAATAATCAAGGATCTGAAGCAAATTTTAATACTTATAGTAATCAGGGCACAAGTCCAAGTAATCCAGATGGGTCTACATTTGATTCCAAACCTAGTAATTCTCAGTTTGATGATAATAATGGATATGATTACACTCCAGGAGGTAACTCGAATAACCAAGTTAGCAGCTTTGATTCTACAGGATATCCAGCTGCTCAAAATGGACCAAAACAAGTTCCATTTTATACGTAAAAGATGTCTTAATTTAAATCATTATTATGGAAAAATTACCCACTCACATTATTTATACATAAATTATATTTTCCGTACAGTGAATGATGAAATTCATACCTATCTATGTAACTACTACCTTCCTGTATTCTTTTGACCAATTTTGTATCGTGTTCATTAGATACTTTTACCTATAGGTATACCTACTTGTAATTTTCAATTGTGCATTTTTTTTAAATTGTATATAATGTACATAGATATACTTTTTTATTTTACCTATGTTTATTATTGTATCACTTGTGAATGAGTACCTACATATTTGATGAATTGAAAAAAAATTTATGGTTTATGAAACATGAAACAATTATTGCCATCGTAAAAAAATACACTATTTATGATGTTACTTACATGCTTGCTTAATACTGTTGTGTTTTAATTTCAAAGAGGTGGAGATGTTAGATTTATGTTCACGATTCAATTTGACATCGTTCGTTTAAAATCAATTTTTATGACAGAAAAATAACATAGATTCTAAACTAAATGTAATTTGAAACAATAGTTGTTGGAATCCAATTCGACATTATGCAATCGCATAGTCCACATTTTAAGTTACTGTTGATTGATCTCTTCAAACAGAAAGATTTGTTCATTAGATACCTAGAGACTTAATGAGAGTGGTAAATACATAATAATTGTTTTATGAAAATATCAATGATGAATACCTACAGAGATAGATGATTTATTTGTGCTGACCATTTTTAATTTCTTAATAATGTAGGGTTGTAGAAGCTTCGATTTCTGATAAATTTTTTAAAATTCAAATTGACCATTTTTGGAAATTTAGGCTTGTGTTTAAAAGTTCCTACACGAATTAGAGTTGGCGAGAATAATAATGCTGGAACTAATATCAACTCTCTCGAACCAAATTCCACATACTTCGGTCATTTCTTTCTAGGTCTTTCAGCATGACTCGAACTTTTCAGAGTCTCAAAGTCTCTCCGGACCAAAAATCGGATTGTGTCTTATCCTCAATTTCTTTCAAACGCTTATGCCCACATTTGAACTGATTTGATCGAAATGGTGAAATTTGAATTCAGCAGGCAGGTTTCAGTCAAGAAACGACCAATCGTGCAAATTTCAAAAATTTCCTCATAAATAAAATAGTGCCTGCAGGAAATTGAACCAAATGTGGATAAACTCGAAAAATGCACTTGCATTTTTGACATAAAAAGCAAATTATTTGGCAGCAAAAAAATTGTGATTTTTTTCCAAAATTCTGGTAAAAAAAACTGTTGGATAATTTTAATTTTAGAAAACACCTACTTATTTTGGACAATTTTGACATTTTTTACAATTCTTACAAAAACGTAGGATTTTTTGAAATTTTGGCAAAAAACTACAATTTTTTGGTAATTTTGGTGAAAAAAAAACTGTTTTTTGGCAAATTTTACAAAAATTATTTTTTTGCAACAAATAAAAGCAAGACTTTCTGGAAATTTTGACCAATAGGAAAAAGTTTTCTGCAGCTTTGGCAAAAAAAAACAAGATTTTTTGACAATTTTGATATAAATGAACCAGTCTAATGATACTTACTTATACCTATACTTACCTACACTCAACTAATTTACGAGTATCATCGAAAGGGACTTTTTCACCAAGTAGGCCCATTTTTCATGGGAGCCCACCCGGCTACTGCCCTTTTTGACTTCTCTGTAAATCCACGTTTGTCTTGAATCATCTGAAAGATTTTCATACTAATTACTCATTTTCAATAATTTCGTAACCTTTTCAAAAATATACTTACATTGCGTAAGTAAGTACCCAAGAGTTTCTCTATGAGCCAAGCATAACTTCTTGTATGTACCTACATATCATAAAATCCTCCATTTTCAAAAACACTATTTTATAATATCAATACACAAAGTAATAAAAATGTATCTTGAGAACACTTTCAAGAACCAATAGAACATCAGATACTATGCAAGGCGTGTCTCTAGTAACTAATAAGAAACGTTACGAAATGCGACGACTCAGATAAAGTACCTAACCCTAATTCAAAACGCCTCTCTTTTCAAAAAAAAAAATCGCAACTGTACATTTTTTCAAATCATCGCAGGGATTAGTGATACTTAATTCTTCATTTCTATACATTTTTCGACGAGTTGAATCATAGTTCGTGGTGCGTTTGATTTTCTTCAATAAATTATGGAAGATGCGGAAAAATCACCATCATCGGAGTCGGATAAACAATACGTTATAACGAGACGTCCTAAATGTGCAAGGTGTAGAAATCACGGTATGATTTCTTGGCTCAAAGGTCATAAAAGGCAGTGTAGATTCAAATCGTGTATTTGCGCCAAATGCAATTTGATTGCTGAAAGGCAACGTGTAATGGCAGCTCAGGTAGGCGAATTACAAAATCTTTTATAACCAAATCATTTAATTTACTTATCATTATTATCATTATTATTATTTTTTTAAATATTGGAGTACTTAATTAAAATACTTAGGTAGGTACTTACTTATTTACGTACTTGTAAGGTACCTACTAGTCTTGAAAAGCTCATGAATTTTGTGTTTATTTAAAATCAAATCAAAAAAATTCAATTTCAAATTGGAAAAATTGGTAAAATTAGATCGTAGACTGGCAATTTTCTTTTCAATAACATTTTTCTTAGAGCTCTTTTCGACTCACGTTTTTTCTTCATGGAAAATTTTGTGCATTTTGCTGACAAGAAACCTCTCGAGCTATCCATCTAAATTTGAATAGGGTGCAATTTTTGGAAAGAACACTATTTGAAAATCCCATAACCAAAATTTCATACGCTCAAGTTGACGATTTTATGCTTCTTTTTTGAAAAAGAAATAAATATTCACGCAGAAAAATGATAAAAATTAGTCCTGAAACTGATATCAACCTCTCAAATCCGGATTTCACTCTTTTGAACCATTCTGGAGCCTCCAGCGCAATTTTCGATTTCTCCATTATTTCGAAATTTCTCTAGAAGACGTAGAAATTGACTTGAGTGCCTGAAAATCGAGTTGTGGCTTAAACTAGACCTGTTCAATGATTTTATATACATCTGCAGGTGGATTTTTTTGACAAGGATTTTTTTTGAAATTAGAAGGAATTGCTGTTTCTTCACTAGAATAACCCCCCTCCACCCCGAATCTAAATTTTGCACTTTTGAGCCATTCTGGAGGATTCAGCGAGAATCTCGATTTCTCCAGAATTTTGATATTTCTCCAGCAGACCTGGAAAATAACTTAGGTAGCTAAAAGTCGAGTTGCGGTTTTATCAAAAAAATTTTGTTCACAAGAAAAATTTTAAAATTTGCAAGAATCACCGTTTCTAAACTGAAACAACTTTTTAAACTCTAATTCCATATTTTTTAGCCATTCTGAAGCTCTCTAATAATTCTAGAGAAATCAAAAAATATTATCGCCAGAATGGCTCAAAAGTGTGAAATTCGGATTCAGGGAGTTGATATCAGTTTCAAGACTGATTGGCATAATTTTGACTCCATAAAAATATTTATGCAATTTTTTTTTTTAAAGAACAAATCATCCGAACTAGTCGAATTTGGATTTTCGAAAATTTCTTAAAAATCGGAAAATCATCGTAGGTTGCGGAAATTTTGATCGTGGTTTGCCTTTTTTGATTTTTTCCACCCCTTACCTCTTCCTGAAAATTTGAACATCTGCAATTTTGAATCAAGGTTATCCCCAAACAAACCTGAATTTTACGAGAAAAATGTAATTTGAGAAATCAAAAATTTCCTATTTGCAAAAATAAAATTGAAATTCTCAGAAATTGTGATTCTACACTTTTCAGACTGAAACCAACCCTTTTGAATCCAAATTTGATCCTTGGTAGTTGTTCTGGAGCTTCCAGCACAGTTTTCAATTTCTCCAGAATTTTGAAATTTCTTCAGAAAACGTGGAAATTAACTTAGAAATCGAGTTGTGGCTTATATTTGACCTGTTTAACGATTTTATCCGCATTCGGGCCAATTTCAGTGCGTTTTCTTGACCATAATTTTCACCAGAGAAAAAATCAAAAAAATTTTTGATTTGCAAAAATGTATAGAAATTTCTGTTTTTAGACTGAAATTAACACCCTTCTTGCATTCAAATTTCATCATTTGGAGTCATTCTGAAACCTCCAGAGCGATTTTCCAACTCTCCACTCTCTCCAGGATTCTGACATTTCTCCAGAAGGCGTAGAAATTATTTACTCGGGCAGATAGAAATCGAGTTGTGGCTTTTACTTACTTGACCTGTTTAACCAGTGCGTTTTTTGACTAGAATTTAAACAAGGAAAAAAGTAAAGAAAAATTCCTGCTCACAAGAAAATTTATGAAATTTGTACATAGAAATTGCTGGTTTTAGACTAAAATCAACTCTTTAAATCCTAATTTTGCCATTTAGAACCATTGTGTAGCCATTTCAAAATCCTGGAGAAATAGAAAATTGTGGTGAAGGCTCCAGCATGGCTCAAGGGAAGGAGAGGAGAGGAGAGGAGTTGATATTGGTTTCAGGACAAATTTTTATCATTTTCACTGAATAAATATTTATTTACTCATTTATTTTTTTAAAGCACGAATCGCCTGAATTTTCAAATATGAATTTTTAAATTATTTTTCCTCAACTTTTTCCCATTTGTGTCCTGTACTACAAATTTGGCAGAGCTTTTCAAGAATTTGCTTTCAATTATCAGTTAGGTAGGTACCTACCTAGTACAGTTCTACATTCAGCTGGGTGTTTATTCAGTTGCAAAATTTCAACTTATCACTCATGGCTTTTAAAAGCTTCATTTTTAAATGTAATTTTCAATGTTTTGTAAATAATTATATTGCTTAGGTTGCTTTAAAACGCCAACAAGCTGCGGAAGATGCAATAGCAATAGGATTGGCGGCAGTTGCCACTGGAAACCAGTTCGGGTATTTACCACCAGGCCCTATATTTGGTATGAAAATAACTGACCCACAGGGTATGTTAATGGTGAAAACCTAAACATATTTAACATGGGCTAAGCTTATTGTTTTGCTGAACTTTCCGATCCACATTTAATTTTTTTCAAAAATTATAAAATGCACGTCAGAACAATAAAGGCCACTCACATTGCAAAAAGCAGCGAAAATAATGTAAATTCTTAATAAATTCCAATTTATAATATTTTGTTGGGGATTTTCCTATAAATTCTGCAGATAAGATGAACGCCAACAACGCATCCAAAAAGAACCACGAAGAAGTATTGAGTGAAAGCGACCAACCGGAAGAAGCAGATAAGGAAAGAAATGCTGAAAATTCTTCAACCGAAACATTGAGTTCTTCCAACAATCCAGATGCAACAAATTGCGCACTTTCGGGCGAAATTCCAACCACAGCTTTGGAAATGTTGTCAAAATTATTTCCAGAGAAGAAGAAATCTGTCTTGGAGTTGGTTCTTCGTCGATGTGGAGATGATTTACTCAAGGCAATCGAACAATGTAATCCTTTGAAAGAAGACTTGAGCTGTTTCAAATACGACTGTTTGAGAAAACATGGGAAGGAAAGTGTTGAAAAATTTAAAAATTGTCAAATAGGTAACATTTTATTCTGTTTGGGGTGTCTGGTCAGGAGATACGATTTAGCCTCGTGATTCTATTTGAAATTTGTCTATTTTTTCCACAATCATTCGTCCCTTTAATTAGTACATTAATAGACAACATATCCATTTTAAATTTTCTTTTCTGAATGTTACCCCCACTTGCATGAAAATTCTTAAGCTGAACATCCCCTAACCAGACACGTTTCGACTTCCAATCAAAAAATCAAATCACTTGAAAATACCTAATTTCCCTTTTAAAATATTTCCAGAAAAACCCGAATATCATTTACTGAACAAAATCGTCAAATTGGGCAGCGATTCGAATTTCAATCCGTCAAAATCTGCATTTCATCCTTTTGTTCCCGAAGAACCACCAGCAGCTCATCAAAATATACGCAGAGATGAAATGTTGCCCAATTTTCGCCTGAGTTATGGAAATAGTCACAATTTACCGGAAGCTCATCAGAACAACAAGAAAGATGTTCAAGAGTTATCTTCTGTTTTAAACTACAACAACAGATTGTTATCTGGGATGATTACCTCTGGTATTCCACATCACGCGACGCTTTTGCAATTACCCGCCACTCATCATCTATATTCGTAAGTTGATTTTTATAACGAAATTCTTACCAGTTCATTCAAAATATTTATTTGGCTGTTATGTCATCACAAAAAAAAAAAAAAATGAAAAAGCAAGCACTCTTTAGTTTTGCATTAAAAAAAAACTCAGATCAATAATTTTTATTTTTACATTTTTTTTCAGAGGTTCTGCTTCAGTTTTATCTTATGAACGATCTCCATTTTACCAACCCATTGGTGGTCCTTTACATTCAATTTTGGTACAACCTAGACCTCATGGCAGTTGCCGTTGTGTTGAATGTATTACTGCCTCTGCAGATTCCACCAATTAATTTCCATTTGCTTAAGTATTATTCAATATAATGTGTTAATTAAAAGTAAAATGTAACTTTATTTGTTTTATGAAAGCTGTAGTAGTAATTTGTTTTTTGTTTTCTTTGTTTTTTTTTCTCGAACTTCGTACTTATAGATACCAACCTTAATCCTAACACCTTTAAGGAGAATAGTTGCATGAAAAATTTTTTTCTAGTAGATTACGAAGTGTTGGAATTAGGGTATTAATATTATGTTGATGAGGTAGGCAGTGGGATATTGAAGGAGAAAAGGTATTCAGCAAGACACCTCAGAAGAGCCCATTCCGGAAATTGTCATTTTTATCCCACAAACTTCCAAAGTTTTGCTAAAATTGCATTTTTTTTTTATTTACATTTTCACAAACAAAACATAAGACTATTATTTGGCGAATTATGACATGAAAAAAAACTGTGTTTTTGGGATTTGGGAGGCACGCTTTCTAAGAAATTAACAAAAAAAATACACAATTTTTGGAACTTTAAACATAAAAAACTGGGTTTTTGGTGAATTCTGGTAAAAAACAGTACTTGGTTAGAACTTATACATACTTCAGCGAAAAACTGATCTTTTTTCGGAAATTTTAACAAAAAAAAAAAAACAAATTCTATGCCACCAAAAAAAAAGACTTTCTGAAAATTTCAATCTTGAAAAAAGTGTCATAAATAAAACAAGAATTGGCAATTTTTATTTTTTTAAAAACCGACCTTTTTCTGGTAATTTTAAAACATGTGCCCTTTTTACAGTTTTTACAAGAAAGTAGACTTTCTTAGAATTTTGACAAAAAAAATCAAAAAGTTGATTTTTGTTTCAAACTTGTACTTAACTAATTACAGAAAAAAACAGATATTTTGTGACCAAAAAAAAACGTTCTGGAAATTTTTATCAAAAAAAGAATATTTTTCTGGAATTTTGTCAAGAAAACAAGACTTTTTGACAATTTTTGACTAAAAAGAAGGCATTTTTTAAAATGTTGACAAAAGTGGTTTCTGCAAGAATTTCTATAGAAGTTTTGATCAAAAAAAGTTTTTTTTAGCAGTGTTGGTTTTTTTAAAAAAAAACACGAATTTTTAAAAATTAGGATTATAAGACCGATAAAAAGATTTTTCACAATTTTGGCAAAAAAATCAAGAGTTTCTGGCAATTTTGACAAAGCAAAAAAAATCATTTTCCGAAGTTTTGACAAAAAATTACCTATCTAAAACGTCTACCAAAAATTAGAATTCAAGTATAAGAATATCTTGGCAAAAAATTTATCCAAAGCAGTTTTTTTGATGAGAAAACGTAATCAACTAAGTATATTTTCTGAATATTTTGACCAAAAAAAGTGTTTTTTTTTTAAATTGTGGCAAAAAACATAATCATGTATTTCTGGGGGTATTTTATACAATTCTTGCAAAAAAAAAAAAATAAACTTTTTGGAAATTTTAATTTATTTAAAGAAACATCTACCATTAATTATCAGTTTTGAAGAAAATAGATCTTACAATTTCTACAGAAACCAGGACTTTTCGCAATATTCTGGCAAAAAAGTTCTGCTTTTTTTTTGTTGGAAATTTTGACACAAAAGCAGATTTTTTTGGCTATAAAAACCCATTTTCTGCAATATTGGCAAAAAAAACAAGTCTTTGACAATTTTGATTTTACTCTAAAAAAGTCAAGTTGATATTCAGACAACAATCAGATTGGTCTTGACAACTTTGAAGAACAATAGGTAGATAGGATTTTTTCCAATTTTGGCAAAAAACCAAAATTTTTGGGAAGGTTGACCATTATAAACAGGGTTTTTTGCAATGTTGGCAAAACATCCAACTTTTTTGCCCACATTTTTGGATTCAGAGTTGAGGATTTCATTTTTAGATATTAATTTTTTTTGTGATTTTCAATGAATTTGACTTTTTAAGCATTTTTACATCATTTCAATAGGTTTTTGACTCCTTTTCATGTGTTTTAAAGAGCCGTCACAATCATCATCTCGATATGCTTTCAGATTTTTTTTTCATTTCTATAAGTTTTTTGGGCATTTTAACACCTTTCTGACACGTTTTCAATATCTTTTTTTGTGCATCTTGGGTAATTTTTCATCTAAAATTTATCAGTTTCACATTTTGGGTCATTTTTGGTGGTTTTAATGCATTTTTGAGCATTTTCAAATCGTTTCAGTGAATTCTGAACACTTTTTCTTGCATTTTGTGAATGCTGTATTGAAATTTTATAAATTTCAGGGTAATTTTCAGCCATTTTGATGCAATTTTGACAGTTTGTTGACATCATATTAACACAATTTAAATTATTCATGAGGGCCCATCCGGCTGCTGTCCTTTTTGTCGCGCGTTGAATCCGCCTCTAGAAGTACCTCTACCTATACCTAGAGGTAATATCTATTTAGGACAGTGGCGTGCACTCTAATACTTTACCGGGCAAATGCCCGGTAAAATTTGGGGGGGGGGGGTGGTGGGTGGTGGTGGTGGTGGTGGTGGTAGCGGTGATGATGGTGGTAGTAGGCAAATATTTAATGTAGTTAGGAAAAAAAAAACAGACAAAAAATCTACTGTGAAATAAATTGTTAAATCAAAGTAGAAATGAAATAATATTAAACTGCTTAATACTGCTATCAAAGTAGTACCCACCGGCCACCTATGTCCTCCTATTATGACTTGAATGAAGAATGGCGATGAAGTGTTGTGTTACGTGATCAGTTGATATGTTTAAAAGCAGGCAATTGCAAATGTCGTTTCACACGAACTTCGAAAAGTGATCAAAAACTAGTGCCGCCATTGAAATGCCATAAATTAACCCTATTATAAATAATATTCAATTCTACTCAACAAAATTCATTTTTTATACCTTAACCTATCAGTACAAGACCAGCGGTACACGGAAAAAAAAATTATGGATAATTTTTACTATTTCATACAGTAACCGGATCCCATTCAAAAATATTGCGATTTTTACTATGAGATTAGTAAATTTTACTATGAGATTAGTAAATTTTACTATGAGAGTAATAAATTTTACCTAATTCTATAGTAAAATGTATTTTTTGGCGGAGTAAAAATCACTATTATTTTTGGATTGGATCCGGTTACTGTACTGAAATAGTAATTTTTATTGTTTTTTTTTTTCAGTGTAGAAATATGATTTGGGAACATTTCTAGGAACGAAAATATATAGCGGTTTGAGGGGGGGGGGTTGACTGAAAATTTTCCAACTGATGTAGGGAAATAATAACAATTTAGCTTCTGTTTTGGATTTTTGAGGACCCAAATGTGAATTTTTTATTTTAAAACAAGAAACAAAGTGGCCTCAGCGAGCAAGGGCGAAAGTTTTTGAAAATTTGTATTTTGAAAAAAGCAAAAAACGACGTTTTTGTATATGTATGCGAGGAGTTTGTTTCGCTTTTAAATTTTTAGGATTTGAAAGATCTTTTCAGGATGTTAATTTTGGAAAAGAAAAGAAAACAAGTCCGAGCAAAGCGAGGGCAACAGCTTTCGAAAATTTGTGTTTCGAGAATTTAAGGAAATGGTTTTTTTTTCATAGCGGGCCCTTCTTTTGACGGGCTCTCCAGAAAGCGTTGGCTCGAGGCGATCTGCCCCTTTGCACCCTTCTCCCCTCGAACCGCCCTGTTTTCAACTCTAAACTATTCCATAATATCGTTGACTTCACTAAACACAGCGAGTTGATAATTGCTGCACACACTCACCATAGAATAGTACCTATAGGTATTAGGTACTTCTCTATACGTAGGTACTATATTAAATAAGTTATAACTTGAATGAAAAAAAATAATGGGCAGGTAAATGTCGTATTTCACAAATATTTTGAAACGTGATCAGAAAGTCTGGGGGCGAATTTAAGGGGGTTGAGGAGGTATTATATCCCTCTCATTCATATTTTAAAAATTCGGAATTTATTGGCAAAATCGTTAATTTGCGGACAAAATCACTAATCTATTCTCAAAATTCTCATTTTTCAGACGCTTTTGCCCTCGCTTTGCTCGGGCTGAATTTGTTATCTTCTATTTCTCAAATTATTCATAATTGTGAGGGGTCCCGAAACAACAAGCGGCCCCCCGCGCCGGGGCCATGTTCAAACCAAAAAAAGATGATATTTGGACTTTCTCCAACGAAAAATTTTGTGAGATTTTTTCTTCAAAAATCTAAATTTTCAATTTTAGTAAATTCAAGTTCTGAAGTTGTGTGATCAAAAGAATAAACTCATCAGTCACCACAAAAAACATTGTTTTTTTCCACTCAAAATACAAATTTTTGAAATTTTCGGTCCTCACTTCACTTGGGCCTGTGTGTTTTTTTTTTCAAATTGAGATCGAACTTTTATAAAAATCTATTGAGTAGATAGGTATTCAAATTTCAAGGAATTTTTCAACAAAAAAAAAAACACTTCTCACCTATAAAAAAACGTTGTTTTTCTATTTCTCGAAACTAGATTTTGCTCTCACTCCACTCAGAGCCTGTTTGCTTTTCATTTTCAAATTTGAAATTTTTCAAGTTCTAAAATTTTGTGCTAAAAAAGTGAACAAATTTTTCAAAACCATCGTTTTTTACCTTTTGAAATGAAAATTTTTAAAAGCTTTTGCCCTCGCTTTGCTCGGGTCAATTTCTATCACTTTTCTAAATCGAAAAAAAAATACATTTTTTGAAACTTTCATAAATTTAGAAGGGAAATTAGAATTTTTCATTAGCCCAAATATGAATTACATAATATGTATATCAATTGACAAAATTGTCAATTTATCTTTTATTTCATTTTTAAAAAGTTCATTTAATTTGGCATACTTGATATTTTTTTCTTATGGCAAATTTCTCCTTCATCCTCGCTCTTCAAAAAAAAAAAAAATCGGTTCTTTTTGCTATTAGGTACCTACTATACCTACATAATAAATATTGAATAAAAAGACAAAAGTAAAAATTAATCGCACAACTTACATTCAAGTATCCAAACCTGAGAAAAAAATAGAACGAGAAAGATTCTTAAGGGGAAGAAAAAAATTTTGGGGGCCTCATTCGGTGCATCCACCAGGGGGCCCAAACCGACCCAGTCCGCCACTGAGTGAGTGATGGAAAAACTAGAATTTCGTATCAAAATTACAGTAGTTTTGCTTCTTCAAACTAAAAATTTTGAAGAGCGTTTGCCCTCGCTTCGCTCGGGCCCTTCATGATGATGCTTTCAAAAATTTTAAGAATAAAACTAAAGTATGAAAATTAGCAGAAAAATTCCAGAAATACTCATATTGAACATTTGAAAAATGCAAAATTTTGTGCTAAGCTGGTTAAATTTTATTTATTTAATCATTTCAAAAAAAAAAACTGATTTTTCATTCTATACTCAAAATTTTCAAAACACTTTGAATGCTTGATTTGCAAAAAAAAAAAAAACTTCAATAAACTGAAAAGTTTTCAAATTAAAAAATGTTTACAAGTTGAAAATTTTTAAAAATAAATCAAATTAAAAATCTGGAAAAATTTTTAAAAAATGAACAAGTAGATACACATAAGATCTTCAGTGACAAGCTGATAATCTACTTCTGGCATGGACGAAATCAATCGCAAGATTTATCATGGGTAAATTAACAAAGAAACCTAATTTTTTGGAACTTGAATAAGACATTTTTGAAAGCTTTTGCCCTCGCTTCGCTCGGGCTAAATAATTTTTATGTTTTTTCACCTTTTGAAGAGCCCAAGATAGAAAAATTTACTTTTTGTTTAAAAAAATACCAAATAATTTACTTCACCCCTCACTTTGTTCGGGTCCGTTCACTTAGTTTTCCTTTTTAAAATTGAATTAAAAAAACATTTATTCAAATTCTAGAATATTTTAAAGCCAAAAAAATGAACTCGTCAATGTTTTTTCACATCTCAAAATACAAATTTTCAAATGCTTTTGCCCTCGCTTCACTTGGGTCTATTGTTTCTCTTTTCCACAATACAACATTCCATATGAAGCTTCTAATTTTGTTGTTTTTTTAAAAGATAACTTTCATCAACAGTCATAAATCTGGATTGAATACTACTTCAATCAGCAAAATTCTTAAAATTGACTGTTTTCTTGGTAAAATAAGTATTTTTTCCAAATCAGTTGGAAAATTTCCGCTTGACCCTACCCCTTCCTAAAATAAAACGTCTAGTTTCGTCTTTGACTTGAAAAAAATTTTGGCCTGGGGGGGGGGTGGTGGTGGTATCGTCATGAATGAAAAATGCCCGGTAATCTTTCAACTCTGTGCACGCCACTGATTTAGGAAATGAAACGTTCCACCGTAAGTCACATAAAGACCTACTTATAGAAAATATTCGAGCACGTCCTTTTCTTATTCTTTTTTTTTTTTATTTTACCTGTTATTTATTTTATTTTTTTCGAAAAATATTTCCTACACGGGGCTATGAGTATACTTATCCAAGTGAGGAATTTGCGTTTTATTCGACGATTCAAAATATAAAAAATATCATCTAAGTTTATAAAGTCAAGCTTTTGCATATGTTTCTCGATACACGAATCTTCGTAATTTTTAAAATTGTTGGAAAATGAACGCATTGTAATGTTGTTATAAGAAAACGTTGGTTTTGTTATTTTTTTAAAAATGCTTGTTAGATTTGTATTTTAATTGGCAACATGCCGTTTGATATTTCACGTTAATTCGAATTAAAACAATGACTTAATGGAATTTTTGTTTGCTTATTCTTCACGTTACTTGGGATGAAATGCTTTTAAGCGAAATCGTTCGAGAAATTAGTTACTTGCTTTTTCTATACAATACGTAAAAATAACCACTATTTTTGTGTTCCATTTTTATCTTATTCGAAAGATTCATGAACCTAAATATTTGCTGATTATCATTGCATTAAATGAACGGGACCGGATGGCCGAGTCGAAATAAAAAATAACAAAATAAGAGATCTAGGAATAATTAAGAAGACTGATACGAAACTTACGAACTTTTTTAAATAAAAAGATTGTCTACATTCAGATCCACTCGAATACACACGAATTTAATTATTAATTATACGTAGGTACCTTCCATACGATTTTAAACTGTTTGAGATTAGGTACCTACCTAAAGAACATCTGAAGTAGCACGAAATGTTTTTGAAAACTCAACACTCTTATTTCTTCGTCATCATATACGAGAGATTGATAAAATAGTAAACTTTTCACTAAATGTTGTGCACACCGCAAATGTAATGTAATGCCGACAGTGTTTCAGCGCAGAATTGATTTAACGTCAGCCTTATGAATACAAATTTAGTAAAAAGGGAAGTTACACAGCCGAAGGGATATTTAATCCTGCTGTATAAACAAAGTTATATGAACGGAGACCACACAAGTTGTCTTCTTTTTCTTTCTTAATCTTATCAATCTTCACTTCCCTCGTGGTTTCTGTGTCTTTCTAGTATTACACTCGCTGCATTAAATTTTGATGTTTTGATTTGTTCTTGTTTACTTTATCCATTACTTTAAAAAGTTCTCGTATTGGAAGAAACAGCTCGATTGATATCATATGGTATCACGCTTTCATAATAGCTTTCGGCTAAAAGCAAAAAACAAATCTAGAAACTTAAACTATCTCCTCTTGTTGCGTATTTTTCTGGTCTCAATGAAAATTTATAACGTGCTCGACGTGGAAGGTAAATACTCGTAGGTAGCTGCAGAATCTTGCGGAAGAAATCGTTTAGAAAGGGGTGGTCGGTAGCCTATACAAAAAGGGTACCTAATCCTAATATTCGGGTCAATTACCTGCCTACTCACTTACCTACATCATTACTAGGTACTAAAATCGTCATGTTATCATTTGTAATTACCTATTACGATTTTTATAATGAAAAATTAAAAATACGAAATTTTCAAAAAATGTGTACGAGTGTTTTTTTTTTTTTTTTTTTTGGACAAGCACTGATCAATGTTATAGGTAGCGAAGTTCATTTTCGGCCTTTCCAGAGACATTTCAAATTTTTGGAGGAATTTGAAAACCCACTGGAGGCCTTATTTTGGGACAGAAGATCGTGTGAACGCAGCAGACCATTTTTCTGTCAGAAACTTATTAAAGGGTGGATCGCCCAAGTAGAAATGAACTGTTGTAAAATTACTCAAAAGTGCTGTTGCGACCTATCAAAATAAGTTAAAATTTCGCGAGAAAATCAAATATTTTTACAAAAATGATTTTTGAGCATTTTTGAAGAAATTTGATCCCAAAATTGGGTCATGTGATTTTTGGGATTTTGAAAAATGTTTACTGCGACCTATCAAAATAGGTTTAAATTTCTCGACGATATCAAATATTTCTATGAAAATGATTTTTGAGCATTTTTGAAAAATTTTGAGCCCAAAATTGGATCATGATTTTTTAGGGTTTTTGAAAAGAAATGTACTGCGACCTATCCAAATAAGTTAAAACTTCACGAAATGATCAAATATTTTTAGGAATATGGTTTTTGAGCATTTTTGAAAAATTTTGAGCCCAAATGTGGGTCATGAATTGTGGTATATCTGAAAAAGTTGGCATGCAACCTGTCAAAATGGGTCTAAATTTTGGCAGAAAATCAAAAATTTCAGTCAGATCATTTTTTGAGCATTTCTGGAGAATTTTGAGCCCAAAACTGGGGTAACGATGTTTCGAATGTGTGCCTTGTGACCTATCAAAATAGGTTGAAATTTCGCGAGAGAAACAAATCTTTCCACAAACATGTTTTTTGAGCATTTTTGAATAATTTTGAGCCCAAAATTTATCAATCTCTGTTTTTAGAAATGTTTAAAATTTGGTCAGAACTTTTTTGAGCATTTTTGAAAAATTTCAACCCTAAACTGAGATCATGATTTTAATTTTTTTTTCAAATATGCCTCCCAACCTATCAAAATGGATTACAATTTCGCGAGGAAATCAAATATTTCCACAAACATGTTTTTTGAGCATTTTTGAAAAATTTTAAGCCCAAAATTGGATCATGAGTCTTGGAATATCTGAATACTGTTTCATGCAGTCAATCAAAATAGGTTTAAATTTAAAAAAAAAAAAAAAAAAATCTCAGTCAGATCATTTTTTGAGCATTTTTGAAGAATATTGAGCCCAAAATTCAGTTATGAAAAATTTCAACTCTAAACTGAGACCATGATTTTAATTTTTTTTTTAAATTTGCCTTCCAACCTATTAAAATGGATTAAAATTTCGCGAGGAAATCAAATATTTCCACAAACATGTTTTTTGAGCACTATTGAAAAATTTTGAGGCCAAAATTGGGTCCTGAGTCTTACAGTATCTGAAAAATGTTTCATGCAGTCAATCAAAATGGGTCTAAATTTCAAAAAAACTCAAAAATCTCAGTCAGATCATTTTTTTAGCATTTTTGAAGAATATTGAGCCCAAAATTTGGTTATGATATCTGTAATTATTTCTGAAAAAGTTCACCATGACCTATCAAAATAAAATAAAATTTCGCGAGAAAATCAAATCATTTAACGAAAATGTATTTTGAGCATTTTAGAAGAATTTTTAGACCAAATTGAGGCCATGATTTTGGAAATTTTCGAAAATGTACCTCGTGACATCTCAAAATGGATTGAGATTTTGCAAAAGAATAAAATATTTCTACAAACATGTTTTTTGAGCATTTTTGAAAAATTTTGAACCCAAAATTTGGTCATGTCATGAGTTTTGGGACATCTCAAAAATGTTTGATGCAGCCCATCAAAATGTGGCTAATTTCCGGAAGAAAATAAAGAATTTGAGTCGGATCTTTCTTTGAGCATTTTTGATGAATTTTGAGTCAAAAATTGAATCATGAGTTCTCGTATATCTGAAAAATGTGTCATGCAACCTATAAAAATGTATCTAAATTCTGTCAGGAAATCCGAAATTCAAGCAGAACTTTTTTGAGAATTTTTGAAGAATTTTGTGTCCAAGTTCAAACTAGGATAACGGTTTTATAGAATTTTGGAAAATGTGCCTTGTGACCTATCAAAATAGGTTGAAATTTCAGCAGAAAATCAAAAATTTCTATCAAAACTTTTTTGAGCAGTTCTATTAAAAAATATAAACTTTTGATCTTTTTCTGAAAGTGTAAGTAATCATTTCGATGATTCACGAAGCGCTTTTTCAAAAATTCCAAACATCATGACCCAATTTTGGTCTTAAGATTCTGACCTAGATCGACGCAGAATTTGATGAGCTCTTTTGAAACTGGCCCATTTCACTCCAAAACAGGTTGGGTTGGAGCTAGAGCGAAAACAAAACAATTTTTTCCAGAAATTCTCTTTTTTTTTGAGAAATTTCAAGTACCTCATTCAAAACCAGGTAATTTGAACAGATTTTATGGCGTTTTTTGGAAAACTGGAATTTCCAAAAAGTCACTGGAGGCTCCAAAATCACGTGAAACCATCTGAAAGCTGCATTTGACTTGACAGCGTGTTGAAAGTAGAGTACAGAATAAATTTCGTTTCTCCTACTTCATTTGGAAATTTGGAGATTCCAAATTTCAAAAATCTGCTGGAGACTCCAGAACACCTCGAAACGGTTTGAAACCCTTTTCCATCGATTTGGTAGAATAAAAATAGGGCATGTCTCAAACTTCAGCTTTCTAGGTTAATTTGGTGAAATTTTGATTTTTTTTCTCATTTATGGCCAAAATTTGATTTTGAAAAATTCATCAAAAATCGAAAAATGTACTTTAGCACCTGAAATTCTAGCTAGTGACATATTTTTACAAGCTCTTTCGATCTAATAAAAATTACAAAATTCCATATGTTAGAGTTTGTACCTTTGGATCTTCGAAACTTCCATTCAAATGTGAACATAAAAATAGGTACATAAATACCTAATGCTAACATAATTTTCGATTTAAAAAAAAAAACAGACCACTCATTGCCTCATTGCAATATTTTTCTCATCTTCACACCTGGAATGAAAACACACACCACACTTGCCAATGTCATCTTTCATCATTTTATTTGTAAATCGATCGTACGATCTGTCAATGAAAGTACCATCAGCAATATATTTTCTTATACGTACAATAAAAGTGGTCTCAAGATGAGAGATGTATTAAGTAGTATATAGTAGACGATAAACATTAATTACTAATAAAGTGTAGTGTAAGTAGGTACACTGTTTGTTATTTGAGTAGACGACCGAATAAGAAAATAAAAAAAAATACGAACAAAGCAAACAATTCGATGGCAATTGGCGCTAAGCAACGGTATCTTTGGTGTGTGTGGTTATTTCATGATATAAAGATCTCGATATTGACATATCTATACTACTCCTATGCATTCGCATCACAATCACAACAAGAAGAAGAAGAGTACTTACCTATATTACCGTAATCTTTCGAGTAGAATATTTATAAAATGGACATGGTCGTATAAGACGAATGCGTATAGAAATAGGTACTTAGACTTACATACTTAGACATTGCGAAATGTCTACTCTCATCAAATGACTCAGGACTCGTCGCTTATACAATGAATAAGTAGACGGTACGTTATTAATTAAATGGCTTTTAATTTTATCATTTTGTACGAATTGCTTGCCTTGCGTGTGGGAACACCTGAGTGCCACCCGTAGAGTGTATATCGTGTATCTAATAGAGCATTGTAGTCGATAAACGATGATCGGTGACAGCAGGCAACTGTCGCAGTAGCATCGAGGACGTGATTTACCCAGTCAAAGGATAAGGAATAAAAAATGGTTCCTCGTGATCGAACACGACCACGATCGTGTATGCCAATTTTAATAAGGGTACTTAATCAACGAAACGAAAAATTTACTGGCGACCATCGTCGTCGTCGGCGATCATTTGAAGAAAAATTATAGCACGAGTAGCCCTATGACAGATGGACGAGGGGCAGATGCTCGTGTACTTTGCAGTATAGGTAAGTATTTTTATATAGAGCACATCTCGAATCGTGTGTACCCTTGTTTAGTAGCTCAAGGCCGGAGATAATACAGAATTATAGTTTTTTTCTCTTCTTCTGAGAGCTCTGAGACCACTGAGAGCAAATAAATTAGGTTGTTATTCGCGACTCTTGTATATAGTCTTCAATAGGTACGTGTAATAGGTAGAGAAAAAAATACTCTACGCGCGACATCGTGATTTGCATATCACCTTTGAATATTATTCTTTGGTCGCGTTCCGATTGGATTTTTCGCAAAGAGTAGCAGCGATGATCGTATACCTAGTATTGTTCGAACTAGTAACCGGAGGTATCCAAAGCGTTGGAAAAAGGTGAACGTTGCGTAAGTCTAAATAAGCAGAAAAGTATCTACTCGGGTTTCGGCTTCGACCAGCGAAAGTGCAAAAGGTCCATTGTATAATCAACTGGCTCGGGCTCTTCGCTCTCTTGTAAATTTTCATTTTTTTTTCTTTCGATACAGAGCTACAGCCTGTGTGCTGGCGCATCCATATTTAGAAATAGTTATGTATAGGTAGCTGTACGTTATGCGTAGGAGTAAGTTGTGCGCCTCATGCGTTAATTGGAGATATCTTAATAGAAGCAAAAGCATGTTTAGTTCTAGCCGAGCGTTATTATCGTAAGCCAATATCGCCGCAGCGCCTTTCGATATGACAGAATGTGGGAATACACGAGCCAAGATGACCTCAAAAGTCGACAAAACACGCGTTACGCTGAGTACAGATACAGAGTGTTCTGTAAATAAGAAAACTAGGTACCTAGTTAAGCATTCTATAAGAAAAACATATCTGAGCTTTTCACCAGATTTTAACCCATAGGTTGCAAGACATTTGTTAAAAAATTCCACAAATTACGACCCGAAGTTACCTACCTACTTATTTGAAAATATTCGAAAAACATTCTCATCGAAATATATTTTGAATTTTTCGTAAAATTTCAACTAATTTTTATTGGCTCTATGACATGTTTTCCAAAATTTTAAAAATTATGTCCTTGTTTCGAGCTCAAAATTCATGGTGAATGCTCAAAAAACATTTTTTTCAAAATATTCGAATTTTTCACAAAATTTTAACCCATTTTAATAAATTACACGTTATTTTTTCAAAAATTTCAAAAACCATGTCACCTTTTTTGGGCTTGAAAACACTCGAAAAACATTCCCGTCCAAAATGAAAAATCATGATCCTTTTTTCTGCTCATAATTATTCGAAACTGCCCAAAAAACATGTTCGTTGAAATGCTTGAATTATTCGTGAAATTTTAACCCACTTTTTGGTACATCGCATGGCAATTTTTCAAAAATCCTGAAAATCATAACTCAATCTTGAGCTTGAAAATTTTCAAAAAATCTCCAAAAACATTCGATTTGAAATATGTACATATTTGAAGCTGTTGTAAAATTTAAACCAACTTTGATAGGTTGCACATGACATTTTTTTTTAAATTTCAAAAATCATGACCCATTTTTAACCTCAAAATTCATCGATCTGCTCAAAAAACATTTTAATTGGAATATTTGATTTTTTCGTGAAATTTTAACCCAATTTGATAGGTCGCATGACGGGTTTTCTTAAATCCATAAAATAGGTACCTATCTACCTAATAACTCAACTTTGGACGCAAAATTCTTCAAAATTGCTGAATGAATATTTTTGCTGGAATATTTGAATTGTTCTTGAAATTTTAACTCATTTTAAAAGGTCACCCTATGACAAATTTTTTTGAAAATCTCAAAAACCATTTCCCATTTTCGACCTTGAGACTCAAAATTCATCATAAAAGTGCTCGAAAATTTTTCATTGTTGATGAAACAAATAGGTAGGTACCTACTTTTGCAAATTCATGAAAATTGAAACGTAAAAAAATTATACTCGATCATTCCAAACACCAGTGTTGTTTTTCAAATTTCGTCAATAATTAACGAATGGGTACACATGAAATGCAATATCAAAACACTGTCTATAGTTAAAGCAAACAAAAACACAAAGAATAATAATCTCTTGTGCTCTGCGTAATCAAATGATTTGCCGTACATTTTACATTTTATACCAACAACTTGAGTAAATTAAAACTGCTTTATCAAATGTTAGAACATAAAGCGTCATCACCGCACACATTGGTTTTCAATTTTTCAACAAATTAACTAGGTCTCTCAACAACAGTTTTTCGAATGAAATAAAAAACACCTTTAACTGAAAAAATTATTATAATATTCATATCGTACTTAGACAGGGTGATCATATATTCGTAACTTGTCTCTGTGAAACTGGCATTTCAAGCATTTCAAATGACTGTGAAAATAATTATTGGTTCATGTTTGATGTTTTCGTGCCTTTTTCTGTATGTAAAGGCAGATAAGGTTTACATTGATGTAACTGAAGACGAATTTGCTAATATGAAAGGGTAAGATAGCAACAATACCTCCTATAACTAAATATAGAATACTTGATCATGATATTGAATAGGTAATAAAGATTAATCAACCTCCATGCTTTTCTTTAGGAAAGATATTTCAGCAAGTTATATTTTATATAAATAAGTATGAGGTATGTTTTGTATATTGAATAAATATTTATCATAGTGATTTGAAAATTTATTGTATGACAATAAGTAATTCTGTTTGTAACTACGCAATCTTAGTTTATTATAACCTCTAGTTTAAGTTCACTCTTTACTTTATCACTGATAATAAAATATCATGATTGCTGCAATAGTTTTTAATTTATATTTTTTCGATCCAGATGGAAATCAGAAACATGTTACGAGTCTCCAATTCTTTGATCATAATTGCCACCTTATTTCACAAAAACAAAAAAATTGATAATTCTTTTGATTAAGTAATATTTTCAAGTGTTTGAGATGATATGTTAGCATCTAAACACAGATGCTAACATGGGTCGGAACACACCCACTAATTAAAAACAGTGTCTGTTCCAAACACTGATTCGAAATGGTGTCCGCTCCAAATACTGATTGAAAACAGTGTCTGTTTCAAACACTGATTGAAAACAGTGTCTGTTTCAAACACTGATTGAAAACAGTGTCATTTTCAAACACTGAGTCGAACTTGCGTTTGAACACATCCACTGATTGAAGACAGTGTATGTTTCAAACCCTGGTTTTGATGGTTTTAAACAGTGACTGTTACAAACACTTGTTTTTAACAGTATCTGTCACTGCCACTGGTTTTAAACAGTGTCTGTGACTACCACTTGTTTTGAACAGTGTCTGTCACTACCACTGGTTTTAAACAGTGTCTGTCACTACCACTGTATTTAAACAGTGTCTGTCACAAACACTGATTTTGAACAGTGTCTGTCACTACCACTGTATTTAAACAGTGTCTGTCACAAACACTGGTTTTGAACAGTGTCTGTCACTACCACTGGTTTCAAACAGTGTCTGTTACTACCACTGGTTTCAAACAGTGTCTGTCACTACCACTGTTTTTAAACAGTGTCTGAAACTACCACTGCTTTTAAACAGTGTCTGTCACTACCACTGGTTTCAAACAGTGTCTGTTACTACCACTAGTTTCAAACAGTGTCTGTCACTACCACTGGTTTTAAACAGTGTCTGTCACTACCACTGCTTTTAAACAGTGTCTGTCACTACCACTGCTTTTGAACAGTGTCTGTCACTACCACTGCTTTTAAACAGTGCTTGTCACTGCCACTGCTTTTAAACAGTGTCTGTCACTACCACTGCTTTTGAACAGTGTCTGTCACTACCACTGGTTTCAAACGGTGTCTGTCACTACCACTAGTTTCAAACAGGGTCTGTCACTACCACTGGTTTTAAACAGTGTCTGTCACTACCACTGCTTTTAAACAGTGTCTGTCACTACCACTGCTTTTGAACAGTGTCTGTCACTACCACTGTATTTAAACAGTGTCTGTCACAAACACTGATTTTGAACAGTGTCTGTCACTACCACTGTATTTAAACAGTGTCTGTCACAAACACTGGTTTTGAACAGTGTCTGTCACTACCACTGGTTTCAAACAGTGTCTGTTACTACCACTGGTTTCAAACAGTGTCTGTCACTACCACTGTTTTTAAACAGTGTCTGAAACTACCACTGCTTTTAAACAGTGTCTGTCACTACCACTGGTTTCAAACAGTGTCTGTTACTACCACTGGTTTCAAACAGTGTCTGTCACTACCACTAGTTTCAAACAGTGTCTGTCACTACCACTGGTTTTAAACAGTGTCTGTCACTACCACTGCTTTTAAACAGTGTCTGTCACTACCACTGCTTTTGAACAGTGTCTGTCACTACCACTGCTTTTAAACAGTGCTTGTCACTGCCACTGGTTTTAAACAGTGTCTGTGACTACCACTTGTTTTGAACAGTGTCTGTCACTACCACTGGTTTTAAACAGTGTCTGTCACTACTACTGCTTTTAAACAGTGTCTGTCACTACCACTGCTTTTGAACAGTGTCTGTCACTACCACTGGTTTCAAACAGTGTCTGTCACTACCACTAGTTTCAAACAGGGTCTGTCACTACCACTGGTTTTAAACAGTGTCTGTCACTACCACTGCTTTTAAACAGTGTCTGTCACTACCACTGCTTTTGAACAGTGTCTGTCACTACCACTGGTTTCAAACAGTGTCTGTCACTACCACTGGTTTTAAACAGTGTCTGTGACTACCACTTGTTTTGAACAGTGTCTGTCACTACCACTGCTTTTAAACAGTGCTTGTCACTGCCACTGGTTTTAAACAGTGTCTGTGACTACCACTTGTTTTGAACAGTGTCTGTCACTACCACTGTATTTAAACAGTGTCTGTCACTACCACTGCTTTTGAACCATGTCTGTCACTACCACTGGTTTCAAACAGTGTCTGTCACTGCCACTGGTTTTAAACAGTGTCTGTGACTACAACTTGTTTTGAACAGTGTCTGTCACTACCACTGGTTTTAAACAGTGTCTGTCACTACCACTGTATTTAAACCGTGTCTGTCACAAACACTGATTTTGAACAGTGTCTGTCACTACCACTGTATTTAAACAGTGTCTGTCACTACCACTGGTTTCAAACAGTGTCTGTTACTACCACTGGTTTCAAACAGTGTCTGTCACTACCACTGGTTTTAAACAGTGTCTGTCACTAATACTGCTTTTAAACAGTGTCTGTCACTACCACTGCTTTTGAACAATGTCTGTCACTACCACTGTATTTAAAAAATGTCTGTCACAAACACTGGTTTTGAACAGTGTCTGTCACTACCACTGCTTTTGAACAATGTCTGTCACTACCACTGTATTTAAAAAATGTCTGTCACAAACACTGGTTTTGAACAGTGTCTGTCACTACCACTGGTTTCAAACAGTGTCTGTTACTACCACTGCTTTTAAACAGTGTCTGTTACTACCACTGCTTTTGAACAGTGTCTGTCACTACCACTGGTTTCAAACAGTGTCTGTCACTACCACTGGTTTCAAACAGTGTCTGTTACTACCACTGCTTTTAAACAGTGTCTGTTACTACCACTGCTTTTGAACAGTGTCTGTCACTACCACTGGTTTTAAACAGTGTCTGTCACTACCACTGTATTTAAACAGTGTCTGTCACAAACACTGATTTTGAACAGTGTCTGTCACTACCACTGTATTTAAACAGTGTCTGTCACAAACACTGGTTTTGAACAGTGTCTGTCACTACCACTGGTTTCAAACAGTGTCTGTTACTACCACTGGTTTCAAACAGTGTCTGTCACTACCACTGTTTTTAAACAGTGTCTGAAACTACCACTGCTTTTAAACAGTGTCTGTCACTACCACTGGTTTCAAACAGTGTCTGTTACTACCACTAGTTTCAAACAGTGTCTGTCACTACCACTGGTTTTAAACAGTGTCTGTCACTACCACTGCTTTTAAACAGTGTCTGTCACTACCACTGCTTTTGAACAGTGTCTGTCACTACCACTGCTTTTAAACAGTGCTTGTCACTGCCACTGCTTTTAAACAGTGTCTGTCACTACCACTGCTTTTGAACAGTGTCTGTCACTACCACTGGTTTCAAACGGTGTCTGTCACTACCACTAGTTTCAAACAGGGTCTGTCACTACCACTGGTTTTAAACAGTGTCTGTCACTACCACTGCTTTTAAACAGTGTCTGTCACTACCACTGCTTTTGAACAGTGTCTGTCACTACCACTGTATTTAAACAGTGTCTGTCACAAACACTGATTTTGAACAGTGTCTGTCACTACCACTGTATTTAAACAGTGTCTGTCACAAACACTGGTTTTGAACAGTGTCTGTCACTACCACTGGTTTCAAACAGTGTCTGTTACTACCACTGGTTTCAAACAGTGTCTGTCACTACCACTGTTTTTAAACAGTGTCTGAAACTACCACTGCTTTTAAACAGTGTCTGTCACTACCACTGGTTTCAAACAGTGTCTGTTACTACCACTGGTTTCAAACAGTGTCTGTCACTACCACTAGTTTCAAACAGTGTCTGTCACTACCACTGGTTTTAAACAGTGTCTGTCACTACCACTGCTTTTAAACAGTGTCTGTCACTACCACTGCTTTTGAACAGTGTCTGTCACTACCACTGCTTTTAAACAGTGCTTGTCACTGCCACTGGTTTTAAACAGTGTCTGTGACTACCACTTGTTTTGAACAGTGTCTGTCACTACCACTGGTTTTAAACAGTGTCTGTCACTACTACTGCTTTTAAACAGTGTCTGTCACTACCACTGCTTTTGAACAGTGTCTGTCACTACCACTGGTTTCAAACAGTGTCTGTCACTACCACTAGTTTCAAACAGGGTCTGTCACTACCACTGGTTTTAAACAGTGTCTGTCACTACCACTGCTTTTAAACAGTGTCTGTCACTACCACTGCTTTTGAACAGTGTCTGTCACTACCACTGGTTTCAAACAGTGTCTGTCACTACCACTGGTTTTAAACAGTGTCTGTGACTACCACTTGTTTTGAACAGTGTCTGTCACTACCACTGCTTTTAAACAGTGCTTGTCACTGCCACTGGTTTTAAACAGTGTCTGTGACTACCACTTGTTTTGAACAGTGTCTGTCACTACCACTGTATTTAAACAGTGTCTGTCACTACCACTGCTTTTGAACCATGTCTGTCACTACCACTGGTTTCAAACAGTGTCTGTCACTGCCACTGGTTTTAAACAGTGTCTGTGACTACAACTTGTTTTGAACAGTGTCTGTCACTACCACTGGTTTTAAACAGTGTCTGTCACTACCACTGTATTTAAACCGTGTCTGTCACAAACACTGATTTTGAACAGTGTCTGTCACTACCACTGTATTTAAACAGTGTCTGTCACTACCACTGGTTTCAAACAGTGTCTGTTACTACCACTGGTTTCAAACAGTGTCTGTCACTACCACTGGTTTTAAACAGTGTCTGTCACTAATACTGCTTTTAAACAGTGTCTGTCACTACCACTGCTTTTGAACAATGTCTGTCACTACCACTGTATTTAAAAAATGTCTGTCACAAACACTGGTTTTGAACAGTGTCTGTCACTACCACTGCTTTTGAACAATGTCTGTCACTACCACTGTATTTAAAAAATGTCTGTCACAAACACTGGTTTTGAACAGTGTCTGTCACTACCACTGGTTTCAAACAGTGTCTGTTACTACCACTGCTTTTAAACAGTGTCTGTTACTACCACTGCTTTTGAACAGTGTCTGTCACTACCACTGGTTTCAAACAGTGTCTGTCACTACCACTGGTTTCAAACAGTGTCTGTCACTACCACTGGTTTTAAACAGTGTCTGTCACTACCACTGCTTTTAAACAGTGTCTGTCACTACCACTGTATTTAAACAATGTGTCTGTCACAAACACTGCTTTTGAACAGTGTCTGTCACTACCACTGCTTTTGAACAGTGCTTGTCACTGCCACTGGTTTTAAACAGTGTCTGTGACTACCACTTGTTTTGAACAGTGTCTGTCACTACCACTGTATTTAAACAGTGCCTGTCACTACCACTGCTTTTGAACCATGTCTGTCACTACCACTGGTTTCAAACAGTGTCTGTCACTGTCACTGGTTTCAAACAGTCCCGTACGGAAAAATACTATAGTTAGCCATAGTATTTTTCCGTACGGGGTGTCTGTTACTACCACTGCTTTTAAACAGTGTCTGTTACTACCACTGCTTTTGAACAGTGTCTGTCACTACCACTGGTTTCAAACAGTGTCTGTCACTACCACTGGTTTCAAACAGTGTCTGTCACTACCACTGCTTTCAAACACTGTCTGTCACTACGACCGTATTTAAACAGTGTATGTCACAAACACTGATTTTGAACAGTGTCTGTCACTACCACTGTATTTAAACAGTGTCTGTCACAAACACTGGTTTTGAACAGTGTCTGTCACTACCACTGGTTTTAAACAGTGTCTGTCACTACCACTGCTTTTAAACAGTGTCTGTCACTACCACTGCTTTTGAACAGTGTCTGTCACTACCACTGGTTTCAAACAGTGTCTGTCACTACCACTGGTTTTAAACAGTATCTGTCACTACCACTGCTTTTAAACAGTGTCTGTCACTACCACTGCTTTTGGAACAGTGTCTGTCACTACCACTGGTTTTAAACAGTGTCTGTCAGTCATATGGTAATCACGTGGTTTTATTATTAGTAGGCTTACAAATAATAGGTACCTACATATTTTAATTATGAATTAAGATTTAATTATAGGTAAGTACAAGTTGAATGTAATAAAGTAATAATAAACTAAAATTATTGGACCTTTATATCATTGTAAGGTACACAACTGCTAGGATCACAATTGTAATTCATCACATGATTTGGACCTTGACCCTTACCGTAGTGATCATCAGTACAACTATCTTCCCAAGCACAAACGAGCATTTTAGTATTTTTATAAACCAGTTCCTGGCCACCTGTTTTTTGTAACTGAACATTTCTCTCAACGCATTTTGGAAGCCCGTTTTCAAAGGGTTTATTTCCGTGTGAGACAGGAGCGTGTAAAGACCGACGGGAGGGTGTCTAGTTTTCACCGATAAATTACTGTTTTGATGGGGAGTGAAACATTTTCCACGGCTATTTATCTCTTATGTAGCTTCTTTTTTTGCGGAGGAGTACTACAAATAATAATTTTTGCGAACTTGCGAACTCTGAACATATTATCTAATTTAATAATACGAATCGAATTATAAAAAAATAAAAAAACAGAACTGTAGAACAGATACGAATAAATATGCTTATTATACGTGCATATTTTTTAAAAATCATCCAAGTATTCAAAACGAGCATTGAAATTGGACTTCCCAGTTCCCATCAACCACGAAAACAAGAACTATAGCTCCATTACTATATTTCTCGGTTACCAACGTTACATCTCGCTGTTATTTCTGAAACTAATGATCGAATTATTTATTCAAATTCACAACTTTGAAAATTTTGAATCGTCAATAAGACAATAAAACATTGTTATACTGTTACCTTTTTTTTTCTACATAGCAATGTTCACTTTATTCGAAGCCGGCAAGGTTGCATTAGTAGAGTGTACCTCCACTGATGCTGCAAAGTCGGGTACGTCAATTCGGGATTCATCACCATTGATCAGGTTTTCAATTCGGATGTCTAGTGAAGATTCATCGCCGATGACGCCGTTGATCAGGTTTTCAATTCGGATGTCCGGGATGTCTAGTGAAGTCTTTTCCGGTTTGGCTAGTAAATCTGCTATCGGCGCATCTTGTTTTTTTTTCTGAAACAATTTATCGAATTATTCAAATGCACAACTTTAAAAACTCTGAATCGTCAATAAAACAACATTTTTATACTGATTATGATTACCTTTTTTTTAACATCATAACAATGTGAACTGTCTTCGAAGTCGATAATATTTAAAGCTTCTGCTGTGTCACCATCCTCTCTTCGAAGTGGCTCCAAGATGATGTTTTCAGAATCTCCTGATAAACAGGGGCGTATACGTTTTTTCTTCTTTTCTTTTTTAAAATAATACGTCTGCTTTTCTATTTTACTGTTCGTGTTGACAGGATTCGAACGCTTCTCTTTCTCTGAATTTTCCTCTTCCATTAAAACTGCTGTCGCTCGATCTAGTAGTTTCCTGACGATGTCAATACTTTCTTTCTTTACACTTCGGTTGGATAAATAACCAGAAATTACATTACAGCGAGCAATTAAATCAACTTTTGCATCATCTAAAGATTCTCTTTGAACAGTTGGTAATATTTCGTCTCCGAAGTGGTAACTTTCCAACAATAGGTTCTGGTTGCTGTTTTCTGTTACACTGTTGGTAGGTATATCGCTGTTGGTAGGTACTACGGATAAAGAGTTACAATTTTCATCATCGGCCAATTCTTGATTGATCTCTTCGTCTTTTTGCACACAAGCATGAATGTGCTTACACATATTTCTATTGATCTGACTATCTCTGCATGAACACACGTACATACAAATGCAGATTTTGCATTCTTTGCATACATGAAAACAGCATGGTTCAGGTTGTTGTAACGTGACCTCGTAGTCCTTGACTTGATATTTTCCATTGTCAATTATTTCTACTGAATTGATATAATCAGCAGATTTAGCATGACTTTCTCGGATGGCTTTGGATTTCTTCGTGGGTTTTTCTTTGGCTAACTTTATAAGATGGTCATATTTCTTATCTCGAAGGTAGCGGAACAGCTGATAAATAGTATTATCCAATCGCGAGCATCGTTTACCATTCAAGTAATGATACTTGATCGTTTTATGAAAACTTTCCAAATGCATGTTCGTTTGAATTACAGCATGAGATCGGTAACAGGCAGCCCATGATTCAGTGTTTTTAGTATAATAATCATTCAAGTACTTATAAAATTTAACAGTATCTTCGTCTTCTTCCAACTGCTTCAAAAAGTTTTTATACTCTTGGCAAAAATTTTCAACATTAGGTTCAGCTGCTACTGCATACAACGTTTTTTTCACTAGTTTTCTTTTGTTCAAGTCATCAATCTTCGGAAAATGTTGGTTCCACGTTTTATACAGATGCCACAAGCACAACAATTGCCGCTCAGCTGAACCCATAACTGCAGCCCAAGCTGTGTAAAAGGTGACTTCGCCATCGGACATGAATATCTTCGTAGTAATCGTTTTTCCCAAGGATTCTTTGACTTTTTCAAAGAAAAGCGTATACAATTGAAGCGTGCCGCGATTACTAAAGCAGAATGCCACTGGGATTCCGTTGTCAAATTCATCCAAGACTACGATGGTGTACAAAATGAATTTATATTCGTTTAATCCATGAGTACCATCAATACAGACGCAACGATGGCCATATTTTACAAACATTTCCTTTTGGAACTCGGACATCATTATCAGAATAAAATCTTTTTTCTCAAACGATTCCAGCTCCGTTTGTTGATCTTTGAAAAAAATTATTGGGTTGCCTTTTTCATTCATTTTCATTTTCTCTATGAAGACAGCTACACTTGTAGGATCGTTATTATCGTACCTCAAAGGGCAATTAATTCCATAAGTTTTTTTTATGTTATGGAGGTCATTTCTGTCGGTGAGATGTATTCTTTTAATGGTGGTAGGCTCCTCTTCTCGGATATCATCCAAAACTCTGGACAACGGAACACCTTGTTTCATTTTACCTATCCACAAAATAACAATACAATGTAAACAAATTTTTGATTCAATTAACATTAATTAACTTGATTGTAAGAGAAAGATTGGTACCTGCTAATTCAGCTTTTTCTTCAGCATTCAACGTTAGCCTACCAACTTCACAGCAATGACCAACATGTGAATTGCAATAGTTTACTGTGATTTGTTGATTTGTTTTCGTCACTTTCATGTTAGCTGAACATGCATATCCGATTTTATTTGATCCACGATTTTTCCTTCGAGATGTTTTTCTTTTTTTCGTGCATTTGAAATGAAAACTGCGGTGACAGACGTAATATCCGACAGTACTACCATTCTTCCGAGTATATTCTCTCCTACGTTTCACGAATTTAGACATCGTTTTGTTTTCCTCTTCCAACTTCCATGTTTGGAATTCTAAGAAAAAATGAAAGAAAAATGACAGCTCAGTGATAATTTAGTCAATTGAATTAACAATATGCGAGAATCTTAATTAATGTACCTATTACTTACCACTGAAAGAGTTGAAAGTAACACATTGTTGCTCAAGATTAACATTGTGTATTAGTGTTAGATGGTGGTGAAAATTGGAGAATTTACCAGGTATAATCACATTACACAGAGGACATACAATTCGTCTTACTTTAACTTTGACTAAAACAAATTCAGGAAAATGATTTTTAAACATGAAAATTTCAAACAGAATGATAGATAGGAAGTTGGAATGCAGTACTCAATTAGATCAAGATTACCATTTTTCTTATTTATTTTTGGATTAAGATGAAAGTTTTTGATATGACGAACCAAATTATCTTTTCTGGTAAACGATGCACTGCAATGAAAACACGTAAGAGTAGTTTTCTCAGTCATTTTTCGGAAAAAAGAACTCAAAAAGGATGAACATAATCTCTCGTACGTAAGAAAAATATACCTCTCTAACAATGTTTACAAACAGGAGCGTGATAAGCGGAAAGATGATTTATTGGTGATAAATAGCCGTGGAAAATGTTTCACTCCCCATCAAAACAGTAATTTATCGGTGAAAACTAGACACCCTCCCGTCGGTCTTTACACGCTCCTGTGTGAGACGCCTACCGCTTTCTCGATCTGATAGCACATGTTTTGCATAGATTGAGCACATCCGCAAGTCGCTGCAACGTCTACCCTGAAAAAAATTTACGAAGGTCAATAATCTAGTCATACTTTTTGTAAATTTTTTCGCTGAGTTTCCAATTTAAAAAAAACAAGCACTACTTGCAAAAAAACTGTGGATTTTTAACCAGCACTATGCGTTTTTCCGAATTTTTTTTTTTCAAATAGGTACCTACCAAGGTAGGTACTTGAGAAAATTTCATGAACAAGCAGTTATCTTACCCTTTGAAATTAGCGAATTCATCTTCAGTTATATTCTTGTAACTCATTATGCATAGAAAAAGGAAAGATAATATCATAGATGAGCCAATAACTTTCACTGCCATCTTAAAACACGTAGGTAGGTATAATGAAATCAAATTCTGGTTTCAGTAAGATAAGCTACGAATAATCACCCTGTCTAACGTAAGTGGGCTATGATTTTTACTACGAGAATGATTTCAGTCCAGTTCTGTTTTATTTCATTTAAAAAATTGTTTTTCTACCACATATTACAGTCATTTTTTTACAAAAAGGAAAACCAATGCGTTTGTTGGATGATTACTTATTTCAACATCTGCTATAACGCAGTCGTGATACTACAAAATGTAACGTGCATGCTGAATTATTTGATTAGGTACATAGAGCGCACAGATTATACATACATTTCCTCTGTCATTAGTTCAGTTGCAGAAACCTTAAACTGTGGAATAGGGTTGACTTTCAAAATTTCCACGAGGTCATTATCGATAACAAGATGAGATGTGTTTTCAATTGAACAATTAAAAGAGCGGGTGTTTCAGTATTTAACCAATGTGTAAATTATTGAAAAAATTTGAAAAACAAAATTTTTCAAAACAACCACCAAATCCATTCAAAAATGAATTTATTGAAATTGGTGTTTTCGAATGATCGAGCAGGTACCGCCTTTTTTTGAGTAAAGAATCGCTCAGAAAATGTTTTAGCTTGGGGGTGTCTTTGGAAGGTTCTCAAAGAGAGGACATTTTCGACAAATTGTGGTTTTTTTTGCTTTAGCCCCTACGTGGCCTTTTCAGATAAAAATGGCCCGGTCCCAAATACCTAATGATACATACTTGAGATTCAGCGTTGACCTAGGCCGCAGAAGTCAAAATCCAAGATTACTTTTAAGGTTCTACACTGACAATTTATGGTGATGATTTTTTGAATCTTCATTTCATTACTTATGCCTTCATTAATAACGATACTTGCAATATTTCAATAGTGTTTATTGTATTGCATGGCATAACTTCTAAGGCAGAATGTCCCAACTTCTGCTGAAATATTAAAAAATGTCATGTTTTTTGCCGAAAACTCGGAAACAGTAATTTCTAATTTTCACAAAATGGTTGTTTTTGAAAATACGTATTAAGTTCTGTCCTGAAAAAAAATCAAGAATAGGTAATTGTGAATTTTCGAGATCTTTTGCCCTCACCTCGCACGGACACTCTTCATACTTTTAAAAATATTATAATTTCCTGTAAACTGAAAATGCCAAAGCCATGAAAACCAACTTTTCGCAGCATAAAAATAACAAAGTACATAGATCAATTTTTCATTAAAATATAGAAAAACACTAGCTTTTGATAAGATGACAACTTGAAATTTTATAATTGTCAACACCTAAGCCCCCAAAATTATTTATAAAATAAGCTTAGTAGGCACCTCAGCATTTATTCCGAAAATCAACATCAAAATTGAACTGTGTCAACATTTCGAGCCCCTTTTTAATTACCTAAATATAAAATTTTTATCGAGAATTTGATAAAATTCTCCAAAACGACGTTAGCTTGTGAGTAAATCAATATTCGTAAAGTGGTTCTGTTGTGATATTTTTTTTTTTTTTTTTTTTTTTTAGATTTATAATCTACAATTTATTGCAAGCTCTATTAAAATATAAGCAGTAAAAAAACAATTAGCCATTTTTGTAGATTTTAAACTCATGAATTTTGAAAACGGTGTCATGTGACCTATCAAAATGAGTTAGGTATAATTCTGCAAAAATTTTAAATATTTCAATAATTTTTTTCTTTTTCACTTCGAATGACCCATACATCTTAAATCACGAGTTCCTGATACAATTTTTTCAGCAATTTCAATAAAAATGCCAATAAAAAAAGATCCAACTTCTATATTTACATGATAAATGTACATGAGAATGATTTTATTCAGAATGAGGAGTCGCTTTTGAAATGAATGAATCATTTTTAAAACGAACAAACAAAATACACAAATAAAAAGATAAAATAAATAAATAGTATTAAAACAATGAAACTATAATACACATTAAGATTGCAAAAAATTAAATAACATTGTAACCAAGCAATACATAGGATAAGTAGGTACTTTCTCATCATTTAGTTGATACCTGCATAAAAATGAATAATTTGCATTTTGTTAAAAAATTAAAATCCATTCAATTTTGTTTTAATTTTAAACAAAATAATAAGTAAAATATCAAAACACTTCATGCATCATATGCTATTTTATTTTTTTTTCAAAACAAAAATTGGAATTTTATCTATTTATTCGAAATACTGGAAAAAAGACATAGATTAATACAACCCTGAAGGGAAATCCATAATTTTACCGCTGTATCCATTATAATTGATTTCCTTCGGACTACCAGCACATCTTTTAGGATAACTAGAAGTGATCGTGGTTACCTGATTGTTGTTATAATTATTACTCGATGAATTTTGAACGTGATTTTGTCCGGAATAAAGACCAGCGTTATTATGTCTTTTCAAAGTAAAATCAGAAACGTTGGTGGGAAATCCGTTGGATTTATTTAAAAAATAAGAAATAGGATTAATTTTAGTACTCGGTGGAAAAGATGGCGAATTGGGAGCTTTCACCTGATTCATCAACGGTTTCGTGCTAACCGAACGGGAAACTTTGGTATTTTGTTTTACACCTAAATTTTTATTCTTTAATTCTTTTTCAAAATTATTCGAGTTTTGTATAATATAATTATTATTCTTCTGGTTTATATTTTTTTTATTCTCGAATTTCGGTGGAATGTTCATCCTGTGATTCGAAACATTCGCCGTTTTACGTTTACCTTCATTTTGTAAGTAATGAAAGGTTTCGCTTCTTTTGAGACCATTGAGTTTTGTATTTTTTCGTCCATTAACTTGCGGACTCCCGCAACTTTTGTTTAGATAGGTATCGTTTTCGTAAGAGTAATCAATTTTTGAATATTCGTGATCAGATGCAGCCGATGAACAACACTCTTGAGAAGAACAACTACAGCGTGAATTATCTGCACTTTCATCCTCGAAAAAAGGATTCAATTCGATATTATCGTGTAAAAAATGCAAGCTTCGTGATTTCTTTGGTGGTTCGGGTAGGATTTTGGAGGGAATTATGTCGCTTTCTTCTTGAATGATAATGGCTCTTGAAACCGACTCGAAACTTGAATTTTTAACTTGAGATCTTTTTTGTTTCAAGTTTTCCTGATTATTATGGTGGTTTTTTACTTCGTTGATGAGATTCTGGAAACCTTTCATCACCTCGTCTATTGTAGGGTCGACTGAAGTTGTATCGCAATTATATTTGTACTTCATGGGTGGTGAATTGTTCTGTGCTCCGTATACGTATGTGTTCAAATTATTCTGATGATGGAGGTTATTCTCCTCCGAATCATCTTGATCTGACGAACTGATACCTTCGTCTTCGGCTGGTGTTGAATTTTCACCTCCTTGTTTCGGGTAATTGATATGAGTTTTGAATGTGAATGATTTTTCAATCGAGTTCGAACACGAGTCGGAAGTTGAGATGTTTAGTTTGGAGGATCGTTCTTTAAAGCGGTTTTCGGATAAAAAAGATTGTTTTTCACTTTGCAGAACCTGCAAAAAAATCAAAAAAAATTTATAATTAAAAAAACAGCATAAATTCAAGTTTAACGAAAAAAAATTGTTAGTGACTTAAATATAAGCATAGATGTGATAAGTTCTCATTTTAGATAAATTTTGGTGGGTAAATAGAGGTAGGTATCCATCTACCTACTTACTTATACGATTACTTACACAAACTTACCCTTATTTGTGCTTCCAGTTCTGAAATTTTTTCTTTCAACGCTGATATTTCTTTACATTTATTATTGTGATTATTTTTTAAGACTTCGACATCAATGTACAACCTTGACCATCGATTCAATTCCTCGGTTATTGCTTCATTTTCGGAATTTTTGGAAGGCATCATCTGTATAGGTAAAACACATATAATTTCGCGTAAATCAATTATCTACTACTTATTTTCAATTATTGAACTGGCGAGGGAACCTCACAAATGTGCAGTAACCTTACTTTGACCTGACTTTTAAAAAAATAATAAGAAGACCCTTATAGGGTATGAATCTATCACAACCTTCATAGCTGAATAATCGCAAAACTTTGGATCTCACAAGGGTCCAAAGGCCTTTAAACTTCCATTTTTGGGCAATTCCGTCCAAATAAAATAATTATGAAAAATGTGCTTAAAACAGTAAACCAGTGATTCCAATACAATTTCTTGGACCATAAATTTTCGAAAAATTGTCCAAAAACGATTGAAAAATGTGTTTGAGCAGCTAGAATTTTGGGATTCATATTTTCGAATCACAGAATGGGGTTTGAGTGCGAGTTTAAGTCTAAGCATTCAAAAAGACATTTTTTGGGATCGAAATTTTCAACCAAAAAAAAATCCCAAAATAGATCTAAAAATGCATTTGGGCAACTACAATTCTGAGAATCGTATTTTCCAGATACTCATCGAATTTCTTGAAATGGGGGGGGGGGTGATTTCATTCAAACACATTCAAAAGGGTATTTTTTGGGCCCAATTTTTTTTTTAAATTGCCAAAATGGTCAAAAAATGCTATTAGGGAGCTACTACTTTGGGATTCATATTTTCTAGTTACTCCTCAAGTTTCCTGATGTTTGGGGTTGATTCCGCATCTGCGCATTTAAAAAGGTAGTTTTGTAAGCCCATAATTTTCAAAAAATTATTTATCCAAAAATGGTTGCAAAATTATATTGGGTTCAGCTACAACTCTTGAAACCATCTATTCTAGTCAGAAGTCGAATTCACTGAAGTTTGAGTGCGATTTCAAGTCTGTACATCTTGAATAGTATTTTTTGTATCCAAATTTTTCAAAAAATGTCCAAAAATGGTCGAAACATGTGATTGGGCATCTAGGTAACAACTCTGTACATCGTCTTTTCAAGTCACAAGCCTTGTTTACTGGATTTTGGCGCAATTATCGAGTCAGCTCATCTGAAAGGGTATTTTTTGGCCCCAAATTTTCATAAAAATTGCCCAAAAATGGTCGTAAAATGCGATTAGGGAGCTGCAACTCTCGAAATTGTATTTTCTTGTCTCTTGTCGAGTTTCATGGGGTTTGGGGGTGATTTAAAATCAGCTGATCTGAAAAGGTATTTTTTGGTTCCAAAATTTCCAAAAAATTATGTACTCAAAAATGGTCTAAATATGAGATTGGAAAGCTATGTACTACTCTCAGACTTGTTATTTTTTGGCCACAAGTTGAGTTTACTAATGTTTGAGCGAGATTTCGAGTCTGCACATCCAAAAAATAATTTTTGGGGCCAAAATTTTCAAATAATTATCCAAAAATGGTCAAAAAATGATATTGGGGAACTACGTGAGTACGTGTGTACAGGAATTGTCTTTTGTAGTCACTCGTCGATTGGTTGGGGGGGGGGGGGGTGGGGATGATTTCAAATCTGTGAATCCAAAAATACATTTTTTAAGCCCAAAATTTCAACAAAAAAAAATGCTCGAAAATTGTAATTGGGCAGCTACAATTTTGAGAATCGCCTGCTCTGGTCGTTAGTCAAGTTTCTTGGAACCCTGCAGGATTTTTTCTGAGTTTTAAAAAGGTTATACAAAATGTCGAAAGGTAATTTTATCAATTCATTCCCACGTTCTCAAGTAAAAAAAAAAATCAATGTTCGTAAATTCCAAATAAACAAAAAACTTTGACAAAATACATTTCAAAGAGTCATTTTTGAAGTGACATACGAGTAATTTTAGCAATAATTCACGTATAGTCCTCCCTCTTCTCTGAAGAATCACCTCCACACGATACCTTTTTCGATTCCCCATTAACAAAAATAAAAATCATCTCCATCTCCATTACACTCTTTGCAGATCTTCCTTTAAAAGATAAATTTAACTCTTCGTGATCGGAATCGAAAATGAAATTAAACAATACAAAACAAATCGACCATGATGATCGATCATATAGTTATTCGTAGGATGCAATCAAAAATCAGAGGGAATCGATTTTTTGGGGTTCGATTGATCGAATTTTATTTTTGATCATTTTCTTAATCGGAAAATCAAATTTTCGAGCTGAAATTTATCTTTTAGTTCAAACATAATCGACCATATTGTGGAATCGAATCGAAAATCGTTCATGAACCGATTCTCGATCATGATCAATTTTTAGATCTGGTAGTTTATTTTTGAGGTTGAAATTAATTTACGAACATTGATCCATCACATGTCGATTTTCAATCATGATCAATTTTTGACCAGAGAGCCTATTTTTATGGCTAAAATTGATTTTTCATTTCAAACAATATGATCGGTCCGTAAATAAGTTATCGAAAATCGCAATTGAAACAATTTTCATGGTTTGATGGATCGATTAATTGGACAGCTGCCAAATAAAAATCAATCTATGATTGATCACAATTTAATTATTTTGTAAAAATGGCTTCAAAAACCTGCTTAGTAGAGTTAATTGCGAAAAAAATTATCAGCGGATTTCTGACAAGATTCAGCAGAAGCTTTCATTTTGAGTTGAATGTTACTCAGAAAAAATGTCAACTCCAAAAGTGCCCCCAGATACTTGTAAGATACTTAATTATTATGAGCCCTCAAAGGAGACGAAATTTTCGATAGAAAATTGTGGTTTTTTCAGTTTGGAAAAATAGTTTGGTCCCGAATGAAATTATTTGAGGTTCTGCGTAAAATCCAAACCACTTTTAAGGTTCTACTAACTGGTTAAAAATTTTCAAATTGCAAATTTTTGGATAAATTCGTGTATTGAAAATTTTTTTGGCAAATATTTTGCGTTAATTATACCTACCAAAATAATAAAATATACCCATAAACCTATCATTCTCAAAACTGGGGAAATATTTTAGAGCGAAATTATGTCAATTTTTTTGAAAATTTTACCAATTCCAAAAATCGAAAAAATTTGTGGTCTGGGTGCGATTTTGAGTCCGCATCCAAGAATTTCTAGACCCAAAATTTTCTAGATTAAAAAATATATATACACTATGTTTACCAAAAAATGTTTGAAAAATGGGATTAGGCTGCTACAGTTTTTGGAATTTTCTGAAACATTACTACACAATTGTCTCTAGAAAATATAATGATTTTCAAAGTTGTAGACCCAATCGCATTTTTTCGACCATTTTTGGGCAATTTTTTGACAATTTTTATCCCAAAAAAATACCTTATGGACTCTATTACTTTTTGACGTCCGATATACTCACGTACTTACTTATTCCGAGAAATACTATTTTAATGATTTATCTTAGGCACATTTATATCATATTTTATATTGGCAGAATTTTCCAAAAATCAAAATTTTGAGACTTTCGGACCCTAGTGGGGCCCATTGTTTCGAGATTGGGCAGCTATAAAATTTGTTTTAGACTATCCTAGGGGTCCTCTCACCTTTGGAAAAAAAAAATCGGGTCAAATCGATTACTCCACACTCGTGATGTTGCCTTGCGAATAAAAACTTTTTTTTTTAAATTTAATTTTGCCACAGAAATTTCAAGTCTCCCCTCCAATAGAATCTATAATATCAAATTCTATATTGCAACATCATACTTACATCTTTCAAAGTCTTTATGCTAAATCCAGCTTGCTCGAGTTCAGCTTGAATATAAAAATGTATTTGCTTTTTGGGCGAAGTTTCCAAAAACGTATTAATAAATCTTAATCCCGATAGTAACAAATCGGCGGCGGCTCCATTAAGCATGCTGACCAAAAACCGAAACCTAACGGGTTCTCCGAATCTTAACCGCATAGTCGACATCGCCTCGGATACCGCGTTATGACCAGCAATTGAATAACAGCATATTTTTGTCAATAACTGTGCAAAAGTAACGAGTTGTTTAAAAAACTTGAATCATTCAATAATAATCGTATAAATAGGTACGAGTAAAATAGCTGCGAAGAGAAGATACTCGTATGTATAGATATGTAGAATGAGTTTACCTCAAGAGCAATTATCCTAGATTTACTGACGCTGCTCATTATGCATACAGTGAGTGAAAAAAGACCAGTGGGGGCCATAGCTAATCTCCTAGTCGTTTCAGGACATCTCAGAGAATACCGGAGACACTGTAAACAAGAATTTTCATCAAGTAAAGACCGACGATGCAGAGCTGATGTTGCCTTCGTGTGTTGATTGCTATCGTTGGCTTGTATGGTGCGAAGGAGCTCTAGAAGTAATGTAATTCCATCTATCGGGTCAGCTACAAATTCTTGCACGAAACTGTAACACGAAATACACTGCAGTTGTAGAATAGGTAGGTAGGTACTTCGACTTATACATATGTAGGTATTCCAAGTTACTGAATGTAAATAAATTAAAAATTATACTTAGGTACCTATGCATTTCCTTTTTCTATTCAAAGTCACTGAAAACATTTTTTAAAATGCTTCAGAAAAATCTTTTAAAAAAAATTAGGTACCTACCTAATATAGGCGAGGCGAAGATCAGTTTTGAGTTTATTCAATAGATCCGAAATGCTAGAAAATTGTCTCAAGCTCATCTCCCTTTCAGCAGAACAAGGCTGAGGTGTCTCATTTTGCTCGTTCGTATTTACTATCGGTTTACTGGTCCATTTTTTCAATGATAAAGCGTAGTCTTCAGGGTTATAAATTGGAGGTCTCGATAATTCCTGTGAAAATTAAAACAAAACGTTATTTAATTAAATTTCTTCAAAGACTATTGAAGCTACTCATTCATATTCTTATAATAATTTCACAAAACTGATTTCAATGCTTTTTCCCCACATATTACAACGATGCAGAAAATATAACAGTAGCCAACAGCCAAGTCTTAAAAACTCTCGAATCACGAGAAATTATGAAAAGAACACTAATAGATGGTCTGCAGTAATTGACAAATTTCTTTTCATAGATAACGGTCGAAGGTAAGCTGCTGAGAGCTTCACTTTTCAAATATAAAGTGGAAATTTATTAATAACGTATTTACTACCTACGACTGTTTAAGTAAATGCGAAATTTCCACCTTTTTACCTCTATGTATTCATACCTACTTGTTATAAGTTGTTTGTATATACCTAAGTTCACTATACAGGCAATACTGTTTCCTGCGAATTAAAATATTTCGATCCATTATCTTTTACTTAATAACGTGAGACAATTCCCATAGACAGTAGGTAAACATTACCCACAGATTCATCGCTTAATGAATGAAATTATGCTCATAATCAACTTTTCGTTTGACCTAATTTTACCTACCTACTATAAGTACTTGCTAGAAAATTCACAAACGTGTACCTACGTATTGTAGGCACTTAGGTAGTCAAGTAGTCAAGTGAGTTGTATAGTATTTTGAAGGAAAAGATGTAGTTTGAGTAAATTTTGTTGAAATATTCATTTTAGAAGACGACGAAGTACACCGAACCAAGTACAATAGTATTACGTACCTACTGATACCTATACCTACATACACGAAAAATACATAATGTTTGAGATATGCAAGTAATCATGTCTCTCTGTACATGTATAATAGGGCCTTCTTCAATACACCTCCACTATATTATTCCTAGTCGTAGGTAACTTATTGTTAATTATAAGTGCCTATCTACTCACCTACAATCTACATGCTTATGGGCTTAATTCATTATTGAAATAAAATCAACGAGAAAATAGTGTTACACACTTGCAAAAACTATAAAAGTCAAGACGTCTGATTGAGGTGTTACTTAACAACCTACAACCACTTAATCAACCATAGACTTTGTATAGGTCTTTGTGACTTGGTTGGGTAACTCTATGATTAATTTGCTGTATGGATAGCTGCATGCAAAATGCTAAAATAGGTAGTTGGATTCAGAATCAGATAGCGTTGCTCACGAAGGAACCTTTATAACTCGTCAACTTCTATCGAGCTGAAATTTGGCTCGCTGAAAGAGCATGCCATCCGGACTTCAGGACCAAGTTTTCAGCTGAGGAAGTTGATTTTTAGATTTTTGGCGAATTTTCAAAAATGGCGGAAGTAGCCTATTGGCATTCCTATTAATTTTCTACAAAAATAGCAAACACAAAGAGATAGAAATTTTAAACTCTGTTTATAAGTATATTGATGTAGACCCCCCCCCCCATCAATTTCCACCATTTTTTAGCGGATTTGGAGACTCCCAAAAAGTTAGGATTTCTCCAGAAATCTCAAATTGCTGCCGAAGGACAGCTGAAAACTCTAAGAAATTGCTCAAAATTTCGGCCACTCATTATAGTAGAGACCTCGGGGATCAATTTTCATCATTTTCGGCCCGATTTGGATCCTCCAGCAAAATTTGACTTTTCTCTATCAATTCCAAATTGTTCCAGAAGGCGATGTAGGTAGTAGGTACTTTTCACCTACCTACGTAGTACCTACCTAATCAACTTCACAGCAGCTGAAAATCTCAATTTTTTCTTAATGTCCTAATGCTATGGATTTCCTTTTATTTCCTTTATTAATAGGTAGCATTTATCTTTCCTGATGCCGAAATGCGAGATCTTGTAAAAAAAGATTAACGGTTCATCCCTTTTTATCCTGAAAAATTGCAAAACATTTTATACCATTTGTTTCATCTTTTTATTTTTACTATCTTATTTCAAAAACTCCGAAACCACCCACTTCATAAGTCCTGACCAATTTCCTTTCACCACTTTGACGTACTTATCAGTTTTCAAAAGCTTTCACATTCACTTCACGTGGGCTTCAATTTTTTTTTCAAGATTGTTATACCTACTCGTACTTTGACAACAAGATACATATTAGCCTTGATTCAACTTCAAAAATGTCGATGATGGACAAAAAATTATTTTAAAAAATAAGGTGCTGTTCTCGTGTGAAAAATGAAAGAGTTGAAAAAAATGCGCTTATAATTATGTAATTTTAAGTGAGTCATTCACGAACGAATTGATTATTTGTTCGTGAATCATTCGCGAACGAATTGAATAGTTTTTGGTGAATCACTCGCGAACGAATTGAATAATTTTTGGTGAATCATTCGCGAACGAATTGATTCCTTTAAATGACTCGTTCGCGAACGAATCGGTTCTTTTATTCAATTTTTGGAGAATCATTCGCGAACGAATTGAATATTTTTTTTGGTGAATCACTCGCGAACGAATTGATTCCTTCAAGTGACTCGTTCGCGAATGAATAGGTTCATTTAGTCAATTTTTGGAGAATCATTTACGAACGAATTGAATAATTTTTGGTGAATCATTGGCGAACGAATTGAATAATTTTTGGTGAATCACTCGCGAACGAATTGATTCCTTTAAATGACTCGTTCGCGAACGAATCGGTTCTTTTATTCAATTTTTGGAGAATCATTCGCGAACGAATAGAATATTTTTTTGGTGAATCACTCGCGAATGAATTGATTCCTTCAAGTGAGTCGTTCGCGAACGAATAGGTTCATTTAGTCAATTTTTGGAGAATCATTTACGAACGAATTGAATAATTTTTGGTGAATCCCTCGCGAACGAATTGATTCCTTCAAGTGACTCGTTCGCGAACGAATAGGTTCATTTAGTCAATTTTTGGAGAATCATTCACGAACGAATTGAATAATTTTTGGTGAATCCCTTGCGAACGAATTGATTCCTTCAAGTGACTCGTTCGCGAACGAATCGGTTCGATCAATCAATTTTTGGTGAATCATTCGCGAACAAATTGAACATTTTTTGGTAAATCACTTGCGAACGAATCGGTTCATTCAGTCAATTTTTGGAGAATCATTCACGAACGAATTGAATAATTTTTGGCGAATCACTCGCGAACAAATTGATTCCTTCAAGTGACTCGTTCGCGAACGAATCGGTTCATTCAGTTAATTTTTGGAGAATCATTCACGAACGAATTGAATAATTTTTGGTGAATCATTCGCGAACGAATTGATTCCTTCAAGTGACTCGTTCGCGAACGAATCGGTTCGATCAATCAATTTTTGGAGAATCATTCGCGAACGAATTGAAATTTTTTTGGTAAATCACTCGCGAACGAATTGATTTTTTCGAGTGACTCGTTCGCGAACAAATTGGTTCATTTAGTAAATTTTTGGAGAATCATTTACGAACGAATTTAATAATTTTTGGTGAATCATTCGCGAACGAATTGAACATTTTTTGGTAAATCACTTGCAAACGAATTGATTCCTTCAAGTGATTCGTTCGCGAAAGAATCGGTTCATTTAGTCAATTTTTGGGGAATCAGTCACGAACGACTTGAATAATTTTTGGGGAATCACTCGCGAACGAATTGATTCCTATAAGTGACTCGTACGCGAACAAATCGGAATGCCAATGCGAGATCTTGTGAAAAAATATCAACGATCCCCATCTACTCCTGGACTTGTTGGAAAATATAATTACTTATATGTCAATTTGAATTTTTGATTTTATTTGGTTGTACCTAATTTCTATTTGGAATTAGATTTTTTTTCAAATTTAGTAATTTATCAAATTCTTTAATTGAGATTGAGAATAGATGAGAAACTTACCTAGGTACATCTCGATATTTTCTCCTTCAAGTTTCAAAGTTTTAAAATGAAATTTCAACCAGTTTTCAAAATCTTTACTTATTTTCCTCCTCGAACAAAACGTTATTTTAACCAATTAAAGCAGAAATTTTTTTAGTTTCAAAAACATGAAAATAAGTTATTAAAAATTTGCAAAAATTCCTCATTTTTACCCATTTTCCCCCTTAAATTGAAATTCCAAATTTAATTTAACCAGTCAACGTTTCAATATACCACCACAAAAAAATTTATAATTATTGAATCAAGAGTGAAATTCACTCAAAATTTTATTCAAAATTTCAATTTGGATCATTACCAAAAAAATGTATTCTAAATCGTCACAAGAAAATGTATTTGAAATTACAAAACAATCATTCGCAGTCACCTTCCAAAAATAACACAGAAGTTTTATAAGTTTTTGACTTTTTTTTGGGGGGGGTACCTACGTATTTTGAACTTGTCAAATATTATAATTTTAAAAAATGGGCACCACTGCATTTCAAGATATTTCCCCAGTTTCAGGAATCATATATCTTTCAATATTTTGGCTCAATTAATGCGAAATATTTTAGGAGAAAAAATGCTCAAAATACGAATTTATCCAAAAATAATTTTCAACCGCTCAGTAGAACCTCAAAAGTGGTCTTAGATTTTGACGTCAATGACATAAATCGACGTAGAATCTCTAACACTCGTAGGTCTAGGTACCTTCACTTGAGATTAGGTCAATTCTCGAAACAGGCTGTAACGACAGAAGCGAAAAAACCACAATTTTTTCGAAAACTCACCTTTTTTTGAGGGCCCAAATTTCCTCTCCAGGAGCAACTCCGGAGCTGAAATTGTTTATGGGTAACTTCGGTAGGTCAAACATGGGATATAGGTGTACAAAATTTCAGTTTTCTAGGTTCAAAAATGCAAAATCTCTCTACTTTCGATTAAATATGTTTTTTAATCCAGTGAGTATGATCTAATGCGATAACATCAGCTCATAAAACACCATCAGAAGTAATGGAAAATAACCGCACATCGTCCAAAGACCCATGAAACAATATTATTGGAAACGGTATCGCGTACCGAAAGGGCAGCAGGGTAAGAGGTTTACAACGTCTCAAGTCGAACTATGTTGTCTTTTGTAGTACTTGCTGCACCGACACAGACGACATATTTTTCCTCTTTTGTTATGGAAATATGTACAAATTACTCGTACCTACATACAACTCACACCTTCGAGAAGTCGTAGTACAATTCCCAAAGAATAGGTTGTATACTGTATAGGTTTAGGTATAGATCACAGGTGCTGATTTGTGGGTATCTAGAATTAATATCGAATTCGTGCTTCGGGGAATTATTTTTCTCACCTCGGCCATTTTTTTCACTTCGAGAAAGTAGTTCGGTAGATAGATACCTACATGTACAAGTAGTAACAACACGATGAAATTCAATTCGAAACCGATAGATAGAAGAGAAAAAAAACCGCCGAAAATACGTATACAAGCGATGAGGAATCCGGAAAGCGATGGTTATGTCACGTTTTTACAATAATTCTCCATTATCAAAACGCAACCAGCACGTTAATATACCCGTAGAAAATGTAAAACGCGATGAACTTTAATTACCTAGCTAGATCTATTAATGATGCATGAACGGCGAACACCGTATTTTCTCTATTTGCGATTGCGAATGCGAACCAATGAAAATACACGACGTTAGACGTTACCGGTCGTCGGTCATCAGTCGCGAGAAAATAACGCGAGCTTAGCATTTTTTATTAGAATTTAAGTAACTCAATTAACTAAAATATTGATCGTAAGATATTACGATAGAACTGGTTTCGCGCTCTGTGTGTATGATTGTATAATGTAGTGCTACAATTATCTTGCTCACATTTTTATTAACCTTGATGTTGGTGCGTTTTCTAGCGGTCCGCTATATAACGCATTTTTTCAAGATGCTACGATAAAATGAGTATATATACACCGCACCAGATGAAAACCAGTTCATGCTCATTTACGAGTATTATTTTGAAGTTAGCGTTTATTCGCACGGTCATCGTCAGCTCCCTCTGCAAATATTCAACTTCGGATGGAAGCGTTTTTTTTTTACTCTCTTTGTTTGTTACATTTTCAACTCTTCTCATATATCTACTGCCATCGAGTACAACTGAGAATCGCGCGGATTCGATTTACATATTTCTTTGGGGAGTAGGATAGGAGTAAGTAGGTAGGTACCTCTAGATGTACATGGACAATTATCCTATTTTCGTACTACCCTACCTATCCTACTTATTAGGGTAGTTCGCGAAAAAAAAAATGCCAGAGGATTCAGACCAAATTCCGCGGAGACTTTCATTTTGAGTTGAAGTTGACTCAGAAAAAATTTTAGCTTTGGAGGTGCCCCTGAAGAGGAAATATGAGGTCTCAAAGAGACGAAATTTTTGAAAAAATCGTGGATTTTTTCTCTCCAACTTCTCCCCAACCTGTTTTGGAAAGAATTGCTTAGCTCCAAAACACGATATAATGTACTCCCAAGATGGCGATCTCTACCTTGATACCAAAGTTTCCAAAGACGCCATGCACGGTGTCCTCTATGGACTCAAAATCTCTAGCGGAGAATTCGTTCACATGATCAATCAAGTCATTCCCAATCGCCCAGGTGTTTCCAAATATGTCGACGATGTCAAAATGGTACATTCCCGACAATACTTGTCCACTTCTTCCTCAAAAGAAGCCATGGTTCAACTTAGTATGAAATTCAGCGTGGATCTAGACCATTCCCGACCATTGCCATTAAAATCCAAGACCACTTTTAGGGTTCTATATATACAGACCTACCGAACGCTTAAAAATTGGCAAATAGCTGCTTTTGGCTAAATTTGCATTTAAAAATTTTTTTACTGAAATATTTCACAGTATAATTGAGTCAAAATATTGAGAGATATCATTTCTAAAATTGGGAGAATATTCTAGAATGCAGTGGTGCCAATTTTTTAGTCACTAGGGTCATTACAAAAAATCGAGAAAAACCAACAATTTTTTCAAGTGTAGGTACGAACCCAATTACCTACGTTTATCGATATGATTCAGTAATCTATACCAAAAGGTACTCACAGTATGACTGAATTGTAATTACCTACCGGCGTACAAGAATGTAGGTAACACATCACACATCGTATTTTTTTTTGTCGATTTTGACAACTTTCACAACCTCGTATAGAGTATTGTAAAACGTAATATTAACATTTCACTTTTGAATTAGTCTTGTAATATCATTTGGGTCGGTGTTAATTTGATTGATTCGCGATGATAGAATTATTTGAAACTAACGTGTCCATAAGTGTACTGTACGTGTACCTACAGTGGACGCGTATACGAGTATGTATACAGTATACCCATGACATAGAATTAGAGATTGAATGTAATATTATACCGTATCAATAGGTATAGGTTCTCAACTTAGAATGTGATCCTTATTTTCAATGGTTTTTATTGAATTTTTGTATCTCGCAGAAACCATACGATAATTCATTCACACCCACATGAATGTACTGCATACCAAGAGGACGATTCTATATACCACCCACAGTTGAACAAAAACGATGTTTTCATGATCAAAGATTTACCGAGTCCGAGAACTGATATGTATAGCACTTAAGGGTGTAGTTTAGCTTCTAAAAATCCGAGAAAATAGGTAATGGGAAATTTTTATTGAAAAATATTTGGCTGCCAAATCAAGAGTTAAAAATTTTACTTTTTAATTTTATCAGTAGACAAATAACTGATTTGTTCGCGAACGAAAAATTGAATAATTATTGAGAATTTATGAATTTTATTTTAAACGAATTATTGAAAATTGTGCGTGCGCATTTTTTCATTAACTGTTGCCATTTGTTGCACTCACACTCGTACACGTTGTTATTTATTCATACGTATGAAGCGTTGCCAAATCGAATTTTTCGTTTCATTTCTAAAATTTTCAAAAATAATTCCGACTTTGGATAGTCACGAAGAAATAATTTCTCTTGCGAAGCCGGGCCAAGCGCGTCACCACTTTTTCTCCACGACGTTGTCGTGGAAAAGTGTAACCAACGCGCTCGGCCAGAGAATTAATTTTCATTTTTATTCAATGCCAGTTCTAATGTGCCATAATATTGGATGGATGCATTCACGAAGTATTTTTAATAAATGGAGGATTTGTTTGATTTTCCTAATGATTTTTTTCAATTTTTTAAAATTTAATGTTCTGACATTTTTCGTGGTGGCACCCAGTGCCTCCGAAATAAATTTCAAAAATATCAAAAATTGGTCATAAAAATTTATAGAAATGAAATATGGGATGGGGGGAGGGGGAAATGAAATTTTACAAAATAAGCTTTCAAGCAATTTTGTAGAAAAACAGGGCTTGTTAATATTATAAAAAGAGGAATTTTTAGGTTGGAAAGACAAAAATTATTGATTTTTGGATGTTTTGGCAAACAAATACAAGTCTCTTAGCAATTTTGACAAAAATTACGAATTACCACCATTTGACTACTTTATCAAAAAAACTACTTCCTGAGAATTTTGACGGAAGAACATTTCAAATTTTCATCAATTAGCCAAAAATTGACACTCTCTGACAATTTTGTCAAAAAAACGAGAATCTTCTGACAATTTTGGCAAAAATAGGTTTTTTAGCCAACCTTGACAAGAACAGGAATGTTTGACAATTTTGGCAAAAATTGACCCTTTTTGAGAATTTTACCAAGTCAAAAAACGAGAATCTTTTGACAATTTTGGCAAAAACAGGTTTTTTTTGGCCAACCTTGACAAAAACAGGAATGTTTGACAATTTTGGCTAAAATTGACCCTTTTTGAGAATTTTACCAAGATGATCACTTTTTGACAATTTTGACTGAAATGGATACTTTTTGATTATTTTAGCCAAAAATGGCAAAAATCAACGCTTTTTGACAACTTTTTCAAAAAAATGACACTTTTCAACTTGGTTAAAGGCAACAAAACTATAGAACCTTGTTGGCCCGACTTGTTTTTTATACATGTTATTGAAAAAATTGATAAACCAGTCAAACGAGCTCACTTAATGCATTTCCAGTGCTCAAAAATTTTGGTCAAATAGTCTGTACTAGATACCTAATCTACCCATACCATCATTGGCCGGATCCGGTCTTCCAGTCAAAAAACAGGATTTTTCCCCATATTTTTGGAGAATTTGAAAAATGGAATTTTCTCCCCACCACATCAACTTGAGCAGCTGAAATTTTGGCCAAAGGATCTATGCTTGATACCTAATTGACTAATACTACTGTCAGCAGGATGTGGAATTATCATCAGAAAACAAATTTTTTCACATAACATGAGAAAAAACAATAAAAATTTTTGTTTTCTGAACGGACGGTCGGATCCGGCCAATGATCGTATCGATTGATTTGGTATCTAGCACAGACCTTCCAACCAAGATTTGAGCTCCTAAAGTGCATTACAATAACTGATTTAATGGACAGAAAATTCCATTTCTGATGATAATTTCAGATCTGGCCGACGATAGTATTAGCCGATTAGGTATCAAGCATAGACTCTTTGGCCAAAATTACAGCTGCTCAAGTTGATGTGGTGGGGAGGAAATGCCATTTTTCAAAATTCTCCAAAAATATGAAAAAAAGTAAAAAATCATGTTTTCTGACCGGAAGGCCGGATCCGGCCAATGATGGTATGGGTCAATTAGGTATCTAGTACAGACTGTTTGGCCAAAATTTGAGCACTGGAAATGCATTAAGTGAGCTGGTTTGATTGGTTTTTCAATTTTTTCAATAACGTGTATAAAAAACTGGTTGGGCCAAAAATATGATTTCTGATGAGAATTCCAGATCCGGCGGACGGTAGTTCCACTCAATTAGGTATCAAGCACAGACCCTTTGGCCAAAATTTCAGCTGCTCAAGTTCATGTGGTGGGAAGAAGCGGTCATTTTTCGATTTCACCGAAAAGAAGAAAAAAAAGTAAAAAACCATGTTTTCTGACCGGAAGGCCGGATCCGGCCCAGGGTGGTATGAGTCGATCAGGTATCCGGATGACTGCCCATGGCCAAAATTTGAGCTCGGGAAGTTGATACGTGGGAGAGATACCTATTTGTAATTTTTTCCCATTTTTTGAGTTGAACGTTGAACACACAAAACTTCAAACACTCACCAAGAATCAAAAAATCAACTTGAGCAGCTGAAAATTGGGGGATGGTGTTTTTTGAGGTCCTCTTTCCAACAGTCCAAGTTTCATTCAAATCGGAGATTATCATGTGGGGGGCTTCCCTTGTCAGGTAAGATAGTCTTCCAAAATGATCAAAAAAATATTTTCATTGGAATATTTGAATTCCCCGCAAACTTTTTTAATAGGTAATCCCACAAATTCAAACCCAATTTCAGGCTCAATTCTTCGAAAATGCTCAAAAAAACAGTTTTGTCGTTATCAAAGTTGAACAAGAATAGCAAAAAAAATTGTTGAGAATTCTTCAACCATAAGTAAAAGATCTAAAAACACTGTGTACTTTCAAAAAATGAAGTAAATTCTATCACAAATCCCAAAAATATAATTATGAAGAGTGTTAAAAATGTGTCAAAATAACACAAAAAGACTCGAAAACAATAAAATTGCTGTAGATCATTGAAGAAAGGATAACATTTCTGTCAAGTACAAAGATAAAATTTTCAAAAATTCTTTAAAACATCGTTAAAATTACCTTACAACATGAAAATCACAAAAAAAATTCTGAATATTCAACGACATTCGCCTAAAATTCATGAAGAAGTGTTGAAGATGTGTGTAGAAACACTCAAAAAAGCATTAAAATTACCCTGTCATCAATCAGTGAGAAATGAAAATCATCAAAAAAGGAATTGAAATTTCAGTAAAATTACAAAAAGTACAAACAAAATCAAATAAAACTTCGCCTATTGAGAAGACGTTCAACTGTAACTGAAAACCAAACCTGTATTGAATTGTGTTTTTTTGCCCATTATTGTCATCTTGGTTTAGAGAGATCAAACTTTGAACTTTGAGAAATGAAGTACACTCACGAGATGTTGACATTTTGGGAAAATTCACAAGGTAGTAAATTTTTGAAATGAAATAATGAGAGGTATAATTTTGAGATTTTCAGTTTGTTCAAAGTTGGAAAATGTTTTCACTTACTTTGAATCTGAATAAATGGAAGTCGATAAGCACCCCACATATAAACTTGAGTGAATAAAATGTAAGCAAGCAGGTATAGTAGGTAGGTAAGGTACATGGTTTATTGGTTGTTAAAACGGCGTGAAATTTATTTTGGAATACTTCGATGAAAATTATTAATTATATCAAGAATAAATGCGATTTGTTTTTACTTCGAAGTGATAATTGATAACTTCACGAAATTGTTTTTGATTTTGAGTTAAAATAAATGTAGCCAGAAGGGTTTATAATGAAACGAACGAAAAATACCATTCTCAAAACGCGCGTCTGGAGTCTGACGGGCTACAAAACGTTCCCACCAATCACATCACAGATGGGGCGGTCCTAAGTACTTGTGCTATTTTTCATGTAAAATTCGATGATGTGAACAGTTTTATGCGATGTTTTCGTGAATTTATATTTTACTATGAAAATTTAAAACAGGAGATGAAACAAATATTTTTTTCTAGCATCTAGAACTAGAAGTACCTACTGCAGTACCCACGAATACAGTCCTTGTCACCCATCAATGAGTATAATTCACGATTTTTGTCACTGAAAATGCTAGGTGTAATTTGAAATTATTAAATAAAAGCGAAATGTTGACCTTTTTTTTCATTTTATACTTTTTTTTATTATTATTATTCATAATTAAAAAATCAGTACAATAAGCACAAAAAACAAAACCATAAATCATATTTATGATGATATTTATCACTTTTGAAACAAACAGTAGGAAGCTACGAAATACAACGAAAAACTAAATATTAATAATTAGAAAATCAGTTCAAAAAGTAAAAGAACAAAAAAAAATCAAAAATCATATTTATGATGATATTCATCACTTAATTGATAATAAGAAATGAGATTTTTGAAATGAACAGTAGGAAGGTACTAAGAAATACAATGAAAAACGAAATATTATTAATTAGAAAATCAGTACAAAAACTAAAAGAACAAAAAAAAATCAAAAATCATATTTATGATGATATTTATCACTAATTGGTAATAAAAAATGAAATTTTTGAAACAATCAGTAGGAAGGTACTTAGAAATACAACGAATAAACGAAATATTATTAATTAGTACAAAAACTAAAAGAACAAAAAAAAATCAAAAATCATATTTATGATGATATTTATCACTAATTGGTAATAAAAAATGAAATTTTTGAAACAATCAGTAGGAAGGTACTTAAAAATACAACGAATAAACGAAATATTATTAATTAGTACAAAAACTAAAAGAACAAAAAAAAATCAAAAATCATATTTATGATGATATTTATCACTAATTGGTAATAAAAAATGAAATTTTTGAAACAATCAGTAGGAAGGTACTTAAAAATACAACGAATAAACGAAATATTATTAATTAGTACAAAAACTAAAAGAACAAAAAAAAATCAAAAATCATATTTATGATGATATTTATCACTAATTGGTAATAAAAAATGAAATTTTTGAAACAATCAGTAGGAAGGTACTTAAAAATACAACGAATAAACGAAATATTATTAATTAGTACAAAAACTAAAAGAAAAAAAAACATCATAAATCGTATTTATGATGATATTTATCACTTAATTGGTAATAAAAAAATGAAATTTTTGAAACAATCAGTAGGAAGGTACTTAGAAATACAACGAATAAACAAAAATTATAAGAAGAAATCACTACAATTTCATCTGCTACTACTAATAGGAAAAAGTACTCAAGTTACAGTTACAAGGAATAATAAAAAAAAACAAAATAAAAATCACTACCTGACTATGACTACCAATATTTGGCATAAAAATAGGATTTTTATTTTTTAGATACAACAAATAATAAAAAAGTAGGTAGGTAATTGAAAAATACAATAATAAAAAAAAAATGGAAATCACCACCAATATTTGGCATAAAAAGTGTTTTTTTTTATACCTACATTAAAGCGAAATACACTTACAGATACAACACAATATATAATAAAAAAATGAAAAAAATGAATATCACTTTAGTTTCAGTTTGGCACCTTGAAACAATTTAAAGTAAATACTACTTTAGGTAAAAATCATTTGATCACAGGTAACAAACAAATAAGCGTTTTTTTTAGTCAATAGAAGGTAATTCAATCTCAAGTTCTTCAATATTCATAAACATAACATCTAATCCTATGTCATTTTTCTCCTCTTCCTGTGGTGCTTGAAATTTAGCTGAACTAGCGCGTTTTTTTTTTAGTAGAATAAATTCTTGGTTGAGGTTGAATATTCCTCACATAATCACGACTCTTCGATTTATTATCCTTCTTACAGACAGGTGCAGATTTTAAAACATCAGATTCGATGCATAATTGAACCTTGTTCAAATATTTCATCACCAACTTTCGATCGTCTTTATTTTTTGCTAAATTTAGAACAGAATTAAATTTCATCTTCAAATCCTCCTCACTGACATCCTTTTCAGCATCAACGAGTAATATATCCTTGATTTTTGTAGAAATAACTGCAGAGTTGTTGTTGTTGATACTTTCAAATGATTCCAAAGTTGCACAATGAGCATGAGCATTAGCATTATTAATATCAACACTAACGTTGTTCTTTTCATTTTCAATCATGCACACTTCATGTACATGCTTACACATGTTCCATTTGATTGAATAATCTAAGCATGTACAACTATACCTATGCAGACATGCATTACATAATGTACATATAAGACTACATGTACAATTCGCATCGTTTTTCTCAACATAATATATCTGTTTTGACGATACAATCCAACGTTCATCAGTAGAGTCATAAGTAATCAACGAATCATTTCTATTGGCAACAGCAGTTCGATGTCGTCTTCTCAGGTCCTGAATTTTTTTTGTAAGCTTGCCTTTATGATGAAGAATAATCTGATCAAATAAACGGTCACGTATAAATTTCATCAATATTGAAATTGTCCAGTCCAATCGTTTCACTTTTTTCCCTTCTAAATACACATACTTCAACGTTCGGTGAAGACTCTCTAGATGAGTATTCGAATTCAGTCCACTTTGCTTCCTATAACAATATGCCCACTGCTTTCTATTACTCACGTACGTACTTTCAAAATATTCTGCATAATTTTTTGTATCTTTGTCTTCTTTCCACCGAGCGATGGTATCCGGCAATAAAAGTTCGAATTTATTCTCATCCAACTCTTCTAATAGAACACGTAATTGTTTATATGTCTCGTTTTTCTTATCAGCTTCACGTTCGCCACCAATTCTGTTCAGATTTTGCTGCCATGCTCTCACAACATGCCATGTACAATATAATTGTTTCTTAGGTGGTCCCATAATTCTAGTCCAAGCATTGCCAAAACCCACTTCCATGTCTGACATAAATAGATTCGTGTCAATCAATCCAACGGAGTCTCTGATTTTAGAGAAAAAAAATTCGTAAATAGCTTGGTCAGAGCGATTCGTTAGTAAAAATGCACAAGGAAATCCCTGATTGACACTATCTAAAACTAATATAGTGTAAAGAATGAAATCGTATCCCATGCCATGAGTACCGTCCACGCATATTGTATTTTTGCCGTATTCTTTCAACATTTCTTTCTGGCCATCGTTCATGAAAATTGCTACAAAATCAGATGGTTTCAAAATCGAATTCGGATCTTCAACGTCTTGAGGTTTGTAAAAAATAACAGGATGACTTTCCTGTAATCGCAGTTCTTTGATTAAAATATCAACACTTCGTGCATCACTGGAATCCCGCACTTCTTCATTAGAAATATCAAAAGCTGCGCGGATATTGTGTAAATCTTTGTTGGTTAACAAGTGCTCTCTTTCTATATCACCCTCAAGCGAATCTCGTATATTACTCAGAATGACCGGAGCGGGTATTTTTAATTGCAGTTGCCTGGCAATTTCTTCACGTTTTGTAGGTGAAACATTAAGATGTTTCAGATCATTACAATGCCCAACATGAGTTGAAATGAAATTAGCACGACATACATTTTTACCGATCACAACATCAATAGCCGCTGGACAGAAAGCATTAATTTTTTTGGAACCTTGAATTTTCAACAGTCTCAAATTTTTGCCTTTACTTTTGAAAGTACCACTGCGGTGACATATGAAATGTGCAGTACTTTTTTCTTGACGTCGCTTCAGAATAAATTTACAATGCGTTTTTTTTTCTTTGAGTTTCTTCCAGCTCATAAAAGTATTCCATGTATCAAATTCTAGGTTTTCAACTTCGTATAATATCTGATGTTCATCACTAAAATGTTTTGAAATTTCAGTACTGTTACCTTTGAAGACGCATAACGGACATTGAACTACTTTTACTCGTAAAGATGAATCTTGATTATGAACTTGATTGTGGTATTTGAAATTTTTCAACGAATTGAATGATTTTGGGCACTCGGAGCAAACATATTTGAAATTCCCTTCTTTTTTGCGAGGTACTTGCTCTCGAATACTTGTAGATGATTGAAAGTGTATATTTTTGAGATGTTTTCTCAAATTACTATTTGAAGAAAATGATTTGTCGCATAGGTTACAGTCAGCTGAAAAATCAAAATACACATATGTCAATTATTCACATTTCATGAATTTAAATCATAATTGACTTAGTTGATGAGAAACATACCTTTGAAAGATGCCATTTTACGTGAAGTCCGGATGTTATTTTCAAGAGAAGTGGCAAAACTTTCATTTTCACGTCAGCTGAAAACTGAAACAAGTTATGTCAACTAAGTCAACTTTGAGCAAATGAACACATACATGATTTTTATTCATTTCAATGTTTTACCGAAAATGATTTTTTATTTTTACTTACCTTTCAAACTTCGAAGTTCGAAGATACATGATTGTGACGGTGTTTTAATTATTCGGAATAACGCAAACTTCAACTTCCAAGTTCCATTTTTACGTAAATAACTTAATCCAACATCAGTGATAACGGTGATAAACATACCGCTACGCTGTGATTGGTGGGAACGTTTTGTAGCCCGTCAGACTCTAGACGCGCGTTTCTCAAAATGCAAAAATTGCAAAAACTGCACAAACGCTCTCTTTATTGAAAATGCTTCAACTAAAATATGTAAACAAACCATCGATAACGCAAATTTGTTTACTTTCATGGCGACTTTTCGATGTCTTTAATCCATACAAATAGTGTTCGTATTTTCCATTTTTCACGCTCAAAAATGATCGAATACTGTTCATTTTTGGATATGTTATTTAGAAAGGTTATATCTCGGCGAGTACAAGCTCGGTTTTTTGAAATATTGTCTCATAAATGAATAATGCTCGCATGAAAATGACCCTAAATTACGTAAGTTTAAATCCAATTTATTTTTATTCTAAAGCAAATTTTAAAAAAACAGCTCTGTACTCGCCGAGATATAATCTTTCTAAACAACATATCCAAAAATGAGGCAGATCCATTCGTCCGTTTTTGTGTAATTTGGAAAATAGAATTCGTCATATTTTACCTACTCATTTACCTACTAAACTACACCCATTACGTTTTAGAATTTCAATTTCAAAAAAAAGTAAAAATTAGGATTTTTGAAAATTGTTAAGAACTAACAAAATTTTTATGTTTTTGAAATTTAAAAAAAAAAAAATCTGCTTTGATTGAATAAAAAATATTTTGTTCGAGGAGAAAAAACGTAAAGATTTTGAAAACAAAAAATAAATGAGAAAAAAAAATCAAAATTTTACAAAATTGACCTAGAAAGCTGAAATTTGGAATATACCCTATTTTCGACCTGCCAAATCGATTTAAAACGAGTTTAAACCGTTTTGAGTAGTTTTGAAGCCTCCAGCAGATTTTTCAATGCTCGAAATTTTCACAAAATTTTATCAAACGAAGTTAAAAACCCGAAATTCACGCTGCACTTCAACTTAAACACGCTATCAAGTCGACTGCTGGTGAGTTTAGGTCATTTTGGAGCCTCCAATGACATTTTGCAAATTCTTGGAGCCTCCAGTGGATTTTCAAAACTTGAAATTTCCACAAAATATCATCAAATGCAGTTGAAAAGCTGAAATTCATTCTGTAAACTAATTCAATACACTATGAAGTCGACTCCAGGTAGATTTAAAGTCATTTTAGAGCCTCCAGCGATTTTTTAGAAATTACTGGAGGCTTCAGCAGATAATGTGCAGAGTGAATTTCGGCATTCCGACTACATTTGATCAGATTTTGTGGAAATTTCAACTTTCAAAAATCTGCTGGAGACCCCAGGAGTTTTCAAAAAGTCATTGGAGGCTCCAAAATGACTGGAACCTATCTCAATTGACTTGATAGCGTGTTGAAATTGAAGTCCAGAATAAATTTTGCATTTCCAGCTCTTTTTGGTGAAATTTTATGGAAATTTTGAACATTGAAAAATCTTCTGGGGGCTCCAGTAACTTCCAAAAAGTCACTGGAGGCTCAAAAATGACTTCTCATCTGCAGTCGACTTGATAGCGTATTGAAATTGAGGTGCAGAGTGAATTTTGGATTTCCAACTCGGATTGGTAAGATTTTATCTGCTGGAGGCTCCAGTATTTTCCAAAAAGTCACTGGAGGCTCAAAAATCATCTGTAGTCGACTTGGCAGCGTGTTGAAATTTGAGTCCAGAGTAAATTTTGGATTTCCAGCTCTGATTGGTAAAATTTTATGGAAATTTCAAGCATTGAAAAATCTGCTAGAGGCTCCAGTATTTTCCAAAAAGTCGCTGGAGGCTCAAAAATCATCTGCAGTTGACTAGATAGCGTGTTGAAATTGGAGTCCAGAGTAAATTTTGGATTTTCAGCTCTGATTGGTAAAATTTTATGGAAATTTCAAGCATTGAAAAAAAACTTCTGGAGGCTCCAGTATTTTCCAAAAAGTTGCTGGAGGCTCAAAAATCATCTGTAGTCGACTTGGTAGTGTGTTGAAATTGTGGTGCTGAGTAAATTTTGGATTTCCAGCTCTGCTTGGTAAAATTTTATGGAAATTTCAAGCATTGAAAAGTCTGCTGGAGGCTCCAGTATTTTCCAAAAAGTCGCTGGAGGCTCAAAAATCATCTGTAGTTGACTTGGTAGCGTGTTGAAATTGTGGTGCAGAGTAAATTTTGGATTTCCAGCTCTGCTTGGTAAAATTTTATGGAAATTTCAAGCATTGAAAAGTCTGCTGGAGGCTCCAGTATTTTCCAAAAAGTCGCTGGAAGCTCAAAAATCATCTGCAGTCGGCTAGATAGCGTGTTATAATTGTGGTGCAGAGTGAATTTTTAATTTCCAGCTCTAGCTGTTTGGTAAAATTTTATGGAAATTTCGAGCATTGGAAAATCTGCTGGGGGCTCCAGTATTTTCCGAAAAGTCGCTGGAGGCTTCAAAATGGCTTGAATCCATCTACAATTGACTTGATAGTGTGATTCAATTGAAGTCCAGAGTGAATTTTGGATTTCAGTTCTGTTTGGTAAAATTTTATGGAAATTTCTGGCATTGAAAAATCTGCTGGAGGCTCCAGTAACTTCCAAAAAGTCACTGGAGGCTTAAAAATTACTTCTCATCTGCAGTCAACTTGATAGCGTGTTGAAATTGTGGTTCAGAGTGAATTTTGGATTTCCAGCTCTGCTTGGTAAAATTTTATGGAAATTCCGAGAATTGAAAAACCTGCTAGAGGCTTCAAAATGACTCAAATTCACCAGAAGTCGACTTAACAGCGTCTTTAAGTTAGAGTTCAACGTAAATTTCGGATTTCCAACTTCATTTGATGAAATTTTGTGGAAATTCAAAGTTTCAAAAATCTGCTGGAGCCTCCAGAACTGCTCAAAACGATTCGAAACTGTTTACAATCGATTTATCAGGTCGAAAATAGGGTTGATGTCAAATTTCTGCATTCTAGGTCAATTTGGTAAAATTTTGATTTTTTTATCATTTTTTGCTTTTTGATTTTCAAAAATTCACCAAAAATCGAAAAATGCAAATTAGCGCTTGAAATTTTGGCTGGTGATACATTTTTACATGCTCTTTCGATCTAGCTACATCCTGTTCAAAAAATTCTGTGCGAGTCCTAGGTATGTTCCCCATCCGCCAACATATTCTCTCTAAAATACCTGTTGTGTTTCATGTACCTAGACCTACGTTTTCATCAGTTAAAAGAGAAACAATCTAAAATTGACGAGAAAGCGACTAAATCAATTTTTTTCATTCTTCAAACACACATTTTGTAGGTATTTTAAAAAAGGCGTAGGTAATAAATTTTCATTTCAGAATTTTGGGACATTATAAATTAGGCTTACGCGAGTCTCTCTGTCGTTTTACCTTATAATCACATCGGCCGTTGTACTCGTACGTTTCGGTCGAGTCACGAAACGAACATCTATTATAAACATTTTTGGATTTACGAGTATTATAACTTGTCAGGTGAACCTATATGAAGAAGACTTGTCCATTTAGGTACTCAGTCCAGACGTAGGCAACTAGACGTAGACGCTTCATACGCCCAGATTCTTCAATTTAGGATTATGGGTGTACTTTACAAAACATCAAATATCTTTGTCATGATGTTGTATTTCTCTTCCATTATATATTGTATTTTAAACCATATCGAAATCGTCTTCAGTATACGTATAACGTATTCACTACCTATTCAGATATTCGGCGATTCAAATTGATAGGTAGGTAGCTCTATATATATAGGTACAAGCTACTTTGGTATATCGATGCGAACAAAATAGGCAGACAATGTTGTACTGATTTGCAACAGCTTCGACGCTTCTATTCATTCTGTAACACTTGATCAGTGATCTGAATAAATTACATATTTGAAGAAGAGCAGAACGTGTAGCATATTTTTCTTTCTTTTTTAATGATGACATCCCATTAGCAAAGGTTCTGAAGTGTGGCAATCTGTTGAGCAGCGTTATGATTACCATTTTCATATCGGATATTTATCATCATTGTACAAGAGGATGTATTTTTTTTTTTTTTTGTTTGGTCTGATCGCAAAATGATATATTGAAACTACTTCGGCTTCAGCGTTTTTAAATTTCGTATTCGATTATCGATTAATAAGCAGGTGGTACCCTGGAAATCATCAGCTCTAGTATAACGTGTACCTAAGAGATAAATGATGGCTCGATTTTCGCGGTCTTATAAAAAATGAATTATCAATAATAAGCTGAAAAATGAGTTCATCGTGAATTATTCGCGCTCCATTAAGTCATAAGTGTATATCTTATCCGCGATAGTACCTTTACGGACGATACAGTTATTAAATATTATAAATTTTCTATATAGGATAGCTTCGAGCTGATTTTATATAAATCAGTGTAAACGAGTAAATTACCAGATAAAAGATGTATATATTTAGTCTCTTGGTACTGAGAAGGTAGCCTATAGCCGATTAATTATATAAGAACTCGAAACAAAAATCTTCATTCGGATCAGTTTTTCATAAAGTTGGTGTATTCGCTTTGTTTATTCTCTAGGAATGATTAGCTGTATCTTATAGAAGATCAACGACATCGACATCTCTGCTGTGGATGCTGGTGAGTTGGTTTTAATAAAAGATGGGAAATGAGAAATAGGTAACTACCCATGTTATGAATTATTTGTTGTTATCAAGAATGTAAAATACGGTGCGATCGTACTATGTTTTTTCTTACTTTGGAAAGAAATTGATCGGCTTAAGATGTTTTTAATGATATATTGTTGATGTCCTGCTGAGTTATCATGGAATATTTTATATGTTCTTGGTATTCGAAAACTTTTTTACAATTATTTAGTACGTACAAAGTGTATTCGTACGTCCGACTGGTGAGTTGAATCCGTTATGAGTGAGGTTAAGGAATTGATACGTAAGTAGGAAAAAAATATGAATCATTAAAATATAGGTATGTTTGCCTACTTATAAGGTAGGTTGGTAGGTACTCGTATTTCTAAAAATATTTTTTATTCGAGTTTTATAAACTGTAGTTGTTATAGTCACATAGGTACTTTTTGGGATTTAGAATCTGGTGTTCTACGTAGGTACTTATAATAATTCAGACTACCTATCTGATTAGGAAAATTAAATTATTCTTCTGTTAAGAATTAGGTAGATAGGTAGGCAAGGTAGGTACCTAGTAACTCTAACAAAGGAACCTCTTAAAATGTCCACCACGAATTTGAACAGGACCACGATTTTCAAATAGAGCATGGTCTGAGACCCCCAAAACCAAAATCTCAGATGCCCAATTTTATTTTTTGATTTTTGGCGAATTTTTGAAAATCCAAATTTGACTACTTCAAGCGATTTTTTTCAAAATAGATATTTATTCATTCAAAATGATTAAAATGAGTCCTGAAACTAATTTAAACCCCTTAAATCCAAATTTTATTTTATTTTATTTTGCAATTTAGGTCTTTCCAACAGCTAAAGCCAATTACAGGAGAGACCCTAAGATTTGCCCCAGAGAAACAAGTTTGAGAACTACAAAAGTGCAAAAGCAAGCAAAAAGGAGAAAAAAAAGGAAATATTTATAAATGTAGTTCTTCCTACCTAAAAGAGAATGTAAGAAATAAGCAAAAAAGTATAACACCAAACAGAAGAAATACCTATAAAAGAGAGGGGAAAAAAACACGGAAAACTAAAGGAAAATAAAATACAGAATATGAAATGGTTCACAAACAGCTCCCACTGCGCCCCCACTCCTACTCCCATGCCATCCCCACCACACGTCTGAAAGCAGACCTACCCATACTAAAGATATTAGCATCTGCACACCTACAGAGGAAAGCGTCAGAGATACCCATGACGTTGTTCATAGAAGATGCCTTCATCCTAAATGTGTTGTAATTGTTTAAGGAGAATATTTTTTTCTGCCTGGAGTGGATTTTTGGGGCCCAGAAATTGATTTTTCCCAAAAGGTTACTGTCATTTATGTTGCAGTGGATGAGATCATATAGAAACATTAATGCAATTGAAGAGGTCTATTCCAATTCCAAAGTGGATTAAGTCATTTTTCCCCCCAAAAAATGCGTTTAAAATTTTTGTTGCTAAAATCTGTTCTGTTTCGAAAGGTTGGTGCACCTTTCCTTTCTTTGGACATGGAACAATCGCTTGTAGAAAAAATTATTTTGAAAATACAATGACTTGACCCTTTTTTGAAGTAAAAATCACCGTAAAACATGCATTTTTTTAAAATGACATAACCAACTTTGGAATAGAGCTCTTTTATTGTTTCTCTTCTTTTTTCCAACAGATCCACTTCAAACCCTTCCAAAAGTTCTTTTTGTGATAAGTCATAAGGATAATATTCAAAAGTCTTTAAATGTGTCATTCCGCAGGTAAAGGGCCCATTTGGTCGATATTGAGTTGGGGGGGGGGGGGTAAAGTAGACCTCCGGAGCAATCATATGAGCTGGATAGAAGCCCAAAAAGTGCAAAAAAACTCCAAAAAAAAATCCAGAACTAAAAATTTGAAAAACTCAACTTTTGAGAAAAATGCCTTCAAAGTTTTTTTTCTGAAAAAAGCTGAAATTTCACATAATCCGAAAACCTTCATACCTAAAATTGAAGATTATTGTTTCTGATGTCAAATATTACTACCCACCTGCAATAGCGATTTTTTTTACTCAATATTTTCATGTTTCTGAGTATTTTAAGCCTGAAAAACAATGATTAATAAATTTAAATTTTGCATAAAAATTCATTACTCTGTTCAAAAGCAGAAAAAAAATGATTAAATTACATTTTCTGTCAAAATTCAACTTGTAAAAATAAAAATCATGAAAAAAAGTTTTCAAAAAATTTCTTCCTCGGGCGCGATTCAAACCCAGATCTCCTGCTCCGCAATCCGTTATCAGTGTCACATGGCTAACGCTGCATCAACGTAAAACCGGTTTTTGAATGGTATACATGTTGCCACTGACAACTAGGTGCAGTATAATTTGTAGGGTATTTTTTTGGAAGCGAATTTACTGCTAAAAAGCAAAAACGACCAAATGGGCCCTTTATAGAAAAACTTTAGTTCCGTTTTTCTCTGCTTGGGGCGCACCTGCGGCCTTGATACTTCGACACGAGATAGTCGGATATGTTCTACATCAAAATCCATCAAAACCTCGATTTTCGATTTTTTCAACTGTTTCACTAAAAACACAATTATCTCGATAAATAGAAACGACCAAATGGGCCCTTTACCTACGGAATGATACAAATATAGGTATTTCAAAAATCTAGTTTGAATTTTTTCAAGCTCTTTTATACATTTTTTAGTATGAGGGAACTAAACTAGTACACCAAACTCCAGAATTGACCTTATGAAGGACTAGAAGGAGAAGTATAAGACTTTGAGTGTAGGTACTTATTCTCTTGAAGTGCACAGAATTTCTGACAACAAAATAGGCCATCCTCCTTGCCTTTGCTATCACAATGGTAGTATGATACTTGAAAGTAAGTCCCACATCAAGATTTATAGCCAGGTCCCAAACAGTAGTTAAAAGACAGAGTTCTTCCCCACTAACTGTGTACTTATACTCCAAAAGAGTTTTTTTATGAGTAAATGTCATTGTTGCACATTTAGAAATACTAAGGGGCAGTTTGTTCTCAGTACTCCATTTTACAAACATATCCAAATCTGCTTGAAGACCCTCACAATCCTTTATATCTTGGATTTTCTTATATATCTTAGCATCATCAGTGAATAGCTCTATTTCAGAATTACCTATCACAGATGGAAGGTCATTTACAAATAAAAGAAAGAAAAGGGGACCCAAGTTCGAACCCTGGGGAACACCCGATGGACAGGAGTAAATACTAGATATTTTATTTTTGTAAGAGACATATTGGGTTCTACCATTAAGATAAGACCAGAACAAATTACACAATTCATTGGAGAAACCAAGTCTGGCTAGTTTTTGAATCAGCTTTCGATCGAGCCATTTTGGAGCATACAGTACGATTTTCGATTTTTCCAGAATTTTGATACTTATTTCTCCAGAAGGCGTGGAAATTAACTTGGACAGCTAAAATAATCGACCTGGCCGATTTCCGGGTAAACATTTCAAACACGTTTTTTTACCAAAAAAAAAAAAATCAAAATTTTCTTGTTCAAAAGAACATTTTTGAAATTTGAACGAATCGTTGTTTCTATACTAAAATCAGCCTCCTGAATCCGTATTTCACAATTTTGAGCCATTCTGGAGCCTCCAGCACGGTTTTAGATTTCCTAAGAATTTTGAAATTTCGCCAGAAAGCGTGGAAATCAACTTGAGCAGTTAAAATTCGGATTTTGGCTTACATTCGATCTGTTTAACGATTTTACCCACATTCGAGCTGATTTCCAGGCGGACACTTCAAGTTCGAGGGCGTTTTTTTGATCTGAACTTTGAGGAAAACCTTAAAGTCTGCAATTTTCTCACGATGAGAAAATTTTTGAAAATTGGTCGAATTTTTTTTCTAGACTGAAATCCAATCCACCCTCCCCCCACGGTTTTGAATTTCACACTTTCAAACCATTCTAGAGCCTCCAGCACGATTTTAGAACTCTTTAAAATCTTTCAATTTCTCCAAAAATCGTGTAAATCAACTTGGACAGCTAGAAACCGAGTTGTATAGCTCATACTGGACCTGTTCAATGATTTTATTCACATTTGGGTCAATTTACAGGAGGGCACCTCAAGTTTGTTTTTTTTAACCAGATTTTTCACAAAGAAAAAAGTAAAAAAATAAAAAGATTTCTTAATCATGAGAAAATTTTTGAAATTCGCCAAAATTGCTGTTTTTAGACTAAAAATCAACTCTCTAAATTTGAATTAAAAACTTTCTAGACGTTCATGGAACCATTTCAAAATTTTAGAGACATCGAAAATTGCGTTGATGGCTTCAGAATAGCTCCCAGGGGGGGGGGTGATTTGGATTTGGTGAGTTGATCTGTTGATCATCATTTTGACTGAATAAAATATTTATTTATTTTAATTTTTTTTATACTTAGCATAAATCGTCTGAATTATCTACGTCAAATTGGGATTTTTAAAAATTTGTCAAAAAAGAAAAATCACATTGAGCAGCTGAAATTTTGGTACCCCCGGAAAGGAGAAATGGGCCCTCAAAGAGAGTCATTTTGGAAAAAAATAAGTTTTTTTTTCGCTCCTATCGCAACCCAACCTGTTTTGGGAAAATGGGCTGGTCCCAAACGAAAGTATTTGAGATATAATCCAAGACCATTTTTGGGGTTCTATTGAGCGGTTGAAAGTTTGCAAATCACTCAATTTTGAATAATTTTGTATTTTGAAAATTTTTTCTCAACAGATATTTCGCATTAATTGAGCCAAAATATTGAGAGATATGATTTCTGAAACTGGGGAAATATTTTGGAACGCAATGGTGCCGATTTTTTAGTAATATTATAATCAGTTTCCAAAATTCGAAAAAATTTCCCAAGTTTTTGGCTATTTTTCTCAATGTATTTGAATTGGCAATAATGACCAAAAAAGTTGGAACCACTGGGTTCCAAAATATTTTCCCAGTTTCAGAAATAATTCCAAAATTTTGCTTAAGTTAATGCGAAATAAGTATCTATATGGATAAAACACAAAATAAGCAGTTTGCAAATTTTCAACCACTCAGTAGAGCCCCAAAAGATAGATCGATGCAGCGAAAAAAGTGCTGATTTTTTCGAAAATGAACCTCTTTGAGGGACACATTTCTTCCCTCCAGGGCTCTTTCGAAGCTAAAACAATTTCCTTGGTATCTTTCAAATCAAAATGAAGGTCCATGTTGAATTTGGTCAACATCCGGCGACCATTTTTTTCGCGATCCACCTTGATGTTCAGACAAAATTTCGGTTCCCTGGGTCAATTAGGAAGGCTCAAGAGTTTGTAGAGTGTGATAAAAAGTTTTTCAAGGTCAAAATTGTTTAAAAAATGATTTTCTCCCCTCCAAACAGCTGATTTATTCCTATCGACTGATTCTCAAGTTTGACTTTTTTGGCCTTTTCCACCCCCTTCACCTCTTCCTGAAAATTTGAACAAACCCTTTCAAAATCCAACGCCAAATCAAGCATAAATACCAAATGTGAATTTATTTTGTTGCAATCCCTTCAGCTAAGATTAGCTTATACAACTTCACGTGGAGGAAGAGAAAATGAAAAAAAATTGCAGACAAGCATGAAAACGATGAAAATGGATCTCTCGGACTCCAAAATCATCCCACCCCCAGCTTGGAATTTTTATAGACTATACGATCCTTATTCCTCCTTTCTTCTATGCAGAATCGGACTAAAATAAAACTATTGAAAAAAAAAAACTTATTTTGAAGCCTTCACAGATGGATTTTTGGATTTTCCAGCAAAAAAAAAAGAGGGTCAAGACACAAATTATCAAGAATCGTTTCTATTGACTCAAAAAATTCAAAGTTATTTTCAGAACTGGAAAAGCCAAATGTCATCATTCCACCTAAATTGGATCAAATTTTGTATTTTTCATGGGAAATGAATCAATGTGTTTTAAAAAATTCAACAAAAATCGAAAAAAAGGAGTCAGCAGCCGTTTGGTTTGGAGAAATACTCCATTTGTATTTTTTTTCTCATTCTGGTTTTTTAAATTTGATATACATACGAGTACATAACATTACATAGTAAAACAATTTTCTTTTTACATTGTTTCAAAACATACTCACTCATCTTTTCTATGAGTTTTGAAAGATGTTCGAGCATCATCATATTATTATGTTTACTTGCGTAAGTTGGGTACCTATGCTTTATTCTTATCTATACAGATTATTATGTAATATCACTCCAAAGTTATTACTTTTCCCCCTTCAAATTCTCCACCGGCTGCTTTAAAAATATTGTTCGAAAAACATTTTTTTAAAATAAGAGTCGCAAATGACTACATACCTTTTGAAACGGATTCATTGGAAACCGATGAACAACTTTTCAGCGTATTTTTTCGAATAACTATACCAACTGTGTTAAAAAATCACAAAACTGACACCGAATGCATTTTTCAATGGTAACTCTTCGTTAAGAAATAAATAGATCGGCACTTTAATTCACTCACGTCGTTTAGAGCATCGCGAATAATAAACTAATATGCGATACTTCGCGATAGTAATTAATAAAAATACAATATTTTTATTCAAAGTGTAATAAGAAGTACAGAGTTTCGTAACACAACTTACACCAACGTTAACATGTAAACTGAAATAACATCAACAGGTATCAACAACAATGAAACGAACCACTACCATCTACAACTACTACTCTATTTCACGTTCACGAAATTATGACCATTATCGAGGTAGAATTTACCAGAGTGAAATACGGAGCTGGAGAATGCTTATGGCCTCTTGTGGAAAGACGCTCGTGTAAGTGGCGACAGTGAACTTGTTTTTTTAGACTGGACAGGTATTATACCTTATTACAGTACAGATTACTATAGAGGTAGGTAGGTAGGTAATTCTTAAATCTACCTGTGAGGTGTAAAGATGATGTTGGTTTCACTGGTGTGGTAGTTTGGTTGCTCGACTTCATCAATGAAGGCAAAAATGTTGTGAAATTATTCAGTGAAATGCATTCTTTACTCACCTCACTAGCATGTCATCCACACCTCAGAATCAAATTTTCAGAAAAAGAGCAAAAATGCAGATGAAAATGGGAAACTTGGTTTGTTTTGTACAAGTAGGACTATTTCCAAAATTTATATAATGTATTTTACTGTTGATTTTTTGGTATACATATTTTATCGTTTAAAAAGTGTTATTTTCAATTTTTTTTTTTAATTTAAAAAATAGTTACCCGTCTGAAATTTTTGCATTGATTTTTTACTGTTTGATTAAGAATTAATTGGTTATGAGAATTTGAAAAAATATTAAGTATGTATATTTTATTTACAAATGAAAATTCAAAATAAAAAATAAAATAAATTATGACACTTACGTTTTAATTTTTCAAATGAAATTTTGAAAAATCTTCACTTTTCGAGTAGGTAGGCACTTTTCAGTAAGTATGGATTTTTTTTTGAAATCCAATTAAGTACATAAAAATCAGAATTTATAAACATTTTTTTAATTGATTTTTTTACCTACCTGTTTCAAAATATTTCAAATTCTCCGTATTCATTTGAATTAAAAAAATAAAAAAACAATAAAAAATAAATATAGACATGATTTTAAAAATTTTTAACAAAAAAAAGTGTGCTTCGTTTTTGAACTTCCAGAAAAATATTCTCCACAATCATCTCGAATTTCAAAAGGAAAAAATTAAATGCAAAATAATTTTGAAAACTGTTATTATAGTAAACTTATTTGCGTTTTAAAATATTTTGAACCGAATTATCAAAAAAAATCTAAACAGAATTAATTTGAAAAACAACAATTTTGAAGCTGAATGCAAATATTTTCAACTTAGTACTGGAGCTTCCAGCTGTAGTATGACTCTTCTTCGGCAATTTTAAATCATTCCAGAAGAGGTTAAAAATAATTTAATCCTTTCATAAGTTCGACATTTGACATTTGAAATCGATTAAGATCGGTGAATCGCGAATTCGAGGTGACGAGCTGAAAAGTGCATGGAGAAAATTCAGCTTTTTCTGGAGGCTCCAGATCGGTAAGAAAATGATGTCAATCGAATTGGGAAGTCGACTTTAGGATGCAGCAGAAATTTCGACTAATTTCTTGCAAAAATTAACGTTTTTTGAATTTTTTTTTATTCAGATTTTTTAAAAATACACTTTCAACTCGTCACTTTGGATTTGCAATTCACCGGTCCCAATTGATCTGGAATTAATGTCGAACTTACGGTAGAATTAAATTTTCAGCTGCCAAAGTTGATTACAAAACCTTCTCGAGTGATTTGAAATTGCTGGAGGAAAGTCAACTTTTGCTGGAGGCTTCAAATTGACTGGAAAATGATGCCAATTGATAAATAACATGCTTCTGATTGGATGGCAACTTGAAATTTTGAAATTTGCAAGATCTAAACCTTGCCGAAACGCGTCTATTTATTAAAGTTTCGTGCAGTAAAAGGAGTGAAATTATTAAAAAAAAAAAAAAAACGTTAAAAAGGAAGAAAACACTAAATTTTACCCGATTACTTTTAAAATAGGTACCTACATCATCAATTCAGGATTTATCCCATAAATTAAAATCAAAATTTAACAGTTTGAACATTTCAATCCTGATTTTGATCAATTTGAATTTCTATCAAAGGATTGTATAAAATTCTTGAAAACAACGTTAGCTTGTGGGAAAATCATCACTCGTAAAGTGGTTCTGTTGTAATACATAGTTTGTGTTCTTTTAATTTCAGATTTAAAAAAAAAACTACCTACCTAATCTAAAACTTCAATCTCCAAGATTTTACAAGATTTTATGAGCAGTAAAAAGCAAACAAAATTGTAATATTCTAGAAATAAATTGGAATTTTTTTCTCCAATTTAAAATTTATATCGTTTCCCAATTACCTCGTAAGAAAATTATGAAACAAAAAAGGTACAGACAGAAAACAGGTATCAGTTTAGATTTGGAACTTAGATGGAAAAAAAATTGTGTAGGTATTTTTGATTTTAGATTTTTGAAAAAAAAATTAACATTATTGAAACAAAAAGCAAAACTCAAGTTACCTATTCTGAGTAGTTTTGAAGCTCCAACACATTTTTGAAAGTTGAAATTTCAACATGTTAAAAAATGAAGTAATTTTTGGGAATTAAAATTAACTACACACCTTAATTTCAGCACGCTGAGTCGACAGGAGGTACCTATATATGAAAAATAACCAAATTGTAATCTTTGAGAGAAAAAAAAACGAAAAAAAATGCCTCACCAAGGATCAGGTTACCTTTGTACTTTATGTAATTTTAACAAAATTTCATTTCATTTTGATACTTAATATTGGATCAACTTCAGTTCTAATGTTTCAAAAAAAAATCCACAAAATTGTGCTATTTTAATTTCAGATTTGGAAAAAAATGCAACAATAATTTAGGAGGTAAAATGTACCTACTTTTATAAATGTAAATTTTGGATTGAAAAAAAACTAGATCAAGATTGCAATCTCTCAGGTATTAAAAGTAAAAAAAAAATCAAATACACGAAGAAACAAACAAAAATTGTGTCCTTTTCTCGAATTTACAATTTCCTAATCACAAACAACACGTCTCTAAGAAAATAATGGAGCAGAAAAGATATTAAACAAAAGCTGCACCATTTTAAACTTTTGTTGTGACTGTGAGAAACTCAAATTGTAATCTTATAGGGAAAAAACCAAAATATTGCGTTCTTTTGATATCACTACTTAGTGATAGAAAATGAAAAGTGGAAAAAATTGTACCTAATACTTTTTTGGGAGGGAGGGTGGATTGTAATATTTTTTGGGGGGATAGTGATATTTTTTGGAGGGGATTGTAGATAATATTTTGGGGGGAGGGGAATTATTGTAATATTTTTTGGAGGGAAAACTGTATTTTTTGGAGGAAAAAAACTGTAATATTTTTTGAAGGGAAAAATTGTAATATTTGGGGGAGGTGGGAAATATATTATTTTCAACATGGGGAAAAATCAAATTGCAATCTTTTTTATGGTTCTTCTAATAAATAGGTACTCGAAAATTCTATAAAAAGTAATTGAAACCCCTAAAACACAAATCATCATTTTATTTTATTTAAAAAAAAAATAAAAATAAAAAGAACGAAAACATATAAACAATTGAAATAAATTATATCTACATTTGCACGATATAAAAATAATATACAAAAGAGAGAAAGAAAATAAATACTAAAAATAAATAAAAAATGCATTACAGATAAATATGACTTTTTCTTTACTTCACATTATAAAATAATAATAGCCTGAATAGCTGGAAAGTTCAATGGGTAACATCAATGCGAATTTCCATCGTTGGAATCGTCAACAGGTGGAAGTCTCATACGTTTATGATTTCGACTACTCCTCTGTTCTTGTTCTCGTTCTATCCCAAATCTATGATCTTGCTGACTCGATGAGGATGGAACATTACCAAGACTGGGATAAGCATTGAAAATATTTAACGGATTCGCCTTGGAATCCGATTCAGGCAGTGCTAGTGGTAAATTCAATCTACCTAATCTAGGAGGAGTATTTTGGGTTTCTTGAATCGGCGACATTCTTATTTTATATAAATGTCCTCCGCTACTTAGGAAAGAGGATACTTCGGGTTTTATGTTGAATAAAGGAGGCAAATTCATACGTTTGTGAGTTCTAGCGCTACTTCTCAGAGGATGAGCTTGAGCTGCACTGGCTGTCGATGATACTCGGATGGTCTGTTTGGAATGGAGATCAAATTTCCTAAACTCTTCGTCGTCATCGTCATCGTCGTCATTGGCGTAATCGTTATTGCTGGAGTTTTCGTTATTGGCTAAGACAATGTTACTGGAGCTGCTTTCGTCCAGGTCTTCGTCGCTGTCGTCTAGATCATCGTCTAGATCTAGTTCTTCGGAAGATGAATCGTTTTTCTTCGTGCTGCTTTCGTCATCTACGTCGAAAACGCTATCGACAACGTCTTCGAATTCATCGTCGTCGTCGTCTTTTGCAGGAGCTTTGGTTGTTGGACGATTGATTTTTAAGCCTAAAGTTGAGCTAACGGTGTTCACTTCCATGATTCTGTCGTTGATTGTGGTCTTGGTATCGGAATCTACCTCGTTGTATTCGTTATCTGGAGTCGATTCTGTGGCGCTGCTTTCAATTGTGGCTACTTGAACCATATTATCGTTAGATGAGTTGGAGATTTTTGAACTGTCTCCTTGCATTACACTGACTGACACTGATGTCGAAGTGACCGGCTCGAAATCTCCATCTGGGGTTGATAGGTTGACTGGGATGTATACTTTTTCAGTCGATTGGAATTGCTGAGTCGTTGGTACGTAATAATTGCTTATTGTGTGTTGTTCTTTATCATCCATGGTAGACAGGTAGTTATTTTCTGTGGTTTGTTGTTGGCTCAAACTACTCGGGTATATTTTATCAGTAGTGATTTGCTGAGGTACGGTTGGAATATAGCTTTGTAAAGATTGTTTGATCGTTTGAGGACGTATACGTTCAGTTGGCTTGTACTGCGATGGAGAAATGTAAACTTTATCCATGGTAGAAGCTAATTTCTCCGAATCAGGGATCATCACAACTTGATCCGAAGTGGTAGAGTGTTTTTCGGAAGACGATTGGTATAATTTATCAGAGGGTGGAGAGACGTAGACTTTATCTGAGGATAAACTCGACGCACTGATTGGCTTTTCAGTACTGGCAAGACCTAATAGTTTCGAAGGAGTTGATAGGACTAATTTTGTGGTCACTACTCTTTGTGGTTTGGCTTTCTTGGCAGGAGCTGAAGTAGTTGGAAAAGGTTTCGAGGTGATAATTTGCTGAGGTTTGTAATTGATAGGAACTGCATTAACGTTATTCTTCTTTTTCTTGTTGGGGGAATCTGATTCGAAAAAGCTGTCTAGGAAGTCGTCACTCAATGCTGAAAATCCAGTGTAGTCTGTTTCGCCGGACTCGACTGTGTTTTCAGATTCGTTTTCGTCGTCGTCTTCTAAACCAAAGACGTCGTCGTCTTCGTCATCGTCGTCGTCGTCATCATCGTCATCGTCGCCTGGTAAATCGAAATCGTCGTCGTCGTCGTCATCTTCATCGTCTTCGTCGCTGGGCACTGGTTTACCTGGTTCGACGTTTATACCTTTGGGACCGAATTTGAAACACGAGACTCTGAGAGCTGCTTCAACGTCATCTAGAGCACGTAGTTCGAGACCTAGACAGGCGCGGATTTGGTCTCCGTCTCGGGAGATTCCGTAGATTCGGCCGCAGAATTTGGAGATACCGCCAGGTAAGCCCATGCAGATTGGACGTGGTTTTTTGCCTGAGGAGAGTAATAAAGAATTAGTGATGGAGAAATGAAAATTGGCAACATAATTTGTGGTGTACAGTCCAACAGGAAGAAAGGGCTGTAGAAATCGAATTTGGTCAACTTTGGTAAAGCTCAAAAAATTAAGTTGGATTTTACAGAGTAATGAGTTCGTTCCACGTTCAATGAATCAAAAATGGCCAAAAATGATCGGCACATTGGGGTGCAGAAAAATGTAAAGTTCCCTTTCCTCCAATTTTGAGTAAAATTTAGCCATTATAGCCGTCAAAATTGGTTAAATTTTCACATAAAATTCAAATATTTCGACAAAAATGTTTTTTTTTTTACAATTTTAGAAGAATTTTAGGCTCAAAATTGACTCATGATTTTTGAGATTTATGAAAAAGGGTCATATACGACTTAGGTATTAAAATGGGTTAAAATTTTGCAAGAAATTCAAATACATATTTCAATCACAACATTTTTTGAGCACTTTCAAGGATTTCGTAGGTTCTCAAAATTATATCTACCATTATTTTCAGGATTTTAAAGAATAAGATACTCGTACCTTTCAAAATGGGTTGAACTTTCTGCAGAAAATCAATAATTTCTATGAAACATTTTTTGAGCACTTTTGATAAACCCAAACTATAGGAACATGATTTTTGAGATTTTTGTAAGAGAATCATGTGACTAATCAAAATGGTTTATGCAAAAAAATCCAAATATCCAGACAGAAATGTTTCTTAGGAATTTTTGAAGAATTTTAGGCTCAAACATGGCCCACAATTTTGAGGATTATTGAAAAAAGTGTCACGTGTCGTGTCAAAATGAATTTAAATTTCGCGAGAAATTCAAATTGATAAAGCAACAAAAATATTTTTGAGTACTAGGTATTTTTAAAAAAGTACTCAAAAATAGTTTTCATGAAAATTTTTGATTTTTTGCTCCAAGTGACACCTTTTTTTATGTATCCTAAAAACCATTACCAAATTTTGGGTTCAAAATTTGAAAAAAAAATGGTTGAAAATAGACATTGTTGTTGAAACATTTGAAATATTTGCGAAATTTAAATCAATGGATTGCGTGACACGTCTGCCCAAAATTCCAAAATTTATGATTCATGACCCAATTTTGTACTCGAAATTCTCCAAAGAATGCTCAAAAAACTTATCAGCAGAAATTTTTGATATCTGTTGAAATTTCAAAAGAAACATTGTTATTGAAATTTTTGAAATATTTTCGAAATTTTAATCAATTTTAACATATTGCATGACACTCCGTCAAAACTTCCAAAATTCATGATTCATGACTCAATTTTGGGCTGGAAATTCTCCAAAAATGTTCAAAAAACTTTACAGCAGAAATTTTTGATTTTCTGTTGAAATTTCAACCCATTTTGATCAATTGCATGACACATTTTTCAATCCAATTTTAAGCTGAGAATTCTTCTAAAATGCTAAAGAAACATTTTTATTAAAATACCTATTTGAAATTGTTGCAAATTTTCACCTATTTTGATAAAAATACATGACATGATACCATTTTTATAAAATTCCAAATTTGGACTTGAAATCCTTCAATTTCGTCGAAATACTTATTTGCCTTTCTCGATAAGTTTCAAAACATATTTTGATTTTTGATGAGTCATGTGGCATTTTTTCGAAAATTCTGAGAATCGTGGCCCAAATTTGGGTTTACTTATTCTTCAAAAAGGCTCAAGAAAACTTTCAACACAAAGTTTTGATTTTCTTTCAAAATTTTAACCCATTTTGATAGATCGCAGAATATTTTTTAAAAAAGAATTCGAAAATCGTCACCCAATTTCCAGCTAACAACAATTATTAAAAGATATTCAAAAAATATTTTCGTCGAAATATTCGGATTTTTCTCAAAATTTCAATCCATCTTTGATAAGCCAGATCACATCAATACTAATACAATACTTCATCAAAACTCCCGAGAATCATGATCCAATTTAGGCTTAAAATTCGCATCATACCTTTTTGAAACATCTCCGAAAATCGTGACCCGATTTTGGACTCAAAATACTTGAAAAATTTTCAGGAACATTTTCGTTGGAAATATTTGAATTTTTTTGCATAATTATTTTAGCCCATTTTGATAGGTCAGATCGCATAAAACTTCAATTTAAAAATCCCAAAAATCATACCCTTTATTTAGGCTCAAAATTAATTTTTAAGAAAATCGTCGAAATGTTTGACTTTCTCGCAAAGTTTTAACCCATTTCAATAGGTCGTAATAAGGCACTTTTCAAAAATCCTGAAAATCAGGGATCAAATTTGGGCTTTTTACTCTTCGAAAATGCTTTTGAAAAGTTTCAATCAAAGGTTGGTTGCATGACATAATTTTTCAATAAATTTGAAAATCTTAGCACAATTTCAAGCTCTAAAAATTTTTTATTGCAATATTTGATTTTCTTGCGTTCTAATCTATTACGATCGGTTGCACACATCTTTTTGAAAAATCCAGAAAATGATGACCCGATTTTGGGCCAAAAATTCTTCAAATTTCATCAGGTACCTATATTTGAATTCCTCACGAAATTTTAACCAATTTTGATAGGTCTAATTGACACTTTTTCAAAAATCCCAAAAATTATAATCCATGACTCAATTTTTTGGGCTCAAAGTTCTCCAAAAATGCTTTTAAAACGTTTTCGTTGAAACATTTGAGTGTCTTGTAAAATTTCAACCAATTTTGAAGGATCTCACGGTCTTAATTTTGAATAATTCTACCACAATTCATTTTTATATGAAATTGGAGTGAGGGTGCAATTTCAAAATTGGATTGCTCTATATAGCTGTTTTTTTTTTGAAATGTTCGATTCAATGGACGTAGAATAACACTTTCATGATATGGATATGAATATGAATCCCTCCTCCCCCCCACAAAAAAAGTTTTGTGATTGTCTGGGGCTTTAATTAAAATATGTGAGGTGCCAAATGAAGGAGAATAAAGCAACACTAATTCAGTAAATTGCCTTCTTATCTCCACCTTCAAATCTATAGAAAACCGTCTCGTGGGATGAAGATGTTTGCGGGTATTGACCCTAAATTGTTTCAGATTTTTTTGACCTCAAAATTCATTTTGAAAAATCCAAATTATTGAGGAAAGGATTCCAACATTTGAAAAAAGGTCAAGAAGTCATTTGTACATTTAATTCTGTATTTTCTACCACTGATGGGTGAGTAATTTTTTCAGAATTTTTCGTGAATATAAAACCATTTTAAAATACGCTTTTTGTAAGTTTTCGACTTCGTAAGCCCTTCAAAAAATGCAATATTCAATTTGAAAAAAAAACATATCTACAAATGCTTTGACCATTGAAAAACTTATTTTATCAAATTTACTGGAGTTATCTCCGAAGAAGAAAAGGGGGTGCTCGAAAAGAGGCATTTTCGAGAAAATTATTGTTTTTTCGCTTTATAGCCCCTATTCCAGCCAAATTCAACTTATAGAAAATTTGTCTTACCTGAAATCGTAACATTTCGTAGAACTCTATCTCCAAAGCTCATAGTGACCAGCATCGAGTCGCCTTGGACGTACTTCAGGGTAGCACATCCTAAAATATTGAAAATAAGATGTAAGTAAAATACTTTCACAAAATATTGATTTAAATTAGTTCCTATTTAAGATATTCTTTTAGAAACAAAGTCAGCTATAGATATTTTAATGAACCTAATAAAGCCTTATTTTCTCGTGAGGTTCATCGTAGATATCTCTTCCTGCCAATAAATATCGTGTTTCTGCAGATTGATTTATTTTTCAGAGAAGATAAGGTAGGAGAGGTACGTATTTGAGTTTGACATACAAAGTGTAACGGAATCTCGTTCAATGAATCACATCGAATGTTCGAATCGCCATAGCAAATGATTACTAGATTTTTGTCGTAACTGTCATTAGACTAATAACGAAAACAGTTAGGTAGGTACTCTATACAAGACAGTATAGATACCTAGTATTGCACCGCAATTCATTTTCTCATTGACAGTTTTTTTTTTGCTGCTGATGTTTTTTAATTCAAACGATACCTTACTCGAAATTTTTACATTTTCTCAACAATTCAAGACGATTCATTAAACAATAATAATTGTTGAAATAATTATTTTACATGTTTTAATTTTTACGCATCATTGAAGACGTTCAATAGGTAGGTATGTACTTGAGATAGAGACAACCTTTTAAAATTCTGGGTTAATGTTTTTTGTCCAGTGTTCTCATGCATTAGATGGACCTGTACCTGTAGGTATTTATGTAGTATGAATTCGAGAGTAAATTTTTTGTCCAAAAATGTAGGTACTTGAATGAAATATTAAGATGTTAAATGACCTACCAACGTATTAATTTCTACCAGTACAGTTTTTATGTTCGGTTTACCTACTTACTATTAAAAAAAAAAATAAACCGTTGTGTAGGTATATGAAATTTTTATGGAAGTGGCCACGGTGTATAAATTTTAATGTATCCAGGTCCAAGAACCCATATGCATAAATTTTCTGTCGCGGATAAGATATTTTTTATTTTTTAATCATATCAAATCATTAAACTGTGATAGCGAATTGTGTTGATACTCAAGTACCAAGGTAGAGGTATATTGGTACATAAATAAACACACGTGAAGAATGCATCACCACAGCTGTTGCCAGTGAAAGTGAACATCAAAAACAATACGCATAATTGGCTCTCGTACCTTCCGATGGAAGCAAACAGAATACCTAACGACAATGATGACATTATCACGTATCTTAGATAAGTATTCGTTATCGTCACATAAAATAGAATAGTAATAGGACAGCCTATCCTAGATACCTTTACTTTGTGTACATATATTTTATAGGTACTTGATTTAATTTTCAATGTTTTTCGAAAGTCGAAATGAACGATTTATAATTTGATTGCTCGATCAAAAACTGTACTGGAAACGTAAGTAGGTAGCCAGCTATCTTGCATCTTGCAGATAGGCACTTGAAATATTTTTAGGCATCGGATGCTCACCAATCTGAGTGAATTTGTTAGATACGAATAATATCGGATTATATAGCTTAAATACAATATAAGATTTAATTACGTTAACGAACCAGGTCCTTTAACTGGAACAACAGGCAGTGAAAAATCTCTACAACAGTTGCATGTTAGATTTGAACACGAGCAATGCCGATTCGGTGTATTCTGTCTTTCTTTCCTCTGGTGGTCTTTATCGGTGGATTTTTCCAACTGTGATTTCCATTTTGTTCCGCCTTTCGGATCTGAAAACATATTTGAGTGTAAGAATATTAACTCGTTCGAAGAGAGAATCATTGTTAAACATGTAAATTTTTAACGAGATTATTAATGATAATTTTTTTCTTGTATACTGGAAGAGTTGCGATATTAGGGATACTATACGAGTAGTTTTAATCGTTTTAGTTAACTCTGAGAATTATTTGATGGCTCCCACGCAGCTGCATTCCAATTTTTATATGAAGTAGGCATATTATAATCCCATGATAGTTCACGTGTAGAAGATTACCTATTTAACGCAGATTTTTTAATGGAACGAATGTTTTCACTTTCAATTTTTATAGGTAGGTAATTCAGTTTCACATTTTTGAAATCGAATTTTATACATGTTTTTAATAAGATTAGCCTATTGGGATTTGTGATAACGAGTTTGAATAAGCATTACATTAGGATGGATCACGAAAAAAAAAAAAAAAAAAAGTTTGAGGAATTTGATCTAATTCAGCGGAGACATTAATTTGTAAGTTGAAAGTTGACATAGTGTATATGGCCCGCACTGCTTAAGGGGTGCAGATGTTAAGCACCACTTAAGGAGATGCCTATTTTATTTACCCCTTAAACCGATAGGTTATGGAAACGTGTAGGTATACTTTAAAGGGTAGGGGTAGAGGTGAAGTGTGGGGAGGGAGAAAATGTAAAATTTTGCTTGTATTATCGTGTAATATGCCGACTAGCGCGATAAAAGTACAGCTGTCTGAAATTTGGCCAAGTCGACGGACAAATGGGCGCTGGACAAGCCGAAGGACAATCTCAACGTTTTTTCGTTTCTAGCCTTACCTACTGGACATTATTCGATTTTTAACACGTAATAAATGTGTACTTATCATGTAGAATAACTTCCCGTGCTCAATTATTGGTTTTGGCGGGTTCATCAGGGTAAATAAAAAGGCAAGCCGAAGGACACAGATTTTGCGAAATATCAAAACTTCACAGATAAGTACGATCAGAACGAGCTGTAATGTAGTTTTTAAAAAGAACGGTGCGGGGTAACATTTCTATGAGAACAGTGAACCAGTGCACAGGGATGCGGAGCGGAACTGAACCGGAACGAACCGGAACGCTAAACCTCTAACTTTTGGGAGAATTTTGGCGGAGCGGAACGGAACCTGGAGCAACTTTCAAAAAATATGCAGGAGCGAAACCGGAACCGAACCGGAATAAAAATTTGGGTTTTTAAAGCTCCGACCTAACAAAATTTTTTGACCTTTAATGAACGATTTTCAAGATTATAGTGTGAAGAAAAGGTGTTTTTGCTGAAATTTTACCTCAATAAACTAGAAAATTGTGAAAAGACATGGTAAATGACATGAAAAAGACCATTTATACAATGTACTTTTGGAACAAAGCTGCAATTTTCAGCGATCAAAATTCAAATTTCTCATGTGAGCAGTGAGGTGGACTTTAAATTTCATTAAAACGCGCCTAATTCAACCATTTTTTTAAAATTTCGGGTATTTCAACATTTTCAACTTCAATTTTTGCTCAGAACATGAAAATTCTGATGTACTTTGAATGCAACCTTCTCTAAAACAAAAAAGAAAAATCGGAGCGGAACGGAACGCTAAACCGGAACGGAACGATATTTTTAATCGGAGCGGAACGATACAGGAAACCGGAACAGAATTATTTTTTATGTCGGAGCTGAACCCTGAACCCGGAACGAAATTCATTCCGCTCCGCATCCCTGCAGTGCAGCCACTCACCAGAAAAAAATGTTGGATTGGGAAGCTACCAAAAATAATTGAAAATTGCTCGAAAATTTGCGCAAAAAGTGTGTGACAGTTTTCAAATGTGAATTGTGAGCTTCCTATAGACTTATTGCAATTGCAATTTGCACAATAAGAGACCTTCATGTTCTATGATAATGAGAATGTGTCAATTTTTCCAAAAAAAAATGAAGTTCATAACACTTTATAACATTCATTTTCAAAAACATGATGTGTGACAGCCAAGTCGAAGGACATTTGGGGTATAAAATCAAATGTACACCAATGAAAGGAGGGTCTAAAAACCTCAATACCATGTGTGAAATGTGTGCGGGGTCATTCTTGAATGAACCAAAAAAAAAAAAAAAATTCATGCTAAAACCGTTGAGAAATTTGCCATGTACACGAATTTTACCTTTTTCTGAGAATTACCCATATACTGGGATTTTAGCGCCAATGACAAGACTTGGCTTCGAATAGTGCACAATTGCGGTTCCTCGTCGTGAAAAATACGTACAGTCGCCGGTCGCGATTAATTCTTCTTATCATAGAATTTCTCACCTTAAGTGTAGAATTCGTAATCTATGATAATGAAGTGCGCGACCTACACCCTTCGATTTACATCACCTTTGCATGTGATTAATACTAATGTAAATTCAGTGATCATGGATCCAATGATTAATAATTTGTTCCTTTTTGGTGATTCACTATGGTGCTGGTCATATGCGAATCATGCAAAGTGTTTACTAGTGCCTCTTTTAGTTAAGTTCTATCGAAGCCTTTGGTATTGGAAAGGCATCAGAAGAGATGGAAAAAGTGTACAGTTTTGGTAAGTAGGTTCGAAGTAACTTACTTGGACTAATTCATTTAAATGTAGCGATTAATTAGTGGTGATGATTTAATCTACAAATATGGGGGTTGTGGTTTCAATCAATTTAATTAATTTATTTATTTATTCAAATGGAGTTAAAACATTGTTATATCGTGTTTCTTTGGACTATTAATCATGTACTCACTGGAGCTGGGTATCTTTAGTTAGATTTAGCTACGATGTATACCTATTATTGTTACGATATTGTACCATGATGTGAAAATATTTATACTCTGCCTTGAAACAGTCCTTAGGCAACCATTTATGTTTGTAAAAGGATAATATGTTTTCCTATGTAAATTACATTTCAATAAAATGTTTGTAATTTGTCTTGAATGTTGGAATAAGTTCTTTCTTCATTACATAATAATTGACTATAGTAGACTGCATGACTGTTTAATGTCTCTTACTGAGCTAGTCCAGGCAAAAACTACTCTCATTCTTCCCTTAGAGAATGTGAGGAAAAATCTAAATAGGTAAGCAGGTCATTATCACTTGTTCTAACTATATACCAGGTATGCATGATTTAACTATATCAAAGTCACTCAGAAAAATAATCTAGCTTCAAAGGTGTCTCTGGAGTAGAAAAATAGGTCCTTGAAGAGGTGGAATTTTCGAAGGAAAAAATCATGGTTTTTTCGCTCCTGTCGTTATGCTCAACCTGTTTTTGGAAAAAGGGTTCAGTTCCAAGAGACGGTATTTGAGATCCTATGTCGACCTAGGCTATTTTCATTAAAATCCAAGACCACTTTTAGTGTTATACTGAGCAGTTGAAAATTCGCAAATCACTTATTTTTGGGCTATAATTCGTATTTTAAAGTTTTTTTTTGCTCGAATATTTCGCATTAATTAAGCCAAAACTAGGCCAGAGGGAATATGTTGGAACGCAGTCGAGCTAATTTTTATATTATTAATGCCAATTTTCACAAATTTGAAAAAATTTTATAAGTTTTTGGCAATTTTTTTCGATTTTTTAAACTTGATAATTTTTTCCAAAACAGGTTGGATAGGAGATAGAGCGAAAAAACCACATTTTTTTCGAGAATTCCTCTTCTTTGAAGACCCATAGTTATCTTATTTTCAGGGGCACCTCCGAAGCAAAACTACCTATCTTAGTAGGTATCAAGCAGTTTCCTACCAATTGTAGGAAGTACGATAATTTTTGCATTTCCTTTACATTACAATCGCATGATGCATAGCAAAAAATATCGACAGATAAAACTCGCCATTAAAAATTCTCGAAGGAAGCAATATATATACATAATATAACTAATAATTAATAACATAGATGATAAAGTAATGATAAGACGTAAATTTCGGAAATAATTTTATCATTGGCGGACGCGAACGTGTGCAAAGCAGAAATTGAAATGGCGAAAAGTGATAGATAAGTTGGAGAGCATTTTTCAAAATAGTATAAATTGATTTGAGAACTTTCGACGATTCATATTTCGTTTCTGTCGCTTCAGTCAGTTGTAACTAATTGCATTATTTGCGCATTTTTAATTCGTTATTAACTGAAGAAAATTTTACTCGATCTGATCGTATTAGTAAGTACATTGCATATACCTATCTACTTATTTATTGCGGGTTTATCTTTGTTTCGAAAATTGTATACCGATTTAATGAAAATCTAAGGTCTATTTTGGTAAAATCTCATATTAGTTAGCCTAGATAATTAGGTAGGTAGTTCATTCATTCTTCATTTTTTTTCTCCTGAAATTCTGCCACCTAATTTTATTATATTTTTGTGATGATTAATTTCAAATTTTTTTTTCAAATTTTATTTTTGAATCGAGTTAACAAAATGCCTCGAGTGATTATCGAGACTTCATTTTTTATACTGGAAAGGAGACAGGCACCGTATCTAATTTTATTATAATCCATTATATATTTTAAAGAAAAATAGCTTCATTCAAGTGCTCAAAATTTCTGAAAAAAATTCACAAAAATTAAGAATTTTTTGTTTCATGTATCAAAGTTACATCATCACTAGTTGCTAGCATCGCATCATTTTCATAATTTTGTTTATTTCAACTCAAAAAACTTATTTGAAAAAAAAAAAAAAAAACTTAGTTTGGAGTAATATTGCTTGAGTTTTGGAGGTTTTTTCAATGTGTCTTCACAATGGGGGTGACTTGGCGGGTTGAAATTATGAATTAAGGTAAGTTGAACCATCTGCTATCGATTAGTGTGTTTTTAGTGTGCGTAGCACACTATTGGTTTCGCTTTGAGAAATGAAATTTTATTGGAACTGAATGTTCTCTTAAGCTACCCAACCGTTTTTTGTACCTATTGGACACCATTTGAGAATCATTAAGGCGGAGGGAATAGATTAATTTTCATTCAATTCGGATGGGTAATTGCTGAGTAATTGCAATTTTAGTTCATTATTTTAATGCATTAAATCCTAAAAAAGGGAAAAGGGGACTTGTAGAACACCTGCCGCTCATTGTACCCTGCTATACCCCCAGTCTATTCCATCACCAGCTGTGTTTCATTGTACCCTGTTACACCCCCAGTCTGTTAGCTGTAAATTCCAAGTGGGCGTGGTTTGGTGGGGCGTTTACCAAACAAATATATTATTTTAATGCCTTAACCCTCGTAGCAAAGTGGTGGCTGAGTGGTTAGGGCATGTAGGTAGGAATAGGAAATTTAGGGACCCAGGTTCGAATCCCCGTGAGGTAAGTAGGTAGGTGACGGATTTTTCGTAGGAAAATTGGATAGGTAAATGATTTGGAGTTACTATGTAGTACATGGTAATGGGGCAAAAATAATGCTGAAACTGAGTTATGAATTATGATATCATTTGCTAACTAAAAATTCATTTCATTAATTTTTTGTCTACCTATAACCATAAGTATAAAGTAAGAATTACTTGACATGAATAATTTTTAACTTTTTACTTATAATTTAAAAATTACTTCAAAATGAGAAATTAAACTAATTTTTGTACAATTGAAACATGTAATTTTTATTATCATGATTTAGTAAAAATTATTAAAACAAAATGATTTTTACTATTGGTACCTATAGCAAAATTTATTAAAATGATAAGTTTTACTATACGATTACAGTAAAAATTATTGAATGGGATCTGGTACTTAATTGTGAGTATTTAGTTAAATTTTTTTGTAAAAATTACCCATATTTTTTTCGTGTAATAGGCAATGCAAATTCTTAACATAGGTATTTTATAAGATTTAATTCTTAATTTAGAATAAAAAGCAAGTTCTGAAAATTGGTTTGAAAATTTATAAATTTGAAGACAATGGAAATTCTAAAAAAAATAATATGAAAATTTGTATTCAGAGACGCTGAGAATTCCAAAAATTGATTAAAAGTTCTGTAAGTTGCAGATAATGTGAACTTGAAAATTATATGAAATAAGTATTGTAATATTTATGAAGAAGATGAGAATTCTGAAAAATTGGAGGCAATGTGAATTCCAAAAATTGAGTAAACGTTTTACAATTTGTCGACAATATGAACTTGAAAATTGAATTTGAAATTTTTTAATTTAAAGACAATAAGAATTCTGAAAAATTATTCAAAATTTGACTATTTAGAGGCAATGTGAATTCTAAAAATTGATTGCAAATTTCCTAACTCAGCAGCAATGAAAAATTCTGAAAATTTATTGAAAACTTTATGAAATTGTAGCGATGGGGAATTCGGGAAATCGATTTGAAATTTTGTAAATTTTAAAACAATGCAAACTATGAAAAACAACTAGAAATTTCTTAATTTAGAAGCAATACAAGCTTATAAATTATTATGAAATACCTATTGTAATTTGGAAAATATGAAAACACTGAAAAACAATTATTATTTTGAAGCAGTGAGAGTTTCAAAAATTCTCATCACTGTGACATGGTTGATTCACTTATGCACTACCTAGATGTAATAACGGTTATAGCTGTAGAAAAGGCAGCTAGCTACGCACACTTTGCAGCTAAGCTTTGCTTAGCTGTCTAGTTTGATTTTGAATCAATCGTTTTTTATTTATGAATTCTTGGAAAGTGACCGATAATACGCCAGGGTTAGGTTAATATCGGTCACCTCAAAAATTTCGTATGAAAGATCAGTTTAAAGTGTCTCAAACTGTTCATTTAATATTAGAAATTGGATAACAGTTCATTTCAAATGTTTACTAGAACATCTCTTAGAAATTTACTGAGTGCATAGGTATTTCTACTTTGTCTGCGCAGTCATCATTCCAAATACTTATCAAAAATTGCATCCAATTTTACATTTTCTACCTTCAGACTTACTTTTTACACTAAATTAGGTTACGTGAATAATCAAGAATTTTACAAAAATTTGTAACCAAAAACCAATAAACCAAAAATGATTTTTTTTATGAACCATACTCATATCTCTGGAAAAATGTTGTTTTTCGGATTAACCAAAAACCAATAATAATTTAGGTACCTACTTTAATTTTTGTTCAATTTTTTTCAATTATTTTTTCATGCAATTTTTTGTCTATTTTCTATTTTTTCCCTTCACTTTTTCATTTCAAAAATTTAAATAATTGAACGCTGATCTGAAATTTGAAACAGAGATGTTATAATTTTTTAAAACATTTTTATACAAATTAATTCATTTTGATTTTTTTAAAAATTAAATTTCAATTATTTTTGAAAAGAAGGAAAAAATCCTGAAAATTACAGCGCTTTACATTGAAAAAATGGCGAGGAAAAAATGAAAAAAACTAATAGGTATTGTAACCAAAAACGAAATAAACCAATAACCAATTATTATAAGTTTGATGATTTAAAAAAAACCATAACCATTCAAGTGAAAAAAATTCTGAATTCCATAACTTCTTTCAAAAAATATAATGAATTGGAGAAAAACTTTTTCTGAACAAAAATTCATTTCCAAGTGTCCCAAACACATGTACACAAACTTCACTTTGATTTTTTTTTGTAAATTAAAGTTCATTGTGCAGGAAAATTATTTCATTCGTGTTGTTCAATCAGGCATTATTTTTACTTTGATTCTGGTTTCAACGAAGATCTTAGAAATACATACTTAAAAGTACTACTTATTCCTGTCCACAGATTAAAAATGGATAAAGAAGCCCAAGACAATAAAGCAAACCAATGCAATCCGAATCACGAAAAAACGGGATCAGGACGCGAAACCGGGTATCACGGAACGGGAGATAAAGCTGATTTAGATAATCATGCAAACCAAAAAAATCCCAACAATGAACGATACGAAGGAAAAAAATAATTTAATCGTTTTCGTGAAATTTATATCTTGTAATTATTGGTAGAAAATTTATTTACGATTTGAATACATAATAATTATTTTAAAACTATGTGCGTTAGATATGTTTTTTGAAGCATCTTCCCAGAATGAAATAATCTTTCAGATAATAGGAATGTGATATGAGTTGCAATTTTTTCAAAATTACAGCGATTCACTTGTTTGTATGTATATCATGTGTACTAATGAGTTGATTGCGCGGACCGTCGTCGACTCTCGTGTACCTATCTAATTAAAAATTGGATGCATACTTGGATTAGAACATTAAAGTTGTATAAGATGATAAATAAATTATTCGTCGATAAGGGTAGATAATTCAAAATCCGAAAAGTGCATACTTGTATGATGTAGGTACTAGTCCGGCATATGACAATAGGAGTAATTGCACCCCCCCGCCGATCCTCCGGGACAACATTTTTCTTAAAGGGGACATCCTTAGGAACATTTTAATGCAAAGTTGCCAAAAAAAAAGTTGGCCTTACTTACAAAATGGCGGCCATTTTGATTGACAGGTCAGCCGAAATCGCAGATTTTGCGTTTTAACATAGGACTTGCACAAACTTTTTCAAACTTTACAAAGGTAGATCGAAAGATCATGCAAAAATTTATCACCTGTCCAAATTTCAAGTGCTAAAGTGCGTTTTTCGATTTTTGGTGAACTTTTGAAAATCGAATTTAGGCCAAAAATGAGGGAAAAAATCAAAATTTTACCAAATTGACCAAGAAAGCTGAAATTTGGGATATACCCTATTTTCAACATGCCAAATCGATTGGAAATGGTTTCAACCCGTTTTGAGCAGTTCTGGAGCCTCCAGCAGATTTTTGAAACTCGAAATTCCCACAAAATTCCATCAAATTGGAGTTGTAAAGCTAAAATTCATTCTAAAAACTAGTTTCAATACGCTACGAAGTACTGCAGGTGAATTTCAAGTTGTTTTGGAGCCTCCAGCGACTTTTTGAAAATTCCTGAAGCCTCTAGCAGATTTTTGAAACTTTAAATTTTCACAAAATTTCATCAAATAGAGATGAAAAGCTGACATTTACTCTACACTCCAATTTTAACACCCTCTGAAAACGACTTCTGGTGGATTTCAAGTCATTTTAGAGCCTTCAACGACTTTTTTGAAAATTACTGGAGCCTCCAGTAGATTTTTGAAACTTGAAATTTCCCCAAAATGTTATCAAACCAAGATGGAGAGTCGAAATGTATTCTGCGCACTAATTTCAATACGCTACGAAGTTGACTGCTGGTGAATTTCAAGTCTTTTTGGAGCCTCCAGCAACTTTTTGAAAGGTTGTATGACATTTTTTTGGAAAATTGAAATTTCCTAAAAGTAGCTGGAAGCTTCAAAACCATTTGAAACCACCATGTAGTCTGCGAAGTGAATTTCAGCTTGCAAACTCCATTTGATAAATTAATGTTGGGGAAATTTCAAGTTTCAAAAATCTACTGGAGGCTCCAGTAATTTTCAAAAAAGTTGCTGGAGGCCCTAAAATGACTTGAACCCGCCTGAAATCGTCTTCAGAGGGTGTTAAAATTGAAGTGTGGAGTAAATTTCAGCTTTCCATCTCCATTTGATGAAATTTTGTGAAAATTTAAAGTTTCAAAAATCTGCTAGAGGCTTCAGGAATTTTCAAAAAGTCGCTGGAGGCTCCAAAACAACTTGAAATTCACCTGCAGTACTTCGTAGCGTATTGAAACTAGTTTTTAGAATGAATTTTAGCTTTACAACTCCAATTTGATGGAATTTTGTGGGAATTTCGAGTTTCAAAAATCTGCTGGAGGCTCTAGAACTGCTCAAAACGGGTTGAAACCATTTCCAATCGATTTGGCATGTTGAAAATAGGGTATATCCCAAATTTCAGCTTTCTTGGTCAATTTGGTAAAATTTTGATTTTTTCCCTCATTTTTGGCCTAAATTCGATTTTCAAAAGTTCACCAAAAATCGAAAAACGCACTTTAGCACTTGAAATTTGGACAGGTGATAAATTTTTGCATGATCTTTCGATCTACCTTTGTAAAGTTTGAAAAAGTTTGTGCAAGTCCTATGTTAAAACGCAAAATCTGCGATTTCGGCTGACCTGTCAATCAAAATGGCCGCCATTTTGTAAGTAAGGCCAACTTTTTTTTTGGCAACTTTGCATTAAAATGTTCCTAAGGATGTCCCCTTTAAGAAAAATGTTGTCCCGGAGGATCGGCGGGGGGGTGCAATTACTCCTATTGTCATATGCCGGACTATACATTACCTAACTTTTTGAACGAAAAATTGAAAAATAGTTTTTTTTATATGGACTGAAATACGTAGTTGAGGGTTAAAAATTACAAAAATAATTTAGAGGTAGATACCTGCTTTGTAATTTCAAAAAAACTACCAAATTGGTGTTGAATTTTTTTTTTTATTTTCCTCTGAAATTTCGACTTATTTTGATAAGTTGCATGGCATCTTCTCCAAGAATCCCAAAAACCATGATCCAAACTTGATGTCATAATTATTCAAAAATACCCAGAAAAAATTTTGATCAAAATTTTTGAGATAATGTCGAAATTTAACCAATTTCTGATTGCCAGGTGACGAGTTGAAAACGAGAGTAATTAGAAAACTCAAATTTTAAACAAAATCCAAAATCATATGGATTTCTGCAACAAATCTTATAATGTTCTATCGCTCAAGTTGACTCCCTGGATCGATTAAAAATAAGCTGATAAAATTATAAATTGTCCCAGTGGTAAAAAAATTACAATTTTTCACGTTATTTGACGTTACTGTTTCTGTTACTCGCACATTTCGAAAGGCGTAAACGACTTTTTCAGGTGAGCATAAACAATAATGAATAACAAACGCCAACTGAGCTTGACAACCGATCGAATAATGAATGTTCTTCGTAATCGTAAACACACATTACACAGCATTGCATGCCTTTTACCCTTACTTGACGTGCGTGCTTTAAAACACATTTCGAATTGCAAGTTTTAACGTGAATTTATTTCAGTCCTTGAGAAAGTTTCTAACTGAGCGAATGAAGCTTCTTCGCTCCAAAATGTGGTTCTGAGACAATTGTGTGCGGATACGTCTTATTAGAATATTTTCATCACATTACAGTGACTTAAGGTTTGAAATCATGGACGATCGAGTAGTCGATTCTATATTTGCCGGATCTCTGGAAAATTTACCTCCAGTCAGTTCGAAGATAGTTCGAATTTTCACTAGTTCGACATTTACAGGTTGGTAGTCCAAAATGATAATTTTTTTTTAAAATTTTACAAAGTAAGTAGAGTGATTTTGATTACTTCTACATATTATTTTCTTTCAAGATACTACGATGGAAAGAAATACTTTGATGGCTCAATGTTATCCAAAGCTGAAAGATTTCTGCAGAGAAAAACACGGTTTGGAATTTCAGGTAGGTGAACTAAAATACCTCAGTGATCAATTTGTGGTATTTCGAGTAGATAAAAATTTGCAATTCTTAAATTTTCAAAAATTCAAAATCATATCATTCTTTTCTGTTTTTTTTTTATGTTTATCAAATGCTGTAAAAATCGAGGCGTTTATTTTTATGACAAAATAACAAACACGGATATGTTTTATGTAAATGGTACCACTTTCTCGTAAAATTCATAAATATAGTGCTTTTATTCACCATTCATCCTCAATCACCGCTATAAATTTTATACCTTCGCGTGTCAGAATTGTTACGTTAATAAATTTAAAGCTGATAAATATTAATACCTTGTTGATAAAGTTTCGGTGGAGTAAAGTTTTGAGAATTTGAATCTTTCTGACGAACACGTTTCTGAATATTTTTGAAGAATTTTGAGACAAAAAATTGGATCATGTTTTTTGAGATTTTTTAAAAAGATGTAAATAAGTAACTTGATTACCTACCTATCTACATAAATAGGTTAAATTTGAGCAAAAAATTCAAATATTTCAACAAAATGTTTTTTGAGAATTTTTGAAAAATTTTTAACACAAAAATTAAGTCATATGATTTACAAATTTATTCAAAAAATTGTCATGCAAGTTACATCCTTTCGAAATGGGATAAAATTTTGCGCGAAATTCGAGATCTTTGACAAAGTGTTATGGAATTTATCAAAACGTTTTCAAAATTTTCAAGGATTTCAAATATTCCAATAAAATGTGTTTTTTTGGCAATTTTAAAACCATTTTAAAACCCACAATTGGGTCATGATTTTTGAAATTTTTGAAAAAGTGTTGATAGAACCTATCAAAATAAAATAAGTTGAAATTTCACAGGGATTTCAAATATTTCACTAAAACGATTTTTGACAATTTTTGAGAAATTTCAAAGCACAAAATTGGGTCTGACTTTTGAAATTTTTGAAAAAGGTGTCATGCAACACATCAAAATAGTGTAAAATTTCACAAGGAAGCCAAATATTTCAACCAAAATGCTTATTGAGCTTTTCGAGAAGAATTTCTATACTTAGCTTAAAATTGCGTCAATGATTCTGAAATTTTTTGAAGAAGGGTTCATGCAACATTATCAAAATGGATTGAAATTTCAACAGAAATTCAAAACTTTCTTTGGAAATTTTTTTGGGAACTTTTTAAAGAATAATAACTCCAAACTTGTGCCATCATTCTGAGGATTTTCGCGAGGAAATGCGATGGGAGGACTTATCAAAATGTTTCTTGAGCATGCTTGAAAAATTTTAAGACCCAAAATGGGGGGGGGGGGTCATGATTTTTAGAATTCATTAAATTTCAGCAGAAAATACAAAATTCCCAAAAAACTTTTTCTGAGCTCTTTTGGAAAATTTTCAGCCCGAAATTGAGTCATGATTTTCGGTATTTTATTAGAGGTCTAAGAGGTCCCTTATGACCTACCACAACAAATAAAATTTCAGATTGTTTTTGGCCCTTTTGAAAAATTTCAACTTCAAATTTGAAAAACATTGGTTTCTTTTAAATATTTGAATTTCTCACAAAATTTTAACCCATTTTGATCGATTGCAGGATCACTTTTGAATAATTCTACAACGGTTCATTTTCAGTCAAAATGGGGGGGGGTGGAAATCTTAGTTTTTATCGAGTTCTTCCTTCCTAATGAGAGCCAAATATGGTTCAAAATTTTATGAGATACAAAGGATACCATTTACTAAAATATGTTGTGGTCACATTTCAGTTTTTTCAAAATTTTGAGAGGAAGGAGAGGTTCAAAAATTTTAAAAATTTGCCTTTTAGAGGCATATCTACCAAATTGATTCAAATTATGATTTTGATGTTAAAATGCAACGTTTAGAACAAATATAATACTTTTCCAAAAATTTTCAATGTTGATTTTTTTGACTCCCCCCCCCCATTTGAGATCCTTGAAATCAAAATTGCACCTTTGCTACGTCGAGAGCTTCCAGTTTTTAAAAAAAATCAGCATTCTAGCTCAAATAAGAGCAAAATGAAAATCTGGTAAACGTATTCGTCTTCATGTTTACATTATTGATGAAATATTTCACCCAACTCTTATTGCATGTGTTGCAGTACCACGTCGTGATATCTCCAAAGGTCTGTCTTTGTATTCACCTTTTAACCATGAAATTTTATGTCATTTCGCAAACGATTATTCTAAATCGCCGATTGTTTTTGCGATTACATAGTTTTCGTACTATACGATTTGTATTCAAATTTCTATTTTGGTGTTTGATTTTAGGTTGTAGACATGCGATGGGGTGTGAGAGATGAAGCTACTGATGATCACATGACTACCGAATTGTGTATGAAAGAAATAGAAAATTGTCAACGGTTATCGATGGGGCCGAATTTCGTTGTTGGTATTTTTTACTTACCTACAAACTATTGTATATTGTATCGTAAATTGCCTCAATTTATTTCTCGATGTGTTTTTTTTGGCTGATTTTATATAGGTTTTTTTAGGTCAGAAGTACGGTTATAGGCCCATACCTACTTATATCATTTCTTCGGAATTACAAATGCTTCGCGATAACTTGGCTGAAAATGGGATAGATGTGATTTTATTGGATACATGGTATCGAAAAGATACCAACGCTGTCCCACCTGTATCCGTTTTGCAGCCCATTTCTTCTATTTTAGTCAATTTTAATAATAAAGTAAGGTCAGCGAGAAATAATTTAGTCGAGTGAATTTCCTCCATAATAATAAAATTGACTCTGCGATATATTTTTTTCAGAGAGTTCCTAAGCTTCAACAACACGATCAGGCAGTCTGGTGGGATACTTTGGCTAAAATGCAAAAACTGTTGAGGAAGGCTGCTTTGAATTTAGCCAATATTGGATCCATCGATAAAGATATTATGCATAATTATTTCATGTCAGGTATGCCTTCAAAATGGATTTTAAAAATACGCATTTTATTCTACGAGGATAAAAAATTTAAAATTTCTGTTTCAGTTACCGAACGAGAAGTGATAAATGGAATTTTGAATGTAAAAAATACGAAAAATCACTGCTTAGCATATGTTCGTTACATTAATAACATTAATTTGCAAAATGTCAAAAAAGCATCACTATTTTTGGATATTATAAATAGAAATATAGACGCCGAAGCTTCCAAATTACTTGCTAACTTAAGAGATGAAAGACTGACCGCTAAGATTGAGACAACTAATTATCAAAGGTCGGTAAAAAAAATGTCTGATAACCTCCATTTTGTTGTTTTTTTTTCGATATTTATTTCTATGGGATTTTTCTATTGATAAAGGTACACTGTGGAATGGATTGGACGAGAAGGTTTAGACCCAGATACACATGGAGAATATTTACAGCACTTCATTACTCATTTTTATAAAAATATTACCAAATTAGTCGATCGAGCTATGCGCAAAGAGGACAGCAGTGCTCAAGGTCAAATAGTGACAGAAATTTTGCAACATTTGCACGCTTGCAATAATTCAGTTCGGGTAGATGATAAACTTATTTAGTTCTGTAAGGTATAAAGTGCTCAAATGTGACCATCTACCCTGAAAAGTCAAGCAAGGATTTTGGCAAGGGGGCCATTCTAGCTAGTTGGTCTGAAATCATTTTATAAAAAGGTGTCAGTGGTGGATCTAAGGAAAAAGGCAAAACCTTTTGGCAATTTTTATTTTTTTAAAAAAGAAGTTTTTTTGCCAATTTTGACCAAAATGAGTTTTTTTTAAATACAATTTTAACGAAAAAGTACTTGAGTAAGATTTACTGGCAGGTGTCATGTCATATCTACCTATTTTTACGAGTATGAAAACTTGATCTCTTGGGGGGGGGGTATTTGACACCAATTTGATTTTTAAAAGATTTCATGTGCAGTTCTGTCAAATAAAATATGACTTGCAATTTTTATGAAAAAATCGACTCTTTTGGCAATTTTTACAGTTTTTACAAAAAGAGTGAAATTTGATTTTTTTGCAACAGACAAAAAAACCACTTTTTAAGAATTTTGACCAAAAACGGTGTTTTTACAATTTTGACAGAAAATTAAGACTTTTTGGTAATTTTGACAAAAAAACCGGTATTTTTTGCAATTTTGATAGAAATGATTTCTTTTACAATTTTTACAAAAAAGTAAGATTTACTACAATTTTGAAGAAAAAAGTAGGGATTTTTCAGCAAAAACTGATTACCTACTTACATACTTTTAGCAATTTTAACATAAAAGGCAAATTTTTTGTGACAAAAGGAGCAAGATTTCCTGGTAAATTTTTTTGAAAGCCAAAAAAAGGGCAAAAATCACTTCCTATGAAAATATTGACCAAAAAAATCAGTTTTCTGCAATTTTGACAAAAAAGCAGGCATTTTTTGCAATTTTGACAAAAATATTTCTTTTTACAATTCTTACCAAAAATCAAGTTTTTTAGCAACTTTGGAAAAAACCAACATTCTTTTTTAAATAAAAACTGATTACCTGCTTTTGGGAATTTTGAACAAAAAATTCCACTTTTTGGGACAAGAAGTAAAATTTTCTGAAAATTGTGACCAAAAAAAATCGAAATTTTCGATTTCAAAGCAATCATCTCACAATATCTTCGACACAGTCAAATTTTTCAAAATAATTATTTTGATTTTAAAAAAGTAAAAATGTTGAGAATTTGGATGAAAAACTGTGTTTTTTTTTGCAATTTTAGAAACAAGAAGCAGATTTTTTGGCGAATAAAAAACAAGGCTATGTGGAAATTCGATCGAAAAGCTGTTTTTTTGTAATTCTGGTGAAAAATAATACTATTTAAATTGCGTGCAATTTTGACAAAAAAAAACTTTTTGGAAATTTAAAATTTTGAAAAACATACCTAGGTTTTTTTTTTAATTTTGATTAAAAATTGCACTAGAATTTTTCTCTATATTTTGGCAAAAAAGGTAAGGTTTTTTCCAGTAATTTTTATACCAACCTAAAAATCTTAATAATTCTGCACAAACATCAGATTTTTGACTGGAAAAAATTATTTTCAAAAATGTTGACATTTTTAACCATTTCTACAAAAACGTAGGATTTTTTGCAACTTTGGCAAAAAAGTACCCAAGATTTTTTGATCATTCCGAAAAAAAAAACTGATTTTGCCATTTTGGCAGAAACAAAAGTTTTTGCAGCAAAAAAAGCGAAACTTTTAGGAAATTTTCACCAAAAAAAGTTCACAAAAATTTGAGAAGCTACAGTAATTTTTATACCTACCTAAAAATTTTAATAATTCTGCACAAACATCAGATTTTTGTCTGGAAAAAAATTATTTTCTGAAATGTTGACATTTTTAACAACTTTTACAAAAACGTAGGATTTTTTGCAACTTTGGCAAAAAAGTAAGGTTTTTTGATCATTCCGAAAAAAAAAACTGATTTTGCCATTTTGACAGAAACGAAAGTTTTTGCAGCAGAAAAAGCGAAACTTTTAGGAAATTTTGACCAAAAAAAGTTCACAAAAATTTCAGAAGCTAAAGTGAATTTCTCGATTTTTGGTGAATTTTTAAAAATTAATGCTATAAAATCCGTCAAAATGAACATTAAAAAATATGCAAAATTCAATGATCTTTTTTTTTGGATCATTTTTGAGTCCAAAAATGACCGATTTCCGATAAAAGGAAGCGTCACAGTGGCAATATGGCATCGGAAATGAATTCGTAGTCCCAAAAACCTCAATGGTTTATTTTTTGGAAAAAAGTGATCTTCATATTTACGGCAAACTGGTTAGGCAATTTTATTAACACGGTCTCTTGCGGTCCGAAGTAATTATTTTTTCCATTTTTGAAGGTAATTTCCGACTGATTTGAAATCGCCTAGTCTGAATCTGGTGTCCAATTTGAGGCCCATTTCTCCTTCATTGAGAATAACTGACGATTTTCTCGAAAACTTTCGGATATGCTTTTAAAAGACCACTTTTGGGCGAAATCATTTCAATTTTCAAAAAGATATTTTGAAACCAGGAAGTGTGATCCATGGCTTTCCAGGTTGCATTTACCAAAAAAAAAAAAAAAACTCAAGATGGCTACCTTTGGGCACTTTCTCAATTTCCCTTGGAAAAAATAAACTTCTACCTCGAGATTATTTCGATCTAGGTATTTTATGGTCGAGAAGAAAGCCTGAAAAGAATCGAAGAATACATGATGAACGATTGTGATAAACCTTTAGTTTTGTACGGTGAAGGAGGGTGCGGAAAAACATCACTTCTCGCAAAAGCAGCAGCTTTAACGGTCTCTGATTGGTTAACAAACGCGAAACCATTATGTATTATTCGATTTCTTGGCACGACGCCGGACAGCAGTGCTCTAACTCCAGCTTTAATATCTATTTGTAATCAAGTAAATACTTGATTTTTTCCGAAATAAGCATGAAAAATGAACGACCTTGCCCAATATTAATATATTTTTTTTTTCCTTCAGATTTCATACAATTATATGCTTCCTTTTGAGGATATTCCTGATGATTTAGTTCCCTTGACCGCGTATTTCAAACATTTGCTGACTAGTGCTACCAAAGAGCAACCGTTGATCGTATTTTTGGATTCGGTTGATCAATTAACCGGTACTCAAGATGCTAATAAGGTTTCATGGTTGCCAACTCGTCTTCCATCTAATTGCAAAGCAAGTGATATAAATTTATAAAAATTTGTGAATTTATTTTCAGTGAATTATTATTTTTTTGCTTATGTACTTGTATTTTATGCTTGATGCAGTTGATAGTGTCGTGTGCTGCCGAAGAAGATAATATTGAGGTATCTCGAGACTACAATTTACTTCGCAGAATGATCGATGCTCCTGAAAACTTCATCGAAGTTACCGCTTTAGGGGAAGATCTTGCAATGCAGGTTATTCGGTAGGTAGTAGGTACCTTTCCAGCCAGGTATCAAACTGGATTTAATCTCTGTTATTATAATATTGTTTATTTGGCAGCATGTGGATGAAAACTGCATTCAGAGATTTGACCAATTACCAATGGAGACTGGTAGCGAATGCCATTGGGCAATGTTCGTTACCAATTTTTGTGAAATTAGTTTTCGCTGAAATTTGTCGATGGAGGAGTTACACAAAACCTCAAGAGACTCATTTAGCTTCGAATGTCATGGATTCTATTATGATGCTGTTTGAACGAATTGAAAAACAGGTAACAATACAAAATATGCGAAAATACAGACGAGGAAATTATTGTTTTTCAAACTCATTCGTGTGATTTTTTCAGCATGGACGTATTTTGGTATTTCACGCGCTAGCTTATATTACAGCGGCAAAAAGTGGATTGTCTGAAACTGAATTGGAGGATTTAATTTCGCTGGATGATCGAGTCCTAGATGACGTTTACCAATACCATTTACCCCCCGTGAGAAGAATCCCACCTCTGTTATGGACTCGTATTAGAAACGACTTGCCGAACTATTTATCAGAAAGAGAAGCCGATGGTGTTAGCGTTTTGAATTGGTATCACAGGTAAATGAAAATGCATTTTGGAAACGGGGGTTTAAAATAATTATACGATATTATCTGACCACAGACAGTTTCGTGATACTGCAAAGGAACGATATTTTAAAAATGTCAACATGGCTATTTATTTCCATTCGTCAATCGCCGATTATTTTCTAGGTATTTGGGGTGGTGGCAATCCAAAACCGTTCAAGTATACTGAAATACAACGTCATAGGTAATTTTTTTGAAAATCCGCAAATCTGCGAAGAATATAACGTCAAATGTAAAAATTAAAATGACGAGTTTTTTCTTGTTTAAATTTTTGCATAGATTCAATTTGACTGAAAAGGAAGGATCAGCTGATCGAAAAGTACCTGTTCAACCGCTCGTTTTTTATTCTAAAGATGGAAAGGTTACTCGTTATAATTTGAGAAAGGTGAGTTGAATGAACTTTAAAATGGAAAAAATTTGCCTTCAGAGAGGAACTTTTACAATTCGTCAACTCCAATCGAGTTTGGAATTTGGCTCACTGAAAAAAAAATGTCACTCAGACCCCAGGACTACTTTTTTTGCTACCGAAGTTGATTTCTTGACTTTTGGCGAATTCTTGAAAATGGGGGAATAGCCTATTGAAAGGTACACATTAATCATCTACAAAAAAAGCAAACAGAGATGAAAATCTGAAACTTGGTTTAGGTACGCATAAACTATACTAAAGTCGACCTCCCGAATCATTGGCTATATTTTTCAGCTGATCTAGAACCTTTGGCAAGAGTTGGATTTTCTCCAGCAATTTGATAACCTATACAATGCCTTCATGCAGTGATTCGAAATTGCTGGGAAAAAGCCAACAACTGCTGGAGGCTCCAGATTGACTGAAAAATTGAGTCAATCGATTCGGGAGGTCAATGTTAAGAGGTTATAGGGTGTCTACTAGAATACAAAAAGACAAATTTGCACTTTTTTTGTACCTTTTACATACCTTTAAAATGAAATTTAGTATCACGTCAACTCTACTCCAAATCAATCCCTCCTCCCTCCCTCTCTCCAAAAAAAATCGAAGTCTTCAGGATGTCTCACTCTTCCTGAAATTAGAACCAAAATTGTTTTGAATTATATACTGATTTATTTCAAATATTTATGCAGTCAAAATCAGTCAAAATTATGTTGAAAGATAGAACGTTGATAGAGCTGTTTACCTCCCTTTCCCTCTCTCCCAATTTTTAAAAAAAAATTTTAGGTAGGGGCTGGTGAAATGGCAGTCTTGCCTATTCTGCAAAATCAGCCAACAGGCGGACAGAGGACTTTGGGAGCTAGGAAGGTAGGTCAGTGACCTTGAATGTCCACTCACTCAGGTCAATGACCTAAAGAAGCCATGCAGTCCGGTAAACGACCTTGAAAGGCCAAACAGACAAGTCAATGAGCTTTAAAGTCTAGATGGACGGGTTAATGAATGACCATAAGAGGCCAGGACAAGAGTTCAATGACCTTAAGAAAGCAGCCAGACACAACTATGACTTTGAGAGGACAGACAGACAGGTCAATGACCTTAAGGAACCGTACACACAGGTCAATAACTGCAAAGGGTCAGATATTCAGTTCAATGACCTTAAGCGGTTATATGCAGACCAGTCAACACTGTAAATGGTCAGATAGACAGTGCAATAGCATTAAAAGACAAGCCCGACAAACAGGTCAATGACCTTGAAATGCCGAACAGCCCAGTCAATTACATAAATATGCCAGACAGACAGGTCAATGACCTTGATGAACTGTACATACAGGTCAATAACTGCAATAGGTCAGATAGTCAGTTCAATGACCTTAAGAGGATATATGCAGACAGGTCAACACTGTAAATGGTCAGATGGACAGTTCAATGGTCTTAAAAGGCAAGCCGAACAAACAGGTCAATAACCATAAAATGCCAGACCGACAGATCAATGACATTAAGAGGCTAGACAGCCCGGTCAATCATCTCAAGATGCCAGACAGACATGTCAATGACCTAATAACAGGCCATATAGACAGGTCAATGACCGTAAGAAGCTGTGCAGACAGCCCAAAGGAGGTAAAAAGCCAGACAGGCAGTTCAATGACCTTAAGACACCAGCCAGACAAACGAGTCAATGACCTTGAGAGAGCTCACAGATGGGCCAGTGACTTCAAGATGGCAGACAGACAGGTCAATGACCTTAAGCGGTTGTACAGACAGGTCAATGATCTTGAGAGGACAAAAGGTGGGTCAGTTACTGTAACAAGCTAGCCAGACAATTCAACGACCTTAAGATGGCAGCCAGCCAGACTGCCAGACAGATGGGCCTATGACCTTGAGAGGGCCCATAAACGGGTCAATGAGTGTATAAAACCAGATGAGCGGTTCAATGGCCTCAAGATGCTAGACAGGCAGGTCAATGACTTTAAGCGGTCGTACAGACATGCTAATGATCTTGAGAGGGCAGACAGCCTCAAGATGCTAGACAGGCAGGTCAATGACTTTAAGCGGTCGTACAGACATGCTAATGATCTTGAGAGGGCAGACAGACAGTTCAATGACCTTACGGGGCTTGATTGTCGAGAACCCGGTGTTCTGTGGTGAGGGGGAAAAGGGAAATGCTCGGAGGATAAAAGGTAAGCTACTCTAACGTCTGGCCTGGGTGCTCCAATTTGCTCCAACGATGCTTTATATCCTTTCAAGGAGTCTCCCTCCACTCCCCTCCTAAACCTGGCAGGTCCGACAAAATCTATCTGCAAATTTGATTTTGTGGTCTGAGTTTGGGTGACATGCTATTTCACTGAGCCAAATTCCAGCTTAATGGGAGTTGACGAGTAGTGAAGGTTCCCTTGTGAGCCCATACTTTACCTATATTATTTTTTCAATTTTTAGTTCGGCGAATTACCTTTTCATCTTGTCCGTTCGAGGCGTTTCCAAGATCTGTATACAAACGTGCTATTTAACTATTGCTGGCTTCATGCTAAATTATCATCGTGTCCTTTACAAGCAGTCCTTAGTGATTTTGAGGACGCTTGTTGCAATATTGACGACCGAGACACCACGAGGTATTTTTTTTCTTGGGTTTTGTGTCTGATCGATATTATTGTGTACACATGTTTCATTACGTTTTCTCCATTATTCATTCATTATACGTTGTTATTTAGGAATCAAATTAAGCAGATGAAACGGTAAGAATGTCGTAAGAACGTTATTTCCTTTCCACTCTTTGATATTATCTTTAAAAAAAAACAAACGCTAAAATTGACTTCAGCGTTTAGTATTAAACTTGTTAGCAGCAAAATTGCCAATTCTAATCGAACAAACAACTCGATTTGGAATACCTATTATCGCGGTATACCTACCTAACAAATCTTCAAAAAAATTTGTTACTTTTTCACGTCGTCACATTTTTTTATCGCACTTATCTTCTCGTACCCATCTTGGTGACGATTTAATCCAATGAATTTTCAATAGACGAAAAAAAATCAATACTTATGGTACTTATTGCATGAAAAATTTATCAATATTTTCATTTTAATCAATGTTATATTGCTCATAGATCACATCACTGTACTCATTTGCTTGAATTCATTTTTCGTAATTTGTTTCCTCGAGAAGAGCATACTTCATTTTAATGACTGTATTTTGCTTTTTGTAGAGAACTGATGTTGGTCGCCGACGCTCTGAGATTAGGAGGAGCAATCCTCAGCACATTTCCTGACATGTTAGCTCCACAACTGATAGGTCGATTGCTACCTGAAATTGGACCAAATCCGAATGTGAAAAGCTTGCTGCAGGAATGTGATGCCTCAGGACCGAAAAACTGCGCTCTGATACCTTTCTACCATTGTTTGCATACTCCCGGCGGACCTCTTAAAGTATTTCAATGCTCATATAATAATAACTCTTCGAGTATTAAATTCGAGTACTTTCTCATGGAAGTATTTTCTTCAGTATTCCTTGGAAGGCCATCAGTTCGCAGTGTTTGATTTCTGCCTAACTACAGATTATCGTTACATCGTATCTATTTCCAATAAGTTCATCATGTGGGACGTTTCCACGAGTGATATGACTCGTGATGTGAACCCAGGACTGGAAGGAGTTATGCAACAATTGTGTCTTAGTCCAGATAACAGATATGCCGCTGCTTATACGAATTATAACGAAGTGAGCATCTTATAGCATAGGTAATCTTCGTTTCAGAATATTCAAAATTTACTTAACGTGGAAATTTTTGCAGACAGTTTTATTAAATTGTTTAACCAGCGAGTTCATCGTGATACCGAATTCTCTGGAAAATAATGAGAATGTAGTCGGAGTTTTTCTCTTGAATACATATATTTTTGTGTATGGACAAGGTAGCTGGTGTCGATTCGATTTTCGAGGCAATTTACAAGAAAGGTACCTATCTATAAAAACGCTACCTTCATTTATTAGTATGTGTTGACTGTTGAAGCTATTTCACAATATACTTTTTTTTATCTCAGTTGCCGCAATAGTGAGCCACCTACTTGGCCTATACATCTCATGGATTTCACGTCGATTGATACCTACTGGGTATTATTTTGGTCAGGTTCATTAGACGATACCAGGTTGAAAATGAGATCGGTCTTTGACGATGATAATTACGAAGCTGTGGAATTATACAGGTGAATTTCTTCAAACGTAATTTCCACATTAGATATACCTAATATCGGTAATCGAATTTATTTCCTTCGCAGCGCATTTACAGTCTCAACAGATAGAAAAACCATGTATGGCTGTATCGAGGAAAACACTTGTAAAATAGCATTTTTCCAATGTGATCCTGTCAATAAAAAATGGATCCGCTCTAAAATTTTACCCTTACCTGGTACATCTTAAATACGATTTTCCTCTTTAAAAAATCCACCTTAGGTACATATTTCACAATTGTGCTGATTTCAGAATATTACAACAACGATAACCTTCTGCAACTTAAACTGGGTAAAGATGAAGAATCTCTGTTGGCAACTTTGGCCAACAGCTTCATGATTTGGCTTTTGAACGAAGACGTGGTGAAAATATTAAAACTACCTCACGGTATTCGAAACATTTCGGCTAAAATGACTCAGTCCAATTCCTGTATGTTATCTCAAAATAAGGATTACGTAGTAGCTGGTGTCAGGTGAAAAATTCTCAAAAATGGAATATTCCTCGTGTAATTGACAAATCGTTTTAATCGGAAATTTTTTTTAGACGGAATTTATATATTTGGAATATACAAAATGAAGAATTAATCAAAATACTAGATGCTCATTTTGGCAGGATTATTTCCTTGGAGCCATTAACTATTGGAAATTGGAATTCGGTGAGTGTGCTTTGATGATTTATTATGCGTTTATCTACTGGTTAAGGATAATTTCTAATTAATTTCTATTTAGGCCATTACGTCATCGATTGATCGATCGGTCAAAGTGTGGAATATAAATAATATTTTTGAACAAGTTCACGCCATCGATAGACATGAATTACAAATCGATTCCATCAGGTGAAAAATCAACTTTAGTTACTGTACTTAGTTATCAATTTTAATCAACCATCCATCTTTCATGAGCAGAACCGCAGAGGTGGAATTTTTATATGTCTAAAAAAGAGTGTTGAAAATGAGTCCTTAAAGTCTAAAAATATGACAAAAATACGCCCAGTAAATGAGTACCCAAATTCAGGATTTTCAAAGGGTACTTTGTAATAAGAAAATGACAAAATTGTGGACCAAATTGTACAAAAAAATTGTAAAATATGCTTTTAAAAAATGGCCTATAACATGAAAAAAATAAGGTAGTCAATTCGTGCTTTTAGATATGGATTATTAATATTATATGCCTACAAAAAATGCACAGAAAAAAATTGTAAAAACATAAAAATCCCAGTCTTGTTCAAGAGATTTGTTATTTGTTTCACTTTTGACTTTTCCAATAAGAAAAAAAACATATTACCCTTCGACTCAGGCATTTTCAAAGGCTTCTGTTCGGTTAAAATTTCTTTAAAATGCACGAAAAGATATTCATGAAACTTATTAAAATAATCTAAAAACGATCTAAAAAAATTCAAGTTATAGAAAATTACCAAAAATTGAAAAATTTTCTTCAGTTGCTCGAATCGGATGAAAAAAAACTTCAAAAAAAAACATTAAATCTCTAAAAATATCAAAAAAATATAAAAAATCCAACGAAGTACCTACCTGTTAAAATCATTGGAAATTATCAGAAATTGTTAACATGAATACAGAAGTGTTGAAAACATGTTAAAATGAGGTGAGAATATTAAAAAAGCATTCAGGTAACAAATTATCAAAAAGCGATAAAAAGTTGCAAAAAAATAAGAAACAGTCTTAAAGCATTTCATAATTTATGATGTGAGAATTGAGAGCACTAAAAAAATGTTCAGTTCACATAAAAATTATCACAAAAAAGGGATGGGCAAAATCCGGGTCAAAAGTGCATATTCCAAATCCGAAATCCTTTCAGAGAGCGGATTTAAAATCCAAAATAAGGTAAAGGCATGAAAAGAAAAAGAAAAAGATTCAAAATTTTTAAAACGTTTTTATTGCAACGAAAATTTTAGAATTATTTTAAAATAAAAGATTTTGGAAAAAATGGATTTTAATCCAAAATACAAAAATTGAAATTCCGGATTTTAAGGGTTTTTTTAGATTTTGAATCCAAAAAGATTCAAATCCTGCCCAACCCTGCCAGAAAGTGATGAAATTTCAGTCAAATTTTCCACAAGGACACGAAAAAGTGTTGAAAACGTGGTAAAAATTATGCAAAAACTTTCAGAAATGAATTAAAATACTTGATTAAAAATTGCCCAAAACTAATAATGTTTTGGAAAAAGTTGACAAGAATTCAGGCGTTGAAAACACGTCAGAATGCTGTAAAACCACTCTTAAATACACAATAGAAATTTGTTGAAAACAACTTGAAATTATAAAGCACTCTCAAAAAAAATTAAAATCAGTAAAAATTACCAAAAACATGAAACTTTGAGAAAATTTTTCCAAAAATGCGCGAAAAAGTTTTGAAAGTGCCTTAAAATTACGTAAAAACACACAAAAACGCAGTAAAATCCTCGAAAATTGCCAAAAACGAAAAAAAAAAAACGTAGAAAATTTCATAACAACTTGCGGAAAATGCACAACAAATAGTTGAAAATGTGTTTGAATGATGAAAACCCTCCAAAAAATATCAAAATCATGAGGTAAAAATTGCTCACTCAAATTAATGTAATTTTGGCAAATTTGTCAAAAATGCACAAAAGAGATCACATTTTCATTATTCTGTTGAAAAAAAAAAATGGAAAAGTGTCAAAAACTTTTTAAAATGAAGTAAAACACTCAAAAATGCATTAAGATTACTAAAAATTTTAAAACAAAAAAAAAAAACGATAACGTGCAATATTGAAAGTTTTCCAAAGCGTTGATGCAAAAATACTTTTTAAAAAGCAATGAATCCCCGAAAATTGCTAAATATTAAGAATGAAATTGTCATGAAAGAGTATTAAAGTAATGTGCAAAACCTGTTGAAAATGCATTAAAATCACTGAAAATTGCCCAAATCTAAAAATTTCATCACTTTGTGATGCTTTGCACTTTTAATGTTTTTTTACTTGTGTTTTGAAGATATTTCAAAGATTTTTTGCAGTTTTTGTCGATTTTTACATTTTAATGCATTTTTGACAGTTTTTACAGTAATTCAAATTCTGTCTAGTTTTTATGTATAAGTACCTACCAACTGTATGAAACAATAAAATGACTATTTCGTTACTTTTAATAATTTCTATTTTTAACCAAGTATTTCACAGTCTGCTGGAATCGCAGTAACCGTTACCAGAGGTTGTGTCGGTGTATGGGATATTTTAGTAGGAAGATTAATATCACAATTGGCTGACAGTCCATTAGGTGCCATAGTAACCCATGCTCTAATCACCCCAGATGGAAAGTACGTTTAATTTCATACCTATACGTTTTATAAAAAGTTAATAGGTAGGTACAGGTAGGTACTAGGTACGACTTGTATTTTCATTTTTGCATTTCTTCAGGTACATTGTTTGCTCAGAATCGGGAAATGTACTAATCTGGAATAGGCTAACGGAACAAGTGGTGTATAAAGAGGCTCAACCAGGTGTCGTACAACTTGAATTTTTAGAAGATGGAAGTAAATTCTTCGCCATCTCTAGACCTCAGTTGATAGGAACCGATAACCCAGCCCGAGTTACAGCTACTTGTATTACGAGAGTGATTCCATGTACGAATGAAAATTTAAGAAATAGTGTCTCAAAGACATTCGCTTTAGTGTGTTCATCTACGATTTGTGATATTTACAGCTGGAAATCACGCATATTCTTTCGAATTTTCGATCCGAAATATACCAGGAGTTGCTTTCAAGGAAGCTGTAATTACCAGCGATAATTTGAATATATCTATTCTAGCAGCTGATAAAGGCCATCGCGAGGCTATGTTTACTTTTAATAATAAAACTGGCGAATTGGTTTCGAAAGTTCCTCTGAAATATTCCAACGTTAAAGTAAAATGAATGACGTCACATTAGAAATTATTAAGTCTAATTTATTTGAAACCTAATCTCTTGATTATTTTTTCCCCAGGACGTTATGTTTCTAGTGGCAATACCCAATCGACCAAATATCGTCGCTATGATCGATCCCGATAAAGCTGTCTTGGTTGATATTCGCGGTCGCAAGGTATCCAAAACGTTACCAAAATGGGGTGGAATGTGTACAAAAGATGGAAAATATGGACTTTATGCCCCTACTCGGTAACATGCTCTTGATATTTTGCAGTGTATTTAAGTGAATGTCTCGTGTAAATGTTTTTTTTCGATCATTTTTAGCGGAGGTTTGGAACTTATCGAGCTGAAAAAAGGTACAACAGTGCGAACATTTATTCCAAAAGTTGCCGAAGGTGTATTTTCAGTCATTTGTATGTTTAATAAAACGGACGAATACGTGTTGTATTATCACAGTGGTAAAAAAACCATAAGGGTGTTTAGGTAAGCAAGATTTATTCAGCGAAAAATTAATACTCCTAATTTGGAGGTTGCTGAAAAAAATACTCGATAAAAAAATTTTCAGACGCTCGGATGCTGAAATGATCGCCAATTTTCGGGTTCAAACCGAACTAAGTGCTATTGAAAGTACCGAAGATGGCCGAGCTATAGTGCTGGGTACAGTTGATGGGTGTTTATCGGTATTAGCTTTGGCAGATCCACAAAAAGAAGACATGAAACCATTTTTAGCTTCGTTACCATCTAGAGATGAAAATGTAAGTATTTTTGAATACCTCCTTCTCCATTCCTTCTTCAATAACCAATTAAAAATGTAAAGGGAACAAATTTCACAAAATTTGGCTCCCATAGTCTAATAAGTGACGAGTTTTTCAGTGAGCCAAATTTTAGCTCAACCGGAGCAAACAGATTGAGAAGGTTTCTATTGTTGGAAAATTGTAGAAAAAATAATTTTCAAATAATTTTTTTCCAGTGGAAAAAGAAACAAGAGAAAAAACGCATGTCACAAAGATTCAGAGCTGCAGCAGCTGCTGCAAAATTATGTGTTAAAATGTCCTCGGAAACAGCTTCGTTCGATAATTTATCTACAAAACAACTCGAAGAAACTGCCTGAAATTATTTGATCATCAGTTGGTACCCAGACGACAATGAAAGAAATTTTCAATCTTATTGTACTTTTTTAACTTGGAAAAATGCACTCATAACAAGTAAAAAAAATTTTAAACATAAAAAAATGTAGCTTTCTTTGAAATCGCAATATGGTGTAGGTAATTCGAGTTGATGTAGTTTTGAATCGCCCAAAAAGGGGGTTCAGGGGTTCCCAAAATTGCACAATTCAATTTTTTGAGTAAAAATTATACCTAAAATGTAGAAATAATAATGATGAATTTGGTGCAAATTCTTCCAAAAAAAAATTGCTTAAAATTTTAAACATTCAAAAGGCAAAACTCTTAAAAAAATCAGTTTTTTATTTTTCGTTCTTTGGCGAATTTTTAAAAAATCAAATTCGGGGCACATGAGAGAAAAAAAATTTTACTCCACAACCCCATTGGGAATGGTTTTGAACCGTTTTAAGCAGTTTTGGAGCCTCCAGCAGAATTTTTAAACTTGAAATTCCCATTGAATTTTACCAAATGAAATTGGAAAACCAAAATTTCATCTGTACCTTACTACACTTGGAAATGCGGGTGGTTTCAAGTTATTTTGAAGTCTCCAGCAACTTTTTGAAAACTTCGACTCGTTGGAACAGATTTTATAACGGTTCTATTAAGACGACTGTAACTTTCAAAAAATCACTGGAGGCTCCAAAACGACTTAAAATCACTTGCAGTTGACTCGATAGCGTGTTGAAATTAAAATGCAGAGTGAATTTTGGTTTTCCAACTTCAGCTGGTAAAATTTGGTGAAAATTTCAAGTTTCAAAAATCTACTGGAGGCTCCAGAAATTTCCAAAAAGTCGCTGGAGATTTCAAAATGACTTGAAACCGTCTGCAGCAGACTCAATAGCGTGTTTAAAATAGATTATTGCAGAGTAAATTTGGGGTTTCGAAATTCAAAATATGCTGGAGGCTCCAGAAATTTCCGAAATGTCGCTGGAGACTCCAAAACGACTTGAAACCATCTGCAATCGACTTGATAGCGTAATTAAATGTGTGTTGAGGGTAAATTACAGATTTTCAACTTCATTTGACAAAATTTTATGAACATTTTCAAGTCTCGAAAATCTGCTAAGAGCTCCAGAAATTTCCGAAAGGTCACTGGAGGCTTCAAAACGACTTGAAACCGCACGAAACAGACTTAATAACGTGTTAAGATTATAGTGCAGAATACATTTGAGATCTCTAACTTCATTTTGGTAAAATTTTGTGAACATTTCAAGTCCCAAAAATCTGCCGGAGGCTCCAGAAATTTCCGAAAAGTTGCTGGAAGTTTCGAAATGACTTGAAGCAACATGCAACGGGCTCGATAACGTGCTAAAATAATAGTGTAGGGTGAATTTGAAATTTCCAACTTCATTTGATAAAATTTTGCGGAAATTTCAAATTCAAAAAATATGCTGGAGCCTTCAAAACTGCTCGAATCGGATCAAAACCGTTTTCAATTGATCTGGCAAGTCGAAAATAGAGTAAATCTCAAATTTCAGCTTTCCAAGTAAATTTGGTAAAATTTTGACTTTTTTTCTCATTTTGGCTCGAAGTCCAAAAATTCACCAAAAATCGAAAAATGCACTTTATTACCCCCTCAAATTTTTATGAACCTTTTTTGGTCAAAATTTCCAGAAGCTTAGCTTTTTTTGTAGCAAAAAATTAATTTCTGCCAAAATTGCAAACAATAAATATCAGTTTTTTATCAAAATTGTCAAAAAATCGTAGTTTTTTGCCAAAATTGCAATAAATCCTACGTTTTTGTAAAAGCTGTTAATAATTTCAAAATTGTAAAAAAAATTTTATTGAAAAAAATTGATCAACTTACCGATATATTTAGAAGCAGCGAATGCGATGATTAAAAATATCAATAAAAGCTCAAATACTGTAGAGAGTTTCATTCTCTAAGAATTTGAGTCTTCTTCGTTTCTTAGTCCCAATCTTCAGCTCTGTTCTGTAACACAATAAAACATTCAGAATTAATCACTGAAAGATCTCTTCTTGAGTACTAATATCATTCAATATGGGGCACGTGTTCAGGTACGTGATCCTATTTTTAAAAATTCTGGAAATCGCTTCGAGCATATTAATTGAACCATCGCATTTAAAATCAGCATTGAGGTAGGTTATTCTACATAGTTATTCATTATGAACGGCTGGTTATCGTATAACGTTCAAGATCAAGACCGAGTAAAATATTGTTTCAAATCCTAAGAAAAGAATTTCGATTATCACCGTATCAAAATAATCTGTTACAGAAGACCTCCGCGACGAGGACCAGAGAAACAAGAATAATAAATTTCCATATGGTTTATATGTATTTAAACTAATTATCGCTCATATACTCGTACAGTTAGGAACCTAGGTACTAGGTACCTATTTGAAAAATGGCGTACAATGTGCATTGTCAACGGGTACGTGCGGATGTTTTGTGAAAAAATTCTCACGTGAAAAAGATAAGCCTTATTCCAATTTTAAATATTTCCCGTCTGCGATTAAATTTTTATCAGTAGTGAGTCAATATGCTTGTACTGTTACACACGATACTAAAACGTGGTATACAACACTATAGGTGCTTACTAAAATGTTGAAAAATACAGGACTAAGAGTAAGAGCCATTCAGCTCTAATACGAGTACCTACCTTAAGTTATTATAATTTTGAAGATATTTTGTACATATGTACTAAAAACTTGATGATAAATCACGTTTCACATGCATTGTATATAGGTCGTCAGTGCACCGTCATTCATTAGGTACCTGCCTACTTACCTACCATATTTGTACGCGGGTTGTGAATGGGAATGGTAGGTATACTTATGCATATTATTACTTCCGTTAACAGAGTATAACAAGTTGAAAAATTCGTTTGCTGATAAAATTACGCCAAACGTACCATAATAAGGCAGTAAAAAAAAGTGATGGGCCAAAAAATACTCACACATATCTGGCGAGGGAAACTTTTGAACTGGCACTGTGTGATTTGAGCTAAACCAAAAGTACTTGTACAATGTACATCGTTGGAGGCCATTCAATTCAAATGAAAAAGGTAAATTTGGGAATTTCAACACCTTGAGTCCGAATTTAACAATTATTTTTTCAAAATAGAATTCTCAGAAGTCAAAAACTGCAAAAAAATTATTTTGTATTGAGTATTTGAGAAGAACAACTGAACGACCGAAGAAAAAATTATTTTAAAACTTTTTTTTTCTCAAAGGTTAAAGAGACCTGATCAAAAAACCAAATTCACAGGTAAGGTAATTTTGATTTCCTCGCGAAATATTAAACCATTTTGATAGGTCTCATGATACCTATTGACTTGTTCAAAAATCCTAAAAATCATGACAAAATTTTGGGGCTCAAAATTATTTGTAAATGTTTTAAGAAATTTTTGATGAGTATTTTTGATTTTCTGCCGAAATTTTACGCCATTTTGATTCGCCCCGTGACACGTTTCCTCAGAAATTCTCAGAAAATTATGACCTAATTTTGGGTACAAAATTCTTCCAAAATGGTTTTAAAAAAATTTCGTCGAAATATTTGATTTTCTTGCAACATTTTAACCTCTTTTGATAGGTCACATGACACCTTTTTCAAAAATTCTAAAAATTTTGAGATGTTCAACAAACAATTTTGTCAAAATTTTTGACTTTGTCACAAGATGTTGTCCCCTCACCACTTTGATAAATCAATCCACAACGTTTTTTGGGTGCAGAGCAGAGGTATTTATGAAAGTAAAAGTGGGGAGTAGGTACACCGATCTAAACGAAAAATTCAGTCGGACAAACCCAGAATTTTGCACATGAAGATTCTGAATTTCTGTTACTGGGGTTCTTATTAAAGGCGACGATTTCATTTTTGATCAACATTTGACTACAAAACCCAAAATGAGCCCAACAGGAAGGTGCAAAATTGCGGAAATTCCCAAAAAATACAATATGGGCATCGCAATTTGGGTTTTCAAGGTCGCAGAATTCATTTCCGTAGACCATTTGACCCCAAAGCCCAAAATCAGCTTCACAAGGAAGGTACGAAAATTGAAAATTCACAACAAAATACAAGGGTATCAAAACCTGAGGTTTCAAGGACTCAAAAATCATTTTTGAAGATCTTCTTTGACCTCAAACACCAACATTGGCTTCGAAGAGGACGACCATACGATTAAAAATAGGAAATTTCCAAAAAGTACGATGCTGGTATCAAAATGTGGGTTTTCGAGGATTCATTATACCTCAACCTTCAAAGGAGGTACAGAAAAAACAATTTTTAAAAAATAGGTACAATATTGGTATCAAATTTATAGATACAAATGATAATCTATTTTAAAATGTCATTGAGAGGAATTGAAAAATACGTATTCTTGAAATGGGCGTCATCAACTTCGTTGATTTTTGAATTTTACCCCCCCCCCCCATGAGGCTATTTTCGGTCTATCAAGGAATAGTATCCCAACCGACACGAATATTTTTGAATTAGACAATCAGGAATCCGTAGACAATTCCAAACACCTCATCAAATAAAATTGCAAATGCTGAAATTCATTTTTCGATTTTTGGCGAATTTTTAAATATTCAAATTTGGGACAAAATTATGAAAAAAATCAAGATTTTAACATATTGATGTAGAAAGCTGAAATTTTGTTTATACCTTATTTTCGACCTCCCGAGTTGATTGGTGGTGGTTTCAAGCCGTTCTGGAGCCTCCAGCGGATTTTGATTTTTTTATTTCTTCAAAAAGAAAGTTTTGGATTTGAACCAGCACAAAAATATTTCAATGAAAAGATGGCAAATCAGAGTTGATAGGTGGTGAGTTCTATTTTCACATTATTTACTGCGTTTTTTCGAAAACTTGAGAAACCTAAAATCCACTGGAGGCTCCAGAACGGTTCGAAATCGTCACCGAATGACTCGTGGAAAGTCAAAAATGGTCTATGAACCAAATCTCAGCTTTCTAAGTCAATTTGTTGACATTTTTATTTTTTTCTATCCCTAATTTTAATTTTCATAAATTCGCCATAAATCGAAAAATGAATTTCTGCATCAGAAATTTTGGCAGGTGGTATATTTTAGGGTCATCTTTCGACTCCCTTTTCGTCCGATTCAAAAGTTGCTGTACTGATTTGGATTCTTCCTTCATGAGAGGGAAATGGCAGATGAAATTCGAATAGGAAAATTTTTCATAAAAATTGATTTAAAATTTAAATTTTTATAGGATTGCCAATTATGTACTGTAAATTCAAAAAATAAAGCAAAAATATAGCAAAATTCCCTGATTTTGGAGTGAAATAACTTTTCCATAATTTTTCCAAAGGAGCGAAATTCCCACACTTTTCAGGTTTTTTAGAGAATGGACACCCAGTCATGATTTTTTTGGGACTTCGACCAAAAAAGCTAGTGAAATTGGAAAATAATACTTATGGGAATATTTCATCGCAAAAATTACAACCTTCAGTTCTGCAGCTTTTACCTACTCGAATTTTTATAACGCATCTCATTCTGTGTTAAAGACTTGGTAATAAACGCATCACCCAGTGTTAGAAATGGAATTGAGGTAGTTCAAGGTCAAGCATAAGCATTGAAAAAAAAAACTTTCTAAAAAAAACAGTACCTACTGCCCCGCTTATTACGTACAAAACATAAAATAATGTTAGGTGAAAATATTTCGAAGAAAAACACAATTTTTTTCTACACATCTAAAACTGTAGTTATATTGTATGTAGGTAAGAAACGTACTCGTAATTAAACCGTTTCTTTCCTTTCGCCCAATGTTCGAAAGTACCAATGTTGACATCACTTCAGTAAACTGTTTCTGATGTCAATTACTCTATAGACGAGACGAGACCGATTCCACTCGTGGGTACCGAAACTAACACCGGACGAAACTTTTTCCAAGGTTAATAATGAAGAGTGAAGACGTCGAACCTCGATCAACGTTGATGAAATTTCAAAGAAAAGACCGTCCAGTAAAGAATAAAACTTTTAACGGAGGTGGATAAACCGGAATATTACCCATGACGTCGTGCCGGATTCTTCATACTATACGATGAGTACCTTATTCTACTGTATAGACTTATGTACTCGTAGACCACGAATTCAAAGTGAAAGTCAGTTTGACTTTCTCACGACGACGCGGACGTACGTATTGAATCGTATGTTCTTTAATTTAACTCGATGTGTGTTTTACGTATTTCGATATTTGTTAAATGATCGAGCTGCATTAACATATTATACGTGCTTCTGCGATCGGAGATGGCTTTTCTGTGTATATGCATTTTTATAAATTTGCGTAAAAGAATAATGAAACGTGAGTAATTGAGGCAAATTGATCGGTAAATGGATAATTTTACGGCGTGAAATATCACCTGATTGTATACCTACTTATGTGGGTATACCTAAATTTGTTATTGAACAGATATGAATGAGTCATTTGCATTAGGTAATTTTTAATGAGATGTAATGGAGGGTATTATTTTAAAAGAATAAAGAGATGCACCGTATGAGATGTACCAATACACTAATTTATACACGAACAATAGGTTACATCGACACATAAGTTTGTATGCATTGTAAAACGCCTTGTCCCAACTTATACGTCATCGTTTCATTTTTGATGCAGAACTTTCGTTTTTATTCACAGATCGGTTACGTTATTTATCTGCCTAGAATAGGGTCCGCCTTATTTAGTAAGATTGGATTTTTTTTCATCTCTTACTTCTCAAAGTTGTTTCATTGGATGAGAAAATAATTTCATAATTTTTCATTTTTTGTCCACATATCTAAAAAAAGTGGCGCCAGTAGCCCGCACACAAGTTGAAAAAAAAATAAATTTACCAAAAAAATCATATTTTTGGTGTTATAATTTTTTGAAATGAGTAATCCAATAAAATATGGTCAAATACTACGTGAACCTATGAAATGATCCCGACTATGAAGTCGAAGTGGCAAACCATGAGGAGATCAAGTACCTATGAGCCATTCTCTTGGGAAGAGCTGGATAGACTCTTGAAAAGCTCCAGAAATGGAGAAGCCCCAGGCTGCAATAAGTTACCAACAGACTTATTAAAGAACACCACAATAACCGTTAAGAAGAGACTGCTAGCTTTCTACAATACAATACTATCAGGTGCTACCATGCCCAAAGACTTCCATACTGCAATTGAAGGGTTTAATTCCAAGTTGGCCTAAGTCCATTTTTTCCGTTTCGAGAAAAACACAAATAAGTGTTTTTCTCGCCCTTCCGCTTCAATAATAAATGATGTGATTATATGGTTGTGAAGCTTGATCTTTCTGCTTTAAAGTACCGTATTGATATTTTTTTAATTTTGCGTATTTTCAGCTCCAGAGCGCGTCAAACAGTCAGAAAAAGTGGACTTAGGCCCATTTGGAATTATCTGATGTTAAAAATTTCGAAAAAGAGCTGAAAAACGCGTTTTTTCAAAAAAAAATTCACGAATCATTAATTTAATACATTTTTGAAACAATTTCATTCGAAGCACCTTCAAATTTCGTCTCTCGAAAATCGTTGAAAAACTTGAAAAAAAAACGGCACAACCGCACTTGTATACAAATACTCTTAAAAAATGTATGATTTAGGCCACTTTGGAATAATCAGCTGTTTTTTTTGAGCCGGCAAAACAGCACTCCTGAGCGAAAAAAGTAACGCCAGGTGTTGGGACAAGGTGATAAAGGTGTTAACCGACCTGTACCACCAGATGGCGCTGCTAACTCAAAAATGATAAAAATGGACTTAGGCCGACTTGGAATTAAACCCTTCAATTGTAATACCCATTTTCAAAAAAGGAGACTAAAATGACCCAAGAAACTACCGTGGAATTAGCCGACTAAATGCTGCTTACAAAATACTTGCAAAGATGCTAGCGAAAAGAATCGAGAGCCATGCAGAGCCAATAATATTGAAATGCCAAAATGGATTTCGAAAGGGAAGATCATGCATAGATGGGGTATTACGCAACAAAGCTGCTGATGCAGAAGAGAGGAGAATATAATCTAGAAACCCTCATGTGCTTTGTTGATCTGGAGAAGGCGTACAATTGAGTACGGAGGAAGAAGTTGTTTGAAATCCTGAGAAAAATCAAAGTGAACAAACGAATAGTAAGCTTAATTGAAGAAATATACACGGATAATGTAATATAAGAGTAAAATCTGGAAACATGTCAGAAGCAAAGAAGACAGGAAGAGGAGTAAGACAGGGATGCCCAATATCATGTAGTCTGTTCAACATCTAAAGAATGACTGAAAACCAAGCCAAAAGGGCTAGATATCAATGACACCCATGTCAATACCCTGCTATTTGCTGATGATCCGGTGGTCTTTGCTGACAACAAAAATGACTTGCAGAGAGCAATGCACAACCTTAAGAAAGTAGCTGATAAATACAGAATGAGAATCTCGTCCTCAAAAACAAAAGTGATGGCTCTTGAGGGGAAAGAGTCAACACACAGTAAAATCATTGTAAATGGGCTGCCAGTGGAACAAGTTAAAAGCTTTAAATATCTCGGATGTGAGCTATCATATGAACGCAGTTGGGTGAAAATCTGCTCTTACGTGACATAAAAACGTGGGCAGGAGATTTAACACTTTATGCCAATGCTTTTTCTGCCCATTAATCGGCGCGTATTATATTTACGCGTAAAAATCTGCCATTGATCAATATTCTTGAAAAAATTTTTGGCACCAGCGGGGATCGAACTCGAGTCCCCGGATCTGTGAGCAGAATCCTTGCTACCTACACCACCAGAGCACTTTGGTAGAAGTGACTAAAGATTTATATACTAAGCTGAAACACGCGCAAAATACCACATTTACACGCGTTTTTCAGCAAATATGCGAATAAATACGCTACAAAATATTTGCGTAGCGTATTTTTGTGGCTGGTTTTTTCAACGTGCAAAAATACGCCACTTAATTAGAAGCGTAGTGGCTTTACGCGATAAAAATACACTACAAAATATTCTTGTGGCGTGTTTATCAGCAGAATTTTTTTTCTGCTGTGCAGAAAATGTGACAACCTAAAAAGTCGCTTCAAATTACGCCAGTGAATTGAAGCGCGATTTTGAAAATTGTAAAATCTGCTGCATGGCAGCAGTTTAAAGTCGCGTTGAAGTATAAAACGCCAATTAAACTGCTCTTTACCGCGTATTTATTGGCAGAAGGGGCAAATTTTCACCCAACTGGGAAGGAGAAGTTGACGCTCTACTTAAGATCAATAAATTCCTGAGAGTAAGGGGAGAAATAAACTGAGCCATTCCACCAAAAAAAGTCAGAGTCGAAACTCGAATAAGAATCTACAATATGCTGGCAAGACTAATGCTGCTGTATGGAAGTGAAACATGGACAATGAGAAAGGATATAAAAAGCTGAGTAACCGCAGCGGAAATGAGATTCATGCAAGCCACAGCAGGATATATAAGACGAGATAGGAAAAGGAACAAAGACATCCTGAAGGAGCTAGGAGCAGAGCCAATCATTAGACCAGCGAAAGATTACAGAAAGAAATTGAGAAAACACGTTGATAGCCTCATTCGTCGACTCTCCCCCTTTCCTCTCAAAAAATTAGCCAACTTTTTTTTATTTTATTCTTTTCACTTTCTGGAGCCTACAACGCGATTTTTTTATCTCTCCATAGTTTGAAAATTTCCCCAAAGATGTGCAAATTAATTGAGCAGCTAAAAATCAAGTTACTGTAGCTCATTTTCGACTTCATCTTTAGAGAATTCATCCTGCACATTACTTTTGCAGGAAAACTTTTGAAATTTGAGTGAATAGCTATATTTTGCCAATCTTCTCTCCCCTCCCCCCTCCCTCGAAATCAAATGTCAACATTTAGTCATTCAGGAGCCTTCAGCTCAATTTTCGATTTCTTCTGGAGGCTAGGAAGTGAATTTGAGCAGGTGAAAATCAAGTTATGGCTTATTCTCGACCTATTCCACGAGTTCATCTTCTTTTGGGCTGATTTTCAGGCAGATACGTATATCAAGTGCATTTTTTATCAGAAAAATTTCCGATCCACTTTTTTTTGTTGGGAAAATTTTTAATTTGAGAGGATGGCTATATATTACCAACCCCCCCCCTCAAAACCAAATTTCAAAATTTTGAGTCATTCAGGAGCCTTCAGCTCAATTTTTGATGTCTTTCATAAGGTTTGGATGTGGATTTGAGCAGGTAAAAAATCAAGTATGGCTAATTATTCTCGAACTATTTCACGAGTTTAGTTCACTCTTGAACCAATTCCCAGGCAGACATCTTGAATGCGTTTTTTTAAACCAGCAAAAGGATAAAAATTTCAAAAAAAAAACTGTTCAAAGGGAATTTCTGAAAATTTGCACGAATGACTGTCTGCCTAATATAAATCCCCGGGCCCCTCTAATTTCACCATTTCAAACCATTCTGGAGCCTCCAGCGCGATTTTCGATTTTTACAGAATTTTAAAATTTCTCCAAAAGATATGGAAATTAATTTTTGACAGCTAAAAATTGAGTCCAATCTTCAAATAAGTGACTCTAAACTCTAATTATTGAATATTTTCACTAAAATTTCGAATTTTTTCTTCATTTTCAAAAGTTTTTGATTCAATTACGTCAATTTTTGAATCAAAGAATTCCGTATTTCAATAATGCATTTTTACAAGCCCTTTTCAAGCAGTTCGAGAGGTCGAAAACTGGGCACATGCCATATTTCAGATCTCAACACCAATTTGGTAAACTTTAGGCTTATTTTTAATCTATTCAACGAGGTTAATTCATTTACATTTGAACACCTCGAGAAACTACAGGCCTAGTCTGGTAGGAGTTGAAAGGGCAAGATCAAAAAATCAAGTTGATATTCGGGCTCAGCATTTCAGAAAACCAACAAATGTTATGTCACCCGATATGGTCTGTTATTTGCAACTCTGCACAAATCTTCCCTATCATCTTTCGGGAATAAAGCTCCCATAAAATTTTATTTTTTGATGCTCTGCAACCTTCGTTCGAATATTTTTTCAATATCTGGGTAAGTTTTCAAAAAGTTATGGATGAAAAACCAACATATTGACTCTTTTGAACTACCCTTCCTCCCCATAAGGACAAGACAAGCACGAATTTCTGAACTCACGTACAAAATTTCCTTTCTCGTGGATTTTTTTGGGTGTTTGCCTTTATTACCTCGAGTTTAATTTCGAATAAGTGACCTTTTCAGAAAAATTGGTCCAAAGTTATGCAAATTCTTGATTTTTTCCAATATTAGACTCAAAATAATTGCAGTAAAACTGAGCATTCCACGAAACAAAAAAAATTGCCAACAACTGGAATTGTAGAGTGTAAAAGTCCCAATTTTTCAGTGAGTGGTAAATTCTTGTTGGATTCTTTATAGTTTTAAAAGTCATTTCATAAAAATTACAATTTATGGAATTTTTACATTTTTTTTTTCATCCAAACCTGGATTACATTCATTTCATTTTCAGACTAGAACCTATATTTTACATCTATCTCAGGTTCATGTTTCTGACTGTTGGAAGTTGTCACTTTTCATACAAAATACGATCCAATTCGGGCATTCGATCGATCATTTTATTGATTTTTTACATTTATACCCATCACTTTCCAACGAAATATTTCTACAAATGAAATATTCGAATGGCGTTAGTTTTCGATTGGAATAGGTATTGCTGATCGATGAAAAAAATTTCTACTTTTGAATGTTATCTTTTTTACTACCTTTCACCGTCTCTAATTTTTATTGAGGTGACATTAAAAAATAAACATTAAAAGAATTGTGGATTTATAAGATAGGCGTTATAAATGGCTTTATAAGTAGAGGTACCAAAAATGCATTGAAATTCTTCACTTTACTGCTATAATGATGTTATCATTTGATGATAAAGCGTCGTCATTCTCGAGAAGAGAAAAAAAACTTCGATCGTTGCTTCGTTGGAAAAAAAATTACCCACATTCATTCCTATTGTGTTATTTCTCTTTTATTCAGCTGGTAGACAAAACATACTTAACACCTTGTTTAACACGAAAAAAAAATTAAAAATATGTACAAAAGAAGAAAATGAGGAAAAAATTATCAGAAAAATGGAAATCAGTGTTACCCAAATGGAGAATTGAAAATGATGAAAAAAATCCAATCATGAGATCGGTCTGGTGAATCATTATTATTACCCATTTTAAAAAATTTTCGGAAACTGATCATCAAAGTTGATCGTGAGTGATCTGATTAAAATACGTTTTCAGTTCGAAAATCTACCTCGACGATCAACATTCGGCAAAAAAAACTCGATCAAATCACCAAGATTTTCTGCATCTCATTCATTCCCATGTCCTCTATAACTACATGAATACTCTCACGTTTAATCACAATCATCCGAATATACACCGTGTCCTTGTACTTTTCCAGCGAAACATGCATTAAATTTAGTTCATCTGCGATCAGATCGTTGCACATGCGGAAAAATAGGATCACTGGGACGATGAACCGAGCGCGAGCAAAAAATTCACGAGACCAGCTGCGTAGGTAGGTATAGTGCGTATTGTAGGAGTCACGTTGACGAAGAGTCTGTCTACCGTGAAATGATTATCATAAAAAACTGATTCATCAACTTTGCGCAAAGTTGCAAGTGATTGGCTGATGTAATCGAGAACCGGAGAACGATCGAATGTTACCTTGTAATTTCCAGAAACAAAGCTGACAAATCTACCTATCTACTTGCGTTCGCATAAGTTTCATCATTGCGACGAAATGAGAGATCCAGGATCCTCATCCTCATCTAGTCATAGTTACTTCAGAGTTGGTATAGGTACCCTAGGAAAGTTGTAGCTGCACCAGGATGTAAATTAATTTCTAAAATGTTAATTCTATTCGAATACGAGTAAAATGTTTTCGATGGTGACGTCATTGTGATGTTGATAAGAACTATTACGAAGATGAAGAGCAACGTTTTTTTTTATGGGTATACTATTGTTTGTGCCTCATGCCTGTGCGAATTCCGGAAAATTATTATTTTTGTCACTTTCCCCTTATCATCTGACGCGTATCTATGCGTTATTCATACCGGAATCGAATATATTGCGATGAAAATTTATACACGTTTATTATTACGTAAAAATGATTTCATTTCTTTCCTGTAGGTACCTTATGCGTAAGGTTATCATACTCACTACTTCTTGATGGTTCATTATTTTCTTAGACGAATTCATTCATTTTTGCTATTTTGTTTCTTATTTAATGTACCTAAATAAGATTGGCGATTTGGAATTTAGAAAAAATGATGAAATAATTCGTACTGATGCTAGTGTAGTAAAATTGGCAGAAAAAAGGAGGGAACAGAGAAAATTGAGCCAGAAGTTTGAAATTTTGTACACTGGTTTATTTTTTTGCCAAACTAGGATTTCAGATATCTGGTCTCGTCTGAGGTGAACCTTCTCTACTATTGTGAATTTTCAGCCCTCTCTTCCCAGGTCAGGTTTTGGTTCATATCTGCTAAAAAAAAAAACAACAACGAAAGCACGTCAATAAAATTCAATTACGAAACAAAACATTCCAAATCAAATCTAATAATGGAACTTGATCTAGAGACTGTAACAATTTTCGCAAAAAGTCTGTAGGGTCTTTCAACAACTTCTGACAGAAAAAGCTAGACTTTAGGGTACTTGGGGGGGGGGGTGGCACTATCAATTTTCCCAAAATAAAATTTTACTTGCATTAAAACTTGAAATTGAAAAAAATGAACAATCAACTCACCCATGAGTGATTACTGATTACAACATTATGAATTCACTTTTTAATACCTACTTATGTACATTTTTTTAAATCAAAACTTTTGGAAATTTTTGGTGCATAATTTTGGGGGAATCTGATTTTTAGCTATTTAAATAGGTAGATAAAAAGCCAGAATTTTGCCAATTCGTGGCAAAACCCACAATTTTTAGGTATTATAATAACTGGTAAAAAACATATTTTCTGATAATTTTTGTCAAAAAAAAATTACAGATTTTTCAGAAATTTTCGAAAAAAGGAAGGTACCTAAATTTTTGGCAGATTTTGGGAAGAAAAGAGGCTTTTGGGAAAAATTTCTTTTAAAGGCCAGATTTTTTAGTTTTTTTTGTGAAACAGCGACACATTTTAGCAGTTTTAGGAATTAAAAACGAGGCTTTTTGGCAATTCTGACACCATAAAGTGAGATTTTTTGCGACTTCAAGGCACCTACCGGAATCGAAAAAATAAAAATGGATGACCTTTTTATAATGGATTTTGGGTGACATTCATTAGAAATTACCTTTGTACTCGTACATGATGGGATTGAAATTCAACTTTAATGGGCAACTTTTAAGGGGATTTTTCGAACTCATCACTGGAAAAATTATAAAAAATCCCATCACACCAGAATTTTTCACAATTTCAGAGTTTATGACGCTGTCATGCAGTATGACAAAAAATTCAACATGTCTGATTTTAATGAAAATTTTACAGTATTTATGACATTTCATGAGTTTTATTCATTTATTGTTCACGATTTTATTCTCTTTCCACAATACATATTTAATCAATTTTTCGTTTGTGATAATAGATACTGTTGAAAAACTCCAAGAATTTGCGATCTAAAAAGCTCAGAAAGGAATAATTCAATAGAAGCTAAAAAAAATTTACCACCAGTTTGAGAAAAATCTCAACTTATCTCATATTCGAGTTCAGAAAGTTCAAATCATCTAAAAATTATCATGAGAATGTGAATTTATGCATCGACTTTCCGTCTCAAAAATTATTCAATCTCTCTTAATTTAAAAATTCTGTTTTCATCCCAAGATTTCTCTCTTAGGATTTTCTTGATCTGAAAATTTCTCAAGATGCCTCGAAATTTAGTATTTTTCCTGTGCAGAGATTATCCAAATCTCAAGTTTTTTTGATCTCGAGAATTTTATCTGAAGACTATTCTGTTTCGAATTTTTTTCAATCTCAGAATTTTTTTCTCGAGACATTTTTTGGACCTCAAGAATTGCTCATTTTCATGATTCAAAAATCTTGGAGTTTTCTAGTTTTTTACATCAAGACTCTTCTCGTGAGTTTTTTTCAGCTTGCCTCGTCAAGATTTCCCAAAATTCTGATGTTTCGAGGTCGCGTAATTTCTTATTTTGCTATCGAGAGTTCATTTCGCTCTCAACATTTTTTGATCTCGGAATTTCGAGATTTTTGAGAGTTTTATACTTAGATCAAAATTTCAAAAAAAAAATTCGTCTCAATATTTTTTGACCCGAACCTTTTTTTTCAAATTTTTATTATTTTAATTTTTTCAGATTTTTTACCATCTGGAACCTTTTTGTTTCGAAATTTTTTCAATTCCAAGGTTTTCTGATCAGTATTCTTATCATAATTTAGTTGGATTAAATTTTTTTAGGTACTACCTATCTAAGATTTCTCAAGATTATGTCTTAAGATTTTTCTGTCTCGAGATTTTTTCAAGCTCATGATTCATCTCTCGAGACTTTTTATGTACTTACATACTTGGAAATTATTCTTAATCTGCAGATTCTTTAATCGTGAGATCTTTTTGATTTTATCTCGGGTTCTTCAATTTCAAAATTTTGTTAATGCAGAGATTTTAAAATGGTTTGATTGAAAGACTTTTATCTTGAGATTTTCAAGATTTCTAAATTTCTCACGATTTTTTCTGTACCTACTTTGGCATTATTCGCTCGTAAAATTTGGAAAACGATTTCGAACACTTTGCATGATTTTTTCAATTAGAACTCCCTGTCTTTTATTTTATTTGAAAAAAACTACCCTCCTTGGGGTAAGAGTGATGATGTAAGCATCATGCCAATTAATATTTATTGACGTAATTCTCACTCTACGGTCAATATTTCAGCAAATATACGATCCAAAAACTAAATCTATGGGGCTAAAATCGAAAATCAATTGGAGAACGTTGACCCCACACAGGATCATAGACACCTCAGCCCCTTGATTATGAGACCTACAAAATGAACCAGTGTACCAAATTTCAGCTTTCTAGTCCAATTTTCCAATCGTATGATCAATTCTACAACAGACTAGAGGTACTAATAATGGAGTAGAAAGTTAATTGAAAATACTCGAGGAGAATCTCAAGCCATGAAAAAGTCTCTCCATAAACTGTTGAAAAATAATTTCATTTTCTATAAATAACTCACAAGTTATTCATTAACTATTAGCTACCTAGCTTATGTTCAGCTTGGCTACCAAAGCGCGTTGTCACTCGTTGAAAATTGTAGGTCTAGATACTCAGGTTGTTATCAACGGTGCGTAAGATGATTAGAAAAAGGATGTGCGTATTATTAATAGGTACCAACCTGAATTGAATACGAAAGTATTGAAAAGAAGAGATATCCGTCTCAAAATCAATAAAATCGAATACTTCACCGAGTAGGCTTTTTTTTCGATTCACGAGCACAAATAATAGACCTTGATCCATCAAATAGCTAGAGAAAAATTTGTCTCAAGTTAAAAATGATGAGATATATTGGATCAGCTGATGTTCGAGAATGTACCACGACATTTCGTGCGGTCAAAAAATACCTACTCCTGAAGATTATGATAACCTAGCTCGGTTATGGTTTAATATTTTAAACATTCTCCGTCGTCCCTCAGGTGAAGATGGTGAAAATCGGCGATTTTTGCGGATAGACGTTTAAATTATCAGGAATTTATGACCTATATTGTAAAACTATCATACTCTCTATAGGTATTCGTTCGGTTGATAAAACATCTCGTATCTGATCGCGGTTACGAATACACGCAAAAATAATGAAAAATATTCCAAAATCGCGACTAATCACCGAATCTCGAAGCTACGAACGTCAAGCATTCAATTTGGCTGACCAAAAAAAATTTTTTCAAAATCTTATCATCTTTAATACACACATCAACAGCTGATAGGTTGAAAAGCACGCACATACATTATCACGAACACAATACACAACATACCTATCTAATTTTTGAACACATCATCTCGTTGAATAGACCAATAAATATTTAATGAAACCAAAAAAATTTTAAAAAATTCCAAACACACTTACCAAAATATACAACGTATAAAATTCCGGATAATTACGAGATATTTACGTAGAACAACAACAACAACAGGTGGCACAAGCACAGGCACAGGCACAGACACAACGCGAACAACACCAACACCGGGTATGATTACTTTCCTTGAACTTGTCCAAGTGAAGTATCCAGTCTTCCGTTGATACACGCTACCGCGATAGACTTGGGGAATCAGTCGGAGCTGGAGTGAGGAGACTCTTCCAGAACCATATCCTCGAATAAACGAGGTCAATGGGAATGTATGTCAGTATTGACTCGTTGCTGCACTTGGAAACGAAGAATCACGTAGAAACCGGCTTCTTATACTTATTAATATTATTGTATTTCCAATTAAAGATAAGAGTCGAATGCGTGAGGTACGTTAAAAATTACAAATTTGCACGTGATGATAAAAATGTAACGCGATAAATTCTCCACCGGGCTTAGAAATTAAATTGCTTTTTTATTTTAATGCGCCATGCGCCGGGTTTCTAATGTATAGCTCGCTGTTTTGGATTCTTAATCGATGGAAATTGGTGCAGTAAAAGTGAAGAAGCTGGTTTGTTTTTGGAATGAAATTTTTATTGCGTTGGGTTTGAGGTGAAAAAAATTTTAAGCGGGTTTTAGTCGAAGAGTGGTATTAACGATCGATTATTTAATTAATTAATTAATTGAAAGAAAGGGAAATCAGTACGAAAATTCATCGGTTAATCGAGTGTAGGTAGGTGATAATTTTTTTTAAAAACGGAAAAAAAAGGAATTTTTACCAAACTTATTCGAGATTATTTCGAGGTGAAAGTTCCTCTGAAAATTTTTTTAGCTCCAGATGTGCCTCAGGAAGGGATATATGGATCCTAAAAAAGAAGGCAATTTCGAAAAAATTATAGTTTTTTCGTTCAAGCCCCTGCTGAACGTATGTAGGTATCTTGGAAAAAAGGGTCCAATTCCAAAAGACACCGTTCAGTAGTAATTAAGATTCAGCGTCGACTTAGGCCATTTTGGAACCCAGCAGTTCCAAATTTCTGATCATTATTGCCAATTTCAAAAAACCGAAACTATTTCATAAATTTTTCAAACTTTTCTCCATTTTTTTGAAAGTATAGCACCGACTAAAAATTTGGCATCATATTTACCCAGTTTCAGAAACGATATCTCTCTATACCTATTTCTGCATAACACTAATGCGAAATATTTGCGAAGAGAAAATTTTCAAAACACGAAGTGACCCAGAAATACAGGGTGTTCCAACTTCGATCGGCAAGCTAGCGTGTGGTGATAGTACTCGGTGAGACGAACAAAATTTGTTATGTACACAAGTAGTCTATCTTGTGAATTGAAGGAGCCACGTGCTCCGCAAAACTAGAAATTCACTAATTTTGAAAGGTTCATCAAAAATAAGGAAGTGTTTGAATCATTCAAACGATGCCCAAAACTAATAGTACTCGAGTGGACAAACAGAAAATGTGATTATGACAAATTGCCTATCTTCGAAATTGAAGGGGCAAATTTGATTCAAAATTTCCAAATTTGTCTTGTCTTAAATTTTGAAAATTTTGAATTTTCAAATCGTGTTTGCGCCTTCAATTTTGAAAATAGACAATTTGTCATAATGACTTTTTTTGTACGTCTACTCAAATACTATGAGTTACTGGAGTGACTTAAATGATCCAAACATTTTCTCATTTTTGGCAAATTTTTCAAAATTGGTCAATTTTTGCCCAAAAATGGTGTAACTTCTGCAATTCACAGATAGTAAGAAAATGTCTGCATCACTGAAATGACTTCAATAACCCATGGTACTCGAGTGGACAAACAAAAAAAGTTATTATGACAAATTGTCTATCTTAAAAATTGAAGGAGCAAACAAGATTTGAAAATTCAAAATTTTCAAAATTTAAGGCAAGACAAATTTGGAAATTTTGAATCAAGTTTGCCCCTTCAATTTCGAAGATAGGCAATTTGTCATAATAACATTTTCTGTTTGTCCACTCGAGTACTATGGGTTTTGGGCATCGTTTGAATGATTCAAACACTTCCTTATTTTTGATGAACCTTTCAGAATTAGTGAATTTCTAGTTTTGCGGAGCACTTGGCTCCTTCAATTCACGAGATAGACTACTTGTGTACATAACAAATTTTATTCGTCTCGCCGAATACTATCACCATACGCCAGCTTTCCGATCGAAGTTGGAACACCCTGTATAAGCGATAGGTATGCAAATTTTCAACCACTCAGTAGAACATTAAATGGTCCTGAGTTTTGATGGCAATGGCCTGAGTCGATGCAAAATCTCCAATACTATTTTTTGGAACTGCGCCATTTTTCTCAAAACAGGCTGGGGAACGTGATAAAGTGAGAAAAATTTTGATTTTTCCAAAAATACCACATATTTGAGGACCCCTATCTCCCCTCCAAGAGCACCTCCGGAGCAGAAATTTTATCTGAGTAACTTTCAACTCAAAATGAAGGTCTCTGCTGAATTTTGCCAAAATCCACTGACGATTTTTTTTTTGTGGTATCCAGCACCCTCCAGTATCAGCCCTTTGATTTAAAAAAAAAACAACAACAACAACAACAACAGATTTGGATTTTTTTAGCCAATTAAAGAAAAGACTGGTGAATAGTCCTTTCTTACAATAAATTCTAACAAGCAAGTAGTATTTTCCGGAATTCTGACAAAAAAAGTGGAGAATTTTCAAGTCCATTCTGAAAATCATCCAATATTCCCATCAAATGAGTGGAATTGCGTCGGCGCGGAACATTATCACTTGATAATTTTTTAACGTTTGATGAGAAAATCAGTTGAAGTGTGGTTTGAGATTAGAATTACCTATATTATCATTTTATGAGTAAAATCGTTTTCCAGAATAGCTTACGTAGTACGTACCTTCTTTTTTTTGAATGAGAAATAATTGAGAATTAATACTGAAATAATTCAACTTTTGTCAAACAACTTTCCTCACGCATTTCTTAATTCAGTTGATTCCCATAACCGCCGAGTGTTTAAATTACATTAGAAAGATCCCTAACATCATTAAAGTTTATTATTCATTGGGAAAAATAAAAAACAATAGCAATTTGAATAGGAAATTAAGAAAATCACTCAAAATTGCAGCAATATCACTCTCTTATTACGTTATCACAGCAGACGATTGGAAGTCTTGTCATTCAGAGATTTGAACGAGTGGATGCTCTGACAGGCGTTCAAATCATCAAATACAGATTTGATCGAAGATTTGTCAAATATATTGGACCATCTGGACCCAGCTTTATAAGAAAACACTCACGCAAATAGCGTGAGAGAACCGACTTTTCAGAATAATGAAACAAAAAAAATCACCACTAACCCATCAATAGTCAGGTCTCAATTGCATATCCGCTCGCTATTCATGTTGAAAGCAATTTTATGATTGATTCATTTGAAATTCGTGTATCTCCTAATCTATGGGTCGTACAAAAAAAATTATTCAACAAAAATTGCTCCTTGACATCACATCTACAATTTGAGCTCATCAAAATTTGTTTTGGAGCAACCCTTCCCCCTCAAATTTCGTAAATACCCCTCCAGAAAACATCAATTTTACGTTTTTCACATTTTTAATGAAAAGTTTCAAAGTTGAAGAAAAATCTGTACTTATCAAACATAAATTGTTCAGAATTGAATTTCTTTGCCAACGAATTATAGTACAAGCATTTTTCCATCCCTCCCCCCCCCCTTGGTTACAAATACCAGACAACAAGGGAAACAATCCAACGCAAGTTGTTTTGGGTTGAAATTTGCATGGTAGGTGGGTACCATCGAAAGACTTACGCGTGGAAAGTTTCAGACCCCCCCCCGACCCCTCCCTTTTTGAGAAACCTCCCCTTTTCTGAAAATGAGAATTTTGGGGAAAATAACCATTAATGAGTAGGGTGTCATTTTCATATGATTTGATACCGCTGAGTACGAATATGACGTCACATTTTCTGCTTCATTCATCTAACCCCCTCCAGACCCCCCAGGCCACCACTACAAATTTTACCATTTTTGAAAACAATTACTTTGGTGATATTAGTATTGTTTTCATATGATTTGAATCCCCTGAGCACAAATATTGCGTCAGATTTTGTTTTAGGTACACTCATACAGCCCCTCCTGGGCCTCAGCCCCCCCTCAATTTTCACTATTCTTGAAATACGGCTACTTGTATAATATTGGCGTCGTGTTCATATGAATCAAACCTCCTGAATAAAATGATATTTAGAGGTCAAAAATACATCCGAAAATTGTGTTTAAAAAATTGTGTATACCAATTTTCATTAATAAAAATCATAAAAAACGCCATTTTGAGGGGTAATTATGAGGGGAGGGGGTTGAAAATTTTTATGGGGATACCACTTATGAATGTCTACAACATACTAAAACATTGAAAAAATCGGTTCACATGGGGTTGAGAAAATTATTGTTATTGTAATTTCAGAAAAGGGGAGGTTTCTCAAAAAGGGAGGGGTCGGGGGGGGGGTCTGAAACTTTCCACGCGTAAGTCTTTCGATGGTACCCACTTACCATGCAAATTTCAACCCAAAACAACTTGCGTTGGATTGTTTCCCTTGTTGTCTGGTATTTGTAACCAAGGGGGGAGGTGGGTCCACCATAGCAGCGGGGGGATGGAAAAATGCTCGTACTATAATTCGTTGGAAAAGAAATTCAATTCTGAACAATTTATGTTTGATATTACAGATTTTTCTTCAACTTTGAAACTTTTCATTAAAAATGTGAAAAAACGTAAAATTGATGTTTTCTGGAGGGGTATTTACGAAATTTGTGGGAGAAGGGTTGCTCCAAAACAAATTTTGATGAGCTCAAATTGTAGATCTGATGTCAAGGAACAATTTTTGTTCAATAATTTTTTTTGTACGACCCATAGATTAGGAGATACACGAATTTCAAATGTTGGGGGTGGACCCTCGGAAAAGGGGGAGGGGGAAAATAAGCATACAAGCTAAATTTATTCGCTCTAGTGTGTAGAACAAGAATCAATCATAAAATTGCTTTTAACAAGAATTGTGAGCGGGAGCTTTTTTTTGTGAAATTGAGACCTGACTACAAGTTCCTAACAAGAAATAAACTGAGAAATTGTAAGGGTATTAATAAGGGTATACTCTACAGAGAGCGTTCTAATTCGACAACCCGTCGAAATATGAAGCCGATTTGTTTGTTATTTTCATCGTTCGTTCATAAGACTGTGTGTAATCGAGTGTATGAATTTAGACATACTTATATCCCGCGCGACCCACTCCCATCTAAACTTCAGACGGGGATTTCTCCGTGAATTTTCGAAATTCTTCCAATTTTTTTTCACCAATACTGATATTTTATCTATGTAATCGAGGGTATGTAGACATATTTTCTAATTTTGCTTTTCCAACAGAGATGTGAGCAGCGTAGTGAAAACATTATTTTATCAAAAACGAAAAAAAAACGAATTTTTGTAGTTAAAAGAAACATAACGTTAAACAGAAACCATTCATTTTTTATAATGAAACTTAACGTTAAACGATTTTTTTGTGTGTGTGGAGGGGGAGAAGTCAAGCGGAGACCTTTCCAAAAATTTGGTCCAAGAAACTACAAAAAGGTAGTGAAAAAAGTAGTGATTTTTTCAAGATAGAATCTGTTAGATACCATGTGTAGGTATAGTCAATTTTACTTTTTTAATGATTTGTTCACTGTTTTTGAATTTGTTTTGTACCTATTTTAATAGTTTTAAAGTACAAATATGTATTTACGGTTTTTTCATTTTTCTATACTTTTTTTTGGCCAAAATCAATCTTTGGATGACTGGAACTAGTGCAACTAAAAAAGAAAAAAAAAGTTATAAACCAAAAAAAATGTTATTTTAAATAATAGCCTAAGAAAATTAGCATTGAAAAACAATGAGAATGCGTACCTATTTAAAAAAACTGAATCAAAATTTGATTGAAAACCAATGACCTTGTAGGTAACAAAATTTACTTGATATCAGTATAGTCCTGTTCAGGTAACCAACGCGTTTGATTTGCTTGGTACATTGAAAATATATTCAACTCTCTGTTTGGATTTCTTTTAAAATCTGATTTGCTGACCAAATGGGGGGGGGGTCGTTCGTGATAAAATGAGGCAGTACCTATAGGTACTGCCTCATTTTATGCGTTTTATAAATATACCTATAGGTATTTATAAAACGCAGTTGAAGTAAAGAATACTTCCACATGAATCTGTATACCTTCCAGTAGGTGTCTAGATACATATTACTAACAAGTTTGGGGACCCCTGCTTTCCATAAGCGCAAACTATGAAAAGCGCTGTCACAGCTGAGACAAATACAGTACCTGACTTTTCTGCGAAAAGTTGGTAATATAATTCTGAGGTTACCCTTTATTCGCACCATGTGTTACAAAAATAACTCGCTAATAATCAAATATAACGAATAATAAAAAGAAACATCCCCAGACAAATATGGTCGGGAAAAAAAAGAGAAAAGTAGTCACGCAGAGTAAAAGTCGACTCGTTCAAAATTCTCTTTCAATTTAGATCGTAAATGGAAGTTTGATTTTATATAGAAAATTTTCTCATCGTCGTCGGTCACCTAGAAAATATACATAAATATGAATGAAGTCTACTTCCTTGAATTAGTACAAAATAATATAAATAATATTTTCTCGACGAACTCGCCCCACGATATATTTTTCAAAAAGATTTCATCTCGCAAAATTCAGACGTAAATTGGTATAGGGCCTCCCTATGAAAGATATCTGTTGATATAGAGTACACCGCTGCGCCTTTATTATCGAGCTAGATTTTTTTTTTTGATTGTCTGCCTCTCGACTAAAATATACATCAAGGGTGGAGATGGCGTCGTCGTCGTTGGATTTACATTAAAAGTGGTATTTTTTTGTGTGACGAGATACAATAAAATGTTAATTTCCAGGATTTTTTTATCAAAAAATAGAATTTTTTACAATTTTTCTAAAAAAAAGTAGGTATACCTCAGTAAATTTTTTTGGCACCTACTTTAATTTTGGTAAAAACTTGATCTTTGTTTACAACTTTCATAAAGAGGTCGAGTATTGTATTTATTATTTTGCAACAATAAGCAACTTGTGAAAAGTTTGACAAAAAACTTCTTTTTTGTAATTTTTCAAAAAAAAAGGCTTTTTGACAACTTTGATGAAAAAAAAAAGCTTCCTAGGAATATTTTGCAATTTCGTCAAAATTGGTTTCTTTTACAAATTTTGCAAAAACGCGTTTGAAAATATTGACCAAAAAAAGTTTTTTTTTGGTGATTTCGATTTTAAAAAAACAAAGACATTTTTCAACTTGCGTCAACAAAAGGTAAGTTCGATGAAAAAATTGACTTTTTTTGCAGTTTTAGCACAACAATTAGATTTTTTAAAGGAAAAAATCAATCTTTTCTGGAAATTCTGACCAAATTTTTTTTGAAATTGTGGCAGAAAGACATGACAACTTCTTGAAAACTTCTTTTTCTTAATAGGGCAAAACGCTCTGACGTCTCACAGTGTAAAATGGTTGCGAATCTTGATTCCCCTTACATTCTGTAGGGTTCAAGCTAGTGATTGTTCTCTCTACTTCGCACTTTGATAAGTTCAGAACTTTCAAACCATCTCGAGGACCCCATTATTTTATGGTTCTAAATTGTAGAGAATTTTGTCCTCTTTCCAATGGTACTAAATTTTTTGAAATCCGCGAAAGTCTTCCTTGAGGAAATTGACTTAAAGAGGAGAAAAAGGTGGCAAAATTCAACTTATTGTTCTATTAACTTTGCACTTTGAGGTGGCAGAACTTTTCAACCATCTCGAGGACCCCATTACTTTATGGTTCCAAATTGTAGCGAATTTTGTCCCTTTTCCAACGGTACTACATTTTTTGAAATCCTCAAAGGTCTTCCTTGAGAAAATTGACTTGACGAGCTGAAAAGTAGAAGTGAACAGCATTGTTTACAGCTAGACTTGTAAGGTTTACCCTACCATTCACACAGTGCATGTATGCAATCTGAAATACACGTTTTGCCCTAGGGAAAAACGCGTATTTCAGATTGAACAAAACCTTGCAATAATTTCGACCAGAAAAACTGGAACGAGTTATTTTTAGCAATTTCTGCAATAAACGAGACTTTTTAGCAATTTTAATTGAAAACCCTGTTTTTTTTTGAAAATTTTGACATTTTCTGCAGTTTTTACAGAAAATTGGTTTTTTTTCAGTTTTGGCAGAGAAGCTTTTTTTTTGGTTATTTTAATGAAAAACTGATTTCTTTTTACAATTATCACACAAATAAATTTTTTGCGACAAAAAGCAAAACCAAGACTATCTAGAATTTTTGAACAAAAAGGGGGGTTTCTGTAGTTTTAAAAATAGAAAACAAGATTTTTGTCAATTTTGATTTTAAAAAAAAAGAAAAAAAGAACTAATCAAAGTTGATAATTCTGACAACAAACAGATTATTCTTGGAAACTTTGAAAAAGAGGTAGGGTACCTAGAATTTTTTTCAATCATGGCATAAAAGAAATTTTTTTAGAAAGTTTAACGCTAAAATGAGCCTTCTCAGTAATTTTGGCAAAAATTCAACTTTTGCTAAAATTTGGAGGAACACCTGGGAACTCAAAACAAAAATGCATTTTTGGCAAATCTTATTGAATATGAATTTCATGTCTTTTTGGGTAATTTTGAGTGACTTTAATGCTATTTTTAATATTTTTACATTATTTTAACAGGTTTTTGACACGTTTTTATGCGTTTTTAGATAGTAGTCATATCGTTTTAACATGTTTTCGTTATTTTTTCATTCTTTTTCAGCAATTTTTATCAATATTTCGTCGTTTTTGGTCATGTAGATGCGGTTTTGAGGAATTTTACCACCATTCTGACGAGTTTTCAGACCTTTTAAACCAATTTAGAGCAATTTTTATCGCGAATTTAATGGTTTTTTACTGTTTGGTCACTTTTTGTGCTCGTTTTTGAATGTTTCCAAACGATTTCAATGTGTTTTTGAACATTTTTTTGAGAATTTTGCAAGTAGTTAGACAAGCGTACTATTTCTACCCTATACATATTTGCCCTGCGACATTATGCAGCCCGTGACATTTCTCTGACTATTTGCGGACCGCCGTGGAGTTTGCACTAGCAGGGGGCGCGCTTGATTTTTTCCATATGTTCTCACAGCAGCTCACTACTGGGCCATGAAAAGAAGATATATAGTCCACCAGGTTGGAGAAAGATTTATATTTATAGTCGGGGAGCCCACTTAAGGATAAATTGCACCCCCCCCCCCGTCGATCCTCCGGGACAACTTTTTTCTTAAAGGGGGAGTCCTAAAGAACATTTCTAGCCCTTGTACTCAAAAAAAAAGTGGCCCTACTTACAAAATGGCGGCCATGTTGATTGACAGGTCAGCCGAAATCGCAGATTTTGCGTTCCAACATAGGACTTGCTCAACATTTTTCAAACTGTACAAAGGTTGATCGAAAGATCAAGCAAAAGTTTATCACCTGTCAAAATTTCAAGTGCCAAAGTGCGTTTTTCGATTGTTGGTGAATTTTTAAAAATCAAATTTAGGCCAAAAATGTGGGAAAAAATCAAAATTTTACCAAATTGACCAAGAAAGCTGAAATTTTGGATATACCCTATTTTCGACATGCCAAATCGATTGGAAACTGTTTCAAACCGTTTTGAGCAGTTCTGGAGCCTCCAGTAGATTTTTGAAACTCGAAATTCCCACAAAATTTCACCAAAATGGAGTTGGAAAGCTGAAATTTATTCTGCAAACTAATTTCAATACGCTACGAAGTCATCTGCAGGGGAGTTTCAAGTCGTTTTGGAGCCTGCAGTGATTTTTTGAAAATTACTGGAGCCTTCAGTAGATTTTTGAAACTTTAAATTTCCTAAAATTTTAATCAAACGCAGGTAGAAACTAGAAAGGCAAAATTCATTCTGCAAACTAATTTTAATACGCTACGAACTCGTCTGCTCGTGGATTTCAAGTCGTTTTGGAGCTTCCAGTCACTTTTTGAGAGGTCTATGGTGTTTTTTGGAAAATTGAAATTTCCAAGAAATAGCTGGAAGCTTCAAAACCCTTTAAAACCATTTGAAACCACCATGTAGTCGATTTCATATCCTATTGAAATTAGTTTGCGAAGTAAATTTTAGCTTGCCAACTTCATTTGGTAAAATGTTGCGGGAATTTCAAGTTTCCAAAATCTACTGGACGCTCTAGTAATTTTCAAAAAATCGCTGGAGGCTCCAAAACGACTTGAAACTCCCCTGCAGTAGACTTCGTAGCGTATTGAAATTAGTTTGCAGAATAAATTTCAGCTTTCCAACTCCATTTTGGTGAAATTTTGTGGGAATTTCGAGTTTCAAAAATCTACTGGAGGCTCCAGAACTGCTCAAAACGGTTTGAAACAGTTTCCAATCGATTTGACATGTCGAAAATAGGGTATATCCAAAATTTCAGCTTTCTTGGTCAATTTGGTAAAATTTTGATTTTTTCCCACATTTTTGGCCTAAATTTGATTTTTAAAAATTCACCAACAATCGAAGAACGCACTTTGGCACTTGAAATTTTGACAGGTGATAAACTTTTGCTTGATCTTTCGATCTACCTTTGTACAGTTTGAAAAATGTTGAGCAAGTCCTCTGTTGGAACGCAAAATCTGCGATTTCGGCTGACCTGTCAATCAAAATGGCCGCCATTTTGTAAGTAGGGCCACTTTTTTTTTGAGTACAAGGGCTAGAAATGTTCCTTAGGACTCCCCCTTTAAGAAAAAAGTTGTCCCGGAGGATCGACGGGGGGGGGGGTGCAATTTATCCTCAAGTGGGCTCCCCGACTATTAGGCTTGCAATTCAATTTTCAATTTTTACGGAGGGCTCCCCACTCAAGTGTATGTTTTCTGGGGGGGTGTAAGAAAATCAGGGTGAGTTGGAAAAATAAGGGGGGAATCTTGATACTGAAGATTTTCCTGGTTGTGTTTGTGTAGCTCCAAAAAACTCTTTAAATAATCCCTGATTCCGCATACTTTTTCCACCATCAAAAAAATGTTTTCATGCACATCTAGAGAGGCGAGGAACTCGAATACCTTGTGCATGTTGCGCCGAGTTGATAAAATCGGATAATGCGCAGCTTTAGTGGTGTTTTGCCTCATGCATATGCTTCTTAAACTTGTTTTTGAATATCTGCAGCGGGCGAAAACAAATCAGACTTCTTGCAGCCCGGTGCTGGGCTGCAGAAAGTCCAAATGGGCCGCAACAAGTCTGAGGTTTATCTAGTATGGGCTGCGTAATACCACTTTTCATGTGTATGTACATAGATGTACATACATAGAATACGCTGCTGGAAAGAAGCTGTATAGCTGCTCGACACAACCCACAAGGCCCTGAAACGAAAACTAGGAGGTTCAATATGGTATTCTGTTACATACATACGTCATACGTCATACGTCGCAGCTTCGGGCGTCCCGGTGCAGCAGATCGCGATCGCGGGTCGCGGCCGCGAGCTTCCTCGTAATGCAGCCCAGAGCCCTTGTCGCTGGTCGCCGGGCAATGGGCGTTACCTCTGCTGACGAGGTTATCATAGCAACAGCTATGGTTATCAGCTATCAGCTCGGATAGAGCTCGAATATCAGCGTACCGCGCAAGTCTCGAACTGGCAGACGGAAGCGTCAATATGTAAACAAACACATAATGATGCGAGTGCGCTGATTACCGATCCCCATTTCAACTTCCAAGCTCAAAGTTTGTAAACTCGAACTCGAAGCTTCGTTCAATATACGCGTACATACACCTATAGAGTAAGGTAGCTAGTTCTACGTGATAGTGATATCTTGAAATTCGCAAATACGTCATTCTCTCTTCTCACAACTCGAATCTTGAGTGCTGATGACTTATTCTTCTAATTAGACAAGTAAGGAGTGTTTTACTTAATCGTGTAATTGACTGTCGAGCCGACGCTCGTTTCGTTTTTTCGATTGTTTGTTTACCTATTTTTGCTTGTTGTTTTTGTAGCGTGCAACAACGCCAGAGCCATAGTGTCACTGACCTATTTGTTTGGAAAAATTTTCGAAAAGCGTAAGTGAAGTTTCAGATTCAAAACTGGCTGCTCCACGCTTCGCGATGACGTTTCCTTCGGCGACGGCGAGATTGTTTTTGTTTTTATTCAACGTTATATTTCTGGTAAGTCTACCTGCCATGAACAATATAAACATAAACATAAACTATATTGTACCTTAGTTTAGGTTTATCACGTGTACTTTGGTGCTGTTCTAGCTGCAGCTCGAGCAGCTCCACATCACATATCTCTTAAGTGTTTAAGTACATTATTAATTATAAATATAGTACCCACATTAGAATGGATCGCCCAAAAAAAAGGTCGACGAATTCTGACCAAATTTAGCAGAAACCTTTATTTTGAGTTGAAAAGTACTGAGAAAAAATTTCAGCTCTGGTGGTGACCCTGGAGAGGAAATATGAGCCCTCAAAGAGGGAGCATTTTCGAAAAAAATCGTCGTTTTTTCGCTCCTGTCGCTACACCACTAGTTTTGCGAAAAATGTCCCAGTCCCGAATGAACGTATTTGAGATTCTGCGTCGATCCATGCCATTGCTATTGAAATTCAAGATCACTTTTAGGGTTCTACTGAGCAGTTCAAAATTTGCAAATCGCTCATTTTTGGATAAATTCGTGTTTCAAAAATTTTTTCTTCTCAAATATTTCGCATTAATCATGCCAAAGTGTTGAACGATATTTTTCTTGAAACTGGGCAAATATTTTAGAGCGCAGTGGTGCCAATATTTTTATCGTTATTGTTAATTTCGAAAAATCAAGAAAAATAGCTAAAAAATTATTTCTCTGTTTTACGTATAATTTTTACAAAAAAAATTGAATCTCGTGATTTTAGGAACCCCTGAACCACTTGTGGGTGGCCCACACAACCAAAATATTCATCCAATAGACTAACATCAACTCGAAATACATCAAGTATTTCAATTTGATTTAAGCTGAAAATTTTTGATAAATTTTTTTTCATTCATTTTCATCAAAATAGGTAACTTAGGTACTTGAAGTTAGGACTTTTGAGACAGCTAACACAAGAATCGATGCTTTTTGGATGTTTTCGCTTCGAAACAAGCCTCAGAGATTTAAGCAAAAATTAGGAATTTTTGGAAAATTTGATAAAAAGGAAACTTTTTGGCATTGACAAAAACAAAAAATAAAGTTGATAAAAACATGACTTTTTAGACTTTTTGGAAGTTTTGAAAAAAAAAACAGAGATTTCCTCAGAGTTCTGGCAAAGTTCAGGACTTTTTAACAACTATGGTAGAAAAAAATTTCCTAACAATTTTGGCAAAAAAAAATCTTACCTATTATTTGGTAACTTTGGGAAAAACAAGACGTTGGACAATTACTCAACTTTGACAAAAATATGAAACTTTTTGATAATTTTCAAAAAGAATGAAAATTTCAGACAATTTTGACAAACAATTTAACCCTTTTCAGTTATTTTGAAAAAAAAGAGTGGATATTTTTTGGTAGTTTAAGCCAAAAAAAAAACAAGACTTTTGGACAGCTTCTCCAAAATTCAGACTTTTTGACAATTCTAACAAAAATAGAGACTTAGACCCTAATGGCCAAGTCAAAGAACGGCACTTTAAGACAGGTGGGGCAAAGAACAATACTGTTTAGATATTTTGACAATTTAAAAAAAAAATACCTACAGGCAAGTTTTGGCAAAAGACCACAACACTTTTTTGGACAATTTGGATAGAAATTAAGATTTTTTGACAATAAATGAGACATATGTATCTATTTTTGACATTCGTGACAAAAACGAGATTATTTTCAGGCTACGTAGATTAGTAAGAAATGAGCAAAATTACTTACCCACTTCAATAAGTTTTAATCCAAAAATCAACTTTTTCAATCCTGAAGAGAAGTCAGTTGGGGTGGGAGGGTTGAAGCCCGGAATCGCAAAAGGCGCTTCGGTGATACCTTCTCACTTCAAGTTGAATGACTGTTTTTAAGGTCAAAACACCACGTGAGGTAATCCTCAAAAAAGTACAAAAATTTCTGTCCCCTGACGATTTCTTCAAAATTAATCAGGATGCGTGATTTTTTTCATAGCGTTTGGTTCAATACCATTCCAGCCACCCATTCAACCAAATAAACTTGCTTGTACCCTTCTCCCCTCCTCTCCCCCGGAATCGATTGAATGGTCAGAAGTTCTTAGTCGTGGTCTGTTCCATCTCACGTTTGTACATATCTTTCAATCCCGTTTTTATGATCCCAAATCCCAATTTATGCATTTTATTCAATAAAAATAATAGTACAAAGTTGTTCTGGATGAAAATTTTGACATTATTACCCAATTGGTTGATCGGCGACCCCAAAAAGTTGATTAAGTGACCTCACAGGAGGTTCAAAGTTTGCCCCATACTTTCACGTCCATCGTCGTGGTCAATTTTTAGTGTTTTTTTTTTTTTTTTAAGAATTTTCAAAATATTTTATCGATGCAGATTCCTTTGGGTATTTCAAACTTGGAATGCCCATCGATTTAGTCGGTAAAAAATTTGAAATACTCGCACCTCTCACTTCGCTCCTGTGCTTCGCCTCTTTTGGTACATCCTCCCATTGTACTGTAAGAATCTGGACCCTCTAGGTCAATTTGGAGGGGCTGTAGGCTTTCCTAAACGACGAAAAACACGTTTGACCCTGGAAATGGGTCAAATAGGGTTGGAAGGTTGAAACCTGCAAAAGGCACTTCAGGTACATTCTCCCATTATACTGTGAAAATTTGAACCCTCTAGGTCAATTTGGAGGGGCTGTAGGCTTTCCTAAACATGAAATAGCAGAAAAATCCCCAAAAATCCTTTTTTCTGATCCTGAAGAGGGGTGAAATGGGGTTGGGAGGTTGAAACCTGCAAAAGGCACTTCAGGTACATCCTCCCATTATACTGTGAAAATTTGAACCCTCTAAGTTAGTTTGGAGTGGCTGTAGGCTTTCCTAATCATTGAAAAACCCATGAAATCACAGAAAAATCTCCCAAAAATCCACTTTTCTGATCCTGGAGAGGGGTGAAATGAGGTTGAGAGATTGAAACATGCAAAAGGCACTTCGGGGACATCCTCCCATTCTACTGTGAAAATTTGAACCATCTAGGTCAATTTGGAGGGGCTGTAGGCTTTCCTAAACATCAAAAAACCAGTGAAATCGCAGAAAATCCCCCAAAAATCCAATTTTCTGATCCTGGAGAGTGGGTGAAATGGGGTTGGGAGGTTGAAACCTGCAAAAGGCACTTCAGGTACATCCTCCCATTATACTGTGAAAATTTTAACCCTCTAGGTCAATTTGGAGGGGCTGTAGGCTTTCCTAAACATCGGAAAACCCGTGAAATCGCAGAAAAATCCGCCAAAAATCCACTTTTCTGATCTTGGAGAGGGGTGAAATGGGGTTGGAAGATTGAAACATGCAAAAGACACTTCGGGGACATCCTCCCATTGTATTGTGAAAATTTGGACCCCCTAGGTCAATTTGGACGGGCTGTAGGCTTAAAAACACGTAAAATTAGACAAAAAATCCAATTTTTTGACCCTGGAGAGAGGTCAAATAGGGTTGGAAGGTTGAAACCTGCAATAAGTACTCATAAGACACCCTCTCATTGTATGCTGAAAATTTGGATTCCCTAGATCAATTTGAGGGGTGAGGGGGTCAAAAAAAGGGGTAAAATGTGGGTTTTCTCACCTCAAATGGGGTGGGAATGACCTAGGAAGCTGAAATTGGGATATGTTGATCACAATGGAGATACTGGTCAATGGTATGATTTTTGACCATTTTTGTTCATTTGGGGTCATATTATGCCCTTTCAAAAAATTGACCTTTCCATTATTTTCAACTTTGACCCTCGCCACTGCAGGGGTCAACTCCAGCTCCCAAAAGAACCCCATTTCCCAAGTTTGACTTTATTTGATCGATTAGATCAGGCTCCAGGTGATAAAATGTAAAAATCACCATCGTGCTGAAAATTATAGGTACCTACTTAAATATAAATGTCTGACCTACCGCAAATAGCCCCATTTTTTACAAAAATTTGACTAAAAATGAGATCATTGGCACCTATTTTTAAATATAATTTCAATTTGAATATGAAAAAAATGTGAGTATTTCAATTTTTTTTAATTATGCCACATTTTTGAGAATTGCCCTAAAATAGCCCAAAAATCCAATTTTTCGACCCTGGAGATAGGTCAAACAGGGCTGGAGGGTTGAAACTTACAAAAGGTACTTCAGTGACATGAAATTTAAACCCCTTAGGTCAATCGTCTAGGCATTGGTAGGTACTCGTAGCGTCCACCTCTACCCTTATGGATGGCTCTTTAAAAAAACCTTGCATGCGAGTTGTAGGTAGGTAGTAGGCTTAGCGATCGTCTGGAATTTGAAGTCGAAGTCTCCTAGTTGATTATCCTTCGCTGGCTCTCCAGTTTCGCACAATTTTCGACTGAGAAAAGCGATTAGAGAACTGAAAACGAGCGAGGAAATGATTATATGTACCTACCTGTATTGAATCGAATGATAATGTGTTGCGAGCTTGCGATTACGAAAACGATGTGATAAGTAAACGATAAAGTTGAGCTCATTTCAAATTCCTCGACGTACATACTTGCTACTTTATTAGATTAGGTATTGTAGCACGAAACGACGGACGACGTAAGGTAGTACCCAACTATATGTACATTACATACATAGGTATATCTTCTGCACGAAAATGATAATTACTCCGTACTCGTATCGTATTCGGTATAAAGGCGATATGTTTAATTGTTTATATGGGTAGTGTGGGTGTTAATGCGACGTGACTGACCAGTGACCAGAGACTCAGTTGCTTATGCTGGATGGAATTCTTGGTCGATGGTGTATAATTGTCGCGTCGCATCGCATCGTTCTATGTATTTTGCCTATGCTTAGGTTTTGCTGGTTGCATCATCAGATATCGCATTACAGACGAATAAATGTAGGTATCTAATTGTATAAGGTCGAGGTTAAATTATATTTTTCCGGTACGACGCACTTTTTACCCACCATGAGGCTGATGTGCTCTGTCACAAGTTTTCTCAACTTTTCTATTAGGCACGAACTGTATTTATACGATAGGTAATATAGGTATCTATCTACAAATTACGATTCACGAATCGAAGGAATCAAAGTAACCGCTCCGTCTGACTTAACACACGAGTGTGGTATGTACTAGGTGGTGGTAAAATTTTTGCAAAATCAGCAAACTGTCACGAGTCGCGAACAATGACAACGCAGCTCATTGGCCGTTCAAGGACAAACTTATGGTTCGGTCACCACTGCCCTGTTCCTTTAATAATGATGAATATGATTTTTTTCAAGTATCAATGATACACTTTAATATACAATATTATTATCTTTATCTTTACACCTAATACATATTACTCGTGCATGTGTTTCAGGCGACAGGAACAGCTATAGGTGTAACAGCCATTTTGATTGAATTATCATTCTCCCAACATTCGATATTCGTCCAAGAGAAGCTCACTTCGCCACCGATATTAGTTGCCATCTCTTGCCTGGTCATTAGCTTGGTATCGATATTTGGATGCTGCGGCGTTATCAAAGAGAGTCGATGCATTTTATACACGGTTAGTTGACATTTGATATTATTCTTCGGTCGCAATATTTATTAAGCAATAATATGCAAATGGGTTGAACACGAACAGGACAGTGATGTATGGAAAGAGCATGGTCTGAAACCCTAAGCCATCCGTAACAAAAATTTCAGCAGCCTAAATCAATTTTCCGATTTTTGGCGAAATAAACCTTTTTTAAAAAAGAATAATTTAGTAAAAATTGATAAAATCGAGTCCTGAAACTAATTCATTAACTCACTACGAGTAGAACCAAATTTCACTACTTTTAGCCATTCTGGAGTCTCCAAGTAGAGCGATTTTTGAATTCTCCAGAAGGCGTGGGAATCAATTTCGGTAGGTAGGTACCTAGCTAAAAACTGATTCTAGACCCGTTTTTTTACAACATCTTGGAGAAATGCTAGTCAAAAAAAGTCACTTAAGGTGTCCGCCTGTGAATCGGCTTGAATGTGGATAAATCTTTCGAACAGTTGGAAGATAAACCGAAACTTAATTTTTTAGCTGTCCCAATTAATTTCCACGCTTTCTGGAGAACTTCTGAAATTTTGAAGATATCGAAAATCATGCTGGAGGCTCCAGAATGGCTCGAAATTGTGAAATTAGGATTAGGGAGGTTAGTTTCAAACATGATACAGTAGTTCGTGCAAATTTCCGCGCTTTCTGGAAAAATTTTGAAATTCTAGAGAAACCGAAAATTGCGCTGGAGGCTCCAGAATTGTTCTCAATTGCGAAATTTGAATTCGGGGGGTTAGTTTCAGACATGATACGGTCGTTTGTGTAAATTTCCACACTTTCTGGAGAAATTTTGAAATTCTGGAGAAATCAAAAATTGCGCTGGAGGCTCCAGAATCGTTCTAAATTGCGAAATTTGAATTTAGGGGGTTAGTTTCAGACATTATACAGTGGTTTGTGCAAATTTCCGCGCTTTCTGGAGAAATTTTGAAATTCTAGAGAAACCAAAAATTGCGCAGGAAGCTCCAGAATTGTTCTCAATTGCGAAATTTGAATTTGGGGGGTTAGTTTCAGACATGATATGGTCGTTTGTGCGAATTTCCAAACTTTCTGAAGAAATTTTGAAATTCTGGAGAAATCGAAAATTGCGCTGGAGGCTCCAGAATTGTTCTCAATTATTGCGAAATTTGAATTCGGGGGGTTAGTTTCAGACATGATACAGCCGTTAGTGCAAATTTCTACGCTTACTGGAGAAATTGAAAATTGCACTGGAGGCTCCAGAACTGTTCTAAATTGCGAAATTTGAATTCGGAGGGTTAGTTTCAGACATTATACAGTCGTTTGTGCGAATTTCCGCGCTTTCTGGAGAATTTTTGAAATTCTGAAGAAAACGAAAATTGCGCTAGAGGCTCCAGAATTGTTCTCAATTGCAAAATTTGAATTCGAGGGGTTAGTTTCAGACATGATACAGTTGTTTGTGCAAATTTTCACGCTTTCTGGAGAAATTTTGAAATTCTGGAGAAATAGAAAATTGCGCTGGAGGCTCCAGAATCGTTCTAAATTGCGAAATTTGAATTGGGGGGTTAGTTTCAGACATGATACAGTGGTTTGTGCAAATTTCCGCGCTTACTGGGGAAATTTTGAATTTTGGAGAAATCAAAAATTGCCCTGGAGGCTCCAGAATTGTTCTAAATTACGAAATTTGATTTCGGATGGTTAGTTTCATACATGATACAGTGGTTTGTGCAAATTTCCACGCTTTCTGGAGAAATTGTGAAATTCTGGAGAAATCGAAAATCATGCTGGAGGCTCCAGAATGGCTCGAAATCGTAAAATTAGAATTCGGGAGGTTGGTTTCAGACATGATACAGTCGTTCGTGCAAATTTCCGCGGTTTCTGGAGAAATTGAAAATTGCGCTGGAGGCTCCAGAATCGTTCTAAATTGCGAAATTCGAATTCAGGGGGTTAGTTTCAGACATGATACAGTCGTTCGTGCAAATTTCCGCACTTTCTGGAGAAATTTTAAAATTCTGGAGAAACCGAAAATTGCGCTGGAGGCTCCAGAATTGTTCTAAATTGCAAAATTTGAATTTGGGGGGGGGGTAGTTTCAGACATGATGTAGTGGTTTGTGCAAATTTCCGCGCTTTTTGGAGAAATTTTAAAATTCTAGAGAAACTGAAAATGGCGCTGGAGGCTCCAGAATTGTTCTTAATAGCAAAATTTGAATTCGGGGGGTTAGTTTCACACATGATACAGTTGTTTGTGCAAATTTCCGCGCTTTCTGGAGAAATTTTGAAATTCTGGAGAAATCGAAAATTGCGCTGGAGGCTCCAGAATCGTTCTAAATTGCAAAATTTGAATTCAGAGCGTTAGTTTCAGACATGATACAGTGGTTTGTGCAAATTTCCGCGCTTACTGGGGAAATTTTGAATTTTGGAGAAATCAAAAATTGCCCTGGAGGCTCCAGAATTGTTCTAAATTACGAAATTTGATTTCGGATGGTTAGTTTCATACATGATACAGTGGTTTGTGCAAATTTCCACGCTTTCTGGAGAAATTGTGAAATTCTGGAGAAATCGAAAATCATGCTGGAGGCTCCAGAATGGCTCGAAATTGTAAAATTAGAATTCGGGAGGTTGGTTTCAGACATGATACAGTCGTTCGTGCAAATTTCCGCGGTTTCTGGAGAAATTGAAAATTGCGCTGGAGGCTCCAGAATCGTTCTAAATTGCGAAATTCGAATTCAGGGGGTTAGTTTCAGACATGATACAGTCGTTCGTGCAAATTTCCGCACTTTCTGGAGAAATTTTAAAATTCTGGAGAAACCGAAAATTGCGCTGGAGGCTCCAGAATTGTTCTAAATTGCAAAATTTGAATTTGGGGGGGGGGTAGTTTCAGACATGATGTAGTGGTTTGTGCAAATTTCCGCGCTTTTTGGAGAAATTTTAAAATTCTAGAGAAACTGAAAATGGCGCTGGAGGCTCCAGAATTGTTCTTAATAGCAAAATTTGAATTCGGGGGGTTAGTTTCACACATGATACAGTTGTTTGTGCAAATTTCCGCGCTTTCTGGAGAAATTTTGAAATTCTGGAGAAATCGAAAATTGCGCTGGAGGCTCCAGAATCGTTCTAAATTGCAAAATTTGAATTCAGAGCGTTAGTTTCAGACATGATACAGTGGTTTGTGCAAATTTTCGCGCTTACTGGAGAAATTTTGAATTCTGGAGAAACTGAAAATTGCGCTGGAGGCTCCAGAATAGTTCTAAATTGCGAAATTTGAATTCGGGGGGTTAGTTTCAGACTTGGTACAGTCGTTTGTGCAATTTTCTACGCTTACTGGAGAAATCGAAAATTGCGCTGGAGGCTCCAGAACTGTTCTAAATTAGGAGTTTCGGATTTGGCGGGTTAGTTTTAGAAAAAATGCAGTCATTATTGACGCCTGCTGAGGGCATTTTAAAACTCATGAAGAAATTGGAAATCGTGCTGGAGGCTCCAGAATGGCCAAAAATCATGAAATTTGGCTCGAAGAAAAATCACTGTCCTGTTCACTCGAGAGGTTCCTCGTGTGTTTGCCTGCGTTTGGTTTATAACGATGGACTTACCTCTTCATTTTTCTCACATTCTAGTTTTCCGTATTGATATGTGCCGTTTTCATCCTCGAAGTTGTTGCTGGAGTATTCGCTTATCAACAGGCCGGTGTCATGAAAGATTCGTTGAAGAGCAAGATGAAGGAGTTACAATACGATTACAATAAAATTAACGAGACCATAGTGAAACGTTCGTGGGATGTACTTCAATACGATGTGAGTAACCATGCACCTCGTACTATTGGATGGGCCTTCTTTGAATTTTTTTTTGAAAATTGAAGATAGGTACGAAAAATGTTATTGAGAATTCAAAATTTAAAATTCAATCAGCAAGAAAAATTTTTTTTGAAAAAACATTTTTTTAATTTTTGGAAACGACTGACAATTTTATAATTTGATTGTTTTCTTGCTACGTTTGTTGGATAGTTCCAATGTTGTGGAATTGAGAAAGCCGAAGAATGGACAGAAATTTTGCATTCGTCATCTTTACCTCATTCGTGCTGCGGTGAGCTGCCCATCGATCGTACCTGTACCATTAAGGATGCCAGCAAGCTAGGATGTATTACACTTTTTGAAAAATTTCTCAAATCCAAAATGGTAATTGTAGGCGGAATTGCCGTATCAATTGGTGGTATCCAGGTAGGCTACAGTGTATACCGTCCCATTTAGCTCTGTACAACTACATAGTTAGCTAATTATTCAATAACATGCTATTTTTTTTCAGTTACTCTGCAGCATGGGATCGTGCTTATTGGCTCGTCACCTCAATAAACAATACGAAGTTGTTTAAAAATACTCAGAATTTGGTACTAAGCGCCAAAGTCATCCAGTACCTACATAACTAATTATTTGCGCAAATAAAGAAAACTACTTCCACTCTTGCAGTCGATAAGGCGATACTATACGTGAAATTTCATCATGGCATCGACAGCAACAGTCAACGTCATAGACCTGGCCTGCTACAGGTGACTGCAGGCTGCAATACAAGTTCACCAAAATATAAAAAACAAAAAAAAAAAAAAAAAAAATACATATATTCTATAAGTAAACATTTATAATGTAAGTACTACGATTTTTTTTCATTTCGTGACTAATATTATACGTAATAAAGGGAGGTTCCGAGAGCTCCTTCAACTATTTGACGAAGACGAACAAACGGTACCTACTTGTAGTTCGAAAAAAATTAAATATGAGTAGATGAAGGGGCTCTCGATGTTTAGGTACAATGTGCTCAAAAATATCGAGTATCGAGAACTTCGGAAATTACATTTTTGTGTTGAAAAGTATTTATATAAAATTTAGATACCTTCTTATAAGTATACTATCAATACTACCATATCTACTTGTACATATAAAATTTAATACTCGTAACGTTGTCCTATGTATAGGTAGATAGGTAGGTACGGTTCAACATGTAGGAATAACTCGAATAGGTAGGTATCTAATAAGTGTGTTTATATTATAACTATCTATCTACTGTAGAATAATCGTTTAAGTATTTTGAATTTGAAATAATTTATAAAGCCAAAGCGATAAAATAAAATGTTTCAATGTACTTATTGCATACTTTAATTTATTTTGAAATCATCAAGAAAAAAATTTCAAATTAATTAAAAATCACACCGAAAAATTTATTTGAAATTAGGTACTATAAAAATAAAATAAATTTTGAAATCACAAAAGAATTTTGAACGGATTAAAAAATAAAATTCCAAACCCTGGAAAAATCACTCTAAAAATTAATTTAAAAATCTACTTACCTATTTGCAGGTATTAAAAATGACTAAATTACAAAAAAAATCTAAAAAATTTGTTCTAAAATCGTCCCACGAACAACTAAATCAACCACAATAGCCCAGTCAAATAGCAGAAAAAAATAGGTGAACCCGGACATTATTACGATCAAAGGTTATTTTGGTGAATATTGTCTAGGGTGGTATGCTGAACAACATACTAAAAGTCCCCGCCCCTACCCCACGATCTAACCCCCCCCCCCCCCCGTGGATCGAAGCCCCCCCCCCCAAATCAGTTTTTTCTTCAAGAACTCCTGAAATACTGAATTTTGAGTAAAATGAGCTCAGTGATCATTTCATCTCCTCTCCAATACCTATCAAATGAGCTATCGACCAACTCCCTAGCCTCAAGGGGGTTGCGCTACGACCCCTCAAAGTGACGTGATTTTAATAATTTTAGATACATTTTATGACTTGGGACTTGTAACCTGTCCTAATTGATAAAATGAAGTCAAACTTGGGGAATGGGATTCTTTTGGGAGCTAGAGTCGACCTCAGGAGTGGGGAGGGTCAAAGTTGAAAATTACAAAAAGGTCATTTTTTTGGAAGGGCATAACATGACCCTACATGGATGAAAAGGGTCCAAAATCATACCGTCAGACAGTATTCCCATTGTGATCAACATATCCAAATTTCAGCTTCCTAGGTCATCCCCACTCCTTTTACGATGGAAACAACCGAAAATAGGGGCAAATAATAAGGGGATTTTCACCTTAATTCCGCTTTAAATGGGGCGAGGATGTCCTAGGAAGCTGAAATTTGGATATGTTGATCACAGATAGAGTACTGTCCGATGGTATGATTTTGGACCCTTTTCATCCATTTGGGGTCATGTTATTCCCCTCCAAAAAATGACCTTTTTGTAATTTTCAACTTTGACCCTCCCCACTCCAGAGGTCAACTCTAGCTCCCAAAAGAATCCCATTCCCCAAGCTTGACTTCATTTTATCAATTAGGACAGATTACAAGTCCCAAGTCATAAAATGTAAAATTATTAAAATCACGTCACTTTGAGGGGTTGTAGCGCCACCCCCCTGAGGCTAGGGAGTTGGTCGATAGCTCATTTGATAGGTATTGGAGAGGAGATGAAATGATCACTGAGCTCATTTTACTCAAAATTCAATATTTCAGGAGTTCTTGACGAAAAACTGATTAGGGGGGGCTTTGATCCACTGTGGGGGGGGGTTACCTCGTGGGGTAGGGGCGGGGACTTTTAGTATGTTGTTCGGCATACCACCCTAGACAATATTCACCAAAAAAACTTTTGATCCCAATTATGTTTGGGTCAAATTACATTTTGAGTGGGCTACAAAAAGGAAATTCGAAAAAAAATATTCAAGAGGTCATTAACCTTTGCCAATACAGATTTTTCGGCTATATCGCAGAAAAGAAGGGTCCAAGAAGAAAAATGTTCGAACAAAAATTGTTCTACGCTAAATTTCCTATCAGCATGACCAGTTCAGCTTTTCCCAAAATGGCGATTTCACCCTTACTGAGGAGGAGGTAAAGTGTTCAATTTTATGAAAATTGTTTTAAAAAATGAAAATCAGCAATTTAAAACGGGTACTAGATTCACGGTAGATTCGAAAATATTTTGACCAAAGTTGCAAACCGCAACTTGTCTTCTACCCCTCCCCCCGCAAAAGGTCATTAACCTTTATCAATCTACGTTTTTCGGTTATATCGCCGAAATGAAGGGTCAGAGGGAAAAAAGTGATTAAACTAAAATTATTCTACGTCAAATTTCCTATAGGTGAGCACGAGCAGTTCGGTTAGAATATATTTTTCAATTTTTGGTGAATTTTTGAAAATCAAATTTTAGCCAAAAATGAGAGAAAAAAACAAAATTTTACCAAACTCATCTATAAAGCTGAAATTTGGTACATACGCTATTTTCGACCTGCCAAATCCTTTGGAAACGATTTAAAACCGTTTTGAACAGTTCTGGAGCCTCCAGCACATTTTTGAAACTTGAAATTTCCAGAAAATGTCATCAAAAGCAGTTGGAAAGCTAAAATTCATTCAGTAAACTAATTTCAATACGCTAGGGAGTCAACTGCAAGTAGATTTCAAGTCGTTTTGGAGCCTCCAGCGACTTTTTGGAAAATACTGGAGCCTCCAGCAGATACTTCAATGCTCGAAATTTCCATAAAAATTTACCAAACAGAGTTGGAAATCCAAAATTCACTGTGTACTCCAATTTCAATACACCTACGCTATCAAGTTGACTGCAGGTTGGTTCATGTGATTTTGGAGCCTCCAGCAACTTTTCAAAAATTCCTAGAGCCTCCAGCAGATTTTAGAAACTTGAAATTTCATTTTTAAAAAAAGCAATTGGAAAGCTAAAATTCACTCTGTATACTCGAAATAATTTCAATACGCTATGAAGTCGACTACCGGTAGATTTCAAGTTGTTTTGCAGCCTCCAGCAGATTTTTAGAAACTTCTGTTTTTCAAAATGCCACAAAATCTATCCGGATTAACTTTCGGCTTTCCCACTCCATTTGTTGAAATGTTGTTGAAATTGCAAGTTTCAATTTACGAACAAATAATGTGAAATTCAGCTTTCCCCCAATTTTTTCTAGGTTCGACTAAAAATGTTGCTAAAATGACTGGACTATAAGCAGGTAAGTACATAAGTGAAATCTCCAGGAAAAATTCATTCAGAATACCTAGACACAAAAAAAAAATCATCTGAAATCATCACAAAAATAACACATCGCAGTGTTACAAGTAGATACATCCTACCTAATGAATTTTCATTCGGTTTTTTATGTACACCGACCCATGGCCCGTATAACTCTTTTCAATCAATTGAATCGAGTTGAACCAAAAATTGCTCAATTAAGGTGCCATTATCGTTCTAGCTAGAAAGTCAGTTCTGCTTTGAATTCTTTGAAATGATGACTCTATATTTGTACGAGGTAAATTAGATCCGCCCGATGACCACTTTAATTGTGGAGAAGATTACCTACCTACAAGATTGACGGAAAATCTTCTTTAATAAGGTGTCCGTGTCCTAAAATCCGATGTTTTGTTTTCTTCCTATTTAGGTAGGTACATATCTTTCTTACGTAAGAATACATACGCATACTTCTCCTACTCATCTTCATTTATTCAATTCTTTACACTCAACTTGGGAAAAATGATTTCGAAGACATTGCTGCAAAATGCAAACAGAGTTGTCTAACAAGACATTATAACGGTATCGGGAGAAGTTGAATAATCAATGCGTTCGCTTTTTCGTATTATGTGACATATTTACAAACACAAATTCGGTATTAATTAACGGTGTTATTTTTAATTATAGCGTCGTTAGTCAAGGTCGATGATATGTGTGATGTAAAATGCGAATGTGATGCAAAAGATGCGAGCTGGAGAACTTTATTCGTTGGATAATCTGTTGTATCATTTTTTTTTTTTTGAAATATGTATCTTTTCACGTTCCTGGATTATGGAAAGAATAAACATGGCTAGATAAAATATAGATACATCATTTTATTTTTATTCGTGTGGTTCCATTTTTTTTTTTTTTTTTTTTATTTTAGTTTGTGACAGTGATCACACAAAATTAAAAACCGTTCAAAAAAGGCGCGAAAATTTTTTTTGCAGGTGTCAAGTGGGCGAGGGGAAGGGTTGAGCAGTCGAAACCGCTCAAAAGACACATCTAGGTCACCCTTTTCAGATGTGCATGCCAAATTTTATCCTTCCAAGATTTGAATCCTCTCTCATTTTTTTTTCATCTCACTTCACCCCCTCCAAAAAGTTTGAACATTCGAGCAAAGCGAAATATCAAAGAGTGAATTTTTTGGCTGAGATGACCTCTCTATACAATACTTACCTAGTCTAGCAAAAAAAAAGCACAAGACAAAAGTGTGCAATTGATGAAAATGAACATTTCGGGCTCCAGAACTGATTCCGGGAATGGTTCAACGCCTCCCTCCTCCCTGAAATATGCGTCATGAATCTTACAGAATCGATAATGCAAGTATAAAAATAGACCATAACTTGGTGCCTGCAGTTTTCAAGGCCGGCAAATCAACTTGCGCACACTCAGGTAGTTTGGCTTGTTTTGCTAAATTTCCAGGTAAAATATTCGATATCTGTCCCGGAACATCTTCATTAATCTTAAAGAATCGATAATACATATAAAAATAGACCATGTAACTTGGTCCCTGCAGTTTTCAAGGTTGGCAAATCAACTTGCACACACTCAGGTAGTTTGTCTTCCTTGCTAAATTACCAGGTAAAATATTCTATAATTATCTGTCCCGGAACATCCTACTTTCCAGACGAGGCCCAGATGAATGACGCAAAAAGCGTATTTATCGTTTCGGGAAAATGATTAAAAACTTAAAAGACGACACTTGAAAAACATTTTTGCAGCATAGAAATTATTTTCAAAAATATAATAAATTCATCTTGAATTTTTTTTCAAATTTTTATACCGTAGCTCCGAAATTTGACAAGATTTTGAAAATTGAGCTTTCAAAAAAATCTCAACTGTGGAATTTTGACATTTTTGATAACAATTTTTCTTCAAATAGGAGCATTCTTGAACAATCAAACTCCAGATGTGGGAATTACGACGAGAAATTTCAAACGCTGGGATTTTCAATTTTGATAAAATTTTATTTTAGAATTAGAAATTTCCAACAAAAAAAAAATGCTAAAATTATGATTTTTAAAAAAATTTAAGAAGTAGTAAAATTTTAATGTTTTTGAATTTTCAACGAAAAGGTCTATAATGAGTAAAATGAAATTTTGTGCAATAAGGAAAAGCACAAAGATTTTGAAAATCAATTCACAAAAGAAGGTGAGGTGAAAATATCTCATTTCAATGTAAAAATTGAGAAATTAGGTACTAAATTTTAAAAGAAATCAAATTCCAAAAAAAAAATTATAAATAAAATTGAAAATTTAAGAAAGGGACCTGTTTCTCATACGAGTCCAGGAGTCTTCTAAAATAAGAATTTTTTCCGTTGAATTCTGATTCTGTATAAAAACAGCATCAGTTTTTACACGTGAACTGAATTTCTCAAAATTCCAAAACATCAAAAATTCCGGCGTTATTGACCCTATTTTATTTCAATGTTGTTGAGATGCAAAAATTTTCCCATCTGAGCTGTCAAAGATGTTGAAAAAAGGGAATAAAATCTTGCATTTTGGAGCACCTAATTTTCTCAGCGGATCTTATTGAAAAATGGAGATGGTCAATCAAAAAAAATTTTAGCTGATAAAATTTCACAACAAAATTTCTATTAAATTGGATTTTTTTGTTCCAGCAGCATCTGTAAAGTTGGTTTTGGAAATTAACATCATATTTTTAAAAATTGAGGAAAATTCTCTATTTTTAAAAAAAATTACAATCTGATTGATTATTCAGTTTAATTTCTGTCTTAAAAATTCTTGAAATTTATCGGTCAAACTTCTCATAAGCTTTAAAGGGTTGAAATACCTTCATAATAACAAATTCATCCTATACCAGTACAGAAGACATGCAAAAGCTGCCTATTTTTTTTAATTTCAGAGACTTAATTAAAGACTAGAATTTTCATATTGCGTTTAAAAATCAATTAACGAAACCTGTAATTGTAAAATTATGCGAAAGGTAAAACGGAGATTGGGGTATTAAATGCAAAAAACAACAACGAAGACGTTGGCGGGTCATAGCGCATAAAGTACGATTATTTTGCGCACTCAGCTTCCCATAAATTGATCGTCTTTTAGGCAGGGTACAGTAGGGTAACGAGATGTTACAAGTTAGTTGCTATGTAGGGGATAAAAAAATTATTAGGTATCGAAACGTGCGAAGAAATCGTCTCATTATAGAATAATATAGTTACCCTTCGTAGACGTTTTATGTAATTGAAAATTCAACATAAAAATCTCTGCACCAAATGAGATTTCAACACAAGGTACGAATATTTATTTCTTGAGTGGAATACTCTTCGTTTAAATGCTGGTTTTGCAATTTCAAATTTAAAAGCAGATTCACCCAGCTGAGAAAAAATTAACAAGGTATAAGCTCAGTGTTCTCAGATATCGTTTAAAAGTAGGTACATTAGCACCCCTACTCTTTTATATGTACGTATAGCTGATACTAGATAGACAGAAATTCAGACGTCGCCAGCAGGGCTGAAACTGAGTAAAGGAGTAAAATTTTGAAAAACTCGAGCCTATCGATAGGATACTGCTGTATGGAGGAGGGCAACGCTCAAATGGCGCGCATGCTTTGGTCGTTGTGTACGGAAATTCCAGCCGAGTATTTTTTTGTGTTTTCAATTTCGATTTTCATTTTACTCAGGTTGAATAAAGCGGTGACGAGTTGGTGTTCTTGGCGTTAAAACCATGTAATCCGAAACCTTCATTTGGAGTAAGTAATATTTCGGTCATTTTTTGCCTTCAGCTGGGTATTTCTTTGGATTTTATTTTAAATAAATTTGTATACATTTCTCAAATTAGATCTTAGGAAATTGAGGTACATAAATCTACAGTTCTCATGGAGTATCTCAAAATATTTCTGTTTTTGTTTTTGGTTCTTAGCAGAATTTTAGAATGAAGAAAATTACTTGCGATCGTCGATGAAATCGTAGCAATTGCCTTACGAAGCTTTGATTGTACTCGAATGATACATACATAATCCATTTCGTTAAAATGACCAAATTGATGCAGTTCTGCTGGATAAGCTTGTGTTTATGGTTCGAGTTCATCGCTGCTGTGCCCGAAGTTGTGCGTATTGGTAAGTTTGGAATAATATTCCATTTAGTTTGAGGAGGAACTCGAAACTTTTATGTGGTTAATCGTTGTGTTTGGTTTTAGGCGGACTTTTCGATACAGATGAAAACAGACAAGAATATGCATTCCAGAAAGCTATCGAACGCGTCAACGCTAACAGAAATATCCTACCTAGGGCTAAATTGGTACCACAAATTGAAAATTCCGTCCAAGGAGACAGTTTCCGAGCCAATAAAAAAGGTTTCGTATTCATATCATGTATTTGTTTTTAGAGTCATTCTCAGCCAGCTTATTTGAGGTTCAAGTGCTCCGATTGTTTTTAATGAGTTCCTTATGTTAGGACAGAAGCAGAACTGCCATTATTGGACATCCCAATTTAATTTGAGGAAGGCTGTGAGAGTGAAAATATTTACCAAAAAACTTTAAAGTTTAAAGTTGAGCTTGTTTGACGATTTACATACTTGTTAAAAGCTTATAAGATTTTGAAGATGGATATAAAAATTTGAAAGGAAAAAATCCATACACTTTTATGATGTTTACTGTAACTTTTTGACAGCTCGCCGTTGACCTAACGTGCGCATTTTTCAGACTTTTTTTATTTTCAAAAAAATCAAGTAAAAGGTGTTTTCTGGTGTCCAATTTGAGCACTGGCGCTTCCTCAATCGAGAACTGATAAATATCTGGGAAACTCTGCGACGAGAATGAATTTGAACTTCATTTTCGTGCTTAGCGACCTCAAATTAATCAACAAAAAAAAGGTCATGAAAAATGCAAAATTCGATGAATTTTTTTCGGCTCGTTTTTAAGCCGAAAAATGGGTTTTTTCGGGTACACGAAAATGCCATAGCATGAATCTGACCCTGGAAATAAATTCCCCGTGTCAAAAAACTCCCATGACTGAAATTCCCATTCGATTTGCCCCTAAATTCAGAAATTCATTTTTTGGGGAAAAATGCACTTCGTATTTACGGCAAACTGGTTAGGCAATTTTATTAACATCTCCTGTTTGCTCAACTAATAAGGCTTTTGACGTATTGCGGGTTGCATATCGGTTTTCCTGAACTTTATCGGTTTGGTGGGCATTCTTATCAGTGAGTATCAGAATGTCATATTTTGAGCAATTTTCACAAGGTGTTTTTGAAATGTATTGTATAGCTTTTATTTAGTTTTTTCTTCAATTTTAACACTCTTAAACCCTGTAATGGAAAAAGATCCTCTCTTCGTCGAGTTTTAAAGAAGTTGACAAAACGTCTTTGAACCTCGACAAAGAGCGAATCTTTTTCCATCACAGGATTTAACAGTGTTCAAAATAGAAGGAAAAACTAAAAATAAAAACTATAAATTTCAAAAACACCTTGTGAAAATTGCTCAAAATATGAAATTTTGATACTCACTGATAAGAATGCCCACCAAACCGATAAAGTTCAGGCAAACCGATATGCAACCCGCAATACGTCAAAAGCCTTATGAACGTTATTAGTAATTTGCACATATCCTATGGTAGTAAGTGGCTACTTTTTTCAATTTAGATGATATTTTCTGACTAATTGGGAGTCTCTGAGCCTGAATGCGGTGTCCAATTTGAGTTCCGATGCCTCTTTCATCAAAAAATAAAGAGTTTTTAGCGCAAATTTGAATTTTTTGGAAAGTCAGCCCGAAATTCAAACCGATTCACGACTTAACATTCTATCTCCAAAAAAATGCATAAACTAACCTTACGTACGTATTTTGGATTTTTTTAGTTTCCAAAAAAAAAAAAAAAAACGAACAAAAGGTCTGTTAGATTAGCCGGTTAAAGGTCATTGACCCATCTGTCTGGCTTCTCAAGGTCATTAGGCTGGGTCTCTAAAGATCATTGACCTGTCTGTGTGGCTTTTCAAGACCGTCTGGCTGCCAGTCTGGTCCTTGAAGGTCATTGACCTGCCTGCCTGGCTTATCAAGGTTGTATGTTCACATGTCTGATGTCATAAGGTCATTGACCCGCCTGTCAGGTTTCTCAAGGTCATCTGCCTATCTAGTCCCAATCGCTCGAAAGGTCATTGACCTGTATGTTTGACCTCACAAGGTCATATGTCTACCTGGCTGGTCTCTGAAGGTCATTGACCCATCTGTCTGGCTTCTTAAGGTCATCTGGCTGGGTCTATAAAGATCATTGGCCTGTCCGTCTGGCTATTCAAGGTCGTTTGCCTGCCAGTCTAGTCTTTGAAGGTCATTGACCTGCCTGTCTCGCTGCTCAAAGTCGTATGTCCATATTTATGATGCCATAAGGTTATTGACCCATCTGTCTGATTTCTCAAAGTCATCTGCCTATCTAGTCTCTATCCCTCTAAAGGTCATTGACCTGTATATTTGACCTGCCGAGGTCATCTGTCTACCTGGCTGGTCTCTGGAAGTCACTGACTCATCTGTCTGGCTTCTCAAGGTCGTCTACCTACCTTTTCAGCCTCTGAAAGTCATTGACCTGTCTTTCTGGCTTCTCAAGATCGTATGTCCACCTGTCTGGTTTTTTAAGATCATTGACCCGTCTTTTTGGGTTCTCAAGGTTGCCTGTCTGACTGTCTGTCTGTCCTCTGAAGGTCATTGACCCGTCTGTCTGGCTTCTTAAGGTCGCTAGTCTAGCAGTCTGACGTCTTAAGGTCATTGATCCCCATCTGTCTGACTTCTCAAAGTCGTATGTTTGCTAATGTGGCGTTCTAAGGTCATTGACCTGCCTGTCTGGCCTCACAAGGTCGCCCGTCTTCTTGTTCCGCTTCCCAATAATTTAGTAAACAAATTTCAAAGATTGGTAAATTTTCTCAAGTTTTTGAAAGTTTTGCATTGCATGTTTGGAATTGAGTGCTATTTTTTTCAAGTTCATAAAACTCTGAGCAGATATGTATTATAAAATCAAATAAATGCTCTAAAAATTGTGAAAGATTAAATCGCAATTGTTAGCAAAAAAATTTTCTGGAAAATTTAATAGTCGCTGGAGACTACAGAGTGGACCAAAAAATGATGGTTGTTGACGTATGAGAGTTGAATTGAACAAATTCATTCACATTGGTTCAATTTGCTCAAAAAAATTGAATTTCATAAAAAGTTTAAAAATTGCTCTCAACAAATAAATTCAACAAAAATCAAAAATTGATCTTTAACTTTAGAATCTGAAATTCTGATTATTTGGCTTTTAAGACATAGGTATTTCGATCTAGCTTGATTCGGTTCCAATCACCTCGATAAAACTCTAATCAGAAAATATCCCACTTCGCAGCTTGTAATATATTGCGTAAAGGAGTAGCAGCAATATTCGGTCCTCAAAGTGCAGCTGCAGCCAGGCACACGCAGTCGATATGCGATACGATGGAAGTTCCTCATTTGGAGACTAGACAATTTAAAATGAGTCGCGGAAGCTGTTTAGTGAATTTATTTCCTCATCCGATGGCTTTATCAGAGGTTGGCAATTATCTGGATTTTTTTTACTACATGTGTTGAATTACAATATGCATTGCATGTACCAGCTTCACGTTATTGCTTTACCATTTTAGGCTTTCGCCAGTGTAGTTAAATCATTTGGATGGAAAAACTACGCCATTATTTACGAAGATCTCGACGACTTGGTTCATTTACAAGGGCTGATTGGCGGCGAGCATTACTTGAAACCGAGTTTCATTACGAGACTGAATAGCGAAATAACAGATCATAGGTAAAATATTAACGAGTACTTTTCTAGATCTTATAGTTCAACTATTTTTAAAAAGGCAAAATACCTATTTAATAAATTGATATCTGTGTGTTCGAACAGACCATTGCTGAAAAAAATGAAAAATATGGGCTTCTCTCAAATTGTAATCGATTGTACCACAGAAAAAACATTAGCTTTGTTGAAGCAAGCGCAACAATTAGGCATGACTGGAAGTTACCACAGCTATTTACTCACTTCTTTGGTAATTTTTACTATTCAGTACCTATTTGCTCGGAAGTAGGTATATGTTCAATTCAAATAATTGGTACCTAATCAATTTTTTATTTTGAAACAGGATATCCATACGTTGAACTTGGACGAATTCAGATACGCAGGAGCGAACTTGACTGCGTTCAAATTGATCAATTTCAACAGACCGGAATTCAAAAAAATTCTTCACGATTGGGTAGGTGTTAATTGAGAAAGATTTTAAAATTTGATATGAAAATTGTGCATTGTTACATTGAATTAATATTTACTCGTTTCATTTTTATAATATTTTATGCTATCGCAGGATAACGCAACAACTATGAAGGTAAATAGATTTCGTTCATCTTTGAGTTAATTATCAAATTAGGTAGGGTATTCTGGGACACATGTCGAATTTTTCACCTGATTAATAGTAATTAGTAACCTAAGCCACGCAAGTGTGAGTTGAATCGCCTACTCTGAAAAATGAAGGGGCCAAGTTGTGGGATATTTTCATGTCGACTCTTCAAAGTCGCAAACGTGCAGCACGTATCGCACACAATTTTTTCAATTTTTAGCAAACTTGGGAGACAAAGGAGCGTTTGAGAGGTCGAATAAAAAAAAACCAGGCGAATATTCGTGTTCAGCACTCTCGAAAATATAAAAAACGATACATCACGCAATATTTTACATTTTTTTTAATTTTCACGATAATTTTTTAGGGGTTGCCCCTCCCCTCCATGGTTTTGTGAATCCAATAACGAAAAGTTCATCATTATGAATGTGGGATTTTTTTCCAAATTTCCCCAATTATAAGTAATTCATAAAAAAGTGAACTGCCCCGATTTCATCATAGCTACCTATTTAAAATTTCAGCCATTTATCAAGTAAATGTCCACCTTAATTATTCGTTTTTCAATGTTTCAGACTGAAACTGCATTAATGTACGATGCAGTGTATTTATTTGCGAAAGCCTTACATGATTTAGATGCCAGTCAACAAATCGACATAAATCCTATCAGTTGTGATTCGACTGTTGATACATTTTCGCACGGTTTCAGTTTGATAAATTATATGAGAGTGGTACGTTATCGTAGCGGTATACTCACAAAGAGATTTTTACAACCGGTCAATTTTAATTCAGCTAAAATTTGGTTTACTGAAAAAGCCTGTCACTCGCAGGCCTCAGAAGACTAATTTTCGATAAATCAACTACAAAAGGTTAGAATTCGGTTTGTTCTTTGGATGAGCCAAATTTTAGTTCAATCGGAGGCGACTAGTTGTAAATGTTTCTTCACCAGTGTGCCCAAAACTATTGACTTGGCCCACCAGTTTTTTGTACACAGCTAGTAATTATACCATCTTTATATTTTCTAGGTGGAAATCGAAGGTCTCAGTGGTCTTATAAAATTCGACAATCAAGGATTTAGAACGAACGTGCAATTCGACATAATCACATTACGTGAAGATGGTCTCAAAACTATAGGCACGTGGAATTCCACCAGTGGCTTGAATTTTTCGCAAACCTACACCGAAACCTACACAGAGATAGTAGAAAGCTTGCAAACCAAGCATTTTATTATCACTACCCTCTTGGTAAGTTCAGTTGGCAAGAGTGAAAAATGTATGATTGAAATTAAATAAAGAAAAACTAAAATCGGTTCGACGGTTTGAATATCAACCATGGATGTTAATCAATTACCTACCTATTTTTAAGTATTTTTTTTTTTTTAGAGTGCACCTTATTTTACGCGTAAACCGTCCAGCGAACTTCTGACAGGCAATAATCAGTTTGAAGGTTACGTGGTTGATTTAATCGGAGAAATAGCTCGGATATTAGGATTCAACTACACTTTCAGAATAGTACCCGATGGACGCCACGGATCTATGAATAGGGCAACTCACGAATGGGATGGCATGATCGGAGAATTACTGGAACAGGTAATAAAATAACCCCCGATCCCTGGATATTTGTGATCAATGATAACTTACCCACATTGGTACCAAATATTCAATTTCATTTTGATTTTTTATTCAGAGAGCTGATTTGGCGGTTGCCGATTTGACCATTACTTATGATCGCGAACAAGTGGTTGATTTTACAATGCCTTTCATGAATCTTGGTAAGAGTGAAGTTTAATAATTTACCCTTGTAAAATAATTTATATGTATTTACAATTACCTAAGTACACGTACTTTTTTTTCAGGAATCAGTGTACTGTATCGAAAACCTATCAGGCATTCGCCCAATTTATTCTCATTTTTGTCTCCTTTGTCATTCGACGTTTGGTTATACATGGCTACAGCTTACTTAGGTGTTTCACTGTTGTTATTCATTTTAGCGAGGTAAGTTTTTTCGATAAATTACTAATAAGTAATTTTCTAATTATTAACCCATCATTTTTGGTAAATTACCGGTAATTTTCTGGTAAATTACTGGTCATTTTCTGGTAGATTACTGGTAACTTTTCAGAAAATTACTGGTATATTTCTGGTAAATTTCTGGTAAATTACTGGTATATTTCTGGTAAATTACTGGTAATTTTCTGGTAAATTACTGGTAATTTTCTGGTAAATTACTGTTAATTTTCTAGTAGATTACTGGTAATTTTCTGGTAAATTACTGGCAATTTTCTGTTAAATCACTGGTTAATTTCTGGTAAATTACTAACAAATTACCGGTAATTTTCTGGTAGATTACTGGTAACTTTCTGGTAAATCACCGGCGATTTTCTGGTAAATTACTGGTAATTTTCTGGTAGATGTCTGGTATATTTCTGGTAATTTTTTGGTAAAATACTCGTAAATTGTTGGTGATTTTTTGGTAAATCACTGGTAAATTTCTGGTAGATGACTGATGATTTTCTGGTAGATAACTGGTAATTTTCTGGTAAATTATTGGTAAATTTCTAGTAGATTTCTGGTAATTTTTTTTTTTGGTAAATCGCGGGTAAATTGCTGGTAAATCACTGGTAAATTACTGATAGTTTTCTGGTAAATCACTGATAATTTTCTGGTAAGTCACTGGTAATTTTCTAGTAAAATACTGGTAATTTTCTGGTAAATTACTGGTAATTTTCTGGTAAATTACTGGTACATTACTGGTAAATTACTGGTAATTTTCTGGTAAATTACTGGTAATTTTCTGGTAAATTACTGGTAATTTTCTGGTAAATTACTGGTAATTTTCTGGTAAATTACTGGTAATTTTCTGGTAAATTACTGGTAATTTTCTGGTAAATTACTGGTAATTTTCTGGTAAATTACTGGTAATTTTCTAGTAAATCCCTGGTAATTTTCCGGCAAATCCCTGGTAATTTTCTGGTAAATCACTGGTGATTTCCTGGTAAATCACTGGTAATTTTTTGTTAAATTAGTTGCAGATAATTTCTCGGTAATTCATTGGTGATTACTGGTCCTTTGTCAGTAGATATTAAATTTTGGTAAATCACTGGTAATTTCTAGGAATTACTGGTAAAATATGAAGTAATTAGTTGTAATATTTAAGGTGCACCGGGGCAAGTCAGAATGATTTTTCGCAATTTCATCTTTGACCAGCTGTTACTCCCCTTCTAATGAACCAATATGGATGAAATTTATTATGTAGGTTCCCATAAGGGTTCTTAACCTATGGTAAAAATTTGAGCGCGATTGACACAGTAGCTTTCGCTCAGTGGAATAAAATATAAACTGTCCTGACTTACCCCAATTGGGGGAAGTCAGAACAGGCTAAACTTTGCAGAGGCGTAGATCACAAACCGAGCGTCCTAGAAAAATTGCACTGAAACAAAATTGTAGAGAATTTAATTCTCTTTGAGATATCACTCTCATCAGATTTTCACTAGGACGCACAGTTCGTCCGCTATATGCGAAAAACTAAGAAATAGAAAGTCTGTATTTTAGACCAAATTCAAAATAAGTTCAAAACAACAACAAAATACAATTGAACCAAAGACATCTAAAATGAAACTGAATCGCGAAAATTTTTATGCTGTGATGAAGTAGGGGTAGTACCCTCAAGTCACCTTTAGTGGCACTTCGCCAGATATAAACCTCTAGGCGCTAGAGCAAGTTTTCTAACTTACCCCAAATTCCAACTTCCCCCGGTGCACCTTATTTAATGAATTTTTGCCTTTTGGTCATTTTTGGCAAACTTTTGGTAATTCTTGGAAATTGGGAGCTTGAGAATTTTTGATATTGTACTGATAATTACTGGTGAATAAATGGCCACTTTTCCTGTAAATTCATTGGTAATTTCTTGCAAGCTGGGTTCCTTTTTAGGAGACACAGCATAGCTTATGAAAGAGCAGTAAAATTTTGTTAATGAAAATGGGATAATCTGTGGCTTTCCGCTAGCACAGGGTCCATTAGGTGTTAATTCAGTGGGATAATTTTGTTACAGATTCAGTCCATACGAATGGGAAAATCCGCATCCCTGCAAAAAAGATCCGGAAGTTTTACAAAACCAGTTTTCGTTGATCAATTCACTTTGGTTTGTGATCGGTACGCTGATGCAGCAAGGCTCGGATATTGTACCAAAGTAAGTGATTAAGGAAACTAGACAGTGATAATTACCCATCTACATTACCTATCTATGTTTTCATTTGACTTTCTTAAATTGTACATCTTTGTAGAGCTTTATCCACCAGAATAGTGGCTGGCACTTGGTGGTTCTTCACTCTAATCATGATCTCATCGTATACTGCCAATTTGGCAGCATTTCTAACAGTAGAACGATTGGAATCGCCAATTACCAGCGCCGAAGACTTGGCTAAACAATCGACCATCAAGTACGGTGCCCTGCGAGGTGGTTCGACTGCAGCTTTCTTCAGGGTATGGTGTTCATACCACTTTTCTCTTGATTCTTATGCTAATATTGTGATGAAATATTTCCCTAGTGATTTATGACGTTAATTTTCATTGGATAGGATTCGAATATATCGACGTATCAACGAATGTGGACTGTAATGGAATCTGCACGACCTTCGATCTTCACCGAATCAAATCAAGAAGGAGTTGAACGAGTGCTAAGAGGAAATGGAAACTATGCCTTTTTAATGGAATCTACCAGTATCGAGTATGTCACAGAGAGGCATTGTACTTTGACTCAGATTGGTGGTATGATCGATTCCAAAGGATATGGTATTGCTACGCCACCAAGTAAGTTCACTTTTGCCTATATTATGTTGCAATATTCAAAGATTAGATATGCATTATGTGTTTTATTTTTACCCTTAGATTCGCCTTTCCGCACACCCATCAGTTCGGCGATTCTGAAATTACAAGAGGGAGGTACCTTACACGCTTTAAAAACCAAATGGTGGAAAGAAAAACGCGGAGGTGGCTCTTGCACGGTATGCACTTTATTCTGTTTGTTCAGTTACAAAACAAACTTCGCTTGTACAATTAATGGTTTCATGTTTCAGGATGAAATGCATCAGAAAAACAACAACGCTAACGAGTTGACTTTGGCCAGTGTTGGAGGTGTTTTTGTCGTATTGCTGGTAGGATTGGGTCTAGCGTGCATTGTCGCAGTTGGCGAATTTTTATGGAGACTAAGAATGGAAGCGTTAGAAGGAAGAGTTCGACACGACCTTATATCCAGCCACGTTCCTAAGACCAAACCGTACGATATACTTCAAAAAGTTGATCTTCAACCGCCTAATTACTAATTTGGGCCTGGTACATATAATGTAGGTACCTACCTGCATTATTTGGCTCATACGTGTACCTCGCTCGTATGAAAGAGTATTATTTTTTTCATCTGTGGTTTGTCGAGTCGACACCATTTCGATGAATTCCCTACAGAAGGTTACCATTGCATTAGCTGGAAGAGATCATGTTTCAAATTCAAATGTTCTAAACAAACGATGAGTAATGTATATTGTGTAATTATACTATTCGATATAGGTTCTCACCTATGTCGAGTTGAGTTTTTTCCCTGAATTTTTTCTTCTTCTCTTGAATGTTTTCTTTTCATCAACCCTACCCATTATATATTTATTTTATACCTACTTATTATTATTATTACGTGTGTTTGTTATGAAAAATGAATGTACTCACAAAGATGCTTTTAAAATGCTTCACGGCGTTTTACTTTTGTTGAATATTTCTGATATTGCCTATCACTGATTGGGCAAATAATTTATAATTTTTCGTAACCTGAGAATGCAAATATATTCTTCTTTTTATACCGTGGCGTTGATTTGTTCCCTCCCCCCCCCCCCGATTTAGCATTATGTTGGAGGCAAGATGAATCACCTGAAATTGGTAGGTAGTTGAAGTCAACTCAACAGACAATATTTGAATAAATGAGCTATATCTGACACCTATAAGACAAAAATACCTAAATTTGGACGCCCACTCTTGAATTATTATGAAAAATTTTCACATGAAAAATAATGTAATTAATTTTACTTTTCGAATTAAACATTTTCAAAAGCTTTTGCGTGCTAAAAAACAAAATAAAAACGATGTAAAAAAGCTGTCAAAAATACCTACGTTGAAAATCACTAAAAATCACCCAAGACATCTAAAATGTTGACGAAAGTTGCTGATTGAAATACGTGAAAAGTGTTTAAATTTGAAAGCGTTTTAAATGGTGGAAAAACACTCGAAAGAAAACATTAAAATTACAGAAAATGGCCAAAAAATGATGAAATTTCAGTAATTTGCCTAAAAAATATGAAAAAGTGTCAAAAACCTTTTAAAATTCTCTCTAAAAAAAGCACCGAATAAAAACATTAAAATCAAAATGAATTGAAAATGCTCATAAGAGCACTAAAATTACTGAAAAGTAGAAAAAGGTTATGAAAATGAATTGGTTAATGTAAAAATTGCCAAGAAGAATAAAATTGCGATGAAAACATGTTGAAATGATATAACATAACCTTGAAAAAACATAAAAATTGCTAGAAATTACCAGACAGTAATGAATATTATGGAAAAATTTTCTAAAAATGTATAAAAAGAGTCGAAATTTTGTTAAAATGATGTAAGAACCCCCCCCCCCCCAAAAGCAATAAGGTCATCAAGATTACTAAACATTATCTAACAAAATATGAAATTTCAGTCAAATTTTCTTTCCAAAAAAAAACGTTAAAAATTAGTGCTGAAAATGTAGTTAGGTACATACACATTAAAATGATGCAAAAACTCTCAAATGTAACCGGTGAGAAATCACCCAAAATTTACCTAACCTTACTTACTACAAATGGAAAAAAAAAAGTTCAATTTTTTACCAAAATTGTGGGGGGAAAAATTAATAAATTGCCAAGAACAATCTGTTATCAGATATATCAAATTAAAATCACAAAAAATATTTTTTTTACCCAAAAATCTTGTTTTTTTTAGTTAAATTCCAGAAAAAACGTTCTTTCATTTAAAAATTTCCAGAACGCGTTTCTTTTTTGTCGAAAAAGAATCTGGGTTTTTTTGGTTAAAATTTAAAAAAATGGTTCACTATCACAATTTACCATTAAAACTTACTTTTTGCCAAAATTTCAAGAAGTTCGGATTCATTTCTTATCAAAATTTAAATAGTCAGAAATTCTTGTTTTTTGCCAAAATTGCAGAGAAAACTTTTTTTATGGTCAAAATTTTGAGAGAAAGTCTTGCTTTTTTTGTCATCAAAAATTAGCTTTTAGTGTCAAAATTGTAAAGAAAATGGTTGATTTATCTTTTTATGTTTCAATTGCCAAAAATCTCACTTTTTTTGCCAAAACTGCGAAAAATCCTACTTTTTTGCAAAAATTGTCTGTAAAAAAACAACTTTTTATCAAAATAACAAAAAATGTTTGTTTTTTTTATCAGATACCTATTTTCAAAGTTTTGTTTTTTGCTGACATTGACAATGACATTACAGGAAAATCATTTTTTGTAGTCAAAATTGCCATCTAGTGTTGCCTTTTTGTCAAAAAAGGTCTGCACTTTTTGTCAAAATTGCAAAAGAAAACAGTTTTTTTTACTCACAAAAAATTCCACACATTTTGCAAAAATTGCAAAAAAAATTCTACTTTTTTCAGATACTGTGAAGAAGAAAAGACCTATTTTTGTCGACATTTTAGCGTAAAAAAACGTGTTTTTTTCATAAAAATTGTCAGAAAATAACATTTTTTTTTTGTTAAAATACTTTTAGAAAGTGCTGCTGTTTTGTCTCGAAAACGTCTGCTTTTTTGTCAAACAGCAAGAAAATAATCAGTTTTTCATAAATCAAAATTACTAAAAAAAAAAAAAACATTATTTTTTAATTATAATTGAAGAGTGATATTCCAAAACTCGCTTTGTCCATTTTCACAACTTTTCAGGAGAGAGGAAAAACAGTTTCCCTTTAAACGGGTAAATTGGCTTTTTAGGCGAGTTTAGCACTTTATTTGGGCGGATTTATGATGTAGGAGTGTAGGTATACATTTCATCCACTAAATACTGCTGAAAAAAATTTCAATAAAAATGGACAAAGCGCGTTTTGGAACATTATTTTTTTTTAAATTTTTAGTGAATTGCCTATTTAGGTGAGTTTAACACCTCATTTTGGTAGGTTGATGATGTAGGAATGTGAGTTAATACTTCATCTACCAAGTACCACTGAAAACTCAACTTTGATAAAAATGGACAAAGCGAGTTTTGGAATATCACTCTTCAATTTTAAAAATAAGCTTAAGTACCTGTTTGTAAGAACTGTAAAAAAGGTCCATTTTTTATCAAACTGCGGAAAATGCCTGCATGCTGTTTGTTATCAAAATTTCCAAAAAGTCTTGTTTTTTTGGCGAAATTTCAAAAAAAAAAAGTTTTATTTTAAATTTACCGAAAATGTTGCTTCTTAAAAAAATTAATTTCAATCAATCACAGCTCCTTTCATTTTTAATGTACTCAAGTTAAAAAATACTGAAGAAGATATTTTTAAAGCACTTTTTGAATTCTGCTACATGGAACTACTTATCAGATAGAAGAACCCATCCAGACGTGAGAAGTGCAAAATGAAGGGTTCATTGCATAGCGACAGTGCAAGTGTACAGAGTGTACGTCAGCCTATGCGTTTACATTGAGTAAGTATTTCACGGGAAGGGGGATGAAAATGCAAGCACGTCTGGTGGATCGATAAAACGACGCTTGCCCAGAAACCCGTGACTCTCGATAAACTTTGCAAGATTTATTTTCTTTCACTCGTTTATTTTGGAATTTGTTCGAGTTTTTATTTACATAATATTCATAGGTAACCGAGTGCCACAACAAAGGTAAATCAAATCGTATATTTCTTATAGGTAATTAGTTATTGAAACGTATAACAATGCGAGAGACTATTGGTCTTTGCGAATAGGCACTCGTAATTCGATTTTCATTTTATATATGTAGTTACGTGAGTAGAAATTTTTGGTATTTTATTTTGTAGCTGAAATGATGGATTATCCGTTTAATTCGAATGGCACGTGCCAAGATTGTTGGGATCTGGGTCCTCCACCGGATACCATTTTAACCATACCTCCACCTCCTATGCCAACTTTTTTCGCCAGTTCTTTCATCAATGTTGGTAATCGGTCGAATGCACCTTGTCCTTTGCTTTGCGATTGGACTACCGGTCAAGGATTGGAAATCAACGAAGAATTCCCGTTTAAAGGTATTAGCCCTATGCTAACTATTCATTTTTTTTTCAAATAAGAACCTTCGAAGTTTGAGACATTTTTAATTGAAATTTGTGCATACTTATTTACCTACTTAGCTGACTATACTTGGCTTTGAAAATGCTTTGAATCAAATGTCTTAATTTTGCAGGCAATTTGGAAGAAAATTCGTGGTTCTTTTTAACGATCTCTTCATTCACGATTATTTTACTATTGGCGACGTTGTTAACTCTGCTACTTTTGAGATTCCGACAGTAAGTTGTTCATTTTCATTGTAACTTTTCACCTTAACAAAACTGCTATTACAATTCAGATTAACGTTCGATGAAAAGTAATTGAAAAGTAATTTTAGCAAAAAACAGGACTCTTGGAATTTTTTGCAAAACCTCAACAATTTTCATCCAATTTTCTAATATAAACCAAAATTATTGTAAAATTTTGAAAAAGCGAGACTTTTTGACAATTTTTGGTAAAAAAACAAGACTTTGTCAATTTTTTGGAAATAGCAAGAATTATACTTTTTCGCAGTTTTAGTCGAAAATGCAAGACTTTTGATCTTCTTTGGCAAAAAAATACCTAAGGGTAACTTTTTTTTAAATAGAGAATTTTAGGAATTTTCTGCAAAAAAGTGACAAATTTTTCCAGTTTGCACAAACCGAGACTTTTTGTTAGTGTTGATAGAAAGCGATTTTTGTTGCTATAATTAGCTAAGTACCTAGGTAACAATCACCTTTATTCAATATTTTTTTTTCAGGAATCAGAAAATGAAATCATGTCTGCACAAAACCACTTACAACGATCGTACCTACGAATCAATTCTATACCCATCGATGAAAGATAAAGATAATCACGTACTGTGGGCAACACTAACACCCAAAGGAAAACCTCAAACTGTAGCAGTATCATCAGCACCACCTCCCTTACCCCCGAGAGTCTCCCACGTCAGAAGTTTCGAGAATTGTGCTTTCGCCGATATGGACGATTACCCTACAAAATATGGCCGGCCACGAGTTTCTTCACCCATGCGTATTGAAAATCCGAATATGCCACCTTTGAATTTTTATCCAAGTTTTGAACGTAATCATTATCCGTCTCTTTTGTAAATAAAAATAATATACATATCTGGAATCAGGCGGGTCAAAATTGAAACGAAGGTATGGAAGATGAAAAAGTAAAGCAAGAGTTGGGAGTATGAGATTTTAGTTACAGTTTTAAAAAAAAAACTCCTTTGTACCATGATTATTATGTACCTACTTATAAGTATGTTCTCGCTTCGTGTAGCTTTTTATTTGATAAGTATTTGTTTTCTTATTTTGTAGAATTACCTGATGAATGTTTTTTGGTTTTGGTTGAATTTTCTTTAATTTATTCTAGTCATTTTGTTTATTTTGTTTTATTCGTCTAGGTACCTATTTACTTCCTAATTTTATTCTAATTTTACTTAGCAGTGAATATGTTGATAATTCATTTTTTTTTTTACTTTTTATATTTGTAGGGGGAAAAATGAAATTGCATTTTTTTTGTTTTGTGTTTTTTTATTTGAATAAAGTAACATACCTTACCTATTTATTAGTGATTTTATTCATTTATTTTATTCTCTTTTTTTTGTTTTGTTAAAATTATGTTTTTAAAATTCAACTACCTAGGTATTTATTTATTCTTAACAAACCATATTTTTTTGTGATTTTTAAAATGAGATTGTTATGGTGCAATCTGCCTCCACCTGCTAGGTGATACCCGTACAACAATGACCATGCTAATTTCCATGTGAATGTCGACCCATCCACATCCGTCACTTTTGGATGCCACATGTCGATGTGAATTTCGACTCTGTGTCGAGCCAATTGTTGATGTAATTGTCGACCAATGTTGATCGGCATTCAATGTCGACAATTGGCTCGACACAGAGTCGAAATTTACATCAACATGTGGAGTCCAAATGTGACGGATGTGGATGGATCGACATTGGCATCGAAATTTACGTCGACCTCCAGCTACGCAAAATTGTTAAGTTTTAGTTTCAAAATTGAAATTTTTTAATTTTTTCCAAAAATCATTTTCTCTTACACACTTAGGTGGCCATTGCTCATGCTGAAAGCGAAAGCAGCATCGACGCGGAGGTCACCTCCGAGAAGTACAGACAGAAAGTCCATATTCAGTATAGGTGAACTTTAAACTCTTTATACTGAAAGGTACAATAGGTTATCTAAGAGTACTAAACTAATACATTTTCATGTCGATGTTAATGTTGATGTGAAATTTGACATCAACAAATACATCCACAATATCAACTTAATTTTTCAAATTTGAGAAATTGAACGATCCACTTTCACATCGACATAACATCGACAACTCCAAACTATGGAAAAGTGAATAATTTTATCAAGGCCATTAAAAAATTTTTCTCCCTTCAAACAAAGATCATCTTTTCAAATGCTTACTGAGCTTTTAAACACTGAAACAGAAATTTTAATTCTGAAAAATTGGTCGACATAGTTGTGGATGTAAATTTCGAGCATCGAATTTTACATCAACATGTCGACATTGCATGTTGAGGTATCAGAAATAATGAGAAAATTTCAAAAATTTTCATTAACCTGGCTTCTTTACAGAGAGAAGATTCCTATTAAATAACTTATTGGTCACTTTTCCATCATCATGTTGGAAAAAAACGTAGTCGATGTAAATGTCAACATCAACAATTATTGTAGTACGGGTAGATCTTAGGGCAACCCTCAGGGCCGGATTTAACATTAGGCCGCCCTAGGCAGAAAAAAACTTGCCGCCCCTCCCTCTTCCCCCCCCCCCGACTTTTGGTTTGTGTGAAAATTTACGCCCCCCATAATTAAATTTTTAATCAAAATATAAAAAACGTAACTGATATACCTAATATACAATACAGTGGAGTAGCCAGGATTTTCTCAAGGAGGGGGCACTGGGCAGAACCAAATTTTTAGGCATGAAAAATCGAAATGAGGGGTAATTTTCTGGAAACCTATCGTGAAGTATGGTGATCTCATGAAAATGAATGAAAATTACTGCTCGAGCGAAGCGAGAGCGAAAATTTTAGAAAAATGGGTCTGAACAACAAAAAAACGTCCATTTTTTCATGATTTCTTTCAAATTTTCGCTCGCAAGGGGGGGCATGGCCCCCTTCGCCCCCCCCCTGGCTACACCACTGATACAATATCAATATCTATGTAATTAAATATCAGAAACATTGCAATTTGCTTAGGTATTATGTATTTTTCATGAAGTGCTGGCAGCCAAAAAATTTATTTAAAATCCGTATTTTTCATGAAAAATGAAATCCGCAGGTTTCCTTACGCTAAAAGAACTTTGAAAAACGCGTTTCTTGATTTTGACCGTGTGAAAAACCAAAATTTTAGGCATGAAAACTCGAAATTAGAGATAATTACCCGAGAACCTTTCGTGGTGTTTGACAATTCTAGAAGAAGGAAGGTAAAAGTATTGCTCGAGCGAAGCGAGAGCGATTTTTTTTTCGAAAAAATGGGTTCAAGAAATGAAAAAGCGTCCATTTTTGCATGTTTTATACTCGTAGGGTAAAAATCGAGAAATCTGAACATTTCCGTAGGTACTTTTTGCCAAATCTATACGATTAATTTTTTTTTTGAAGCAAAAATTTGCCGCCCCCTAAAATTTGCCGCCCTAGGCAGCTGCCTATACTGCCTATACGTAAATACGGCCCTGGCAACCCTTTACGCGATGTGATTTATTGCTATTTAGTAAAGAGGGTTCCAGTAATGTGGGAAAATATTATAATAATAGGGTGTGAACGAGACATTTCAATAGTCAAGCAGGCACGAGCTTCTGTCTATTGAATTAATGTATCTTCACTTGGTTTTTGCGATCAGCCATGGCAAGATCCTCGTCGAAGTATGTGGTCAAGGAGTAATTTGTATATGAAAATAGGCCTACACCTAAGTAATATTATTTTCTAGGTTAACCCACTACGCGTGTGTTTAAGATGATATTTTGATTTAATCGTACTTAATCGTTGGTATTAATTAATTAGTACATCGAGGTGATAATCCGACGATTATACCTTTTGCGGTTATGTCAAGATATTCCTAGGTATCTTGAATGATGCGTGCAATACGTGTGTCTCTTCGTAAAGCATCCACCGACAGCCACTATTATTGGGGTAGGCTAAGGAAAAGAGGTGGAAAGATGGTCAGCAGTGTTGGGTAAGTGGGTACTTACATGGTGGTGTCTCCACTGTATTAATTATAGCTTTAACGTAATTAATAGATGACGTCATTCGTCGTAAGGGATGGAGCAAAGGTTCCTCACTTACGCATAAATGAACCTATTTCGCATACATACCCACTTGACAAGAGATTTGCCGGTTAAGCTGAAATGCCGGTTGATGTTTGTAAATTTGCCGTTTAATAGGCGCGCAAAAATGACAGTAAATTTGCCATAGAAAAAACGCCGATTAGAAAAAGCTACTTTTTATAAAAACAGCCATTTAAAGAGCCGTTTTTGACCAGCGAATGGCAGAGTTTTTTATTTGCCGAACTGCCAGTTCTCACAAATCAGCTGTTTTTTATTCACCAATTTATAGTGCATGTGCGCAATGGGTATTCACAACTTCTTTTTAAAAAATTGAATAAAAGTACGAAGTGCGGTACATGTATACCGCTTGAAAACAGAAATATTCACCTTGCAATGATAGCTGCGTAGTTAGAGCATTGGATTGTCAAGCGGGAGTCCTGGGTTCGATCCCCTAGTGACAAAATATGAGAGCGTTTTCGCTAGCGACTTTTTAGGACCACTTCACTATAGCGTTTTCGCTGGCGAATAGCGAATCCGCTCTACAAGGTATGCTATTCACTGTAGGGGGTAATGTGTAGCTGGAACAAGTAACCAAACAAAAGAAAAAGATTCCTTTTGTGACAAAACTACACCCACAATTAACAGAAATATGAATGTGTAGGGTAGGCGCCTAGGTACTAGGTAGTATGTTGTAGTTGCACAGAAAAGTCATTATCTCCAACTAAAGAGTGATGGAACCAGTTTTCTTCTCTACTTTCTCTGGGATGTCTTTGGTTCTTGCTGATCTCCTCCTACCCCGTGTATCTGGTACTGTTGTAAGGGATGTTTGTCAACTTCATTTACAGGAGTACACCACTAGTCCAGGTTTAGAAATTGGTATTAAATTAAGCATATATGGCAATCGATCCTCGTTCAGGGAGGTAATTTTTTTTGATCAATTTCGAGAAATTTATCCACCCAAATATATGTATCTGTAGCCAATAATTATTCTAATTTTTTGAGATGTGTTTGAACAGTATGTGATATGTTTATGAAAGTGAAATATTTTTTTAAAAAATACAGGTATGTATTTTTATCCCAAATAGTGTTGTATCAAATGTGATTATTTAAAATAATTGCAAAAAAATTAATCGACAAAAAATAATTGCTGTCTGAATTAATTGTTCAAAAATAATCGATTATAATTGAATTTGGAATAAATCATGTAAAAATAGGTACAACGTTTTTTTGTATTTTGGACCCATTTTTCCACAAAATTTTTGATTTTACTTTCATTTTCATAAAATAACGAAATATTTTTCAAAAAGTACCTCTCATTTTGATTTTTCATGCCTAAAAATCCAACTCTTTGCAGAAAACTTATTCAAATTATTGAAAAATTTTGCCAAAAAAACTGAACATGCGATTATTGGATGTGCGATTTTTTGTCAAAATAATCGATTAATTCATCCTTGATTATCAGAAAAATCGCATTTACATTACATTTCACCTTGATTAATCTATTATTTTCATAATCGATTATAATCGGATACAACACTAATCCCATACTAAAGACTCAATCTTCAGGGAGGGAGATGGAGAAAAAATGAAATTTTTTAGGGAGGGAGGCGAAAAAAAATGAAATTTTTCAGCTTTGTCGAATGAAGCATCAAAATAAATGTTTTTCAACTTTCTAAATTGAAATCCATTTTAGAATTAATTATTTAATTCAAGTTCCTTTTCGCGAAAAATTCAACAGCAAAATGTTAAAAGATGTTTTCATAGCTAAACTATTCCAAATTCTAACATGTATCACAAAAATGCTAGCGAAAACGCGAAATGCTGACTTGAATTAATACCTGAAATAGCGTTTTCGCTTTTCGCTCTCAAAAACGCCAGTGGTTTTGCTTTTTGCCCTCAAAAATGCTCTGTGATAAAAACTGTCAGTAGCGGTTTCGCTATCCGCTGTCATTTCCGCCATGTGAAAAGAGTTCTAGATAGCGTTTTTAATGGCGAAAAGCGAAAACGCTAGCGACTTTTTAGGACAAACTAGCTATCCGCCAGCGTTTTCGCTAGCGGATCGCGTTTTTCATTGTCAATTGGGTCCCCGCTTGGGCTGGACATTTTTTGTAGATTTCAGGTTTTTATTCAGCGATTTAATGCATTAGGTATTTAAAAAGCAGCCGATTTTTTCCTGGCGTTTTTTTAATGGCAAATTTACTGTCATATTTGAGCCGGCTTTTTCACTGGCTTTTTTTTTATCGGTGAATCTATTGTCAAGTGGGTACAGATTGCCCAGAAATATCGAGCACCCCAAAGAAAGTTTTTCATTAAAAATATAGGTTGGCAACGTGAAATAGATGCATATGATTGGTGGAATGTTATCTCTCAAGTCCAACAACCAATCATGTGCTATCATTATTATCATTCAGTGTGACCAACCAAAGTATTTTAGTAAAAAACTTTTTTAGGGGTGCTCGATTTTTCTGGGCACCCTGAACTATTGTAAATTGCTTAGTTAGTAAGGTGTCAATTCCAAGTATAATTGCCATGATATGCCAGGAGAAGTGCCTCAAGTACTATCCTATTTGTCTAGATAGAGCACATTTAGTGAATAAATAACATATCACAATATGTTATAAATAACGTGAATGTAGTGAATGTCTTGACCGAATAAACCCTTTGTACATAAATAGTATTTAAATGTTGATTATTTATGTACTTGATGACTTGGAAATCGTATTGATCACTCAAGAGAACTCCCATCTGAGCTAGCTAGGAGTCGAATAAATGTCCCCCCTTCGGTGATATTTATGAGAGAAACCATTAACACAATTACAAACAGTAGTACCAACCATCGCTGATCATTATCATTTCTAAGATGACAAGATTTTTCATAAATCAAGAAATACATAAAATCATAAGTAGCTGACTAGCTGACAATTTTTTCACATTCCCTTTTTTCTACAAGGTGTGCTGAAAAGAAACGTGACTTTTGTTTTGAAAAAATGTCGTCAAAATTCTAAATAGGATATTTTTAAAATTTTCATCATCAAGTCTAGACATTTGTTCTTGTTCCAGACCAGTAATATAACCCGGGTTAAAGAGTAAAAGTAGGTAATCTGGAGTGAAATTATGACGGGTGTTTTCCACCCTTATCGTTCTCTGATATTTATTACACGTAACAGCGTGAGAATTAAGTTTAAAAGCAACAAAAACATTTCGTGGATTTGAGAATTTCATCAGTTGTAGAAAATCTTTCACACCATTTGGAATAGTTTTTGTATAATCCTTTTAACATTTTGCATTTTTTCTCGCAATTTTAAATTGATATTTTGGGTGATACGAGTATCTTGAAAAGTAATCGTTTTTTTTTTTTTAATAAAAAAAATGCGTGGTTGTTTTCAATTTCTTGATCATTTATTAATTTTGTTTACAGTGTTACAAAATATTTTAATATTAATAGCTTCGATTTGTATTTCGATTTTTGTGAATCAAGTTGAGACTCAATTTAGAGAAGAAGCCTGTGAAACTTTACGGTCTGAAATACACATAACAAAAGGTACCTAATTCTATTACCATTTTATTTAGCTTATTCATACACTTTCAGTCCAATGTTCCAATTCGGGAAACATAAAGTTTAATCGAATTCCTCAACTCGTCATTCATCGGGTTTCGTCTTCTTACAAATACCTTGAAACAAAGATTGATTTTCTTGAAAAGAAGTTATTTAAAGAAATTCTGAAACAGAAATGAGAATTTTTCATTTTTCATTTTTTTTTTTTTTTTACCAATGTCAACTTTTTTCATTTTTCTTGATTTTTTTCAACTGAGGGGGGAGAGGAGGCTCCATATTTCAAAGTAAGCATGCCTTGGAAGACTGGGAGAGTTTTTTCTTGAAAATAGGGTACTTAATTTAGAAAAATTCCGAAGGGTTTTGCATGAATTAAACAAAATTTCGATGAAGGAAGCACTGGTGATCAAATTAGACATCAAATTCGAACTCGGTGACCTCGAATTAGTCGGGAATTGCCTTCAAAAATAGAAAAATGATCACTTCACACTACACCAGTAAATCAACGACGTTTATTTTTGAACAACAGAGATGTTGATAAAATTGCCTAACCAGTTTGCCGTAAATACGAAGAGCATTTTTATCAAAAAAATTAACTTTTGAATTTTTGGGGCAAATCGAGTAGAAATTTTGGCCATGAGGGTTTTTGGAACGGTGAATTCATTAACGGTGTCAAATTCCTTCCAGACCACTTCCTTCATCTAGACGAAATTATTAATTTTTTGGGCTCAAAAATGGGCCATGAAAGGTCGTAAAATTTTACACTTCGCTTGACCGTTTTTTTTTAGAGGAATTCGATGAAAAAGGACGCCTTACAAGGACTTGCAGCGGAGACATAGCCGTAAATAAATGCGAAGGAGCTTGTAATTCTGAAGTGCGGCCTAATGTGTTTAGCCCCAGTGGATTTTCAAAGGTAAGTGCTGATAAAATTACATTATTACACTCCTTTTGTATTTATAAATGAGTAAAAAATTCATACCCTGTCTTTTTTGAAGTTGAAATTATTTTCAAGCTTTTGAAATACCTGCAAAAATTTACAATAGGGATGATCAAAATTGTAAGTTTGCTTCAATAATGTAAGTATAGGTATAAAAATGTCAAAAATTGATCATTTTTTCCCATACTTTTCAATAAAGGCTGATACAATTTGAAGAATTGCGAAATCAACAACTCTGCATTTCAGTACTAGTGATTTTTTTTAATTACAGGAATGCTACTGTTGTAGAGAGAGTTTTTTGAAAGAACGTGCCATTATATTAAATCACTGTTATGATCCAGATGGATTACGATTAACTGCTGAAAAAGTATCCGAACTGGAAGTCAAATTGAGGGAACCGGTGAACTGCCAATGTTCGAGATGTGGAAATAGTCCGATTTAATTTTGAATTACCTATGTAATTAAGTACATTATGTAAAAGGTGAGGTTTGTAAAAATTTTATCGAAAGTTAGAATTTTTATTTTGTTATACATAAGTAAATGAAATGTCACACGATTTTCTTCATTTTCAGTCAATTTTTGAGGTTCATAAGGGCGTCGAATGAGGTCGAATTGAAAAAGTAGATAGGTTGATATCCGTACCTATCCGGCAAACTCAAAAAACTAATAATCCACATGCCACACGATTTTTTTCATTTTCAGGAAATGGGGAAGTGGGGTACGGTTACAGAGGTAGAATCAAAAAAACATTTTCAAATGTTGACTAATATTTTGGGGCTCCCTACCCACCATGGTTTTGTGAATCCCATCACAAACATTATACCTCTGAAATTTGTAAACTTTTGAAAATTGATCTCGCAAAAAAAGTCCAACTTCAAACATCTAAAAAATCAAATACAGAAGAATCATTTTAATCAGAAACACGCGAATCTTGGTGCAGTAAAAAAATAAATACAAACCCCATTAAAAGTCGTCGTTCAGTCTACACTGCGTCGAAATAGAAGGAAAACAGAAACATGGACTATAATTTTGTGAAACAGCATGAACTCTATAAACGGATCTTGCATCTGGTGTAAGTAAAATTTCATGTATGTACTTAATATTTCATAGAAGTTGTTGATATTAGTGGTTCTTATTAAAACACTTTTTCAATTTACCTCATCGATGGGTTGAAAATCATTTTTGATTATTCGCAACTAGAATTACGCAGGTACCTATCATAAAAAATTTATTACATCGGGTCCGCAAACATAACAGATTTTCTATGTACAAAAAAAAATCAAAAAGGTCCTCTTCACATTTTTGGTAAGCTCAAAAAACTGAAGCAAACAGATCGATTTAAATTTTCAAAATAAGAACTAAGTAAGAAAATATAAAAAATCTAATTTCTATTTTTGGTTTTGTTTTTCAAATCGATTTGTCTACTTCAGTTTTGAGGATACCAGCTAAAAATGTGAAAAGGGTCTTTTTTGAAGAAAATTGAATTTCCTACAAGGTAAGTAGGTAGGTACTCGTAATTTCATTTTTTCAATTATCTCAAAATTTCACTCTCAACGTCAACTGAATGGGTCGAACTTTAGCAACAACCTATTTCGTCCCACGAATAGATATGGGGGCTTTTAGGTAGTGCCCCTTACTCGCCGCAGCTATACTAGCTGACGTAGGATCATTTTTCATAGAGTCAAAACCATTGATAGCCAAAACGGGTCAACAACAAGACAAGTATAGTATCATTTTGGCCCAAGCATGACTGATGGACTCCTAGGAAAATCATTAAGTACAATATTTATTTAAGCAATTTTTAAAATAAATTGAAATTGAAAAGTTGAGCACATGAAATATTTTTAAAATATACTTTTCATATTTCTTTGAAAAGGAAGGAAGAAGGGAGGGAGGGAGGGAGGGAGTGTCGACATTTTTTTTTTCATAAAAAACTTTGAAAAAATCAAAATTTTGAAAAGGGAGAAAAAGTAAATTGAATGCTTGATTTCAAAAAAATAAAAAAACAACTTTTTGACAAATTTGGCAACAAAACGTTTGAAAACATTTTAAGAGTTGAGAAACGAATACGTTTTTACATTTTCATTCAATTTTTTCCGGCCGGGGAGGGGGGAAGAATGTCAACATTACTTCAGGTCACAATATTTCTTGATCAAAGAATTTTTAGGTCAACAATTTTCTAAATTTGAAGAGGAATACTTCAATGAAGAAAAAGGAGGAGTATCGATAGGCCATTTTTTGGCCCCAGACAGTAGTTATCGACTGAACCATTCTTAAATTGTAGCAATAAATGCCCCAAATACGAATCCGTGGTTAGTTGACCAACAAGGGCTCCAGGGGTTCCCAAAGTTGCGAATAAAAAAAGAACTTTTGGAACCACTGAGTATTATTTTCAAAAACTTTTTTAGCGTAAAATATCGGCTTTAACTCGTTAAACATTATACGGGGCAATTTTTCCATTTTCGACCCTCGGGGGCAGAAATTGGGGGGGTTTTAATTTTTGGAAAATTTTGGAACCACCATTTTGGAACCACCCCTTTGAACGCTGCTAAAAAGCTTTCTACAGTTCATTAGTATTTGAAAGACCTTCATCCTACCAAATTTTCAGCTCAATAAAAGTTTTCGCTGGTACTCAAAAATCCAATTTTCCAATTTTTCGTAATTTCGATATTTTGGGAACCCCTGGAAAACTGTAAACCTGCGATTTGCGCCAAATGACAGGTTTTGAGGTATATATTCAATAACTTAGGTGAAAAAGTTGAATTAAACTCCCTGTCTGTTCGTAATTTTGAACCCCTTTTTTTAGAGCCCCCACTTTAGGCACCGCTAAAAAAAACGTTTATGCACATTTTTTCAAAAAAATTGAAGAATTTACATTTGAAACACACTAGCAAGCGCTCGATAATTTTTCATTTGATTTTTCCTGTAACTTTCAAAATTGAGCTTTTTTGGGTCAAATTCTGAGATTTATACTTACTTCGTTGAAATCGTGAAAACGTGATTTTAATGTCTTTTCAAAGAGTTAAATCTCAGAATTTGACCAAAAAAAGCTCAATTTTGAAAGTTACAGGAAACATCAAATGAAAAATTATCGAGCACTTGCTAGTGTGTTTCAAATGTAAATTCTTCAATTTTTTTGAAAAAATATGCATAAACGTTTTTTTTAGCGGTGCCTAAAGTGGGGGCTCTAAAAAAAGGGTTCAAAATTACGAACAGACAGGGAGTTTATTCAACTTTTTCACCTAAGTTATTGAATATATACCTCAAAACCTGTCATTTGGCGCAAATCGCAGGTTTACAGTTTTCCAGTGGTTCCCAAAATATCGAAATTACGAAAAATTGGAAAATTGGATTTTTGAGTACCAGCGAAAACTTTTATTGAGCTGAAAATTTGGTAGGATGAAGGTCTTTCAAATACTAATGAACTGTAGAAAGCTTTTTAGCAGCGTTCAAAGGGGTGGTTCCAAAATGGTGGTTCCAAAATTTTCCAAAAATTAAAACCCCCCCCAATTTCTGCCCCCGAGGGTCGAAAATGGAAAAATTGACCCGTATAATGTTTAACGAGTTAAAGCAGATATTTTACGCTAAAAAAATTTTTGAAAATAATACTCAGTGGTTCCAAAAGTTCTTCTTTTATTCGCAACTTTGGGAACCCCTGGAGCCCAAAAAATGGTCATTGTGGGTCAACTAACCACGGATTCGTATTTGGGGTATTTATTGCAACAATTTAAGAGTGGTTCAGTCGATAACTGTCTGGGGCCAAAAAATGGCCTTATCGATACTCCTCCTTTACAATTCTAAAAATATAATAAAATAATGAAATATTGAATTTTAAAATTTTTATAAAAAAAATAACGAAAACAAACTTAAAATATTTATTTGAACTTTTTTGAGGGGGAGGGGACAACTCTGAGCATCACACTACTTCAAGTCACAATTTTTTCTGATCAAAGAATAATTTTTTTGCGATTTAACGTTCGAAAATGGATGTTTTGAAAAATTTAGCACTGAACACGTTTTTCAATATTTATTTGATCTTTTGTAGGGGGGGGGGGGGTACTTACAAGGAGAGTGTCAATGTTACTTCAAGCCACAATTTATTCTGACCAAATTTAAAATATGTAAGATGTAACTTTACAAATTGAATTGATTTTTAGATCGAAATTTATCAAATTTAAATAGAACTGAGTACTTAAATGAAAAAACATTCACAATAGAAAAAAATGAATAAGTAGGTACCTACTTGATTTTAAAGTGAAAAAATATAGAACTTTTTGGCCATTTTGGCAAAAAAAAATGCATAGAGAATGTTAAAAAGAGAGGAAATAGGACTGATAGTCTCAGATTCCCAGAAATTTTGGCAGAGGAAAAACTTGATGGTACAAGAACCCTTCAAGAATAAAATGTCAGAAAACTGAAGATTGAGAATGAAAAGTGAGTTCTTCATCAAAAAGTCTCGGTTTTTTCTGTCATAATTTTAAAATTCCACGCAGAAATTACAAAATTTATCCTTTTTTTGAAAAATGAAAAAAAAATGGATTACCTAATCCAATTTTGTGTAAATATTTAATAAAAGAATTAGGGCTACTACATTTGTGGTTTAACTAACTTACTATAGCGTACGTAAAAAAAAGATTGCCCCCTCCTATGACAACTTGAAAATTTAAAAATATCCATTTTCTTATCATCATTCAACCGACCCCTACGAAATAGCAAGTCTCTTTTCTTCTCCCGCAAAACTGCTCTGCACTGTTTTCAGTTTCTAGAGCACTTCTTATACAACCAATACGTCTATCAAACAACAAAGATGAAAGGATTAGGATGAGATGATGAGACTCCAGTTACAGACTGTGTGTTACATTTATTCACAGTTAGATAGTCGCGAAGGTGATACAGGTGTAATGGTGTTGTGATTTCACTTTCGCAACATAGTGGCACGCATCCACAGTAAAAACTTATTGTATTTGGTATAGGGATCGTTCAGTATGAGGCTGTTAAAACTTAGTAAGGTTAATGCTGGTGCACCAAGACCAAGAGCATGCTTACTTGAGTACCTACGCACATAAGTTTTATAGTCGACTAGACTTCTAAACTCTAAAGATAGGTACCTGCGTCAATTACGATGAAGTAAATATGCAGATGGGTACTAGATCTACATGCATAGGTTACAGGAGGAACGACTAAATAACGGAACAGGTTGATTAAAATCGTCTTAGGCGACTATATAGCGGATAAACAAATGATTAATGAAACAACATCGCGCCACGCCGCCGACCCATCGAGGTATTCTTCTAGCCAAATGAAAAGACAACAGGAAACAGCAGGTTAAATTAAATGCAGATGATTGAACTAATGTCCCCGTATCGCGTTCGTTTCCTTTTCAACCAGCCAGACCGATTTCGATTCGACTGATAGTTTCACAAGTCAAGTTAAGTTACCAGTGTTATATAGGTTATAAGCAGCAGATACACGCATCTTCATCTACATCTTTGCATCGCTACATCGTCCTATCAGCATATACACGAATACCTACATCGCCATTGCGATGCGTTTGACCATCGTTATCGCAATTTCTTTGGTAAGTTGAAAATTTTCTTTTTTTTATATTTTTCCGAATCCCTCCCCCCTTTTACCCACTGGCACTTTTCGATAGTGAATGTCAATCGCGTTTTGTGGGGTATTGGTACCTACTAATATGTAGTTTGATCGCTACCACCGTAACCAAAATTTCAAGTTCCAAAGTGGATTTTTGGAAATTTTTTGAAAATTTAAATTATTTAAAAACCCTAGTTTTTTTTATGAAGTTAGTAGGTGCTCATTTTTGTAGTGTAGTGAATCAATATGCATACTTAATTACTTCAATTCACCTACTACTCATCAGTTTTGGGCCATTTTGGAGCCTCCAGCAATTTTTCAATTTTATCCAGAAAGTTCGAATAGTTCCTGGAAGCCCAAAAAAGTCAAAAAATTTTAAAGCCTGAAATTGTCAGAAGCGGTCCCCTGAATAACCCTTAAAAGTTATCCCCCTCCCTCCAAACCCACGCTAATTTTGATTTTTTCATGTTTTCTGAAAGGGTACCCCCGGATAAGATAGCCAAAATGCCCTTAACCACGGATTTCGATGAAACTCACAGGGTATGTATAGTACCCCCAAAAAATGATTTTGGGCCCATAACCCGCTCCCCACCCCACCTCCCTCAGGCAGGGGGGCCAAAAAACGCGTTTTTCAGGGGGAAAATTCTGCATCAGCGAGTAATTGAGATAAATTTATTCTGTAAACGAATATAGTTAGAGGATGCATGGGGGTACCTCCCTGAATTTTTTCAGAATTTTTCATCGCATGGGGGGAGAAGGAGGGACAAAAGAAAACTTTAAATCGACATTACTCCGGAACGAAAAAACATACCAAAACGATTTTTTCGTCAAATATGTATTTTTAGGTCTACTTTTTATAGAAATCATCACCCGCCCATTTGGAGTGGTGGGTCAAGCTCAAAAGTTCAAAAAACTCTCAAAAAACCACGTTTTTCACGTTTTTTTCCAAAAATATGGACAAATGGCCGACATCGAAGAGAACCAAGTTGTTCAGCGTGAAATTTTACCTCAGAATGTGTAATTGAAAATTCATTTATACCGCGCGATCGTACGGTAAAACTACACGCGCAGAAGTACATATTTTTGCTTATAAGTATGTATCAAGATAGCTGAAAGGGTATTCCTGAGTAAAATAGGTGAAATCCCCCTGTCCTCAGATTTCTGAAACTTTAATGAAACATCGTTGGGTACCTTTAAAAAAAATGTTGGAGCCAAAAAAATTCCCCGGGATCATGCTTCAACGAGTTTTGAAAAAAAAAAATGTTTTGAATTCACTCAAAATATATGAAGGAGACAGTATAATGAAAGTACATACATATTCAAGATTCTGCGTCGATCTATGCTATTGCCGTAAAAATCCAAGCGCACTTTTAGAGTTCTACTGAGCGATTAAAAATTTGCAAAGTAGTGAAAATATTTTCTTCGTTATTGTTTCGCTTGAAGGATATATTTTTGAAACTGAGGAAATATTTTGGAACGCAGTGACGCCAAAAAATCGAGAAAAATTGCAAAAAATTCCTAACTTGTGGGTAATTTTTCGAAATTGGCAACAACATAAAAATAATAGCATAGAATGGACGCAGAATTTCAAATAATTTCATTTGGGACTGGGTCGTCATTTTTCTCAAAACAATTGGGTACAGGGGCTACACAATACGGTTTTTTCGAAAATACCCCCAACTTTGAGGGCTCATGTTTTCCATTTAGGGGCACGTCTAGAGCTAGAATTTTTCTGTACAACTACGGTTTTTGCTGTAATTTGAAAAAAATTCAGTTTTTTCCCCATTATTTCGCGATCCACCAAATCTACTAGGGAGGTATACTTATTGTGTTTTCAATGTACTTGGTAGGTAACCCACATAAAAATTTAATGGTCGAAACCAAAAAGAAACCTTTCTGATAGTTTTGAGTTAGATACTATGTACTTGAAAAATACTTGTAATTGAAGAAAATCTTGATTAAGAAGTTACATGGCGTTAATTGCGCTATAATGAAGCATACCTCTCCACAATGAGACCGTTATGAGAATCCAACTGCAAATCAAACTTCATATTCGTGTTCAGCGAGTTCGATTCATATGATAACGATACCCATATTGTCAATCTACTTTCGCCCCAAAATTTGTGAGAGGGGTGCATATGGCCCCAAAATTGGAGTTTCAAGATGTTAGTTGGTTTTCTATTGTTTTTGGAGGCCAGAATGCAAAATTACAGATCGCTTTTTTCTGGTGGTGCCGTGACCCAAAAAACACAATTTTGAGTGTATTTTGAGTTTATGAAGATGGCCCACTTGGAGGGAAAATTTGAAGAAAAAAAATACCAATTATAGGTAGATAGGTAGTACTCATGCTGATATATTTTTGAAAAAAAAATCATGTGCTTGAATTAGGCTTGAAGATACGGCAGTTTCAAATTTTCTTTTGTCAATATCTTCCTCCTTGGGAGCCAACAATTTTTGAAAAATTTACGTTGCTAGAATCATATCTTCTTCAAGTACATATTTTGAGTGAATACAGATTTTTTTTCAAAACTCGTTGAAGCATGATCCCTCTCCCAAAAAAAAACGTTTTTTCGCTAATGTGAGCAAGGGAGGTGGGGTGGGGGAATTTCTTTGGACTCCAACAGTTTTTTAAAGGTACCCAACGATGTTTCATTAAAGTTTCAGAAATCTGAGGACAGGGGGATTTCACCTATTTTACTCAGGAATACCCTTTCAGCTATCTTGATACATACTTATAAGCAAAAATATGTACTTCTGCGCGTGTAGTTTTACCGTACGATCGCGCGGTATAAATGAATTTTCAATTACACATTCTGAGGTAAAATTTCACGCTGAACAACTTGGTTCTCTTCGATGTCGGCCATTTGTCCATATTTTTGGAAAAAAACGTGAAAAACGTGGTTTTTTGAGAGTTTTTTGAACTTTTGAGCTTGACCCACCACTCCAAATGGGCGGGTGATGATTTCTATAAAAAGTAGACCTAAAAATACATATTTGACGAAAAAATCGTTTTGGTATGTTTTTTCGTTCCGGAGTAATGTCGATTTAAAGTTTTCTTTTGTCCCTCCTTCTCCCCCCATGCGATGAAAAATTCTGAAAAAATTCAGGGAGGTACCCCCATGCATCCTCTAACTATATTCGTTTACAGAATAAATTTATCTCAATTACTCGCTGATGCAGAATTTTCCCCCTGAAAAACGCGTTTTTTGGCCCCCCCCCTGCCTGAGGGAGGTGGGGTGGGGAGCGGGTTATGGGCCCAAAAATATTTTTTGGGGGTACTAAACATACCCTGTGAGTTTCATCGAAATCTGAGGTTAAGGGCATTTTGCCTATCTTATCCGGGGGTACCCTTTACAAATTTTGATAAAAAAAATTATTGTTGACCTGGCACTCCTGGAATTCCCCCCCCCCCCCGGGTAATTACTTGAAACAGTTGACAGGGTGCCCATAAAGCACTAACAAAAGTTGTAAGTCCTAAAGTTCATTTTTGGCCTTTCCAGAGAAATTTGAAATTTCTGGAGAACATTGAAAAATTTCTGGAGACTCCCGAATGGCCCAAAACTATAGAAGCTGTTAATGTTCGGGAGTTGAATTTAAAGAATTATTCGCATTGGTTCAATTTTCTCAAAAAATTTATATTTTATGAAGGAGTTTGAAAATCCTCTCTGAAACAGTTTTTTTGAATTTTCGCCAAAAATCCAAAACCGAACTTCAACACCTGGAATTTTGGTTGTATAGGAATTTTAGGACATATGCTCTTTTGCTCTGGTTTGGTTCCGTTCAAATCAGAGAGTGTGTAGAGTTCAGAAGGTTCCGATGGTTTCCCTTTTCAATTTGCTTTCAATTCAGGCCTATCCCGATAATAATGCAAGTTGGTAAACCAACTTAAAAATTCGATATTTTTATTTGATATTCACAGAGTGGATTGATTTACGGTTGGGTTGATGGTAGAGCCACCTTCTCAAGACTAGACGACTCTGGTTCTAATTTCGAATCCATTGCAGCAGAATTTCCCATACAACAACCAGCTCAAAATGAAAAGGAGTCAGAGCTGCCGAAAAATATAAAAAATGGGTAAAAAATTTTGTTTTCTCATTTTTATACCCTAACGTAAGGGCCGTTTCTTCCCCTCTCCTCCCTTCCTCCAAAAAAACAAAAGTACTAGTACCTTCCCTACTATTAAGGGTTTCACACTGACAACTGCTGTTTTGAACCAATATGCAATTTGAAACTTGGTGTGAAAGTGGAAATACTTGAGGGTGATCAGTAATCACTCAGAATTTTTTCAAATTTTTTTGACCTCGACAACAGCCTAAAAATCCATTTTGAAAATTTCAAAATCAATATGGGGAAGAGTCCAAAATCTGAAAAAAGGGCAAAAAAATAGTTTTTAAATTTTTCACTGTATTTTTCAAGCGGTATTCGCTGCTCTATGGCCATAAAACGTTTTGAAAAGCAATTTTGCTGTCATTTTGTGACATCTCAAGTCGTTTAAAAAATCCAATTGCTTACAAATTCACACTCAAGAGTCAAAATAAGAGCAAAAACTTTTTAGGAACTACAAGCTGCAATCGAACGACTGCTCAAATCGTTAACTAATTAGCACGAATAACAATTTTTTTTCAGAATTTTCAATTTCAAGGATAAATTAGAAAAGAACTTTGCACTAATTCAAAAACGTTTCTTTCGAAAACGTTCCCATAAAAAAATCATCAATTTCAAAAAGCTCAGACCATCAATAGGGATACGTTCCATTTTCACAGCCCCACAAATGAAAATAAAAAATCCTAACAATAAAATGAAAAAATGAAATTTAAAAAAAATGAAAACCAATCAAAAACGAAAAAAGTTTAAAAATTAATTTTATTCCAAACCAAAAAATTAAAATCCAAAGAACCTAAAACCAAAAAACCAAAAAAAAAACACACATTTGAAAATTAAAACCCTTTACATCCAAAACCAAAGAAATTCAAGTAAAAAATTGAAAAATAAAAACATAAAGCAAAGCTTCAAAAACAAAACAAAAATTTAAAAATAATTCAGTAATAATTCCAAGTCAAAGAATTGAAATCCAAAGAACCTAAAAACAAAAAATCAAATAAAAACACAAATTTGAAAATTAAAACCCTTCAGATCAAAAACCAAAAAAATTGAAAAACAAAAGCATAAAGCGCAGCTTCAAAAACAAAAGCGAAAACTAAAAACCAAAGAACCTAAATAGAAACATTCAAAAGTCAAAAGCCCTCAGATCCAAAATGAATGAAATTGAATATGCAAAGCCTTAAACCCAAACCAAAAAACTTCTAAAAAAAATCTCTTGAAACAGAGTCGAAAACCGAAAACAAATATCCTTGCAAACAGAAACGGACACTAAAAAACGATTTTTAAAAAAATCAAAAACTGAAGATCAAAATATCTTCAAACGATAAACAAAAAAAAATTACCATCACAACCTCCAAATATAAAAACCCAACAACAACGAAAACTTATGGCTACAAAAGTGAAACAGCCTCGAAATGAAAACAAAAAATTCTAAAAACTAAATCAATCATAAGAAAACGAAGTCGAAAAATGAAAATAAAAAAAATAAAAAACTACAAAAAAATCCAAAAATATAGATTCTAAAATCAAAAAATTAAATCCTTCATTTTGAAGAAAAATCGAAAACTAAAAACATCAAAACGACGGAAATTACGAAATAAACAAAAATTCTAAAAATGAACTCAAAAACATGGAAAATATAATCTAAAAAAAAAAAAATAGGGAGCCAAAAACTAGAAAATTTTTTCCGATTTTTTGGAAATTGTGAAAAATGACCAAAAAATTGGCACTACTGCGTTCCAAAGTATTTCCCCTGTTTCATAAATGACATCTTTAAATATTTTGACATAATTAATGAGAAACATTTGCCAAGAAAAAATTTTCAAAACACAATTTGTCCAAAAAATTAAGAGGTTTACAAACTTTTATTCGCTCATTAGAACCCTAAAAGTCATCTCGGATTTTGGAGGTTGTGGCCTAGATCGAATCAGAATCTTAAATATTTTCATTCAGGAACTTCTTAATTTTTTGAACAAGTTCGTGTTTTGAAAAATTTTTTCTTGGCAAATGTTTCTCATTAATTATGCCAAAATATTGAAAGATGTCATTTATGAAACAGGGGAAATATTTTGGAACGCAGTAGTGCCAATTTTTTTGGTCATTTTTCACAATTTTCAAAAAATTGAAAAAAATTTTCGCATTTTTTCAACAATGCTCTCTCTTTGAGGGTCCATTTTTCCCACCCATGGGTACCACTGAAGTTGAAATTTTTTCTGAGTAATTTTCAACTCAAAATCAGAACCTCTTTAGGATTTGGTCAAAATCCGTCGACTTTTTTTCGGCGATGCAGCCTACAGCACTATATCTAGCCTTCATTCTTATCAATTCTGTTTCCCTCGATGAAATCCCAGATTAGGTACATATTTCGATGGGTACTTCCCCATCGTTCCACATAAATATCTGCACAATATCATCTACAGTTACCTATTAATTCTTTTCAATTCCACTCCAACAGGCGAACGCGAATCACTCGCGCATCTCCAACCACATTCGACTCTCCTATGAAAATCGTCACAGACGACTACGAAGTACAATTCAAAAACGTCTCCTCCGACAACGTCTTACCAAGCAGCCTGATTCGCAAAATCGTCTCAATCCTGGGCAGAAGAACATCTCAATCAGGTTCAGCAACTCCAACTGGTACTCCCAGCTTATCAGCATCTAACGACGCCAACAAACAATTATTCGGCGGCAAACTACCTCCATTTATCGAACGAATAATCCAAAGAATACAAAACTACTTCTCGGTGTACAATCCACCCGAATACTTCGACAGCAATCGACCCCCAGCAACGACTGTGGCAGATGGACAACACTCGGCGATCACCTTGATCTGCTCAAATTCCAGCACCGGATCGGTTTCGTGCAATGAGATGGGCGGTTCTGAAGAACAAGAAGAAGATTCCGAGCAAGGCGAGACATTAGAAGTATGCGATGGGGCAGCATCTTTGAATTCAGCCGAAGAAGAAAACACCATCGGCATTGGCAGTGGTGGAGACGAGGCAGCTTCCCAACAAGAAGAGTATAACGTGGTTGTAACCCATACCATTGTGCAAGACAGCTCATTAAACGTGTATTCGCCAATTCCGCCACCGGCTCCGGTGCCCATCGCAGCAGATGCCACGCAAATGATCAGCAACGTGGTAGTAATTTTAGAACCAGCTGCGGGCCAATATTCGCCACCACCTCTGGACAATCCGGATAAAAAAAAGTTCTATGTTTATGTAAATCCGACTAAAAATCAGGCTCAGAAGTTGAAAACAGCCACCGAAAGCGCAGAAGATGCTGATAAAGTGGAAAATTTCCAACCTTATGCCAACACGACTTACACGGTTATTATTCGAGGCGATCAATTACAAGAATACAATACGAATCTGCAAAATGCCAGCAGTGCTTCTTTAGATCCTGAAATCGCCATCTACATTCGTAACTCGAACTCGACTAAGAATAAGTTGAAAAAATGTAAATTACCGTCCCAGCCAACTGAACAGGACAGTGCAGATTGCGAACAAAATGCAAACGCATCCGACCAATCATTGACGAGTAGATCTGCCAGTACGATTGGCGAATTGATCAGCAATGCGGATGGTGAGGAGGATGCCAGCTCGGTGAGAATAGCGGAGGTGAAAAGTAACGAAAATAATTCCAATAAAGTACCGAATATCAACTTGATGCTGGTACCACCCAATGATCAACAAAAGTCTAAGAACAAATCTTGCGCGAACAAGAACAAAATCAAAAATCCTCAGCTTCAGTATTATGTACTAAAGCCAGATAATGGTAATAAGATTAAAACGGATGAAAAAGAAAAACCAACGTATTACTTGCAGAAGACTAATATCGATGCTGGAACTCTTTCTCAAACTTATCTGCCACCATATCCGTCATCATCGGTACAAGAACCGCAACGAGGAGATGAATCTTCTCCTTCATCTGCAGATTCGTTTACAACTTCTTCCTGAAATTATGATGGGAGTTTGATTTCCTTAAATTAATTTATTAATTCATTCAACTGTTTATTTATTTATTCATGTACCTTATTTATTTTTTTATTTGTTTGTCTGTCTAATTTAATATATGGATCGTTGTTGTTATTGTTATTGTATACCCAGTGATCGAAATCGAAACGATTGAACAGTACAAGTTTTGATTTCATTGGTTCACTGAAATGACTCATTTCATTTCATACATCTACCCTGTACAAGAAATTGACATCAATATTTGTGTTTTTAACCCATAAAAAACGAAGAGCTATTTTGAAGATGTTGATTTTCAGTGGATCTCTTACTAATAACTTAATCATGTAGGTAACTCATGAACTGAAAACATATTGATTCAGACAATTTATTACAAGTGGATTTATATCCTTATATCACATTTTTATTCACAATAAATTTCTGATGATAAAAAAGGGAGGGGATCTAAATATGCCATTTTCATTCACTTTCGGATGTTTATGTTACATATCATTTTTAAAATTAGGGTACGGCGGGTGCGTTCGGTGGCGGTAATGAGATAGGGGCTAGAATACCATGGACGACTTGAACTCTTCGGACATCACGAGGAAACCCAACTTCAGACAATATCCGATAAATGCTACTATCATCATAATTGAATGGGAACGAAATTTGTTGACGGGCTGATGGACTGGAATCGGGGTACAGGGCGCAAATCGTCTCAATAAATATACTCTGATCGATATGAGCAACTGATGCTCTAAAACTGGTCAATTGAACGTTCGTGGAATAAGGTGGATCTGGACATGTAAGTATTAAAGTCCATTTTAATCGGTGTTCGTGGTTCCCGTTCCTATACTGATGCGGTAGAAATATTTCCTCCAATTCTTGTAGTCTATCCTCAACTTTCACACTCAAGAGAATAATATCACGTTTTTTCTATAAAAACCAAAACGAAAGTTATTTGTGAGAGCAAGGAGCGAACTTTGGCCTGTTGAATAGAAAAACAATGAAGAGAAAACATAGAAAAACGATGATGATTCACTTACCATCAGATAAACCTGCAACTTCCCAACCTGTTGAGCGTATTTTAAACTCCTTTGTTTTTCTGCCAACAACAGTTCGCTGAGCGTTTGGACTTTTCCTAGAAGAAACCCAATGTCATTCTCCATTATTATAATAATTCAGAATAATTAGAAAACTTGGAAAAGAAAGAGAACGACCGAAACACCGAAACTTATGTCGCGAACAGTGCTGTGGAGGCGTGGATAACTCTTATCAGATTGTCAACTCAATGCGCCACTGTGCTGAGCTAGTGTCGCTATGTCGCCTTGTAGCCTTCTGATTGGCTATGAACTACCACCTGATGACCTGACTTTGACCTAACTCAAGCGTCAAGCCTGACAGTGACTGCCAGTCTCAAGACAGTCAAGTCTCTCAACATTTGCAAAAATTTGCAAAAAAAAAAAACAATTTTGAATTTTGATTTTTTTTCAAAGCTCTTATTGACTCATTTCATATACCCTGCGGTTTTTACCTATAAAAATTGAAAAACGAAGAAGCTATTTCGAAGATGTTGATTTTCTATGGATCTCATAAATTAATCATGTAGACAACCTCATCAAGTCATGAACTGAAAACATTACGACTTGGACTTACATTTTTATTTACAATAAATTCTTGATAGATACATAATACAAAAAGGGAGGGGATTCAAATACCTACGCTTTTTACATTTACAAATTTAGATTCAGTCTTTTCGAATGTTACATATATTATTATTTTTTAAATTAGGGTAGGACGACGGGTGCGGCCGGTGGCGGTAACAAGATAGGGGCTAGAATACCATGGACCACTTGAACTCTTCGGACATCAAGAACACTCGAAAAACCAGCATCGATGGCCAGCATCCGATAAATACTATTATCATCATAATTCAAAGCAAACCAAATTCGTTGACGGGCTGTTGGACTAAAATCGGGGTACAGACCGCAAACCGTATCAATAAATATATTCTGATCGATATGAGCAACTGATGCTCTAAAACTGATCAATTCAACGTTCGTGGAATAAGGTGGATCTGGACAGGTAAGTATTAAAGTCCATTTCATTCGTCGTTCACGGTTCTGGTTCCTCTTCCTATACTGATGAGGTAGAAACATTTCCTCCAATTCTTCTATTCTAGCCTGAACTTTCATAATCAAGAGAACATCGTCACGTTGCTTCTAAAAACCAAAACGAAAGTCATTTGTGAGAGCAAGGAGCAAACTTTGGCTTGTTAAGTGTTAACCCCAGAAAAACAATGAAGAGAAAATAAGAAAAACTGTGATGATTTACTTACCTGTTGAAACTGCAAACTCGCGATCTCCTGAACGTATTTAAAACTCCTTTGTCTTTCTGCCAACAATAGTTCGTTGAGCGTGTGGATTCTTCCTAAAAGTTCAAACCTAATATTTTCATCCTCCATTATTAATTATTATTATAAATCAGAATAATGAGAATAAATAAATAAGAATAATTTAGAAAAGAAACTAGATGTTGTTGTCGCGAACAGTGCCTGATAACTCTTATCAGATTGTTACTCAGTGCTGCCACTGCGCTGAGCTTGTCACATTTTTCAGTCTGTCAACATTGCAAAAAAAATTTTCTAAAGCTCTTTTTTTTAGAGTTTCAAAACTTCAAAAGTTCAAATAATTATTTTTCATTTAGAAAGTGCTAGAGACGTAGAACACTAAACTTCAGCTTTGATATTTTCTTGACACGATGTCAGGAAGCTTTTTTAATTTTTTTTTTTTTTCAATATCTGTCAAAAAAAGTGAGACTTTTGACTTTTCGGAATTTTCTGCAAAAAATTGGGCATTTTGCTTGTTTTTAGTAAAAAGCAAAAAAATTTTATCGTTTTTAAGAAAACGAGCAAGATTTTGACAAATTTTGTAAAAGGAAAGACTTTTTGAAAATTTTCGGCAAAAAAGCTAGAATTTAGGACAATTTTTTTTTCAAGGAAGTTTGAAATGTTTGAAAAAGGGTAAAAATTTTCAGCTATTTTTATTTTCCTAAAGGCTAAAACACAAATTTTTGTGAATTTATTGAAAAAATTAAGATTTTAACAATTTTAGCGAATAGCAATAGCAATATTATTGGTTAAAACATATTTTTTCGCTGTTTCGGTCAAAAAAGCGAGCACTTTTGTACAATTTTATCAAAAATAGGATTTATTTTGGAATAAGGAATTTTATTCAAAAAATTATCCGTTTTACGTTTTATTAAAAAGCAAAAATTTTTGTAATTTTGGAAAAAGCAAAAATTTTTGTAATTTTTGAAAAAGCAAAACAAAATGCTTTGAGGAAATGCCCTATACCTATCTACAGAAGAGCTGGAATTTTGATTTGAACAATCAGTTTAAAAAAGGAAGACTTTTTAGAATGTTTGAAGAAATAGTGAAATTTTACAGTAATTTTGCAGTAGGAACACAAATTTTTGTAAATTTTTTGAAAAAAGTAAGCAAAGCTTTGTGGCAATTTATTTTAGACAGTTTTGACTTTTGAGTAAAAAGTCAGATATTTTAGAACTTTCTGCACTAAAAAGATGCAATTTTTGCAAATTTTTGAAAAATTTAGAATTTTGTCAATTTAAGGCCGTAAGCATGAATTGAAGACTTTGACAAATTCAGAAAAAAAGAAGAAAATTTAATAACGTATGTCATCAGGGCACAAAAAATGAGATATTTTCGCAATTCCTGTCAAAAAAATGAGACTTTTGAACAATTTTTGGAAAGGAGTGAGACTTTTTGGGATTTTCTGCAAAAAGACGACAACTTTTAGCCATTTTGCTAAAAATCAAAAATTTTATGTCATTCTTGAAAAAAGCAACATTTTTGACGACGAAAATCAAGACAGGCAATTTTAGCATAAGTTTTGGAGAAAAATAAAACTTTTTAGCAACTTTACGAGAAATTGAGAATTTTTGTAATTTTTTGGCAAAGAATCTCAAGACTGGCAATTTAGCAAAAAGCAGAACGTTCGCTATTATAGTGAAAAAAGCGAAAACTCTGGACAATTTTGAGAAAACGAATCCGTATCGAACTGAATTCCGACGAATTCTGCTCCAATTTGTATTATATTTTTTATTCAACATTTCAAGGTGAAGTTTTGTTGTAGGTTTTCTTTTCGAATACAATACCGACTTCGTATACAATGAAGGTTTGTTTCATGTTTGTAAATTCAAACAACACACTCGGTTCTCTGTTCAAAGTAATACTCGAGGCTAGTGAGAAAAATATATTTTCAGAAACTATTACAGTTATAATGTAAAACAACGAAATAATAAGTTTATTTATTTAAAAATAATAATACAAAATAAATACACAACAAGAAACAGGTGAAAATTCACAACAAACACGCGGATTTATTCTGTATGCACGATAAGTAAATAACAAATAACAACCAATTGCATGAATTTATACACAAAACATAATACGCTAGGTATATCGATTTGCAACAATAATAATACAAAATTCAATCGCAAAACGAGAAAAAAATATAACTAAGAAGAAAACATTTCACTAAGTAGTAGGTATAAGGTACTCGTACATTACATACGGTCAGGAAAAAAAATATTGGGGATGTATTTAAAAAGAGAGGGTTTGTTTTAAAGTATATTAGTTTCAGTGGTCAGTTAATATAGTATATTCAACTTAAAACATATAAGGAATTTTCCGACGACAAAAAAAAAATATATGTAGCAGAAAATTACGTAACAAAAAAATAATAAGTAACGAGAAGAAATAATACCGTTATAAAGAATACACTAATATTGGGTGCAATTAGTGAACGCGTATAACTAATACGAATAAAACGAAGCTTTTTACCCCTTCGTGATATTCGTTTAACAGTTAGCAAAATTTATCACTTGGATAAGGAACAAAATGTGTAATACTTTATGTCGAGTTTATCATTTGTTTTATTATTGTTCGAAATCGAATTTCCTGACGCGGACTCGCTGCTTGTAGTGATACTCTTTTAAGAAATTCTTCAACGTTTTGGGTAATTGGAGGTAATTAATCTTATCGTAACTTACACGACTGCAAATTACACCCCGGCAAAGATTTTGAAGCGAGAATGGGAAATTGCGATGAAGCGGTATCGTCAGCATTGGTTCGAAGAACATACAAGATGTTGGATCTTTGTAATGCGCAATTAATCCGCAAACAGTGGGCGATGAAAATACACCGGGGTCGTGAGAATCGAAACTGAATCTGTGATTCCATTGTTCGATACGAGCATGGAGGGAGCGTTCGTATTTGCGAAAACTGACCGAGAATAGGTACTCTTCTTGGGCCGAATCGCGGAGCAAGAACGTACCTTCGGGTTTATTATCTAGTAATCGTTCAGCCTCGTAACGATCCATCTTACCCCAATAAAACGAAGACGAGATTATTTGCATTAAATCTGGTACCAAACAGTGCATGTAATCGACCTGCGTATGGACCGATTTAGATACGTCGATTTGCGATAGAGCCGATAACGACAGTGCTGATTGGAACAGCGCCGTTAAATTATCGATATTTAAATTCGTCGGGCATACTAATTCGATAGCGTGTTTAGGACTGAACCCAGGCGGAGGATCGACTCCTTCGGCAATCTCTCGAGCTCGCTCTAAACGTGCTCGTTCGTCGCAATCTTCAATCGGGTAATTCTCCGGATTGAATTTGGATAAATCGATAACTGGTTCGGTAGTACTTTGAGCTGGTGTATCTTCTTTACTCGAACTATCGTCGTCGAGGTTCTTCAATTGTACGAGGTGTTGCTTTGGTACGAATATTGGTAATCCCGAAGGTACGTCTTCGCTGCTCAAAGGAGTAGCTTCGGTTCGACGGTAACCGGTGCATACGCAATCGGTTTCTTGACTTTTACCAGCGATTTCAGGTTCTGAGTAAGTACTACTTGAGCTAGCAGCGCTCTTTAAACGTGGACAGTTGAACTTCAATACCCAATGGCTTTTCTTTTTCTTGCTAACGGTACCGTCTTGATTTTGGTGTTTTTTACGAGACGATTTTTTCTCAACTTCGGTAGGTTGGGGTTCGCCGATGAAGAGTTGGACAGATTTACTCCTTTCGAACTTGACGATCGGTTCGGTAGAGTTGTTGGGTATATCACTGGTGTTAGTACTGGTATTGGTGTTGGTGTTGGTATTGGAATCGTTGAGTTGCTCGCAACTTATGTAAATGTTTTCGAAATGTTGCTGGTGGGTTTCGCTGGCATCGTCTGGGTTGACTTTGTCTGCGACGACGATGTCGGTATCTGTTTCTTTACTAATCAGAGTTACCTTGTTGTCATCCATTGTGGTATTTTTTTGTTTCAGAATCTGCTTCAACGTACTAAGTCTCTGACCCATTATATCATAGTCAGCCGAAAGGGCTTCGATGACGGTACGTTAGAAATGTTGTTCATTGTATGAGAATCGCGTTAGAAATGAATTTTCGACGTTTGAAACAATATTAAAAACGACAATATATTATTAGATTATTAAGTATTTTTATCACAGAGAGAGAGAGTGTAGACGTAACACACAGTACTGGCACTTTCACACTTACACCCACGACACGACGACGACTGCGAGCTACGGTTGTTCGAATATGAGCGAGACTTTCATCGTTTGACGTTGTTACAGCTCGATTAAGACATAATTAAATCAGCTAGAGATTAATTAATAAAACAAACTTTTCGATTATGAATCATGATGATTGAATAATACGAGCATTATTGTGATAGGAAACGAACAAAGATAATAAAAAAATAAATAGGCCTTCCTCTATCAGAGCCTGTTTTGTCAGTTTGGAGGTGGATGGGGTGCACTGAATAAATTTGACTAGAGTTGTGTTTGTCGTGTTTTACTTTTACTCGTGTCAGTGATCACTGATCAGCATTGATTTTTTTTACGCTGACCAGTAATCATGCAATGTTCAAAAAAAATTCAAATATATGGAAAAATCGTAATATAAACTGAAAAATATGAAATAATTTGGAGAGGGAATAAAACATGCCCCCAAAAAAAGAAATTACAAAAAAATCTACGTTTATATTATACTCGAATGTTAAACGTTTTCAATTATTATTCGTTTTAGTTTTTTTTTTCAATAGTACTATTGTCGTATTGTATTGTCTATTTTTCAATTTTGTTCATTCATTCATAGCATGATGGGAGTGATGGGTAATTGAATTTATCAAGTTTTTCGATGTGATTGGATTTTTTTATTCAAATGGGCTCGTACCTTACTCGTTTACTTTTCAAGTACCTAACAAAGTTTTAACAATGTGGTTATTAAAGTAAATTTTTTTTTTTTTTTGAAATTGTCAAAAATTTAATTTTTCTATACTTACATTTTGGAGAAGGAAAAAAATGAATAGGTACCTACATCATTTAATTTCATAATTTGCGAAAGTACGAGTATATTAGATAGGTAGAGGTACCTATACTGTTTATGCTTTTCCAACTGGCTATAGATAAACTTTTCAGGGTTACTGTTGTTACTGTTACTCTCTGCCTTTCACTGAAATTGTCAATCATACTTTCTGCCAAAAATAGAAAAAATTCTGCTTTCTGCCAAATCAGTTGTCAGGTTTCCACTTTTAAATACCTATGTCAATTTGAACTTTGACGATTCAAAGAAAAGTAGCCTATAAAGGCAACAAGTTTTCCTAAAATTATGCAAAAATACTGATTTTCCAAAAATTGCCAAAAGGTCTCACTTTAAGTTACGAAACAGAATCATTTGTTTGGCCAAATAGACTAATCCTTGAAAAAATCTTCAAATCTTGCTTTTTGCCAACGATTGTCAGAGATTGTCAAAAATTCTCACTTTTTCAAAAAATTGCTGTAAATCATCGTTTTTTGGCCAAAAATTTCAAAAACACCTGTTTTTTCTCAAAATTGTTCAAAATTTTCGCGTTTTGACCAAAATTGCGAAAAAGGTTTTTTTTTGTTTTTTTTTTTTCAATAAGCACTATAAAGACCCTTGTTTCATGCAAAAATTGTCAAAAACTTGTTTTTTTTTCAAAAATTGATGAAAATTGTCTTGCTTCTTAGCAATGTTGTTAAAAAATGTAATTTTTTTCAAAAATATCGAGAGGTTTCCTTTTTTAAGAAAATGTCCAAAAGTTTGGCTTTTTCACCGAAAATTTTCAAAAAAGTACTTTCTTTTGCATGAAATTGTAAAAGTCCTGCTTTTTATGTAGAATATTCTAGTTTTTTCAAAAATGACGAAAAATTTTGTTTTCCAACAAAATGGCTAGAAACTGTCGTCTTTTTGCAACAAATTTCAAAATGTTTCACTCTTTTCCAAAAATGATTCAAGAGTCTCGTTCTTTATCTTACAATTAGGATAAGAACTGCAAAAATACTTCGTTTTTTAACCACTAATAACCCAACTAAAAGGTTCTATCTACTTTCTGCTTAAATTGTCAAAGTCTAGTTTTCTGCAGAAAAGTGACAAAAACTATCGTGTTTTTGCAAAGTTTCCAAAATCCCAAAAAGTGTTCTTTTTTTAAAAACAATTTTCCAAAATTCTAGCTTTTATGTCGGAAATTTCCAAAAAGCCTTTCCTCTTGCTAAAATTTTCAAAAAACCTGCATTTTCTCAAAAATTTTCAAAAATTTCCACTTTTTTAAAATTGAAAAAAAATTCCAGTTTTTAGCAAAATTGCTAATTTTTTGAAGAAATTTCAAAGAACCTCACATTTTTTCAAGAATTATTCGTCTTTTTTTTTGTTTTTTTTTTTTTGACAGGAATGACCAAAAAATAGGTATTATTTTTTGCCCCCTAATTTCCTAACTACTTTTTTGTTTTTTCTAAAAATGTCGTAGTCTTGCACTCTTGCCTTTTTACAAAAATTCTCACTTTTTAGCAAAATTACAAAAATGTAAGTAGCCCTACCTATCTATTAACTTCTTTTTCTAGCAAAAAGTATCACTTTTTTGCCAATAATTCGCAAATGGTCTTGCTGTTCTCTTAGATGGCCAAAGTCTTACTTTTACCAAAAATTAATTTTTTCCTGAAATTGCAAAAATTCTCCTTTCGTTGCGAAAAGGCAAAAATTACGAAAAAGTTGCAAAATTAATTAGTCCATCTTTTAACATTGATTTTTCACAATGTTTTTAAAATTAATGATCAGACTCACCGACTGGTTTTTTGGTCATTTTTCTCTGCGTGTTGTTTTTTTTTTGTTTGCATTTTGGTCACTTTTTCGAGCTTTTTTAGTAGGTAACCAAAGTTACTTTTTTTTTGGAAAAAATTAGATGTGAGCCCTTTCATTTCCGTTTTGTATTTTGTAGGTATTCATCTATTCATATACCTATTATTAGTTGGAAAGTATCAATTAAATTAAAGCATATTGTGTCAATTATTTTGAATTTTTGATATTTTTTTCTTCAGATTTCAACTCTTTGATTTCGTGATTTTTTTAAAAATGTATTTGAAAACTCTTTGTCACTTCACTTCGCCCAAGAAAAAAATGCATCCCATTTACCAGCGAGCTGACAAAACAGGCTCTTTGTTGTACTTTCATTTTTATAACGCAAATATTCTGCTGAATTCGTTTTTTTTGAGAGAATTGAAGCATAATTTACAAAACTATGCCTCGATTCACTCAAAAATTAGTTGAATTGACGTTTAAATGTAAAATCAACTCAAATTTCAGCCTTGAAAACATAAAAGTTGGGGAAATTTCTTTCAACATCTCTATTAAATTTGCTATTAACCATTATCTCGAAACTAGCTCGAAACCGACAATTCGTCGAAATCAAATTTTTATTTTTATTTATTTACATTTTCTTATCTGAAAGAAGATAATTTTCGATAAGAAACATCACTAGACTGAAATATTTTTACATAATTTTGTAATTAAACGACTAATTAATTTGAATTTTGACCTTATCCTTGAATAATTAAAATAAGATAGCGTTCATGTATTTTCTTTTCACCCTTCCTGCAGTTTTATTCATCTTTGTGGTTTTATTTTGCGAATATTTCATCTACTATATCGTTTTGTATCAAGTAAGTACTCCACTCGAATGTTTAAATTTCACGTAAACACTCGAATTTATCGTAACTACGTACTTATATCGTTTATTATTTTGCAGTGTTCGTGGCCAATTCTGAAGAAACCCCTTGAAAATGGCACCTTAGTCCAGGTACCAGATGAAGATGTCCTGCGAGTAGCTTTAATAGCTGATGTCCACTTACTCGGTACTCGAAAAGGGCATTGGTTCGATAAACTGCGAAGGTAAGCTTTTTCTGAGCTACGTAAATGGTAAAACGATGAAATTTTAATAACTGGTTGGGAATTTCAGGGAATGGCAGATGTACATGTCGTTCCAGGCGTTGTTGGAGTTACATGATCCAGAAGTCGTGTTTATTTTAGGTGAGTTGATCATTTAACTTATCGAATTTATTGCATACTTAATAATCTGAAAATTGTCTCTTTTTCATAGGTGATATCTTCGACGAAGGAAGTTTTAGTCCAGATGAAGTATATTCGACTTACGTTAAAAGGTTTTTCCATCTGTTTCGAACCAATAATCGAACAGAACTATACGTTGTGGCTGGAAACCACGATATTGGTTTTCACTACGCGTAAGTTGACTCTCAGTTATTATCAGGGCTAGTGGGTTCGAAAAATCTTTCTAATTCGATACAATTTTTCGTCGCAGAATGCATCCTTATCTAGAGCACAGATTCAGCACAACTTTCAAAGCTCCATCCGTCCAGTTACTTACGAAGAAGAATGTTCATTTTGTACTAATCAATAGTATGGCTTTGGAAAAAGACGGTTGTCATATGTGCAACAAAGCTGAAGCACAAATTAAATACATCGGAAGTAATATTCCACTTTTACTTTTTATCTTGAGAAAAAAATTCGTATTATTAGTCGTACTCTTTTGTTTTTTTTTTAAAAGGTAGATTCAAATGCACAAACGGGACCGGAAAATGTTATCAAGGAATGCAGCTGAAAAGTTACTCGAGACCTGTGCTCCTTCAAGTAAGATTCTTCCATCTAGTTGTGTATTTATATAAACGAGTCATTTCATTAATTTTAATTATGCTCCAGCACTTCCCTCTGTATCGTGAAAGCGATGCTGTTTGTAACGAAACAGACGAAGCTCCTTATCCCGAAAAAATACAGAAATTCAAAGAAAAATGGGATTGTTTATCGCAAGAGGCAACCGATTTTGTAAGTTTGCTGTTTTCTTCTCATTTTTTACCTAGATTTTTTCCCCACGACCGGTTCTAATCGTGGAATAATTTACAGCTATTGAATATCCTCTACCCTAGAGTGGTTTTCGGCGGTCACACGCATCACGGATGTCATGTCATACACAAGAGAGATATCCACGAATACACCATACCCTCGTTCAACTGGAGAAATAAACCTAATCCTAGCTTCTCCATGGTAAGCAGACGAATCAATTTATTTCGATCATGGTAAATATCGACTTTATAATTTGGCATAATTTGCAGGCGCTTTTCACTCCAGACCAATATGTCATTTCTAAATGTCACATGCCCAACGAATACTTCGTCATAGGGTTGTACATAATTACTGTGATATTCAACGTTTTGTTTTTTTACCATGCCCCGAAATTTTACGTCAAGAAATTGGAAGCGAAAATCAAGAAACAGAAATGAATCTGACGATGTTCGTTTTTACTATACGGTTATTATTATGCATCTAGTCTTTTACACCGGTGTACATACATTCTTGCTATATTATTTTGTTTCGTGAGACTGAGCGCCTATTTTTTTATTATTTTTTTTTTCAAAGATACGTAATTTGATATACCTCTTTCGCCTTGTGCTAAAATACACTTTCTTAAACATTTATCATATGCATTCCGAACCGAGTTCAGTTTATGTTTTCAAAAGTAATTTGAATACAATTTTTGAATGTTCGAAATAAGTACGTAATTTTGATACGTAATGATAATGATGCATTCATGTTGTACTAAACTGCACTTTTTTATTATTTGTACCTATACCTACGCATTCCAAAGCATTTATTTCCATGTCCAGTTTATATTTTCAAAGGTTCATTTGAATAAAGTTATTTGTTTAAAATCGTATTACGTATTTATTTTTCGAATAATGATATCTGCATAGTGTTTAAACTTCAATGGAGTGCATTCGTTTTTTGCATTCCATCACCCCTCTCTCCCCCATCACTCATCTCCTCTTCCCTCTCCAAATTCAAAGTTTGTTTTGATCAGATTTTCAACAAAAAAATAAACAGATTAGTGATGGAACTCTGAAGAAATCAGCTTCAATGTCACTCTTACTTGGTTTCGTATTTACTAATATTTGCCCTTTTTTCATGCCCCTCCCCCTGCCCTTCCATCTCATTACATCACTTTATATCCAAGGATCATTCCATCCATATGTACCTACATAAATATCAACTCGATCAAAAACGTGTAATTTTCAAAGTAAAGTAGAATTTTTTACAATTTTGAGAAAAATGTAAATTTTTTGCCACCACATTTTGATACTTTCTGCCAACTTTGACCGAAAAAAAATAAGATTTTTCGGAATCTTATAAAAAAAAGTGAGATTGTTTGGTACCTACCTACTTTTTGCAATTTTGGCAAGAATAAGTAAAAACGACCATCTTGTGAAATTTTGACAAAAAAAATAAAATATTCATCTAAAATGTCTGCACACAAAAAAGTAGAGTTTTTGGTGAAAAAAAATGAAAGTACACACTTTTTGGATGTTATACAATTTTGGCAGAAAAAACTTTGTGAAAATTTTCACTTAAAAAAACACGCATTTCTCTAATTTTTTTTAAAAGTAAATTTTACAACTTTTTAAAAATCGTCGTCTTAATACGCAAAGTGGCTAACTCCATTTTTGTAAATTGTTCAGGAAATGCGAAAAACAGCGTTATCAACTATTGATGGGTGTTACATAGTTGAAGTTATTTATTTAGGTAAAAAAAAAATGAAGCTAAAAAATTTTTTCATTTGACACATTTTAAGCCACTTTGAGTGGAGTTAGATATTTTTCCCAACTTCAAACGCGGATACTACACCAATGGATTCACCTGAGGCAATTTTCAATGTCGGAAGTTATTTATGAAGTGTTCACCTTTCAGATGGTGTTCATAACTCATTTTCATGTAACGTAAAAATGAAACAGTTTCACGTAGCTAAATACTCAGTGAGTAATCCTTAAGCGGAGTTAGATAATTTTCCCGACTTCAATCACAAATAATGGACGAATGGGCCTGCATAGGCGTGTTTTTAAGGTTTCAACTTATGAATTAAGTGAAGAAAAATCAGATGACGCTCATAACTCATTTTGGTCAAAAATTGGAGTTATCCACTTTGCGTATTAAGACGACGCAATGTAAAATTTTTTGCATTTTTGACAAAAAAAAGTATTTTTTTGGTAAAAAAATTTGGAACAAAAATACAGATTTTTGGCTACTTACAAAAAAAATGCATATTTTCCGCAACTTTGGCAAAAAAAAAAACAGAAGATATTTTGGCAATTTTGTTTTTTTTTTTTTTGAAAAAAAGAACCAGTTATGTTGATAAATTTGACAACAATGGGATTGTTCTCAGCAATTTTGAAAAAAAGATGAGACTAAATTTTTTCAATTTTAGTGAACAAAAAAAAAGCACTACTTTGTGAAAAGTTTGACCATTAAAACGGGTATTTTCTACAATTTTGGCAAAAAAAAAACTTTTGCTCGCATTTGTTCATGATTTTGGGGACCACAATAAATGCATTTTTGGCAAATTTTATTGAATTTAATATTTTTAAGTATTATAAACTTATTGTTTTCAATTTCGTTTTCGACATTTTTTTTTTTTTGGGCAATTTTTACCAAAAATTTATCATTTATATTTGAATGCGTTTTTTGAGTATTTTTTCACCATTCTAATGCATTTTCAACACCTTTTCTGATATATTTGTACCTAGTAGTTTCAGTTTTCATCTGAAATTTATCAGTTTTTCGTTTTTTGGAATTTTGGGTCATTTTTAATGGTTTTAATGTTTTTTTTAGCGTTTTCAAATCATTTTAGTAAGTTTTGAGCACTTTTTTGAGCATAGTTTTGCAACATTATTGCAAGTTTATAATCAATAAAAAAAAGTGAAAGTTTAATTCATTGAATTCGACCAAATCATCTTGAAGAAGAACCCTGAAGTGTGATGTGTTTGAATATTCATTCTAAAAAAAGCTGAAATTTGATTCATACCCACTTTCAACTTTCAGTTTCGATTGGTTTGGTATTTATTTGGTAAAAACTGACTGCAGTAACTAATAGTTCACAGCTCTATAACAAAGTTTTCATCCCCCCTTAATAAAAAATGATGTGAGTTATTAGAATCTAGGTGCCCAAACCAAATCGATCAAACAGATCACAAAGATGATAAATTCACATTTTTATGTGTGCTGGATTTCATTCTAACTGTATTATTATCAAGTTGTTTTTTTTTTATTGAAAAATTCAGATATCTCTTTAGGTATCTGTTTTAAAATCTTCTATCGCAGTCCCAGCCTAGTTGGAAGAGTCAAACCTTACTTGAGTGAGAATTTTATTACATTTGTCTCGTTGGGAATCCCATCAAGTATACGAAGCAATACAATTTTATAATTTTTTCTCAAAATGTACGTACTTTTTGTACCTACTCTAGTATTAATTTCAAGCTGTATTATTTTTTGAGATAAGATGAGTCAAAGTTCTTTATTTTGGGGCCTATAAATTTAATCTAGTAGGAGTCGTAGTACAACACAGGACTTGCTCGTCTCGCTCTGATGAAAACTTCATCAGAGTCCACTTCAATCGTTGATGTACCTAACTGGGTGCCCATCACATGTCCAAAAATTAAACGTAATTTCAAATTCATTATTTTGATTCTGAATTGATCCTTCGGAATTTTGAACTGAAGATGAGCAGCACCTTAAAAACATGGGACACCCTGTATAATTGCGAAAATCATAACATAATCAGCTGTTTATCATTCTGTAACCATGGTAACGTGTCTATTTCGAGTTATCAAAAGATTTGTGCCTACGATAGAAAATAAAAATTACCAGCATTCGAAATTGATTATGATCGTCGATTCATTAATTTACTTTTTTCCCATCGGACATATTTCTAATCAATTCGAATCAGTCGCTTGCGTCGTAAAAACACCAACAACGTATTGATTCCATGGATTAGTCGATCATTTCTGGAAATTTGATAGAACGATAGAAGATCAACTTAATTAAAGTACACGTCGAGCGGAATACGTTGGTAACATTTTGCGACATGTTATTTTGGACCTTGGCACCTTGGATTAGGACAGATGAAGATAGAAATATGAATACTCTGCCGCTCTACCGCTAACCCTTTTTATATGTGAGTGTGATTTCATATGTAGAAAAGCGAGAGTTCTGTACAACATCGTATGTGTGCTGTGCTTTAGCACTGGGAAAAGTAAAAATAATAGCTCGCCGTGTAGAGTAGTAATTTTATATGATTCGTGATAATTTTTTCATAGTTTCACTGTTCAATCAACTGTAGCTGTTCAATCATCATTGAAAATGGATCCGGAATCGTTTTTAGAAATAGCAAATCAGGTAACGAAACTGAAAATGTTTCCTTACTTCTTTATAGCTGATACCGTCCTAGCTGCTTTGGCTGTTCGTGAAGATTTGGGCCCAGGTAAGTGGATTCTCTTATCACACTCGTTGTAATAGTCTTTCGAACCTACAAAGATTTTAATATACGATTATTATGTATAGGAGGGCAAGCTTTCTCTAGAAAACATCCCCTGTCTTGTTGGTTATCCACGATGTTGGTGGTCTTTGCTGGAGGAATGGTCGCCAACGGATTACTAGGCGAGCCGATATTAGCCCCTCTGAAGGATAATCAACAAATTCTGTTGGCCACACTTACATGGTATGTCATCGTCTGTAAAATGAATTTACCTACTTAAATCCCCAGCAAGGTGAAGGGATGAAGATGGTATTTTTCTTTGAACGTACACAGTTGATATTTTTTATAGGTATATTGTATTTTATACTCCGTTTGACATTGGATACAAAATGAGCAAGTTTTTACCTGCAAAATTGGTATTCTCTGCCATGAAAGAGGCTTACAGGTAAACTAATTTCAGCCCGATCACATAGTTTTCGATCGTTTTAAATTTTTGCTTCTTTATAAGATGTACCTAGACCTACTATACCTACCTAATCTTGGCTTTTGATTCGATTACAATGTGTGATTTGTGATGTTGAACGTTGTTGTTCATGTTGGGTTCAGTTGACTAATTTATGTACAGATCAGCAAAAAATTTTTGAGCAATTGCTGAGCTCGCTTTCGGTGACGATATTGCTACGTGTACCACTCATGTTGCAGTATGATGACATAAACACTATGATTTTATCATTTATCATCACAGTGTGACGTTTTGATGTGATAAATTAATGGAAAAATGTGTGTCGATGTCTCTAATCTGTTTACGAGCTACATATAATAAGATAACTATGCTTTGCACTGTACTTCTATTCTTTCTTTCTGACTCTTGGTCTGTTTTTCTCGTCATTGACTGATGTATTTTTTCAAATTACAGATGCAAAAAAGTATACGATGGTGTGTCTCATGCTGCAAAATTGTACCCGAGCTCTTACTTCATCATGATAGCTATTGGTACTCTGAAAGGTACGCAAATTTACTCATTTTTTGCGATGGTCAGTAGCCTTAGATAATGAATATAAATTCTGTTCCTTTTAGGTAATGGGGCTGGGTTTACGAAACTCGCCGAAAGACTCATTAGAGGAGTATGGACTCCAACTGCGATGGAATTCATGCAACCAAGCTTGTAAGTATAGTCGAAACTGAAAGTATTTTCAAAAGAATGCTTTCTGGTCATAAAGATAATGTAAAAAATTGTGTTATTTTCTAGTCCGACGAAAGCTAGCATTGTGGCCTCCATTATATTTGTATTCGATTTGAAAACTGATTTGATCTCGGCTCCTCATGCTCTTGTCTACTTTGGCATCGTTATCTTCTTCATTTACTTCAAAGTAAGTTCACTACTCTAGCTGTCGAAATTTTCATCTCTTTCGTTTTATATATTGTATTCTTATATTTGCTTTTTGCAGCTCTCTTCGTTATTATTGGGTATCCACGATCCTTTCATACCGTTCGAAAACTTATTCTGCGCTTTCATATTCGGAGGAATATGGGACTCATTATCGAAAGTTTTCGGTAGCAGTTCCGTCAAAGAAGGGGAAAAAGCTGACAATAAGAAAAAAGATTAGAGACTTTTATACCAAAAATTTTCTGACATTTTTATTACCTACCGACTTCATCAAATTAATTTTTATGAAAAAAATTGAGCTTTTCGTTATTTATTTAGATAAGGTTTGTTTTCTATTTTAAATTTCAGTGTAACTGTGTAACATAGTGATACGATTTTTTTTTCGCGATGGTTTCAGTATTGTCTAATTTTCAAAAATATTATGCTACCAACCTACCTACCTACCAAATGGAATAATTTTGTATAATGTGTTCATTTATAATCTAGTTCCACTGTTTCAGAGCTTCTACTTCGTAATAATTTTTTTCTCTTTTTAAAAGTATTATTCATTCTATGTGTATAAGTATTGTGATTGTACAGCAATTTTCACCATTTGAACAGTATTTTCTCGTTCCTAGCTTTGAAATTAGTGAGATAAGTACTGTATTCATTTAATAATAATTACTAATGATCACGCGCAATACCAATTGACAATATTTCATGCCTTATATAGATCTACTAATGTTTTTGAATTTCATTTTTTTAATTCATGTAGTTATGTAAATTGAACTAACCTACCATGTGATTAATCGTGTGACCATTTTTTTTTTTTTTGCTAAGGTGCTGTAGATGTTCGTTGACTATTTTTAATAAAACCTTACCGTGAAAATGGATTTTTCAATTCTGAATTCCTGATTCTGATCGCTTCTTGTTGAAATTTGATCGTGTATAATCTGAAATCAGATCAGAACAATCATTTGATTGAACTTGAAAGCTTAAAAATAAAAACTCATAAGTCATATTTAATTCTGCATTTCATGTAGAATTCAAACTCAACATAAAAATTTCAGCGTTCAACTTCAAACTTGAAACTTCGCTAAAGGAAAAGGAATTTTCAAATTTTTGATTTTTATTTTTTTGAAAAATTTTTGCCCTCTGAAAATTTTGCTATAGCGCTCCATTGTCGGTTTCTGCAACTTCCATTCAAGTGAATCTAATTTTGTCAGCTCACAGGTGAATGGGGTGCAATTAAGAAATACGTATTTTGGTAGTTCGTTTGAATTTTCGAATTTTTTCTGGTGGATGTTTTGAATAAATAATCTATGAATATTTTTTTCAATCTTCGTAGGATTTCAACTTTTAAGCTTTGAACTTTTTTTTGTTTTTTTTTTCTTTTCATCAAGCAGTTACTAGACTAGTTACTTACGTCAATTATTTGTTCGTATGGTGATAAGTGAATTTTGAATTTATGAATTTCTCCTGTTCAAAGTACCGAGCTTCGAATTTTTTAAATCAAGTACTACTCGACTGTTTCTTCATTTTTTATAAGTCAATTTTCAATTTCGAATTTCATGAATTTATTTTTTTCCAAGTTCAAATTTTTTATTTGTTTTTGTTTCTTTTATCAATCGATCATTGTTGTTCATTTGTTGATAAACTTTGAATTTAAAAATTTTTTTCAAAAATTCGAATTTTTAAAATCCATTCTTGTTTTTTTCCTCATCGAGTATAGCTCGGCTATCTTTGTTAGTTCATTGATGAGTCAATTTTAAGTTGATGAATTTTTTCAAGAGTACAATTTTTTTATTTGTTTTTGTTTTTTTTAATCAATCGACTTTTTTTCATTTGTTGATAAGTAAATTTCAAAGTTTGAATTTTGTAAAAAAATTTCATTCGTTTCTGTTTTTTTTTTCATCGAGTATTACTCGATTATACCTACTTGTTCATTCGTTGATAAGACAATTTCAATTTTCAAGTTGATGAATTTTTTGATTTTTTCAAGAGTTCAAATTTTTTATTCAATTTTTTTCAATTTTGAAATCAAGTGTTTCTTGACTATTTTGTTGATTCGTTGATGAGTTGATCGTACTCGACTATTTTGTTCGTTGATGACGTTGGTTAAAAAGTCAATATTTTGAATTTGACTTCACGAACATTTTTCAAAAATTCAAATTTTTTATTCATTTTCTTTCTTTTTTTCTTTTTTTTAAATCAATGGATCATTTGTTCATTTCTTGATTGTTGATACCTAAGTCAATTTTATTGAATTTTTGAACTTTGAATTTTATGAATTTTTATATTCGTTTAGGTACCTATGTTGTTTTTTTTTCATCAAGTATGAAGTAATAGGGGTGTTCGAGCGCTCTACAGAACGCTGCAGAATTTACAGAAAACGTAAAAAATTTGGGGTTTTGTGCGCTCATGATAGACTCAAAATGGACCATAGACTGCTGTAATGCAATTTTACAAAAAATTGTAAAAAAATTTCAACGTTTTCTGTAATTGCTGCAGGTTTTTGTAACTTGCTGGAGAGCGCTCGAACACCCCTATTACTCAACTATTTTTTTTTTCGTTCAAGTATTACATTACTCTATTACTTAATTGTTCATTTGTTAAGGTAGGTAGGACAATCTTGAACTTATGAATTTAATTTTTTCAATCTTCCAAATTTGCACCCCATCCACCTACAAACCAACAAAGTAAGATCTGGTCTCTGGTCGACTTTCATTTCTGATTTCTTGTTCTGGAATGGTAGACTGAAAATTACAAGTTTCTTTCTAGTCTAGTTTCTAATTTATGATGAATTGCTCGTCATCTTTCATCATTCATCATGTATTGATGAATTGATTTTCAGTGATTTATTTACAAATAAATTTCGCGTCACATCAAACGCGTAAATCGATCAGGTTCGTTTAGTATTCCGCTTATTCGCTCCAATTAGGTGTATGGAAGCAGATTCGAAAATGGATCATTCCGACGAAGATACCAATGGATCATTCGAGATGGTCGACAAAGTTAGCGACTTTTCAGAAACAGATTCTGAAGGAAAACTAACCGAGGATAAAAATGACGCCGAAAGTGATGAAAAATCAAAAGAAGGCGAATGGGAAGATGTATTGGGAAGTGGACATCTTCTCAAAAAGGTATCATATGGTTACTTTTCTTTTACTCTCATGTTGAACTTTTGGTCATGAATTTCTCCAATTTTTGTATTCAGATCATCAAGAAAGGAACCGATGTTAGACCAGATAGACGAGAAATTTGCGAATTGAAGTACAAATGTTACTGTGATGATAAACTTATCGAAGAGTCCGAATCTAAAAAAGTCCCAGTCTCTGATTCAGAAGTCAGTTCAACTTCAATACAATTTGCAATATTTTTTCTCATTTTATCGTTGATTGGAAAATATATAATGTTTATTTTTTTTGCAGCTTATTCAAGGTCTGGATTTACTTTTACCTTTGATGTACGTTGGTGAAATAAGTGAAGTCAAAATTGGGCCACGATTTGCCTACGGTTCGAGGGGATTGAAAGAAAACGACATAGAAATACCGCCTGATGCAACGTTGCATTATACTATCGAATTATTATCCGTTGAACCGGATCCCGAAATTGAGACGATGAGTGTCGAAACTCGTAAAGAAATTGGGTCAGTGAGTTTTCTATTGTCTTGAAGATATCAAACTACATCTTGAGAGTATAAATTCATCGTCTTTTTCAGATTGAGGAAGAAAAGTCGTGGTAATTGGTGGTACGCTAGGGAAGATTATAATTCAGCTAAGCAGTGCTACAAAAGAGCTTTAGAATACTTAGATTATACTGAACAAGATGACAATGAACAAGGGGTAATGGACTCTGAAATTCAGCATTTTACATCTTCACAATTGGTCTAATTTCTTTTTTTTTTCTTCTGGTTTATGTATAGGAGACAAAAACTGATGCTGATTCGTTGATTGACGAACGAATCAACGTGTATAATAATTTAGCAGCCGCTCATTTGAAAACCGACTCTATTGATGATACATTACAATGCGTCGAAACTGTTCTCAAGTTGAAGCCGAATAATGTCAAAGCTCTATTTCGGAAAGGAAAGGTAATTTGAAATAAAAATCATATAAACTGTACTCAAAAGTGTTACGATTAGTCGCAGCTAATTAATTTATGCCACGAGTGGATTTTTCACTTTCTTATGAATAATTCATCATTCCTCGCTTGAAAAATTTTAATTCCTAATACGGTTTTTTCAGGCATTAGCTGCTAAAGGAGAACGAAAGGAAGCTTTTAAATATTATAAAAAAGCTATAGAAATCGAGCCGAATGATAAACAAATGCTGAACGAGATGCAAAAATTACAAAATTTAATCGCAGCGGACAATATTACCGAACGTAAACTGTATAAGAAAATGTTCGAACCGAGTAAATCGTCAAAAGCGAGTAATCGAGCGAACACGAAAAATTCATGGGTAACTGACGAATAACATTTTTTTAGTGATTTTTTTTTACTTTTGTTATCTAGGTTTTAGGTACTTAAATGGTGTTTGGTGTATTTTAAAAGTTACATGTAAGATGTTTTATTTTCAGATAAAATTAGGATTTTTTATTGGAAGTTTAGCGGTGGCAGTTATTGGAGTTGTTATCTACAAGTACAATTACAATTAATATTTTCCCGAGAGTAATGGTTAAAGATGTTCTAACTGTTCATTGGAATCTGAGATTTGAAATTATACAATTCTTTACATTCCCACGAATGTATCTCACGTTCACAAGCAATGTAAATATTTTTCTTTTTCATTCGTTCAGTCAGGGTACTTATTTTTTTCTCGTTGCTAACAAATTTCGCGTATGATATCAGAAATTGGTTTAATTCTAAGGATTAACATTTAAATATCGCAATTGAAGTTTCCATGGTTATTTATAAGATCTATTTCTATTTGCTGTTGACTGTTACCAAATTATTTTATATGGTAAATTATACCAATATGAAAAATTTGAGTTTGTTGTTTCAATTTATTATTTTTTTAAAATAGAAATTCTCGATACGAATTAATAATTTGAAAACCTTTATTTTAAACCATGATACAATATGAATGTTTCAATACGTAAAAGAACTTAATTTTACAACAAATAACACGATGAAGTAGATCGCACTTGGCAGATATTCTCAGCTTCGAGTTTCGAGTACTCTTACTTCATTATGAAAATAATTCTTCCATTCAGACATCTGCTTTAATCCACATCAAATCACGAAGAAGACGATAAAAAGTCATGACTCGCTTTCAATAAATCAATAGATTCTGGATATTTTGCAATGTCGCAGGCTTCTTTCAAAGGTAACCATTTAAAATCTTTATGTTCGTGAGATATTTTCACTTCTTGATTGGGATTGATCAATTCGGCCATCCAATATACGACAGCTTTAGGCTTTTGTTTAACCTTATACTGAAACAGAAATGAAATTACTTGAATAGATTATCATTGTTTTTCAATAGTTTTAAAACATCTTGACAACGAAAGCTTACAGTTAAAACTTTTTCAAACCCGGAAATAATCCTTAGATCACTTTTTTTAAGCCCGGTTTCTTCTTCAACTTCTCTCAAAGCAGTTTCCGGCTCATTTTCTCCCGGATCAACATGTCCTAAAACACAACAAGAAATTGAAATGGTGAAACACGAACCATGGATTCAGAATGTGAGGTGTTTTTTAGAATCACCTTTGGGCGGAGACCAGTGAAAATCTCCGTAAGAAGCTTGTAGCAATAAAAATTCAATATCGGCGCATTTGCGAAAGATTACGTAACCGGCAGCTCTGACAACCATTTTAGGAGAATCGGTGAGACTGAAAGCATACCGAAGAGATAAGAGAACGTGAATTTGTAAAGTAAATTTAATCATTTGGAGATATTTTATTCTTTCGAATACTCCATCGAATGACTGAAATATACTATCGTAAATGTATTAATCGTCGAATACTTACCAGACAGTTCAATCTTCAGAATCAATTTTATTACACAGTAATTAAAATTCGCGTTTAATTAAAATATTCCTGTTTCGAATTGATTAGCGATCAGTGATAACATCAAGTTTGCCAACTACAAGTTGCCAAAAAACTCTTCGTGAGAGAAATTTCATTTTTTTAAATCGAGTTTTTTCCCACACTTTTTGGTATTTATAGAAGCATATTTTTTGTCGAGAAAATATTAATTGCAGAATTAATATTAATAAAAATATTTTAATGCAATTAATTAAAATTTCCAAGAAAAAAAGTTCAAAATTCCTCCATCGAGTATTTTTTGTTTCTTCGTCTTGGCAACATTGCAGTAAAATCATAAACAAAATCAACAAAAAAACACAATCGAATAATTTTTTGATTGATTCATTCATTGTTCTGTTGCGTAGAAATTTGTCATTACAAAATTATGAAATACGTAGTGTGATTAGATTCTATCGAATAGATGGTCTTTGAAATTTCATAATTATTGATCAGGTATGTACGCTTTTTTCTTCATTTCTGAGTTTGTGACAATAATAACGAGTAAAGGCTTTGAAAATGGAAGGCTCCTGTGACTGTGTTTTGTGTCAGCATAACCTAAAAATGTTCCATCTCAACTCCTAGCTTCGAACGTTAATTATTCATCGACATTTTGTACTTGAGAACTACATTTTTGTTTCAGAATCGATTCTAATATGGACGATAATACCAGTTTGAGAACTCCGGTGTTGGATAATCATCCTTACCATGGATTCAAACCATTGAAAACGATCTGGATTGTGTTTTGCTTGATATTTCTGATGGTATGATTGGATATTATTATGCTCTCGATATTCAGTATTCAGATATTTCATACACGGATTTAATCGAATTTACGAATGTTTCAGTTGTTTGTGGAGTTCGTAGCATTAACGCTGGTTTTCGTGTGGACTGATTCAAAAGTGAAATGTGACTTATTCTTCTTGATAGTATATACTTTGATATCATTATGGACTATTAACTTTGTGAGTATTTAAATTACTTCTCTATTCTTCATCTTACTTTATAAGTATGCTCATTCATTTTACTTAATGAATGTTTCAGATCGTTCGATTCTATATTAATTGGAAACACAAGATATGTTTGATGGCTAAAGGGTATTTTGAATTTTACGATATCAGTTCCCGTTACATTGAAATTCCATTCTATATTTCTTGTGTTTGTAAGTTGTACTTCTACGTAAATATTGATATTAATACCATCAGAGAGAGTTCTCGTTGTCATTCTTGTTATTTAATTTTTGTTTTGTTTACATTTAGGGTTATGTTTTTTGACGGTATTGATTTGTTTGTATATTGAATTTGATACGACGATGAAACCGCAAGACTTCTTCTGCAACACTGATTACCTGTATTCTCCAATCATCCTTGTTACAATCGCTCTCAGTGTACAGAACGCGTTATTGATACCTTTATACGCAATTTATATCAGTAAGTGTACTGTAATTCATCATTCGTGATCCTCTTCTTGAAAATTAACAATTCGTCGTGTTTCTTTTAGTGAAAGTTTACGAATTCAATAAACGCCAATGTCCCCCTGATTCTGAAAATGGAAACGAATGGATGCCTGCCAGTTTACGAGATACTTTTGCTTCTGGAGATCTTGGCTACAGGTAAAAAAGGACCTGATCGCAGTTTTACATTTTCGAATTCTTTTTCTCATCGTTTCATTTCAAAATACAGGGAACGCTGCGAAGTGATCGATAAAATGTTGGAAAAGCAAGCGGATTTAATACGTTATTACAAAGAAGCTAACGAATTCTTAAACAAAAAAGTATTCGATTTAACATCGCAAGGCAGAGCAGCATTGGAAAATAATTAATTAGGGTAAATTGCAATTTAGGGATATGAAAATTTCAGGTAATTCCGCTTCTTCTGATGGGTCTCCGCGTTTATATCTTTTTATAATACTATTTTTACTGGCGAGCAGTTACGCTGCTATTATATTTTCGTAGATTCTAAACATGTGATTGTTAGTTTTAAGTATTCCCTTTCCTTAATTTGCCATTATATTTATTTTTCCACTACATTAAGGTAGTATCTTGTTACCTAGGCAAGAATTTGCTTTCACTTTGGGAATGCTCTTTGAGAATTGATATTCCGCAGCGTTTTTAACTGTTCCCTTTTTGCCCCTTGAACAAAATCGGATCCAAGTTATAGAGTGTTGTGATATAATTATTTAGAGCGGTAGTGGTGTAAAAAAATGTACATTGAACTATTTCGTGATGCTAGTGGGTTGAATCTAGCGCACAAATTTACTTTTTAGCTCGACTGCCTATGCAGGTTTTAACTTATAATTCGAACTATCGGTATTTTAAGTCATTCTTTTTTTAAAGATTAAGTCCTTTTTATTAATCGTATTTATTGGTTTTTTTCTCAGAACTCGTATTGTAACTTCCTCACCTTGATAATCAATATACTTATTTATGGTTTTTATACGATATGTTTTGTGGTTTTGTGTATTTTCTTGATAACGATGCTGCTGATGCGATAATGCAACTATGTATAAAAAGTATGACGAGGGCTATTAATAGAATGTTATGTTTCGTCGACCAAAGCAGTGCATTTTAACAACGTTCTTTGACCTGTCATAAAAATGAAAAATTTCCAGTTGAAAATGTCGTGATTGCCAAATTCCAATTTTAAAAAGTTGAAAATGAGGTTAAATTGTCATTTTTATGAATTTCCAGCCAAAAGTCTAGAATCTGAATCTTGGACAACTGTAAAAGAATTTTTGAAAAAAATGTGACATTTTTCAGAAATTTTGCTAGAACCCAAATTGTTATCAATTTTATCATTTATGCAAACAAAAACCAAAAAGTAAAACTGAAAACTTTGACAAATTTTAGTAAGAAGCAAGACTTGAGAGTAATTATTGGAAAATGTTGGTCAAAAAAGCAACTCAAAGAGTACCTGCTTTTTAAAATGTAGCGGAGGCCCAATTTTGATTTTATCAGGGCCCAAATTTTGTAGAAAGGCTCCAAAAATCAAAACTGAAATTTTTTTGGAAAAATGGTCAAATTGTACTACATATAATGAAAAAAAAATTTAAAATGACTGAGAAAATTCGACCACATTGAAAAACGTCATAAATTCAATTACATACTTTACCTGTACCAACAAAGGAACAAATTAGAAGGCGATTTGAAGGGGAAAAAACAAAAAACTGATTTTTATTTAAAAATTCAAAAATACAAAGTTGAGAGTTGAAACAAACGATCAGTAGGTATGTATGTACCTAGACCTACTACCTACCTAAGTAAGTAGTCGAATAATAATAAACAGGCCTTATATTCTTTCGTCTCTTCTTTTTCAGGGTCTCAGGGGCACGCTTTCTCATTTTTTCCCTTAGGTAATTCAATTCTTTTAGTTTTTCAATTTTTTAGCCTATGGAATACATTTAGGGCACTCCATTTACCTACGAGCTGACAAAACAGACTTTGGTTGGAAGCGCACCGAAATTCTGAACGATAAAAATCGACTCGCGGATTGCTCGCGGTGTGAAAAAAAGCACGGTGTGCTCGGTGTGTCTTTTCTGAACAGGGTGCGTTGTATTGACGCTCACGCCGAACATATTGAGTTAAGACCGAGTGATCTCGTTCTTTTCTTCTCCCGTATTGTTTGTATTGTATAACACGAAAAAAATAAAAATTATATAATTAATCAAATCATAAAATCATCCAAAAAACCATAAAAACCAGAACATCAGAACATTTCCATTAAAATTGAAATGTTCTGGTCTTTTGGTTTTTAATTTTGAAAGTTTGGACTATAATTTTGCAACTTTTTAGTAAAAAACCGAAACTCTTGTCATTTTTTGCGACGAAGTGAGAATTTTTATAATTTTTGGCAAAAAAGCAAAACTTTGGCAATCTTAGCAAAAAGCACTTTAGCAGAACCTTTCGATGATTATTGGCAAAGGCAAAAAATTGTTATAATTCATTAAAGAACGCATATTTCACGCAATATGAAAAAATCAAAAATAAAATGCTCCGAAAGAGTTTTACTAATTATTTTCAGTGTACTTTTGAAGCCATATTCAAATTTAAAAACGAGCTGGCGAATGAAAATTTCATACATTCAATTCAAAATAATAAATGCGAATACTTTGGAGTCCAGTCTCTGAATTTAATGATAAATCCACTTTCAAAAATTCAATCACGCTCCGGAAAAATTGTTTCAAAATTCATTACATTATTAGCTAACCAATTTACCAAGTTTTTTTTTCCTACGGAATACCTACGTATCTAAGATCAGGAAGCCCGCCAAGCCCGGAAGGTAATTTTTTTCTTTCAATCAGCCATCAGGTGCGGACTAGGTTGGTTCGGGGCCCATGGCGGATGCCCCGAGGCCAATGGAGCCCTAAAAAATAAAAGTTGTATTCTCTCCTCTTCAGAATCTTTCTCTTCCAGTCAATTTGATTTTTGTTTTTCTCCTTTATTCAATTTCGCAAAAAATAAGTTCAACTGATCGGAACAAAACTGGAGGTTTTTCGGGAGGGAGGGAGGGAGGGAGGTTGACTGAAAATTTTCCAATTGGTGTAAGAAAAAAAATAGGTATTTAATTTTTTTGAATAAAATGACAACTGACAAGTTTCGAAAATGAAATTGGAGATAAAATAAAAATTTTAATACATTTATGTAGGTAGTAGTATATACGTAACTAAAACTCATATTATTAAGGCTTATTAAAAAATTGTTACCTACCTATTTTCCCTATTGAATTTTCAAATATGGAATTTTTTAGTTTGGGAAAGAGATAGAAATTAAATTAGCTTAGCCCGAGCGAACTACGAAGTGAGAGCGAAAGTGTTCAAAAATTCGCATTTCAAGAGGTAAAAAACAATGCGTGTTTTTTGAAAAGTTTGTTCATTTTCTTGTTCCAAAATTTTAGAAATCAAATGTTGAGTATTTAAAAATTTCAATTTTGTAAAAACAAAAAGTGATGAATTTTCATTGGAATAAATATTTTTTAAAACTTGAATACTTAATAAAGTTCGTTTTTTCAAAATTCAATTTGAAAAAAAAACACAAAGGCCCCAGTCAAGCTAGGTGTAGGATAAAAGCTTTCAAAAATGAAAAATTCGTACATATTTCGACTTCGAGAGGGTAAAGGTAAAAACAATGTCTTTTTGTGATGAGTCGTAATTTTTTGATTCCACAATTTTAAAATTCTTGTGACCTACGAAAACATTTGGCCCAACGTTTTTTTGGGTGGGGGGGGGTATTCGATATTTCTGCGTACCCTGTATCATGATCTGTTGATCCCTTTAAACGGTTCACAAAGTTTTCAATTTTTCATTGAAAGAATAATCTTTTAATAGGAACTAGTTCGCGAAATTTGAAATTGTGTACCTACGTTTTCTTAGTTTTCTGGACATTATTTTACAACTAAGTCTACACGAACATGATAATGTAGATTGTATGTATGTACTTACATAGGTACCTACTATTAAATTACTCATTACACAATACACAAAAATGATAAAATCTCCGATAAATATAATTATAAACATAGGTACATATGAATTGACTATTGTGATGTGAATACTCGAACATCCGATTCCCAAATAGGACAATAATTCTAGTAGAATTTCAATAATATTTGAGTGGAAAAAAAATATCCAATTTGTTAGTTTTTCCTTTAACGAAAAGTATACCGCTGAAAATGATATTCAACAGTCTAGAATATTAAATATCTAGTCCTAGAGGCTAGAATGTACTTTAGACTCTCGAAGTCTCGTAAGGCGTAAGACCAAGACCTCGTTAAAAGAACAGCGAAGAATTTCAATTTCAACATTAAACATTTCATTCAACTTGTTATTTTTAATTTTTTTATTAAAATGAATTGACACCAAAGGTTTTTGATTTAATAAATTTCATGACAATTGGTTTTATTCGTGTTCTAAATTCTAATGCTTTTGCTTTGTTTTTCGAATACCTACATTACATTATTATTTGAATCCAATGGAGAAGAAAAGGCTGAAGACGAATCTAAAAATACGTAAGTAGTAAGTAATAAGGGCCATATTTATAGACGATACTTAGCAATTGCTTGGCTAAGTAATGATTTTCAAAGTTAATTTTCCAGTCATGATTGAATTTCTAAAAGTGGATCTACCATTAAATTGAGAGATTGGATCCTGAAGTACCGTCAGGTGGGGTGAGATAAGACACTGGGGTGAGAATGGACACTTCTCGTTTTTTCGGCTGTTTGTCGTCACAGCTCACGTAATAACAAAGATAGGATACTAATTTTTTTTTCTTCGGATAGTGGAGTGTCTGACGAATCTTTCTGTGTATGATAGTGCATGTTTCATAAATAAACAAAGCCAGGAAAAAATAAACCGTAAAACTGAAAAATTTCGTTTTTGAAGGAACACCTCCCGATTTTTCGAGTTCATTTAATATTTTTGAAAGGTATGTGTTTTAAATTATTATACACGTATAGAGCAATGTTTTAGCTACAATTTGGTTTTTGGATGAGCGAAAACGGTTCATAAATATGGCTGCTGCGATTTTTTTTCTGTCTGAAAACATCGTACATTTTACCAAAAAAATATTAGATACTTGTAGTAATTTTGTTATTTTGCTGTTTCAGAATGGTTTGAGTGTATAAAAGTAAAAAAGGGTCAAGATCTTGCAACGACCTTGACCATTTTTTCCTTTTATACGCCTAATCATTCTGAAAAAGCAAAATAAAAAAATACCACAAGTAAAATTTTTGAAAAAATTTACGATCTGTTTTCAGACAGAAAAAAAATCACAGAAGCCGTATTTATGGACCAATTTTGATAATTTAAAAAAGAAATTGTAGCTAACACATTGCTCTATACGAGTATAATAATTTAAAGCATTTACCTTTCGAAAATATTTAATGAATTCAAAAAATGTAGGAGTGTCCATTCTCACCCCATTTTTTGGGGTCCGACCTTGCCTACTTTGAGCGTTTATGGAAAATGGGGGGAGGGGGCGAGAATTTTTTGGAGGGGGTCTACTTATAGCCAAAGGACATAGAATTCCGTGGGAAAAAAAATTAGCTTGATAACTTAATTAGTTTTGGAATAAATTGAAAAAAACCTCGAAAATCGTCCATTCTCACCCCACCTGACGGTATTCATATATCAATTCAAAAATGTGAAATTTTTAATTTATTTGCTAGAAAAATTGAAAAGAAATCCGCTACTTAGCCAAGCAATTGCTAAGTATCGTCTATAAATATGGCCCTTAGTATATCTATATTTTCTTTCATTGAATACTCGAATGCTTAGCTTTTCGAATACCTACTTATCGAATATTAATAAAACAATAAATAAAATAAAACCGAATAATAAACTCAAAAATAATTACTCAGCTGTGAGCAGATTCGCGAACAATGATTCAGCGTTCGTTCGCCGATGCTCCTCGTTGATGGTGGGTTTACATCGCAGTCGACAACAATGTTTCGAAAACAAAGTTGGAAAACAAAATGTTTAGGAAACAATGTTTGAAACATGATTGATTTACACCAAATTTTAAAACAGCAACATTTTTATCAGCATTTCTCTTCACGATTTTCTGATTAATTAATTCTCTTCATATTGAATATTTTTACTTTCTGATTTAAATCCTATGCAATGCAGTCTGTTCACTCACCTCTTTCTGGTACTTATATATCAAAAATTGTGTTTTGTTTGTTCGTTATATGCTTATCAGTAACCATTGCAAAAAAATGATATTGCTGCTGTATTTAGTAGAAAAGTAGCAATAGAAGCATTCCTGACATGATTTTTCAGCTTTTTAATGAAAAATAATACACCTCACAATAAAAAATATAAGGAAAACACACTTAAATTACTGTTCATCTTTCATACCAATACCCTTAACCACAAATGTTTCTAAACATTGTTTCAAGTCGCCGGAAATTTCGGCGACCTGAAACATTGTTTACAACACGTTGTAAACACAGGTTTCGAAACATTTGGTGTAAATGAAAAACTGAAACTTGGTTGTAAACATGAATTTGTTTCTGAAACACTGTTGTCGACTGCGGTGTAAACCCACCATGAAGATGAACATCATTGTAACGTACCCCTTCTGAACGCACTCCAGTAGACCACATTGTGAAGTGACTACCGATTGTTTTACGAGTAGTTTAAAATTACAAAATACAATCATTATCAAAAATTTAAGCGATTTTAATTTAATTTCGCAAGCTAAACTTAATTACATATTCGTTTTTTGCGCGATACGTCGTTCAGTTTACCAATTTACTCAAAGTATCGTTGGTATAGTTGTGTGATTATTAGGCGCCATTTTATTATGCTGAAAATGATAATCATGTGGAAATCTAATTGTATTTAAGTTTTCGCAACTTACATCACCCTTTTTCAATTCGTTTGTATCACATTGGGGTTCGATCAAGTCAAATATTTCACTAGCAAGATGGAAAATCAATACTGTGTTGGTATAGGTAACAGGTATGCCTTATTCCTCGAAGAAGGAGAGAATTCCCTAACTGCTATCAAGAAGAAGATAAATAAAGAAACCAGAATAAAGGATAAGCAGAATAAGAAAGAAAACGCCGACGTTGAAAAAACCGAACCAGTTAAAACTGCTGCGGAGAAACCCAAGAAACCAGCCGAGAGTAAGCCTGCAACCAACGAAGTCACACCTAAAAAAGGCAAGTTTTTTTACCCTCAAACCTTAAAATATTCTCCCGTTATTCGTTTATTATATCATTCTGGTGTGAAATATCGTAATAATCGTTCTATAGTATCTATTATCTAATATTCGATGTAACTGATACCGAAAGGATATCATATGCTGTACCTCGCGTGTTGATTTTTTTCGTCTTCGTTTTCTGTCCAATATAAATAGAAGTCAAAGAGAAGAAAAGCGAACCTGCCAAAGGAAAAGAGAAGAAACCGAACGATAACGCCAAAAGGTAATGCACCCGTACTGTTTATTTCAAAAATCTATCAAATTTCTAATGTACTGGTGTGATTTCAGAAAAGAAAAAGAGCCACAAGATAAGAGCCGTAATGACAAATCGAACGAAAGCTTCCCGCAGGAGAACAACGTTAAAGAAAAAGATAGCAATAAACCCAACGAATCGAGCGGTAATGCTCGTAAAAATAATTACGATAATCGCAAACCTCCCCGTGATAGGAAATACGATAACAATGATCAATTTCAATCCAAATCGTCACCTCCGTCGAATAAGAAGTTCAACAAAGACGAATGGAACGATAAGGACGCGAATACCGATAACACAGCTGAACGTTACCAAAACGATGATAATCGAAATATTAGAGAGAATGGCCATGGGCCTTACAGTGATTCAAAACCACGTGGTGGTGGTCGCTTCAATAAAGGAAATCGAGGCGGCAGAAATACCTACGGTGGAGGCGACCGTAGAAAAGAATACGACAATTCGTTCGAAAAGTAAGACATAATTTTACTATTATTGATCATTTAGAATGCTTAAACATTCGTCGCAAGTTAACCATTACCTATCGTTTAATAATTTATTACAGCTAGTCGATATTTTTATCGGAAATTTTTTTTTCGTCCTTGGATCATTTGCATATTTGAATCGTCGAAAGAAAATACAAATGTATTTTCTTATCAATTATTTACAATCGGATCGATTTCAAATTGGATATAAAGTACATTAATAATGGAAACGGTGTCAAGTCATCTTATCGCTTTGGCAATACTTTTCATTTTTCAAATACCTACCTGTATTCCTAAATTCAAATTTTTCAAACATTTTGAACTGAAAAAAAATTTACCAGCATTGAAATTGAAGCTGCCATTTGTCACGTTGTTTCAAAAATGAAATTACAACAGATCGAATAACTCATTTTTTTGTTGCATCTTTCAGCAAAGAAGAATTCGATACCAATAAAAATGAATCCAATGGAGAAGAAAAGGCTGAAGACGAATCTGGAAATACGTAAGTATATTTCTTCTTTCATTGGATAACCCTCTAACGCAAGCCTAACCTCGTTCGATTTATTTCTTCTCGTAGGGATATTCAAAAAGACGACGAGAACAAAGTTGCCGATGGCGAAGGCAACGAAACAAACGAACAAAAAGAAGAAGTCAAGGAATTCTTGACGTTGGACGAGTGGAAAAAACTGAAGGGAACTCGACAAAAACCCCAGTATAATTTACGCAAAGCCGGCGAAGGAGAAGATTTAACTCAGTGGAAAAACATGCGAGAATTACAGAAGAAGAAAGACGAGCAATTTTTGAAAAACGGTGGCAACGGTGCGAACAGCGTATCTGGCAACGAAGCTGAAGAGGTATGAAGACGATCTCTAATCAATCAATATCTTTGATAGCCAGGGCTCGTATTTGATTTTTTCAAAAAAAAACTCGTAAAATACCCAAAAAATAGACGAAACATGGAAAAAAAATTTTAATGTAGAGAAAAATAATCAAAAAACAGCATTTTAAATTAAAATGTTTTGGTTTTCAATTTGAAAAATTGGATTAATTTTCCAACTTTTCGGAGGAAAAGCGAAAATTTTTGGCAATCGCAGTATCTTTTGTCTATTATTGGCAAAAAAAGTGTTACTTTTTTAGCAATTTCTGAAAACCAAAAATGAAAATTCTTGTTCAAAAGCCAGGAGTAAGAATACAAGACAGTGACAATTTTAGTAAAAAATCAGTACTTTTGTTTAAATGATTGAAGGCCAAAAAATCAGAATTTTGGACAATTGGAATAAAAAAGGAGACTTTCTGAAATTTATAGAAAAATGTGATATTTTTCAGAAATTCTGCTAGAACTCGAATTTTTGTCAATTTCTTATAAAAAGTTGGACTTTGTGGCAATTTTTGACAAAAAATATAGTTTTTGCAAGTTTGGTCGAAAAATTTGAGAATTTTGAAAAATCTTTTGGCAAAAAGCAAGTCTTTGACAATTTTAGCATAAATCAGACCCTTTAGTTACGTAATTTCTAATTAGGGTCCAAAAAATATACATTCACATTTTACTCAGTTCTTGTTTAAAAAAAAAAAAACGAGGCTTTTGATAAATTTGTGGAAAAAGGTGAGATTTTCTATAGATCTTCGTGAAAGAACAATAAGTCTTGGACATTTTGCTAAAGAGCAAAAATTTTAAGAAAATAGTGGGACACTTTGGAATCTCTTGCCAAAAAAAAAATGACAGTTCTTAGCGATTTTTCTGAAATGGCGAGAATTTTTGTGAATTTCTGGGAAACCAAAAATTTTTAACAATTTTTGGCAAATAGCAAGACTGACTTCTTTGAAATTATTGGCAATTCGCAATTTTGTGATCAACACGAGAATTTTGGACAATTTTCAGCAAAAAGTAGAACATTTCGGGATTTTCTGCAAAAAAACGATAATCTTTGGCCATTTTTGTGGAAAAGCGAGAATTCTTGTCGATTTCTGGTGGAGCGAAAATTTTAAACAATTTTTTGGGAAGAGCAAGACTTTGACAATTTTTTAAAAAATTACATATTATTCTACTTTTTTGCAAGTTGGGTCAAAAATACAAGAATTCTGGACAATCTTGATCAAAAAGTAGAACATTTTGGTATTTTTTGCAGAAGAAGGACAATCCTCACATATTTTTCTTGAAAAGCGAGAATTGTTGTCAATTTTTGAGGTGGCGAAAATTTTTGAAATTTTTGGCAAAAAACAAGACTGACAATTTCTTGGGATTTATTGGCAAAGAAATTACTTTTCAAAATTGGTTTGAAAAAATGAGAATTTTGAAAAATTTTGAGTAAAAAGTAGGACTTTGAAATTTTTTGCAAGTCAACGACAATCCTTAGCCATTTTTTTTATTGGTAAGCGAGAATTTGCGTCAATTCAACAGTTTTTGCCAAAAAGCAAGATTTTGAAAATTTCTTAGGAATTTTTGGCCAAGAAAACTTACTTTTTTGCAAGTTTGGCCAAAAAAACGAAAATCCTGGACAAAGTTGAGCAAGAAGGACTTTTTGGAATTTTTTGCAGAAAAACGACAATTCTTCGCCATTTTTCTGGAATAGTTGAAATTATTGTCAATTTTCGGGGGGACGAAAATTTTAAATAATTTTTTGCATAAAGCAAAAATTTGACAATTTCTTGAAATTATTGGAAAAAAAATTATGCTTACTTTTTTGCAATTTCGGTCAAAAAACGAGAATTTTTGACAATTTTTAGCAAAAAGTGAGATTTTTTGCAATCCTAAGCCATTTTTCTTGAAAACCGACAATTTTTGGCAAAAAAGCAAGACTTTGACCATAATTACATATTGAGAAAAAAATCTAATTTGTTGCAATTTAGGTCAAAAAAATAAGAATTTAGGAAAATTACGAGCAAAAACTAGGACTTTTTGGAATTTTTGTCAAATTTCTAGGGAACGAAAATTTTGAACAATTTTTGGAAATTTTTGGCAATGAAAATTATACTTATGTACTTGCTTTTTTGCAAGTTTGGCCTAAAAAACGAGAATTCTGGGCAATTTTGAGCAAGAATCATTTGAACTTTTTTGAATTTTTTGCAAAAAAAACGACAACTCTTCGCCACTTTTTTGGGATAATTAAAATTCTTGTCTATGTTCGGGCGACAAAAATTTTAAGTAATTTTTTGCAAAAAGCAAGAATTTGACAATTTCTTGAAATTATTGGGAAAAAAATTATACCTACTTTATCTCAATTTCGATCAAAAAACGAAAATTTTGGACAATTTTCAGAAAAAGGTGAGATTTTTTGGAATTTTCTTCAAAACAACAATTCTTAGCCATTTTTCTTGAAAACCAAAAATTTTTGTCAATTTGACAATTTTTTGCTATTTAGGTCAAAAAAATTAGAATTCTGGACAATTTTGAGCAAAAAGTAGGGCTTTTTAGTATTTTTTTGCAAAAAACGACCTTTTGTCATTTTTCTGGAATAGTCAGAATTTTTGTCAATTTCTGGGCTACGAAAATTTTAAACAATTTTTGGCATAAAGCAAGACTGACAATTTCTTGGGAATTATTGGTCAAAAAAATATACCTACCTACTTTTCGCGCTTTCGGTCCAAAAAACGAGAATTTTGGACAATTTTCAGCAAAAGGTAGGACTTTATGGAAATTTCAATCCTTAACCAGTTTTCTTGATAAGCGAGAATTTCAATCAATTGAACTATTTTTTGCAAAAAGCAAGACTTCGATAATTTCTTCGGAATTACTGACAAAAAATCATCTACTTTTTTGCAATTGAGGTCAAAAACTGAAAATTCTGTACAATTTTGGGCAAAAACTAGAACTTTTTGGAATTTTTGTCAATTCTGTACAATTTTGGGCAAAAACTAGAACTTTTTGGAATTTTTGTCAATTTTTGGAGATTAAAAATTTTTCACAATTTTTGGCAAAAAAAATAATACCTACTTTTTTGCAATTTCCCCCAAAAAAACGACAATGCCTCGCCATCTTTTTGAAAAATGCAGAATTTTTGGCAAAAAACGAGAGTGACTTTTTGTTCAATTTCTGGCAATTGTGATACTTTTGGGTAAATTTAGGAAAAATGTTCAGAATTTTCAATTTTTGGGATTTTTTTGAGAAAAAGTGAAAATTTTGCAGTTTAAAGCCAAAACTGAGACTTAGCAATTTCAACAGAATGCGAATTTTTTGCTACTCTCTTAGGTTAAAAACAAGAATAAAATAGTATTTAAAAAAAAAAAAATGGCTGAAGGCGAGACTTTGACAACTTTAGCAACTTTCGCAAACGATTCACTTACACTTTCTATACATATTACGAGTAGATCACCAATATTTTTTTTCAATTCCAAGATGCGTAAAAAAAATTAAAATATTGACAATTTCCCAACAAAAAGAAACTTCAGTAACCAAAATGTTGAAAAAAAGTAACCAAAACTGTTACTTTCATCAATTCAAGTCTACGAGCTCTGTCGATAACCTATCCCTTTTAACAATTTTCAAATTTTCAGTCCCAGGAAGCGGGCGGTGAACCTGTCCAACGAGTCGCTCGTCAGAAGCATATTGATATCAATGTCCATTTCCGTGATGCGCCAGTACGTGGACGTGGTGGCAGAGTCATTCGTAGCAATCGTTTCGGATACAAAGGAACTGGTGGTGGTAATTTCGACCACAACGAAAATTTCGGAGGAGCAGAACATCGCGATCGTCCTTCTTACGTAAGTGTACCAACTCTCGAATTTGGTTGGCAATTCAAACTGTACGAGTTCTCTAACCGAATGGTTGTTCTATTTTCAGCGGAGAAATCATCGCGACGGCCCTCGCGACGGTCATCGTGATGGTCATCGTGACGGCCATCGTGACGGCCCGCCTAGAGGAAATCGTCAACATGCGCCTAAAATGGATGACGAGAAAACCTTCCCATCTCTAGGATAAAAAGTAATTCTTCAACTGTCGCCGATTACATTTCTCTAGTTTCTACCAGCACTACCCCTGGCGCTAGTCTTGAACGTTCCTCAAAAATGTATATAAATTATATATACGCAGTGCGGATTACTTTTGAGTAGTGTTTACACATCATCTGAACGAGTTATTCGTAATTTATATAAATTTCTCTTTTCAAAAACTGAAAAAAAAAACTATAAAAAAATTAAAGCCAAAAAGTACAGTGTCTATTTTTACCTTTTACTAGTGGTAGTGCATTCATTATACGCATAATATGGTCGACATTTCAAATTCGAACGGTGTTGCTCTTGTTTTGTCTAAAATAATTTCAGTTTTGTACGCGTCTTAATATTTATAAGTTGAAGAATTGTTTTAACAAATAATTTTGTTTGTTTATCTGACTAAAAAAAAAAAAAAAACAAAGTTCATTTTATATAATGAAAGAAAAACAAAAAAACGAGTTACAAAATCTTAATATTGTTAGGTTTTCGAGTTTACAACCTCTTATTTTTTTTTTCTCCTCCCTTTCTTAAATTCTGTTCAAATTTAAGAATTTGTTATTTAAATTGTATTTAATAATCATTAAGTCAGATTACCAGGTATAATAAGTTAAAAATGTAAGTTATTTGTAAAAAAAAAATTTTTTCGGGGTAATTGACTATGATGTGCAAAAATGAAGGAAACTGTTGTTCGATTATTTATTACATAGGTAGTTATTGTATGTAAATTTAAACCTTACGTAGGCTAATTTGTTGATTAGTCGTGTAAATCACTGAGTGCATTTTTCTCATTAGTTCTACATTATATACGACGAGGTAAACTACCTCTTTATTTGTTTTTACTTGACGAACGAGTTGTTTTTTTAAACTTACGATAGTCGAGACAATTTTATTTCGATTTTGTAACCGAACTTTTTAATAAATTATAACTGTAAAAAAAAAAGTAATCTTTTTTGAAAAAAATGTGTGCTCAGTTGATAATCCCTAACTTTATTATATTTACGACGACATCAAAAAAAAAAGACAAATTTTTTTTTAAATCTCGGTCGAGCTCCATATTTGGCAAAATGAAACTTGCAAAAATGTGTAAACCGTAATACGAATGAATTGGTGTGTTCAATGTTCATTACTTTTGTGAAGCAATCGTCTCGTCTGATTTATTTGTATTATGAACGAGTTAATTAATGTTTACAGTTAGCTGTGATTTTTTGACGATGGTTGCTCGACTGGTTTTATTGCTCTTTGAAATTTAGGTAAATTATCATTTTAGCTACGCTATTAATTTACCTATAATAATATCCTGTTCCTATGTGTTGTAAAAGTTGTATAGCAATGGCTGGATATTTTTTGCTATATCGCATTGTAATTTATTTTTCTTGTAATGGAAAATCAGCGTTAAACATATGCTGCAAATTTTAAAACCCTAATTATAAATTTGTTCGATTAATTTGTTATTTTCTTTTTTTTCGGTTCGAATTGCAAGAGGTGTGGAATTTGAGGCCTATAATTGAAAGTTACTAGGTATATCAGCTGATGAATCGATGACTTTCGTTACAATCATCAAAGTGTACCTACCTATAGTGTGGTGGACTCGACAATACCTTTTTTCTCGCAATATTTCAAAAGCAAATTTTATAAGTTAGGAAAAATATTTGCATTAGTGCCACATTTTATTTATTAACGTTTGAATAATCGGATATTATTGTTTGAAAGTTGTATATAATAGTGTTTTGCTTTTGTAAATTGCACAAAATAATACATACAATGTTAACAATAAATGTGTTAGTTCACGTGATCTTTAATTTTAATCGTACAAATTCGTTTCCAAAGGCAAAAATTAATGGTGAAATTTGATATACCGAAAATGTCAGCTTCAAAATCAATACCTACCTCCTCACTTGGTAAATTTAAGTAGGAATACGAAATTCTGGCAATTGAAGGATTGAAGCAAAACTTCGAATAGAATGCTGGGAGTACTTTGAATCCTTAAAGTTTTCTTTGTTATTGTAATTCATTGAGAGACAAAATTGTGCAATTTTTTTTTTTACTTCAGATGTTGGTTCGTAGTTCGTGCCATGCAATATTGTTCAAGTAGTTCATTTTGATTGACAGGTCAACCAAAATGACAGATTTTGCTTCATAACATGGACTCCACAAATCTAGATCAAAATCATGCAAAAATATATCATTGGCCAATCTTTCAGGAGCTAAAAAACCATTTTAGATTTTTGGTGAATTTTTAAAAATCCAATTTTGGCCTAAAATGAGGGAAAAAATCAAAATTTCATCAAATTGACCTAGAAAACTGAAATTTGGGATACACTTTATTTTCGACCTGTCAAATCGATTAGAAATGGCGTCGAAGCATTTTGAGCAGTTCTGGAGCCTCCAGCAGATTTTTGAAACTTGAAACTTCCCATAAATTTTTTACAAAATGATGATGGAAAGCTGAAATTTATACTGGATCGTAATTGCAACGTGCTGAGTTTAGTTGCCCGGGGGGGGGGGGGGGTAGAGTTCCAAACCGTATTGGAGGCTCCAGCAAAATTTTGGAACTTCCAGTTTTCCAAAAAATGCAAGGTTCGTAATGGTACCTACTCAATTTTTGACTTTTGATACCTTGAAAAAAAAAAGGATTTCAGACAACCTTGAAAGGCCAGACAGATGGGTCAATGACCTAAGGAAGCTAGACAGAAAGGTCAGTAACCTGCAAGTTCTGATGAACAGGTCAAATGAGAGGCCATCCAGAAATACAGACGACTTTGAGAGGTCAGTCAGAGGAGTCAGACGTCAGTGATGTTTAAAGGTCAAGCAGGCCCAGAAACGATTTTAGGAAGCCATAGTGACAGGTCGATGACCTTAAGAGGCCGGCCAGACAGACGACGTTGAGAAGCTAGAAAGATACATCAGTGACCTTGAAAGTCTGGAAGATGAGCCTGTGACCTTGAGAGGTCGGACAGGTAGGTCAATGAGCAATGACCTTGAGATGTCAGACATTCAGGTCAATGACCTTACACGGTATTTAACGATTTTTTTTTTTTTTTTTTTTAAGTACTACTTTTTTAGAACTTTTTTTCAACCGAGTTTCAAGAAAACTCTCCACCGACCCCCCCTCCCCCTCCACACAGAAAAAAATTGACAAAGTTGAATTTTTCTCAAGAAATTTTTCAAAAAAGTTGAAATTGGAAGAAAATTGATATACAAAGTATGTTTCAATTCATCAAAAATGAACTTTTTTTCCAATTTTAAAGGTTTGTGTTGTGGGATTTTTTCATTTTTCAATTTTTCACTAATTTTACTACCTATTTTTAAAATTACTACTTTTTCACTGTTTTCATTGCTTTTACTACCGTTAGATGCCCTGCCTTAAAAAGCCAGGCAGACGGGTCAATGACCTTAAGAAGTCAGACAGACATGCAGGCAGGCAGGCACTCAGGCACCATCGATAGGCAGACAGACGACCATGAGCGGCATGAAAGTGAAGCCAGTGACCTTGAGAGAACTGTTAGACAGGTCAATGACCTTAAGAAGCCAGACATGCCGAGGTATGACCTTACAGGAACCCGGAACTCGCATTGATGTGTCAATGACTTTAAGAAGCCAAAGAGACAGACGACCTTGAGAAGCTATACGGATAGGTCAGTGACCTTGAAAGTTCTGATATACCGTTCAATGACCTTATGAGATCAGACAGGCTGACAAACGACCATAAACAGACACTCAGACAACCTCGAGAAGCCAGGCAGGAATACAGACGACCTCGAGAGGGCAGACAGATAGGTCAATGACCTTGAGAAAAATACATTTGTGATTTTTTCAAAGTTTGTCTAACTTTTAAGAACTTATACAAATTGCGATATGTCAGTTTCTAGTCTTGTGTACACTTTTATGAAAAGTTGGAAAAAGTCCTGATGAATTCTCAAAATTTACAATCACCTAATTTTGGACACGAAGTAAAAAACACATCCATGATTTTAAAACTTTCCTTGCAGAGAGACTTTACCCCCTTTTTTTCAGAGTTTATGTTGAAAAAAAAAAAAAAAAAAAAAAACCAAGACGTTTGAATAATTTTTGTAAAAGAGCGGAACTTTTGAAATTTTTAGCAAAAATATGACAATTTCCAGCCATTTTGCTAAAGCAAAAATTTTGTGCATGGAAAGACAATTTTGGCAATTCCCCTCAAAAACTTTCAACTGTTGGATCATTTTTTTTAAAGGCCAAAAGTAGACTCTGAGGAATCTTTGGAAAAAGTGAAATTTTTTAGCACTGTTTTTGTCAATTTTTGACAGAAAGCAAGACTTTGACAATTCTTGCAAGAAAGGGGACACTATGCCAATTTGGAATGTTTTGAGTTGAATTCGAATACTTGTAGTCGATATAATTATTTATTGATAACTGGAAATCGAAAATGATTCTTTCCAGTTGGAAAATCGGAGAGAACCCCCTCCTGCCACCCCTCCCCCAGCTCTGAAAAAATAACAAATAAATTTGTTCGGTGAAATGACATTAGATAATTCCAAAAAATAAAACAGTATTTTGTAGGAATAAATTTGAAAAAAAAATTTAAAACATCGAAAATCAAAAACGAGACAAACTACAAAAATGAAACTGAAAATTGAATTACTTGGAAATAAAAACCCAAAAGAATGTAATCGTCATAAAAAAAAACTATAATGAGCAAACTAAATCGAAAAACGAAACCAAAAACATAAAAACGAAGTGAAAAGCAAAAGCAAAATCTTTAATAAAAAAATTGAAAGCCAAAACATAAAGCAGAGCCTCAAAACAGGAACAAAAAAAAAACGTTAGAAGGAGGAGTATGCAAGAAACATAGGTAATGACAAATGAGAACAAAGGGTTTCGCAAAATTATGTATTTAAAATTGTTATACATCAACAGAGAATTAAAATAAAAGATACAAAATAATACTTTTAAGTGAAATAAGTTCGATTCGTTTCACTTAAAATCTAGTAAGAGACATAAAAAGAAAGAAATAAAGAGAAAGAAAAAGGATAACAGAGCAGTGCGCTAGTGGAATATTATTATTCTTTGGTCTGGAGATCAATTTTTCATTTTCTAACATGTAATTGATCCACGTTATCGTTTATAGAACATATTCAGTCCGATGACATTTGTATTAGGCGTTTTACAAACCGGAACCATACGAATTCCATCATTCCAACAGATAGGTAACAATATGAAGAAATAGGGTATAAGAAGGATGCTATAGAGCTATAGGTAGAGATACTGTAACGGACCATATTAGGCTATAAAAACATCACAGCTCGATTGAAATAAGAAGAAAAAATCGGTATCGTTGACACAATCAATTCGAAAAAAAAAAATATTATCGGCACACCAGAGTCACTGCTGCTGTTGGTGTGTGTGTACGTAGATGATGTAGATGAACACACAGACTCGATACACAATTATTATAACAAAACCTGGACGACGATGATCAATCATCGACTGATTTATACGCGAGATAAAATTTAACGTAACAAATTTCAACAAGATAAAAAATTCAAAATGCAACATCAACTCTTAAAATTTAATAACAAACTCGTATTAATATGGCCCCTGTTTTTTTTATTCGTGTTTTTTTTTTCAACGTTATCTGTCCTCGAGACTAAAATATACGAATGAGAAAAAAATAGATAAGGAATAAGAAAAAAATTATGTTTGAATTGGAATGTCTAGTGCATAGTTATATTGTTCGTATGAATATGTTCACTATTCGCATTTATTCTTTACCGTTGCCATTATCATGTTGGTTTGATGGATTAAGTACAAGGCGCTGACGAATACTGCATTCGCTCTGTGAACATTAAAAATATTGTTATGATACGATGCTGGGATCGTAACACTGTGAAATGGAGATCTTAGGCTGCTAGGAAGGTGTTCAGTAATCGATTTGATCAGGAATTTTTTTTCAACCAAGAGGACTGTGTAGTTTTAATTATGATAGGAATTATTACTGCGTTGCTGAGAACCACTGAACTGGTTTCAAAATGATGATTCGTACGAAGTGTTTCAATTTCAATGATCGAAAGCGTTGGATGATGATGTTTCAAACACACTGTACGATCAAAAGTCTCGTTTCGGATACAAAACGTGCTCATTTTGACTATCGGAATATGAGCCCAGTTCAGTGGTCCTCAAAATTGTAACATTTTGTGTATTATTCAATCTTCTGTTTCGGCCAGAAATTGATGATGGAGGAAGAGAGGAGTAGGCAGTGCAGACGCCTTCTTCGTTAAAAAATTCCTCCATCAGAATGCTCCGAATTTAAGAACCACTCAATTTCGGTTCGTGATTCCGACCCTCATGTCTGAATTGTCTGAGAAATTCTTCGTAACAGCCCAATACCACCCAAGAAGCCAGCTCAAGCCAGATAGAGCCAGATTATAGCGGTATACTTACTGTCCTTCTTTAAAATAATCCTTTAATGTGTTACTAAATCGTTTTGAAAATTTGACGAATTCTCTTTTACGCTGCTCGAGCGCTTGTTTATTGGTCGGACCAGGAATGAATCCGGATACTTCGTTCACAGCATCGAGTAATTTTTTAATTGCGCTAGCGATTTCTCTGCGAAACAATGACACATTGATTAGTAATACGATTAGAATTCGGTGACGTAGTAGCGGTGTCAACCTTTATGCATACTTTATAGTCTCCAAGAAAGTCTTTCGGTCTGTTATTTCATCTGGAATACGACTGAGAATCTTTTTTAACGAGGCAGATTTCTTATTCAGTTCTTGAAACGCTTCTTCCGACCGTGTCAGTCTGTATTCGATAGCTGTGCAAACGAAATAACCGAATTTTAGAGCTACATGATTACATATCTGAGGATTGGTGAAGTGTGTGTGTGTTGAGTTACCATCTGATTCGGAGGCAGCTCCTTGCAACCGTAGTATACTTTCGTTCATATTAACACTGAGATCACCTCTACGCATAATTCCTACTACTAGATCGTAAGCGAATCCTGGATGTACGGATTCGGCCTTCGATAAAGCTGCTCGTAACGTCTGCGATGCTGTAACATCTCGTTTCTCGAGCTGAAAAGAACGACGATCGTAGGGCACAGTGTTAGTTAGCAATCGACATATTGGCATGGTTTATATTTGTATTTAGAAGTGAATTAACCTGAGATAATACGGGCCGAATTAATACTGGAAGAACAAGTGAGGAAACTGGTGATTCTTCGCCCATTGTCATCCTTATGACAGTTGAAGAGGTAAATAACTAAAAACAATAAGCTCAGTACATAATCTACGAACGCGAAGTACTCGATCACATTTAGTCATTCGTTAATTACGGAAACGATTGAACGAAATATTGTTAAATTATTAACACTTGTTATTATCGATCATTCGTTGTTTTGATTAGATTAAAGATTTTGGATACGTGTGTGGGTAAAAAAAATTTTCAAACGGGATCTCGAGAAAAAAATTTCAACGAAACACTTGGCTAAAAAATTCATTAGTGTGTTTTATTTACCGTAAATTACCGGCGGAGTCTGTTTTGTCAGCTCGCAGGTGAATGGTGTACACTGAAGCTGAATAAATTCGACTGGTCCTGCTAAATTTGAATAAATTTTCTCAATGTGATGGAATTTAATGAAAGAATTTGAGGAAACAATAAACATGAAAGTGAGCTTTCAAAAAAAATAGCACTAACCCATTGGGAGGGGCGCTGTATTTCAGGTAATGAAAAAGACAACTGACAACATTAGACTATTTTTTATTCTTCTACTTATTCGTTTGTGTCAAACTGTCAATTTTGAATCTTTGAATTTTTCTAATACATTCGTTTTAGATTTTATTCACTTCAACGCCTTCAAATTACTGTCGTCTATTTAGTTCAATCATTGATACGTAACTGAATTAAAGTAGAAATTGCAAAAAGTCTCGCTTTTCTAAAAATTTACAAAAACAGTAGGTACCTAGACCTAGACCTACCAAGCTTTTTCCGAAAAATGGCTAAGAATTGTCGTTTTGTTAGGTACAGATACAGAAAATTCCTAAAAGTCCTGCTTTTTTCTCACTCTTGTTCAGAATTGTCGCTTTTTTGACCAAAAACCAAAATTTGCAGAAATTATATTTTTCCAATGACTTTCAATTTTTATTTAAAATTAAAAGTCTTCCTTCCAGTTTCTGCTAAAATTGTAAACGCCTTGTTTTCTGCCAAAAATTTAAAAAAACAACCGCTTTCTAGACGTAAAGTTGCTGAAAAATTTCACCTTTTTCCAAAAATTCCTCAAAGTCTCCCTTTTTTAAAAAATTTTCCAAAAATTCAGATTTTTTGCCAAAAATTGCCAAAAAAAAACCTTTCTTCTTGGCAAAATTGTCGAAGCCTTGCTTTTCGTTTTCAGTGATGGCAAAACTTTTACATTTCATGCAGTTCAAGTTTTCAGTTTTAGTTTTTTGAGTTCTAGTTTTCAGTTTTGGGTCATTCCACGTCAACTCAACCAACGTTTTTGGGTCATGTCTTTCGATTTCGCTCAAATTTTTTTTACAATATGTACCCACCCAGTAAGTAAGAAAGCCGCAATCAGTTTGGTCCCAGCCCCCCCCCCGAGGGGGCTGGGACCAAACTGATTGCGGCTTTCTTACTTACTGGGTGGGTACATATTGTAAAAAAAATTTGAGCGAAATCGAAAGACATGACTTTCAAAATTGCCTTTTTTTGGTTGAATTGACATGGAATGACCCTTTTCAGTTTTGCTTTTTTCAGTTCAAGTTTTTAGTTTTCCATTTCAGTTTCAGTTTTCATCAATTCATAATTTCTTGAGGTTCAAAGTTCAAAAAGAAATCAAAAAAATCAAAAAAGATGAATTTTTCCTTTTTCTTTCATGAATTTTCATACACTAATTTGCTACTTGGCAACAAAATCTTCAAATTTCGAATTCAAACTCAATAATTATGAAGAAATATGGGCATCTTAATTGCAGTGATGGAAAAACTTTTACATTTCAGTTCAAGTTTTCAGTTTTCAGCTTCAGTTTTTCTCATTTCAATGTTTTAGTTTCCCCATTTCAGTTCAAGTTTTCAACCAGTTTCAGTTTCAGTTTTCCATCACTGTTGCTTTCTTGCTTTTTGCCAAAAAATTTTGCCTTTTCAAAAACTACAAACATTTTTGTTCTCTATAAAAATGGCCAAACATTGTCGTCTTTTTGGCAGTTTTTGCAAAAAAAATTAAAAAGTCTCACTCTTTTCCAAAAGGCTAAAATTGAAAAAATTTCCACTTTTTTAAAAATTTACAAACATTTTTGCTTCTTAGAAAAATAAAATGACTTGCTTTTTCGCAGAAAATTTCAAAATAACTTCAATCTTCACTCGAAATTGACAAAGAATTCTCAATTTTTCAACCAAAATTTTCCAATAATTTTCATAAAGGCTTGCTTCTTGCTAAAATTTTCAAAGTTAATATATTATTCGTTATTAATTCGAAATAATTCATTACATTTTTCCATATTTTATTCAACATATATTACACACAATATTCACATCGATAATTATATACAAAAGTACAGATAGCGCTAGAATTACGAGTTCGCGCTAGGAATGATAATAATTGATAATCTATTTATCGGAACGCAAATCGTAACAATACGCAATACCACAATCCTCCTCCCTATGGAGAAAATCGAATTGGTTTTCTTTTTTCACGTTTTGACCTACGAGGTCCTAAATTCGGTGAAATTTTAGGAGAATCATTAAGCGAAACATTAGGCGAAACATGCCTCGCATTTGGTGAAACGCTAGGCGAACCATGCCCCACATTTTCTTCGGTTTGAAAATCCCGAACCACGGGCTGATCTTCATTTTCGTTCAATACTTGAAACTCGAAATTCGTTTCGTCTCGACAATTCGGAATCGAAGAACTCGCTTTTCTGATCTGGTTCACATGCCTTTTGTGGACTTGATTGTTAAATCGAATATAATAAATTACATCTCCAGCTTTCTTTTGAATTTTACCAGTAGACCATTTTTGAGAACCGGAGTACAAACGGAAATGCACTAAATCGCCAATATCGAATTTTCGTTTCACATTCGAAGGTAACTTGGTATCGCTCTTTTTGACAGGCAACACTAAAGAAATTCTTGAACGTATTTTTCGCCCAAATAATAATTCGGCAGGTGACTTCCCTGTCACTACATTAGGAGCACGCCGATAAGATAACAATACACGATTTAGGCGTTCCTGAAACGAACCGATTTTATCTGTTTTCAAACCAGATTTGATAATCTGCACAAATCGTTCGGCTTGGCCGTTGCTTATCGGACAATACGGAGCTGATGTTCGATGCTCTATTCCGTTGGTCTTGAAAAATGAAGAAAATTCATCCGACACAAATTGCGGAGCGTTATCTGAGACGCAAACCAAAGGAAAACCAAGACGAGAAAAACATTCGTCTAAGCACTCTAACAGCTTTGAGGCAGACATCGAATTTAACTGGTAAACTTCAACCCATTTCGAAAATGAATCCACGATAATGAGCATTTGCTTGCTCTCGAATTGAGCACAGTCAAAATGAACTCTTTGCCACGGTTCTTCGGTAGGTAACCATGGATGTGGCTTGACTCGATCCGGATCTTTGGCATTTACAGCACATTCAGTACAGGCAGAAATTTCCTTCTGAATATCACTATCGATTCCAGGCCAATATACAAAACATCGAGCTAATTGTCTACATTTGACAATGCCCAAATGGCCAACGTGCAGTTCTTTGAGAATTCGAGAACGGAGGGAGGGAGGAATATAGACACGTTCTCCTCTGAAAATACAACCATCCTGTAACGAATACTCCTGCAACTCTTGCGATTTTCTTCTAATCGGATCGATACCTTGAAGTTGGCGATATAACGACAAAACCGAATCATCGTTTAAAATTTCGTCTGCAATTTCCTTCGCAGTCACAGGTAAGGTTTGAAGTTGAACGCGGTGAATTTGCGTTGGCATATCGATTTGATTAGGATTGCCCTTCGTTACTGGAAACCTTGATGCAAAATCTGCATTCGCATGATACTTCGAATTACGGTATTTAATTTCATAATCGAATCCTTGTAAAAATAACGCATAATGCAGAAGACGTGTTGCACTTAGCGAAGGTTTGCTTGCTGTTGACGCAAAAATTGACTGCAATGGCTGACAATCCGTTTGTAATTCGAACTTTCTACCATAAACGTAGTTAAAAAACTTCTTAACGCCCCAATAAATTCCAAGACTTTCTTTGTCGATTTGACTGTAACGACACTCGGTAGGGGTTAACGAACGCGAAGCAAACGCAATTGGACGTTCGTTGCCATTTCCATCGATATGGCTAAGTACAGCTCCCAAGGCGTAAGGCGATGCATCGGTAGCCAAAATCAGCTTCTTATTTGGGTCAAAATGATGAAGTACTCGTTCCGAAGCAATTTCTTCTTTAATTTTACGAAAGGAATTTTCGCATTCATCAGACCACACGAAACGAGCATTTTTACGTTGAAGTAAGTTGAGAGGATGCATGATATCACTCAAATTTGGCACGAACCTGGCATAATAACCGCATAAGCCAGTAAAAGCTTTCAATTGGTCCGCATTTTCAGGTCTCTTGGCTTTAATTATCGCATCAACCTTTTCAGTAGTTTTGTGCAAACCGTTTTTATCAACACTGTAACCGAGGTAATCCAATTTGTCAGTCAAAAGTACACATTTATCTTTGTGTAAACGGAGATTGTTCTTTCGGCATGCGATAAGGAATTCTTCAATTCTTCGCAAATGTTCTTCTGGTGAAGATGAAGAAATTTTCACGTCATCGTAAAACGCAGCGCATCCCTGGATCAATTTTGTCATATCATCGATAAACGATTGCCACTCCGTCGCAGACATTTGCAAACCTTGAGCCATTCGGTTTACATGGAAAAGACCCTTCGGTGTGTTGACAGTTGCAATTTCTGATGCACTTTTCGAAAACTTTTTGTGCATGTACGCATCACGAATATCGTATTTCGTGAAATAACAACAACCACTGAAACCAACCAACACTTCTTCAATATTCGGTATTGGGTAATTTTTTGGCACAATGTGACGGTTGACTGTAATACTGTAGTCACCGACTAAACGAATCGCACCGTTACTTTTCTTTACCGGAACAATTGGTGTGGCCCATTTTGATGAAGTGGTGGGGGTATAAATTCCATTGGCCACTAGTCGATCAATTTCATCGTTAACCGCTTTCTGTAACGCAAAGGGCACTTGACGAGCTCGACAAAAAACAGGAACAGCGTCTGGTTGCAAATGTATATCCACTTCTGAATTTGGAATACAACCGATTTCTTCAACGAACAAATCTGCAAACCGTTCATGTAACGCTTCGATTTTCCGCAACAATTCGTTTTGGTCGTTCAATTTGGTTTGATAAATTTTTGCAGTTGAATTAACGTGTTCACGAACATCGATATTGAACGGCAGTAACCAATCACGACCAAGAAGCGTAGAATAATCGCCATCCACAATACGAAGTCGAAGATTCAATACACGACTTTTATAACGCACTTTAACAGGTACAATTCCAAAAAGCTCGATAGAACTATGATCGTATGATTCGAATACACGATGCGCACGTTGAATTTTATTTTTCAAACCTAATTTCGTACATTCGGCAAGCGACATAAACGTAAAATCGGAACCACAATCCGCTTCAAATTTGACAGATTTATCATTCACGGCGAGCACAATAAAAATTTTATCAGGTGGTAATTCTGAATCATTATTTTTCGCACTCGAAACCGAAACTGCGGACACTTTTCCGATATCAACAACCGATTCTAACGAATGCTTTGTATTTACAACTTTGACCGATGAATTCTTTTTACGGAAAGCCACTGCTCGAATTTCATCGTGATTTTTTCCGCAAACTGTGGCTAAATGACCAACCTCCTTACAGGAATTACAGGTACTATTTATAAAACGACATTCAGGTGCACGGTGATTTTTTCTTGCACAACGATAGCAAACATCAACTGAATTTTGATCTGGTTTAGCTGACGGTGCAACAGGAACTTTTGATGGAGGTCTTCTCTTTTTCGAAGCAGGAAAATAATTTTTCTTTACTCGTTCGTTTACTTTATTTACATTCGGTTCAGTTTTAACATTAGGCGCAGCTGTATAACTTGAACTTGAATTTTCGCCAACATGAACCTCATTGTAACTTTTATTAGCCAATTCGAAATTGGTAATTATTTCGACAGCTTTTTTGAACGTGAGATTTGGAGTATTAAATAACTGCTTCTGAACTCGACCATCGTATACACCGAATATAATTTGACTTCGAATTTCTTCTTCCATTCGATCACCGAAATTGCAATTCACTGATAATTCGTTCAAAGCAGCATGAAATGTAGCGAATTTTTCGTTTTCTAACTGCTTTCGTTTTCTGAATTTATAACGACATACGTCTTGTAACGGTTTAGGATCGAAATACTCTTCCAATAATTTTATACACTCGTCGAAAGTTAATTCTTTTGGGCGCTTTGGACAAGCAAGCCGCCTCAAAATCGCAAATGTTTCGGATCCAATACTAGCGATGAAAAATTTCACTTTATTATTACCGGTTATACCACAGAAGTCCATGTACGACGTAATTCGTTCGGCATACGACTCAAAATCTTCAGCTTTCGAATCAAAATTTTCAAAAACACTTGCTGAATTAGTCGCCATTTGCACTTATAAAAAATTACGATAACAGGAAAACGAATATACACTGCACGAATGCACAATTGCACTAAAAAGTCATTTCTCGAATACAATGTAACGCTAAAAATAAACGTTGGATACTTTTAATTTCCATAATCCTCGTCGCCACTAATATATTATTCGTTATTAATTCGAAATAATTCATTACATTTTTCCATATTTTATTCAACATATATTACACACAATATTCACATCGATAATTATATACAAAAGTACAGATAGCGCTAGAATTACGAGTTCGCGCTAGGAATGATAATAATTGATAATCTATTTATCGGAACGCAAATCGTAACAATACGCAATACCACAAAAGTCTTGCTTGTTGCTAAAATTTTCAGTCTTATTGCTTGTTGCAAAAAATGGACAAAAACTCGTATGGTAACCTTTTTTTGTATTTTTAAAACAATTTGTCCAAAATGCTGGAAATTGCCATTTGTCAAAAAGAAATAGTCAAAATTTTGCCTTTTGTAGTTTTGTTGAAAATTCTCGCTTTAATTTCAAAATCAAAAAATGCTGAAATATCCAAGTCACGATTTTGACGCTTTTCTGATGGAAATTGCAGTAGGTACTAAAAAAAAGCATCATTTTTTGATCGCTAATCACCTAACAAAGCGTTCTGCTTTTTTCTAAAATTGTCATAGTCTTGTCCTTTCGTTTCACTCTTGTTTTTTGTACAAAAATTCCCTACTTTAGCAAAATTGTTCAAGAATCGCTCAAATGTCTATTTGTCTCCAACCTCAGAAGTCAGAAATTGCTGAAAAGTGTCACTTTTTCCCAATAATTCCCAAAAGATACACCTACCTGCTTCTTGTTTTACTAGCTGAAGTCTTGCTTTTTGCCAAAAATTTAAGGTTTTTGCTTAAAGGCTGAAAATTGCAAAAATTCTCACTTCGTTGCAAAAATTGTCAAACTTTTTTACGAAAAAGTTGTTGTAAAATTTTAAATTAGACCTGTCCATTGTTTTGAATTTTTGAATTTTTTATTTTTCCAGTGAGATTATATTTTTTATTTGTTTTCGTTTTCAGTCATTCAGTGTTTTTCTTTTTCTTTTTTTCAAATATTGACAAGGTATCGTATTTGATTAATTCATGATTTGAAAGTTGAACTTGAAGTTCAGGGATGGAAAAGCCGGGAGCGAGCCGGAGCCAGAGTCTGAAAGAGCCGGATTTTCTGAGGAGCTAGAGGCAGAGCCAAGAGCCAAATAAATGAAAGTGCAGAAAAACATCAAGAGCTCTCTTGCAAAAGAGCTCCTTATTTTACTCAAGAGAGCCATCATCATAAGGAGTCTTTAACCACTTTAACCTGGAAAGAGCCAGAGCCGAATGGGAGCCCACAAAAATTTTTCAGGCTCTTTGGCTCCCAAAAAGTTGAAAAAAAGGGAAAAAATGCGCACAATTTTATCAAAAATTCAACATTCAACTCACATTTGTGAAGAAAATGAAGAATTTCTACGTTTTGTTTTCTCATTGAGAAATAAAATAAAAATAAAATAAATGCACTATATTTTCATTTTTTTCATCGTTTTTCACGAATTTTAAATTCTAATTTAAAGAGCCAAGAGCCAGAGCTGGAGTTGGAGTGGGAGCCGAGCCGAGAAATTGGAAGAGGGAGCTGAGAGTCAAAGAGCGGAGTCAGAAAAAATTGAGGAGCGAGCAAGGAGCCAAGAGTGAGCCAGAGCTAAAATTTGCGAGGAGCTGAGCCAGAGCCAAGAGCGGGAGCCCTGACTGAACTCAAGGCTCTTCCATCCTCCATCTCTGCTTGAGATCTCAATTCGAAATTCGAATTCTCATTCTCAGTAGTCAGTTCTCTGTTTTAACTTTTAAATTGATGTAGAATATTTAAAATTTGATATTTGTACCTATATTGCGGTTGTTTTTTCTTCATTTGCTACCAAAAATGAAAATTTTGAAATAAAAATTTGTTTTATTTTCATTTTACGCTCAAAAAAAGTAAAAAACTTCTGAGTGGAAAATTCTGAAAAAATTTTCAGAGAAATGCACCGCATCCACGTGCGAGCTAACAAAAAACAAAACAGAATTTGGTGTAAATTACTGCGTAATTACGAAAATTTAGAAATTAGTGAGCAATGTTGCCATGAAGAATAAAAAAAATTATGTGGAGTTTGTTTTGTTTACGAAAAAAAAAATGGATTTCATGTTCATGTTCGAGTTATCTTGTATCTAATTTCAATTAACCGGAATCAAAAGTAAGTGATTTACTTAATTAAATAATCCTTATACTGAACAAATTGCGCTACAATTTAATCGATTGAATATTGAATTGCAGGTTCCAAACGTGGCAAATTTTTCATCTCCACTTCAGACCAACTCGGTGATAATATTTCATGTTTGGCAAACTGAAAAATTTTTGTGTTCGAGTTTCCTGTTTTACGTAAAGTAATGTAAAATCAGTACGAGATACGAATTATTTTCTACGTACTCTACGATACGAATTATCGGCGTTTATTTTCCAAAGTAGAAGTGAAAATCGTCCGTAAACCTAATGGACCGGGTCTCGGATACGGCTCGGTGCATTTACTCGAAACTATCCATATTGTCGACGAGTTGATAAAACGAGTAATGAAGCGGTCTCATTAAAGTTCGTAAGTAATTCTCGAACGAATTGTCTAATCGTAGATCTACTAAATACATTCGCAGCTATTCTGCCGTATTTATCGCTAACGAATTTACATATTTAGCTGCGTGTGTATGTGTTCGTGGTGTATTCATTAAAGAGTATAATGTAAACTTTGATACGTAAATTGTATCAGTGTCTGGTAAAGGTTATTTATACGTAAATGACGTAAGATATATGGTCTTTTATATACGTTTTCATGTTGTAGCAGTTTCGTGTATATATTTATGAATTTTCCTACATTTTATCCTGGTTAATATCGTATTGTTGTAGTACCTATTGTTATACGTTGCTTCGTTCACGTTGAGGTTGAATTTTTATTGTCGAATCACAAGTGCTTGTGGCGTGTGTATGATCCTCGTCGTGATCGTCGTCCCATCAACGTGTGATTGTAACAGATATCGAGACTGAAATCATATGATCGCGATATCGGATATCCGCATCGCAGCTAGTTCATAATACGTCACGCCGCGCCGGAATATTTTCAGTCATTCGAACTCGCAGGAGTTGGGAAGGCTGAAAATTCAACAGTTGGTTCATTTTGGATTTCGTGATTCGGAGTTGGAATCGGAAACCAGAAATCCTTTCCTGATAATCCAATTATTCATTTTGAGATTTCCTATTCCAATTTCCTACATCAAGACGATGTAATGGCATTTTATTTTTGCACCCGTGGCAACCCTGCTGGTAAATGTTTTATCATTTTTTTTCACTTCTGTGACTTGTTGCGCACAACTTGCAATATTTTTCTACGAAGAAATAATTTTATTCGTGTTTTGATCGATGATCTACGTTCAGATAATCTCTCAAAAGTCCATTTTACTGTACTGAAAGTTTCTAATAGCGTAATTAGCTCATTTTCTGGCGTTTGAAGATCTGTCAACAAACCTATTCTCCACAGTTTGAGTACCCCCGAAACGACAGCATTTAGTTCTAGTTACCTCCGCCAGGGCTACCGTAGCTTATAAAAAAGTTTTATTATTATTTTTATAACAGTAATGTAATAAAATCATGACAAAGGATGAAGTTACAAAGCGTTAGCAACATAAATAACATTTGATTAACGTACAATCGATGTTTTAGATTTGACTCGTGACGTAATGGGTGACCAGGCATCGAACAGTTGTTCCTCTACGATGGAAATCGATAACCCTGGCTTTCTGAAGAGATCGAACAGTGCTCCGATGATACCGCAATTAAACACATCGATACCACCCGGCGCGGTCCCTTACTCCGGAAGGTAATACGAGCTGGGATCAATTTAACCCAATGATTAACTTTCCAAACGAATTATTGCCTAGATTTAGATTACGAACGTGTTATTGTATCTGTTTACAGAACCGCATCCGGCAGCAGCAGTCCGTTTTCCGGTATGGAATCACGTACGAGAAGATTCAGCGCTAGTTTTAGTCCTCGGAGTGGTTTGGTAATTCAGTCTACTATTTAATTCAGTTGTCGAACGATGGTAAAGTGTGAACTGGTGTAGGTGTAAGTTGTGCACTCTTTGGTGACCTGAAGATGGTCCGCACCGTTATTGTAGCTAGAGATGTTTTTTTTTCAAATACGTACGATCGATGAGCTAAATTTACGATTATTAATTCAAAAGTACTTCATAGTACGTAGCTATTGGTTGGTTTTGATTGGTGAACGTGTATTCGTCGTAAGCCAAGCGGTGTGACGCAGCGTATTTACGAGTACAGGGTATTATGGTGATTTATTACCGAAGCTTGCACATGTGTACGGTTTCGTACGCGGTTCCACTTTACCATTGTTCTGTACGTGTTTAATAAGAACGAATTACTGTTACAAAAAGACTGCTCGAATGCGGAACTTTGTTAAAATATGGTTTTTGAAAATGGTGACTAATCGAATCGTATCCTTCTGTCTGGCAGAATTCGCCCAAAATACTAGCTCGAGTGGAACAAATCAGACAAGAAGAATGTACCGATATACTGGATCGTGAAGTAGCCCATGAAAATAAACTGCATTCGGCCATGCGAATATCACAGTCGTGGGAAGATCTTTCCATCATGGTAGATTCTCCGAATAAGGTAGCAATAACTAACAATAGTTTTTCGTTGGGATTTTTAGTGACTGTAAATTTTTTTCGTAGGCTGACGAAGATCGTAGAAGAGCGAAAAACAAAGATGGCGGTGGTATCTGGGATCCTTTGAATTTACACGTATCGTCGTTCTCGTTTACTCCTTGTTCACCTTCGCCGACCAGATCCGGAGGCTTCTCCCGACAGTGCTATTCGCCTGGCTTATTTAAATTGAATTTATCTCCTAGTCCAACTAGAAAAACTTTCGCCACTAGGTAATCAGCTCATTATCTAAATTACTGTCCGGTTAGAAGACGATGAGGAGTAATTTTCGGCCAACGTTGGTTCGTGACTTTTTTTTTTGGAAAAAATTGAGTACGAGCCCAGCAATTTAAACTGAAAAACTATCCACATTGCCCGAAAATTGACTATTTTACCAAAAAATACTTATAATTTGTTGCACATTGAACTAATCCTGTGATTATTGGTACGATTACAGGCGCAGTCTGAGTCCTATTGCTCTACGACCCAGTTCCCTGGGCTCGATAAAACGTAAATTCGATTTATCCGATAACGAACCACCGGCTAAAAAGACCGGAGGGTTGTTACTCGTTCAATCAAGGTAACCGAATCGTATCTCTTCGTAGTTATTAATAAATCAAGACCAGCATTTTTCATCACGATGTATATTCTACGTTTACAGATTGGAGTCGAGTACGAGCTCTTTACCAAGCTCATCGGTCAGCTCAGTCGGTACACCGGAGTCGATATCGAGCGTCGATTCACCCAGTAGTTTCTCGTTCACGGCTCCAGATAGTCCGTCTTGTGATCAACCAATGCGTGATGTGTCTAAAGTAGATCAAAATTTAGCCTGACTTCTTTTTCCTCTTCTTTTCTTTTCTTTTTTTTTTGTAATTTTATAGATTACTTTTACGTACGATTATCGGCATTTTTTCGAATTTTGCTCTTGTTTTTTTTTTTTTAATAATCTTGTAATTTATATTTTCTAGTCGATGGAAATAAGTAGCGGCGATGAATTAGAGAAATTTTACGTAGAAATTCTGTTTAATAATCATACATTATTGTGGTGAAAAAATGCTTCGAAATGCTAACTCGTTTACTGTGTGTGTTTTTTTTAAAAAAAAGGTGATCGTTAACGTTTACGCGTCCTCCCTTCGCCCCCCCCATGTTTTTATATCAGTAATTCCTCCCTCCCTCCCACGTGTTTTTTAATTGTAATTTTTATCTACTCGTATTTTAAAAATAAGATAATGCGAAAAGTTTATTGTAGTCAAGTTTATTTATTGCGTCTTCTTTTTTTCTTAGCGAGGTACGTGAATTGTGTATATAAATTTGATCGATCGATTGATCGCGTATTTTTAAATTGTATTCATTTTTGAGTTACCTGTTATGTGTTTAGTAGTGGATTTTATACGTGTGAAAGATGATTGTGCTCTTGAGACGATTTGTAAAATGTGTATTTTTATTGATAACGAAGTCGTTTGTAGAACTGTAAATTTTATTACTTTTTTTTCCCTCTCCTATATCGCAATAAAACTAAAATTGTTTCGCGTTTTTTCGAATGCTGTGCGGCGGATTGTTTATTCGTATGTGTTATGGGTAATTCTCGATTTGATTTGAATTGCTGCGTATTTGTTTTCCTCTCCGGGACGAAATCGGTTAATCGGATCGTGCTTATTAATGGAAAAAAACGTGATTTCTGAGAGAAAGTAAAAACACTTGAAGAGGAAATAAAAACACTGAAAATTATCCCCAAAAAATATAAAATTAATTTTTGGGTTCTCAGGCTGAATTTCGAACGCACAAATGTGAGCAAAAGTTGAATATTTTGCCAAAATTGAAAAAACATGTTACTTTTTTACAAAATTTCCAAGAACAATTTGATCGTTGGCAAAGTTATTAAATGACTGGTTCTTTTTCACAAAATTTGTCGAAAAATCATGTTTTATCTACCAGAACTGCTGAACATCCTCATTTTTGGTCCAAATTGTCAAAAAGTCTTGCTTTTTTGTGGCAGCAAAAAAAAAATTATTTTTGTCAAAATTGCAAACCGAAATCAATTTTTTGTATCAAAATTACCAAAAGCCTCAAACGATCTTGGAAAATCATACTGACGGGTCAATGACCTTGAGAGGCCAGCATGAGCGGCTAGACACTAGACGGGTAGGTCAGTGACCTTTAAGAGGTCAGACTGGCAAACAAACGACCTTGAGCAGCCGGACAGACGGGTCAATGACCTTCAGAAGATCAGACGCCGGAGGCTAGACAAGTCGGTCAGTGATCTTGAGAGGTGAGACAGGCGGGTTAATGACCTTATGAGGCCAAGACAGGAGACCCAGAAAAGCGATACTGATGGGTCAATGACCTCAACAAAACAGACTGACCGACTGACAATCAACCTTGAGAGACCAGACAGTAGGGTCAATAACCTAAGAGATCAGACGGCCTTGGGAAGCCATATTTATGGGTCAGTGGCCAGAAAAGCTGACAAGCGGGTCAATGACTTTCAGAAGGCTACACAAGAAGACAGACGACCCTGCTGAGAAGCTAGACAGATTAGTCAATGACCTTGAGAGGCATGATCGATGGGTCAATGACCTAAAGGAAACCATACTAACGGGTTAAAGACTTTAAGAGAACAGACAGGCAACCTTAAAAGGCTAGACGCTAGACATGTAGGTCAGTGACCTTAAGAGACCAAACATATGGGTCAATAACTTTATGAGGTCAGACACACAGACAGACGACCTTGGGAAGTCATGTTATCGGATTAATGACCCTAAAAGGCCATACAGACAACCTTGAGAGACTGGACAGGTAGGTTAGAGACCCTGAAACGTTAGACAGACGGATCAATGACCTTGCCAGGCCGACAACCTTAAGTCACATGACGCTGATTCAGTAGAATTGAAAATTTGATCAACTTTCAATGTTACTTCAGTTACTTGTATTTTGGACATAGTTTCAAAAACTTGGAAAAAATTCCGATGGATTCTCGACAATACTTCAAAAAGTAACATTTTAATATTATTGTATCAGACTTTTGAAAACTTGAAAAAATTTGACCCATTTTCATTTTTTAGAGAACCTTTATTTTAACTTCACAATAATTTGAGCTGACTCAGATTCTTAAGGACATTGAAATAATTTCAATGAAATCTAATGTAAAACTTTTAAAATCATGGAAAAAATTACCAGTTTTTGGAAATTTCTACTTTTGAAATACCTACCTGGACTTCAGTCTCTTTTTTTGATTTACCTATCCAAAATTTGGGGCCCAACATCATTCAGCAAAATGAATGATGAAAGCTAGGAAAAGAAATCAACCAGAAAAAATAAAAATCGTAGATAAATAAAAAAATCTCTAATTAAAAACAAAAAATACATCAACTATGGAAACAAACATATAGAATAAAATTCGTATTTCCATTATCTCAAAATTGAGTACCAATACCATAGCCTGAACTCCGTGAAAGATGTTTTCATTTTTTGAGCAACTTGTATCATTTTTATAAATGTAATGCAGTCCTTTTGAATTATCGAACAGAAAACCAGTTGTAGCAGTCTGAATATTTACTCTGTCGAGATTAAATTCCGATGAGCAACGTACTTGATGTTGTAACGAAATAATTTTAAAAATATTAATTTACTTACGAATAATTTGTTTCGCAATTCAACGAACGAACAAATCTATTCATCAAGACTTTTTCATCGTTAACATAGTATTAATTTCCCAGACTATTTTACGCATGTGATCGATGATTTCTTTGAGTTGGCTGTTTTTCAGAACTACTTGCTGTGTAAGAAGAGAAAAACTTGTTAGATCGCAGGTAACTTACTTATACATATCTACGGTTACAGTTATGTATTTGCATTTTAGAAACTCACATCAATCAAATCTTTACATTCTTCGGTTGCTAATCGATAAGCTTCCGAGGTTTTTCGTTCTTCGGAAGTTTTAACGTCCCATTCTTCTTTTAATGGTATTAAACTCTGAAAAATTACCCTCCGTTTAAGTACAATATTAAACGAAATACGCGCTGATTTCATCGCGATAAATACCGTACCTCGATATGCATGTATTCCATTCCTTGGAGCTGACTATTATCGTTACACTTTTCATAAATTAATCGTAATCTTTTGAATAGACCTTTGATACCGCGAAGATACTCTTGTAATTTCAGTTTTTTATCGTTACTTATGGTATTCGTAGGACCACCAGCTCCATTAGGAGGCTATACAATTTACATCACGATATCAGTAATTAATTATCAACGTACGTAGGATCAATTTTACGTATACAAATAGCATACCATTATAACCCTTAAAATCTGAAACATGTCTTGAACTTTACAAACGATATCTTGAACAATTTCTTGGCCATATTTACACAAAGATGCCGTATTAAACTGTTGATTAGCAGGCGGTTGCTGAGGTACAGGTCCGGAAGCACCGGCCGAAGCCACAGCATTATCGGGTTGTATCGCAGATTGAGCAACAGACTGAATAGATCCATCACCTGGGGCCATTCTGGCTCCCATGTTAGGCCCTCCTCCGGTATTAGGTACCTAAAAATAACACATCGATGAAACACACGATACAAAAAAGTTATTTTAAAACTACTTCGATGTAATAACCGTACAGCTGAATGTTGTGGAAGAGATGACTGAGGTGGAAAAGCATTCTGCTGCGGTTGAGGTATTGTCTGCTGCTGTACTTGAGCTTGTACAGCTCCGACCTGCTGGGCTTGCTGGACGCTTTCTTGCTGCTGCTGCGAAGGTGTTTGCTGTCTTTGTTGCATTTGCATCTGAAGTTGCTGCGATGTCTGCTGAGCGTTTTGTTGCATTTGTTGAGCGGATATAGGCGAATCGGCTTGTTGCTGCATGTTTACGCCAACGTTATACGTTTGAGGGCTAGCGATACCAGCCACTAGGAAAAGATGTAAGTTGAGATACAGCTAATGGATAATTTGAAGTGAATATACGAGTGAAATTACCTGATTGTTGGCCTGGAGATGAGATACCGGCAAGCTGGCCGCTACGAGGGCCTCCGAATTGAGAACGCATATCGTTCTGAGGAGCGCCGCCAAAATTCGGCGGAAACGGATGTGGAGGTCCGGCCATCGTAGAATTGAAATTTTATAGCTTTTCTGAAGATTTCAATTTTACTACAAAAGAAATTTTCAAAAATAAATGCGAAAGAAGAAAATAACCTGAGTCTTTTTTTCAAAATCGCCAAATAAACAAAACGTTTGTTATCAGAGTCTATTTTGTCAGCTCGCAGGTGGATGAGGTGCACTGGATTTGATTTCAGATTTCATCAAAATTTAAATTTTTAACATTTCTGTTTTTGCTATGAACTGGTAAAAATTGCAGATTTTTTTTCGCAGAAAATTCCAAAAATTCTCACAAAGTCTTGATTTTTGCAAAAAATTTCAAAATTTCTCGCTTTTTCAAAAATTGTCCCTTCTTTAAAAAAACGGCAAAGAATTTGCTTTTTATTTGCAAAAAATTCCTAGAAGTCCTGCTTTTTTCTCAAAAAATTGTCCAGAATTTTCACTTGATTAACTATACAGTTGCGACCAACAATTGCCATAAAATCCTACCTCTTGTCAAAATTGTCGAAGCTTTGCAAATTGCTAAAAAATTTCATCTTCTTAAAAAAAATGTCAAAAAGTTCAGCTTTTTTGCCGGAAATTGCCAAAAAGCACCTTTTTTTTGCTAAAATTGTCAAAGTCTTTCTTTTTGTCAAAAATTCTCACTGTTGTCTTTTTACAAAAAATTCCAAAAAGTCTCACTATTTTCCAAAAATTGTTCAAAAGTTCAGTTTTTTTAAAACAGGAACTGCAAAAATAGGTATTATCATTTTTTGTCACCTAATTACTTTACTAAAGATTCTGCCCTTTATTAAAATCGCCAAAGTCTTGCTTTTTTTCAAAAGTTGACAAACATTTTCACTTTTTGGAAAAATCGCTAATATAATAATTGTCAAATTTTGCAGAAAAGGAGGAGTCCCGATAAGGCCACTTTTTGGGCCCCGCACAGTTATCGACTCGACCACTCTTAAAATGTTGTAATAAATGTTCCAAATACGAATCCGTGGTTAGCTAACCCAAAATGACAATTTTTTGGGCTCCAGGGGTTCCCAAAGTTGTGAATAAAAAAAGAATTTTAGGAATCACTGAGTATTATTTTCAAAAACTTTTTTCGCTTAAAATATCTGTTTGAATCCGATAAACGTTATGCGAGGTGGTTTTTCTATTCTCGACCCTGGAGGGCAGAAATTAGGGGGGGGGGGTTGATTTTTGGAAAATTTTGGAACCACCATTTTGGACCTACCCTTTTGAGCCCCGCTAAAAAGCTGTTTACAGTTTATTAGTATCTGAAAGACCTCCATCCTACCAAATTTTGAGCTCAATAGAATTTTGCGCTGGTACTCAAAAATCCAATTTCCCAATTTTTCATAATTTCGATATTTTGGGAACCCCTGAAAAAATGAAAACCTGCGATTTGCGCCAAACGTAACGTTTTGAGGTGTATATTCAATTATCTGGATAGAAAAGTTCAATTAAGCTCCCTGTATATTCGTAATTTTGAACCCTTTTTTTTGGAGCCCCCCACTTTAGGCACCCCTAAAAAAGGCATTACACATATTTTTTCAAATAATTTGAAGAATTTACATTTGAAACACCCTAGCAAGTGTTCGATAATTTTTCATTTCATTTATCCTGTAACTTTCAAAATTGAGCTTTTTTGGGTCAAATTCTGAGATTTTACTTCGTTGAAATCATGAAAACGTGATTTTAACGTTTTTTTCGAAGAGTGAAGTCTTAGAATTAGACCCAAAATAGCCCAATTTTGAAAGTTACAGGAAAAATCATATAAAAAATTATCGAGCACTTGCTGGTGTGTTTCAAATGTAAATTCTTCAATTCATTTGAAAAAATATGCTTTAACGCCTTTTTTAGGGATGCTCAAAGTGGGGGGCTCTAAAAAACGGGTTCAAAATTACGAATATACGGGGGGCTTTATTCAACTTTTTCATCAAGATTATATTGTATATTCCTCAAAACGTTACGTTGAGCGCAAATTGCAGGTTTCTAATTTTCTAGGGATTCCCAAAACATCAAAATTACGATAAATTGGGAAATTGGATTTTTGAGTACCGACGCAAAATTTTATTGAGCTCAAAATTTGGTAGGATGGAGGTCTTTCAGATACTAATAAACTGTAAACAGCTTTTTAGCGGGGCTCAAAGGGGTAGGTCCAAAATGGTGGTTCCAAAATTTTACAAAAATCAAAACCCCCCCCAATTTCTGCCCTCCAGGGTCCAGAATAGAAAAACCACCTCGCATAACGTTTATCGGGTTCAAACAGATATTTTAAGCTGAACAAGTTTTTGAAAATAATACTCAGTGGTTTCTAAAATTCTTTTTTTATTCACAACTTTGGGAACCCCTGGAACCAAAAAAAATGGTCATTTTGGGTTAACTAACCACGGATTCGTATTTGGGACATTTATTACAACATTTTAAGAGTGTTCTAGTCGATAACCGTGCGGGGGTCAAAAAATGGCCTTATCGGGACTTCTCCTTTCAAAATATCTTACTTTTTATTCAAAAAAGTTCAAAATTCTCACTTTTTCAACCAAAATGGCAAAAAATAATTTTCCAAGTCTTGCTATTGGCAAAAAAATAACAAAATAACAAAAAACTCATGTTTTGTAAAAAAAAAAATATTCTTTTTCGTTATCTACAAAAAAACAGTGCAGCAAAATCGCTGAAAATTTTGAATTTTACCTTTTTCTAAAAAAATTCCAAAAAGTCTCACTTTTTGTAAACAATAAAATTGTCCAAAATTCTAGATTTTTTGCCGGAAATTGCCAAAAGCTTTTCCTCTTGGTAAATAAAATTTTCAAAATCTTGCTGTTTGCCAAAAATTCTCGCTTCTTCAAAAATGACAAAAATCTTAATTTTGCTTTTTGCCAAAACGGCCAATTTTTTGGAAAATACCTATTCCAAGAAGCCTGAAGTAGGCTCACATTTTTTCCAGAATTATAGATGTTTCGCTTTATTGTTGACTGAAATTGCAGAAAAAAATAGGTATCATTTTTGACCCCCTAATTACCAAACAAAAAGGTTCGAGTTTTTTTTTAATTTTCGCCTTTTTTTCCCCTTAATTGCCCAAATGTCTTGATTTTCCTCCTGAAACTATTGCTAAAAAGTATCACTTTTTTCATTTTTTCGAATACATACCTACATAATTTCCAAAAGGTTCTGCTGCCGAAGTCTTGCTTTAGTTGCTTTAGTCAAAGATTGGGGTTTTTCCAGAGATAGCAAAAATTCTCACTTCGTTGCCCAAAACGGAATTGCTAAAACGTTGCAAAATTAGTCCAACTTGAGTATACATAGTTTTGTTTTTAGTCCCTAGAAACGGAGCCAAATTATATTTGCCCCAGGCCCACATAGGCTCTCGACGGTCCTGTGTTGAATTGAAAATGTGATTGTATTTGTGCTTCCATTATGTTTGTTTCTTTTTTGTTGAACGCTGAAAATGTTGATAACAAAACCAATTCGGTTTATTCAATTAAAAGTGGATAAAAAAATACATGTCTGCACTCTGAAAAGAATCAAGTTCACTGTCGAAAATTCCGTTTAAAATAGCCAAAAAAGCTTGCTTGCTTACCATCCAAGTTTCAGATACAGTACAGGTGTGGTGTAGGCTCTAAAACTAGGCTCAGATTCCGGTAAACTCGAACTCCTTCCAAGTTCCAATAATGCAAGAAAGTCGAAAGTTCTTGGTCGTCATCAAAATTTGTACGTTGTGAATTGAATTGTGAGAGATCATGCAACTTTTTCTGAAATTTTCAAGTTTCAACTCGAATACCCGATGTTATAAAATTTCACGAGTTCATATTCATCTGACTACAGATTTTAAAACCATTTCGATTCTAATCGATTCAGTCAGAGAATACGTTGCGGCGATTTTCATTTTTCATCATTAATGCACACTCATTTTCAAATGACATGAAAGTTCTAGCTCATCATCATTATCATCACCGAAATTCACATTTCTGGGATGGATCGTTGATGAATGAGTTCATCACATAACATCAGAACTACGAGGTAGAATTCACCAATAATTCGTACGAATAAAAATAAAACTTCACATTTTCATGCAATATGTTTAATTAGGTACTATAAACGACACATCAAAAATTTGACTCACAAACGTAAATTTAACATCACGTAACGTACGTAATAATGTACTTGACACGCACAAGACCAAAAATATTATGAAAACTACAAATTAGCACACGACTAGATTCATCAGCTGCAAACTATATGAATTTGTGATTTAATACACGGCGAAGAGGGGCAAGTACGCGGGTACGACTGAAATACGTATGTAAAATCTTTACGAAAGTTCAGCTCAAATACAACTGCAAAAACCGCCTTCAACTCGTATTTACTTTGACTGTGGCTCGAGAAAAAAACTGAACTGAAATTAATGATTTCATGAAAAAGGACTGAATAAGCAAGTGCAAATAGAAAATATTCTCGTGTTTCAAATCATTAAGCATGACGGACAGCCAATGCATTATGATTTCACACCGAAGAACAATCTATTAGAGATACAGAAGTGAATGTACATATGAGAAGCAATTCGCGAGCATAAGATTTCATAGTACAATATTACACGAGTACGTGAACGAATATCGCAGCTCTTCGTAATCATCGATCACACCGTTCAACACAATCTGCTCAGCAGTTCGTTCGATGCTGCTAAACTTAACAGGATCCGTAGCCGTTTCATTTGGTATACTCGGATTTCAGCGCTGATAATTAAAACGCAACGTAGGTAATAATTTCATGAACCAAAACTTACTTCAGCACCGGAAAAACTATTATAAACGAGCAAACGGCATCATCAGCACTGACAACGAATGCGCGAGTAACCTACTCAGGCTCGAGCACGAGTCTACAATAACAGGACACCGACATCACTGCTATCTTATACACAGCAGAGGAGCAGGGCAACGTACAGAGATGCTGCATTACGTTAAATCGAAACCGGAGGCAGAACGGCACAGATACTTTTATAGGTAAAGGCAGCTAAAGGGCAGGCTAAAACGAACACGAACAATTCAAAGCATCGAAATCTTGATCGCCGTACTACGCTCGCAATACGTTTCTAATCTTTCGAACCTGTAAGAATTTAGAATTTCCAAGTCTCCGAAATATGTATATCTAGGTACTACGGTACAAACCTCGAAAATTCCATCACATTGTTTACCTCAGCTTGTATGCTACTATTTCCCCTTTCTTTACAAGCTTTCTCAGCTGCCACGAACCTCGTTAATACCAAACCGCTTATCATCCTACAGCACCGATTACTCCCGCACCCGTTCGTAAATTTTTTTTTCTCAAAAAATAAAAGAAAAAAAATATAACGAAACCGTAAAATCAAAATTAAAAAACAGCCTCTCAGCAAACAGCAGTCAACTGCGTTCAACGGCAGCAATGCAGCAGCATTCACCCCCTGCGGTTAATAAAGATTTATAAATAATAAAAATTTACAACACAGTTGCTTTAGAACATAAAAATTATACAATACATCATCATAAAAATAAATTAATAGGCTGAAATTAAATAATTAAAACGTACGAATTTTATTTTAGTCAAAATGTAGGCCTTTTTTTTCTGGAAGTACGAGTAAGTAAATACTCGAATTGAATCATAAGAAGCTTAACAGATCAAAAGTTAATTTTAAATTACGTTATGTGAATAGTTACATTAAAAACTAAAATTAATCGTCTTTTTACGTTACATTAGTCGTGACGTAATCAGTTGTTTTGTTTCGAGCATTTCGAGCGTGATTTGATAAAAACAATTTTCGTTGAATAACACGATAATAACAAAAAGATAATCAAATTAACTTCGATTATTTCCTCTTTAGAAAACATTCGATTGAAAATACAAAATAATACCGTTGAGACTTGCACTGTGAAGTGTAAAATAATTCAATACTCAAACTTAAAAAAATCCCACTAAAAGGAGAACGAAACTACACATAATCATAAAACTGCTATTAATTAACATAGTCCTAACATAATCGAAAGTAGAATTATAAAAAAAAAGATTTCAAACGAATCAATACCTACGCAAAATGAATCAAAAAATTGGTGAAATGGTCAAAATTTTGTCATCTTTCATAAAACGTTTCGAGGTCGGATTAACGCTATAGTAATTTAATAAGAAAAAAATTTGAAAAAGCTAAATCTAATTCGCAGTTGACTGAAACAGTAGCCCAATTAAGTAATATATGTATATAAAAATGAATATCGTATAGGCAAAATTAAAAATGAAATTTACAGAAGAGTTAACCCTACATTGATAAATAATGAAAACCTTGAAGAAGAAAAAAACAAAACTATCATAAAATCTATATACCTTATTGAAGAAAGAGTTGAATAAATTTCGTACAACATGGGTCATGCACCGACGATGAAAAACCTCCTAAAATAAAGAATACGTTAGAAATTAACACTAGATGAATGATGAAATCAGAAATAGACGAGTATTAAACGTTTCTTACATATTGGGGAAGATGAAAAGCGTAGGTTACTGCAATTATTTAAGGTGTTCGGGAACGCGAATATTTACGGTTTGGACTTTTATTACGTTGTGGGCTTTTATTGCGTTGCGGACTCTTATTACGTTGCGGACTTCTGCTTTCGGATCTCGAAGAACGTGATTTTGACCTGCTGTAAGAACGCTTGCGAGAACGGGACCTAGATCTGGATCGCGAATAAGAACGACGACCACGATCGTAAGATCGAGAACGTCCGTAGCTGTGGTCAGAATCAGCGATCAGTTACATAGTTTTAAAAAATATCGATAATTGACAAAAAAAAGTTATTACCTCCGACGTCTGTAATTACTTCTGCCACCGCCGCCGCCGCCACCGTATCTAGGAGAAGCGGGACGTCCATAACGAGCCATTTGCACTCTCAATTCCCTGCCATCTAACATTCTACCGTCCATAGCATCTAAAGCGTCTTCGGCATCTTTCTTATCGTAGAACCTGCAACATGTCAATAGTTTACTCTCAAGTCCAAAATATGAGTACATAGCTCTAATAAAACTAAATGTATTTTGAAAATATATTACCTAACGAATGCGAAACCTCGGCTTTCACGAGTGAATCTGTCCCGGGGTATGTAGATATCTCCAACTTCGCCGCATCTTTCAAAAACGCGTCTCAAATCGTCAGGCGTAGTACGATAGGTGAGATTATCTACCTTCAAAGAAATCATGTTCTCCGTTCTTGACGATGAACCGCGACTACCGCGACTCATTTTGGAAAACTTTATAGATCACCGATATAAAATAAATAAGCTACTTCGATTAATTAAGGAAGAAATAACATGGAATATGTGTCGCAGACATTCATTACATAAGAATGAAATAAAAGAAAAGAAAAAGTCACACACAACTCACAAGCTACTCGCTATGAAGGTTGTGATATTTCAACCAAGTCACTGCAAAGTAGATTAGTAATTTATTTCTCCGCTTGAAGCAGCATTTCAAAGGACTAGAGACTGTTTTGTCAGCTCGTAGGTGGATGAGGTGCATTTTTTATTGACAATGACAGATGACAATCCACAATTCGACATTTCAGAGTTCAAACATTTGACAATTTTCGTCGACCGTATATAATGGACGAATAATTCAAATCGCAGGAAATGACGGCTAGATTTTGGATGCAGAATCCTGGAAACCTTCTGCTCATGCGCGAAACATGATGCTTACGGTGCTGGTGGAGTGAGAGGCGGTTCCCTGGTTCAACCCATGTTCAACCAGTAAACCGTCTCTCTCTCCACTAGCACCGTAAGCGTCATGTTTCGCGCATGAGCAGAAGGTTTCCAGGATTCTGCATCCAAAATCTAGCCGTCACATTTTGTCATTTTTTCACCGTTGAACTTGAATTATTCGTCCATTATATACGGTCGACGACAATTTTCTATTTTTATCCAGAGGAGCTCATTGGGTCTGGGTCATTGCAAAAATAGCCATTGTCAAAACGTCAAAAGTGAACTGAAAATAAAAAAGTAAAAAAACAAACAAGTCAAAAACTGAAAACACCACTGTAACAGCTAAAAAGTCCTAATGAATTCTAATGAATTGGTATAGGTACTGTCAGTGTCTTCAAAGTGATTTTTTTTTATTAACTTGAGTAGTTCCTGTTACTCTCAGAAAAACTTTTGGAGGGCTATAGGTAATCCGTAATACTGATTAGTGATGATGTATGCATGCATCCATACAATGCAATGGAGAAAAGCACTACCGCAATTTTTTTCAAACAGACAATAAGGGCTATTTATTTTATTTTTGTAATATTGTAATTTGCATGTAATCAATCAAGTCGTCACTTTTCAGCATCAACTAAGTATCTATCAATACAATATTCAATCATCAAACATAGAAGAAACGAACATAATGTAGGTAGGCCTATAGTCGCCTACTACAAATATTAAATTTCAATTATTCAAATTCGAAATAAATTAATTGGATTTAAAATTGAGCAATTGAGCAGTGAGCTCTTCGTCTTCCAAAGTTCCAACAGCTCCAACTTCTAAATCTAAGTGTATGGCTTCAAACATTTTGCATAATATTATAGGTCAAGGTAGGGTAGGTGGTACTAGGTAGCCCGGTAGCCGTAGTAGGTACTTGCAGGGCTGGTGACCGAAACGATCGTTTTGTTCCGTTCCGTTCATGAACAAATCACTTCGCATTTTTACTGTTCTGTTCCGTTTTGCTCATCATTTTTTTGTTCCGTTCTGTTCTGTTCTGTTCCGTTCCATTCCGTTCCATTTGTTCTGTTCTGTTCTGTTCCGTTCCGTTTGTTCTGTTCTGTTCCTTTCCGTTTTAACAAAGGGGGGGGGTATCCTAGCTGGCAGAAATTTTTTTGAATTGAACTAGACAAAGCTAGATCAAATCATCGAATGAACAAATTAACATGCAAAATTTGACACCATCCGAAATTCTGAAAATTTCAAAAACTGAAGTGCATTTTGTTTCTCATTTTTAGATGAATTTAATTTTTTAAAACTCAAATTTGGTCCCAAAATGAGAAAAAAAATCAAAATTTTACAAAATTCTGAAAATTTATCTAGAAAACCAGAATTTGGAATGTGCTACTTATAGGTAATCTTGTCCCGCCGAATCAATTGAAAATGATTTTCAGCCATTTTGAGCAATTCTGCATTTTCTGCAACCTTCCAGCAGATTATTGACCTTTTGAGAATCGAAATTTCCACTAAATTTTACCAAATGAAGATGGAATTTGGAAAGCTGAAATTTGTTCTGTTCTGTTCCGTTCCATTTTTTTTCTGTTTTGTTTTGTTCTGTTCTGTTCTGTTCAAGAACACTTCGTTATCTTATTTGTTCTGTTCTGGTTTTGTTCATTTTGTTCTGTTCCGTTCTGTTCCGTTCTGAATAAGATTTTTTCCTGATTTGTTTATTGTTCCGTTTATTTGTTCCGTTCTGTTCCGTTCCACCAGCCCTGGGTACTTGATGAAGAAAAAAAACCATTAAAAACATTCAAACATTTAAAATAATTGAATTGAGATTGACATTTGCTTTAATTGACCTGTTTCATTTCAACCAGAGATGGGACGATTAAATAAAATGAATATGAAATCATTAAATATTTTGCACAGATTTTGTAACAGTTTTTGAAAAACAGAAATTTCTAAACAGCCGCTTGAGGCTCTAAAACGGATTGAATGAAACTGAAACTTACTGCTATCCATCTCAGGATTAATATCAAAAATAGGATGTAAACTCACTTTCGTCTTTCTACTCGTATACCTCAATTGGAGGCGGATGGGTAATATGTATTTCAAATTTTCAGAAAAGTATGAAAGCGATGGACAAAAATATCTTTTAGAGTTCAGACTGAAATACACCGATTTTGAAAAATATAACTACAGTTACCTTATCACTTATCAGCCACCTAAGACGAAACTGGGCCATTGTTTTTTCGGGGGGGGGGGGTCAACCAAAAATTTGCCGACTAATATGAGAGAAAAAATACCGATTTCGTCGAATAAAAAGGTGATTTTTTTAAATGTGAAATACGTGAAAGAGAAAGATTGAGAACTCAATTTTGCCAATTTGATGTACATAGGTACTTGATACTTACATATGTGGGTAATTAGGTTATATTAATAGGCAATCATAGCCTATTATGACTCACCTATAAACAATTTTCATTTTCATTTTTGCAAAAAAATTGAATAAACGAACAAATTAGCCTAAGCGAAGCTTTTACAAATTCCTATTTTGATAAGTGAAAGAACAATGTTTTTTTTTTTATGGGAGGAGATTGATTTTTTTGCTTAAAAATTTCAAAATTTGAGTGATTTTTTTTTTTTAAATTTTAGCTCCGAAAAAGAAAATTAAAAAGACGCGAACGAAGTGAGGACCAAAGCTCTCAAAATTTTGTATTTCGAGAAGTAAAAAAAACATATTTTTTTCTATGTAAACATTTTTTTGAGTTTAAATACCTGATGCTGATAAATTTTTAAAAAGTTTGCTTTTGAAAAAAAAACAAATTTTGTGGAAATTTCAAGTTTTAAAAGTCTGCTGAAAGCTTTAAAAATTTTTAAAAAGTCGCTGGAAGCTTCAAAATAACTTGAACCCATCTGTAGTAGACTTGACAGCTTGTACGGGTCAATGACCTTCAGAGACCCGGCCCACAGACGGAACGCCCGCCCGCGCCAGGCGGCTTTCAAAACCCAGACTGACAGGTGAATGACCTTAGGAGGCCAGATCCGGTGCCAGACTGTTCTCAAATGCTAGATAGGCAGGTCAATGACCTTAGGAGGTCAAACTGGAACTAAGCCAGACGACCTTGAGAAACCTCACAGATCTCATTTAAAGTAGGTCAGTTTTGAACCTGAACCAGAGAAAAGTGGTCAAATTGTATTTATAATGACGTTTTCTGACCAAAAATGATGTTTCTTTTGCAATTGGACTTGTAGTTCGTGAAATGGTCGCAATTTCTAATTGAAGTAGCCGCTCACAACTCAAATGGACATCAGATTCGGACATTCGGACTCGACAATCTTGAATTAGTCGATATTCGAAAACCACCTTCAAAGTGGAAAAATAATTTCCTGACTCCAGAGTGTTAATAAAATTGCCTACCCAGTTCGCCGTAAATACGAAGTGCATTTTTGTCTGAAAATGAAAAATGAGTAAATGACCCATCGAAATTTGAGTCAAATTGAATGGAATTTTCGGTAGAGGGTGTTTTTCAAGACAGTGAATTCATTTCCGGGGTAAGGTTTCCGCTACAGCTACAGTAAGTAGGTACTTTTTTCTGCACAAAGTTGCCCGTTTTTTTTTCGCTCAAAAAGTTTTTTCGAAGAAATGAAACAAGTGTCGATTCCATTTTAGTTGGTTGAAATTTCGTTAGCTGAAAGCTGGCTGTTAGTTAGTGACTCTGCATTATGAGCTGGCGTTTAGCTATTTAGTATTTGCTGAAATAGCATATTATTCTCCACTGCTCGAATATTATATTTCATTATTTATTCAGTACCAGTGCACTCCATCCACCTACGAGTAGACATAACAGACTCTAGTAGCTTACGAACGTAAGTCTAGTTTACATCTTGGGGAAGCATATTTTGCTCATTTTGGAGCAGACGTCATTTATTCCAGTTTTTACGTTTTTTTCATAAAAGAAAGGTGCGGGGATATGCCGCCGAGCGGTACGCGCGGGGATATGCCGCCGAGCGGTACGCGCGGGGATATGCCGCCGAGCGGTACGCGCGGGGATATGCCGCCGAGCGGTACGCGCGGGGATATGCCGCCGAGCGGTACGCGCGGGGATATGCCGCCGAGCGGTACGCGCGGGGATATGCCGCCGAGCGGTACGCGCGGGGATATGCCGCCGAGCGGTACGCGCGGGGATATGCCGCCGAGCGGTACGCGCGGGGATATGCCGCCTCGCTCCGCTCGGCGGCATATCCCCGCGCGTACCGCTCGTCGGCATATCCCCGCGCGTACCGCTCGGCGGCATATCCCCGCTCGTACAGATCGACAGTATCTTCAAGTTCATTCAATTGAATTTGAATTGAAAAAAAAATTAAATCAGTTTTAATAATTATCAATTTGCACAAAAATACATTATTCATAGTTCAAAATCAAAAAAAAAAATAAAAAAAATAATTAAATTGAATTTTCTGTAAAAATTCAACTCGTAAAAATAAAAATCGCGAAAAAAAATTTTGAAAAAATTTGTGCCGGACGCGGGAATCGAACCCAGGACTTTCTGCACAGCAATCCGCTACAACGTCACACCGCTACAGAGCGAGCTTGCCGAATTGCGTTTTTCAACGGTATACATGTTGCGATACAACGTCGAAAAGTACCCCCCCACGCGCGCGCACGTATACGCGTACGCGTACGTATGAGGACTGCTCCAAAATGAGTAAAATCAATACCACCTATAGTAAAAGGCCTGAGCGCTGTTTTGTGACGTCATCGCTACTTGGTAGTACTTACGTATCTAACATATCATAATACACTATAGAATTGAATGAAAAATGCACTCAAACGAATTAAATCCTGCGAAAATTTTATTTTTCATATTTTATCTACATGAATAATGAATTTATGATCATGTAGGAGTGATTTTAATGAAAAAAAATGAAGAAATTAGGTTATAAACAACACTGTTTTTCAACATTAAAGATGAAAGTTATACATAAACTTGACAAAATTATACCTTTTGGCGGATATTACAACACTCACTGGTGAAATATAATTAAATAATCGTCGAATCTTGTCAAAATCCCACTAAAATCATCTAATTGGTTTGAGATGTTGATGGTTTCTTGATTCTTGATTAGATAACCTTATCCATCCATTGTAGTTGGATGGTTGTATTCACAATGCAGATTTAAAACGCATTTTAGATTATATGGTTCACTATTCATTTCACTGCGATGTTATTCCAGTAAAACACAGGCACTAATACACATCAGTTTTCATTTTTATGCACTTCACAAGATATCTACACATCCGAATCACACAATGTCACAACACAAACAGATCGCGAAAAATTCACTTTTGTACAAAAATAAAGTAATCCAACACCACCAGTAGTTGAAAACAACAATATCTCATACCTACACCACATTTTAGAACGAATATTAATTAAAATTAGTGATGGGCCGATTATTAATCGATTAATCGAATAATCGATTAATCGGCCTGAAAAATAATCGTTTGGCGATTATTTTTTCTTCTTCCGATTAATCGATTAATCGATTATTTTGAAAAAAATAATCGATCATGTTTTTATAGGGTATTTGGCGTAAATTTTATCACAATCTTGTGTTTTTTGGCGTTAAAATTGAAAAAGGATAATTTTCAAAACCATGAAAACAGAAATATTGACCAATCCATCTTGTATTTTCATCATTTTCTCCAGAATAATCACATTTCTGTCATTCTCTGTTATTTCAACGGTCAATTAATTAACATTTTTACGTTTTTTTCAGCAATTTTGAACATTTTAATGTGATAAAAAAATAATCGAAAATCATCGATTTAATCGATTATTTTTTCACCGATTAATCGGAGTCGCGATTATTTTTTTGGCCGATTAATCGATTATCGATTATTTGAAATAATCGATTTTTGCCCAACACTAATTAAAATGTCATCATTTTAATAACGTTTTTAACGAAAGTTTTACTCTATTTCACGAACTCGCCATTAAATGTACGTTAAAATTCAAATGGTAAACACAATCGAGCCATCTACTAGTGGTGACGTCAGAAGGTGATAACGATTCAGCGCTCAGGCCTTTTACTATAGGTGGTATTGGTAAAATATGCTTCCCCAAGATGTTCATTAGACTCAGGTAGCTTACGATGTCTGTGAAATTACTACTCGTTCGTCTGTGATTTTTTTACCTTCCCGCTCTTCTTGTTGGTAATCAATCTTGATCGTTTATCACTCGCGTATCGCGTATGTAATTTTTCATTTTTTCGTGTATCGAATTATGTTATTTAATTAGCGTTTCAATTAAGATTACGTTTTAAAACACTTCGAGCGTGTGTTCCGCTGTCTTATGAATTGATAAACCTTTCCATCAGGTAAGCCCCTCATCATCATTTATCCCATGATGATCATCATACTTCAAAAATCACCTACACCTATGCTATATGCAAATTGTTTACCTACATTAGTAAGTTTCGGTGTTAAAAACCACTCGTTACGGCGGTGATAGATTAGAAGTTGATTAAATTTTAGTTTTTTCTACGGATCAAAGTTCACCGACGCTGTATACGATATCGATTACCTTACCTGAAACGTATACAACGAATTGGCTCTTCTTTGCGAAATGAATTCCGCCCTTTCTACCCGTCAAAAATATACAACCAACCCATCGATCGTTGGAAAAATGAAAAAATTGAAAACATCGAATCGTAGCAGTATCGTATATTTCGTACGTTCCTTCGTTAATACATGTGAATGGTACGAATACTACGAACACGAGAGAGCTGTCAAATGAATGAAATGAAATCATCGACGTGGGATATACATAAATATTGTTATCAGTGACTCATCGTATATGTCATTCGTTCACGACAATTTATAAGTCTGGCGAGGTAACCCGTCGAGAAGATTTTCTACAAAATCAACTTTCGAGTTTCGAGTGAAATTCGCCAGATGCAGCGAGATAAATTCGTACTCGTACGTTCCGATTGCGAATGGCAATGAATCAATAACGATCAGTCGATCAACAATCAAGGTGAATTTTTTCCTCGTCGAAGATGATTGAATTAACTCAAGACGCAGCAACACAATCGATATAGATAATTTATTACGAAAACTCAACGATATCGTAAATTTGCAAACATGCAAAATACGCATTAAAATGATACCTGAGAATTTACACAAGTCACGATACATATCTATGGGTACTCCGAATAGGAGGAATTAGTATCGATATAACAATAGGTTACCAATGGTACGAAGGATCATTTATATTGTAAACCAGAGTGCGTAGAATTTCGCAATTTGCCTACGTTTGTTGGAATTTCGAGGAAATACGAAATTCTTTCCTCTCGGTGCACTGGCGGTGACTCACACAGTCAGTGTAAGGCGAGTCTAATGTGTTGTCTTGTTACCCAGTAACCTTGTAACCGTTAATGTTGAAAACACAGTGACTACAGGTTATTATTATTATTATGATGGAAACGATTTATAAAACCGTCGTACTACAAAATAACATAACAGGTAATTAAACGAGAATTTAATTCAACCCAGTTTCAGTTTCCACCAGCACCAGTATCGTCCGTAGGTACTACGAGTAGGTAGTATTTCATTCAGTGAAAGTGCCAAGTAGTACTTGAACTTGGTTTAATATCGTTTTGTATTCGATGACATTTTCCGTTATAGATCAACCTATCACTACTTTCAACCTTTGCTCTCATCTCGTTAAACGTTGTATTGCACATTTTCCTAGTAAATTACCACTTACCAGCCATCGAAAAGGATCGGGATCGCTTTCGCGATGGCCTTCGAGAGTTCGAATGGGTCCAAAGAACGGTTATTGTAAACGACGTGTTGCTTTGCTTTGATGTTCGTTATTCGTGTCTTGGCTGGTAGTCGAGCTCGCAGTGTTTTATGTGTCATTATCACTTCACTCTATTACGATTAAAGTAGTCTACTGTTAAAGTGTAATTTGTTTGAACTGGTCGTGTCGTGTTCGCTCAAGTGATCTGTGTTGTGTGTTCACAGGTAGTTCATCTGTACGGTTTAAAACTACGGTATCAGCGAGCATGGTCGACGACGTACAGGGTAAGTGTGAATTTTTTCAGCTATTAGTCGAGATATGAAATTTATCAGCTGTGGGTACCCATATTTCATATTTTTAGATTACAAAATACTTTACAATATGTACTCAAGTCACACGCGAATGCAGATAAGTACATAGATCCGATTGCGTGGTTTTCGTTGAATTTTTTTTTTCAAATAAAAATGAAACTTATGGGTGGTTTAAGAATATTTAACTTCTTCGAAATTGAAATTAATTTGAACTCTAGGGACGTGACATGGGACGAAACATTCCTCGTCATTCTCCGAAAAGGAAATGCAAATCGGTTTATGTGGTAGTACATAAATGAATGGGCGTTGGAAAATCCTATACATTTATGTAGGAAGAACCTCATTAAGTTAATTTACTAATATCAACATCGTTAAAATAAAGAATAAACCAATTATTGAGCTACGTTGTTTCCATATATTATCTTTATGGAGTTATGTTTTCGTTGATTTTTACGGTTCGGAAATTGCAGATTTTTTTTTTCTTCAAATTTATCGTACGTGACGCAAATTGAGGTTGATTGTAAGCGTTTTTATCGTATTTTGGAACTCGAAAATGGTTTAATTTGATATGGGCGTTTGACTGATGGGATTACAATTTAGGGCATTATTATCTAAATGTGATTAAAAGCGAAGAATTATTGCGACTAAATTAATGAATTTGGATGATTGTAAATTTTCAAGGTTGTTGATCATTGTTTTACGTTTTAAGTGGTTCAAATATAATTGCAGACAAGGCATGTACTGAATTTTTTCGAAAAAATTAACTTCAGTAGTCAAAAAAGCTAGAAAAAGTAACCAAAAAAGTGATAAAGATAAAACATGAAAAAAAAATTTTAATGCGGAAAAAAATACCAAAAAATTCTGTTTTTTAATTTAAAAAAATTTGGACTAATTTTGCAACTTGTTTTGCAAAAAGCAGTCCCAATGGCAATCTTAGCAAAAAGCAGTCCTTTTTGGGAATTATTGGATAAAAAATGCTATTTTTTAGCAATTTCTGAAAAAACGACATTGGATGATTTTGATGATTCTTTGAAAAAAATACTTTTGGCAATTTTGCTAAAAAGTAAGCATTTTTGTAAGAAAACAAGAGCAAGAGTGTAAAGACTAGGACGATTTTAGAAAAAAACGTGACTATTTGTTAGACAATTTAGGGCTGAAAAAATGATATCAATTTTTTTGTAATTTCTGTCCAAAAAACGAGGTTTGAACAAATTTTTGGAAAAATATGAGACTTTTTGGATTTTTTCCAAAAAAATTGGCTTTTTTGCTAAAATTTAAAAATTTTTGTCATTTTTGAAGATGCTTGAATTTTTGAGAATTTTTGGTAGAATGCAAGATTTTGACAATTTTACCAAAGGAAATGCATTTGCCAGTTTTTGGCAAAACAGCTAAAATTTTGGACAATTTGTTGAAAATCAAGCAAACTTGGCAACTCTGCTAGAAAGCGAGATTTTTTGTCAATTTTTTTGCAAAAGGCACGACTTAAGCTATGGAAATTATTGGCAAAAAATAAGGTCGAAAAATTGAGAATCTTGAACAATTTTGAATAATATAAAGTGGGATGTTTCGGATTTTTCTGCCAAAAGCGACTAGCAGAAATTTTTGTAACTTTTTGAAATTTTTGGAAAAAAGTGAAATTTTTTGAGATCTTTTGACAATTTTGGAAAGAAGCAGAACGTGGCAGAACATTATGGCAAATATTGAAAAAAAAATTATTATGACAAATTTTTTTCGTCCACGTCTACAGTTGAATTTTATCAGGCGATTTCCGAAACACCCCGTAGAATTTTGCTTACTATTATTAAAATAAAAAATGGGTACCAAAAAATGAAGGTTCTTACATTCGCAACTGTAAAATTGCAAGGATAGAGGATATCCTTTTGTTTGTATTTAGTTTTGAAATATCACAATCTTTATTACCTACTTTTCATAAGTGACATCAGAACTCTGCATTTGATTTTAGAAAAAAATACAAAGAATTACGTAACTTCTATTTTTGTTCAATGTTTTCTAGTTCATATTTCATCGTTATCATTGCCTTAATGTAATACCTATGTGCTCGAAAAATTGCATTATATTGCGAGTGGTGCGTCATTTTAGGTTTTTTGTTACGTACGTATTTTTAATGCAAAATTCTGGTGATCGAATTTCATTTATTAATCGTATCGATTACCTAATTTATGTACTTCGTCAGTCCTTCTCCTAATCTTCGTCTATTTGATGATGAAGTGTGAGACGGAAATTTTTGTACATTTTTTTGAATTGCAATTTTCAAATAATTTTGAGAAATTTCAAGAAATGGACGATAATGAAAATTATGTTTTACTGAAATATTACAAGTTAAAACATTTCTTTAACGTTAAAAAATTAAATTGGAAAATTTTTCTATGAAAAAACAAATAAAAACATTTGCTAAAGAAAAGTTTGACGAACTATTCCAGAATTTGAGAAATTAAGATTATCATGTAAAGAACAGATTTATGCACATTAATTTTGAGTCGAAAAGTCAAAAAATTAAGCATTTTTATAAAATAAAATAAAAAAACTAATAAAAAAATCTCCCAAAAATAACTATGAAAAAAGCATTAAAATACTTTGCCAGAAAAAATCAATAGGTAATCGAAGCATTTTTCTGTTAGACTGTTTCGATGAAATCTAAAATATCGACCCTCCCCCCCCCCCCTTTATTTTGAGTCAAAAAGTAAAAAAAAATATATTTTTTGTAATGTAAACAAACAAGAAAAAACATCAAAATGCTTTGCCAAAAAAATCAAGAATGAGCTATTTCAAAACCTTCATTAGAAGAATAACTAAAAGAAATAAGATGGTCATCTCATGAAATGATATTTTATAATTCGAAAAGTCAAAAAAATTAAGCATTTTTGTAACGTACCCTACAAGGAAACAGGAAAAATTTACCAATACTTACATATAAGAATTAAAACAAAAGAAAAAATAGAATTAGATCAAAGATCAAAGGTCAAAATATTGATCACGTCATCTTTAAAATAAAGATCTGATATTCTTAGAATATTGGAATAAAAATTTCTAAACTTTACCATTAAATATCATTAATAGAATTTCTAAATTATTATTTTTTTCAAGTTTGCGAAACTCTGGCGCATTATTTGCCTTTATTTTAGGAATTCAACAGAATTTTTTCAAGTTTTAAAAAATCTGACAAAATAATTTTTCAGACTTTGACCCAATCTTATTAATTCATCAATTATTTCCAGTTCTTTATCCTATAGAAATTTATGTCAGTACATTTTTTCAAAATTTCAAAAGTCTGATTTGACATAAAATGCCAAAATTTTTTCGTAATTTTCTCCAAATCACGTCGGATGTTATGTAGGCCTAATCTAATTATTAATGAAATAATTTTTTTCAAGGTTTTCTCAACTTTTCTTGAATTTAACAAAATATCAGATGAATGCCATTTTTGAGCGTTTAGCAAGATTTGAGCAACTTTTTGATTCTCAGTTTGACTCAAACCGTTATAAATAAAATTGGTCATTCACTTGATTCGTTTGCGAACGATTCACTCAGAATTGATGAATCATTCGACAACCACTGAATCACTTCACCTCAAACTCAAAAATAACTTTCTAATATGTTTTGTCAGACTTCTCATCGTTATTTGGGATTCCAAACATTGAGTTGAGGCAATTGACTTGAGTATAGACACTGGACCTGCTTAGAGCGGACAGGTCCAGTGTCTATAGACTTGAGCAAAAAACATATCCTTGATTTGAAAATTCTTTCAGAGAGAAGACTCTTCATTCATTTTTATAAAGATTCTCCCCAAAAATCAAAAATGTTCAAAAAATTTGTACAGACCTAAATTTTCATCTTTTATTATTTTTCCTCTTTTTTTGTGAGGGGGGGAGAGTGGGTTCCATTATTTAGGAACCCGAAGAAAGTTTTTTTTTCTAGAAAAGAGACAATTCTAACGTGGAAATGAGAAATTTTCCGCAATAAGTAAAAATTATTGATTTTGATTCATTCAATTTTTTTTGTTGATTTTTTTTTTCAACTTTGAGGGGCTCCTTACTACGGGGTCAATATGGTTCGGAGGACTAGGGAAGGTTCATTTTTGAAAAGGGGATTATTTTAAGGAATTCTGACGTGAAAACAAATTATTTTGGATACATTTTATTTATTTTATTTTTTTAACGAGGGAAGGCTACTGGTCTCACTTTTTTTGTAGATAAGAGAAAAATTAAAAAGTAGAAATTATTTTCTCACCTGAGGCAATCACTTTAGGAAGTGGGAGGGGAAAAATTCCAATTTTGCAAAATAAGGTACCTACCTAGTACCTCTACCTACTCCAAAGATTTAGTATTCATTTTATGTATTTCTTCAAAAAATAATTTTTTGATTTTTAGTCGAGGTTTTTTGAGAGATTTCTCAGAAAAAAAGGTCCACGGATTCTTTCAAAAAATGTGTTTATCTTAAACGTTTACTGCCTCGTAGAATTTCCCATGAATTAGCTCATTTTATATCAAGATTTTTTTCCAGCGTAGAAACGTTCTTTTACAAAAAATGCAAAAGTATGCTGTATACGTGATTGACCTCATTCTTGGAATCTTTTACTTACGTGCAATTTAAAAAAAAAAACAACAAAAACAACCGAGTATGCAGTACACTTGTGTTGCACGTACATGTAAAAAAAAAAAGTTTTTAATCGTTTACTTTGAAATTTTACGACATCGTTGAACCCATACAAATAAGTACATGTAAATGAAACAGATACGGCATGTTCGCTTTTATCTTCTAAAGCTCGCCAAGTCGAGTCGTTAACCCGATCTTTTGTATACATAAAAAAAAAAACTTTCATTACGTAAGAATGAAAGAGCACACAGTGACAGAAAATGATAAGTGTCTTTCAAGGATTGATTACTGATTAAATCATAATACGTAGGTAACGCGGCGATCGTGATAATAATTCACACCTAATACGTTCCGGGTATTTTAATTTGTTCGCAGAATACGTTGTTTTAACGCCCAAAGGCAAAACTACCAATTCGACGATATTGGTAGTCGAGCGTTGCGCCAGTAAACAGCAAAATAATGGAAAAAGCAATGTACACGTTGCCGGAGGAGAACACCATGGCATCATCGTTAACAAAACAGCAGTTTCACACGGTATAATTTTTTACTTTACGATTATGTATTATGCGGCCATTTCGTGGAAATAAAAATAACAAAACTTAACGAGTGCGAATAATACACGAGTAATTGTAAATATGACGGAAATAATGTACTGTAGATATTTTTTATTTGATTATGTTAATTAGTAGGCTGTACATTTCGTAACAGCGGCAGACGGAATTTTAGTTGTATTTGTCGGCGAATTGAGCAAAGAAACAATGTCATTGCTGTAGGTCTTACCTTGTGTGTTGATTTTTTTTTTCTACTCTGAATAGATAATGGTGAGATTTCAAATCCGGATGTTACATTGGAATTCAAAGTGTATCTGGTGAATGCGCAGACTGGAGCTCATACTCGGGAGAGTAGAATTTTGAGATTTTCGTTTAAACCGAATGTACTTCTCAGCGAACAGTCTACCATCGCTCAGCATATGTTTAAAGATTTAGTCAGCCCTACTGAATTTCCCAGAGGTAGGATTTTTTTACAAATTAATACTATCGAGCGTCTTGTAAAAATTTCCGAGTTATATCTGTGATGTTTATTTTTCGTAGATTATGTGGGATTTATTAAAAAAATCATGAAGTTGATGCAGAATCAGTACGTGACAGTCAAGAAAATCGAAGTCGAATTAAAACAATTGGAAGAAATTGAAGAAATACCCAAAAGACCTCGTAAGATTATTGTTTTATTTTGCTCGAATTTATCATCATAAGTCATTGAGTTGATAATAGAGTCTAAATTTGATTTTCATTTCAGTTTCCGCCGATGAATCTATATTAGGAAAAGCTTCCGAACTGACCGAGAAGAAGTTGCTCGATGTTATTGAGTCATCGTATCCTAATCCGGTCACGGTTCAAGAACTGAGCGTGTACGTTGGTTTTCATTTTATCGCTGATACATACTAATAGTTTAACCTTGAATTTTTATTATTTATCAATTTCGTAGAAATTTTTATTTTTATTTTCGTCGAGTCGAGTGGAATCGTTCGTTTGAGTAGCTGTTTCCGTAACACTATATTTGATTTTTGAGGAATCTGTCTGGAAATTTTGGTTATTTTTTTTTTAGGCAGAATTTCTCTTTTTTGAATCATTAAAATTTGTTTGAATGCGGTAGCGAGCAGGGAAGAGTGATTCGGTATGTTCTCACAATATTCAAAGTGTGGGTAAAATATATTCACTGAAAGACACGTGGGGAATGACTCATAAAATCGAGGTCACTCGAGTTGTCCAAATGGAAAATTCAAGGTCCTACGAGGTTTCCAATTTTCCAAAATTGTTCAAAAATTGCATAAACTTCGTATCAACTGATTTATCATTTCGAAAAATTGGACATTTTGAGATTTTGCAAGGCTCATGTCTAATTTTTATCAAAGAAAAAGTAAGTTCAGTTACCAAAAAAATGTCAGAAATGTAACCAAAAAAGTGGCAAAACATGGAAAAAAATTTTCATATAAGTTGGAGAAAATTAGCCAAAAAATTTGTTTTTTTGATGTTTTATTTTTTTTTTGACCAATTTAGCAACTTTTTTGGTAAAAAGCGAAACCTTTTGACGATTTTTGAAAACGAAGTGAATTTTTGCAATTTCTGAAAAAAAAAGAATTTTGAGCAAAAAGCAAGACTTTGGCAATCTTTCCAAAAAGCAACACCTTTTGAGAATTATTGGCAAAAAAGTTGTGTTTTTAACGATTTCTGGCAAAAAAAAATCAAGGCATTTGGGTGATTCTTGAACGAAAAAAAATACTTTTTGCAATTTTGCTAAAAAGTGAGAATTTTGAGTAAGAAAAGCACAAACCAGAAAAGTAGGACCTTTTGTTGGAAACCAAAAAATGATAGGTGCCTATTTTTCGCAATTTTTAAAAAAGTCCGATTTACTGAAAAGCAAACATTCTAGTCATTTTTGTAAAAGCGAAAATTTTTAGCAAAATGCAAGAATTTGACAATTTTTTTAGCAGAAGAAAAGGCATTTGGCAATTTCTCGCTAAAAGTCTAGAATTTTAGACAATTTGTTAATAAAAAACAAGCACACTTTTTGAAATGTTTGGAAAAAAAGTCAAATTTTTCAGCATTTTTGCTCCACACAAGTTTTTGTTAATTTTTTGCAAAAAGCAAAATTTTGACAATTTTAGGGAGAAGCAATTTTTTTGGTAAAAAAAACGTTTGCAATTTACGTCGAAAAAGCGAGAAATTTGTTGATTAAAAGTGGTATATTTTAGAATTTTTTGCAAAAAACGACAATCATTTGCAATTTTTCTAAAAAGCGAAAAATTTTGTAAATTTTTGAAGACGCGAGATTTTGTATTTTTTGGCAAAAAATCAGAACTTTAACAATTTTAACTGAAAGCAGAAATTCTAGTTGGGTCAAGAAGGGGGAGAGGAGCAAAAAATAATATTATATTTTCGCAGTTCCTGTCAAAAAAAAAGAGAATTTTGTACAATTTTTGGAAAAAGGTGGGACTTTCTGGAATTTTCAGCAAAAAGTCGGTCATGTTTTTAGCCATTTTGCAAAAGAGCAAAAATTTTTGTCTTTTTTGAAACAGTAAAGATTTTTGACAAAAAACTGGACTTCTACAATTTTGGCAAAAAGAAAGACTATTTTAGCCCGGGAAAAAGGTTAAACTTTTGAACAATTTTTTATAAAAGAAGGATCCTTTTTGAAATTTTTGGAAAAAAAAGTAAAATTTTCCAATACTGCTGGAAGCGATACTTTTGTTGCCAACTTTGGCAAAAAGCAAAAGTTTGACAATTTTTAACAAAAATCGGGACTTTTTGGCAATTTTTGGAAAGAAATATACTTTTTTGCAATTTTGATAAAAAAAGCAAAAACTCAGGACAATAAATTTTGAGAAGTGGGACTTTTTGGAATTTTTTGCAAAAAAAAACAACAATCTTTAGCCATTTTTCTATAAACGTAAAAATTTTTGTCAAAAAGCAGACTTTGGCAATTTTTTGAGAATTATTGGTAAAAAATTATACTTTTTTGCAATTCTTGTCGAAAACGTGGCCTAATTTCTGGGAAAAAATACCTATTTTTGAGTAATTTTTGGAAAAAATTGAAGAATTTTGGAATTTTTTTTGGGAAAAGCGACAATTTTTACCAGTTTTGCAAAAACCGAGACTTTTTGGCAATTCTGACATGACGACAGAAGTCGAGATAGAAAAATAACCGAGTATGAGCCCTGGATTATGAGAATTTTTCATTAAAAAAAATGTGGGCCCTAGAAGTACAATTTTTCTTACTGATGTCAAAAGCAACCTTCAAAACGCGTTTGCAGTTTGAATTTGACTTGGAATAGAAAATTCCCACAGTTGTAGCTGCTCAATCTCATATTTCAAAATTTTGAGCATTTTTTTGAACAGTTTTGGGCTCAAGAAAGACACTTTTCTCTCATCGTATCGGAAGTGAACCCCTAAACGTTTTAGTGGTTGGAATATGGTCTATAGAAAAGATTCCCAGAGCTGTAGCTCTGCTATCGGGCATTTCAAGATTGAAGATTTTGAACCATTTTATAAAATTTGAGTCCTTCAAATCCACTCGAAAAAAATTGGCTCCTGAGAATACTATTGTCCTCATTTATGTCAAAATTTGGTCAAGATCTGACCAAAAATGCGTCTTTTTTGGAAAATAATCAGTCGTGTAATTTTTTTGACCATTTTTTTTTGTTTTTTTTTTTTGAAAATTTGTATTCCCTTAAAATGCTGAATTTTTTTAAAAAGTCTGGCACTATTGATATCAAGTACCGATGGTCGGGTTGAAAAATGAATAAAATCGGCTAATGTGTGATCGAGAAGTTTCCTAATCTAAAAATTTTTTTACTTGGTAGCAGAGCATGGTTTTTTTATTTCAAGTAAAAATGTGACGTGCAGTGTAGGTTGAGGTAGCAGTTGTCTGTTTTCTAAATTTAAATTCGGTGAATTTTTCCAATATCAGCTTCAGTGTCCCTCAGTCTCTTTCATTTCGTAAATGGGGCGGGGAGGGGGGGCTTCGAGCAAATTTAATTTCATTTCTTTAAATTTCTAATTTTATTGTAATTCATTTTCCAGGCATTACGGCTGGGAAGAAAACCAGATTAAAAACTACCTGAACGATTTACAAAGCAAAGGCCTAGTTAAGCCGTTAGATCATGGAGCATTTACTAGAAGAGTTCAAGATGATGTTGATGTTCAGGTTGGTACCTTTTTCATAAAAATGCTCACCTTCAAGTTCATACAGAACTTTCTTCAATTTTCTCATCGATGGCTTTATTTTCTCAAATATTCGTGTTTTTTCCCCCTCAGATCGTAAAACAAATGCCAACCATCGTGAGCGCCAAGCAACCCACGATCGCCATAATAACCGCCCAATACTGCGAAAAAGTAGCCGTCGACGCTTTGATCGAAAATAAAGAAACATACGTGAGATACACGACCGTAGGTGAGATATATTTACACCTGTAGCGATACGCAAGTACCTACGCGTATTCTTTTACTATTTGAAAACGATGAGTCAGATTTTCTCACCATTATTCACGCGTACGAAGAACACATCGTGTCGTCGATCGAATATGTAATATCAACGACGTATTACGCATTAAACGTTTAAACATTCTTAGGTGATGATGATAATTCTGATTGTGAATCGAATCATGGCCATATTACGGAAAAAACTATCTTTACTACGCGGTTTGGTAAGATTACTGTAAAAGTGTAAATGCTCGTGTGTCTGTCTCTCTCTCTGTACTGGCTTCTTTGTCTGAGTCGTTTTGTTCAATTATTGGGTAGTGTACTTTGTTACGTAATGTACGCAACACACTTTTATGCAAGTAGTGTCATCAGTGTTCGGCTCTGGGGTGTATGGGTATTATTGGGTAATTTGAGATGATGATGACGTATTATCGACTCAGGATTGAGTAGCTCGAATGTGTATTTTTTTTTTTTTTTGTATTCTTGTCAGTGTCAAAGGTGATGGGATCTGTGTATTTTGTGTGGAATGTGTTAGACTTTTATGTAATTAGATGCTAATATATTTTTTTTTTATTTTTTTATACAGGTGAATCGAATGTATACACATTGGGTAATATCGGTATACATAGAGTTGTTTGTACGAAACTACCAACGGTAGGACATACCAGGGAAGCAATGATTGCGGCTGGAAACACCACTACTAGGTTACTAGGTAAAGTGTTTATTTGAGAAATTAATTCAGATTTTCCAATTCGAATTTAATTTTTTGTTTTTTTTTTATTTCTCAGGAACATTCCAAAAAGTGGATTACGTATTATTGGTCGGAGTAGGTGGAGGAGTACCTCACTATACAGATTATAAAAAACACGTAAGACTCGGCGATGTGGTTATTTCTCACGCAGTTGATGGCAAAATGTATCTCTACGTTCATTTTTTTAGTGATCTATTAATCGATTTTTTTTTTTGAATGTCAATTAAACGTAAACTTATTCGTATTATTTTTTTAGGCAAGTTTACACGTATTGCGAGAACGCCAAACATGATCCCGAGAGTGGAACTTACGAATTTGAAACCAAAGACTACCATCCGACCAATTTAGTTCTACAAGAAATTGCTTCCAAGTTGAAATCTGAGGTAATATTGCTACGTTCGTGTATTTGCAGCATACCTACATATTTGGGGAGAAGAATTAATATTTTTCAATTGTTTTTACAGACTGAAAATAGTCCTAGTATAGCTCCATGGCTTAAATACATAGAACAAGGCAAGAAATCGTTGAAGAAAGAAAACAATCAAGATTTTTCCAGGCCTTCGGTCGAATCAGATAAATTATACATGTGCATAGGAGAAAAAGCTATCATCGAAGTGGCTCATCCTGTTCCAACCGATGGAGATAATAAGTTAGTAATGAAAAATAATGCTCCCACCTACCCTCCCCCCCAAAAACTAGACTTTCTGAACATTTTGATCGAAAAGAAGGAATTCTAACAGACTTTCGACACTTACATACTTTTTTACATTTGTAGAAAGTTAAGGCATCATTTCAACTTTTTTTTCGACATATTTGCATTTTTTTGGAGCAATTTCTACTAACATTTGACCACTTAATTTCATAAATTTTGTTCGATTTTCATTAATTTTTTCATATTTGTAATTTGCTACAGATTCGAAGGCATTCCGAGAATCCACACAGGACCAATAGCAGCCGGACGTGTGGTCGCCAGAGACGAACAGCTAAGACAAGCTTTCGCCTTACACAGTTCAGCTTTGGCATTCGATTCAGAATTCGACTCGGTTATAGAATCGGTCATCGGAAGCTGTAGGGAAAGTTTCGCCATAGTTAGAGGTATCGCTGACTACAGAGATGGCACCAAGAGATCCGAATGGCAGCCTTTTGCTTCGATGAGTGCTGCAGCTGTTGTTAAAGCCATTATCGATATGATGGAAGAGTCATGATCGCAATACATTTAGCATCGAGATATTTGCTTTTACGTTTTGTGTTTATCTAATCATTTTTTTTATTCGTTCATTTTTTTTTTACGCAGATTCTTCTCATAATATGCGTTATGATGAATCATGATTTTGTTTTATATATATATTTTTTTAGATATTTATTCTTTTAGTTACCTGTTTAAAATTTACGTAAAAGATAGCGTTGTTTTTGTTTCGCCTTTAATTATGTGTTCGTATTAACATATCGGCTGTTATTGTTCGTTTTCATGTTTGCCAGAGGTTGATAGATTATTGAGTGAGTTAGGGCGAAATGCTTCTGTTGTGTATGACTAATGTCGTTATCGTTTTTCATAATTTATTTTGATTGTTTCGTTGATTTATTCACTCGTTAGAGTTGTACGTATGAAACGAGTTGCCTGCAAAAGGTGCTGTTATTTTGTGTTTTTGCTATAAGCTGATTTAACTAAGATGATTCTCAAGAGGTGGTTGTAAAAGTTGCGTAATTCAACTTTCTATCGATATATTTCGTAGCACTAGTAATTTCAACGATTATACGTATTATTTATTTATCGTTTAAATAATTTCTAGTCCGCCTTTATTACCCTAGTTTTTGATTACATTTTGTTATACGTAATTATTTAAATCATCAAAAATTAAAGCACTAGAAAACTAACTCGATTGAATTGATTTATTTCATCAAATTCGCATTTCAACAGTTCACGATAGACGTTAAATACCGATAAAACATATCAAATGTAAAAACTATACAATATCACAATTATTAAATACAAAATAAAAATGCTCTCAACGCATACAATATACATATTAAGTAGTAGCGAATAAATACAGCAGTCCTTTAACAAACTGAACGACTTCCGAAGCTCCGAGCTTCGATTCACCGTATAATCGATCAACGAAAGCGATAGGTACTTCGCTAATAGTATACTTATTCTGTCTAGCTCTAACGATCATCTCCATTTGAAAAACGTATCCCTTCGAAACGCAATTCTCTATAAGTTTCTCCAAAACAGGCTTCTTATATAATCGAAAACTTCCAGTGAGATCCGATACTCCGGGTCGAAGTAGAAATTGGGTTAGGAAATTGGCACCACAGCTCATCAACTTCCGACGAAAATCCCAACCGTTGACTCCACCATCGCCGATATACCTAGTACCGGTGACAATATCTGCGTTATTGGCTTGTTGTTTAGCGATGAATTGAGGAATGTATTTCGGATGATGAGATAAATCAGCGTCCATGATTACGATGAAGTTTCCGGTGGCGTGTTTTATACCGTGTTTGTAAGCTGTCCCCAGGCCGAGTTTTTCTTTACGTGGACGTAGCACGATGGTATCTTCGCCGTAGATTTTTTGTAAGTTTTTGGCCACTTCGAGAGTACCATCTGGGCTGCCGTCGTCGATGATGATTATTTCAAAGCTGTAGTCGTTGGCTGTCATGTACTTTACGATCATCCATATTATTATCGGCAGGTTTTCTTTCTCGTTGTAGGTTGGTAGTAGAATTGAGTACTTGGAAGACATACTGGGGTTTTATTTACCTACGACGAAATCGAATGCATTATTTAACGGAAAATCGCGAAAATTTGAGAAAAAAATGTAATACCGACGTGTATTTTGAATATTTTTGTGTTTTTCTGATAAGAGCATTGGTGATTGATAACGATGTTGTTGTTTTGTAGTGTAAGGTAACGAATGTAGGAAGCGCTGCGCTGCAAATTTAGAATTTTTAAATTAAATTTAAAATTTAAAATTATAAAAAAATTTTCAAAATTCAAAAATAAATTCAAAAATTCAAAATTTAAAAATGAAACGAGGCATTCTGCCATTTTTGAATTTTGATTTTACCATTTGTAAAGTAAGCGGCACAAGGCACAGGCACAAGCACAACTGCACGAGGGTCATTTTCAAAATTATAATGAAAATGACCCTCGCGCAAATTCTCAAAAATGAAAAATTGTACATAATTATATAATTTTCATTTTTGAGAGTAATTTAGTTCACTGTTCACTTCAAGGCGAAAACTGCAAAAAGGCGAAGAATCAAAAATCGTAATTTCGCTCAAATGAGCTAGAAAGCTGAAATTTAGAACGTTTCCTATTCTGGAATCTGGACCTCTGACCTCTCAAATCGATTGGAAGTACTGGTTCTGGTGCCTCAGTGGAATTTTTGGAACATTGGAAGTTGTAGCTTTTAAAATCAAAGGCGAAAAAATCAAAAGTTTACCTAGAGGTAATTGAGCTTTGTAGTGCGGGACTTTAAGTTTCAGTAGGAAAACTGAATCTGAAAATTCTAATTCAAACATGTTTTGAAGGGAGGAGGTCAGGAGGCTGGCGCTGGAGGAAATCAACATTTTCATACTTTCAAAGAAATTAACCTAACTGGAAAATTTCAAACTTTGATCGAAAAAATGATAAGTCTTGCAAGGGATGGGAGGAGGATCAAAATTCAAAATTTATTCATCTAATCATCTAAAGGTATAAAATAAAAATTCTGAAATAGCCAACAAAATAAATAAGACTTTTTCGTAATTATTTTGCTCAAAATCAAGACCACACTTTTTAGTTTTTTATATGCACCAAGACCCTAACATAGAAACCAGTACCTATAGTACCTACGAAAGTTGGCAAAGAAATAAGAATCAAAATCAAATGATAAATTTCGAATTCGACAAAACATTCGGAAATTGGAATTCGAATGTTGGATTGGATTAGTTGAGCTCAAGCTTTCATCATCTTCCACTATAAATTATTTAACGTACCCGTTTTGAAATAAATACGAAAGCCAAAAGACAGGAAAGCAATGATGCAATGAAAGCATTTTCTTCCAATAAGACAACTTTCCATAAAAGAATAGAAAATCAAAATTTGTGACATAGGTACCCAGATAATTTCTTCTGCTTTTCTTAAAGCGGTTATCAGTTTATCTCCACAATTGTTTCAATTTCAAAAAACAAATTAAGATTTCGAAATATGTTAAACATATGCAGATTTTCTCTTCGTATTCTCATATGCATCCAAAACTCACTCATCTCACTTCTTTTTGAAACAATAAAGTGCCTTATCTACTAAGTAATTTTTCTGCACAGACATGAATGATTTTATTCATCTATAAAGATAATTTTCCGATTAAATTCAAAACGATGATCACTGACCGATCAGTATTATCTACCTAACAAAATGGAAATCTTGAATTTTACGAAAAGATACTCACGATATTCCTATACCTAGGTACTTTCAAATTCTAAAAGTAATAAGACATATCTAAAGATGCATCATCGGTCATAATATACCTAGTTATGCGATATTTTCTAGTTTGTTGTAAAGTGCTACAGTTCGTTGATGTGATTTTCTCGCGAGTCGTTATTCGTTAACTTAGTTGTTTGGCAATAGGTTCCGCCGTGTTTACAATGAAACCGTACGTACGTTTCTCTACTCTCTTCGCATTCTTTCATTCAATTGAGTTGATTTCAACGTCGTTTTCTTTTCTAATCTAATACTTACTGTTGTTTCTTTATTCAAAATTTACGAATCTACCTAAATGAATTAATTACGTATCATATTCGCGTTCGTCTACGGTCTAATATACCTAGATATCTGTGTAACGAAAATCATCAATGTTGTTGTTGAAGTTTCGAAATTGTTCTTCGTTTATTTTGTGGTTTCGTCGCACCACCTCCTCCTTTAAAGTTTAGTTATGATCGAGAATAATGCTATTTCAAAGTCGTATTTTACGGCAAACTGAGTCTGCAATTCATCTAACGTCTTTGTTCGAAACGATTTATATGGAAGGTGAACCCGATAGGCAACTTATTTTACATGATTTTTTTATTTTAATTTTTTTTACGAACAATGTTCTACAGACGGATTGAATTTCAATTCTATTTTTATTAAATTATTTTTCGTGAGCTTTTCTATTGCATTGATCCAAAGATCAATTTCAAGATTCGGATTTAATAATTTGGTGGCTGTTCGGTTTCATTGATTGATTCATTAATTAATCGTTTTTATGTAGACATCTGGGCGTTCTTTGATCGGTTTAATGCGTTTCTAAGGTTCGTCCAGTGTTTATTTTTTCGCAAGTGTTCGATAGATAGATCATTGTTCTTCGGCGTACCTCTTCTTTTTCAAAGTGTTTTTTCATTTGCAACAATTTGCGAAAACAATAGGTAGGCCTACCCATGTACTATTTTTACTCTAGAAATCCAATAAACTAAATTCCGAACCTGTATTTGTGGAAATCGAAGAAGCTCCGGTTCTCGACAGCTCTTTCTATGGTTCTAGTTTCAACTTTGGCTTTCCATATCCCCAATTTCAAACCATCTTCATCGCCAAAATGATAGGTAAGTACTTGACATTTATTATATGTCTTCGCATGGTTACGACAAGTCGACAACTTTCAATATTGTTACCGTTGTTCGTCGTCAAAGTTACATTATCAATTATTATCATCATTATGATTGTTATTAGGATAATACCTTACTGTTATTGTTTCGAGCTGCTTCTGTTTTCAAGTAAGGTATCATTTCTCTACACTCCTCTTTCAACTTTTTATCCCAAATCGTTGCTCTATCTTCATCTCCTTATCGAAAGGCGAAAGTATTCTTAGATTTTTAGTGTGCGTAACACACTATTGGTTTCGCTTTGAGAAATTGAAATTTCAATTACAATGAATGTTCTCTTAAGCTATCCAACCGTTTTTTGTACCTATTGGACACCATTTGAGAATCATTAAGGCGGAGGGAATAGATTAATTTTCATTCAATTCGGATGGGTAATTGCTGAGTAATTGCAATTTTAGTTCATTATTTTAATGCATTAAATCCTAAAAAAGGGAAAAGGGGACTTGTAGAACACCTGCCGCTCATTGTACCCTGCTATACCCCCAGTCTATTCCATCACCAGCTGTGTTTCATTGTACCCTGTTACACCCCCAGTCTGTTAGCTGTAAATTCCAAGTGGGCGTGGTTTGGTGGGGCATTTACCAAACAAATATATTATTTTAATGCCCTAACCCTCGTAGCAAAGTTGTGGCTGAGTGGTTAGGGCATGTAGGTAGGAATAGGAAATTTAGGGACCCAGGTTCGAATCCCCGTGAGGTAAGTAGGTAGGTGACGGATTTTTCGTAGGAAAATTGGATAGGTAAATGCTTTGGAGTTACTATGTAGTACATGGTAATGGGGCAAAAATAATGCTGAAACTGAGTTATGAATTATGATATCATTTCCTAACTAAAAATTCATTTCATTAATTTTTTGTCTACCTATAGCCATAAGTATAAAGTAAGAATTACTTGACATGAATAATTTTTAACTTTTTACTTATAATTTAAAAATTACTTCAAAATGAGAAATTAAACTAATTTTTGTACAATTGAAACATGTAATTTTTATTATCATGATTTGTGACGCGGCCAGCGATACCATACCATATGTCGGCAAAAATTTTTTTCGTTTTATTGTGGTTTCTGGTAGTGTTTTTCTTCCTCTTTTCAATGGTGCAAACAGATTTTCAAAATATTAAAATCTGACAAATTTTCAAAATTTCAAAGTTGCGTATTTTTTGAAATTCAAAAACCAAAATTCTGAGAAAAACGTGTTTGAAAGTTTGGGTTATTTTTGTAACATTTTTAAATTTTTTTTTTTTTTTTTTTGATTTTCTTCATCTTTTAATGGTTTTACATCATAATATTTTTTTTTTTTTTTGACATTTTTTTATGAAAAGCACTTTTGTAAAACCGGTTTTTCACCACTAAAACGACGTGTTTGAGATCGGTGGGTACACCCATTCCAAAGTATAGGCTTCATAGTATATGAATCGACAAAAAAATTTTTTTTGATATTTTCTGACTTTTTCCATGAAAACGCGATTATCTCAAAAAAAAGTTTTCCGACATATGGTATGGTATCGCTGGCTGCGTCACATTTAGTAAAAATTATTAAAACAAAATGATTTTTACTATTGGTACCTATAGCAAAATTTATTAAAATGATAAGTTTTACTATACGATTATAGTAAAAATTATTGAATGGGATCTGGTACTTAATTGTGAGTATTTAGTTAAATTTTTTTGTAAAAATTACCTATATTTTTTTAGTGTAATTTAGAGGCAATGCAAATTCTTAACATATTTTATAAGATTTAATTCTTAATTTAGAATAAAAAGCAAGTTCTGAAAATTGGTTTGAAAATTTATAAATTTGAAGACAATGGAAATTCTAAACAAAATAATATGAAAATTTGTATTTGGAGACGCTGAGAATTCCAAAAATTGATTAAAAGTTCTGTAAGTTGCAGATAATGTGAACTTGAAAATTATATGAAATAATATTGTAATATTTATTAAGAAGATGAGAATTCTGAAAAATTGGAGGCAATGTGAATTCCAAAAATTGAGTAAACGTTTTACAATTTGTGGACAATATGAACTTGAAAATTGAATTTGAAATTTTTTAATTTAAAGACAATAAGAATTCTGAAAAATTATTCAAAATTTGACTTTTTAGAGGCAATGTGAATTCTAAAAATTGATTGCAAATTTCCTAACTCAGCAGCAATGCAAAATTCTGAAAATTTATTGAAAACTTTATGAAATTGTAGCGATGGGGAATTCGGGAAATCGATTTGAAATTTTCGTTACCTTAATGCCAAATCCGAGTATGTCCATCCAAAAAAACATCGTCGTTTTGCGTCACTGATAAGGCTCTGGGAAGCCCTGAATTCACAAATTTGCATCCGAGTACAGTTAAAATGCACCACCGAAGATGCACGAAGCTGACTGATGTTCAATCAGAACTCAACGAACCCTTCCGAGCATATCCGAGCCTTATCAGTGATGCGTAAAATCGTCCTTTTTTTGTATGGACATACTCGGATTTGGCATTAAGGTAACGTTTTGTAAATTTTAAAACAATGCAAACTATGAAAAACAACTAGAAATTTCTTAATTTAGAAGCAATACAAGCTTATAAATTATTCTGAAATACCTATTGTAATTTGGAAAATATGAAAACACTGAAAAACAATTATTATTTTGAAGCAGTGAGAGTTTCAAAAATTCTCATCACTGTGACATGGTTGATTCACTTATGCACTACCTAGATGTAATAACGGTTATAGCTGTAGAAAAGGCAGCTAGCTACGCACACTTTGCAGCTAAGCTCTGCTTAGCTGTCTAGTTTTAATTATTTTCAAACATGCATGCATGTGAAAAAAAAAACCAATAATAATTTGAATCCAATTGAATGTTAAATTGAGTTGAATAACAATAATTTAAAAAAAAACAACAACAACAACAGTGAATATTACTGAAATTGAATTAGGTAGGTACACAAAACATAGCTTGAAATACCTAGTTGAAATCGGCTGAATTAAATCGAATTTAATACTTAAGGTTTTTCTATTTTTCAATAAATCCGGATAAAACTCTAGGTAGATACGAGATTTTTGCAAGTTTTCAAAAAAATGAAATGTGCAGACCCTCCGAGTAGAAAACACATCTATCTACTTATCCGTGTAAAAATATCAAGTAATAATTTGAAACTGACTTCATTTTTACAGTCCTATGCTAGCTATTGGAATAGATTACCGAACAAGCTCAATAAGTATTATTCCATGAGAATTGAGAAGCAGCCGCGCAGCGCCGAACAAGTGCTGGACACAATAATTACCATACATTAAACAAGTGAGAAAAATGTTGATGTTTGAATTTGATAAAAATTGTGACGATTTTATAATGAAGATTTTATTCGTTCGCAGATTAAAGACCCGATGATAATGTTCTCATTACAAATTACCGTCGTCTATTACCTACTCACACAGACCTTGATCCATTGATCAAAATTCATTATCACTCAATGAGCGCAAAATTCCGCCACATAGTACGCATACGAAACAGTCTTCGGGTTCGACATCGATACGAGAGGCGACTTCCTCAATCCTCATACACTGGGTACATTTTAAGCGCCATGTCTCCGGGCTGTGACTCAGACTGCTACCAAAATATCGTAGAATGAGCTCAGTGGCCAATATTTATGAATGGTAGGAGTACGCGCGCACACTGTTCGAAGGCAGAGGAGAGCACGGGTTTCATTGACCATACTATAGTCAGTCCTACAGCTATGGGCTAAGTTATGGTACCCTTGAAAGCTCAGAAAAATTTCTCGTACGACACAGTCCGCATTTCAAATGGAACGAAAACGATTCTTCTCTTCATCTCTGCGACTGGGAGTACTGCGTACGGCGTAAACAAGATCTTAAAAAACGCGAACTCGTCAGCTTGATGACGATGATGGTAAACTATACGCGGATTCTGAAGCCTCACCCACGCATACTCTTAATTTAGCGACCAAGTTTGGCTAACGAAAGGACGCGGAGAGGCGAAAGAGTTGATGTTGGCGGATATTGGGCGTTTTTACCAACTCGGAAGCGGGGAGATAGTTTCCTCGGTTTCTTCGACTTCGACTTCGCTCTCGTCTCACACTCCAAGTCCAAGTCGCAATCCTTAATGCTACGATTACGAATTAAATCTTATACAGAGAACATCGGTGAACTGTCAGTCAGTCGAGTTTATTAAATTGCACGCTGTAACGAGTGCGCGTACACGTTCGTCCTGTTAACCTATTGCGCTGATCCGAGCTACACCGTATGCGCGCCAAATTCGAAATTTCATCATTCGTTGACGAGGCTCGAGTTCGATAACCGATTCGAAGTGATAAGTTTTCAGCAAATTATCAGTTAGTGTGAATTTCATCCCTGAAAAGCTCCCCGTTTGTACGAAAAACCGCCCAATTTAACGCAGTTTGCCGGTTTCGTCGCGAAACTATGCGAAAATTTTATATCATACTGTTCGTGTGTGTGACCATTTGTTGACCTGTGAAAATAGTACGTTATTTCAACATATTACTAGTGTGCCCAATTTGTTATAGTGTGATTTTTTTTCGACTTCGTTCGATTTTTATGAACATTTTACGTGAATTGTAAGTTGAACTGTTTTCATATCATTTTAGTTGTTACATTTTTGCAACTCGTGACTGCTCAGAGAAAGAGACGGAATCGTTATTATTTTTTCTGGCTGTGATTCGATGATGAGTACAGTTTTTCGAAATTTTGAGACCCCCTGAATTGGCTTCAAAAAGACTTTGTTTTTTGAAACTTTGATTGAATTTTTGTACCTAGTGCATTTTTCAGAATACTGGCGAAGGAAGTTTCTATCCAGCACAAACATTTTTGAATCGGAGAGAGGGGCATCGAAAGAAGACCTCAAAATATGCCACCAGCCACAATAAAATTTCAGGTGCTGAAATTCAATTTTTGGTGAATTTTTGAAAATCAAACTTGGGGTCAAAATTGGAAAAACATAGAAAGCTCAAATTTGGTATATTCCTTCCTTTTCGACCTGCCGAGTCGATTAGTGTTGGTTTTGAACCATTCTGGAGCCTCCAGCGAATTCTCAGTATCCCCAGTTTTCGAAAAAAGTGCTGTAAACAGGGTAAAAATAAAATTCAGCACCTATAAACTCGAATTTACCATCTTTGCGAACCTTTCAATCAATTTTGGAACATATCGTTATCAGAATTTTTTTGTACCAGTCCAAATCCAAAATCTTCTACGGTGATTATTTTTGAAAAAAAAATGCAAAAATCATCGAAAAAAAACTGAAAGGTTGAACCCTATTTTTTACCTGCCGAGTCGATTGGTGACGATTCGAAACAGTCTTCAATTATTTACAGCGGTTTTTTTTTCTCGAAAACAGGAAAACTGGAGAAATTGAAAATCCGCTGGAGGCTCCAAAACGGTTCGAAACCGTCAACAATCGACTCAGCAGGTCGAAAATAGGATATAAACCAAATTTCAGATTTCCAGGTCAATTTGCTGAAATTTTAATTTTCTCTGATTTTGCCCTTTTGATTTCTATAGCCAAAAAATGAATTTCAGAACCTGAAAGTTTGGCCAATAGTGTATATTGGGGTCCTCTTTTTATAGAACTCTTGCAGAGGGGTGACAAAGTGATGTATCGGGGGGGAGGGGTGAGACTGAAATTTTCCAACTTTTTCCGCCGGATTTTCCCATTTTCTACTCTGATCTCCTCCCCCCCTCTTCAGTATTTTTCAATTTCTCATGCTAATTAGCCAGATGTGGTTCGAACAAATCGTGGAAGGGGAAGTTGGGAACAAAAATGTTGAATAATCTTGAATTTTCAAAAACGATGCTTTTTACACTTGACAAAAAATTTGAATTGTTCTATTGCAAGATCGATTCTGAAATCAAAAATCAAAAATTCGCAATTTTTTCGTATGTTCTTTTTTAGTCTTTTGGCCTCTGAAAATCAAATTCCAAAAGAGAATGGAACATTTTGGATTTTGCCTGAACGAAGCGAGGGCGAAAGCTTTAGGAAATTTACAGTTTGTGAGATACAAAAAAATCATTTTCAATATAAGAAGTTTCGACGCCAAAATGTTGTGTTTTTTAGGTAGTAGGTACCTAACTTATTTTTGTATGAAATTTCGCAACTTGATTCGTTATTTTGCATTTTTTTTTCATTGATTTGGTTGTATGTTTTTTGAATTTTTGAAGTCAATTTTTCAGTCTTGAAAACTTGAAAAATTGCACAGTCCAATTCAAATCTGTTCTAGCTTCTAGCGAAGCGAGAACAAAAGCTTTGAAAAAAATTGATTGGTAATTCGAAAAATAAAATAACTGATGCAAAAAGTTGATTTTCATAGCTTCATCAGGAAGATATAATTTTCAGAAAGAGGAATACTTAAAGGGAAAGGTGCAAGCGAAGTGAGAGTGAAAGCTGTCGAAAGTTGATAATTTTTCAAAAGCAAAACAACATTATTTTCGATGTGAGAAGTCAATTTTTCAACTCACCAACTTCGTCCGGTGAAAAAGAAGAGAAAATGATCTAGCTCGAGAATTTCCTTGTGAAAAATTCACGAAAGAAACATCAAAGCTGTGGCTCATTAATTGGGAATGGAAATGAAGGGGATTTTGGTAAAAATGGAGTGCTTTTTTTGTACACAGTATACCTACCCCAGAAAACCTGTAAAGTGAAAAACGATGTGGCACATGAATAATTTCACTTTGAGCCCTTTTTCCTAATTTTGGACCCTCAGGCCTCATTCATTTGCACGTGTCCCATTGCTAAATGCTTGTTTACTATTTTATTTATTTTTTTCGTGCATTCGGTGCTAATTTTAGTTGAACAATGACGCAGCCAAGTTGGTTAGTGAAATTTTTACGACTCCAATACATACCTATAAAGCTCGTAAGACGACAGTTCGAAAGACGAAAATCTATACATATGTACTCGTACATACGTCGTCGTTCGATTAGAAGCAATACATTAATCATTACGTATACCCAGCACACCATATCGTTATTATTACACAGTCCAGCAGTAATTTCGCAGAATCGCTGAATGGGCATTAAATTAAATCCCACATACTCGTAGGTTTCTATAATGAAATGACGTCATTGTATGCGAAAACACCCTCAAATCTTTACGTAGAAAAATAACTCGCTCGTCCAAAGAAGCAAAGAATAAAGTATGATGCACAAATCGTTTCTCACTGTTTGTGTTTATCCATAATAATTTCTAGCGACCAAATGCGAAGGTAACTTGATGTGGTGCCGCTGTAATGTGTATCTCGAACAACCTTGTCGAAAGGCACGGTCAACGAGGTACATCTTCTATACATGGGCATACCTAGATCTATGATTCTGCTGGTTAGGATCAGCTTGAACATACGTTTTCGTACTATTACTTATTACTCTATGTTCGATGAAACGTCACCATCATAACAGCAAAATACTCTTTAAAGTGAGTAATGACAAGCTCTGGAGTGGATAATAGGTCGTTGTACGTGGTCTTACAGTCTTTTAATTACTCGTAATAGGCGTAATTGTGATAGCTAGTATATTGTGTAGGTACCTACAGCTGATCTTTATACAACTTGCATTCAGCAATTTCTATAATAACAAAAGCGTGATTTAGGTAATTGTTTCAAAATTGGGTACCTACCTATAAATTGCCATCTTAAAAATCTATCGTCTCCATAACATGATGAGCAATCGTTTGCGCCTTGTGAGCCCTAGGAGTTCCATGGCATCGTTCAGATTTAGATGTTAGATAAATACGTATAGGTACCTAAGTACCTCGTACATTGTACTCGCGATCGTTTTTGCTACAATATTCGACTTCATCATGCACGTCTGGCTCAGAATTATATTTTTAGCCTTGAAAATGGCGCTTCTCTTAACACTTATTTATTTTTTTTTGCCATTCGAATTTTATAGCCCGATATTGCAGCGCTCTAGAATGCTGTATCTAGAAAAAAAAATTTCCCACTTCTTCGTTTCTTCGATCTCATCGAGCGATTGTAAAATTGTGCTAATGATGTAGTTTTTTCTTAAAGACTAATATGTACCATTCGCATTCGCTATATTCATACTTAATCTACGTACATACTTACGAGTACATGAGATAAAATTCAGACCTAAATATGGCTCCGTGGCCCATGTTTTATCTCAACATCATCGTAAGTGACAAAGCCTTATGTTGTTAGTTCTATTTTTTATTACAGTCTACACAGACTCATAACCGAATACCTAATTACCTATACATTGGAGACATCAATTTCAGAAATTTTAATAAATTATAGGTAGCTTAAAAAGTCAAGACTAATCTGCCAATTAAGTTGTCAAATTTATGGCATGATAGAAATTCATTCGCTGGGTATAAATTTGAGATATTTAATTAGAATTTGCTATTGATTTAATAAAGCCTTTGCTATTGATTTAATAAAGCCTCGAGAAATGCCTGTTTTTTTTTCTCTTGTCCAGTTGGTAAAACTATAAGTATCTAAATTCCCTTCTTGTTCCAATACTCGAGGAACTTCATCCCCTCGTCATCAATTATCCAGTCCAGTTTGTCTGCGTCAAAGTCACCATATAATCAACACCTGAAAAGGTGTCTGTCTTCTTGTACCTCGCCACATTAGCACAGATCGTCATCAGCCAAGTGCCATCTGTGTAGGTTGGATTTTGAGCGTGTTGTTCCGCTTTTAATTCTATTCAGCGTTTTCCAGAGGCTGTACTTCAGTTGGTTGCCTTGGGGCACTGATTTGCTCATAGTATTGCTACTTGATGCTGTGTTCCAGATTTGACAGCATTCAACTTCGGCAGGAGCACTCAATTCATTCACTGTTCTCATGAAACTGTGTCTAGATTTTAGTCTGCTGCAGAGCTGTGAGTGGAGTTGGTCTGAGGCATCCTGTCACCAATCAGCAGGCTTCATTCGGGGGCACATCTACTTTTTTTTAGCATGTGCTGATCGTCCCCATGCTGGGCAAGCATATTCTGCCACTGAGTAACACAGCGCTAGTGATGATGTGCACAGGACCTGTGGTTTAGCTCCCCATCTGGGCGGCTATTCCCGAAATATTTTTGCCTCCGCAATCTCCGCAATCGACGTAATGAGCGTTGCAAATTATTGGCGTTATCTTGAAAAAAAAAATTTAATTGTTGATTGGGCTTTTATAAACATAATTGCTACTCAAATATTAAAATAACTCACATTACTCTCAACAGGGTTGCTTTCAATCGACGCAAATGACCATAGATATGGATATTAAACTGGATCGGACACTTACATTTAAAATGTACAGGAAAAAGTGAAGCAAAAAAATCAACCAATCCCGAATCGCGTAGACCACGTGTTTCTCCAGGGGTGAAGGCTCTGATTGGTCAGTTGCCCGGAGGTGAAAACTCTGATTGGTCGAATTTCTCCGGAGGTGAAGAATTTTTGCTTCACGAGTTTCCGATCCTGTTTATATTTATATCTATGCAAATGACGCAATCTTTTACGTTCATTGCGTTGGATTACGTTGATTGCAGAGGCAAAAATATTTCAGGAATAGCCGCCCTGCTACCTACCAGCTTTCAGATCAGATTTGTTCTAGCAGCCACTTTCATTTTGGTTTTTTCACAGTGTTGCCAGTTGGTGAGTGATCTATCCAGTGTCACTCCTAGATATTTGGGGTGGTCATTGTGATTCAGTGCAGTGTTTCCCCATTGGATGTTGAGCTGTCTCTTAGCCACACAGTTTCGCAGATGGAACAAACGGGTTTCTGTCTTGGATGGATTTGGCCTGAGGTGGTTGGCTTTATAGTATTTGTCGAGTTCTTCTATTGCCTGATTCAGTGTGTCTTCCACCTCTATAAATGTGTCACACTATGCTGTGAGCGCCAAGTCATCTGCATAAAGGAAGTGACGTGCAGGTCCTCCAATTGGTTGGTCATTGGTGCAGGCCCGTAGCCAGCGTAGGGGCAGCCGGGGCAATGCCCCGGCTAGAAAGGCTGTTCGCCCCAGGTAGCAAAATCAAAAAAAAAACACGTTTGCCCCGACCAGCAAAATCAGAAAAAAAAATCAGAAAGTGCAAAAAACCAAAAACTCAACAATGTAAAATTATGGTTACGTTCATGAAATGGCTACACTAACATGAATTGCATTTGATAGCTCGATGGCTCGCTCGATGCGTTCACTAAATTTTAAATCAAAAATTTGATATGTAATTTGAGTAAAAATTAGTAATTTGTGAGGATTAGAAATCCAGTACATCTTTTTGCAATTTTTTTCAAAAAGTGAGACTTTCACTTTGTGCAATTTATGGCAATTTTACATAAAAAATTGAGACTTTTACACTACGAAAAAGCTAAAATTTTCAGCAATAGGGAAGACCTATGGACAATTTTTAAGAAAGAATGAAAATTTTTATAATTTTTTGCGAAAAACCGAGAATTTTGACAATCTTAGCAAAAAGCAAGATGGACTATTTTTGAGGAAAACCACGAATTTTTGGCAATCATAAGCCAAAAAAATGATTATTTTTTTCGCAACCTTCGGTTGAAAATGGGAGAAGTTTCGTTCATTGACATTTTTTTCAAGCAAAAAAGCGGAATTATTTAGCAATTTTTAGAAAGGGAAATGGATATTTCTTGAATTTTTTTTACCAAAAAGTAACAATATTTTTGGCAAGAAACGAGGATATTTTTGGAAATGTTGACAAAAAGTGAGATTTTGAGCTATTTTTGGCGATAAAAGTGTATGTATAAGTAGGTCAACTTTCTCAAATTATTCACTTATGGATATTACTAGCATTTTTTTCTCATCAAGTTAAATGCAAAAATTGAATTTTTGAAATTAAAAAAAAATAATAATAATTTGGAAAACCAAAGCTACTTATCGAAAAAGTAACCCAATTTAGTAACTTAGTTTCTTGAAAAGTGACCAAGTACGAGCCCTGAGTGAGGGCAAAAGTTTGTTTCGAGAAGTAAAGTTTTTTCAGGTGAAAAGAGCGTTTTTTGTCTTAACATTTCTTTAAAAATTTGAATAATACCTATATTTTTTTAATGTTGTTTGGACCCGAGTCAAATTTGACTATTTTACCTCATGACAAAATTTAAACAGAAACAGTCACAGCCAAAGAATTATTACACGAGTTTCACAGTAAATCGCGCAGATTACAGCTGTAAGTATTAGACTCAACCCCAACATCACGCATTATGTTCATTTTTTTAAAAAATTGTTTTGGAATAACGGATGGTTGAGGGGGGTTAAAGGGGGGGGGGGGGTGTTTCACAGATGTTCGAGCCTCAAAAAGTGCTGCCCCAGCTGATATTTCCTTCGCCCCAGCTATAGCCAGATTCTGGCTACGGGCCTGCATTGGTGTAAATATTAAAAAGGATGGGTGATAGGACACTTCCCTGCAGCAAGCCATTCTTTTGCCTTCTCCAAGTGCTGTTCTTTCCATCTAAAGTCACATACACATAGAACCTCCGGTCTTTAAGCAGTGTTGTAAGTTGTAATGATTTCTGTAAATTTGTAGTCCATGGTCAGTTCATAAATCTTGTACCGAAGTAACCATTGACACACTGTGTCAAACACTGCAGTGAGGTCCACAAACACAACAGTACAGCACCAGTGACCTTGTGCTGTTCAAAACCATCCTCAATGTGCTGTGTTAAACTCACAACCTGACCAGTACAAGATTTTCCAGGTCTGAAACCTGCCTGCTGAAGTGCTGACTGATTAGGTTCTTGTCAATATGCTCAACTACTCGATTTAGGACCACTCACTCAACAGGTGACATGTGACATAGTAATGATATAGGGCGGTAACTTTTAGGGTCGTTCGGGTCTTTGCCTGGTAGGTTGACTTTGAATGACGAGGCATGAAAAATAAAGACAGATGACCTTGAAGGTCAGACAGAATGGCCAATGACCTCGAGAGACCAGACAGAATGGCCAATGACCTCAAGAGACCAGACATATGGGTCAACAACCTTTATAGGCCAGACAGTGAGACCTACGGCCATAAGTTAAGCCAGACAGGCACGCAGTCAACTTCGAGAGGCTAGACAGACAGGCATCGAAACGACCTCAAAAGGCTAAACGGATAGGTCAGTGACCTTAAGAAGTCAGACAGACGGTTCAATGACCTTTTCTCAATAATATCAAAAAATTTAATCGCAGTTTTTTGATATGATGTTCTGTTCTACATGAAAAAATATATTTCTAAGAATTTTTGTAGAATTTTTAATTCGTTTTTTTATATTTCTATTTTAATTGCAAGTCGATTGGGACACTCGCTACGAGCATTTATATTTTTCATTAGACAAATTGAGCTCATTTTCTCATATGTCCAACCGACCCTTGCAAAATGCCACCTCTCCCCCCCCAATTGCTCGCTGTTTTCAGTTTCTAGGGCGTTTTCCCCCCTGGTTTTTACTATGTTTACTGACGTGTGATGGGTTTTTTCATATTTTCGACTTAATTTCACACCTTTTTGGAAAAAAATGAACTGATTGATATCCTGACATGCATGTACATTGTACGTACTACGTACATAATGTATACTTGGTACATCTTGAATTGTGTCTGTATAGTCTGTATCATACAAGATGCATCTGAGTCAGTTTTGGATTTTGGGCAAACATCCAATGTCATAGTTTTTACTCTCTCTCGTCGGTGTTTATTTTATTTGAAATAGCGTATTTTTCTTCTCTGATTCTCTTTCTAGTTTCATTCTATGCGTAAATCTTCACCTGTCTGGACAACGGATCATGAAATAGGCTCGACTATATTTTGTTCGAAATTACCTAACACACTAAGTTGGCAGTCGCGGCCACGCGCCGCGGCGTATGGCGAACCGCGTTGCCCGTTGGCGAGCAAAAGACTTATTTTGAAGTTTTGCCATTTTCTCGAATTCAACCGGAGAAAATTTAATGACAAATTACCCATTTTTATGTTCGAAAATTTTTCAAAACTTGATGACTGTAAAATAACATGGCGGTTTTATAATTATTTTTTATTTAGGCATTCAACTTGTAACCTAAACCTTTAAACCCTGAACCAGGATCCCTGACCTATGATTCCGAACGAAATCGATCAGAACCGCCATCCCTGCTCACAAGTTTTCATCATGTGCTAAAAAACGTGAAGTCGCGAATACAATTTTTCTGGGGAGAAGAGAGATCACATCTGACCTGCATAATATTCCAAATAGTAGGCAGGCACCATGTACATTCTGCTCAATATTGTGCTGCATCTGCATTCAATCGAGCTTGTGGACTGAAAGAGGCGCATGTCGGTAGGGTGGGTGTCTTGCCAGGACGTAGGATGTTGTTAGGCCGGATACCGCTTTGCTCAGCGAAGCCGTCAGCATCACATTTTGCATCAGACGTAAAAAATCTTGTCCCATATCAGGTGTAACTATGTATAAAACGATGTGTAGGAGGTGAACGGTACACTCTATCAATAAATACCTGGCTTTAGTCAACCTATAACTTGAACCGACCTATTCACAATACGAAAAATGTGGTAGCAATGTATAAACTCCGAGTAGCAGCGAGTAGGTTGTTGGATGTTGAAGTTGCTATGACGAGTGTTGAGGTGTTGAAAAAAAAAAAATCATATCGCGAATTTTAAAAAATATGTACGTGACTTTTTTTTGCCTGTGCGAGCAATTCTTTATATCTATACACTCACGTATCAAACTATTTATTTCTGTTGCAGATTCAGCTGATATCGAGTTATGTCGTCCAGATACCATACGTCGACGGTGACGTCGAATTATAACACTAATAGCGATAATAGACTAGGTAAGGATACTTTCAATATCAATTTAGCTTTCGACATGAAATTTAAATAGGTTGGATTGCATTTTTGCGACCCAAAAAATCCAGGTTGGTTTTAGTGTATATGGGTCTAAAATGACAGCAAATTCAAACAATTCCACGCAAATGTTTTTTGAGTATTTTTAAAACATTTTGAGCCCAAAATTTGGTAATATTTTTGAAAAGATGTAATGCACCTATCATTACAGGGTGTCCCCTGCTAATCCCATTTTTGTCTTGTTTTTTTTTGGTGGCATGTCCTGCTCAGTTGTCCTACTTTTTATCAAATTTATTTTGATGTCCTGATTTTTTCAAACTAAAATAAACATTCAATTTATTTCCCTCTTTTGTGGAATTTTTTAAAAAAAAGGTGTCGATCTTCTCACCTGACTGATTGAACTTTCATAAAATTCTCCACCCTTGCTTCGCTTGGACAGTAGCGTGTCTTTCTGTTGTACATATGTAATACTTACATATTATGTATCTAAGTAAATTTTTTTTTTTGAAAAACGTTTAAAAGGGTTCTAAACTGAAAATTTTCCAAAAATGTTTTACCTCACTTTATTTTTTAAATTAATTTCCGATTAATTATTTCTCAATTTTTTTTAGGAACAATAATTAAGTTGAAAAAATATGATAATAATTTTATCAAAAGTGCTGAAAACAAGCTGAATAATTTTTAAAAAACGAAAAATTAAATGATAGAAATATTTTCAACTCCTCCCTCGACCTTCGAAAAAATTAAAAATATTGGAAACCCCCCATAATATGTAGTGAAAAAGTGAAAAATTCAGGTGTATTTTGTGCAGTGTCTACAGAATACTTTACCCTTCGAAAAATTGAAATCGTAGAGGTATTTTTGACTCCCCCTCCCTCCCTCTTTTCAAAAAATCTTGGAGTACCTACCGAAGACATTGAAAATAGCGAAAAATTTTCGGGTAAAACTTTGAGAGTCCTCCCCTCCCCCTCCCTTAACTCATAAAATAGGTAGTCGTCAAGTGCTTGAAAAATATCCTGCCAAAAGTCCTAATTTTTCATTTTGAAGTATTGTTAGACGCGTTGATCCAAATAAGTAACTTAAAATTTCACTAGAAAATCAAATTTTTCTACAAACACGTTTTTTAAAATTTTTTTGAAGAATTATTAGCTCAAAATTGGATAATAATTTCTGATATATCTGAAAAGTATGTCATTTAACATATCAAAATTGTTCTGAATTTCTACTCACAAAAAATCAAAAAGTAGTAAAACTTTTTTTGAGCACTTCTGAAAAATTTTGAGCTCAAAATTGAGATAATTTTTCGAACAGGTAGTTATGAAAAAGTGCCATGTGGCCTTTCGTAATGTGTCACGTGAAGAGAAAGTCCAGTATGAAAATAATTTAGGTACCTATACAATTTTTCGAGATATCTTATTAAAAATTTAGTGGAGAAGGAGCCAATGAAGATGAACAGTCATCAATTTCGTTAATTACGAAATTGTTTTGTTTGTCTCAAAATTATGCATAGTACACTTCTTTTAAAAATAGCAAAAATCATGACCCAATTTTTAAGCTAAGATTCTTCAAAAATGCTATAGGTCACATTACACTTTTTCAAAAATAGCAGAAGTCGTGACTTAATTTTTGGAGCCAAAATTCTTCAGAAATGGTCAAAAAAATATTTTCGGGGAAATATTTGAATTTCCCGCAAAATTTTAATCCATTTTGATAGGTCGACTGGTCGAGTCAGACTTTTTCAAAAATATCAAACATCATGACCAAATTTTGAGCACCAAATTAGGCTCATTTTTATTTTTTCTAAGAAAACTGTTGTTTTTTTTTTGCTACTTTTGGGCCATGTGAAGATTCCTGTCTCAGCTTCCTGCGCTTATAGGTGGCTCAAAATTTTTCTGGATAGTTCCTCCCTTTCTCAACAATTTTTGTCAAAATTTAGAGCATGGTTTGCTTTTACACAACTCTAATGTGTATATCTGTGCACTTGAAATGCTTCATGAATTGTCTCAGATCTTCAGGAACTCTTGCCTATATAACGATTCGTTCTTAGTAAAAAATAATAAAAACTTTTTTTGTTGCAAATTTTGCAAAAAAAATAATTTTGTCACTATATCGTGTTTCTCGTAAATGCCCAATTTTTGTTTATGAAATTCTTATTTTCTTTGCATCCAAACTTTTTTTGAATTACAAAATTCGTATTTCGTTTGATCAAGAGGCTTGAAAAAAATTAAAATTGAAAAATTCACCTTAGGAATTGGGAACCACTGAAAAGTTGAAGATCGCTGTATAGGAGTAATTCGGGGTTTATATTTTAAAAGTGGTCCAATATGAATAATTTGTGACCATAACCACCTCCCTACCCCCTTTTTGGTCCGAACTCCTTGACCAAAACTTTTTTGGGTCGCAAAAATCCAAACCAATTTGCCACTTTCTACAACTTGGACTACAGACTATATTTTATAGGTACCTAATCTTTTTTCATTTCTAATCACGATATTCTACTTTCCAGATGAATTATTGGAAGATTTACAAAGCACCGTTGCCACAAGGCCTAAGGTGAATGGTACAACTTCGTCATCGTCGTCGTATCGAGATGGATCCACCGGATACAAAGAAACCTTCAAATCGGTCCAAACAAAAAGCACAGGAAAACCTGCAGAGTCTTCTAGGGAATATCAATTCGAATATTTGAATCCGTCGAATAACACGTGTGTCATACCAGAACGTCCGAAAAGTCCGTTCTATGATAAAGTACGCGTGAATTTGATGTTTTTTTCCCTTACGAGCAATAATTGCATTTTTTGAAACAAAATTTCGTTATTTAATTTTGATTTTTATCAACAGGAAAACATTGATTCCATTCCAGGGAAAAATGTCGCTTCTTATAAGACCGTTTCGTATCATTCTAATACCAAGAAAACTGAAAATCAAAGTTAGTATTACATTACTCATACAGTAAAAGCTCTTAAAGAATCAAAAAACCGGTTCGAATTTCAGTCTTTTACACCAATAATATTAAAAACTGCCTAATTATTAACGATAACAAACACGATAGTATCGAAGAATGAAGCTTACTACATTGTCACATATTCTATGTAGCCTACTTTGAAATCCAATTTTCGTAGTTTTGTTATCAATTTTAAAATTTTAATTTCTCGTCATATTTCAGCGACTCCAGTGACAGAAAAACCCGGAGTAAAATTCAGGCAAAATATTAACGAATTAGACACCCTATTAGATGATCTGAATCACACTCAAAAAATGGAACTATCCAGTAAGTTGGCTTTGTTTGTCACTAGATTTTTAATACTTACCTCGTTGAATTTCAATTACCTATACCTAATCAAATATGTCAAATTACAGCCTCAAACCACAGTAATCGACTGAAAGGATACGATTCGGGATTCCTGTAAGTTTCCACTATCTGTCCTACTGCTGACCGATTTATTTATAACATATTAATTAATTTCCCCTCCTTTAGCGAACCATTGGACAGTAGCACTCCTCAAAAAGGACACGTGTCGCGGTTCGAAGAACGCACCTTTGAAGAACAAAAATACGGTTCGAACGGCGTCGCTCCTCCGGTCAGAAGTCACGAAGTAAAAAAAGAAGTATTTTATAATGGCGAACCAATCGAAAGATACCACAATAAATATTCAAATAACGACTCGACGAAAGATTTACTTTACACCGGAGGTAGCCTGAGACATAGAGAGCCCTCGCCAGGCAGACAATTACAAGAAGTTTACCATTACGAGACTAAAAGCTCTTCAACCAGTAAGCAGGCTCGATATAAATACGCCTAATACATACCTACCTAAATTTTTTTGCAACTCCTATTCGTTTTTTTTGTGTTTACAGAAAAAAGCTCCGACCCTTCGCCTCAACGATCGATATCGAGAAACTACAATTACGAATCGGATGTCACCGATAACGCCACATCTTATCCTTACGACTACAACAGATCACCATCGCCGGCCAGATCGATCCATAATTACAGCAGTAACACGGTCAGAGAAAGCACAACCCATAGATCACCTTCGCCAGTCAGATCGTACTATTCGACCACGTCTTCTGTACGAAGCAACACGACTCCTCAACCGATCACTAAGAATTTATACTCTTCATCGTCGAAAACCATCCAAGAGACTAGCCGAAGAGAAACTCAGCGTTCACCCTCGACCCCACCACCCCATCGATCCCCTTCGCCAATGTCGTTCGCCCAGCCACCAGATCCACCGTTGGAGACTTCGGTCAAAAGTTACAACTTCGAACGGAATATTCGACCACAGTCGCCGAATTTGAAACAAAAGTTTAGCCCTTCTGATCCTAGTCGCGATGCTATTCCTGGTCATACGGTAATTTCGCGTAATTACAAATACTCCAGTCAGCAGACTCAAAGGTCGAAGTATCCGCCTGATGATGATTACACGTATAGGCCGGAACCGACGCCGGCTTATACGAGACCTTTCGTCCCTTCACCTTCGCCACCTCCTGAAGTTAGAGAGCAAAGACCGCCGAAACATGTTGACGATTTGATGGCTTCGTTTTCTGATACTGAAGTAAGTGTTTAATATGAAGTTAAAGTTCATAAAAAATTAGTTCAAAAGTACATTTGATTTCCTCGCGAAATTTCAAATTATTTCGATAGATCGCATTTTACTTTTTTCAAAAAATTTCAAAAAAATGACCTAATTTTGAGCTAAAAATTTTTCAAAAATAATTAAAAGTGAGTTTTGTGGGAATATTTGACTTTCTCGTGAAATTTCAATCTATTTTGATAGGTCGCATTACAATTTTCAATCATCCCAAAAATCATGATTCAAGTTTGGGCTCAAAGTTCATCAAAAATTCCTAAAAAACATTTTCCTAAAATTTTTGATTTTATCGCTACATTTTAATCCATTTTGATAGGTCTAATTACACTTTTTCAAAAATCTCAAAAATCATAACCCAGTTTTGAGCTCAAAATTTTTAAAAAATGCTCAAAAAATATTTTTATTGAAATATTGGTATTTTTTGCAAAATTTCAATCTATTTTGATGGGTCGAGAGTCACACTTTTTCAAAAATCTCAGAAATCATGTCCCAGTTTTGAGCTCAAAATTTGTCAAAAATGCTCAAAAAATATGTTTAAGGTATTGAAATATGTATTTGTATTTCTCGCAAAATTTCAATATATTTTGATGCGTCGAGAGTCACATTTTTTCAAAAATCTCAGAAATCATGTCCCACTTTTGAGCTCAAAATTCTTCAAAAATGCTCAAAAAACATTTTCGTGGAAATATTTGAATTTCTCGTGAAATTTCAAAATATTTTGATAGGTCGCAACATCACATTTGAATAATAGGAGGGTGCCCCAAACTAACCTGGCGTCTTTTTTCAAAAAATTGAAAAAAAATCTAAAATTTCTCATTACAAAAATATAAATTTTTGGGAAAAACTAGGTAAGAGTCTTTCGAAAAAATTGTTGAAGATAAAATTTCCAACTTTTAGGGAGTGAAAAATTCATTATTGAATAAAATTTTCACCTGTGTATCTATTCTATTGAAATAATTCACCTAAAAATCATTTTTCACAGCACCGTCAAGAAGTTTTCAATCGTTACCACACCAGTCGTTCTTCATCGACCAATCGATGCCCCACACCAGGTCCCGAAAAAATAGTACAAGTCAAAAAGCCTTCACCTCCATCAACTCCGACTCAAAAAGCTGAACCTCAAAAACTAACCGAATACAGGAAAGAAAAAGTAAACGGAGTTGCTGGTCCTGCAGTGTACTACCCTCCCGGACCATTATTCACAAAAAAGGAAGAATCTGCCGCAATGCAAAAGGTCAGCACCCCTTTCTAAGCATCTAAATATATAGTTCAATAATCAATATTCATTTTTACTAATTTGATTTCATTTTCACGTTATTTTTCCAACAGTGCGAAGCAGGAGGAGGAATGAAAGCTAAAAGGAAGGCTAAATACGAGTACAAAAGTGGTAGCAAAATGAAGGAAGATTCAGACGTTAAAAAGACAATCGTGCCGATGTGTTGTCCTGTCTGCTGCGCTTTGCCTTGCGCCATTATGTAATTTTTCATCTTCGAAGATTTCTCTTCATTTATCTTCTTGTGATCGAAATTAGTACGTACAAGAAGAGTAGTAGGAGGAGGAAGGGAGGGAGATAGGGACGAAGATACGAGTATTAAAAAAAAAAAAAAAAAACAATAAAAATGAAAAATCAAATGTTTCCAATTTCCATGTTACCAAAAAATTTGTCAATTTTTCAAGATCTACCTAGACTTATCTGTAGGTATTACTATTTATACCTACGTACTTAATTTTGAATTTTTAAATCCACCTTCGAGTATTTATTTGTTTTACGATGAGGAATTTTGTTCATCTGACATTAATTATGTGAATAATTTCTATTTAATCATTCATCTATGCATTAAAAAAGATTTGTAACAATATAAATAAGACTTTTTGTAACATTGTACGAGTAATTGTTATTCTGTTAAAATAAAAAATTTAATTTTGATCGTTTGAATTTCCATTTTGCTTAAAATGAAAACCGATCAACAGTGAGAAAAATGACTGAAGTCAACTGGCATTGAATTGGAAGTGTTGTCGTAGACATTTAAATTTGAGATATTAAATAAAAACTAAAAAGTAACCACTCGTACTCGAATTGAACACAAAATGAAGAATTTCACACTAAATCGAACTAGTGTTAAATTTTCGTCAGAGAAAACTTAAAACGTAAAATTACATCAGATAATCAGCTAAATAGTGAACTGAATATATCAATGAAAAAATAAAAGGAAGAATAGAAAGTCATCAAGTCAATAAAAAGCTGGAACGTCAGATTTTGAACAATAATTCATTTCGATAAGTAAACTTAGAAAAAACACATTGATTCCGTCCATTTCAGGGTTGTACAATAACGTTTTTTTTTTGAAAAAAGCAAAAAAACGTGTTTTCTTGAAAGAAAAAAAAAACATTGTTAAAAACAGTTTTTTTTTCTTGTTTAAAACCATGTGTTTAAAAATTTAAAATCTCTGTACAAACAAAAAAACAAATTACCTAGGTACATCACAATTTAAAAATAAGATAACACGAGAAAACGGCCAAGATGATGGAAATTTTACAAAAAATGTAGAATACTCGATGGCGTTTAAAAAAAAAATGAAAAAAATAACCAAATCGTGCTTGAAAATGTGGGTATTTTCAATCGATTACAAATTCTTCTACTCGTAAAAGGACATAATAAAACTAATAACAACTTTCAGTTCCGGCTTTTCTAAAATATCGTATTCTATTGGGATATCAATATCGTCTTTTGCAAATCGAGCTCTATGAATTTTATGGCATATTACCGAGTGAATTTCGGCAACGTTCTTGGCGAATTCTGAAAACTGCCGAAGGTACCAAGGAGTAAAAGTATCATGAGTCGGTGGTTTTCCATCTAGATATTGATTATTTAATAGGTAATCTAGCAAAGCGCAAATAAAAGAATCCTGTTTCTGATAATTCTTTTGCAAATGTTCGATGCGCAACTTGTTCAATTCAACGAATTTAAAATAACCGGATAATTTAAGGACTGATTTATAGGATGCACCTTTGAAGTTTTTATAATACTTGGGATCGAGATGATGAAGTAAGATCAACTTTCTTAGAAAAATAACTCCACTATCGGTGCAAGTCGTCATCATATAGAACCATTTCTGCATCCTAACTTCATACGATATTGCAATTGAATCCATACCGGTGAATGACGATCGATCTTCCTTGAAGCTGCGATCACACCAAAGCATCTCTCTGTTCTCTATCTCACTGCGAACAACTTCGGCGCCGTATACTTTATTATATTTTTCTTGGATCTCTTTCTGAAAACATACAGGTTATCATTACAAACGAATTCGTGCTAATTGCAACTTGCACAACATCAAAAATATCTATAAGAGGAAGAGAAATCCGAAATCAATCACTTACCAACTTCATTTCTGCATTAATTTTCGCTCTGCAGACTTCAGTATACGAAACAAGCATTTGGTCATATGCATATTTCCAAGCAGAAGTATCCGACATTTTAAATATTATTTATATTTCTGCGTAAGAAAACGAAAATTTTACAGCCAACTTACATTGCCAGTTTGCCACATTACGTTTGATTGATTAAAAAAAATGAAAAAATTCAACCAAAGTTCATTACACGTGTTAGTTTGCAGAACACTCACAGGAGCGCTAATTTCAGGTTCAGAATTTCAGATTTAACTGCACCGCAACCGCAAATCTAAGACAAACTAGAACAAGGCGCAGATTTCAGATAAGAATGCAAAATGTATCATATTTTCGACATTAAATTAATTAATTTTTATACGTTAATTAATTACAAAATGATGTGTTGAAACATGTTAATTCGAAGCTAGAAAAGTAACTCGAAGTTTTTATGAACATATCGGTGATTCGGCGCTCTTGGTGAAACCGTAGCTAGCTCAAAATGCTCAAGTTCCTTGCAAACATATTCTGGCAAAGAAGAGCCCTGTACTGTTACCTCGTATTATCTTTATGGATTTTTGTAATAGTAATTGGTGAGTCAATATTACGAATCGATAAATAATTTATTCTCATTGAAGCTTACGGTACATCATTTGTTTAATGTTCCAGGCGTATATCGTTACCTCGGTAAACATGTTTCCGGCACCTCTTACTATCCTGCTCTGCATCTAGTCGAAGATAATACAGCCGATATACAAGCGTTAAAAAACAACGACTTATGGTTTTCTGATAATCGATTCAAAAAAGTTCATAAATCTTGCCACCCAACGAATTTAATCGAAGTTGGGTCAGAAAGTGAGTTGATAATCCCTTGCCTTCGACCCAAGTCATTCTACACATCAAACTTACACTTTATTTTTTACTTTCACAGATGTTGTGAACGATAACTATACATTAGAAGGAATCGCTGTTGTATTTCGTCACGGAGATCGAGGTCCAATGAACCATGTTCGGAATTTAAACGCGATCACTTGCGGATACTCGGATGACAGCAATGTCACCGAATTATACAGTAAATATTTAACATTCATGTCGATCAATTGGTCCAATCAAGCGTACCCATCTCTATTTCAATTCCTCGGCCAGCCCAATAATCATCCATCGATGCCTTCTTCAAAACAATGCGATATCGGACAGCTCTCCTTACAAGGAGTCATGCAACACTTAAAACTCGGTTCAATCTTACGAAATATCTATTTCGATAAATTATTCGCCGGTGTTACTCAAATTCACACCAATATCATCGCCTACACAACGAAATACCGCCGAACTTTCCAAAGCTTGAACGCGTTTTTATTCGGATTCCTGAAAAACGAAGGATTTTTCAAAATCCCTTTGAATACGGTCGCTAGTATGTCGTATTGTTTCGAAGACTGCGCTTGTCCTGCCAAAGAATTGTATTTAAAGAACGCTGTGAAGGAAAACAATAAACGTATCAGGTCTAATTCAGATGTGCTCAAAATGGTCGAAGATATATCCTCGGTTGTTTATACATTCGGCGATGGAAGTTTTATTCGTGATCCTCATTATTTGAAAGATGCTTTGATGGCGTATCTTTGCCATAATACTCATTTACCTTGTTTGGCTACGAAATGTGTTTATCCTCAACAAGCCCTCAAGGTGTTTTCGTACGTTGATTGGGATTCCAGACAGTTGGGTAAAAGTATACCGAGACAAAAGTATTGCGTTCTGAGTGCCTACGGTTTTATCAAGAATATCGTCGGTCATTTGCTGAAAATCGTGTCTAACGAGAGACCGAAAATCGTTTTGTATTCTGCTCACGATAAAACCATACAATTCTTATTGACGGCGTTGGGTGTTACGTCGAATGAAGCTATTTTCCCACCTTATGCTTCCAGAGTGATATTTGAAGTGAGTATTACGTCAAAAATATTACAAAGTAAACGTATGTGTTCTACTGAGTTTAATCTGTTCTTTTTTTCTGTTCGTTGATTTAGATTTACTCGAGTAAAGAAAAAGATCCAGCTACGCCGAAGAAATTCTACTTCAGGTTGATTTTCAATGGAAAAGATCTCACTCAAAAAATTAAATTCTGTAGCGCTAAAAATAGAATTATTTTAACAAACTACAACGCCAAGACGATTCTGTGTTCGTTCGAATCGTTGATACGGTTCTTACATGACGATTATTTTTCCATTTTCAACTCCACTAACTTCAAAGACGCCTGTATTGTTTCCAAGAATAATTGATGAATGTGAAACTGTCAATTAGATTTCATCACGGCTGATCGCCATTATGACATTGTTATCCATTTTGAGATAACGTTACACGCTCGGTAATCTTATTTCTTCGTAAATATTCTACTGATGAGTGAGTTGATGATAATCGTATGTTTTTTCTTATTAGGTGAGTCCGGTTCGGAATTCAATTTTGGAATATGAGAATGAAGAAATTGATCTGAAGGGCGATCCATCGAATGATTCGTGTATCGTTCACTTACATATCACAATTGAGCTTTTGTGTGGTTTGGTGGATGTTGCTAAAGTGCATGTGAAGCAATCCACTATAGGCTCAGTCAGGGCCTATCTCAGTTCATGCTCCAGACATTCTATGAGTGTTGGATTTGGACGCGAGTAATACTCTGAGAAGCTATTTTTAATGCTCTACCGAACAATTGGGAAAGTGATAGAGAATACATTCGTAAGTTATTTAGACGAGTAAAGGTCTCAAAATTTTGAGTTTTGGCCAATTCTGTCAGTAAAAAATGACACTAAGTGCCTGAAACAGTGAAATACTAATTTCCAGGATCAAAAAGCCATAAGAGGTATCATAACCTATAAATATAGTTTAATTGTGCATCAATATTATATCTACTTAACTTAATTGTACCTAGACCCCGCACTTAGTATTTTTAAATTTATAATCTGATGTGATATTTGAAATACTGCACAACATTGCCTACCTTATCTTTTTTATACGCTTAAGGCATAATTTTATAATAAGATGTTACCTACTCAGTACTGTAAGAAATCCTCATTCCATATTATGATACATTCTCTTTCTCATGATAAAATAATCAAGAGACCTGAAGCAAACATAAAATGTGTTAGTTATCTTACTTCATAAATGAGGTTGTTACCCATCAATTATTTTGAAAGAAGAATTTATGTGATGTCGAATAAATGGAATTTGTTGTATTGTTTAAAATATTGAAGTGAAACTTGACGAGTCAATTTTTTGTTCCTGCCCTTTTCTGACATTATTTTCCCAGTCTATTTAGAGTTAAGGAAAATCCTAATTCAAAAAATCAAGGGAACCAAGACTTGAGAAGTTTATTGAAATTTTCTCCAAAATGCTCAGAAAAGCATTTAAATCATTCGAAAAATCATAATTTCTACTAACTGCTTTGAAATGTTTCTAAACTTTTCCTATTATCAGTTTTGCAAAGGAAAACTTTTTTTTTAACAAAAAAAAAAAGACAACATAAAAACGATTTTTTTCATTTTAAACGAAAAAATTTTGTGTTTCAACTTTTAAACATCCAAATCCCAAAGTGAAAAAATTTACAAAAATTCAAGACAACAACTCTCAAAAAGAAATATGTATTGAGACCGCTTAAAATTATCAAACATTGTGAAACCACAAAAAAAAACAATGAAATGACTAAAAAAAAATTACTGAAAAAAACAATCCGCGTCCAAATAAAATTTTGGCCACCAAAAAAAATTACCACCTGGAAAAATAATTGATTCTTCGCCAAAAAAAAAACTCATTTTGTAATAAAAAAATTGTTTGTAAAAATGAACATGAATTTTACGAATGGGAAGTCCATTTTTTGAAAAAAAAAACTCTTTTTTCCAAATTGAATTTGAAAAAGTTTCGTTTTCCAAAAAAAATTGACTTCTTCCGAAAATTACTAAAAATAGTGAAAAAGTTGTACCTGTAGTCTTTTTTAGTAGCAAAAATTGTGGAAAAGTTTTATTTTTTTGGTCAAAATTTTCAAAAATTGTCAAAAAATTGTTCTTTTTTCCAGAATTACCAAATAAATTTTTCTTTTTACAAAACTGTCAAAAATCTTGCTTTTTTTTAAAAAAATAAGGAGATCTTGCTTTTCATCGAAACAGTCAAAAAATCTCGTTTTTTTTTGGTCAAAATAACTGTCAAAAAATATAGGTAAAAAAAGTATCAAATTTCATTGAAATAAATATTTCACGAAGCAAATAGAAGGAAGAACTGTACATTTCGCTACTTCAGTTCCACTTAGCAGTTAAATAAAATTTTGAAATTTTACCAAAAGAAAATTGCGTAGGCGCGATCAATTGACGGCGAGCTGAATTTTACTCGAGTAAAAAAATTCCACCAAACCAGACTAAAAACGCCTTCTTATACGGACTCGAAAAATCCTTGAAAATACCATACCCATTACCCACGACTATGCGTTTTGAAAAAATTACACGGTGCATCAAGTCTCTCCTACGAGCAGTTTCCCGCTTCCCAAAAATGACCCAGATAAAGTGGAGCCATAATGTCCCAAATGCTGTTCTTCCACTGTTACTCATTCCGCAGCAACAGTAACATAATATATTTGTTATTGCACAAAAAAAAGATTTTATTGGAGAACCTTGCGATGCTCATCGATTAAGTTGTATATTCTGATAAACTATTTGTACCGGATCATGCGCAAAAATAACATTTCATTCAATCTTTCTCGAATTTCATTTATCTAATACTTTACGCGAAATTGTCGGAGATTTAAGCGTCAACGGATATACCTACTAACGTCGGATCGAGGAATTTTTTTGGTTGCATTATGCATTCGATTTTTATTGTGATTTTAATTTTCGTTTTCGTAACTGCCACCATTAATGCGAGAGAAAGTAATTATTAATTTTAATTATTTATTTAGCCCTACTGTAGATTTTTTCACGTACCTAATAAAATAAATATAAAAAGTTTTTTTTTTATTTTTTTGTGCTTGGTTTTGCTTTATTAATCGTTTGGGTTGTTTTTTAAAAAATTCTTCAAATACAATTTTCAATTTGAAAGTAAATATTGTTAGGTATTTGTTTGTACGTATAATTTATTTACTAATGATTTAAAAAAAAATTTAATCGCTTTTCTCGTAAGATTTAAAAATTTTTATTCCTTGTGCATTTCAGTAGATAGATACCTGATTTCTGCTTTCTAGTAATAGGTATAGGTATATTTTATTCAAAGAATTATTGAGAATTGAAGGCAAAAGGTTCAAATGATGGCACGTGGTTGAATAAAAATGTCATTTTCGATCATTTTTAATGTTTTTTTTATTTTTATTTTGGGAGGGGAGGGGTGTTTATAATTGCAGGATTATTACACTCATTAGGAATTTTAAAAATATATTTAATCTCAAAAATGAATTTTTTTGGGCATTCATAAAAATTGTGAAAAATTAAACGTTTCTTTTGAAAAATATAACCAAATGATGAAAAGTTGACTGCCCTACCATCTCCTCTTTTCGGTTACGTAATTCGAAATTATCCATTTGATTTTTTTTTTTTTTTTGTAACATTAACAGAAATAAATTTTGAACAAATATCCTCTTTTTTTCAAAAAAAAGTAACTTCAGTAACCAAAAAAGCTCTAGATAAAAGTACGCAAAAAAGTGATCAAACATGAAACTAGACAGTTGGAAACTCATTTCTTCTGAACAATAATTGAGGAGCTGGATATCAAAACGCCGTAAGTCCATTTTGCAAAATTTTCAGAAATGAGGAAAAACTGTGGGGGGGTCGGGGGGAGTTGAAAGGGATCAAATGTGGTATCAGAGGAAAGGGGAAGTCACCATGACCTCAAAACAGGAAAGTGCCCAAATTTTTGAGAACCGGGGGGAACGTGGGAAGGGGGAGAAAAAAAGTTACTGCGTTTTGATCTGAAAAAAGACAGTTACTGCGTTTTGATCTGAAACTTGCTACAAAAATCACGCACATTTTATATCAAAACGCAGTAAATACACCGGCACTCTCTTACTGAAATAAAAACACATGGGTAGAGAACCATTTTAATGATTATTATCTATTAAATAGTAAAAAAAATATTCAAAATTGAAGCGCCGTTTCCCATAGTGACTGAGTCATGACACAAGATTTTGTTTTTTATGTTCAGGCCAAGTGTTATTATGATTGAACAATATGTTGGAAATTTTTTAAAAGTCTGTAGTTTCATTACCAACAGTAACCACCTTCTGAAATCAATGTTTACCAACCTTAAAACACAAAAAACGCGAAAAATAGTGTAGTTACTGCGTTTTGAAGTAAAATTGCTGGTTTTTACTGCGTTTTGAAGTAAATCTCAACTTTGAGTGGGATTTTCGAGGTGAAGCATGGCAGATGGATTTACGACGATGGCTGCAATCGATTCCCCGTTGAATTTTACATAGGAAAACACTCTTATCTCAATTTTCATAAAAATGGACTTACGGCGTTTTGATATCCAGCTCCTCAATTGTTTTTCAGTGTTTTCTTATCTTCCAAATTACAAAATTTCAGAATAATTTCTAAGCTTGCATTGCCTCTAAATTAAGAAATTTCTAGTTGTTTTTCGAAGTTTGCATTGTTTTAAAAGTTACAAAATTTCAAATCAATATTACAGAATTTGCCATTGATTCTAAATTATTAAAATCTCGGTACTCACTGATTCAGAGCTATCTATATGTTATCCATATTTTTTATCGAAAGGACTTTCAGCTTTCAAACGAAATGAGAAAAACAACTAGCTTCCGTTGAATAATTTTTATGCACCATGATGTTATTTTAGGAATGTTGTTGATAATTTGTATCATAAACGAATAATATTGTACTTAGAATACTTGAATAGCGCAAACTGATTTTAATACAAAGCTTCTTATCACAAAAATGATACGGTCAATTTTACAATTATTTTAATGCTTTATGTAATCGCAGCTCAGTTAAATTTTATTTTGGCAAATGCGATTCATCATAATTGAGGATTTTTAAAAAATTGGAAATCTGAGAATGAGTGCTCAAAAAACTGTCTAATACGTATGGTGCTCAATTAAAATAGGTACCTACAAAGTTCAGAATTCGCATTGCCTCTAAATTATACACGACAAAAATATGGGTAATTCTTACAATTTCAACTATTTTAGCACAATAACTGAATCCCATTCAAAAATACATATGATAAAATTTGTTTCGAAATTTAGTACCTACCTATTTCCAACATGTTCAGTTAGGTACAATAATATAGTCCGGTATATGACAATAGGAGTAATTGCACCCCCACCGCCGATCCTCCAAGACAACTTTTTTCTTAAAGGGGACATCCTAAGGAACATTTTAAAGCAAACTTGCCAAAAAAAAAAAGTTGGCCTTACTTACAAAATGGCGGCCATTTTGATTGACAGGTCAGCCGAAATCGCAGATTTTGCGTTTTAACATAGGACTTGCACGAACTTTTTCAAACTTTACAAAGGTAGATCGAAAGATCATGCAAAAATTTATCACCTGTCAAAATTTCAAGTGCTAAAGTGCGTTTTTTGATTTTTGGTGAATTCTTGAAAATCGAATTTAGGCCAAAAATGAGGGGAAAAAATCAAAATTTTACCAAATTGACCAAGAAAGCGGAAATTTGGGATATACCCTATTTTCGACATGCCGAATCGATTGGAAACAGTTTCAACCCGTTTTGAGCAGTTCTGGAGCCTCCAGCAGATTTTTGAAACTCGAAATTCCCACAAAATTCCATCAAATTGGAGTTGTAAAGCTAAAATGTATTCTAAAAACTAATTTCAATACGCTACGAAGTACTGCAGGTGAATTTCAAGTCGTTTTAGATCCTCCAGCGACTCTTTGAAAATTCCTGAAGCCTCCAAGCAGATTTTTGAAACTTTAAATTTTCACAATATTTCATCAAATCGAGATGGAAATCTGAAATTTACTCTTCACTCCAATTTTAACACCCTCTGAAGACGACTACAGGTGGGCACAAGTAATTTTAGGGCCTCCAGCGACTTTTTTTGAAAATTACTGGAGCCTCCAGTAGATTTTTGAAGCTTGAAATTTCCCCAAAATATCATCAAATTAAGATGGAAAGTCGAAATTCATTCTGAAAACGATGTCGACTGCTGGTGAATTTTAAGTCGTTTTGGAGCCTCCAGCAACTTTTTGAAAGGTTGTATGACGTTTTGTTGAAAAATTGAAATTTCCTAGAAGTAGCTGGAAGCTTCAAAACCATTTGAAACCACCATGCAGTCTGCGAAGTAAATTTCAGCTTGCCAACTCCATTTGATAAATTAATGTTAGGGAAATTTCAAGTTTCAAAAATCTACTGGAGGCTCCAGTAATTTTCAAAAAAGTTGCTGGAGGCCCTAAAATTACTTGTGCCCACCTGAAGTCGTCTTCAGAGGGTGTTAAAATTGGAGTGAAGAGTAAATTTCAGATTTCCATCTCGATTTGATGAAATATTGTGAAAATTTAAAGTTTCAAAAATCTGCTGGAGGCTTCAGGAATTTTCAAAAAGTCGCTGGAGGATCTAAAACGACTTGAAATTCACCTGCAGTACTTCGTAGCGTATTGAAATTAGTTTTTAGAATAAATTTTAGCTTTACAACTCCAATTTGATGGAATTTTGTGGGAATTTCGAGTTTCAAAAATCTGCTGGAGGCTCCAGAACTGCTCAAAACGGGTTGAAACCGTTTCCAATCGATTCGGCATGTCGAAAATAGGGTATACCTATCCCAAATTTCCGCTTTCTTGGTCAATTTGGTAAAATTTTGAGTTTTTCCCCTCATTTTTGGCCTAAATTCGATTTTCAAAAATTCACCAAAAATCGAAAAACCCACTTTAGCACTTGAAATTTTGACAGGTGATAAATTTTTGCATGATCTTTCGACCTACCTTTGTAAAGTTGTTGTCTTGGAGGATCGGCGGGGGGGGGGGTGCAATTACTCCTATTGTCATATACCGGACTATATTATTGTAAATGGCCGCCATTTTGTAAGTAAGGTCAACTTTTTTTTTGGCAAGTTTGCTTTAAAATGTTCCTTAGGATGTACCCTTTAAGAAAAAAGTTGTCCCGGAGGATCGGCCGGGGGGGGGGGGGGGTGCAATTACTTCCATTGTCATATGCCGGACCAATACCTACTTTTTGAATCTTACAGTAAAAATTAATTTTTATAAATTTTGCTATAGGTACCAATAGTAAAAATCATTGAAGCATGATAATAAAAATTACATAAACTAATTGTGTAAAAATCACTCATTTTAAAGTAATTTTTATATCATAAAAAGTAAAAATTACTCATTTCAAGGTAGGTAATTTTTACTATACTTAAGTTATTACTTACTTATGGCTATTTAAATTTGAATAAATGAAATGAAAATTCATTTAGAAAATGATATTAGGTAGGTATCATATCGTCACCCTAATACGTAAAATATCTAACTCCATTTTTGTAAATTGTTCAGGAAATGCGAAAAACAGTATTATCAACTGTTGATGGGTGTTACATAGTTAAGGTTATTTATTATAGTAAAAAAAAAATTCTGGTAAAAATTTTTTTCACTTGACACCTTTTAAGCCACTTTGAGTGGAGTTAGATAGTTTTCTCGAATTCAAACGTGGATGGTACACCAATGAATTCACCTGAAGTAATTTTCAACATCGGAAGTTCCATATGAAGTGTTCACCTTTCAAATGGTGTTCATAACTCATTTTCATGTAACGTAAAAATGAAACCATTTCACGTAGCTTAATAAACACTGCGTTATCCTTTAGTGGAGTTAGATAATTTTCCTGACTTCGAACGCGAATTGTACACCAATGAATTCGCCTAAAGTAGTTTTTAAGGTCGGAAGTTCCGTATGAAGTGTTCACCATTCAGATGGTGTTCATAACTCATTTTTGAGAAAAAATGGAGTTAGATACTTTACGTATTAGGGTGACGAATATTCCATAAGTCAATTTCAACGTGTTTTTTTTTGCACCATCATCATGTACCAATTTCGAAGCATTTACCTATCCAACATTTCCAACGAAAAATCCGTCACCTACAGGGTGCCCAGAAATATCGTGAACCCCTAAAAAAGTTTTCTGCTAAATGTTTCGGTTGATCACAGTGAATGATAATAATGATAGCGCATGATTGGTTGTGAGAGTTGTGAGACTGAGGTGATAACATTCCACCAATCATATGCATTTATTTCGCATTACCAACCTATATTTTTAATAAAAAACTTTCTTGAGGGTTCACGATATTTCTGGGCACCCTGTAGGTACCTACCTACTTTCCTCATGGGAATTCGAAATTTCGAACCTGGGTTCCTGAAATTCCTATTCCTACTTACATTCCACAACCACTCGGCTACGAGTACACTTTGAAGAAAAAAAGCTAGAATTCTAAACCATTTGTTAAAAAAACAGGTAGACTTTTTGGAATGTTTGGAAAAATGGTGAAAAATTAATTTGACAATTGGTCGCGTTTCAGAAAAGCTGATCCCAAAGTATGATTTTTAATACTGCAAATATAGAAGATCACTAGCACATTTTTCGATATTTCATCGTGCAACCTTCAATGACAAAATTTACGTGTTTTTCAAACACAAAATAAATTTGAAAAATGTTTAATTTTTTCGGACTCATTCCGAAAATTATGAGTTGAGTTTTCCCACGAAACGAGCTCGTTAAAAATAAATCTTGGATTTCAAAGCTGAAATTGACATAGTTTCGTTTGCGAAATTGAAATAAATAGAGTAGAGAGCAAATGAAAAGCTCCTAAATTTTTTTTGGTTTGCAAAGAAGCTGTGTAGGTCAAGGTAGGTACCTATTTATTTTTGAAATAATTACACCCGAATATTAAAGTAGGTAATTCTGATTTATCTAAGCAGGAAATGCTGATTAAGTTCATATTATTATAAATTATTTACTATAAGATTATTGGCGGAGAATTTTATCGAAAAAAGTGAAAACGTTTATCTCGAATGCAATATTTGTGTACATTACATATATTGTGTCTAAAATTTCATTATCGTCTTATATGCATATGTAATTATGTATTTTTAAAAATATTGTATGAAAATTATGTTCGCAGTTACCAAGATTTTCGATAGTAGTAAGATGCCCAGCGGATCATTTTATTCAAAATGGTTTCCATATTCTTACAATTCATCCGATGTCGAAATGTTTTATTTTCGAGGACATCAAGATGAAAAAGTACAAATCACATTCGATAAATTCAATTTGTTTTCAAAAGGCCCGTCCCCGAACGAAAGGTACCTACTTATTTTTAGCTAAACTTAGTATTTTTTGTAATATTAGGTAGGTATGTACCTACCTATGAATTTCTCAATTTTTTATAACCACCGACTAGTCTATATCTATCTATATAGTCCAACAGGCAAAAAGTGTCCAGTTGGTTTGTATTTTTGCAGCCCAACAAATTCAGTTTTCGTTTGGTAGATATGGGTCTAAAATGTCAGAAAAGACTTATTTTAGATTTTTGCAGTTGCTCAATACGAGGGTAGGGCTTAAAAAAGCTGAATTTGGGATTTGAAGGTCATCTGCAGGCATCCTGTCTTGTTTCGTAAGGTTATTGACCTGATTGTCTGACTTTTGAAGACCGTCTTACGTCCTTTCCAGACTCCTATAAGGTCATTGACCTGACTATCTGGAACTTGAAGGCCGTCTGAAGTCCTTTCTGGCCTCCGAAGGTCACTGACCTGTCCCTCTGGAACTTACAATAAATGCTGTTTGGCTTCTGGTCCGACCTCCTAAGGTCATTGACCTGTCTGTCTGGAACTAGAAGATCGCCTGAAGTACTTTCTGACCTCCGAAGGTCACTGACCTGCCTGTCTCGAACTTGAAGGCTGTCTAACGATCTGTCTGGCCTTCTAAGGTCATTGACCTGGTGACCTGACTGTCTGGCTATTGAAGGCCTTTTGGTGTCCTGTCAGACCATTCGAGGTCATTTCTCTAGGTAGTCTTTCAAGTCTCCATTTTTTCTTGACTGATCCAATTCTGAGAGAAGCGAATGTTCACTATGGTGAAAATCTTAGTTCGTCGTCTCAAAAAATCCTCCTAACTCAAATTTCGACTCGGTTCGCGGCAAAAATTTTCGGTCAAAAAACGTCATTAAGAATTCGATTTTTTCTGGCTCAGGCTCAAAAATGACTCGTTTCAAAAACATAATTCGATAGATCACATTACACTTCTTGAAAAATTCCTAAAATCCTTTTTCCAATTTTGGGACTAAAGTTCTTCAAAAATGCTCAAAAAACATTTTCGTGGAAATGTTTGATTTTCTCGTAAAATTTTAATTCATTTTGATAGGTCAGATTACATACACTTTTTGAAAAGTCCTAAAAATCCTTATACCCAATTTTGAAATTAAAATAATCCTCAAATTCGGCAAACTTTCATAATTTAAAAAAATTTATGGGTGCATGAATTTTTATCCTCCGCCTCCCCCCCCCCACATTAATGGTCGCCTCAAAGGGCCAAAATATTTCTACAAAGTTCACTTATTCAGACGAATGTTCCAGTTTTATGATCAAAAAAGTCAACGAGACCAAGATTCACTCAAAATCGAATTTCCCCCCTTTTTACGCTCAATAGGGAAGGGGGGGGTTCTCAGCTCCCTCCTCTCTCCTCCCTTCCCAATAATTCTTCCGGGGGCCAAAATTCATCGTATATTTTGCGATTATTATGAAAGGTGTTTTTTTTTTAAATGCGGGTTGAAATCAATATTTTGAGCTGAAATTTTCAGGGCGTCCTTTTTCTTGAGAACCAATAATACATATAAAGCAATTTAGCTATTGGAAGCGATAAAATTCGAAAGAAAATCTCCATCATGTTTAAATAAGGGCCACCCTATCTAGCGTAGGCAGCTATTTAGTCCTACTTACTCGTGTTATGCTGTGTTTTCTATCCGAAGACTTGTGTCTTCTTTCAAGTAAGTCATTTAATTTTATGAGATACACGCGCACATATTTCAAATTGTAAACAAAACATTTCAAATCGATGATTTCTATTGCCTGTTCATCTGTCATTAGGTGAATTCACTTCTCAGTCAAAAATTATTACATTCATTTGTTGGTGATTTAATCATATTATGTAGGTGTAATTTGAAAGATTAAAACGTGGCATTCCGGTGTAGGAAGAGGAAACGTGTTTTTTAAATTTATTTTTATTATTATTATCAATGATTAGATAGGTATTATTTCTATGGTTTTGCTGCAGATGTGGAATAGACAATTCAATTTCGTCCATCAGTTACAAAAAAACGGATAGAAGTATAGACTGGGAGAGATTTTGCGGGACTCGCAAACCATTACCGATAATGTCCGAAGAAGAGCAGTTTTCCTTACGTTACGAACCAGTCGTAATTCCTGCCAATAACTTGATGAGAGAACAAAATCAGGAAATTGGTTTTAACGCTTCGTTTAGATTTGTTAAAAGTAATCAAACTAAATACTGACTTATTTTTATTCGCTTACTTACATTCATATGTATACCTACCTATTTTGAATTCCATCGACTTATTTATGGTAAAATACCTACCCGACTTCGTAGATTATGGAATCGATTACCAAAGTTCACCAAACGATCAGTCCAATTATGGTTGTGATTTTACATACGATAGCGAAGATTACCCGAATGGAACATTCAATAGTCCAAATTTTCCCGGAACGTATCCAACACCCATATTGTGTTATTTTACTTTCAAAGGAGTTGAAAGCAATATTTTCTTCAATTTTACACATTTTAATCTCATAGGATCAACGGAGTAAGAAAATATAATTTTTTGAATACCTACCTAACTTTACTGCTCGGTAGATCTAGGATAGTAGGAAGCTCTCTAGTACAATCTATTATGATTAGTTTTAATTTCGTTATTACAGCTGTAATGAAGAAGTAGATAAAAAAGACAAATTGCAAATTTTAACCGCCAGCGATGGTTTTACGGACGAGAATAAGCAAGAGTTTTGCGGAAATCATACTGAAATTTTCAACGTTACTATTACCAATAGAACGGCTTTTATTATATTTTACCATCAGACAAATTTCTCGGACGTAGAATTATCCAATTACGAATTTGTAGGATTCAGCGCCACTTTCTTATTTACCAATGAGACCGTACCAAATGCTTGTTATCATATAATACCAAGTAAGTTGATTTTATTCCTCGTAATTCACTTTGAAACGTGCATAAATTATTGGACCCACATCGTGGAATGGACCCTTTTTAATAATTGAATGCTTTTAATTTTTTCAACTAAAAAAAAAAAATCAAAATTGTATTAAACATTTTTAAAAACTAAAAAAAATCACGAAATTTCAGCAAAATGCTCAAAAAAAAAGAGTTTAAACCATATTTTTGGTCAAATTTTTAGAATGTCTTGCTTTTTATTGTCGTAGAAAAATCAGTTTTTCTTTTTCTCAAAAATCAACCCCCCCACTCCTCCGGCCCAAAAAATGTTTTATATCAGAATAACCAAAAAATCTCACTTCTTTTCCAAAATCGCTGAATGTTCCACTTTTCTAAAAAGAAAAAAAATTGTCAAAATTGAAAGAAAACTGTGTCCTTTGCTTAAAATTTCCAAAAGTCTTGTTTTTGCCATTTTGAGAAATTCTTGCCACAAAAGTTTACTTTTTTTTTGTCAAAATTGAGAAAAATGCTCAATAGGTACTTGCTTTTCAAAGAAAATTTTCAATTTTTTTTTTTGGCAGAATTGCAGAGAAAATTTTTTTGACCAATTTTGTCCGGGTGTGAAAATTGTCCCAATTTTTTTTTCTTTTATCAAGATTGCAAAAAAAACATGTATTTTCTGACTAAAATTGCGAATTTTCCAAAATCTTGCATTTTTGTTGCAAAAATCTACTCACCTGTTTCGTCATAATTGCCAAATAAAACCAGTTTTTTATAAAAATTATTAAAAAATCTTATTGGTTTCTCCAAAAATGGAACAAAACCCACTTTTTTGTAAATATTGTAGGAATTTTGTCAAAATTGGCCAAACAGGGCTGTTTTCTCATAAAAATTTCTGGAAAGTCACGCTTTTAACCAAACGTCAAAAAAAACCTTTCTAATAAAATTCTTTTTCAGAAAATCTTTATTTTTCCTGCAAAAAATCAGTTCCTTTTTCAAAATTACGTAAAAAATCAGTTTAAAAGAAATCAAAATTACCAAATAAAACTTACCTTTTGCCAAAATTGCAAAAAAAACTTAGATACTTTTTTTTATCAACTGTAAAGGACCTATTATTACAAAAATTAACGCCCCTCCCTCCAAAAAAAACAATCTTTCTAACAAAATTGCTAGAAAATCATTTTTTGTCAAAATTACTGAAACTTCGGCTTTCTTTTCAGTCAATATGTCCAGAAAGCCTTGCTTTTTTGTCATTAAAAATTTTTATTTGTAAAAATTGCAAGCGAAAATCAAGTTTTATTAATACCAATAAATCTTACTTTTCTGGTCCAAATTTTCAAAAAATCCTACTTTTTTGTAAAATTTAAAAAAAATTGTCAAATTTGTCACAAAGTCTAGTTTTTTTTCACAAAACCAAAAAAAACCTGTTTTTTCCTTGTCATAATAATTTTTATTGAAATGTTTTTCACTTAATTGAGTAACTACATACTTACCTATTCCTTTTTTTTTTTTTTTTTTTTTTTTTGTTCACAGATATTGGATCTTTATGCATCTGCCTGTATTTGTGGTTACATAAATATCTATATTTTTAACAAAAACTCTACAATTAGTTAGTTTAATTAATAAATCAGGCGAAATAAGTCATTCAACTGGTTTTTATATTATTTTTCCCCCTCCTCACTTTATTCGCTGTATTTGCTCACTGGTGATTTCAAAACATTCTAACAAAGTAAGTACTTACGATATATTTTAATTCTTGTAAATTTACCTATCAAATAATTAATTCTCATGTTAGCTTCATTTTCCAATTGTTTTCTTTGTTTTATTGTTGAATAAATTCCCTTATTTATAAAATAATTTTGTTTTTAAATTATTTTTTACCAACATCATTATTTTAATTTTTTCAATTCGGCATTTTTATTACCATTATGCATACCTTTACCTATACGTACATACTTACCTACTCATAAATTCATATTATTTTGAACTTTGAAGAAGCAATTCACATTATTGTTACCTATTATTTTTCAAAATTGAAGAAATTATACCTGAATAGCAATACAATATGGCTCGTGCTGTCGTGCATTGACAATACCGAAAAATTTGTGTAAATCAAGTGATATTAATAATAAGAAGTGTTGAAATGAAACATACTTTAATTAAATAATTTAAATTTCACCTGTGTATTCTTCATATTGTTATGTTTATATTAAGCTTATCAAAAATGTAACCTTTTTCTATTTATGAATAATAAATACTCAATTGATTGTTTATTCATTGATACCTACCTGCGTCTTTTCAAAAAATGAATAGGTATTATAGATATCAATCTACTGACTGTGAAACCCTGTTAGTTGAGAATCAGAAGAGGCAACTTGCACCAACTTGAATATGCTCCTTCGCCTTTCAACAATTTTCACAGGTACCTACTCTCTTCGCGAAGAGGTCTGAGCGAAGGATACTTACCGGTACACGTGTATTTATAAATGACACTTGAAAATATTTTATTGAAAATAAATTAAAAAAGGTAACATGTTACGTAATATTATAAATAATAAAAATTTGCATAGAAAAAAAAATGTTTAAAAATGACGTAAAATTAAAAATGGCCACTAGGAATCACGGGTATAAGGTAACGCTTGGCGTTTTTCGATAGTAAATAATTCACCGGTTTTATCCGAAATTTTCAAAGTGATGTATGAAATATGGTAGACTCCTTCCTTTATTTACTTCTTCGCACGCGGACATTATGCTCTTCGTTAACGGTCTCGGACCACAACTGAATACACCGATTTTACTCACCTAAAAGCGAATATGGAAATTGATTAATGAGATGGTAGAGTGAAATTCTTCAGCGTTGTCGAATTGGACGAAGATGGAAATTTACTTACGTAACTGTGCTTCTTTTGAACGAATCTCAAAAACGAAGACATATCCGGTCTGCCGAAATGATTAACGGCTTTCAGTCCGGTAAACATACTCATTTTACTTAATCTTTGGAAATGATTTTCACAAATGTACTGAGAACAGATTGAATGAGTTAGAAATGAAATGATCTCAACGATTTGAGTGATTGTTACTCTCACATTACTCGAATCGAATACTTACCAACATTGTCGTACGGAGATCAAACTTATGAAAAAATTGAGTAATAAATATATGAATTTCTAATACATTGGTGACGTCTTTTTTCTCGACATCTCGAAGAACGTCGATAAACCATTCGAAATGTCTATGCGACGGACATATCCATAAAAAGTACACCTGCGTTGAACAAAATCGTGAGAATGAATATGTTATTGCAAAAAGAGCTACACCGATTAGGTAGGTACTCACTTTTTTACACGAAACGCCCGAATACCGATTTGTGGACGTTCCGAAGACTAAATCGTTTAATATGGAGGCATACGGCGTTACTCCTATTCCACCTCCGACCATAACGGCCACTTCAAATTTATACCAGTCTTGATTACCGCCACCGAACGGACCTTCTAAGCGTATCTGCGCAGATAAATCACGAATTATTATTCTCCAAGTTTCAATCGTATAATCACAAAACGAATCAATTATACCTTGGCTTGTTCTTCCTGCGCGATGAAATTGACAGGATCGAAATAATTACGTAATTTCCAAGTCCACGGTCCTTGAGCTTTAATATGGCACGATAGGAAATTCTCGTGAGGTGCCGACGTCAATGTAAAAGAATGAAATTCATTTTGACGAAAGGCTGTACAAGCCAAACGAACCCATTGACCGGATAAGTATTTGAAATTCGGCGGTCGATAGAATTTTACTCTTATCACATCCGAAGGTAACAATTCGGTTTCTAGGATATCCAAAGCCATATACTTTGTTCTTAAACTAACAACCTGTCGAAAAGCAACTCAGTTAGAAAACATATTCCGGCAAATGAGCTCATCTTACCGCAAATACTACTTACCTGATCTAGTAAGAATACGATTCCAGGTCCGATGAAATAGAACCAGAATCTAGGTGCACCTGTGATCCTGGCTAAACCATGGATCAACATTAATGCATAGAGTACTACGTAAAATCCGTGAGTCATCCAGAAAAATCTGTACGCTTTTTTTCTTATTATAGGATGAGCGAATACGAATATTATCACCATTACGACGAACAGCAATACACCGGTGATACCTACATGGTAACAGAATCCAAATTATAAAACCCAAAAATCGAATTCTCAAGTCCTAATCAGTTGAAGGGCTTACCAGTGATCGTTTGGAATAACCAAAACGTTATACCAGGTTTACAATCCGATGGGAAATGTATTTCGGAAGTTAAACAATGCAGATGCTCTAAAGGCTGGCACGATAAATGATAAAAATTGACTAAGTGGCCGATGGTGTGGACTAAAGAGAAAAATAACGCCGTACAAGCGACCAGTTTGTGGAACTGTATATGCGAATCTAATGGAATATATTGCTGAATGGAGAATTCTTTCAGCTTAGTTAATAAATTACGCGACATCGTTATCAGCAGAAGACAATAACAAAACGATAGAGATGCCGCAGAACCTCGAGTTATGGCTATTCCTACGCCCATTATGTGACGTAAATCTGTGTGCTCGGCTAGGAATGAGTAATCTGCGAACATCGATTGGTAAAAATGAATTACATATTGAGTGTTTATTTTCAAATGAGACGAAAGAAACATCAAAGGAATACTCACGAATGAAACGTTCTACGAATAATGCTACGGTTATTACGTAGAATAAAAATAAATAGAAAATGTTTTGTCGGTTTTCTTCTAAATATGTAATAACGCAGTCTATTCTACGAGGTAACCAGCCTTTATCTTCTTCACCCATTGGTTCGACGTGGAAACTAGTCATTCTGTAGAATGAAATAAATATTTGAGCATAGATAAGTAATGGAGATGGATTTGAGAATATAATGACATGACATGAGACTGTGAATGGTTATCGTACCTTGCGACATTCGTAGATGTATCTAAGAAGTTCTGTTTGGCTCCTTTACAATCTAACCCAATGGCTACGAAGTCTCGTTTATATTCTTTCATCATCAACTTGAAATCGCTGTACGTCAGGAAATCCTTGTTTTCCAATCCAGCATCCTACCAAACAAATGAGTACCGAACGTTAAGATATACAGCTTCCAGTTCGAGTACATTTGTTTTAGAATAAATTATTGTAAGTGTAATGTACCTGGAACATTCCGTCGATCAATTCGGTAACGTGAGCATCTGAAAGACTGGTAGTTCTGGCGATTTCGACTAATGATCGCAGCATTTCGGATAATTCTCCTTTATCTATTACTCCATTACGATCGTTATCGCACATATCGAAAATTATTCGCAGTTTGTCTTCGGTTTTGCCACGAGAGAATAATACAACGGTGTCCAGAAATTCCTAGGAAATAGTTTACAGTCATTAGTAATAAGAATAATATCGTTTGATTGAAAGAATTTAATCAATTTATCATTCTGATATTTCTGATTCGAGTGAGTACAGCGATTGCATTTGCTGCCTTATATAGACTTCGAACACAGGCGTGCAATTATGTTTGCAGATATGTGAATTGACAGGGGCAAATTTATTAGAAAGAATGGGAAAATCGTGTTATTATTATGTTCGAATACCTATTTTTAAAACAATAACGATCAATTATGTAATTTCAAATTTGACTCCGTCAGATTTTGACTCTGGAGTACGAGTATCAAATTCAAAGGCACTCCAGTTCCAGTCTAATTTTTACAGAATTGCAAATTGAAAAAAAATAATAAAGTAGGAACAAACACTTTTTTTTTAGTTGTTTAAAAATTTGAAATTCTTATGCTTAAAAATTCTTTTTCAATTTCAACGAATAAAAATTGTTTTTTTTAACCTATAATTATGTATTAAACATTTTGGAGCTTTATCCCTTCGAAAATTTTCATTAAGAAAAAAAATAAAAATTGAAACCCTTCTTTTGAAAAATAAAAAAATAAAAAATAAAAATAATATTGCAAGAAATAGTATTTTTTGGAGGAAAAAATTGAAAATTGAAATTAAATAAGGAAATAAAAATTTTTCTAATATAGGATATTAAATTTCTAAAAAGTTATTTTCAATAAAGATACTCATTGTCAAAAAAATTGAGTGACGATCAACGCAAATTCTTTTTACGATAATCAACTACCCAACGATCGCTTTATCACGAACATGCCCACAGGGATTTTTTCGAAAAGAATTCATTTCAACTACCTACACGACTATTCCATTACTTTAGGAATTTTAGAAAGACTTACTTGAAACGATATCTTTCCATCTCCATCCTTATCAACGATATTGAACATCATACGAACAAACACATCGTGTGGTTTCATACCCAAAGCGCTGGCAAATTCTGCCCTTGATAGGGATGTTCGCATGACGACTTCTCCAGCTTCGTCGTCCGAACGACGTTCTCCAGGTTTCAGACCAAAAGTTAAAGCGTAAGCTTCTCTGAAAAAGTGTTCGAGACGTTTCTGTCGTCTTTCTCTAGTTTCCGCCTTTGCTAAAAGTAGTTCGCGAGGCGCCTAGAAAAATTAATCGAGGTTTTATTTTCCATGTCTTTTCTCTAACAGTGAAATACATGAATAAAATCACCTATAAGTAATGACTTACTTGAATTATAATTAAATGCTTCTTATGCGAATTAAGGAACGCTTCGATTTTATTAATAAATTTACGTCGTTCGGTCACCGAATCGAATTCTAAAACTAGATCGTGATCTTTTGGAACGTGTATCAGCACCAATGGTCTCTTCTTTTTACCACGATTCATATTCTACGAGAAAAAAAATCAAAAAATGAAATAATGTATTTGTTACTATTAAAGTCAAAACTCAACTTTCGCATACTTGAGATTCTTCTACGGTGATCGTTTCGTAATTAGAGAAGTCGACCGATCTGAGCTTTTCACCTTTTCGATCAACTGTATGCAATATAGCTCCAGGACTAAGTTTGACTTTAACGTAACGTTTATGATTCGCGTGTAACCATTCACGAACGCTCATTTTATCAACCACTCCGCTGACTTTTGTACCGCTTTTGAGCTCTTCTTGTTTCATTCTAAACTGCCTTTTTCTTTCTTCTTGTACTTTGACAACGCAGTATCCGGCTCCGGCGCATACTAATGGCACAACGCCCAAAAATATACAGGCGTAAAGATAGACTAGTTCACTTCCCTGAAATCAAACCGTCGATGAATTAAATCGATTGGTCATATCGTCGCGCGTCGACCAAGATTTCCATAGAGAAAAGAGTGCGCCGAGTGGAAATTACCTCGAAGTAATCGTATCCGGTCAAATATTTACAAGGTTCCATGCTGGTGGCATTTAATTGCATAGGCTGAGGACAAGGATCTCCTTCGGTCCAGAAAAATACTTCTTTTTGAATGGAATCTGGCGATGTGTCGGAACTGTTGACTATTATATCCCACATTGTGATCGTTCTTATGTCATCTATTTCTTCTTTGGTGAATACTCTGCAATTAGAATAAACATTATGATTTAGGTGAGAACGTACAGAAGTTATAGTTGATCAACAGAAGGATCGTTGACCTACCCATTTTCATCATTCTCGAACCAGAATCTATCAGCATCTCGAAGTCTTGTGAATTGATCCATCATTATGGTAGTGAATAGTTCTCCTGGACCGTCCTTCGATTCGAGCATTCCTCCGATATATAAATCGATATTATTAACGTTACCGTAAGCTTCGTTTAATTTGATGGCCAATTGGGGATGTTTTTCGAACAACCCCGGGTTTATGTCTTCCATTTTTTTAATTCGAGGTAAATGGAAGTACGATCGAATCTACAAACAAAAGTAGTCGCATATTAAAGATAGGTAAATACCTACTGAAAATTATTGTGTTTTTATTTAAAAATCTATACTCGCTTACAGTGTTGTAATCGGCGACACCGTTGTCGCGACCTCTCATTACATTTAATGCAGCGAGATCTCTTCTGGAAAATTCATTAGGACCGAATAATTTATCACGAACGTCCGAACATAGGATTGCGTCTTCTCTTTCGGCCAATTGAGAAGCCATTCCTAACATCATTTCTTCAACAGTGTTATCTGATATTACATCCTGAATAAAATTAAAAATTTAATATCATTAAGTAACAATTAATGGAAAGTTGTCTATGTCTAATTAATCTAAAAAATATAGTACAATGGGTAGGTTAAAAATATAACCTCTGCAGAAATCGAAGAATTCCATTTACAAAAATCATTGAAAATATTTAACTGATTGTAGAAAATCTTTAAAAACATGGAAGTTCTTCTCGACAAAAAAGTTACACCAAGATGTGTAACAAAATCACGACTTTTGGCAGTATAAGTACATTTTTTTTAAATGTTGGGAGATCAGAGAATCGAAATTAATTCTTTAAGCCAGAATTTTTTAGGGAAAAAGTTTTGCTATTTTCGAGAACAACTCACAATCAGGAAAAAAAAAATTCTGAAAGAATAATTATGAAGAAAAAAGAAATACAAAGTACAAAATTTGACTGAAAAAAAATGGAGAAAAAATTGAACTGCATCGGAAAAAAAGTGTAGCTATTTGTTACAGAACATTTTTAACCATTTTAACCAAAAATTCTACGTTTTGATAATCTCGACGAAAATGGCTTTTGATGTGGTAATTTTGACAAACCCTGGCTTTTAAAACAATTTTTGCAAGAAACAGAATTTCAAACCTTCTAATTGTGAGGCTATTTTTTTTCAACGCAGCTTTTTTAGAAATAAAAGCAAAAATCAAGATTTTAAAAATATTTTCACATTATAGCAAAAAAGCAAGACTTTTGTTGGCAATTCTGGCAAAAAATACTTTTTTCTGACAATCTTGGCTAAAAATTGGCCTCTTTTTTTGAAAATCTTGACAAAAACAGACTACAGAGCTTTTGAAGCAATTTCGACAAAAAACAGAACTTTTGAGGAAATTGTGACAAAAAATGGGACTCCACAATTTTGATCAAAAAACAGGGTTTTAGAGGCATTTTTACAAGAAAATCAGTTTTTTTTTGGCTTTTAAGAGACGACAAAAATTAAGGACTTTTCGAATGTTTTGACTTTGGCAACAAATGCAAGACTTTCAGGGAAATTTTGGTAAAACAAAGTCCTGCTAATCCTGCTTTTATCGAAATGTTTAGATTTTTTTTCAATCAGCTCAGAGTAGATTTTAAAATTTCGCAATTTATTTTCCTTTTTTCATGGAATTTAAAAAAAAAGTTCATTGTTGTTCTCACCTGACTAATGAATAAAATTTTATGTAGAAATAGTTTTTAGCAGATGGAAAAATACAAAAATTTTCAGAAACACATTTGTTCCTTTTTTCTGATTCAAATTATTTTTAATAAACAAACATGGCCTCCCCCTTTTTTCTTTTGTTGAAAGAATGCTTAAAAATAAGTAGGTAATATAATTGAAATGCCAAAACTAGATATTTTTGAATTTTGACACCTCCCTTTTTCGAATAATCTTGGAATGCCCAAAGACTTTGAAGAAGCAAAAATTGACGCTTAAAATGTCGAACCCCCTCCCCCTCCCCCTAATAAAGAAGTCGTAAAGTGTAGAAAATTTTCTCATTGGAAGCTCTGATTTTTCATTTTTAAATTTTGTTTTTTGTAAGACATTATTTTGGTAAAAACAGGACTTTTTGGCAATAAACAAGACTTCTTCATAATTTTTAATGGAAAGTGAGACTTTTTTTGCAATTTATTAGTTTTAAAAAACAAGATTTTTTGACAATTTTGGCAGAATTATGGGACTTTGGAAGTTTCATTGCAAAAAGTCAGGACTTTTATTTTCAGCAATTATGATAAAAGTTAGAATATTCTGGATGTTTTGTCTTTGGTAAAAAAAACATGACTTTTTGGATAATTTTGGCAATAAAGAGGACTTTTTTTTTGGTAATTTTGGAAAAAAAAGTATGTAGTACGCAGGTACCTATTTGCTGGAAATTTTTCCGAAAGGGTATAACTTTTTTCCTAGTCTTACAATTGAGGAGGTGGATAGCAAAACGCAATAACACCAAAATTACGAAAATTGAGTTTGATATCTATCCTTATGTAAAATTCAACGGGGAATCCATTCCCGGTGTCAGATTTTGTCCATCAGTTGAATATCATAGCGCAATCGAGGAAAACAAGTCTGATTTTAGAGCTAAATGCATTGAAAAATGAGATTTTGTTTGCAAAACGCAATAACTCCACTACTTTTTATACATTTCAGTTGCGCAGATGTGGTAACACTGTTTTTTTTCATCGGGTGGGTACTGAAAATCGTTGGGTAGGAGTTACTTAAAAAAATGGTGCTTTCGTTGCCACTCTCTGAATGCCATATCACACACAGGAATTGTTTGAATTTCACATTCCATTTTTTTAATTGTTTTTTATCGAAAATTCTCGATTAAACATCAATTTTTTGAAATAAAAAATACGTTTTTTTGCAGAAAAACACCAAAAAAAAAAATTTTGCGTTCAAAACGCAATAACTTTTTTTTCTTTTCCTCACTGTGCTTACCCAGGTGACCGAAATTTTGAAATTGAGTGGAAATTTTATTTGTGGCACCTTCCCCTTTCATTTGACACCAATTTCGGAACTCGACCCCCCACCCTTCCCCTCCTGACAATTTTTCCTAATTTCCCAAAAAAACCAAAAATGGAGTTATTGCGTTTTGCTATCCACCTCCTCAATTATGCAAAAAAAAAAAGGGGAGCTGACTTTCTAGTAAATTTGGGCAAAAATTAAGATTTAATTGGGGGGGGGGGGGGTATCGTACCTACATCTCCAATTTCGAGGATTCATGGATATTATTTTATTTTTTCAAAATAAAACCGAGAGCTAGTGCACTTTGCTGATTTTTATACTTACGCTAGAATCCCACCAATGGGAGCACAGCCTTAAAGCGGGACTTCCGCTGGGAGTCTTTCTAAAATTACATTGCCCGTCTCTTCTATAAATACCGGGAGGAATAAGCGTATGCCCGAAACGAAAAGCAGCAGTTTGAAAGACGTGACTTATTCCAGGATGTACGTCTACTTTATAGCCACTGTAATCTGGAAGGTTCTCTCCCAGAAATGCTGGAATATATTCGTAAGCTATAATATTCTGTAATCAAAGAATAAAAAAATAATTTAAAAATTAAAATTCATATTTTTTGTACATTTTTTCAACGAATTAATCTGAAGCCCATTGATTCAATGGTATCAATTGTTGAAAAATAAGATTATAAATTCACCTGTAAAGTAGCTATAACAAATCGTCTAGCTTTTTGGAACACTTCTTCGTCGGGCCAATCTGGATGCTTTTCTTGGACCCGTTTGGCGACTACGTTATGCCATCGAAACCATAAAATTCCGAAAGCTAATAAAGCCGGATTTTGGTTACTACGAGGATCTCCGAGAACTGCAATTGAAAAAAATCACCCACGACTTTGGATATGATTATCGTTCGATAACGATCGAATAGGTATAGAGGTACCTATACCCTTGAATAATATAATCTTTTACATCACTTACGAAATAATCTTTCCGGACTTAAGGTTCTTAAAGCGTGCGGCACTGGATTATTAAATAAAGGAACTCTCATTGTATTTCTTATTGGCAGTTTTCCAGTCTTATCTGTTAATAAGGTACCGTTGACGAAGGATCTCATAGCGTTCACCCATGCTTCGCTTGTACTATAGATGAAACTACCGTCTATCCAACTGGTAACTCTGTTTATCTGTCGAGAATCGTATCACAATGTAATGCCTGCTAATTGGGTTTGAATTTGAAATTCAATTTATTGGTAGGAAATTGAGTTACTTGTTGACGAGGATTATTGGGACTTTGGCCAGTCTTACGATCGTATCCGGCCCGATGGAATGGTATCGATTTGCCACCTTCGCAGTCCGGATCGTACATTTCGTCACATTTCTCTATCTCTATGTTGTGTACTTCGATAGGACATCCTTTTTCGCTTCCCATGACGATTTCCGAACTGACTACTTGTCCTGTGACAGAATACAGAAAAATTGATTGTTTATTTTTTCAAAAAAGTGCTCGAAAAATGTCCTGCTGAAAGTCCCTGTTTTTCCATTTTGAAATTTTTTAGACAACCTGAATTACCTATGTACTTTGGCAAATATCTTTCTTTCATATGTACTCGTAGATACAAAACACTTGAAATACATACAAAACGTTTTATCTAATTGAATAATATTATTAATGGGTAGGTAAATGGTTTTAGAATAAAAAATTAGCCAATCTTGTTGACAGATTACGATATCCTCAGACTTGTCTACGTTACCTACTCGTGCTAGTGAAACCATGCATAATGCACAAGTATGTACCTATCATAATACTCGTATACCTTAATATGTACCCGGGCAATAGGTAATAGATATATCAGCGTATTTTTTAATTGATGGCTCGTTATTGGATGCAATTTACGAGTACTTACGAGTCTCTAAATAGCATAAAATTTGGCATACATGCGAACGCATGATTACCATCGACTAGTACCTTTCTTTCTTACTGCGAAGACTATAGAATACGATAGTTATATGCGAATTGTGAACCTTATAGAGTTAGTTAAACGCGCTAATGAGCGTGACACGTATATACTTATGGGATGGCAAAGTTGACTGGCCATTCACACCGACACCGACACAGCCACCGTCAGAGACGGCGAATCGGCGGACGTCGAGCGAATATATTGCATGAACTCGTCGATTGTTGGCTCACCAGGCGATCATCTATCACGTTAAATGAGATGAATTGCCGAATATCGCCAGGGTCAGGTGTTTGGCTGTTGGGTTAGTTAAAAAAGAGCAGTGTGCAAATGAAGAGGAGATTTGCATTCGAAGATGATATCTGGATTACATTATTTGTATGTCTAATTGTCTATGTATTATGTAGTACATTGTAGGCATCATACTTAATTACATTTTTTTTGGGGGGGATTTTATGGACTATTTTTCATGAAAAAAAGGGCCAAGAAAATACCTTTCAAGTGAGGAGATTTTTTCTTGCAGAGAAGTCATTTAAAATAACTTGAAGAACTCTGAGAGATTGAATTTAAAAAAAATTAATTTGCTTGATTTTTTTTGATTTTTTCAACTTTGGAGGTCTCTATGTAGGTGGCCAACATTGTTGGGGGGGGGGGACTGAGGGAAGGTTCTTTATGAAATAAGAATTATCTAGAAGTACATAAATACTGCTCAGAGATGAAAAGTTTTCAAATAATTTGTACTTAATACGGACATAGATTTTTCATTTTTTTTTCAATGTTTTTCAACTTTGGTGGTTTTATACCAAGAGACCAACATAATTTAGACGACCAAGGGAGGGTTTTTCTTGAAAACGTGGTTATTTAAAACTACTCTGGCTAGAAATAAAACATTTTCAAAAAATTTGTACGGATGTTATATCAATTTTTCATTTTTTTTCAACTTTGAAGAGCTTTATACAGGGTGTCCAACAAGTAGTCAGCGAAATTTCAGATTTGGATGCAACCGGGTACTAGGTACTAGAAAAAAAATGAAGGTGCAAATGGCGTTTTTCGAAACTAACGTTCAAAATTCATTTTTGACTTTGAGAGTAGGCAGAAAGATCAAAAACCGAATAAAATCACATATGTATTATGATTTTTTGTCCAACTTGCAAATTGAAGGGACTATTAATGAATTCTAATTTCAAAAATAACAATGAAAAAAATAATTGCGGAAATGAATAGTACGTTTAAAAATGAACAAATTTTGTCATGATCAATTTTTTTCCAACTCTGAAATTTAAAAAGATTTGAGAGTTTGAATGTTGGTAAAATGCGAAAATGTTCACTAAATAGTCAATTTTAAACTTCCAAATAGGCACTTCAAAAATTATAGAGATGAAAAAAAATTGATAATAACAAAATTCGCTCATTTTTAAACGTCTATGTACGATGCGATTATTTTTTTCATTGCTATTTTTAAAAATTAAAATTCATCCATAGCCCCTTCAGTTTGCAAGTTAGGCAAAAAAACATAATATGGGATTTTGTTTAGTTTTGGATGTTCTACCCACTTCCAAGGTCAAACATGAATTTTGACTGTTGGTTTCGAAGAACAAAATTTGCTCCTTCAAATTTGAGGGTAGGCAACACCTCTTTTTTAGTGGTACAATACCTGATAGTATCCAAATCTGAAGTTTCACTGACCTCTCACCAGTGGGGTAGCCAGGATTTTCTCAAGGAGGGGGCAAAACCAGATTTTTAGGCATGAAAAATTGAAATTAGGGTTAATTTTCTGTAAATCTATCGCGATGTGTGGTGATTTCATGAAAATGAAGGCAAAATTACTGCTCGAGCGAAGCGAGAGCGAAATTTTTTAGAAAAAATGGGTCCGAACAACGAAAAAACGTCCATTTTAGCATGTTTTTTTTTCAAATTTTCGCTCGCAAGGGGGGGGGGGCATGGCCCCCTTCGCCTCCCCTTGGCTACGCCACTGCCCCTCACTGGACGTCCTGTAGAACTCGTATAATTTGGGAGACCAGGGGTAGGTTTTTCCTTGAAAATGAGCTCATTTAGAAAAATTCTGCCCATTGAAAAATTTTCGAAAAATTTCTACGAATATATTTTTTTCATCTTTTTTTGTTGTTCGCAAATTTTGGGTGCTTCATATACTTAAGAGAGCCAGCAACATTGGAGGGGGGGGGGGGCGAATCCAACAAAGTATTTTTCTTGAAAAAGGGATAGATGTAAAACAATTCAAACGTAGAAATGAGATATTTTCAAATAATTTCCCCCATTTTTGGAAATTTCCAAAAGAAAAATTTTCTTTCTGCTAAAATTATCAAAAATTCTCGCTTGTTCAAAAATGACAAAAATCCTCGCATTTTCAAAAATTTACACAAATTTCTGCGTTATATAAAAATGGCTAAGAATTGTCGAGCTGAAAATTCCAAGAATAAGTTCCACTTTTTTCAAATAATTGTCATTCTTGTTTTTTTTTTGCAGAAAATTAACAAAAACTTCCCTTTTCTAGCAAAGTTTCCAAAAAAATTCACTTTTTTTCACATTTTGATAAGTCTCCCTTGTTTAAAAAAATTGTCCGAAAGTTCATGCAGCTTAGCTACTGGAAATTGCGGAAAATCCTTTCCTTTTGCTATAAACTTGTCAACATTTTGCTTTTTGTTAAAAAACGTCGCTGTATGAAAGCGACAAAAAATTTTCTTTTCAGCAAAACAGCTAAAAATTGTCGTCTTCTTGCAAAAAATTCCAAAAAGTCTTACTCAATTCTGTCTTTTTCAAAAATTTACAAAAAATTTTGAGTTTTAGCAAAACAGCAACCTACATACCGGTATGTAATTTTTTAGAAAAAATTCTAGAAAGTCTAATTTTTCCAAAACCTGTCCAAGACTCGCGTTTTTGACAAAAATTGACAGGAACCCTTGCATTTACAGTGAAATTGCTGGAAAATCTCAAGTCTACCTATTCCAAAAATTCCAAAAAAAGCCCCTCTTTAAAAAAATTTCCAGTCATGCTTTTTGTCAAAAATTGTCAAAAGTTCTCGTTTTCACAAAAATGATGAAAATTTTTGCTGTTTAGCAAAATCGTTGAGAACGGTCGCTTCTTTACGTATACGTAACCTCAATTTTTATTTAGAACTACCCAAAAGTCTCATTTTTTGGCAGAAATCGATATGTCTACCCATAGCAAAAAATCTTGCTTTTTGCTAAAAATTGTTAAAAATTCTCCTCTTTTCAATAATTTAGGACCAAAACGCCCAAAAATTGCTTTTTATTTGCAACAAATCATTAATTTTTTCCAAAAATTTTTCAAGTTTTACTTTTTGTTGAAAATTGGCAAAAATTATTTCCTTTTGTTACTTGAAATTCTCAACCTCGTTTTTTTGCCAAAAATTTGTTTATTTACCAGAAATTGCGAACATTTTTACTTCTTTGCCAACAATTTCCGAAAAGTTTACCTTTTTTCATCAAATAATTGCGAAATAGTCGACCTTTTTCTAAAAATTAAACACCAAGAGTGTTCTGTTTTTTTTTGGTCATTTTTCTCTGCATTTAGAAATTTTTTTTTCATGTTCTGTCACTTTTTTGGGTTCTTCTGGTTTACTGCTTCAAGTTTTTTTGGTTATTAAGTTACCTATTTTTTTTGTTTGTTTGAGAAAGTCGAGTATGAGCTCTGATTTGAGCATCTAAAAATGGAAAATTTTGCACATTGAAAAATTTTTAAAAAATTTCTAAGGCATCAATTTTTCATTTTTTAAAAATTTTCCCTAATTTTGGGCGCTCTATACTAGAGAGCCAGCATCATTGGGAGCCCTACAAAGGTTTTTTTTTGAAAAATGGGTTATATAGCGAGCCAATATGGTTTGAACGGCCGAAAGGAAATCATGTATAGGAAAATTTTAACGCTAAGGACCAAAATTGAGAATAAGGACAAATTCAATATAAAAATGACCACTTAATGATACCCATGAGTCGCTGATAACGAGATTTTAAACCAGAAGGAATAACTTACCGAAAAACGCCAATAAAGCGGTACGATTCTTGATCGACGACAGTCCATCTTCCCCTTTCATAAATAACGTACTAAGGGTTCTGGGGCTGGGCCGATTCATACCGGTCATCATGTAAACTCCATCGGTATACGAAGGCTGCGTCTTCCTAGTCATATGACTATCTGTAAAAACACAAGAACATGCCTTTTAGTACACACATTGTTTTGTTATTGATGGCTTGACCGTGCAGATTACATTTTTTTCCCTCTTGGTCAATCTGTAACTACATCTGTATAGTACATAGGTCTACCATTCAGACGTCGTCGCGATATATCTACCTATCGCGTTAATCGCAACCTTCGCCGCGACGTCCATCCATTCGCGATATACACTCGTATCTTTTAACGTTAAAATCGTATTAATAATCTCGGTACAGTATAATATGTGGAACAAATAAACGCACGCTTAAATAAACACGCCGACGCATTCTATTCTATATTGTACAAGTCCACCGGTGTTGCACGTTTTTTTTTTTCATCTCTTATAACAATATCTCATAGCTATGTAGATATGTATTTATATGCGATAGATTCATTAATCATTACGACTTTCGATGATTAGAAAATTGAACCTGAACCTTACGCGAACAAAACTTATTAAAAACTTGGCGTATTTATTTAGCATTTGATCGACGTACGATCTGATAAATTACTCGATCATGTAAAGTAAAGTACCCAGGTATCCTCGAATCGAATGCGAGGTACCTCTACCTACCCTATCTGATAGGTACTGAACACGTTATTTTGGTTGTTAGAGAGCTCTATGCAGTTGTAAAATTGTAGGTGTAGGTGGAGATTCTCATCTGTGAAGTGTAATGTGAAATAGAATTAGGAAGTCTGCAATACGCGGAAATCTACATAATAAAATTTCCACCTGTTGCGTCAAAATGATGTTTAATATTCAAGTGCAAATCATCCTCTCATGCATTATGAAGGAACCGCATTTTACCTACCTATTGGGTTCGTGTTATATTATAGTTGGTATATAATATTTTGACCGAGTTCTCAATTAGGTATTCGATTCGATCACGAATATCTACCAATGAAGCTTTGTATAACTGACGATAGATAAATTTACTCGAGCACGAGCTAATAATAAATCACGATGAGCAAATTTTTAGTTTAAATTAACAGAAAATTGAGGATCTACATCTAAAGGTAGGTACAGTATAGCAAAAAATTTCCATCTCAAATTTTGTACAAAAAAAAAATGGTGCATCCGTATCGTCTGACGTGAGAAAAAATAACGAGACCAGATTCGCCTTTGAAAATAATTTTCTTCAAATTGTTAAATAATTACGACTTCGTCACGACTTGGCCAAGTAACTAGGTACCACAAACACACACGAGCTGTATGATTAATCGCTATAGTCTTTACGTTTTAGTGAACAGATTAAATTGTCAAATCGAGCGAGAAATTCGAAAAATTTTGTAATTTTCCATCGTACTCGTATTTTTAACAAGCAACTTGTAAGCTACATTTTACATATTATATTGTTGCAGAAAATCGTGATCCTAATATAGCTCCCAAATCATAGTATCCTGGGCCCGGCAGTAATAATTGAATAAGTAGTAGGTATCGCTTTACAGGTAGGTATCCGTTGTTCTAGCGAGTAATTAGAAAATTACAAGGATGGCGAACCGCAAAATACCACCTATATTAGGGGTTACCTACGTTGCATCGATTATATTTGTTATAAGAAAACAATTAAAAGTTCCTCGTTTTATTTTGAGAAAAAAAATTACATAAAATAAGCAAATCATTGCCAATAATTATGAAGATGGTGTCGTCGCAATTTTGGCTAGTTTTATTTACTTGCGTTTTGTGTTGGGATTTTTCTCGGTGAAGAATTTTGTTTATTTACAGTAACAATAAACATCTAGGTAGGTACTTGAATGTACCAACTCTCTTTAGATCTCATCTTATTTATGACTTTATTTTTTTTTTTCAATTCTTTTCGGCATAGTAATCGAATCTTGAAAAATTCTTTCGATGAGAAGATCGTGCGATGGATTAGAAAGACAAGAATGATGTACTGGTTTCAATTCGGTAAAATCTAGGAAGATTAAATTGAAAACATGATATCGCATGAAAGTGAAATTTACCCAAATAGTCCGGCATATGACAGTAAGAATAATTGCACCAACCCCCCTCCCTCACCGCTAATCCTCTGGAACGACTTTTTTCTCGAAAGAGACATCCTAAGGAACATTTTAAAGCCAACTTGCCAAAAAAGGGGCCTTATTAACAAAATGGCGGCTATTTTGATTGACAGGCCAGCCGAAATCGCAGATTTTGATTTCCAACGTAGGACTCGCACAACATTTTTTGAACTGGGCAACGCTAGATCGACAGAGCATGCAAACATTTATCACCAGTCAAAATTTAAAGAGCCGAAGTGTATTTTTCGATTTTTGTTGTATTATTAAAAATCAAATTATAGACCAAAAATGAGAAAAAAAATCAAAATTTTACCAAATTAACCTAGAAAGCTGAAATTTGAGATATACTCTATTTTTGACCTGCCAAATCGATTTGAAACGGTTTCAACCCGTTTTGAGCTGTTCTGGAGCCTCCAGTAGATTTTTGAAACTTGAAATTTCCACAAAGTTTCATCAAATGAAGTTAAAAAGCCAAAATTCACTCTCTAAAGTTAATTGATCCGATTCGGGCAGATTTTGTGACATTTTTTGAAAAACTGTAGTTTCTAGAAATCTGCTGGAAGCTTCGAAATGACTTGAAAACCACCAGTAGTCGACTTTATAATGTGTTTAGGTTGGAGTGCAGCTTGAATTTCGAATTTCCAACTTCATTTGATGAAGTTATGTGGAAATTTCAAGTTTCAAAAATCTGCTGGAGACTCCAGGAAATTTCAAAAAGTCGCTTGAGGCTTCAAAATGACTCAAAATCACCAGCAGTCGACTTGATAACGTGTTTAAATTGAAGTGCAGCGTGAATTTCAAATTTCCATCTTCAAGGCTATGTACCGCCTATAGGTAGGTACAAGATTTCAAGTTTCAAAAATCTGCTGGAGGCTCCAATACCACCCAAAACCGTTTGAAACCGTTTCCAATCTATTTGTCAAGTCGGAAATACAGTTCATCCCAAATTTCAGCTTTTCAGGTCAATTTGGTAAAATTTCAATTTTTCCCCATTTTTGACCTATATTTGATTTTCCAAAATTCACAGGTCATTTTTTTGGCCCAGACAGTTATCGACTCGAGCACTTCTAAAATATTGTAATAAAATGTCCCAAATACGAATCCGTTGGTAGTTAATCCACAATGACTATTTTTTGAGCTCCAGGGGTTCCCAAGGTTGTGAATAAATTTTAAAACTAGACAGCTAAGCAAAGCTTAGCTGCAAAGTGTGCGTAGCTAGCTGTCTTTTCTACAGCTATAACCGCGATTACATATCTAGGTAGTGCATAAGTGACTCAACCATGTCACAGTGATGAGAAATAATAATATTTTCGAAACTCTGATTGCTTCAAAATAATAATTGTTTTTCAGTGTTTTCATATCTTCCAAATTACAATATTTCAGAATAATTTCTAGGCTTGCATTGCTTCTAAATTAAGAAATTTCTAGTTTACAAATTTTTAAATTAATTTCCCAAATTCCCTATTGCTACAATTTCATGAAGTTTTCAATAAATTTTCAGAATTTTGCATTGCTGCTGAGTTAGGAAACTTCCAATCAATTTTTAGAATTCACATTGCCTCTAAATGACCAAATTTTGAATAATTTTTCAGAATTCTTATTGTCTTCAAATTACAAAATTTCAAATTCAATTTTCAAGTTCACTAAATGAACTTGAAAATTGAACAATAGATACAAATTTTGTATTGTCCATAAATTGCAAAACGTATACTTAAGTTAATTTTTGGAATTCACATTGGCTCTAATTTTTCAGAATTCTCATTATCTTAATAAATATTACAATTTACATACAATAACTCATATCATTTTCAAGTTCACATTATCTACAACTTGTCTTCAAATTTATAAAATTTCAAACCAATTTTCAGAATTTTCCTTTGATTTTAAATTGTTAAATCTAATAAAATATGTTCAGGATTCGCATTGCCTCTAAATTACACGAAAAAATATGAGTAATTTTTACAGAAAATTTTAACTACAGTAAAAGCTCGTTATAACGCTTTCGGATATAACGCTGATTTCGTTATAACGCGGATTTCTTCCGGTCTCTTGACATCCCCATTTAAAGCAATGTAAAATTAATCGCGATATAACGCTCATGAGTGATTATAAATCGCGTTTTAACGCTCTAAAATTCAGGAAAATTCACATTTTTTTCATAATTTTAACAACAAAAACCCAATTTTTTGCGAAAAAAAGCTTACTCATGTGTAAAAAGTTATCACTTTCTGAAAATTTTGGCCGCAACAACAGTTTTTTTTTGCAATTTTTGTAGTTTTGCTTTTTAAAAAAGCAAAAATAAACGTTTATGGCAAAATGTTGCCAAAAAATCATTTATCTATATTATTACAGTAGACTTAAAAATCAAATTAATATTTCAGATTTTTTTATTTCCAACTGGAACAGTTGTTAAAATTCAAAATAAAGTTCACGTTTTCACTTTCTTTATAACACTTTTTTCGCTTTAAACGAGAATTCGCGGTATAACGCTAATCAGCGTTAAAACGAGACTTTTGGTTATAACGCGCTTCGTCTTATAACACTCTTTTTCTCCAGTCCCTTGAAGAGCGTTATAACGAGCTTTTACTGTACGTACATATTTAGCACAATAACTGGATCCCATTCAAAAATACATACATAATATAAGTATGATAAAATTTGTTTTAAAACTCAATATTTCCAACTGTTCAGTTACAATAATAATTTTTACTGTATCTTATAGTACAAATTAGGTATCACTTTAATAAATTTTGCTATACCAATAGTAAAAATCATTTTGTTTTAATAATTTTTACCAAAGCGTGATACTTAATAAAAATTACATAAACCAAGTTGTGTAAAAATTACTCATTTTAAGGTAATTTTTATATCATAAAAAAGTAAAAATTACTCATCTTGAGGTAAATTTTAAATTTTACTATACTTATGGCACTATAGGTGGTAAAAAGTATTGGAATAAATGAAATTAAAATTCATTTAGCAAAATAATATCATCATATTTCATAACTTAATTTTTATAAATTAAAATGAGAGGGTTACAGGGTTCAAAATCCGTTTTTTTTGCACCATCATCATGTACTTACTCCGCAGCATTTACCTATCCAATATTTCCTACAAAAAATCCGCCACCTACCTACTTACCTCACGGGGATTCGAACCTGGGTCCCTAAATTTCCTATTCCTACCTACATGCCCTAACCACTAAGCCACGAATTCACTACGAGGGTTAGGGCATTAAAATAATATATTTGTTTGGTAAACGCCCCACCAAACCACTCCCACTTGGAATTTACAGCTAACAGACCGGGGGTGTAACAGGGTACAATGAAACACAGCTGGTGATGGAATAGACTGGGGGTATAGCAGGGTACAATGAGCGGCAGGTGTTTTGCAAGTCCCCTTTACCATTTTTTAGGAATTTATGCATTAAAATAATGAACTAAAATTGCAATTACTCAGCAATTACCCATCCGAATTGAATGAAAATAAATCTATACCCTCCGCCTTAATGATTCTCAAATGGTGTCCAATAGGTACAAAAAACGGTTGGATAGCTTAAGAGAACATTCATTGCAATTGAAATTTCAATTTCTCAAAGCGAAACCAATAGTGTGCTACGCACACTAAAAAGGATTTTAGGAACCACTGAGTATTATTTTCAAAAACTTTTGCAACGTAAAATATCTGTTTGAATTCGATAAGCGTTATGCGATGCGATTTTCCCATTTTGACCCTTGTGAGCAGCAGTGGGGGGGGGGGGTCACTTTTTAGAAAATTTCGAAATCTTTGAATTTATATCCCTTTGAACCTCCCTCAAAAGCTTTTTACAGTCTACTAGTATCTGAAACACCTCCATTCAACCAAATTTTGAGTTTAATACAATTTTGGGCTGGTAGGTACTCAAAAATCCAATTTTTCCATTTTTTGTAATTTCGATATTTTGAGAACCCCTGGAAAACTAGAAACCTGCGATTTACCCCAAACGTAACGTTTTGAGGTATATATTCAATTATCTGGATGAAAAAGTTTAATCAAGCTCTCTCTTATATTATTCGTTCGAACCCTTTTTAGAGCCCCCACTTTGGGCACCCCTAAAAAAGGCGTTTATGCATATTTTTTCAAATAAATTGAATAATTTACATTTGAAACACTCTAGCAAATGCTCGATAATTTTTCATATGATTTTTCCTGTAACTTTCATAATTGAGCTTTTTTTGGGTCAATTCAAATTCTAAGAGTTTAGGTTCTTCCTTGAAATCGTGAAAACATAAATTTGAACGTTTATTCGAAGAGTAAAATTTCAGAATTTGACCCAAAATACCTCAATTACGAAAGCTGCGGAAAAAATATGTCCATAACTAATTTTCTAAAAATAAAGAATTTCTTGTTACTTAATTTCAAATTTTTGACAAATGGAATGAGCAGAGAATTCAGGAATTTATGGAAAAACTGAGAGAAATATTCAACCAGGTGGTTTAATTGGACTAATTTTCGACCGACCGATGATTTCACAAAGGCCAATGTCACATTCGAAGAAAATTTAAATAAATTCCAATCCGCTCAATGGAATCGTAAATCTCATCTTATTGAGAAACTTGAACATGACAAGTAGTAATTACTTAAACTTTATTAGCACCACATCATAATGACCAATCTGATTAAAATTTTTCGGAAATGATTCACTAATCGACTTATAAGCATATCGCTTAGCACCCAATATGTATTGATCCAGCATCCCTTCGGGGTGGTACTTGCATTACGTTCGGACCATGATTGATAATCGATTTCGACGAACTCGTTGACTAATTCATTTCATTTGAACTTGTTCGATATGCTTTTAAGATTTGTTCAATGCTCGGAAATAAGACCTTCCAACCATCAATAATGAAGTGGTTCAAGGTTGACGTTGTTGTTGTTGTGTCGGTATGTTACAATACCAGGGATGTTGGAGATAGCATATGATATGCGCAATGCTTTTTATCACTCTGCATATCCGTCCATCACGAATTCTCCCTATGCACGTATGTACCTACACAACAATCTGCATACTGTACCTATCACCTATACCTGTGGATATGTTGATAGGCAACTCGAGGGATTAATATGAGTTTGGCTTTTCATTGCAGATACCTTTACCTGCCTACAATTATTTATGAAGTGTGAAATGTTCTGCGATGATTTTCGTATACAAAGAATTTCAGACAAGTTGATGACGCGAGTGAGTGAGAGGAGAGCAGAAGCGAGAGGTACCCATCAACCATATCGATCTGACATCCGACCAAACGAGTATTAATTTCGTACAGTGCGCCAATTCTTACACCACTATAATTCAACCTTTACACTTTTTAGTAATGTTATTACGAAGCTTGACCAATTTCATAAGTGTTACATATTAAATAATACACCGCGTCATAGACAGGCGAGTAACCTTCGCATTCAAGCTTCTTTAATCCTATGCCCCGAAGATAGATATTTTTCGAAACCGGTACCATTCTGCAGTATAGTTATATGTAGGTACCGCAGACAGTTATAACAAATAATTCGTATGTGACCGACGGGGCCCTCAGCGTTGTGGAAAAAATTATAAATCCACAGTACAGTGTACTCTACTCACCTATACAACATATGAAATGAAATGAAATGCAGTCAATCTTATTTGAAATTCTCTCCATCTACCTACACCTCTCTATCTATGATGGGAACCTGGGCTAGCCCGAGGTGCATTTCCATAACGCCCGTATTATTAATTAAACTGTCCGTAATGTCATTGCTGCGCGATCTGTCACAATGTGCTTTTTAGAAATGGATTAACCAATCAAGGATTTATTTTGGAAGGACTCCTTGTCGGTCGTTATACATATTTGCTGTTTCCGGTTGAGTTGACGTGCTAGGAACCAATGTTAATAATTAGGTTATCAAAATATCCATGTTTGTGGCTAATATAAATCAAATGCCTGAGGTAGTTTTATACATATTACCCTACGTTGTAGAATGCAAATTCGTAAATTATATAGTCAGCTCGCGAGTGCAAATTGTATTGCCAATATGGACATTGTAATTTGCATTTTATTAAGTGTATGGGTACCTATCGATCGATGCTGGTGACCGGTGGCTGGTGACCAGCTAACATGAAGTCACTGGCATTTCTCATGATTCCACTTCTGGATTCGGTTTATCTATAGTTCATTAATATGGATCTGTCAACTTGTGTATTGAGAATTGAGATATTGCTACTGCTGGTTCATTTATAGGAAGGCATATTGGACGTGTTTATCATTGAAAACTGTATCTCAGATGCATTAAAAAGCGATACTGAGTGTGTTATGCAAAAATACTTGGCTGTAAAGCGTGTCTCATAAGTCCAGACAAATGTCTTTGATTTTTCTTCAATAGGGACCTACTACTAATTCTATGAGTTGAATTCACCTTACACGCAACAGCAAATACGTCCAGAAAAAAATTGACTTTGCGCGTCACTGATAAGGCTCTGGAATTCCCTAAAATGGAAAATTTGCATCTGAGTGCAGTAAAAGTAAACCACCAAAGATACACAAAATTAGCTGATGTCCAATCTGGACTCAACAAACTGTTCCGGGTATATCAGAGATTTTTTTCTCAACGTAATCGCCATTGCCCGTCAGGTGAAGATATATCGTATGCTGACGAGATTATGCTGAAAGCAAAAATAAAGAACATAGGTCTGAAGATCAATGAAAAACGAATTTTAGATTCAGACATAAGCTATATGCGGATGATAAAGTGGTGTTGGTGGAATATGAGGCTAAGATGCAGCTCCGGATGATGATAAAATAAACCAAGCAGGAAAGAAAACTTGGAATGAAGATAAATGCCAAAAAGACAAAAGTGATGAAATTCTCATAAACAAACACTGAAAAGGTGAAAATCCATATTGACAATAAAGAAATTGAGAATGTCGCAGAATTCAGATATTTTCTGCAGAGCACTGATGAGATCATCAGTGACCTTGACCAAAGTATCGACATGATTTTACATGGGTCTAGATTTAAAAAATTAGAACATTGGTCGATGTTGACAAAGAAATTTCAGAAGTGTTAGAATGCCACATTTTCCCCAAAATTGTTCAAAAATCTCATTTTTTTTTTGCCAAAACTGGCAAAAAGTCTCAATTTCTTCAAAAATTGAAAATACAAGATCAAATTTTGTAGGCCAAAATTGCCAAAAAGTTATCATTTTTGTCCAACTTACCACAAAAAGTTCCATTTTTGCCAATGTCAAATTGCTGTTTATTTGTCAAATTTGTCTAAAAGTCTCATTTTTTGTCATAATTGTCAAAAAATCTAAATTTGCTAATATTGCTGAGAAATTCCTGCTTTTTTGCTGAAACATTCAAAAAGTACCTCTGATTCTAGCGTAATCTGTCTAAGAAGTCATTTTTTTCAAAATTCCCAAATAAAAATTCTGTCTTTTTTTGCCAAAAAAAGATCCTTGAATTTTGCCCAAACTGTAGAGAGGTCCAGTTTCAGTGGTGACGCCGGACAATTTGAACAGGTGTGCCAATTTTCAAAATTATAAAACCAAGTTGTAAAATCCCCTCCTTCTTTCCAAAATTCTCATTCTGATCCAACAACGTTTTAAAAATTGAAGTAAGAAAAATGACGTTGATGCATCAAAAAATGAACTTAAAATTATTCAAGAATAACTTTTGGTTTAACAAAAATTAGTTTTTGATAAGGAATTTCATAAATAATTTGTAAAAGTTAAGTAAAAGTACCTTTTTTTTTCTTTTTGGAAAATGCAGTGTCCAGTTTTTTCAACAAAATTATCAACACGTTTCTATTTTGCTAAGGTGATGCCAACAATACCAAAACTCGATCATCCAGTAACTTATGTACTTATTTGATTTTTTCCGAAACCGTTTGCATCATCTGTGTATAAGATGATAACATTTTAAAGAAAGATTATTTTTTGAGACAATTTTTTACCATACTTATTTAAACGTTCATAGAAACCTCTACGCCAAGGAAATACATCTGGAATGAATTTCCGCAATATCTACAAAAAAGTGCATCTGCCGGCCCTTTTCAATGTTTTTTGATTTTGTGTCATTGCTTAAAAGCTTTCCCAAATTGATCTAGGGGGCTGAAATTTGGTACGTAGATCCGTAAAATGCCTTAGATGTGCCTGACTGTCTTTTGGGGATTGTGACTTGTCAATCCCTCGAGAAAATCAGGCTTGAAAAGCATCGTTCCTTTTTTCAATAAACCCCAGACGACGTTATCCTCCAGCCTCGCGATTTGAAAAATTATGAAAATGTGTAGGATGACTGACAAGTCAGTTCTCACTAATTCATCCTCAGGGATGCTTTGTACATAAAAAATACCAATTTATTTTTCGAACGCGAGTCTTTGTGCCAGCTCTCTTCGCTTCTTAATTTTCACTGCATTTGGAGAGAGAGTTGAGGGAGCTGAAAATGTGGCGAAGGGGCGAAGAGAAACAAAGAACCTTGACCACCGGAACTGTTGTATTTATACCAATATTTTATACCTTATGAACAGTATACCTATAAAGAGGAAATTTTCCACGACTGTTTATAAAAATAAAAACTCTCGACCAATTACCGTGAGCTACCCGCAGAGCCTATTCGAGCGTTCGCAATCGCTGCAGATAAATATAGGCACGCATTGATTCGAGAAATACACAGAATTGGCCAAACACTATAAATATCTGCGACGACCGACGTGGACAGGTAGATTAATTAAAATGAAGATCCGGTTAAAGACTCGGTCTAGTTTTCAAACAAGAAATTTTTTCTGTTCTCTCGACGAATAAGAAAGAACCTATACCCTTTGGCAGAACACACAAACGCACGTATATTGACTGCTCTTTGGTTATTTTGCAAAAAAAAAAAAAAGTATACCTATACTACCTAGCTGGCTATATGCATTGGACGAGGAGAAGAAAAATCATGCGTTTCGAGAATTGATTTACCGTGTAACCGAAGCCGATCCGTCGAAAGATTACGATAACGCCTCTGTAAAGTATGCGGATGCACAGCTAACGATCGTCGATCGGATCTCGTTGATGACTCACGGATTCAGTACCACTAAAAGAACGTTCTTCCTAAAATGTACACGACGCCGTGTAATCATATTATCTCATTGATCGGATCTGTTATTCATAAAGCGATCTAACTTTGACCTAAACCTTTAAAAGTGAAAAAAATCCTCTATATTCGTCACTCATTGGTAATCGCGTTTATCCATTCAATATACGAAAAAGAAGGTCTCGCGATTGCGACACATTCTCCACGCTCGTCATAATTATGGAATGATTACGATGGCATGGCGCTGGCACAGTGTTGACCGTGGAGGTGGAGGTTCGTCAAACGTCATTTTTTCATCATTTTCATCAGAAACATTGTAGGTAGGTACCTACTTACTTACGTATGAAAAAAATTAACGTTTTCAAGGGTAAAATATTGAACGGTTTTCGCGAAATTAATCGTAATTCGGTAGCCTAGGTAGAATTACCTATCTTATGCGAAGTACCGACCGCAACTGATCGTTACAAAGATATACCTGAAAGGATGACCGACAACGTGTTTCTTGCTTTGTCGAAGTTGAAACCATAACCATAGATATTTTCGGACTGGTTATTAACGAGTCCGGTAGTGATAGAAAACGAGAGTTTTTTTTTCTTCATAGATGTTTAGGAAGGTATACATTCTTTTTGGCATTGGTACAATTTTTTTGGATACTCGGGATACGATCGCTAAAAATAAACATTTGACTATTAAATGACGATTTAATCGTAAAATCATAAAACAGGTGTTCATTTCTTGGTAAAATTTATTCGGGGTGTTTCGAATGAATTTTTTATTAATCTTCTAATTCTAATAGGCAAAATTGAATGTCGTAGCTCGAAGATCTGCTCAGATTTTGGATGTACAGTAGCGTGCAAATTATGTAGTTTGGGACAGCAGCAAAATCACAACATTACACCATTTTTCAACAGCTCGCTACAACAATACCGCTAACAATTTTGAAAAAAAAATTACAGGGGGTGAAAGACCTATCCTTTACGAAAATTTTGATGTGTTACAACCAAAAAAATAAGTTTCTAAAAGCTCATAAAAGCTCACTGAAATAAAAATCAGAAAATTTTCAGTCTTTCAGTTTTCCGCATTTACCGGACGAACCTTACGTCCTAGCAAAAATCTGATCTGATGGCATTATGCTGAAAGAGAATTAAATTCTCTACAATTTCGTTTCTAAAAAATTTTCGTAGGACGCTCGGTTTCAAAACTGTACACCTTTAAAGTTTGAGTAAAAAACGTTGCTGCAACTTTTTTTTAGTAAAAAAACTAACTTTTTTAAACTAAAACTTCAAAGACGTGCAGTTTTTAAACAGAGCGTCCTACGCAAATTTCACAGGAACGAAATTGTAGAGAATTTAATTCTCTTTCAGCATAATTCCATCAGATTTTGGCTAGGACGTACGGTTCGTCCGGTAAATGCGAAAAACTACAGTAGCGTGCAAACGTTGGTTTTTCTAGTAAAAAAAATTGCAGCAACAGTTTTTTACTGAAACTTTAAAGGCGTGCAGTTTGGAAACCGAGCGTCCTACGAAAATTTCACAGTATCGAAATTGTAGAGAATTTAATTCTCTTTCAGCATAATGTCATCAGATTTTTGCTAGGACGTACGGTTCGTCCGGTAAATGCGGAAAATTAGTAATTTTTTTTTCAAAATTGTTAGCGGTATTGTTGTAGCGAGCTTTTGAAAAATGGTGTAATGTTGTGATTTTGCTGCTGTCCCAAACTAATTTGCACGCTACTGTAGGCAACATAGGATGATACAACATTTTCAAGGAAAATTTTTGTCAGAACATATATTGAAGAGGATGAAATTTCCTATCGATTAGTATATTTTTCTTCGAGTTTCGTACAGAAATGGCGATTTTTTAAACATGTTTATCGACAGATTTTTTAAAATGTCAACTTTAAATTGAAATTACGCAAAATTTTGAGTGGATACATAGGTACTTTAATATACCAAAATGTTCAGAATTTCATCACCTTTCAAATGGTTTTTTATCGAAAGCGCTAGCAGTTACCGTTCAAAAGTTTCTAAAGCTCAAAGCTTTGAACTTTCACAACTTTTGATCGAAAAGCGCTAGAGCTCTGGGGGAAAAACGAGGTTGTAGAGGAGAAAGAGTAGATCATTTTTCATGTTTCAAACACCTATGTGCTCGATCAAATTTTCGATTTATTAAAGTTCAAAGTTTCAAGGTTGAAATTTTTTTACATTTAAATTAAAATAAATCAAAATTTTGATCCAGCACATAGGTGTTTGAAGAATGAAAAATGATCTACTTTCTTTCCTCTACAAGCTGATTTTTAATTCAAATCTGTAGCATTAACCATTCAAAAATTATTCAAGAAAAACTAAGAAATTGGGCAAGATCCCATAAGACAATCGAGTGGCTATCCTAGATGGGACAATTCACGACAACTCCACCAGAGTGCGTATCTTTGGTGGGGACTTCCCAATCAGGAGGGTTTTTGTAGAATTGTGAGTCAAGATCCAAATTCCATCATTCTATTTTAATTTAACCAATATATACGTACATTTTTTTGATAATTATTAGGGCTAGGATTTTTATGATAATGCTTTTTTTTTGTAGCAACACCCTATACGGCATAAATATATTTTCTTTGCGTTTCATTCCATTCTGAGGCGAATGGTGAAAGTTGATAGTGCTTTTTTTTGCTTTTTTTGGGTGTAAATGCTTTTAAATGCTTATTTTGGGCCAAAAAGGCAGAAATTTTGCTTTTTTGGGGCTTTTTTTCGTTGTTAGCGCTTTTTTTTGGTAAAAAATTGGTAAAATTGAAGAAATTAGTTCCCAAAATACAAAAATTTATCAACTTTTGCACATTTTTGAAAAAAATAAATAATTTTTGAAAAAAGATCAGTTTAAAAAAACAAGGGAGAAAAAACTGAAAAATAAAAGATTCAGTTTTCATTTTTCAATTTTTATTTTATTTCATTTTTTTTCTAATTTTTAGTTTCAGTTTTTTCCTTTTTTTTTCATTTTCTTCTTTTCGTTCATTTTGGTTCATGTTGTACATATATTTAAGGAAGGTATCTTGCTGGGTTTGAAAAAACCTTCATTTTGATATGTATCATGGTCGGATTTGATAGCGCTTTTTTTTGCTTTTTTCTTACATTTTTAATGCTTTTTTATAGCGCTTAAAACGTGTTTGATAACGCTTAAAAATCCTAGCCCTAATAATTATATAAGCACCTATTTATTACCTATTAGAGTTTAAATGCCCTACCTGCTAAGAAATACTTTTACTGAATTAATTCAAGCATAATAATAGTACCTAAGCTATTTTCATTTATTTAAAAAAATAAAAAATAAAATAAATCGTTTATTGTTGTAAGGTATCTAATGATACTTAATTGACCATAGGTAGTTGATAAAAAAAAAATGTTCTCATGCCATCTTTTTTTTGAATATTTTTCCTCTCAAATTTTTGCATTTTTTTGTTTATTACTTACTCAATTTATTTTTGAATTGTCTTTGTAATTTTGAAATTCCCATCTTTGGTCTTTGATTTTCTTAAAATTTCAATAGATGTATTTTTCAAATCTTTTTGCTTTTCCGAAAAAATTGTCAACACAATCATTCTTTTAGTGAACTTCCCGACAAACCATCTCGACTTTCAGTTTGAGGTCGAGTTTTGATCGAGTAGAAATCGGCGGATATTTTTGATCATTTTTTTGACGATTTTGAGAATCGACAAAAAATATACAAATAATCGACTGATAGTTTTCAACAATTTTAAACAAAAAGTAAGATTGATGAAAACTTGATCCCAAATCTTCCTCTATTGGAGTACATTAATTGACAACGATTTCAAGATGAAAATTCAAATCGATTTTAGGTCGATTTCTTGATGAAGACCTAAACTTGACTGCAAATATTTGTTGATTTTTCTTTCTCTATAGACATCAATTACCTATGCATATAAAAGTTGAAGTCAAATATAGGACGATTTTTACCAAGTCATGAAAATGATGTGAAAATTGATTAAAAATTGTTCTAAATTTGTGATATCGTAATCGATGCCTTTTTTTGAATTTCAATGTTGGATCGATTTTTTACCAATTTTTTGCTCAAATTAAAATATGTCAAAAATTGATTCAAAATTGTTGCAAAATGGTAGTAAAATTGATTACTTTTTAAATCATAAGTTGGATCTATTTTTCATCAATTTTTTGTCAAAATGATAAGACTATGAAAACTTGATTTGAAATATCTATCGATTTTGCCTTGAAAATAGACATTAATTTAGCACATAAAAGTTGAAGTTGATTTTAAGCCAATTATCACTTAGAAATGAAAATGGCGTGAAAATTAATTAAAAATTAATGCATATTTGTGCTGTTGTAGTCAATTGTTTTTTTAAGCTTCAAAATTTGAATCAATTTTTCATCGATTTTTTGATAAATTGAAAATAGTCAAAACTTGACACAAAATATTCATCAATTTTTTCCTTAAAAATATAAAATTTTTTCTGCTTATTGAAGTTGGAGTTGATTTTGACTCATTTTTGCTGAGAAATGAAAATAGTATGAAAATCGCTTCAAAATTTTATGATTCCAAAATTGATAAAAAATAGACATCAATTATTCATCACTGACATCAATTTACTACTCACAGATAAAGTGTGTAGCAAAAACTATAAGTAGTTTTTCAAAAAACTTCAATGTTGGAGAAAAGAAGTGTTATAACATTTCGCTCTCAGGGGTCATCTAGATCCAATTTTTGAGTCGAAAAAGAGTCGAGGTGCAGGGATTTTCCCCATCAAATCATTTTAAATATCAATTCACAATATAATATTATGTATTTGCATTAATATGCACTAGAATATGAAGAGCAATTTTCTGAAGATTTAAGGTCGTTTTTCATAAGCTCGACACAAAATTGATCAGAAAAATGTGTCGATAGAATGTACTCAAAACCATCGACACAGATATTGAGTCAATTTTGCATCAAATCACAAAAAAGTGTTGAAAAATCAACTGAAAAACTACACACACTCTTCAAATTATCGACACAAAATATGTGGCGATGCTCAATATGAAATATGCTTGATGGTAAATTTGGGTCAATTTTATACCGATAATGTTCGAGAATAGGTCGATTTTATGCCGAAAAAACTGATGAAAAGGAAACAAATTGGGCCAAACTCAACTCAAAATTTGAGTCAACTCGACCCTTTTTTTTCTCGATATTGTGTCGAGGTGGTTTGTCGGGTTATCGCCTTAAATTTTAATATTTCAAAAATTATTAGACATGCGAATTAGGTCTTTATCAATTGGATTTGGACTCCTGGGATACGAAAAAGGATTTTGTGATTGGTCCTGTACCTATAAGTCTCATTTTTTCTTTATTCTAGGGAAGCTCAAGCTAATAATAAAGGTAGCATTATGACCTTTTCAAATGGCAGTTTTCAACACTAGATCAGCATTTTTTGAGAAAAGTCATGGTGCAGATTTTTTGGGACAGCTCGTGAGTATGAAATTTGAAAATTCAGAATTATTGTATTCAAGTCCTCATCTTCATCTTCTTCATCTTCTTCATCATTATATCATCATCGAGAGCACAATTTTATTAAAAGCAATTTTCCTGTTTTCCCGCACTCGAAAATTATCTAAACCAAGCAGGATTTCTGTACCACACTGTATCAGTGAGTACCAGTAAACCCAACTTTTGTGGTTACATAACATCATCGTACGTACTACGTAGCTGTTGCTCTAGCTACCGGAGTCCTAAGTTTGAATTAATTCACCGTCGATCAAAATCATTAATGAAATCAGTTCTCAAGGAGATAACACCGACGAATTGTAATTTTACGCAGCATGAAAAGCTCCAGCACGGTGCAGAGCGCAGGGCGCAGGCCTACCTTAAATATCAGGTACAGGTACATATACCTACTTATGGAATGCGGCTGTTCAACACACGTATATTACGTGCAAAGAGAGATGATCAACCCGAAAAATCCTTGACAAATAAACCGTTTTAAAAAATAATCTATTTTTACATAATATCGACAGGTATCTACAGGTAATTATATCGACAACTCTGATACTCGTATATCTACTCGTACTACGCGATGAAGCGGATAATAATTATCAATATTTTAAATTAATATATTAATTTCCGTGGGAGGGTGCATTAAATCTTCGTAGGTAAGCAGTATTCCTCCTTGAACCTACGGTGGTTATTATTTCATTTTTTCGTATACCTATATAGCGTGTTTAAGAGTAATTAGTTTTACATTTTAATAATTTGTTTGAGGATATTCGACGTATATTAGCCTATGGATCCTTAAAGATATGGCCGTTATTGTTCTATGTAGGTATAATCTTGAGATCGACGGTCGCATTTGGTAAAATGTCAAGATCTAGATCCTCCTACCAGAGGTGCACGAATTTTATATAACGAACGTCGTCGTCGCTCGCCACCTTGAATTTGTACTGAGAAAGGGTGATGAAATCGTCGATATATTTTTGTAAATTATTCCTGCAGCGTTATAAACTAGGACGAGGGTTTTGTGATATGATTTAGAAAATTATGTGACCGATTTGAATTCAGCGATACCTATATACACCTATCCTATACTGCAAAGAATCACGAATAAGGTAGTTGATAGGGACGAAACCAAAGGGGACAGGGGGCCGCAAAAACGACCAGATAACAAAATCATGAAAAATAGGGGGCTGACCCATCCTTTTACTTCTCCTGTGGGGTTTAACGAATGTCTCCCGTACTTGAAAATTTACATAAAAGTATTGTTTTTTTACTTCTTGAAATACAAATTTTCAATTTTCAGTTCCAAAATAGAAATTTCTAAAAAAAAAACATAATATTTCAAATTCTAAAATTTTGAAGCCAAAAATTATTAGACTAAACCCTCTCTTGAAAAACACAGAAAATGCAGCTTTTTTACCTCTCGAGATAGGAATTTTCTAACCTTTTGCCCTCACTTCACTCAAGCCTTTTTGATCTTCTGCCTCACAATTACAATTTCCACAACAAAATAAATTCTAATTCAAAAATTTTGAAGCTAAACAGAAAAGACCTAACTTCTCACATAAAAAATGTACTTTTTTAATTTTATGTTTAAATTTTCAATCTTTTGCCCTTGTTTTGCTTGAATCTCAATTCGTTCGTCTTTTTCAAAGTTGAAAACTAAAAATTAAAAATATTTTACATTGCCTTTAAGCTCATAAAGAATCCCCTTGAAAAACTACTTCGGTTCATCCCTGAATTGAGTGGGGGGAGGGGAGATAAGTACGTGATTTTGATTCCCCACATCATCATTTTCACAATTTTGACAATTCCAATTCTAAATTTTCAGAGATTTATGACTACATTTAGTTAGGTTAGGTTGACGAGCTATTTTTTTCCTATTGTATAGTAATTATTTCTTGTTTGAATTTTGGCATTCCTACCTTTTCATGTTTGGTTAAATCAAGTGAACGAAACTTTATTTTTAATTTTTTTTTGGCAGTTTTGCATTTTTTTCATGATTATTGATTACTATTTAATAAAAATACAACTTTATCCTACTGATGAAAACCATTTTAACCATTTTCAAAAACCTGAAACAAAAATTTTAAAATTTTTCAAAAATATGAATTTTTTGAACACCCTGTACCTCACATAAACAATCAGTCATCGACAACTCCAAAATTGAAAAAAATAAATAAACCACATCGTCGCATACGTAATCAAGTCGGCAGTTTGAACACACAGCGAACAATTTTATTGCAATTTTTTTCATTCCAATATGTTTTTTCTATACTCGTCAAAAAAAATGTAATATGTAATATGTAGGTAATAATAAGGCAAGGCGAACTACTGCTTCGGTATACATTAAAAAAACACCGATCGTAGGTACATAATTGATTGAAAAATAATAGTCCAATTAGACGGTATAATTACGATAGTCTATATACTATGTCGATTTTATTGATTTTTATTTTATTGCTCGTATTATTGATAATAATTGATGTACTTGGCAGACGTAATAATTAATGGGTTAAAAAAGTACCTGGCATCGGTATGTCTATTGTCTACCTTTACGAATAGGTAAGGTACCCAAGTTTACATACGTAGACGTACATACACTTACGTATGTTAACAGATGAACATTGAACAAATCGCGATATTTTTTTTCATTTCTTTTATGATCGATGTACGTATTATGTCTTATTAAGGTATTTATACGTATACCTATACATGTAATGTTTATAATTGCACTTTTATTATTAACTACACATAATAATATAATAACTTATAATATAGGTAGTCGATTCAATTACTTACCAACGGTACCCCAATCCGGATGTGCTAAGTTATTAAACCAACCGTCATATCGTTGTTTCTCGGTGAAAGCATATCGTTTGCCTGTACACAAAATGAACACACAATTCGAAGTTAGATTCAGGGTATTCGTATTGTAATGATTTACATATGTAGTGTACTACGTTCATAGTTATAATAATAATAATAATATCATTATGCAATTAGTAGGTAAATAAGTAGGTATCCATTTGAACACCTTGCTAACGCCGGTTGCCAGCGCCATCGCACACTCTTGTCTTTTGCCAGAGTAGGTATTTGTCGCGATTATTTATGCGAAAATCTAGGTATACAGCTCTGCTTCAGTGACATCGTGATTGAAAATATACATAGACGTATAATCGATGTTTAGCTAGGTGTTCATATTATGCATAATATGTAATGATAAAGACATAGGTATAGGTATAGGTAAGCTTCACATTGTGTTTATGGGGAATCCTTCTATCTATGGTATTTCTAATAATGGAGCCTACAATGTATCGAGTTTGAATTCGTATACGTACAATCTATTTGTAAGAGTATATACTCGTTGACAAGTTAACATCAATCACAAAGTATGAATATCGAAGAAAACCTTGGCGCCGTGTAGGCTGAGGAATTCCCTGCGACGTGCGCGGAACTGGCTCGGCGAAAATCCGCCTAAATGTCAATGATACATCTTTGGAGGATAAATGTTTCTGAATGAGTGATAAAAACTTATTCCCGGCAGGAAAACCCACACAGATAAAAAGAAGAAAAATACCGAAGAGTAGGAATTTTTATCGTATGGAATAATGAAGTGGTACACAGTTTAGTAAATGGTTGTGATGTATTTATAGGGATCGTGATCTATTGAATTGAATAGATATACTTATTTACGAATTTACGAGTGTATAGGTACCTAACTACCTATCTATGTTGGTATTAATTTAATATTCTTTGAAGAAAAAATGTTTTGTCACGTTCGTCATTAAAATAATACTTATTTTGAATTGTAGGTATTTGAGACGATTTGTTTTTGTTTATGCCCAAATTAAAGAATACATTCAATAAAAGAACAATTTTATGAATTTTTTTTACTGCGCCTTCAAAACTATTGCTATATCCTTTTTGAAATAAAATCACACTTTGAAAAAATTTGTACGTTGTATCCAAAAACACAGTTTTCAATTTTTTTTGTAAGCAATTGTTCAAGTAAGTATTTTTGGAGTTTTTTAATGGCAAAAGAACTCTTTAAGTATTTGAAATCTTTGAACAAAAATTATGTTCTGCATTCAAATCACAGCACGTGCAACAATTGTCGACGTGGACATTTACATCAACTACATTTTTTCCAACATCATAATGATGGAAAAGTGACCAATAAGTTATTTAATAGGAATCTTCTGTCTGTATAAAGAAGCCTGGTTAATGAAAATTTTCAAAATTTTCTCATTATTTCTGACACTTCGACATGCCATCTCAACATGTCTATGTCAACCAATTTTTCAGAATTAAAATTTCTGTTTTAGTGTTTGAAAGTTCAGCAAACATTTAAAAATATTATCTTAAATAAAGAGAGAAACAAATTTTTAATAACATTGATACAATTATTCACTTTTCTATAATTTGGAGTTGTCGATGTTATGTCAATGTGAAAAGTCAATCATCCACAAACACAATATCAACACCAAGATCGACCAAAGTTTCAAAGATTTCTCAAATTTGAAAAATTACATTGATATGGTGGATGTATTTGTTGATGTCAAATTTCACATCAACATTAACATCAACACATTGTCGACATGAAAATGTATCAGTTTAGTACTCTTAGATAAGTTATTGCACCTTTCAATATAAAGGGTTTAATGTTCAGCTACTGAATTGTATGGACTTTCTGTCTGTACTTCTCGGAGGTGGCCTCTGCGTCGATGCTGCTTTCAGCACAAGCAATGGCCACCTAAGAGTGTAACAGAAACTCATTTTTGGAAAAATATTTTCAATTTTGAAACTAAAATTTTACATTTAGCGTAACTGGAGGTCGATGTAAATTTTGATGCCAATGTCGATCAATCCACATCCGTCACATTTGGATGCCACATGTGGATGTAAATTTTGACCCTGTGTTGAGCCAATTGTCAACATAAATGCTGATCAACACTGGTCGACAATTACATCAACAATTGGCTCGACACAGAGTCAAAATTGACATTGACATGTGGCATCCAAAAGTGACGGATGTGGATGGGTCAACATTTACATCAAAATTAACATGGTCATTGTTGTACAGGAGTAAGTTGGTACAATCATGTTCTCCATTTTTGTTGTTTTCAACATTTTTTTGAGATTTTTAGTTTCTTAAATATTTTTGTATATTAGGTACCAAGAATTATAGTTTGAGTTTCCAATTTTTTTTTACAAAATTACTGTATTTTTTAAATTGTTTGCAATTTTTAATTTCTGTAGTTTTAAAAAAATCTTATTTTTTACTTTTTTCAAAACCATTTGTGATTTTTATCTATTTTTTCAGATTTTTGAAATTCTTTGATTTTTTCATTTGGTTGTTCTTGTATTTTTCATTTTATTTTGTTTTGTTTGTTGTTCTGGTTTTGAATTTTTGTTCTTTACTTATTTCGTTTTTTAGTTACTATTCTTTGTTTTTTTGCTTTTTTTACTCTTATTTCAATTTTTTTTTGTTTTTATACTCTTGCTTTTCTTTTTTTTTCATTTTTTTATTTTAATGTTTTTTTATTTTTTTTATTTATCTACCATTTTTTTGTTTGTTTCTACTTTTTTGACTCTTTTGTCTTTTTTCAACTTTTTTTTTAATTTTTTTATTTTTATGTTTTTTTTTTGCTAATAAAAGCAAAGACAAAGATCATGATTGTGAATTGGCCTGAGAACAACTCACCTGAAATATAGGAAATTGAGGGCATCAAAGTTGTGAGTCAGTTTGTATTCCTGGGATCCATTGTGGATAACAAAGGAGGTAGTGAAGCCGAGATAAGAAGCAGAGTGCAGATCACAAGAAGCGCCATGTCTCGTCTAAAGAAGATATGGTCAGACACAGCAGTGAGCAAGACTCTGAAGATAAGGCTGGTAAACTCTCTGGTTTTCTCAGTGTTTCTCTACACTTCGGAAACAAGAGGGTGCGGACACTCCCCCACAAGATGGATCTTTTATGCACTTACAAATCTCCCAGTACATTCATTTCGTAAGACCTCTATAACTCAAATGCTCTCAAAATCTAACCTGCATAACTTGAAACACTGATTACCTCGAAAACCTCTATGAACCATTTGAATGACCATTCACCATGGATTTCGAGTTATCAAGAGCATACTGTACTTAAGGGTAAGGGCACCAATATTATTATGGACCAGTACCCATTCTTATCAGTAATTAGCGCAATCTGTCAGGAAAAAAATGTTTTCCTATGTATTTCTCACCAAAAAAAGGAATGAGACAAAAATTACAACTGTAAAGTCAAAACTTTATGGGAAATTTACAAAAAACTGTTTTGAGACACTGAAATTTTTTAATGTGTTTTCAACGGTTATTAAAATATATAAGTATGTGGTGTAATTTTCTAAATGTTGACGTTTATAATATCAAAAAAGGACTTAGTTTCTGCTGGAGTGATCAGTTTTTGCTAAAAATGAGGGTATGAACAGAAATTTTTGGTGCAAAGTTTTTTTTAATGGGGTGTGCTAATATGGACCACCTGTGATATTCATTTTTTTACTCATTTTCATCATTTCTTACAGCCACTGAAAAGGGAAATGCTTGAAATACTTTTTTTTTGTTCATTTCTGTAGATAAATATGATGTTTTGAAACATAAAAATATGTTTATTTTGAAATTCTTCAGGCGTGGTCCGTATTAGGCGTCCAAAATTTTGAACTGTCATTTTGACACTCCTCATTCAACAATTTAAAAAAAAATATTCAAAATTAACCTGCACTGCCTAGAATACTTTTTTTGTTCATTTCTACAAATAAATGTGACTTTTAAAAAATGTGAAAGTATGTTTATTTTAAAACTTTATAGGTAGTCCATATTAGGCGTCCAAAATTTCAAACTGTCATTTTGACACTCGTCACTCAACAATCACCCCTGAAGTTTTGTACAGTGTTATATTGGAAGGATGGAACTTCATTTTAAGCCTTTGTGGAGGTTTCTACCCCTATAGTTTTCAAGTGGCAATCCTCCAGAAAAAAGTGATCCATATTTGGTGCCTCTACCCTTACCTAATATAGAAAACAAGCTTTAATTTGACATTTTGACGACAGCATCTGTCAATTCCAATGGTACATACGATTAGGTCTGACCCAGTCTGAACAGACTAGCTCTGAAACGGATCAAAATTTTGATCTGACCAAGTTTTAGTTGAGGTCAATTTGGTTCCATAGCACGTCCAGACTTGATCAGATCCAATCATTCTCCAGTTCATCTAAAATTTGCCCAATATGTACTCAATCAAAAATTGAAGAAGCAACTGATTGAATTCTTAGTTTATTTATCTACTACAAAAAATTTTCAAGTATGAACGCTGAGTATCTAACCTACATATAATTCTTTATTCTGAACAAAAAAATTTTTGTGCAAAAATGACCTATTTTTGTCCAAACTAGAAGAACTTACAGTCGATAAAAAGTAACATTTTTGAAATTGTAATTGTCGATTCACTTGAAAATTCAAGCATTTATAGTTCCTTCTATTTCAAAGATGGACCATTTTGGCAATTTTCAAACATTGAATTAAAATCAGCTGGTCAATTGAAAATTTTCGTATCATTGTTCCGGACTTTAATTTGGTTATCAAATAAACAGAAGAACTGATGTGTAAATTCCATGTTATACCTATATGTAGGTACCTAAAATACACAGACAAAGTTTAACCCTACGTGGGTATTTTATGGAAAATAACGCAAAGGGTACCAGGTGGTGAATTTCACCACCAAATAAAAAACACTGGCAAAATTAATTTGAGATGGGTGGCATAGCTGTTGCTGGTATAGATGTGTACCTCGGACCTTACTGAACACAACGCGCCACCTACAAGTCCCCTCCTTTCATTATATTTAGAAAAATTACTGTTTTTCGAATATAAAAAAAATCGAATCGAAAAATTTCACCTTAAGGAGGTGTTTTTCCCTGATCGTTTCAATGAAAATCAATACGAAGAAGACACCTTAAGGTGAATTCTTGTGTTTTCTATAAATTTAAGTATCCAATATTTTAAAAAATAAATAAAAAAACGTAATAGGTTCATGTAGGCAACCGCACATGCATCCATGCGTAGTCCGATAGTCGAGCTACTAAGCGCCCCAGTCGTTGAACCAAACAACAACATTGCTCTGCCCACCTGAACAAAAACCGGTATTGGTGGTGAATTTCACCACCTGGTACCCATAGAGGGTTAAATCCGATTAGCAGTCGTCACGCCTGGTCAATCCGCCTCCAACATGACACCCGGAGCCGGATACCAAATACAACCCTTGGAAAGCCCAACCTAACCATACAATATGACGATGCAGAAGCAGATCTCATACAACTTGTCTCTAAGAGAATACGGATCACTCTAGTACAATATGTCCACTATAATGCAAAATAAAAGCATTCACACTGGCACATTCTTTACAGGTCACGCGAATACCTTGAGATGCGTCTCCACTGTAATCCTGGGCGCGTTACATTACAAATGTATGTCGCTTTGGCTACACTATGAAAAACGCCGCACCGTCCAAATGGTAATTCGTGATCTAAAGATCGTGCCTATGTACAAGTTGTGTACAACTTTGAGCGCATCGTCGTAATTAAAACGTACCATATCGTGATGCCCAAGTAACAAGAACAAAAAAAAGTATAGAAAGAAAAAAGTCATTCATACATGCCACAATAGTAGGTATACAATCGCGTATACAGCCGAGACTTCATTTTTCAAAACTTACGCAATTTTGCGAGTTGCGACCGACGACGGTGAACGGTCGAGCATTCGGACAAAAGCAATTAGTGATGTTGGATTCATATACCGCGAGACACCGCACGAATCCTTAACTAGATCACCTTTTGTACTACGTCTCGTCTGAGCAAGGTTGCTCTCTCCCTCCGAATTCAAAATTCACTACACTCGTGCTCATTGCTGCACTGCAATTGCAAGTCCAGTGTCCGGTCGAACAATTACACCAATTACAATATGTACCTTATACTCGTAGTCGTATCTTGGATACGTGGGGCGAAAGCCATAGGCAAAATATGACCAGACTATCCAGGGGCTAGACTAGAGCGGAAACCTATAGCTACCTAAAAGTGGTTTCATAACTTGTACACATGATGTATAGCCTTGCATTAATCAGTCTCATAGTCATAGAAGTATGATCGAATTATTTGCCTTTTTTTTCGCCATTTGCCCTCCCTGTGATCCAGTCGACGAAATTTTCATGACGGGGTTTCGCTCTGAAACTATCAAACTTGGAGAAATCACCATCAAGGTTGTTTTGTTCGAACCGATAGACAAGTTGAAGGCTACTTCCGTAGTCCGCGTACCGCACTCTCACTTTTTTTCTCCGTATTCTTTCTTTTATGTTTTGGATAAATTGCCGCCCCTTTTTTTTCTTCCAAGTACCGCTTTGACATAATCGTGCGGGTAATTACGAAGATATGATCTGATTAAAGATCGATACCAGACGAATTGACTTTGAGAATATTATGTTCCAGCTTGATATTAATCTGTTTATACCAAAGCTTGCTCTTGATGTGTTTATCTAGGTTCGGGGTGAACGCCATAGATGCGTGATTACCTTCCCAATTCTTTTTTAAAATTCACTTCATTTCATTTTCTATTGCCAAAAAATCGAAAAAATTGAATCTTTCCCTCTGTACAAATTTCTTGCGAGAAAACTAGGTATAGGTACCTACTCCTCAATGAACGTAAAACCCTGCAGAATTCTCAAGTTTTTAATACTTATTAGGGGTATAGGTACTCAGTTGGTACAACTTATACATCTTCAATGGGATGTTAGGCCGGTACTGGATGTTTTATAATCGTCGTTGATGTATTATCTTGGACGATTACATCGATTAATTGGTCTTTCATGACTTCACACGCCCGAATAACGTGTACTTTGTTACGAAAAAATAATACAGCTAATATTATCAATTAGACCTATGTACTATACACAGACTAGGTAGAGGTACTATAAAGCTTGTACTTGTGCATGCAAGATGGATCTCATAATGGCTGTGCCACGATTTCCATTAAAACCAACCCATTTAAGGCGAAAGTAGACACTATAGATATATGTGCTGTGCCGAATATGATAATGGCGAGCACTATACTGTCATTTGGTAAAATTCAGCTAAGTATTCTGCAGAAGGTTCCGACTGTTCCGGTGGGATATCCGCCGTTATTTTCGAGTAGTCGTGCACAAATATCGGAATACCTGTGACCCTTGTTTCATTAAGATAAGAAAGCATCCTAATAAAAGCCTCATGATTTATTAATTCAAAATCGTTTATACCAGCGAATGATGCTGGTGACATTACTTACATAGGGTGTAGGGGTGTGATGGAATGATTTCCAGCTTCATTTGGAAGTATTAAATTTAAAAATGTTGAAAAATTTAATTCAAGTTCATGATACTTTCTCAGCTACCTATTTTCAAAGTCGTTCTAGCATCAGTTCAAGAATTAAAGAATGGTAATTATACTTTTCTAAAAAAAAAAAAAATACTTGAGTTTTTTCGGTATCTAGCTATAAGTAATATTTTATTTGAAAATTTGATTTCCATCAAAAAATTGTCTCCAATGTTTTTTTTCAGTAAAAAAACTTATTGAAATTTTTCACTTTCTTTGAAATTTTTCGCTTGCATTGAAATTTTTCACTTTCTTTGAAATTTTTCACCCTTTTGTATGTTGAAGAAAATTTGGCCATTAACAAGGGAACCTCTTAAGGTGTCCGCCTCCGATTTGAACGGGACCGCGATTTTTGAGAAGAGCCTGGTCTGAAACCCCCCAAAACCAAATTTTCAGCTGCCCAGCTTCATTTTTGATTTTCAAAATTGACATGTTTTTGGTGATTTATGTTTTTTTTTTCAAGTACGTACTTGATCAGTAAAAATGATCAAAAGTAAAGTCCTAAAACTGATAATAATTCCCCAAACCCAAATTTCACCATTTCCAGCAATTCTGGAGCCTCCAGCGTGATTTTCCAATTTCTCCCGAACTTTGAACATGCTCCAGAAGGCGCGGCGCGGCGTGAATATGAAGTTGGGTGGATAAAAATCGAGTTGTGTGTTATATACTCGACCTGTTTAAGGAGTTTATCCACATTTGAGCTGATTCCGGATGGGACACCTCAAGAGTGGGGTTTTGACCAAATTTTTACAAAAATTTCCCATGTGCGAAGAAATTTTAGAAATTTTTTCAAACCGCTGTATTTCGTCCAGAACTTACTTCCCGAGGGCGAATTTCATCATTTCCAGTCATTCTGGAGCCTCCAGCGCAATTGTAGGTATCTATAATGAAACACGACAAATTCAGAAAATCGCGCTGGAGGCTTCAAAGACAAAACAGCAAAATTTGGACGGGGGCCCAACTTCATTTTCACGCCTTCTGGAGCAAATTCAAAATTCTGGAGAAATTGAAAATCGCGCTGGAGTCTCCAGAATGGCTGGAAATGGCGAAATTCGCCCTGAGAGGGGGAGGGGTGTCAGATTCTGGACAAAATACAGCGATCCGCGCAGTTTCGAAAATTTCCTCCCAAACGGGAAACGTTGATTTTTTTGGGTAGATATTTTTTGGTCATTCCATATTGTCAACTCAAATAAAAAAAGGCCATTTTGAAAGTCATGTCTTTTGATTTCGCTAAATTTTTTTAAAAATATCTACCCACCCAGTAAGTAAGAAAGCCGCAATCAGTTTGGTCCCAGCCCCCTCAGGGGGCGGGTGGGGGGCTTCCATTATTTTCACATGGTCTCGAGGTACTCAACTTCAGCAGCCCATTTCTCCAAAACTATGATACTTTGATCAAAACTGATTTCACAGTTCGAAAGGGCATTGAATTTTAAACTTTTTAAGTATTTTGAAATTTTCAAAAGTTGAAAGTTGAACTTTCAATTTGAAAGTTCAAATTTCAAAATGGCACTGTAAGTGGGAGCTACCATTTAAAATTTTGAAAAAATTTCCATAGATGTACATTTTGATACTTTTTTGAAATATTTAGGTTTCGAGATGGGACTCGTAGCCGGAGGGGGAGCATCCCCCCCAATTTTGGGTGAAACTTTCAAAAGAAAATCTGGGGCATGTGAAATACCGAATTGTATGTTTTCGGCAACGCTGAACACGAATATGACGTTAGATTTTTGATAGGACCTCATCCACGGCCCCCAGCACCTCTCCCAAGGGGGTAAAAGTTCAAAAAAGTGTTTTGTTCGTGCGACACATGACACATGGAATAATATGTTTTTGGTGACGCTGAACACGAATATGACGTCAGATCTTTGATTGGACCTCATCCACGGCTCCCAACAATTTTTTTGGACTTTTACCTATTGGGGGAGGTTCTGGAGGCCATGGGCAAGGTCGATTTAAAAAAACTATGGCTATATTCGTGTTCAGCGATATCGAAAACATACTATTTCATGTGTCACACGAATGTTACCATTTTTTTTGGGGGGGACCCCCTTTGGGAAGGTGCAGAGGGCCGTGGACGAGTCCTATCAACAATCTAACGTCATATTCGTGTTCAGCGTTGCCGAAAACATACAATTCGATATATCACATGCCCCAGATTTTCTTTTGAAAGTTTCACCCAAAATTGGGGGTGAGGGTGCTCCCCTTTCGTCTACGAGTCCCATCTCGAAACCTAAATATTTCAAAAAAGTATCAAAATGTACATCTATGGAAATTTTTTCAAAATTTTAAATGGTAGCTCCCACTTACAGTGCCATTTTGAAATTTGGACTTTCAAATTGAAAGTTCAACTTTCAACTTTTGAAAATTTCAAAATACTTAAAAAGTTCAAAATTCAATGCCCTTTTGAACTGTGAAATCAGTTTTGATCAAAGTATCATAGTTTAGGAGAAATGGGCTGCTGAAGTTGAGTACCTCGGGACAATGTGAAAATAATGGAAGCCCCCCCACCCGCCCCCTGAAGGGGTTGGGACCAAACTGATTGCGGCTTTCTTACTTACTGGGTGGGTAGATATTGTAAAAAAAAAATTTGAGCGAAATCGAAGGATATGACCCAAAAACGTTGGTTGAGTTGACATGGAATGACCATAAAAAAATTTGGTCAAAAAACCACTCTTGAGGTATCCCTCCCAAAATCAGCAAACATGCGGGTAAACTCGTTAAACAGGTCGAATATAACACACAACTCGATTTTTAGCTGCCCAACTTCATATTCACGCCTTCTGGAGCATATTCAAAATTCTGAAGAATTTGAGAATTCACGCTGGAGGCTCCAGAATGGCTGGAAATCGTGAAATTTGGATTTTGGGGAATTAATATCAGTTAGGATTTATTTTGATCATTTTTACTGATCAAGTACGTACTTAAAAAAAAAAAAAAAAACGTACGAGTAAATCACCCAAAACTGTCAATTTTGAATTTTCAAAAGTTCGCCAAAAATCAAAAAATGGACACCTCAAGAGGTTCCCTAGTGAGTAATTTAGACAATCTGTAATGGTGCACACAACCTCCTGTTGAGGAGAAGCAACACTATGACGACGACACCTCGAATCAAATTGTCTTGTCATGACAGGAATTGTTATAACACACTATCTTGCAATTGTAAGTAAGGTACTTTATGAAACATTTTTCGACTTCATGAAAGCGATAAATTTCTGAACTGAAACATAACTAAATTGCCATTATAAAGCTTCCTTACGTAACCTGCGAATAAATTTCACCACCAGTGATTGATGGGTTTCAAGAATGGAAATTTTTTCCACATCTGCAGTTCAATACCACATCAACTGTCGTTGTGCTGTTGCAGTATGTGTTCTAATGGAAAACAACTGCATGAAAAAAGAAAAGCATTAAGTATGTAGTTTTAGGCTGAATACAAAGCACTTCTTTGACTTGACCTCTCTTTCCTTTTTTCCCTCTCACAGATCAGATCACATACCACGTAGTACGAGTGGGTGCAGTGTCATATACATATTAGCATTTCGCAGGTATAGCTTGTATGTAAGTACCTATACTTATAACTTATAAGTAATTGTAAATTGGTTTCAAAAAGTAGCCGAATCCTATCATCAGAACTTGAGTAATTTCTGGGTAATTTTATACCTTCGATGGATTCATCTATGACAGCCAAAATCACTGGTACATAAGTTAACATTATAGGTAGACCATTATACGACGTTTCAATTAAGTGAAATTGACGCGTGTGCGTCGATAACTTGACGCTACAAGTGTAAATTTATATAGTTGATATTTTATATAATAATATAGCCGATATACCCAGATACCAATACGACGATATTACTTCCAAATATTCCATGGTCAACAACGCGTAATTTAATTTATTCAAAAAGAAAAAAAACGCAATGTAGGCGTGTATATGGTTAAATTGGACGCTACCGGCGCACTTCTGCGATCAAGCTTCAAATCAACATGGTCTAATTTTGAACCTTGATTGTTAATATCAGCACGGTGTTGGTCGTATCTGATGATGTGATCTGGGTACTTAAAGAAAATATAATTGAAATCGATTTAAAGAAATCATTAATCACATTAGCCGCACACACACACTGTACCGTAACAAGATAGATTTACGCGGTTCTTTGACCGATATACCAGAGTCAGAATCTCATAACTTTACAAACAACTGATGGAGATGGAGAAAATTTACGATACAATTTAGTCTTATAAAAATTGCACTTGATATACTTACATGGTAATTACCAAATTGCCAAGGTAGCCTAGTTAACCAACACAAGGTGATTTTTACCCTTTGACGATTTTATAGTTCCTTTGTAGGTACATACCACCCATCATTAGTCATCTACTTAATCGTATATTAGCCCTAATAAAGCCTTCGTTGTGTTTACATTACATATTGGCTAATGTGCTTGATTAGGTATAGGTATACTTAATACGCAAATTCTTCGCGAATCGTTATGTAATTTTTTTCCAAGATGTAAAAAAAAAATTGCGGAATATTATGTCTGGGAGGTCTTCTTGTACGAGGGCAAGGTCTGCTTGAATGAAACGGAGGCAGATTTTTGCGAGTTTTTTTTCAGAGAGGATGTTTGGATTTGAATGAGGGTTGTTTGAGTTTTCGAATTCGAAGTTCTTATACGAAATTCCTAACGAGCAATATTGGTTGAATGAGAGAGGAGCATCCATGGGAATAAAACAAAAATTGTTTCAAAATTACAATTTTATTTCTCGTTTGTTTTCATTTTTTTTTTTTGTTTTTTTTTATATATCTAATATCAGGTTCTTTTATTAAATAACGTTGATTTTGCAGTTCAAAAAATTGTTTTATTTTTATCTTTAGGAAAAATAAAAATGTAAAAGTAAACAATAATTAAGGAAACGAAAATGAAAAAATAGAAAAATAAAAAATGAAAAAAGTAAAAATGAAAGCATGAAAAGTTCAAAATTTTTTGAATATCTCTTTGTTTTTTTTAAATGTTTTAGTTCTTTCTATCGAATCTTTTAGAGAATTGTTTCAAGTTTCTATTTTTAATTTTATCCATTCATTTTCATACTTTGCACAACTTTTTCAATTTCTTTTTCGAAGTTATACTAACTTTATACTTTTTAATCAAATAAGGACATATTTTTAATTATATTCTTTGGATTCAATTGATTTTTAAAATCATTTTTTCAAGCAAACTTTTCAATGTTTTTGGTTTTTTCTTGTATTTATGATCATCCCATCTTTGGGACTTTGAATCGTGGGTAATATTTTCTCCATTTTGGTTTTTTAATTTTGTTTATGTTTTACTTGGTTTTTTCTATCAAATATTTTACAGAATTGTTTCAAATTTCTATTTTTAATTTTATCAATCTATTTTTATATTTTCCACAATGTTTGTCTTTTCAGTTTCTTTTTCGAAGTATGACAAGTAGATGAAGCATTTTTTTTCAACATAAAATTTTTATGTAGATAAGACAAGTAATAGGTACAATATTTTTCTGAATTTTCAGTATTTTTACATTCTTGTTGAAACTTTTTTTCAGTTAATACCCACAGGGTGGTTAAAAAATCTGTGTGTATTTTCATTTTAAAAAAGTACGAGTTTTTGGTCATGCTGTTCATTATAGGTATTAAGTAAAGAGGGAAAAAATCAAAAAACGTTGGAAAAATAATTTTTTAGACAAAAATTAAAATCACAGTGATAAAGGGGGGGGGGGAATCCTTACTACTTAATAATGATATAGTGAGAATTAATATCATAGGGGTGAAGATTAAACATATTCCTTAGGCGGGGAATATTTGCCAATACCTAGATAGCTCAGAAGGGCGTAGTCAGTCTATTCTGCCCTAAACATCATTTGTGACGCGACCAGCGATACCATACCATATGTCGGCAAACATTTTTTTCGTTTTATTGTGGTTTCTGGTAGTGTTTTTCTTCCTCTTTTCAATGGTGCAAACAGATTTTCAAAATATTAAAATCTGACAAATTTGCAAAATTTCAAAGTTGCGTATTTTTTGAAATTCAAAAACCAAAATTCTGAGAAAAACGTTTTTGAAAGTTTGGGTTATTTTTGTAACATTTTTAAAAACCAGTGAACAGTATTTTTTTTTTTTTTTTTGATTTTCTTCATCTTTTAATGGTTTTACATCATAATATATTTTTTTTTTTTGACATTTTTTTATGAAAAGCACTTTTGTAAAACCGGTTTTTCACCACTAAAACGACGTGTTTGAGATCGGTGGGTACACCCATTCCAAAGTATAGGCTTCATAGTATATGAATCGACAAAAAAATTTTTTTTGATGTTTTCTGACTTTTCCCATGAAAACACGATTATCTCAAAAAAAAGTTTTCCGACTTATGGTATGGTATCGCTGGTCGCGTCACATTTAAAGAAGATACCTAATAAAGAAGACTCTGCTCTATTTATAAGGTATACAGTAAAAGCTCGTTATAACGCTCTTCAAGGGACCAAAAAAAAAGAGCGTTATAAGCCGAAACGCGTTATAAGCAAAAGTCTCGTTTTAACGCTGATGAGCGTAATACCGTGAATTCTCATTTTAAAGTAAAAGGAGCGTAATAAAAGAAGTGGAAACGTTAACTTAATTTTGAATTTTGAACAACTGGGGTACATACGTAGACCAAAATCCTTCTTAAATGCAGAGAATTGATAAAAAAAAACTTTGGGTGACATTAAAAAGTTTAATCGTCTACCTGCAGTTGTTTGAAACAATTCAATTTTCCTTCTTTTAATCATTACAATAATTATCTTCTTTTAAAAAAACACATTCCTCAGTCACTTACCTGCCTTTTTTGTTAGAATTGAAATCAAGTTTCTACTAAAGTTTGATAGGTAAGATTATCAAAAAATCTTACTTTTTTGGCCAAACAAAATCGAAAATAATTTTACTGTAAGTTAAAAAACAGATTTTTTTACAAAATTTTATAATAAAAGCTTTTTTTTTACCTTTTTAAAAATCAAAACTGCAAAAATTGCAAAAAAAACTGTTGTTGCAGCAAAAGTTTTCAAAAACTGAGAATTTTTTACTTGAAAGTATGCTTTTTTGTCGCAAAAAATTGGTTTTTTGTTGTCAAAATTGTAAAAAAGTGTGATTTTTTCTGAATTTTAGAGCGTTAAAACGCGATTTATAATTACTGATGAGCGTTATATCGCGATTAATTTTACATTGGTTTAAATGGGGTTGTCTAGGGACCAGAGAAAATCAGCGTTATAACCGAAAGCGTTATAACGAGCTTTTACTGTATTTACATTTTACACACAAATTCATCGACATACGAGATATTCTCTAACTTTAGTGGAAAGTATGAAACGAATGAATTTATTTTAAGGATGATCTCGCCATGCGTGTGTTGACATAGATCATAAAAATAGAAACAATAATCTGACTTGAGATTTTACCCTAAATACCTGTGAAAGATAGGATGTGCGAAAATATGTAATTTCGGTAATATTTACACGAGAAAACAACATAAAAATTAGTAATCATAGATTACAACACCTTGCTCGGAATCTATGCGAATGGTTTGTAATTTAATAAAATAAGTGTATCTTACCACTTACGACAAACTGTACATGTTTTCCGTCTCTTTCGGGTGCCTACCTAATACCAAGGCGATCGATGGAACTTAACTAAAAGAGATCCATTTTAACACTTTGCATATTTCAGTGATGCCTGGGTGCATCCCAAAATACCAAAAAGGTACACTAGTTATTAATAGGGCAACCCAAAATATGCTCTCATTCAAGGTAAAATATTCAATATATATTCGATTTTTTGAGGTGAAATATTCGACAAAAATATTTGATTACCCCTAAAATATTCGAAAATATTCTAAATCAAATTTGGTATCGTTTCACTCGCCTTTACAAGCACATTACAAAAATGGCTACATCGTTGGGTTTTGTTTCCTAAATCACATGCACTATTCGCAATTTCGCAAAATGGAACAAAATTGTTGAATTAAAATTCTATTTTGATCGCCAAAAAAAGAAAAAAAATCGAAGCTTAATTTAAAATTCAATCTTCATCATCATTTCATCAATCATCAATATCATCATCATTAAAAAGAGCCATTTTTTTCATCTTCAACATTCTGTGAAAATGACGTTTCCTGTGTTGCGATTCTCAAAATGCAAAAATTTCCAAAATATTCAAAAATATTTCATAAATTGCGAAATATGTGGTAGGTAATTTTAGACAAAAATATTCAAATAGCAATCAAATATGTGAAAATATTCATTTTAAGTCAAAATATTCAAAAATATTCGAAATGAAGTAGGTCTTAGATGAAAGGAAATTTTCTGAAACGTAAAATGATTTTGTTACATTTGTAATCGGAGTGCAACAAAAAAACATTCAAAAAAATATATTGGGTTGCCCTAGATTAATCAAAAATATGTTCGATTAATCTAAAATTCTACAGGCTGTTTACCATCAAGAGAGATGGAGAAAACAAAAGAACTTTGCCATGGTCTCCTCATAAGAGGCACTCCCATGGCATAAATTTTATCAACGTCCTGCTAAAGAACCAACCACCGTGAATAGCCGAGACAAGAGACAAAAACGTTCTGCTTCTTTTAGCGCGAAGACCGGTATTATAAAGAGACTTGAGATGGTCAAGTCTCCACCCCTATTAGTGGGGTACCAATAGTGTAATTGCTAAGTACACATAAATTTGAAGAATTTATGTGATTTTGTTAATTTATGCCCAAAATTCCTATCTCGGGCTATAAGTGTCACCCAGAATCCCTATCTCGCGCTATAACTGTCAAAAGGCTCGCAAACCCTTTCTCTTCGAGAAGGGTGGCACCTTGTATGCGCGAGTACATAGTGCACTTAGCCTACTTCTTTTAAGATATTTATACACGTTACCTACATTTACTATAAGGGATATGTTACGTAAGCACTACCTTCAGCACTGCAGTGGGGCCAATCTGCCCTCTGTCAACAGGATGGCTAAAAAGGTCTGTTTGAATGTTCAAAAGGACACTCTGTAGACACACTGATTTTGTTTTAAATTAATCTCAAAAATAATTGTTTGTTTGTTTTTTGGACTGATTTGCTTGTGTTTAGTTGGCGATTGACGAGCTGAACCTGAACGTTTTATAGAAAATTCGACTGAAATCTTCACACTGCCTATTTTTTTGAAAATTGGGCACATCTAGGGTCCTTTAGGGGATGTCCAGGGGGCCCAGTTTGGTACTGCTCATTTGCTACTTGTTAGATCCGTCACTGGTCGAGATAAGAACTTTGTCAGCGACTCTGAAAATTTTCAGGGGACAGCTATATGAGAATGAAAATATTAATTTTGATATTTCAGCGGAAAAAATGTTTAAACAGCCTAGTTCCAAAAGATAGCATTTTTTTTGGATGGCAATAAAAACCTAAAAACCTAAATATAAGAGATGATTTTGCCAATTTTTTACCTCTCATTCTAGAACTGCCTATTTATTCGACGGATAGCTTCAATGTCCTCCTTCTTCCCGAAACATTATTTAAATGATGTCTAGGTTCTTGTTTTATGTCCACTATATAATTATATTGCAAATAAGTAATTCTATAAACATGTAAAAAAATAGAAAAAATTGAGCTCAACAGGCATCAAGCAATACTCGTTTTATTGCACTTGTTCGCCAAGTCACTTACATATTTTCAAAAATTACCGTTCGCTAAACGATATGCCCTTGCAATTGGCAATTTTCTCCCCTGGTTGCCTTCCTCCAAGTGATTTTCACTAATAGCTCGGCGTAATAAAAAATGCGACGCTGAACGTGTTGATTAATTGGATATGGTACGTGATCAGTGATTAGACGACATCGCAGGTCGCAGTCGCACTTTTATGAAGCGGTATCATCGTGTTACGATTCTATTACTTACACAGAAGAGGGAGAGATCCATAGAAACCAGTTACGTAACAGAAAACAAATTTTTTCTCTCACCTGGTCGTTCACAACGTTTGCACACCTGCGTTTATAACGTTTCGCTTATAGATACTTACCTATGGTACTCAGATTTACCCAGGTAAATCGTACTTATAGCACAAAGTGCTAGCTGCTACCTTATTAACATACCTAAACGGTGCAGATTTTTTTTTCGCATCGTCGGTACCTTACCTACTCGTATTTCAGTAATAATTATTTCAAGCGTATTCCAAAGTTGAAATTAAAACCCATTCATCGGACGTGTAACATGTTGTTATTCTGTATACGAAGGAAAATAAAGAAAGTAAAACGTGTCCACCTATCAGCACAATACTTTTTTTTTTTTTTTTTGAAAACGTACGAGTAAGAAGTGAGAAAAAAATAATTAGGTTTTAAAAAAATCATTAGTATAAATACTTGACCTAGTTGAACGTGTCGATTCTTTAAATGTTCATGCTCACGTTGCACCCCCACGTGTAAAAATGACACACGTCTAACCATCGGACACGATTAATTAATACATTTACTTCGTTTTTTTTTTTTACGTGTCGGGCGCACGTCGTCGTGGATAAATGTTTACCACTTTGCTTGCCTGGGCCATGGGTATGGTATGGACTGGGTTTGCACTTTGAAATAGCCGTCGAAGATGTTGTTTTACTTGAATGTGATTCCATTGAACTAGTTCCAGATGAACACGATTCAAAGAAAGGTTTCGCGATTGATGAAAAATCATTTAACTTGGGATATTAATACCTGCGGCGATGTTACATATACTTTTATTTTATTTTCCAATCGATATAGGTATATGCTATGTAGATGTTGATAGATGCTAGGTACCTGTCTGCACTCAGACATGTATCATATGTACTTATTGATGTAGTAGGTACTAGGTAGCTTTATTGTTGTAAAAAAAAAAAAATACTTGCTCTAACAATACATATGTATTTCAGCATGATTTTATGTTACTCGTTTGAACTTCTCAACAAAAAATTGAAAGAAATGTTGCTAGGTATTGTCACCATGAAATATATTTTTTTTAATATCATAATTTCTAAATTTTTAGTTTCTTTTGAGCCAAATGATGCAAACATTTGACAGACGGCAGATTGGCCCCACTGCCGAAGGTAGTGCTGACGTAACATATCCCTTATAGTAAATGTAGGTAACATGTATAAATATCTTAAAAGAAGTAGGCTAAGTACACTATGTACTCGCGCATACAAGGCGGCACCCTTCTCAAAGAGAAAGGGTTCGCGAGCCGCTAGGAAAGGGCTTGCGAGCCCTTGACAGTTATAGCTCAAGATAGGGATTCTTGGTGACATTTATAGCCTGAGATAAGAATTTTGGGCATAGATTAACAAAATCACATGAATTCTTCAAATTTATGTGTACTTAGCAATTACACTATTGGTACCCCACTAATAGGGGTGGAGACTTGACCATCTCAAGTCTCTTTATAATACCGGTCTTCGCGCTAAAAGAAGCAGAACGTTTTTGTCTCTTGTCTCGGCTATTCACGGTGGTTGGTTCTTTAGCAGGACGTTGATAAAATTTATGCCATGGGAGTGCCTCTTATGAGGAGACCATGGCAAAGTTCTTTTGTTTTCTCCATCTCTCTTGATTGTAAACAGCCTGTAGAATTTTAGATTAATCAAACATATTTTCGATTAATAACTAGTGTACCTTTTTGGTATTTTGGGATGCACCCGGGCATCACTGAAATATGCAAAGTGTTAAAATGGATCTCTTTTAGTTAAGTTCCATCGATCACCTTGGTATTAGGTAGGCACCCAAAAGAGATGGAAAACATGTACAGTTTGTCGTTAGTGGTAAGATACACTTATTTTATTAAATTACGAACCATTCGCATAGATTCCGAGCAAGGTGTCATAATCTATGATGACTAATTTTTATGTTGTTTTCTCGTGTAAATATTACCAAAATTACATATTTTCGCATATCCTATCTTTCACAGGTATTTAGGGTAAAATCTCAAGTCAGATTATTGTTTTGATTTTTATGATCTACGCCAACACACGCATGGCTAGATCATCTTAAACTAAATTTATTCGTTTCATACTTTCTACTAAAATTAGAGAATATTACGTATGTCGATGAATTTGTGTGTAAAATATAAATGAATCGGTGGGTACGGAAAGGGGCTAAGTCACATTTTCGCATTTTTCAGGAATAACAAAAAACTGATTTATTTGAAAATCAAAAATTTTTGGTAAACATGTTTAAGGTCATTGAAAGAGGACCCCAAGACACAATTTTTAGCACTGTTTAGAAAAAAAAATATTCACGTGCGCCGGCGCTGTTGCTGCCTAAACAAATGGGACTTAGACCCTTTCTGCACCCAATCGACAAAATTTCTTTTGAAATTACTCGGGCACGAATAGGGCTTGATTCTACATCTAAGTACATCATTTAGACTGCTATCTCGTTTAAATTGACCCAAAACCCCTTTAGTTCTAAGACTTTTTGCCGAAGTTGTTAATTTTTTCATCATTTTTCAGTTCAGAGATTAACTTAAATTTCAAAAAATGGTCTTCTCAAAAATGTTAGTTATTTTTCAAGGAATTTAAAAAATTTTACAAAAAAGTCATAAATGCGGATCCGCCCTTTTTCTGCGCCCAAATACCACTTTCCCGGCAGTTTTGTGGAAATCTGACATCACCAGTCGATCCGCCGTACTTTGAAACCCCTATATCGGTGAAAAAAAAAATTTCCAAAAATGTGACTTGCTCCCTTTCTGCACCCACCGATTCAAATATACCTTGTAAATAGAGCAGAGTCTTATTTATTAGGTATCTTCTTTAAATGATGTATAGGGCAGAATAGTCAAACTACACCCTTCTGAGCTATCTAGGTATTGGCAAACATTCCCCGCCTATGGAATATTTCTATCTTCCCGCAATGGTATTAATTATTATCACTAGGGCTCGGCATTATGTGTATGTGAGTAAAAAGGCCGAAATATGCATTAAATATGCGACCCTTTTTACCCCAAATATGGCCAAAATATGAGTTTTTGTTAAAATATGTAAAAAATAATTATGTAACTTTGATATGGGTGTCATTTTGTAGCTGTCCGAAAACCGAGTTCAAAATTGTTGTACAAATTTTACTCCGAATTAAAACACCAAAGAAAAATGAAAAAAACAACAAAAATTCAAATTTGTAGAGAAAAAAATTTCAATTTTTTGCTAACATTATTTTTAAATTTTTTTTCTAATATGAATTTTTTACAAGATTAAAAACGTAAAATGACCGTTTTCTCAATTTGGCAAAATATGTGAAAATATGTGTGAAAAATGTGTGAAAAATACTCAAAATATGTAAAAAAGTACGTTTTTCCCCAAAATATGTAAAATATGTAAAATGAAGTTGGGCTCAAAATGGAGGGATTTTCCTGAAACGTAAAATGCTTTCATTACTTTTAGAATCCAAGATCGCCTGCAAAATATGCATATGCATATTATGCCGAGCCCTAATTATCACCTATACCACCTATAGTAGGGAGGCCGTCCCCCCCCCATAACACATTTTCTTACTGTCTGCAAATTGAAGAAGTTACATCCATTTGTGAGCAAAAATTTACCAACTTTGGAAAATTCGCCTAAAATGAGCAAATGTTTGGACCATTTAAGTGACTTCACTAACTCTGTGTATCTATTTCAGTGGACGAACAAAAAAAGTTATTATGACAAAAATTGCCAATCTTAATATTTTTTTTATTTTTTTCATTTCTATTCATTTTTTAATTAATGAAGAATTGAGAGAATATTCCTGACGATTCAAAATTTCAAGAATAGAATGATTAGAAAATAATACAAAAATAAATAAATAAATAAATAAATAAATAAATAAATAAAAATAGAAAAGTTTACTTTAAATACCTACCTTATGTTCTTAAAAACCAATTAAAACCAAAGAATAAAATTAAAGATATTCCAATTGATTAAAAAGTAGAATGTATTAGAAAATTTTGAAACGATTCGCGTAAAAAATTGAAAATGAATAAGTAGTACTTTGTAAAAGATTAATACATACATATTTTAGTGAGCTACAAAAAAACTGCAGCATTATTAGTTTTGAAAAAAATGAAAATAGGCTCGAAAAAAAAGAAAAGGGGGAAAAATTGAGCAAACAATGCAGAGTATAAGTTACTTAATTGTAATAGATGAATAAATTCAGTTCAGAACGATAATGAATTTGATGTTTATAGGCATAGGCGTAGCTGGACATTTCCAGTAGGGTGTGCCAGTTTTTCATGTGCGATAAGGTGGCGAGGGGGGGGGGGGTTCAAATTTTAAAAATTTTTAATCCTGCATTTCTTTATTGATTATTTGTGAACAATTCAACATACTTAGAGGATGTATCACGTCATTTTGCCGGCAAAAATTGTAATTTTGCCAACAATAATTAAAATTTGAACGTGCTGTGTTAAAGAAAAATTGAAAAGCTATAGTAAATCTGTCCAGAAAAAATAAAAAATTTGCATTTTTTCATGTGCTTTGAGCATTATGAGTAACTTCCTATTTCTAGAATTTTTCTGTTTAGTTTTCATATTCCTAAAATTTTTAAAAGCAGTATTTTGAATGCCCGAGCGAAGCGAGGGCAAAAGTTTTCGAAAACTTGTGATTTGAAAAATAAAACAACATCAATCTTAATGAATCAATTCGGTTTTTCGGATTTTAACATTTTTCAAATTCAATCATAGGTTTCTTGAAATTGTAACTTTGCAGAAGAGAACCAAATTGGCTCGAGCGAAGCGAGGACAAAAGCTTGGAAAATTTGATGGTTGGATAAGTAGGTATCTAAGTACATAGAACATCAATTTTAATGTAAGATTTCGATTTTTCAGATTTATAATTTTGATGTGAAAAGTCAGTTTTTCACTAGGTACTAACTTTTTAAAATTTCGAATAAGAATATTGAGGAACAGAAAATACTCGTAGGTACCAATTTAGCCCGAGCAAAGCGAGGGCAAGAACTTTTGAAAAAAATGAGAATTTTGAGGGCAGATCGGTGATTTTGTCGGCAAATTAAGAATTTTGCCTTCAAATTGACGTCAGTAATTTATCAAACTTTTCAGAATTTTTTTTTCAAAAAAGGAACTATTTTGGAAAAAGTAGGTGGTGCCAAGGCACACCCGGCACCCCCCGCAGCTACGCCCATGTTTATAGGTCTTTTTTTTTTTTTATTCATCCCCATCACTGAAACACAATACACCTATCAAAAGTTGAAAAATTTCTTAATTTCAAGAGACAAATAATACCTATACTCGTGTAAATTTTTGCACCGATATTTTTATTCCATACAAAAACAACCATCAATCTAAGTATGTGACTTGTATTTTACGTGTTGGAATAAAAACATTAAGACGAGCAATCGCATGAATAATCGATTCTTCGATCAACGATCTGCGTAAAAAAGTAAAATTCCACTCACTATTAGGGCTAGGTTACTGGAAGTATTCCACATCCACATATCTATCTCTGAAAAATACCTAAGTCGGGACGCAGGCACAGATATACCATATACCTCTACCTAGTACCTACCTGCTCATACATTGTTGAGTGGAAACAGTTACGCGTGGTTTGATTACAATTTTCCGTCAAGTGGTTAAGTTAGGATAGGTCAGAGACGATGCTTAGGTAATAATGTGACGCTCGGCTAGTTTGAAAGTGAGATGATAGAACACAATATATTATTGTTGGTAATTCCGCGCAGTTACCTACCTATCTATTATGTGAACCCGGCTTGTACCTACACAAAATACTACACTAGATACGGGCTCGACTGCAATGTGTGTAAAGGTAGATGTAAAGTACCAAAAGTTATCCAGTAAACTCATCATTGATTTACATTTTCACTTTGGTTCATTCTATGTACCTACATTCTCAATTTCGGAGAGAAGGCTTAAGAGGACTGATTGGTGAACTACTTGCATTTCGAAAACTCGATATTTGAATTAATGACTCGTATTTCCTCAATTATAACGTCGGGATTACCCATTCTTTCGAAAATTTGCGTTATTACGTAGGTTTTACTGGTAGTTACAAGTTTTAGGCATTTTTCAAATTTTTATCGAGGTGGATAGGTCGAATGGTACTTAGGTAACACTTCGATCTGACACTGAGAAAGTGAAACGACACACTTGATGATGGGAATACCCCACACGAGGAGGACAGAGAGAAAACAGAACCTATTAAGCCTACGTGAAGAATGCTAGGTACATTTTTACTTGAAAATAAGTTTTATTTTACATGGTTTCTTTTTCGAAATGAAATTTCAAAACTTGGTAATTTTGTAAAGTTAAGTTTGAAATGATTAAAAAAAAAAATGTTCCAATGAGTTAAAAATTGTCAAATTTGGTCTATTCTATTCCCCACCTTATGCTGCAGTACAAGTCACATTCAACAATTGATAGAGTCGAAAGATATTGAGAAATACTCGTAGCTGGTTACTCAACTTCCTCCTTCATTCGCGCATTTTATCTCATCATCAATCAAACGGTTATTTTATCGATCAATATCGATGTGATCAATCACCTATGGATATGGGATGGATTGCCAAAGCAACGAAACAAAATACGACAACAATGAACATAACATAACCAGCGAACTCTGCAAACGATCTACCATCGTAATAAATCATTTTTCGATTCCTCGTTCATTGTTTAATATTAATAATTTTTATAATCGGAAGATACGAAAAAAAGTTACTAGAAAGTATAAGAGCACCTGAGAATTGGAGAATAGAAGGTAGGTACCTAGCGATGAAAACTTACAACTCCACCAGATTTGAAATTAAAAAAACTGACCATTACGTCAAGTTCCAACTCGTGTCCCTCAGTCCCTGTCCTGTGAAGAGTAAGTAAAGTCACATCGATTAGAACAAAATGATTTTTAATCGTCAATTATCTTGGCGACTCGTGCATAGGTGAAAAGATTACTTATTACCTATACAGAAAAATTATTTATTATCGTTCGGCCTCCCGTTGCGTAACTTAATGAAACTCTACAGTAGGTATATGACATAGACGCCATATACCTATGCCTCTCCGTCACCACTATTCGCTAGTCTCCTCTCTGCCTAGAAGTATTTGTACTATATACGAGATCGTTCTCGCAGAAGGACGAGAAGCCAGCGCCATGTCATTGCACCGTCCAGTGTCCGAGCGTCGCGAGCATTACTCTACGCAGATTTTTTTATACATTATGGCGAAACCTTGAAACAAGATAAAGCCATTTTTACTCACGCCGCAGACTAAATATACTTACGTACAGCATCAATCGACTTCGGCACATATCACCGGATTTTATCCGTTTTGCCTTCACAGCCTCCTCACCGCCCTATCAGGTGCATTTGATGGATGCTCAAGCTTTATGCAGGTTTTTCACTGAGAAGAAAATTTTATGATGGTTTATCTTTAAATCTCCATTTATGTCTTCCCCATTCGATCTGTGAGATTCCTTAGTACAATTTATTCTCGCATACTTTTAATGCTAAATTTTCAAGAAGAAAAAGATCAACGTGATTGATTCCAGTGTTTAGGGTCCAAACAACTGTGTGATTAACATAATTTGAACTTGAAGTGATTAAAATCAGGAGTTAAAAATCTGATTACTTTTTCTACATACGAAGGAACCACTCGATCACTCCTTCCCCAATTTTAATGGCTTTTGCTTTGTCACACCCCAGCATAAGAACCCTTACAATGGAAGTAGGTCAACCCAACATGCACAAAATAGAGAGAATCCTAAAATACTTACACCATCAGACGAAATTTCTGGTGCTAAATTCATTTTTCGTTTTTGAGTGAATTTTTGAAAATTTCAACTTGGGCAAAAAATGAGGAAAAATCAAAATTTCATCCAATTGACCTATTAAGAACCTTAAATTTGGTTTATATCCTATTTTCGACCTCTCAAGTCGATTGATGATGAATTTGAACCGTTCTGGAGCCCAGGCCCGTAGCCAGAATCTGGCTGTAGCTGGAGCGAAGGAAATATTCAGCTGGGGCAGCACTTTTTGAGGCTCGAACATCTGTGAAACATACCCCCCCCCTTTAACCCCCTCAACCAACCGTTATTTCAAACCAATTTTTTAAAAAAATGAACAGAATGAGTGTGTATATTGCAGAAAAAGATTATACATAATGTGTAATGCTGGGGTTGAGTCTAATACAGCACAGCTGTAATCTGTGCGATTTACTGTGAAACTCTTGTAATAATTCTTTGGCTGTGACTGTTTCTGTTTAAATTTTGTCAGGAGGTAAAATAGTCAAATTTGACTCGCGTCCAAACAACATTAAAAAAAATATATCATTCAAATTTTTAGAGAAATGTTAAGCCAAAAAACGCACTTTTCACCTGAAAAAACTTTACTTCTCGAAACAAACTTTTGCCCTCACTCAGGGCTCGTACTTGGTCACTTTTCAAGAAACTAAGTTACTAAATTGGGTTACTTTTTCGATAAGTAGCTTTGGTTTTCCAAATTATTATTTTTTTTTTTAATTTCAAAAACTCAATTTTTGCATTTATCTCGATGAGAAAAAAATGCTAGTAATATCCATAAGTGAATAATTTGAGAAAGTTGACCTACTTATACATAGGTACACTTTTATCGCCAAAAATAGCTCAAAATTTCACCTTTTGTCAACATTTTCAAAAATATCCTCGTTTCTTGCCAAAAATTGTTACTTTTTGGTAAAAAAAATTCAAGAAATATCCATTTCCCTTTCTAAAAATTACCTAATAATTCCCCTGTTTTGCTTGAAAAAAATGTCAATGACCAAAATGTCTCCCATTTTCAACCGAAAATTGCGAAAAAAATAATCATTTTTTTGGCCTATGATTGCCAAAAATTTGTGGTTTTCCTCAAAAATAGTCAATCTTGCTTTTTGCTAAGATTGTCAAAATTCTCGGTTTTTCGCAAAAAATTATAAAAATTTTTATTCTTTCTTAAAAATTGTCCATAAGTCTTCCCTATTACTGAAAATTTTAGCTTTTTCGAAGTGTAAAAGTCTCAATTTTTTATGTAAAATTGCCATAAATTGCACAAAGTGAAAGTCTCACTTTTCAAAAAAAATTGCAAAAAGATGTACTGGATTTCTAATCCTCACAAATTACTAATTTTTACTCAAATTATCAAATTTTTGATTTAAAATTTAGTGAACGCATCGAGCGAGCCATCGAGCTATCAAATGCAATTCATGCTACTGTAGCCATTTCATGAACATAACCATAATTTTACATTGTTGAGTTTTTGGTTTTTTGCACTTCCTAATTTTTTTTTCTGATTTTGCTGGTAGGGGCAAACGTACTTTTTTTTTTGATTTTTGCTACCTGGGGCAAACAGCCTTTCTAGCCGGGGCATTGCCCCGGCTGCCCCTACGCTGGCTACGGGCCTGCTGGAGCCTCCAGCGCATCATTCGATCGATTCAGGCACAAATTCTCAAAATCGTTTTGAGCCATGTTTAAATTCAAAATTTTCTCAAGCGATCACTTTTTCATGGTAGGTATCTAACAGAATTTTTTTTTGAAAAAAATCACTACTTTCTCACTATACTTTTTTCACTACCTTTCTTCAACCAATTTTTTTTAAATAGCTCTCTACTCGACCCCTCCCCCCTCCCACACACAAAATTAACAAATAAATCAAATTTTTCACAAGAAAATTTTCAAAAAAAATCACCCTGTATTTTGAAAAAAAAATGACACTCAAGTTAATTTGGACGGTTTTTAGACCACTTTTTAGAAAATCTTAAATTTCTAAAAAATACTCGAAGGCTCCACAACAGTCTGAAACCACCTCTAATGGACTCAGCATAATATTAAAAATGGGGTACTAAGTAAATTTCATTTCAACAACTCAATTGAGTAAAATGTTGTGAAAATTTCAATTTTCAAAAATCTGCAAAAGGGTGCTCCAAAAATACCACTTAAAATGGTTCGAAACCGTTTCCAATTGATTTCGATGGTCAAAAACAGGGCACACGCCCAATTTCAGCTTTCTTGGTCTATTTGGTAAAATTTTGGTTTTTTTTCTCATTTTGGACCCAAGTTTATAATTTTTCAAAAAATCATTAAAAATCAAAATAGTTTGTGAATTCAAACATCTGGTCTACTGTTTCCAAATTCGTATACAAAAAATCAGACCACCTCGATATTCAAACCTGAAGGACAAATTACATCAGCTGATTTTCAAATTCCGTGATTTTAGATTTTTTTTTTTTTGATTTGTCATTCAAAATAAAAGGAAGCAGGAGAAGTTACTTACGTAAATTTTCTTATAAGAATTATAAAATTACATACTTTCTTGAGTATTCAATTATTCATACGCGAGTTCATACTCTATCATTTTTGGAAGGAAATTTGTATTACCTGAAACAAAAAAAAATTAAGGTGGATTAGTTATAAAGTTATTGATTAATCAACAGACGTATGAAATACTTAATAATGGTCGAAGGCCAAAGTAAAAATTTTGACGATCTCGACGTTTAATAAAGAGTTAGAAATGAATATTCACAAAGAAATTATCATAAAAATTGTAAAATTAATTGTGAAAATCACTCAAATAAGTAAGTATATCAAAAATTGATAGACCATCAGAAAACGACCAAAACTTGAGAAAATGTCTCATTTTGCATGGTAAAATTTTGCACAGACTGCTGAAGTGCTTGGATTATTGAAGAATACCAAGAATTAATAGGAAATTCTCAAAATTGAATGTTGATTTGTTAAAACTGCAAAAAGTGTCATAAAATTCGCAACATTACAACCCCCCCCCCCCAATCCATAATTGAAAATTTGCAGAAGTTGAATTCATGCTATCTAACGGATTTTTTTTTTTTTTTTTTTTTTGAGAAAATCACTGCTTTTTCTCAACTAAATTTTTAGAAAGCTCTCCACACGACCCCCCTTCCCTCTACACACCCAAAAAATTAACAAAATCAAATTTTCCTGTGGAAAATTTTCAAAAAAATTGAAATTGGAAGAAAATTTTTTCTTTACTTCTTTTTTGACCACATAATTATTCACTACTTTTTCACTACTTTCACTACCCATTTTTAAAATCACTACTTTCACTACTTGTTAGATACCTTGTTTTTGAAAAAAAAAATGAAAAAATTAGAACCCATTAAAATCTCTAGAACGGTTTAAAACCATGATCAATCGACCCGAGACAGAAAAAGGTCAAAAATAGGCTACCTGCAACAAAAAAATTTAGCTTTCTTCCTGATTGTAAACAATGAATTTTTCATTTTTTTCATTTTTTTTTTTCAAAAATAATCACAGGAGAAAATTTTGGATTTGAACCCGCACGAAAAGATTTTGAAAATATGTGCCCAAATTAATTGAATGGGTCACAAAGATGGTAAATACGAGTTTGTTGGTGCTGAACTTCATCTTCGCCCTTTTTAGAGTGTTTTTCCCAAACCTGTAGAATCCGAAGATCCACTGAAGGTTCCAGAACGACTGGAAACCTTGAGCAATCGATTCGGCAGGTTCAAAATAGGGAACAAATTAAATTCCAGCTTTCTAGGTCAATTGAATGGAATTCTGATTTTCTTTCCCATTTTTGGCCCTAATTCAAATTTTCAAAAATTCGCCAAAAAATCATAAACTGAATTTTGGCTTCTGAAATTTTGCCTAGAAGCGTATTTTTTAGTCCTCCATCGATTCTCTTTTGTCCATATCAAAATTTTTTGTGCTGTTTAGGATACTCAACTTGTTAATAGTTCCCTAAAAAAATGCGACTGGTCAGATGGAAAACCAAGGACATCACGAGGTATTAATTTTCAAAATTGAATGTGCAACCAACCTTCTTCAAAATTGGTCAGAATGAAATCTGAAACTCAACCTCAACTGGATGAATGAAAATATTCATTTTCAGATGAATTTCCTGCTTGAGACAATAGGTATGGGAAGTAGGTACATACAAAATGCATCTGCATCAAAATCCACCCACTCTCGAAGGATAAATTAACCAAGACTATGCATTTTAATCGATTTTAAACCCTAAATTATCAACGTTCTTCATCATCGACACATCGAGAGACATCTTGTTTTAAAATCTCGATACAATCAAATCGCTTTAGTCAAACCGGTAATTATGCATGATTTAATTATCTCATCGCGCACGCTGTCGCTTGTATAGGCATAATTACACGGTGTTATTATTTTTCATCTGAATTCGCCAAGCCACTTCGTCACATCTGATGTCAGAACTATTTTCAATTTACCACCTTTTTTTCCTCTTCTTCTCTTCATAATACACAGTGCCTGCCTATTTAACGTACATTAGCAGCGAGTAAGTATTATTAATCCTTATAACAATGAAATACCTCTTAATGTAATATGATGACCTTAGAGTCCATAGAGTACAATCTCATATGCGCGTTCCAAGGGTGTAAACAGGTGGTTTCAATCATTTACGCTAATTACTATGTAATTTATTCTCTTTCTTTTCATTTTTCTTGCAATTTTTTTTCATCAAATTTCTAAATACCGTTAGGTAGGTATATCTAGGTATCGTACTCGTAAGTGGAAAAAATATATCAAACTTGTAAGAGGTGTTATAGGTATAGGTGCTTAATATAAATCGGATAAACTCGTATAAGTACAATACGAATAAATTTGTTCGCCTCCATGCATAACAATACCTACTACAGATTTCCTATACACAAGGTTACTTATATTAATAATCTTTGGCACTGGGATTTTTCAAATAACTAAGCCGGTAATAAATTTGTACATATAGAAATTTCATATTCACGAGAAGAAATTTTTAGTTCATTTTTTTTTGCATCGTTCAGCTAGCCTTGATTCAAATCTTAAACCTTTTTTTTTTTTTATTATTGTTTTTCGTGAAGTAATTGAGCGTAGTTCAATGCTAAGACATCGTCGTCGTGTAACGAAACTCGCTGTGTATTAAGACAAAGATGGTTCAACATTCTTAGCATTATTGGCAAGGTGAACATGGTCCTGGTTGGATCGAAAGAAATCATATTCTTTATAGGTGAAATTTTTTCAATAAAAACGATTTGATTTAAACGAAAGAAAGAAGATTTAACGCGTATTATAAGATTTAAAAAAGAATTATAGGTACCTATGTTCGAAAACAAACAGACTAGCCAATGTTGACTCAGGTGACAATGACGTCAGCATTGAGGAATATTCCAGAAATTTTGCTCGTATCGTTTTTCTCCATAGATGATTTATTGACCATATTCGGGGAAATTTTTTTGTGGCCTTAATGAAATTCACGATTTTTCTGCAAATAACGAGTGAGTAATTTTGACTGAATTTGGAGAAGCTCCCAAAAACGTTTAATTTTTGCGATAACTTATGTACTTACATATTAGAATGCATTTTTTCATGTTTATGGACGAGTTTGTTTGGTTGTAGAAGTTGACTCAATCATTCTTGAATTTTTTTTATCGATGTAGCCGACTGGCATCGTAATTAAATGGGGGGGGGGGGGGGTGTCACCAAAAAAAGGACCTTAGAATTACCTGTTTCTAATATGAACGCAGGGTGCCTTATTTCTCTTCCAACTAAAAATTGTTTTTGGTTTATTCCCGCTCCCACCTGCACCTGAAGTTGTTACTTTGGATGAGAAACTTTTCACTCCCCCCCCTCAGTGAAAAATAAGTGGTGCTAGTGAGCCCTTAATTTCACAAAATATGAAAAAATTGTAAGTAGGTATCACTGACAAAATTTTCTAGATCTCTCATTTATACCCAGGCTTGTAGGGCAGCTCAGGTTTTGCGGTTGCTCCAAAATCAAGGTAGGTACATATTTGTTTGGAGCTTTCAAGCAGTCTGGTCCGGTCATTTTGTTCAATTTTTTTTTGTCTTTGTAGGTCGATCTGGTCCGGTCCTGACTGGTAATTTTATCCTGGTCATGGGCCAGCCCAGGTCCAAAAAACTGTCTTCATTTTTCAGAAAGAAAAAAATTTCTAACACATTAGATGAGTTGAGAAATGGGATTTTACTCGTAGAATAGTAAAACTTCAAAAGAAATTGAATCATAATGGAAATTTTATCAAAATAGCCATCTAAATTGGCATTAAAAATTTGAAAAACTCGACGTAACAGTAACTGGAGTCCAAACCACGGTCATTGGTCTGATTTGTTAGAAGGGTCTTTGGTCTAGGTCTGTTCCTGGTGTTTTTTCTGAAGAGGGTCACCCATTTGGTTAATATTGATGTAAATTTGTTTTAGAGGAGTCAGGTCTGGTCGCAGTCCTGTCCTCTCGGTCTTTATGACATTTTTGGGTCTGGTTCTCTGGTTGCTGTCAGTGTCATCAGCCCAGTTTTTCAGTCTGGTCTGACAAGCCTGTTTATACCTTCCTACTTGTGAAAAAATTTATGACCCTCTACAGTTGTCGGGTTTCATGAGAAAAATTTCTCCAACCATGTAAGTACAAATAAACTGTGCCAGGAAGCCCCCTCCCTGAAACCTGTAAAATTGACATTTGTATATATTAGAGGGGTTTTGCGATAAGGTCCCCCTTGTGGTGATATTTTGATTTTTTCAGGAGAGAGAAAACATCGAATCGCTTCCATTTTTTCAATTTTTTTTTCAATTTTTGGGTGCAGTGTTGTCTTGTGCATAGGTTGGATGGGAAATTTTGACAAAATTCGTTCATCATCACCTGATATCCGTGATTTAGAAAAGGGACCTTGTGGTGAACCGCCAAATTTACACAACATTACAGACTACCCAGCAAAAAAATACTGAGAAATTTGGACTCGCCATGAAATTTTACATAAGTACCTAACAACAATAAAATAATTTTTCCATCGAAATTTTTTTTTCCTAGGTATTCAAAAATTAGTGATGGGATATTATCGATATTTCAGGATATCGATATCGTCAAAATATCGGAGGTTTCATATCGATAATATCGATATATATTGGATGTTTTTGACGTTCATAAAAAGACCATAAAACAGCTGATTTTTTGATGAAAAGAGAAACTGAGTCATCTCTAAGCTGTTTCTATTCCTTACTTTTTGCTTTTTCAGTATCTAGCTACCTATTTGGCGCTTTTTAAAATAATGATGACATTGATGATGTAATGTCAACATTTCATCATTCTACAGATATGGCCCACGGCTACCATTAATAGCTGTGATAATCACTATTTTACACTAAAAGAGTCTGAAAATGCTCAAAAAGAGCAAAAAAACACCTCGCACAATTTATTTACAGGATTTTTGCATAATTTTTAAAAATTTTCCGATAATCGATTATCGGATTTAAAATATCGATGTATATCGACGGCGGCAAATATCGATATACCTATATCAATAAATATCGATAATATCCCACCACTATCAAAAATACGCTTGGTGGCGTAGTGGGCTGAGCCACGGCTTTCTGAACAAGAGGTCTTGCGTTCAAATCCCGCTAGAGACACAGGCGTTAACATGTAATGTATACATTGTAGTGCATTTAACATCATTACACGTTAAGCTCCGAGTACCAGAACAGCAGAGGCAACAGAAATGCACGCAATCTGTTGCCGGTATCAAAAAGCTGTAACTGGTTGAGCAACTATAGGTAGCGGTGATTACAGAACTCAGGGTTGTAAAAACCCAGCTAGTGATGTATGAGCTACCTTGTAGATAGTGTAGAAAGCAATGGGAAACTACTACATGAAAGCTCAAAACAACGTCAATTCCCGAGAATAATCACAGTGGCAATAGGAATTCGCCTCACCCTGTGAGGGTACCACATCAATGCAATTTCCAATGCCCTGTAAAGGACAAGGAACCACGATGACGACGAATCAAAAATAAATAAAAACTTTGTTTTTGATTTCCCAAAAATGTGAGTTTTTGAGTATTCATGTTAAAATAATTTTTAAAAGGAGAAATTGATGAGATAGGCGAAATCTGATTGCACCATTCGATTTCTCATGAAAAAGTAAATCGAAATTGCCAATAAAAAAAAAACATCGAATCACCACAAGGACCCATATCGCAAAATGCCTCTCATATACATTTTGTAAAGGTTATAAATGTGTTACATTTATAAAATAGGCAGGTAAGCAAACACAATATTGACATTGACCATGCTCATCTCCTCTGCTACAGAAGTAATGAGGAGAGGAAGCTTCGGAAATATGGCTTTAACAGCGGTTGAGTCCAACAGCCTACTCACACTGGAGGAAGTCAACTAAGACTAAGACATCACTCTCACACACTGTGTCAGCCAAGACCTCAGAATGTCTACTGGGATAGCAAGGGTTCATCCACTACTTTGGAGGTAGAGAGATGCTGCTGACCCAACCACACAATGTGGGGGAAGTGGCTACTATAAAGCGTAAAATTGAAGGAATAGTGAGCCGGGGTTACTACAGAATTTTCTGCATCATCACAAAAATCCACTACTAGGATAAACCAACATATAAGAACTTCTCCCTTGGCATCCAAATTGTTCTTCTCTTCAAACAAGATGATATTTTAAAATGTTCACTGAAATTTTAAACGCTATAATTCTGAAAAATTGGTAGACATAGGTGTGAATGTAAATTTCAAGCATCAAATTTTACATCAACATGTCGACATTGCATGTCAAGGTATCAGAAATAATGAGAAAATTTCAAAAATGTTTACTAACCTGGCTTATTTACAGACAGAAAATTCCTACTAAATAACTAATTGATCAGTTTTCTAACATTATATTGAAAAAAAACATGGTCGATGCAAATGTCAATGTCGACAATTGTAGTGCGGGCACAGAGGAAAGTTTTTTTTTTCTAGAAAAGGAGATTACCTATTTAGAAAAATTTTAATGTAGAAATCAATGAATTTTGATAAATTGATTTTTTTTTAAATTTTTCATGGGGGGGGGAGTGTTTTTTAATTACAGGCATAGGGGTAACGGCCCAGTTTTTTTTACCCTCTCTAGTTTTTTTTACCTCCCAAGAACTTTTTGAAAAATAAGCCACCAAAGTCACGAATTGATTCGAAAACCATATTAACATGTTTTGTGCGTCTTTTGGAACACAGTGCCCTTGAAAAGCTGAATTTTCCATTCAATGTTCATGGTTCAGGAGACTTTGAAAAATGTGATGTGAGTTTTGGTCGATTTTCTTAACAAAATTTTAAGAAAGTGTGTTTTGATTTTAAGGATTGGACGAGCTAATTTTCACCAAAATGAGTTCGCGAGTACATCGTTGAATTCTACACACTCTGGTCTATTAGATGAGCTAGTTATTTTTCATCAAATTTGTTTTCTAAAATTTTTTAGAGGGGGTAAAAGAATAGGGAACGATTTGAGCCCTGTTTTCTATTTTTTTTACCGGGTAAAAAAATAGAAAATCCATATTAAATTTTTGTTCTCTAATTTTTTTACCCCCCTCAGTTTTCAGAATTTTTGCTCGTTGGCGACCGTTTAAAGGCGTGATATAAATCTTATTCATTTTTAGGGAAGTATTTGAATGTACTGCTCTGAACTTTTGTAAATAATATTGTCCAAAAAACACTTGCTACAGTTGATTACATCAATGTAAACAATCAACCAAATAAAATGAATAAATGAATGATGCCCCTCTAATGTAGGTTTTCTATGAAAGCAAACAAAACAAAAATGGGTATCAAATTGAAGACCTTGAGTATATAGCATTAACATGAAAACAGAAAATTGGAGCAGGAACTTTCACAGTAATTTTTCACCACCTAAGTATATCCGCAAAAAATTCCCAAAAAGTAGTTTCTTGTGAAAAACAATGTGTTCATCTGGTGGTCCAGGAATTTTAGAGTCCAAGAATACGTGTATTAAATTTTTTTGTTGAAAATTTGCACAAATAATCTTTACAAATTCTCAATTTTATTCTCAATCATGTTTTCAAGCAATGAATACACTAATGATAACGGAAAGGGCACTTTTTGGCATGATTAATTAATAATTTGTTACGAAACGTTGAATCAGTGTTGTTAACACTGAAAACACAGAAAAAATTGGGGGGTAAAAAAAATAGCGAATGGGGGTAAACGAAATAGCGAACGGGGGTAAAAAAAATTGCGAACTCGTTTTTTTGCAAAAAATATTTTTTTTGGCGAACCTAATGAAAATAAACTTTTGGCAAACACTAAATCTTGTCAACGAATGTTTGCGGATTTCAATGCACTTTTCAGTTTTTCTCTAGCTTCATTAGGTCAAAAGAAATTTCAAGATATGTTCTTAGGGGGGTAAAAATATAGGGCCGTTACCCCTAAGTACCTATTTTTTCCCCCAGGGAAACCATGAAAGTAAGGATTTGAAAAAAGACTTTTTAAGGACCAAAATTGAAAACAAATATTAAGTCATTATAAACATGACCGGTTACCTATGTTATGATTATGATGCCTCTGCAGAGAGGAGGATGAAGGGGAGGAGGTTCAATTTCTACCACCCTTTTTTGAGATGTACGTACGTATGAGTAAGTATGAAATTATAAACCACCTTTAATCAACTTTCGAAAATAAACAGGAAGATGAAGAAGCTATAATACTTGGCTCTGAATTCCATTTTCTTACACATGCTGGTATTCTAGACACAATTATGCAAGATTTATCTATCCTTTAGCAGACAGTTTTTCACGGTAGAAAGCTCTCGGTGAGAAATACTAGACTATAAAAAAAGACGATCTCGTCTTATAAATACTAATAGGTCTACATCTACATCTAACGTACCTATAGTTACTTGTATTATTCGCACATTTACACGTGGTTACTACTTAATGCTCACCAGTAGTATAAGGTAGGTAAGTTTGTTTTGCGAGACTCCTGACTCGTGTAGGTGAAAATTTGTAAACACTCGATACAGGTAGGTAGCTAGGTACATACTTATATTCGAACTGATTCATGCATCAATAATACCATAAAGAAACACCTTAACAACAAACATCAAACAGTTTTCCTTACGGGTATTAAACTGTGCGGTGATTTATCGAATGACAATCGTTGCAGTAGCTATTAGGTATAATATGTTAAAAGTTTATAGCAAGGTGTACGTAGTCGTATAGTTATTGGCTATACTATTTATGTGTACGATTGGTTATATCCGGTTTACTCGTATGCAGCAGATTAGATTTACCAATAAACATAAAACAAACCCAATTTATGACCTTTCTTCAATTCTTTAAAGGGATACCTAAATGATGAATCCCATAGTCATAGGTACGCGCGATATTGACCTTGCACCGTTACATAAGTTCTCAGTGTCGTCTGCCATAAGTGGCCGAATATTATGTACCAATCAACAGGTGTATCGAGAGTTGAGGGAGAGGTAGAGGGTATGTGATAAAACGCAGAGGTGTTATAAACCGGAACTTACCAACTTATACTGCTGTTATGCGATGAAGGAGAAATAAAAAATATGCGTATTAAAGGTGCAGATTTTCGCAATTTTAGGCGATTTTGTAATTTTTGTAGACGTTCATAGGCTGTACAATGAGATCGCGATTTGTGTGAATCGCGTACTGTGTATGATCAGGTCAAGGATAGAGGAAGATTTTATTCGATATCCCTAGAAATAAGGCTACTTTTTTTTAAACGTTACAAAGTATTCTATAGTATACAAAATACATTAACCTATACCTAGGTATTCGAATTTTTTCAAATTATTTTACTGCATACCTATTCCTTCGTTTTTAGAATTTTTCGAGTGTATGTACATTTCCAAATACATATCTATACGTGCCAGAAAAATATTTCTCAATTTTTTAATACATACTTAAATTTACTTATCGGATAGGAATTTCAGGAAAACATCAAAATTACTTCAATTTCTAAAATCTTTCAACCTTTTACAATTTTTTCAACTTTGAAACTTCCCTTATTTTAAATTTTTATTTCATTTTATACATTTTTTTCATTTATTTTTTTTATTTCTCAATTTTGCTTCATTTTTTAGTTTTTTTATGTTTCTTACGTTTAAAAATCATTTTTCATTTTCTTAACATTTTTGTTTAGCTCAATTTTTAAATTTTTTTCTCTCACAATTTCCTTTAATTGTAAACTTTTTTGGATTTTTTGGTTTTTTATTTTTTCAAGATTTGTTCAACCTGTTTTTTAAATTTTTTTAAGCATTGAATTTGTGCTCATATTGAACCAGTTTTTCACATTTATACAGACACATTTTCTGCTCTAAAACATTTGAATGATGAGCAAAAATTTGAAAAAATCCAACATACTCGTCCATGGAACTCACTTTACGTTACGATGCCCTCCCCACCTACCCCCTCTCACCGCTAATTTCCATCTCAAGTGCCGAAACGGTCAATTTTGGGTAAAATTCAGACCCCCCCCCACAATGATGTGTAGAGTACGTAGTCTTAATATTTTACATTTTATCCGGGTCACTTTTCATACCTATAGGCAGCAACGTTGCCAAATAGTTTCGAAATTATTTAATTACTGTATTCACTGTGTAAGCTATAAGCTATAAGGTTCGCAACTTTTTCCCATTGTTTATGGAAACGCGTACCGGAGACGAGAGTCTTTGTGTGAGATGCGGCTGCTAACATTAATTAGTATTGTTTCCGTCTCTCGAGAGTAGTCTGCATATACGAATACGAGTCAAGTTTAGTTGATGAAGAAGTGAAGTACCTACATAGAAGATTGTCTTATAGATAGGTTACCTACGACTTGTATCGATCTATTGATTAGTACATCGACCGGAGATTAATAGGTACCGGTTTTCTATTTCTTTTTTACGATTTTCTAAATTTCAATTCCTCTTTGAAACGGATTTGCAAGGGATAATTCGGTGAATGACCACAAAACATTTCAATGTTTCATCGGTCAAAAAAAATATGGCTACAGTCAGGCAAACCGCAAAATCGCATAATAAAACGGTAGGTAGCTTTTCGTCTCGAATATTCGCACTGACAATCAGATGGATGGGACGGACGCAGGTCTACAAGAAGTACCATCATCATAGAATATATTTTGCATAACGAGAGAGTATCCTCCGCAATATGTACCGTTTTTTGCGCACACCTTTTAATTACGGCATCACGGCGTATAGGATGTGGGTGCTGTAGATGTAATATTACATTACTTTAAACTGGTTTCCATTCAGTTGTCGACAATGTTACTCGCGTGTATTCGGTTCGAGGCAGAACAACGAGTATTTGCCAAATGAAATTATATTCATGTCCGAGTGTACTAATATAAATGATACTAAGGTATAGTCTACTCGTAAGTCTGTGTATGAGACGATGACGACGACGACCGACCATCAAGTACCTAGATATAGGTATGGGTAATATATAAACGAAACAATGCAGATGAGATTACCTACACCCAAAAGTGGTTATGTGTGTGGGGGTCGAAACATGCATAAAATACGAAGATTGAACGAATACACATTCTTGTAAACTCATGTGGTATTATAAGTTATACGGTGGTCGTTTGGAGGGATTCCTTTGGAATTCTATGCACCTTCGAAAGAATTAAAACTGTTTCTTGATCGTCAATCTTCAAGCTTTAAGATAATAACAGGATAAGTTTCTATAACGGCCCATATTTTTTACCCCCTCCCGATTTTGTGAAAAATAAACCACCAAAGTCATAAATCAATTTGAAAACCATGTACTCACATTTTTTATGCATCTTTTAGAACACGAATAATGCCTCATGAGAAGCTTCATTCTCCATTCAATGTTCAATGTTCAATGCTCATGGTTCAGAAGACTTTATGAAATCTAATAGGTAAGCTTAGGAATTTTTGGTGATTTTTTTGAAATAATTTTCAAAAAGTGCATTTTAATTTCAAGAATTGGACGCACTAATTTCCATCAAAATGAATGTTCGTGATTACATCGTGGAATACTGCACACTCTGGTCTACAAGATGAGCTAATTACGAGCATTTTTCATCAAAACTGTTTGGTAGAAATTTCAAGAGGGGTAGAAAAAATAAGGAACTATTCTAGCCCAGTTTTCCATTTTTTTACCATCCCTCCCGCTGACGACTGTTTAAAGGTATGATATCAATTTTATTTAATTTTGGATTTTTTGAAAAGTGGGTATTTCAATATATGTATGGCCTTGAACTTTTGCGAATAATATAGCGTCCAAAAAACACTAGCAACAGTTGATATATAATTATGTACATACATCAATGTAAACAATCGTCCAAAAACATTGAATAAATGTTTGATACTCCCCCCTCCTCAAACATAGATTTTTTTATGGAAGTAAAAGTAACTCGTTTTCTATACGTCTACTAAATTTCTTCGACGAAAATTCGATTATATAGGTGATCTTTATATGTAAATTCTCAATTTGATTTTTCTATCGTTTTCAAGCAATGAACACACCAATACTAACTCAGAGGCATTTTTTGGCGTGATTAATTAATAATTTTTGAGAAATCTTCGAATTATGTTTTTACAATTTTAATGATTAATGATAGCACAGCAAAAAAGGGCGGGGGGTTGAAAATTAGATGAGGAGGAGTAAAAATAATATCGAACTCATTTTCTTGTAATTAATAATTTTTTCGGCCAACCTAATCAATTGCAAATACCGAATCTTGTTAAGAAGTGTACGCTGATTTCAACAAGCTTTTTAGGTGTTCTCTTGCTTCATTAGATCAAAAGTTTTTCAAAAAATATTCCTAAGGTGGTAAAAAAGAATAGGGTCATTACCCCTACCTACTGTGTGAAATCGAGTAGGTAACAAACATGAAATTTCCAATCTGATTAGGTACCTATTTCATTTCACTAATAGGTAGGTATTGTCTTTTTTCCTTACTCATATATTTGTCGTGAAAATGAAGCATTTCAACTCAACAACTCACCATTATTTACGAGTAAATCAATCGCTCAGGGAAAAATGACGGGTTCTGAATTCTGATCAGGTCTGATTAAATCTGAACAGATCTAATTCGATTACCTAAATCTGGTTAAAAAATTAAATTCAGGAAATATCCCGATCAAGATCAGATCTGATCATAATACATAAAACAGGAACGAAACTGAAGTTTTTGTTTGAGGAGGAGGAGGAGGAGGGGGGGGATTTGCAGACTGTTATGAGAAATAAATACCTACCAATTTTGCCGAATAAAACGAAAGTTGAGGAAACAATTCTGCCAGTTGACATCATAGGCAGGTACCTAGGTCTTCTTATAGCTATCACGACTTATTTTCCTTGTTCAATTTTCAGAAGCCTCAAACATGGAATTGAGCTTTCAAAAATTGGTATTTTGATAGGGGAAAACACAATGTTTTTTATGTGCAGAGTTTGATTTTTTTGGTTTCAAAATTTTAGAATTTGAATGATGATTTTTTTAGAAATTCTAATGTTTAAAAAAAAGCAAACAGCGAACAAAGAGCAAGAGCTTTCGAAAATTCGTATTTTTATAGGTGACAGAGCATACCTAATTTTCTTCATGTGAGGAGTTCGACTTCTTTGGATTAAAAATCTTAGAAACCGGCCCGCGAACGAAATGAGGGCAAAAGCTTTCGAAAATTCGTATTTTGATAGGTGAAAGAGCTTTCAAATCAAATCAAATCATTTATTGCAGGCAGTAGGCAGCTTTAGCTGTATTTACAATGTCAATAAACTAGATATTAATTTTAACAAATTAACATAGTACTACTGGAGGGGGAAAAAAGTGAATTGAAAATACAGATAGGTAATTAAATTATACAAAGTGTTCAGAAATACTCTTTTGTGAGATATGTTTGAAATGAGGGGAAAAAAGGGAAAAAACAGAAAACCACAAAAAAGAAAAAAAAACAAAAAAAATTAAAACAACAGAAAGAAAAAAAACAACAGATTATAAGATACAGCTCATGAAAACACAGTAAAATACCCATTTGGTGAGAACAATAGTGAGTTTGAAATGAAATACTTATCATAAAAAATAGTAATTTTTGTATATGAGGAGTTCGGTTCTTTTCGTATCAAAATTTTAGAATTTGAATGAGAGCTTTTCAGAAATTCCAACTTTGAAAAAGAAAAGCAAACTCAGCTCGAACAAATTGAGGGCAAAAGCTTTCGAAAATTTGAGTTTTGAGAAGTAAAAAAACGTTTATTTTTCAAGTGAGGAGTTTATTTTTTAATTTAAAAGTTTTTTGAGTGTGAATAATAGATTTTCAGGAAGTTTGATTTTAAAGTTGGTTATTGGGTCAATTTCTCCATATTTGGCATTTTTGAAAATTATAAATACCTACCTACATATTTAGCCCGAGCGAAGCGAAGGCAAAATCTGAAAATGTGTAATTCAAGTTCTAAAAAAGTCAAATAATAGCAATGTTTATCAAGTGTAAATAGTTTTTTTTTGACGAGTTTGTCAACATTTGTCAGCATTATCAAAATTTGACGACTTTTTCAAAAATTTGACCCCTCTTCAGTTTCGTCTCAGCCAATTGTCATAATAGTCTACAATCCACGGAGCAAAAAGTACGTTAGAAATCGATTTTACTGAAATTTTTTGCTTACTAAAAAAATTATCCGGCAAAATGTAGAAGGGACCCGCGAAAACCCAAAACACATGATTTCAATATTTCAAAATTGCACAATAGGGGGCTGGAGCCTCAAAGGGGTGTATTTATGAACGTGGGCGCTACCAAAAAAATGAAACGTAGTCGTGAAGGGTGTCACCGCCAGATACCAAATATGTGTTTTGTTCTGCTGGAAATTAGCACAAACGGATTTTATGGCACTTTAAATGCAGTTTTTATGCATTTTTATGCATTTTTGATGGTTAAATCGTTCTGTAGTCATAAGTATGCGCGGCTACCAAAAAATTTTTGTGAAACTGGTTCGAAAAGATTATTTCCAACCGAACTGAAAAAAATGGCTGAAAAATACCTGCACAATGACGAGTAATGGCGCAGAGAAGTGGTTGAGAGGTTACCCCCACCCCAAAATTTAGTTTGACATTTTTTCTCCCGAAGTACTCGTGCGACCTATCAAAATGTATTAAAATTTCGCGTAGAATACGATTATACCATTAATTTTTAATTTCAACCCTTCTGTGCCTCTCTCCCCCGCCCTAAATTGTAGTTCGACAATTTTTTTTATGAATAATCCCATGCAACCTATCAAAATGCATCAAAATTTTGCATAAAATCTGAATATACCACTAATTTTGAATTTTAACCCTTGTGTGCCCCCTCCCCACCGAAAAGTGTACTTTGACAGCTTTTTTGCGAATACTCGCATGCGACTCATCAAAATACACTAAAATTTTGCGTAGAATCCGAATATAACATCAGTTTTGAATTTTAACCATTGTGTGCCCTTGCCCACCCTACAGTGCTCTTTGACAAATTTTTTGTGAATACTCACGTGTGACCCATTAAAATGCACTAAAATTTCGCATAGAATCCGAATATGTCATTAATTTTTAATTTCTACTTTTTTATGCCCCTCTCCTCATCCAATGTTGTTTTTAAGATGATAAATAATATTTTAAAAGTTTATGACAAAATAAAAATGAAAATTGTGCAACCGAATACTTATTCTTACTAATTATTGCACAGTAACCAAATATTATTACTATCTAGAAACTAAAATTTACAAGGGAACCTCTTGAGGTGCCACACTCCGATTTGAACGGGACCGCGATTTTCGGAAAGAGCATAGTGTAAAACCCCCAAAACCAAATTTTCAGCTGCCCAAGTTCATTTTTCGATTACCACTCTTGGGGTGTCACTCCCAAAATTGGCTCGAATGTAGATAAACTCGTTAAACAGATTGAGTTTAATACACAACTCGATTTTGGCTGCCCAACTGCATATTCACGCCTTCTGGAGCAAATTCAAAATTCTGGAGAAATTGAAAAATCGCGCTGGAGGCTCCAGAATGGCTGGAAATTGTGAAATTTTGATTTGGGGGGTTAGTTACGGACAAAATACAGCGATTCGCGTGAATTTCAAAAATTTCCACATAAACGGGAATCTTTTGATTTTTTGGATTTTTCAACTTTGAAAAAATCTGGTCAAAAAGCCACTTTTGAAGTGTCACTCAAAATCAGCTCAAATGTGGATAAACTCGTTGAACAGGTCGAGTGTAATATACAACTCGATTTTTAGCTGTCCAACTTCATGTTCACGCCTTCTGGAGCAAATTCAAAATTCTGGAGAAATTGAAAAATCGCGCTGGAGGCTCCAGAATGGCTGGAAATGGTGAAATTTGGATTTCGGTAATTAATACTACTTTTGGGACTTATTTGGACCATTTTTATTGATCAAGTACGTACTTTTTTTAAAAAAAAGCATAAATCGCCAAAAACAGTCAATTTTGAATTTTAAAAAATTCGCCAAAAATCGAAAAATGAACTTGCGCAGCTGAAAATTTGGTTTTGGGGGTTTTACACTATGCTCTTCCCAAAAATCGCGGTCCCGTTGAAATCGGAGAGTGACATCTCAAGAGGTTCCCTTGTTAGTCGAAATCACTGTCTGTGTAATCATCGCTCATGGATTCTGTGTTTAAACATGACGTGCAATTACATAGAATACATTTGTTGTCATTTTTTTTACAAGAACAGCGATGGTTTCACGTTAAAGTAAGAATTAAAAAAGAAATATGTACCTACAATTGATAATTTTAGTGTATTTTGATGGGTCGCATGCGAGTATTCGCAAAAAAGTTATCAAAGTACACTTTTCGGTGGGGGAGGGGGCACACAAGGGTTAAAATTCAAAATGATAAAACATCAAACAAGTAATGAGGTTTTTTCTTGCAAACAGAGATCATTCAAAAGAATTTGAGAAATTTTCAACTTTGGAGGCTATTATATGTATGTTTCCAACATTGAATTTGCCTACCTACAGATATTAATTTTTTTTCTTTTTCTATGTTTTTCAACTTTGGGGGCTTCATATAAGGACATCAACACAATTTAGAGGAGCAAGGGAGGGGTTTTCTTTAAAATGTGGTTATTTGAAATTACTCTGCCTAGAAATGAAACATTTTCAAAAAAATTGTGCCTACAAGATATCAATTTTTAATTTTTGTTGTTGATTTTTTCGACTTCGAGAGACTTTACATAAGGGAACCCACATCGTTTAGGAGACCAGGGGAAGGTTCATCTTGAAAATGTCCTTATTTAGAAAGATTCAGCCTATTGAAAAATTTTCACAAAATTTCTAAAAACATCTATTTTTATCTCGTTTTAATTTTTCCAAATTTGGAGAGCTCCATACAAGAGAGCCAACATCATTTGAGGGGTCCAACAATGGTTTTTTCTTGAAAAGGGGATCATGTAGAACAATTCTAATATGGAAATGAGGTATTTTGGAAACATTTTCCCTAATTTTGATTATTCTCATTTTTTTTCATTTTTTCAATTTCGAGAGTTGCTCTTTAATATTTGTGTAGGTGAGTACCTACTTAGTTTAATCAAGTACAGTTATATTTAATTTATATTGAACTTGGAACACTATACCTGCGGAAGATCAAAAATAAACACATTTTTGAAAGCTCGTCGAACGATTGAACATAAAGAGTTCTTAGGGAAAAAGATAAAACACCAGTTACTGGTAACCTAGTTAATTAGAAAACAACCATTCATCAAACCCAACGTGACAATTGTCACGCTGATGATGGATCAATAATACAAACACGCGAATCGACTTTTTAACGATCGTTGATGGCTGATTTTTACAAAACAAATTTGCATCATCTTCGCAACTGATCACAAATTAATGACTCAATTACAAAGAAATACGATTTTTGTAGAATTTTTTCCAAATGTACTTACAATACTTACACGAATCGCAATCACTAATTCCATAAACATTCGGTCGTTAATTTTGCAAGCAATGAATTTCCATTTACTCTACCATTCGTACAGTACATTAAAAAAATAGATCTACACGAGCAATGATCCATAAGTTTAAAAACACTCGTCACGTTTTATATTTTACACACATATTTCTGATAATAATAGTGAAAAAAAAAGGTCAAATCTTCATCGACTCAAAACACCAAAAGGTCACGGTTAACGCGAGTATGGAATTAATACACGTTTGAGATATACCTATACCTATTTCTTAAGAGAGAGAGAGATTTTGAAACAGGTATAACACAACTGATTTCCAATAATCATTGAATTCCATTACCCCGAGAGAGTTTTTTATCATTATCTAAGTATTTTTACTGTCAAAAATTTCGAAAATTATAATAAAAAATTGATTTGTTTACCTGTCGAGTACGATGCGATAAGTAACAAAAGTAAAATTCCAATATAGATGAATGATCGAGCACGTAAACTGAACCGGACATTTTGCACTATCATAGCTAAATTTAATCAAATCGATGTAACCGAATCACTTAACAATCGAAATCGATCCATCGGACGTAAACCGAATATGAACGAAGGAGTTGAACACGTTTGAATCGGTTCTAGACGCGAGATAACTGGCTCAAACTTGGAAGAACTTCGGCGGCGTAACGGCACATCTGGAAAGAGAAAGTGGCACTCTATCGGCCAACACGAGAAACTATTCGCTGACTAGTGAAAGTTTTTCCAAGTGTGCAAAAATTTTATTTTAGTCGTTGAGGTACATATTTTAAACGTCGAGTTGGAGTGTTCTTTTTTTTTTTACTCTTCTCGTTTATTTAGAGCCCTTGATCGCATTTATACGTCATCGTTAATCCAAAATACGAGCGATGAGAATGCTTATAATATGGAATTTATGGATGCAATATTTTATGGGAAGATTTGCATTTGTTTTTCAATTTGTTTGTGGACTTGGGTAATTTTGAAGTGGTTAGTTGGGGTGAAAAATCCAAAAAAATGACCATCCCCTCTCCCCTTCCCCTACATTTCTGTATTAATTTTCTCTTCAACGGTGAAGAACATTATACCTAAGTATGTACTATTACGAATAAACGAAATTAAAATACGATGGCTATTTTTTTCAATTATTGAAATTGGCGAAAACGAAGAAAAAATTGGCACCACTGCATCCCAAAATGTTTCATCTGCAGTTTCATTAATGATTTTTTTAATATGTATTTTGGCATAGGTAATTAATACGAAATATTCATATCAAGAAAAAATTTTCAAAACACGAATTTATCCAAAAATTAGAGGTTTGTAAATTTCAGGGCTGACACTGAAATCCAAAATTTTGGTATAGTGAATGCAAAAATTTGGGAAGAAAAAATTTTCAAAGCACGAATTTATTCAAAAATGAACGATTTACAAAATTTCAACCCTTTAGTAGAACCCAAAAAGAGATGCAAAATCTCAAGTAAGTAGGTACTATATAATTTAAACCGGACCATTTTTTCCAAAACAGGCTGTGTAGCGAAAGGAGCGAAAAAACTACGATTTTTTTGGAAAATGATTTCTCTTTGAGGGTTCAAATCTCCCGTTTAGAAGCACCTCTGGAGCTAAAAATTTTTGTTGGGTAACTTTCAACTCAAAATGAAGGGTTCTGCTGTAATTGGTCAAAATCCGGCGACTTTTTTTGTATTTGAGATGCACCCTACCCTACTAAATGCACTTTAAACCAGATCTTGAGAAAAATAAGTCGACGGATCTCGATCAAATTCAGTGGAGACTTTTATTCTGAGTTAAAAGTAGTAGATATGAAAAAAGTTCAAGCTTCGAAAGTGCCCATTAGAAGGGAGATATTTATCACTGAGTCATCAAAGGAGGGAGCATTTTCGAAAAAATCGTCGTTTTTTCGCGTATGATCTCTTCTTGAAAGAGTGAGACAGTTCCAAAAGACAGTATTCAGGATTTTGCATCGATCTAGGGTATTGCCATCAAAATTCAAGGCCACTTTTTGGGTTCTACCGAGCTGTTAAAAAATACACGAATTGTTTACCTATTTTTGAGTACGCAAATTTGTGTTTTGAAAATATTTTCTTCTCAAATATTTCGCATTGTCAATTTCAAAAAACTAAAAAAATTGAAGGGGAGGGGGTGAAGACCGCAGAACTAACAAAAAAGTCTGAAATCAGCCATTAGATATTTCCTATATTTTATGAGCTCAAAAACGAAGGAAAAAACACTCAATTTTTTTTTAAATTTTGACCCTAACCTACCACTCTAGAAAATTTGGAAAAAAAAGCCAAAAATAGTATAGGTAGTGGTCGATATTCTGGCGAAAAAATTTAGCCTGTGCGACTTTTCATTTTGGTGCAATTGCAGTTTGAAATTTTCTTTCGAGATTTGTGGGTAGAAACCAGTGGAAAAAATTTGAAAAAAATCCATGGATTGGTCCCCAGTCCCTCTGCACACCTCATAGAGTGCAAAACTTCTGGTCAATATAGTGAAGAATAGTAATTTTTTGCACGTAAAGCACACTTTTTTGGTTTGAATGAAGGGGGGGGGGAGATGAAAAAGAATAATGACTATAAACATGGCGTATGTCCCTCCCCCACTCCTACTACAGTTCTAGTCACGTTAGTTCATTTTAGTCCATTTCACCCCTACCTACCTGTTTGTTTTTAGACAGTTTTCTTTTTGTTAAAAAATATAGACGCTTTTGTTAATCCGAAAAATATGACATCGAAGAAGAAGAAAAAAAAGTAAAACAAGGCCGAGTAAATTCAGTACTAAGTTAAGATACTTACATAGGTAGGTACTTTTTAACAACAAAAGAGTCAAAAGTGGGTAGTCCTTGGCCAAGATTTTAGTTTCTTTAAATTATCCGTTGAAACGCGATTTTCTTCGGTATTCGGATATAATTTGTGTACCGGCAATAACGTCAACGAATGCTTATTTTTAACGAATTAATGTACTTATAATCTAACGTCTAATAGGTAGATCGAATGATCGATTCTTCTTTTTTTTAGATCGATTTCTGATTGTTTTTCAGTGCGTACACGAGTATAGGTAAAGCGTAGGTGTTATGGTGACTGTATAATGACATGGTCGATGAATTACCGAAGGACTTGTCGAGATTCTATTTGATGAAGCATACTTTTTGAAAAGAACAGAAGAAAAATACCGTTGTTTGATGGCAAAATTAATCCGAAAATCGTAAAAAAAAAATTAAATGGCATATAAATCGAAGTTGTGTAACATGATACAATAAATTCCCTTAGATTCAAAATCAGCTGACCTACATAAGTATAAAAATAATTGATAAAAAAGTCACATTTTGAAAAAAATTAATAAATTTCAGAAAATTATTGCTACAATAAGATTATATCAATGTTAATCACGTGTATCTATAGGTACAATAAACAAAAATTGTCTAGATAAGTACATATTTACATTTCATTAACATAAAAAAAGTAAGTATACATAGCTTGGGAACTCATCAGAAAATCTTTAAAATTAACAAATGAGGCTTAAAAATAATCGAAAATTAAGAAATTGAAATATACTGTACTTAAGTGAGTTCAGTATTGTAGAGTTTAAACGAATTATCATTTTTTATTCGAAATAAATTAAATTAAAACGAGCAAATAAATAATGCGATATATTTATTTAATTTTCTTTGACATGTACTTAGGACTATCTATATAGGTATCGATAGATGGCGTTAAAGGGTGTATAATTCAGAGCATAAAATAAAAAATTGTCACTGGGTGGCAGTAGCCATAATTTTTCAACATCTGGGTGGCACCTATATGTTATGTTTTGCCATTGGTAATGATTCCACCTTAACCCTGGTTCCTGGACTTGAAACGCGGGCATACACAGTGAATTTTTTTCGGTTTATACCTTTACAAGTGTATAAACCTTCATCTGCCAGCTGACGTGAGTGCATAAATGTAAATTAGATTGAAAGAAACTTACACCGTGAAAAATTCTAAAAGTCATATTTAGTTTACATACTTCGCTATTCGGACAACTCAATACTCCATTCCTTTTGATCCTGGTCGATGTACATTTACTAGGAACAGGTTTGTCATCCCGATACCACGTTATCTCCGGGATAGGTTCACCATAAACGGAACAAGTGATATTAAAAGTCTCGTCTTCTAACACAATCATAATAGACACAGGCTCAGACCGCTCATAATCAATTTGCCAGCTTATCAGATTTGAAACGAAAATTGCACTTAGGTATACTTATTTATGAATAATTCTGTAGAATATCAGGCAGTGAATATAGGTATTAAATGCTTACTATGTACAATCAGCTTCATCCGTTTTATCGTAACAGTCGATTTTTCCATCGCAACGGAAACTTATGGGAATACATGCTTTAGTTTCATGACCGTTGCATTGGAATTCATTAGATCCACAAGGTCGATCTGAATAATTGAAATCGTAATCAAATGTGTTACATCTGCTGTACTTTACTCAAAAAAAAAAAAAAAAAAAATCAAATGGGTAGGTATAGGTACGTACAAGTATAAAAATGAACTATCTACGAGTTCAGCAATGAGCAAATACTGCAGGAGGTAAATATAAAAAGCACGTGGGTTAGAAAAAAGATGATGGATAAATAATACCTATTAGATACTTATAAGTAGATAGGTAGGTAATTGTTGTAGTTTCTCACCGCAACCTAGTTCATCTTCGTCATTAGGACAGTCTCCTATTCTATCACATACATGACGTCCGCGAATGGACGCACCATTTTCGCATGTAAACCCTGGAACAAAAATACAAAATGCTTAAACAGCGGAATAGTGCAGTAAAATCTATTCTTTTTTTAATTCCCAGTTTTTTACTTTGCTTAAAGCTGATAGTAAGTCCTATAATCTTCTATACCTGCGTATATTTATGTAATGTAGGTAGATATACTTACGTGTCTCCACAAACATGACCAAAGATCCTTCATCTGCCGTCGTCATAACTTGACAAAATTGCATGCAAAAGACCTTAAATGAAAAATTATTCTGTAATACATACTACAAAAGTTACGATCAAAATGATTAAAATATAAAAAAATGAAACCCGCGCTTGATCATATTTGTAAAATATCAGGCACGATTTTCCAAAACGGTCTCGGTCCATTTTTCAGAGTTTTCTGGGAGGATAAAAACCTTATACAAATTTATTTTCCATAAGTATACCTAATTCCGGCGAATTTACCTATCACTAAAACACTTATTTGACAATTGATTTTGTGTTTCATTGGCAACGTTGTATTGACCGCATTTTGGAGTATTGCGGTGCCTCTCAAAAAAAAAAAAAATATTTAGGCAAATAAACTTACTGATAGTACAACCACGAAAATCGCCGTACCCTTTCTCAACGAACACCAAGTACAACAATACTTCACTTTAAACATTTTTATTGCTGGTAGGTATACCAATGGAAATCAAATATTATTTTTTATTGGAATCCAAACAGAAAGTTCGTAGGTATCTAATTCTGTAGTGCACAAATCTATACGGACTCGCGTGTACATAATATAAGTGCATAAATAAATGATTATAGTTAGGTACAGAGTCGTAATCAAATCAAAACCATAGGAAAGATGAGACATCTATTTGGGTTTAATCTGTCAACGCAAATTGCAAATCACGTGCATATAAATATGGGTGTACTTTACGACGCTGTTTTTCCAAGCACACGTGCACAGGAAATCGTGAATCACTTGATGCTGATAACAGACGGTTTTATCAAGGGATTATAGCGATTTTTGCCACTTTTTATGATAATTTCCGAATTTTTCTACTGATAAACGATTTCCCGGTAGCGGATGATAATTAATATTATTACGAAAAATCAAATATGAAGTGTTTTGGTGCATATCAGAATTAATGATTATTGTTTTTCACAACCTATTTAATGGGCTTAATAGCTCGAATTTCATGCTGAAACGTAGATATAGGTAGTCAGTTAATTTTTTGACAAACGCTATTCCTACCTGAAATGGCTGTTAACTAGTATTTGCACTTTTCGTAAATCGTTTTGAGCTTTTCTTTTATGCATCGATTGCGCATTTGGAAAGCCGGAGGGGGGGGGGTTTCCAACTTCTCCAATGTTTTACATTGATTATGCGAAAACATCGAAATATTTTTCCTGAAACTGGAGAAATATTTTGGAACGCAATGGAGCCAATTTTTACGTCATTATGAAAAATTTCAAAAAATCTAAAATTTCACAAGTTTTCGGTTTTTTTTATGAATTTTTGAAATTGGCCATACCCATAATGATCCAAAAATAAAGTCAAAAGTCAAGAGATACGCTAGTTACAATTTAACAACTGACTAGTGACAACGGTGACAAAAGTAATCCTTTTCGTGAAAAAATCAAGCATCAAAATTCAAATTAGAGTTTTGTGTTTTGAACTGCTTAAATTAAAATTTAATGAAAATCATTTATTATTAAGATGATGATGAAATAAAAATTTTTCATTTTCTATTTTCTCATTCTAATTATTTTTATTAAATTTCCCGTTTCCGTAGCCTAAATAAAATAAATAATGGTAAATCAATAATTCAATTTGTGATTTTGTGACTTTGTGGGTAGTTGAGTTGATTTTCAATTTCAATAATAAGATATTCTCATTTCTCACTTCACACTTCACAGTTTATTTTTTGGATTGTCTCATTAGTCATTTTTCAAAATTTCTTAAGAATTTCTACATTATTTCACTCAATTAATTTTTAAATATAAATTTTATTATAATTATTCGCAAATTATTTTTTTTGTAGCAGTATATTTTAATTTTTATTTTTCTTCAAAAAAAAAAGAGGCGAGTACGTCAATGCGACAAAACGACGATATCATAATGATTACTGCGACTAGACGATTGCGAAAGAACAAACACACCAACACGAAACACGATAACATTATCAGTTATCAAGAAAAACCGAAGTGAAAACGTAAAAAAATACTATGAACTTTTGCACTTTTTAACCAAAGTTTCGCTTTTGATTTTGCAAAATGGGACTAGCGGATGTTGATTATTTCGGCTTTGCCTATGCCGTAGCCGTAGCAGCCGGAGGTATTGTCGGGTATGTCAAAGCTGGTACGTGTCCATCATTACTTTTTTAATGAATAACATTCAATCTTGATCTTAACGCCATCGTACAAAGTTCTCATGGCCTTACGATGAACAAAAGGAAAGCATTCGCAGCGGTCATCGATACCTACAATTCGTCCATCTTGGGTTACAATGTTTTAAAGCTAAATTTGTCTACTGTTCGAATTCTCTGGTAAAGAAACACCGGGACTGGCGTGTCCGTTCCAAATAAATCAGAATACTACGTACTGATCTGAACGTCATCGACAGCATTACGAACCTCTCACTATAGTGATGGAAAACTGAAACTGAAAAAAAAACTGATCTCGAAGTACTTCATTTTTTCTAAAAATTTTCAAAATATTTCAAGTTACATGGCTACAAGCTTGTATGAACTTTATAAATCTACTTATTAGCATTCGTAAAAATGATATTTACAAGCATATTTTAATCTACTAATGTGTTTCAACTTTCAGGTAGTATTCCCAGTTTAGGAGCTGGACTGGTTTTTGGATCGATATTAGGTTACGGAGCATACAGAGTAACTCAAAATCCTCACGATATTTACTTATCTTTGGGTACCAGTTTGGTTTTAGGAGGTATAATGGGTGTGAGGTATTACAATTCATCAAAATTCATGCCCGCTGGATTAATCGCACTTTTAAGGTTAATAAATGAATAATTGATTATCTATTTGCATTAGTAATTTTAATTTTAATTTCAATTTCCTCGTAACTAGTTCTTCAAAGCATATTGTAATGCGTGATTTTGTTTCTTTCTCTTTCAGCTTAGCTATGGTAATCAAATTATCATACCGAGGAATTTCGGATTTGGTTGAGAATCAGAAACATAATTAATAAGAATTTTTTCTTTGGTCTTTTGTGTAACAGGTTCTGAAAATACTTTTCGTTTCTTAATTTTATAAAGTGTCGCTGGAATTTTAAACTGCTATTTTATACGATGGATTTTTCTATCACAAACCAAAAAGTTGGGAGTAGCATCACTTTGTTTTCTAAGTGTAGTTTTTATCATTATTTTAATTTTTTATAATAATCAGGTAGTAAAATTTTATTTCTTAGTAGGTACATACTGTACGTTGTAATGCAGAGATTACTTCGGTTTATTTTCGACGAGTTATCTGAAATGTTTATTTCGTATAATTTTTCCATATCTAACTAGGATATAATAATAGCACGATCTAACGAGATGGGTAAATTTACAATACTTTAAATTGTACATAATAATTCTAATTTACATTTTCTAATTCTTTTACATCACCTCGAAGACTGAACACTTATTTCTCATGAACTCGGAAGCATTTTATAGAAAATAAATTCTTAAATTTATACAAACCCAACTCAGGTATTTTTGTTATTACAGTTTTACCCATTTCTATACATTTTTTACCAACCGTAGATTATCTTTGTATTTAATATAAAAATCACATTGTACCTACAATGGTAAAAAAAATACATTTTATACAAATTAATTTTAGTTTATTATTATCAACGTTAATTTACACATTAAGAAAACTGGTAGAATTTTGCTACAAAATGGTACAATTCTTTCGAAAAATTTGAGACGTTTTGGAAAATTCTCCAAAACTTGGAAATGTTGCTAAAAAGCAGAAATTCTTGTCATTTTTAAAAAAGCGAAAAGTTTTGAAAATTTTGACCATGTGACTATTTTGTTAAAAGATTACTTTCTGAGAATTTTGACGATTTTTACAAAAATGGACACTTTTTGGCCACTTTGCCAAAAATTAACACTTTTTGATACTCTTTTTAAAAAAAATTTTCCCCTAGAAATTGAAACTTTTTGACAATTTCTTCGAAAATTGACTCTTGTTAACTTGGAACACATATTTGACAAAAAAAAAAAAAAAATACAAAAAATATAAAAAAATGAAAAAAAAAATACCTGAATACATAAATAAAAAGTTGAAAAAATAAAAAAAAATAAAACAAAACAATTGAAAAAATCAGAATTTCATAAAATGCAATAAGTTTGAAAAACCCAGATAACTTTTATTTGGCAGTTTTGGAACAAAAAAATAATTTTCGAAAAAATTAAGGCGAAAATGAATTTTTTTGGATGTTTGAAATGGGGTGGGGGTACAAAAAATTATGAACTCCCTCTGTATTTCCAAGAATTAGCATGCCCCAAAAAGTGAGTGACAAAAGTCCGTTTGATATCATAGATAGTCCATTCACCTTACATGCTATAACCTTATTCTATCTACAACTACGTAAGATACTCACCTCAAATTGCATTGAAATTAAATAAGGCATTGTACGTAGGTATGTACTTAGATAACATATTGACTGGTAGTATAACGATCGATGAAAACTCAATAGGTACCTACTACCTACTACCTACTTATGTAGGTAATTCTAAAAGAAAAAAATCAAAACACCGTTGTAATTGTTCCAACGTTTTAATTGCAAATTTATTTAATAATAAATGCAATACTCGGGCACAAGTACATGAAAAATGGGTTGGACTAATGAGCAATCAGTCAAATCAATAAAGTTAAAAATTTTAAAATAAAGACGTACATTATACATAGGGTAGAAGAATAAAACATCTTCTGAAATTTTTCCAACCACTAATAGGTAGGTATATGTACATATTTTGAAAACGAAATGACTACCTATCTAATTCGCGTTGAACGAGGAGAAGTTGAGAAATCAATTTAAAATGAACAATTTTATAGGTTCACGTTCAAAATTTCTGGATATTCTGGGACATTGATGACTTGATGAGTAAAGCGAGGTAAATCCATTCAAGGAATGTTGACGAAATCGACCTAACAATCTATTTTTTGTACAAAAATCTCTCGCTTACTTACTTACTTACTTACTTACTTACTACCTTGTAAAATGAACCTCGTCATATTGGAAACATCTGAGGAAGACGCTGATCTCGTAGAATTATTAGTCGACGTCGACGGTATTACAGATTTCAAAGACCAATGATCATCATTTTGATGGTTATTGACGTTAACAGCTGGACTAATACGATACTTTTTGTTCTCCGTTGTCCATGAAATTCTCAAGTACTCGGGTTTTTGTATCACTATACTACCATTTTCGGTATCCGGTTCGACGATATTGATGGATCCATGATCCTCATCTGCTGCACTTTCATCATCGTCTCTCAAGTTGACAGTTGCAGATGTGGATGTAGCTGCAGCCTGGGCTGCCTGGGAGGCGGTGGCTGTGGCAATGGTGGTCCAACTCGACGAAGACGAGAGTTGAGATGAAGCGGACGAGGAATCTGCGTCTTCAGAAACGGCAACCGAAGGTGTTACAATTATCGCATCTGAGGAGGCAGCCACAGCAGTAGAATCGTTCACAGGTTTTGACAGAGCATTGTCTTCTTCGGCAGGTACGCTGGCATTACGTCGAAGATCATTTTGAGTTTGAGCACTGTAATCGTTCATGTAATACCAAACAGATAAGTAGATAAAGTAAATGTTTAAGAAACCAGAAGGTAAGATATCAGATACGGGTACCAGAAGGTAGGTAGACTAAACAGGTGTTTGTGAAACAATTGGTATAGGTTACTCACGTATTTGCGTTTGGTAAAAATGAAGCTAGAGCCTGCTGGTATAACTGAAAGTGCAAATCTCTGGCTGCTTGCACTTCGGGTGTATATGGTACAGAGCCGCCACCAGCTACATTTTGTCGAAAATTTTCATTGCTGTTTGAAAGCTCGTTTAGCGGATATGTGTTGCTAGTCACGTGAAATCCAGCTCCTGTATCCCAATATTGCCTCTATAAGAAGTATCAACGAATAAAACAATGCCCAAAAACTGTTGGAAAGGTTATCCAAGATTTTGAAATCCCCCCTCCCCCAAATTTTGGCTCTAATTTGGGGTCTGAGCTGAAAACAATAATTGCAAAAATGGAATCAGCGGTGAAAATGACTATGAAAGTGAAAATTTCTTTTTTTCAAGTCCAAAGTTTGATTTTTGTTGCTCTAGAACCCATTTTAAACAAATATGAGGTTGAAAGTACAACATAGTACTTGGACATACGAACCTTGATGACCTGTCCATAAGGATCCAAGTAGCTATACGTCCCATGCACCGTTCCATCAGCGTTACGTTGCTCGATACGCATCTGATCAGGAGCATTAAACCCAAACACAACTTGACCATTAGTATCCTGCGAATGAAACTGCCGGACTTCCACATCAGGTAGAGTTTGAGGTGCTGTCGTGGCTGTGCTCGGATCATCTACAGATTTCAAGGCGGCCACTGCTATTGGCACCGGAGGTGGAGTCTGTTTCGCTTTCCATGAGAAACTATGCGAAAACAAAGAATTGGATGGGACGATTTTCGTGTAAGGTACTCGTATGATGAATGGGACGTTTCTCTTGGTCGTTTGCACGCCGATCGAGCCCGACTGCGCTAGGGGCATTCTTCTGTGTCGAAAATTCGTCAATCTGTCGTAGCTGAAGACGACTGGAAACGATAGAAGCTGTCAAAAAAAAAAAATAAAAAAAAATAGTTCACATTAGAAAATTCACCAAGAAATACCAACCAAACCAACGAAGCGAGAGCTTAAAGTACCTACATCTGCAGGAGAGATAGGGGTTCTAAAAATTCTAAGGAATATAATATGGGTGTTCTGGGACAGGTGTCAACCCCTTCGACTGATAATACACCAACCCAAACTATACAGATGTAAGTTGGTTTGCCGACCCTAAAAATTGAAGGGGCAAACTTACGTGTCATGTATTGTAATTCCTCAACTATAATAAATAGCTTCAATCTGATTTAGCCATTTTGTAGAACTCCTCAAGGAATATGAAACTGGTTATTTTAAATTTTTGCCTATCTTCAAAATTGAAGGAGCTGTGATCACTTCAAATTTTCAATGTGCTCTAGCGCCTTCAATTTTAGATCTAGGCAAAATGTAGTTATGTTCTTTTTTGAAGAACAATGAATGTTCTTCAACTTACGCTGCATCAATTGTTGCCCTAAACTCAAAATTGAAGGCGCCAGAGCATTTCGAAAATTTTGAGCGATCGTAGCTCCTTCAATTTTGAAGATAGACCAACAAAAGATATAGGTAACTCAAGTTGTAGAACTTTGAATGTTCTTCAAAAAAGAACATGACTACATTTTGCCTAGATCTAAAATTGAAGGTGCTAGAGCACATTGAAAATTTGAAGCGATCACAGCTCCCTCAATTTTGAAGATAGGCAAAAATTTAAAACAACATTTTTTACACTCCTTGAAGGGTTCTACAACATGGTGAAATCAGATTGAAGCTATCTATAATAATGGTTGAGGAATAGCACTACCTCAAAGAATTGACAAAAAAAAAATGGCCTGTAATTTTGCCCCTTCAATTTTTAGGGTCGGCAAACCAACTTACATATGCGTGGTTTGGGTTGGTGTATTACCAGTCGAAGGGATTGACACTTCTCCCGGAACACCCGGTATAGTAGAAACATTAATTATGCAACTTCGAAGACCCGGTAGATAGACAAGTTGCCTATCTTTGAAATTTAAGGGGCAACCATCTTTGAAAAAAAAAATCGAGAAAAATGTATTTTTGGCCATGGGAACGGGCAGTACTTTGGAAAATGAACAAATCTTGTCTTTATGAATTTTGGCCTAACTTTAAAATTGAAGGAGCCAAAAATATTTTAAATGAAAAAATTTAGAAAAAGAATTTTTTTGACCAATTTCATTTAAAATATTTTTAGCCCTTTCAATTTCAAAGTTAGGCAAAAATTCATAGTGACTAAATTTTGAAAATTCCTTTATTTTCTAAAGTACTAACCATTCCCATGGTCAAAAATACGTTTTCTCAATTTTTTTCCTTCAAAATATTTTTAGCTCCTTCAATTTTAAAGTTAGGCAAAAATTCATAATGACTAAATTTTGAAAATTTGTTTATTTCCTAAAGTACTACCCATTCCTATTGCAAAAATACGTTTTTCTCAATTTTTTTTCAAAGCTCGTTTGCCCCTTAAATTTTGAAGATAGGCAACTTGTCTGTCTAATGCCTCACCAGACGGCAGACACCCTCTAGGTATATTTCCTTTGATGAGCCCTAACAGTTGATGAAATGATGAAGGAACAAGTGAAACTGTAAAAAATGGATCTGTTGAAGATGATGTTTTCAATTTCTCAGAGCAGGCAGAACTTTAAAAATTCAAATGCATTCCAAGGTTGCCAGTTAAAACTAAAAGAGAAAAATCCGTTAAAAACCTAAAAATTTCAAAATACATCGCCAGGGTTTTTAAACGAAAAAAAAGCTTTCCAAAATTTTTTTCAAATCCGAATTTTTTTAGATGTTTAAATGAAATAGGTATGCACAAAAAAGTATGAAAACGAAATTTTTTCTTCTTTTTTTTCATTTTTAAAGTACCTATTTGGCTATTTTAAGCTGAAAACCTGAAATTTCCCCATTTTTTCGTATTTTGGGAAAATTTGAGTAAAATTTGGGTTTTATTTTCTTGTTTGTTTTTTTTTTAAACTTGAAATTTTTGTATACAAATGTTGATTTTTTTATACTTACCTACTTCTATTTGAAACCCTGATGTATTGTACCTATACTAGTTTCAATTCGGTTATCTTTCTTTCTTGTCCATTTCACTCGAAAATACTTTCCAAGGGGGGGGGGGATTCTCTGATTTCAATTTTTATTTGAAAAAGCAGTCAACACTTAAGTGAATACCAAAAGATCAGTTCTGTTAACCAGGTATAGCTTTAAAATGAAAATACATTGCTTTATTTCATCAACTACCTATTGTAACGATTCTCATCATATGCCTTTCTATATTATCTATACTCGTATCTTGCTCTTTGTTTTGCTATCAATGTAGAATAATGAACGTTGAAAAGTTCCAGGTTCAAAATGATTTATCTGTTGGCCTTTGAACGCCCTCTCATGACAATAGGTAGGTAATCCACTGGACTATTCGACATTCTTACATTTGGTCTCAGTCTGATTGCTCTTTTCTTAATGATATGATCTATTTTCGTCTGAAAAGTTCTCATTTTTTACGTAGGTACCTACATACCCAGCTCGAGTAGTTCGTTTTGACTTTAATCGTTCGTTCTTTAAAAAGTGATATTTCTTGTGACTATAAAAAAAGGTTAACGAAATGGATGGACGTCTTATAATGCTCGGATACGCGCTTTTTATTTACGTATCTCAATATTTGTGTCACTTGTCGTGTCTTTGCTGCAACCCGTTTGAAAGATACGACGAAGACGACGAGTAACTTGTAAATTTCACAATGGTGATTCAGTTCGATGAAACGCGTTTGGTGGAGATAACTCAAGGAATCAATGAAATGGAAGTGAAAATCTCGCAATTGGAAAATCATCACGATAGAGCATCGGTTCAACATCTTTTCGATCAGTTTACTTCCAAAATAACTTGCTGGCTGATTACGATCGCGGAAATCCAGATAAAATTTCAGCACAGTATTGAAAGCAGTATGAACGTGATAGAAGGCGTCCAAAGTAGACTGGACACGTTTCGAAAAAAACTGAAAACAGTTTTCCAGCCGAAAGAAGCAGCCGAACCTGACGTACAAGTGAATAATAATTTCTTCGTGGTACAACCTTTCGTTACAGTAGGTGCAGATTTGGAACCGAAGATGAAAAAACAGAGGCATTTGATTCGACTGATCGAAGCATTAGAGCCGGATGGTGATCTGAGTGCGAACGAAGCGGAATTACGGTTTAGACATCTCACAGGAGTTTACGAACAATTTATCTCGAATCAGAACGAAATCGTGGCTAATTCGAAGCATGCTTTCCTCGATAATCAAATAGAGCTATCGGCAGGAATTCAAAGTAAAGTTATCGCTCTTCAAATTAAGTTCAAAGAATATTTCTCGTCGGTTGAAAAGCTACCTGTGGCGGAATCCAGTCAGAATGAAAATTAATGATTGACCTATAGTATACCTAGGTACTCGTATAAGAGGCCAAAATTATTTTTAATGAAAATTACGAACTTCTTGAATAGGTTTCTATAACTTAGTTTATAAGTTGACGAAAATTTTAGAAGATAAGAGAGATGTTCTACTTAGTCAGGAAATCTCTCAAGGTGTTCGCCATCGATATGAAAGGGACAGCGATTTTTGGAAAGAGAATAGTCTGAACCCATGCAAATAAAATTTCAGGTGCTTGAAGTGATTGCCCGAATTTCACCATTTTCGGTCGTTCTAGGCTCCAGAATGAGCGAAAATGGTGAAATTTGGTTCGAGAGAGTTGATGTAGTTTTAGGTCATTTACCTACTACTTTTTTCAAATAAATAAATCGCTGGAAATTTTCAAAAATTATTTAAAAATTGATAAATTAAAATTATGGAGCAAAAATTTTGGTTTTATAGAGGGTTCAGGTTATACTTTTTCTAAAAATTTTGGCTCCTTTCAAATCAGTGGCGACCAACTTTGAAAGGTTTCCTAATTAGATATTTTAGGATATTATAGGTACAATAATATATACCTACCTACTATAATTTTGTGATAATTTTAGACATACACAATACATACTTATACGTAGGTATGTAAATATTAGTTTATTTTTATAGCAAAAAAATCACTCCGGCAGTATTTATGTATCTTACGTATGTACATATTATTCTCCACTTTTTCAATGCTGTATTTTGGTGATAAAAACGTTGAGATTGAGATGACTATTAATATTCATCGAGGGTTATATTACTAGAATTTAAGGAATTTAATTTAACCTGTGGTGTGTATGGTGGTATTCTCAACACCAGCGCGAAACGGCGATTACCGTTTATGAAAAATACTTCACATTCTTTCGGGTAGTTGGATTTTTTAATAAATTTTGCTTTTTTCCGTTTGCTAAAACTTGATATTGACGCGGAGACATTAAATTTCATTTCACTTTCTGGCTGTGTGTACTTATTTATTGAACGAAATTTCGAGAGCGAATAAATTTTTATTTTAGTAAAATGACGAGAAAATTATTGGAGAGATATCGATATCTCAATTACCTAAGTATTATGATATCTAATAATTAACCTGAAGCACAGTGCATTTCACTACAACTAAATACATATATTTCTCAAATTATATTTAGTTGTAGTGAAACATCATCTGATACCTACTTAACAAATTGACATCAAAACGTTACACATTTTCCCAGGCATTTAATCAAAAATTTTGAAAACTGAAGGGATATCAAAAAAGTATCATTTCTCCAAATCCTTGGATGATTCTACGAATATGGTTCTGAGGAACATTTTATTCAAAATCCATTTTTAGATACTCAAAACTCGTATACCTGCTTACTCGACCATTTTCGAAAAAAAAGAAACGCATTTGGTATCCAGAAAAGCTTGACACAGTAAACAAAAAGCAGCCAAATAGGTGACAGAAGATGAAAAAAAAAACATTCCAATGAAAGGAAACCACCCCCCCCCCAAAAACAAAAGGAACATGTGGTGTTTAGTTTTAGAAAAATGTCGACTATTTTGCAACTTTTTGATGAAAAAGGGAGGCTTTTCTTCCATTTTTAGAAAAGAAGTGAAAATGTTTGCAATTTCTGGCAAGTAGACAAATTTTTGGCAAAAAACCGAGGCTTTGAGAATTTCAGCGAAAGGAAAGGTTTTTGGCAATTTTCAACAAAATGGTGAGACTTGGAAATTTTTTGCAAAAAATGAGATATTTATTTTTTAATTTGTTAAAAAACACAATTTTTCGTCATTTTTGAAGAAAAGAGAATTTTTGTCAATTTTTAGCACACATGAGTTGCTAGCGGTTTCTGGCAAAAAAAAAAACGAGACTTCTGGATAGTTCTTAAAGCATCACTGGAAATTTTAGCAAAAATCAAGAGCAAAAGGAAAGGATTTTGTGGAATTTTTGTGAAAGAATTTCACTTTGATGCGAGTTTCTGTCAATTTTTTGCAAAAAGCAAGACTTCGACTTGTCAAAAACGCAAATCTTGAACAAATTTTGGAAAAATTTGAGACCCTTTAGAATTTTTTACAAAAAATTAGCCGTTTTGCTAAAACGCAAAAATTTTTGTAAATTTTTGAAAAAGACAGAATTTTGTCAATTTTTGGCAAAACCCAAGACTTTGAAAATTTTAGCAGAGCGCAGATCATGGACTTTTTTGGATTTTTCAAGAACTTTTGGAAAAGAGTAAGACTTTTTGGAATTTTTAGCAAGAAGACGACAATTTTTAGCTATTTTGATAAAAATAAAACTTTTGTTGTCATTTTTAAAAAAGCTAGATTTTTTAACGAGAAACTAGACTTTTGGGCAATTTTTCTAAAAAAGAGAGATCTTAAGGAATGTCTGAAAAAAGTGAAATTTGAGTTTTTAACAATTCTCTGAAAAAAGTAAAACTTTGATAACTTTAGCAAAAAAGAGGACTTTTTACATCAATTATTGAAAAAAATATCACTTTTTCGCAGTTCTTGTCAAAAAAGCAAGAATTTCGGATAAAGTTCAAAAAAAGTGGTACTTTTAGAAATTTTCAGCAAAAACTCGACAATCCCGAGCCATTTTTCTAAAACGCAGAAATTTTGTGTGCATTTTTGAAAACGCGAGGATTTTTAACATTTTTGGCAAAAAGCGAGACTTTGGCAATTTTAGCAAAAAATAGGACTTTTGGAAAAAATTGCTCGATTAGTCGCAAATTTCTGCGAAAAAAAACTATAATTTTCAGACATTTTGCCATGAAGCAAAAAGAGTGAGAATTTTTGATAATTTTAGCAAAAAGAATGTTTTTTTGGAAATTTCCGGCTAGAGATAGATTTCTAGACATTTTTTTTTCAAAAGGGACTTTTAGAAATTTTTGGAGGGGTAAATTTTTTTGGCCACTTGAAAAGTAAAAAATTTTCTAAGAGCAAGAAATTATGAACATTTTTTGGAAGAAGGAAGACTATGAAGATTTCAGCAGAAGATTATTTGACAAATAAAATTACAAAATTACACTTGGAAGATGAGAATTTTTGGAATTACATGTTTACCAAAAACTGACAATTTGTACCTACCATTTTTTTAAAAACAAAAAACCAGTCTTTTCGGCAATTTTGATAGAAGGCAAGATTTTTTTCTGTTTTTGGCGAAAAGCGAGATTTGGACAGCTTGAGGAAAAGGCAGGGCTTTGTAAGCTTGCCACTCAAAAGTCAAAATATAGCCAGTTGGAAAAGAATACCCTCCTCATGCATATATTTTGTACCCCCCTTCCTTATAAAAATGGGCCAGGTCATTAATACTGAGACACCAACTCTCATCAACTCATTGCAATTCCAATTTCATTAGAAAGAAATTAACCTCAATTTAAAACTTATTAATTTTTCAATTAAGAATTAAGAGGTTAAAAATTAGTCATTTCCCTCATTTTGCAACAATATCCGCGAGTTTTATTCGTAGTTACAACAACGTTCTATCATAATTTCATAAAAACCCCCTATTTACGTAACAACTCGAAAAACTTGCATTTGCAAATTGAAGCATTTACCTACCTCTAACAGTCAACAAGGTAGGCACGTAGGTATCTTTTACGGGGGGGGGGGGGAGGGGGTGTTATATAAGGAAAACTCGACAACGTTTCGTCATTTATATTTCTCACAACGTCGAAAATGCATCTCGTCGGTTTCTTTTTACTCGTAATTTTACTCTACGAATCCTCGTATTGCGTGATGAGTCATTTACCCAAAGGAGTTTATTTCACTTCTTTGGATTCGTCGGGCAATATATCGATGTATTGGTCGTTAGATTATAATCAAAAATACGTGCGTTTTGAAATCCATTTACCCCTACGTAAGTGGGACTGGTTCGCGATTGGATTCTCTGATTATGGAGAACCGTATCCGGCTGATTTATGTATTTTGTGGAGTGATCGTAAATGGAATACTCAGTTCCAAGTGAGTTCTTTAATTTTACAAATTAGGTACTTATCAAAGTTTCGGGCAGTTTTGAAAACGAAAAAAATTACCTACCTACTTCATTGTTTTTATAAATTATTAGGATTTTTGGACAGACGAAATAGGTGATATACATTTAGACGAGAAACAAAATTGCGAAGATTTCGACATCGATTTCCACGAACATTTTACCAAGTTCACATTTTCTCGGAAATTCGATACGTGTGATGAATTCGATTACGTTATCGAGGCGAGTACCTATACAACATCAATTATTATGGTTCACCATCATCAAAAAATGCAATCGTTATACCTATTTCTTTAAAAAATGTATATTATTTTAGGATGGAACAACTCATATAGTATGGATGAAAGGAAACGGTTTACTCGCCAATTTAGAAGGTCTAAATGTTGACCACGCTTCTAAATACGGAATGCAGAGAACTCAATTATTAAAAAACCCCGAACTACAAAAAATCAAATTCCCCCAAGACACCAGAACGGTTGAATTTCGAGCTAATAATGTTCAAGTGCCCGGCGATGATACTACATATTGGTGTTATGTTCAAAAAATTCCCGAATTTTTATCAAAAATTCATCATGTTATTCAAGTAGGTATAGTTTCATTTATTTTGAGTCCGAATAACTAAAGGAAGTGAATTTGTTTTCCTCTCTTCTCGTATCTATAGTTTGAAGCTGTAATTCAAAGTGGAAATGAGGGATTAGTTCATCACATGGAAGTATTTCATTGCGAGGCAGCGTATGATAAAGATATATCCTCGTATAATGGACCATGTACTCACCCTGATAGACCAAAAGATACTGAAATTTGTAAGAAAGTCATGGCAGCTTGGGCTATGGGTGCTACCCCATTTTTATATCCCAAGGTAAGAAAAATTTACCTACATGCTAATTATTTTCTCAATTCTTATCATCGAGTTTTTGTGATCGAAAGTTGAAATTTATTTGCTGTAATTTTTATTTTTTTGGCAGGAAGCTGGTTTACCCATTGGAGGCAAACGTTTCAACCCTTACGTGATGTTAGAGGTGCACTACAATAATCCTGAAATGAGATCAGGTATGTTTACTTATCGATTCTTATTACATATTTCGAATTTTAATGACGATTTTGTTCATAATCTCTTTAATAAAGGACGAGAAATATTATTCGTGGATGAAAACTGGTCGATAATTTTTTCCATACCTATCATACGAGAAAGAAAATGATGCAAATGTCTCAAAGCAGTATTATTGAAAGATTTTTAGGTTGCTTTGGTTTTGAACTTTTAAATGAGTATGTGAAATTTTTGTGGAAACCCCATGGCAATAAATTGAGTATAGGGATGGGAGGTTCAGGATTACAAGGTGTCTATAAGAATTTTAAGGTGAAAAGGCAGGACTTCAACAAGACTTTTAGCAGGACATTTTTCAAACTGAGTGATTTTTTCAAAAAAAAAAAAAAAAGTGACTTTAGTTATCAAAAAAGCTTGAAAAAGCAACCAAAAAAGTAACAAAACGTGAGCTAAACATTTTATGCACAAAAAACTCGATCGAGACTTCCAAAAACTGTTGCAAAAAACAGGACTTCTTGAAAACTATTGACAGAAAAAATAAACTTGATTGTAATTTTTGTGAAAAAAGTTGAATTTTTTGGTAAAACAGTGAGACTTTGTGATTTCTGTTCTTAGCAAAAAATGGAGGATTTTTGATAATTTTCGACAAAAATCAGGTCCAACTATTTGAACGAACGGCAAGACTTTTTTTGACAATTTCTGGCAAAACAGCGAGATTTTGGCAACTTCGGGGAAAAAAGTGAAACTTTTTGATTATTGGCAGAAAAAAAAGCACTTGCAGCAAATTTTTGTCAAAAAAGTAATTTTTTTCGATATTTCGACCAAAAAAGAGACTTATTTGCAACTTTTGTGAAAAAAGTGAAAGCTCTAGGTAATCTTAGATGAAAAGCAACATTTTGACAATTAAGCAAAAAAAACTTTTCTCGAGAAAAAATGATCATTTCATTCTTTTTTATGAAAAAATGCACGATTTTAACAACAACAAAAAACAAGACTTTTAACTAATTTTGGGGAAAAGTTGAGACCGTTTGACAATTTTTAGCGCAATAATAATGTGAGGCATTACCTATAGCCCAGGCAAATTGCAGAAAAAAATGGGCGAACCCAAACATAATTGCAAACAAAGGTTTTTTTGGTGAATATTGTCTAGGGCGGTGTGCTGAACAACATACTAAAAGTCCCCGCCCCTACCCCACGAGCTAAACCCCCCCCAGTGGATCAAAGCCCCCCAAAATCAGTTTTTCATCAAGAACTCCTGAAATATTGAATTTTGAGTAAAATGAGCCCAGTGATCATTTCATCTCCTCCCCAATACCTATCAAATGAGCTATCGACCAACTCCCTAGCCTCAAGGGGGTGGCGCTACGACCCCTCAAAGTGATATGATTTGGGACTTGTAACCTGTTCTAATTAACAAAATGAAGTCAAACTTGGGGAATGGGATTCTTTTGAGAGCTAGAGTTGACCTCTGGAGTGGGGAGAGTGAAAGTTGAAAATTACAGAAAGGTCATTTTTTTGGAGGTCCATAACATGACCCCAAATGGATGAAAAGGGTCCAAAATCATACCATCGGACAGTACCCTATCTGTGATCAAAATATCCAAATTTTAGCTTCCTAGGTCATCCCCACTCCTTTTAAGATGGAAAAAACCAAAAATAGGGGCAAAATAAGGGGATTTTTAGCTTAATTCCGCTTTAAATGGGGTGGGGATGACCTAGGAAGCTGAAATTTGGATATGTTAATCACAGATAGGGTACTGTCCGATGGTATGATTTTGGACCCTTTTCATCCATTTGGGGTCATGTTATGGCCCTCCAAAAAAATGACTTTCTGTAATTTTCAACTTTCACCCTCCCCACCCCAGAGGTCAACTCTAGTTCTCAAAAGAATCCCATTCACCAAGTTTGACTTCATTTTATGAATTAGAACAGGTTACAAGTCCCAAATCATAAAATGTAAAATTATTGAAATCAGATCACTTTGAGGGGTCGTAGCGCCACCCCCTTGAGGCTAGGGAGTTGGTCGATAGCTCATTTGATAGGTATTGGGGAGGAGATGAAATGATCACTGGGCTCATTTTACTCAAAATTCAATATTTCAGGAGTTCTTGATGAAAAACTGATTTTGGGGGGCTTTGATCCACTGTGGGGGGTTAGCTCGTGGGGTAGGGGCGGGGACTTTTAGTATGTTGTTCAGCACACCACCCTAGACAATATTCACCAAAAAAACCTTTGTTTGTAATTATGTTTGGGTCAAAATTGCATATTGACTGCGCTATTATAGGAAATTTTTTAGTGAAAAAAATAAAATTTTCAGCAATTTTCAGACATTAAGCAAGTGTACAAAAATTTTAATAAAAAGCAGGTCTTTTATGCAATTAACGTCAAAGTTGAAACTTTTTCAAAATATTGATCGAAGAAGCTCAATTCTTTAGTGAAAAGAAAAACGACATTTTTTTTGGTCAGTTTTTGCCAAAATGTGGGACTTTGAAAACTTGAGAAAAAAATAGGGATTTTGGCAATTCTTGGGAAAAAATCGAAACTTCTGGGCAATTGTTTTGGAATTTTTTTTGCAAAATCTGAAAAAATTTGAGGCAATTTTTTGCAAAAAAACAAAAAAAAAACACATCAGGGCAATTTTGACTACATATAAAAGCGAATCTTTTTGCTATTTTTGGTCGAAACTTATCACTTCGTCAGTTTAAGCAGAAAGCAGGACTTTTTATTGTTTTTTTTTTTACAAAAAAAGTGAAGCTCATTGAAAATTTTTCGTAAAATATAAAAATTATTAGAAATTGTTGAAAAGCAGTTTTTTTATTTAGAAAATTACATACTAGGTAATCGCAAAGAATGATACTTTTTTGCAATTTCAGCCAAAAGCAAGATAGGAAGTTTTATCAAAAGAAACTTTTGGCAATTTATGGTTGAAAAGCGAGACTTTTGTGCAATTTCAACAAAAAATGAAAAGACATTTTGGAATGATTATTTGCAAAAATAGCAATAACTTTTAGCAATTTTTCAAATCATTGTGATGAAATTAGAAATGGGTCCTTCTATATGATCAAAATGTTGGGGGTTGGGTGGGTTAATTGAGTTTTGGAGTGGATGGGAAGGGTTGGTGGATGCATTTGAGATGAATTTGTTTGTTATGAGAGTTCTTCTGAAATCTGGGGGTAATTCTGCTGCTTCACAATATAGGCTATCTATTGGAGAGGAATAGAGGGCTCCTAAACAGATCCTTAGGGCTGAATTTTGAATTGTTTTTAGGATATTTGAAGTTTTATTTGAGATATTTGCAAAACATGGGCTTCCATACTCAATTTTACTGCGAATTAGAGATTTATACAAGTGAAGTAGGAGTTTGCGAGATGGTTTATACTTGGTGTTTTTGATTATTTTCAACAGATTTAGGCGTTTCATGATATCTGATTTTACTTTTAGAAAATGAGGAGTCCAATTTAGTTTTCTATCAAAAGTTAAGCCTAGAAATTTAGTTGTGGTTTTGAATTCTAAAGAGTGTCCTTTGAAGTTGAGGATGAGATCTGGAGGAATCTTATTTTTTTTGGTGAAAAGTATACAGTGGGTTTTTGACTCAGAGAAGGTTAGACCATTTGAATCTGCCCATGATTCAATTTTTTCAAGGGTTTCTTGGATTACTTGAAGAGCTAGTTGAATATTATTTGAACGAAAGGAAATGTTTATATCATCAGCAAAGATTCTCAGAGAAATGGGTCTAGAAACAACATTGGAAATGTCATCAATCAAAAGTATAAATAAGACTGTGCTAAGAACTGAACCTTGGGGGACTCCATTTTCAATTTCAAAAAACTCTGAGTATGTATTGTCAACTCTCACTCTAAAAGTACGGTTTGTTAAGAAATTCTGAATAAAGTAAGCCAAATGTCCTCTAATTCCAATGGACGCCAGGCTTTATCAAATGCCTTTTCAAGATCAAAAAAGACTGAAAGAACACTTTCTTTATTCTGGAAGGCCGAACTAATTTCTTTTTGGAGACTAAAGAGGTGGATTATACCCCCCTTGGCTTCTAAAACCTCCTCAAGTCAACCTACAGCTTATTAACTACCCAAAAAATAGCCACTCTCCATTAGTAATAAAACAGAACTATCTTGAACTTTTATCAGAATACAAAAAATTCAATCTTTGCTTTACAGATGGATCTAAAATACCAACACTTCACACAGGATATGCATACTCTATAAATGATAGAATTTCAAATTTTAAAATCCATAACTGTTCTTCAATCTACACTGCCGAACTCACAGCTATTTTCCACTGTCTCTGTGACATACTCACTTATGAATCAGAAAATAAGTCCTTCTTAATTCAAAGTGATTCCCTCAGCTCACTAACTGCTATCCAAAATCTTTTTTCCGATCACCTTCTAATTCAAAATATTCATAAAACTCTATTTGACTTACAAAATTCAAACTTCTTCATACAGTTTATGTATGTACCCAGCCACGTTGGAATCTTAGGAAATGAAATTGTAGATATTAATGCAAAATCTGCCACCATCCTTTCTTCCCTTATATTTATCACAGCTGACGACCTCAAATCTATCTTCACCCAAAGCACACTTAAGAAATGGCAAAACTTTTGGTCCCTCCAAACCACAAACAAAAAAAATTAGTCCATCCTTGGAAAAACCTCTCCCACTTACAGACTTGAAGAAATCATTATAACCAGACTGAGAATTGGCCACACAAAAATCACACATAATCACCTCTATGAAAAGGCCCCAAAACCCACATGTCAATTCTGCCTCTCAGAACTTATATCTGTCCAACACTTACTATTTCAATGTCCCTCCTTACATCAGCACAGACTGTCCCTACAAATAGATGAAAGATCCCTATTCATACCAGACGACCCTTCCGAAATTAAAAAATTCTTAGACCTAATTAAAAAACTTGACCTTACCAACTCGATCTAAATCTCATACGACGGGTGTAATAATCAAGTAATTACAAACACCCCAAAAAAAAAAAAAAAAATCAAATCAAACGAAATTATGTATACCTTTTCGCAAATTTTGTCCAAAAAGGGAGGCTTTCTCCCAATTTTTGGGTAAAAAGCGAAACTACATAAATAAGGTAATTTTTGGAATTTACAGAATAATGACGAGTAATTTTCATTCTGGGATCATTTTTTTTTGTTTTGTTTTTTTTTTTGTCAAATACATAGGTATAAGTAAGTGTTGCAGTCTTCAAATTTGCGAATTTTGTTTGAAATAAAAACATTCATAAATACGAGTAATAAGTGGACTTGTTTTTCATTTTCCAGACTTTGTGGATAGCTCAGGAGTCCGACTATATGTAACACCAACGTTACGAAAATACAACGCTGGAGTGATGGAATTGGGCCTAGAATACACAGATAAGATGGCGATTCCACCCAAACAGGAATCCTTTTCTCTATCCGGTTATTGTATATCAGAATGTACTGCTGTGGTGAGTGTATTATTAGCAAATTTTAAAGTTTTTCAAAAAGCTCCGGCTCTCTAACTAAATGATTAAAACTTAAAAGCTAACAACTGTTAGCGTGTTTGTTCTCTGCACCTAGTCCATACTTTCTTTCATAGATAGCTCTGATATTACCTTTCGTATAGTTATAGGATGCTGCAAATCGAGTTCAATATTCAAAAATCTGTATTCTTGATAGCTAGTATTTTTCAATGGCTCATTTTTATAAAATTACGGATAGGTACCTAAGTACCTATTTTCCCTCTTTTTCTAGAGAAAATTTTGATTTTATTCGATGAGTATACTAATTGAATTTATACATTTGGAAATATTTCGCAGAGCTTGCCACCTCAAGGAATTACCATATTTGGATCTCAATTACATACTCATTTGACAGGAGTACAAGTGCTAACACGACATATTCGTGATGGAAGAGAGCTGCCGGAATTGAACCGAGATAATCATTATAGTACTCATTTTCAAGAAATCAGGCTTCTTAAAAGGCCTGTGAATATTTTACCAGTAAGTCATTATAAGCTGAGCAAATCGCGCAGTACCTATATTAATATCAATAATCAAAACAAAAGCTTTGACAAACAGCAGTTGGGCTCTCAAGCAAAATGAAAAAAATCAAGGTATCTACAAAAGGAAAATAAGAATTACGACAATTATAAAGATTCCATTATATTTTTTTTGACAATAACTTTGTGATAATAACTTTTTTCGAGGCAAAGAATTGAAAAAATAAAAAATAAATAGAATCAAAACTCTTGAAGATAAAAGCACAGCAAGGATACGCCCCCATTAATGCAATATTTCTCCATTCGAAACAATAGCTTGAAGTAAAATCCAATTTTTTTTATAGGTACCTACTTACCATTTATTCCTGCTTCTAGCCTAAGAAGGTTATTTACAAGTTCTTATTTTTTTCAGGGAGATGCTTTGATCACAACCTGCAGATATAATACCGAACAAAGAGAAAACATTACTCTCGGAGGGTTTGCCATTAAAGACGAAATGTGCGTGAATTACGTCCACTACTATCCGAAAATCGAGTTGGAAGTTTGCAAAAGTTCCATTAGTTACCAAACCTTATTTACTTACTTCCGTTACATGAATGAGTAAGTATAAAATGATACCATCAGACAGCTGTCTACTAAAATCCAGAAGGCTAAATTCGTGCTATTTTGTACTCTCAAAATATGTATGTCACCTTTTTTGTGCTTTCGTGACTTTTTCGATCCGGTTTCAGTTACCTACATACTTGGTTGTTTTATATTCAATTTTTTTTTTTTTTTTTGTAAATTAATTTACAGATGGGAAAATCAAAACACCAGTTCGCAATACGGTATTAGTACGAATTATGGAAATATCAATTGGAATAAAGATAGAGTTGGCGATTTACAAAGTTTGTTCGACGATATGACATTATCGATGCAATGCAACGCCAGTACAGGTTTAAGATTTCCTGGTGACTGGGAAAATGTACCTTTAACTCACGTACATTACCCTCTTCCTCCACCAATTCGAAGTTGCAAACAAGATGAATTGATTGTGTAGCAATATGATACCTACTCACATGGACCATACCAAGTTACCTATCGTTTAACCATTGAGAAATAAATGTAAATGTAACTTACATAAGAAAAAATTACATATCCATTAAGCAACTTAGACATGATACTTAGGTACCTACCCCTCATCATACTCTAAGGTAAGAATTAAATACAAAGGAAAATATCCACCTTGGTTGCAGATGCAGGTAGACAGATAATAATGGTTCGTTATGTTTTTAAGCAATAAATTTGTACCAACTAAACACTGATTTTTTTGTTAAAACATGGAGACTCATTTTTAAAGAAAAGTTCAGAGTCAGAATGGTCCAAAAATTGCATCAATTTGAAAAAAAATTTAATTTAAGTAAAATTATTGAAGATTTTCTCAATTTTTTCCAAAATATTTTGTTGATTTCAAAGCCTCAATCAGCTGAAAAAATTTTCGATCGGTTTTCTCAATTTTTTTTATAAGACCTGCAAAGGAAAAATTTATTTAATGCTTCAAAATGGATATTTTTAATCCATTTTTTTAAACATTTTCGACATCTCAAAAGGAATAACTTTTACGTCACAAGAAAATTGGAATAAATAAAATAAGAGTAAAAAAACGTCAGGGTTTTCAATTTTTAATCAAACTCATTTTTGGGTTTCAATTTCAGAAAAAAAAGACAAAAATTAGGATTTTTTGAAAATTTGAGAGGAGTAGGATTGCCCTCACCACTTAGGTGGTCATTCGCGTAATTTCCCCTTACGAGAGGCTTCTGTATATCGTTGCCTTAGTTGCAAAGTAGAGTATGTCCATCTGTTCACTTGATACCTAGTGTAAAAGTGCTTTCAATCTGGAGCGCCATCTATTGGGTTTTAGTGGTACATTTTGGGTAGATATGTTGAGGACATGTCCCGCCAGCATACCTACCCAATGGGTACCACTAAAACCCAATAGATGGCGCTCCAGATTGAAAGCACTTTTACACTAGGTATCAAGTGAACAGATGGACATACACTACTTTGCAACTAAGGCAACGATATGTTTCTATAATACAGTCTGCGCTTTATTCCATGTACTGTAAGTAGGGTAACGTGATAAATTCTGTTAAACTTATACGTGCGCTCATAGGATCCCTAAATAACTGGAAGGATCCCCCTAACTATTGTATGACAATACGATCAGATCATTTGTTCCCGCCTAATGATCTATTCTTTTGATGAATATTTTCTAAGCAAAAAGTTGCTTTGGCGAGCCACGAACTTTACTTGGTCTCGTAACTCTGCGGTAACTTGTTCCTCGTCAAAACAATGATGTGTTAACTATATCGACACAATGAATATGTGAGAACAAATGGGGTTCTCCCCTGCTTGTCCTTTTTATGTTTTACCCACCTTCAGCGTGGTAATTAGTGTTTCTCTGAACGTTTTAATTGATTATTATTAAATACGGTTCTTTTGAATACACCTTGATTTTCCGGACATCGAAAGTATTTCTCGTCTATACATCGAGCTTATAGACGTTCCTACCTACGCATAATAGTTTTGGTCAGTGCATCGTAAGAGGTAGGAAAAATGCATAGTGTCCAAGTAAGTCTAAGGTAAATAATTATAGTTAGATCATAATTAATTGAGATGGATAAAATGAGTAATTATACACCTAGTATTAGTGGCTGTATAGGAGATACTTATTTTATCTCAGACCAAAGACATAATTTCACCATGTTTTAGTTAGAGTAGGATAGCAAAAATAGCACGTAATCATTTCAGCTAACACTCAAGTGGTTACGTGTAGATTAAACTTTACTCGATACAAGTGTGCACTCGTATTGAATTACATAATAATAGTTTTAATTACCCTTTTATTATTTTGTATAGAACTCGTTCGGTAAGTATATCATTCAATAAACATATCAATTAGCATGAATATATGTTTTTATTTGGTGAAGAACTGGACAATGTGCTTATAGTGAGTAGGTTATTGCCGAAGTCTCCAATTTGAGCTAGTTGGGGACAATGAGTAAATATTCACTGCCTAGGAGCCAACTTCAGGGATAGATCATGCTGATATCTACTATCTCATCGGATAATACCTAATCTCACTATAACAAATTGTTCACAATTTATGAAATTTTCATGTTTCTAAGTATTTGAAAAAATGTCTGCTCAGAAAAAAAATAAACTTTTTTGCAAGGAAAAAAATTGTAAAGATTTTGAAAATTATTCAAAAATTTCATTTTGGAATTTGAAGGAGAAAGTGAGATATGATTTCCTCATTTCAATATGAAAATTGCGAAATCATACCAAAGAAAGAAATCTAATTCCAATAAAGAAATGTTTCAGAATAAATATTTGGAAAAATTCAGCTCTGAATAAATAATAAAATTCTGTGCAAGGAAAAAAATTGTGAAGATTTTGAAAATTTGTATTTGAAATTTCATTTTGGAATTTGAAGAAGAAATTGAGATGTTATGAGTTTCTCATCAAATTCCAAAAAGAAATTATTATAAAAATAATACCATAGATGGAAAATTCAAACTGATAACTTATTCCCATACAAGACCACAAGTCTTCTGAAATGAAAATTTTAATTGCAGTTAAAAAATACTGATATTGAATAGAAACAGCATTATGTTTTTATACTTCAACTAAATTTCCTAAAGTTTCAAAATGAATTTCGATCAAAATCGAAAACGCCGGCGTTATTTCACCTTATTATTACATTTATAATGTGTTCCAATTTTGTTGAGATGTGAAAATTTATCTTTCTGAGCTGTCAAAGTTCTTGGAAAAAAAGTTTAAATTTTGTGTTTTGGATCATTGAATATTTCCTTTGTGAGTCTCATAAAAACTGAGATGAACAATAGACAAATTTTCAGCTGATGAAATTTTTACAGCAAATTTCAATCAACTGGAATTTTTTTTTCATCTGCATCTGTAAAATTGGTTGCAGAAATCAACATATGTACTTTTTTGGAGAAAATTGAGGAAAGTACTCAATTTCCAAAATTTTTCCAAACGTCACATCACAATCTTATAGTTATAGACCCAACTTCTCCCATGAAAATTCTTGAAATTCATCGATTGAACTTCACCCAGGGGCATTAAGTATATTTAATTTAATTACAAGGTAGGTACTAAATTAAGAAAGGAAATCAATTACAATCGAGTTTATTGATGTCTAACGTGGCGATTAAGACAATGCAAATGTTACTACTTACTATTGCTTCTTCCGAAAAATAAAAATGAAAAAAAAAGAATTTTATTTTACAAAATTCAGGGGAGCAGGGACGAAGCGAAGGGGGCTAGGGAGCAGCCTGTCTCCCCCCCTCCAGTGTTCCGCGAAAGTTGAGAAAAGTTGGGAAGTTGTGAGAAATACAAGAAAGTTGGGAAAATACAAAAATTCCGACAGTAAGTATTTTAGTTTTGGAGTTTTCAAATATTAAAATTTTCTACAATCATCAAAGTTAAAAACTTTCCCAACTTTTGAAGCCAAACCAGTTTCTAAATCTATGATTTTCCCAACTAAAGTTCACATTTTTTTCAAAAATTGTTGCCCGTGCAAACTTTTAACATAAACATTACAACTGTTTTGCTTCTTGAAATTATAAATTTTGAAAATCTTTTACCCGAGCGAAGAAACTATTGAAAAATTTCTTAAAAACTTGAGATCAGAAAAACCGAATTTTTTCATTAAATTTGATATTGTTCTACTTTTTGAATAATACAATTTTTCCAAAGCTTTTTACCTCGATTCGCATTCGCTCGGCCCAATTTGATTCTCTTCTACTAAGTTACAATTTCAAGAAACGTATGATTGAATTTGAAAAATATTGAGACCAGAAAAACTAGATTCTTTTATTAAAATTGATGTTCTACTTTTCCATTTCAAGTCACATATTTTCCAAAACTTTTGCCATCGCTTCACTCGGGTCAATTTAGTTCTTTTTTTCACTCTAAGAATTTCACAAAACCACTGATAAAATTAAAAGAAAGTTGAGATCAGAAAAACCGAATTCTTACATTAAAATTGATGTTGTTCTACTTTGAGAACTATAAACTTTTCAAAGCTTTCGGCCTCGCTTCGCTCGGCCCAAATTGATTCTCGTCTACAAAGTTATACTTATAATATTTTTAAAAATCTAATGATTGAATTTGAAAAATGTTGAGATTAGAAAAACCAAATTCTTTCATTAAAATTGATGTTGTTCTACTTTTCAAATCATAAATTTTCCAAAACTTTTGCCCTCGCTTCACTCGGGTCATTCAAAATGCTGCTTTAAAAAATTTTAAGAATATGAAAATTAAACAGAAAAATTCCAGAAATACTCATAATAGGTATTCAAAGCTTATAAAAAATGCAAATTTTTCATTTCTTTCGGAAGAGATGAAACACTAGCTTTTCAACATTTTTTAAAACCAGAGTGTTCAGCACGTTAAAATTTTGATTATAGTCGACAAAGTTACAATTTTTTGGCTACAAAATGTCGTGATACAATCCCTCACTACTTGTAACTTGAATACCCTCTTTTTTCATCCAACTTGGGAATTTTCAGTCGAATAAGTTGCGAATCTTAGGATCTTTGCCCCCCCCCCAACAAAACCACTTCGCTACGTCGCTGTAGGGGAGACTTTCACCTTAAGTTGGAAGTCCCTCAGAAAAAATCTTAGCGCCAGAGGTCTCCCCAGAGGAATGATATGAGTGCTTAAAGAGAACACTTTGTTGAAATAATCTTCGTCTTTTCGCTATAGCCCCTACTCACAATGATTTGGGAAAAAAGACCCCATTCGAAAAGATGATATTCGAAATTCTGCATCGACCCCCCCCCCCATTGCCATCAAAATCAAAGACCACTTTTGAGGTTCTACAGGGTGGTTAAAAATTTGCAATAGTCAATTTGAGGGTAAATTCGTATTTTGAAAATTTTCGTTTCGCAAATATTTCGCATTATATTATGGTAAAATATCGGAAGATATCGTTTCTGAAATTGACTAGAAATATTTTTGTGCTCAGTGGTGCCAAATTTTTGGTCATTACCTGATATTGAACCATTATTGGAATATCAACGGAATTTTCAACGTTTCTGGGGTTCTCAAAGTTCGATTTTTTTCAAGTCATAATATATATCCAATATCCATTGTTCTCAAAACTAAAAGATTTGAGCACTCCATTTTCCTTCAAAATTCACTTTGAGACCTGTGTTTTTCGCCAATCGTCATCTCTCATACAGGTCTATGGTCTACCCACTAAAAAAAATGTTAAAAAAAATTGTCGACTCCAGAGTTCAAAAAACTTATCAATTGGACACGGAATGACCCATTAGCAGAAAGTGAAGCATTTTCCACCGCAAAAAAATGAAACACTAAATCAACTCACCAAAGTAATCGGGTAAAGTATCATCGTCTTTGAATTTCCACACACTACCAAATTCCGACTCAGATGTATCCGGACACTTTTGACTATAAAATACGAGGATGAACGTCTAGATACGGATCGCGATTCACTCGAAATCAAATTCAAATCGAAAATGTCGATGATGCGAAACAATCGCAGACGAAGATGCAGATGCGATGACCGGTGTCAGTCTCTTGTCTCGGTGGTTGTTGGTTGACGTAACACGCGGGTAATAAGCCGTGTGAACTAGCTGGTTACGGCAAATTAGATGACTTCGATTATCGCCCCGCAGTCCAAACACAATCCTTTGTTCTAGGTCAAAGAGCTGCGAGAATAATATCGTGTTCGCGTTCGCCCATTGTCAACTTGAATAGGCGATAGCCGATGGCCGATTGGTGATAGAAGATATCGCCGAATACGAAAATACCGATACCGAGCCGGTAAAGATGAGCCAGAGCCATGAACACGTTCATTATAAATCAACACGCGCTTTGTTATCTAATAAGTAATAATATTACAGTAGTACATACCAGATCTAAATAGAAGACGGCTTTGTAAAAGTCATCGAAAAACCAACAATCGTCACAACTGCCTTCTCATAGTCATAGAGTTCTCTTACCACTGTATCATTCTTTTCGTCAACATCACATAGACATCAAAATCCGTATAATTTTTTCGAAGAATTTATAACCAAGAATACCATTTTTCATTATACGATAGAACAAATACACGAATGAAATTAAAGAAAAGCTACGGTCAGTCTACATAGGTAGGTATGTACTCGTATTATCCGGGGGCCAAAAAAGCAATGACTGGTCTTGTATCTAGCGGCCGGCGCTCAAGGTGCTTAAATCAAAAGAATCATCACCTCCATATACTTAGGCCTAATGTTCGATATGACGCATCCTACGTGGGAAAAATATTCAACGCTCGAAGGCATTTCATTCATTTTCAATATTCATTGGAATCAGCCCCCATTTTGATTTTCTTTCTAATATGTATGATGGTCTCATAAGAGAATCTCTCGAGGTGTACCCCCTCCCTTCTCGTTTTGAACATGACCGTGGGTTTTGGAAAGGTCATGGTTTTTGAGACCTCTATCATCAAAATTTCAGCTACCTGCGTTGATTTTGTGATTCTTCTTTACAAATTTTTGAACAATTCGAAATCGACTAAGTACCTACATTTCGAGCTGAAATTTGGGATATGTCCTATTTTCGACTTGCCAAATCGATTATAGAAACCGTTTCAAACAGTTTTGAAGCCTCCAGCAGATTTTTGAAACTTGAAATTTGCACAAAATTTCGTCAAATCAAGTTGGAAATCCGAAATCGTCAAAAACTTGGGATTTTTTAAAAAAGAAGGAGGGTAATTATGGCCATTTTCGTGCCCCTCGCTACTTCGAGACTTGAATGACCTTTTCTTATAGGGGATGGTCCCTACTATTAATATCGGGTAATATTTTCCCAGGGGAACGCATAGGGGGGCTGTGGGGTGGCCCCAAAGTCGAAAATTTCAAAAAAATTTTAGAACCACTGATCGAAAATGTGAAAAATTAAAAGTAGCGAATATATGTTGCTTTAAGGGTAAGCAATGCAGCACGTAACGCTTTTTTCATTTTTGACCTTTTTGTGGGTTGTGGTGGGGGTATTTCTATTTTTGAAAATTTTGGAACCCCTAATGCCCTTTTCATGGTTTATTGCTACTAGTAGTAAGTTCAATTGATATCATTGGCAACCCCCTCAACAACTTGGCTCATATCGAAAAATTCAATTTTTGACTTTTTTTGAGGTCCACATTTTGGAAAACCATGAAAAGCTATCGAGGTCCGGTTTGCGGCAAAGATGTTGCATTTTACTTCTTAATCGACTGGCATGCTTGAATTTTTATTTCAAGTCAATTTTTGACTTCATCTTTCCAGATCACTTTCGGGGGTGGCGAACTTTGAGAACCCCTGAAAAAAGTTCTAAAGTCAATTTTTTCAAAGTTTGAGCTGAAATGGTCTTAAATACATGTGTTTAACCAATATAATATGCGAATGCGATACTTTCATTCACTTTAGTCATTTTGGCTGATTTTATCCAAAAAAAAGCAGCGTCCTATCAAAAAAAAGTAGTGATATACAACAGGCAGAGCACAACCGGCAATAATGCTATGCCTGTTGTTAAATCGCTATTTTTTAAAAATAAAATCATAATTTTTTACATTTTCGAGCAGTGGTTCTAAAATTTTTTGAAATTTTCGACTTTATGCACCCCACAGCCCCCCTATGGGTTCCCCTGGGAAAATATCACCCGATATTAATAATAGGGACCATCCCCTATACGAAAAGGCCATTCAAGTCTCGAAGTAGCGAGGGGCACGAACTTCTTTATTTGTAGGTAATGACCAAAAAATTGGCAACATTGCGTTCCAAAATATTTCCTCCATTTTAGGATTAGGAATGATACCTTTCAATATACCTATTTGGTATAATTACCTAATGCGAAATATTTGTGAAGAATCCCACGGACCGGAACATGGATATGAAGTTCCAGTTCCAGACAGACAGGTCAATGACCTTCTAAGGCCAGAAAAACTTCAGACGTCCTCATCCTTTATTCATCTAAAATGGGTTATTTTTATGCCTGAGCCAGAAATTGAAATCGGTAAGAACAAAAATGACGTTCATTTTGCATCTCACGTCATTCGATTTTTCAATGGTTCATTCGTTCGCGAACGATTCACAATTTTCATCGGTTGATTGAATCATGTTTCGCTTTGTCTGGTTGTGCAGCTGGTTTGATTTTCAAGTGATTCAGTCGTTCTCGAATGGTCCGTTGTTTTTGAACAAATCGTTCGCGAACGAATAAGTTCCAGTTTTGATGATAGGATTTAAAATTTAAATATTCAAGTTTCGTGTTATCGCCTATGCCCGATCAAATCATTGGCGATTCATTCGTTCGCGAACGATTTTTTTCAACTGAACAAATCGTTGACGAACGATTAGTTCACCAGAGGGGAATCGTTCGCGAACGAATTATTCACAATTTTCATTGGTTAATTGAATTATGTTTCATCGCTTTGTAGGGTTGTGCAGCTGATTTGATTTTCAAACGATTCAGTCGTTCTCGAATGGTTCATTGTTTTCGAACAAATCGTTCGCGAACGAATAAGTTCCAGTTTTGATGATAGATAGGATTTAAATTTTCAAGTTTCAAATCTATCATACGTACCTATATGTCCGATCACATCATCGGCGATTCATTCGTTCGCGAACGATTTCCTTCAACTGAACAAATCGTTCGCGAACGAATTATTCACGAATTTTCATTTGTTAATTGAATCATGTTTCCGCTTTATTGCGGTTGTGTCTTATTCGATTTCCAAGTGATTCAGTCGTTCTCAAATGATTCATCGTTTTTGAATAAATCGTTCGCGAACGAATCGGGTCCAGTTCTGTTTTGATAATTGGATTAAAATATTCAATTATACTTTTATCGTCTATGTCCGATCGAATCATCGGCGATTCATTCGTTCGCGAACGTTCTCTCTCGACCGAACAAATCGTTCGCGAACGAATCATTCGCAATTTTCATTGGTTGGTGGATCAACTCATGCTTCGTTTCGTCTTTTCGTGTACTACCTGATTCCCTATTTTAGTGATTCAATATTTTCAAATCTTTCATCTTTATGTGCGAATCGTTCGCGAATGAATCGACTAAAATATTGTTTAATGACAGATTTGTGATGTCAAGTTGTATGAAGTAATATTCCATGCGGTTATACAGGGTGTCCGGGGAGTGGTGGTACAAACTTCAGATTTGGATATAACCGGGTACGACTAAGAAAAAACGTTTTATGAACAGGTTGCCTATCTTGAAAATTGAAGGGGCAAAATTACATTTTAATAATAAACAAATAAAATGAAAATTTTGATGATGGGAACTGGTAGTACTTTGAAAACTGAGCAAATTTTGTCCCTACAAATTTTTGCTCAACTTGAAAATTGAAGGGGCTATGACTAGGTACATTTAGAATAAAAAAAGATTCGAAGAAAAAATCAATAGCGAAAATGGATTCTAAATTCAAAATTGATCAAATTTTATTCTCTTCAATTTTTGGCCCAGATCAAAATTGGAGGAGCTACGCGACATTCAAAGTGTGGGAAATTTCAAGGGTTGCTCAATTTTTTTGAAATTTCTTTTACTTTAAATGTTGCGTAGCTCCTCCAATTTTGATCTGGGCCAAAAATTGAAGAGAATAAAATTTGATCAATTTTGAATGTATAATCCATTTTCACCATTGATTTTTTCATCGAGTCTTTTTTTATTCTAAATGTGGTCATAGCCCCTTCAATTTTCAAGTTAGGCAAACATTTGTAGGGACAAAATTTGCTCAGTTTCCAAAGTACTACCAGTTCCCACCATCAAAATTTTCATTTTATTTGTTTATTATTGAAATGTAATTTTGCCCCTTCAAAGTCGTACCCGGTTATATCCAAATCTGAAGTTTTGACATCCACTCACCAGACACCCTGTATAGATATTCATTCATTCGCAATCTATTTTTCGCCTCTGATCAAATCATTCGCGAACGAATCATCTTCAATCGTCGATGTGTCGATGATGGATTTCAAAAAGTCACCATTTGTTAAGAGTTAATTGTGCGAAAGTTGCACAAAATATTGACTAACTTTTCTAAAATTAATTTGCAAATTGGTGAATTTAGATGACTGAAAATTAGTAGAGTGTTGTCGAAGGTTTCGTTAAATATCGCAATGATTCCACAAAATTATGAACAGAACGCCATTTTTTTCATATTCAAAATATATATTTTACATTTCGATATGTCACGCTACTTTTTCATAAATATTTGAAGAATTGAATCAATTATAACCTCAAAATTCTTCAAAAATACTCAAAAACATTTTTGTGGAAATATGTTACTTTCTCGTGAAATTTTAACGTATTTTGATAGGTCGCATTACCCTTTTTCAAAAATCCCTAAAAAGGCCTTTCCCAATTTTGGCCCAACGCTCTTCAAAAATTCTCAAAAAATATTTTCGTGGAAATGATTGATTTTCTCGTGAAATTTCATTTTATTTTGGTAGGTCGCATCGCCTTTTTTCGAAAATTCCAAAGATCATAACCTCGTCTATTTGAACTCAACATTAATTTTCAAAAATGGGAGCTCAAAAAACCTGTTTTTGGGAAAACTTATTTTATAGTGAAATTTTAACCTCTTTAGATAGGTATTGATGGGTCGATTACTTTTTCAAAAACAACAAAAATCTTGACCCATCCAATTTTGGGCTCAAAATTCTTCAAAAATGCTTAAAAAACATTTTTGTGCATATATTCGAATTTCTCGCGAAATTTCAATCTATTTTGATAGGTCGCAACATGACTTTTGAATAATTCTACAACAGTTCATTTTCACTAGAAAGAGGAGGGGGCACAACTTTAAAATTCCGCTGCGCAATTTTTTGTGGAATTTTTAAAATTTTTGTTTTATTTTAACAATACCTATCCCATAATATTGTTTTGTATCTTTCAATATTATGCCTACCTAATCAATAATCATTTTTCTTTGGTAGATTGAATGATTGATTAAGTTAGATTAAGTAAGTATAGTTTTTTTTTCTTTTTTTCTTGCGAAACTTGAACAGTTGAACTTGAAATTTTTTGTAGATTCTTTCGTTTCATTGTTTGTATTCATGTTTTTTTACTGAATTGATTCTTCATTCTAGTTTTATTTCATTTCAGCATTTACCAAGCACACAATAATCAGGTAGGTACCTACATATTAGTAACAACAAAAATGAAAAACAGATTTTTTTCAAACTTCTCACGTGTATTTGTAAACAGTACCAAATGACTAAATCATTGCAAAAAATTCTATTTTACTATGAGTATTTTTAAATATTATTTTAAAAATAATCTAATACTTCATAAATATATAACAACTAGATGTTACATACAAATTAATTAACGTTTTTTATGTACAAAAGCAAAAAAAAAATTATAAAAATCAACACGCTTACTAATATTAAAATACGGGGAAAAACTTCAATATTACAATACATAATCAAAAAAACAGCAACAAAGAAAGCCAAATACTTGAATTATACTAATACGTATTTTATTCGATATAATTGTTATATAAAAATAGGTGGTAAATAATGATAAACATAGTAACAATCGTACGCGAATTCTGTAATTATTATAGAAATATATAAGAACAACAATACATAATTTAACGAAGCGTATTTTAAATACTTGTCTATGAAGCATTACGTTTATTAATCCACGAGTTGCTGGATAGGTATGTTATAAGTATTGAGTACGAGTACACAGACCATACTATGTATTATATTTTTACGTGAAATTTAATTCATACAATACATCAACCACCTTATTTAGAGATATTTACTTCATTCGAATGCGATTCTCGAAAGAAAATCAAATTTGGTATGTATGTATTAGTTTTTTCTATCATTATTTTCCAAATAAAAGAAGCAGCAATGTGAGGTTGAGGGAAGAGAACTGAGAAGTATGCATTCGCAGATAATAATTAAATCAGACCACATCATGACGCATCAAAGTGAGACGTGTATCACCAATATTGAGGCGATGATGAATATCGCAAAATACAAACCCAATAAAAATTTGTAAGAAATATAAAAATTTGAAGACATCAACATTCTTTCTAAAAACTACAATTACCATTTTCTAGACTAAGGCGTTTTAATATCATATTCCTTTCTTTTTTTATTTTTTTCAACTTTAGGTAGGTAGGCTAGATACACTCTTAGGTATACTCAACGATGATAGTTTCATGTTCCTATACCTTATTACCATTGAGGCTCCTACCAACATTAATACTATCGATTAATATATAGGTATACCTTACGTAATATTTTAAATTCCCTTAATACATAAAATAGATAGATAAGTAAATAAGTAAGTAAGAGAATATAAATTGAGAGAAAATCAACACAAACTTCGTAGTGTTAGAAGACCTTACGAGAGTAAAATGCCATATTATTATAATGAATATAATAAGTATATAATAGGTAGGTATTATAGATAATATTGGAGAAATAAAAAGCGAATAAGTAAACGTTAATAGGATATAAATTAAAATAATAAAAGTGACATCTTTAAAGCAAATCTCTACGATATAAAAATTGATCAAACAAAACGTTAAAATACAAGGGCTCAAAATGTACATTTAACGTTTTGTATGCCAATTTTTCTACTGGTTAATGTCTTCAAATTTTATTTTATTTGACATAATTATTTACCTAATACACCTGATAGGAAAAGGATGCAATATTATTCTAATACGTATTAATTTTTTTTCAATTGTACGTACCTATATTGATTGCATTCGTGCAAACGTAATTATTTTATAAAATAAATACGTATTTGATCGGAATCCCTCAATTCATTGCTAAATAATAATCGACTTCATCTCTTTTTATTTGGAAAATAACGAAATTAAATCTGTCCAGACGTATGGTTTGTATTTACCTATTGCATTTTAAAAAGTACCTAATTTCATCGTTGATGAAAATTATTAGGTATCATGAATATTACAATTTATCACGTTATATGTATGTATTTGATAGAATATGGAATGCTTCAAAATTAGTTTGATTTTAATTAAATACTAGTAAATGCGTAGAAGTTTTGTTGACAAGTTATCGTATGTACTTTTAAATAACTTCTTTAAATTTTTTTATCTGCTGCGTCCTGCGTCACTCTGCCAATTAAAATAGGTATTTTATATTAATTTTCAACATTTAAGAAAGTAAGTCAACAAAAACGTAACAAGGTAAGTACAGTGATTATTCGCGATTCGAGTAAAAAAACAAAATTTCTGCACGTTTTCATCCGGAAGAAATGTAAATGCAAAAGTGAAATCAAATTTTGTGCGATTTACTTCATACCTATATTCAGAAAAAAGGACGATGATCTATTGCAAATCATCCTTTTCTTTATTTTTCGTACCTATCATATTATAGGTAGAATAATGTAGGTAATTTTGTAACTTTACTCCCGTTTTTACCAGCGTCATTTTTTTTTTCATAATTTCCATCTTTTCTAAAATTTATTCTCTACGAAAATTTACCGAACGTATACGCAGTTATTATAGATATACCTATCTAAGTATGTGGAAAACGGTAATTAATTAAACGCGTATAAACATAAATACAGCATTATATAAAATATTTATACAAGATTAATCAATAAAATCATAACAAATGGGGAAACTTTTCAAACATCGATTCGATCAACTCTTGATTTCCAACTTTCCAAAAGTACGAGTAATCACGGGGTTTACACGTTCGAGAACCTTTTTCAAAGGTTTGCATCACTCATTCAGCGAAAAAAAAAAAAAAAAAAAAAAAAACGCGAATTACATAAACGAGATAAATTTTTTTCGCTTTGCATTAAACTTACCAACAATATACATACAAATTAACATTAAAATTTAAAAATCCACTAAATTTTTATATCACATAAAAATGTTTATATTTTTAAAAATATTGTTATTATTTTTCATTGCGTAACTATTTACTAACTTTCATTTTCCAGCAGTTATATCAATCCGTTACTGCTTCGAAAGCGATCAATCCTTAATCTACAATCAATCATAATAATGTTGCCGATAACAATTAGATAGTAGGTAAAAGTACACGAATAACCGAATTTCAATGCAAGTATCGTCCATTATGGTTTTAAAAAAAAATTATAAATAAACAAAACAAACTTTTCTTACATAACATAAGTCTTATTTCAGAGATAACAGCTTTTTGATTTTCAAATTGACTTCATTTAAAACAAAGTAATAATAAAAAAAAATAATGAATGAATTAGTAAAAGGGTATTATAGCGAAGTAGCTAGGCAATACTTTGACGCGCTATTAAACATGATGAAAAAATATTTTAATAAAAATATAACTGCAAACACGGGTATAAGTATTTCAAAAATTCCCTCAAAACATCGTTAATTAAGGTATACTTTAAAATTTTATTTTCCTTCTTCAGGTAAGTATTTATATTAATAATTATCTAAATTCCGATTTTATCGAATGAAAATAAAACAAAACGAACAAAATAAAAACGAAAAAAATGCACGAAAAGTAATACATAATAATAGTTAGATAATCATTTTTAATGATTCAATATTTATAATAACCTTTTAAAAAGAACGGAATTAAAACAAGACAATTTTTGTGAAAATTTTTCAAAATATGAATAAAAAATCACAAGAAAGACTCCATTCCTCAGAGGTAACCTAAAGTTTCATAAAACTTCATATAATTTGAAGCTTTAACTTTGCAATTCTCTCTGAAACACATAAAAAATCGAAGCAATAAAATTACGTATACTGAACATTAGGTATGTAGGTAATTCAAACACTACTACAACTATAGACCAGTAAACTACCGCTACGATTTTTTTTAAGGAAAAGAAAAGTATAAGCTGATGTCCAAGGTTGATGTCAAGATTTCTTGGCAGTTAGGTTGGATTACTCAAATGATTCCTATTAAACAAACAATAGGTACCCAGGTTGACTTTTTTTAAACGCTGGAAGCGATACTTAGGTAGGTATATCTAATGTAAGTATGTTTCTACAAATATTACAGGGTCCTCTAAAATGTCGAGTAGGTACGCTTACTCCTGCGAAAAAATATTCCATGCCACCAACTAGGTAGGTACGTAGTTTTTTAGGTGTGAAAATTGTTTGTAATATTGCAAGTAGGTAACTACATCGATATTACAGAGGACTCTGAAGAGTGAAGAGACATACATAAGAAAACAGAAACGTATTCTAATCTGTTGATCTAAGTAGGTACTTCGTTACTGATATTGAATGGCGTTTTAAAAACAATACAAATTATCTATAATCCACGAGGCAAAAAGTGCTCTAGAAATCGATGTTATCGGGATTTCTTTAGAGACGAGACGTTTACTTGGCATAACGTTAGTACCACTTCAGCATTCACGAAAACTACAAAAAAAATTTCGTTTGCATGGTGGGTGGGGGGGGGGGGTGAAAAGGGAGTATTTTTGGACTTAGAGGGGGAACAAATAATTCGACCTAGGATGAATAGCAGCTGTTGTCTTGGGATGCTGAATACACAAAATTTTCTGCCAGCCTCCTGCACAATCAAAAGTTATGCAACCCTAAACACAATTCTCGCCCATTTTTTGAACCCTTTCCAACCTAGATCCTGATGTATGTTGGGGGTAGGGGGGATTTTAATCTCATATCCCGCTACACTGCACCTTTACTTTTCCAAAATAACCACATTCACAGAATTCGACGGCACAGTCTGTTATATAATCAATTTTTAAAGTTGCGTATAAGTAGGACTTATCATCAAATACCAACTCTGAAATTTTTTCTCAAAGGTGGCCGTGTGACCTATCAAAGTGGGTTAAAATTTTGCACTAAACTCAAAAATATCAACAGTTTTTGTATTATCTCCCTTCCCCGCAAACCAACCCCCTAACAGCTGAAAAATTTTTGATTTAGAATAAATATTGCTTCATGTAAATACCTATGTAGATTGTAGATTGCTAGCAGTAAGTGGAATTGAAGATATTACTGAATTTACTGCAATGTTAGGAAGTATAGAAGGAAGTGTGACTCCTATACAGCAAACCCTCTCTAATGGAGATGTTGAAATAGCATGTTCAAATGAGCAAAGCTTTAGACTTACTGCAATGGAGGCTATAGTATAAGGAACAACCTTAGTCACAAAAAGTATGGAATTGGGCACCATAATACAAGTATATCAGTTGAAACAAGATAACCCCTATCAGGTAGTTATGGGGGCTACATTCTGTCATTCAACTTGAGGATATCAAATCAGAATTGATTAAAATTGGACATGATGCCATTAACGTTACCAATACCAATGTAATTATCAAAAAAAAAAAACAGAGGTGAAAAAAGATGAATATTCTCCATTGGGGGAAAATATGCCCATACACTGAAAAAGACACCAAAACCAGCTGGTTTATTGACGTATTCTGAATAATATACTTACACATGAAAAAGCACTGTTCAGAATGCGGATTGGTGCACCAAAAAAAAGTCTGCTAAAAAATACGCTATGTGAATATTTTGTAGCATATTTTTCTCGTGTAAGGCCACAGCTGACACTTTGACTATATAATACTGGACTGCTAGCAGTGATGAACGTGACGGGTCCAACATGTCCGTTCTATAAGGCTCTGTTCGCATCCTCTCTCACCGCACTTCAGTGGAATTTGCCCTAGTTGTTTACGCTCACTTGGGTGATTCCACTGAAGTGCGGTAAGAGAGGGTGCGAGCAGAGCCTTATAAACCCCCTATTGACAAAAATTATGCGATAGCATGCTAAAACGCATGCTTTTATGCATAGCACAAGCATGTGTGAATTTGGACTTTTTTCAAAAAAAGCATGCGATTCTGCCTGCGATTATCATGCATAAAAGCAATGTTATAGCATGTCAAGTGAAATAAAAATTGTAAAAATTTTTTTACCCTGGGCAGGAATCGAACCCGGGACCCGCAGTATTAATTTATCCGCGTCGCCTAACCCACTCAGCCACTTCGCTGCTTGCAAAGAGTGGAGTTATTTCCCCATAAACGTTTGCACTTTTTGGACTTGAGAAAAATTTTTAAATTTATTAAGTTCACAACGCAGAAGCATTTATGTGGAAATAACTCTTCACTTCGCAAGCGCATTTAAGCATTCCCTACATCGTTTCAGCAACGCGTACATGCGCGCGCACGCCTATATAAGTAGTTTTCGTTTTCGTCGTTGTTCCGCTGCTTCTATAGCGTTCGAAAACGAGTTCCAGCAACCAGCGGTGATGGCGGTGTGGCAGGACAGAAGGCTTGGTAATCGGAAGGTCCAGAGTTCGACCCCCGCTCGATTCCAAATTTTAGAAAATTTTTTTTTGCCATTAATTTTTTTTCAAGTGTATTTTATTAATATTATTTTTATTTTTCGAATAGTATGCCGAATTAGGCGAGGCGAAGCCGAGCCGTTCATAATTTATATTTCACTCGATCGACATTACTCCCCTTGGTGAGTTCAGACGGAGGCTGGACATTTACCGTGTATGTAGCACTTGCGGTTGTGTATAAAAAAATTGTACTCACCGAGGCCGAAGGCCGAGGGAAGTTAAACGACATAGTATGAATGACAAAGCGGTCAGCGCAACCGAGGTGAAGCCGAGGTGAGCAGACACAACGCCCCCCCAACACTAAAAACAGCAATACATACGTGATAAATATCCCTTGTTGCTGAAATGTATGTAGGGAATGGTAAAATGCCTTCGCAAGCGGCGAAGTGGTCGAGTGGGTTAGGTGACGCGGAAAGTTGGAAACCATAGGTCCCAGGTTCGATTCCCACCCAGGGCAGAAATTTTTTTCAATTTTCCTGTTATTTTACATGCTGTAACATTACTTTTACGCATGCTATTCACAGGCTGAATTAGCTGAATTGCATGCGTTTTTTTGGACTTTCACGCATTACGCATCTACATGCCTGTTTTTATGCATAATTTTGTCAATAGGGCCGGAATAACGTTATACATGTTGGCCCCATGACGTTATCAAATTCACATGTAATTTAACTAGGTGCTAGCAGTCCAGTATTATATAGTCAAAGAGCTGACAGCGCTTTCAAATTACATGGCATGTTTCTCTACACTTAGTGTTGGGCAAATTCGCGAATATTCTTTTTTTGCTTGCGCATGCGCAAGAATATGCGCAGATTCTTGCGCATATTCCGCAGATTCTTTTCAAAAACTTAGAACATTATTGCTTAGTTTAGAGATAATCGGAAACTTTCCAAATTTCCATTGAAAAGGTTTCAAATAATTAAGGAAAATTGGAAATTTATAAAGAAAAGTTGATGTAAAACTTGTAAATTGTGGAAAATTGTAGAAAAATCTTCAAATTTTTTGAAAAAAGACATGATTTTTATTTTTTTGAGGGAATATTCTCCAAGCATTTGAGAATATTCGCGAATATTCGCGAATATTCTCAGATTATGCGCATTGAGAATATTCTCAGGCCAACACTATCTACACTGAAAGAAACTATCTATAAAATATGCCACCAACCTGTTTTCTAGCGTATTCTTTCGCATATTTGCTAAATAACACGCGTAAATGAGGTATTTTACGCGAATGTTTTAGCATAGTATAGAAATATTTGCATTCATTCCATCACATGTCCCGGTGGTTAGGTTAGTAGAAAAGTTGCTCTCCAACCCAGATACCCGGGTTCGATCCCTGGCAGAGCCAAAAAAATGTTCATGAATATTGGACATTGGCAGAATTTATTTTATTGCGTAAAATAATATGCGCACTGATTAATGAGCAGAAAAGTATTGGCAGAAAGTGTTGCAATTCCTGCCACATTTTTTTGTCGCGTATCATCGGCTGATTTTCACCCAATGGGGTTGAGAAATTGCAGGAAAAAAAGTCACATAAGGTGGCATTACTGCTCTTCTTTGTGTACTTTAGCCTGAAGGTTTTTAATTTTATTGCACACCAAAGTGATCTTGTGAAAGTAGATCCTCCAGCAAAAAAGTGAGAGCTACTTACTACATTACAAAAACTGTTGGCAACTTGGTCATAATAAAATATAATGTACAAGAAGCCCCAGATGTGTCAAGTGTAGGAGCCATCGACCTTTTATTCCCTATCTGGAGTTCTGGACAGCGATTCCAATCGGAATTCAAGCAAATATTTGATGCAAACCTCCCAAATCGAGCTTGTAAAGAATGCCTCTGCGCATTGCGCGAACTGGTCTCTTACCTTACCCCACTTACCACACGTATGATCATAATCGCATGTGGAAGGAGATAACCACCTTCCACACACGATTATGATCGTACGCTTGGTAAGTGGGGTAAGGTAAGAGACGAGTTCACACAATGCGCAGAGGCATTCTTTACAAGCTTGATTTGGGAGGTTTGCATCAAAATGAACCCTTGGAATCACGGTCCAGATGAGGAGAATAAAAGGTCGATGGTAGGAGCAGACCATGAAAGAAAGCAATGTAGGAATAGAGTTGGGCAAATTCGTGAATTTTCTTTCTTTGCTGGTGCATGGGCAAGAATATGCGCATTGAGTGCGCATTTTCCGCATATTCTTTTCAACAAATTAGAACATTATTACTTAGTTTAGAGATGATAGGAAATTTTCCATGAAAAGGTTTTGGCAACTTTAAAATTATTAAGAAAAATTGGAAATTTATTAAGAAAGGTAGGTAGTTGTAAAACTTGTAAATTGTGGGAAAATTGGAAAAGAAATTTATAATTTTTTGAAAAAAGTCATGATTTTTATTTTTTTGAGAGAATATTCTCCTGGCATTTGAGAATATTTGCGAATATGCGGGAATATTCTCAGATTATGCGCATTGAGAACATTCTCAGGCCAACACTATGTAGGAAGAAGAAATAAGAACCCAGCCAGGTGTATTAATTGTGATGGTGATCAGACAGCTAACTGGAAAAGGTATCCAATATGCATATCTAGCAAAAGTTGTGGCTGTATCTAAACTAAAGATGACAGCAACTGATCATGTCAAGCAAAGGAGGAAGGACCGCTAAAACCAGGAGCAGCCTTATTGAAAAAATAAACACATAAAAATGGGACCTGTATTTTTTTGTGTTATTTCCAGCATGGTCACATAAATATTAAACGCAGAGTGGATTCAATTGTTAAACTCCAAATCATTAATCAACTTTCCGCAGCATTGATTGATGATTTGGAGTTTAACAATTGAATCCACACTGTGTTTGTGCAACTATTCTGAAAAAAACACAAAAAATTACACTGTCCCACTTTTACGCGCTTTTAGACGTTTATTTTTGTCAATAGGGAGAAAACAACTGAAACCCCTGAACAAGCCAAAACTGTCAAAAGAAATCTTCCAAATAATAACATTGAGGAATCAGATGAATCAGTGGAATTAGAAGAGCAGACAAGCTCAAGACACTTGGAACTGCTTCAATGCTTCAATGCTGCAAAAAAGTAGTAAAAAAATTTCTCTAATTGAAAACTCACAAAACAAGCTCAAAGCAAAGAAACTTCCATCAATTTAAAACCTTCCAACTTATAGTCATAGATATTATAGGAAATAAGATATGTAATATTTTCATATAACAATTCTCCCCTTTCCTCGCAAATTTTCACCTTCTTTGAAGGATAGCAATCTATTTATATGAAGCAACATTTATTCTAAATCAAAAATTTTTGGATTATTGGGGGTTGACATGCAGGGGGAGGGGTAACACAAAAACTGTTGATTTTTTTGAGCTGAGCGCGAAATTTTAACCCATTTTGATAGGTCACACCACACGGATACTTTTTTTAAAATAATTGAAAAGTTGGTACTAACTACCTACCTATTTTATAAAAAGTGTTGTACCTACTTATACAATTTTGAAAATTAATTACGACGAAATGTGCCTGTTGAATTTCGTGAATGTGGTAATTCTGGATAGGTAAAGGTATGGTGTAACAGGTAACGAGTGAAAACATTGCCCCCCCCCCACTCTCACATAAATCAGGAACTAGGGTAGAGAAAGTTCGAAAAATGGGCAAAAATTGCGTTTTGGGTTGCATAACTTGTGCAGAAGGCTGGCAGAAAATGTTGTATTTTCAACATCCCAAGATACTGTACCAGGCTATCCATGCTCGGTCGAATTTGTTGTAACCATTCTAGGTCAAAAAATATCCCCTTTTCACCTCTTCCACCCAACGTGCAAGTGAAACATTTTTTTTTTGTCATTTTCAAAACTTCTGAAAGTGGTAGATACTGACGTTATGCAAAGTAAACTTTTTGTCCACAAAAAAAAACCTGGTAGGTAAACACTTTTTGCCTCGTGGATTGTAGACTAAAATTCTTCTTCTTAAAGTGCGGATAATTCCCGAATACAATCCCTATATTGTATAAGGAGCACCCCGACTTATAACTAGGTATTGAAAATTTCCCATCCTATACCGAATGATTTTTTTCGAAATTCATAATTTTATAAATTAAGCCACCCCAAATTGAAAATCTCTTTCAACTAGGTCATCACGAGACCCTACAATATCCTACGGATAGGCATAATTTTAATCTCTAAAATAACGGAATTTCCGTTTCTAAAAAAAAATAGCTTATGAACTTACTCGTCTTCCCAGGGGCATACTTCGTTCGGAGTGCCAGCTGTGTCGCTTTTTTCTTTATCGGTTTCAGTCTTTAAATCTCTGCTAGTGGAAGCAGTGGCCGTACAAGCTGACTTTTCCATCTTCACTTCCATCGACTCAGCCTTTTTTAAACTGGCGGTAGGTTTGCTGGAACTGGCTTTCCTCGATTCTTTGATTTTACTCGTTTGCTCCGCGCTAGGTTCCGAAGAACTTGGTTTTTCTTCGCTTTGTTCGGATACGGAACTGACACTAATCAATGGCGTTATATTGCTAGTAGATTGCTTTCGACCAATTAACGCGGTGATGGATTTTCTACGCGATGAAGTAGTCGCAGGTGGAGTGCTCTCTTCGGCAGGAGCTGATTCTTTATCACTAGTCCCCGGTGGATTCGAATCGAAAGACCGGAATGGCGTAGTAGTCAAATCTTCGGTAGACGATACCGATGGTCTGGTACTATCAGCTTGTTTCGAATTAGCTGCAGACGACGAACGTCTGCCAAAACGACTAATTGTTTCGTGTAGGCCGCAGGTTTTCTTCAAACGTTCAGTCACTTCGGCGACAACCGACATGCTCACATCTGAGGATGAACTCGAATCGAATAACGTTGAGTTTTTACGAGATGCCGATAATGGAGCGTGAGCGTGTTCTCCGGTCAAAGGATCTTCGGCGATTGAAGGAGACGGCTGTAGACGATGTCGTTCCGGAGGTTCGGGGAAATCCCACGGACATACTTCGTCTCCAGTTTTCTCCAATACATCGTTCAGTTCTCTGCGAAAAAATAGTCGCATTACAAATAGGTAATTAATTAGGTATAAAATTTATTTCGTGTTTTGTATCACAATCTCGCAATTGGACTCACCTGCTCGTTAAATCAGTGATATTTGACTGGCTGTGAGAATGTATCACTTTATTAGGAACAGATAATTCGTGAGTCGATCCAGAAAGACTTCGGTCGCTTCCTCGACGCTTTGATATATTTATAGTTGTACCGCTAGAAGAAGGATGATTTTGTTGTGTTTGTAGGCCGCAAGAAGACGAAGGCTTATTCGTAGGAGGATTTTTAGTCTTAGTTTGAACTCCAGCGAAACCGAAGAAACTATTTTTCAAAAGATAAAAAACGTTTTAAAAAAAAATCATGATAAGTATTAAAGTATAAGACTAAATTTGGTAAAAAATATAGGGGGAAAAACAACTCACTCAAATTTTTTCTTTCCCGTTGGCTGCAGTGCACTGGCGAGTAAATTTTTATAGTGCTCGGAACGAATAAATCGAGGATAACAGTCTTTTTTCAAAAGTAGAGTATAAACGTGTTCAGCAGCTGAGTCAAAAGTAAACCTGCTAGGACTCTTCATTTCCATTTGCGTTTTTTCCATAGTCTTTCCATCAATATTTATTTCACAGGGTGCTCCTGGAGCTAAAAATTCGCTGAAAAAATGAAATTGAGATGTAAAATTTGTAGTTTTTGATTAGAGCTTTCGAGTGATTTTCAAACAGGAGCAAATAAATAAACAATGGAGAAATAGACAGATCGAGTTTTTGAATTTTAGAGCATTTTTCATTTTTTTCAAACCTAGCTACGATAGTGCATTTCTGCTCCTGCTTTGTTATTAGAATATGCAAAACATCTTACTCGTAGATCTGTTTCACTTTCCGAGCAATTTGTGATTGGCTACTTCTTCGTAAATCATTCGCAGCCATCCAAAATCTGATATTTTCATGACTATATTCTTTCCTCAAATAACTGGTGAATTCTTGTAATCCTATGAACAGAAATAATGAAATAAAAATCATATTTTTTTCATTAGGCAGCGTATTGAAATTGGGATTCATTTATTAAACATATCTACTCGTATACAGGGTGTTCGGGGAGTGATAGTATAGACTTCAGATTTGGATATAAGAACCGGGTAAGAATAAGAAAAAAATTATGTGATGGTGTGGCCTATCTTCAAAATTGAAGGGGCAAAATACGTTTTCAAAATCTGAAAAAATACCTACCTATACCGATTTGAGTATCGGAAAAATACAGTTTCGAGAATCACAGCGTTTTTTAATTTTCAATAAATTTTTGGAAATTTTTAATTTGGCTCATTTTTTATAGAGGGAATCAGAATTTGATCAAATTACCTAAGATTGGAATCTGTATTTTGGTTTATATCGAGCCTTCAAACTCCCAAATTGATTAGAGAAGGGTTTGAATCGTTCAGGAGCCTCCAGCAAACTTTTTGAATATTTAACTTCCCAAAAATATCCATAAGAAGGCTGAAAATTGAATTAAGTGTTTCCGAACTTGAATTTGCCATAAGGATGGATTCAGGCTGAAGTTTCCAAAATTCGTTTCTGCCAGTTCGAAGCCAAAATTTTCTGCTATAATTTTTTTAAGGAAAAAGTGAAAAAACCCACAACATCAAGCTAAATTTGATCCTTTCAAAATCAATCGGTGGCTTTTTTGAGCATTCCCAGGATCGGATTTTCAAATTTTTTTAAACGTGGATTTAAACGAATAGAAACTACTATAGCCAATTGTTGCCAAAATCGATTAAAGAAGTCACAAAGGTTAAATTCAAGTCTATAAAGGTGCTGAATTTCATTTAGCACCTCATATGATAATATTCCTGAAAATAAAATCTACTGGAAGCGCCAAAATGTCTCGATTCTTTATGCCAAATTTTGATTTTTTTTTAGAAGAATATTTCGAATTTGAAATTTTGTTTGGAACCATTTTTTGACAATTTTCTTAGAACTGGAGAACCCTAAAATTTTTTCCAGACGGTTTGAAACCATTTTAAAATCTTGAATTCTGAAAGTGAAAATGATGAAAATAGCTACTACTCTCCATCATAAATGCCAGAATTGAAAAGAAGATAGATGAAAATCTAAGTGAAACACAATATGGCTTTGTAGCAAAAAAAGGGACGAGAGATGCAATTGCCCTGCTGAAAGTGATCATTCAAAGAGCACTGAATGCAAATAGGGAAATCATTGCTTGCTTCGTCGATTATGAAAAAGCATTTGATCGGGTCAACCATGAGAAGATGCTGGAGATCCTGGAAAAATACAATATCGATAACAAAGACCTGCAAATAATCAAGAACCTGTACTGGGAGCAAAGCGCTAACATCAAGATTGGAACTGAGTACTCAGAGAACGGATGTGGAATAAAGAGAGGTGTGAGGCAAGGATGCCCCCTCTCACCCAGGTTGTTCAACGTGTATGCAGAAGAAATAATGAGAGAAGCGCGAATCGAACGAATGGGATTCAAGATCAATGGCAAGAGAATAAATGAAATAAGTTATGCAGATGACAAAGTGATCCTTGCTGAGACAGAGGCGCAGATGCAGAAAATGATCAACCAAATCAACAGTGCTGGATTAAAATATGGAATGAAAATAAATGCAGGCAAGACCAAGGTGATGAGATTTACGAAAGGAGATGATAAAGAGGTCAAAATCAACATCGGATCACAAGAAATTGAAAATGTAAAGCAATTCAGGTACCTTGGAGCACTGATAAACAACGATGGTAGAGATCATAAAGAAATCAAATCACGGATTGGAATGGCAAAGACTGCTTTCAACAACCTTGCCAATGTGCTGGGAAATTGAACGATGAGTATTGATCTGAGGAAGAGAATTATGCGATGCTACGTATGGACCGTTCTGAAGTATTCCTGCGAAACATGGACCATGAGTGCAGAATGCGAGAAGAAAGTATCCGCTTTTGAGATGTGGTGCTATCGAAGGCTACTACGGATCTCATGGAAGGACTTCGTTACCAACAAGGAAGTACTAGCAAGAATAGGAGAGGAGCGGAAAGTCGTAGTTGAAGACATCAAAAACAGAAAGCTAAAGTATTTAGCTCATAAAATACGAGAAAACGGTATTTTCATGCTAGCGGTACAGGGGAAAATCCAAGGAAGATCGACGAGAGGGAGGAAACGATCGGAACTGTTAACAACAAACTCACCAGCCAACTCCCCCTGCAAGACCCTGAAAGAAACAATTAGATACGCTAGATACCGGCTAATATAGATGGACATATACGCTATCTCCTGTAAAGGAGCGCGACTACGACGACGACGAATGACCATAGCCACCATAGGTATTACAGTAAAAGTCGCTTATTATTATAACGGTTAATGTTATAAATCGCTTTATGTTATTAAAATCATTCGGTCCCGATCTTTTATATCTCATTACATTGAAATTCCATCGGTTATTGTAATTAAAGCATCGGATAATGTTATAACTTTTAACTGATTTTAATGTGTTTTTTTGCGTTTTTATATAGTTTTTATATGTTTTTAACACTTTTTCACCCAGTTTTTGCTTAATTTTTTTGAAATTTCAGTCTTTTTTTTAATGGACATCATTTTTTGATACTTTTTTCATAACTTTCTGAATTTTCAACTTATTTTCAACACTTTTTCTCACAATTCTTGTGAAATTTTAGTTCAATGACTACATACGTAGTAAAACGTTGACCATCTAAAAAATTTTGGAAAAAAATCACTTTTTTGTTCAATCGGTTTGTGTTATAAGTCGCTTAATGTTATTAAAATGGGCTGGGACAAACGTTATAACATTAAGCGAAGTTTACTGTAATTTTTGTTCACTGAAAATTTCCACTTTGTTAATGGTCATTATGATCACAAAAAATGCTATTTTTATCCTAGAAATTGTCATTTTTCATTTTTGAAAATATTTTCATTTTATTTTTCATCAATGATGGTCACACACCCTTCCCCTCAAAAAATCAACACTCTTTTTCACTAAGTAACAAATTAATATGTAGTTGTTTTTTTCATCAATAAAGTCTATATTTTTCCACTTCTGAAATGGCTACATTTTGTTTTTACCAACCAATAATTGACAAGTTTTTACTAAAAATTAATGATGATTGTTTTGATTTTCTACTAAAAATGCTCACATTTTGTTCACTTGAAATTGTCACTTTTTCACTACAAGATAAAATGGGCATTTTTTTCACCAAAAATGGTCATTTTTCTTTGAAATCTTTTTCATTTAATAGGAATATGAATAATTGTAATTTTGTTGAAAATCTCTTCACAAATTGATTTTTTTATGAAAAACGAACCAATTACGAATTTTAAAAATTCACCAAGAATCGAAAAAAGGAAATTCAGCGTCTGAAATTTGGCATGATGATGTATTTTTGGGCATTCAACAAATTTTTTGTACAAAAATTCCTCCTGCCAGCTTTGGAATACCACTTTATCAGCACACGAGGGAAAAAATTCGAGTCTGATTTGATCTGGAGAAAGGTCGGACCATATTTTATCAGATCTCTAATTATTAGTAATTAGAAATAATCAGGCCAGTCTCTATCTGAACATATGTATGAAATCAGACCTGCGTGATTATTTAAATCTGATCAGAGCAGATCACATCCGGAAATTTTTCTTCCTCTGAATAAAATTTTAATTCAACTAACTACCTTGATCTAGTAGGTACCTAATTTTATTTGGTCATATCAAAGTTGAGATCTACCTAGACTTGATCAGATTTAGATCCAATTATTTCTATCCAGACGTATTTCTTCGCATCTTAAAATTTTGGCAAACGAGAGCATAGAGCAATCAAAATGACACTGAAGGCTTGAATCTAAAAAATGAATGAGGAATTTGAACTCAACGATCTTGAATTAGAGGTACCTAATTGCTTGGTATGAAAAATATATACATTTGTTCATCTAATCAGCTATTACTTTGGCCTTCCTTTTTCCACAGTTAGGTACTTATATTTTACGATTTTATTTTTTATCAAATTTTCATTTTAGGTCAGCAGTACGTAGAGCAAAAATAGCAACATTGAATTCGAGTCCATTTGAAACGGATTCATTTGAAAACATCCGATTCATTTCGGGGGGGGGGGGGAATCGCCCCCATCTCTGGATCAGATCTAGACATTCAGATGAAAATACACACCTGTTGCATCGGTTACAAGTTCTTCCATGGATAAAGCCCATCGTCTAACTCTTTTCTCAGTAGGTATTTCCACTCTGTAATAAAAATTTTCCAAATTTTAAAAAATTAAACGTAAGTATCTACATAAATATAACTGATCGTCGACGACGACGTCTACACGTGAAAGAAAAAAAAACAACTCAACGTACAACGAACTATTAAGTTGCCAAAATGTAACATCATCTGTAACCCACGGATTTGATGGATGAGGAGAGGTTATCATGGGGTCATATTCGGCAAAGGTTTCGGAAAATTGCAACAAACTTTCCAACGCCACCGATACTTTAGTTCGCGTTCTATCGACACAATTCTTCAAAAATTCAATCTATAATTCGATTTTGTAAAAAAAAAAAAAATGTATTAGAACGAAAACTTCTCGAATATGGTGAAAATTTACTTACACGAGTAACTAAGTGCGTAACTTACCTCTTTTTTGATATCTTGAGAGCTTCTTCTTTTTCTAGTACTCGCAGAGCCTCCCGCCCTCAACGGCAAAGGTTCCAAACTGCTAGAGTAGCCCGGTGGTGGACGGTGAACCCTCCAAAACGCTCTTTCTTGACTGTCGCTGACTATTTTTTCTCCCTTTTTTCGATCTTTCGATAGCCTTACCTAGAAATTAATACGTCGAGGATGTTAATTTATGTAATTGGTACGCGTTATGCGGTAAAATACATATAAATCGAGCGAATGTACTTAGATATTAAAAATCAAGCTCAGGCTTACTTGTTCTTCGGCTTGAATTGTGATAAAATCCCATTTATTCGCTAAATTTTTCTTCAAACTGTTCAATGATTCCTGTAAAGTAGAAGGATTAAATTGAATAGTAATTATTTCTTTCAAAGTATGCATGGTATTTGAAGATATATGTATAGTCGATGCATAAACAAGTATGTAGGTATGTAGGTACATGATTAGAGGAAATAAGTAAATATAAGTAAATTACCAATTCATAATCTTCGAGTCCATGTCTTTGTTTATTTCTCAAACTTCTTTTTGCAAGATAAATAGCATATTCAACATTATCAGGGCTTCTATTTTGACAAGGCCAATAGTAAGGAATCTGAAAAAAAATCGAAAAAAAAATGTAATTTAAATGTAAAATAGTAACTCATTGTTGCGTTAAATTATTAATATAATTAATTAATTATATACCTATTATTTAATTTAAACAGTAAACTTTCAATTTTATAATAGTACAAAAATGTACAGACAGACAAATTTGTTTTATCTAAAAAAGTACCTATAAAATTATTCAATCCTAAAATAGGTACCTATACGAAAGACCTATAGGGTAGATATACTTAAGTAAGGCAAGGTAATATGCACTTCGGAAAAATTGCCTATAGAATGGAATGTGTAGTTATATAACAATTTTGACGTGTTTTGTAGATATAACTTTCAGGTGAAAGTAAAAATGAAGATTTTTCCCATCAAGTAAAGACGTAGTTACCTATACCTTTATACTCGTAACCTAACGTATTATATACCTAAATACACGATGGCTGAAAACTCCGCAATAACAACCCACCACCGAAATGAAATCAGTATTCTACACATCAATATCAACAAAAAAAAACCCATGTTCAAGATAAATCCAAAACGCTTTGCCGACGAGATATTAACATTTTAAAAGAGCAGAAGATTGGAAATGTTGCGCGTTAGCACCCACAAATTTTCCGTTAAGAGCCTCGTAACAGCTACTTACGCCGAAATCGCTTGCAACGTTGCCATATAGACGACGACGTTCAAATTTTCCGCTTTGACGCAAATATTTATTTTCCACCATCAAAGTAATGTAGTATTATTACTTTGTTGTAATTAGAAGCAGGATACTCCTGTTTTTATATTGCTGTACCCTACCCTATCCTACCCTACCCTAACAACGGGCATTTTTTTTCAACGAATGGTAAAAATGTAAAAATTTTGATTAAATTTTACTGCACGTACTTAATTAGGTAGGTACAAGATACAAATGAAAATGTGTTTCTTTTGTTTTGAAATAAATGTAGGTATACTTATAATTTGTGTTTTACACGTCGGACAACCATTCACAATGTGAATTTTTCAATGTTTTTTCGAGACTTGAATTCAACGAATAGTTTAGAGTGATGACAAATTAATATTTGTTTTTCAATTAACTCAACTCAAGTGAATTTTTCGTGATTTTTTTTTAGCATTGAATTATATTGAATTTGTTCCAAGTGATGTGATGACATGAATTTTTTTGGAATGAATTCGAGTGAATTTTTGGTGGTGGTTTAGAATAGATTGTTCAACGATGATTTAGTTTGGAACTTTTTCGTGATAATTTCAAATTAAATGTTTTTGTACCTAATGGTTTTTAATACATAGGTATGTATTTTTTTTTTTTTTTTTTTTTTTTTTGCAAACTGATATATAACTAGGTACATAGAGCTGGGATTTTTATGCTTTGCATATTTTTCTGAAGGGCTAGAAAAAGTGCATATGAAGAGTGATATTCCAAAACTCGCTTTGTCCATTTTCACAACTTTTCAGGAGAGAGGAAAAACAGTTTGCCTTTAAACGGGTAAATTGGCTTTTTAGGCGAGTTTAGCAGTTTATTTGGGTGGATTTATGATGTAGGAGTGTAGGTATACATTTCATCCACTAAATACTGCTGAAAAAAATTTCAAAAACAATGGACAAAGCGCGTTTTGGAACATTATTTTTTTTTTTAATTTTTAGTGAATTGGCTATTTAGGTGAGTTTAACACCTCATTTTGGTAGGTTGATGATGTAGGAATGTGAGTTAATACTTCATCTACCAGGTACCACTGAAAACCCAACTTTGATAAAAATGGACAAAGCGAGTTTTGGAATATCACTCTTCATATGTGGTAAGACCTTCACGAATCATGAAATTTTCTGACGAATGAGCCCATGACACCTAATTGACAATCTAAATACCAAGTAAAACGTGGGAGTTTGTGTTTGTGCGAGAAAGAATACTTCATCTTGATTTTTTTCATTGCAATACTCATCAAGAGTATCAAGACACTTGAACAGGAAAATGTAGGTACCTATGTCAAGTTAAGAGGGAAAAAAATCTACCTATTGTCTTACATTGTTATGTCATTAATTTTGAAATAATTGAATATAGATACCAGACTCACAATACTGTGTTTTAAAAGAGGTTTTAGCTATAACATTGATATGAGGAAATATGCCTTAATCGCCTTAGCGATTGTTAAATTAATACATCCCTATATGTACTGAAAGCATGGTAATGTGGGGAACTATTTATATAGATCTGTGGCTTGTAGCTCCAAGGCTTGTGCATTGGATCTCTAACCACCAACTTTACTTGGTTTCAGCTACTTGCAAGGGCTGATTCTTCGTTGACTTATAGATGCATAGGCAGCAGAGCCTTTTCCCCCGCCCCTCTTTCCTGTCTTAGCCCACTTTCTTAAGTGGATAATTTGTGCTGACAACGTGATTTATATTCAAATTATGTCTATTAATTACGGTACATTGGATATTTCTCCGATCCTGCTAGCCATTGGGAATATCTCTCATCAAAAAGGAACTTTGTGTAAGACATTTCTATTGATGTGTCTAGTAGGGTGGTTCATATAATATTTTTTTTGAAATCTTACGGTCTTACCCCCTAATTTTGTTCCTTTTGATGAAAAAATGACACCATAAAAATTTTGTTGAAGAAATAATAATATTTAGAGGTCGAGCACAAGCATTGAATGTTGAGAGCTAAAAGCGCGTGCAATCACAATACTTCCCATGATGGCACGGCGGGAAATGCAACAAAGCTCGATGGGGTTGATTCTATGCAACTGTACTGAGAGTGGCATCCCCACTACAACTTATTAAGTGATACCAATTTTTTGGGGGTTTTTAAATCAACTGTTCCAAAGTATTGATTATGATTTTTTGGCTGTAGAATTCATTTGAACCTGAATTATGCAATTTAGAAATCCAAAAATTCCATTTTTACTAAGTAAGTAATAGCTCTTAAATTGATAATAGTTAATAAAACATCAACTTGAAGTGCTGAATCTTATAAAATATATATATATTTCAACGTAAATTTATCCCATAAATTTTTTCCCTTTGGTTTCCAAGTAGAATAGAATAATACAACCGCAAATTCATACTGTACCTACTTTTTTCTTTACTTTTCAAATCTTTCACATGTATTTTCACCTTCAGTGATCTTTGGAATTGAAAAATTGTCGTTTACTCATCATTAATAACATCTTAAAAAGCCCACCGAGGACTAGACTTACTTATATCATGCATTGTAGAGGGGATAACGTGTTGTAATCTCCTTCAATCCAACGAAGGGATGTAATGTAACGCTGCATTCCCTGGCTCGCAACCATGGGAAGTTTTCGCTCGACGCGCTCATACCTTCTCAACATTCAACTATCATGCTCGACCTCTAAATATTATTTTTCGACCTGAAATTTTTTGTCAAGTGTTTTCTGACCAAATGGAACCCTTCTAGGGGGTAAGCTCAAAAAATTGAAACATAAAATTTTTTCTATTGTTCTTTGAACCACCCTAGTGTCTAGTATTAGGGACACCCATGAAAGAGGCAGCAAATGCGTATATACAGTGTCATTAGTAAGTAATTACTTTTGATTTCTATGAATGCAATATTACTTCATCGCTAATTAATAATTAATAAGCTCACACTTATCATTATTATTAACATTATTCTAGTTAGTAACAAGAGTCATAAGATGCAAGCCAGAGTTTGCATCCATTATAAAATAAGGGTAAAGGGCCCTAATATAGACCCATCTCCTAAATATCAACCCGCCTCCTAATTTGTCAAATTATCCCTCAACTTCCGCAGAAAAAATGTTTTTTTTGTTCCTTTTTTGAAGAGAACCAATACCACCTATAGTAAAAGGCCTGAGCGCTGAATCGTTATCACCTTCTGACGTCACCACTAGTAGATGACTCGATTGTGTTTACCATTTGAATTTTAACGTACATTTAAATGGCGAGTTCGTGAAATAGAGTAAAACTTTCGTTAAAAACGTTATTAAAATGATGACATTTTAATTAATATTCGTTCTAAAATGTGGTGTAGTGATGAGATATTGTTGTTTTCAATTACTGGTGGTGTTGGATTACTTTATTTTTGTACAAAAGTGAATTTTTCGCGATCTGTTTGTGTTGTGACATTGTGTGATTCGGATGTGTAGATATCTTGTGAAGTGAATAAAAATGAAAACTGGTGTGTACTAGTGCCTGTGTTTTACTGGAATAACATCGCAGTGAAATGAATAGTGAACCATATAATCTAAAATGCGTTTTAAATCTGCATTATGAATACAACCATCCAACTACAATGGATGGATAAGGTTATCTAATCAAGAATCAAGAAACCATCAACATCTCAAACCAATTAGATGATTTTAGTGGGATTTTGACAAGATTCGACGATTATTTAATTATATTTCACCAGTGAGTGTTGTAATATCCGCCAAAAGGTATAATTTTGTCAAGTTTATGTATAACTTTCATCTTTAATGTTGAAAAACAGTGTTGTTTATAACCTAATTTCTTCATTTTTTTTCATTAAAATCATTCCTACATGATCATAAATTCATTATTCATGTAAGTAGATAAAATATGGAAAATAAAATTTTCGCAGGATTTAATTCGTTTGAGTGCATTTTTCATTCAATTCTATAGTGTATTATGATATGTTAGATACGTAAGTACTACCAAGTAGTGATGACGTCACAAAACAGCGCTCAGGCCTTTTACTATAGGTGGTATTGAGAGAACACCAATGAGACCAAAATCATCACTGTAAAGCCAAAAGGTAAAAATTCATGAGCAAAAAACAAAAATTAAAAAGTCAAAAATAATATTTTGTTGTTTCTTCAAATCACTACCATTGGAAAACTTTTTAATGGATCGATTAAGTACCTATGTAAAAATGTTCTGAAAAGGTACATAATATTATTCTGAAGAATAATTATGTTGAATTGGTTTTTGGACAATGAAGGAGGTAATTTTCTCAGATCTTAAAAAATATAAATATTCTGTGGGGCCCTAATTTCGACCCCCCATTGTTATGGCAATTTCAAGGCTTTGTTTTTTGCTACAAACATGCCAAAAGATCAACCAAAATTGTATGTAAGAAATGGGCCAAAGTTTCCGGTAAAATGTTCTAAGATATGGGTACTTTAATATTGATGTGTCAAGTAATAAATATATATTTCAATGTCTTCAGACTTTGAATTTGGTATTTTTTTCTCATTTTTAAATTTTAACATGTTTTTTGAGGGGGTCAATATTAGGGTAACTTTTTTTTTGGTAAGTGACCAATTTTCATAATTTGTAAAAACATTCCAAATACTTTATATTCAGGTATTAAGTAATAAATATTTGTTTTAAAGCCTTCAGACTTTGATTTCGGTGTTTTTTTTACTCATTTTTATGTAGCACGTTTTTTTAGAGGGTCGATATCAGGGCCACTTTTTTTCAGTACTCAAATTTGACACTTCTCACAAAAACGTTTGGAGAGATTGTAAATGAAAATTTGGGGGCTTGGGGCTTTGGTATATTAAACTAGAAGGGTGAGGCTATCGTCTAAGCCATCGCCAGCATTTCCAGCTCAATTTGGCTTCAAGAAATTCCAAAAATAAACTAGGGGGTCGATATTAGGGCCCCTTACCCTTATTTGTCGAATGTGTGTAGGTACCTATTTTACAAATGAAGGGCTAATTGTGAAAGTCGCCTTAGTCAGCAGTGATTTTTGTACAAATCAATGAAAACGTTGTTGTCCTGCTTCAGTGATAATGTAAAAACTTCATGGTCAAGTATTAAAAAAACATCTTCAACTATCCCAGAATGCATTACAATACTCATTTTTCCCTTTAAAATTGATGAAATATGAAAAAAAAATGTTTAAAGTTGTGTGAACAAAAAAATGACTAAGGCGACTTTCACAATTAGCCCTTCAAATACTATCAACTTGTGAATAGGCTGCAATGAAATACCTAATGATAGAAAATAAATATCAATTTAAAAACGATAAGATTTAGTTTAGTCGAGGGAATGTTCCCTTTTTAAACCACACAAAATAAAATATTTCACGTGAATTAATTATACCTACCAGCTAGATCTTTATAAACCAAGGGTGTATTTTCATATAGGTAGGCAGAGTACAGCTAGGAATCTAGGGTAACAGATCTCGAAGAGTGGCAATTTCCAAGTTTCACGAGTGAAACAAAAAAGTTTGAAAAATACTAATACAAAACTTGAAAATTTTATCTTCAAAAATTTCTAGCAACGAGTTTGCGATTCCGAGTATATAAGTCAAAATGTCACATCGAACATATAGAATTTGGCACACCGATCGAAAGTTTCATTTAATTACAAATTTTTAAAAATAACAATAAATTTTAGTTCTTTTTTGACCTAGAGTTCATCGCCCCGATTTTAATTACTTATACGCGTTAGCTAAACGACTCGTTCATTCCACTTATTTTTCGGCATCGTCCGCAAAAACTGAGTCGTAATGCTCAAATTCAGTCCGGACCGCTTTGCTGCGGCGGGCAGCAGCCGAAGAAGCGACGCCAAAAACAAGCTTAGAAAACGAGCAGAGCACTGAGCAGCGGCCATGACCTCACATTTTGTTTAAAAACTAATCAAATTAACTCTTTACATCGCATCGTGGGCAGTATAATTCTTCCTGCGAGTTTTTAGAAAATATTTTTTTCCAAATTTCACGCCCTCACTTCGAGTTCGAAGTCAACGTTCTCCTATCGTAAGTTTCAAACCCTATGCACGGGTATACCTACTAAACCGAGATGACGTCATTTTGTACGTAACGAAATGCATTGGCGTAAATAGAATAAAAAAAAGGATGTTTTGAAAGTTTCCAAGATGTTACACATTTTCCTCTAGGGAAAGAATTTTGGAATTTGCAGCTAGCTATGCAATTAGGGTATCCTATAACTCGAGAGTAAGATGCAAAAATTAAAACGGGGATTGAGATGAGGTATCCGAGAGCTAGAGTAGGTAGGTATGTATTTTCAACGTCAAAGATTTATATTATTATGCTCGAATACCACGCGGTTATGAGTTGAACGTATATATTTTACGCGATAGCTGCAAAATGCAGCGTAAGCAACAAGAAGAGCAATTAAAGGATTGAGAAGTTTTCAACATTCAGGTAAACAATTAATTAGAAATTCACGCTATATTTTGGCAGGCTTGCGAGTATAGAAAGGTAGAGGGCAGGCAGGCGGTTTAATATCTATGTAGTTTCATCGCGCCGAACGTTTCTCTACAGTCTTAATCGCTTGTTTAAAGGTACCTAATTGACATTAATCTGGTATAAGTAATAGATGTAATCAACGAAATGAATGAATAAACTATCAAAGTACAAAAAGAAAACAAGCCGATGAGTGATTGCCTGTATAAGTAAGTATTCGAAGAAACAATATTTTATTAGTGCATGACTCACCTGAAAGCGGTATAAAGAACCATCATCTTTGACAACTAAATTTTTAGAATCGCTAACTGGAAAAAAGTAACCATAATGACATAACTGATTTGCTATGTTGACAGCTTCCACTGAAACAGAAATATAAAATTTATTTAAACCGAGTCGATCACTATATCGCACGCGAGTAAACTACACATAGAGGTACATGTAGGTGGTATAGGTCTACAACCTAAAGCTAGGTATAATTAATCAAGTATATACTGAAAAAGAAATCAAAATGAGAACAACTCGAGTATAGAATTTTTCCTAACATCGCCCTTTTCCTGTACGTATCGATCCTGTATATAGGTAGCAATAGCATAATAAATGCTAGACCGTGTGACAGATTGGAACAAAAATAAATTATTAAGCTGCCATTAAAATTATCCAATTTTTTTCAACTTTCTTTTCTTATAAATAAATGCTTCGCTATTTTAATTCAAACTCGTTCGTCTCCATAGAAACTCAGTTGTAATGCCTGGAACCAAACAAACAATTTTGTGTGCGTGTACCTACGAGTACTTTTCTGTTCAAAATGTTTGCGTCTGCATTCATTTATTTATATACGTACTTACATATTTTGTAATAACAGTTTTATATTACGTATAGGCAAAGGTATAGCTGTGTATAAATACAAATAATAAATACTCATCAGAATGGAATTCAGTCGACGACGCGACGTTTACCTACTTTTTTTTTATTGTAACGTACGAGCAACGTGAATTTTTTTTAGGCAACAGTTTTAACGTTTCCTCGTATAATAATAATTTAAATAATGAACATAATTAATTAAAGTTCGAATCTCGCCAAGATATTTACTCGAATCGCTTAAACACGAGTTTAAAATATGAATAAAATTAAAGCTAGGTAGGACTGTAGCCTACCTTAACATGCAACAAGATTATCATCGCGAATAATAAATTAGGCGGGCATTCTAAAATAAACTGTCCCATTCATACGAAACGATTACTTATTAATTCGACGACAATTAAAATTATTGTAAGCTAATATCGCATCACTGAAAGAAACAATGAGCGATTCTGTTTTCGGTATACTGAAGAAAATACGAGTGATGAGCCCTAACTCATCGTTGATAATAACTGTCGAATAAACAATTTACTCGTCAAATGGAGACAAAAGCGTATTACGAAACAATTGATAGTAAAATATCAATCATCTTTTGAAAATATAACATATCGAGGAGTTAATTTTGGCGTTATAAATCAATTTGTTCGAATTAATCATCTTCACGAATGTAACTTATTTGAATGAAAAGTTATTTATGTTTTGTTCGTTTTACGAGTAGATATGGTATACGAGTATATGTATAGTACAGTACACGTACGAGTGGTATACATTTTAAAGCTACATATTTTATGTCGTTACTAACAAAGTGTATCTACGTGCGGACTTGGCACGCTCGATACACAAATGATTGGTCAACAAGATTGTTTAATTAAATAATGCACGATTGCATAACGCGCATATAAGGGTATAAAAGTAGCGAGAATGGATTGAAAAGCTCGAAATTATTGAAGACATGTTATACCTGTATAAATATGTAGATACCTACCTATTAACCTTTTTTTGTCTCCAAGTTTATTAAAAAAAAAAAAAAAAAAAAACTAGGTACCTGACTGAAAATTGATTCCAAGAAAAAAAATGAAAAGCTGATTTGCATCATCAGCTGTTGATGTAAAAGTAAGTAGGTATTTCAATGACGAGCAATTCATTTGAAATCCCTTTTTTAAAGGGCCGAATAGAAATGTGTTTTAAAGAGAAAAAGGGATAGAATTATTCTAATTCATTTGTAAAATAGGTAGATAGATATAGATACTAACGCGAATAAACTTTTGAAAAATCCAGCATGCCCATTCAAATGATGTTTCCAGGATATACGCCAAGCCGCGTTAAGAATATGTTAATATATTTGCCTAACCAGTTTGCCGTAAATACGGTAGGATTTGTTTTGAAATCTATAATATACTCCAATGAAAATAAAGTCAAGTTTCTGCCATCAAACTTGTTTTTTTTTTTCATGAATATACTTTTTTGTAGTCTCGTAAATTAACCAAGGTTTTTGCCTTGAACCCCAGTGACTTGCAATTTTCTCGCATTTGTACTTTCATAAAAAAACGCAGTCAAACTTTAAAGGTTTAACTATATCTCACAGACTGCACTTTTGAAGCAAATCTGTTGACAGGACTAATAGTCCACACAGATAAAATATTTAAAATCAGTATAATCAAGATTTTTTGAAAACCTGGATTTTGGACGTTTCTTAAAAAAACTTTTAGACACTATTTTTATACTTAAGGGTAAGGTGCCCGAATGTCGACCAGTACCCTAAATCCGACCACAAGCCTATCTCGCCCACTAATGCCTTGAAAATTCGGAAAAAAATATTTTCCTATGTATTTTTCACAGAAAAAACGATTAAGACCAAAATCACAACCCAAAAGCCAAAACTCGCGAAAATATAGCTAAAAAACGAAATTCAAAAAGTCAAAATTAACTTTTCCCGCAACTTCAATCGCCTGTTGCGCAAATGTGTGATTTCTCGTGAAAAAAGTTTTAATTATTTTTTAAAGTACAAAGTTCGACGAATAAAAGCTGATAATTATTTTTTGGATAAATTACAGGCAAGTTTGAAAAGTTTCCCATCAAATTTAATTTTATAGGGTGTCCTAATTCCGACCACCAATGATTTGGCTGTATACTTAAAATTTTTATTTTCCTGGATTTTCGAAAAAAACGTCAAAACGTAATAAATGGTGTGCTGATGCAATGAACAAAGCTGTAAAAGCTGTAAGAAACTGAGAATGTGGGTATCTAAAGGAGTCCAAACAATTTTCAAGTGTTTTAAATGGGGACATGAGATTTGTGATACGACGTCAGAAAAATGTAAAAAAAATTGAATATTTGTTCCCCTTTTGCTTAAATAATTAATTTCCTTTCTATTGGTGTCATTTTAATTCATAATCAACGATGTTGAGGTATTATTTACCTTCTTTTTTTCAATTTTTTTGGGGTGGTCGGAATTAGGACACCATTTTTGCAATTTTCAATTTTCTCACTTTTTGGAAAAAACGCCATGAAAAATCAGCGGGGGGGTTTTAGGTTTAGTGACTTTAGGGCATTAAACTAGAGGCATGTGGCTATCATTTGAGCCATTGTGCGCGAACCTAGGTCAATTACAGGTCTTTTTATTCCAAAAATAAACTAGGTGGTCGACATTCGGGCACCTTACCCTTATCAGTCTTATCACAATCGTCAATTTTCAAAACTACGTTGTAAAAGCCAAATCACAAAGTAAACCCGGGATGATGACCAAAATTATTTTTGTTTTCAGTAATTGGTTATGAATCACAATTAGGTCAAAAAATATGTGGTTATGGTTCTTTTTGATTATGGAATTCATAGTACATAAATTGGTTTTTTGTTTTCGGTCAAAGTTTTTCATTTTGATAATTGGTTTTTGGTTTGGTACCTACAATTTTTTTTTTTTTCATTTTTTCTCATCATTTTTAACATAAAACATTGTGATTTGTAGGATTTTTTCCATCTTTTCAAAAATGATTGAAATTATAGTTTAAGGGAATCAAAATAAATAATGTAAAAAATGTGAAAAAAGTTATAACTCATTTCAAAATTCAGATCAGAGTTCAGTTAGGTACTGTAATATTTTTTGAAATGGAAAAATGAAGGGAATAACAGAAAATTTACGAAAAATGGCAAAAATTAACCAATCATCGAATAAAATTAACTATTATTGGTTTTTGGTTAAACCAAAGAACAACATTTTTCAAGAGTTATGGATCATTTGTGGTTCTTATTTAAAAAAATCATTTCTGGTTAATTGGTTTTTGACTGGTTACACTCATCACAGACTCAAAAATTGATCCCAATCTCCCATATGCCTATGACTCATATCTCCAAAAAGCCACTTCCATTCTAAACTCCATTCAGCAGTCAGCTATATCCTCTTCCCCCATTCTATCCAGAAGGTTCTGCAAAAACTAAGAAAAATCTTCTCTCATTTGATACATCATTACTTGAATATGTATGTACTCTCAACTCAACACTCAAGTCATCAATGACTTTATTGCTCAGTACAGTGAGTCCCGCTTATTAGAATATTATTGAGGATGATAGAATAATCGGCCAATGGAATGGAATGAGATGGGACAGAACATTTGTACGTATCTTCTGACATGCAAATTTTTCCACTTATTGGAATATAAAAGAGTATTTCATTCAGTTAATAGAATCAACTACTCTTAAAAGTTGGAAAAAATCACAAATTTCAACAAAATTCAACAAAAATTGAATGAAAATGTGTCGAAAACATGAAAAATGGAATAAAAACACGAAACAAAGGTTTCAAGTTGGTGAAAATTGATGATAGATGATGAAATTTTTGTAAAATTTTATTGAAATGGTACAAAAAAGTGTTCAAAACATATTAAAAAACTGAATGTAACTAAAAAACGGGAAAAATTCATTGCCTTAAAACCAAATCCGTGTATGTCCATTAGGGTGTCCCTTATTTATACTTGGTGAAAAAAAAAAATTCGAATTTTTTTCGGGACCCCCCCTGAGTTGGTTCGTATACATGAGAAAATAATGCCCAAAAATTTTCAGCCAAATTGGAGTATATTAACCTGCCCCGCATCGCCCCTCTTTGTTGAAAAAAGGAGCGCGCCCAAGCTCCGCATTACTCCACCATGGCGCGTGGCACACAAAACGTAACGTACGGGGGTTGATACGCGCCAACATCTTTCTACTTCTTCTTGTTTTTGTTGGTGCTTGTAGGCTTTGAAACTTTTGTTCATAACTCCTCGGTGTCTCTGATGAACAATGTACCATTCTATAGTAAAAACTTTGACTTTTTTTTCTGCAGGGAAGCGCCTGTGATTTCTAATTTATGAATAAATTTCGCACTTTTTGATAAAAAATGAATTGGAAACCTGAACATGACTGTAATTATTAGAGTTTAATACAGAAATGAAATGAATACGATTCAATTAAAGAGGGAGGCAAATTATTTGTGAATGTATCAAAAAATTCATATTTATATCATCAAAAAAGAAGAAAAAAAGTTGATTGGAAATAGCAAAAATCAGTTCTGAACAAACCATTTTTATTTTGATTCTGAAATACATTTTTGGGCAAGATAATTTCAGGGAAACTATTTTTCAAGTTTTTTTCTTTTATTACTTTTTTTTTTTTAGAAATACTTTTTCCAGTCGCTAATTCTTTCCAAAAAAAAAAAAAATGAAAAATTGAAAAAAAAAGCAATTTTTACAAACTTTTATTTTTATTTTCATGGAAACTAATTGGGATTGAACTATTTTCAAACCCCATTTTTTTGTGTTGAAATATTTTGGTCTTTTTTCAAATTTACCCATAAATACATATTGTAATCATTTTTAATTTTTTATCGAGAATAACAAAATCTTGATTGCATAAAAAAAAGTTCCTTGAAATTGCCACTTCTGATTTTTGTTTTCCTGATTGGGGGGGGGGGGGTGGATGCGGGAAGGAAAGCGGAAAAATTTTAACTGCCTATGAGCGTTCTTCTAAATCACTTGAAGGTACAACTTATTATAATTATGTTGTAGTATCAGTTCCAAAAAAGTGCATTAAAGGTAAGAATGTGCATAATGAACAAGCAAAAGTGATGGGGAGACATCGAGGAGTTATGAACAAAAGTTCCGAGGCCTACAAGCACCAACAAAAACAATAGGAAGTGGAAAGATGTTGTCGCGTATAAACCCCCGTACGTTGCGTTTCGTGTGCCACGCGGCGTGGTGGAGTGATTCGGAGCTCGGGCGCGCTCCTTTTTTCAACAAAGAGGGGCGATGCGGGGCAGGTTAATACACTCCGATTGGGCTAAAAATTTTTGGGCATCATTTTCTCATGTATACGAACCAAACTAGGGGGGGTCCCGCAAAAAATTCAAAACTTTTATGTCCATAAAAAAATCATCTTTTTGCGTCACTGATAAGACTCTGGGATGCCCTGAATTGAGAAATTTGCATCTGAGTGCAGTAAAAGTGCACTATGGAAGATTCATAAAGCTAATCTGATGTTCAATCAGAACTCAACAAACTCTTCTGAGCATATCCAAAACTTATCACTTATCAGTGATGCGTAAAATCATACTTTTTTTATGCAACAAAGTATTATAACCAACTGCACAAAAAATCAAAAAGTAATGAAATCTTGACATTTCAACAAAATTTGGAATTTTGGGTTCTTCATCCTTCAGCTTTACCCCCATTGGGTGAAAATCTGCTGATGATACGTGACAAAAAAATGTGACAGGAATTGCAACACTTTCCACCAATACTTTTCTGCTCATTAATCAGAGCACAAATTTTTTTACACGATAAATTCTGGCAATGTCCAACATTCATGAACATTTTTTTGGCTCTGCCAGGGATGAAACCCGGGTCTGAGTTGGAAAGCAACTTTTCTACTTACCTAACCACTGGGACATGTGTAAATATTTCTATGCTATGCTAAAACATTCACGTAAAATACCAAATTTGCGCATGTTATTTAGCAAATATGCGAAAGAATACCTACACCAAAAAACAGGTTAGTGGCGTATTTTGTTAGTTGGTTTCTTCCAGTGCAAAGAAACACTCCATGTAATTTGAAAGTGCTGTGGCCTAATGTGAGAAAAATACACTACAAAATATTCACATAGCGTATTTGTTGGCAGATCTTTTTTGGTGTACCCCGTACAACAATGACCATGCTAATTTCGATGTCAATGTCAACCCATCCACACCCGTCACTTTTGGGTGTCACATGTCGATGTGAATTTCAACCCTGTGTCAAGCTAATTGTTGATGTAATTGTCGACTGATGTTGATCTGCATTTGTGTCAACAATTGGCTCAACACAGGATCGAAATTCACATAGACATGGGGCATCCAAAAGTGACAAATGTGGATGGATTGACATTCACATCAAAATTTTTGTCGGCCTTCTGATTTGTAAAATTATAAAATTTGAGTTTAAAAATTTTAAATTTTTTTTCCAAAAATGATTTCCTCTGATGTGGCTATTGCTCGTGCTGAAGACAGCATCGATGCAAAGTCCACTTGTCTTCCAAAGAAGTACAGCCGAAAAGTCTGTATAATCAAAAAGTTGAACAGAAATTCCTTATATCAAAGATGGTGCAATACTTTATCTAAGAGTACTAAACTAATCCATTTTCATGTCGACATGTTGATGTTAATGTTGATGTGAAATTCGACATCAACAAATACATCCACAATATCAACATCATATCATCTACAAATCCAAACTGTGGAAAAGTGAATAATTTCATCAATGCCCTAAACAATTTGTCTACCTCATTGATGAACAAGATCATATTTTTGAATGTTTTTTCAACTTTCAAACACTAAAACAGAAATTTTAATTTTGAAAAAATGGTCAACATAGTTGTAGATGTAAATTTTGAGCATCAAATTTTACATCTATATGTCGAGATGGCATGTTGAGGTATCAGAAATAATGAGAAAATTTTGAAACTTTTCATTTACCTGGCTTTTGCACAGACAGAAGATTCCTACTAGATAATTAATTGATCACTTTTCCATCATTATGTTGGAAAAAAACGTAGTTGATGTAAACGTCGACGTCAACAATTGTTATGCGGGAGCAGGACCAATCCACCTTCTGAACAGCGCTTTTTCATGCATATATTTTCAGAATACATCAATAAACCAACTGGTTTTGGTGTCTTTTTCAGAGTATGGACAGATTTTCCCCACTGGGGACTGGTCCCAACTTGATGTAAGCGAGACTTACTCTATAATGATTTCATTTTGTTTCATACTGATGGGTCAAAATCCACAGATTGTTGTGGTTGCTTGGTTGTTCCTGATAGCGAGGTTTCACAATTTCTGTGATTGTTTGATATTCTTGCCTGTGAACTATATGCTATGCTTATGTCCTTAAACATGGCAATTGAGAGCAGAGTCAGCAAGGTTCTGATCTTCATATATATTCATTCACTGAAATCCATCTCTCAACAAAAATTGAAATCTAAGCAACACCCTATTGCCACAGAAATCTCATCTATCCAATGTGACATGGATGTTACAATAGCCAGGCCCAGACCCTATGACTGAGTTACAGAGAAAACCTTGGTGGGCCACGACATTTTTGGGCAGGTCTGGTGAGGTAATAAAACTGGGTCACTAAAAAATTTCTCAATTAACATTAAAACAAAAAAATATATTTGAGGGAAACTTGAATGTAGAAAAATGCAGTATATGTCAAAATTGGATATCTCAGTGCACCTCAAATTTTCTATTTTCTAGGGTCGAGCCTTGACAATAGCCTGGATTCCAGCCCACTCAGGAATTCTGGGAAGCAAAACAGCAGACTTAGCAGCAAAGCAGGCACTAAAGATTTCACTAGTACCAGGACCACCTGACCCTGTGTCTAATGTGATGGAAGCCATGTGTCTGCAGTTAACTCCCAGCCAAAGTCACACCACCAACATTTAAGATTTGTCCATGGAAGCAGACCGTTGCCTTATGCAGTGTAAGTAATAAGTGTAGGCCAAAACCTCCTCATCAACTCTTATCTCTTTAAAAAAGAATCCCCTCCAATATGCTCTACATGTCAAGTCCAACTCACTATCTTCTATATCTTACTCACCTGTCAAGATCATACCAATTTAAGAAAGTCACTAAACCTTCCTAAAACTCTACCTGAAATAGCTCAGAACCTTTCAGACTTACTCTCCTTTCTCCAAAAATCCAACCTCCTTTCATTAATATGTAACTGTGTGAGGTAACCCATGCCTCTAGCCTCGTAGATGTGCACAGCATGGTGACCAACCAACAGGTAATGGGTAACCTTAACAGTCCTCTTCTTTTAAGTAAAATCCAAAATCCATTTTCAAAAGCTGTTTACCCGGCAAAGCAGATTCTTTTGAATTCTCAATCTACAGAGGGTGAAATTGAGGACAATAATTTAGATAGACATCACATACTTAAATGTATTTCTACCAATGAAAAATTGCTCATCATTTAAAAATGATTTTTTTTACTAAAATCGGAAGTGTTATTAATGCCTACACTTGACAGATTTACATTAAAAAAATATATATATAGGTACTCGAATATTTCGATCAATATTGAGCACACATTAGAAAAATATCAAAATTGAAACGAATAAGGCAAAGTGTTGTCAATGAGCTTGGAAGTATAATACAATAATTAAGTAGCCTATAATAATAATTTAGGTAGGTACCTAAGTACTTAAATTTTTCACACTTACCAGGATCATCAACATTCAAGCGATCCATTAACCATTCGATTACATCATAACCTGAAAATCAAACAAACAAACATATAAATAAACATATGAACGATAGGTGCCTACTTTAAAATTAGGCATCTCGTCCCCCCTCCCCCCGCTGTCGAGTTATTCGAATAGGCAAAAACATGCATTTAGGTACCATATTCAACGATTCGATTTCATTTTCAATGCTGACTAAAATATAACTGAGTGTCAAGGTACTTTTTAAAAATAACAACTTTCATTTTAGAAACACGACGATGAAAACGGCTGGGGTAAAAGTTGAAAAAAAAACAATGTACGCTTTCTGATAAAAAATTTGAATAGAACACTTCTGCATGCTTTGAAAATTAATTTACGGACTATTACATTATTAATGGTCAATTGCCATTTTTTTCCACGCCGAAGAATACTCGTACGCTTAGAACCTAGTTGATATGCATAAAAGTCAACCCCCATGCAGAGATTTACTTTCATGAAAGAAAGGCGACGCTGATGAATTAAGCTTTCAAAACTATACACGAAGCCCATTTCGCGAAATGAAAAAAAAAATAGTATATTCATAATGGAAAAGTTCAAAAAAAGAGTAAGTATGTGAAAATAATAAAAACTCTGTTTGTTAGCTGCTATGAAAAGTCTTTTATGAAAGAATATTACAAAAAGGTTGTCGGCATGCCTTAACTCTGTTCGTTGTATGGTCAAGTGTATTCCTTGAGATTAGATAGTGGTTAGAGGGTATAGTATGTTGTAGTACTCCTCAATACGCTTTCCCATTTTTCGTCAAATTTACTCCGCAACTAAAGAACGACCGACGCAGATATACCTACAAATGTGTGAAGAAAAAAATTACAAAAAATTGACCGAGTGTGAATTTTTCAAATATTTCAAGATATGAAAAAAACTTGACGCGAGGTAAAAAATAATAAACCAGGCGTAAAGATTTTTCCATTCACTGTAATCAAACATCGTTCAACGTGTGCGCAAGTCAAATTTAGCTAACTTACGAAAAAAAGTCTAACATTTTGATCATCGTTACACGAACAAGTAGAAACTTATACGAACCTATTTATATATTTTACGGGTTTTGATTTTATTTTTACATCTACCAATTATCGTTAAAAAATAATGCAGACCATGCTACTAGTATTAAAATGCGCCGAATTAATGCAATTTTTTGTTTATAAGAAAATAAAAAATAAAAAACTAACGTCAATACAAAGAGAAATTGTACCCACTCGATAACTTATTGATTTCAAGAACTGTTGCGCGCGTAAGGTTGAAGAAAAACCTTGTTTTTCATATTGAATGAGTAACTAAAACTACTAAAAGTAAGTACTTGCATGCCTATATCTATTACAAACTGTACGTAGGTAGGGTTGATAGCTATGGTATCAGCACCCACATTCGAAAATTGTATCGTACACTACGTAATACGCAGCTATGATGAAATATTAATACAATTCGGATTACGTACAGTTAGTTACTTTTGAGCGAATGCAATTTAATTAAAAACACATCGAAATGGAAGTTTTCAATTATTGCCAACTCATCTGTACACAATAATGTTTTTCATTTCCTTCGTATTATGCATTGAACTTTTTCATGTTCGTGAAAAATCAGATGAGGTCTGAATCTGATTAAAATTAGCACCTACCTACCTACCTACATATTATGCCCACACGAAGTCAATTTTATGTAATGATAGAAAGCTGCTTGTGCCAGTTTTGGGTTTATTACCTACAAGTTTATTTCTCGGCCCAAAATTATGTACCTACTTCATTAAGTTGAAAATTTTGATGGGAGAGTATTATTTTTCATAAAACAAAAAATGATCAAATGAAACCCAATCATTGTCAAACTTGTAGGTACTTAAATTTTACAATAAAAATTTAAAATGTCTTTTTTTTATTTTAATTGTTAGATTACTTTTGTATATCCGAAGAAAGGCTAATTCTAAATTCAACTAACCATTTTAAACTTTTATAAAGTGTGACTAAAGAATACAAGTAGGTAGGTAAATAAAATGTTTTGTAATAAGTATGTATTAAAATCTTCGTTCATTAAGTAACGCTTCTTAATTTATACATTCAATTTAAAAAAAATTATTGGTAATATGCAGGTATAGTATGTTTCTCTATAGTATAATTAATTCCAAACAGAAGTACTTCTTAACTTTTGAAGAACATTTCAGCAGTCCCTCATTATTACTTTAGCATTCGAAAGAAAAAAAAACTTGATATTATAACGATGCTAACCACTTTTATACGCTGAATTTTCTTTGAGTACTTTTTTGTGTACGGTATTGAATTTTAATAAAGCCCATGTAAGTATGTTCGAGGAAGTAATCAATTTTTTCCTGGTGTAAATGTACCTACTAAGTATAAATCAATAAAGGATACGCACTAAAGGCTGACCATCTACATTTATTTCATTATTTTAACAATCTGCTCGAAATAGAAATTTAGAAAAAAATTAACCAGTATTTGAATATTTCAGACGCGTATCATATTTTCCACTTGACCTATATTTTGCATTCATTTTAGTTGGTCTGAATTATTTCAACTAAAGTGATGTACGAGTAAGTAGGTAATCGTAAGAAATTAACCAAATCAAAAATATAAAAAAATTGAAATATCAGTCAAAATGTTTAAAATTGTAGGCAAATTTTCTAGTTCTAACGCTTCAATCAAGTCGCTATACTTGAGAAAATAACTTACGAGGTACAACAATTTTAGCCTCCTACCTCCACTCATGACTAACTTGTGGTTTAGAAGGGAGAGCTTTTATATTTACAATTAGGTACTTATGAAAAAAAAAGCAATCTGTTAACGTCCAAAAGTTGTCGGGTTCCAGGAGAAAATTTTTTTCAACCACGTTAGTGAAAATAAGTCATGCTAGGAAGTCCCCCCTCCCCTCCCCGCAGTTTTCAAAATATGTATATTACCTATAAGAAATCCGAAAAATTGAAATTTTTACGTTTTTTTTATGTACCTTTTAATCTATAGAATTGATCCATTTAAATTATACGTTTCCAAAACGCACTAAGTCCATTTTCAAAGATTCTGAGGTTGCAAGGCTATTCAGCATAAAGTTGCGTCCCAAAATGGCTGATTTTTTGATATGTTGTGCCCAAGTGTCTTGGCTACAACATATCAAAAAATCAGCCAATTTGAGCCATTTCTACGTATCAATATTTTTTTGGACTTGATGCGTTTTGGAAACGTATGCTTCATTTTCATTAGAAATAGCATTGAATAGGTACGTATGTACTTTTTACCTCTGTTCATGATGAAAAAGTAGAACTTATTGTCCCTTTCTTCAAAAAATGAAAAAATAATATTCTTACATTTTTTTCCCTTCTGAATTCTAAACCTCAGATTTGGTCGATTTTTATCAGAAAAAAACACTGTTTCATGTTTTCCATTTGCCCCTTTCCCTTCCTCCTCCATGAGAAAGTGGAACTTGGTTCTTTCCTAAGTTCCTAAAAATAATTTGATTTGTGGACAAGTTATGTACCTATTTCAGACATTTGAAAACTTGAAAAAAATTCATCAATAACGAATATTTTTACAATCTTACAATACTTTAGCTGATTTTCCAATAAAACTTGTTCCTTTTCGCAAAAAATAAAAAAAATAAATATTTTTATAGTTTTTTTTTTTTAATTTCAATCCTTGGATTTGATCCACGTTTATCAGAAAAGTACCTATACCTACTAAGTATTTAATGTTTTCGATTGGCTAATTAATTTTATGGTTACTTATAAGGAAGTTTTTTTTATTTTTCAAGTGTTATTGTATCGGGATAAGTTGAACTAGCCAAGATTATTGCAAGGGAGTCCAAAAGATGATTTTTTCAACTGTTTCTATGTAGGTGGCCATCAGTGTTGGGTTTTGTGGGGCATGCGAAGGCACTCACAATGTCCCTAAAAAAATGTCAACAATATCAAAAAATTTCCAAAAAAAGAAATGAAAGAATAGATGCTTTTTAACCAATTTTTAAAAAAACAGACCTTTTGTTTGGCAAACTTTGAAACAAAAAGAGGACTTTTTAGAACGGCAAGACAACAATAATTAATGCTTTTTGGACGTTTGAGTAAAAGCAAAAATTACGATCATTTGACTATGCTATCAAAAAATTACCTACTTCCTATGTACATATTTGACAAAAAAACATTGCAATTTTTCGTCATTTCACCAAAAATTGACTCTGATAATTTTGACAGAAAACGTGAATTTTTTGACAATTTTAGCAAAAGAAGTGGTTTTTTTGGGGAAATCCTGGCAAGAATAGGACTGTCTCACAATTTTAGTAAAAATTGGCTCCTTTGACATTTTTGTCAAAAATGGACACTTTTGCAAATTTGACAAAAATTGGACACTTTTTGACAATTTTGACAAAAATGGACACTTCTTGACTACTTTGCCAAACATCCACGCTTTTTGACACCTTCTGATTTGGGAAAATTTGGCAGAAAAAACCGACAACCTTTTAGAACAAAAAGAAAGCTTTTTATACAAATGAAGTGAAAATAAATTCTTTTTGGTGGTTCGGGGGAGGGGGGATACAAAAAATTATGCAATTACGAGTACAACTTTCGAGAATTAGTGCGCCCCGAAAAAAGAAGTAAAAAAAGCCTCTTCAGAAGTCCCTATTCAGTTTAGAAATGAAACATTTTCAAATAATTCATACCTGAGAACACCAATGATATTTTTCAACTTTGGGGGCTTCATACAAAGGGGCCAACATCATTTGGAGAACCAAGGAAGGGGTTTTCATAAAATTGTGCTTATTTAGAACGATTTTGCACATTGAATTTTTTTTTAAATTTCCACAGACACCTAGCAAGTTTTGATCTTTTTTTATTCTTTCCAAATTTGGGGGACTCCTTACAAGTGAGCAAACATCATTTGGGGATTCAACGAAGGTTTTTACTTGAAAAGGGAGTTATGTAGAAGAATTTTATTCTAATACGGAAATGATATATTTTCAAAAAATGTCCCCTGATTTTGATTTATTTTCATTTTTTGTGATTTTTTCAACTTTGAAGGGCTCCTTAGTAGGAGGTCAGTATGGTTTGAAAGGCCAGAAAGAGTTTTTTTCTTAAAAAGAGGATTATTCAGAAAAATTCTGATGCAGAAACAAAAAATTTTGATCATTTTTTGGATTTTTTCAACGGGGAGGGGGGCTACCGGCACCACTTTTTTTACAGATAGAGGGAAAATAAAATATAATTGATATTTTTGAACCCAAGGTAACGACTTTGATGGAAATCAAAGGTATAACGATGATAATTAATGCTCTATAGACCCCCCCACCCCCACCCCCATGAAAATAATCACGACAGATAATTGATTAATCAATTTTTAAAAAAATTTTGTGTGATTGGTCAGAATGAAGTTAGACCATAAGTCACACTTTGAACCGTAAATGAAAGATTTAAATGAAAAATGGGAATATAAATTTTGTGTATTGGGAATCGAAGTGTGACGTCACAATTACGTCGCAGCTCATTTTTGCCGGATTTCACGTTCTCATTTGGTCCCAAACAAAACTGTAATCCCATAAGAAACCACGTAAAAATGGTATGCTTGTCGTTCAAATTGACACTTGTTGATAAAAAACTTATTTAAAACAAAAATTCAGACTTTCTAACGTATCATATTATAAAACGAGCTTTTTTTAACACAACATTTCAAAGAAAATTAAAACTGAAAAGTAGCAAATTTACATGCAATCTTATGGAACGCTTCCGCAGGTTAGGATCAAATGAGATTGTTTACTTACGCACGTTTTCCAATAGGTAAATTAGGGGCACTAGCTACAAACGATAAATAACTGAAGGTGATTTTCTTTGGGCCTTATACAAAAGTTTGTAAGAAGTGAAATTTTTGCATTATGATTTCATAAACACAAAAATCTAGACTTAAATGAGTAATTGGAATTATAACTAAATGCACGCACTTTTCGAAACTCATCAGAGATTCCGTACAGTAAAACTCCGAGCTAACCAAAAAAATAGTGATTGAAGAGTATAAACTCACCAGTAAAAGCAGAAGGTATAGAAGTAAGAAATTGTTTTTGGCTTCTAACAGGAACCCCTGTATCTGGATCTTGCATCTCTTGCACCAGCCCCTCCATCTATAGAAAACAGAAATTAAAATTAAAATACATACACGAATATCCTCCATACGCATAATTCCAAATTGGTTACTTAAAATAGGTACCTATATTGCTAAAACAACATAACCTAAAATACTTAGGTAAATATCCTAATAATGAGTGACATTCGCTCATCATCAAAGGTCAATACGAGACTTTTGCAACAAATAGGTAGGAAGGTAGTAGGTACACATTGTAATGTAGATATATACCGAAAACGTTAAAAATTGGACACCATTTTCTACAAATTGTTGTAAAATTCAATTACTTTATCAATCAATTTTTTGTTGATTGCAATTTAATCTTCGTCTACCCCGTTTTAATTTGATTTTTGTCCAAAGCCCTAAAAACAATCAATATTAACCAGCCATGCAAAATGTTTAGGTAATTATAACGTAAACCCGCGCGTTTATCATCGAACAATAAAATACTAATTCATCTCTAATAACAAAATAAATTATTTCACCGTTTAGAACGATGAGGCAATTTACCAAAAAGGGCCAGATAAAAGGTTAAACTATCCAAATACCCAATACGAAAAGAGATATATAAACCACCTTGATGGTTAAATAAAATGAAAAAAATTTCCACAGTACCTATTAAAAATTCTATGCGTCTATGCGGGGTTAGTATACACACATATAAATTAAAAGAAAAGAGGCTCGTTCTCGTTTTGAAATGAAAACGGAGCTTAATAGCTTCTAAGGGCCTTTTACACTGAGATATATTTATACACTACGTCTTCGCGATTATGCTTGTGAAAAAAATTAAACAATACCGATAAATACTTTTTGACAACACTTTTTTTTTTAAATTATAAATTACTTCGAATAGTTGTTATCGTTCAACAAATATGTAGGTACAGTCGACTATTTATAGACAAAACGAAAAATTTCGTCGCGATGTTTTGTCGTAGGTAAGTGAGAAAAATAAACCATTCGCTCGGTAGGATATGAAATGAAAAAATGTGACAAAATTTCAGATGAATTTTTATAGTCTGTATGAACTTATTACGGTGTCATACAATTTGTGGAGATATATTCTGCACATTACGATGATGCTGTTACAAGCACATCTCCATGTATAGGTCTCACATATGCTAGCTACCAACTTGAGGTCTAGCAGTACCTAGCTTCTGAGAGCTTCATAGGTACCTGGCGACTTACCGCCTCGTTACCTATTTTTCGGACACTGAGTGTAATTACGAATACCACACAGACATTTACCTTAAGATTATTTTTCTTACGAAATAATAACACATCTTCAGTTGTAATTCTATGTATTGTATTCAAGTACATAATTACAACTTACTCAAGCTATATTATTTATACTGGCCTGTACAGTATTACGGAAAGAGAGAGATGGCATTTTATGCCTTAGAAAGTGCAAAGCACATCACCACAGGGAATAGGGAACAATACACGGATGTGGGAAGGTCCATATATGTTACTCATTAAGATGAGATTTGCAATAAGGATCCTCGGATGTTTTACGTAATAACTCCTGGACCCGAGTGCATCTGAACGACTCTATCAACGTAACTGGAACACAGAACATATTCGAAATAGATCACTTGCTTCACCAGTTCATATTTCGTATATGACTGGACTTGTGCTACTAATTTAGTCCATTAGATTTACGCAAATAGCATGGTATAGGTGGTCCTATACCATCTCCGGAACATTGATATCCGATGTTTTATCATCGGGAGTCGCCAAATGACTGGTTTCTCTAGCGTATGTTCTCTCGTTACGAAGTATAGAGTGAACTAATCCGCTAGGTGTCGTATTACGAAACTATCTTTAATGTTGGCTAGAGGCAGAACGAATTTCTCTCGCATACGCGACTGAAAATGCATCACAATCTGTCTCTACATATGCCCCGAGTTTGTGTAATGGCATAGTGTTTACATAAATTCTCAAATTAAGAGATGATTGCGATCTCCTCTTCTTCTGCCCCGAATTATGTCAACATTTGGTTATTACGCTTGAACATGGACCTTCCGAGAAATGAATGAATGGATAAAATGGAAACTGTACTAGGTAAAAACATATTAAAATACATAATTTGTAAAATAAAAAAAATAAAAAAAAATAGATAACACTGCTTACTGATAAGAGAGAAGAAAAAAAAAAAAATTTTACAATGCTTCTTGCTTAAAAGATAAAATAATAAATAGTACAAGTATGTGTTTTACGAAATTTTTGAATTATTTGCAACTAATAATGTGTTTCTGTTTTTCTGTTTCAGGTTTCTATCTTGATGGTGGATAATATCTTGGATTAATCTTCATTTCAGTTGAAACCATTTGTGAACAATCATTACGGGAAGTATATTTCTCTTGTGTTACGCAATGTGAAATGTTTGAATACTTTGTGTCAAATTGTTTCATAGGATCAGAAGATTTTCGAAATGGTTCAATGTGTGAATTTTTATTCGGTGAGGAATGGAATAAGACCCAGGATCAGTTCTAGAATGATATGTTGTATCATTGTCGGCGCTTCGTTTTCACCTTTTTCAATTGGAGTGGATCGGTCAAGTATGGATTCTGCTTGTCTTACGTATGTTACTGTTTCCTGTCTTTCATGTGCTGTTCTTTGTAGCCAATCTCGTAATTTAGAACCTTGATCCTTAAACTCTTTTAACAGGATTGGAGGTAATATCACTATTGTTTCAGCTCCTTTGCGTTCCAAAGTATTTATTAATCGTAAATACTGAGATTTTAATTTTTCTTCACAGGTCCCATCCATGAGGTCTTTGTGGCCTACCGACATTATTATACCTCGCGTTGATTTTAGAAGGTGTTTGTCAATATTGCGTTCGAGTTGGTCAACGGAGATGTTTGGCTGTATGAAGTCATTAAATTTCATTGCATCTACATAACTGGGATCTGCTTTTACGGCTGTGTGGACAATTTGTTGGATTGCTCCATCTCCAATCATGAAATGATTTTGAATCAAGAAGATTGTTTCAGAACCACCATTTCCAACTGTCATTGAAAAACTTCTGAGAAATAGATGATCTTTGATCGGGCGTATGTTATTGTATACTTCTTTTGGTGCTCTGTTCATTAGCGGGTAACTGAAATTTTCCAGCTCTTTTCGAAATAAAGTGTAGTTAATCGGTAAATATACTGTTTGAGCTCTTTTTTCTGCATAGGTATCTATTGTTATCGAGTTACGTAAATGTTTGATTGTCTTAATCGCCGCAAATTGTCCAGGTTTAGGGTAACATTTAGAAGATGGATAAATCATCAGAGATTCATAGCGTTTCGAGTTGCGTCTTTCGTAATCTTGTTTTCTTAATTCATGTCTTCTGTTATATCCTAATGGTGTTCTCGGTATGCGTGTTGAATATCGATAGCTAGAATAATTTGGTTTTACGTATGGTCGTTTGTATACCGGAGACGTAGGGCGAATACGTGTGATTGTTGATTTAGTTGGAGATTTGCTACGTGGCGGTGTTATTAATTTTTTGCGTTCTGGTGATTTTTTCTTCGGTGACAACTGTTTACGATCATTACTGCTTTGTCTTATTTTAATTATAGTACTGTTCGCTTTTTTAGTAATTGGAGATTTATCTTTTGTTCTTTGTTTTATAGGTGATAATTCTTGGATGTCTTCTTTTGCTATCTTCGAGTTCGTTGATTTTTTATCTTCATCAGACATGCATTCATATGAAGGGGTAAAATTCATCTCAAGCATTTCTCCGTCGTCATCAGTACGATTATTCTCTTCGGACAACGGTGAGTCATGTTTAATTCCCTCGAGTTTCGGTGCTGGTGTTGAAAATTCTACTGTTTTTGTGATTGCTTTCAGGTCAATAATCTTTTGAATACTTTGTTTAGCTTTATTATTGATGCGTTGAATTTCTATTTCTTGTGATGTATTTGTTTTACGTAATTCTTGATTTTCTTCTTCTAGTTCTTTGATTCGACTTACGAGGAAAGATGGTGTGTTACGAAATTCATCTATCATGGTAATTTGCTTCATGTTACCTTTTACGAAATAATGAGTGTCTGGTTGGATTTCTTGGTCACATCTAGGGAATACGCATTTTACAGCACCAGGTGGAGCAATATCTATTACGTCTTTCAAACACTGCAGGTGATACAGATGCGTGCACGTGGTTGCTACGAGAGGATTTTCTATTTGCTCGACGATCGGGGGCTCAGCCAGTGATTGATTACATGATGAGCAAGACACGATATTCACTATTCTGCTATCCATTTTCTGTCAACATCATGGGTATTCGTTAAATTTCGTGTATTTTGTATTACATTAATTTTCATGCTGTTTTGTGTAATTTTTACTGTTACAAATGAATCTGTACTTACGGAAATTGTTGATGTAAATAAATGGAATTGTTTTGATGTAAATTTTCTTTTACTTACGCCACTAGAGAAAATTTTACTCGTATTTCGTGCTTCACTGTTGTCGATGCTGAGTAGAAATGTAGCAAAATATTTCTTGAAGATTATACAATCAGCCGGTTATCGTTGGGAATACCCATTTTAGGTTTTTGTTAACAGATGAAGCTGCTCTGACTAGTTGGGCTTTTGCCTTTTACCCTTCTATGATATTAAATAAGAACTATAGCGTGTTTTAGCGATAGTTTTTTATTTTTTATTTTCATATGTAAATTACGTGAACAAATGATTATTTTTAATTACGGCTGAGTAAAATAGAAATAAACGGAATATAATCTTCTTTCTTATAATTACGATAACGGTACACCTAAAGTTACATCAATAACTCTACTTGAATGTTTTACGTAAAATGAAAATTGAGTATTCAAGCATCGAGAAATATCAATTAATCTGACGTATCTTGTTTTCTGAGATGTATTACAAAAATTTCATTAGTAGAATTTTTCGCTGCTGTGTACGTGATACGCAATATGTAGGATTATGTCTAGGTATGCCATGAACACTGGGAAAGGGTTGCCGTTCTCATCAATATACCTTGGGACTGGATATTTGGTATCGATCTCATCCACGCATTCTGCATATTTGATCCATATGTTTGAGTATTTTCCCGCTAATGTTTTAAGCCATTGATTGTATGTGATTGTTCTTTGTCTAAATCTGCGTGTTTCCTTCGTTGCATAACTGGTATATTGCGGTATAATTAATAAGCGTTTGCATCCTTTTTCGATTAGTACGGAAATCAGCTGTCTCATGTTATTCATCGCGTGTTTTACATTTTTTTCTTTTCGTAAGTCATGGGCTCCTGCTGACACAATTACTCCTTCCGTAACGATTTTTAGATGATCTTTTATGTTCCTCTTTAGTAATGGTGTAGAAACCATGGCTCCCATAAATTTGCTTTTTACGCATTGTGTTTTACGAAATTTGCTTATGGCATCTCTTACCAATCCTAGAGCTAAACTGTCACCGATAACCATGAATTTATTCAGCATGTATACGATTTCACCATTTGGGAGGTGTTTTACAATTCGGATATGGTTCCATTTTTCGATGATCTTGAATGTATTGCTTAAATCTTGAGGTAAAGGTTCATTAAAAGTAAAACCACTTTTTCTGCATTCCTCATGTAGGTACTTCGTTGTTATGTCGACTGGTAATCGTATTTGGTTTCCGTTATGTACTTCAAAATCTAATTCCATGATGGTTGGTCTTCTTTTTAAAATGGTGAGAGCTGGGTATGATGGTGTGATCAGTTTATCTTCGGCTTCATTCTGAATTAAATCTGCGTCGTTGTCTTCTTCTGGTTTGACTTCAATTGTTTCTAGCTTCTCGTTGATCGGTTTCAATTTCTTTTCATCGTTTGATTTGTCGACCGTGTCATTGTTTTGTTGTTTGGATGTTTTACGCAAGGATCTACTTTCGTGGTGTATGCCAGTGGATGTAGATGGTTGAGAGTTATTAATATCGAAGGTAGAATTTTCATTCGTCGCAATTTTGGTTTTTAAGAAGTCAATGACGTTTTGAAGGTTTGTTATTTCTCCTTGTTGTTTACGTAGCTTGTTTTCCTGTTTCTCGATTTCAGCTTTGGCAGCTTGTAGTTCTTGCTGTAGTGATGAAATTTTCAGCTTGAATCGATTCATCTCAGTTGACACCGAAATCGTTTCTATCTCAATGGATTTTAAATTTTCGAAATTATATGTCTTTACGCAATCGTGGACTTTGCACTGTACTGTTTGTTTCTCTATTTTTCCATCTATTTCTAGTAATAATCTTCTTTTTGCGCAGGTTTCGTGCATTGTATGTAGGCATTCCGGATTTATCAATATCTTTGGTTTCGACGGTTGACCTAACAATATTTCATCGCACATGATGCACTTCGGAACTGGGATTTCACGGGCTATTAGAATTACGTCGCTGTTGTCCGATCCTTCGCTGGATATAGTGCTCATGTTGACTTGATTTGTTCAACACTAAAACACACGTGTGTTGTTCAGAATAATTTCTAGTAATTATGATGAAGTACTGTGATAGTAATTATTACCTGTCGTTAATCGGGAAGATTTGAATTTTCAGAAACAGTTTCAGAGATTGATCGTAAAATTTGTACTGAATAAGTCACGTTTTCGCAAATTAAACACTTTTCGTATTCATAAAATCTTTCGTAACTTTGCAATGTATAAGATAATTTCATAATCTGATGAAGTGTGTTTACCATCTATTTTAGCTGGTCACTAACGATGTGGTGCTGTTTTCTTCGCATCTATTTTGGCTTTATTCATGCGGATGTTGTGTAGCGAATTCTTTCCAATGAAAAATGAAAATAAAAAAAATGTTTGATCTTGTAGTAAATAACATGAATCACTTGTAATAACGCAATTTTATTCTTCTAAAACGATGAAAACAAATGAAAACTTCTCTTATTCTCTAGGTATTGATAACAAATAATGAAACTAGAATCTTCTTCTTATTCTCTAAATTACAGTGATAAGATTTATTCGACCAACGAAGCCCAGAACGTTCTTTGATGTTTTACGTAAATCTTCTGGAATGAGGTTAAATTGATTGATGGTTTACGAAAATATAATGAACGAATATACTATCGGCGGATTACTTCTTCCTTTGGGTTGATGTTTTACGAAAAATTTTAGTTACTCTGTTTCTTCTGTATGTAGGAAGTTCGCCATTTCAGCTATCATTTCCAGATATGCTGGAAATAGAGGGAAAGCGTTTGCTTTTCGATCAATGTATGTCGGCGTGTTGTATATTCTTGATATGTCTTCGGCGTAGGCTGCGTACTCGATTGTTACGTTATTATACCTTCCTGCTAAGCTGCTTAACCACTGATTGTATAGGATGGTTTTGTTTTTGATCGCAGCTGTTTCTTTCGTCGCCGTTGTATAGTATTGTGGTACTAATAGAATGCGTCTTGCACCCTTTTTAACCAATAAAGTGAGGAGCTGGCGCATATTGTTAATTACGTATAGAAACTTTCGTTGCTGCCTTAGATCGTGAGCGCCTGCCGATACTGCAACATTTTCTGGCATTTGTTTTACGCAAAATTCTATGTTACTCTTGAACATAGCCGTCGATACAAATGCTCCTCCTAATGCACTTTCTTCATATCGTCTTTTCGGTACCGTGTCAAAAATGGCTTCTCTAATGGCTCCATACAATAGCCCGTCTGCTATGGTAAGGAAATTGTTTAGGAAGTACAGTTGTGTTTGGTTGTGCTCGTAAATTCTCACGTAATGATATTGTCTCACTGGTCGGTATTGAATGTTCGACGGTATTAGTGGCCAATCGAAGTGCTGGTTTTTTGCGTCACACTCTTTCATCAATTCTCTAGTCGTTAGGACTACTGGCTGTTTCACTTTTTGGCCGTTGTGTATGAAGAGGTTATCCCAGAAGAGTACATTTCGTCTTGGTAAAATCATCTCTTGGGTTCTATTTTTCTCGTAATCAAGAACTTCGGTGTAATCTTCATTATCAAAGTCTTTATAATTATCCGAGTCCTTTGGCTCGTATAACAGTTCTTCCAACGTTGGTTTTTTATTTTCTCGTTTTATAGTGTCTGCTGATTGCGCATCGTGTTTATCGGTTGGTGTTTTACGTAATAAGTCTTCTTCGTGCATATATCCACTCGATGTGGAAGGTATGTTCGAAATATCTACCGGAATGCCATTAAAATTGAACGTGGAATTAAAAGTTGATGTTTTCACATTTTCCTTCTGATTCGATATCGTGATGTTCCCGTTCTTCTCTAGTGTAATTTCTCTTCGTTCCACTGTCCGCTGGTTGGTTCTTACCGTACCATCGAGATTGTATGTATTACGCAAGCCGGTAGTTTTCAATTCATTCTCCATTTGTTGGCATCGAAACTCAGAATCATAAAGTCTTTTTGATAAGTCTTTATAATATTCTTCTTGACGATCGTAGTCTCTTTTAGTTTCTTCGTATAACCCTTGCCAATGTTGGATCTGTATTTGATGTTCTTGTAGATTTTCAGTTAAAGTGGTAATCCGTTCGTTGGCATTGTTTAGATTGCTTTGGAGTAAACTATTCGCCGTAACGTACGCTCCAATCGCTGTTGGTATTGATACTGTAGATATATTTATCGTTTTGTAGTCGATGAAACGATTCGGGACTCGACATTTTTCACCGTTGTTGCCTTTAGGAGCTCCACATAATATTTCTAGCTCTTTATATACTCCCGAGACATATCGGATCGATGCTTCCTTCGCACATTGGAGATGGACTAAGTGTTTGCACCGTAGACTGATTGCCGTTACTTCTCGATGTCTGTCGCCCGCTAATATTTTATCGCAGATTGTACAGTTGGGTATTGGTGTATCGTAGAACGATTGATCACGTTCTTCTTCCATTGTTTTACGAAAATTATTCTTTGGCGATCTGTAACACGTGTTTTTTAACGTAAGATATCTGGTCTACTGATATTATCAACATTGCTAGTTTTAAACAGCTTACCTTTCGTATTTTCCTACTGGATGTTTTTCTACAATTAATCTTGCTACTTCTGCATAAATTCCTCCACTTTAAATATGTTTTACTGAAATACTTTCATAATAAACTTTGACATACCGTGTCACTTCAAAATTTTAACATTTGTTGATAAGCTGTAACGTTAGATAGTCTCGAGTGTGGCTGATGTGTTGCCGGTTTAACGTCTACTTTGACAACTATCTGTGGATGTGGTGCATCATTTTTTCGAAAATTGATTAAACTGACGAACGCGTTGTACTTCTTTATTTGAATAATGTGCATAGTTGGGTTATGTTTTACTAAATTAGATGAATCACTTCTTATACAATAGCTGATATTCACAAAATAACATTGATTTCTTTCCAATAAAAGAACGAACAAAAAATAAAACAAATAACGGTAAATTATACATAGTTCATTACATTGATACGGATAACGATATTTGAACATATCAAAATGGAATGTTTTACGCAATTATTGGATGTCTTGAGCCAGGTAGTACAAAAATTCGAAGTAAGCCGGGTAGATGGGGAATGGATTCTTGTGGTGATCTATATAAGCTGGAATGTCATATTTCCTGAATATTTTCTCAGCGATTCCGATGTATTTAATTTCAGCTCCTTTAATTCTAGTAGCTGTGTTCTTTAACCAATGGTTGAATAATCTTGTTCGATTCATTATAGGGTTTATGCTTTCCACACGATGTGTTACGTAAGTTGGTATAATTAGGATATTAGTCGTCCCTCTTTTAATCATCATTTTGATAAGTTGAGTCACATTATTAAACGTTGAATTGATATCCGATTCCATGCGTAGGTCGTGAGATCCGAAGGATAATAAGATCTTGCGTGGTGTTCGTTGATTCATAAACATTTCTATGTGGCGTTTAACTAACGGTGTCGAAAAGAACGGGCCGGTGAAAGCACTGTTGGCTACTTCAAATCTATCAGATTTTTCTCCCACTATGGGTTGTCGAATCATGCCATATAGAAAACTGTCGCCAATAACCATATGGTCATTTAGAAAATAGCATTGAGTAGTTTTGCTGCTGCGGCGTGTTTGGTCATATAATTTTACGTATGCAAATGTTTTCCGTAACTCAAAGTCCTTTGCATCTTCGTTACCGATATCCTGGCCCAGTGACCATCCTTGTTGATTACATCGTTTGTATAAAGCCTTTAGCGTGAATTCAACGGGTATGTTGATGATTGTTCTGTCATGTATTACAAAATCAGCATCGAATTGCACGTTCCATTGTGGTAGCGGTTCTTGGTCATCAACTTCATCGAGTAAGAATTCATGTCGTATTTGGTCGTACTCGGATATCAAAGTTTCATTAGTTACTGGTTTTTTATTTTGGTAATTTTCGTCATAGTGTGAGACTTGATTCGAATCGTTGTGTCGCATTCTTTTGCATTCGTTTTGAGTTTCATGCCGATCACCTTCTTCCGTACCCTGTTGATTATTTGAAAATCTTCTCTTTTCTGCGTTAGTGTGCTTCTTAGGGTTAACATCGTACGAATAGTTTTGCCAATGTGGTTGAGCGTTTCTCTCAGCTTCACGTCTCTTTCTAGGGTCTCGAGTGGATTCTTTCTTAAAAGATTGATCGTTTCGTGATCTTTGGATCGTTGACGCTGTGTTACGGTATGTTTTCTCTTCTCGATCTCGTTTTTCGGGAAAGGGTTTATCGAATGGTTTTAGTTCACTTCGAATTTCTTCGTATTCTTTTGATGTTTGGGTTTCTCGTGATTGTGGTAGTTTTCTATCCGGAAATGGTTTTGAGAATGGTTTAAGATCTTCTCGTTCATCGGAGGTTCCGCTCGAGGTAGATGTTTTACGAAATGGGTTGCGTTTTTTACGTGCAGCATCGTCTTCCTCGATTTTTTTCCGTAAGTTTAAGTTGTCTTCCTTTTTATTTACATTAGACCAATGCCTGTCGTCTGTTGAGGGTTTGCGGTGTTTTATTCCTTCAAGTATGCCGTTTAGTCTAGCTACAGTAAGCTCATGTTCGTGTATCTGTTGGTCCTTAATTGTTATTTGTTTTACGTAAACCGCGATTGCATTCTCTTCATCTTCGCATTTGAGATTGATCGTGATCAAGTCGTCGTTCGAAAATGGTTTTTTGCAATGGTCATCGAAACACTTTACTATCGGGAAGCGTTCCTTTCCGTCACAGCTTATGTATACGTATCGCTTTATGCATTTTGTGTGCATTACATGACCGCAGATTTTGCTTGCTACTGTGTCCTCGCCATTGGTCAGTATTCGTGAACAGACTACACAAAATGGAATGAGGATTCTCACTTTGTCTTCCTGTTAAATGAAAATTTATTTCAGTATTCTGTACTGATTAAATTCAAAGTGTGTTTCGTAAACTTTTGACTTACTTCAGGGCTACTCATCAGGTCGATAATTTCATCGTTACTCTTTTGACTTTTTCCTTTCCTGGACATTTTGATTAACAGGGAGAAATCTGCTTTTAATTCAATTTAAATTTTATCACCAGTACTTTAAACCATTACGCAAATAATTCATTGAAAGATAGCATAAGTTCCATGACAACAACCATTTTGAACTTAAAATAGCTTACTCGTCTTTTCTTGAACAAAAAGAAACTTTATCGCTACATGTGTTTCAGCCGGTAGGGGGCGTGGCTTACGTTACCTGTGTTCGAGTCACGTACGCATAAATAATTATCACGAGGTTTGAAACGTAAACAAAAATTTATTCTCTGTTTAAAATTAACACATACTCTTCTCAGTTTTTTAAGGTTATTAAAATTGTGCAGACATAATAAAATAAATTTGATATGATGTTTTACGAAATAAATCTAATTGTTAGTTTATATTCCATTTTCGATAACAACAACTGCTTGTTTCTTCCTCTGGAATTGTTTTACTGGAATCTTCATTGGAATAACTCGGCCAGGTAGGAGAATGTCTCGATGTAGCTTTTTCGATTAAAAATACGGTTGTCTTCGGGTATATTTTGGTCGATTATATTTTCTACTGTTTGCAGATATATAATGGATCCGTTGTTATTTAATTCCCTGATACGCTCACGAACGTTTCTTCGTAGCAGCGAATTTAGATCAAGTCGATTGGAACATTGCGTTGGCATAAGGTATACTTTCTGTACGCCACGGTATTCTAAATGGTCAATTGCTCTTTTAATGTTTGCAAGCGTTTGATCTTCGGTTTGGTTTTCGGTGAGATCGAATTCACCAAATGACAACAGTACGGTCGATGGAAGTGTCTTTACGAAGATATTCAAATTCATTAGGAACGAGTTGATTGTCATTCTGTATTGAGAAAGTTCATTGTTTTCCCAATAAGATTGGGCAGCATTGTATGAATCCAGTGATCGATATACTAGATCATGACTAGCTGCATCGCCGAGTATGAGGACACCGTTCAAGAAGTATGTATCTATTCCTCTTGCTTTGCCGTTGGTACAAGTGTATCGAGTTAAGCTGGTCTGGAAATTCTCTCTAACGTATATTTCATCTGTTTTCAGGTGATCTTCTATGTCTTGGCATAAATGGATGTTTTTCGCAATTAATCCATTCAATAGTTCTACCATGACTTCAGGAAGTCCTGTTTTCTTACGTAGGATAGCAATGATATCGCATTTCGGGATGGACCGGTGATGAGTAAATGTTTCGATGACGGAATTCTTTCGCAATTCGATGGTGAGTTTTTCAATTTCTTTTCGAAGCTGTGGAATGGTTTCTCGATTTTTCAAGTTTAATTCGGATCTTAAATCGTTGCATTCTTCTGTTAGGTTACGGTTGGTTGTTCGTAACTGGTGGTTCGTATTTTCCATGTCTGCTAATTGTCGGTGTAGGCGAGCAATCTGCCCTATATAATTAGCTCTGGATCCGCGTAATAGAAGGTCTGCGTACACAAATTTTACTTCTACGTAATTTTGAGCCAGAAGTAGTGTTCCTGTGCAGTCTTGTTTTACGCAATGGTAGACCACTAAGGCATCGTGTTCAAGGTTTCCGTAAGTTTCTTCTACACAGCTTCGATGAGCGGTGTGTCCGCATGTGTAAGCTTTAATCACCGGTGTGTTTTCCGTGTAACTCTTTAAACAGATAGAGCAGGCTGGAACGGCAAAGTAGCTAGATGGTTCATATACGTTCATTTTGGATTATCTATTGAGAAAATATCATCATGTGTTAATCCATGTGGTGTGAGTTCGATTGATTTATCTGAGTAAGTGTTTCTTACCTTCTTCACGTTCGTATGAGATGTTTAACGAAATTTTGTTTTGTAGCGTTTGACGTTGACTTGCTTGCGGATATTTTACGGAATGTGCACTATTTTCACTGGATAACTTTTGCGAAAACGAAATTATTACGTTGCTGAATTATACGGCAGTTTCTTTTCCGCGGAAACGACGATAATGTCTAATTGCCCACTCTGTGTGTGTTGGTGCGTAATTCCAATCAGTTTCAAATGATTTAGTGAACGTTTCACGCTGCGTTTCACTCAATATTTCCAGTATTATAGAATTCATTGTCAGTTTTTTCTTTGTTAAACGTGGATTAATTCTGATAATGGCGTTATCTTCGTCATAATTTATCGCTGAATTGCGTTTACGCAGGTTATAACGTTGTTCTGCTTCTCGTTTAACTGATTCACGTTCTTTTACATCCGGAATCGTTTTTTCCAGGGTAGTTTCGAAATCTTTTTGTTCATTAGTTGACAATGAAGTTTTCAATTTTCTTCTGATTTTATCGTATTCGGATTGTTTACGTCTCTTTTTATCAGCCACTTTTTTATCATATTCTTCATTTACGAAATTTTCGAGTAAATCTTTATGTTTCCAGAATGCAAGAATTTTTTGATGTAGAGAGCGTTTATCAAATTTCGATCGGAGTTTAGGCTCCTTTCTAAATGCCTCAAGTTGATGTAACGTGAGGTAAGTTACTATTTGTCTTACGCTAATGAGTGTTCTGTCTTTCTTTTCTTTCAGATTTTGTATTTCGTAACAATTTCTGCCTGCCCTCTTCACAATCGCATATGGCCCATTCTGTTTGACATAAAGTTTAGCGGAAGCAAGTTTATCTGCTGATGATTGACGATGATTCGTAATCATCACCAGTTCACCAGGTTTGTGTAAACGTAGATCACCTCTTTTCTCATTGAACTTCTGTTCATCGTTTTGATGTTTAATCGCTCTTTTTTCTTTATTCAGATGGATTAATGCCTGGTGGTATGACATTAGGTCTATTCGAGCCGTGTCAACTTCTTCCGTATATACAGCCTTTCTTGCAAGTTGATCCGCAGTGAAGTTTCCGTAATCAGTTTTTCGAGCGTAGGTATGACATAAATGGAATTCATCAAACTGTTGTTTCAATTTAATTATTTCTTCGAAGATCTCTTTGTGATGTACAGGTTTTCCGGAATTATTTTTCCATTTGTTTTCTACCCATCGATCACATTCAGAGTTGATTGCTAATGTGACATATTGAGAATCCGTGAAAATCATTAGTTTCGTAACTCCATGGGTAATCATAGTTTCCATAGCAATTTTAAGTGCCATGATCTCTGCTAAATTGTTAGTATTCGTGTAATTTGGGTGGTTGATTCTTTCAGAAATGTTCTTCGATCCTTCCGGATGCCAACAGATTCCGATACCAGCAATTGCATCTTCGTCACCGTTGTTTGCACAAGCTCCATCTACCCAAACCCATACGTGACCATCGGATGCTGTATAGACGTCGTTTAACATATCTAATTTCGTAGATTTAAGTTCTTCTATCGTGATAGATGGTACTTGTTTGTTTCTGGCAGTTTTACGTAATTCCTTTAGCTCATAGTGAGCATTAATCGGGACTCGGTCGATAGGTAGGTTCAAAACAAAATCGTTAATTTCCCAAAGGTCATTAGGTAGAATGCCGACTTCGTTAGGGCAATTGTTGATTTCGTCTTCGACTTCTTTAGTGTAGTGATGCCATCCTTCATGGGAATACGCTCCTCTACAGTCAAAATTGATTTTTAGTCGTAAGCGTTCTCCGATCATTCTCATTGATCGTTCAACTGGGTTGGACTGTGGGTTATAGGGTGTTGAATTACCTACGGTGATTTTTTGTTTTGTAAGGGTTTGATTCCAAAGTGAATTACGAAATTGAACAGCATTGTCTGTATTGATTTTTCTGATTTTGTACCCTAAATCCTTGATGTTATTGATTATGTTTAACATGCAGTCTGCGACTGTTTCTTGTTTTATGTCTAACATAAGCTGTAACCAAATTTTTCCGGAGAAAATATCTTTTGCTACTAAGAGGTATTTAGGTTCATTTGAACTGTTTGCAATCGGTCCTAGGATATCTACAGATAATACGTCAGCTAGGCAATGTGCTTCTACAAATGAAAATTCTACCGGTTTCTTTATTCCATAGGATTTGTTTGATTTACATGCTAGGCAGGCACTGGTCAGGTATCGAGCATAATGTTTTGAATTTGATGAATAATAAAATCTTCGGAAAATTTGGGTCAACTTGTTGGCACCAACATGTCCAAAAACATCATGTATATACATCATCGTGTCTGCGAATAGTTCATCGGGAAGTACTGGTACAATTGAATCATCCTTATATCTGAACATTAGGAATTCTCTACCATTGATTTCGTGTATCTCGTATCTTTTAGCTAATTGTCCTTTTGCAAGACGTTCTCTTTTTGTGAGTTCTGAATCGGGTGTTCTTAACTTACGTGTAATTTTCATGCAATTCGGATCTCTCTTCTGCATAACATCGATTTTGTCTAAACTGCTGAGCAGTTTGTCGACGATTTTCTCTTGATGTGTGTCTACTTGTGTTACGAAATTGATAACGTTGATGCTGTTCAAAGTCAATTCAGGAGCTTGAATTCCAAACCACCGTTTATGTTTTTTTCGCAAATCATATATCAAGTTGTAACAATTGAGTTGAGTGATCCAAATAGCAGCTTTCCTGTGTACTTCGGCTATGACCTCGAATTGTGAAACAATTGATTTCAAATCACTTCTAACATGGATGGTCCTTCCATGTAACCAAAGCTGCAACTTTTTGATAGTTTTCGCAAGATTGTACATTTCTCGTTCTATGAGAGTGTATGACTTTTGGTGTTCTTTGAATGAAAAACTAGAAAACATTACTATTTCGTCTTGACCTTCGAACGTTTGGTATAAAACTGCATTCATAGCATCAGGTGAAGTATAGGTATCGAGCCATAGATCAATTCCGTTTCGGGGGGATTTTAGAGCAAAATTTTCCGTGTATTTTTCTTTAAGTAATTCAAAAGCTTCTTCCTGCTCCTTGCCCCAGTGGAATGTTACGCCTTTTTCCGTCAACTTGTACAAATTACGTAGTATCTGCTGATAGCAGGGGATAAACCGCCTATAGAGTCCGGTTAACCCTATTAATTCAAGCACTTCTGTGGCATTCTTTAATTCAAACTTACCAGTTTTCTTATTAGTATGCTTTTCGATATACTCCATGAATTTGGCAATTTTCTTCGATTGTTTCTTGATAATGCCAGCTTCTAAATCAAAACCTAAATGGTCGATTTGTTTACGGAAAAATGTTGACTTAGTTGCGTTCAACTTCAGTCCATTCGCTCTTAATTTCTTGAATGTGTCTTCTAATAACGATAACATTTCTTCGAAAGTTTTACATCGGAGTAAAATATCATCGACGTACTTGGTTAGTCCATCTTTGTCTGGTATTACGTGGTTAATGAGTTTTACGAAATATGCTGAAGATATTTTGAGTCCATACGGTAGACGTATGAATTGGTAGACACGCCCATCGATTTGGAAAGCGCAATATTTACGAAAAGATTCTTCAAGCACGATTTGCCAGAAACCAGCAACGAAATCTAACGAACTGAAAAACTTGGCTTCTGGGTATTCTGTGAGTATCCTATCTAGTAATCCAGCTTCGTTGTAATCTTCTTCTAGAATTGGGTTTAGGTCCACAGGATTTAGACATATTCGCATGTCACCATTTTTCTTGATGTTAATTACGATAGGATTAATAAATTTAGAATTGGATGGTTCAATTACGTTTGTTGCAAGCATGATTTGGATTTCTTTCTTGATGGCTTCCATCATCTTTTTAGATGGATTGTATTTACCGCTTCGATAAACTATCTTGTTTTGCGGAATATTGAACACCAATTTAGATTTCTTTCCTTTATAACGACCTGGAAACTTGCTAAAAATGTCTTTGTAAGGTGATAGGATATTGTATGCATAGTCAGCTTGTTGTTGAGTTAATCGTTGTTCTGATACTGCTTCGTCCAGGTCGGCTTTTAATTTCTTAATAAATGTTTCAGGTCCAGTATCTTTAACGCCATCGGGTAAAGAGTAGAATCTGCGAGCGGTGTCAGCTCGGTTCAAAATGGCATACATTTCGTCAACATATTGCGATCCCATCGTAACGTTGTTAATTGCAAGTTTGTCTGCATATTCGTGGAATTGTAGAATTGGGATATTTTCGATGTCGTGTTCGGGGGTAGGTTGACACTCGGCTATCTGATCCCTCATTTTGGCTACTATTCCAAGTTGTATCATGGTTTGTGACCCAATTAAACATACTTGGTTACATTCCTTGATTATATAAAATGGTATTTTTAAATGATGTTTTCCAAATTTCATTCTAGGTACGATTATATATTCCGAGGTGGTTACCACTTGTTTGTTCGCCATCATGCATTGAACTGGTTCGTGTAATTCTAAAAAGTCAAGCTCGCTTGAATGTTCTCGTATCAATCTTAGCGCTGTTTCTTCAGATATAACGTTAAGGACTGCCCCAGTGTCAAGTTGGGTTGGGAAGTCCGTTTCACCAATTTGGAGATTGACTACGCACGTTTGTGGCATCATCCGTCGCTGTATTAATTGAGAAACTACCGAAGGAGTTTCATCGTTGCTCAGAGTTGAATTTTTTATTAAATCAGGTTCGTAGTAAGGACTGTTCGTGAATATTTGGTTGATTGTGCAGGTAGCATAATCTTCCATCTGATTGATAACTTTCTCTAACCCATTTGCCCCAGGGTATTCTCTCGCACTCAAGTAATCTCGTAAAAATAATTGATAGGCTCGATAAACGAATGAAGATAGTAAATCTTTCTTGTTCACGGTGTAATAATCAAATTTGGTTGTATGTCTACTGAGTGCTACTATTGCATGGGGCAAGCTATCATAGATCGACAAGTGTTCTTTCTGCAGTCTTACTACTATTATATGATCATTTTGTTTGCCTTGAAACTCATGAATTGTGTTCACGCAAAACTTTTCTTTTTCCAGTGCAGCTTTCTCCTGCTGTGTGTACACTAAGTACTGAGCTCCTGCTACTCGCGGTAATTGATCGAGGTTTACGAAATCGTGCAGTGACATTTCAGAATGTACTTTTGACGTGGTTGTCATCCCTCTGTCATACATATCGGATAATACTGCACAGGTGGTTAACGTGCAACGATGTGATACAGTTAAGTATTCAATTTTATCAATTAATTGTTGATGTACGTTTTGGTATAACGTATCACGTAATGGCGATCTGTTTATGTACTGGATTTGATGTCCATCTCCGATGAGTATCACTTCTTTTACTTTCGATTTTGCAATAGCTAAAATAATTTCACCGAAATGTACCAACATGGCTTCGTCGATGATAAGTCGTTTATATTGTTGATCGCTACTATGCATTAAGTACGAATCGATGGTGCGGTAATTTTTAACTACATCTTGATTTTCTATGTCTAGGTTGCGTAATTTACATAAACGAGTACGAAAATCTTTACATCCTTCCTTCGTTGGAAATAATACCAAATCTGTTCCATCAGTGTTTACGTGTTTGAGTATGTATGTGGTTTTTCCACATCCAGCCACACCTTGGACCATTTTGGTTGATGGCATTACGAAATCATCGAATGAAATGTTTTTGCATTGTAGGTATAAATCCAGGTCACTTAATATTTTGGTATCTTTGGTAACAATAAGCATATCTGAAGATAAATTCGAAGCATCTTCCACCTCAGAAGTTTGAATTAATTTGTTTCCATCATGTGCATACTTGTGATCAGGAACTGCATCTTTTGGCAAGTGAGTAAATATTCCTGATGGAACATCGTAAATTCCAATTTCATTGTTATTGTAATCTAATATTTTTTCAATATCATCTTCTGATGTGTTTAACAGTTTCGTATGGATGGCCTTAGTTCTATGATGAATCGACATATAGGTGTGGTACCAGATTGCAAGCTGTTCCTTTGCAGCGTTGTACGCAATTTCCTCTTTCGAAATGGCTTCAATTTTTGGTGGTCGGAAATCGATTACAATGGAATCAAGGTGTGTATCATTGGGTGATACTGATTTTTCTGAATTTGTTTGATCCGTGGTGATTATTTTTTCAGGTGCCAACATCGAGGTGTTTTCCGTACGGTCAAGTAGATCAGTTTCATCGAATACTGTATTACGTAAAATTTCGGACTTCTCCAACTCATTAGCAATAACATTTTTAATGTTGTTTAGCTTGTGTTGGGCAGCTTCTTCCGTTTCATCTAGTGTTGGGGAAGACGGTATTTCCTCTGGCATTTTGATTTTACGGTTATCCAACGGGGGAGATTTAGCACTTTTCGGGTGGCTGTCTAACACAATGTTTACAAACGTTTCGATGAATCTTTCTTTCATTGCATTATTTGGTAAATAGTTGCCAGCATTATTTGCATAAAATTTCTTAAAATCAGGTACTACATTATGATGGCGGTCTTCCTTTATTACATACTGAGTCTTAATTTTAGGATGAGGTTTTAAACAGGTGAATATCAGCGATGGTTCAATCACTAAACGGAGGTTGTGTTTTTTTGATAAAGCATAGAAGATTCTTTGAAAAGCATACCATCGAGTGACTGGAACATGGTTACGTTGATCTTTCGTAGGTAATACTAGCGGGAAGGCTAATATTATGTCCTCGAATCCTTTTTCAATCAATTCTAAGATAATTGCATCAGCATATTTAATGAATTGTTGGTAGTCAACGTAGTTACTGTTAAGTTCTTTTTGACCAAAAGATATAACGGCGTGATAACGGTGTTTGAATCGTGTTTTACGCAATGCTTGGAGTAAGCTATATGCAGATACATTATCAATTAGACATAGTCGGTCAGTTTCGCAGTTTGCTATGTCGAACAGATAAGAGGCCAAAGTGTCACCTATCATTTGGTATTCGGTAATCGGGAACTTTGACCTATATACGTCGACGGAGTTTAAATATTCAACAACTGTTCCGCCTCCTCCTCGTCTTCGTCTGGAGGTATTGAAATCTCTAGACCATCCTCGTTTTTTGAATCCTCATCTTGTTGTTGCGTGAAATCCACTAGGATGTTGTTCAATGCTCCTGCATATAATGCTTGTAATTGTTCTTGAGTTAAAGAATTCAAAAGTGGTTGTTGTTTCTGATAATTTCCACGTTGGCCAGATGAAGTGCCTGCCCCAGCGTTTGTATCCTGTGTTGAAGTTCCATTGTTTTGTTTTCCTTTCCCACTATTTTCTAGACTCTGATTTAAATTTCTACCTCTCGGGTTGTTGCGACCATTATTTTGGTACCGGCCAGCTGGGGTAGATTGAAAAGGTGTGGCGTTGGGCCTCGGGGTACTATTCATCGGTACAGAGCGTTTCGTGAGCTCCTTAATTCGTGCACCTAAATTCTGGATGTTTTTAGTTACGCCCAAATCAAAATGATGTTTCATATCGTCGTCTATTTTCAATTGAATAGTAGAGATTATAGTACAATCGGGAAATTCTGCATCACATAATGTTTTGAACCATTTTTGTAGTTCAAAAGCCCATTTAATCGAATTTACTTTCGTAAGTTGTGTCATGATGAAGTACATCTTGGCATTCTCTTGTTGAGTAGTATTCCATAATGTTTGAATGAATGATGTTCTTAAATTGTAATAAGTCTTGATCTCACCGTTAAGGCCCATTAAGCTTTCCTTCCAATTTTTTCCTGCATCGCTTAGTACTAAGGCCTTGAAAAATTCAACGTATTGAGCTTCGGAAGCTCCTTTAGTAGACATGGCTCCTTCGAACTCATAAATAAATTGCATGACATGATAAAGGTTTGAATTAATATGTTTGATGCCTTGATCCGAGAGTTGTTTTGTCTTGATGTAAATATTGGGTTCTTTGGAAAAATATAAGTCATATCTGAGTATCCGTTGTCTACGTGGTACATTGATGGGTATATATTGGTGTCGATTTCCTAATTGGAAAGGTACCACAATTTCATTTCCTTTCTCGTCACGAGGGGGAAAATCCTCTAATTGATCGTCAACGGCATTAGTAGGATCACATGTTAACATGGTTTGTCCGGTTATCATCCCCGTCATGTTGGTGTTCATAGCAGTATAATTTGGTGGTGGATATTGCGTAAAATTTGGCTGGGGATGATCCGAAGTTTGGTTTACGGAATGAGAATTAGATTGTGGTCCATTGGTAGAGCCTACATTGAATTGGACGTGTGGGGTTGCTTGCCCCATTTGTTGATTATTAGTCGGTTGTTGTACATGGTGTGATTGTACATTCCTTTGATCCGACATCTGTTGATTAAAATGTTGGGCTTCACAAAATTTCTCATACATCGGGTTGACTTTTTCATCCAATTTTTCGAGTGCAGTCCATGTTTCTCCGACACAGTCTTTCAACTTTGTGACTCCTTCTACCCCTTGTATACATGTATTCATGCAAGTAAACAGGGCATCTCTGATTTGGATTTGCTTTTGATGAAACGATAGAAATTGTTCCCGAATGTGTCGACACTCAGTAGCCATAGAGGCTTGCATGTTCTTATAACATTTATCCATTTGAGCTGGTTGGTTCACTACATAGTCATTCATGTCATCACGAGATTTTGTTAATTGGATTTCGAGGTTTTTTATGCGATTTTGAAGATCAGTTATCGCTTCACGGCGTGCAGTTTCGTTTTCGATCGCCCATTTAATATGGTCTTTATGTGCAACTGCTTCGGGATCTTCCGGAATTGCATTTTCCGCGTCCTTGACGAATTCTTTTTCATGATTGATAGGCGTAAAGTCATATATACGTATATGACGTTGGCTCTGAGTAGCCACTGATAAAATTTGGTGGACGTTTACTTGCTTCGTAATCTCACTCCCTATCATGTTACCAACGTTCGGGTCATCGTCTATTTGCAAGTTAAATGAAGAATCGTCTACGTTTTCTTGCTCATTGATCTGAGGCATGGTACGTATAGGTGAAACATTAGGACCTCCAAAAAGGCCTGACATTCTTTGAGTGGAAGTAGCTACTGATTGTTGCAAATCATTTTGCAGGTTGTTCATAATTTGTTCATTACGACCTACTTGATTGGTTGGATAGATAAGCTGATGGCCTTGGGGAGTAGTTTTCGGTAGTTTCTTCGTACGTAAATTTGTAGCAATATTTTTTAGATGTTTCATTTGGGGACTTTCCGTGGTATTAATTGCTGCAAGTTTGGCCATTTGTCGAGCGTAAGCCCTTGTGCTTTGATGAAAACGTGGTTCCACAGGACCGGTGTTCTTACCTTTGTGGGTTGTAGCGGTTAGGTTCGATAGCCCAGCAGTGTTTTGCTGTAGATTGCCATTATTTGGAACACCATTTTGGTTTACGACAGGTTGTTGGCTAAGTAACAAGGGGTTCGTTTGAATCATTGCCGTAAAGAAATCCGAAGGAGGATTGTTCTGATTTGCTTGTGACATTGCTTGAACATTCAGTGATCTATTCAGATCTGACTGAGGTGGGTTAGAATTCACCAAGTTTCCTTGTACCGGAACAGTATGATTCAAATTTGGATTTTGTCCATTTTGAACTGGTGGGGTTGTGCCCCAAATCGAAGGGATCGGATGAAATAAATGATAATTATTCGGTGGTGCATTTGCCTGAGGTGCAGTCGGGACTGGATTCGGAACGAGCATTTGTCCTGTTGAAGCAGGAGTAGTACCAGTTTGATTCACAAAAGGAGTACTTTGAAAGATACTCGCTTGCCCGTTGGTAGGTCCACCTTGCTGAGTAGGATGAGGATTCATATTTTCAAAAATAGAATCTAACGAGACACTGCAATTGACTATCGTTGATGTCTTCCGATAAGCAGGATACCAAGTTTATTGCGTAAAATTTACGTTTGGCTAACGCCTGTTTTACGATAAACTAGATGGTGGAATTATTACGAAATAACACGTTTGGCTAACGTCTGTATTTACATAATAAATTAACTGCTTGAATAATTAAAATTATTCACACAGGAACGAGGGAATATTTCAAAATATTCACTTGATGAAAATTGCCTAAGCAACGCTTGATGATAACAGAAATGGAACACCTTCTCATAGCAGAGAAAATAAACATATGAACTCCGTATCGTTGCTTGGTTCGCTAGCTGGTACCATCGATGAAAAATAGGTATGGTGGGAGTAGATAACCTTCCCTTCCTCTTTGCACTTCGAAATAATGAGCTCAGATGGTCTAGCCTCGTAATAATACATCGTACATATCCGTTCGATAAATTTTACATTGTACAGTGTATTTTATTTTCAGCCAAAAACCTGCTCCAATACTCTTATTGTTTGAGAGTGTTATCTGAACAAGTTTCATAACGAATTGGCTGTTTTACGTAATATATCGCTGACGAGTAGGTATTACCTACCTCACGTTGCTGATTACACATGAAATAAATAGGTAACATTTCAACACGTTTTGAACATGCAACGTGTATCATATTACGCGAATGACCTTCAATAATCCATCTGAATTGAATTGCGAAATTACCTCTGCAGTAGGTTCTTACGAAATCTTTTCTTCTGGAATATCTTCGGATAATTCCTTAAATTTAATCTTCTTATAACTATTTCTTCTTATAAATAGACACGAACACGTACATTGAATAAAAATGTGTCCCATGCAAAAATAGGTATGAGCAGATGAGTAGGTAGGCGCTTCTGCCTGAAGTTGATATTTTCAGGAGTGTTGAAATTACGAAATATTCACTGGAATTATTCTGGAACAGTGTTTCAACACTTCGCGCCCACCCGGGGGCGCCAAATGTGGAGATATATTCTGCACATTACGATGATGCTGTTACAAGCACATCTCCATGTATAGGTCTCACATATGCTAGCTACCAACTTGAGGTCTAGCAGTACCTAGCTTCTGAGAGCTTCATAGGTACCTGGCGACTTACCGCCTCGTTACCTATTTTTCGGACACTGAGTGTAATTACGAATACCACACAGACATTTACCTTAAGATTATTTTTCTTACGAAATAATAACACATCTTCAGTTGTAATTCTATGTATTGTATTCAAGTACATAATTACAACTTACTCAAGCTATATTATTTATACTGGCCTGTACAGTATTACGGAAAGAGAGAGATGGCATTTTATGCCTTAGAAAGTGCAAAGCACATCACCACAGGGAATAGGGAACAATACACGGATGTGGGAAGGTCCATATATGTTACTCATTAAGATGAGATTTGCAATAAGGATCCTCGGATGTTTTACGTAATAACTCCTGGACCCGAGTGCATCTGAACGACTCTATCAACGTAACTGGAACACAGAACATATTCGAAATAGATCACTTGCTTCACCAGTTCATATTTCGTATATGACTGGACTTGTGCTACTAATTTAGTCCATTAGATTTACGCAAATAGCATGGTATAGGTGGTCCTATACCATCTCCGGAACATTGATATCCGATGTTTTATCATCGGGAGTCGCCAAATGACTGGTTTCTCTAGCGTATGTTCTCTCGTTACGAAGTATAGAGTGAACTAATCCGCTAGGTGTCGTATTACGAAACTATCTTTAATGTTGGCTAGAGGCAGAACGAATTTCTCTCGCATACGCGACTGAAAATGCATCACAATCTGTCTCTACAAATTGGTATCACTTATGATAGGTACTTAGGTAGGTATGTATTGTGTAATTCTCACATTAGGGCGTTAAACAAACCGGTTAAATGTGAAAATTAGCTACATATATGTAGAATTAGAAACAGTTTTGTTAAATATACATAATAGATAACGATTCAAAATGAACGCAGTTTTAATAAACGCTTATTGCTTTAAAAATTATCTAATTGTGCGAAATACTCGTATCTACGCACAATACGTAAAAAGCCTAAATGTCAATGAGCAGGCACGACTAATTAAAAAAATCTTCATTCATGACTTGTAACAATTTTCAAATATTTATAGGTATTTATGATATATCTCAAGTAAAAAAATTTCAATACGGAACTATAGCGAATTAGGTATATACTCAAACATCGAAGAATTTTTTTTGAAACGTAGTAAGCTAGGTTGTATTGACCTATGGTGGAAGGATATAAATTAGAAATTTTTTATTGGAGTGACCATAACTTGGAAAATTTGGTTCTAAAAACCGCAATTTTTGATGTTACGTATTAAGTGTATAAGATTTGATTTTAAAATGAACTGAGATAGGTACCCATGGAAAATATTTGACATTATAGGGTATTGGAAGATATTTTTCTCACTTTTGTATAAAATATAATTTTGATTATGTAAGTATGTACTTATCTTTATTTTACAAAATAATCCCACCCCCTTCCAACAAGCAAAATACAAATGTCAAATACTAGAACTAGACTGTCAGGGTGTCTAACAAAATTTAAAATTCAAACAGCAGGATTTTAGCATGACTTTCAGCAGGACATTTTTCAAACACTTTGGGAGGGAAGGGAGTGTAATATTTGACACGCCACACGCCAATTTTTCGCTTCATTCAATGTCTTTTGGACATCCTAAGATGGATTTTTTTGGAGGGAATAGCGAAGTACATATTCTGCGAACACTTCGCGACTTTTTTTGTGGGACTTATGTTATTTGCGGAAGTTAATAACACTTTTGCCATCTCAATTTATCGTTTTCCAAATTTTTTAACTTGTTTTGAGTGTTTTTCAGAAAAAATGCAAATCAATAATCCCTAATTTTTTCAATGAAAAGAAAACGAGTCTTCTGATAAAGTTTATTCACACTTTTTTACATGTTGGGGGGGGGGGGGGATTTCGAATGAACAACTCTCAATGGTTCCCAATTTCCATCTGACATGAAAAAATGTATGATTTGAGGTACTCTCAAGAAATGTGAAACTTCAGCAAGTAGTTTCGTTTTCTTCATTTTTTGTGGTGCTGGTTTTCAAAATGTCTGCCGTTTTCAAAACTTCCAAATTCGCGACTCATTCGCCATTTTTCGTGACATTTTACAGCTTTTTTTTCGCGACTTTTCCAACTTTTTTCAGGCCATTTTCAAAAAAAGTACTTTTTGTGGCATTAAAATTTTTTTCGGCATCAGAGTAGGATGTTGGTACCTATTTAAAAATTCAAAAATTCGTACTTTTTTGGTAATATTTTTTCCCATTTTCAAGAAATTTTTCATCACACCCATAGTCTCCCCCTCCCCAAAAAATCAAATCTTCAGGACGTGTCAACAGATTTTTGAAATTATTCCAAGTATTCGAATTTTTTGAAAATATTTTTCTCCATGTAGGTACACGAAATTATCCCCTCCCCTCTCCTCCCTTCGCCTTTCCCAAAAGTAAAGCCAAAGCTATTTCCATTTTTTCGAGAAGAAAAAGCTACTGAATGAAAATTTTCAAATTTGAATAATATTTATGTATTATAGTTTTCTCCAGAAAATTTAGTCTTGAAAAAGGAAAGCAAAGTAGCCCGAGCGAAGCGAGGGCAAACACATTTGAAAATTTGATTTCAAAACCTTTATTTTTGATGAAAAAAGGTAATTTTTTTAGCTTAAAACTTTTCATATTATTCAACCAATAATTTTCTACGAAATTCAATTTTTAAAAAGGTAAAGCAAAGTGGTCCGAACGAAGCGAGGGCAAAAGCTCTCGAAAATTCATAATTCAGGAAATACAAGTATAGAACAAAGGAAATGCAACTCTTCCAAAAATTTGATGATTCCAAAAAATTTGGAAAATTTCGCAACTTTGATAAATTGTTGGTTGATTTGCAAATTTTTCGCAGCTTTTCGCAACTGGTAGACATCCTGTTTAACTTTTCAAACGTGTTTTCAAAAAATGAAAAAAAGTACTTACAACGCGGAGAGAAGAGAGGAAAAGAACGTGTTGCGAAGCGAGGGCGGAAAATTTTTTGAAAATTTTTGTATTTTTTCATCTGCTAAAGACTATTTTTACATAAATTTTTTTCATCTATTCGATGAGAAAAACAACGAAATTCGTTCAAAATTCCACAAAAAAGGAAAATTAACTAGTCTGATTGAGCAAAAAGCAGGACTTTTTGATAAGATTGTTGAAAAGCAGGACAAAAGCAGGACTTACAGGACTGTTAGAAACTCTTCGATTTTTCATCTGGATTCTCTTTGGGGAAAAATACGGATTTCGGAGTGAAAAAATGAATATTCAAAATTTAGAATCTATCGTCGCAAAAAAAGTGAATAAAGCAATTTTGACTGGCTGAATCCAAATTATATGACGAAGGAAAAAACTGTGAACTGAAAAAGACTGTCCCTAGGGCAAAAAATACTGTCGAAACAGATTTTCGTGGGCGTCCAGCCGTCCAAGTACTTTTACTCGAGATCGTGAAAATGCAACCATTTTAAATATTGCTGCACTGTTCCTTCATGTGTACTTTGAAAGCCAAAATTTGTTTTATGTTTAAAATTTTATTCGAATCGTGGATTTTTTTCCTTCGATAGGTGAGATCGAAAGAAAAATTTATTCGAATAATTTTCAAAAATAGACAAATGTGGCGCCAGTTTTTTCATCATTAGGGTAAATGTGCCTAAGTTTGCGCGCTTCCTAAGATTGCGCAGTAACGATTTCTCAGAACCAGTGAGAGTTACAACATTGATACCGCATTTACTTGAAAGAAGAATCAAAATGACCATACTTCACGTTTTTTGGTGATGGTAGCACCAAATGTCGCGAAATGACAAGCAAAAAACTTTTTTTTTCAAATTTTTTTATAACTTTTCCAATAAAAGTCGCATGTTAAAATTTTTATGGAAATGGCAGTAGAAATCTAAATAAGCTATTTTTAGATTCGTCATTGTCTGGGGATTATAACAAGCACATATTTCAAGTACTTTTTGCTTTAATTAGGTTTCAATTTTTCAATTTTTAAAAAAACACCCCTGTGCCTAAGATTGCGATTTTTATTTTTTGCTACTTTTCTAAGACTAATAATGATACTTTTCAAAATTATCATTAAGAATCCAATTTATTTGAATGAAATGACACCTTATACATGTATATCGAGTTTACTCCTTGTCAAAAGTTAGGGAGAAATGGGGGTAATTCTGGAAATACCAGATATGAGCGCATTTCCAGTGTGGTTCACTTAGAAGTTTGAAATGCACGTTCATGCGAGACATTTTGTTTGCTTTCATCATTAATTAAACAATATTGACGAATTTCTATGTTTTTCACTGGTGCACAATCTTGAGAAGGTGAATGCGCAATCTTAGGAAGGCATATGCCTAAGTTTGCGCATTTGACTTTTTTTGGGTTTTGGTCAAAATATCAAAAACTAAATCGATTAAAAATTTTATTTCTGGGGCAAATCATAGCCAAATGTTTGAGGAACCTTCTATACAAATTTCAATATTCTAGCTTCTTTTCATAAAAAGTAGTGGCTGTTTGAAAATTAGGTGCGCAAACTTAGGCACATTTACCCTATATTGAAAAAATTTACCAAATTTTAGTCGATTTTTCTCGGATTTTTGAAATCCCAAACATTGCCACCACTGCGTTCCAAAATATTTCCTCAGTTTTTGAAATGATATTCTTTAATATTTTGGCATCATTAATGCGAAATATTTGCGAAGAATCCCACTGAACACGAATATAAACTTATTTTTCCAGTTGAACCCTTCTGAAGGCCACATTCGAGGAGGTGAGTTCCCCAAAAATTGATTTTTTTTTGTGTGAAAAATCCTTTATTATAGCGCTATTTTATGCCATACAACTTCCTGATCATTGCTTAAAATAGTGCTACAATGAAGCATTTTTCGCGAAAAATTCAATTTTTGGTCAACCCCCCTCCCCCTACAGCTCTTAGGAAGGTCCAACTGCAAATCATAACTTCGATCCCGTATTCGTCTTCAGCGAGATCGATTTATACTCGTATGATAACGGTATCATATTATCAATTTTCTTTCGTCCCAAAATTGGAGGACGAGGTGCCCATGTGCTCAAAATGGGTCAGAGGCTCGAATGCAAAATTGCAGAATTATATCGCTGGCAGTAGCCTATAACTTTTTTTGATGGTGCCGTGATCCATGAAAAACACATTTTTGAGTCTATTTTGAGTTTTCAAAGATGGCCCGCGTGGAGGAAAAATTTGAAAAAAAATTCGTGTAGGTACGAGTATATGTACTTGAATAAGGTTCGAAGATATAGCGGCTTTAAATTTTCTTTTGTCAATATCTCTCTTCTTCGGAGTCAAAAAATTTTGAAAAAATTCACGTGTCCAGACTCATGTCCCTTCTACACTAATTTTTTCCCGAAAAAAACCGACTTTTCGCAATTGTGGGCAAGGGGTGAGGTGGGGGAATTTTTTAAAGATACCAACAATATTTCATCAAAATTTCAAAAATCCTAGGACTGGAAAATTTCACCTATTTTACCCAGGAGTACCCTTTACTAAAACCTTAGGTAGGGTTTCTGAAATTATACCAAAAAATGTCATCAAAATTTACTGGTGATTTCGAGTAAATTACATATTAGATACATTGCAAGAAGTTATATTAAATTACAATGGTAATACCTGGTAAATTGCACGTGATTTTCAGTAAATCCAAATCGGGGTACGTTTTGGTAATATTTACAGGTAATTTTTGGTAATTTATAGACGATTTTTTTCTGGTAAATTACAGTTAAAAAATAATAGCCAATTTTTGCTAAATTACGAACATTTCTGGTGCATTATAAGTAATGTTTGATAATTACTGGAAATTTCTGGTAAATTACAGGTAATTTTTGGTAAATTACAAGTAATTTTTGGTAAATTACAGGTAATTTTTGGTAAATTACAGGTAATTTTTGGTAAATTACAGGTAATTTTTGGTAAATTACAGGTAATTTATGGTAAATTACAGGTAATTTATGGTAAATTACAGGTAATTTATGGTAAATTACAGGTAATTTATGGTAAATTACAGGTAATTTATGGTTAATTACAGGTAATTTTTGGTAAATTACAGGTAATTTTTGGTAAATTACAGGTAATTTTTGGTAAATTACAGGTAATTTTTGGTAAATTACAGGTAATTTTTGGTAAATTACAGGTAATTTTTGGTAAATTACAGGTAATTTTTGGTAAATTACAGGTAATTTTTGGTAAATTACAGGTAATTTTTGGTAAATTACAGGTAATTTTTGGTAAATTACAGGTAATTTTTGGTAAATTACAGATAATTTCCTACTCCTTGTAAATTACAGGTATTTCCTGGTAAATTACGGGTAATTTCTTGAAAAATAACAGGTAGTTTCTTGAAAAATAACAGGTAGTTTCTTGAAAAATAACAGGTAATTTTTTAAAAAATAACTGGTAATTTTGTTTGAAAAATAAAAGGTAATTTCTTGTAAATTACAGGTAATTCTTGGTAAATTACGGGTAATTTCAGGTATATTAAGGGGAATTACTTGTAAATTAAGGGGAATTTCTAGTGAATTACGTTTTTTTTTTTTTGGTAAATTACGGGTATATTTCTCATGTTGAGTTCTGGTAAATTAGGGTGATTTCTGGTAAATTGAGGGTAATTTCTGGTAAATTACGGGTAATTTTTGGTAAATTGCGGGTAATTTTTGAAAAAATAACAGGTAATTTCTTGTAAATTACGGGTAATTCCTGGTATATTACGGGTAATTCTTGAAATCAAGGGGAATTTCTCGTAAATTAAGGGGAATTTCTGGTAAATTACGTTTTTTTGGTAAATTACGGGTAATTTCTGGTAAATTGCGGGTAATTTCTGGTAAATTGCGGGTAATTTCTGGTAATTGCGGGTAATTCCTGGTATATTACAGGTAATTCTTGGTAAATTACGGGTAATTTCTGGTATATTAAGGGGAATTTCTCGTAAATTAAGGGGAATTTCTGGTGAATTACGTTTTTTTTTTTTTTTTTGGTAAATTACGGGTATATTTCTCATGTTGACTTCTGGTAAATTACGGGTAATTTCCGGTAAATTGAGGGTAATTTCTGGTGAATTACGGGTAATTTTTTCATGTTAATACTTCTCTTTCTTCCAGGGGAGGGAGCCAAAAAAAAATTGAAATACATTTTGTGTGAATACAAAAATGTTTGTTCAAAAAACTCGTTAAAGTATGATTTTTTTCCGAATAACGCATTTTTTGCCATTGTTGGCAGTGAGTAGGGGGGCGGGGAAAAATATTCTGGGTTCAACATTTTTCAAAAATGTAGACACCTACCTAACAATGTTTCGTCAAAATTTTAAAAATCCAAGAACAGAAGAATTTCACCTATTTTACGCGAGAACACCCTTTCACTTGAAATTATTGGGTAAAAAAAAAATACGAAATATTCACGATCAATTACGTGGCATTAAAGTACGTAATTACACCTATTACACGATAACGCAATGTTTTCTTTTGAAAAAAAATAATAATAATAACAACAAAAAAAAAAAAAATGTTTAAAGTAGGTACGTATAAATATAGAAGAAACTGAAGAACACTTCTTTTATACGAGAGGTAATACGATACGTGCCATATGAGGTAACCGTCGTCAATATGGTACCCACCAAACACTTTATGCACACTGCACATCGCACATAGTACAATATGACCTTCGTCAATCAAAGGAGTATTGCGAATTAGAGACCCTAAACGAGTACCAACCAACATAGGACAAGAATAACGTTATTATACGATGCATTGCCGTGGTGGTACGAATATTCGTATTTATCGTATCGTATCGCGTCGATAAATACGAGTACGTATAAAAATACAGAGAAATTGGCATACGAAATCGAAACGACCACTCGTATACGACAATACACGAGCTAAATTTGTAGTAAAAAATTGAAAATTAACAAACGGAAATTAACATAATAAAAATAATAAATGGTATATTCGTGTAAAGCGGGCTGAAAATATCGATCTGCATGGCTGGAAGGTGGTATTTTGTGCAGCAGCCCGAAGCGACTGTATACGGGGACATTCCTAGTCATGGGTGATAACACCGTGTATAACGGCGTGCATCCCTTTGTGTCGGGGATATATGCCCTTTTTTTCTTCCACCCTGCCACCCTCTCTCTCTCGCTCTCTGGCTTTTCCATCTCTTTCTTTTTCACTCTAATACTCTTGCTCCTTCACTACACACTACACATTTTTCCAACAAGCATCGCGAGCAGGAAAGCGGCAAACGTGATGTACCTATAGCCAGCCATTGTTACGAAGCTTACTTCGACCGCGAAAATCTGGGGAGTTTCCTTTTAAATATACGAGATAAATGGTTTTATTTTGAAAAGCCATGAAAGCCGTCGTTAAATTTAAACTCGCTCTAAAGGTAAACGGCAGCACACTCATTGACGAGATTTTCGTTCTCATCGTTCCACATTCTAAATCTACGAGTAAAATCGGCGCGAATAAGTATTGGAAATTTTCGCACCCGTTTCGTTCTCATTGATGTTGGTACCTACCTCTACTTTCGTAGTATAATAGGCGGGTATTTTCGAAAATTATCTGTAGCCGATTTCCTGCCTACGTAAACAATATTCGCGCGCTATTTATCGCTCTAAATAAATAGGTAAAGGCTAAAGGAGGTATAGGCAGAGTATAGCTACGTACAATACACACTTTTGTGCGTATACAAATCCGAATATAAAAAAAAAATCCTTATTTCTCGAAAGTACGAGTATACCAACGTATCGTGTCGCGAGCGGATTATAATCCATTTTTAAATTTTTCTTTTTTTTTTCCTATCTAGAATAAAAGTACCATCTCGGCGTTTCGACACGGTTTCTTTTCATTTTTCATACGACACGACTTGAATGAAAGAAAAAATTCATTTCAAGGCGCTTAAATAGATAAAAGTAAATGTACATATTTTATGATCGTCTTTCGTTGAAAAAGAATAAAGTTATTAAAAATGAAACAACTACTAAAATAAAAATGTGGTCAGCAACGTACGAGTACATGGCGCTGTCACGCTATCCGGGTTATGAACTGCACTCGATGAAACAGAACAATAAATAAGGTCGAGAAGAGCGTAAAAAATAATAATAAAAAAATAACGAAACATATTCATTCGATAATATCGACTCTCTCGACAATGCTTGTGTACATTTCATCGAATTACTACTTGTACGTATTTGTCGTTGTTCGTCGCGTGTATAGGGCAGAAATTGTAGTATCCTAGCGAGAGAGCGAAGATGAAAGCTGGACTGCGATACGAAGAGAGAAAAAATTTAATTCGAAGAGCAAATCGTATAATGACACTTCGTCGTGCTACGACAATGTTTCGCGAGTGCTTCAGCAACAATGAGAAGACCGGAAGCAACACATGAGCAACACATTAAAAATTGACTTTTCTTTCCTTTCTGCTGTAGAATGTCTGCTTTCGTTTTGCGAGAAATTGGTATTTTTATACTGGACTAGGGATTTTTAAAAGCGTAATGAGAGATACTGTCAACTCTCCTGGTTTTACCGTTTTTGAGCATCGAGTTGTAAATTTTGAACGATTTTGTTTATTTTATGTGAATCAGAAAATGTCTGAAATATGCTTCATTAAGTACCCTATAACTTCGGACACTCTTTTTTTTTTACAAAAAGGGGGGGTAAATTATGAGATGTAGTAAAAATACTTTCACCTCCAGCAGATTCGCAGCTCCAGTACAAATATTTAAAATGTGAGAACCCCGATTTTTTATGAAATATTCAAATTGGTACCTAAATTAGATTTTTCAGTGCCTATTGACCTACTGAATTATTTCTAATCAATCAAATAAAATGTAAGCATCTTAAATACACATAAAATTATGGTTAAATTTTTTTTGGTTGAGGGGGGGGGGGATGTTTTTGCATACATCAAGTTGGTAAGGTTGAGTTTTTTTATTAGATCTATGAATTTTTCAATTTCAAAAGAGTTGTGTGGTATTAATAGGGATGTTTCATCTATTTGTAGGGATAGTCTGTGCTTATGTAAGGAGGGACAGTGAAATAGTAAGTGTAGGACAGCTGACAGGCAGAACTGGCATGTGGGTTATGGGGACCTTTCATAAAGGTAATTGTGGGTGATTTTTGTGTGGCCAATTCTCAATCTGGTTACAATGATTTCTTCTAGTCTATTTAGTAGAGATAGATTTTTCCAAAATTGGATTGTTTTTTTGTGTTGAAAGAGCTTGTTCAATGTTTGGAAGGAACAAAAGTTTTGCCATTTCTTAACTGTGCTTTGGATGAAGGTAGATTTGAGGACGTCAGTTGTGATAAATGTGAGAGGAAAAAGAGTAGCGGCAGATTTTGAATTTAGGTATATATCTACAATTTCATTTCCTGTGATTCCAACATGGCTGGGTAGGTACATCTAGAGCTGAAAACGGTACTCGCTGACAGTGGGTAACTACTGTACCCATATCGTAAATTCTCGCTTATCGCTAAAAGCAGGTAGCAAGTTGAAAAAATGTCGCACTGGTTCACGATATAACTAGTAGCGCATTGAATGTGTAGCCGGTGTACCGGCATGACATCATCATTGTCATCAATCATGTCAAATGTCAATCACACATACAAACGACAGGTGTCAAAGCGTAACTCCTCCCACTTACGCATTATCAAATTTTGGGGTGGGTGCGCAGACCAAGTGCGAAAACATTCGGGTTGTACTCGTTATGCGCTACTATCTATATCCGAATCAACCCGATACAACCACTAGCGGGTTCAGCCGGTATTTTAACCAGATACTGGTTAGCGGGTAGCGTAACCGTTTTCAGCTCTAGTACATACATACATAAACTGGATGGAGTAAGAATTTTGAAAATCAAATAAGAGTTTTATGAATATTTTGAATTAGAAGGTGATCAGAAAATAGATTTTGAAGAGTAATTATATGGATTTTTAAAATTTGAAATTTTATCATTAATAGAGTAGGCATATGTTGAATGAAGTGTTGGTATTTTTGATCCATCTGTAAAGTAGAGATTGAATTTATTGTATTCTGACCAGAGCTGTGAGACCAAAACGATTTTGGGATTGAAAATTCACTTCAGGATTGGATTTGTTTTTGGATTTGTTCTTTTAAATTTTCATTTCAGTTTTGGGATTCATATCGGGATTGAAAAAATTGTTTTGGTTTTGAGATGAATTGGTTCCGGTTCCAGAATTTTCATCTCAACCAATTTTCAGCTCAAATTGACCAATGGACCCTGCAAGGGGGTCTAAAAAATGGGACGTTTTGACATGGGGAATCCGATGGTGTAATTAGTTTGACGTTTTAAATGCATATTTTGCTTAATTTGTTGAGTAATTTTTATTAGGTACAATTTGAATGAATGATGATGATAAATTATGTAAAATGACAATTTATCAAAATAAAATCCCGAAACCAAAACAATTTTGTTTCAGTTCTGGGATTGTTTTGGGTTCAAAATTATATCAGTTCCATGATTTTTTTTTTTTTGTTTTTGGATCAAGAAAAATAATGATTTTGGTTTCAGGGTTGGTTTCAGGATTAGGTTTGAATCGGGATTTAATCACTTCTGGTTTCGGGATTGTTTCAGTCTCACAGCTCTGATTGTTTTTTGAGTGGTCAAGATTCTAGTACATTTCCCTGAATCAATTCCACCAAATATGTTTTTGCTCAACTACCAAAATCCCAAATCAATTATCTCGAATAACTTTTGTGCTGTTTTATGATCCTGAAATCTTATTATTACTTATTATTTGTACATTGATCTTACGGTTCAGCGGTATACGCTATTTCACGCGAAAGATATGTTAGGTGAAGTTGAGTATATCTGGTGCTAACCTAGGACGAAGACGTCTGTTTGAGGTTTGAGATGTCAGTTCTGTTAAGAAATCTTGATTTTGCATACGCATGAGGCATTTGAATGTGGTTGTTTTGATGCATTCTTGGATAGTATCTATTGAAAGTTCTCGTCGGATCTGTGAATTTCGCAGGAACCATGGACTTTTTGTGATTATGCGAAGTATCTTATTTTGGAATGTTTCCAATTTTTTTGTATTCGTTTTCGAAGTTCCAATCCATGCAATACATGAATAAGTTATTATTGGACGTAGAAGTGATAGATACAGTATTCTACCACAACAAATACTTAATCTTGATTTACGATTCAGGAGTGGATACAACAGAATTCCCGAAATTGAAAATCCCAAATGCAGTAAAATCTTCAGTGGATTTTAATTTTTAAATTTTTCTCTCTGTCATGGAAAATGGCGGATTTTTTTCATCTTTTCTATCCACACCAAGATTAGTTTTGATCGGAGTCAAAAAATTTTGAAGAAAATTGAAAAATTGTTCAAAATTTGAGAAAAAAAAAGTTCTAGCAATTTTTTAACAGGAAAATCTTGTTTGAATGCATCATATTCAGAAGGGGTGGGGGAGGAGCATAATAAAAATTGAAAATTTCGAATAATGGGGTGAAGGGGATTTGCGTATTTCATCATAAGTTATAAGCGATCCGAAAAATTGAAAAAATGCACTTAATTTTTTTTTAATTCGATAAATCTGCCAGAGAAACAAGATGGGGAGAGGGGGGAGGAAGAGGTCAACGTCGTCAGCTCAATCAATTATTAATGATCCAAAAAATTTACAAAAAAAACTATACTCTTACCTAATTGTACAAAAAACTTTTAAAATTTTTGATATGTTTTTTATAATAAAAATGCTTAGATATTATGTGAAACTTTTACCATTTGGGGAAATGATGTTCGGGTATATTGATTCGGGAAAATACTTTTTGGGTGTTCGGCAGGCGGAATTCAAGGGGGATATAATATTGGTTTTTCAAGTTATACAATTGATTTGAAGATTATTCATTAACATTGTGATTAAATTAGAAATGGGTCCTTCACATGGTCAAAATGTTGGGGGTTGGGTGGTTTGATTGAATTTTGGAGTGGATGGTAAGGGTTGGCGGATGCATTTGAGATGAATTTGTTTGTTGTAGAGGGCTCCTATCCTATACAGATCCTTAGGGCTGAATTTTGAATTGTTTTTAAGATATTAGAAGTTTTATTCGAGATATGTATTTGCAAAACATGGGCTATGGGCTTCTGTTACTCACTTTTACTGCGAGTTAGAGATACAAGTGAAGTAAAAGTTCGTGAGATGGATGCCTATAGGCGTTTTATGACATCTGACTTTACTTTTAGGAAATGAGGAGTCCAATTAAGTTTTCTATCAAAAGTTAAGCCAAGAAATTTAGTAGGTACCTAGTGGTTTTGAATTGTAATGAGTGCCCTTTTAAATTGAGAATGAGATCTGGAGGTGGAGGTGGAGGAATCTTTTTTTTATTTTTTGGTGAAAAGTATACAGTGTGTTTTTGACTCGGAGAAGGTAAGACCATTAGAATCTGTCCATGGTTTAATTTGTTTGAGGGTTTCTTGGATTACTTTGAAGAGTAAGTTGAATATTATTTGAACGAAAGTAATATGTTTATATCAGCAAAGATTCTTAGAGAAATGGGTCTGGAAACAACATTGGAAATGCCATCAATCAAAAGTTGGAGAATTTTATATGTAGGCTTTATCAAATGCCTTTTCAAGATCAAAAAAGACTGAAAAAACACTTTCTTTATTCTGAAAGGCAGAACTAATTTCTTTTTGGAGACTGAATATCGGTGGTCCAGAGTAGATCTTTTCTTTCTGAAACCACTTTGATACACTTAAATGCTAAGAAAGTTTGTGGAATCAATATACCAATTTAAGACTTTAAATAACCATTTTTTAAAAGTATTTTGCAAGGAACTGAAGGAACTGAAGTTAAGGAGATGGGGCAGCAATAACTATGGATGCAAGATTTGGGGTTTTAAAATTGGAATTTTTGTTGCAGTTTTCCACACTTTTGGGAATGTTTCATTAAGTGATTCATTATTTTGGTCAAAATTAAGATTAAATGACAGAAGCAAAAGTTCATTTTTCAAATAGGGTGGTTCTTACATTATATACCTAGTACCTACATATCGCACCTCGGGAGTTATAGGTCACATCTCAAAAAAGTGAAATTTTACAGGAGAGTGATTTTCTTTTTTTTTAAACTTGATTCATTATTTTTATCAACTTATAATTAATTGTGAGGAATGAATAGCACCTCATTTTAAAGATCTGGTATCCTACCTTCATTTAGCATAAGAACACTGTGAAAAATAAAATCTTAAAGAGGAAATATTTCAATGTTTGGAAAACATTTTGAGTTATAACCTTTCATTAAAGTTGATGTGGAGGCGAAAGGAAGCGTCCAATAAAACTTTCATGGTGACAAAGTTGTAGAGAATTAAATTTCCAATCGAAGTAATGCCGTTAGTTTTTTTCTAAAGTGCTTAGTTTTTGAGTTTTTCTCAAAAAACTAAAATTTCATGATATGTGTAAATTCATTTTTCTGAAAAGTGATCAATTTAAAAAAATTTTTCCATTTGGTACAAACCAATAAAAAATGCACCGTTTGTGACTATTTCTAACTGATAAACATTCAAAACAATGACAACTATTTGTTAACACTTTGTATGTATGAAATTTGCTCAAAAAAGGTGGAGTTTTTTGAGATGTGCCCTTATAACTCCAAACAACTTGCAATGTTGTTGAGATTTTGAGTTAGGCCATTTGCATTTTTTACAAGATCTAGATGATGTACCCAACTCAAAGTGTAATGTTTGGTTGAGGGGGGTCATACAAACCCCAAAAATGCAAAAACATCAAAATCAATTTTTTTTGAGATGTGACCTTATTACTCCCGAGGTGCGATATGGTACCTCCAACTCGGTGGAAATTTTTTTTCAATTTTTTCTGCTTCCACCTCTCAAAGTGGTTCCATTTGATGAAAAAATAAATCCTATAAAGTTTCAACCCCCTATGTAAAGAAAGTGGTGCCAGATCCCCCCCCCCCATTTTACAGAATGAAAAAGGAAGCAATATTTTTCAATTTTTGATTTTTTCAATTTTCATTCTGCTCCCTTCCAATATTCCCCATTTGAACCAAAACATCCCCTAACTTTTTTCATCCCTCTCAGGGGAAAAAAGTGAGAGACTGATGGGGTTCAAATTTTGCTATTTTTGAACAATAAAATCACATAAATAATAACAGCTACTATGTTTGGTAATGCTCTTTTCTTTTATTTTGTTAGGTTCATTTATCAATTTATTGGCACAAATGTTGATTTTTTTTACATGTTTTTAAATTTTTGGCCAAAGCTAGACAAAAGGGTTTTTGAAACTACCTATAGTCTAACTGAAGATAAACTTCTGAAATTTCTGTGTTTTACAATGCTTAAGTACAACAAAATAGCAAAGTTGAACCCCCCCTCCCACCCTGTTTTCATTGTTTTCACACTTTTCATACAAAGTCGAGAAAATAATTTTGGGGGCCATTCTGGTTCAGAGGCGGATGAATTGGGTAGGGTAAGAGTAGAATGAAAAAAACATCTTGCGCAGTAGGCAAGATTAACCGACTTTGCTCTGTTATACAGGAAAATAAACAAACAATTAAACAATTGGTTTTATAAAAAATTTGAGGCGTGTAATTTACAAAACAAATACTAAAATTTACCAATTTACCTAAATTTACGGATTTACCAAAATTTACCAATTTACCAAAATTTACCAATTTACTAAAATTTACCAATTTACCAAAATTTACCAATTTACCAAAATTTACCAATTTACCGAAATTTACCAAGTTACTGAAATTTACCAATTTACCGAAATTTACCAATTTACCGAAATTTACCAATTTACCGAAATTTACCAAGTTACTGAAATTTACCAATTTACCGAAATTTACCAATTTACCGAAATTTACCAATTTACCGAAATTTACCAATTTACCGAAATTTACCAATTTACCGAAATTTACCAATTTACCGAAATTTACCGATTTACCAAAATTTACCAATTTACCAACATTTACCAATTTACCAATTTTTTACCGAATTTTTACCGACTTTTTTAAATTACCTCAGTAATTTACTGCCAAAGGTTTTTACCAATTTACCAAAAATAACCCCAGCAATTTACGAAAATTTATCAATTGGAATACCAATTTACCAATAAAAATTACGCCATTAATTTACCAAAACAAAAATTACCTAAGCAATTTACCAAAATTTTCGACCAACTTTAATTACGGGTAATTCACCAAAAATAACTAATCATTTTATTTACTAAAAATTACTATTAATTCACCAAAAAAAAAAACATTATCAAAATTTACTGGCTATTTACTAAAAACTTAATGTTTTTTGTCAAAACAAAAATTACACTAGAAATTTTTGAAAAATTTTGATTTTTTATGGCAAAAAAATTTTGGACGGATAAAATTAACAAAAAAATTGACAAAAAAATCAACAAAAAATTGTCTCCTCTTGACTCGCGCGGGATTCGAACGCCCGACCTCCGGCGCACCAATCTGCAACCTACATACCCTAACCACCCCATCTGTTTGTTGGGGGTGGGCCGTTTGCGAGATATAAGGGTTTACACAAATTTCTGCTTATCCATAACGTTGAAACACACTTAAACGTTCATATCTCGTAAACGGCTGAATCAATTTCGACCAAATTAAAAATTTCTCTAGTTCAGTATCAAAGCAATATTTTGCCATCATCAGTTTCGACTTAAAGTTCGGAGCTTTTGAGTTCAGCGTGACACAAATTTATACATAAATTGATATATATATATAAACTTATCTCGTTTTGCGCCATACGTCTTATCGTGATCAGCACACTCCGAAACGTCAAGAAAATCCACCCCCACCCAATTCTTGAACCATCATGACAAATACAATACCTCACTTTTCCGTTTCACGGCAAAGTCGGTAAAAAATAGATACATACCTAATTAGAAAATTTTGCTTAATTTTCTATTTTTCAACCTTTTGGAAAATGGAAGGGCAAATGCGGGAATTATTTTCTCGCCAAATGGAACAACTTGGGGGGGGGGGGGGGTGATTGGAGCAAAAAATCTCAAATTTGAAAATAAGAGCCAGCCTAAAATAAGGAATAGCAATCTATTCAATAGCAAACCTGAAACCGAGTGTCCAAAATAAGGATACAGATATCTCTATTTTTACAGTTTTTTGAATTTTTTCTGGCAAAAGTGAATAGTAAAATGAACGGAATACCTATTTTTCTACCATATTCGAAAGTAACTTTATGATAATTTAGGACCATTTTCTTTGTTATCGAAATGTTCAACCTTAGCTACGACATAGATAACTTTTTCATCGGACTTTAATCATTAATGTATGGCATTTAGAAAAACTGTGTGAATGGTCAAACGAATAGGATCAGATGAGAACTTTTGCATCAGAGAGACGGTCCACGATCCAAGCTTAATCTGAAGCGTATTATAAACTTATTTTAAGGGAAGTTTTCATGAAGTATGCATCTTGCAGTGGAGTAAAAAAAAAACATCTTGCATGGGAAATAGATTTGATACAAAATTGGACAATTTACCACTTGAAATTTATACAAACTACTACTAATAATTAAAGAAAAAGTCATAAAAATAATTACTTTATCGAAAGCAAGAGGCCTATGTCCGCGCTCCGACTGATCCATGGTGTTAGGGGCGGGGGTGGGGCCGTGCTGAGCGGGGCGAGTTAGCCGAGCTCCATCGGACTTTGACCCCGCCCCGTCATCGGTCCGACAACTCGTCACCCGCTCATTTGAACTGTAACAAAAATTCGTTAAACATTCATTTTAGCATAAAATAATTATAGGCAAAGGTAAACGTCGCCGTCGCTTATCATTATTTATGTAGATATTAATAATAAGCATACTAAAAAAAAAAAAAAATGTACAGCGAAAACAAACCATCAGTGAGACGAGGCAAGGCATGGAAATTTCCTTGTTTTGAACCTAGCGTACAGATATGAACCTTTCAAAACATTTTTTGCTGTAAGTATATAGTATTACCTATATGTACCATAATAAGGGTTGAATATAACAATAATATGGTAACTAGCAAAACCCTATCTATTTATTCAAATTCGCTCTCACGTCAAATAACAATAACCGCATTTGACTAATGGATACTAGATCAAATTTTAGTCAGATAGGTCGGTGGGTATGGTATTATATATCTACCTACTTTTAAAAATTCATGACATAGGTATAAAGTTGAGTGCACGATAAAATGGCGATTTACAAAAACAATTTGATTAAACGTAAAAATTTATGGGTAGGTATACCTAGATGTAATTTTTAAGCCACCTACACACACAGATTATATAATGAATCATTTCGAATTTATAACTTCATAAGCATGCAAGTACCAAACATTTTTTAGCTCTGGAGATGAGAATTATTATCTTCAAAGTTTTGCAAAAATCGTGGTTTGTGTTTTGAAAAATTGTTTCTTCTGAAATATTTCACATTAACACACTTTAATTAAATGAGTAAGCCAAAACATCAAAATATCATTTCTGAAACGGGGAAAATATTCTGGAATGGAGTGGTGGTGGTGCCATAATCGATTTTTATTTTATGTACTGTTCATACTTGGTCTCGTAATACATGTGTATTGTGTAGGTAGGTACTTGCATCAAATGGAGAGATAATTATTTTTTAAATCCTATCAGGAATACAATTTCAGTTTTCAATTTGAAAAATATAAAAAAGCTTCCAAATTGCAACTGTGACGACTAATTTGACACGTTTGCTTGACACTCTCGAAGTACCTACTAACAATGCAACTTATTACTCGTACTAGGTATGGTATCATATGCTTAATTCACTTTATTGGAAAAGCGATATGTAGGTACCTACTATTTTTTGTCAAGTCATCAATTATTAATCATGAAGGTAGAGGTATACTACCCGTCTAGTCCACCAATTAGTCACCATACATTTCGATAAGCACTTTGCTGGATTTTTAGAAAACAAGCGTAAATTCTAAATTCTAGCTAGCTACATTTTCAGCTAACAATTTACTGAAGGATAAAATGTGTTTCCCCGTTCCCCCACCCTTCGAGAAAAATTACAAAAAAATGATTGTAAAATTATGTCAGGCGTTTAAAAACTCGGAAAAATACCATTTTATATTTTAACATTCTAACTGCATTATCTACCTGTAAAGCAGACTTTTTAGATGTCAAATTCAATTTTTAGGAAGGGACTTGTAAAAAAAAATGTGGGTACCTAAAGTTTCCTCTCGCAAGCAAAGTTTTAAATCATGAATAATTCCAAGTAAGTTTATAAAAGAAAAGTCTGATGAAATATCAAAAATTCACATTTGAAAGTTTGACATAAACTAGTATTAGTTCCTCTTTTTTTTTTTCAAGTGAAATTTGATATATTTTATCTAAAAAGTGAACTAAATTCCAGGAGAAGTTTCAGAAATTGATGATTTTTACTGTTTTAAAAAGTTTTGACTAATTTCAAAATGAAAAAAGAATGGATTTTAGTAAGACTTTTATCAGAAAATTTTATGAACACTTGGAATTTTCAAGAGAGGAGAGAAGGGTGTCTAATAAAATTCCGAAATGAAAAAGCAGGACTTCAGCAGGACTTTTTTCAAATACGTGAAATTTTTCAAGAGGAGAAAGAAACGGGGAGACAAAATTTTATATTCAAAATGTTTCGCTTCTCCAATGTCTTCAACATTCCAGGATTTATAATTTTATAATTTCAAAGGTTCTTGTTAACGTAATGAAATTGGGCGAATGAATTTTTGTTCAAAATAACAATTTTTTAATGTAAGAAATATTGATGAAAAATTTGAACGGTACTTACTTTGAAAAAATGTACCTACCAATTTTCCAAAATAAAACCACGAGTTTTAAAGTAAAATAAGTAAGAGTTGAAATAACAATTTTGTCATTTTGATATAAATATTATGTATTATAATTTTGCAAATAAATAGGTATTCATGTACCTATCGTATAAACATTTTGATATCTTCTTCAAAACTGGAATTTTTTAGTTATGGAAAAGAGAAACAAAACAGCTCTCGAAAATCAGTATACTATGGAGAAATGGAGAGGTATAAAAAACAATGGTTTTTTGTGTAAAAAATCAAAAAGTTTATTATTTTTACTTCAAAAGTTTAAAATTTGAATGATGATTTCAAAAAAATACAAACTTGAAGAGTTTATTTTTCTGATTCAAACTGAACATTTTTTGAATTTGAACAATAAGTTGTGAACGAAATAAACGTTTTGTTTGAAAGTGAGGGGGGGACCAAAAATTTTCCGATCGATAAGTATGAAAAGAAAAAAAAATACAAATTTTGGCGAATAATATGAAAGATGGGAAGACAATTTTGCTGGTTGATAAATGTACTTAGGTCTAATAGCCTATCATGACTTCTAAAGTTGAAAAAAATAATGTTTTTTTATGTAGAGTTCGATTTTTTGGCTCTAAAATTTCAGAATTTGAATTGAGTATGTTTTTTTTCAGAAATTCCAAGTTTGAAAAAAACACCAAACAGGCCCATACAAAGTGAGGGCCAAAGCATTTGAAAATTTATACTTCGAGAGGTGAATGAGAAATGTTTTTTATGTAAGGAGTTTGATTTTTTTGGTTTCAAAATTTCAAAATTTGAATTAAGTACGGTTTTTCTTAGAAATTCCATCTTCGAAAAATAAAAACAAACAAGCCCAAACCAAATTATAAGCAAACAGTTTCAAAAATTTGAGTTTCAAGAAGTAAAAAAAAACATTTATTTTTTATGTGAGAAGTTTATTTTTTGATTTAAACATTTTTTGAGATTGAGTACTCGATAGATTTAGGCCTGAGCGAAGCGAGAGTCGAAGTTTTCGAAAATTTATAATTTAAGAAGTAAATTTTTTGTTTTGTGTTGTTTTTCTAACATTTGACATTTTTGAAAGTAAAGCAAGTACCTATTAAATGTGGAACAAACATTTACTACCTATGTGCAGAAATTCAGAAATAGAAGAAGTACATGTGTATGTAGCCCGAGCGAAGCAAGGGCAAAAGTTTCAAAAATGAGTAATTCAAGTTTTAAAAAAAGGTCGACAAATGAGCCCTTTTCCGCAATTTTTTTTCAAAATTCCAGAAAAGAGGAAGAAATGAATTTGAAAATTTGAAGTGTGATTGAAAAAAATCATGACTTTTTTATGAAAAGTGATAAAAAGCAGGACAACTACAAGACTTGCAACACTCATCGGCCAAATAAAGCAGGACTTTTGCAGGACTTTGATTTACTCGATGCTTTCGAAGTCTATTTGGCTGAAAGTACAAACTTATGTAAAAACTTAGGCATTTTTGTACTTGAAAATTTTTCTTTTCGCAATTTTTCTTCACCTATTGTATATAGTTGCATGAAATCTTCAGAAATTGAACGTTCAAAAATTTCTGAGCTTATACTAAATTTTGAATTTTCTACAATACAGACTTCAAAATCATATTTGATTGAATCCTAGGTCATTTTCACACATTTTCAAAAAAGTTGAAACTTCCTCAGTCCACAGTTTATGCAATTTGGTCGAGTACTTACAAGATTTTTCACAAACTGAGAAGTAGGTACATATTAAAATTACAAAAAGAAAAAACTGAAAATACAAGACTGCTTGTGCTTTTTTGAATTGTGAACTGCCAAGACTCTGGAAGCATAATCATGAAAATCATCCCTCGGTGTTGGAATTTTTGGTACATTAAAGCTGAAAATTCCAATATGATAACGAAAAGAAAACTTAATGAAATACAAAAATGCTTGAGCTTTTACCGAAGTATGTACTTTCAACAACATATATTTCAAAAGCATTATGGACGAAAGTTTTCAATTTTTGTCGTAAATTTGCATGTTCTACATCCAGTATACCTATACCTACTTGATGCATATAAATTTGTCTTATATTTTTGCCACGAAATGAATTCATCAAATATGTATCTAAGTAAAAAAAAACGCTCGGGACCCTTCTAGCCACACCTTTAGACTTTTGTAATCACATTTTGTAATAACATACCTAATAACAAATCCATATTAAATTAAAAACTAAGCTCTGTAGCCTGTATTTTACCTCAACCTTTTCCTAATTATGTCCTACTAAAAATGAGATATGGTTCGTCAAAGATTTGCTTTCAATCATCAGTTGTGTGAAATGTAATCATATCACATTGTCTCAAAATTGGCCCAATCAAGTGCTCTGCTTTGTCGTACATATGTATAATTAACAAAAACACACAAAAAATGAGGAGCAGAGGGGCATACAGTACATCAAAATGACACTCGTGTAAGTTCTTGTTGTATGAGAAATAGGAGTGTACATACAGAGACTGAGAGTGAGCTAGTTTTCCAGCCTATTTGACTGATTTGGCATTAAATGTGTACTATAATATGGACAAAAACTACAGTAGGTAAAGTACTGGGAAACTTTGAAAAACAATTTTCATCAGAATTCAATGGCAGTGCAAATAAAGATTTAGATGACTAGCATTTTCATTTTTCCGGAAGTTGCAATATTTTTAAAAATATAAATGGGGCTCGAGAAAGCCATGGCAAAAGCTCCTGACAATTGACAATTCTTCATTTTCTTCAGGATATATATAATTTCTATATTTTCACAAACAACCAATTTTGGCAAAAAATTGAAATGTTAAATAATTGTTTCCAGATATTTTCTGCGAAAAAAAGGGCGTTTTTAGATTGAGGATTTCTGGTAGTTTGACTAAAATTCATTGGAGGACCCTTTTTAAAGACAACTTCAAGTAAAAAAACAGCATCATTTGTGATGTGAGAAGTCAGTTTTGATACTATCTAATTTTGGTTGGAGAAAGGAAAAGGAAATTAATGATCTGGCCAGAGCAGAATCTTTTCAAAATTCATAATTTAAAAAATAATCAACGCGGTTTTTAGCAATTATTCTTCTATTTTCAGTGATTGTAGGTACCTGCCATAGCTGTTAATAGCATCAGTTCAGTTCAGTCGTTACTAGTGTCGGCTTGGTCATTAGTAGTGTTGAATCATTTGTTTGTAACATCGTGTCAGTCTGTAAGGTACAGGTATGGCCCAACCGCGTAAGGGGAAATTGCTAGAAGTTTCTCTACACCGGGAAACTACTAGAAGGTTCTCCATACCGGTTCTAATGTATTCTTCTCGAAAGAGGAGAAATAAGATCCACCTCTTTATGGTCAAGGTCTACGTGTTAACTCCCACGATGATCCGGGCGAGCGCCTCGACGGATCATCGGATGAGAAAAGAAGGAGAGTTCATTCAAGTCTTCCGAAGTGGTAACATCTTCTTAAGAGCCTTCTCGCGTCGTCGTTATGCACCGGACCAGAGGTCCAGTGTGGTGTCGCGGTTGTCGAATCTCCATCTTAACAGACCAAGTTCTTATTATTCGTGATGATAGGATCTAGTCAAATGACATTCAACCCATCTAATTTAGGTTGTGCCGTACATTCATCCCCCATTGTAACCCCCTCGAGGGTTGATATAATTGTTATTAACTTGTCCCCCGTTATGTCGTTGTGGGAATAAGGTATTTTCGACTCACGGCGGATGATTCCGGACATCAAGCCACGTGATCCGGTAAAAGTGCAGAGTAGGATATGTACACACCAATAAGGCCTAGTATTCGTGAGCCGTTCAGTAGGGGTGTGAAAGTGTACAGTGTTTTTGCCGTAATTATCATAAGATAATTGCCGCCCATTCTTTTCTGGGTTTTATGACGTGATCGTCATAAAATCATGTGCAGTAAGCTTAACCAGCTTACACAGACGCAAGGATCGATTTATTGCTCCTTCAATAGGGTAAGTATATTAATATTCTTACGCACCAGGCCTTACGCCTCTTGAGTGACATAATTCAGCTATTTCTCTAACACTAGTGTATAATAAATTGCCTAGTTGTACGATGTACGTTAAGTAGCTATTAATCTAAATAACTCGTTGAGTATAAATTTGTATAATATGTAAAAATCAGAATAAAACAGAATGTACATATTATTCTAGAGGTGTTTCTTTATTCAAACCTCTTCTTTTAATGATGAATAGTCGCCTAGGAACGATAGACACTCATTCTCTCGAGCTAGCTACTACCAGGGAAAATCTCCTTTCCCTGGGAGTAATTTTAAACATATTCCCACAAACAAATTAGTCTATCCAACGTCATAAGTATTGTCTCTAACCATTACATTATTTGGCCGTTTATTCCTAGCGTCACTATTACAAGTCACTAGTAGCACCAAGCTGATTGCTAGTAGTGTTGAGTCAGTCTCTAGTAGCATCAAGCTGGTCACTAGTAGCGCTGAGTCAGTTGCTAGTAGTGTTAAGTTGGTCGCTAGTAGCGTTAGTATGTACCAGTGCTAGTAGTAACTTTTTCAGAGACACTAGTAATTTTTGTAAGTCACTAGTAGTGATTTTCTATGAGGGTTACCACAATCCCCAAAGGTCATCTGATCAGAAATCAGATCTTAAGTTGTAAATATACCTAAATGGTTACTAAGTAACATTTTCAGTACCTATCTATTGTACATATTTCTATAAGAAAAAAAACTGGTCAAATTTTATAAATAGGTAAATGTACAGGGTGCCCAGAAATATCGAGTACCCCTAAAAAAGTTTTCTACTAAAATACTTTGGTTGGTCACAGTGAATGATAATAATGATAGCACATGATTGGTTGCAGGAGTGGAGATGAGATAACATTCCACCAATCATATGCATCTATTTCACGTTGCCAACCTATATTTTTAATGAAAAACTTTCTTTGGGGTACTCGATATTTCTGGGTACCCTGTAATAGCATGAGAAATAGGTACTTCAACTTATAATTTTTAGTTCAAAGAATCAAACTTTGATCAATGTTTATTTATCTACTCATTATTTGTAAACAATAATGTTTAAATACTGACCAGAAAAACATTGTTTCATTTTAAATAATATTCTTGTTTTCATTTTATAATACGCATTTGTTTTACCCATAAGCATCAAAAAATATAAACTGTTTGTAAAAACTTGGCATAAGATGTTTAGAATTTTACTATAATAGATTGAGTATTGATAAGCGAGGTCACTCTTTATTTTTTTTTTAAGGAAGAGGTAGATGTTGTATGAGAAATGGGAGTGTACAGAGAGTGAGCTAGTTGGATGAGTCAGAGTTTGAGGAATAGGTTGAGGAGTGTGAGAATGAATAAGTAGGACACACTCAAACATGACGTTTTTATATCATTTATTAATTTAGTTGGTATCGAGCTAGACAGTAAGTTTGTACTGAGACATTCATATGACAGTCCTATTCATGAAAATCAAATGCATTTTTTTTCTGTGCACTTCTATAGTTCTACTAGATTTATCTGGGTGTGTAAGGGTTAACCCTGCTTGCTATTCAATGATGCCCTTAGAAAGAAACCTTTGATGGCATTTGATTGATCAGATCCTTGTTATGGGATGAAGTGTCACCAAAATAACTGATTCACTGTATAGGTACCTAATTTGTTCCAAAAGAAAAACAGTCCAAAGAATTTTCTGTTTCCAAAAGAACAAAACTTACACCACAATGATTTCAGGTTGTTATCAGGTCTGAAATTGTGTAGGTAATGGATATCAGTCACATCTTGATTGGAGACCTTACGAGTATTCCAAATTCAAAATGATACGATTAAAGGTGGCCAAACTAACCTATTTCAGCTTGATTTAGGTACTTACTACCTACTACCCAGGTAGATATATAGGTACGTTATATAATGAAGTTGGAAAAGCAAAGACTATAACGAGCAAACCATCAACACCGAAGAACACCATTCCTTTACGATAATTTAAACGTGCTGATTTGAAAATGATAGAATTTCTTTGGTGTTTACCTCTAGCACCTCAAATTACACAAAGTAAAACGAATTCATTCAGCAACACATGGACTAATGAGAAATTCAATAGCGAGCTAAAACCGATACCTAATACGTACCTATACTTACACTAACAGAAACGTGAGAAATGAAGAAAAATGAATACCAAGTACCAACAATACAATAGTCAATTGGCCTAGGTACCTGAGGTAGTTAAGGCGAACCAATTCGTAAAGTATTAAGAGCGGTAGAACGATTTTTTGACATGCTAATCAATAATAACGCATAAATTACTATCGTTCGCGCACATTTTACGTATCGTACGATAAAAAAAAAAACTAAAAATGGGATTGGGAAATATATGCAACGTGCGATGACGATGACGATGACGGATGAAACTTACCGAAAAAATGAGGGCTGAAATGAAACCGATGTTTTGAGTGCATATCTAGCTTTCTGCCAAGCAAGGCGGTAAAATTTTTTTTTCACAGGATGCACTTGGATATCACCGTCGAATTTGATCAAAATGATGACACAAAATGCCCGATTCCACGCAAAATCGTAACACCATTCCGACACATATCGAAAATTTTCCGAAATTTTCGAAATTAACACCGTGTTTGAATTACCAAGACCGGAGGTAATTGCAAAATTGCCTCCGAGTACTTTGCCAGATAAAAATACTGGGAAATTGTCGTCGCTGAAACGGCGCGCACGTTTGAATCACACGGCTGATACAATGTACAAAGCTTACGGTAACAACGATGTAAAAGCAAGAATAATTCGCGAATGATTCGTTTGCCAGGCAAATCGTTCGATTGCCAAGCTGAAACGAGCAACTCGTTCACGTTGGGGTAGAAAAAACAGCACAGGACTATACGCGAAGTACCTCTACGGGTTTTCTTTCTTTTCTTTTTTTTTTTACCATATTAAATTTAATCTGTTCCAACTTTCAAGTGATGATATAAAGCACGTCGCTAAACAAATTAGGGAATTGGGATTTTGTTTAATAATTTGTCCATTTGAGCTTCTCTCGCTCGCGTTAAGTTTCTCACAAGAATAATTCAAATCATGGTAAAAATTTAGCATGTTTTTTTCTCCTTCAATTTCTACCTATAGCTAGGTATTTAACCGAACATTCGTCGAACAAAATTTCAAAAAATTTGTCACGCTAGGTGAAAAATTCGCATCAATCTGTAAACCAAATTAGCATTCGCAATTTACTATCATTAAGATAGATGAAATTAAATTTCGAGCTAGAAGAGATTTTCACACGAAGATTTAATTTTTGTCGCTTAAATGTCTTTAATTGAGTAGGTGTATCTGTGGTTTACCATGATTTCATTACAGACGTGATTCATGTAGATGATAAATAATTTTGCATCGTACGAGTAATTTGTTCTGCGGCTTGACGCAATTAAAAGCGAATTAATTTCTTTATTGGTCGATATTAGGAACGATAGGCAGCCTATTACTATCTGTTATTAAGCTAAAATTAAAGATAGGTACGTACTAAAAACAGTGATGATGATGAAGTGAAATTTTGAAATAAAATTCTACATCGTAGAAGATTGAACACTTTAGAAACGATGCTGGCCGCTTTTTCGCAACCTATATCGCAGTTTCGGTAGAAAATCAATTATCTATTTGTCTGGCGAGACTGAGCGGATTTATGCAATGTGCCTATTTACGTATAGGTCATTACAATTATCCATATTTATGTTCCATTCGAAAATTTAGAAGAGCTTGTAATAGAAATATTTCGTATTTATAATTTTAAAAGCGATATGTAGGTAGGTAAATATGATGTGGGCGTCTATGTACAATTTCGTAATTTATAAATGCACAACAAGTACATAACGAACGGATCTGGCGTACAGTTTGTAAATTACACGCTTTTATCGTTCAACTGTCGATAAATTAATATTTTTTTGAGTGATAAAAAAATCACACGACGTACTGATCGATTGATTTCATCGAAATATTTCACCCATTAATTGAAACTAGGTACCTACACTGCTCAAAACCCAGAGAAAAATTGAGCTCATAAGATACGTAAAACGAAGCTCAACAAAAACATCATTATTTTATTCTATATAAAGCTGTGTACCTAATTGCGTTTTTTTTTTTTTTTTTGAAGGAAAAAATTGGCAAAATTGCTGGGGCAAGGACAAAGAAGGAAATCACCAAGATAAGAAAACTGTACTCGTATACCAGGTAACAGGAGTCATATTTAAGACGACGGCTCGAGAAAGAATGAACCATTTTTCCCCGTTACAATATTTCACAATATACGACAGCGTTCAGTAATCGTCCGTATTCACCTCTTCCAGCTGTACCACGCCCGTCCTTTCCACTCGATAATCCGTATCGATCGGAAGGCAGAAGTAGTTACCAAAAGCAGAGTTCGCTTGCCTCTGCTCTTAGACTCTTGAAGATATAGGCGGGAAAGCGAGTGCTTTTCCAGCAGCGTGTAATGAGCGACGCAGGAGTGAGTCTAGTTTTCACGGGAAATGTATTTTTTTCACGATGGTTTTTGTTGTGGAGAGGTATTTATCACCGATGTTTGGATTTCGTTTTTTTGAGGTGTGAGATTTTGGATTTTTGCGAATGCGTGAAATTTGAAGATTTTTTTCATCAGCAACGGAAATGAAGATTAAAAGTAGAAAATTAATTCTAAAAATCACCAAAAAAATGTAAATGTGTAAAAAATTACTGCAGAAAAATCATTTGAAATAATCAAAACAAGTTCCAAGCTGAATCATCACTGAGTTGTTTATTCTAAATCTCCACAAAAATTCATTTGTCATCACTTGGAAAAAATTCATTAGGTAGAATTCAACACACAAAAATCAGTTTGAAATCCCCACAAAAAATTCCAAACTGAATTTTAAAAAATGAAATCCGATTGTCTGGTGCCAAATCCAAAAAACAAAATTTCGTACTTTTTTAGAATTGTTTTCGTACATATACGATAAATCACTTTTCTTTGGTAGAAAAAAAATGATGTGCAAAAATTTTTCAAGCACGGTTTTTCCTCGTTTGATTTTTTTTTTTCATTTTAAAACTCCTTTCAAAATTTCGTACATTTTTGACAATTTTTCGTTCTTTCTTAGGTCATTTTCCAATTGCGAATTTTTTTTGTAAATAACTAAATCATCATTGAACAATTTAATCTAAATCACCACAAATAATTCACTTGAAATTATTCAGAAAAATTTCATATAAGTGTCATAGTAGATATGGCCTTTAGTACAGGGAATAATCCTCATGATTATTCCTTGTAATAATCCATGTAACATACCCGTAAATGAACAAAGTATCACGATATACCTAGAGTAGGGAGGGAGAATAGGTACCTATGATAGGTAGGGGATAGTTAGTGTAGTGAAGGTTGTTCTCAGTTGGCTCGGTCTAGTCTGTTTTTATAGCTTATCTAGGAACGTTTTAATACTGTTAAACATCAAGTTGTATCGGTTTAATATTGTTAATTTGTTAATTGTTTGCGAATTCGCGTATAAATGTGTTTTATCTTACAAAGAACTAAATCGTTTGTTACCGTGATATGCTAATAAATCATGTAGTATTGATCTGTCCAATCGTTTATTTCGTGAGATAAATTAATATCGTATTCGTGGTAAACCATTAATAATTGGTGTAAAGATATAGACGAAGATAGGTATTTAGGAGTCTCACAAGTATTGGAAACATTACGAAGATATACCTATCTGGTTGAACATTGGGAAAACATCTAGTCTCTTAGGTCTTATTCTAATATATACACTCAATATCTTTTCATTTGGCGCCCAACGTGGGGCCCTAAAAAATCACGAAAAATTTGCAAAAAAAAATCATTTGAAGAGTGATATTCCAAAACTCGCTTTGTCCATTTTTATCAAAGTTGGGTTTTCAGTGGTACCTGGTAGATGAAGTATTAACTCACATTCCTACATCATCAACCTACCAAAATGAGGTGTTAAACTCACCTCACCTAAATAGCCAATTCACTAAAAATTTGAAAAAAAATAATGTTCCAAAACGCACTTTGTCTATTCTTATTGAAATTTTTTTCAGCAGTATTTAGTGGATGAAATGTATACCTACACTCCTACATCATAAATCCACCCAAATAAAGTGCTAAACTCGCCTAAAAAGCCAATTTACCCGTTTAAAGGGAAACTGTTTTTCCTCTCTCCTGAAAAGTTGTGAAAATGGACAAAGCGAGTTTTGGAATATCACTCTTCATTTATAACTCAACAAAAAAGGAAAATTTATGCTAAGAAACACCAAAAAAATTACTAAAAATTACTAGAAAAAAATTTCATATGAAATGATCAAAAAAAGTTACAAGCTAAATCATCATCGAACAATTTATCCTAAATCACCAAGAATAATTCATTTTTGAAATCATTACAAAACACTGACAAATGTATTTTAAACCACCACAAAAAATGCATTTGTAATCACTTAAGAAAAATCCATAAATATTCAACACTAAGAAAATCAATTTGAAATCATCGAACAATTTAATTCTAAAACACCAAGAATAATTCCCATGAAATCATTCAAAAAAAAAATTCAATGAATAATTCAACACTAAAAAATCAATTTAAAATCGCCACAAAATACCTTGAAAAACCTAAGTATTTTAAACCACCACAAAAAATTCATTAGAATTTACAAAGTTGAAAAAAAAACGGTTTTTTTTTGAAAACAAAAAAAAACATTAAGTATTTTGTTTTAAACAGTTTTTATTTTAAACAACTGTTAAAAACAGTTCCATCGATTCGTTGTTTAAAACAGTGTTTAAAACATATGTTTAAAACACGTTTTAAACAAAATTTTGAATAAATAAGCAAAATGAATAGGTAGTCAAAACTCAAATCTCAAAAGTCTTACTTTTGTTGTTTAAATTTTATTCATCATGTAGTGTTCTTTCTGCCAACGATTGAAATTTCTGTTTATCATTTTTATATTGGTTATCAAATGATTTTTAAATGTGATTGTGATTGTAAAAAATTGAGAATTTCATGAGAAAAATAGAAAAAAACATGTTTTTTTTCTATTTCAAAAAAACAACGTTTAAAACGTTTTAAACACTTTCCTTGTTTTAAACACTTCAATTTTTTGGGCTGTTTAAAACACTGTTTTAAACATTTCTGGTTTTTTTTTTTTTTTGCCAACCCTGAGAATTCGAATTCAGCACAAAATCTTTATTCTAAATCACCAGGAATAATTCACTTGAAATATAATCATTCCAAAAAAAAATTCATTGAATTCAACACTAAAAAATCAATTTGAAACCGCCACAAAAAACATTGAAAAATGTATTTTAAACCACCGCAAAAAATTCATAAGAATGCAACATTAAAAAAATCAATTTAAATCATTGAACAATGTATTCTAAATCACCACGAATAATTCACTTGAAATCATTCCAAAAAATTCATAGATACCTATGTCATCACTTGAAACAAATTCAATAGAATTCACCTAACTGAAAGAAATCACGAAAAATTATTTATACTTGAAATAGTTCCAAAATAAATTCACTAGAAATTATTCCAAAAAAAAAATCATTGAATTCAACACTGAAAAATCAATTTGAAATCGTCACGAAAAATATTGAAAAATTCATTCCACTCTACACAAAAATAAAAATTTACTATTTTTTGTTTTCAAGTTTCAATGCATGTAGGTAATGCGATGCAGCCATTAAATTAGATTTCAAAGTGGAAGATAGGATTCTTCCAATTTTTTTTGATGGAAAACGTTGATGATCAATTTTGACACTGATATGTTTCAATTTTGAAATACGAAATTTTAAAAAGAATTTTCTCTTGATTTAAATGTTGTTCTTTGTTCTAAGTTCAAGTTGGAAAATTGTGTGAATTGAAGTGAAGATAATTGAAACAAATATTGAAGTTCTATAAGTTAACACCCATAATTTTACAGTTTTTAATCAACGAAAATACTATAACCAAACTGAAACAAAATAACGAAATAACCGGAAAATGAAGAAATATAATAACGATAAAAGAAAACGTAACCTAACGGAATTTTCTTTGTAACCAAGTGTAACAAAATGACGAAAAAATAACGGAACTGATAATTTCATCAGTTCTAACTTCTGAAACGAAACAATATTGGTAACGTTACGATGAAAAAAAAATTGTTATGACATCACTGCTTAAATCAGTCTGAAAAAATTAATTTTTCATCACTCATTACCCGAAAAAAATTGGCACAATAAATTCTAATTTGAATTTTTTTTAAAAAATCTAAAACTTTACATGAAAATTCATTCTAAAAATCGCCAAAAAAATGTATCAAAAATTACTACAGAAAAATTTCATTTGAAACATCACGAATAAAAAGTTCCAAACTGCCTCTTTTAGAAATTTAACTCCACAGTGATGTTTTTCAATTTTGAAAAATCAACTTTCTCCGGCCTTTGCCTTCTTAGATAAGCGAACTCGATGGGTCATAAAAATCTTTATTCAGCGTGATATCATTTCCATTATTCAATTTTTAAAATTCACAATTCATTTTATACCTAAAAAGTGAAATCCGAACATTGGTGATAAACAGCTCGCCTCAAAAACTTCTACACACCATCAAAACATGGATTTTTGGTGAAAACTAGACACGCTTCTGCGTCGGTCGTTACACGCTCCTGTGATATTTCGGGTATAAAGTGGCAAGTAGCATTACACAACACCTAATTTACAACCTTTAAAAAAATAATAAAAATTCAATCTGACAGAAGTGGATTTAGGTTGGTGCCTAGCATAGGTATATTTTTATGAGGGAAAAAGAACGAGTTTATTGTTAGGAAGCAAAGGACAGAACATAAAATTGAGAATGGACAGACGGAAATTGAAGTTTACCTTTTTATCGACGTTTCAAAATGAATTTTCCGTAAGGATTTATTATTTAGTTGTTGAATTGAGTGACATATTGCATTAAATTAATCGATAAGAGGTCTAGTAAAACATCATTATTACACATAAATAATTACGGACCTTTCCGGAAAATCTTCCAGTTTTTTTTTTATAAAAATTGCTCCGCTTCTGTTTTTTGATTCTAATGAGTAATAATTAATTAATTAATGACACAAAGTTAAAAATGATATTCTTTGAGCTCAAGTTTGGATTTCTCACGGTCATTGATATCCTAGTACGCCAATTTCTCAAAATAAAAAATTATTTTTGTTCATGTAGATTCACACAATTGTAATTTGTTAACAGAGTAACTTTCAATAACACTGAAATTAATCGACAATGAAAACATTTTTATCAGAGACGAGACGTTCAGTTCTATTAGATAATTAACGGGATCATTTGTTTGAATTATTATTGACTACATACATTTTATTGCACCATTAGCTTCCAGCTAACATCAGTAAATGATCTGACTAAAACGAATATTAAATTCTGTTTTATTCACTTTTCGACAAAAATACACTAATACTTAAGTAAGTAATTAAGTACGGCAACTTTTAAAAAAATAAAATAAATTAGTTCACTCTAGCTAAACCTACGTGTAAAAGTGAATCATTGACTAGAAAAGTGAAAAGCATTTTTAGATATCGGTTAAAAAATGTTCGATGTCTCGTTTCAGTAAATTGCCTTTTATGTCTTGGATTACAATAAAGTCAGCTTTCCTACTCTCACAAATTGGAACGAGAAATAATGTTTTGGGTTTTTTCTCGAAAAATTCCCACGATTTCAAGACGTATCCGTCATGATTTCTCAACTGAATCAAGACTAAACTGAACGTCGACGTGACGATATTTCTGTAAGACAAAATCTAGATTAGTTATCAAAGTTACAAATAACCGAAGTTATTGTAACGAAAGATTTTTATTACCGAATGGCATCGTAACGAAGAGTCGAGCATTCATCGATTTCAGAATTTATGTTGATATTTTTGATACTGAAAGAACTTTGATTAATCCACCTGCGAAAATTCGTCGATTAAAAATAAAAATTTCCAATGATTGAAAACTGCAATATTGCTAAAATGAATTCAGAATATTACTCACTTATGATAAGCTAATAAAGATGCACAGCCAATGCTCAAGAATGACACAGTCGGAAAGATATGCTTCATTTTAGTTTTCTCATCTAGAACTGTTGTTCTATCAACATCTGAAGTACAACTTTCCAAAAAAGAACTAGCGGGAACGCTTGGAGGGAAAATGTTACAATTTACCGAGTAATTTATACGTAATTTCCGATGAGAAGTACCTTGGTGAACAATCAAACAATCTCTTTTACTGCCTTTACAATTGAGATTTTGTATTTTCGTAGCAACTTGTGGTGGCAAAGCGCACTTTTCAGACGAAAATATAATCCCAATACGATCGAAATCTCCACCCATTATTCCATTCGTCGTGTGACCCAAGTCAAACGTATGGCACAATTCGTGACAAACAGCACCCAATGAGCTGCTCAAGTTATTTCTGTAAGGAAAAAATCAATTAATTCGACACTCGCATCGACAGAAAAAATGCAAAAGTATATGAAATTCGTACTTTATATTGTTAGTGAGCGAGAAATTATGCATTACTTCGTTATTAAAACAATTATTGATACCGTCGATAGAACCAGGCCATGATCTAACGTATTCAGCGCTACATAAAGCTAACCCACCGCCACCGATAGCTAAATTTTGAGATATTTTACCTTGACCGTGCGATAAAAAGGCTAAAAATTTACGATTTTTAAAACCATGTTCGGATGTCATAATTTCTCTACCGAAGTATTCCCATAACTCTTCGGAACTCATTGTAGCAGCTGATTCGACATCTAGCTTGCTATGAAATATTAAACAACTGCCATCCCCATTTCCATTTGCATCTTCTGAAAATAACATAGAACTCGAAATTAGTAACATTGAACATTTTTTTCATCAAGAAATACATATAACACACCTTGTGTCAAGGCGAACGTTTTCCTTCCAAATCCATATTCGTACAATATTTCGGCAATCAACGTTTGAATTAGTTTACAACCGACGTTAACTTTATCTTTGATTTTTTCCACACTGTGGTACGGTATGTCTTCTCCTTTACAAATGATGAACGTAGGAGAAACAACAAATTTGACTGAAGGTGAAACATGATGATAAGTTTGCCTTATTTTGACGGTCTTGAACGTGAATAGAAAATCATTGATTCCAGGCTTCAAACATAATAGTAAAGAGAATTTCTTGTCTACGAGTTTGTAACATTTTTCTTGAAAGGTATTTCCCTGATGATCCAAGTAACCGACGTGAATCTCATCTTCGGTATTGTAAGACAAGTCCCCGCAAACACATCCTTTCACGATGATGATGGAAAATGGGAATGTTTCGTCGTTTCTAACATTGGCAAATTGAATAGTCAAGTTACTATTCAATTCCATATGTTAAGTTACCATGTCTATGCCACTCTCTGTTGGAAATCTGAAAGTAGAAGTACAGTCAGTGAAATTATTTTTGGATAAGCAATAGGTATGTGATACAGGAAACAGCTGAGTAAGCTGAATTCAGATTACCGAACTACAAAAATGTATGGTAACCAATTTACCTGAGCTAAGCTACGATGAACATACTGCTGCTTACATTTTTCAACTATACAGCTACTTTTCCTCACAAATTTCTACCATTAAACCAAAATTAAACGTTCAAAGCTGAACTTCGTTGAATTGAACTTTCTTTATCAAAAATAAAATATTTATTTTTATTTTTCCAATATGTCCCTCCTCCCCTCGCCCTCATACCTTTGTTATCAGGGCTGTAAATTACCGCGGTATTTTACCGTATTTTACGGTAATTTACCAAAAAAAAACGAAAATGAGCATGAATTTTGATTTTTTCAATAAATTCTGCTTACGAAAGAGTTTAGTTAATAAAGTTTACCGCTGGAGCTGGAGATGATAAATTTCCAGAAATAAAAGAAAGAAAGTGGAAACTTACTTACGAAAACTTTGCAGAAAGAAAGTTACTGGTTTACAATTTACATTTTTTCGAAATGAGGTAGTCCATTCATTCCATACCCACTTAGCACAGTTAGCTGCCCTCACGGAAAAAAATAGTACTTTCTGAGTAGTAGTTTTTTAACGGAGTAAAAAGTACTACTTTTTAACACCTTCATGGAGAAATATTAGTAGTTTTACGTAAAAACTACTACTTTTGTCTAAAAACTAGTTCAAATTACTACTTCGTAAGTAGTAGTTTTGAAGTAGTAATTTTAACTAGTTTTTAGACAAAAGTAGTAGTTTTTACGTAAAACACTACTAATATTTCTCCATGAAGGTGTTAAAAAGTAGTACTTTTTACTCCGTTAAAAAACTACTACTCAGAAAGTACTATTTTTTTTCTGTAAGGGTGAATAGCACAATGTTAGTCTGAAAATGTCATCTATTATCTTACAACTAATGAATTTCTAATTATGAACCTATTTACAAACGTTTAAAATTTTCCTTCTCAGTTCAAACATTATTTTTATAAATATTTTGCAAAAATTGAACGCTTTTTTATCATTTTCTCGGCGTTTACAACTTTCCAGTTTCCTTGATAAATTTTCAAGGAAATTGATGGATTTGATTTTAGAAGCTTAAAAGTTGACAAATTTTCCCCACAAATTTCAAGGAACTTTCCATGCACATTTTCATTGTCTGCCAAAGCCAAAATTCAACCTGTATAGATACCTACACCTAGTATACTTTCGACTTTCGAGGAGATGAACAAATAACGATATTGTGACCGGTTGCCTATCTTGTGAATTGAAGGAGCTGCGTGTTTCACAAAACTCTTTTAGTAATTCTGTAAAGATCATAAAAAATAAGGAAATGTTTAAATCATTCAAATGAAGCCCAAAGGCCAAAACCCATGTCTAGTACTCGAGTAAACGAACCAAAAATGTTATTATAACAAATTGCTTATCTTCAAAATTGAAGGGACAAACTTGATTCAAAATTTAAAATTTCCAACGTTTTGTCGCGCCCTAAATCTTGAAAATGTTGAATTTCAAATCGTGTTTGCGCCTTCAATTTGAAGATAGGCAATTTATCATAAAAACTTTTTTTGTTCGTCCACTCGAATACTATGACTTGAGTCACCGATGTGACTTAAATGATCCAAGCATTTTCTCATTTTTGGCAAACTTTTCAACACGTTTTTCAATTTTTGCCCAAAACTGGTGTAATTTTTTCAATTTACCGTCTACAAATATGTAGTAAGAAAATTTTTGCATCATTGAAATAACTTCAATAACCCATGGTGTTCAAATTGACAAACAAAAAAATGTTTTATGATAAATTGCCTTCTTCAAAATTGAAGGGGCGAACTTAATTCAAAATTTCCAAATTTGGAATGCTTCAACTTTTCAAATTGTGTTTGCGCCTTCAATTTTGAAGATGGGCAGAAATTTATAAACTTTGAAAAGATCATCAAAAAATGAGGAAATATTTGAATCATTCAAATGATGCCCAAAACCCAGTGCTCGAGTGGACAAATAAAAAAATGTTTCATGATAAATTGCCTATCTTCTAAATTGAAGGTGCAAACACAATTTGAAAATAAAATTTGAAATTGAAAAAATTTGAAGCATCCCAAATTTGGAAATTTTAAATCAAGTTCACCCCTTCAATTTTGATGATAGGCAATTTTTCATACTAACATTTTCTGTTCGTTCACTCGAGTACTATGGGATGGGTTTTGGACATGAGTTGAATGATTCAAATATTTCCTCATTTATGATGATCTTTTCAAAGTTACTAAATTTCGAGTTTTGCGAACCACGCAGCCCCTTTCTGGAAGATGGGGAGTTGCCCAAAAATCAGATTTTCCGTAGAAAATACTTCATTATAACGCTGTTTAAGCAGGTGGAGGAAAAATTTGAAAAAAATCGAATTAAGGAGTACTCATGCAGATATATTTTTGAAAGAAAAAAATTCCGTGTACTTATATAAAATTAGGTTCGGAGATATAACGATTTAAAATTTGCTTTTATCAATGCCCCCCCCCCCCTAAATTGGAAGCCAAAATATTTTGAAAAAATTCACGTAGCTAGACTCATGTCTCTTCCACACATTTTGGGGAAATTCAAAATTTTTAGACCAAAACTCGTCGAAAGTAGGTATGATTTTTTCCTGAAAAATTTCTTAAAACACCATATTTCGCCATTGTTGGTAATGGAGTATGGTGGGGGAAATTTTTTTGGGGTTCAACATTTTTTTTAGAGGTACCCAACAATTTGTTATTGATATTTCAAAAACCCAAAGACAGGGGAGGGACATTTCGCCCATTTTACCCAGGAGTACCCATTACTAGAATGGATATTATGGATATCTGAATGAATTTATACTAAAAAAAAGTTACCAACAGGCAACATTTACTGGTAATGTGAAGTAAAAACTAAAATTACAGGTAATTTCTGGTGAATTACAGTTAATTTCTTCCAACTTGAAGAACATTTCTGCTAAATTATGTGTAATTTATGATAAATTACAATTGACAGGCACTTAGATTACCTCTTACCTCATTCGGGTCATTTCTGGTGATAAATTACAAGCAATTTTTGGTAAATTACGGGTAATTTTTTGGTAAATTACGGGTAATTTTTTGGTAAATTACAGGTAACTTTTTGGTAAATTACAGGTAACTTTTTGGTAAATTACTGGTAACTTTTTGGTAAATTACAGATTTTTTTGGTAAATTACAGGTAATTTTTTGGTAATTGGTAAGTTACAGGTAATTTTTTGGTAAGTTACAGGTAACTTTTTGGTAAATTACTGGTAACTTTTTAACTTTTGGTAAATTACAGATTTTTTTGGTAAATTACAGGTAATTTTTTGGTAAATTACAGGTAATTTTTTGGTAAATTACAGGTAATTTTTTGGTAAATTACAGGTAATTTTTTAGTAAGTTACAGGTAATTTTTTGGTAAATTACAGGTAATTTTTTTGGTAAATTACAGGTAATTTTTTTGGTAAATTACAGGTAATTTTTTTGGTAAATTACAGGTAATTTTTTTGGTAAATTACATGTAATTTTTTGGTCAGTTACATACAGGTAATTTTTTGGTAAATTACAAGTAATTTTTTGGTAAATTACAGGTAATGTTTTGGGTAATTATAGGCAATGTTTGGTAAATTACCAGTAATTTCTGGTAAATTATCAGTAATTTCTGGTAAATTACAGGTGAATTTAGGTAAATTACAGGTATGAGGTAATTTCTAGAAAATTTCTCATAATTTTTGATGAATCATGACTCATATGAGATATTTTTTATACATTATACCGATATTGTAACTCAATTATAGGTATTTTTTGGTGAATTTACCTACTGACCACTTTGGTGATTGTCGATGATTGACTGGTAATTTTGAAATTGTCATTTAGACCTCTAGACTTAAATGATATTTAAATCTATTTTTGCTTAATATTCCATATTCCGTTTTTTTCATTCATGTACCTTATTTTGTAATTTTTGATTTTAATTACTTAAAGCCTAAAACCTTCCATTTTTCCATTTTTAAAAAGCTGAAATGTTTTTCTTGAGCTTCCCTTAATACGAGCTCCAATTTTAAAGAACAACCTAACCGAATGCAAAAAAAAATCCAGGTTTCAAAAAAAAAAATCAAAACCTACCATTCCAGGTAGAGATAACAGCCTACACACCGTTCATTGTTCTTTTAAGACAGCACTTGGAAGGTATCGTTGAAAACTAAGGGGGTAAATGCGTACCTACGTAATATATCAGCTACATAGATATTTAATCATAATAAAAACTCGTTTTTCTCGGGTATTTTTTTGTTTTTGACGTCTTAATTCATCCAAGCCTACTTAAACGATATACCGTGGGATGAGAGATGATATTATACTCGTAAGCGAGATCTAAATTAGGCACAAAGCCAAACAAAATATACTATAAGGGAAGTACGAGTAGGTAGGTACATCACGTCATAAAATATTGGCAACGCGACGACGACTCAGGCAAAAGGGCCGAGGGGGGAAAAGCAACCAAGAGATACAAATAGTTCGGGATAATTTTGGTAACCAATGGAAAACTCGTTCATTTTAACAATCCGCTCTCATTGATAGGCGTTAAACAAAACTAGAGAGAAAAAGCTGCGATTATAACGCACTACTGGGTACTATATAGGTAGGTACTCTTGGTTATAATCAATAGGAAAACGATTTTTGTTTTCTATTTAACAGCTTGCCTGAGAGAAGGACATATAGCGAAACGTGTGAATTTTTCGCAATACCTATTCTCATTACCAGTACGATGAGACGAGACGAGAACAAAAACATTGCTACCTATTGAAAATTAAGGAACGAATTAGCTGGTTTTAACAAAAGGATTAAAATTACGCCATCGTCATCGCCGTTACCGGCGTTGCCAGTCTCGGTCGAGCTCGAAACGAATTTATATTAAATGTGCACGCGAAATACAAATATATGAGGAAAAAGGGGCCATGTTTTAAGAAACGCATAAAAAAAAAGAAAGACCGCGCGGAGATTTTGCGCAAAAATGCCACAACGTTGTATCGATCGCGAGAATATCGCAACGAACGATTCGTTCGAATTAGCGACGATTCGGTACCCTTGTTTAACCATTAACGGCGATGCAGACATGTGTTTGAACTTTCAAAACACCCAAGACCGAACTCCGAAGACGGCGACAAAGACGTAATTTTCAGCACACAGATCGCGAGCGGTTTGTTTGGGTGCTGGAAAAATGCGTTTTGCCCAAAGCACCATGCTCAAGGGAACTACCTAATAAAGAAACTCATATGCTCAAAAATCAACCCTTCTGCAGCCACCAAGAAGGCAACAAGGCACGTGGAAATCTAGGTCGACTCTCCCCTCAAAAATTAGGTTACCGTAGCTCTTTTTAGACCACTATTTTTTTGCACAAAAGCAAGAAAAAAACAAACGTGCGAGTATTATGGGGTATTTATCATCCCTCAGGTGTTCTTTTACTACTCTTTTACCTTTACACGAATATAGTGGCTTGCTTCTTCATCAGATTGCCTACCTTTAGTAATGTTTTAATGTCGTGCAAATGGCTCGTTTCAAATATCAGGTATAGGTTTATACCTACCCATGTACAGGGTGGCCAGAAATATCGGGTACCCCTAAGAAAGTTTTTCATTAAAAATATAGGTTGGCAACGTGAAATAGATGCATATGATAAGTGGAATGTTATCTCTCCAGTCCAACAACCAATCATGTGTTATCATTATTATCATTCACTGTGACCAACCGAAGTATTTAGTTAGAAAACTTTTTTAGGGGTACCCGATATTTCTGGCCACCCTGTATATGATTTGGCAGGTGGTGCAATTTTATCGCAGGAAACCTTTTTTTTTACCATAAGGGCGTTGGTTCAAAGCCATAAACGCCAATCGATGCAATTCGTGGTGAACTTAAACAGCAATTTCAATACGATACCTACGACCCTTCTTCAGAAAGTCCGTCGAAACTACACAGAGCCTACCTTATCGGTCCACCCAAGGGGGAAAAGGTTACCCGTTGTAAAAACCAGAATTTTCACGATTTTATGCGACTAGACAAGGCTAATACTATTTGTATTTATTTTCAGCACGTTATTTCGGGAGGAGGTACCGATGAATTCGAGCATAAATTTAATTTTTTATGCTGATATTGAAGTTAGGACATTTTGGACCTTTTTATGAAAGAATCGCGAATTCTTCACTATCTCTGAAGCTACCTAATTGCAATAATTTGAACACATACGAATATGTACACATGCACAATTGCACATAGTAATACGCAGGAGAATGGATAAAAAAATTCCGATTGGAGAATTCCAGTTCATTTCTTCGATTTTTCCTCAAACTTCATCTCATGGAACATAATTTTTCACACCCCAGTAAAAGAAAGGACATAGGGAGATAAGAATGGTGACTCGACCTCAGAGAGCTTTGGGATTGATGTTTGCATGGTAGATAGGTGCCATCGAGAAAACTTCATGTGCAAAATTATAGACCCCCCAGACCCCCTCCCACCCAAATTTCCAAGATATCCCGTTTGTTGTGAAATAGAGATAACAATTTTTTCTCAGTCCCATGTGAACCTACAATTTTTACAATTTTTTAGCATACCTATGTACCTACCTATGAGAGTCTTCCCTCAAAAAATCCACACCCCCCCTCCACCCATAATTTCTCCTGAAATGGTGTTTTTTAACTTTGTTTATTTTTTCAGGTACCTATGATGATAAAAAAGCACATCTCATGTTTATGATCCTCCCAAAATATTTTTTTTTTTTTAGAAAAGAATTTCTGGTGAGCCGAGGTCAAAAATTGGAAAAACTGGAGGGGGACAGATAAAAACAGCTTTTTTTGAAAAAATCAATTTTGATGACTTAATATTTGTCTAAAGTGGCAACACTGTTTTACGTTTACACTCTTGAAAATTCTAAAGCTCTTTAATACAAAGTATGGAAATAGAACATGCTCTTAAGAAAGTCATAGCATTTTACATATGTGTTACATACTGCGCATGGCAGGTTGGTGTCATCACGCGGTGGAGCAACCAATGAGGTGCAACATTGTATGTGAACAGCTGATTTGATGCATGCGCAGTACATAAAACTTACGTAAAATGCTACGACTTTCTTAAGAGCATAATCTATTTCCATACTTGTATTAAAGAGCTTTAGAAAATTGATCAGACAAATTATATCAATGAATTAGTGAGGAAGTTCAGTGTGGGTAAAAGGAAAATTGCACCAACTCCAATGGTGTATCCAGAGTCCAAGAAGCCGATTACCAAGGCAGATGTGGCTGGATATGAGAAGCTTCATTTCCGAAGCGTAGTAGGTGGTCTGGGTTTTGTAGCAAATGCAACAAGACCAGATATTGCCTATGCAGTCAATCAACTGAGTAGGAATCAGGAGAATCCAAAGTTGAAGGATTGGAGATTGATGAAAAGAGTCATCGATTATCTCCGAGGCAGTGCTAAGTTAGTGCGTGGTTATAGTGGAGCGTAGCGTAGCAGCGCGTAGCTGCGCTCCACTATAACCACGCACTTAGGTATAACTTACACTGGAAAGAATTGGAAGGAAGGAGAGGAAGTGGAATGCTTTGTGGATGCAAGTTTTGCATCAGACAAAGTAGACTGTAAGTCCACTATGGGCTATATTGTCAAGGTGTTTGGAGACAGTCCAGGGCTGCATACCGATATAAGTACCAAAATACCAATACCGGCAATACCGGCAAATTTTGAAAAAATTTATGAATACCGTTTTACCAATACCGATTAGCAGACAGATGGAGTACCAATTTACAAAATACCAATAAAGTTTTTGAAATGGTATTAATACCAAAATACCAATACCGAAATAATTTTCAATGGTATATTTTGGTATTGAAATTTTGTGGTATTTTGAATTTTTTGATATTGATTACAAAATTATAAATAAAATAACTAATAAATTACTCATATTGAAAAGCTTGTATGTGATAATGATGAACCTTAAACTTGCAAATTGAGGTGTTTGAATATAAAAAGAGTGTAATTTCTAAAAAAATTGGAAAAACTTTGTTAATTTTGGCCTAAAAACACACTTTTTATTCGGTATTATATTGGTACAATACCAATACCAAAATACCAATATTCGATATCTGTATTGGAGAATACCAAAATACCAATACCATTTTGGGAACTGTATGCTAAATACCAATACCTGGTACCAATACCGTTTATGTTTATCGGTATGCAGCCTTGGGAGACACCATCAGTTGGAAGAGAGAGAAAGATACCGTTGTTCATGAAGATAATCTTCCTGCTGAGTATCTGGCTAAATCTAAGAAAACTGGTAGACTGAAACATGTTGATATCAGTTATCACATGACGAAAGATTTGGTAGAGAAAGGTAGACTGATTGTCAAGAGAGAGGAGTCTAAGAATCAAACAGCTGTTTTCTTGATGAAACCTCTTGATCCCAAGCTGTTCTGCAGGTGCAGAGAAGAGTGTATGGATGGAAATTCGGAGGGAGCAAATCCCTGACTACTAGAACATGAGTTCAGCTCACTTAGCAAAAATATGTTTTTGCTATACCCCTTCACCCCAGCTGAACCTCCCTCCCATCAAAGGGTACCTACTCGAGAATTGAAACAGTGATGAATCGACCCTCGGCTAAGATTTTGATTACAAATCCAAACGTATTCTTAGGGGACCAAGAAACCATTTTTAGCGCGAAAATTATTTGTCTTCCCCTCCCCCTCCCGCCACATTCAAGAAAATGGCGATTCCTACGTTAAAAATTCCTATTCTTCGACCACTTGTCTAAATATTTTGAAACAGTGGCGTGTAGGGAACATGGAAACTAATTTGTGGACATTTTTTCAGGTATTTTTTAGACTGCATTCTAGCCAAAAAGCTTTGATCACAAAATTAGATAGGTACTAATTTTTGGAATTTTTGAAACGGTGTCATGCGACCTGTCAAAATGGGTTGAAATTTCGCGAGTAATTCAAGTATGTACTTGTATTTCGACGAAAATGTTATCTGAACATTTTTGAAAAATTCAGTCCAAAAATTAGACCACGATTTTCAGAATTTTTGAAAAATTACCACGTGACCTGTCAAAATGGGCTGAATTTCGCAAAAAATTCAAATATTCTGGCAGAAATATTTTTTTTTGCAATTTTTGGGAAATTTCAAACCCAAAATTTGAGTCATAATTTTTGGAATTTCTGAAAATACGTCATGCGACCTATCAAAGTATAATAAAATTTCGCGAAAAATTCAAATATCGCGAAGAAAATATTTTTTGAGGTTTTCTGAAGAATTTTAGGTTAAAATTGAGTCGTGGTTTCTGAAGTTTTTTGAAAAAAGTATCACGCGACCAATCAAAATAGGATTATATTTTTCAAGAAATTCAGTTATTTCAACAAAAATGTTTTATGGTTACTTTTGAGAAATTTTTGAACCCAAAAATGAACCATGATTTCCAAGATTTTACGGAAAAAAGTGCCACACAATGTATCAAAGTGAGTTAAAATTTCAGCAGAAAATCAAAAATTTTCATTAAACTTCTCCTAGGCACTTTTAAAGTAGGTATTTTTAGCCCAAGATTGTGACATGATTTTTCGACATATGTAGTCATATTTTCAGCCACAAAGTCCTTCCAACCCTGTGGCTTAGAGAAGAAAGAAAACATAGGTAGGTAGGTAGGTACCTACCAAAAAAAGAACCATTTCAAAGTGAACTACGAATAATAATTGATTTGAAAACTGAGCTGAGACTGCTTCTGCGACACATTATACTATACCTACGTGAAATGAAATCCTTGGAACATGACATTAAAAAGAATCCACCTCTAATTATTTTTTTCACCCCACACCCTTCGAATATGGAAAATTTCAGCCACGAAACCGAACAAATGCACTTAAAATGTATGGCTCAAGTTGATATATATATATGGGTCAAGGTATTGAATATTTTGAGGACGCGTGTGTTGTAAAGATTCAAAAGAATCGCATCGAGTCGACGAACGATTCGACGCATGTGTTTGAGAAGCGGGTTAAAAATACCTGACAACTTTGGCGATTTAGCTTCGGTGGTCCGTAGTCGTACAGAGGTGATTCGACGCGGTTTCTGTTGGCTTCGTCGGCCAATTTTTTTTCAGTGGAGTGATCCCTAGAAGTATATCGGGATCGAAAGGCTGGAATATCGGATCGCGTGTGTGTGCGATTGTCTATATTAAATCGGTCGTGCTGTGCTGTGTGGTGTGGTGCGTGTTTATGTGGTGTTGAAAAGTTATTTTTACCTACTTACTGAGAGAATAAAGTGACCACAAAATGACGAATAAGTCCAAGGAAGATGTTAATGGGACCGGATACGAGTGGGAATATGCGAAAAAGATTGATAATCGGACGACGACTCAGAAGATACTTAATTTCATCTATGATCCACAAACCCATGCGTTTATGGGACGTACTGCCAAAAGCTGGGGTTAGTATATCGAATCGAATTCTTTATTCCGGCGTTTGACTACCTATATAGGATTGCAAGCTTTGTGTCTATGTAAGAGTGTTGTGAATTCGTAGATGTATGTACTACATACTTGAGAAGTTTTTCTCAAAAATTCGAAATAAAAAGAGTGATAAACTCTCATGAAATGTTACAGACATTCAATCGTTTTGCTTTATTTAGATTATTTAGGTTTCAAAAAGTTTACTAATTTTATTTACCTGTACCGGAATGTTTGGGTCACTTTGACTCGACAATTGGTCAAATTTAATTAGAATTATGTAACGTTATTGTTCGGTTGGATCGAAAAAAATAACTCTCTGGGTACTTTGACGAATTGGAACGAGGCAAATTTATGGAAAATTTTCAACTTGATTCCCCTCCCCCGAAAAATGATATTTTTTTTCAAGGTTCGTGCAAAAGAACAAAGAACTGTCACTAACCGTGGGACATCTCGAAACATTATAAATAATTAAAATGTTATTCGAGATTTTATTACACGCGAAATTATTGATCTCCTATGGATTGAAATAGGAGAAAATATAACTATACCTACTCCAATGTGCCTCCCTTCAGATACATACATAATTCATTTTTATTCAAATTCAAACAATATTCTGTCATTTGCATGTTGAGAAAGTTTCTATTTTAATACCGGTCACAACAATACGCTTTGATGGTAACATAGATAGGTAGGTACCTAAATATACTGTCCAAAACAGACACCTATTCCGAATGATAAATTTTTCTAATACATGGAACAGAAAACTGAAAAGGTCAAAAAAATATCCCAAAAATACACCACCAGACTAAATTTTAGATTGAATTTCGCTTTTTGATTTTTGGCCAATTTTTGAAAATTCAAATTTAGCTCATTTCCTTGGAGGAAAAAAATCAAAAGTTGATCAAATTGAGATGAGCAATTGAAATTGATTTCTTAAAAAGTAGAAAAAGCATTCGAACAAATAAAATGACAGACAACATTTTAGAGGCTAAATTTCATTTTTTTTTTTGGAAAAAATTCCAGATTTGATCAAGTGGAGTTATGCAATTGAAATGAATGGAAAAGTCAAAAAAATGATACTTTACTTGATACAGAAAATAAATCACCAAGCAAATTTGTCGATTGATAATAGTGGAAAAATATCAATTTTGCCAATCGATAAATATTCATATGACTTAAAAATTTGTTTTTCAGATCTAATCAGTTTCTTCATTGAATCTGATAGAGTCTGAACAGATCTAATCTGAGTAAAGCTATAATCCGATTAAATCTGATCTGGATCAACTTAGATCCGAGCAATATCGGTCCCGATCAAATGCGATCAAACATGTCTGATGAGATTCTATCAGGTTTTTCTGTTGAATCTGATTAAGTGTAAACAGATCCAATTCCATCATAACTATATAATATAATTATAGATCTGATCGGTTCAAATTAGATTAGGAAAGCGTTCGGATCCGATCAGATCTGATCAAACAAGTCTGATCGATTTGACCTGATCCTAATCAAGTTTTTCCTTATTGAATCTGATCTATTCTGAACAGATCCAACCCCACCAGAATAGTAGATAATCATATTGGGTCGGTTCAAATTAGATCCAGGAAATGTCCGGATCTGATCAGATACCTACCTAAGTATAGTATGATTGAACTAGTTTGATCAGATGAGATTAAACAAGTGCAATAAGATGTGATCAAACTAGTCTGATCAAAAGTGATAAAAGAGTCTGATGAAGTGTGATCAAACATGTCTGATCAGATCTATTCAGATTTGATCAGATCTTATCAGGTTTTTCTATAGAATCCGACCACGTCTGCACAGATCTAACCTCATTAAAACTCTTGATATGATTAAAATTTATCTGAAGAAATAAACGGTTTAGAAGACCTCAAATGGGTATTTTAGTATATCTACATATAATTCTTTAATTTTCACATCCAAGGAGAAGGGTTAATTGTCCACTCTACCTCCCTTGGCTACGTCATTGAATCATTGATACAGTAACTCCCCAAAGTGAGGTCATTTTCCATTTTAAAAAAAAAGTTTTTAGATAAGTTTTCGTTATTCTTCAATTTTACTTTAAAAAGGCGACTGATCTAATTGGCCATGAATTCGCATACCACTCATGGCCCTTCATTCATCAGCGGAATTGAAATCATATAGGTACCCAATAAAATTGAAATTTCTTCATTTTTTCATAAAAATATAAAATTGTTTAGTAGGTACTTTTTTACTTTAAAATTGACTCTTTTTTTTGTTTTCCTTCACAAAAATTAACTGGGGATTTTTGATGATTCCCTAAATGATAAAATAATATGTAATGAATAATCGCTCTGCTGCATTCCGCTGATGAATCATTTAGATAGGTACCTACGTAAATGTTATGGAAAATTCCAATATTGATAATTTTTTCAACTTCCTTCCGAATTTTTGATAGCGTCAAATTCGTTGCCATACACGAATATAATGATGATATTACGCAGGATGTATTTAATTAATTTTTGCTCCGATTCGCGACAATTTTATTCAGAAAGCATGCAGAAGTACTCGAGTCTAAGACATATGTATGTAGTTATACCTTGTACGTAAATCGTAAATAAACGTGAATCATACCCTTCATTATTACGTACTCAGTACAACATTGGCAATTTGCCTGGAACTAACTTACATAGGTGCTTCGAAACTTAAATTTTTATTATTCGCTCTTTCGCTCACCACCATACTAAAAACCGTAAAAAATGGAATTCCATTCACATTGAGCGTTGTTGCCTTTCCTGCTCGTAAAGCGAGCTTCAGCTTCAGATAAAATACAAGTGAAAAATATTCATCACGTTGCAAAAGGGGACTATTGATTTTAGCGTCAACCAACATGTTGCCTAGTTTTTCCACAGATGAAGCTTCGACTCGTCGGGTATTCGTATTCGTATGTATATTTTTCTAAAAAACGATTCATGCGAAATTGAAAGCTATACAGTTGTTAGAGAAATAAATAGGTAGCTAAAAAGTAGTACCTAATTCACCCTATAACTTGTTTACGCACATGGATAGCCCTAAAAAAACGTATCATTTTTGAAATACGAGTAGAATAATGTACTATACGAAGCTGCCTGAAAAGGTGAACGAGGGAGAGGTGAAAATGAAAATGAATACTGAACGCCAGCGCTGGGCGTCTGTAAACCTGACCAACATGTCATTCCGGTAATATAAACAATATCACTCGAGTGTATCCAGATCCACCAACCACGTGTCGACGACGGGCTTTTGTTCGACTAAAAGGGCACCTATAGAGAACCCCTTGCGAAAATGTCGACACATTACTTTTATACGCGTCGAGATCGCGTTTCGCTTCTTTTCAGTTTACGTAACAATGTTTGCATTGGTAGAAAATAACGCAAGATGATATACTTACTTTGCTTAAATATAGAGCACTCAGCTATTTCAACAATCTGATATTTTAACACGCATTTAGACGCGTGGGATGGTTACTTTTCTTGCTTTTTACTGGAATTATCGTAGGGGGAGAGGGGGATTTTCCCATTGGGACTGACCCATCAGCTTTCTTCAGTTTTCATTTTATTGTAAAAAAAAAACCTATAATGTTGCTTATTGAAAGTACGGGGGAACATTTTGAACTAGCACAGTAGCACTCTCAATGTGGGGCAAACTGGAGAATGGACAGATGATTGGACACAGTTAACTTACTACATCACTTTGAACAAAAAACGCTCACCAGAAAACTGTGAGCATTATTGCACCATATCACTGATCTTACATGCAAGCAAGGAGCTTCTGAAGATTATCTATGATTGTTTGTATCCACTCATGCAGTCTCAAATCCCTCCAACAGGGCTTCATACCCGAATGTTTTCAGAGGATCGGGTAGGGTATTCCAAAATTTCTCGGGCATGGGTACAGGTATGTGTAGGGGTATTTCATTTTCATTTTTTGCCATTTTGGATACAATTTTGGTGAAATGCCTAAAAAAAAGTACGCGATCTATCAGGTATTTGGGTTCAAAATGGTTTTATGGGGTACAGGTAGGTATTCCTTGTTAAATTTTTTTGGGTACTGTACGGGTACGGGTACGGGTACAGAAATTTATGGATTTTTGTTCAGGTATTCAGGTACAGGTAGGGGAGAGGGAGGATGTTTTGGACAGTTGCTGGTTTGACGAGTTGGTTTGATTTTTTTTGATGAGGTTTTCACTATTATGGTGCAATACTGCAATGTTGTAAGTACCACAACTGATATTTGATAACATTTACCAGATACCAACTCGTGTGATGAAAATATTTCAGCTTTTGTTTTGAAGTGCTGTTTTTGGAAAAAAATTTTGTCTCACGTTTTGAGCTCCTGAAAAATAACCATGAGGAATTTCGTCAAGAGCCCAAGTAAAATGAAATCTCTGATTCCTTCTCGTCCATAATCACTAATCACCTTTTTGTGAAAAGCTGATACTTTTTTCCCACAGCCAGTTTAAGTAGAAATGACATAGTGGGGATGTTTTGGACACTGCGATAAATTCTTGTTAATTTGTTACCTATGTTTGGGTGTAAGAATGTCTCAGTTTTATCCGACAAATCCAGGAAAGACTTTGTAATATAATATTACAGAGATGCTGCGCTGGCGTAGATGGATTTAACTTACCTACTGGGGGGTGAAGTCAGGAAATACCACTTAGACAGTATATTTTTACCACTATGTGGACTTACCTGTTATGCTCGGATTAGCTCAGGATGCACAGTACAAATGTAATAGAATATTGCAATATGACGTTAATAAACACGGTTTGGTTACTCAAGAGGTATTTATTAACGGTAATTAACAAGAAAACTCCCTTAAAGGGTATATTTACACAAATTACTCCCACGATGGGGTACTTTAAATATTAACCAAACTCCCTCGATGGGGTATATTAACAACACTCCCGCGAACGGGTAAATTAACTCATTTAAGATATAAGACGAATGGTAATTAAACCGTAAGCGGATGACGAGCTGTCCTTTGTCCTCTTGATCAGGGAGAACAAGCTCGGAGCTACACGTTGGTGTCTCTCCTAGCTATAAGAACGAACTGGCAATGTTCCCTGTCGCGTAGCTCGGACGGAGCTCCGCTTATGAGGACGGACGCAGTGTTACCACGAGTAGTAGACCCTAATTGTACGTTGACACCAGGTTGGCCATATGCACTATCACATATGCCCCTCTGAGGTTTAGCTTTAATGGCCTCACCGTTGAAGGAAAGCACGGACAAAAAACCGGATAGCAATATGTAAACCGGTAGACAACGCACAATTGCTATACACTTCTGAGTCTGGAATGATAAATGCTAATCAAGAACAATTTAAAGTTGCCTCCAGAAAATATGTTGATTCAAGCAGGCCAGCACTGGCTGAAAACTATGGCACAAAAAAGACGACTCTTCAACATTGCCTCACTAATATTGAAAACAATCTGAGTCTACTGAAATTGTGTGAAATTGTGGACAGATACTGACAATTGATTTCTAATGAATTGAAATTTGGGATTTCCAAAAATACATTCAAAAAAATGTCTCTTCTCAGCATGACCAAAACATCCACCTATCGTGTCCAAAACATCACACTGCTGTCCAACACATCCACCCAAAATGGTGTTTTTTCAAAGTCCAATGGTTTGTTCAGTTTGCAACTTAAAAATTGTTCTAATAAGTCAAAATGTGCGCATTGAGATCCTCTTTCAAATGAGACCAACCCCACTTTTCTAGGTGTTTCCTATCGCTTGCGATTTCAAATCAAAGAAAAGTGTCCAAAACATCCTCCCTCTCCCCTACAGGTACGGGTTTGAAGCCCTGCCCTCCAGTACAGGCAGGATTTATCAAAGGAAGAGACACAAAAGAGCAAATCCTCAACCTCAAAATGCTCATTGAGAAAGCTTGAGAGTATATAATGTTCCTGCAGTGCATTTGATTGTGTTGTGTTCAATGGCAGAAGTTATGACGGATCCTGCTGAAACAACTGTATGAGAAAGGATCAGCTAATATCTGGGCCAACACGACAACATCAGGAAAATTCAGCCAAAAACAGGAGTTTGCTAAGGTTGGGTATTATCTCCCCATCTAACCAGTGTTGTGCGTAACGATATTTTTTTTCGTTCCGTTATTTCGTTACGTTACAAAATTAGCATTTTTTTCGTTACGTTTTTTCGTTACAGTACTTGTAACGAAAAAAATGCTGTAACGGTATTTTTCGTTACACCGGTACTTGAACTTTTTCGTTACGTTATTTTCGTTATTTCCGTTACAATTTTTTCGTTACAGAAACGTTTTTTCAACGTAGAATTGATGATATTTTCAAAGAAAAATGCATTTGTAACGAAAAATTGTAACAGAAATGGCTAAAATAACGGAACCAAAAGGTTTAAATACCAGTGTCACGAAAAAAATACCGTTACATTTTTTCGTTACAGATATAATCATGATACAATTACGTTTATTAAAAAGGGAATTTTTGAAAAAGTCAAGCTTGGAAGGTAAAAAATCTCATTTTTTGACTCAACTTGAAAATATTGTAACTAAAAAAATAACAAAAAAGGTAACAGAATTTTTTCGTTTTTCGTTACGTTACATCAAGAAAAATATCGTTACTTTACGTTTCAGTTACACAACATCACATGATCAAAATAACGTTTTCGTTACAGTTCCGTTACCTGTAACGAAAAAAATTTCGTTATTTTCGTTTTTCGTTACAGTTACTGTTACGGGACGCCAACACTGCATCTAACACTGCAAAAGATCATAGAATGACTCAGAAGTCAGAAGGAGCTGATAAATGGCGACGAGGTGTCCTGATAAGTAGCCAATGGATCTCCAACAACAACATGCTGATGACACAACTTTGGTTGCCTCAAGTGTAGAGTACATGTCTGCGCTGATCAATTGTCTGGAGGAAGTTGGTACAAGATGTGGTCTACTGATCAACAGGACAAAAACAAAGATGATGATGATGATGATTAGCAGGCCAATCAACAACTCACCAGAAATCTAGGAAGTTGATGGAATTGAAGTTGTGAAGCAATTCTCCTGTGAAGCTGAGATACACCAGTGTCATCATTGTCAGTTTACCAGAATTGCAATGACTCATTTGAAACAAATATGGAGTGATTCAGCAATGCGCAGGATCCTTAAAATGTAACCAGTGAACACGTGCTGATCTTCCCAGTATTCCTGTATGCTTCAGATACTTGGGCCATTCATGAAGGGGGTCAGAGACAGGTTGATGCTATGGAAGTGTGTTGCTGGAGGTGGCTGCTGAGAGTCCCTTGGACAACGAAAAGAACTATCATGTCTTCATACTGAGAGAAATTGGGATGACCAAACAACTACTTGTATCTGCAATGGTCCTTGGCCCGCTATCCAAGTACATACTATGAATGGGCCACAAGAGCAGATGCCATGGAGACTATATTTGCGCAAGGCAGAGTGCATAGTAGAATGGGCCTGACGAGCATGCGGATGCGTGTTGACCCAGTGGACTGACTCCATTTGCGCAGCTGTCGGATTGCAGCGTTGCCAAATATGTGAAGAGCGCATAAGACAGGGAGCAATGGCATGCTTACCTGCAGGATTACATAACTCTGTAATGGTCATGGTGCCCCAGGGTGTGGTGATAGATTTTTTTGAGCAAAGTGAATAATTCTTTATTACACTCCCCACATGAACAACTGCTACTTACTTTTGGACCCTTCTGGAACCTCCAGAGATGTTTTGATTTTCTCCAGAAATTTCAAACTGTCTTGGAGGGGCCAAAAATTATGCTTTAGAACATATAACTTTGGCCAGTGCTTATTGAGCACCCTCTATCAACCACATTAGACACAAAATTACAAAAGTTGCAAGTCCAAAAGTAAATTTTTGACCAATTTTCAAATTCCACAAAATGTTGAGAAAAAACAGATTTTCAAAAAAGTACGAGTATGTAGGTACTTAATGGGCGTTTTTTGAGGGTCCTGGAGGGGAGATATCGCATTGTGTGTCTACAGGAGCACTTGGCTCAAAAACAGTCGCAATTTGACTTTTTAGCATAAGAATATACCACTAGCCAAAATTTCATTTTTTGACTTTGGGTGAATTTTTGAAAATTTAAGGAGCCAAAATTTCACAAAAAATCAAAATTTCTGAGAATTTACACCGAATGCTGAAATTTGGTTCAATATACCCTAGTTTCGACCTTCCGAGTCGATTGGCGACGGTTTCAATTCAGAAGCCTTCGGCGTATTCGGTTTCTCCAGTTTTCAAAAAAAAAAAACACGCTGTAGGTACTTGAATAGCACAAAATTGAAATTCGGTTAGAAAAATTTTGATAGGGAAAATTAAATTTGAGAAAATTAAAGTTTTTTAAACTTTACGCCTTTCTCAGAAAGAAGGAGAAAAAGGTCATGATTTGATCGTGCAGTAAATCTTTTCCAATCCTTTTTTTTCCTTTGAATTTTGTAAGATTCCGTCAAAATTCGACAATGATGTACGACATCTAGATTAATCCTATGGTAAGTAGGTAGGTGCTTATTACATTTTGAACATTTTCTGTTCAAAGTTGTACAAAAGCTGAGATTTTATCTGTCAGATTACTCCAAGATCCCAAAAGCCCTTCTCAAAATCCATAAAATTGACCCTGAAACATGCTCTCAGGGCCAAACCCTGATCATTATCTAAGCTTACAATACACCTCAGTCCGCGCCTGAATCGTCAGCTGTAGATATGGCACATGCTATATACGTTTACATATACGTATCAAGGTCATTAACCACATGGCATAGTATAACAAATAAAGTACATGACAATACATCACCCAGTATTCTACAGTCGATTACACGTTGCGTAGTTTCAATAATTACCTTAATGTAGGTATTCATTTTACTAATTGCCGATTAAAAACGAGCCCTAGGTACATATTTATTCCTACTACGCGAAATAAGTCAACATAGTTTTTCACGCCATTAGGTGTCCCGAAAGCTAAAAGCGCGCCACCAATCCAATCGTTATCGGCTATATCCACGTCTCGGTTCGAGAAAGGTACAGTATACCTAACGTAAAATCGTGGCACGCTTTCTCGCGTGCCAAAAATTCGTGATAATAAATTTTTAATTTTGTTTATAGCCTGGTACATTATACTACGCATACCCTTTTTCCACTGCCTCATCACTATAGCTCAGTGTACGTACGTTAACGTTTCATGAATTCGTATACCAGACTCGATTCACGAGGAGAAATTCAGAATTCGAGGCTAAAAATAGATTTACGACGCGTCGCGTATTTTTATCGAACCAAAATGCCGGTGCCAATAAGTGCAGAAGACTGAAAAATTTCGATTTACGAGATAGGTTGGGTGAGGTTTCGATGATCGAGGAATTTGTGTTGTTCATTTTGTCGAAGGAACTCGTAGCAGGTGCCTCGGAATTGAATTGGCGAAGGATAGATGCATTTATTTTGGAAGAAATAGAAATGAAAAAATTCTTCACAAAAATAACGTTTTGATTAAAAAATGAAAATTCAAAAATTATTTATGAAAAACATCAAAATTTGATCTTTGAGCTCGTTAACGTTGGATTTCATTAGGGCATTTTTTTAAACAGTTTTTTTAAATGTGGGAAATTCTAAAAATTCGCTGAAGACTCTAGAACGACTTGAAACGAGCTGCTACAAATATTATTGATTCGAATTCGATTAATTAGATACAATTTCCAAGGTTGTCGAGAGCCTTCAAAACCTCAAAAAAAGATCACGATTTTAAAAATAAAATTCGACACTTGGAATTTGGCATGGAGGATGTTTTAAATGTGAAATATTTTCATTTTTAGTCGCTATCTACTCGAAAAATGTCTGCCAATTGAAACTCGTACCTCACTTAGCTAGAAAATCGATCAGACCACCCCTCCTCTCACTGGAGGATGGTGGCCGTAGGTCATTACTCGTATTTCCATCATATGCACTATAAAAAAAAAATAGGTTAATCGTAAGTATCATCATCGAGACGATATCGAAGTTGAACGAGGGAGCAAATTTTAGACAATACAACACCATATAAATCATAAATTCGATAGGCTGCAACACAATTTAACGCGTCTTCTTTTCTCATCATCATACGAAGTCGTACCTAATATCTCCCTAAAGAGATCTACTCGTTAGGAAAATACATCCTTATGTATCGAAATGTTCCACGATATCGAACCATTTAGTTCCATTTACGAGAGAACACCATCATAAATGTAGAACTTGATCGTATCATATAATGTAGGGTGTTTCATAAAGCTATACACTTCCTTCATTTTAGCGAGTAGGCATCCAAATGGGCGTATTTTCCCAGTATTGGATGATAAAACGAGTGAGACGTTGGTTGAAGTATTTCATTTCCCTTTAATCATGTTGATATTCCAAGTTTCACTGTCTCACTGATCATAAGTAGGTACCTACCTATTACATGAAGTGAGAGATGCATTTTTCAAAATTATAAAAATTTGTCTATCTAATTCGAGAATTTTTTCAATTAAAAAATTCAAATAAATAGGTACTTTAGTAGGAGAAATGCGAATTTCCTGACGAACTAGGAAGGAGGGAGAAGGGTGTTGAATTTCCCAAAAATATCGAGAATCGCCATTTTAATCATTTTTTAAAGCTTAATTTAAAAAAAATCATTTAAGTAGTAGGTAAACCCTTGATAACAGAGTTTTTACATTTAAAAAAAAAATCAAATACAGATAACACATTATCGAACACTCTTGAAATTGGCTAAGCTATAAACGTTAATCTGTCAATCGATTTTATTAATCGCTTCAGTAACTGTTTCAAAGATCAAGGACTTTCCCATGCAGAGGTGAATGGGCAGGACATTGCGATGACACACGAATGACGCAGAAATTTTTTTCGGTGCATCGAGTTGAATTAACACAATCCAATTGTAATTTAATTTCAACGATTGACTATTATTATAAGCACATTACTCGATATTAAGCCTAGGTAATTACCGATTAAAATGTTCTTAGTATGAATAACTTTTTGGGCTTCGTTATGAAAAAGTTTCAGTACCTACCTACCTAAGTATATGAAATAATTGCCTCTTCAATTCAATCACAGATATATTTTGTTCCTTTTTTGAATGAAAGAACCGAGCCAGGTAGGTAAAAAGATACATATTATCGGTCGCAGGGTCAAACAAAGGACGAATCTCGTAATATATCTTCTGAGATAAATACTATACCAATGGCAATCGAGTTTACTATACGTTCATGCAAGTCGCGAATAGGTATTACTCGTATATATGTATCTCCACCTAAATGCACAAAACGCATTATACGAATAAATTGCATCAATTTCCCAGCTTCCCATATCCTAGCCCATCGTTGCAAAGCGCAAACTTTTCCTCTAATTTTAAATAATAGTGTGTTTTTCTCGTTCTCCTCTTCTCGTCCTTGACCTATACTAAATAAAAAATAAATTGTGTGTTACAGGAGGAATACTATTGTTTTACGCCATTTTTTACTCGATACTCGCACTGTTATTCGCCATATGCATGAAAGTACTCTTATCAACGCTCAACGACTCGTATCCAAAGTGGCAACTGGATGAATCATTGTTGGGATCAAATCCTGGTAAGTGTAGATTTGAAACTTGAAAGTGAGAACTGTGTAGAGTGTATTAATCAATATAAGTATTTCTTATACCTAAATAATACATTTTTTTATCTAGGTCTTGGCTTCAGACCTCAAACTGAAGATCCTGAAACTGCATCTGTTATATGGTTCAATAATACTGACCAAAATAATATCGATACGTGGATTAAATTACTAGACGACTTCTTCAAAGGTAAGTATCTATAGCTCTAGAACATTCTTCAAATAGTTTAATACCTATCTTTTCAAGCTAAAAAAATATTCTCACTGATTTTACTATTTTCAATTTTCAACGTAGTAGGGTTGCAAAATTTCTAAAAATTCACCTAAAAATCTTAAAATTGACTAGATTACCTACTCAATTGAAACCCCAGTTTTCTTGGTTTTTCTAGATATACCCTATTCGCTGCACAAATTGAGGTTTCGTTTCATGCATTTTATAGCAGAAGAAAGGGGAGTGAATTTTGAAAATTTCATTCCGAAAAAATTCATTCGTCATACGTCAAAAAAATTCATTAGAATTCAACACTAAAAAAATTTTGAAATCACCACAAACAATAATTGTTTGTGGTGATTTCAATTCTAAGATGAATTTTAAAAAAATGAAATTTTAAATCACCAGGTGAAAACTTACATTAAAAATCACCAAACAAATTTATTAAAAATTGCAACAAAAAAATCATTTGAAATAAGTAGGTAATCAAAACAAGTTTCAAAAATTAAATCATCATTGAAAAATCAACACGAAAAATTTACTTGAAATCATTCCAAAAAAATTCATGTGATCATTCGAAAAAAAAAATCATCAGAATTCAATACTGAAAGAATCACAAAAAATCTACTCGAAATAATTCTAAAAAAGTAATTTGTCATCATCATCACTCAAAAAACATTCATTGAATTCAACACAAAAACAAAAAAAGTTCATCATAATAATTCAACATTACAAAAATCATGAAAAATTCACTTGATGGATTCAACACTGAAAAATCAAATTTGAAATCGCCATAAAAAACATTGAAAAATGTATTTTAAACTATCACAAAAAATTCATATAAAAGAAAACGATTCATTAGAATTCAACACAAAAAAAATCATGAAAAATTCACTTGAAATCAATCCAAAAAAATTCATTGAATTAGGTAGCACTGAAAAAATCAATTTGGCCACAAATAACATTGAAAAATGTATTACTGCCACGCAAAATTCATTTGAAATCATCCCGAATAAATTCATTTCTATCAATCAAAAAAAATTCATACAAATTCAACATCAAAAAAATAAATTTGAAATATCGAACGATTAATGTATTTTAAACCACCACGAATAATTTACTTGAAATCATTCCAAACAGAATTCATTTGCCATCACTTGGAAAAAATTCAATGAATTTAACACTAAAGGAGGAGTCCCGATAAGACCACTTTTTGGGCCCCGTACAGTTATCGACTCGACCACTCTTAAAATGTTGTAATAAATGTCCCAAATACGAATCCGTGGTTAGTTAACCCAAAATGACCATTTTTTGGACTCCAAGGGTTCCCAAAGTAGCGAATAAAAATAGAATTTTAGGAACCACTGAATTTTATTTTCAAAAACTTTTTCCGCGTAAAATATCTGTTTGAACCCGATAAACGTTATGCGAGGTGATTTTTCTATTCTCGACCCTCGAGGGCAGAAATTGGTGGGGGGGGGGGTTTGATTTTTGGAAAATTTTGGAATCACAATTTTGAACCTACCCCTTTGAACCCCGCTAAAAAGCTTTTTACAGTTCATTAGTATCTGAAAGACCTCCATCCTACCAAATTTTGAGCTCAATAAAATTTTGCGCTGGTACTCAAAAATCCAATCTACCAATTTTTTGTGATTTCGGTACTTTGGGAACCCCTGAAAAAATGAAAACCTGCGATTTGCGCCAAACGTAACGTTTTGAGGTATATATTCAATTATCTAGATGAAAAAGTTCAATAAAGCTCCCCGTATATTCGTAATTTTGAACCCTTTTTTTTGGAGCCCCCTACTTTAGGCACCCCTAAAACAGGCATTTACACATATTTTTTCAAATAATTTGAAGAATTTACATTTGAAATACCCTAGCAAGTGTTCGATAATTTTTCATTTCATTTATCCTGTAACTTTCAAAATTGAGCTTTTTTGGGTCAAATTCTGAGGTTTTTCTTTCGTAGTAAAATCTCAGAATTTGACCCAAAATAGCCCAATTTTGAAAGTTACGGGAAAACTCATATGAAAAATTATCGAGCACTTGCTGGTGTGTTTCAAATGTAAATTCTTCAATTCATTTGAAAAAATATGCTTCAACGCCTTTTTCAGGGATGCCTAAAGTGAGGGGCTCTAAAAAAAGGGTTCAAAATTACGAATATACAGGGAGCTTTATTCAACTTTTTCATCTAGATTATTGAATATATACTTCAAAACGTTACGTTTGGCGCAAATTGCAGGTTTCTAATTGTCCAGGGGTTCCCAAAACATCGAAATTACGAAAAATTGGTAGATTGGATTTTTGAGTACCGGCGCAAAATTTTATTGAGCTCAAAATTTGGTAGGATAGAGGTCTTTCAGATACTAATAAACGGTAAGCAGCTTTTTAGCGGGGCTTAAAGGGGTAGGTCCAAAATAGTGGTTCCAAAATTTTCCAAAAATCAACTCCCCCCCCCCCCAATTTCTGCCCTCGAGGGTCGAAAATAGAAAAATCACCTCGTATAACGTTTATCGGGTTCAAACAGGTATTTTACGCTGAAAAAGTTTTTGAAAATAATACTCAGTGGTTCCTAAATTTTTTTTATTGACAACTTTGGGAACCCCTGGAGCCTAAAAAATGGTCATTTCGGGTTAACTAACCACGGATTCGTATTTGGGACATTTATTACAACATTTTAAGAGTGGTCGAGTCGATAACTGTACGGGGCCCAAAAAGTGGCCTTATCGGGACTCCTCCTTTAAAAATGTATTCCAAACCACCACAAAAAATTCACTTCAGATCATTCTGCAAAAAATCATTTCTCATCACTCAAGAAAAATTCATTGAATTCGACACTACAAAATGTATAGAACTATAGATTCATATAGATTTGAAATCAACACGAAAAACATTGAAAAATGTGTTCTGGACAACCACAAAAATTCACTTGAAATCGTTCCAAAAAAATAATTTGTTATAACTCGAAAAATGTCATTAGAATTAAGTAAACGCTAAAAAATCAATTTAAAATTGGCACAAAAAATTCTGAGCTGAATTTAAAAAAATGAAATTTCAAATCACTAGACGAAAATTAATTCTAAAAATAACCAAAAACTGCATTAAAAAATTCTTTTAAAAAAACACCACCATTTGAAATAATCAAAAAAAGTTCCAAACTAAATCATTATTGAACAAGTTATTTTATTCTAAATCACCACAAAAAATAACAATAAACTCACACAATTATGCTATGACTTCTTGAGGGCACAGCAAAATCACAAATGACTCATGAGAGCTGGAATGCTTCGAAGTAAACCATTACCCCCCCTGCCCTCCCACCACCGCCACCACCACCACCACCACACAATCCCCTCCAAACCAATTTTTCCGAACGAATACCCAATTTAATACAATAGGAGATCTTATCTGTTGACTCTCTGAGGCTTCATAAGGTACCTTGCTAGTTGCTAGATAAAAAAATAGGAAACATTAATTTTATATTTTTTGAAGAGAAGAGAGTTCGAAGGTTCTTTATCAAATTGTTTCACAGACAATCAGTCATCTCCTGGCGCAGAACTCAAATTCAGAAAATAAGCTCGAATTGGACCAAAAATAAGATATACCAATGGGAAAGGGGCAGCTATGTTCCTCATCAAATAAATAATCAAATACCTACTTATTGTTTTTAGTTTCAAATTTAGCAGGTTGAAATTTTCCTCACGATTTGTTCGCAAAGTCAACTCCTGGCGCAGAACTGCAATATAAAAAAACACCTATAATTTCTGTTACATTATAAGATCTATCTAAAGGCTTGAAAACAGCTCTTTAGTCAGATAAAAATGAATTAAGTAATTATGGATCTGTGGGGAACTTCTAAAAATTCCTCTTTAGTTAGTTTACGAAATTGGCTCCTGGCGCAGAACTAAAATCGTCAAAAAATCAAGCAAGTTTTTACATTTCAAAGTCCAAAAACTCAAAAACGTTTCCTAGGGGTCAGATGACGAAAAATAAATCAACTTTGGAAGGATAGGAGGGGTCTGAGGAGGTGGTCAAAAGTACATACTTTTAAGCTTCGCAAATGTTTTTTGTAAAAATGTACATATCTCAAATACAGTTATAATAAGTTATTAATTTTAACTGAATTCGTACAAATCACTGTATAATTATATTTTCGCAGCCGAATACATGAAGAACACTTCCAAAGCAGTCAACTGTACGTACGGAACAAAACTCAAAAACGACGAATTCTGCAGAGTTCCTCTGGATATTTTTGGAAAATGTTCGAAAATTCACGGCTACGGATACGCTATTGGAAAGCCCTGCGTGTTTATTAAACTAAATAGGGTAATTACGATACCTTCTAAATATAAAATCACATCTTAAATAAGCATATTAAACTCGAACATATTGCAGATATACCGATGGGTACCAGAATATTACAAAGATAAGTTGGATACGCCGACAAACATGCCACAAAATTTGCAAGATAAAATGGATTTGTTACCTGAGGTTTGTAAAATTCTATATCGTATACCTTATAGCTATAAGTACAAGTATAAAGTTCTCCAGAAATTGTATACAGCGTCTTCTTGTTGTTGTTATATGGCCAATCAATATTCCCTTCTCCAGTATAGCTGCTTTAACCGCTGCGAGGAAAGTGAATATTGGTTTAGTGTGTCAAAAATACGGACCGTACAACGTTTTGTTAACGTAGACGTAGGTTGCAGGTTGTAGGTAGAAAATTGCATTTATTATTTAATCAAGGGCGTTTCTTATACGGTCTGAATATTATTTCGGTACATAAAAAAATGAACCATCGCGTGAAAACATTAAACATTACAGAAGCCTTATTAGTACCTATACCTACTTTTACCCTAATGAAAAATTATACTATGTACTTTCAACTTTGTACATGAATCACTTATTACATTTTATAAGTAGGTATAAGCTTTTCTCTCGCCATTTTTGTGTAATGAATACTTGATTCTACTTATTCTTGCGCAGGAGCAACGAAAAAACGTATGGGTGAGTTGCGAAGGTCAATCACCTCATGATAAAGAGAATATCGGTCCGATAACGTACTATCCGTCGATACAAGGATTTCCATCGTACTATTATCCATATTTACACGTACCGGATTATATGAGTCCGTTGGTAGCTGTACAATTCGAAGGACTGAGGCGTAAGTTTTCATAAATGCTTGCTATTATAGACTTGCAGCGCGTAACTTGATATATTTAAGTACCAAGCCAAGTTTCGCCTTCATCATCTCATTTATTGGGTATCGCAAAATATCGTCATGCATGCGTTTGAAATTCATTTTCATTCATTTCAATATTGAAATATACGAATACCTAGACCTACGAGTAGATAAATAAAATTCGAAATTTAAATTCTTCTCGAGTGGAATGCAGCATAATTGGGTGAAAATTAGTCTAAGGTCCATTGAAAACTTGTAATGAGTAAGTTTTACTCCAATATTTGTTTCAAAGCACTCGAATCCTTTCAATGGAGTTGAAATACAATCAATTGACTAGGTATTCTGTAAGGTTACCTATTTTTCAATTTGATAAATTTTTTTATTCACAGAAAAATATCCTGTTCTGTGCTTTATGACGCTAATCTGTGGTAAAAATGTAAGGACAGGCACAGAATGGTGATGAAAACAACAAGAAACCGCCAGGAAGACTCAAAACGAATTCAAAACGTTAAAAAAATTTCTTTTCTAAAATCAATTTTGATAGATTCAATTTTATATCATCATTTCAAACTAAAATTAACTTGAAATTCAAAACGTGAAAAAAATCAATTTTTTGATTTTATTTAGGACTTTTTTTTTACCCAACGAAAGCTTTGATCATGCAATTTTGTTTCAAATTATATATTTTTCAACCAAAATTAACTTGAAATTCAAAACGTCAATTTTTTGATTTTACTCGTATTTAAGACTTTGATTGGTATTTTTTCATTTTTCATTTTTTTTTTTTTTTTTAACCAATTCAACTTGATAAATTTTACTACAAATTATCATTTTTAACCAAAATTAACTTGAAAATTCAAAACGTAAAAAAATTAATTTTTTGATTTTATTTTTAAGACTTTATTTGTTTGTTTTTTCTTTTTTTTTATCATTTTGATGGCAATTATTTTTATTAATTTTATTTTTTAAAATCACCATTTTTGACTAAAATTGACTGGGTGCTATTTTTTTTTACATTTTGACCCAATAAAAAAATCAAAATGCAAAAATTTTCTTACATTTCCTCCTTTTTCTAGAAGTGATTTAGGTACTGAAAGTTCAAATGCCTGATAAAAGATAAAAACAAAAATCTAAAATCGACATCAATTTTCAAAGGAGAAATTGCTATAAAATATTTCTTTTAAAAAATACCAAATTAAGAACTAGCATTTTAAAAATTCAACTCCAAAACGTTCGAATTAGGTGAAGAAATGTTTTTTTTAGAAAAATTAATAGTTCGTTTGAAAAATAATTGATATAGGTATGCAAATTTGATTTGAGAAAAGCTTATGTTTCTAGCTTCTGGCTTTATGATGACAGATTTCTGACCACGGTCGATTTTTAATCAGTCTATAATCTAGAGAGCTTTTCAGTTTTCAGTGTCAAAAATCACTTTAGAAGATTGAATGGAGAAGGCTTAGAATATAATTATATCTGAATCGTTTTTCAATAGGGTCTTTGATGCTCCTTCGATGACCTCAATAAAGATTCACTCTAGGGTTGAGTGAACCCTTCACATTATTCGGACTATGTTCAAAACATTTAGATCATTAGATAAGGTCAAAGTCCATTATTTTTGTCAAGTTCAGGAGTTCTCAAAATAATACAAATGGGTCTTTAGAAATCACTTTTGTGCCAAAAACAGTAGAAAATGTGTTTTGGAAACGTAATTTTCGCATTGTTCAAACATTCAACTCTCAAGAGGTGGTGGGGGAAATGATTTAAACTTGAAATTGTATCAAAAAAAATCCAATGAGCTTAAAAGTTGCACTTTTTCGATAATTTCGAATTTAAAATAAAAAATAAAAAAAAAACAACATGAAAATAAGTAAGCATTTTTGTTGAAAACCTTTTCTTCAACAACTTGAAAAAATATATCAAAAAAGTGCATCTTCATTTCCCTCCCCCCCTTCCCCTACCAAAATAACGAACAATAGTTCGAAAACGAGTTTTAAACATTTTGTGGGCCATAAAAATATTATAAAAGTGTGGATTTTATCCGTTCATTTTTTAAACAAAACTTAGTAATGAAAATTTAAACTTTCGTCTCTAAGGAGGGAAGTAGGAAAAGAACATATTACGATAATTTCGACGAAAAAATGTCAAATTCTTGATATTATTTCTCGATGTGACTCCTCCCCCTTTCCCCTACCTAAAGTATATCTAGGTATCACTTTGAAAAAAAAATCAGTTAAAATATATTGGAGAAATCAATGCAATTATGAAAAAGGTGGGGGTTGATCGAATGAGTCAAATCGAAAAATAAACCTATGTTCAAGCCCAGCACTTTCAAAAATCGATGTGTCACTTTATTTTTATTTTTTTTTTAGAATTTTAGTGAAAATTGGAAACTCTGGTCTCCTCGAATGATGAATTGAGATTCCACTTTGAAAATTAATTTGCTGCAAAATAAGATAAAAAAGGGTCTTTACTAGCATTTTTCAAATTATCAAAATGGTTAGTTTCGTCTTCTGTTCTCATCATGAAAAATTTAGCCTTTATCTTGAAAATTCAAATTCAAGCTTTTCAAATTTTAGAGTTTTATTTTCATTTGCTTGTGAACCCCTCAAACAGATTTTTTCTAACCGTAATTTCAACTAGACTCATGGAACCTGTCTTCAAAGCTTGGAATTTCTCGATAAATTTCAAATTTTGACGAACAGCTTTTAAAAATTGTATCTCAATCTTTCATAGGGGGCTCAAAGACTCCCAATTTTGATCGAGGTTCCAAAAAATTTCAAAATGAAGTGACATAATATTGATTGTTAGTGATTTTGATTTGAAGGTTTCAGTTTAAATTGGCTTGCATATTTTTAGAATCCAACCTAAACCCTTTTGACACCATCTTTCTTTAAAATGGAGGCTCACTGGCTCATTGTCTATTAAAAGAGACTCAAAGGACCCAATCATAACATAGGATGCGTCCTTTGTCAAGTTTTCGAGGGGTGAGGGCAGTTAGTGCGAACCCAATTATTTTTTGGATACGATCCTCATGCCCCTCTTGTTGCCCCAGGCATTCGTTTTTGAAAAAATAAATTTCGAAAAATATGAAAATAAGAACGTGTTTCTTTTTAATCAACCTCTGTATTCGGGATTTTTAAAAAACTATACTTTTCCTTGAAAATTCAATTTAGATCTTTTCGAATTTCAATCACTGATTCCGAATCCACAACGTTTTCTCTTCGATATCAAATTCTAATTCATTAGGCAAAATTATCAACTCGAAGATAGGCTACAATGCCCCTCCTCTCCAAAAAACCCAAGATGGAACCCTACGTGTTCGCTAAATGCATTCTTATTTCAATTACAGGTAATGTAATTATCAATGTAGAATGCAAAGCTTGGGCAAAGAATATACGCCACAAATCCACTAGTCAAGTCAGAGATGGATCAGTACACTTCGAACTGCAAATAGACGACAGAGGAGTACGACCCCTTTTTTAATACTACCAGTTAATTTTTTTCATTTGTAACTATTTTTTCGCGCAAAGTATCGGGTATTTTGATACCTATCATTTCATCATGTTTGAAAATATATCCAACATTCCAGTACCTACCTATTTATCTCTTACACATACCTACCCAATTACATATTCATACTATAATCGTTGGTCATATCATAATATCTCGTTATTATTATCGCCATCATAGAACGTATTCGTCCAACAAAATCACGTCAATTATACACTCTCTCTACCTACTTGGACTGCTTATTGCAAAAAAAAAAAGAAAAAAAAAAGAAGTGTGATTCTTGTCGTGATACGTTTATATCGATGGCTATAAAAATAATACCAATCCAACATCATTGTTTGTTGTACATACTACATAAAATGAAAGCTTATGTGTTACGCTTTTTTTAGCTTGTTTGTTTCGAACTAATTATGATTTCTTCTCGAGTACCTACCCTTTTTTTTCTTCATTGTTTTGTCTCGTTAATGTGTAATTTCCATTACACGTAAAACACGTTGAACGTTTGTGAAATTGGTTTTTCATTAATTTTACCCTTATACCTATTTAGTTGTTGCGAAAAATTGCAGAAAAAAAAAAAAAAAAAAAAAAACTAAAAACAGTTTGTAAGTTGTGATCTATTGTAGATATGTGTTTGTTTTTTTGGCTCCCGCAGTCAGTAGATTTAGGATACTGTTTTTTTTCATGTTTTAGATTTACGACATTTTTTTTATATTTTAGATATTTTTATCGCGATTTTTCATATTGTGTAAATTGCGTGTGTTTTCATCATTAGAATTTTTTTTTTTTTTTTTTTTTTAGTTTCTCATTTTGTAAGTTTTAATCGCATTATTTTTAACTTTTATTATTCGCAAATGTATAATACATTTTGTTTTTGTTTTCTTACAGTCACTAATGTTTTTAGAGTTTTGGTTTTTTGTTTTTTTTTTTCATCATTAACGCAGTTTTTATTCATCGAGTTATGTTTTCATAGCTACATACACTTACTTATATACCTACTTTTGCAAATGATGCAGGGCAATTTGACTTTGACTACTGGCAAAAATACTACAATGGCGGGAAATACTCAAGGTCGTAATGCAAATCAAAAATACGATATGCAAGAAGGTATTTCGATATTTTAATCAATTTGATTAGGGTTTTTCATGTTTTTTAATTTTATTATTAACAGCGCGAATTTCCATCTGAGCTGAGCTTCCAAAAGAATATGAAGTACTACGTACGCGTTAAACGCCAATATCGGGAGAGTATCGATTAATGGTTTTTCAACATCGGATTTTAAAGTGCATAGACTTTTAAAAGTAGTACTCGCTTTCAGATTACCTATCTACCTTATTTTTTCAATTATAGAAAACCGAACTTTCGTCTATAAATATACGACGGACGTGCCTATGATAAGAAAAATCGTTCCTAAAATTAGCGTAACTATTGATAAGGGCAAATTGGTAAGTTCGTGGCGTGCTTTTTTTCCAGCTGGAAAGATGAAAGTTGGTATTTGAAGAATAAACGTTCGATTTGTTGAATTTATTTGAATATTTGGGTTGGAAATTTGAATTTTATTCTTATTGAGAGCTAATAGCTAATTGTTCTCAATAATAATCTAAGAATAATTATTATTAAAAAAAAAAAAAAAAAAGTTCTATTTTAAAGTTTTTGCAGATTAAAACAACCTTAACGATCTCGTCAATCATTTCCTACCAAAAATTGCACGAAAAAGAATCACATCATCGTTGATTTTTGAACCAAAAATGCACAAATTGAACTCAGGGAAATCACCAAAACAAAAAATAAACATTCAAAAATCTAAATGTCATTTTGTACCTATACTCAAATACCAACATTCAGCATCATTCTGACTGGAAAATCACCACTTAATACTCGATATAATATTTCTCCATCTAATTTGCCCGCATTGATCGTTACCAGGTTTAATTTTATTGACTTTTTCATGTTGTATTGTGATTTGTAAAATCTATAAAGATAAACGTACTGCATTTATTTTTACTACGGAGGAATTTTGATATAATTCGTCTACTTGTAGAACACCGCTGAGCTTGTTTTTGAAAAGAAAAAACTGCCCAAGTCGAGTCGATCATTTTAATAATGCGACGACTCAGTCAATTGATGATTTTGTAACAATTGCTGAAAAATAATGTAAGGCCGATGGCGATTTGAATTCGACAAAATATGATTTGCTCGAATTCAAAAATTTCACCACTTTATAAGCCAAAATAACAATTGACAATTTTTAGAATCGCTTTTTTGATTTTTTTTTCATTTTGTAGCTGAGTATAATTTATTCACCTACGCAATGTAAAATTTGTAAGTAAATTTTATCAAATTTATGAATAAATTTAGAAATTAACATAACGTAGCTTTATATAGGTATTACCTCCTATACTTAATAATTTACCTGTGTAATTCGGCGAATTTATTTGGATGAGTTTCGAACAATAAATCTTATACGCATAAGGATGGCTTTTCGTTTTAAAACAAAAATTGTACTTATACATACCACAAAAACATTGTGAACCTAGTCAAATGTACGAGCTTTTTGTGATAAAAATAAACAAAGTGCAAACCTGTAGTTGAATTTTTTTATTATTTATTTTTATTGATCTTGTTGAATGAAATTTTAATACAGATTCGATCCTGATAAAAGCTGCAATTTTAAGGAATTGGATTTTTTTTTTTTAAATTCTAGCTACCAGCACGACACAAACCTATATTGATTCGGAACTTAAAACAATATCATTCTTGAACTTTTAATGATACAAAAAGTTGGTTTTCATTGCTTTGGTATTTTCAGTTTTTTCTTCATTTTTTTCACGACATAATTTTTATTTTTCAAAAAAAAAAAACAATTTTGGGATTAATTAGAAATTATTGTTTCCGAATTATTGTCGGTGAAAAATAGGATAGTTTTTGGTATTTCAGCAGAACAATACTCGATTGAGCCAGACTTGGAAACGATTCGAATCATGCAGGGCATTTTTTAACATATAAGTGCATGGGCAAATGCCCACCCAGTGACTTAGCTTTGCCCACCCAGTAAATTCGATTTGCCCAAGAAAATGTTTAATTTGCACTCAAAATCACCAATCTATTCTCTAAATTATTATTTTTTTCAAAAGCTTTTGCCCTCGCTTCGCTCGGGCTAACTTGATTTTCTATTTCTCAAATTATTCATAACTGTGCTTGGAAAGCATTTTTTTTAAATGTCTGCAGTGGAGACTATTTACTTAAAAATTATTGTTGTTTTACTTCTAAAAACTATAAATTTTGAAAAACTTTTGCCCTCGCTTCGCTCGGGCCAATTCGATTTACTTCTTTGCAATTAGAATTTCAAGACACCATTAAGTACCTAGTAATGAAATTTAGAAAAAGTTGAAATTTGAAAAATCGAATTCTTACATTAAAAATTATGTTCTTCTACTCATTGAACAACGAATTTGCCGAAGCTTCTGCCCTTGCTTCGCTTGGGCCAATTTGGTTCTCTTCTACACAATTAGAATTTCAAAAAATCTATAGTTGAATTTGAAAAATGTTGACATTAGACAAACCGAATTCTTTCATCAAAATTGACGCTGTTCTGCTTTTAAAATAGCAAATTTTCCAAAACAAATTTGTAATGCGAAAAGCAGAAAAATTCTAGAAATACTCATAATACTCAAAGCATATGGAAAACGCAAATTTTTCATTTTTATCTGAACAGAACAACTCGATATTAGAGGTGATTTTCTGAAAACCTTTCATGATGTGTAATGATTTTATAAAAACAGTGGTAAAATTCCTGCTTGAATAGAGCGAGAGCGAACACTTTTTGAAAAATTAGATCCCAAAAATGATAAAAAGGCCATTTTTGGATGTTTCATTTCAAATTTTTACTCGTGAGTGGGGGCAATGGCCCCCTTCACCCCTCCCTCTGGCTATGCCACTGTCTCCTTGCCCACCCAGTGAACATTTCTTAAAAAATGGCCTGAATCATGGTCTGATTGGAGTCCCGAATCACGATTCGAATCAAAACTTTTAGATTTTGATCTTTGGTAAGTATACTTACTTATACCTATATTATTTGATTTTTCATCGAAAATTATTCTCGCTGAAAGACGAGAATTTCTCGTTACAATTTTTTTTCAGTGGCTATTTTTTTGAAATTTTGAAATATTTTAACGTCCATTTTCTGTAAGTTTTGAAGGTAAATATTTCAAAACGATGAGAAAAATAGGAATTTTCAATATTTTCGAATAAATTTTTTATACTTTCTTAAAAATTTAAAGTCCATGTCCTATATTTTCCATTTTCAAATTGAACTTTTGAAACAGTTGAGAATCAATTCCAAAATATTTTGAGCTGAATATAACAAAAATTTGTTTTAGTGCCTATATTTTGGAAAATTTTGACGGTCATTTTTCAATAAATAAATTTAATGAAATTTTTATTGAATTGAAAATTGTTGAGCATCAAAAACTTTTAAAATTTTAGAGTAAGAAAAAATTGATCAGAACAAAATTTATTTATTTTTTAACGTAGTATTCATTTCCGCATTCATTTATTGAATCACGAATTTTGAAATTAAAATAATTTGTGGCCCCTTCAATTTTCAAGATAGGCAACTTGTTTATCTCACGTTTTTTCCTAAATATGAAGTTTGTATCACCATTCACCCGACGGCTAGGTACAGGGTGCCCAGAAATATCGAGCACCCCTAAAAAAGTTTTCCACTAAAATACTTTGGTTGGTCACAGTGAATGATAATAATGATTGCACGTGATTGGTTGTTGGACTGGAGAGATAACATTCCACCAATCATATGCATCTATTTCACGTTGCCAACCTATATTTTTAATGAAAAACTTTCTCAGGGGTGCTCGATATTTCTGGGCACCCTGAATAGGTTTAGGTAGGTAAGGTAAGTACCTATCAATAGAAATTTCACTACGGGAAATCTTCTTCCTTCATACTCTCTTGACACGAACATTTATGATTTCAAAAATTGCCTCAAAATGCTAATTTCGGATCATCCGTCTACATTATTTTTCACTGTAGAAAGATAGTAAAAATATCAAATTAGAGCTTTCGTTGAGGAGAAGGACATATGTACATTAGAAATTCAGAATCATACGTAGTTAATTTTCTATTACTTTCTTATGGGAAACTCTTCGTTCCACTTGACCCACCTGTCTGTTCCCTATTTGAACACATCATCCGGTCAAGTGGAACGAAAAAAGTTGGTTCAGAAAAAAATTCTGGATCCCAAGTTTTTAGACCAAATTTGAAAAATGAAGAGTCATTTTGTAGCCAAGGATGGGACTACACAACAAAATATTTATGGGGCAGGGCTGTTGGACACAAAACGTAAACGTATCGTTTCGTTCCGGTTGAGCTCTTTGAACCAAACTGTTTCATTAGGTATCCCGTTTCATTTCGTTCCATAGAAGTGGTATCGTTTCGTTTCATGCCGTTTCGTGTCGTTTCGTTTCGTTTCCTTCCAGCCAAAAAAGTGAGAAAAGCGGACATTTTTTAATAATAAATGCAGAAGAGAACCCCTCTAGAGGCTCTAACTTGGATGAAATTTGAGTGAATTTGGTAACATTTGGTCAAAATTTACAAAAAAACTTGCAATAAAAATCCAAAAATTGAAGAAACAGAAATGATTCGTTTCGTGTAATTTTTTTTGATTCGTTTCGTTTCGTGTCTCGTTTCGTGTCCCGTTTCGTGTCCACAGGAAAAAATTGCCGTTTTGTTCTGTGTCTTTCGTTTCGTTTCCTTTCGTATTAACAGCCCTGTTACGGGGTCTCAAATTTTAAACAGGTAGTCGCAATTTTAGGGCCTAGTAAAAAATGTCCCACTTGACCTGGTTTCACTCCTAGTATTGTAAGGTGGCATTATGGCCTCACGGTCCTCTCAGTGCATCTTGTAATGATTCATAAGTTGGTGAAGATCCTATAGGACTTGGTCAATTCCATCCTTTACCAGTCTTGACAACTTAGGGATCATTTGATTTATTAAGGTAAGATGTAGGTAGGTACTTGCGAATTCGAAGTATTATCGAATCCCAGTAGGGGGTCCGCGCTAATTTTATATATGGGTGGAGAGCTCGCATTTACATCATAGCAATACTATTGGTTATTATGTTTCCCCATCGTTTGGTAAAAGTAGCACGAGCCTATCAGCTTTCGAGATCGATTCAAGAACTTTTAGGTGCTTTAGGTATAACTTTAGCTAGGTTCGATCTCAAAATCACTTCTTGTTCATCTATCGTGATAGATACGTGAGTTTAGTACAGACCAGTACTTAGGTGATCTATGAATTGGAGGACTTGAGCACTTGGTCCATTTTCCTTCGACTTAATCGATTGAAAACTTATTTTCTACCCTGTTTGCCCTTATTAGGGATTGGTGAATTTGTATCTTCATTGGTGAATTTGAATGTGATTAGGTGGTCGAGCAAGTGTCTCTGTTCTAATTACATTATCTGGTGAATTTGTATATTGGCGAAAAGTATATATTTGAGAAAACCTTATTATTAAGAGAATGTAATTTAATACATCAATTACATTGGAGAAACTAACGAATGTGTTATTATTTCACGAGAGTGAGCAATGGATACATTGGTTAGTCTCTATGTTGACATATCCGACACTATAGTAGTAGCCGCAGAGCTAGCAAGGGGTAAGTGCAAATAGTTCCTTCTTGATATTACAAAGAGCCTTATAAGGCTACGTGGTAATATTTCACCTGCTAAGGAATATTTCTCATCCTCTATCCTATTACCATACGTGCTTGTATACAGTCTAACAGTATTAAAAAGTTCAATGAAAATGCTGCTCTTTTTATTTGTTTAAAACGATGGCAAAATTTTTCCAATATGCATCATTTGCAATATCATAAAATACATTATTTCAAAAATGCAAAAATATTCTTTTTTTAGGTTTCTGCTTTTGTTAAAACAGCGCTGATTAAATTTTTTCAATTTGTTTCCCTCTTAAAACTATAGCACGAAAAATGGTTTTTCTCGTCAATTTGTTGACAAATGTCGAGGGGGGGGGGGATTTTTTCAAATGTTCGTCTACAGGGTTGCGTCCCCCCGCCTTTAATTATAAAATACATAGGTGTCGTAAGAAATGATCTCCGATGGTTTCTTACGACACATATTAGATAGAAAATGTAATTTTATTACCATTTTTATAATTAACATCATTTTGGCTAATTAACTACTGTTTGATGTGTTTTGATTTCCTACCGTATCTACTACAGTTTCTCTCTTAATTAAAAAAAATGTACATCAGGTATAAAACTTTCATTCAGGAAATGCTGTTACATTTGTGGAAATTATTTCTATGATGTAATGTAGGTATCTGTAAACCGTTGAAGTAGGTATCAAACAGATACCTAGACCTACTACATATTGTACTTACTAATACACCGTTTGTAGTACATGGTACTTAATATTTGATGCTCATCGTAAAGGAATCTTTGTCGCAAGTAGGTACCATTATGAGGGCTCATTTTGCGAACTACCAAATGCCATAAACGCTTTATACCTATCGAGTGGATCGTTATTTTCGGATGTTTTTTCAGATGGTTTCCTTACTGGTTTCGTGGTTATATGGCAGTTTAATACGAAGTGCAGTTCTTTCCAAAAAGCAGTCCTGAGAGGAATCTGTAAAGTGTAGTAAGTTGTAAGTATACGTCTTATTTATTTAAATTGAGGTAAGTATGATTGTATATGTAATTTCGGTAATCGAGATTACGTATTAACGCGATGGCTTTAGTACCTTCTCTGTGACAGCTACTTTACGTATGTTCCATAAAAATTCTAATACGGATAAAATTAACGAAAATGCCATTCCAATCATAAGTACTACGAAAACTCCTCCAACTTGAGCTACAGCCAGAGCGTTGTCTTCCAAATCGTTTTTCTTCTTTCGCTATTGTGGCACAAATTTTATATGTGATAAGGTAAAGGTACTTAGGTAAATGATAATGAATAACCTTAAAAGTAGGTAGTTCTTAGGATAATGTATAAAACGCGAAATATCAAAATAACCGATGCCTTATTACTCATACTCACATTACATTTTTTAGATTCATCCGTTACTATCCAGTATTTCTCCTTTAAGTCTCGTACTTTACCTTCTTCTTGTAGTTTCAATAATGCTGTCGTTATCGATGTTCTGAACGGAGAATCTGCAAATCAAGCAAAATGCCCATGGTAGGTATAGTATAAATAAAGATTGCGTACCTATCTATGCAAATGAAACGAATAACGATTGTAAATTTGCAACGTTTCAAATTTCATCTAATCAACTTTATATCAATGCTGCGAGCATTCTTACTTAAAGGCATTGCAATTCCGTACGCTTTGTTATCTAATAATCCACCGACTTGAGTTAGCCTACAGTTTCTTTCAACGTTGTATTCGATGGTCGACGATTCCATAAAAAATGCGAATCGTTTTTCTCGTAAAACACGATTCATACCTTCATCGTTATTTACAGTAAACACTGGTGGTTTCGCCGACTCCATGGTAGCCCAAATTTTTTGAAACATATTGTCGTTAGATTTCTGAAATAGAACCAAATAGGTAATTTAATTGTCACGAATGAAAATAATTCGAACGATTGATACTATACTTAGTAGGTACCTACTTCGAAGAACGTTCTCGTTGAGCCAGCTCGGTTACATCCGTATTTGATTACCGACTGCGCAGCTAACTGATCAACGTCTTTGATTTCAGTATCCATTTTATTGGTTGTGAGAAAAGCGGCTAAATTGGCGGTATACGTGGAAACCATGATAAGTGTGAAAAACCACCACATGGATGCGACGATTCGCGAAGATGTGGCCCTTGAAACAGAGTAAAAAATGAGCGACCACCTTATTGGTTGAGGAATTAATGCGAGTACGAGTAGGTATACTCGTGAGATGTTTACTTGGGTAAAATATCGCAGCCTTGCTGTAAAACTGAACCTAAAGAGAACCATAAAGAGTTGACTAGTGATAACGCATTCTCCAATTCTTCTACGTTGGAATCGCACGGATGAGGACTCTCCCAATCGTAAGGAGAAAGCCTACGAATGTAAACGCAGTGTTCTACGATTAGTAGAGTATTTTAAAATTTTTAAATCTAGGTACAACGAGTAATGCACGTTTATGATGAATCGCACCTCGATACGAAGAATAATGTAATGGACAGAGCGAGTAAGGAAGTAGCTACGCATAGCCAAACTTCAAATCTGAGCGGTTTTAAAAATGAAAACATTTCCGTTTCTTCTTCTTTGCCTATTTTGTATAAAATACTAATACCTAAGCATGGGAAAAGAAAACGTTAGGTGGATGATTGTACATATTTTCACCATCGAAATTAATTATGAATAAGTAGGTATATATATGGGATATGTAAGGCGTTTACCCAGATTCATAAATGGTTTGGTAAAATCGACTACTTTTCTTCTCTCGTGAGTTATTGTTAAATCGCAGATTCCTAAATCTGCTCGCTGTAATATTTAATAAAAAAACATGGTAAAAAAGAAAACAAAATTCAAAATTTAGAATGAGTACACACGATCAAGCGGTAGACATTTTCAAGCTGGCGAGTAGGTAGTTCGGTGACACAACAATTAGATAGGATGGTACTTGTGGAATCATTATAATTATGTAAGTAGGTACTAGGTATGAATTTACTCTGTCTTGAACTTCTTTTATTATTCCGTCCCATTTGCCGGTGCTAGCATCGTAGTTACCGCGAGAACCAGTCACCACGATTCTATATTTGAATTTTCTCTCTCTAGCTATAAGGTCGATGAGCTCCTTCGCAAATCCCGTATAACAATTTCCATCATCCATAATCAGTTCACCTATCGGTTCTGAGGAATTGGTGCAGTTCATCAAGTACGGTATACCCTGCAGAATGTGTAGATATTGAATTGTCATTGTCTTTTTCTATCTTCTCAAATAGGTACTTACTCGTTATACTTATTTGAAATCTAAAACTCTGAGTAATTATCTAGGTACTTAGCTATAGGTAAGTACATATAAAGTTACATATTGTATTCGTTTTCAACACTCACAATCATCGAAGCAACTGTAAACGTTTTGTTAGCAGCAAGTTCCCTATTCTCTTGTTCAATTTCTGTTAAATTCCTAGAATAAGTGATTCTGTTTTCCGGATTCCAGTTTCCCAACCTGAAGCGTGTTCAAGTTAGCATTTATAATATACGTGGTGGCAGCTGCAGATTGCAAAAGGTAGTGCGGCTGTATCGCTTTTTTGTATATAGGGTGATGAGTCTTCCAATGGCAAATTAAAAAAATATGATAATGGAAGAAATCAGAGAAATTTTTGAAATTTTTTATGAAATTTTTTGAGGGTGCGTAAGTTATTACAAGTTTGCACCACCTTTTTGGCATGTTGAAGCCGCCACCGAGTATATGAATATTATGAAAAATTCTCTCGCCATTTTCATTGATTTTAACGTGATCCGTGACCATTTTGATTTCAGTCTGTGAAAAGAACATTTTACCAACGAATTATTTTAGATAGATCGAAGCATCGTCATCTTTGTAATATTACATAGGCACAAGCGGGTTTATTCATTAAATTAGATAGGTACATTATTTTTTAATTTCTTGTTTATATTTCAGGCTTGTTAACCACCAAAAAAAAATTAACCTTGACTAAGACACTTTTTTCTGGAAATATCACTAACCGTAATAACCATAACTGAAAAATATGATATCCATCCATATAATGTTGAAACATCTTTCTGACACTATAGTAAAAATGACTTACTAAGCCTCTATAATAAAATCTGGTCTTCAGGTTTTTTTCCTCAAACATGGAAAACTGCAACTGTCATTCCCATACTTAAACCTGAGAAAAACGCTCACCTTCCCTCCAGTTACAGGCCTATTTCCTTAACTTCTGTCCCAAGTAAAATTCTAGAAAAAATGGTTATGAAACGTCTTGTATACTTATCGACTCTACAAATTCCCTCAGTTCTTTTCAAAGTAGCTTTCAGAAAGAAAAAATCTACTCTGGGCCATCTTTTTAGTCTTACACAAGAAATCAATACTGCCTTTCAAAATAAAGAATTTGTACTTTCAGTCTTCTTTGATCTTGAAAAAGCTTTTGACTTTGACAAAGCATGAAGATACAAACTACTTCAAAAAATACATTCTATTGGAATTTGAGGGCATTTAGCTTACTTACTTCATTCAAAACTTTTTATCAAATCATACCTTTAGAGTCAGAATTAAAAATCTGTAATACTAACTACTAATATGCGTACTCAGAACTTTTTGAGTTTTTGATATTGAAAATTGAGTCCCCTAAGGCTCTATGTGCTTAGCAGTTAGCACCCATCCTATTTATATGCCTAATTGATGATATCAGAAGGTATTATTCCCAACCTCTTTCCTTAAGAATTTTTGCAGATGATATAAACATTTGAATATGCTCACATAACATCAAACTAGCCTCAAAAGTAATCCAAAACACTCTCAATTGTATTGAAAAATGAGTTGAATAAATATGGACCAACATTTTCTGAATCTAAAACTCACTGTATACTTTTTACTAAAAGAAATAAAATTTACCTAGAACCTATTCTTGAATTCAAAAGACATCCTTTAGTTTTTAAACCAACTACTGTACCAAATTCCTCTGACTTACTTTTGTTAAAAAACTTGCTTGGACTCCTCATTTTCTCAACATAAAACCTGAACTTAACAATAAATGTCTAAAGGTACTAAAAATTGTTATCTAAGAATCCAAAGTAGGTACCTATGTATAACCCATCACGCCAACTATTAATACTCCACTTGTAGGTACAAAGCTCTGATACGTAGTAAAATTAAGTATGTAAGCCCATGCCTTATAAACAAACCTCTCAAATAAAACTACCAACATTCTTAAAACTGTTCAAAATTCCTCCTTGCGCATTTGCATATGTGCTCTCTAGTCTCTATTCTTCTCCAAATAATAGCATCTATTGTGAAGCTGCAGAGCTTCCTCCTGATTCTAGGAAAATTCTCATGACCAACAAATTCATAACAACTGTTGCAAGATAATCCATCTCACCCTCTTCAAAAATCACTCAATGTCTACAACTCTCAGCATTTCCTCCTCCTCCATGGGTACTTCAGGCCCAATCCCAGAATTTATCAAAAAAATGAATAACCTACAAATTGACCTAGAAAACCTTATCCATAAATCAATATCTTATCCCCCTTGGTTTCTCAAACCTATACAGATGGAACTCTATTTAAGAAACTACCTACTCAAAACATGATCACTCTCCAATTCCCCATTATTATAATCAAGAGTAACTCATCACATAGAACTGTTACCTATCAAACTATACAAAATCTTATGCTTCACAGATGATTCAAAAATTTCCAACATACATACTGGTTATGCTTTGACAAAATTCTCAATTTCAAAATTCACAACTGTGCAGCCTCAATTTTTACTGCAGAACTCACTGTCATAAAACATTGCCTAATAGATATATTTTCCATTCAATTAGAAAATAAAAAATTCCTAATCCAAAGCGACTCTGGGGGGAAATCTGCCCATGCATTGAAAAAGACACCAAAACCAGTTGGTTTATTGACGTATTCTGAATGGTACTCATGAAAAAGAGCTGTTCAGAAGGCTGATTGATGCATCAAAAAGAAATCTGCTAAAAAATATGCCACGAGAATATTTTGTAGCGTATATTTTTCCTGTGTAAGTCCACAGTGCATTCAAATTAAATGGTGTGTTTCTTTGCGCCAGAAGAAACCTACTACAAAATACGCCACTAACCTGTTTTTGGCGTATTCTTTAGCGTATTTGCTAAAACATTTGTGTAAATGCAGTCGTTGTCGTGGTTCCTTGTCCTTTACAGGACATTGGAAATTGCATTTTGTGGTACACTAACAGGGTGAGGCGAATGCCTATTGCCACTGCGATTATTCTGGGGAATCGACGTTGTTTTGAGCTTTCACTAGTAGTTTCCTGTTGCTTTCTACGCTATCTACAAAGTAGCTCATACATCACTAGCCGGGTTCTTACAACCTTGAGTTCTATAATCACCGCTACCTGTAGTTGATCAACCAGTTACAGCTTTTTGATATTGGCAACAGATTGCGTGCATCCTGTTGCCTCTGCTGTTCTGGTGCTCGGAGCTTAATGTGTAATACATGTTAAATGCACTACAATGTGTACATTACACATTAATGCCTGTGTCTCTAGCGGGATTTGAACCCACGACCTCTTGTTCAGAAAGCTGTGGCTCAACCCACTAAGCCACCAAGCTTCTGTAAATGCAGTATTTGAGGCGAATGTTTTTTAGCATAGTATAGAAATATTTGCATTCATTCAATCACATGCCGTGGTGGTTAGGTAAGTAGAAGAGTCGCTCTCCAACTCAGGGTCCTGGGTTTGATCCCTGGCAGAGCCAAAAAAATTTTCATGAATATTGGACAGTGGCAGAATTTATTGTTTAAAAAAATACACGCGCACATTAATGAGCAGAAAAGTATTGGCAGAAAGTGTTGCAATTCCTGCCGTGTTTTTTGTCGCATACATATCATTGGCAGATTTTCACCCAATGGGGTAAGTTCACTGCTATCCATTCAAAACATTTTTCCTGATCATCCCATAGTCCAAGACATCCATAAGTCCCTTTTCAGTTTTCAACCTTCAAAATTATGATTACTCTATTAGCTTCATGTATGTTCCCAGCCACATAGGTATCACTGGAAACGAAACTGTTGATAGATTAGCAAAAACAGCCGCTGTCCCCTCCTCTCTTACCTCTCTCACTCCTGATGATATTAAATCTATAATCACTCACAACACATTTACCAACTGGCAGAACTTTTGGTTACAACAACTTCAAACAAACTTTTCCAACATAAAAAAACAACCCTCACCTGGAAAAATCTAGGCCATCTGAACAGAAAAGAATAAATCCTCATTACTAGACTAAGAAGAATCTGTCAGTAAAAAGTCACCAGACCCTCAAAAAGAATTTCAAGTAACATGAGGACATTCTGTGGACTACTTCACCAACATTTTGCCGTAAGAATTAAGTAGGTAGGTATATAAATAAAACATTAAATAAATTTTTTTTTCTAGGTAAATAAAAATTCAAATTATATCAAACTCACAGTCTTGATAAAATTTATCAACGAGGCCCCCTCGTCGAAAACAGGCTCTTTTGATTTACAACTCAGTGGTATTTGCTTCAACGTATCACCCTCTGATATCTCGTCCTCCAAGAACATATCCAGTGCTTTTGCGAACAGGTAAACTGCATCGTACATGAGAAATGCTTGGGACTGAAAAACCATAGGAAAACGTAAACAGACTACGATTTGCTTTCAAACTGCAGTACCTAGACCTAGGTACCCACCTTCTCAATCATAAGCCAATTCCCTATTGTGTAAAAATAAATTCCTTTTCGGATACGTTACCTTGAGAACGCGCACATTATCGTGAACAAATCGAGAAAATAAGTCGTAATCGGAGCTAAATTCATCGTCAGTATAAGTGACTGGATTAATAATGCTAAAAGTTGTCAAATTGGTCCCTGTAGCCTGAAATTCTTTCAGGTCTTCTAAATGAACGTCCTGAAATAAAGCTTTTTAATACTTGATTCTTTCGTTTCAGGTTACAAAAGGTAGGTAACGCTATGTTGATTTACCAACGAAACGATTACGTAACCAAAATAAGCGCCCATCAATTCGAGTTTTTGAGCTTCTTTCAAAAATGGTTTGACGTTCTCCTTCGCACAACGTATCACAAATCTCGTTTCAGAACGTATATGGATTTCTTTCAGTATAGGTCTGTCGAAAAGAAAAATATGAAACTAACATTGGTGAAAAAATGAACGAAATAAGTGAGAAAAAAATCTTCGTATCTACCTATAGGTATGATTCATTCTTACGAGTACTAACCCATAATCTCCAGTTTTAGGAAGTTGCTTCAACACTATCGGACGGTAATTTTCCTCTCTATTCAATTTTTCGTGCTCGATCAGCAAGTCTTGAAACATGGCCAAATCTTGATCGTCTTCGTACAGCAACGTGAACGCCGACCAATCCATGTCGTGAATTATTTCTTGAATACCCTGCGATAATTTTCAATTTGCTGAATTCGCATCATTTCTACGAGTACCTATAGGTAGGTACTACTCGTAGTTTTGATCGATATCGAGGTTCTGCTGCTGTTTTACCTTGGTCATATCTCGCATTAAAGGGAACATATTCACCGAGTAGCTGTTCTTGTTCATGAAAGGCTCGTGCGTTGAAAATAAGTACGGAATTTGATAAAAGTCTGTGACGGATTGAGTGATCGGTATACCTTCGGCGGAATTTGGCCCTATTACCGCCGAAATACCATCTCCCATCGTGGCACATACTGAAAAACAAAGAAACGACGAAAAATAACGTATCATTTTTACGTACTTATAGTCATGGTCTCTGCACAGTGTGAGCAGAATAGAATCAAATGTGTAAAAACTACTTACTGGTATTCTTGATTACAAACGCATTTTGAGAGTCGATAATTTTCGTAATATTTCTCAGTTTAGTCTTCCTCAAAAGAGAAGCGTCCTTGTTTATGTCATTGATGGCCGCTTCGAATGCTGTAATTTCGTCGGTTTCGTCAAATCCAAAAATACCGACTGTAAATTTTCGTAGAATTTTAATTACCTAATTAATTGTGAGAAGGTGTCTAAAAATTAATTTGACGGAGGCGATTTCGGAAAAATAGTTTGTTATTGGTCGAGTGGGTCACTAACAAGCACCAATTGCGAGCATACGAGCTAAAATTACTTTTATCAGGTTCTATGGTTTTTTTTATTTTTTGGAAAACTAGAATTTCCAAAATTCTGCTGGAGCCTCCAAAACGGTTCGAAACCACGGCCAGTCGACTCAAACACGTTGCGATTAGGGTACATTGTAAATTTCAGCTTTCCATTCTTCATTTATATAAGTAGGTAGCTGTAATACTTACTAACCTACATTGATATCTTGCGGAGAGTCCGGAAAATGTTTCGTTAGCCTGTTGCCATCACAGAATAAAACTCCCAACAAGCTTATCACAATAAAAACAAAGACTTTCATCGCGAGGCACGAGACGAGTAATAGCTGCAGCAGTTCGCATTACTACTAATGTAGCTGGTGCACTGTTAATTTTGCTCAGGTCTCTAATTTAAAATTATTTTTGAAATATTGCCAAATCAACGGCATCGTTAACGCAACAAAAAACGAAATAACTGTCTCATTTTGATCATTCGTAAGACTCTTTCAAAACTGCTACCGTGAATCATCTCGTAGCTCGCAAATTCTACTTATTCCTGCGGTTTTGGGACATTTTTTTGCATTTTCAAGTAGGGAGAATGTTCCACGAGAAGTGTCAAATAGGTATTTACTTGATCATGATAATACATAAATTATTGTGGCAACAGCAAGCAACCCAAACTACTTCAGTGTAAATTAGGTAGCCTAGTCTGAGAGTTGAAGGGGCAACGTAATGGGCTATTCTAGACTAACAAATGATATTATAATTGTAAGCTGCCTATGTTGCAAATAATAATGAGTTATACTCGTATACTCCACAATTCTAAGATTTTACGAATTTTGAATAATTGTTCCTGAAAAATTGAAACAGAGTTTGGATAAATCTATTCAAATGATGCATCTACTTAATCTACAATATTTTCGATTTTTTATTCAGCGAATACAAATAGATATTTTTTGCCAAACGTAATTATTATTATTGTATTTTTGACTTCATTTTAATATGTTTTAATGTGTTAAAGTGAAGTTCGTTGGAAGTGAAGATTGATTAGGTACCGAAATGTCTGCCGATTTGGAAAATAAGAATCTTGGTTTTTTGGAATTTCATGGTTTAAAGAAGATAGTTGAAAGATTATGTGCCGGAAGCTGACCAGAGAAGATCAAAATGGAAGAAGAATATCTCGCCATTAGCCATCTTAAAATTTACAGGCTTCTTTAAATTAATGAAAACATTTTAGTACGAATCACAATTCACAATATGGTCATAACCAGCTAAATCAAGTTTAAAATCTATTTATACTATTGAATAAGTTATTTTCACATGTAGCGTGTGATTTGAAGACAATACAGTACCAAATGTGCTAATCGGTGACGTTTCATCTTTCATATCAAACACTAGAATACTCAGAACATCTTGCTTTAATATTGTTGCAAAAAAATCATTTTTGTCAAAATAGCTTTTTTGCTTCCAAAAAATATATTTTTGCCAAAATTGCAAACAGAAATCAAATTTTTATTTAAATCACCAAAAAAACTTACTTTTTTGCAAAAATTGTAAAAAAAATATATATTTTTATAAAAACTGTTTAAAAAAGTATATCAGAATTGCCAAAATAGTACTTGGTTGTTATTACAATTTATTGTCGAAAAATCTGTATTATTTTTCCAAAATTGCAGAAAAGACTTTGTACTTAGTCAAAAAAGTCTGTTTTTTGTACCAAAATATCAACAAAAAAAATCAGCTCAGTTTTTATTTATAAACATTACCAAAAAAATCTTACCTTTATTGTCAAAATTTTGAGAAAAAATTCCAGTCTTTGTAGAAATTGCAAGATCCAAATTTTTCTTTTTTTTTTTAAATTGAGAAGAACGCATGTTTTTTAAATCAAAAATCCCCCAACAAAATTGTTTGCCATAATTGCGTAAAGAACATCACAAAGTATAGTTTTTGTGCGCCACAATTGAAAAAAAACACCAGAAAGTACTCATTTTTTGGCTCCTAAAAATTGTGCCTAAATTGGAAAACAATCAAATTCACCTAAAACTCTTATTTTCTTGGCAAAATATTGTATATTTTTTTTTTTTGCAAAAAGAAATTTCTTGGCGAGAAAAAATGAGTACTTTCTGGATATTTCAACCAAAAAAAAACCAGTTTTTTTCAATTAAAAAGTTTTTTTATCAAATTTACCAAAAATCCTTATTTAAGTAATAAAATGAGTACTTTCTAGATATTTTGACAATTTTTCAATTGTGGCATAAAAACCGCACATTCCTCTCAACTTTGAAAATAAATAAATAAAAATAGATCTTACAATAATTTTTACAAAAAAAAGACAGAATTTTTCTCAATATTTTGACAATAAAATTATTTTGGTAATTTTTATAAAAAACTGAGCTGGTTATTTCATTTTATTTTTTTGAAATTTTGGCACAAAAACAGATTGTTTGACAATTTCAATATTGAAATAACAACTTTTCTAGCAATTCGGACGTTTTTCACAGTTATTGAGTAAAATTATATATTCAAGTGCAAACTTTCTTGAGCATTTATTTGCTTCATAATTTGATCCAATGAGCAATCTTGATATCAGATATCTCAATTTGAAGACTAAAAGAGTTAATAAAATTATTAACAGGAAATAAAATTTAAAACGTAGTACACACCTTGAAACCGTTGAGTATGCAATTTATTCAACATTAAAGTCTTAGAAATGGACTATTCGCAGGCTTTAGAAATATGTACCTACTACATCCAAAAAGACAGCGAAATTCAAAACCACCCCAAAAACCGTGCATTACTAACGAACACGAATGAATCTAGCCCAAAAGCGTTTAAAAATTGATAAGTTATTTTGAGAAGAAAAAAAAATTCATTATTATACAGCTAGAGAGGAGTTTATATTTTTTCTGATTCATACTTCGAACATTTTTTGAATTTGAATAATAAATTCAGGCCTCAAGGACAAAACAAAACATTTTGTTACAGGAGAAAGGAGGATTGACAACCGAAAAATAATTGCCGACTGATGTGAAAAAATTTTTTTAAAAAATACAAATCTTGCCATGACTTGAAAAATTTTCGTTTTTCTTGTTCAATTTTTAGAAGCCTCATACATGGAATTTTTCATTTTGTGAAAGAGAATTAGAATGATGTTTTTTTTTTCAATTCCAACTTTTAGAAAGGAAAACAAACATGTCCAAACGAAGTGATGGGCAAAAGCTTTCAAAAATTTGAGTTTCGAGAGGTAAACAAACATTTAGTTTCTACACGAGTTGATTTTTTTATTTAAAAATATTTTTTTGAGTCTGAATAGACAGTTTAATTTCGAAACAGAAAAACCAACAAGCCTGAGTAAAGCGAGGATCAAAGTTTTCGAAAATTTATAATTCAAGAAGTAGGTAATATTACAAAGGTGGTTCAAAAAGTAAGTTTCCCATTCTCGTTTTTCGGGGTTGGTTTGCACTGATCGCGCTGAAATTTCTACCATGGATCAGTGATACTGTGGTTAGTATTTGGTGAAAGTTTCGTTGCAATCGGTTGCGTTTTGCGTGTTTTATAGATGCATAACCATTACGACGACGGATGAACTTCCGTCCAAGATGAAGCTGAGGGGTGTGATCGAGTTTTTTTACCCTTTGAGCAAATCTCCGATCGAATTTTTCCAAAAGGGAACACCATAAATGAAGTTTGATGGCTGGACAATTTGATGAAACTCCAAAAAGCAATTTGAAACAAATAGCATTGCCCAAAAATTAGTGCTCCTTTTGGACAACGTTAAGCCTTATTTCGCCAACAAAATGCAGGGCATAAGGAAAATTTTTAAATGGGAATTTGGTAAACGATTAACCACCCTGGCAACAGCCCCTCTGTTTTATTGTGTGATTTTTCAATTTTTGGTCACTCGAAATTGACTTTGAATGGAAAAAACGAAGAAACCTAACTTGTTGTGAATGAGTAAATATTGCAAGTTGGATGCAAAGTTTGGGAACGCGCAATTTATGATCTCGTGCCACGGTGGAACAAGTGTGTTGATCGATTAGGTGAGTATGTAGAAAACTAGATTAGAGTCTCCTCTTTCCAATGATATGTTTACTTTTTTGTTTTTATGAAATATAATATTTTTTACAAAAATGGGAAACTTACTTTTTGAACCACCTTTGTATTAATAATAAGTATTTTTTTTACAAGAAGTCAATTTCTCCACATTTTTGTCATTTTTGAAAGGTAAGCTTAAGCAATGTACCTACACATAGAACAATTTCAGAAAGAGTAGGCACATTATTTTATAAAATCGTTGTTTCAGCACAAAAATGAAAATTTTGTACACCATTCGACGGAGAATTTCATTCTCTTTGAGAACAGTCCTCATCAAAATTTACGTTAATTCATTTATTCAAAATTAAATAAACACTTACACCTTTTTTTTTTAAATTCGGAAATGAAAACTCTGAAAAAAAACAACGAGAAATAGTGCTATGACGTCATCAATAAGGTGCCCCGATTCCGAGCTAACCTGAATACAAAATTGTATTGTATGGTACTGATGGTAGACATTAAAAGTCATTCATCAAATTTGTTCATTGCACGCTCCTTCGATATAAATATTTTACGATTTATGAAATGCACCTGCAGCTACCATTTTATTGCCTTAGATGGGAAATTATTCGACTCAAAAACAATTTTTTCCAATGATTCGAGCACAATGTCATCAATTGCATCGCTTCGATGAATTATTACCTACATCGACAAATGTCAAGTTTTGAAACAAAATACGCACTTACAAGTGAAAATACAGAAAATTTACCATCACTGCACATACAATCTTATCATTGGTTTAAAATTCTCACTCCCACTTACGTTAGTAGGTACTTTCGACCCAACCTAGCCGGCGAAATATCGTACATAAAGTAGGACAAGAGCTTATATATCGAGTACCAACACATTGGAAATGAAAGAAGCAAAAGTAACCAGTTTAATGCTCGTTAATCCGGCTGTCAATGGAAGGATGGAAATCCGTGCTCCCCTCCAAGGAACGCGGGGATTTTGATTTTCGTTTATTTTACTGATTTTTTAAATCAATTTTTATCACTAGTATCATTGCTTCATACCTTGGAACCGCGTTCCCTCTATTTTTTCTTTTATTAGTTTGTTGATTTTCGTGTTTTCGGTTACTTGTGTTTTGCAGACTTGATAATCAGGTAATTTTACGTGTTTTTGAAAACTTATTGTTGAGGAAGTCGTTTATTTTACCACTCGAAAAATTTTTTCTTTTGCTACTGAAATGATTCAATCTGAAGTTTTCCATATGAATTGATTGTAATACGTTCTATTGATGAAATGTTGCTTCAAAATACAATTTTATTTTAATTTTGTGCCTAAATATTTACTAATTTTTTTTTTAATGTACCTACCTACCAAGTTATTCGAGTGGAATTATGAAAAAAATTACGTAGGATGATAGGAGTCACTTTTCTTAGCTTGAATTTGGAAATCACACGTGAGATAGGTATACCTACTCTTTGTTTCGTATTTGTGGAAGTATTTTCTTATTTTTTATTACAACGAGCGATGATCGATGATTTTTTGGAATAAGTGACTCATTTACTGACACTAAAAATGATCTTTAACTTGTTAATTATTCTTCTATAGGTACCTACTAGTTTTTAAATATTCTTTTTTTTTTTTTTTTAAATTAAGTATACCTACATATTCCACTTTCTTTCGCAGTTTCAACTTCCACAATGCCAGACAGATGCACTCGAGATGTAAATAACAACGACGTGAACACCAAATGCATGAATAATACGTGTTTTGCTCGTATTCTGAGCGCTGCTACCAGATTAACGGAATCCGAAGGGAATCTTTCGACATCTTCGACAACAAATGTGGTAAATTTAGGCAATGACGGAAGCAACGGCCCCCCACGCAAGATGCAAGTAACTGCAAAAATATTATTCGGTTCAGTAAACGCAATATCTAGTATGAAACAGAGCGAAAAATTACAAAAAAAACGATCACAATAGGTGTTGAGAATGTCGCATCTTCATATTGTTTCTTTTTTTTTGCCATTAGTATCTTATTTTTCAATTTTTTCCTCCCATTTAAATCAGCACTGTGAACTTTTAACCTTATACGTTAGATGAAGAGTCGATCGTAATGGGTGCTGACAACAGTAAATCGATTTCTTTCATGTTTATCATCAAATGATTATGTGATCGCGGGAGAAAGTACAAATGAAAATAGGATCAATGATCGTGTTGTCGGTCGATGTCCTAATTTACAATCTACACTTTTCGTTGTATACGAGACGAGACGAGACGAGACGAGAGACGAGAGTTATGTTAGTCTTGAAAGTTTCGAGGTGTTCAATTTTTCATTCGTTTATTTTGAAAATACATATTGGGTACAATTCCATCTTAATTGTAAAGTTCTTGTTCACGTATATATAAATACCTACTTGAATTAATTTCGAAAAAAAAATCTGTAATATCTACCAAAGTTTTTATATGCATTTTTCTCCACATTTAGACCTGACTTGGGTTCTTTGTACTTATGCGTTGACGGTTGAATAATTTTTTTTTTTTTTTTTTTAATTTTATTCGTACCTATTCTGTTTTAGCTTGATATCTATTTATTAGTAGGTACATGGTACATAAAACGAATATTAAATAATATGAATTTAAATCTATCTTTTTTTAAAAGAAATTGTCGGTATTTAAGTTCCTATCATCGAGTAATTTTTAGTTCATTTATTTATACGCGTTTTTAAATAAACTCTGTTACAAAAAGTAAGTTTTTTTTCTTTTATTTAAAAAAAAATATATCACAGACATACCTACTGACTTACTTACGTAACTAAACGATGATCATACGTTCCTCGAGGAAGTTCGAAAAATCAAAAAGAATGGCCAAGTGTGAGGATTTGTTGGTAGGTAAAGGTTCGTATGTAGTAAGAAATAAAGTTAAATTGAATTGAATAATGACACTGACCTCTGAAAGACCTACTTTCAGATAATTCTTCTCTAACGAACTGCGTTGAATTAAACAACTCAAAACTTTCTCTGTTTAATACTCATATGAATTATAACTTTCCAATCAGATAGGCTTATATTCGTAAGCATTTTTTTTTCTCACTGAGTGATCTGTCAAAGTAAGATAATTTATGATGGTGCATTTTTGATGCAGGTAGTAAAAAAAAAAAAAAATGTTTTCTGAATCTACACAAGATTTGACAGGGTTGATAAAAATACATAAAATAAATAAATAAAACAAGCAAAAAGAAGTTGAAAATGATTTGCATACCTACCTATGTAATTATTTAATCGAGTATTTATTTATTCTTATTAGATATTACTTCCCAGGTCTTTGATCAAACTGACAAGAGCAAATTTTTGAAGATCAGATCGATCAATTTTCGGGTGTTTTTTTATTTTTATTTTTAGGTAAGTAGGTAATTCAAATTTTTCCAGTCCTTTTAGGAAACAAAAAACAAAAAACGTAAGAAATAAGGCAACTATATTCGCTTTTGAGTTTTTCCTCGATCTAAGTCCAAGTTCTATCAATTATTTGTCTGCAGTCGTCATTATTCTAGTGAATGTTTTTTAGATTCAACACAAAAAACAACGAAAATTTAAAAATACATTTTCTTTCGAGAGGAACTTTATTACTACACTTGAAATAAAATTGTAGTTTGTAATTTTTTGGATTTCAACAAATTTTTGTACCCAAATTCAAATTTGACGCATCTATCAAAAATTTCAATCATCTACTGTCCATTTTTTAACAATTTTAAATTTATGAACAGAGGTTTAAAGAGGTTCGAAAGTCTCTGGAAGATTTTTGCATCAGAAATTCAATTCAACAACTTCAATATTGATTTTTGTTTTCGATTCATGACCCGATGCGAAATTTAAAAAATCAAAAGCTGTAGAAGCTAATAAGCTAAAGTAGATTTTTCTGATTTTTTTAATTTTTAGTGAGTTTTTGAAAACTCAAAAAATTCTAAAAATTTATGATGTAAAATTTTTAATTTCTTCGTGATTTTTATTTTTTTTTATTAATCGATAATTGAATTGAACTGGTGCAAATATTTAGGTACTTGTTACTTCATTTCAGCCCCCCTCCCTCAACACGAAAAGGACCACCTTTGAGCAATTCCGAAACCTTTATTCAACAGGTTTACAATTTTCAAATGGAAGTTCCAAAAACGAACTTTAGTTTCGATGTGTAGCTTTAGTTCGTGCTATTTGGAGACTATGACGAGTTATTATTTATTACTGTATTAGATTTTTTTTGCAAGTTCTAAGAATTGAAAAAAATTGACAGGAGATACCGGGAGACCATAGGGAAAATTTTGGATCTATGACTCAAACTCTCATTTCAGTCATTTCATTTGTCTCAACTCTTTCAAGTTTCAAGAGGTGTTTAATTTTATGATTTTTCTATGCTGAACATTAAATTAAACGCCCCCTCTCCCACTTTCAAAAAATAACATTTAGGAACAAGGAAGTTTACTACTTTTTCACTTTTTCTGAGCTTTTTAAGTTTTATAGTGCCCGGAACCAGAACAGAAACCAACAGAAAGCTACCGAAACGGCGAATCGTTTCGAACGCTAGAGATTTGTGATAGCCGCGCATGCGCTGTTTCGTCCTAAGGTTCGAAAGCTTGAGTATAAACTTCTGTTTGTCTTGACTATTAAACTTTAAAACTTTGAAGTTTGAGAAGCATTTAATCTAATTTGATTGCAATTGCAAATAATTAATGAATGTGTATGTATTCGTGTGTTGTGTGTACTATGCGCCGTATCATTGCAATATTCGGTACAGTTGAAGTACACTTGTTTAAAGAATGATAAAGATGATACGTGATACTGATAAGAAGAAAAACACATATATTTCCTCTACGTATAGACAGTGTACCTCTACGCTTTCGCTATCGCCTGACATTTTCAGTACTGGGAAAGCTAAATATTGGTAACAAAATTCGATACTTTATTTATAAGTAGTCGTAGTTCAATCGCAAAGACTGTATAAACTTTCTAGTCCAACGTTAATGGAAGTCAAGTGTGAATAATGTGACCAAAAGGTGAGTAGTTGACAATAAATTATACTCTTTGCTTAACTTTACTCGCTGACAATACTTGGGTAAAGATTACATGAATTATTTGCTTACTCGTAAGTTCATTGTTTTCAGAATTCCGGTGTAATGTAACGACGACAAGAAGCTGTATAATTTGACGTTACTTCATTAATATGTGCCATGCAGAACTGAAAGGTATCCTGTGGAAGACATGTCCGACTACTGGGAAGAAGCTGGAATTCAAGCTAAGCAGGCTGAAGAGAATGAAATGCTAGGGAACTACGATCTAGCTTTCACGATGTATAAATCGGCCATAGTTACTCTACTTGCCGGAGTGCAAGGTGTGAAACACCACATATATGTACTTGTAATATATTCAGTGTGCTGAAAAAGCTGTTAAAAATACATCCAGCTTTTCCTTCTGCTACGAATGCGACGGGCTTTAATCGTGTGTTTGTGTTGTTTTTTTTGCAGAAAGCGACGATGTCGAACACCGTTTGCGAGTCAAACAAAAAACTGCTGAATACATGTTAAGGGCCGAATGGATTTTCAATAATCATTTAGCCACTCAGACGCATTTCTCAGTGGTGAGTTGTTCGAAAGTACTTCTCATTTCGTAGATATTCCAGTAGCCAGGATTGGTCATTTTCGACGGATTATTATTGCAATTTTTTTGTTTTGTTTTGTACACAGCAATCGAGATTATCTATGAAAGTTCCCTGGCGTTCACGTTCTCAGCTAGACAGATACAAAATGACTGGTGTTTTCGATAATATATTGTTGGTTCACGATATTACAGACAACGCTTACGTCGTTATTAAGGTAATTTATGCGTTAATTATCCCGGGCAAAATATTTCAAGACCTTACAAATATTACTCGTATGTATGTATTTTCTATTGCATCGCCTGTGATCGTTGCATCGTTTCGTTTGCTGTTATTTTTGTTCTGAAGATGCAAATTTCTTAAAAATAGTTCGAAAATATTTCATTTAAATTTTCTATAGAAATTCAGCTTCAGTTCGTCAACAAACAAACAAATCAGTCAAGCGTGTTTTTTTTAATTTATTAAATATTTTCACGTTTTTCAGTATTTTTTAAGATCAGCTCTAAATTAATAATATTGTTTCAACTAAAAAATGTTCAAAAATTCAGATTTTTCAATCCATTTTTGAAAATTAATAATTCAAGTACGAAAAATTACCACATTAGTTTCTCCATGAGTTGTTCTTATGCCGAAATGTTTCTTTTTATTTTTTGAAAAAAAATAATTTGTTTGATGTACGAGTAAGTTTGGTTTTGACAATCAAAATAGTGAAAAAACTTCCAATTTTAAAATGCTGTAAAACATACCAATTTTAATTTTTCCAAAACTTTATCAAAATATGGATATTTTTGAGTATAAAAATGGTTGATTCCATTTTTCCAGTAATATGTACCTACTTTGGTTTCACCCTGCTCATTATAGAAAAAAAAACTGAATTTTTTTGGTATTTTTGAGGTAAAAGTTCTTATTAAAAAAACGCATTCAAGAGCATTTGAAAATATCATATCCCTGGGGTACTTACTGTGACATGTAAGGAAAAATATCCACAAAAAATTGTCTGCTCTAAACTGCCCCATTTGAAAAAATTGCTTTGCAAAGTTGCATAACTGCTATTTTAACTTTTTTTTTTTTTTTTTTTTTTTTTTTAAATGAAGATTGCGCGAGAATAGGAAAATATCACTTGTCTTTGGTACCTTAGCTTGAAAATAGGAATATTTAAAAAAAAATATATCTCCGCTTTCCTCCTTTGATGAAACTTTTACTTACTTTCTTAAATTGCTCTTCAGAATATAAGCGAGGCTAGGTATCCAACCATCCAGAAAATTCAATTCAGCTTCTTTTTAAAAAAAAAACATATATTGATACCATGTCAAATTTTTCGAAATTTCGAGTTTTGTCCCCCCCCCCCTCCATCCTCCATCTTTGAGGGCTCATTTCGAGGTTAACGGGAATGGGAACTCTGAAATAGATTTCAGCGACTCAAAAAACTCTTATTTTGATACCGTTGTCAAATGTGATGTTTTTCACCCCCTCCCTCCCTCCCTCCCTTCATCCCCGCCCTTATGGGCTCATTTTGAGGTTAAGGGGAAAATATATATGCAAAAAAATCGACCTCAGCGACCCGAAAACCTCCTATTATTTTGATATCCATGTCGAATTTTTCCAAAATTTCATGTTTCGCACCCCCCCCCCTACCCCACTCTTAAGGGCTCATTTCGAGGTTAAGGGGAAAATATATATCAAAATCGACTTCAGCGACCCAAAATACCCTACTTCGAGACCCCTGTCGAATTTTTTGAAATTGTATGTTTTACATCCCCCCCCCTCCTTTTTTGAGGGCTCATTTCAAAGATAAGGCGAATGTGAATACTAAAATCGACTTTAGCAATCCGAAAAATCCATGTGAAATTTTTCAAAATTTCATGTTTTGACCCCCCCCCCCCTCCCCTTCTTACAAGCTCATTACGAAATTGAGGGAAAAATGAATGCCAAAATCGACTTCAGTGGCCTAAAAAAACACCCATATCCAAAATTTTACGGATTTCCCCTTAAAATTCGATTTTTGGCAGCTTCCTTTTTATTTCAGACCTTTCAAATACATACGAGTAATAGTTGGGGGGCCCACATAAGGATCAATTGCACCCCCTGCCGATCCTCCGGGACGAATTTTTTCTCAAAGGGGGAGTCCTAAGGAACTTTTCTAGCCCTTGCCCTCAAAAAAAAACTTGCCCCTACTCACATTGACTGGTCAGCCGAAATCGCAGATTTTGCGTTCCAACATAGGACTTGCACGAAAATTTTTTAACCTTACAAAGGTAGATCGAAAGAGCAGGCAAAAGTTTATTATCTGTCTAAATTTCAACTGCTCAAGTGTCTTTTTCGATTTTTGGTGAATTTTTGAAAATCAAATTTAGGCCAAATATGAAGGAAAAAATCAAAATCTTACCAAATTGACTTAAAAAGCTGAAATTTAGAATATACTCTATTTTCGACCTGCCAAATCGATTGGAAACTGTTTCAGACCGTTTAGAGTGGTTCTGGAGCCTCCAGCAGATTTTTGAAACTTGAAATTCCCACAAAATTTCATCAAATGGAGTTGAAAAGACGAAATTCATTCTGCAAACTAGTTTCAATACGCTACGAAGTCGACTTCAGGTGAATTTCAAGTCGTTTTGGAGTCTCCAGCAACCTTTTGAAAATTCCTGGAGTCTCCAGCAGATTTTTGACACTCATTAAAATGGAGTGGGAAAGCTGAAATTCACTCTGCACAGTGCACAGTATGTGCAAGAGTTAATTCGTACAGGTTTTGTGGCATAATTTAAAAAACTGAAGTTTCCAAAAAGGCGTAGGAGGCTCCAAAATGGATTGAAACTGCGTGCAATCCACTTCAGAATAATAACAAAAATAGGATGCCAACTGAATCTTATCCTTCTACCTCAAATGGAGGCAAAAGGGTGAATTTTTTAAATTTTCAAATAAGTATGAAATCGATGCACAAAAATATGTTTCGAACAAACTGGAATAGGAACCCTGTCTTAGGAATGGGCGGGTGTTAAAATTGGAATGAATAATAAATTTCGGTTTTCCAACTTCATTTTGATGAAATTTCAAGTGTCAAAAATCTGATGGAGACTCCATAGGAATTTTCAAAAGGTTGCTGGAGGCTCCAAAATGACTTGAACCCACTTGAAGTCGTCTTCACAGAGTGCTAAAATTGTAGTGCAGAGTAAATTTCCACTTCTCATATCCATTTGATGAAATTATGTGAAAATTTCAAGTTTCCGAAATCTACTGGAGGCTGCAGTAATTTTCAAGAAATCGCTGGAGACTCCAAAACGACTTGAAATCCACCTACAGTCGACTTCGTAGCGTATTGAAACTAGTTTGGAGAATGAATTTCGTCTTTTCAACTCCATTTGATGAAATTTTGTGGGAATTTCAAGTTTCAAAAATCTGCTGGAGGCTCCAGAACTACTCTAAACGGTCTGAAACAGTTTCCAATCAATTTGGCAGATCGAAAATAGGGTATAATATTCTAAATTTTGATCCTTATGTGGGCCCCCCACTATAATATCTGAGTTTCATATCACATATTTGTTGTATGTAGCTGCACGTTGCAGTAGTGAAGAAGGTGTTGTGATGTGTAATGATGAACTCGATCGCACACAATTCAAACTCAATGTATCATAATCTAATCTATGTACTCATTACGTTATGTTTAAATCAGTTTTGTTGATTTTAGGGTGTTCTAAAGTCCAGCAGTCCTATAGATCGCAGCGAGACTAGCGTTTTACCCACCAATGTGCCATATATGGTCAAGTTATTTGCATTGCATGAAACCGATACGACGGTGTTTTTCGTTCTCGAACACGTTAGGTGATTGTCATTTGTTAGTTTCAGTATTTGGAATGCTCACTTCTGGGATTAGTTTATTACATCGAGTTATGATTGGTTGTTTAGGTATGGCAAATTGTGGAACCACCTGGAACATTATTTTTCGCCGCATTCGGTGGCTGAGAATCTGGAGACTGAGCTGACATCTTGCACCGCTATGCAGGAGAATGCAAACGATAGCAGTGAAGAAGACGACAGTTTGATGAATTCCAATTATTCGTCCAACAATGGCGACGATGATGACGACGATATCAGTTTATCTAGGCTGGAGTCGAGCGGATACACCAACACTCAGTCTTGCGAATCGCTGAGCAGCCACGATGAAAATTATTTCGATTTGATCGAAGATTTTGCCAGAGCTAAAGTACAAAAGCTGAAGGAGATTCAGGACTTCAACGAAAGACGCCAGTGCATTGAAACGCTTAGACCGGTGAAGAAAACAGTATCGCAGGTGGACTTGAAAACATTGGATGATAGCCCGGAGCAATGCCGATCTCACTCGTTGACCAACTTGACTTACAATAATGATGGCGAAGATGGCGGCGTTCTCGGGTACCCTGAAGACTTGAACAGAGACGTGGGTGGCGATGTTCGATTGTACAGGTCGAGTAGCATGTCTCACGATGTCCTCCGCGATTCTGATCCCTATTCGTACTCGAGCTTGTTCAACGTTCAAAACGAAGAATTTTCCAAAAGTTCGCTAGATGTGGTTGACACGCAACAGTTACTGCAGAACGCTCAAAAGCTTATCGATTCCATCAACGAGACGTTAGCGAAGAGCGAAGCTGTATGCGTCGTTGATCAGAAACCATCATCTGTCGCCCCTGTTTGCGATGGAAACGATGAAGTGATTGTGAAATCATTGCGGGCCGACGTTCGAGCGAAATCAAGTTCGGCCCGTAAAAATTTGCAAACGCCATCTACGCCATCGTCTCTTCCGATTCAGTGCGATAGTCTTACTGCCAGCATTAGTTCGCTCGTATCCGCCAATAAGGTGAGCGAAATTTCAGCAAAAGCTACTTTTTCGCTGAGTAGCGATAAAGAGTTTACCTACGTTCTATTTGTGTTTGTTTTTTTTTCACTACTGCAGGAATGCAACGTTTGTTTTTTTACTGCCGCAGGATTGCAATGTTTGTTATTCTCCCATGTCGACGATGTCTTTTTCTGTACCTTCGATTACGGAAGACTACAGCGTAACGGCACTCCTGCAGACCAAAGGCATTACCAAAGATTTGATCAGAAAATGGGCGACTGAGATTTTGATCGCGTTGGATGTGTTACATCAAAATGGAATCATTTGCCGGTAAGATGACATTGTGAGGTAATTTGTGTATTGGCTCGAATTTTTGCATTCTTATTCTCATCTGTGTCAATGTTGATATTTATTCGTCTGTAGAGATTTAAATCCGACTAATATTCTATTATCGGATGACGGCTCGGTCAAACTTACTTATTTCTTCCAATATCCCAACGTCGAACGTTCCATCAATGTGTATGCTAAAGAAAGGCTCTATGTAGCACCGGAGGTTCTTACTTTACATTCCGATATCACATTCGCTTCGGATTGGTGGAGTTTTGGAGCCATACTGTTTGAACTGATCACTCTGCAGGTACCTAATTTTAGTCATTGATCAACGATTAGGAGCTGTGTGAGCTATTTAAAATCACAAATATATATCTTCGTTTTTTTCACTCACTCCTGCTCTTATTTGTTTATAGACTCTGTATGATTCCCATCCGGGAGGTATTCATAGCCATACAACGATCAACTTTCCGGAAGGCGTACCTCTTGAAGCTCGCACTCTTCTCAACGAGGTTAGTACATAAGTCAATTAAGTACCCACCCTTTCAAATCCATTTTTTAAAAAATTGCAGCACCCCACCTTACCCTCCCCCGCCCCTATAATCTTTCATACTGGTTTTTTGCTCTGTTGTGTTTTTTTTTAATTTTTATTGTAAGAAAAAAGCTTGGAGTTTTTTTTGGGAAGAGGACGGAATGAAATGGAGTGAGGAAGGGAGGGGTCTGACTGAAAATTTGCCGACTGGTATGAGGAAAAAATTCCGATTTTGCCGAATAAAATGATGAATTTTTAAGATGAAATACAAAATAAAAGATGAAATTATAATTTTTGCCAATTGATAAGTTGGGTTCATTCATGGTTCATTGAAAAATTGTTATTTTCATTTTTGAATTTACGAATGTTTCAAACTGTGATTTTTTGAGACTTCGAGAGGTAAGTGTAGGTAAGTATAAACAATTGTTTAAAAAAATTTTTATTTTCATCTTTTGATACAAAATTTTAAAATTTGAATGATGATTTTTTGAAAATTTCAACTTTGAAAATGAAAAGTTGACAGACCTGAGTGAAGCGAGAGCAGGGCTCGTACTCAATTTTTCCCCCAAAAAAGTAATTTTGTAATTAAAAAAGCTCGATAAAGTTCTTGAAAAGTACCCAAAAAAGTAACAAAATGCGAACATCATCATCATCCTGCCATGGCTCGCATGAATCTCATTTCTGCTGCGGTTACTCTGCTTTATATATCCTTTCTCATCATCCATGTTTCACTTCCATACAGCAGCATTGGTCTTGCGTGTGTATTGTAGATTCTCATTCGAGTTTCTGCTCTGACTTTTCTTGGAGGAACGGCTCGGTTTATCGCTTTGCTTACTCTCAGGAATTTGTTGATCTTGAGTTGTACGTCGACGTCGACTTCTCCTTCATATGATAGCTCACATCCGAGATATTTAAAGCTTTTAACTTGTTCCACTGGCAGTCCATTTACAACGATTTTACTGCATATTGGCTCTTTCCCCTCAAAGGCCATCACTTTTGTTTTTGACGACGAGATTCTCATTCCGTATTTATCAGCGCCTTTCTGAAGGTTGTGCATCGCTCTCTGCAAGTCATCTTCGTTGTCAGCAAAGACCACCTGATCATCAGCAAATAGCAGGGTATTGACAATGGGTGTCATACTGTCATTGATGTCTAGCCCTTTTAGCTTGGTTTTCAGCCATTCTTTAATCATGTCGTTGAAGTAGATGTTGAACAGACTACATGGCATTGGGCATCCCTATCTTACTCCTCTTCCTATCTTCCTTGCTTCCAACATGTTTCCAGATCTTACTCTTATTACCTTATCCGTGTATATTTCTTCGATTAAGTGTACTATTTGTTCGTTCACTTCGATTTTCCTCAAGATTTCAAACAACTTATTCCTTTGTACTTGATCGCACACTTTCTCCAGATCTACAAAGCACATGATAGGGATTTGACAAGACAACTGTCGCGATCTAGGAAATGGTAGTCAAAAACACCGGAACTAACGAAAGGTCCCGTTGTTATCAGCAATTTTCAACAATTTTCCTTCAATTTTCACAACATTACAGGAATTTTCAACAATTTTCCTTCAATTTTCACAACATTACATTCCAATGTTTATACTGGGACCTTTCATCAGCCAATCATAAACAAGGCGACACTAGCGCGGCACACCTCTGTCAAGTTCCTATTGTGGGTTTCTAGGTTATATTCTCGTCTCTTCTCCATTAGCAGCTTTGTAAAATTTAATACCAAAAAAAATCATTAAAAAAATAGAATAGGCATTATGAATCAAAATTTAGGTACCTACCTATTTAATTTTTAAAAGTTACTGAACTATTTCGAAACTTTGAGATGAAAAATTGAGACTTTTTGACAATTTTTTGGCAGTAAGTAAAGATTTTGGCAATTTCTGACAAAAAGAGGCAATTCTTAAAAAAATAAAACGAGACTGACAATTTTAAAAAATGTTAACAAAAGAAATGGTTTTCTGACAGTTGCTGGCAAAAAAGCGAGACATTTGGACAAGTTTTTCTTGAAAAGTAAAAATTCAAAATTTTTTTTAGAAATTTTGTTAAAATGTGAGGATTTTTTTTACAATTTTTGGTAAACAGCAGGATTATGACAATTTTAGCAAAAAGAGATTTTTTGGTAATTTCTGGCAAATATCCAAGCCAGGCTTTTAGATAATTTTGAAGAAGAAAAATTTAAACCAAAAATTTAATACTTACTTACTCTTAGTATTTTGGGAAAAAAATAAAACTTTTTTAGAATTTTTTGTAAAGAACTGACAATTTTGACCATTTTAAGCAAAAGGCAAGACTCTCTAGTTTTGGTAAAAAACACGAATTTTTAGCAATTACAGGGATGCTACTCGGTTACTTTTTAAGTAACCAAGTTACTAAAGTTACTAATAGTAACTTTTGGTTACTTTTTAAAAATTTTGGTTACTAAAAGTTACTTTTTCCGAGTTTTTTCACAAATATCCTTTTTTTTCTTCAAAATTTTACCCAGAACTCTTTTTCTTTGCATAAAAAATGATGTGGTTTTACCTCTCAGAAATTGTGAATTTTCGAAAGCTTTTGCCCTCGCTTCGCTCGGGCGTTTCTTCATATTTCTATAAATATACCCATAATAATTTCCTGAAAAATTAAAAATTTTGAAGCCAAGAAAATCAACTTTTTACTTACATCATCAGGAATGACGTTGTTTTACGTCTCATGTCATATCATATCATCAATTTTCGCAGCTTTCGCCCTCGCTTCGCTCGGGCTTTTACTCATATTTTACAAATGACAAATATGTACGTACCTAGGTGTATGTAATTTTCTGAAAACTTTTAAAATTTGAAGCTTTTGAAGCCACGAAAATCAACTTCTTGCTTTAAAAATGAGGTTGTTTTATGTTTCGAAATCATAAATTTTTCGCAGCTTTCACCCTCGCTTCGCTCGGGCAGATATGAATTCTGCTGCTACAATTTTCAAACATTTCCTAAAATGGAAAAATCAACTCGACAAATTCCAAAAACATAATCTCATCAATATCTGACCACTTATTTGAAAAAATCTTGTTGTTGGGTGGGGGGTGTGGTGGTAGAGTAAAAGTCAGTGTTGCAAGAGTGGAGTAAGAGTAGGAGTAAGGAGTGCAAGGAGTGAGAATTTTTGAAAGGAGTAGGAGTGGAGTTGGAGTGTTGTCAAATCAAAACTCCTTACTCCTCTTTTTTCCCCTAATTTTGTGACTAAATTACATCAAAATGTTGCTGTTACTCACGTATTTTCAGTATTTTCAATTTTTTTAGTTGTTTATTTTACTGTTTTTCTCATTATTATCATCAATGATACTATTTTATCAATTATTGATATACTTTTACCATCTTACACCTTTAATTTATGGATATAATCAATCACTCAATATCTGTAGAGTCAAAATTCCTGAAAAATAATGAAAAACAATGGGAGTAAGGAGTGGAGTAGGAGTGGAGTAAGAGTGTTGACATTTCCTTTGGAGTGAGTAAGGAGTGAGAGTAGTGCTGAAACCACCACTCTTGCAACACTGGTAAAAGTTGGGAAAATCTAGCGTGAAAAGTTGGGAGAATTTCAGTCTCTCCTCCCCCCCCCCCTCCAACACATTGCTTATCGCTTCATCACACCTCTGAAAATGAAATGTAGTAATTTTGTAAGGATCAGAGTTTTTCAGTCACCTCACCTATATTTTTTGCATTGAAAATTTTTTTGGTCACTTTTTTGGTTACTTTTTGGTTACTTTTTCCAGCTTTTTTGGTTACTAAAGTTACTTTTTTTGAGAAAAATTTGAGTATCATCCCTGCAATTATTATTGGCCAAAAAATTCATTTTTCGCAATCTTTGTTGAAAATGGAAGGAATTTTTGCATGCAAAAAAGCGATATTTTCAGGAAGGGGAATGGACACTTCTTGAATTTTTTTTAATGAAAAAGTGACCATTTTTGGCTAGAAACAAGGCTATTTGAAAATGTTGACAAAAGGTGAGAATTTTAGTTATTTGTGGTAAAAAGGTAGACTTGACTATTTTGCATTGTAACCAGTTTAAAAATGATACAAAAGTGTATAAGTAGGTTGATACTTTCGCAAATTATTTTTTTACTGATATTAATTAACATTTTTTTTTCTTTTCAAGATGTATACAAAAATTGAATTTTTGACATTTTTTTAAAAAAAGTTACCACATTACTTTTAGTAAGTAACTTTCGTAACTTTGTTACTTAAAAAGTAACTGATTACGAGATCTGGGTAGCTATTCCTGAAATTTCGGTAAGCGTGATAAGCCAGTTATGGTGGTTAAGTTCCGCAAATAACGTTCAGCATTTTCATTTACTATCACCCTGGGTAGCTATTCCTGAAATTTTGTTATGTGTGATAAGCGAGTTATGCGAGTTTCAAAACCGTTAACTAACGCAGTTACCACAGTTACGGATCAGGGTAGCTATTCCTCAAATTTCGGTAAGCGTGATAAGCGAGTTATGATGGTTAAGTTCCGCAAATAACGTGCGGTATTTTTTTTTACTATCACCGAGTTATCACGCTTAACGTTGGCGTTAACTTTCTGAGTTGGTGGGTTCCCATTCCCAATGCGCTTCGCGCGCCAAACATAATTTTTTGAATTTAATAATTACGAAAAAATGTAATTAATGCATATTATAAAATAAATGATTACTTGAAATTGTGTACTTAATTTTTATCATCAACCGAATGGTTACCGATTGGTAACCATTCGGTAACTGCGTTAGTTAACGGTTTTGAAACTCTCATAACTCGCTTATCACGCGTACCGAAATTTCAGGAATAGCTACCCAGTAACATGTTGGTAACTTACTTACGTTAACTCCAAAGTTAAGCTAAAAAAGGCTAAAAAACTAATGGTTGCAGTCTTGGAGATGTAGGTAAATGAAGTTTCTTTATTGCTTCATTTTGTTTTAATTGCGATTTTTCAACTATTTTGATTAAAATGTAATTTTGCTATGGCACCTAAAGTATTAGCAAATGATGAAAATACAAAATACGGATTAAAAATGTTAGTTCAATTTAAAAATATGAAAATAGTTTATGACGGTGCGAGTAGTGCCCATTACATTATTCCGAAAACTTGTGGCTACTCATCAGTTAACGTCTATCGATAAGAGTGATAGTATAGTGATAGAAAATGAAAATGCTGAACATTATTTGCGGAACTTAACCATCATAACTGGCTTATCACGCTTACCGAAATTTGAGGAATAGCTACCCACTATACTATCACTCTTATCGATAGACGTTAACTGATGAGTAGCCACAAGTTTTTGGAATAATGGAATGGGCACTACTCGCACCGTCATAAACTATTTTCATATTTTTAAATTGAACTAACATTTTTAATCCGTATTTTGTATTTTCATCATTTGCTAATACTTTAGGTGCCATAGCAAAATTACATTTTAATCAAAATAGTTGAAAAATCGCAATTAAAACAAAATGAAGCAATAAAGAAACTTCATTTACCTACATCTCCAAGACTGCAACCATTAGTTTTTTAGCCTTTTTTTAGCTTAACTTTGAAGTTAACGTAAGTAAGTTACCGACATGTTACCGATCCGTAACTGTGGTAACTGCGTTAGTTAACCCTTTCGCTCCCGACAGCTGAGATGGTAAAGCTTCCTGTGGCCCAACCCCGTGTTTTACGTTTTTTGCCCTATAATGGTGTGTAGAGATAGGATAATGTGAAATTTGGTCAAAACGATGCTCCCCACCCCTTTTTTGACCCATGTCACACATGTGTGACATTGGGCAACCATAACCTAAAATTTGAGTCACAATTACATTTTCATAAAAATAATAATTAATTTCAAGTTGAAACGATTTTATTTACGAATATTTTAGTACTGCAAATTCAATTTTTGCAAAACACTTCTGTTTTACACATAATTCAATCATTTTCTTTTTTTTTTCAACACGTATGTATGAGGAAATAATACGTTCCCAGCTGTTATTATCAACTCGAAAATCATGCTAAAATCACTAACAGCTGTCTTGAAACATAAAAATTACCATTCGGATCAAAATTGTAACAAAAAAAAAAAAAAAAAAAAAATCTGCAAGAAAAAATTTTTTTTGACTGGATGTTGGTAACACTGCGTCGACCCAAACCACAGGAAGTCTTGTCTGGGTATACACTGCCCGATGGTGTGCAACTTGAAACGTTTTGATAGCCCACTACAGATAGAATTGCCCCGGAAGAAAATGTAAAAGATGTCACATATATGTGACGTCGGGCAGTTGAAAGATTTCTAGATGTCACAAATGTGTGACTTTGGGAGCGAAAGGGTTAACGGTTTTGAAACTCGCATAACTTGCTTATCACACATACCGAAATTTCAGGAATAGCTACCCAGCTATCACACTTATTGGTAAACGTTAACTGATGAGTAGCCACAAGTTTTCGGAATAATGGAATGGGCACTACTCGTACCGTCATAAACTATTTTCATATATTTAAATTGAACTAACATTTGAAGAGTCCAGGGAAAGAACCAGGTAAGTCACTTTTTTTCAAAAATGAGTTTGGGGTTGAATTAAATTCACACTGAGGAGTAAAAAAATGTAGTCCATTTACATTTTGAAAAAAATCGATTTTTGGTGATTAAAATGACCTTAAAAAAAAAGAGGAGAAGAGAAAAATGAGCCGAGACGAAATGTGAGGCGACAGGAAGAAAATTTCAACATCGTCAACTATTTAGAATACAAACATTTTTCATTATGTCATCATAATAATCGATTTTCATCGAATTCAAGTTGTTGCGAAACACTGATTTTTCGATTTTTTGCTTGATTTTTTCACGAAAACGGTGACTTTTCAAGTCGTGACTGGCTCATCTCTTCATTTTTTTCCTACAATGCCTCAAGTTGTGTTTGTGGGATGTTGTGTGATGTATTTCCAGTCATTACCTTGATGAAATTCAAATTCGCTACAAAATTGGACCCTTCTGATACTTCAAAACGCCGTAACTCAGAAGTTTGAAAAAGTGACTTACCTGGTTCTTTCCCTGGACTCTTCATTTTTAATCCGTATTTTGTATTTTCATCATTTGCTAATACTTTAGGTGCCATAGCAAAATTACATTTTAATCAAAATAGTTGAAAAATCGCAATTAAAACAAAATGAAGCAATAAAGAAACTTCATTTACCATCGATATTACACTAAATGGATACCCAGCAAGTCCATTTACCCCGCGTCAACGAACAACGACAAAGCTTAGGGGCTTATTTGGTTATTGATGCGACTTTTTTCTGCGCATGGTATCTGATTGGTTAATTTTGATTTTGAATTCAAATTTGGTGGCCGCGTAGATCCGCGTAAATTTGAAGTTGATCGCCTCTTCCCCCTTGCAAAACGTTTCAATGGGCATCACTTGCGCCGAACGGATGCGCCTCAATAACCTCACCTTTCCCCTGTGAACTTCGTAAGCACTGCATTTCCCACCCGCCTCTCTATACGCTGTGTATCCATTTAGTGTAATATCGATGTCATTTACCTACATCTCCAAGACTGCAACCATTAGTTTTTTAGCCTTTTTTTAGCTTAACTTTGGAGTTAACGTAAGTAAGTTACCGACATGTTACCGATCCGTAATTGTGGTAACTGCGTTTGTTAACGGTTTTGAAACTCTCATAACTCGCTTATCACGCATACCGAAATTTCAGGAATAGCTACCCTGAGCGAAGGCAAAAGCTTGTTTCTTGAGAATGCGGTTTTTGGCTTAACATTTCTTAAAATTTGAATGATAATTTTTAGGGTTCCCCCACCAAGGGGAACCCTATTAAAATCGCTTTCAAGAATTCTTCAGTGCGCCACGTTATTTAGAAAGGTGTCTTATGTGTTGCGTATTACGCTACACATAAGACACCTTTGTATTTGCCAAGTCACTTTCAGTTTCTTCAACTCAAAATTGCTAAGCATTTTCAACATCGTTTTTATCAACCAACAATTTTTACTGAGGATATTGTTATTTCACTAAAATGAACATTTTTAGGGGTTGCTGCAATAAAAAAAATTAAATTTGAAAATTAAGGATCACCCCAACCCACTCGAATTCACGGCGTAGTGCGTTCCCTTCTATCTACATTATGAACGGACCACCTTCGCCACGCCATTTACTTACTTATGGATTGACACTTGACAGCTTGATGAATATTGAATTAACTTTGACTGTGCATGTTTGCTTTTTGTTTCAGCTGTTACGTTATAATCCGAATGAAAGATTGGGCTCCGGAATATGCGGCGCCGATGATATAAAGGCGCATCCTTTTTTCAATTGTGCAAATTGGCAGGATACTTAAGTTAATAATGCTGAAATGAAACGGAAATTTCGTTCGCTTTTTGAATATTCGTTCATTATTCTTTCTTGTGTCTCGTGCGCGTGCGCATGAACGCGCGTCTTGTTAAATAAATTTTGTTGAATCTACGTGGTTTTTTTTTGCTGAAAATTCGCAGACTGAAATATGTAGTTTGTGAGAATGTGAGGAAAAACTGTTTGCCCGATTGACTCAGAGAAGGTTACTCCTTAAAATAAACAGTGAGAACAAATGCGCTTCATTATAATGAATTCGATTTAGAGCAAAAAACTTGATCCGTTTTTCCTTTTTACATAAATAAAAAGATGTCCAGTTTTCAAACGAGACACTAATTTATTTACACAACATTAAGACAATATTCGAAAACACAAGGTACAGGTACTACGTGTGACATGAGTATTACGGATCAACGAAAATATAAAATACAAAATTACATAAGTTAAGAAAATCGATCGAGTTGACGAGAACGTGAAACGGCCCATTTGATCGAGTGAATCATATTCAAAGGTCGAGCGTCCTCATCGTACAACTACTTCAATGTGACAATTTTTATTTTGGCATTGCCACATTCACACTATGGTTAAATTAGAAAAATTTTGAGATCAGAAAAATCGATTTTTTTCAAAATTGATGTTGTTTTAATACTCATGATACTCAAAGCATAATTATGAAAAATGCAAATTTTTCATTTTTTCTAAACAAAATCACCAGTTTTTCATAATGTTTCAACATCACAGTGCTCAGCACGTTAAAATTTTGAATCCAATGTCCATACATGCTCTTATACCTCTACACAAAGAGCGAGACTAATGGTCTTACATTATTTTAGAATTACAGGTATGTAGTTAGGTAGGTAGGTACCGATTTCACAAAACCATAAGCTCAATTTTGGAGGTTCTCGCCCAAGAACATGTCGATGCGACATCTTGGTTTTGGTTATCGATGTCGGCATTATTGTTATTATTAATAATGTTATTGGCGTTTCTGTTAATGTTGTTCATAGGACTCATTGATAATAATCCTTGGTCGTACTGATTAGTATATCTGCGATGGTTCCTTAAGTCTAAGCACGAGCAAGAGCAAACGGAAACTTGATCGAAATCTTCGTTTCCCGCCGATATCAAACGTTCGGCCAATAGTTTACCATTCAAAGTCAGCGTAACGTCTTCATCCACGATGATATTTTTCTGCATTTCCTCTTCTTCTTCCCGTCTATTGTCTTCGATATTCCTAAACACGCAATCGAAAAGAAATATGAATATCAAGTACTTAACTACTTTCAAACTAACCGAAAAATGCATTTTTTTTTTGATTTTACGATTTCCTGCAAATGATGTTAGGTATAATTTTCGAAAACTTACATGGTCATGAATCGTAATACCAAAAGATTGATGCTAGCAGCAACTACAGCTAATCCGAATAACACAAATACCAAACTTAAGGCCACGTAACCAGGTTTCTTCATGAGAGCGTGATCATTCTGAAAAATGATTGAAAAAATAAAACATGAGAATAAATCAAAATCAAAGAAAATATTTTGGAAATACCTCATTTCCAAATTAGGATTTTATTCTACAAGTACATACCTACATAACCAGTTTTCAAGAAAAAATCTTTGTTGGACCTACAGATGATGTTGGCTCTCTTTTATGGAGCCTCCCCCCCCCCCCAAATTGGGAACAAAAGATGAAACACGAGTATTTTTTTAATTGCTTACCTGTAAGGCGACGTAATCTCCGAAACCAATCGTAGTCAATGTGACGAAACAATAATAAAAACTATCGAAATACGTCCATCCTTCGTAAGTGGAGAAAACACCGGCACCAGATGTAATGATAATTGACGAAAGTAATCCGGTAGCGAACATTAAATTCATCTGAGTAGCTTCTATTTTCTTGCAACCCATGTAAGTTTTCATTTTTCGTATAACAACAAAGGCGAACTTATTCAAACGTTCACCGATACTCTGGAACATGACGAGACCTAGTGGAATGCCCACCATAGCATAAGCCATACAAAATGCTTTGCCTCCAACTGTTACTGGAGTAGAGTGGCCATAACCTGCGAATTTGGAAAATGACGTTTCAGTTATGAGTTATTGCACTACATAATTGTTAGGTTAGGGTGTACCTTATTTTGCAGAGTTGGAATTTCCCACCTCCCAACCAGCAAAGTTGTTACCTCGGTTGAGAAAATACGTAATTTCCTATTTTTTATTTTTCACTATCTGCAAAAAAATTAGTGCCGGAAGCCCTCCCAAAATTAATAAAAAAAATAAAGAAAAAAACTTAATTTGTTTTTGTTTTCTGCGTCAGAATTTTTCTGAATAGTTCCTTTTTCAAGAAAAAACTTTCCCTGGTCCTTCGAACCATATTGGTCCCCTGTAAGGAGCCCCTCAAAATTGAAAAAATCAAAAATAAAATGAATAAATCAAAATCAGGAAACATTTTTTGAAAATATCTCATTTGCACATTAGAATTGTCTTACATAACCCCCTTTTCAGTAAAACTTTTGTTGGACCCTCAAAACATGTTGGCTCTGTTGCATGGAGCCCCCAAAAATTGAAAGTCAAAATGTGAGAAATTGGTAATTTTTCTACAAGTATTCAAAAGGCTGCCATATTGATTAAGTTCTTGAAAGTCAGACAAAATACACAGTGTACCGTTTAAAACGCAACCCAAAGTTTAGGCGCGCGCACACTCCTCCTATACCAAGCCCCGTCTGTTTCAACTGCTCTGACGTTACCGCTAGACTGTTTGGAGTAGAATGCCGCAAACCGGACCATCCTAGCTGTTTCTATGATATTTTAATGTATGTTTATGTGACATGAGGTCAAAAATTTTTTGGGAAAATTTTACAACCAAAAAAAAAAAAAATTGATAAATGAGGAAAATGGTGCTCCATATTTTGTGGTGGGGTCTGGAATACATTTTAAAAAATCCCATGGTGTGGTGAAATACTGTTCAAGTATGAAAATGCGTTGCTCTGTAGTTAACATTTTTCATAAATTTTAAATTTTTTCAAAAAAAATTTCTGACCTCACGTTACATAAACATTGACTAAAATACTATAAACACAGCTAGGAAGGTCCGGTTTGCGGCATTCTACTCCAAACAGTCTAGCGGTGACGTCAGAGCAGTTGAAACAGACCGGGTTTGGTATACGAGGAGTGTGCGCACGCATAAACTTTGGGTTGCGTTTTTAACGGAACACCCTGTATTATAAAAATGTTTTCCCCAATTTTTAAATGTCTGACATTGACATTACCTACCAATAAATCAAAGTATTTTTAGAAACTTAGAGAGGGGCCAATGGAGGGGAGGAGAGGGGAATAAAAACCATGAAATAGTGCAGCTTTTCTAATAGAGATCGACCAAATGCAAGCATTAAAAGAAAATCCCAACCGCCAATCTCTTTATTTTTCGCCAACAATTTTTTTGATGGGAAAATTATGTCATTCCCACATTTGTGATTCGTCACAACTTGTGCAGAAAATCACTTTTTATTTTTTTCTCAAAATTTTGAATTTTGGCTTCAAAAATTGTTAACGTATGCAGGGTGTCCAGGGAGTGATGGTACCAACTTCAGAAAACATAAGATAAACAAGTTGCCTATTCTGAAAATTGAAGGGGCAAAATACGTTTTCAAAATCCAAAATAAACAAATTTTGTTATGATAATTTTTTTTTCTTACTCCAAAATTTATAAGGTTTTTGAAGCTGACCAATTTTTGATTTGCTAAAAATTTCATTAAAGGAGGAGTTGCGATAAGGCCATTTTTTGGCACCAGCTAATTATCAACTCAACCACTTTTAAAATGTCGTAATAAATGTTCCAAATACGAATCCGTGGTTGGTTAACCCAAAATTACCATTTTTGGGCTCCAGGGGTTCCCAAAGTTCGAATAAAAAAATCTGTTTGAACCAAATGAACATTATGCGAGGAGATTTGTCTATTTTCGACCCTTGGGGGCAGAAATGGAGGGGTTTCGATTTTTTGAAAATTTTGGAACCACCATTTTGGGGCTGTAGGTGAGTTGATTCCCGTTTGATTTTTTTTGAAATGAAGGTGTCCGAATTGATTCCCATCTTTTCTTTTGACATGTACGAATTGATTCCCACCTTTTCTTTTCACATGTACGAGTTGATTCCCACATTTTATTTTCGAGTGTACGAATTAATTCCCATGTACTTTTTTATTGCGTATGAATGAATTGATTACATTTCATGTCAGAGTTTGTGCTGAAGTACGCATATAGGTATTTACCTATTTATCTGCTATGCAATTGCACTTTATTACATGAACAAATACGTATCCATCGACAATGTATGAATCAATTTCAAACTAGATAACTCTTATCTCCGAATGGCGCAGCAATACTTTTATTCAGTTTTCTCATTCACTGCCCTTTCATTCAGCATTCTCTCATTCAGTATTCGCTCATTCCTCCCACCTGAAGATGTGGCTGAATATTTCAAAAATATAACTGAGATTCATAAACAGAAAACGAACGATGATAAGATGTCTGAATTTGAGACATAGGTATGTTTACGACAACTACATCTCAGCATCATCTCAATTCCTGCCAGCACTTTGGGCTCAGTATGCTGCAACCATCAATCGGACGACCAATTCCTGTGAAAGTTTCCATTCTAAACTGAATTCCGATTTCTATTCCTCCCATCCCAGCAATGTGGGAATCAATTCGTACATGTCAAAAGAAAAGGTGGGAATCAACTCGTACATGTGAAAAGAAAAGGTGGGAATCAATTCGGACATGTGAAAAGAAAAGGTGGGAATCAATTCGGACAGTTTTTTCATTTTGGGAATCAACTCACCAACTCCCCATTTTGGACCTACCCCTTCGAACCCCGCTAAAAAGCTTTTTACAGTTTATTAGTATAGGTACCTATCTGAAAGATTTCCATCCCACCAAATTTTAAGTTCAATAAGAATTTTCGCTGGTACTCAAAAATCCAATTTTCCAATTTTTCGTAATTTCAATACTTTGGGAACCCCTGGAAAACTAGAAACCTACGATTTGCGCCAAACGTGACGTTTCGAGGTGTATTATTCGATTATTTAGATGAAAAAGTTGAATTAAAAGCTCCCTGTATAATGTATATTCGTAATTTTGAACCCTTTTTTTAGAGCCCCCCATTTTAGGCACCCCTAAAAATGGCGTATATGCATATTTTTTCGAATAAATTGAAGAGTTTACATTTGGAACACACTAGCAAGTGCTCGATAATTTTTCATATGATTTTTCCAGTAACTTTCAAAATTGAGCTATTTTGGATCAAATTCTGAGATTTATTAACTCTTTGAAAAGACGTTAAAATGACATTTTCATGATTAAAATGCCAGAATTTGACATAAAATAGCTCAATTTTGAAAGTTAAACGAAAAATCAAATGAAAAATATTTCTTGAAACGGAAGTTATGTAGAAAAATTCTAATGTCGAAATGAAATATTTTCAAAACCATTTTTCCCGATTTTGATTTATTCTGATTTTTTGTAATTTCTTTTTCAATTTTGAAGGGCTCCTTACGGGGGGAGGGGCAGTATGGTTTGAAGGATCGGGGAAAGTTTGTTCTTGAAAAGGATTTACCTACTTGGAAAAATTCTGATGCAGAAACAGAATGTTTTCATGAATTGAACTTTTTTTTTTCATTTTTTTGATTTTTTTCACAACTTGGGAGTGGTGCACCACTTTTTTTTACAGATGGGGAAAAATAAAAAAATAGGGATTCCTTTTCTCACCCGAGGTAACAACTTTGAGGGATGGGAGGTGGAAAATTCCAACTTTGCAAAATAAGGTACACCCTATAAGTACATAGGTACTAGGTAGGTACTATAGGTAGGTACATACATATAAATTAGCGAAGTAATATCGTAGGTACTTGAGATTTATTCTTATTACCTATAGTAGCGAGAACAACGGTAGCAAAATAAAAGGAGCCCGCAAATTTCCATTGCGGGCCCGACTTGTTCGGTTTATTTTCAATGACCACAATTTCCAACATTTTATAATCTTCGGGGGACATGCGGTACTTTTTCATCATGGAACTTTTCATATCTGAGTACAGAAAATAAATAAATTAATAACGCGAACAGGCGTCAATATACAATTCAACTTTGATTCTTTCACGACAATTAGCCCTCCTTCCCTCCCCCCTCTACAATTCCCTGTCTCTTTACAAGTTGAATTAAATAAAATAGAGGTTTACTATAGACACGCATAAATCATGCCAATTCGTTGATCGTTGAGATGCATTGAGTGATGGTTTCAATGAAGCACGAGAGAATCTTTCATTTTGCATTGAAACAATAACTCAAAAGCACATTTTTTGGATTGTTATTCAATTTTTCAATTTTGACTTGGGGAATTTTTTTCACACTTTGGCGTATCAAAACCCTTTATTCTTGGACACCCGGTACCAAAACATTTAGCAGAAAACTTTTTTGGGGGTATTCGATATTTTTGCGCACCCTATAGATGCAGGCGGCCGCAGCCGGTATGTAATGTATGTACTAAACTTATTATAAAATTTACCCGAAAGAAATTCCCATTGTTTGCGCTCCGTCTCCGATTCCAGAGCATCAAACACAGCCGCTCCGACCAGCAAATAGGTAAACGTACAAACTACAAGAGAAAGAGTGCGAACGTTCTGACGCTTCATAGTGCTGCACAATACTGATCAATATTCATCAATCTGATGTAAACTCGCCTATACATCGAAATAAATAACACCGGTATAATTCAAATGGAACCATAAAAAAAACAATATAACCAAAAGATAGGTATCATAGATAATGTACTACGAATATTTTTGCGATAGCCAATTGAACAAAGGAATGAAGGCAAAAGCGAAAATCTAATAACCACTACCGAATTCGATTTCGGTCTCATCGCACGATGTGGTAACCATCGGCATCAATTATCGATTTTAAATATCTATGTTTTTTTAAAATTCGGTACATTTCATTACTACTTACACTTACATAACTAGATTAGAATGTAAGCGAGTTGGCTACTGAAAATAATTTTTGAAAAGAGTTATTACCATACTGCTGACTCAGATTTGAAGTTTTCCTCATTTTTATTCCTCCATAATGAATGCAATACTGCAATACACGCCATTATTGATGGTTTCGTCCGTTTCCTTCATGAAGACATGATTATAAATGACGATAACATTCACATCACATACATAACTTGCATACACTCACTACAAACACAGTTATACTTATTACATTACTGCACAAGTACAAAATTATACTATAATAAAAAATCAATAATGTAATAGGAAGAGGGGATGATCAAGTAGGACAGTGAAAGAAGCAGGGAGCAAAACGGCGTAAGGGCCAAAAGGAGACCGGAAACGTTACGCAAAAGCAAGGAAAAAAGGACGGCGCCGAGATGCCGAGCTGCGAGCGTCCTACTTGCACTAGGGCAGGAGGATGCTGGTTTGCCATTTTCTTCCCAAAACGTTTTGGCTGCATGAAGTAAGTACTTTAGTATGTCGTATGACTGGCTGTGTCACAAGTTGAGCAGTATATCGGGAAGTTGTGACACTTGTAAAATTTTTATAAATTAAATGTCATAGTTTTCGAGTTATAAAAAATACGCTTTAGGGAAAAAATGGCGGACCAGAATATCTCCTGTAACAGTGCTCACTTGCACTGAACTCGAAACGGAAACCCTATCGATTGACTGTAACTCTTCCTTGGCTGTATGAGAAGTGTTACAGGCAGGGCTTCAAGAGACAAGAGTAGAACAAACTATGATTTTGATTTTTGAGGTTTTTCTAAAGAGCAGAGTAAGAGTAAGAGCGGCCCAGACTTTTTGAAAGAGTAGAGCAAGAGATGTAAACTGTATGTATAGATTTCCAATGCTCTTTGGTCTTTCTTTTCTAATAAATAAAAAAAAAAAAAAACTTTTACGGAACATAACGAAAGAATGAAACGAAACGTTTTCGTTATGTTGCTAACATTTTCAATATCTACGTTATTTCGAGAGAAGGTGCCGATTAATTCTCATAAATATGATTTTTTACATTAATTAGAGGCATTAGAGCATTTCGTGGCTCAGAACTTCATAAGTTGATTGTAATAATTTACCTAAACAATTACCTACTTTTGCAGTTGACAATAATTTGCAAACTATGAGAATGGATAAAAATTTTCCAAGTGGAGAATTGCATTTGCAGCTAGAAATTCGATTTTTTCTCAGAATCCATCTCAGGGACTCCATAATTTTTTTACACGATAAGAACTTTTTTCGCAAAAATGTAAATAAATTTTAATTTTTTGCAAAAATTGTAAAAAAAAAAAAACATTTTTGTCAAAACTGCGAAAAATGTCATTTTTTTGTCAAAGATGCCAGAAAGTTTCAAAATTAGGTGACAAAAAATTTATTTTTTCGTCAAAATTGTGAAAAATTCTACTCTTTTGTAAACGACTATAAAAGTAGGTACCCATTTTGATTCAAAACAGTTTTTTTTTTAAAAAGTCATTTTTTTCCAAATTTGTCAAGTCTTGTTTTATTGGACAAACTTGCAACAGAAAGTTTGGTCGAAATTTCCAGGAAGTCTCTCGCTTTCTTATGGAAAAAACCTTGTTTTTTTTGGTCAAAATTGACGAAAAAAAACTAAAAAAGATCTGATTTTTATCAAAATACCTACAAAATAATAAATCTTACCCGAAAAAAAACATTTTTTTTTTGTAAAATTCACCAGAAAGCATAGTTAAACTGTGTCTGTCACAACCACTGGTTTCAAACATTGTCTGTCACTAACACTGGTCTTAAACAGGTGTCTGTCACAAACACTGGTTTCAAACAGTGTCTGTCACTACCATTGGTTATGAACAGTGTCTGTCACTAACACAAGTTTTCCACAAACTCTGTCACAAACACTCACTGGTTTCAAACAGTGTCTGTCACTACTACTGGTTTCAAACAGTGTCTGTCACAAACACTGGTTTCAAGCAGTGTCTGTCACTACCACTGGTTTTATACAGTGTCTGTCACTACCACTGGTTTCAATCAGTGTCTGTCACTACCACTGGTTTCAAGCAGTGTCTGTCACTACCACTGGTCTTAAGCAGTGTCAATCAATACCACTGGTTTTAAACAGGGTCTGTCACAACCCCCGGTTTTAAACAATGTTTGTCACTACCACTAGTTTCAAACAGTGTCTGTCACAAACACTTGTTTTGAATAGTGTCCATCACTACCACTGGTTTCAAACAGTGTCTGTTACTACCACTGGTTTTAAACAGTGTCTGTCACAAACACTGGTTTTGAGCAGTGTCTGTCACAAACAGTGTCTGTCACTACCACTGGTTTTAAACAGTGTCTGTCACTACCACTGGTTTCAAACAGTGTCTGTCACTACCACTGGTTTCAAACAGTGTCTGTTACTCACTACCACTGTTTTCAATCAGTGTCTGTCACTACCACTGGTTTCAAACAGTGTCTGTCACTACTACTGGTTTCAATCAGTGTCTGTCACTACCACTGGTTTCAAGCAGTGTCTGTCACTAGGTACCATTGGTCTTAAGCAGTGTCAATCAATACCACTGGTTTTAAACAGGGTCTGTCACAACCCCCCGTTTTAAACAATGTTTGTCACTACCGCTAGTTTCAAACAGTGTCTGTCACAAACACTTGTTTTGAATAGTGTCCATCACTACCACTGGTTTCAAACAGTGTCTGTTACTACCACTGGTTTTAAACAGTGTCTGTCACCAACACTCACCAGTTTTGAACAGTGTCTGTCACTACCACTGGTCTTAAGCAGTGTCTGTCACTACCGCTGGTTTTAAAGGTGTCCGTCACTACCACTGTTTTCAATCAGTGTCTGTCACTACCACTGGTTTCAAACAGTGTCTGTCACTACTACTGGTTTCAAACAGTGTCTGTCACAAACACTGGTTTCAAGCAGAGTCTGTCACTACCACTGGTTTTATACAGTGTCTGTCACTACCACTGGTTTCAATCAGTGTCTGTCACTACCACTGGTTTCAAGCAGTGTCTGTCACTACCACTGGTCTTAAGCAGTGTCAATCAATACCACTGGTTTTAAACAGGGTCTGTCACAACCCCCCGTTTTAAACAATGTTTGTCACTACCACTAGTTTCAAACAGTGTCCGTCACAAACACTTGTTTTGAATAGTGTCCATCACTACCACTGGTTTCAAACAGTGTCTGTTACTACCACTGGTTTTAAACAGTGTCTGTCACAAACACTGGTTTTGAGCAGTGTCTGTCACAAACAGTGTCTGTCACTACCACTGGTTTTAAACAGTGTCTGTCACTACCACTGGTTTCAAACAGTGTCTGTTACTACCACTGGTTATAAACAGTGTCTGTCACAAACACTGGTTTTACACAAGCTCTGTCACCAACACTCACCGGTTTTGAACAGTGTCTGTCACAAACACTGGTTTCAAGCAATGTCTGTCACTACCACTGGTTTCAAGCAGTGTCTGTCACTACCGCTGGTTTTAAACGGTGTCTGTCACTACCACTGGTTTCTAACAGTGTCTGTCACTGCCACTGGTCTTAAGCAGTGTCTATCAATACCACTAGTTTTAAACAGGGTCTGTCACAAACACTGGTTTCAAACAGTGTCTGTCACAAACACTTGTTTTGAATAGTGTCCGTCACTACCACTGGTTTTAAACAGTGTCTCTTACTACCACTGGTTTTAAACAGCGTCTGTCACTACCACTGGTTTTAAACAGTATCTGTCACTACCACTGGTTTCAAACAGTGTCTGTCACCAACACTGGTCTTAAGCAGTGTCTGTCACTACCACGGGTTTCAAACAGTGTCTGTCACAAACACTTGTTTTACACAAACTCTGTCACAAACACTCACTGGTTTAAAAACAGTGTCTGTCACCAACACTGGTCTTAAGCAGTGTCTGTCACTACCACGGGTTTCAAACAGTGTCTGTCACAAACACTTGTTTTACACAAACTCTGTCACAAACACTCACTGGTTTAAAAACAGTGTCTGTCACCAACACTGGTCTTAAGCAGTGTCTGTCACTACCACGGGTTTCAAACAGTGTCTGTCACAAACACTTGTTTTACACAAACTCTGTCACAAACACTCACTGGTTTAAAAACAGTGTCTGTCACTACATCTGGTCTTAAGCAGTGTCTGTCACTACTACTGGTTTTAAACAGTGTCTGTCACTACCACTGGTTTTAAACAGTGTCTGTCACAAACACTGCTTTTAACCCGTCGTAGACCACCAGTGCCAAAAACGGCACTACAATGTTATTTCTATTTAAAAAACCACCAAGTGCCAAAAAAGGCACTAAATGTAGTTTGCAATACGTTTATTAGTGCCGTTTTTGGCACGTGGTGGTTTTTTAAATAAAAGTAACATTGTAGTGCCGTTTTTTGGCACTGGTGTTTTTTTTTTTTTTTTTTGGTGGTCTATGCAAGGATTGTTTTTGCTCAAATTCCAAAAACTCCTGTTTTTTCATGTCATAATTGGCAAACATTTTCAAAAAAAATTCAACTTGATCAAAATTTCAAGTTAAACTCGTTCGTTCTATGTTGAAATTATTCGAAAGTTTTTGTTTTGTTGCATACATTTCTAGGAGAAAATTCATTAGTCAGGTATAGTCGATAAAAAAAATACGCTCCAGAAGAATTTATTCGAGGAAATGGTCATTTGGGGTGATAACAATTACTTAAATGATGGATTCGGAATCATCTTATAGAATCCACTTTTCAGTTGAAAGCAGGGGGATAGTGATACAAATCACAATTCTCGAAAAGGGCTTCTCTGAGGTGTTCTGCCGTGTATGCCTTTTTTGCTCAGATCTGTCACTATAGACGAAAGCTTAATGTTTTGTTCAATTTATAATCTCAACATGGGAAGGTCATCGAAAGCTACATTAGTATAGTGTTTAACTAGGGTCTCTTTAACTTCTTTAACGTGATGTTCGTCTCTCGTTTCACATGTGATTATGACCTGAAATAATTAAACACGTCGATATTATAGGTTGAACGTTGAAGAGGAATCTCCTTGTAGGTATTTTTTTTATTATTGATAGGTAAACAGCCGGAGAGGATAACTTACTTTTACTTGGAATACTTCGGAAGTTAACCAAGCTCTTTCGTGAACTATATCTTTAATGGAAACGCCTATTTTGGCTAAAAGACCACAAATATCTGAAACTCCTCCAGGACGATCGCTGATTGAAACGGAGAATTTTAGTAAACGTCCATCTGCGGCTAAACTACGTTCTATACATCTACCCAATATATTTGAATCAATGTTGCCACCACAAAGAACGACTGCTAATCTATTCCGAAATTCAAATCACGTGTACGAGTGCAATTAGCTTGGAATGAATTTTTCATTGAAATAGGCTCAATTGCTTGAATTTGGCTCGATACGTACTTTTTTCCTTCAAATTCTTTTAATCCGCCGCATAGAATTGCAGCTAAACCTGCAGCTCCGGCTCCTTCGACAACACATTTTTCCAGTTCTATCAGACGTAGTATTGTAAGTGATATCCATTCTTCTTTTACTACGATCTAAAGCGAAATTTACGTAGGTACTTTATGAATTAATAATTTATTATACATAATTTCATTCAATCATAATGGCAAAAAACTAACCATTTTATCAATTAAAGGAGCTGCGATGTTGAACGCATTCGCTCCAACTTCAGCTACAGCGAGACCATCAGCAATGGAGTTCTTGTTCTCCACCTTGACTGGTTTTCCGGCCTTGAGAGCTGATGAAAAACTGGGACATCTGTCGGATTCAACACCCTGTATACGCCAATTGCGGAATTAGATAGGTAATGTATTTTGGCAAGAAAAATTTAAAAATTCGAGCATTGTTTACGATTATTTTTATATTTTTATTGAGAGTTTTGGCAGCTAGGGCTATTCCTGCTATTAGACCTCCGCCTCCTATTGGTACAACTATGCCTTCGATATCGGGCATGTCTTCGAATATTTCTAAGGCTATCGTCCCTTGACCAGCAATAATATAAGGATCATCGTATCTATGAGAAAATTAAACACGATTAAATGGTTGAACAAGAAATGGATAATCTGATAGTAGGTAGGTAGGTAGGTAGGTAGGTACCTACCCATTAATGTACGTCAAATCGTGTTCTTTGCAATACTGATGAGCGTATTCTTTGGCTTCGGACATCGTTTCTCCATAGATTATGGCAGTGGCACCAAATCTCTTGCAAGCTTCTACTTTGACCAAAGGTGCCGCCGAAGGCATTACCACCGTTGCCGGAATACCTTGTATTTTGGCGTGATATGATAGTGCTTGGGAGTGGTTTCCGAGTGATGCTGTTACAACCCCTTGTCTCTTTTGCTTATCGGATAACTTCATTAAAGCGTAACATGCTCCTCTTTCTTTAAAACTGAAAAGTACACATCATCAGTACGTGCGAAAACATAGGAAATTATTAATTGCTTAATAGCTCTTAATTGTTAAGGCCAATGATTTTAACCTCACAGATTCTTTTAGTTATAGATAGGTATTAATGTATTTAGGCAAATCCAAGGTCGCAGTAGCAAGCATTAGAAATTGCAATAGGTACGCAATAGGTACGGTTATTTGTGGGAAAATCCTCAAGTGATCCGTAGGTGTCGTTCTGCAAAACTTTCATATAGCAAAGTTCGAGTTTAAAAAAATGATGCTGAATTCGGTTTAAAGGTGAATCGAAATTTGGAAAAATTGGCTGTTTGTATTTTGAAATAGGTACCGATTTAGGTAAATATGTCAGTATCTGGGCAGTTGATATTTACTTGATAAATGCTAGATAATCTTGGTAAACAGGAATTTGACCCGATGAGATGTTTTATCATTGTGTATTGTCCGAAGTAGAATTGCAAACAGCATCCGGAAAAAATAAAAAAAAGGTAAGGTAAATATGGCTTTTCATCGTTGAGCCGGATTTTACAAAAATAGCTTCTGGCAGAAGGCAGATTGTGCTCATTTGTGAAATGCAATGTGACATAATGACAATAAAAAAAAATCGAACATTTTGAAACTTGGCACACTGCTTCCAGACGACCCCATGAGAGGTGCAGATTTCCCCCTCCCCAATATTGGGGCTCTTCGTACCTCGGGGGGAGGGGGGTTTGAACCCCCAATTTGAATTTTGGGACCCAAAAAATTGCGGACCCTCTTCTAGGGTCCCCCTACTACCTACATACCGAGTGTGGACCGAATTCGATCATTTTTTCAAAATTTTGAATTTTGATATTTTCCATTTTCAAAAAAAAAATATGTAGGTATAAGAATAATTTTACTCTACTTTTTCAAGTCTGGCTGAAAATCTGTTTTCACAAGGCTTACAAACGATGCTCAATAATTTCACCAAAGGGGGAAAATGATTTGTTGGGAAAATTAAAATTTCAAGTTAGGAAGGAATTTCAGTGATTTTTCATTCCCTCCTCCCCTCTGGATAACCTTTTACAAAGATGGCTAAGTAAATGGCAAAATGGCATATCAAAATTAATGAATCCAAATCTGCACACGTAACCTTCACCACTCGAAAAATCTGCAACTTACCAGTCGCCATCAAGCATCAACAACATGATGATACCATGAAAGAACTCTGTGAAATATTTGGGAATTCACCTCGACAAGACATTAACATGGAGAACAAATAGATATTGAAAAAAGTGAGATGAAATGAAACTTAAACTTGAAAAGATGAGCTGGCTCTTTGCAGGTAAAGGTAAATTATAAGTACCTACTAAACTTCTACTTTACAAAACCATTATCAAACCTATTTGGACATACCTATGGTTGCCAACTATGGGGTACTGCAAAACTATCAAATACATAGGTACATGTAGAAATAATTCAGAGGATGCAGAACAAATACCTTTGTCGAATCACCAATGAGCTGTGGTACAGCAGAAACAAAAACCTCCATCCAGACTTACAAATGCGAACTATACCTATCTCTGAAGAAACATAACAATTTGCAACTAAGCATTCAGCATGCATTTCATGTCGCCTTCAAAATCATCCTAACAATGAAATCGATCCTCTCCGACTCTCCGTGCACCAGTATGTAGGTAACAAGAGGTTTAAAAAGAAAAAAATTCATTGAATTAGGTAATTTAGAAATTTTATACAATCAAGTACTTCTCTTTAGATGTTTTCTTTTCAACAGTAAAAGCATTAAATATATGGGGGGGGAATCAATTGGGGGGGACCACTGGGACCACTTCTTTCTAGAGCTGTGGGTCCAAAACGATCCTGAAACCGGAACTGATTAAATCCCGATTCAAATCCAATCCCAAACCTAAAGTGCCCAATGCCTATCCCAAAACCGAAGTGGTTATTTCTCTTGATCCCAAAACTGAAAAAATACCCAAACCTATATAATTTTTAACCTAAAATGGCCAAAACAATCCCAGAACTGAAACAAAATCGTTCTGTTTCGGGGTTTCAATTTTTTATCCCCCCCCCCCCAATTTTATTTAATTCTGATAAATTGTCATTTTACATCATTTATCACCATTCTTTCAGATTACAATAGAAATTACTCGACGAATTCAGCAAAATATGCATTTAAAACATTAAACTAGTTACACCATCCGATTCACCATATCAAAACCTCACATTTTTCAGACCCCTTGCAGGATCTATTAGTCAATTTGGGCTTGAAATTGGTTGAAATGAAAATCCCGAAACCAGAACCAATTCATCCCAGAACAGAAACAATTCTACATATCAGTCCCAAAACTGAAACAAAAATTTAGAAGGTCAAAACTGAAACAAATCCAATCCCGAAATTGTTTCAGACCCACAGCTCTGGTTTTTTTCAGATGGGGGGAGGGGGCGATGAAAAAATGGGAAATTATTTTCTCACCTCGGGAGGAAGGAAGTGGAAATTTGAAAATTCCATTTTGCAAAATAAAGTACCCGATTGGCAAAAGCTGTTGAAAATCGTGATGACTACTTATCATTTTTCAAGTCTTAAACTCAGTCACATTTTTCGGATGTGACTACCAAAAAAATCAACCAATCACAAAACAATAAAATCAAATAGGTATGGCTACTTCCATTTTTGGACCAGTCAGATCACCAGTAATTTTTTTCTTTTCTGACGACCTTTTGGAGAAAAACGTGTAATAGTATATTACACAACGAGGGCCGAAAAAGTGATTTTTGACGAGGTTGAGGTTTGTGACCCGAACGAAGTGAGGGGAACAAGTTCAAAATCACTTTTTCTCCGAGTTTAATGAAGTAATTTTTCCTGAACGAGGGTGGAAAGTACTTATTTTTACATCCGAGCGATTCTCGCGAGGTTGGAAAAGTAGTACTTTTCACCCCTAGATAGGAAAAAGTGGTAAATAATTAATGGTTCAATAATGAACTTTTTACAAGCTGTGGACTTACCTAAAGATAGATCAGTAGTTTTAACTGATATAGGTCCGTCCGGTCGTCAGATTTGTTCAGTAGTCATATCCCCAGGCATATTTAAAAATCTGACTGTACAAAAAAACGCCCATCGCCAACTGGGTACACCCTATTTGACAGATTATAGCAACCATACTCAGCGTAGTCGTAGTCCCATCAAAAATAGAAAACAATGCCCTAAATTTTCAACTTTTTCACAATTTTCTCTATTTTTTGCATGCAGGCTTTTCAGGAAAATCTGGATAATGACTCAAAACAACTTTCTGTGAAAAAAGGGGCTTTCAAGGACCAAAATTGAAAATAAGGACAGTCATTACCAAAAGTGACCAATTATTATGATTTCTGTACCTACCTACCTACCTACCTAGCTGCTTACTTCAGCCTCGAGAGAAAAGTTTATAATTTATTCAAAATTTAAAAATTTTTTTACATTAAAAGATTTTTGGTGGAAAGATAAGGACTCGGAATTACCTATTTATGACCTTTTAAATAGGAGATACCCAAATGGTGTTGATTGAAAAAATGAAATGAAGCACTAAGTAATTATGTTTTCAGATACCTACTCCATTTCCTTCATATCTATGCCTCATTTCGTATCAACTACTTCCGAGATTGTATCATCCAATTACCTTATCGTTGTTCTAATTCAATATTTAGTACCCCTACAGTGTGTTTTGATATTTTAAATTAGTCTTTGAGATTAGTATTGGAACCGAAAAGTGAAATTTTGCTTGTTTATGAGCAGAATTTTACAGAATGAATGGTCGTCTGTTCACGTGAGTTGAATGTTTACTGTACGAGCCGTAGCTAAGATCAACTTTTAAGCACAGTAAAATAAATATTGGAACAAAAATATAATTTAAGGTTATCAAGAGAGTGAGCAATGAGGCGCGATAAATTAAATAGACTTTCATACTCGCGTATATTTTCGTACCTCTATAAAATTATCAAACCAATGTACCCACACGAACAAATAATTATTTTGAAATTGTCTTCAAACGGAGATCGGTTCTACAATCAAGCATAAAGATAAAATAAACGATCGATTTGCGATTTATTTTAAAGAACAGAAAAAAAAAGATGAGATGAAGTTAGTTAATTGGTTTTTAGATTTGTTAATGTTTTGTTTAGTCGAAAAAAAAATGATGTAATAAAATCAGAGAATATTGGATTAGCTAGGTACATGATTAGGTCTACAACCGCTTGTATTACCTATCTAATGGAATTTTGTTACACTTGCGTCACCTATTTCGTGCAAATGGCATTGCCAATGGGAAGAAGTTCTTCAAAACCGTCTCTTACAAGTCTCACGATCTATTCAGATCATATAAATTGTAAATATATGAGTTAATAAAATAACTTGTCAAAATACTAATATGTAATAGGTACTTATGAATTATTAAAAATCACCTGTTCAGCCCTTCGGGCTTCTTTCTTGTTTAGAAAATGGTTTCGTGCAATATTATATCGATAGAACATCTCACACTAAACAAATTTTACAAACCTTCCGGTAACTTGAGTGAATTCTTTTTTAAAATAAATTTTCATACCCTTCGGTTCACGTACATCGAAAGGCTAACAATTTGAAAAAAAATTGATTAAAATATTGAAATAATTATCGCAGTAAAATTCAAACATTGAAAATTTTTTACTCACAGTTAAAGGTGTTCTAATTACGTATTTTCTGACTTGAAATGCAGCGCAAGCGATATCTGTAAAGGTTATAACTGGTTGGTTCGTCGAAGGATCCATTTCATCTCGATTATTATTCTGACCAGAATTATTTTTTGATGCCATTTCATCAACATTCGAAGTACTACCAATGATACTCAAGTCACGAGCGAACTGTTCGTAAGTGATTTTACGTCTGATGTGCAACTTTCAAGCACATATTCGTATCACAATAATTATTACTGATAGAAAATAAATGAAATTACGCGGACATGGTCGACTGATCGATAAAACGAATTTTCTAATTATTCGTACAAGATTAAAATGTTACAATATTAGTTATCAGCAGTTTGTTCTACACGTTCTAATAAATGATCTAGAAAGAAACGTGAGTGTTTCAACTATAAGTATAACGTAGGAATTATGGGAAGTTCGCAAGTTCAAAGTTTCTTGGAATGAATTTGAATAAACTCTCTCCTAAGTTTCAATGCATGAAAAATTTGAGCACTCGAGTATCTAAATGAGAAAAAAATAATTATAGAAATAAATGCAATTGTATAATTTTTTTCTTTAGTTCTAGAATCACCAACATTGAATCTTATACGATAAAAAATAATAAAAATCAACAAATTCATGAAAAAGAAAGAAAAAAATTAGAAAGACAATAATAATAAAAAAAAAAAAAAAAAAAATTAAAAATAATCCCGGAAAAGTCTTGTACTTATACTCTTATACATGTATGGATAATTGGATATTGCATATGGATATTGTATGGTTAGGTACTCGTAGTAGGTATACTGTATGGTTATATTGTATGGTTATTATGTGTAATAAATTGGCTGATAAACAGAAAATAAAAATTAGAAAGGAAAAGACAAATGCCAATTCAATTCAATATAACGGAACAGTCTTAACATGAGGAGTAATTTGCAATAATTTCGAAGGAGAAAATATTTTTTTTTAAATTGCAAAAATAAAACATTTGATAGGAAATTGACATTATTTAATTTTAATAGCAACGATGTTTCAAAATAATTTTTCTCATTTAAAAACTGTTCGGTTGATTGTTTCCAATAAACAACGTAAGTATACGTAGGTTCATGATAAGCTCATGATTTAATTAAAAATACAACAATATAAAATGGATATAAAATTGACAAGATACTGAATAGAAAATATTATAATGAAGATTTAAAAAAATGCATCTATAGATGGTTGTATAGCTATTACTATGGTAAAATAAAAATGAAATAAACGAGTAGGTAAACTATTAAGTGAATAAAAAAATAACATCAAATACTTGAATATCACCAAAATGCAATTTAAAATTGAGCTTGATTTTATATAGGTAGTATTTGAAATAGGCCTGTAACATTTGTAACTGTATACGTACAAATAAAAAATAAAACATGCAAATATAAATCCAACATATCGGATTAAAATAAATATGCAGTATAAGGGTTATGATGAAGCTTTCGCATACTGAATAACAGAACTGTACCGGAAATTGCAATCTTCTGCTTTGGCTTTTTCCAAAGACATCGATTCCAATATGGCTTTGGTTCGTTTCCTATGTGGCAATTTGAGCTCGTCTTTGTTGACTGTGAAATCAATGAAAACCGGAGAAGAAGGAACAGGACTTGTGGAACTACTGCTAGGAGGAGTAAGACTATCGGGGGAAGGAACAGAGACCGAGGATGCTGGTGCATCTTTGAACACCGAAGGTTGCTGCAATCGCAGTCGATTTTGCGGCAATAATTGACGATTGTAATCAGATACATAGTATCCGGCTTCGTCGACCATTTCATGAACTCTTAGTTTAGGTGACGACGGACTGGAACAACTGGAATCTGGATACTGGGGCGGAGAATTGCGGTAGTATTGCTCGCCGGTGGCTGGAATCACAAAGTTTGATGATTGAAAACGCAGATTGTTATTTTGATAACGGATTGGTTCATTATTGGTAGATGTAGCTGCCACAGTTAAATTTAAACCGTTTGCGTGATAGTGGCTGGATGGAAGACAAGAAGAAGGATTAAAATAGCGTGAATTTTTCAAATCGGATTCCTTAGTTTGACCAATGAATCCGGTTGTCGTTCCAGCTTGCGTGTTATGAGCGTAATTTTCGTATGGAGGTGGTTTCGATGCGATTATTGAGCGAGGGTCTGCAGGTTCTCGAATCCAGTCCATTGGCGATGGACTGCCGCTACTCGTCATTGAAGTCACCATTGGCGATCTGCTCGATACCTGAGAGTGCGAAAATGGCATTTCAGAAACGATCTCTACCTTGTTTTCTTTATCACTGGTCGAAGAAGCGCAAGACAGTTCACCTTCTGGGCCTCGGGAGGCATCCTTTGAATCCGGATGTGCCCGGATGTGTAATTCCATCAGCTTCTTCGAGTCGAACGTCTTCTTGCATAACGTGCATTTGTATTCCTGTAATGTAAAATATGGATATATTTAGTGCACAAAGCGAATATTCGTGATAATCAAATTAGCCTATATGATAATTAACCATTTGAGACATAAGAAAAATCTGATGGATGAAAATTGAAAAATTTCATTATATGGGAAGGAGCATAACTTTGTTAAGCAGATTTTATTTTTTAAAATCACGTTTACTCAAAATTTAATTTGGAGTTCAACGAAAATTTTTGAAGCCAAAATCCAAAATTTTGAAAAAAAAAAAATATAAAATGATCTTCGGCACAAGCTGTGACCATTACAAATGTAAAAGTTGCATACTTTTCAAATTAAAAAAATGTTTGGTCAAAAATAAAGAAATTGGTCCTCTTCACTTTTTTGAAAAATGGAGCTAAAAATTCGAGAGCCTAAAAAACCTACATTTTGATACGTCACACGAAAATTTCCAAAATTTTGAGTTCTCCTCCCTCTCCATGAGGTCAATATTGCAAATTTTTGAAATTTTTGAAAAATGATGCCAAAAATGAATTTGGGAGCACCAAAACTCAACATTTTTGAGTCACACAAAAATTTCTAAAATTTTGAGTTTTTCCCCTTCCCTTTGGGTCATTATTGCAAATTTTTGAAAAATGATGCTAAAAATGAATCCGGGAGCCAAAAAATCTACATTTCGATATGTCACTCGAGAATTTCCAAAATTTTGAGTTCTGCCCTCCCCCTGGGGTCAAAATTACAAATTTTTGAAAAATGATGCCAAAAATGAATTTGGGAGCTCAAAACACCTACATTTTGATACGTCACACGAAAATTTCCAAAATTTTGAGTTTTCCCCCCTTCCCATGGGGTCAATATCGCAAATTTTTGAAAAATTATTCCAAAAATGAATTTGGGAGCTCAAAAAACCTACATTTTGATGTGTCACACGGAAATTTCCAAAATTTTGAGTTTTGCCCTTCCTCGGGAAGGGGGGGGGGGTTGGGGTTTGGAGTCGAAATCTTGTCAAAAATGAATTCAGCGCCTTCGAAAACCCTCGTACACCAACTTTCAGATTTTTGGCACACTAGAAATTCTGAGGGACCACTGGGGCCCGGGGCAGATATCATGTTAGGGCCCCATTTCTAAAGTTAAAGTACATAGAAGCTATTTTTTGGTTTTTGAGAAGGGGTCGTGTCGAACGAAAATTTGTACATAGATTGATGTGGTAGAAAAAAATCGATTTCGCCAATTGATTCAATATTCATAAAAGTATGACTTATCAAAATTTTTCTTTTCTTTTTTGGATTTTTGAAGGCCTCAAATGTGAAATTTGTTTGTTCCAAAATGAGAAATAAATTAGCCCGAGCGAGAGCTTTTGAAAATTTTTATTTCGAGATGCTAAAAACGAGGGCTTTTTCAATTTATTTGGGGAGTTTTCTTTTTGGTTTTTTAAATTATAGAATTAGAATGATGTTTTTTTTGAAGAAAGTTGAATTTTGAAAAAAAAAGAGAACAGGCTCGAGCGAAGCGGGGGCAAAATTTTCTGAAAATGTGTGCTTCGAGAGGCATAAAAATCAATTTTTTTAAATGCGAGGAAGAGTAATTTATTTTTTGGTTTGTAAAACTTTGAAATTTGAGTGATATTTTTTTAAAAATTTGATTTTGAAAAATAAAACAGAACAGACCCAAGCGAGAGAGAAAGCTATTGTAAATTTGTATTTCAGAAGGCGTAAAAACGCTGTTTTTTATGGAGTTTCTTTTTTCACTTGATTTTATCATCTAAAAATTTCCATCTTGCTCTCAAAAAAGAAAAGAAAAGAAGCCAAAGCGAAACGAGGGCAAAAGGATTCGAAAATTTGTATTAAGTACGAGAAGTAAAAAAATATGAAATCCCAAAATAGGGACCCATTTTAGAAAATTTTTCACTAAAGGCTCGCACCTACACAAAAATTCAACCTTTTTAACGTAACATGTGAACATTTACCAGATACTCGAAGAATCGAATTTTATTTTGGAATTTTGGTGGAAATAGACCCAAAAAATTTTCAAATCAACATACAGTATACACTTTGGCCAAACTTGATGTAATCAATTTACATTCCCAAAATAGGAATCTATGAATTATTTTGAAAATTTTTCACAAAAAGCTTCTCTACACAAAAGTTTAAATTTTTTATGTGAAAATTTTCCCAAAGTTGGCGTTGATGTGAGACCTAAAGTATCTTACTTCGACCCAAAAATACAAAATGAAATTTACGAGCACCAGTGAGTGAACTTTCACATCGTTGATTCATTAAAATTTTTAATCTCAGCTTTCTGTAAACATTTTTCAAAATTTATAAGATCTCATTTTCACAAAAAATGACATTTTTCATGGAACGACCTTGAACGTCGATTTCCAAAATCATTTTTTTTTCAAATAAAAATCCCCACCGTCAATCTCTTTATTTTTGACCAAAAACGAGTGAAAAAAACGTAAGACAAACAAGTTGCCTATTTTGAAAATTGAATGGTTCCATCAGAAAAGGGCCTAACTTCAGTTAGGCCCTTTCATAATAAATCGCAAAAATGGATTCTACAGTGGAAATTCCACCTAGCACACTACATTACATAGCGCAACCTATAGTCAGGCCGCCACAATTGAATGCCAAAGTCGGACACCTCCGCCGATTTCTCACCAAATTGTCTCTGGGAGTCTGGTGGTTTGCGTTATTACTATGTTTTGCGCTTGGTTTTTATAACTTATCAGTGGTACCCCATTTTTTACAGACAAAAGTAACTTTTTCATAATTTTTCGGTGGTGCGGAATTTCTTAAGGAAAAAATAAATTTCTACAAAATAGTTGTTGAGAACGTTTAAATGACCTATTTTAACCCAACTTCGTTATAATGTTATAAAATATTGCCTTTTACATAATAAAATTACGTGATTTAGCACATTTTTTTCATCGAAAAAGTAGGTTCACAAGAAAGGGCCTAATTGTCCACTTTGTATTTTCAGTGTTTTCTTTGTATTTTATTGCAGAAAAGTAAAAGTAAAGAATGATTTTGAATCTTCAATGTATGCGGAATGAAAAAAAATAATAAGTTGCATGTTGTTCTAATATTTTCTATATGATATTCATATTCAAATGTTTAAAATGCGTTTTTCTCGAATCGCCATCTTTTCAGTTAGGCCCTTTTCTGATGGAACCATTCAATTGAAGGGACAAAATACGTTTTCAAAATCTAAGTGTCGAAATCCGATTTTGACAATGGAGATTGGAGGTCGATAGTGTACATACTTTGAAAAATGAACAAAATTACCTATTATGAATTTTTGCCCAACTTGCAAATTGAACGGTCGTGCTACAAATGATTTTTAATTTCAAAAAATCGCGATGAAAGAAATGAATGCAGAAATGAATACTACGTCAAAAAATGAACAAAATTCTGTTATGATCATTTTTTTCCTTACTCTAAAATTTAAAAAGTTTTTGAAGCTCAACATTTTTTGATTTGCTAAAAATTTTGGTAAATTTACAATAATTTTTGAGCTTCAAAAAGGTCTTAAATTTTAGAGTGAGAAAAAAAATGATCATAGCAAAATTTGTCTATTTTTTAACATTGTATTCATTTCCGCACATTAATTTTTTTCATCGCAATTTGTTGAAAATTGAAATTAAAAATTATTTGTAGCCCCTTCAATTTGCAAGTTGGGCAAAAAATCATAATGGGTAATTTAGCCCCCCCCCCCCAAAAAAAACAACATTTTTGTATGATGTTGAAAAAGTAAAAAAAAAAAATAGGTAATTCGGAATTTTTATTATTTTTTTTAACGTGTGGAATTTGTAAAAGAGTTTTAGTAAATTTTATAGCCCTGACACTTTTAGTTATTTTACTAATTAGGTATTTTTTCGACTGAAATTCTGATGATGACTTAATGTTCATTCGAACAAATCGTACCACTTTACCCCCTCCCTCCCTCCCTCCCTCCCTCCCATCCATCAAATAAACTCAATAAACGGAAATAAATCAGACACAAGATGAAAATACACCTACATACCTTAACACCATAATGAGCCACCATATGCAACTTCAGCACATGATTATAGCCGAACGATTTTCCGCAAATCTCGCAAGCGTACGGTTTTTCTCCCGTATGAGTCCTCGTATGCACTTTGAGCTGTTTGGAACACGTGAATGCTTTGTCGCAGAGTCGGCAAACGTATGGCTTTTCGCCGGTATGTGTTCGCAAATGTATCACTAGCTGTCCACTCTGGATGAAGGTTTTCGAACAGAAGGTACATTTGTGAGGGCGTTCTCCGGTGTGTATCCTCATATGTCTGTGTAATTTGCCCGAATGTTCGAAGGCTCGTCCGCAAATTTCACACTTGTAGGGTCTTTCTTTGGTGTGGATACGCGTATGAACGCTTAGATTTTCTTTGACGGAGAACGACTTCTTGCAGTATACGCACTGGTAGGGTTTTTCACCGGTATGGGTTCGGTAATGACGCGTCAGACGGGCTGGAACTGCGAACGTTTTACCGCAAAAGTGACACTGATACGGATCCTCGATTTCGTGAGTGTGTGTTTTTAGATGCACCGTTAGACTGATTTTTTGGTTGAATCTTTGCGAACAAATCTTGCACTGGTAAGTTTTGGTTGATAGACCTGCGGAAAAAGGCGAAACAAATGTGTAAATTAAACACGTCTTGTAGTTGGTAATTTTTTTTGAGATTTTTTTCTTTTTTTCCCCTCTCAAAAATATTAAGTATAGGTGCGTTTTTTGGTCAATAATCTAAAAAAAAATGCCAAAAAGATATCTTGGAATAATCATAACATTTTTTGGAAATTTATAGAAAGGCAAAATTACTCATAAAAAATATAAAAATAAAAACAACCCTAATGCGAATAGCTTACCCTTTGCAGATTGTGTTTGCCTAGCTGAGAGATCCACAGTGACTTCTTCGACTGGTTGAGCTGCAACAGGATACACCGGTAAATCCGGACTACAGACTACTGTTCTTACAGATGATTCGGTCGGTGATATCGTGGCAGCAATCGAGGTGGCACAATATTCACTACGAGTCGCACAATTCAAGTAACTACTCTGGTACACTGGACTTGACGTATAGTCGACTCCAACGGGTACAGAATCTGGCTTCATTCTACTCTGGAACACTGGACCTGACGTATAGTCGACGGCAACTAGTACAGAATCTGGCTTCATTCTACGATTATCTCTTTGCATTTTTGCAGTTCACCATCGAAAGCATTGACCAGTTCAGAAAGTCGACTCCATATAATGATTCTGTAAAATATGAAAAAGGAGAAAAATTATTATAATGGGTTCGTAGAATCTGTTTCGAGATCTATTGCAGTCAAGATCCAAAACTTCTTTTAAGGTTCTACTGGACGGTTAAAAATTTGCGAATCTTGTTGCGATAGTGGAAGTTTTGAGCCGGGGAGTGACTTTTCTTTACGTTTTGAGGGTCGGGGATCAAGATACGCTCATTCCCGAAAATCCAGGTTTCCTTATTAGCATCATTAGGCTACTAGCCTGACATTTTGTCATCATCATCTTGTTTTAACTTTCAACGTTCGCGAAGGAGTCGCTTATACGAATCAATTCGTTCGTGAATGATTCACCAAATATTAGGTAAATGAATCAATTCGTTCGCGAATGATTCATCAACAATTATTTAATTCGTTCTTGAACGATTTACCAAAAATTGAGTCAATTCATTCGCGAATGATTCACCAAAAATTATTCATTTTGTTTGTGAATGATTCACTAAAAAAAAAATTATTAAATTCGTTAGTGAAGGATCCACCGAAAATCAGGTAAATGAATCAATTCATTCGCGAACGATTCACCAAAAATTGAGTCAATAAATCAATTCGTTTGCAAAAGATTCACCAAAATTTATTCAATTCGTTTACGAATGATCCACCAGAAATTATTCAATTTGTTTGTGAATGATTCACCAATTAAGTAAATGAAATGAATGAAATGAATCGATTCATTCGTGAATGATTCACCAAAAATGATTCACATTGTTAGTGAATGATTCACCAAAAATCAGGTAAATGAATCAATTCGTTCGCGAACGATTCACTCATACAAATCAATTCGTTCGCGAATGATTCATCAAAAATTATTTAATTCGTTCTTGAATGATTCGCCAAAAATTATTCAATTCGTTCGTGAATGATTCACCAAAAATTATTCAATTCGTTCGTGAATGATTCACCAAAAATCAGGTAAATGAATCAATTCGCTCGCGAACGATTCACTCATACAAATCAATTCGTTCGCGAATGATTCATCAAAAATTATTTAATTCGTTATTCGTTCTTGAATGATTCACCAAAAATTGAGTCAATGAATCAATTCGTTCGCGAAAGATTCACCAAAAACTATTCAATTCGTTCACGAATGATTCGCCAAAAATTATTCAAAATTCGTTCGTGAATGATTCACCAAAAATTATTCAATTCGTTCGTGAATGATTCACCAAAAATCAGGTAAATGAATCAATTCGTTCGCGAACGATTCACTCATACGAATCAATTCGTTCGCGAATGATTCATCAAAAATTATTTAATTCGTTCTTGAATGATTCGCCAAAAATTGAGCCAATGAATCAATTCGTTCGCGAAAGATTCACAAAAAACTATTCAATACGTTCACTAATGATTCACCAAAAATTATTCAATTATTTGTTTATGAATGATTCACCAAAAATTATTTAATTCATTAGTGAATGATTCACCAAAAATCAGATAAATGAATCAATTCGTTCGCGAACGATTCACTTATACGAATCAATTCTTTCGAGAATGATTCACCAAAAATTGAGTCAATGCGTTCGCGAATGATTCACCAAAAATTATTCAATTTGTTTCCGAATGATTCACCAAAAATCAGGTAAATTAAATGAATCAATTCGTTCGCGAACGAGTCACTTATACGAATCAATTCGTTCGCGAATGATTCGCCTAGAAATCAATCAATTTGTTCAACCACCAATCGGTTGAGATTTAAGAATGATTCTATTCAATTCTTTTCGCTTGAAAACACTCCATGAAATCAATCAATTTATTTACTAACTAATCGTTCGTAAATGATTCGATCCCATTGTAAACAGATCAATTGCTATACGAATGTTTCAAAATACTTAAGTGAATCAATTCGTTCGTAAACGATTTTTATTTGAAGAAGTTTTTTTTTGGATGAATTCGTATTTTGAAATTTTTTTTTAGCAAATATTTCTGATTAATTATGCCAAAATATTGAAACATAATTATCATTACAAAAACTGGGGAAATATTTTGGAACCCAGTGATGCCAATTTCAAACAATGCAAAAAATTTGTAAGTTTTCGGCAATTCCAATTTCTCTCGATTCTTTGAATTTACAATTTAGTAGAGGTATTGTTTCCTCAAAAAAAAATCTTACCGTTAGCAATGGCAGACAATGAGATGAATAATGAAAATTCAAAGTTTTGACTGAATTTTCGATCAGTTTGAAGGAATATAAAATTGAAGCTTGCCCAAAAATTCATTTCTAATAAAATATTCGAAATTATTCGGGCCGGGCATCCGCTTGGAGCGCCACTGTCGCACCAGCGGACTTTGATTTTTATCAGGACGAAAACGTGATACGAGAATGTTTTGATATATAATTTCAGTTGAATTTGAGTGTGTTTGTTGATTGTTTTTGTCCATTTGAACACATCGATTCACACAAAAGTTTCTTCAATACAAATCATTCTGAAAAACTTCGAATTTTATTTATGTCAAATATCAAATATCACGTTTTCGTCCTCGTCAAATTCTAAGTCCAGCAGCGATACTAGCGCTGCCCGGCCCGAATAATGTAATTTTGGAATTCTTACCCAGGTAAAAATTTATTAATAGGTAGGTACCTAAAATTGTGATAAATTGAGATAAACTTTTTCTTTTCAAATTTCTATCAAAATCAGAACTTTTTCATAGGTATGTAGATACCTACGTTTGAATTCGTTTGGACAATGAATACGCTATTCTCAAACAAAATCCCGCATTTTTCGGATGATTTAACTCGCTTCTTTCTTCCAAGCTCGTTTTACATTAAGCATGAAATAAAAATTTCATTAAAATCACACTTTTTGAAACAAGATTAAAAATGAAGAATTAATAATTATGTACATTTTCGTTCATCTCGTACAAAAAAAAAAAAAAAAAAAAAAAAAAAAACAATTCCTCTCAATCTTGTCTTTTTCCTTACGTAAAGACCAAAATTTTAGGCCAGATGCATAAAAATGATCAATATTACACAACACTCTTAAGGAAAAAATAATTGATTTATCACATTGAAAAATGATGAATAAGAAAAATTATCCTTAGAATGAGGACTATTCTTGGATTGGAAAATTGAAATTTTCAACGTTTTCATTTTCACCCCCCCCCCCTCTCCCTTCTTGGTAATTTTATGAGATAATGGTATGTATATTTTTATTATTTTCAAATTTTGTGTATGTACTTCTAAAATTGTCACAGGCCAAAATTTTCATTTTCTCAATTATTTTTTCAACAATCATTTTTTTTAGACCATTTGATTCCAAAAAAAAAAAAAAAAAATTGAAAATAACTTTAGGTAACGGAGTGATGAAAAATGAAATGTGTCGAATTTTAAGACATTTTTTTATAGGAGAAACACCCTTAATGGCGTTTCCTTCCCAAAATAAATTTTTCATATTGTAGGTAAACTGAAGAGTGAAAATAATCCACCAAATCGACCAAAAAACACGAGACAACAATGAAAAAAAAAAACAGCTCACCATTCTATCAAACACTAGGATTCATCCATATAAATTTGTAATCCACTGTTTTTGAGCACTCTCATAAATTTTAGCCATTTTCGAAGTTATACATTTTTTTAAAAACGACACACTCGACGCCACAAAAAATTATCAAATTACGAAAGTGTTACAGGTATTATTAAATAATCAGTTTCGAACGATAAAAATAAAAAAAAAAATAATAATAAAAAACATAAAAGAAAACGAACGCGAATGTACGTATAAAAAAATACGAAAAAAAAATACCCCAAAAAGAACACAAAAAAAGGAAGAAATCTTCCAGTATAATTTGAACACATCGAGGTGAAAAAAATTGGGGACTAGATTCATAGTAGAGTAGATTTTCGTCAAATTTCGATCACTGATTGAAAATGATCTACGGTTCCGGCACTGAATTAAAACCTGGTTCAGTTGCAAACGAACCATCGCGTACCTTCGACAACAATAGTAGGTAATTAAAAACTACATAAATGACAATGAGGACGAGCAGTCGAACACTTTGAATGAAAACACGTGCCGAAAAATGCTCGTCATTAAGTTTGGCGAATGCGATGAAATGCGCATGCGTTATCATCACGTCATGCATACAGGTGTATTGTTCGTACTACTTTACTTACAGTACAGATAAATGTACATATTATTACGACAATACTAAACTTATTGTTACAACCAAGTATTTGTACTTCTGCCTACCATATGAAATAATACCACCAGTAAGGCTACTATGATGGTGTGAAAGCAGCATAGCCGGGGATAAGAAACATCAAAATGACATCACTCATATCATATTCCTCATTTTCCTGCATAGGATCAGATGCGGAACTAAAGATAAGTACACGGTCATACAAGCATTCAACCCGGTCCTGTAAGACACGTGGAGGAAAACGATGGAGAAGGTGAGGTAGTCGGGGCTCAAACTGGATAAGGACGAAGTTACTCGTATTATATCGCGATGCCGAAACATTACAGTGTACAGTACACGTACAAAGTATAATGCAAAGATAGGTCAGTTAATATACAAATTATTTTTCATGGTGGGAATTACACTCACTATACGTATACGTAAACGAGTACTTCTTACACGGCTCGCCTTTTCAAGGTTCTTGCAATGATATTGGTTGCTTTGTGTATAATATGTATTATTCGAATATACCTAACCTACCTACTTAGTACTTACATGTTAGTAGTACCTTATACCCGAACCGAAACCATATTGTTCGGAAGTATGAATTTCTTTGAGAACTTTGTGGAGTAAATAATTACCTACTCTTTTTCTTTTTTCTCAACATCAGCCATAAAGGTGTAGTTGAGTATCTTGTGTGTGTTTTAGCAGTCATTGAACTACATGCCTAATCTAATGAATGCATTTCACTATTTTTCGGATGAACCGTCAACGTAGCCTACGCAGGGCCAGAAAGGGGAGGGGGTGCAGGGCGCAAATTTTGGGTCAGATGATGACATATATGCCAAGGCTCATCACTGAGAGATGCTTTCAAAAATCGGTCGAGCCAATCTGGAGAAAAAAGTCTGAGGTCTTCTTGTGTAAATAACCCATGACTCAAATAACTCAAGAACCGCTCAAGATATGAGCCGAGGGCCGATTCGCCAATCTTAGTCATCTATACCATGCCCTTTAGACAAAGTTGCGATGCACAAACAACAAACATCGTTGCCATTAACGTAAACAAACTTCGCAACAAAAAAATTATTAAGCTTACAACTTTCAATTTTTTTTTATAGTCGATGATAAAATGTATGGTATATCGTACAATACATATTATCATCTTCGCTCGAAAAACAACAACCATCACACAACCATGAACTAATTCGAGCAGTCGGTAAATTAACAGTTTTGTAACAAAAATTAGCTCTTTCTCGCCAAGGCTGACCAAATAGATATTTTGGAATAAGTGTACGTATTCGACAACATTGTATGTAATGTACGTATTAGTATACAAAATGTGTAGTTACGAGTAGAGAAGTAAAAAAATTGAACGTCAGCAACGGTTGCCTTATCTTTAATAGGTATACGAGTTAGTAGTCTCAATAGGAAGAATTATGCAATACCAGCATACATTTTATTTTACATCTCGTTATCCCGATAGTGCAGCAGCGCAACGCCTTACAGACGAATTAAAAATACCTACAGAGCTCATAACTAGACGACCAACTACCGAGTAATAAAATTACAATGTAGCAAAAAAAAAAAAAAAAACGCAATGCAGCCTTCAAAATAGTAATAGAAGGTTCAGTTTGCACGCAATTACGAATTTTTTTAGTGGATACACTATAATTGAGGAGGTGGATAGCAAAACGCAATAACTCCATTTTTGGTTTTTTTGGGAAATTAGGAAAAATTGTCAGGAGGGGAAGGGTGGGGGGTCGAGTTCCGAAATTGGTGTCAAATGAAAGGGGAAGGTACCACAAATAAAATTTCCACTCAATTTCAAAATTTCGGTCACCTGGGTAAGCACAGCGAGGAAAAGAAAAAAAAGTTATTGCGTTTTGAACGCAAAATTTTTTTTTGGTGTTTTTCTGCAAAAAAACGTATTTTTTATTTGAAAAAATTGATGTTTAATCGAGAATTTTCAATAAAAAACAATTAAAAAACTGGAATGTGAAATTCAAACAATTCCTGTGTGTGATATGGCATTCAGAGAGTGGCAACGAAAGCACTATTTTTTTAAGTAACTCCTACCCAACGATTTTCAGTACCCACCCGATGAAAAAAAACAGTGTTACCACATCTGCGCAACTGAAATGTATAAAAAGTAGTGGAGTTATTGCGTTTTGCAAACAAAATCTCATTTTTCAATGCATTTAGCTCTAAAATCAGACTTGTTTTCCTCGATTGCGCTATGATATTCAACTGATGGACAAAATCTGACACCGGGAATGGATTCCCCGTTGAATTTTACATAAGAATAGATATCAAACTCAATTTTCGTAATTTTGGAGTTATTGCGTTTTGCTATCCACCTCCTCAATTAGTATTGTCTAAAAACATACATACAATGTAACAGAGGCTCTTATTAGGGTTTAAGCGTAATTTACAAGAGGTAACTGCATCGTTATACATGTCTTTTTTCATTTTTTCTAATTCGCGAATTACGTTTGCATATGGGATGGTAACAGAGAATAAGTTATACTCGTATCACTGGATAAATATTTGAAAAACGGAAGCACTCTGTGTGACCAATTTACCAGTAAGTTGGTTTCGTGATATTTTTTTCTCACAAATAAAATTGAAAAATACAAACATTGAGAAATTTATTTACCCTAATCGCAATCTTCGTTCGATTAGTATAGGTATTTACTCTTTTTAAATCAATATCTAGGTACCTTAAGGAATAATGCAGTTGTTGTGATAAATGAAGAAATTCATCAGCTAATTATTTTACAATAGAAAAAAAATCATCGAGAGAAAATGAAGTAAACTACCTTGTAGGATACCACTCTACAGTAATGATGAAGTGGATGCGAATAGCTAAGTGAATAGTAAAATCTCGCCAAATGCATCTGACTGGTTATGTGTGAAACTTGACCTAGCCTAAACGATTCTACTTCGGTAGGTAGTGATGAAAATATTCGTAACAAGAAGCATAGCTAATAAAAATATCTACATAACAGAGCGGTGTGTTCAACGAGAAGTCCTTCAAAATAGTATTTAAGCATTCGCGGAAATGAATTTTTCCAAGTGTTAAATTTCATGATTTAGGAGCTCGATGCATTAAAGCAGCTAAAATTTTTCAAACCAAATCGCCTGTGTGGGCTGTTTGATGAAAAAATGTTTTTATCACGAAACGATAAAACTAGTTTGCTTTATAAAGAAAATTATTTGCATTTTTTGGGCTGATTTAGGCACTTAATACGTAATTTCTCGCAATGAGTTGAGGGGTTCCATGGAAAAGGGGCCTTAGTCAATTTTTTTTGTTTTTTAGATTTTTACCATTCTAAATATATTTAAAATTATTTTACTTATCAACTCCACCATATTTAGTATAATATTGAACAGTTCTTCCATAAAAAAAAACGAATTGGAAAATGTTGAGAGAAAATTTTTCAAGCCTATTTGAAATTGTAAAAATCAGTGAAAAAAATCGACAAAGGCCCCTTTTCTAATTTGAAGCCCTTCAATTTTCTCTTCGGCAATTAATATTTCAAAAAGCTCGGTTAAAAAAAGTCATTTAAAGGTAGGGAGGGAGGATGAAAAGCACAGTGGCGTAGCCAAGGGGGGCAAAGGGGACCATAGCCCCCCTTGCGAGCGAAAATTTGAAAGAAAACATGCAAAATAATGGACGTTTTTTTGTCGTTCAGACCAATTTTTTCTAAAAATTTATCACATCACATCACGATAAAGTATCCGGAAAATTACCCCTCATTTTGATTTTTCGTGCCTAAAAACCTAGTTTTGTCCGCTCCTTGAGAAAATCCTGGCTAAGCTACGCCACTGGAAAAGCATATGGAGGTGTATAAGAATTACTGTCAATAGAATGAATACGCAAATGGGAAAAACAAAATCTCATTAAGTACTCTTCAAATGGGAAAAAGTAGGAAAAAATTTAGGAACAATGAAAAATTGGTGGATCCCAAGTCTTTATAATAATTATTCAAAAATTGGAATTTTTGAAATTGGGTCAAATTTTGAGAATATTGATACCAGAAAAATCAAATTTTGGAATTTAAAATGATCTTGTTTGATTTCTTGAATATTACAAAGAGCCTTTGAGAATAAAATACCTACTTGGTGAAATTGGCACTTACCTACTCCAATTTTGACAAAACTGACCAGAAATGTTAGTTTTCACACAAAACCGTTCCAAACAATTTTTAAGTCAACCCCCATCTCAACCCCAACCCGAGAAATGTGCACATACGTACCCAAAATTTAAAATTCTCATTCTCAGAGGGGAGGAGTCCAAAAATTTTGAAACTTTCATGAAAAATAATCATTAGATAAATGCGCGTGTGAAATTTTTTTCAAAAAAATTTTCATACTTGGGGATTTTAAGGGGTGGGGGGCGTTAAAAATCTCAAAAATCGAAAATTAAGCCTATCTTTGCGAGACTGGTCACATTCGATCCCCTTGTTTTCGGGTGTTGGTTTATAATCGAATGAAATTGATACAATAACATCATCATTTTGAATAGCATCAATTAGATTCGCCCCCCCTCGCCCCTCCCCTCCCCCCAAATATAGAAATATATCAACGAAAAAAATATCGGTCAATACAAAAACTCATCTTAATTTTTTTTCATGCTCTTTTTTGACTTTTGATCTTTAATAATTGAATTCAAAAGCAGAAGAGAAGATTTTGTTGCCCTATAGCGAAGCGAGAACGATAGTTTTAGAAAATTTACGATAAACGAGGACAAAAAAATTGTTTTTTTTTCAATTCATTCTAATTTTAATCTTCTTTCTTGATGAACAAAAAAATGTTATTTCTTTAAAAATTTCGAACACATTTCGTAAATTTCATAAATTTTGTAGGATTCTGGTAGTTTTTTCGTACTTTATCAGCCTTTTTCAAATTTCGTGAATTCAAATGGGTTCGCTCCCAAAAGCGACCAGATGTCTAAATTTTGAAAAATGGGGCTGACCCCCCAAAAATAATTTAAAAATTGTTCATTTCTTGAATTGGACGTTTTCCACAGTTTTTGCCCTTACTTCCCTCATAATAATTTACTTTTCGTTTCCAAAATATATTATGTTTGTTTTTTTGTTTTGACAATTAACAATCACATTTTAATAAAGAATGTCAAAGATAGAAAAATCAACTTTTTCTCGATCCTTATCAGTTATCATGTTACATTTTGTCTCTTCAATTATAAATTTTCAAAACCTTTTGCCGGATACTGCTGTTCAAACTTTCAAAAGTATCCAGGAAGGGGGAAATAATTTTCCAGAATTCAATAATAAAAAAATTCCAATTGTCAGCAACTTGGCATGAAAAAACATGTGCAAAAAATTTTTGTTCACGTTATTGGTGAAAAAGTTCAAAAAGGATTTGAAATTTTTGAATTCGTGCTCATATGACTAAAATTTTCAAGAGGTGTGGGGGGGGGGTAATTTTGACACACACTCGTGCCGGTTCTTGAAAGAAAAATTTATGCATGCCACTGTGGCCACATTCAATGAGCCGCCGAAAAGTTAGACGAAAGCTCAGCAGCCGCAGTCTGTTCCTATTCCTAATGCAGGCGGGCACTCCAAAGATGACGTCATCGCGCATTGCGCCGCCAGTAGGTACTGCACAGCGAGATCTGACGTTTGGCTCAAGAAACCCTCGGCGAACTCCTCCACGTGTGAAACAATCGCACAATATAGAGCGCCGACCTCCATCAACCTAGTGACCAGTGAGGACGGTTGGGCCAACATCGTAACGTTTCCTCTCGCACCCCTTCGCCATACAATCAATGAATTTTAGCAACAAAAAAATAGTTGTCTATCACAAGACGCTGTAGAAGGTTTGCATAAATATGTAGTGTGAAATATTCTTTCGGCGCTGAAACGTAAAGTACATAAACGCCACCGAGCTTACAATGTACAAGCACCGCGCCGCCACCCTCCACCACCCCAAAAAAAATTTTGTACTTTTTTTTGGTTGTCCTGTCCTTCGTCTTACGTCGCTGATGCGATTCTACCAACGACTGAACGATGTCGTCGACGACGATAAATTAAAAAATATACTGTGTTGCGGCGAGTTGTAAAATTTTAACAATGTATGCGCAATACTTTTTGGTCAAGGCGAAATCCGCAATAATGGTTCTTTTTTTCTCCCGATTTCGCGTAATACTGTAAAATATTCGAATTTTACGTCTCAAGGTGCGGTACGAGAAAAATATGTAGGTAGGTACCTACCTACTGGACTAGTCCAAGCAAATTGGCTGACCGGGGGGGAGGGGTCATCAGGAAAAGTGACGTAGAAAGCTGAATTTTGGTATACTCGTCTGTGTATTATTATGAGCTAAACACGAATCTGATTGTGAGGTGTCCCTTCGCGTCCCTGGTGAGCGTGCTCCCCTATTGTGGATCTAAGTAGGCCCACTGAATTTGGTTTTTCCCCCTGTACCTCCTCAAATATTGATCCCAGCGGCAAAATTGTCTAAGGAAACTTACTCTATACCGAAAATTTCCTTACAGATGGCTATTTTAGCTATTTAGTGATTACATTTTCTCGAGGGGGGGGGGAGCTATGCTCATCCAAAGAAAAGGGGTTTTAACGAAGACCATAGTCATCGTTTGAAAATATGAGTAAGTTCGATGTCCGTAGCAGGTAATGAGTTGAATTGGGGGCAGCCCCCTCTTCCTCCCCTTCATAAAATCATCATTTCCATTTCACGAGTGAATATAAAATCGATCATATGTGTTACCTGCATGAGATGAAATGAATTTACAATTCGAATGTTATAGAAAACACCACTGGACAATCAGCCTTCTTCTTTGATTGACCCCCCCCCCCCCGCAACCCCCCCTCCCCCCAGCCGTAATGATTTTTTTTGGTCATATCTCATTTAATTTCACTGCTATGAAGTTCATTGATGTTGTACCTACATACAGAGTGGCCCAAAAGTCAGTAGGTATCCCGATTTTCACGTCTTAGTTTTTCTTTAAAAAATCAAAAACTGAGCTGAGCATCCTAGAAAAAAACTAACGACATCATGTCGATTCAAAATTTAATTCTCTACAACTTTGAGTTCATGAATTTTTTTTTGGACGCTTCCTTTCGCCTCCAGATCGATTTTTGTGACTTGATGATTTTTATGAAAAAATTTTTAAAAGTTCATTTCTAAGAGTTTTAGTTTTTCCTCAAAAAATCAAAAACTAAGCATCCTAGAAAAAAACTAACGACATTTCGTCGATTCGAAATTTAATTCTCTACAACTCTATTTTCATGAAATTTTTTTTGGACGCTTCCTTTCGGCTCCAGATCAATTTTAATGAAACTTAGCGTGCAAATTTTTCCAAAATTTTAGTTTTTTGTAAAAAAAATCAAAAACTAAGCATCCTAGAAAAAAACTAACGACATTATGTCGATTGGAAATTTGATTCTCTAGAACTTTGTTCCCATGACATTTGTTTTTGGACGCTTCCTTTCACCTCGAGATTGATTTTAATGAAACTCAGTTTGCTGATTTTTCAAAAGTTCATCTCAAAAAATTTTAGACTCTTAGTTTTTTGACAAAAATCAAAAACTAAACATCCTAGAAAAAACTAATGACATTCTAGCAATTTGAAATTTTGAAATTAACTTTAGAAAAGTTCAATTTTTTACTTTTTTATTTCCATTTGGCAATTTTCCAAAAATTTAAAATCCTAATCTAAAATTTTTTAAAAATTATAACAATGGTAAAAAATGGTAAAAAAGAAATAAACAATCACAAAAGGTGCTCAAATTGAACATCTCTTGCTTCAATGCAGGCTAGAGAACGCCAATGGCAACCATCAATGATCTGAGGGCAGCAATTCGTGCGGAATTTGCTGTTTTAAACAACTTGTCGTTGTTAAGAAAGATGATTCAGACCAATGAAAGGCAGTACCTAGCCTGCATTGAAGCAGGAGGTGCTCAATTTGAGCATCTTTTGTGATCGTTTATTTCTTTTTTACCATTTTTTTTACCAATGTTATAATTTTTTTTAAATTTTAGATTAGGATTTTAAATTTTTGGCGAATTGTCAAATGGAAATAAAAAAGTAAAAAAATTGAATTTTTCGAAAGTTCATTTCAAAATTCCAATTGCTAGAATGTCATTAGTTTTTTCTAGGATGCTTAGTTTTTGATTTTTGTCAAAAAACTAAGAGTCTAAAATTTTTTTAGATTACCTTTGGAAAAATTTGCAAATTGAGTTTCAATAAAATCAATCTCGAGGTGAAAGGAAGCGTCCAAAAACAAATGTCATGGTAACAAAGTTGTAGAGAATCGAATTTCCAATCGACTTAATGTCGTTAGTTTCTTTCTAGGATGCTTAGTTTTTGATTTTTTTACAAAAAAACTAAAATTTTCGAAAAATTTGTCAACTGAGCTTCATAAAAATTGATCTGGAGGCGAAAGGAAGCGTCCAAAAAAATTTCATGAAAACAGAGATGTAGAGAATTAAATTTCGAATCGACATAATGTCGTTAGTTTTTTTCTAGAATGCTTAATTTTTGATTTTTTGAAGAAAAACTAAAACTCTTAGAAATGAACTTTTAAAAATTTTTTCATAAAAATCATCAAGTTACAAAAATCGATCTGGAGGCGAAAGGAAGCGTCCAAAAAAAAAAAATTCATAAAAACAAAGTTGTAGAGAATTAAATTTCGAATCGACATGATGTCGTTAGTTTTTTTCTAGGATGCTTAGTTTTTGATTTTTTTTAAAAAAACTGAAACGTAAAAATCGGGATACTGATTTTTGGGCCACTCTGTATATAAATTCTCGTTGAATGAGCTACGCTACAGTACATCCCCCCAGGCCCCCACCGAGAACAGTAACAACGGACTCCTGAATTGGTGAACGATTTCTAAACACTTGCCTAAAATCATGATTTTTGTCAAAATTTCAAAAAAAAGTCACGGTTTTCGCAAGATTTAAGAAAATTTTTTTTTTTAGGATTTTAAAGAAGTCCTGAATTTTGCCATAAACTCGAAGAAGTTTTCATTTTCTTACCCAAGATTTTTAAAAATTCTTTTTTTTTGCTTAAAATTGAAAAAAAAAGTACTTACTGATTTTATTTAAGTTTTCAAAAAAGTTGAAATTTTTTTGCCAGAAGTTGAAAAGAGCCCCAGTTTTTTGTCGGAGTCAAGAAAGTTCGTATATTGTTTTTCAGGATATCGAAGAAATCACGATTTTTATCAGCAATTTGAAAAGGTTCCGTTTTTTCTAGTCAGATGAATTATAGAGAAAAGTCTTCATTTATTTTTTTACAGAAATTCAACAAAAGTCCAGATTCCGAAATCGACCTGATTTTTTTCAGTTGAAAAAATAGTACTATTCCAGGCTCATTTTTGTTAACGAGAAATTCAGAAACTTTTTTTTTTAGAATTTTAGGCAATGAAAAAGGTCACGATTTTTTAGCCAACATTTGGAAAAAGTCCTGATTTTTTCCAGTTATTCTAAAATGTCTTGATTTTTCAATCGTCCTGATTTTTTGTCAGGTTTTTTGTTAAAAAGCTTCAATTTTTGTCAAGATTTCAGAAAAGTCTTGATTTTTTCATGAAATTTAAAAAATGCTGATTTTTTTGCAGAAATTTGAAAAATTTGCAGTTTTTTTTTGGTAAAAGATTCAAACTAGTTTTGTTTTTTTTTTAATAAAAAAATGCTGATTTTTTTGCAGAAATTCAAAAAAAGTGCAGATTTTATTTTCGTAGAAGTGCAATAAAATCTTGATTTTTTTCAGAAATTCAAGTGTCTTGAGTTTTTTATTAATTTCTTCTTAATATTCGAAAAATGCCAATTTTAGTAAAAAATTTGAAAAATTCCTAGTTTATTTTGGTAAGAGATTCAAAATAGTTTTGTTTTTTTTTTCAACAATAAAAAATACTGATTTTTTTGCAGAAATTCAAAAAACGTGCAGATTTTATTTCGTAGAAGTGCAATAAGATCTTGATTTTTGTCAGAAATTCAAGTGTCTTGATTTTTTATTAATTTCTTCTTAAAATTCAAAAAATTTCGATTTCTGGTAGAAATTTGAAAAATTCCTAGTTTTTTGATAAGAAGTGCAAAAATAGTCTTGTTTTTTTTTTCAAAAGTAAAAAAAAAACTGATTTTTTTTTTTGCAGAAATTCAAAAAAGGTGCGGATTTTTTCGTACAAGTGCAATATAATTTTGATTTTTGTCAGAAATTGAAGTGTCTTGATTTTTTATCAATTCTTTGGTATATGAGACCTGTGAAAAAAATTCAATTCAATGTAAAAGGAAACGTCATTTAAACGGTCATCTCACGTTCAAAAAAAATTAAATCTCAGCCTCAAATATAAATACCATGTTTGTATTGTTTGTAAACAGATCCGTAAAATAACAGGACAATATTTCTTTTCAATATAAAGGTGGTTGAGGTGACATTTTCTCACGCATGATGCGAGTTACATTGGCGATATAGGATCTAATTACTTGGTTTCGAATTACCACAATCGAATGTAAACATTTAATAATTGTCGATTCATCATTTGGGTATTGGATAAACATAGTTCGTTATAAACAATAATATCGAATCGAGGTTAATAATTCATCGATAAATAATACCTCTCGTAGGTAATAATCGTTGCATCAGAATAGAAGAAATGAAAGAAAAATCTGGGTATTCAAAATTCACCGAAACAAATCGACTAAATTTTAATCGAATAGATAATATTTTCATATAAAATGTAATCCAATTAAAGAAAATATGAATCAACGGGTTCTCGTTTGATTACGTTTATGTACGGTAGCCTATATGTACCTACTATATGTACCTCTACCTACATATTACATAGGTATTAGTCAGCGAACATTAAGATTTAATTCTCGTAGAAAACGAATGCAACATGATTACCTACCTATACCTAAATCCAATCGTCAGCAAATTTCGTTAGTATAGGTACGCTTTTAATGAATAGAAATACGATACCAAGATAACTCGAGTACCTATGTAGATTATTAATTGACGTGATCTGCAAAACTGACTCATAATACAAGTATCTCGGGAGTCTGGATTGCTACGAGGCTATGGTATCGTAGAATAAAAATGTCGATGTCTGCAAAAATATTCGCGCGCAAATAAACGTACGTCAATCATTTACGATGTTCGTGTTCATATCCGGTCATTTTATAACGATTTTAAATGCACATAGGATAATGCACAGTATGAGGAATGAAGAGTTGTTATCTTTTCAAATAACGCCGATAAGGTATCAATATTTTGTGTAATATGAAACTCGCAGTAGTATAAGTACGTATACTTTGTCGTTACTGTGCATTTCCAATTATGAGGTCAAGTCAAATTGAACGCGATAAAATAAACACATCGTCGAACGTCGCGGTCTCAACAATTTTGGGAATAATTTTCATATAAAAATATTCACAATTTTTCACAATTCGAGTACCTATTATCGAATTTACAACGGAAGGAGGAGGTAAAAGGCGCGAAAATTCACTCAATAGTGTAGTATTTTTTAGATTGCATTTCACTTACTCATTTTACCTCAAATGCAGACCATTTAAAATAATCTCCAGCCACTTTAGTACCATTCTGGGTTATATTGTTCGATTCACCGACATTTTTATGCGTCTGCTTATTACTTCGCACACAAACGAAAACCAAAAAACAGGTTTCATTTGCCAACTACACAAGTACAAATAAACCACCACCTCTATGAGAGTAAAGTTGGGTTAGGTAGACATGTAATTTAGCTAATTCTGCGAACTTCGACGGGCAATAATCGATAAATCGAATGAAGCTTTTCCGTTAAAAACATATCCGGATGGCGGAGTATACCTGGCTATATTATTTTTGCATCCGAAATATTGTCTCAAGGTTGAAAAACTCTCAATTTTTTTTCTGGTTGTTTTGAAACGTTTAAATAACTGGTGTTTATTGACGAGTTGCGCAATGAAAAAAAAACTCAACTTTTTCGTTTGGGTTATTATTCGGTAAATTTGATGGGTGTTTTCGATGATGGATTCGCTTCAAAAATTTCAAAATGATGTCCAGATGATTTCATACCCGTAGTAAGTTTTAAAGCAATTACTCATATCGTTGTTTTTAGAGTTCAAAATGAAATATAGCGCCTTCATTTTACAAAATAGATAAAATTTGCATACCTACAAGTAGGTAGGTACCTACGTATGGTACTTCAATAATATTTTTTAAAGACTTTCCTGAAATTTTGACAGAAATTGACTAAAAAAAAAAAATGTTGGCAAAAAATCTGAGACATTTGTAAAATTGAAGCATTTTCGAATTACTGAAAAAAAGGATTTTTTCCAAATGTTGGCTAAAAAACCGTCACCTTTTACAAAATTCTGATAAAAATAGGGATTATTTCATAAAAATTCTGAAAAAAATCAGAAGTTTTTGAACCTCTCGCTTAGAAATCAAAATCATCTCAAACTGGCAAATATTGGAACTTTTAAGAATTTTTGGGGGAAAAATCAGATTTTTTTTCAAACTTTGATGAAAATTAACTTAGATTACTTGCGTACCTCATTTTTTTAGACATTTGAAAAAAAGTCATGTCGATATCAGAATCGAGACTTTTTTTTTTTTGAATTTCTGTAACAAAAAAATTATGAGGATTTTTCTCCAATTTTACGTAAAAAAATCAGGACCCTTTTCAAACTGACAAAATCATAATTTCTTTAAAATCCTGAAAAAAAATCAGATTTTTTTTGAATTTCTTTCAAAAACCCGGCCCTTTTTAATTTTTTTTTAGCATTATTCGCTTAAAAAAGGAAGATTTTCTCATTTCTGGCAAAAATTGGGACCTTGTAAATTTTTCTCTCATCTAGAATCAGGACTTTCATTATCGATTTCTGGAAAAACATCAGGACTTTTTAAAACTCTGGTTAGAAAATCAAGACTTTTCGCACTTCTGGAAAAAATTAGAACTTTTTCCAAATGTTGGCTAAGAAATCTATTTTTTCAAACTTCTGAAAAAAATCAGGTCGATTTCAGAATCTGACTTTTGATAAATTTTTGTAAAAATCGAGAAATTTCTCCAATTCTGACCAAAAAACGAGACTTTTTCAACTTTCTGACTAAAATCGTAATTTTTTCGAAATCCTGAAAAAAAGCAGAACTTTTTGAATCTCTTGCATAAAAATCTGGAAATGGTTGAAAATAAATAGCTTAAATTACCCTATTTTTTTACATTTCCGAAAAAAAACAGGTCAATTTCAGAATCGAGACTTTCGTTGAATTTCTGTAAAAAAAAAAAAAGAAGACTTTTCTCTAATTCTACCTAAAAAAAACGGGACTTTTTCAAATTTCTGACAAAAATTGTGACTGTTTTGGACATCTTGAAAAAAAAATCAGAACTTTTTTCAATTTCTGTCAAAAAATCAAGACTTTTTAAAATCTTTCTCTTGAAAAACAAGATTTTCTAAAATTTCTGGCAAAACTTAGTTCTCGACTAGAATTGGGACTTTAATCAATTTCGGGTAAAAGATCAAGACTTCTTGAAATCTCTGGTTAAAAAATCGAAATTTTTTAGCATTTCTGGCAAAAATCAATACTTTTTTCTAACTCTGGCTGAAAAATCGAGAGTTTTTCTTTCTGACAGAAAATCACGATTCCAACCAGCACTTTCTTGATTCTAGTGAAAATCAGGATTTTTCAAAATCTCAGGTTTGAAAATGGTAACTTTTTCGAATTTTGTGGCAAAAATCAGGACTTCTTTGAGATCCTAAAAAAAATCAGGATTTTCTTGAATGAATATACTCGTAAAAGCATCAGGTTTCTGCTCTATGTATACGTGAAAAGAGAAAAACAATTCGAATTAGATACCTTAGAGCGGCCACTCTGGCCATGAAAATGCATGAAAAATGAAATTCGGAAACCGTAAAAGCAAGTTTTAAATACCTAGAACGACGAACAAAGGTTGAAGAACAGAAGGCTAAGATGGAATGGAAAAACGGAAGATTTTTCACAGCGGATCGGTTGTCGGATGGTTAACGCGGTCGAACGTGAGCGGTTTATACGAGTACTTTATAGCTGGGTTAAAGAACTAAGGGTTGTGCCTTGTGGCTGCCGGTATAGTGGTGTAACCTTGGGATGAAAGGATCAGGGAGGATACAACCAACTCGACTCGACGTTACAAGGATGAATCATACGCATCAGGGGTAGAACTTTGGAAAATGGAAACGAAAGTACGCGTGAATTCACTTTCAGCTTCCTCCAGAACTTTGGCCTACAATGTTGCCATATTATTGCGACAAATTTTACTATCTATGAAAAAATTTCACTATTTTTATCGCATTTAATCGCTCTATACTATCACTACACCATGTTAAAAAATAAAACCAATCCCACCATCTTGATTGAAAAATTCTTAACCCTTCGTGCCGATTGACTCATCTGAAACCCAACCCCTACAAGTTTTCACTTCTACTCAAGACTTTTTTCTTTCAAGGAAACCATCATTAGCAAAATAACCAACTCCAGAAAAATAAAAAAAATTAATAAATTTAACGTACATGCCCGACAAATTCGATTTTTCGCGGGTATTTGTGACGGCAACGTTGTAATAAATGGAAAATTGGTGAGCTGCGTAGAACCTTTCGATGCCTACAGGTTCGCTAAATTTTCCAGCAGCGATTGCCTCAACTTCGCATATCCCTCCGACCATTTCCTTTTCCGCAATCTACGCACTTTTACGCGCCAACTCCCACAGTAGTCCTCTTGTCCTCCCACCTCCCATAATGCGTATTACGTCCTGCGAGTGGAAATCGGTAAATCGATAAACGTATATTTGGCCGAACCCGAACAACGAAAATTTGAGGCAGTTGCGAAATGCCTAATACATTACATAGTAGGTAAGGACCTATATCAAACGACATGAAAAAATTGTCAGTAATGGATCTTCAATTAAGTACGACAATAATACGAGTAGCAATAGCATATGAATATCCATTACACTGAAATAAGTATATTTAGGTAGACAGATAATACGAGTACGTAACTTGTTTCTCACACAATTAGCATTTTCGATCACATTTCAACAGCAGTACCATTTTGAATACATAAAATTACACCGAACGGTTATTCATGATGCATCAACTACATACCTACCTACCTACCTACCTACCTACCTACATATCTAAGTATCGATGTGTCATTTTACACAAACGTAATTCACGTTGGTCATCAACTAATGAATTTATCGGAGGAAAATGGTATTGCACTCATATGTACAAGTACCTAACAATAAGTATTCTAAAATAATTATACTTATTTAACAAGAAATAAAGCTATCGTCAAAACAATTCTTAGATTTAGATCAATCACACCCTGCTTAAATAATAATCTTCCGGTAAATAGAAAAACCGCATAATGCACTCAAAAGGCAAGCCAGATAAAGTAGCTCACATCATTCAATCCAAACGCACGATAACGTGGCCATTTGATTGAAAAAATTCGTCAAAAGTTGAAAAAATCGATTTTTTTGCCTCTCTAATGATTTAGGTACGTTTGTATTTTCCACAAGAAATAACTGTCATTGGAATATCGAAATTGAACTTGAATAACTTTTGAATGACAAAAGCTAAAACTCTCGATAAAAAACCATATTAAAGACAATAAAATTCCGAATACCTATTTTACGTAGAAGCTACTTAATTAATTCATCAATGGTTTCACTTGAAATTTTGAGTAATTTTTATTCAAACTCGATGTAACAGTACATAAAAATCCAGGAATGAAAATTTTAATGAAATCTTCATTATAGTGTGCAAAATTCACAAAATTTTACACCAATCGATAAAAAAAACTTAATACATGGATCTCTACAGGAATTTGTTGACCGAAAATAACTACCTTTTCACAACCTTTCAAAAAAAAATCATTACTTTTCATTTTTCAAATATTTTAAAGCCCCTCCCTCCCTCCATCCTTCCTAAGAAAGATTTTTTTCATTTTTCTCAATTTTTTTTCCTTTTGTAAAACGTAGATTTCATTGTAATTCGAAAATCTCCATTTTTTTGGGTTTTTCAGAAAAGAAATAGCGATGAAAATCCGGATTTTGGGCCATTTTTGCTTCCAATGTTTCTAAAAAGTTATTTTTATTTAAATTTTTTTTTTTTTGAAACAACGTTATTTGAATTTTCATTTCACTTTCGTTCTCAGCCTCCTTAGGCAGGTATTTTAAAATAGATCTTAAAAATTGAAGGTTGGCCTACCTTAAAAATAATTAACAGAGCTATAAATAAAGTACGTTTAAGTATATTTCCATTTTATCATTTTTCAATTTTTAACGAATTCTAAAATAGGGGGATCAGAACGAATCTTTGCCCATGCTTTATAAATACAGTCACAATAATTTGAACCCAATATTCGATTTTCCTGAAGAAATGTGTTTAATTAGAAAATTGAAGGTGGAGTCTGAATTTTTTTAACCTGGATTTTTTATTCATGGAATGGTTACCACCCAAAATACCGAAACAAAAAATCCCGGATGCCACTTTCTCAAATTTTTTCATCTTAAATTGCAGATACAGTTTTTTTTCTATTTGAAATTCTAACTTTTTTTCGTGCTTATTATTATTGTTTCAATTTTATTCCTATCAATTTACGATTTTCCCCACAATTTATTCAAACATTGATTTTTCAAATTTTCAATTTTTATCGCAGATTGGATTTTTTTTCAAGACTACTTCGAATTTTAAATTTTAACATTTAGTAAGAGTTTTTCAGTAATTTGCGTTGTTTTTCATTTTTCTAGGATTTTTTATTTTTATTTTTTCCTCGTTTTTCAGACCTATTGCATTTGAAATTTCGTTTTTTTAAATTGCATTTATCGTTTGTTTAGTCATTTTATCGATTTGAGGTGGGCTTTTCCTCACTTTACTCAGATTGATTTTTCCACTGCGGATCAAACTTTCTTGATGACTCAAAATTTTTTCAGTTCACTTTCCAAAATCCTTTTTTATCGGTTTCTGGGCCATTTAAAGTTACAAAATTCAACTTTTGCTAGTGTACTGATTTGGGTAAATTTTCTCATTGAAGATCCGATTTTTTCAAAACTATTTTAAATTTCAAGTTTCAAGTTTCAACTTTTCTGATTTGTTTTATTCATTCGCGATGTCTTTTTTATTTTCCAGAATTTACTTCGACTGATTCGGGAAATGTCCGTTTAAGATCATTCGGATTCGGGAAAATGAACGTAAATCGAATGGTTCTTGGCACAATTTTTCAACTTGAATAAAAAATGTTCCCTTGAAAATAACCCATCTCTAAACTAAAAGGCCCCTTGAGCAAATTAATTTTTAAGGGAGACTTGAAATTTCAATAAATTATTGCCTCTGGCTCCTTCAATATTATAGAAAGGCAATTTTCTAAAAGTTGATACCTTTCGAATGAAGCTCAAAGCCAAAATGAGCTAAAAGTTTTCGTAACGTCGATAATGGTCAACTTTGTATAGCAGAGAGCAACTAAAATCGAAAGTTAAAACGCAAGATTTTGAATGTCAAACGCAACCCCCCTAAATCTGTGATGGCATTGCAAAATATAGGTCACACGAAATGTACCTCTTTAGCCCGCACCCCCCCCCCTCCACATTCGTGATTATTTTACTACCCTTAACCATCAATTTTTCTCACGTCGCGGACGCGACGGAATTCTGAAGAAAATTCTTCGTCAGGATACTAATTCACAACATAGGGTATGTAAATGCAACAGTGATAACACTGTAAGATACATATTATAATTGAATTGGACGTGAATTTTTTCCATCCATTTGAAAAAAATTCACGCCGAACCTGAACCTAACCTAACCTAACCTTTAACAAGTAAACGAATTTCATCCAAATTATCGTAAAAATAAAATGTGAATTAGTGCCCTGACGAACAGTGACGTAGCCAAAGGGGGCGAAGGGGGCAATAGCCCCCTTTCGAGCTAAAATTTGAAGTAAAACATGCAATAGATTTTCACACAAAAACGAATATAATATTCTAAGATTAAAATCACATCATTTTACTCACCATAAGACGAAGAAATTACGTATATTATCCGGATGTTTCTCGAGAATGAAGAATCGTACAGTACGGGGCGACGCGGGAGTAAAAAACTGACCAAAAAAAAAGCGCAACAATAACGCAAATTAAAGATAAAAATGTACTTTTAACGTAGAACACCGTATGACGAATGATTTCTCTTCTGTTCGAAAAAAACGACTGACCTATCACACGCACCAATATTTTAGGCAACTGTAGGACCAGTTTATGATGTTTCGTATCAACACAATATACGAAAACGCGAAACGGTAATCGTATTTTTCATTGATTGACTCGCGACCAAAAATTCAAATTTACAAGTCTATGATACCTGAATTTTGGGCGAAAAATGTCCAGTATTATAATGTACCTTAACAATGGTTCAATTAATAATAAAGGATAAAGGAAAATTTTATTTCAAGGAAGGCCCTCAAATAAAATATTATTTTACTTTCGGCGTATCGGCTACGAGAGACGACGAAATCTGACGAAAAACGCCGAATTTCTCAGTCCCCTACGTCTCAGGTGCCCTAAGTAGACATACGCGCGTGGAGGAGATAGGCAATGGTTTCAGACGGATAGGCGGCGCGTGTGTCAAAGTACACTGCATATACCATTTGTCTGTGATGACGATGTAGACTATGAGAGAACCGAAAATTGTATGCGATTATTACGTAGTCGTCTACGTATTTATTCACGTACTTCGTACTGATAACTCGACTCACAGAATCCCCTCTACAGAGAAGTGGCAAAAGCAAAGTATAGTACATAGGTACTACATAGGTAGTGGAGAGGTACATACCCTCACCCTCTGTTTCATTTTATTTTATTTTTTGAAACATCTTTCCTTCTCTCTCTCACTCGATGTGCATGAAAGGCTATTGCACTCTTGAGTCTTGTTCATTGTACTCTCAGGCTATCCGATCGGATCCGGCGAAAAAACGAGTTCGGATTTTTTGGTAGGTACTTTAGATACATCTTGGCACTTTTCCTACCCACTGACGAAAATTTTTTTCAACTATTCTCCGCCAAGGGTCCCATGTTAAAATCAGTCGGGGAGCCCACTTGAGGATAAATTGCACCCCCCCGTCGATCCTCCGGGACAACTTTTTTCTTAAAGGGGGAGTCCTAAGGAACATTTCTAGCTCTTGTGCTCAAAAAAAAAAGTGGCCCTACTTACAAAATGGCGGCCATTTTGATTGACAGGTCAGCCGAAATCGCAGATTTTGCGTTCCAACATAGGACTTGCTCAACATTTTTCAAACTGTACAAAGGTAGATCGAAAGATCAAGCAAAAGTTTATCACCTGTCAAAATTTCAAGTGCTAAAGTGCGTTTTTCGATTTTTGGTGAATTTTTGAAAATCAAATTTAGGCCAAAAATGTGGGAAAAAATGAAAATTTTACCAAATTGACCAAGAAAGCTGAAATTTTGGATATACCCTATTTTCGACATGCCAAATCGATTGAAAACAGTTTCAACCCGTTTTGAGCCGTTCTGGAGCCTCCAGCAGATTTTTGAAACTCGAAATTTCCACGAAATTCCATCAAATTGGAGTTGTAAAGCTGAAATTTATTCTAAAAACTAATTACAATACGCCACGAAGTACTGCAGGTGAATTTCAAGTCGTTTTGGAGCCTCCAGCGACTTTTTGAAAATTCCTGAAGCCTCCAGCAGATTTTTGAAACTTTAAATTTCCTGAAAATTTAATCAAACGCAGGTAAAAACTAGAAAGTCAAAATTCATTCTGCAAACTAATTTTAATACGCTACGAACTCGTCTGCTCGTGGATTTCAAGTCGTTTTGGAGCTTCCAGCCACTTTTTGAGAGGTCTTATGGTGTTTTTTGGAAAATTGAAATTTCCAAGAAATAGCTGGAAGCTTCAAAACCCTTTAAAACCATTTGAAACCACCATGTAGTCGACTTCATATCCTATTGAAATTAGTTTGCGAAGTAAATTTTAGCTTGCCAACTTCATTTGGTAAAATGTTGCGGGAATTTCAAGTTTTCAAAATCTACTGGACGCTCCAGTAATTTTCAAAAAGGCACTGGAGGCTCCAAAATGATTTGAACCTACCTGAAGTCGTCTTCAGAGGGTGTTAAAATTGGAGCATAGAGTAAATTTCAACTCTCCATCTCAGTTTGATGAAATTTTGTGAAAATTTAAAGTTTCAAAAATCTGCTGGAGGCTTCAGGAATTTTCAAAAAGTCGCTGGAGGCTCCAAAACGACTTGAAATTCACCTGCAGTACTTCGTAGCGTATTGTAATTAGTTTTTAGAATAAATTTCAGCTTTACAACTCCAATTTGATGGAATTTCGTGGAAATTTCGAGTTTCAAAAATCTGCTGGAGGCTCCAGAACTGCTCAAAACGGGTTGAAACTGTTTTCAATCGATTTGGCATGTCGAAAATAGGGTATATCCAAAATTTCAGCTTTCTTGGTCAATTTGGTAAAATTCTGATTTTTTCGGGGAAATATTTTTTGCACGACGAAAAAGGGCGTCATCACGACGAGCATTTTTTCGTTCATAAAAGATGAATGAACAACGAAAAATGATGAAGTTCCACGCCAGAAGACGCCCGACAATAAAGTATTTATGAACGACTACGATTTAATAACGAGATAAGCAGTATTCACGACAAAATAATTTCATACACGACAGAACATTATCAGTTCAATTACAATTATACTTTGTACAAATTTTGACAAATGATCAACTGAGGGTTTCTTTCAAAACAATTTGAGTGAAATTGTAACTCAGTAGAAGAGAACCAAATTGGCCAAAGCGAAGCGAGTGCTAAAGCTTGGGGGGAAAATGAGAATTTTGAGTATAGATCGGCGATTTTGTCGGTAAATGAACAATAATTAAATACATGACTGTAAAAAATTTGAATTTTTGAAAACAGAAACTAAAATATTGTTGGAATTTTTGTATTTTTTCTTTTTTCAACTTTCTTGAATTTCTCACAATTTCCCAAGTTTTTCCTGCTTTCGCGGAACCGAAGGGGGGCAAACTGTCTCCCCTTGGCCCCCTTTCGGTCCGTCCCTGAGGTCAAAAGAGGAAGAGGGGTCGCCCATCAAAGTCCACAAAACATTACTTCTATAAACAGCTTTTTTTTACGTACCTACTTCGTTTTTTTGGTATCATTTTAATATTTTTTAAACGTTTATTTCTGTCGGTGAAATGCCTGTTTTTGATGGAAAAATTTTGTCGTGCATTGCCTTATATAGGAGTTGAAAGTAATAAAATATCGTGAATTTTTTAATTCGTCGTTTGATACATTATTTTGTCGTTGGAGTACCTTTTATGTCGGGGTAAGCTCTTTATTGTCGGGAATTTCCCATTTAGTCGTGGTTATGATTTTTCTGGCGTGAAAGTGCCTATGCTTGTCGTGCTGACGCCCTTTTTTGTCGTGGTATTAAATCACACCCGATTTTTTCCCACATTTTTGGCCTAAATTTGATTTTCAAAAATTCACCAGAAATCGAAAAACGCACTTTAGCACTTGAAATTTTGACAGGTGATAAACTTTTGCTTGATCTTTCGATCTACCTTTGTACAGTTTGAAAAATGTTGAGCAAGTCCTATGTTGGAACGCAAAATCTGCGATTTCGGCTGACCTGTCAATCAAAATGGCCGCCATTTTGTAAGTAGGGCCACTTTTTTTTTTTTGAGCACAAGAGCTAGAAATGTTCCTTAGGACTCCCCCTTTAAGAAAAAAGTTGTCCCGGAGGATCGACGGGGGGGGGGGGTGCAATTTATCCTTAAGTGGGCTCCCCGACTATATTTCCACTCTCTCTGAACATGAATTTGCTCAAAGTTTCGTTCTACTTCTAACTTAGGTATTTCATAATTTGAAATTTTTAATTACCCGAAATTCAAATTTTAAAATTTATTGTAGAGTCGAAAAATGAGTAGACTCGTCATAAAAAACATCATTTTTCATTTCTCTAAAATACGAATTTTTGAAACCTTTGGCTCTCACTTCCTTTAGGGTCCTATGGTTTTTTTAAAAAAAAACTAGAATTGTAAAAAAATATAACATTCAAAATTGTTGAGGGTTTTAAAAAGGAAAAAATTGGCACATGAAATATAAGGTACACGATTTTTGGTGACTTTTCAAAACTTAACCCCATTTAGAAGGGGGGTGTAAGGGGGTTTTGAGGAAGGAATCGTGAGTAGAAAAAAAGTTTATATTCGGATTCGGTGTCCTCGAAAACATAACATTCGATTCGATATTAGGGTGGTCCTCAACTACATGGCAAAAAAATGTGCGATTTTTTCCGCTCCCACCCCCTAAAGTGGTGACCTGGGGTAAGAAAATAATTCCCTATTTCTTATTTTTTCCATTTTCGAAAAATTCAGGCTGCGGTGGGCCCCTCAATTTTCAAAAATTTTAAAAAAACCTAATTCAAAGAAAAATTTTCGAAATTTCAAAATTTCAAGTTCCATCATCTCTAGAAGGTCCTTTTTGAGTAAAATAGACTCTCATGACGATTTCAGCCCCCTCCCATGAAAAACAAGCTGACCCCACCAGATAAGCTAAAATACAAATTTCAGCTATCCTGGTGGGGTCAGCTTGTTTTTCATGGGAGGGGTCTGAAATCGTCATGAGAGTCTATTTTACTCAAAAGGGACCTTTTAGAGACGATGGAACTTGAAATTTTGAAATTTTAAAAATTTTTCTTTGAATTGGTTTTTTTTTCAAATTTTTGAAAATTGAGGGGCCCACGGCCGCAGTCCGAATTTTTCGAAAATGGAAAAAATAAAAAATAGGGAATTATTTTCTCACCAAAGGACACCTCTTTGTGGTGTTGGAAGGAGGAAAGACCAAAAACAACCAATTTTAGGACATCTCACATAATATATGAATTTCAGCTATTCTGGGGGGGGGGTCAGCTTGGTTTTCATGGGAGGGGGCTAAAATTGCCATAAGAGGCTTTTTTACTCGAAAAGGACCTTCTAGAGATGATGGAACTTGACATTTTGAAATTTCGAAAATTTTTCTTTGAATTAGGTTTTTTTCAAATTTTTGAAAATTGAGGGGCCCACCGCAGCCCGAATTTTTCGAAAATGGAAAAAATAAAAAATAGGGAATTATTTTCTCACCCGAGGTCACCTCTTTAGGGGGTGGGAGCGGAAAAAATCCCAACTTCAAAAATAAGGACCACCCTATTCGATATATGTATCACACGACTTTTCACAATTTTTCAAAATGTTGACCTTTTTTGGGGCAGTTAGTAGCTTTGCGAGGTTGGGTCCAAAAATAAGTTCATGATCGTACTCGTCAGCGACCTCGGAAACATACAATTCGTCACAACACTCCACTATTCACGATTTTTCAAAATTTTGGACCCCCTTTTTGGGGCACAGAGGGGCTTTGCACGGTTGGGGGCCAAAAAATAAATTTATACTCGTCCTCAGCGACCTCGAAAATATACAATTCGACATGACACGCCACTTATCACGATTTTTCACAATTTTGGCTCCCTTTTTGGGGCACAGAGGGGCTTTGCAGAATTGAGCCAAAAAAAAAAGTTTATAATCGTAGGTACTCAGCGACCTCGAAAATATACCATTCGATATATCACTCACTTTTTATGATTTTTCAACCCCCCCCCCCCCCCCCCCCCCGAGCGATGGGTATCAAGTGTAGTATCAAATTATCGAGAATTCGAAGGGGGAACATTTTTAGTCCTATACGTTTTTCTCGTAAACATAATATTTGATGAGTTAATCGCGAAAAACGCGAACTAGAACCGGTTTTAGCCCCCTAAAAAAATTGGCTCCAGGGATAGAAGAGTCATCTTTTTTCTAGAAGTTCAGAAGGGCCATCTGAACACATTTCCGAAGAAAAAATTCATGTGCCAATTTTTCACGTTACCTATTTTTCCGCTCTATTAGGCCAAAAACGCCCTTTTCACACCTGATGAAACTTTACATCTCGAAACAAGCTTTTACCTACGCTCAGGGCTCGAACTCGGTCACTTTTCAAATAATTAAGTTACTAAATGGTTACTTTTTCCCACAGTTTTGGTCACTAAAGTTACTTCTAAAAAAATTTCAAAAATTCAATTTTCTGCATATAGGTATCTTTACCTACATTTTGAAGATAAAAAAAAATGCTAATAATATCAAGGGAAGCGAATTTTTTGCGAAAAGATCGGTCTACTTGTATGTAATAATGTACATTTCGTATCGTTTTTCAACTGACTATGATGGAAAATAGTCAAAGTCTACCTTTCTGCCAAAAATAGTTGAAAATCTTACATTTTGTTAAAATTCCCAAATAGTCTCGATTCTTGCCAAAAATGATCACTTTTACACACAAAAAAAAAGGATCCATCTTCCTTTCTAAAAAATTTTTGCCTAAAAAAACTGCAGATGACCAAAAAATTTCTCTCATTTTCAACGAAGATTACGAAAAAGTATCATTTTTTTGACCAATAATTGTAAAAATTTCCTACTTTTCCCCAAAAATAGCCATTTTCGCTTTTAGCCTAAAGTTGCCAAAATTCTCGTTTTTTTTTTTTGCAAAAAATCCTAGAAAGTTTTATCATTTTGCAAAAATTGTCCGAAGGTCTTTCCTATTGTTGAAAATTCTAGCTTTTTTGCAGCTGAAAAGTCTAGATTTTTTATGTAAAATTACCATAAATTGCTAAGTGAAAAATATCACTTTTCAAAAAAAAAATTATTGTCACTTTATTGGCTACTTTTCAAACTACTTGTTGGTTACTTTTTCAAGCTTTAATTTAAACTAAGCAAGAAAATCCCAGTTTGAAACTTCCATAAATTTACAAATGAAAATGACAATTTTTTTAATGAACCTAACTTAATGTGAGTATTACCTATATGAATTAGCAAAATTGTCATTTCACTTTAAAAGCTTGTTATTTTATTCGGTGAAATTTGTATTTTTTTTCTCATACAAATTGACAAATTTTCAGTCAACGCCTCTCTCCTCACTCTTGCCACTGCCAGATCGAGTTATTTTCGCAAAAGTGAACAAAAAATTCTAAAAAAAAATTGTACTTATAACTTGCATTTGAGTATCCGAACCTGACAGAAAAATAGTAGATGGGAGAAAGATGGGGAGGGCATAAAAAATTGAAATGGGTCGAAAAAACAAGGTGGGGCTATGGCACCCTTTGTCCCTCCCCCCAAACCATTGGTTATGCTACTGTTGAGTTTTGCCACAATATACTCATTTGCAACCAAGATCATCACAAAAAATTATAATTTTCAAGGAAAAGCACCTCCTTTTCAGTCTTTTCACCAAAAGTAGGTACTCATTTTCTCTCAAAAAGTGATCAATTACTGCCAAAAAATCAGCATTTTGTCCTCAAAATAGTCAATTTTTGCCTTAATCTGTCAGAAACAGTCAATTTTTGCCAAAAGTGTTCATTTCCTGCAGAAAAAATATTGACAAAATTCACCAAAAATAAACCATTTTTTGCAACAAAAAAAAGTTGAAACTTTACTGCCAAAATAGGTATGTAATTTATTGTTTTCATTCAAAAATTCTAAATTTTCTGTCATACTTAATTGTCATAAATACTCACTTTTTGCCAATAATAATCAAAAGATTAATCAGGAAAGAATTATTATCTACTCAAAAAAGAAATGCCAAAAATAATTATTTTCTACCACAAATACCTATCCATTCAGGAAAATGATCATTTCTTGGGAAAACTGAAAAGTATAGGTAAGTAGGAACTTCTTTTTTACCTAAAAATTCATTTTCTCTCAAAAATTGATCAATTACTGCAAAAAAAAAAAGGGTATCATGTCTTAAAATATGCAATTTGACAATTTTTGTCAAAATTTGTCAAAAAGTAATCAATTTTTGCTAGAAATTGTCCATTTTTATTCCATTTTAAAAATTATGTCAGACTTTTTAACTTGGAAAAAAAGCTTATAATTTATTGTTATTACCAGGGCAAATTTTATTTGAGACTTTCCAAATTTTGCCCAACTCTGAAGATAAAGAACTTATAAAAAAATCGCGATCTCTTATTGATTTCTTAAAAATTATGCAACACTTTTAAAAGAGTGCGCATGTATTTGCCTACCTCTTTCCAGAGAGGCTTGCTTGTTAGATTTCTATAAATTATGCTTCATATGAAAAATGTACATTTCATATTCGAATTAATGTAGAAAAATTCATTAGTTCGCATTATAATGGGCAGATGACGAATTATTCGATAAGGAGCCGCCTTCATAGGTATGAAACTATGTCCGCCATTAAATCAAAGACATTTCCTCAGCAAAATTGAGCTTGTTTCATGAGAAAATATTTTTCATAAATGACAAATTAACTCCGAGTGGGTGTATAAAACGAAATGTAACTTGATACTGTGATAAGTATTTCTCTATTCTCTATGAGTATACTGCAATTGCAAGCTAGCAAAACGCATCTAAAAAGAATATTTGAGAAAGAATGCTGATGTGATGAGTGAACAAATGTGTGTGTAGTAGTAGAGCTATAGACCAAAGTCTTTGGTCTGTTTCAGAATGGAACTGCGAATTGCGTTTTTAATATGAGTAATACAGAGAGTGGAAAGGGTGGGGTCTCTTTCATATGCTTGGTTGAAAGAATTGAATGAAAAAATTGCGGATGTATTTGGGTATTTTTAATTAGAAAAAAGTGCTCAAAAAATGTATGAACGTGATGGGCATTGCCAATTTTTCAAGGTATGTAAGAGGGTGGGTCTTGAAAATATAATATGACTTATCAAATTCTCACTAATTCTAGGTTGATAAATTTAAATACCTCCCTATCTATTCATTATGATTTTGATTTTGATTCCACAAAATACCCCTTCCCCTAATGGTGCACTTTTTTCAAATGGAGGTAGTGGGTATGATGGGGAGGGGAAGAGAGAATTCTTTCTAATATGCCTGGTTGAAAAAATTATTAAATGAAACAATCTTGTTTTTGGGTATTTTTATTAGAAAAATGTGCTCAAAAAATGTACAAAAGTGATAGACTTTATTTTGTTGGATTGGTGACCTTTTTTTTGGCCTCATTGTGCAGAATTTTTTATGATATTAAAAATGACTATTGATTTTAAATCACATATTCTACAAAAATTAAGTTTTCTTTTAAATTTGACTCAATTTTTTGAAAGTACTATTTGATCCAATTCTTCAAGGTGTGAGGGGACTATTCTCACTAATTTGAACCCCCCCCCCTGGTGGTGCACTTTTTTAAATGAAGGTGTGGGTGGGAGGGGGAGGGATAACGTAGCAAAGAGACAATGAGAGGCAGACTCCAAAAAATAAATAGATAGTTTTCTTTCTAATCTGGCTCAATTTTTTACAATTAGGTACCTTTCAATCTAATTCTTTAGGATGTGAGGGGATGAGTCTTGAAAATATAGTATGACTTATTCATTCTCATTAATTTCAGGTTGATGAATTTAAGTATGAACCTATACCTAAATATTTATTTATGAGTTTTTTTTTGATTCAGATTCCCCAAAATCCCCCTCCCCTAGTTTTATACTTTTTTAAATGGAAGGGGGTGATGGGGGAGGCTGTCACTGCAAGGTGACACTGAGAGGTAGAGGGGTAGACTACCAAAAAAATGAATGAATAGGTATATCTCGAAGTGGTGAGGATTGATATGACACAGCACACATTTTCATTAGACCCTTGTGTTGCAGGGCTGAGATCTCATAGAAAGGATTAAAAAAACTTCTCAAGTTACTCTTTTACATCTTAATCCGGTATCAATTTTGAATCACTTATTTAGGCCTATATTCTCTTGAATTAAATGGATTTTCTCATAAATTCAACCACTCTTGAGCTACTTACCTAGCTTTGGGTCTTCAGAAATTGAACACTTTCAAGAAATCACAAATGTGTGAAAATTACAAATTTTAGTTTAATGTAATTTAATTTGAATGAAGAAACGATTGGTCTAATGACTAATCCAAACAAAACTCTGATCTGGGTTGATCAGATCTACTCAAATTTGGTCAGATTCAATTATATCTACTCTATTAGTATTAGATCTCTTATCAAGTCTGAACTGATCTAATCTGATCAAAACAAGTTATGTTTGAAATTCATTCCAAATAAAAAAATTTCTATTGGTAAGAGAAAACAATTGAACTAATTAAAATTGGATTTTCATGAGCCAAAGATTTCAAAATTAAATCAGTTGCATAATTCAGCAAAAAAAAACTAATAAACCTAAAGTTGCTATTTTCGATTTTTTTCCACTTTGAAAGGAGTGGGGATGACCAAAAAAGCTGAAATTTGGATATGTTGATCACATGGGGGGGGGGTGTACTGACCAATAGTATGATTTTGGACCATTTTCATCCATTTGGAACCATATTATTCCCCTCCCAAAAAAATGACTTCTATGTAATTTTCAACTTTGACCCTCCTTACTTCAGGGGTCAACTCTAGCTCCCTAAATAATCCCATTCTCCAAGTTAGATTTCATATGGACACTTTCACCTAGGGGTAGGGGGAATTTGCCCACTTCAAACTTGGGTCCAAATTTCAAAAAAAGAAAAAAAAAATGAACGTGAGGTATATCAATTGTTATGTATTCGGAGGTGCTGAACATGAATATAACCTTCTTTTTTTGATTGGGACTCATTTGAGTTCCCTTGTTCCCCAGATCTTGAATCAAATTTGAAATAAAAATAATTAGGTACCTATAGTCTCAAAAATCTACTATTCACCCAGAAAGTGTCGATCAAAATTTCCATTTTTTATGGCCCAAAAAAGGTTGATAGCTTCGCTTTTCTCTCAATGTACCTCGATTTTTGAATTCTATGAACTTTCGGTTTTTCAAAAAGTATAAAATCATCAATTTTGGATGAGCCGATGATTATATATTTATAAATTTTTTTTCAAAACCTCATTAAAATATTCAATTAAGCAGGTAATAGAAAATTCACGTGGTATTTAAGGCGCAGGAAAATAAATCTGAAAAGATACCAGATGGGTTAAGAATGTTTTTTAAACCATTTTTTGAATTTGTTTCCTTATTAACCTGCTGACTGATGCAATACACCTCAAAAATGTGGATTACCATAACTAGTTGAACAGGTTGAGAATAAGTATGCTAAAGATCGATTTTTCAATGCCCTAATTAAATTCCAAGTCTCCTGGAGATGTTTGAAGAATTGAAAATCGGGCTGGAGGCTCCAAAATAGCCGAAAACCATATTTTTTTACTGAATAAATATATACTTCTTAAAAACAAACGCGACTAAATCGTTGAAAATGGTCTATTTTGGATTTTCAAAAATTCGGCAGAAAGTCAACACCAATCTGGGTCAACTTAATTTTTGATTATACGTGGAAATGTGGATTTCAGACCATTCTTTGGCAAAAATCGTGATTCCGTTTAAATCGGAGATGAACCATTTGAGAGATTTCCTGAAACTGAATTGAGGCTACACTACAATTGGATTGGGATGGTTTATATTGGTTTTTCGAACTCCAACTGTACAAGTACCTATTGAATATAGGTAGGTTTATAATGTGCCCAATATTGTGCCATAATTTTTCAAAACTTTAATAAGGGCACAAAAGATTTTGTTTCCCAATTTGGGCCTGAACTTGAAAATTGAAGTGGCTCTAATTTATTGGAATTTTCAAAGTGATCCAGTACCTTTATAATTTTTATACTCGTACATAGCAAAAATAATAATTATGGGTATTTTTTTAATGTAGCATTACTAGCATTTGAAAAATGGTTGAATAAAATTCCATCGTGTTTTATTCTAAATGTCGAAATTAACGAGTTATTAAAAATACTTACAGTTGTAGAGTGTAATCTGGTCGAAAGTAAGGTAGTAAATTAAGTATTCAATGTCAATTGACGTGAAACATGTTGAAAACTGATGAAAGTTTTCCGCAGTCCCTCAAAATATTGCGAGAAATTGATTTTAATATTCTAAAAAATTTCAGAAAAGGATTTAAATTACGAAGCTGAGAAGAGGCAACTTGAAGCACACAACTGTGAATAGATTTGCCTACAGAAAGATTCGAAGTAACTCATCGGTTGTGTTTGTTATTCGATATGGTGGACTATAATCATTTTTCTTGGAGTTGAAAGTGGCAAAATACATTTTTCAAAATCGTAAAAATCCAATTTTGACTATGGGGGAGGGGGTGATAGTACTTTGAAAAATGAACAAAATTACCAACTATGACACTTTTTATACAACTTGCAAATTGAAATGGCTACAAATGATTTTCAATTTCAAAAAATCGCGATTAAAAAAACAAACTGCGAATGTTTTGTTATAATCATTTTTAGCCAAATTTTTGTAAAAAATGATGGCTATTGCGGTAGGCCCAACTTTGGATAAAAAGGTCGGGGATGAAAAATTTTGATAGTTCTCGACGTTTTGAGCTCAAACTAGACGATTCCCGGTGTGTCAGTTTTTATATATATATTTATTTATATATAGGTATTAGTATCCAGACTTGTCAACTAATCAATGGGTTAATTTTACTATACAAGTGGACTGACCTACTTGTCAACTATAGTTGACAAGTCATGGGTTAATTTTACTATACAAGTCAACTATGAGTTTTCAGAAACTTCCACCAGAGGGCGCATGGCTTAGAAATCAAGGCGCGAGGATGAACACAGGGTCTACAGTCAATTTGTAGTAAGTAGAATGTGATGCGCTGGTGGATATGTATGCAAATACATCGATCCTGAGTGTACACGACAACAAATTTGACTTGAAATTTTTCAGTATTTTATTGGCCCATGGAAAAATTAAAAACATCAAAAATTTTTATGGTGTCCAAGCTTTCTTGTGGTGTCTTAACTTTTTTTAAATTCAAATTATTTCAACTCCATTTTCAAAATTTTTCTTCAAAATTTAGCCTAAAAATCTGAATACTTTTTTCAACACATAGATTTTTTAAATATTAGATTGAATCTGCAAATAAAATTTTGGTAAGTGATTTAGAACAGAAATTATGCCAGTTTTAAAATTTTGTTCACTTTTCAGTTTTCAGCATATATGCCATGCATAGTTGACATGTCTGATCGCGAGCAAATATATATATCTATATGGAACTTGCTTACTATCCGAGACCCGGTACATCGTACTGACGATCCGAGGCCCGCGTCTTTGACACTTAGAAAAATTTTAAAGAGTGCCTAGTAAATTCGTTCGCGCATGCGCCTCGATAGCGGCTAATAAGCCAGGTCTAGAGCCGTCGGTGCGATCTCCAACGGGTGATTTTAATAGGAATGGCGCGAGTGTGAAGTTTCTGTGTGGGGTGAAGTAAGGTAAGCTGTATATACTGTAGGTATGATACCTACTTTGTGAGTCCCAGACAAAAATTTGTCTATAGCATCCCTAAGGTGCGTACATCATAAAAATATAGTTTTTAATCGAAAAACGTTCCGAGACCCGCTAACGGGCCTCGGAACGTCGCGTCGGGTCTCGGATAGTCGATGTCACTTCCAGAAACGGGCCTGTATAAGCTGTAGCAAGCCTGTATTTATATATATAGAAGTTTCACCGAAACTTGAATTTTTTACTTTTTAAATCAAGAGACGTTCTAATGAATGAAATGGGATAAAACTTGGACAATAGGGTTCTTTTGGGAGCTAGAGTTGACCCCTGCAGTGGGGAGGGTCAAAGTTCAAAATTACAGAAAGGTCATTTTTTTGGAGGGGCATAATATGGCCCCAAATGAACGAAAAAGGTCCAAAATCATACCATAGGTCAATACCTCCATTGTGATCAACATATCCAAATTTCAGCTTCCTAGGTCATCCCCACCCCATTTTAAGTGAGAAAAACCACATTTTACCTCTATTTTTGACCCCCTCACCCCTAAAATTGACCTTAGGAGTCCAAATTTTCAGCATACAATGAGAGGGTGCCCCTTGAGTGCTTTTTGCAGGTTTCAACTTTCCAACCCCATTTGACCACTCTCCAGGGTCAAAAAAGTGGATTTTTGCGCGTTTTTTGACGTTTAGCCAAGCCTACAGCCCCTCCAAATTGACCTAGAGGGTCCAAATTTTCACAGTACATTGGGAGGATGTACCCGAAGTGCCTTTTGCAGGTTTCAACCTTCCAACCCCATTTGACCCCTCTCCAGGGTCAGAAAAGTGGATTTTTTCATCCATTTAACGTGTTTTTTTGAAAATTTCAACGTTTAGCCAAGCCTACAGCCCCTCCAAATTGACCTAGAGGGTCCAAATTTTCACAGTACAATGAGAGGATGTACCCGAAGTGCCTTTTGCATGTTTAAACCTTCCAACCCCATTTTTACAGAAAGGTCATGTTTTTGGAGGGGCATAATATGACCCCAAAAAAATGAAAAGAGTCCAAAATTATACCATTGGTCAGTACTCTTATTGTGATCAACATATCCAAATTTCAGTTTTCTAGGTCATCCCCACTCTGATTAAGGTGAGAAAAACCACATTTGACCCCTATTTTTGACCCCCTCACCCCTAAAATTGACCGTAGGAGTCCAAATTTTCAGCATATAATTAGAGGGTGCCCCTTGAGTGCTTTGTGCAGGTTTCAACCTTCCAACCCCATTTGACCCCTCTCCAGGGTCAAAAAAGTGGATTTTTGCGCGTTTTTTGACGTTTAGCCAAGCCTACAGCCCCTTCAAATTGATCTAGAGGGTCCAAATTTTCACAGTACATTGGGAGGATGTACCCGAAGTGCCTTTTGCAGTTTTCAACCTTCCAACCTCATTAGACCCCTCTCCAGGGTCAAAAAAGTGGAGTTTTTCATCAATTATATGGGTTTTTTGACAATTTTGACATTTAGCCAAGCCTACAGCCCCTCCAAATTGACCTGGAGGGTTAAAATTTTCACAGTACATTGGGAGGATGTACCAGAAGTGCCTTTTGCAGGTTTCAACCTTCCTACCCCACTCGACCCTTCTCCAGGGTCAAAAAAGTGGATTTTTCCATGTTTTTTGACGTTTAGCCACACCTACAGCCCCTCTAAATTGACATAGAGGGTTAAAATTTTCACAGTACATTGGGAGGATGTACCGGAAGTGCCTTTTGCAGGTTTCAACCTTCCAACCCCATTTGACCCCTCTTCAGAGTCAAAAAAGTGGATTTTTTCATCAATTTGACGTGTTTTTTGAAAATCTTGACATTTAGCCAAGCCTACAGCCCTTCCAAATTGACCTAGAGGGTCCAAATCCGAGGGGGGTGCAGGGGGGACGGAGTCCCCCCGCGATAATAAGAAGGAAACAGCGGAAGGAGTGAGTTGGGCGGATCCCAAGGGGGGACAACGTCCCCCCACATGCAGGCGAAGCACAGGAGCGAAGCGAGGGTGTGAGTAGTTCAAGAGAAGCGCAGAACATGAAAAAAAGCATGCATAGGAGGTAGGTGGGCGAAGCCCAAGGGGGGTGCAGGGGGGACGAAGTCCCACCAAAATCAGGCGAAGCACAGGAGCGAAGCGAGGGTGCGAGTAGTTCAAGAGCCCTCAATGTTTCTGGCACAAAAATTTGGCTCTTACGTAGCGGCAGACTGCTACGACTTTTTTTTTCTTACTCCAAAATTTGAAAAATTTTTGAAGCTCGAAAATTGTAAATTTGATGACATTTTTAGCAAATCGAAAATTGTTGAGCTTTAAAAACTTTCCAAATTTTTGGGTGAGAAAAAAATGATCATAACAATTTTTTTAAATTTTTTGACGTTGTATTCATTTTTGTTCATCTCGATTTTTCAAAATTAAAAATCATTTGTTGTCCCTTCAATTTGCGAGTTGAGCAAAAACCAAAAAGTCATAATATGTAGGTAATTTTGCTCATTTTTCCAAGTAGGTAAGTTAAGTATGTACTACCGAACTCCAAGGTAAAAATTATCTTTTGGCTCTTTGATTTTGAAGGGTATTTTGCCCCTTCAATTTTCAAAATAGGCAACTTGTTCATCTTGCGTTTTTTTACTCATACTCATAGATAGCGGTTATATCCTCGGACACCTCTATTGACCCCTTAGTATGCAACCTCTTCAAGGTTGGAAAAAATCAAAAAAGATGAGAGTTCATGCACGTAAACTGTTTTAAAAATTGTTCATATTTTGGCAAAATCCTTCAAAATTTTCCTTTTTTTTAATATCGCAAAAATAGATTCTACAAAACTGTGAACTGAACGTGAGTATGAAAAAAAAACACATGTACAAAATACGAAACACAATTTTAATATAAATACGAATAGAAAATCATAATTTAGTAACAAATTTTACAAATTTATATCAAACAGATTGCAACAATATGAACGAGACGAGATGGAATACAAATTATACTTTACGTTTACACAGAGAGTTACACAGATTCAGAGCCCTCTGTCTTTACACAAAACACATTCTCGATAAATGAATACAATCCTCATCACGTACGACGAGTGATATAAAATCACTTTTTCGAGGAATTACGATAACAATTTAGATTTATGTACGAACGCCGCGTACCAAGCGCTAATCAATGAAATAGCAGCTAAAAATTCAGAATTGACCCACGGTCCTAGATAAGCTCCGGAATAATTCAACGTGACCATAGTCAAAGGAGTAATAGCTTTAGGATCTTCGCCGCTTCGGATTGCTTTTCTGATATTACTGTATCCTTCTTCGTCGTAAACGTTGATGATATAATCGCCACTTCTGGCTTTCTTGATTTCTTCGGTCCAACTGACTTGGTACTTATTACGACCGTCTACTTTCATTATAGGAAGGATTTTACCGTTAACTTCGCCGAATAGTGACAAACCGCTGGCTTTATTACTGCAATCCAAGCTGAACTCTGAGATGAAAGCGATTTCGGCTACGACCATTCCGTCTTGAGTGGTGTACGATGAGGCTGAAGATATTTCTGGGTTTTTGCATAACGATGAAGCGTAGAGAGCCGGTAGACTCGAGCAAATAATTAATAGAACGACTAATTTCAACATTTTGAATAAAATAATACTAAACGATTCGGTACGAATTGACGAAAACTAATTAATAAATTAATACGTGGAATAAAAAACACCTTATCATATTATCATCGGCGAGCAAAAAAAAAAAAAAAACAAACATGACGTTGACGATACCTGATCGCGATGAGATGGGCTGTATGATTCTTTTTCTGGTGCATCGGATATAGGTTCATTCACCACTACAGTCTTCGATTTTTAAAAAAATCAAAATTCATTTCAGTTTTTACTTTCAAGTTTCAAGGTTCTAGTTTCAGTTTAGTTTTAAATTTTTACTTTTTAGTTTTGCTCATTAGTACGAATATCTAAGTAGCGAAAACCAATGCCGTATCATAATCATACCAACCAAAGTGAATTTAAATTTATCAAGCCATCATAACTTGGAAATTCGTTGTACAATTTTCATATTTGATATCGAACAAATTCAGATAGCTGACACAAACATAAAATTATATTTTGATAAATAATTATTCAAAAACCAACTAAACATAAAAAAAATATACAATTGGTAGGTAATAGACAAATTTTAAATAATAAATTGTAAGATTTAACGTGAGGCAGTAAAAAATAAATTCTAGAACTTTAAAAAAAAATCGTAACGTTTCTTTACATCATATAATATTATTTACAAGGTGTAATTCAAGAGGAAAAAACAGAAAGATAATACATAGGTATTTATAATCGAGTCTAATAGCATAAAACTTAACGTAATTCTTTTCATAAGATAGAAAAAAAATATCACCATAAAATACTTCCAATGAATTTTAAAAATCATGTAAAATTTTCAGAAGTTGTGTTTAATAGGTACCAAAAAAATTGTTAGTCGTTAGAAAAATAGAATGAGGTAACTCAACGAGCTCGTTTCTAAATCATCAAAAGAGAAGATGTTTAAAATTTGTGTTTTCATCGAACAACAAATTTAAATGATGAGTTATAGATCAATTTAAACATATATATTAAAGTAAACACAATACTTATGTGTGAATTCTCATATCAACATGAATAATATATAGGTAATTCGAAAAAAAAGAAGAAAATTTACAAGATCAACGATTTATGAAACTGAGATCATCACTTACATTATTGAAATTCAATATGCAAGTTGTGCAATGTAAGAAACAATGTCTAAGGTGTAGGTGAAAAAAAATAATAGGATTCAAGTCTCAAACGTAGGACTCGACGAAATAATTAGCGAAATTGTACATCTTCAAGACTTATTTTTACATCGCTCGATCGTGGTAACGAATTATTCATAATCGCAACAATTGGGAACTTAATAAATGAATTAAATATTTACACTAAGACTATGACGGCAACTTGAGTGTTTTCCGTTTGTTAACACCGATGTATTTAACTACTTTTTTACTCTCGTAACCTTTCTTCTTTTTTGAGAACGCTTCTCGAACCAATCTATTCTCGTAGAGAGGGTCAATCCGCCAATATCCGCCTTTACGAGATAATTCATTAGGAAGTGGTAAACGTGGAACGTGGTAAAAATGTGGGTTTAACGATAAGTTGTGTCGGATACTGTTTTTCCATCCTTTTTCGTCGGTTTCTCTGCAATCACGAATAAGAAATGCGTTAAAAAATGGAATTCAAAAAATGAATCAACGTTTTAAAATAAATCATTACCTGTAGAACTTATAATTATCGGTAATATAGGAATAAATTCCATTTAAGGTGAGCTGTTTCTCCTTTGAAGACCCTATGGCTTGTACAATCAGTTGGCTGTAAGAATACGGAGGTCTGCTATCTGATAAATCGCCGGTGTTCAATGACACGTATCTACTAGTTGAAACATCACAATCGACAAATTCACTTTCGTGAGTCGAACCACAATTAGCGGTTTTATCGTTGTCAGATACGATTTCGATATTACTGAACATTTTATAATTTAAAGGAAAGACGGTGGTCTGTTCAGCATTACCCGATGCAATTTTTTGAATACCTATATCTTTGAACGAAGATTCGATTACTTGATTATCACCATTTGCAATCACTTTATAGGTATTTTGAAAATCTAATAATTTGTCGTCATTTTCAGGTTTGACTAACAACGTTATTTCTTGAATATTATCGACTCCATTTTCCGCCTTGACGTACACTATTTCGGAAACCTCCAAGTTATTCTCTTTTATATTGTCGCCGTAGCTGAAATCGGCCGAATTTACGTCCGAAATTTCCGCATCGCCGCAAAATTTCTCGTAGAAGTGAACGGCGCTGTCTTTGGTTTTATTTTTACTCGCATTACCGACGGGTATATCGAATTTATGGCAAGTGTACGAATGGTCGGAACTTAAACTAAAATTATCAAGTCTGTTGCAGGTGTTTGGTTCGGGTGAAGATTTGTGGTTGTATTCTTCTTGTTTGATGGCGTGCACTGGGATATTAACGTCTTCGTTACTCGTAGTTTCGATGTCCTCCTGATACGCGTAAAACAAACCAGAATTGTCGACATCTTCGGCGATAATTTCTACTTCTTGGATATCGAAATCATCCGAATACTCGGACTTGATGTTTTCCACTTCGACGAAATTCGCGATGTTACATTCATTTTCGACATGAACAGCGACGTCGGGTTGACTAGAAAATTCATCATAACTGTGATCGATCACTTCTGATTTTATTTTCGAATCGCTTACTTCGGCTATACTTTCACAACATTCAATCGGCACATCACCATCCAAAGTTTGTGCCATTTCTTCATTTTTATCACAGATAGAGTAAGGGAGATGATTCACCTGTAAAAAAAAAATCAAGACAAAATTTAATTTCAATACAGCTAAGTAGTGCTTCGGTTTAGAGTATAGGTTGTGATTGGCAGTAATTATAAATAAACCAATAGAATCGATTCTACAGCTGAAATGTCATACGTTTTTAAATCATAGAATGAAGGACTTCGCTCATAAGGGTAAATATTTTCTGTCGAGTTGAAAATTTCTAATAGGTAGGTAAAAGTACATGGATTTTATTCCCGTAAGGAAACATAGCAAATTGTGCGAATAATCCGACGGCTGTAAAATGATTGTTATCCGTGATTAAAAAACAATACGTGTAAAAAATTGTTTCACTTACGAGAAGACATTTACATTGTCGCTGGTTCAATATCTCTTAATCATAGAAAATGTAATCGTATTCACCAATTTTGAATTTTAATTACACTGTTTACTTCTTGAAATATACAAGTTTATTTATATTTATTTTTTATATTACATTGATTACGATTACAAGTTTAGTCTACAACTCCACAAAAAAAGACAATCTCAATTTCCATTGTAACTTGTAAAGAGAAAATTTCATAACAAATTTTTTACGATCGTCCCTGCCTGCAAAGCTGCGATTTTCTTTTTGAATGCGGGATGCGGAACAGTCGTTCATTTCGTTCATGCCGTTCACTTACGAGTTACGACTAGTTACGACTTTCATTTTTGATTTTTTTTTTCAACGCAAAATTTTCGTTTATGGATTTTTTTATGGGAAGTTTGAATGACAATAATGACAATGAAGATTGCTCAAAATTTTCAGTGAGTAGGTACACGTGGTGTTTCAAAAAATCAAACTGATTGGAATCAGTCTAATCAGAATTTTAAATTTTTATTCTCATTAATTTGATCAATTTGGTTTTTTTTACTGAGAAAGTGAGAACTGTAGCTTTGATTGTTGGAATTTTGGAAAGTTATTCAGTTCAGGTTCAAAGATCAAAGACTCAAAGTTGTGAAAAAAAAACTAAAACAGTAATGAGGGTGCAAGCAAGGCCAAGGAGTATAAGAGTATGTAATAATGTAATAAAACATTGAAATAATCTGCATTCTACTCGACTTTTTTACTTTGGAAATTTTTGGTGATTTTAAAATTCAAAGTTTGATTTTTACTCTGCAGTACTAATTAATTCTACAATTTTGAGCTTGAATAACTTTTGAACGATAAAAACTGTAGTAACCCTCAGTAAAAATCACAATGATGACTGATGAGATTGAAAAGCTTCAACTTGTTCTTGTTCTTGTCACTTCTATCGAGTACGTTAGTAGGTAGGTACCTAGGAAAATTTTTGAAAACCAGTGTGAAATTAATAGAAAAACTTAATTAATCAATATTAGGGTAATACAATCAAGATTTACAATTTACAAATTCGAAAATTATTTTCCAAACCGAGCTCAGTGTTTCGCATAGATTTTCGAATTTGTAAATCTTGATTAATAAAATGCTACCTATTAATTTCACACTGATTTTCAAATATTTTACTAGGGACCTACTCGAACTCGATAAAAGTGACAAGAACAAGTTGAAGTTAGACAATCTCAGTCATTATAATTTATATATCATGTATTTTTTTGAAACCAATTTGAAATTTCAGAACTGTGAACTTATCCAGTGATGTATTTTGTAGTTACTAGTTACTTACCTACTAAGTACCATGCGTGCATAGTTGATGGAAATGATGATAATTGATAATTGTTACCTAATTGATTTACCCTTTTTTTTCAACTTGACGGTTTTTTGATTAATAAAGAATTTTTTAAGGGAATATTCCCTACTTAAAAAAAAAAAAAAAAAAACAGAAACTAAAATTTATTGTTTTTCTTTTTCTGGAAGAGAGCAAGTTTCCCCAAACTGCCCTAGGTACTGAGCTTTGCCTTTGCCTAGACAACTTTTCTTCTCTACGTATTGTTTCCATTGGTTTCTCGTTTTAATCGCATGGAGTCCTGAATGCTAGGCCAAAATTCTAGTAAAATGAGCAATGCGATATCCTTTGTCAGGGCTACAGCTTCATCTTCTGTCGGACCAATTTACTTCAAATTCGGCAACTTTAAAGGGGAATTATGCATGCCATGCGGAAGGAAAGCAATTTCTTAATCACTGAATCTGAAAAAAGGGGCTAAACATTTTTTTTTCTGCAAATTCAGAATTCAACAAATAATATGCATTCTTATCTATCACGTTTCACATTTCAAACTGTCATACCAAATTTCATCAAAATCCGTTCGGTGGTTCTACCAAAATGAAAAACTCATAATTTCAAAGGAAAAATAAAATAGAATTCCTAATGATTTTTTTTTTCAAACACTCATGTACGTCACTAGGTACATCAGACTCAGACTCACTGAAAAGTGAAAATTTTCATAAATTTAATTGACACATACAAATTTCATACTTAATGGTATTGGTATTTCAAAAATGAAAAAACAGCTGATTACTTCAATAGAAAATTTTATCACCTTCAAGTTTGTTCCTTATAAAATTTTATGTAAATTCACTCATTCTCATTTTGATTTTATAAAAACAAAAAGTTATCAAACTTTGCATTTTTGCAATGACCTTTTCTGACTAATTAAAGTTCGCTGAATACCTCGTATTCAGAAAAATAGTCTCAATTTCTCACTGAAGCGGGGTTCCACGACACAAGTGGACATCAGATTCGTACTTGGCGACCTTGAATTAGTCGAAAACGACCCTTTACTCGATTTTTTTGGAAATCAAAAAAATAAAATCCAAAAAAATGCGCAAAGGGGTTGGTCCGGTTGGTTTATGTATTTTTTTGGGCAAATAAAATTTCGTCGCGAATCGAATTGAAAATTGGTCTATGGGGGTTTTTTGGGACGATGAACTTATTTCCGGTGTCAGATTGTCCCGACGACGCTTCCTTCTACTGACAAATTTGACCTTTTATGGACTCAAAATGAACTACGAGTACCTATTGATACATAAGAAGTTCTCAAATTTTGCATTTTTAATCACGTTTACTGACCAAGTAACAGGGATAGAAAGCTGAAAGATGAAACTTTTAGCTTAAACTTTTAGCTTTCAAAAATCCCAAACTTCCTCAGCTTTCAGCGTCTAGCTTTCAGCTTTTCAAAATTTTTTTTAATGAAGTGAATAGTAAAGAAAATGGAAACTCACAACCACAACGAAAAAAATAAAAAACACGAGGAACTGAAACTTGAGAAAAGTAAAATGTGAAAATCAAAAAAGAACTCAAACAGAAACTGAACCAATTGAATTTGTAAAAACGCTGAAAGAAAGCTGAATAAATAAAGCTTAGTTTTGTGGATACAGTTTTTAGCTTTCAAAAATCTCAAACTTCCTCAGCTTTTAGTTTTTAGCTAGCTTTCCATCTCTGCCAAGTAGAACGTTCATTTTGCAATCCAAAACCGTACATGTCAGAAAACGTCATTAAAAGTACAGAATTTAATAAGTACAGAATTTAATGATTTTAAAAATTTTTCTACTTTATTCTTGAACTCAAAGAAGTGAAATTTTTGAGAAGGAAGCTTTGTCGGGGCAATTGGACACCGGAAATGAATTTCCCGTCCCAACACCCCCCCCCCCGGCCAAAAATTCAGCTCGATTACAATTACGCCGTAATTTTGATGGGTCATTTCATTTTTTGGCCCAAAATGCAGCTTTTTTACTCAAAAAATGACTCATCGAAATTACGCCGCGGCCAGGGGATTTTTTTGGGATGGGGAATTCATTCCCGGTGTCCAATTATGCTGACGATGAAGCTTTCTTCCATTCAAAAATTGCACTTTTTTGAGTTCAAGAATAAAGTAGAGAAAATAAAACCATCGAATTTTGCATTTTCAATAACATTTTCTGACTGAATCCGAAAATGACATTCGTTGTGCGATTGGACTCGTATTCAGCGAAATAATCTCAATTTCTCACTGAAGTGGCGTCTCGCGACACAAATGGATGCCAGATTCGGATTCGGCGACCTCGAATTAGTCGAAAAACGACAATAACGACATTTTAATCGATTTTTTTTGGATATCAAAAAAATCCAAAAAATTCAAAGGGGTTAGGTTAGGTTAGGTTAGGTTAGTTGGGCAAAAAGAAAAAGAAAAACTTTTTGTCGTAAATCAAACTGAAAAATTGGGCTACCTATGGAGGATTTTTGGGACGGCGAATTCATTTCCGACGTCAGATTTTCGCCAGAGCACACCATTCTCTCAGAAACATCGTTTTTTGGGCTCAAAAATAAGTCAAAAATGTTTTTATCAATTTGAAAAATTGAGCAGTGAACGAGTGAACCGATACACCAGAAAAAAGAATCACATAGGCTATTTCAGATTGTGATCTGTACGTATCTGCGTTAAATAAAAAAAAATCGCCACAAAGATGGCACCACAGAAAAAAATACCAATCGTACAACCGAATATTTCACCGTGAACTGGTTTGTATTGTAAAATTTGTAAACACTCGTCGCAGCATTCTTTTCTTGTGTTTCATTCATTCAATTTCGAAAATTGGAAAAATGTCAACCTAATTGTGTTGTATTTTTCAAATTTGTTGTCATCGAATATCCGTTTTGAATATTTCTATCTGCGTCATTGTAGTTATGGGCTAAAGCTAAAGTCATTCAGCTACGAAGATGAATTTCTCTGATCATGGTAAGTCCTACCTAGGTATAAAAATATGTTCAAATGTTAACTTCGTAGAGATTACTAAAAAGCTGGTGTGAGTCCCATGTAACTTTTCTAACTAGTCAGTATGTTCAACGATTTGTAAAATACATTCGTCTCGAAATTCGCTTCTATCGAATGTTGTTGTAAATATAAATAACCAGCATTCAAAACCAAACACTTTCAGCTATAGTCTTGATCGTGATTATTTATTCTATTTATTCCAATGAAATGAAAGGTACTTTCTAGAGAAAATATCACGATTACTTATTTTGTTCCGCACTCATCTCAATATGTTTACCTCTGGTTTAATTTTCAGATTGTAACGAATCCGATAATGAAGATGACAGTTTACCAGTTTGCGCCAGTTGTCTCAATATTATCACCGAGGACGATTATATTCACGCTTTAGATCAATATTGGCACACCGATTGTTTTAGGTAAACTGAATAACGATCGCTATATGTAATTTGTCAACGAAATCTGATGCATTATTTCGTTTCTGTAGATGTTCCGCTTGTGACATCTCGCTGTCGAACTGGTATTTCGAAAAAGATGGTTTATTATTCTGCAAAAATGACTACTGGTCGAAGTATGGCGAGTGTTGTCAAGACTGTGCGCAGGTAAAACACCGAAAACAGCGTAAATTCAATCAACGTACCATTCGTATTTTCATATTTATTTCAATTTCAGGTCATTACTGGTCCTGTTATGGTAGCTGGCGAACATAAATTTCATCCAGAATGTTTTCGTTGTTCGTCATGTTACGCATTTATAGGCGATGGCGATTCTTACGCGTTAATCGAAAGATCCAAATTATATTGGTAATAACACCATTTACTATTATTATATATTCGAGTATTTACTCGCGAAAAAGGCGTAAAATCGAACGAATTCATGACTAAAAAATAAACATACGAATAATTTCTACGAAATACAAACTCGGCAAGATTTTTTTTCTCGAAACATTCCGTTTTTGATTTTCTTTAATATTTAATGTTCTATGCTCAACGACTCAAGTTGGTTTGATATTTTTACAGCGGTTTATGCTACAAACGTCAGATGCAGCCGTTGAGTAGAAGTTTCGTCGATCATCCATTCATAAGAAAACCTCATTCGATTCGTTTGGTAGAAATTCCTTCGACAACCGAAGTAACTCGTGGAGTTAAATTAAGCATAGAAAATTCACGTCAACCGTCAATTTATTACGCTACATCTGGGTTTCCTGAGTAAGTCTGTTAACCTAATACATATTATGGTTTTAAAAAATAATCCGATCAAGGTCTTTCTTCCTATTTACTAAATACATTTTCCATGTGTATTGATTCCTGTTTGAAAGGTGTACTACTTCTGTAGTGTGATATTTTCTTTTACATTCGTCGTGGTACTGAACGAATTGAAGGGGTTAATATTTTAATCGACTCGATCTTTCAGATTATTTCGCAATTTAGTGGATAAGGTGATGCAGTTCGCAGCGTCGTTCATTAAAGCAGTTTTTAAAATGTGTTGCATTATTTCTCGATATAGGTACGAATTTGACGAAAAAAAAATCATTTCAAGTAGCTTGCTATGTGTTGCTTTTGTACAAAGATCAATCGGCTTGCATGCATAGTGTTTTTTTTTTTTGGAAATCTTTGAAAATTGCATGTTCACGTAACCGAAATATTGTTTTGAAACGTTGATTTCAGAGATGGTTTTATTTATGTATTTACTTATCTGTTTACTCCTTCCTGTTTCTGTGTTTCGCTTTTTTCGAATGAATCATATTATGATTTATGCTAGTGCAGGCGACTATGTGTAATTTTTTTAAAGAGAAATTAGAAATTACCGCGTTTTTGTTCCACTCGAGGCACGTTATTTATTATTACGCATCGTAAATATGAGCATTTTCTTCTAACAATGGTTCACACTGTAAACTAATAACAATATGGTAAATTTCGATATATGTAATTGTTGCTGTTTTTGTCGCTAGATATTGTAACTTTCAACAATATTATGTTTTCTTAGTTTCGCACTATTTTATGTATTAACTGCAATATTATTGTTCATTTTGGTTTTCAAACATCCATGAAATGATCGAATGCCACAGAGATGAATTTTTATACCAAATAGTACGAGTAGGTACTTCTTTTTAGTCCAATTTATTTATTTGTTTTCCCTTGACAGGGACGTCCAGATGCATTCTTAAAACATGATCTTTCATAGTTAGGTCACTCAAACTTGTTTTGTTTCATTCTTATTCATTTCCCCCCCTAGCCAATGGTATTTTTGGCTAAATTTTCAATTCTAATCACCTGTTGCATAGTTATCTCATAAGAGAAATAGCGTGAGGCGAATTAATGTTCCATGCATGCTAATTGAATATGATTGTGTGAAAAAAACTTCATATCATGATTTTGTACATACATCTGTAAGTTGCTCGTTGTTAAAAATGATACGTATGTGTGTAGCTATGTACATATTACTTTCTTGCACGCTTATCTGAGAATTTTTCCTGTAGAAAATTATATCGATAAAACGAATTTAATATATCAGTATTCGTATATCAAATATGAACGCATTTCTAACACGAAATTCGGTTACAGGTTAGACTTGAGCAATGATATTATGTCATTGCATATCGGAGACAAAATCTTGGAAGTTAATGGTACTCCGGTTAAAGATCAACCCATCGAAAATATCGAGAATTTGATGCGCAATTCTACCAACGTTTTACAGGTACGTAATTTATCGATCTGAATTATAAAATTTATCGTAGAGGTATCAGTTACTTATTTTTAAGATAATTATTCTACGTTAATTTATTCATTTCAGCTGACGATAGAACATGATCCAGATTCAGCGAGCAGAAATCCTCTAGATTTGTTAGCCGTTCCGGCAGTTCTTTTATCACAAACTCAGGTTGGCGGTATCAAAGATAAAGAACGTCTGTATAAACGTAAAGACGAAGGATACATTAGTGGTTCACCGGGCCGAAATTCTAGGCAGTTGAGACGTAACAAAGGTTCAGCTTGTGCTCAGAAGAGATCTTCTTCGATGTCGCGGATTTCAGAAGGGTTAGTTTTGTGGATTTAGATTTCTCAACGAAGTATTTAAAACAGAAATGAGGTGATTCGAATCATAGAAATGAATCGCGGATCAATTCTGAATCGGATTCAGAATAAGAGTAAATCGTGAAAATTGAATCCGATCGCGATTCAATTTTTTACAATTCAGCAATTTTTCCAATTCTTTTTTCATCATGAAAAAGTGAGATTTTTTACGTTTGTCAAAAAAGCGAAAACTTTGCCGAATTGTGAGATTTTACTTTGTTGAAATCGTGAAAACATTATTTTAACGTTTTTTCTCGGGGTAAAATCTTAGAATTTGACCCAAAAAAGCTCAATTATGAATGTTACAGGAAAAATCAAATGTAAAATTATCGAGCACTTTCTAATGTGTTTCAAATGCAAATCCTTTAACTTATTTCAAAAAATATGCATAAACGCCTTTTTTAGAGGGTGCCTAAAGTGAGGGGTCTAAAAAAAGGGGTTCAAAATTACGAATATACAGGGAACTTGATTAAACTTTTTCAACCAAATAATTGAATATGTATCTCAAAACATTACGTTTTGCGCAAATCGCAGGTTTCTAGATTTCCAGGGGTTCCCAAAATATCGAAATTACAAAAAATTGGAAAATTGGATTTTTATTTTATTGAGCTAAAAATTTGGTAGAATGGAGGTCTTTCAGATACTAATGAACTGTAAAAAGCTTTTTAGCAGGGTTTAATGAGGTAGGTTCAAAATGGTGGTTCCAAAATTTTCCAAAAATAACCCCCCTCCAATTCCTCGCATAAACTTTACGTTTGGCGCAAATCGCTGGTTCTAGATTTCCAGAGGTTCCCAAAATATCGAAATTACAAAAAATTGGAAAATTAGATTTTTTTGATCACCAACGACAAATTTTATTAAGCTAAAAATTTGGTAGGATGAGTGAAATTCTTTTTTTTTCACAACTTTCGCAACTCCTCCTTTGTAAAAAATTTAAAATTTTTGAATTTTTTTTTTTGCAAAGAGCATGTTGATTTTTTTAAGCAATTAACAAAAGATTTACTTTTTTGTAATTTTTGCTAAAAAAAAAAAAAAAAAGTGATTTTTAGTCAATTTTTTGAATAAAGTGAGATTTTGGAATTTTTTGTTTGAAAAAAAATGACAATTTCTAGCTATTTCAAAACAGCGAGAATTTTTCAATTTCTGACAAAAAAATCAATTTTTAGAAAAACTCGTTAGCACTTTGAAAATTTTAGCAATAGGAAAGGCTTTTTGGCAATTTCGGTAAAAAAAAAAAAAAAAAAAGTGAGACTTCATTGCAATTTTTGGCAACTAAGCAAGAATTTTTCGATTTCTGGCAACAAGAAAAAAACAGTTTACTACGGCATAAAGAGATACATTGACAATTTTAGAAAAAGAAAAGGCTTTTTCGCAATTTCGTAAAAAGATCAGACTTGATTAATTTTTGGGAAAATTGAATTTTTTGGATTTCTTTTTTTCAAAAAAAAAAAACAAAAAACCAATTTTTAGCATGTGTTGCTAAAAAGCAAAAGATTTTGTAATCTGTGAAAAAATGAGGATTTTTTACAATTTTTGGCAAAAAGCAAGAATTTGACAATTTTAGCAAGAGCAGGACTTTTTGGGAATTTGAAAATAAGCAACAAATTACAGATTCGAGTCATTTTGGAGCCTGCAGCGACTTTTTGAAAATTCCTAGAGCTTTCCAATAGATTTTAAAAACTTGAAATTTCCGCATTTCATAAAATGGAATTAGAAAGTCGAAATTTACTCTGCAAACCAATTTCAATACGCTTTGAAGTCGACTGCAGGTGGTTTCAAGTTGTTTTGAAGCTTCCAGCTCCTACTTTTTGAGCCATCGTAGTTGATAAGGTAACCTATATTTTTTTTAAAAATCGGTGATTCCAGTCTGAAACATATTTTTTTGCTATCGATTTCATACTTCTTTGAAAATTTGAAAAATTACCCTTCCGCCAGGCCAGTTTAAGTAAAAAGATGAAATTCAGTTTGCACACAATTATTGACATTAATTCCGAGATGAAATGAAGGCAGGCAGTTTCAATCCCTTTTATTTGGAACCTCAAGAGGTTGTTTAGAAACTACTTCTGTTTTTCAAAAAATGTCTCAAAATCTGTATGAAAAATTTTATGATTTTATTTGTCAAATTTTGCTGTTTAGAAACTTGTGTTTTTCAAAAAATGCCAAAAAATTTGTCCGAAATATTTTATGATTTTATTCATGAAATTTTCATGTTCGGTCAGCAATAAGTAGGTAGATCAGAAATAGCAACACTGAATCAGGAATCGCGAGTGATTCATTTTTTTGATCGAATCTCCATCTCTGGTTATGGATTTAGATTTCTCAACAAAGTATTTAAAATTATAACGGTATAATGACCAGAGACCAATTCCTGTCTCATTCGCTGTCTCTAATAGTAATACTGCAGAACGAATATTGATAAAGTGTACGTGTCAAATGGGTCTTGCACCGAAGACTATCAGTAAAAATTATCATTTCGCTACAATTGCATTCCCCGTCTAACATATTTCAAATTCTTATTCGTGTACTATGTCTAACAAGTCCAACGTATGGCTTTGTTTACGTACGTTGATACGAAATTCACTGTGCTGTGCGCCATTCGTTGGCCGGATCTTTACTTCGGAGGAGCAATTAAATCACGATGAATTATCTCTCGAAAAATAATTCACGTATGAACCCTTCCTTTTCTGCTCATTCGTGTGCTAAAATGTTAGTCACACTTAATCCATGAAGGTTGATAGGTTATTTATTTCATTCGAGATTTTTTTTTTTTTTGCATCAGTTAGTTCCCGGTAAATGGTTTCGAATTAGCGTGTTTCTAGTTTAAAATTATAGTTACCTTTATGTCTTGTAAAATTTTCAGCTTTTTTGCCTTCATTGGGAAAATTTTACCGAGGCTTAACAAGTCAGTATGAATGTTTCATTTAATCCCTCGCGCAGCGTGGTTTAGAAAATAAAATACGTATTACAGGAGTCTGGTGGTCTAGATCAAGGTCTTTAGTTTTGTAATCGATAGTTGATTTATGACAAATAAATTCATTACTGAGGATTAATTTAAAATCGCGAATGTTCTTATGTTTTTATGATCTCTCAGGGAAAGGAATTTAGAGTTGAATTTCTTTGTTCAAATTTTGGTTGATTAATGAAATGTTATTTGGATTTTAGATTTTTTAAATTCTATTATATCAGCTAAGATTCGTATAACAGTAACCTTTGCTTAGCAACGAATTATCATTCTCTAAAATCAATGAGTAATGTTGATAAAACAATAATATCGATGGTTGAATTTTCACCGAAATAAGTTGGAAAACATCCGGCTGAGATTTCATAATCATAACGGTTGAAAATATTTTTCATGTTTTCACAAATTGGTGAAATAAATTTGGATCTTGTTTTTATTACAGATCCCCGGTGAATACGGCGAATAATTGTGATTTGTCGAGAACGAAGTCATTCCGAGTTGAACAAAGTAAGAGTCAGAGGATATTTCGAGCTTCCGATTTGGTTAAAGGCGAACTCCTCGGCCAAGGCTTTTTCGGACGTGTCTATAAAGTAACGCATCGAGAGACTGCCGAAGTCATGGTATTGAAGGAATTATACAGGGTGGACGAAGAAGCGCAGAAAAATTTTCTGAAAGAAGTAAGAATACAATACACAAATTTACAAATGTTTAAAAACCGTTTCAAAAAATACGTTTTTTTCCAACGTTAATATTCGCTCGCATTTTTCGAACAGGTTGCTGTGTTACGTAGCTTGCATCATCCGAACGTGTTGAAATTTATCGGAGTACTTTATAAAGAGAAAAAATTGCATTTGGTTACCGAATTCATATCCAGTGGTACGCTAAAAGAGCTGATACACGATTTAAACGAACCATTACCATGGCACCAAAGAGTAAATTTCGCCAAAGATATTGCCTCCGGGATGACGTATTTACATTCCATGAACATCATTCATCGAGATCTTAATTCTCATAATTGTCTAGTCAGAGAGGTAAGATGTCGTCATCGAGCTCATTCAATACGGTCTGAATTATCGATTAGTAATATTGTTTTGTATCGTTTCAGCGATAATTAGTTTATGCGAAATTTCCATTACAGAATGGGGTAGATTAAATTTATTTTTAAACGTTTCGGCATTATAACCTCTTGTTGCTGTTTTGTTTTTTCGCTTACTTACTTACTTGTTTGGGAATCTCATTCCCTTTCTTCTTACTCTCTAACAAAAAGTATACGAATTTGCAAACGTATTTTAATTTTATTATCATTTGGTATTTTTACAGGATAAAACTGTAGTAGTAGCTGATTTCGGATTGTCTCGTATTATATCTCAAGGTGCCGGAGGACAGACGAGTTCACGCGTGTCCGGATTACATTGTGTAAAAAACATACCAAATAATAAATACTGTTCGAAAACCATACCTCGTAATGGAACGAGTTCGCGAAGACACGAACGTAAAAAGCGTTACACCGTTGTAGGAAATCCGTACTGGATGGCGCCGGAAATGATGAAAGGAAACAAATACGACGAAAAAGTCGATATTTTCTCATTCGGCATTGTCTTGTGCGAGGTAATGAAATAATTTAGTTGCCAATCCGACAAACCTATCAGTTTGTGAGAATTTTTAACGATTTTTTGTGATTTTCTCATCTCGATACAGATCATTGGGCGTGTACAAGCGGATCCGGATTATTTACCGAGGTCTTCGGATTTTGGTTTAAATCAGGCTGTCTTCAGGGAGAAGTTTTGCACGAATTGTCCAGAAGCGTTTTGTCAGATTGCTTTTTTGTGCTGCGATTTGAATCCTGATAAAAGGTGACCTGATTTGTAAATCACAAATAGAAATTTAGAGATAAGGTATTTGAAGTGATCCAATCATTTTTCTTGATTACAGGCCTCCATTTGAAATCATGGAAGTTTGGCTTGAAGGCTTAGCCATGCATTTATCAGTTGGTGCTTCACCTCCTCAGGATTTAGAATACGATATTCTACATTACTCTGGTAATTTATACATTATACTTGGTACATACAGTATGACTCAAAAGTAGTGCTCGGTGGTTTTAATATCCAAGTGGAAAGAGCTAGCAAGATGAATGAAGCGGCGTTGAGTAGAGAAAAATAAGGGCTTTCAAAAGCGACCTTGAAAATTTCATGCCCATGCACAGGGTGTCCACAAATCAAAAAAACCAGTTTGGTCAAAAAATTGAAACTAGTTTTTATTAGCACAATTCTACTTCATAAGGCGACAAAAACGTAATATGAATTTTTTGAAACTGGTTCATTAATTTGCAACCAGATATCAAAAAATACCCAAAAATTGTAGAGCGTGAAAAATCACACAATTCTATCTAATCACATTTTGAAACCGGTTCGTTGGTTCGCATTTAGCAACCAGTTTTTGACAATCGCCTAAAAATTGCAGATAGAGAGAAAAACTCGGAACAAAAGTTGTAGAGCGTGAAAAATAGAACTATTTTCGCTGATTGCATTTTGAAACCGGTTCATTAATTTGCAACCAGTTATCAAAAATTATCCAAAGATTGTAGATAGAGAAAAAAGCTCGAAACAAAAGTTGTAAAGCGTGAAAAATTGAACCATTTTCCCTGATCAGATTTTGAAACCGGTTCATTAATTTGCAACCAGTTATCAAAAATTATCCAAAAATTGTTAGTAGAGAAAAAAGCTTGAAACAAAAGTTGTAGGGCGTGAAGAATTACCCAATTCTGTCTAGTCACATCTTGAAACCGGTTCATTGGCTCACATTTAACAACTGGTTTTTGACAATCACCTGAAAATTGAAGATAGAGAAACAAGCTTGAAACAAAAGTTGTAGAGGATAAAAACTTGACCTATTATGAATTTTTGACTAATCAGATTCTGAAACCGGTTCATTAATTCCCAGCCAGTTATTGAAAGTTCCGATTAGCGAAAATAGTTCAATTTTTTCATGCTCTATAACTTTTGTTTCAAGCTTTTTTTCTCTATCAAATTATCTTCAATTTTTAGGTGATTGACAAAAAACAGGTTGATAAATGCGAACCAATGAACTGGCTTCAAAATGTGATTGGACAGAATTGTGTAATTTCTCACGTTCTACAACTTTTGTTGTAAGCGTTTTTCTCTATTTGCTATTTTTAGGTAATTTTTGATAACTGGTTACAAATTAATAAACTGGTTTCAAATTAATAAACTGGTTTCAAAATGTGATGAGACAGAATTTTGTAATTTTCCACGCTCTACAACTTTTCCTGTAAGCTTTTTCCTCTATCAACTATTTTCAGACAATTTTTGATAACTGGTTGCAAATTATTAATGAACCGGTTTCAAAATTCGATTAGTCAAAAATTCAAAATAGGTCAATTTTTCATCCTCTACAACTTTTGTTTCAAGCTTTTTCTCTATCTTCAATTTTTTAGGTGATTGTCAAAAACTGGTTGCCATGTAAATGCGAACCAATGAACTGGTTTCAAAATGTGATAGGACAGAATTCTGTTATTTTTCACGCTCTTCAACTTTTATTTCAAGCTTTTGGTATTTTTTGATAACTGGTTGCAACTTGCAAATTGATGAACCGGTTTCAAGGTTGCTGAATGCGAACCAATGAACCGGTTTCAAAATGTGATAGGACAGAATTCTGTTATTTTTCACGCTCTTCAACTTTTATTTCAAGCTTTTGGTATTTTTTGATAACTGGTTGCAACTTGCAAATTGATGAACCGGTTTCAAGGTTGCTGAATGCGAACCAATGAACCGGTTTCAAAATGTGATAGGACAGAATTGTGTTATTTTTCACGCTCTTCAACTTTTATGTCAAGCTTTTGGTATTTTTTGATAACTGGTTGCAACTTGCAAATTGATGAACCGGTTTCAAGGTTGCTGAATGCGAACCAATGAACCGGTTTCAAAATGTGATAGGACAGAATTGTGTAATTTTTCACACCCTACAACTTTAGTTTCAAGCTTTTTTTCTTTATCCTCAATTTATAGGCAATTGTCAAAAACTAGTTGCTAAATGCGAACCTGTGAACCAGTTTCAAACTGTGATTAGACAGAATTGTGTAAATTTTCACGCCCTACAACTTTTGTTTCAAACTTATCTCTCAATCTCCAATTTCTAGGTAATTTTTGATAACTGGTTGTAAATTACTGAACCGGTTTTAAAATCCAATCAGCAAAAATAGCTCTATTTTTCACGCTCTACAGCTTTTGTTTCAAGCTTTTTTCTCTATCTCAAATTTACAAGTGGTTGTCAACAACTGGTTGCTGTGTAAATTCGCACCAATGAACCGGTTTCAAAATGTGATTGGACAGAATTGTGTTATTTTTCACGCCCCACAACTATTGTTTCAAGCTTTTTTTTTCATCTTCAATTTTTGGGTATTTTTTGATAAGTATTTGTAAAATAATGAACCGGTTTCAGAAAATTCATATCACGTTTCAAGTTTCAAACAATTAAATCGTTTTTTCCTGCTAAAAATTGGAATTTTTAAAATGTTGTAGTCAATTGTTATGTACCTATGAAAAATATTTTTAAAAATTGAATGAAACTGGAACTTCCTGACGAGGGAACTTGACAATCAGCACATAAAGACCCATATTAAGACCAGGGTTTTGCTCTTACACATAATTCTTCAAAAACACCCTAAAATTTGGCATTTTTGTTGATACATATTTTTCTGTTAATTACTTGCAGGACGAGTCGATTCAAACTCGGAACCATCTACTCCAGACATTTGTTCGATGACGTCGCTTCCTTCGCTGAAACCAATATGCGAATCGAATAACTCGACGTTGAATTCATCTACCACGTCCGTCAACGATCGTAGATGCTCTGCACCTATAGAAACTACTGCCCTGTGATTTGAATAATTTTGATATTTTTTTTCTTTTTTTAATACTAAGCGACGGTAGTTTATTACATAAAGTGGACCGTACTTATACGCTTAATTAGTGATAAGAACCTTTTTTCTTTATTTTAATTTATTAGTGTTATTTTTAATCATGATTTTAAATGCAAAACTTATATTGGTGCAATTTTTTTTTTTACTTCGTAGATACATTCCTTTTGATTTATTCATTTTTCTCGGTTTTGGCTTTTATGTTTTTGATTGATGTTTTTAAATGTTTATTCGTAATTGCTTGGGGTTTGAATTTTTTTTTACTAACATTGTAGTGTAAGTGGTTTCGACTATACGTCCGCAAGTCGATTATTCCAGTATTATACGTTAAGTTTTTTTCTCATTTTATTTCGATTTTCATTTCCCCTTGTTTTATTTCTTTTTATAGTAATCTCGTGTGTTCGAGCTGTCGATTATAATACTCGAATTTAAAGTACACTCAATTACTACCTAACCTCAGAACAGAAAATTGTGATTTTTTTAATAACAATTTAATAGCGAATTATTTTTATAGATTTTCAATTAAAGATTTGTTATCAATTATTTTTTTTTAAATCAGATTTGTTGGATAATTTTTTATTCTTTGAGCTGGTGGAGTATCTCCCTTGAAATGTCTAAACATTCCGTTCATATTTCCAATTTCTTGCCATTTTAAAAAAATGTTTCTCATTAGTACCTACCTATTTTAATTTTTTTGTGCTCTTGTTTTTATGTGTGTGTGTTTTTTTTTATAGTGTAATAATTATTAAATTTAAGAAATTTGTTTTACCAAATAGCCTAAGTGATTTCTTTTTTCTATCGAATTTACGTTTATTTTGTATTGACAAAAAATGTAATCGTCGAATACGACTATGAATAGGTGATTGTAAAAAGGTGCTCTTTCTACTTTTTTGAGATGTATAAGTTACATATGGGATCGTATTCCTTAGTGGTACACTCATTATCTGAGCCAAAAAGACACTCATTCCATGTGCATGCTTAATTAATATAGGTACTTCAAATTTTGAGGAGCATAACAATGAGACAGTTTTTATTTTTTTTATTATCTCGAAATCCATTTTAGTGGAATGAGGCCTTTTTACAATCACCCATTCATTGTGTTACGCTTTAATTCACAATCAGATTTTTTTAAAACCATTTCTCGCTCTGTTATCTGTATGTGTAGTTGTTAGTAGCTTTATTAAAGCAATAAAATGATTAGATCATCGAATCAAAATCTTGTTCATTTTACGAAGGGAAAAATGTAAAACGGGTGGATACTGGATATAAATCTTGGCACCCTTTTCACCGGTGCATATCATTCCGAGCTGAATTAACTCTCAGGAAATAACTTATACTCGCCAGCAGTCGACTTCATAGTGTGTTCAAAGAAAATGGTACACATGACCGAATTATAAAGTGCAGCGTGAATTTCGGATTTCCAACTTAATTTGATGAAATTTTAAGTTTCAAAAATCTGCTGTAGACTCCAGAACTGCTCAATAACGGGTTGAAACTGTTCCCGATTGATTTGACAGGTTCAAAACAGCGCATGTATCAAATCTCAGCGTTCTAAGTGAATTTGGTAAAATTTTGATTTTTTTTCTTTTTTTCATGTTTGGCTATTTTCAAAAATACAATAAAGTTGAAAAATCTACTTTAGTACTGGAAATTTTGGCTGGTGATGAATTTTTGAATGTTTTTTCGATCTAGCTTTCTCCAGTTCAAAAAAAATTTTGCGCGAGTAATATTTTAGAAAGCGAAATTCATCTGTTTTCGTTTTTGGTTTTCGATTTTAATTTTTTAAAAATTTCTGTTTTTGGTTTTCAAATTGTTTACGATTTTTTGTGTTTTTATTTAAGTTTTTTTTCATTTTTATTTTTGTTTTATGATTTTTTTGTTTTTATTTCGAGGATGATTTTTGGTTTTCGTTTTTGAGGTATTTTTCATTCTCATTTTCATTTTCATTTAGTCAACTATTCTTTGTCAAGACTACATTATTCGTTTTTTTCGATTTTCATTTTCATTTTTCAGTCTCTGTTTTTCGTTTTTGTTCTGATTTTTAGTCAATTTTACTCTTCGTCAAGACTATATTTTTTTCGTTTTTTTCGATTTTTTGATTTTTGGTTTTCGATTTCATTTTTGAAGGTTTTAGGTTCTAGTTTTCAATTCGTTGTTAATGTTTTTTTTTCGTTTTTTCTACTGAGTTTTTTCATAAATGATTTTACCTAATTTCCAAATTTTCGTGTTTTTTTTTTTTATTTTCAATTTTGGTTTCATAATTTTGTATTTTTATTTCGAGGTTATTTTTTGGTTTTTCATTTTGAGGTGAGTGTGTTTGCTGTTTGTTTGTTTTTTTTTACCATTTTTGGTTTCCGTTTTCAAAACTTCACACTTTGGGTTTTCGATTACATTTCTGGAGTTTTTTGATTTTGGTTTTTGATTCCTTACTTTTGGTTACTTATCGTGTTTTCTGATTCAGTTTGTTCATGATTGAATTTGTACTGAGAATGTTTTGTTTCTGTTTTTTCACGTTCGATTTAGTTTTTAAAATTTGTTTAAATGAGAAATTTCGGTTCACAATGTGAACATCCAATGAACATCACCCTCAGTCTTCATAAACTCAAACTGATCTAGTTGTACTCATATTTGGTGCAGTCAAGTAAACTTATAACGTCGAAAAATAACGTGACCTATCGCCAACGTTCATACCATGCTGAATACACCGGTTCTCGTCCGATCACCGAAGTTAAGCAGCATCGGGCCAGGTTAGTACTTGGATGGGTGACCGCCTGGGAAAACCTGGTAACGTTGGCTCAACTTTTTTTTTTCACTGATATAATTTTTTTTGAATTTTTTACACCATTAATTTAATTTTTTTGTTACAATTTTCTCTTTTTACATAACTGTAATATTACTTTTAGAGCTAAATGAATACATTGAAAAACTAAGGAAATAGTTGACGAAATATCGTCATTATTGTAAATATTGTATGAAGTTAAATATGCTAAAATATGAAAATGCACTTGAATTTCGTTGAGAATCGCTGAAAATGAAGTAAATAACTTTTTCATCATTTGGTGTGTTTAAAGAAAATTGTACACATGATCGAATTATAGAGTGCAGCGTGAATTTCGGATTTCCAACTTCATTTGATGAAATTTCAAGTTTCAAAAATCTACTGTAGACTCCAGAACTGCTCATAACTGGTTGTAACAGTTTCCAATCGATTTAGCAGGTTCAAAATAGCGTACATATATCTCAAATTTCAGCTTTCTTGGTCAATTTGGTAAAATTTTGATTTTTTCCTCATTTTTGGCATGAATTTGATTTTTAAAAATTCACCAAAAATCGAAAAATGCAGTATAGCACTTAAAATTTTGACAGGTGATAAATTTTTGCCCGATTTTTCGATCTACCTTTGTACGGTTCAAAAAATGTTGTGCAAGTCCTATGTTGAAACGCAAAATCTGCGATTTCTGCTGACCTATCAATAACTATTTCAAGACAGGGCTGATGAACGAAATAACGATTGTTTCGTTATCGTTTCATTCTGTTCTGTTCAGGAACGCTAACTTTTCAAGAATGAATAATTCGTTCTGGTATTTTGTTTATGGTCAAGAGACATTTATTGTTCTGTTCTGGTTTTGTTCAAGTACTTTTTGTCCCAATTCGTTCTGTTCTGGTTTTGTTCAGGTTTATTTTGTTCAAGTACCTCGAGTTCATTTTGTTCTGTTCTTCTGTACTGTTCTGTTCTGTTCAAGTTAGGGTTTTTCACTTTTCTCGTCCATTTTGTTGTTCTATTTTGTTCTTTATTTTCAGAAAAGATAATCACAAATATTTGAATAAATTTTTAATATTTTTGATTTCTCTTTTTGCTTTCACAAATCACAAAAACCCTTTATTCAAGTAAAATGAAAAACAAATGAAGCAATCAAAATATAGGTAGGTGGGTAAAAATGAAAATTTAACAAAAAGATAGAGTTATAAAAACGAAGCAATAAAATTGCATGCAAAATGATTCAAAGGTAGGCAAATTGAATTCAAAAATCGAAAAAAAAATTTAAAAAATTGGCAGACCAAGTCACAAAAACACAACAATAATAAGTAATATTGCGTGAATGAAAAATTAACAAACAATACGTACCTACCTAAATAAAAATTGAAAATGGAATTCAATCAAAAATTAACATACTTAGGTATAGGTACTTAGTTGAAATTTGAAAAACACAGTAATGTTCTGTTCTGTTCTGTTCTGTTCATGTAGGTTAATGTAGGTACATCAAATCATATTGTTCTGTTCTGGTTTTGTTCAAGTGTAATTTCTTTCCGATTTGTTCTGTTCTGGTTTTGTTCATTTGTTGAGACCATTGAATCGTTCTGTTTGGGTAACGTTCAGAAAATTTGAAAGTTTTATTGTTTATCGTTCTGTTCACCAGCCCTGTTTCAAGATTCGAAAAAATGTGGTCCTACCTGGAACTTCCAATTCGAAAGTTGATAAGAGCGATGCTGACGATTCGATGATTCGTTCTTCGTATATGTGGTTTTCTCTTCTTTTGACCCTTACCTTCGAGCTCGATATAATTAAATTAGTATTTAAATACTCAATGATACAGGGTGGACAGAAATATCGGGTACCCCTAAGAAAGTTTTTCATTAAAAATATAGGTTGGCAACGTGAAATAGATGCATATGATTGGTGAAATGTTATCTCTCCAGTCTAACAACCAATCATGTGCTACCATTATTATCATTCACTGTGACCAACCGAAGTATTTAGCAGAAAACTTTTTTAGGGGTACCCGATATTTCTGTCCACCCTGTAATTTGATATTTTATTCCAAAAAGTAAAAACTCACATCAATCGCGATGTTGGCTAACACAGGAATATTTTTATGTTTATATGTTTCTGTTGTTAGGTCACTTTCCAATTCGAGAAATTCATTCAAGAGGCGTTGGAGAATTTACTTTTTAATCGTAGGTAATTTTATATTTTCATATTTTGGTCAATATTTTATTCGAATATTCTCACTGAAATTCACGATTTTACGATCAATTCTGAATAATTTAATAATTATTAATTATGATTTTATAAAAAATTAAAATTCATCCACAACGCTTTTAGGTAATTTCTCGGTAAATTACTCGACTAGGTGCTTCGTTCGTGTACATGCGCACTTGAATTTGTCGTGTTGTTATTCCGTCGGAATTTTGGGATAATTTGATAAAATCCTTCGACTGTTGTCTCTACTCTCTGTGCGTGGTTAGAGATATGATTGAATAATTTTGTCTTCTATTCGTCTGTCTATGTGTTAGTACGTAATTAATATCGTAAATTCGTCAATTAATTTGTCGTTTAAACTATCAATTGACCGCAGACGCGTTCTAATTTCCTCGCCAGTCAAGCATTGTTGTTCGAAGATTACTCAGATCGTTGACATTTTTCACTAACTGCTTGGAAAAATGAGTGTTATTTCATCTGGTAAGTTCGTTTCACCTTTTATATTAATTAATCATCGCACTACTCGTTCCATTTTTATACTATGTTCACAGTTATCGGTTTCGGTAAAGTAAAATTCGATCGCTACGTGTATTTGCATTCACTACTACTACGTCGTAGCACTACTATACGATGCATTTCACAACATGTACCTAGGTCGGTTAATTGTTTTAATGGCAGCGAAAATATATTTCCAATTTTGTCGTCGTATTTCGAGCAATTCTCATCTTCAATAACGTGAATTATTCTACGTAGAAAAGAATCTAGATGTAATACGTCTTCGAGTCAACTCGTAGTATTCGATACACTGTACGGTTTCATGCCCGCAGCTTTTTGTTCGGTATCGAAAAAACTATTCGTAATTCCCCATGGACTAATTTTTCAACTTTATTTACCTAATGTATTACGTTTTATTCGAGTTTCCCTTTTGATTTACCTACTAGAAGTAGAAGGTGAACGTTGAGTTGAAATCTACGCGTATTAATTAGCATATTACGAAATACCAACGCTGTAATGATGCGAATTAAATTAAGATAGCGTTTACTTTATTATTAATTGAAAAAGTAAACCATTAGATACGTGTATTTAGCTGATGAATGTGGAAATTTAATATCTGATGGTTGAAAAAATTGTTGGAATCGCGGTTAGTTTAGTTAGACGAGAATTGCGTATTTACAGTCCGGTTAACCGATATCATTATCGTAGCTGCGATCCTATTCCTCGCTCGGTATCGAATGTATTTATTTTATCATGAAAATGAGTTCCGAATTCCCGAAAGGAAACGACGAAACGTGATTATTTTTATCGTAGTCCCCCCAGGACCGAAGACCTCTGCGAAATGACTCATGACTCATCGTGTCAACATATGGATTTATTCGATAGGTACCGTACGCGAAAAAAAAACAACGTACGATACGAATCCGTTACTCGGTGCACAACGAACCGCAAGATAAGCAAGATTGCATTCGTCGATCGTCGAATATTCGATGAACTCCACGTCATCGATCATATACAAGTATTAAAAAACTCATTCTGTACAAAATCAACGCTCTTTGTTGCTGTATGAGTATGACGACGACATAGGTAGGTAATTTATCGTCTGCACATACAGAACAGAACCGAGAGAACGCCCGCTAACAGCAACCAACGACCAACGATCTTATGGTAGATGAATTTCACGAAATGTTCCCAACTTAATGACGGTGTTGCTGGTTCAAGTCTTTCCATCTCTTTTCTTTGTACCAGTTACTCGTTTAATATGAAAGTGTACCTGTGGAGAATAGGTCAGTACACAGCCAATTCTTCGTCTCGGAAGAACGTTTTTTTTTTCTCCTTCGACTCGCGTACTTTATCGAATTTATGATCGATTGGTGAAATTGATTGTTTAGTTCGTGTCAACGGTCGCGAGCTCGAGCGTATGGTTTCCTTATTGTCGATGGATTTGCCAACTCGTATAAAAATGGCGTATTTGTTTGAAATTTTATCGCTGATTATGCAGGTTTCTAGTCGATGATAACGGTCACACGACGTTAGCAGTGTTGATAACCACGTAGCTAAGTATGCTAGTATATTAGCTATTGTTCGCGTGCGGAAAGTAGGTAACTGGAGTTATCGAATCAGAGTCGTCGTCGTTGCCAACAAATTGCACTTGCAGGAAGAAAGTGTTGGAAGTGGAGTTTCCTCGAACGTCGATACGTAAGAACGTAAAGTGATCAACTGTACTCTTCGAAGTCGAAATAGCTACGTTTCAGCTTCAAAAACTGACAGGAAAACTGCCATATTCGTTACAAATACATTCTACGTGATTTTTTCCTCATTTTTGAATTCCTACACTCGAAGTTATCTTCAATTATAGATACGATAACGACTGTAAATACACACCATTGCTATAATAAATAATCAACCGAAGCACCGAAACCGAAGCTTTATCGATAAGTTGGATTTCAAGTATTTCGACGTGTGTAAATGTGACTCAACTCGTACCTACAAATCATGGTTACCCTGAAGAAAACAGATATAGAATTCGTAACGTCAGACTACGAAGAAGACGGATACCTGGAATATATTCGTAAAAGCGATACCCCCAGTTTTGACGGAGAAGACCACGACGTATCCGACTCGTTACTCACAATACCCAGCTCATGGGCTGCCACTAATTTCGTAATAGCCGAAGATGACGACGACGAAGGCTCGTGCTCGGTCGAAACCGAATTTGTGCACAGGAAAAACTTATTCAATAAGAAAAACACCATTAAAGATGTACGAGTTAAATTTCAAGACCTGTCTAAACCTTATCTAGCTCGTATTACCACTAATGAAAATTACTTGAAATTCTTACATCTTGTCAAAGGTTCGTAGTACCATACCGATGTAATTTCTTATTATACGTGTACCCTTTTTAGTACGTGCAATATTAATGTATGTACTCTGGGGTATATTTTTAACCCGGGTCTGTATCGATTATTGTACGTATAGCCTTTCTTTTCATTAAGCACAAAGTGCTGTTCGCGCGGTTTCGCAAAAGTAAAAAGAAAAAACTTTTCTTTCTCATTAGGTATTGACAAGTGTCGGCCAAATTCAACCTTATCGTTACATTATCGAAATTGTTCCATTGCCATATGGCAATTAGCCTACGTATATGTCGAGCGTAAATATTAACAAGCTTTGATAAGCTTTCGAATTGGTTTTGGTTTGTTGTATAGATTACGTATTCTCAAATGAGATTGGATTTTTTTTTAACGCGTAGAACACGTTGAAGGCGATGCTTTACGCATTATCAAGGAACAACAATCGACATGTTCTGGACTTTAATTTTCAAAAATCCTCCCCATTGTCTTCAATTTTGATGAAAAACAAATGCCAGAATTGAGCAAAAAACCCCAGATCTTTTTCACGTTTTGAAGTTATATTCTACGAATAGTTTGGCGCGTGATCAAAGCCCCCAAAATCGGGGTTTTGTCAAAAACTTCTAAAATATCAACTTTCGAGTACTCTCTAAATTTGAAACAGTGAAATTTCACTGTTTCAAATTTAGAGAGTAGAATAAGCTCAGTGATCATTTCATCTCCTCTCCAATACCTATCAAATGAGCTACCGACCAACTCCCCAACCCGGGGGGGGGGGGGTATGGCGCTACGCCCTCTCAATGCGACGTGATTTTAAAAATTTTACATTTTTTGACTTGGGATTTGGAACCTGTTCTGATTGATCAAATAAAGTCAAACTTGAGGAATGGGATTCTTTTGGGAGCTAGAGTTGACGTCTGGAGTGGGGAGGGACAAAGTTGAAAAATTACAGAAAGGTAATTTTTTGGAGGGGCATAATATGGACCCAAATGGATAAAAAAGGGTCCAAAATCATACCATTGGTCAGTACTTCCATTGTGATCAACATATCGAAATTTCAGCTTACTATGTCATCCCCACCTCATTTAATTAATGCGAAATTAATGTGGAAAATTCCTTATTTTACCCCTATTTTCTTTTTTTACCACTTTGAAAGGAGTGGGTATAACCTAGGAAGAAGTCAATTAAGCCTGGGATTGGACACAGTAGTCCCTCCCACTCTTATTTATTTTAGTACAGAACTTTTCAGGCAATTTGGTAGTCGGGGGGCCCACATAAGGATCACTTGCACAGTTGCACCCCCCTGCCGATCCTCCGGGACAACTTTTTTCTTAAAGGGGGAGTCCTAAGGAATATTTCTAGCCCTTGTCCTCAAAAAAAAAGTGGCCCTACTTACAAAATGGCGACCATTTTTGATTGATAGGTCAGCCGAAATCGCAGATTTTGCATTCCAACATAGGACTAGCATAACATTTTTAAACCGTACAAAGGTAGATCGAAAGATCAGGGAAAAATTTATCACCTGTCAAAATTTCAAGTGCTAAAGTGCCTTTTTCGATTTTTGGTGAATTTTCAAAAATCAAATTTTGGTCAAAATGTGAGAAAAAAATCAAAATTTTACCAAATTGACCTAAAAAGCTGAAATTTGGGATATACCCTATTTTCGACCTGCTAAATCGATTGGAAACTGTTTCAAACCGTTTTGAGTAGTTCTGGAGCCTCCAGCAGATTTTTGAAACTCAAAATTCTCACAAAATGTTATCAAAATGTAGTTGAAAAGCCCAAATTAATTCTGCAAACTAATTTCAATATGCTATGAAGTCGACTGCAGGTGAATTTCAAGTCGTTTTGGAGCCTCCAGTAAATTTTTGAAACTTGACATTTCCCCAAAATTCCCTCAAAATAGAGATGGAAATCTGACATTAACTATGCACTCTAATTTTAACACCCTCTGAAGACAACTTCAAGTGGGTTTAAGTAATTTTGGAGCCTCCAGTAACTTTTTGAAAGGTGCCATGGCGTTTTTAGCAGAAAAGTAGCTGGAACCTTCAAAACCACTTGAAACCACCATGCAGTCGACTTCATATTATTGTATTGAAATTAGTTTGCAGAGTAAATTTCGGCTTGCTAACCCAATTTGATGAAATTTTAAGTTTCAAAAATCTACTGGAGGCTCCAGTAATTTTCAAAAAATCGCTGGAGGCTTCAAAACGACTTAAAATTCACATGCAGTCGACTTCATAGCGTATTCAAATTATAGTTTTCAGAATTAAACTCGGCTTTCCAACTCAATTTGATGAAATTTCGTGGGTTTTCGTCGATTTCGAGTTTCAAAAATCTACTGGAGGCTCCAGTAATTTTCAAAAAAATCGCTGGAGGCTCCAAAACGACTTGAAATTTACCTGCGGTCGACTTCATAGGTATTGAAATTAGTTTGCAGAATTAATTTCACGTCAATTTGGTAAAATTTTTATTTTTTCTCACATTTTGGCCAAAATTTGATTTTTGAAAATTCACCAAAAATCGAAAAAGGCACTTTAGCACTTGAAATTTGGATAGGTGATGAATTTTTGCCTGCTCTTTCGATCTACCTGTGTACAGTTTAAAAAATTTTATGCTATAGTCCTATGTTGGAACGCAAAACCTGCGATTTCAATCAAAATGGCCGCCATTTTGTAAGTAGGGCCACTTATACAAACTTATAAAAATGTCATTGGTGGAAAAACTGGCTTTTAACATCAAAATGAGGGCCTTACTGCTGTTTTGCTTCTTGTAACTACAAATTTTCTAAAGCATTTTCTATATTATTTAATTTTTAAAGTTCTAAAGTGCATGAAAAAATGAAATTCTCGCATATAAAGTATCGTTTTAATATCGATGGTGTTGTGGATAAAAGGCCAAACTGAGTTTCCAACTTGCATTCTAAACTCGAAAGTGTCATATCATCGTACTAAGGAGTAGTTTGGCCGATGTATCAATTTTTTTGATGAAGGCAACTCATTCGCTTTCCATTATTATCCACTGATAATATTTTTTCTAGCTTGAGAAATTTATAATGATGAAATAGTTCGAGAGTGGACAGATTGGCCCTTTTGTATTTGTTCAACCTACAGGTTCAACATGAAAAAAAGGGCCAATCTGATAAATTTGGCAAAAAATAATAGATGTTTTGTTGTTGATAAATGGCAAATGCTTAGCAAATGGGAAATATTCGGCCGCGAAATGAAAGCTCATATAGTCTAATATTGTATGTAGGGGTGAAATCGATTTGTTATCAGTCATCAGTGAAGGTTCGAGCTTTGGTATCTTTTTTAATCATCTTCAGAATGAACTCTTTTTTTTGACGGATAAAATTCGTTTCCTGAGGCTCTTTTGATATTTTAATTTCTAGAAAAACCAACAGAATTACTCAAATGTGTCCAAATAATGCCAAATACTTATACAGCGTACTCAAATTACCTGAATTTTTGGTCTTTGGTTCAGGTTCAAATAGTTTAGCAAATCCGTCATCTCGATCCTTCCTCATTTCATTTCTATTGAGAAAGAAGTTGTGATTTTGTAGCCTGAAGTCTCAGGTACACGATGATGTGCTTAATTTTTCTTTATGAGTTATAGAAAAAATTTTGGAGGCCTTCGAATGGGCCGAGGAAAAAATTTCAGGTCATGCAGGATACACAAGTAGGTACACTTTGCGCTCTACCGGCGAGACTAATTCTTATAGCAAGCTGCATGAGCAGTAATTTTGTAGTCTGAAGTTACAGGAACATGGTGATGTATTTAGTTTTTCTGTACAACATGCTGTAACAATGTTGAACATGTCCAAAGTGACTTGGGCGTTTTTTTTTTTAGTGAAAATTAACATCACTTAGCTATACCATGATCTCGTTGAATTCATTCAAGAATATTTGTACAAGTCAAACAAAAAAAACTGAATACACCGCCGTGTTCCTGAGGCTTTGGACTATCAAATGATTGCACACACTGCTTGATATAGATATTAGACTTGCTACTAGACCGCAATGTACGATACTCCAGCCCCATCAACCGAATAACTTTTCTCAAAAATTTCAAATACGATCAACATTTTTTCGAGTTGTAGGTATCTAAAAACTGAACACACCACCGTCTTCCTAAAACTTCAAGCTATAAAATGAGCGCTCATTTGGTTCAAAATACTCGTACCTCCATATAGGCTCTCCTCCAGAGCACTGTTGGCGATACTTTTTAATCCACCCTCGTATTATTTTGTTTACTCGTAGGTCTGGGTTTTCTGAGATCATTTTGGTACATTTGCAATTTTTTTTAAATTACTGGCCATCAAAGATAAATTTGTAGTGGTCTGTAATGTAAAAAAAAAGTAAAAAAATAGTTCAGTTTCGCCGTTTTGGATTATACTTTCATGTAAAAAAATGCAGATTGGCCCTTTCGTATTTACTCAAAATGACCGAGAACAGATTTGCCCTTTGGAAAAAAAAAACAGTTTGGCCTTTTATCCACAACACCATCGATATGTACCGCTCGAAAGACAAACTTTCAAGAGCTTTTGCCTTCACTTGGGCCTGTTCTCTTTTCTTTATCAAAATTAACATCCTAAAAAAACCTTTCCAATTTAAAAATTTTAAAAGCCGAAAAATGAACTCTTTGCATGAAAAAACGTCGTTTTTTGTTCTCTCAAAATAAAAAATTTTCCAAAGTTTTCGCTCTCGCTTCGCTCGGGTCATTTTTTCTTCTTCTTTTGCAAATTAAAAAAAATAACATTTGGGCCCTCAAAAATTCAAAACAGAAAATGAAAATTTTTACAAGTCATGTAATATCAATCAACAAAATGGGTATTTTCCCCTTGAGTATATCAGATGGCAAATTTTCAGCCGAACTCCCTCCCCCCCCCCCCCCTCTCAAAGAACCTCTGTGGGCCAAATTATATTATTTTGCTGATCCGGGCTCGCATCCCACCCCCTTGCCCACATTATACTTCAACTAGTTTATGAAAAATGTTGATACCACCCAAAATATACTTATGTGTTTAATGTATGTAAAATAGACACGAATCTTACCACTTGAATTTTTTCACCAATTTTTGGCTGTCAAGGGGGAGGGGGGATATTGACCAAAGGAAATTTGAAACCACTAATATCTTCAAACCCAATTCCGGCACCCAATATTTTTTTTCTCTTCTAAAAATATGTTTAGATGAGTAAGTATTACTATTTTTGGAAATTATTTTCAAATTTTCCTTTAGGTGGGTCATCTTCAAAAACTTGAAAATGTGTTTCATCGCCCAAAAAGCCACCATATTTATGTCGTTGTGAAATTTTGCGCACAGGCCTCTGTAAAAACAGCTGAAAATGAAGAAACTTCTTGAAAACCTCATGTTGGGCCCATGGGCATCCTCTCTCTCTCAATTTTGAGACAAATAATGAAGTCAGATTTACATTTATAGATATTCTATAAAGGCCACATTTGGGGAACAGCTTGCCCTGAAAAAAGGCTGTGATAATAGAGTGGATCGCGAAAAAAAAGTGCCTGGATTTTGACCAAATTCAGCGGAGACCTTCATTTCGAATTCAATGTTATCCAGAAAATTTTCCAATTTGACAGTTTTCCTGACAAGGGAAAAGTGAAGCACTCGTATATTGATTCGTGTATCGATTGAAGGATAGATAAAATTTAACGCTGAGATTAATATCACGTGCTTGAAAATTTCTATTTCGAAAATATTCGATGATGTTTTATCCTCATAATATTTTGATTCATTCTTCTTCTCTTTCTGTTCGCCCTCTTTCCTTTCAAACGTACATCAAATCGTAATCCGATTAACGAAAATGTCTGTCAATGTTTATATGTAATAAACTTCCAAAGTAAAAGCTATCATTGGCATTTCGCAACATACAGGGTGTCAAGGGATTACCCGAATTTTTAGTCTGGCCATTCACTCTCTGAACACACTGTACAGTTCACATTTGACGAGAACGAGTTGGTGGAAACTTAGGTAGAATACGAGTGAAAATTTCGAGAAATAAACTAACTGAAAATTTCATGGCTATCTCGGTTTGGTTTCGACGGTGCACGTACGAGTATTTTAATACAAGATAAGAACGGTGACGTAATTTCAGAGCGAACTGTACAGTAGAGGTGCTTTATAGTTTTAAACGATTTATAGAAACTGTAGAAAGGCCGCAATTTGCTGGAGACTGGCAATTTATTTCGTTCGGCTTTTGAAAAGTTGAAAATTCAACTCGAGGTTGTGAAAAAATTTATTCGAGCCTGCGTAGATTTTCTGAGAGAAAATTTTGGGCTCGGTTCGGTTGGTTAGGTTACCATTGGATGAAAATTATGGTGTGATGTGTGTTCTCACTCGAGTCAGCTTTATAATGACGTCATCCGATTTTTCATCCATTTCGAAGGTTGATAAAGCTTTTAATGGTTCAGTGGAGCGATTTCGTAAAAAAAATCAATTCACTCGGATGAATATTTTTTTTGGGCGATGTTTTGTTTTCGTATTTTTACACCTATTTAAGTACATATTAGGTGAAAAATTATGCAAGATTTATTGAAATTTTCGTTTAACGAAATCGTTATTATTGTTTGTAAAATGGTTACTTCGTATACCCGAAGAGGCGAAGACTCGTCAAACGCGCATAATTGAATTGAAATGACGCTGCAAAATAAAATTTTACGAGCCAAAATAAATAGTTGCAATTTTTTATTCACGTCGAGCAAGGCTACCTACTCTTTATATGTACTCGCTGCATAGAATATTGAAGACGTCATATTCGTCGATAGATCTCTGCCATCTAGATTCATTCGTAGAAGCACATGTTCGCAAACGTGTCGTTTTTTTTCATTCTACGTTCCTATTTCGATTAAATATACCTGCTTGCCACAGATAAGTACGACAATGTTTGTTTGTGCGGTTTTTTTTTTCATCATTTGAAAATGTTCATGTTTCTGTCAGCTATAGCCCCTTTTGCCCCTTTCAAGATACCTACCTTATTGGATTAGGCTGGGTTGGCGAAACGAAAAACACAGAATACATACATGTGGGTTTTTTCTCTATACCTTTTAAATATTTATTTAAATAGACGATTATTCGACGACACGAATCGTCAACGCGTTTGTGTGCTTATGGTATTCTCTTGGGAGAGAACTGTGTCGAAAATTGGTTAAACTTTCAAGGGGAAATAGCAAAAAGAAAATATACCTACGTGCTGGGAAAATATATCATCTTACGAGTATACGACGAAATAATGCGATACCTTCTACTCGAGTTAGAATTACGATCGAGTATTTCTTTCTTTTTTTTTACTTGGCTAATTTATCTGCGTCAATTTTTCAGGTGAAGATTCGATCGGAGAATCGCTCCAATCTCCTGATTCTGGCATCAACGAATTCCTAGGATTAACACCGGAAGAACAAGAGAAGCAGAGGAAGGCATGGCAAGAAGAATTAACGAATGTAAGTTATTTCAAGATTAAGATTAACTCTGATTAATGTGGGATTTCGAAATTATTTGTTGTGTTGGATCAAAGTGCTATCTACTCGGTTCAATAAGTTTCAATTTTTTTGATTCAGCATAAAAATCTAAAAATGATCAGAATTTATAAAAATTTCGAGAAATCGTTCAAAATTCTTCCAAACTACGAGTATTAGAAAATGAAAAGTTTCTTAGGAAGCTAAGAAAAGAATGTACCTATCCTAACCGACACAAAAGTTTTTGAACAGAACTATGGGGAATCGATAGAGGTCCCCAAAATACACCACCTGTCAAAATTTTAGGCGCTGGAATTCATTTTTCAATTTTTGAAGAATTTTTGAAAACAGAAAAATACAAAAATGGGGGAAAATCAAAATTTTACCAAATTTACCTAGAAAGCTGAAATTTGGTTTGTAGCTCTTGCTCTAGCTACCTTTTTTTTCGACTTCCCGAGTCTATTGGTGATGGCTTTGAACCAAGCTAGAACCTCTAGCTTATTTTGATAATTTTTATTTTCTGGAGAAAATTTTGGATTTGATCCAGCACCAAAAGATTTTTGAAAATATGTGCCAAAATTCATCAAATAAAAACTGGAGAATCCCAAAATTTACTGAAAGCTTCAGAATGATTCGAGACCATAATGAAGCGACTTGATTTTCTTAAATGACTGGTGGTGTATTTTAGAATAATTCTCTGTCGACTCCATCTCGCACCTTGGAAGTAATAAGGTTACATCTCAAAAAAGATCGATTTTGACATTTTTGCATTTTTGGGGTTTGTATGACCCCCCTCAACCAAAAATAACATTTTGAGTTGGGTACATTATCTAGACCTTGTAAGAACGCAAAGGGCCTAACTCAAAATCCCAACAACATTGCAAGTTGTTTGGAGTTATAAGGGTACATCTAAAAAAACGCCGCCTTTTTTGCAGGGCTGTTGGACACGAAACGTAAACGTATCGTTTCGTTTCGGTTGAGCTCTTTGAACCAACTGTTTCGTTATAACGTTTCGTTTCATTCCATAAAAGTAGTATCATTTCGTTTCGTGTCGTTTCCTTTCCTTTCCTTTCAGCCAAAAAAGTGAGAAAAGCTGACATTTTTATTAATAAATTCAGAAGAGAACCCCTCCAAAGACTCTAAATTGATGAAATTTGAGTGAATTTGACAAAATTTGGTCAAAATTTACAAAAAAACTTGCAATGAAAAGCCAAAAATTGAAGAAACAGAAATGATTTGTTTCGTTATAACGTTTCGTTTTGTGTATTTTTTTGATTCGTTTCGTTTCGTGTCTCGTTTTGTGTCCAGAGCAAAAAATTACCATTTCGTTTCGTGTCTTTCGTTTCATTTCATTTCGTATTAACAGCCCTGCTTTTTTGAGTAAATTCTCAAAAACTAAGCACTCTAGAAAAAAACTAACGACATGATGTCGATTGGAAATTTAATTCTCTGCAACTTTGTTATCATGAAATTTTTTTGGACACTTCCTTGCGCCTCCACATCAACTTTAATGAAAGGTTATAACTCTCCGCACAACAATTGTCGACGTCGACATTTACATCGACTACGTTTTTTTCCAACATATGATGGAAAAGTGATCAATTAATTATTTAGTAGGAATCTTCTGTCCATATAAAAGCCAGGTAAATGAAAATTTTCGAAATTTTCTCATTATTTCTGATACCTCGACATGCCATCTCGACATGTAGATGTAAAATTCGATGCTCGAAATTTACATCTACAACTATGTCGACCAATTTTTCAGAATTAAAATTTCTGTTTTAGTGTTTAAAATTTTAGTAAACATTCAAAAATATGATCTTGTTCAATGTGGAAACAAATTTTTTAGGGAATTGGTGAAATTATTCACTTTTCCGCAGTTTGGAGTTGTAGATGCTATGATGTTGATGTTGAATTTCACATCAACATTAACATCGACATGTTGACATGAAAATGGATTAGTTTAGTACTCGCAGATAAAGTATTGCACCATCTTTGATATAAGGGATTTCTGTTGAACTTCTTGATTATACAGACTTTTTGTCTGTACTTCTTCAGAAGTGGACTTTGCATCGATGCTGTTTTCAGCACTAGCAATAGCCACATCAGAGGAAATAATTTTTGGAAAAAAAATGAAAAATTTTAAAACGCAAATTCTATAACTTAACGAAGCAGGAGGTCGATGTAAATTTTGATGTGAATGTCCATCCATCCACATCCGTCACTTTTGGATGCCCCATGTCGATGTGAATTTCGACCCTGTGTGGAGCCAATTGTCGACACAAATGTAGATCAACATCAGTCGACAATTGAGGCCTATAGAATCAAATGCCTACTTCTCCACTTTTTTTCGAAAATGAGTTAAGCATGGTTTGGTATACTACAACATGTCCCACATCTGATGAAAATGTCAAAATTTGAATTTCGGTCCAGGTAGTATGGTAAAACAGCGTGTAAAGTTAGGGGTTAGAATCAAAACTCTACTTTTTTAATGGAGAAGTCGAGTTTTCAAACGAACCTGGCGGATTTCGAATGAAACACTAGTGTTATGCCTTGAAATTATGCTTGAAATTGAATAAATTCATCAAGTGAGGACCCTTCCCGCAAAAAACACCTTTCATTTTTATTTTTATTAATAAAAATTAATTTTTTTTACTTTGAAAAAAAAGGAAAATTATTTCAATTTCCAAATTAATGGTCTAAAAATGCAGTATTATTTCAATTTCTTAAACTTTACAAGATTTCCTGAACGTTTAGCACTGTATTGCTAAAAAAATTTTGATGAAATGTGCTACAAAGATATATTAAGTGTAAGGTTGGAGACAAAACTGCACTTCTCCAAACTTGAAGCGGCTCAGGAACTCTTATGGCAACGTGTAGGGTAAAACAAACATGCAGGTCACTATCGGCATGTTGGTAAGAAAATATTAGACGTATTACCTCGGTATTTTATGTTACAATGAATGCTAGGGAGGTTTTTTGCGTTTTTCTCAAAAAGTTCAAAAATGGAGAAGTAGACTTTTGATTCTAGTGGCCTCAATTACATCGACAATTAGCTCGACACAGGGTCGAAATTCACATCGACATCACGACATGTGGCATCCAAAAGTGACGGATGTGGATGGGTCAACATTCACATCGAAATTAGCATGGTCATTGTTGTACGGGTCAAAATGTTTTCCAAACATTGAAATATTTCCTCTTTAAGATTTTATTTTTCAAAGTGTTCTTATGCTAAATGAAGGTAGGATACCAGATCTTTAAAATTAGGTGCTATTCATTCCTCACAATTAATTATAAGTTGATGAAAATAATGAATCAAGTTTTAAAAAAAAAGAAAATCACTCTCCTGTAAAATTTCACTTTTTTGAGATGTAACCTTATTACTCCCGAGGTGCAATGTGATGTGAAAATATCAGAGAGTATGGATGCAATACCACCTCTACATAAGGCCTCAGCGCAGAAAAACTTGGCAACATGGTGTGGGCTGAACGTTATCATTTGTGTATAGTAGTTAGTATGGAGTTTGGTGGGAATTGAGAAGAAAATGAGTTTTAATTTGAATTATTTTCGCGTAATTTGATAGAATTTATTGTTTAAAATTGTTCTAAATGCTTTTCAAGTGTTATGCTTCATATTGCAAAAAAAATTATCATAAAGGGTGGCCGAAATATTCAATTTTCAAGTTCTCATAAGATGAAATATGCCGGTATCTTGTTAGTGTAAGTTAGTGTTTCTCGCGATTAATAATATTAAATAAATGATTTTGAGCAATTGTTTCGGTATCTTATTCATCAACTAAACTATAATTAGTTGTAATTCATCGGCTTGTTAATCAAATCAGTAACTCTTCGTACAACGAATCTGTATTGTTGGATTTCTACCAGTTCCTGCACCAGAAACTAGATTAAGGCATAAGTAATTTTGTAAATCAGTTTTAATATCATCAGTGAATGCGCTAATAGTTTCAATGTCCCTTAAGTAAGTACATTAATTCAGCTGTGATTGATCTTCGCGTGTAATGATCATTTCAATCAAACTTGAAACTAAACTGACTCGAATCTGTTAGTTGAAATTCTGTGTTCTGCGTTCTTCCTTACTTTGAATCGCTTCAGGAAATATGATCTAAAATATTGCAGTGCATCTTCCAATGATCAAATATCAGTTTTACTCGATCAATAATTACTGTCAGTTGTTTAATTTTCAATATTATCACGCATATTTTAAGTACCTATGTGTAATTTGAATGAACACAGGATCGGATCTTACAGAAGTACATTCTATCTCAGTGTTTTTCAAGTCATAGTAGTTGGAAATTCGCGATTCATGTTATTTCTTATTCAATAATAAGGTACATAGATGTATTTTGATCACTGATCGTAGTTATTGCGAGTAGTTTTGAAAAGGTTGGGATTTAATTCAACTTAACACAATGTGTTATCAGTCAGTGTTATGCGTATCCGATCTTTAAATCTGAATAGAATGCAATTTTGAGCAAGTTAAAGGTTATTTGAGAATAGAAAAGTGATCTACGATTCATTCAGATCATTTTTCCGTCCTCAAAAATCCATATATTCACTCAAAATTCCATTCTATTCCAATTTAAAAGCGTAGTACTGGCGCGCACAGAGCATTGAACTTTCATATCTATCTAAGCATTAAAGGGAAAGTTTCAAATTTAGGTCTACGATTGTAGGGCATGAAATGTAGATTGTTTTTCACCCATAAAATACCTATGTGCTCATTAAATTTTTCGAGTAATTAAACAAAAACTATGAGAAAATGTACTTTTCCCATAATATGCCATCCAAACTTCAGCCTACTGGAGAATTGTCAACGTCGCAATCCAGTTTTGCGCTGAGGCCTTATGTAGAGGTGGTATTGATGGATGGCCCAGTTCACCATCAGTGATCAACTGATCCATCGCCTTGTCAACTATGTTACATGTCACATTTTGGTTTTTGAGATCAGCAAAGTGTTTACCAAGGATCGATTGTGGACTAATAGGATTGTCCAACCTCGGTTTTTGTGTGTGTCTAAAAGTTGTTGTAACAAATAAGACGCTTTGGTTGACATCTTCAAGTGTTAATCTATTTTCATATGGTCCCAGCAGTGTGTAGTTTCCACCAGGAACCTGCCCCCCTGAGGGGAGCACCCTTTGGTCTCCGGATTTTCTCCGGCCGCCACACGTGAAGCTGTGTGCTTTTGGGCACACTTCAACACGCTGGCCACCATGGTGCCTTCAGCTTCTGAGCTGGTTTGTTTCTGACTGACTACAGAGACCCTGACCATATCTTCATAAGTTGATTGAACTCCATCTTCTAATATTGTTATGTTACTAATACAGTGGAGTCTCGATAACTCAAACTCCGTTAACTCAAAAACTCCGATAACTTGAAGCAAAGTTTGTTTCCCTTCAACTCTCCATAAGACTCAATGTAAAATTCACTTCTTTACCTCGAAGTAACAAGTCCAAAAACTCCGATAACTCGAAGTAAAATTTTTGAAAAAGACAAGAAAACGTTGCCAACGTTTTGCCTCTATAACTCGAATTTCTAGTTGAAAACACTTGTAAATTCGAATCTTATTGATACAAAACTCTTTCACATTCACACATATCGGTATCTTCAATGGTACCTATTGTACAATCTCATTCCATAATTTAATCTTTTCGACCAGGTATAATATGTGTTTCCATTTCATTCTAGTAAAAAAACACTCATCCAATTCAAAACTTCGCTAACTCGAAATATACCAAAATTAACCTCTATAACTCAAACTCCGATAACTCGAAGTCAACTCCTTCTCCCTTCAGCTTCGAGTTATCGAGACTCCACTGTATCAAGTAAGTAATTGGCACACTGTGGTTTGTTTAGGGCTGTTGTCTTTCTGAGGTTAGATTGGGTATTAAAATAACACTCCATCATGGATGGTCTGCTCTTATGGTGACTGATGGTTTTTTGCTGTTGGTTGGTTTCTAACTGGTCTGCATCACCTTCACTCTGGCTCCCACTGGATATGTCAAGCATTAGTGTTCTTTCAGCTTTTGTTATACATATGTATTCTTTTCCTTTTGGCCTTTGGGTGATGTTGTTGGCATTTCATTCTTGCTGCCACCATACTAAGGAAACCATATACCACTCTGGAAGAAATTTATCATTTCTAAGGTTGGCACGGGCAGCTAGGTTGGCTAGGGATGGATCTTGGATGTTCTGACCCTATCAACAGTGGTTGACGTGGCCTCTTGACATGATTCATTCCCTTTGGCCCAAATGACTTTCATCTCTTTCAACCATGTGGGGCCTTCCCATAACAAAAAGGAGGAATAAACCGTGGTGAATTATAAGTGTTATCGCTTTTAAAAAATATATTTTTGTATCTCTATTTATTTCATACTAAAAACAATAACAAATACTTATGAATATTTAAGTTAACTGAACGTAGTAGCCATAACAAAAATATAGCCAAAATAATATAAATGTATCGCGAATCCGCAACATTTTTCACTACCTTTTTGACTAAATTCACTAATTTTACACTACTCACACCACTGATTTTTAAAATCACTACTTTTTCACAACTTTCACTACCTGTTGGAATACCTGAAACCTGAAAGCTCCAGAACACCCTGAAACCACCTCTAACGGACTCGGCATATTAAAAATCGGGTACCTACTTGGTAAATTCAATTACAACAACTCAATTATGTAAAATGTGGAAATTTCAATTTTCAAAAATCTGCTAGGGTGCATGCTCCAGAACTTACTACCACTCAAAATGGTTCGAAACCGTTTCGAATCGATTTGGAGGGTTGAAAACAAGGTACACACCAAGTCACCAAATTTTAGCTTTCTTGGTCTATTTGGTAAAATTTTGATTTTTTTTTTTCATTTTTGACCAAGTTTTATTTTTTAAAAATTCAATAAAAATCAAAATCGTTCGTGAACTCAAAAATTTGATGTACTGTTTCCAAATTCATAAATTCGGAAAATCAGATCACCTCAATTCAAACCTGATGGACAATTACTTCAGCTTATTTTCAAATTCCGTGATTTTAGAATTTTTTCTCGATTTGCCATTGAAAGTAAAAGGTCACAGGTGTAGAAGTGACCTACGTAACTTTTCTCATAAGGATTATAAAATTTCTTACTTATTCTCATATGCGAGTTCGTATTATTTCATCATTTTTGAAAGGAAATTTGTACTCAACTGAAACAAAGAAAAATTAAGCTGGATGAGTTAGTTATAAAATTATTGATCAATCAACAGATATAAATTATGAAATAATAATGGCTGAAGGCCAAAGTAAAAATTCTGACGATCTCTACATATGTTCATTGTTCAATAAAGAGCCAGAAATGAATATTCTTATTCACAAATGAAGTACCTATCATAAAACTTGTAAAATTGATTGTGAAAATCACTCAAAAATATCAAAATTGATGTGCATTTTTGTACATATTATCATAAAACGACAAAAATTTAAAAAAACGTCTCATTTGAGTAAAATTCTGCACAGACTGCTTAGATTATTGAAAAATACTAAGAAATAATCGGTAATTCTTAAAATTGAATAATGATTTGTCAGTACTGCTGAAAGTGTCATAAAATTTCTCAAATTGCCCCCTTCCCCCTCCACCAATACCTTTTTTTCATTTTTATTTTCACTACCGGTTAGATACCCTGAATTCTCTTTCGATTCCATTTAAACCGGTTCAAAAGTTTTTATACCGGTTGGGATAATTTCCTTATAAGTAAATTCTGCTAAACGAATTTCAAAAAAAAATTACAATATTTGAAAAATTTGAAACCCTTGTATGTATTACTTTGATTAGTTGACCACGTGCAGAAATTAGAAATCTAATCACTTCGTTCACTATGTCTTTTTTCTTGCAGATTGAAAATGAAATACAAACATTACGTCACGTGCTGACCTCCAAAACCAGACAAGCACACGAACTGAAAAGAAAATTAGGTATCAGCGTTTGGAAAGAGATCCAAGATGATATGTCTCAGGGAATCAAGAACGTTAAAGAATCTAACGTGTTAGTATACCTCACGTATTTTTATTCGACCGGGGAAAAACTAATCATTATGTAGTTGGGTTGTTGTTTTTTTATTATTTTTTAAATCACTTGTGTTACGTAGTATTAAATCGCACCTTTTTTCAAGCATTTATGGCTATTCGTATTTGTTTATTCTCGCTTTTAGCTACCAAAACGTAGAAGAAAAAGTTGGCCAGATTAGTAAAGCAGTAACCGAAGCTCCTTTGTAAGTTGACCTATCGCTTAAACGTTGCTTATTTGTATTTTCTCCAGGGTAATTTTTGATTATTATCTGATCACGCAAATGTGGCATTTTTTTTCCTTTCGCTTTGTCGTTTTGTACTGATTTACTCGTTGGTATATTATTGCTATTTTTTTAGTAGAACGAAAAAATGAAAAATGTTTTTAGAAAATTAACGCGATCTGCAGGTTTTATATATTCATTTTTTTCTTTCGTGTGTTCAGGTATCAGAAAACCGAATCTGTGATAAAGCCTTTTGCCGAACGTACGACATCGTTGATCGGTGATTTTGGTAGTGGAATTACAATGAAATTAGGTCAATTGAAGAATTCAGAATCTCTGCGATCGATCGAAGAAAAAATGGGCTCTGCGTATGAAACTGTTAAGGTAGGTAAACAAATAGTCTGCGAATGAATGAAAAACATAATTTGATTTGAACATAGGTAGAGGTACTAATCTCGAGTTAATTTTTATTTACAGTCTCGTGTCATTCCATCCCGATCTAATTCCGTGCAGTATTTAGACGAAGCTTTGAGAGAAGCCGATATTAACCGTAGCAAAAGCGTCAGCAATACTCCAGCCACTACTCCGACTATCGCCGAATAATCTCTGATAGAAAAATGTTTTCAAACAAAAATCCCATCGTATTAATAAAATTAATTAAGCTTTTACATACCTATATAAATATTTTCCTCTGTACGTCGCCGTTGATCGCGTGCTCGATGTGAGATTTTTCTTTTCCTTTTTATAAGAGCTTTTCACGTATATTGTAATAACACTGTAAGATATAAAGCGATTAAAATTTTGAAAATACAATAATTTCTGTTAACGGATATTATCATAATAAGGGTTAATATGTTTATTTCTGTTTTTTTTTTTTTTTTTGGTTTATTTTCATCAAAAGTTTGTCCGTCGGTTTCTTTTATAGGTTTTATGCACAGTGTATATAATACGATTTTTTCAAGTATTCATTTCTCAGCTCTAGTTTATTATATTATTTTAGCGCTGTAAATATACTACGCCGAACATTCAGCATTAATTACACTGTCGCGCCTACATTTTGTGTACCTTCTGTCAATCATGTATGATATATTTTTTTAATTTATACATTTTTTTGCCCATTTTGTTATAGCTATTTTAACGAATATAAGTTTTAAAGCAACATTTTATTTTCACCGAACTTTGTCAATTTCTCTTAGTGTATGTGTACCTACCTTTTTTTTTTGTTTTAATATTTATATATAAAATATATACGTCCTAGCTGCGATATACCCTTAGTTTGTGATCGGGAAATACGCCTAATGTAACGTTAGATGGATTTGATCGAAGGTAAAAGTTATCTATTTGTTGAGAAATGGGCTAATTCGTTTTCTGAAGCTTCTTCGTAGTTGCTACCTTTGAACTGTTTGTACCTAATCAGAATGATTCATGATTTGTAAAAATATGTACGAAGTTCTGGGTACTGAAAAATACTATTGGAATATTGTTTGTTTTACAGTGATAAGAAAACTAACAAGGAAAAGTAATGTTATCAAACTTCTGAGTGATTTTTTTTCTTTGTTTAAAAGGTACAGTACAACAAAACAAAATTTCCAAAATTACTTTTTTGTTTTCATATTTTTTTTTAGAGCATTTTGTATGTTTATCTGTAAAAATACCTACTATTTTTCAGTTGCCTTTTTGATATTATTTTCCCAATATTTTTGAACCTTGAATTATCAAAAACGTTCCAATATTTTATGACTTGGAGAGTTCAACTAACCAAAAAAAGTTTGAAAAAGAGAGTGAGATTTTAACCATTTTTGGAAAAAAAACAAAATCTTTGAACAATCTTTTGGAGTGGGAGGGAAACATTTTTTCAAAACTTTCGCTACAAAACAAGTTTTTTTTGCCAATTTTTGGCAAAAAGCAATACTTTTACAAACCTAGTACCCAAGTTAAAAAGCAAGACTTCTCGGCAATTATTCGCAAAAATTTATACTTTCTCTGCCCCTCTCCCTCCAGTGTTCCGCGAAAGTTGGAAAAAGTTGGAAAATTGCGAGAAATTCAAGAAAGTTGGGAAAATACAAAAATTCCGACAATATTTTAGTTTCAGAGTTTTCAAAAACTAAATTTTTTTACAATCATCAAAGTAACAACTTTCCCAACTTTTACTAAATGATGAAATTTTTAAAACGTTGAGATCAGAAAAACCGAATTTTTACTTACATTTTTGATGTTGTTCTACTTTTCGAATTACAAATTTTCCGAAGCTTTTTGCGCTCGGGACAATTTGATTCTTTTCTACTGAGTTATAATTTCAAAAAACTTATGATTGAATTTGAAAAATATTGAGACCAGAAAAACTGAATTCATTTATCAAAATTGATGTTCTATTTTTCAATTTCTAGTCACACATTTTACAAAACTTTTACTCTCACTTCACTTGGGCCAATTTGGTTCTTTTTTTCACACTAAAATTTTCACAAAAACATTGATAAAATTAAAATAAAGTTGAGATCAGAAAAACTGAATTCTTACATTAAAATCGATGTTGTTCTACTTTTTGAACTTCAAACTTTCCAAAACTCTTGCGCTCGCTTCGGGGGGGGGGGGGGGGCATTCAAAATACTACTTTAAAAAATTTCTAGAATATGGAAATTAAACAGAAAAATTCCAGAAATACTCACAATATTCAAAGCATATAAAAAATGAAAATTTGGGTTTTCACCAGGTTTTAAAATTCAAATGATTGTAGCAAGTTAGCAGTTTTCCGCATTTTTGGGAAGGAATTAGAAGTCCAAATTTTGTTTATATGTAGCTGAAGTTGTAAGTTTGCTATTTTTCGTTGAAAAAAAAATAATAATTCCAAAGTACAAGGTGTTCCAAATAGAGTGTTGAAAAAAAAAATTAAATTATTTCATAAAGTTGGAATTTTTTATTTTTTTCAAAATATCTCAAAATTAAAACTGACAGAAAATTTTTTGAACCGGACAAAACTGAAAATTTCGAGTGCTATATACTTAGTCGACTAAGTTAAATTTTTTGACTCCAAAATATTGTGATACAATCCCCTCATCACTTGTAACTTAAGTAGGTACCCTCTTTTTTCACCAAACTTGGGAATTTTCAGTAAATTTAGTTTGGAATCATAGGGCTTTTGCCCCCCCCCCTCACCAACAAAACCACTTCGCTCGTCCCTGCTTTCTGGCACAAAAACTAGACTGCGTTCGGTGCGTTGTAATTCATGAAAAAGTGAGATTTTTTACGTTTGTCAAAAAAGCGAACACTTTGCACAACTTGTGGAAAAAATGAGACTTTTTGGAATTGTTTACAAAAAAAGGACAATTTGTTAGCTATTATAATACAGCAAAACATTATGTAAGTAAATTTTTGAAAAATTGAGAATTTTTGAAATTTTTTTTGTGAAGAGCTTGTTGATTTTTTAGGAATTAACAAAATGGGATAATTTTTTTGCAATTTTTGCTGAAAAAGCGTGATTATTAGTGAATTTTTTGGATAAAGTGAGATTTTGGAATTTTCTGTTTAAAAAAAAAACAACAATTTTTCAATTTCTGGCAAAAAAACTTAATTTTTAGTAAAACGCACTAGTACTTTAAAAATTTTAGCAAGAGGAAGGGCTTTTTTGACATTTTGGTAAAAAAAAGTGAGACTTTGTTGCAATTTTTAGCAACAAAGCAAACATTTTTCGATTCCTGGCAACAAAAAAAAAAAAAAAAAAAACAATTTACAGCAAAAAGAGATACCGGAAGTACATCGACAAGACGACCCTTCCGAAATTAAAAAATTATTAGACTCAATTTAAAAAACTTGACCTTACCAACACCAACTCGATTTAAATCTCACACGACGGGTGTAATAATCAAGTAATTATAAACACACCCCCCCCCCCCCTCAAAAAAAAGAAATAGAAAAAGAAAAGACTTTTTTGCATTTTTTCTAAAAAGGCGATACTTTTGATTATTTTTTGGAAAAATGAGATTTTTTGGATTTCATTTTTTCAAAAAAAAAAAAAAAAAATGTTAGCCCTGTTGCCAAAAAGCAAAAGATTTTGTAATTTGCGAAAAAATGAGAATTTTTGAGAATTTTTGGCAGTAAGAAAAACTTTTACAGTTAGGTACAAGCAGACCTTTTTGGGAATTTAAGAATTGGCAAAAAATTACACATTCGAGTCATTTTGAAGCCTCTAGCGACTATTTGAAAAATTCGTAGAGCTTCCAGTAGATTTTAAAAACTTGAAATTTCCACATTTCATCAAAATATGGAATTAGAAAGTCGAAATTGACTCTGCAAACCAATTTCAATACACTTTGGAGTCTACTGCAGGTGGTTTCAAGTCGTTTTGAAGCTTTCAGCTATCTACTTTTTGGACCATCGTAATCGATAAGGTGACCTGTATTTTTTTTTAAAAATCGGTGTGTTCCAGTCTGAATCTGAAATATATTTTTTGCAATCGCTTTCATATTTCTTTGAAAATCTAAAAAATTACCCTTCCGCCTTCATTTTAGGTAGAAAGATGAAATTTCGGTTTACACATAATTTTTGATCTTAATTCCGAGATGGAATGCAAGCAGTTTCAATCCGTTTTATTTGGAACCTCAAGAGGCTGTTTAGAAACTTATTTTTTTCAAAAAATGCCACAAAATCTGTCCGAAAAATTTTATGATTTCATTTGTTAAATTTTGCTTTCTAGAAACTTCTGTTTTTCAAAAAATGCCACAAAATCTTTTCGAAATACAGTGGGCCCCGCTTATTGTGGATCCGCTTAATATAATCACCCGTTTAATGCAATCAAATGACTTGGTCTTGATTTTTTGTTTTGTACCTATAATTACACAGAAAATCACTCGTTTAATGTAATCAAGTTCCCGCTAAGTAGAATCATTTTGTGAGACATTTCTCCTTTCATGACTCGTTATCTTCACTATTTTTATCAAAATATTTCATAATTCATCAAAAAATCTCAATTTTTTGTAAAAATTGCCAAAAAAGCATCTGATTTTTGCCAAAATGTTCAAAAAATCTTATTGCTAGAATAATGAATAATTATCAAAAAAGTCTAATTTTTTCCAAAATTGTACAGAAGTTTCTTTTTTGAAAAAATTACTTAAAAATCCCAACTTTTGTTGAAATTGTCAAAAAAGTCATGTTTTTTGCCAAAATTATTAAAAAATACATTTTATGTGAAAATTGTGTTTTTTCAAAAGTTTATTTAATAGAATCACCCGCTTAATAGAATCATTTTGCCTCGGACAAATGCGACCACAATAAGCAAGGCCGACTGTATTTCATGATTTCATTGGTCAAATTTTCATTTTGGGTCAGAATTAAGTGGATCAAAAATAGCAACATTGAATCGCGAGTCCATTGAATTTGAAAACTGAATCGCTGATTTTGAATAGGATCCAATTTTTTGGTCGAATCGCGCCATTTGAATCTGATTTATTTTTTTTGTGAATCGCCCCTTCTCTGGATGAAACACTGTGAAAAATCACTTCAATCTCGACCCAGTTGATTTCAAAAACACAATAAAACAATCAATTCTCAAGTAAAGATCACTGAACAATTACTAGAGAGCAAACGAAAACTAAATGTGATGAAAAAATAAAAAGTGGAACAAAAAGACACCGAATAACAAAATTTAAATTTAAATTTTTACTTCTTTTCGATCCAGCTTTTGAATCTCTCTTGAGAATGACTTTGGTTGAGGAGGATTCGTTTTACTTTTCATGACCTGCGTAGGTACTTGGTGGGTAAGTAGTTCAATTTTTCCAAAAATCCGAATAGGCAGATTGTACAATACATCTGTTTTTAGGTAGGTAGGTTAAACTACATAAAATGATATTTCATCGAGTATTAATATTTAATGATACAATACATCACTAGTCAATAACCAAGAAACAGCGATAATGAGAGTAAGACGCTTAAAATGTCATTATTACTTGACGATAAGGTAGGTCTAGGGATAAAAAAAATTCAAGAAATTCATCACTATAGGTAAGTATAACCTATCGATGAACCAACAGTTCTCATGCAACACACAGAAACTGCGAATGAAAACGAGAATTCTTCTTCTCACACTCGCACGGCGAGTAAAGTAAGTAAATTGTTTCACATAATTAAAGAATCCCTACAAAGGCGCAATTGATAACGACCAAATACTAATAAAGATAAAATGTAGGTTATTTTAAGAAGACAAACATGATAATAAAATAGATGCGTGCGCATAATTTAAAAAGTTTTTCATCCGAGTGCAAAGGACGATTTTTTTGATTTATTTCGATTGAGAAGTTGCAGATGAACGGATGCGACCTTTGGACCCTGTTGGACATGCTATAATGGACGATGATCATGTACCTCAGCCTCCGTCATCGCAATTACTAGTGGTAGCAGCTGGGAATTTAGCTCCTAATTCAGTGATCGTGCAAAATGCCTCACCTATTGTCACCGGCGGAGTTTCCGAACTGTCACCAGGTATGTGGCATTCAAATTTAAATCATATTTACGTACCTACTTACGGTTAAATATGATGATAATTATTTATAAATATATATCGTGTATCTATAAGTTGGGTACCTATCTAGTGTAAAATGAATTCAAATTTCACGCAGTCTATATTCATCTACTTCTTAAAGTACCTAATACCTAATTTACTAAAACACTCGAGATCATCCAGATATTCATTTTTTATTCGATATTCAATTGTTTTAAAAGCAGTGATCATTTTCTATAAGTAGATATAACAACAGAAAAAATATAAATTAGTTTTACAAACCGCATCGGATATTTATTGTAGACAAAAAGTTGACAGATCTTTTAGTAAAATCACAGCTGCCTAACTGTATACTACCTAAACATCGTTCAGGCAAATGAAAACGTAAGTAATGATGTGCTTATCAGTCTATTGTCTTCGCGTCGAATACCTTTGTTGAATTATTCTATTCCCATTTAGTTGCCCCGAGTTTAATACTTTGATTCGTGCTTAGCGAAATTCACAAATGGTTCAATGGGCTCATTTGATCTCGTTTGGAACCATACACTATTTTGAATGAACCAGTTTCATATCCTATAATAATTTATTACCTACCTAGTTCAACAAAGACCGACACTTGTTGATGAAAAATTTTCCACTGCTTTGAGTAGACATATACGAGTATTATGCTCCATCTTGACGGACGAGAAGGCATTTATCTATCTTGATTTTCAAAACTTTACGAAGCGATCGGCTAATTTTTATTACTCGTGGTAGTCATGGCCTATAAATTATACCATCGTCATTACCTACGTGAATACATACCTATTTATATACCTCATCAGGCTCACGCATATTAAATCATTTTTCTTAATTTTACAAAATGAAAACGTATAAAAATTATTTCAGTTTTTTCTTATTTGTAGGTTCTTAAATTTCACATTGACTTCATTACGAATTAGTGGGTAATACGTACGTCCAAATGAATACCTAAGTTTTGCAATACCGTATTCGATGTTTTAAGATTATTCGATATCTCGTAGAGATAAGTAACATAACACTTTTCAACATTATCAGAAGGTTTTATTATTTTTAATGATTAGCAGTATGGAAACATTAGCTAGCACAACAGCTAATTAATGAATAATAACGATAAATAACATTTAGATTCGACAATTTGACCCGCTAAATTTCAATTTTTTGAAATGAGTAAATTATTTGAAAGCTGAAAAATTCGATTTATTTAGATTTAAAATTTGACATATAATAATGTACATAGTTAGTTGAAAAAGAACCCATGCAGAATAGTACCACATGGTAAAATGAATAACCTAAGTCCATTGCTGCATAGATATTCGGAACTTTATCCTTCCTTGCTTAGTTGCTAGTAAATAAATTTCGAATACTCATTTCACGTGTTTCGGCCTTCAGAAAACAACTAAGTATGCAACATTTCTTGTCGCGAAAGAAGTAAATTTTGCATATCACGTGATTAATTAAAGGGACTACATATTAGTCCGGCATATGACAATAGGAGTAATTGCAGCCCCCCCCCCCGGCCGATCCTCCGGCACAACTTTTTTCTTAAAGGGGACATCCTAAGGAAAATTTTAAAGCAAACTTGCCAAAAAAAAAAGTTGGCCTTACTTACAAAATGGCGGCCATTTTGATTGACAGGTCAGCCGAAATCGCAGATTTTGCGTTTTAACATAGGACTTGCACGAATTTTTTCAAACTTTACAAAGGTAGATCGAAAGATCATGCAAAAATTTATCACATGTCAAAATTTCAAGTGCTAAAGTGCGTTTTTCGATTTTTGGTGAATTTTTGAAAATCGAATTTAGGCCAAAAATGAGGGAAGAAATCAAAATTTTACCAAATTGACCAAGAAAGCTGAAATTAGGGATATACCCTATTTTCGACATTCCAAATCGATTGGAAACGGTTTCAGCCCGTTTTGAGCAGTTCTGGAGCCTCCAGCAGATTTTTGAAACTCGAAATTCCCACAAAATTCCATCAAATTGGAGTTGTAAAGCTAAAATTTATTCTAAAAACTAATTTCAATATGCTACGAAGTACTGCAGGTAAATTTCAAGTCGTTTTGGATCCTCCAGCGACTTTTTGAAAATTCCTAAAGCCTCCAGCAGATTTTTGAAACTTTAAATTTTCACAAAATTTCATCAAATGGAGACGGAAATCTGAAATTTACTCTACACTCCAATTTTAACACCCTCTGAAGACGACTTCAGGTGGGTTCATCATTTTAGGGCCTCCAGCGACTTTTTTGAAACTTACTGGAGCCTCCAGTAGATTTTTGAAACTTGAAATTCCCCCAAAATATCATCAAACTAAGATGAAGAGTCGAAATTCATTCTGCAAACTAATGTCAATACGCTACGAAGTTGACTGCTGGTGAATTTCAAGTCGTTTTGGAGCCTCCAGCAACTTTTTGAAAGGTTGTATGACGTTTTTTTGGAAAATTGAAATTTCCTAAAAGTAGCTGGAAGCTTCAAAACCATTTGAAGCCACCATGTAGTCTGCGAAGTAAATTTCAGCTTGCCAACTCCATTTGATGAATTAATGTTGGGGGGAAATTTCAAGCTCCACAAATCTACTGGAGGCTCCAGTAATTTTCAAAAAAGTCGCTGGAGACCCTGGGTGTTAAAATTGGATTGTAGAGTAAATTTCAGCTTTCCACCTCCATTTGATGAAATTTTGTGAAAATTTAAGGTTTCAAAAATCTGCTGGAGGTTTGAGGAATTTTCAAAAAAAGTCGCTGGAGGCCCTAAAATGACTTGAACCCACCTGACGTCGTCTTCAGAGAGTGTTAAAATTGAAGTGTAGAGTGAATTTCAGCTTTCCATCTCCATTTGATAGAATTTTGTGAAAATTTAAAGTTTCAAAAATCTGCTGGAGGCTCCAGGACTGCTCAAAACGGGCTGAAACCGTTTCCAATCGATTTGGAATGTCGAAAATAGGGTATATCCTTAATTTCAGCTTTCTTGGTCAATTTGGTAAAATTTTGATTTCTTCCCTCATTTTTGGCCTAAATTCGATTTTCAAAAATTCACCAAAAATCGAAAAACGCACTTTAGCACTTGAAATTTTGACATGTGATAAATTTTTGCATGATCTTTCGATCTACCTTTGTAAAGTTTGAAAAAATTCGTGCAAGTCCTATGTTAAAACGCAAAATCTGCGATTTCGGCTGACCTGTCAATCAAAATGGCCGCCATTTTGTAAGTAAGGCCAACTTTTTTTTTTGGCAAGTTTGCTTTAAAATGTTCCTTAGGATGTCCCCGTTAAGAAAAAAGTTGTCCCGGAGGATCGGCGGGGGGGGGTGCAATTACTCCTATTGTCATATGCCGGACTATATAGGTTGTAAGAGGTAGATAAGAACCCAATACATAAACGAGTACAATATCTTTATGAATGCAATGGCTCCTAATTTTTTTCAAAAATAAAACCTCAACGAACCAAAAAAGCTTGAAAAAGTATCCTGGCATGGCAATGGCAACTGAGTGAGATTTTACCCATTTTTTTGTGTCAATTTTTGTCAAACAGCAAGATTTTGACAATCTAGTAATGTACCTAAGTGAAAAAGCAAGACTTTTCGGCAATTATTCTCAAAAATTTAAACATTCCGATTCAAAAACGAGACGTTTGTCAAAAAAGCGAAAACTTTGCACAATTTCTGGAAAGAATGAGACCTTTTGGAATTGATTACATAAAAACGACAATTTTTCAGCCATTCTAAAATATAGCAAAACTTTATGTAAATTTTTTAAGAAATTGAGAATTTTTGAAATTTTTTTTGCAAAGAGCATGTTCATTTTTTAGAATTAACAAAGAAGATAATTTTTCGCAATTTTTTGGGAAAAGCGTGATTTTTATTCGATTTTGTGGACAAAGTGAGACTTTGTAATTTGCTGATGAAAGAAACGACAATTTGTATCCATTTCAAAACAGCGAACATTTTTCAATTTCTGGCAAAAAACTCAATTTTTAGCAAAACGCCCTAGTACTTTAAAAATTTTAACAAGAGGAAAGTCTTTGTGGCAATTTTGGTAAAAAAAAAAGTGAAACTTTGTTGCAGTTTTTGACAAAGTAGCAAGAATTTTCCGATTTCTGGCAACCAAAAAAAAATAATTTATGGCAATAGGAGATACATTGACGATTTTAGAAAAAGAAACAGCTTTTTCGCAATTTTGTAAAAAGATGAGACTTTTGATTAATTTTTGGGAAAAAGAAACTTTTTTGATTTCTTTTTTTTAAAAAAACAAAAAAAAAACAATTTTTAACGGTGTTACTAAAGAACAAAAGATTTTGTAATCTGTGAAAAAATGAGGATTTTTTTTACAATTTTTGGCAAAAAGCAAGAATTTGACTATAGCAAAAGCAGGACTTTTTGGGAATCTAAGAATTGGCAAAAAATTACACATTCGAGTCATTTTGGAGCCTCTAGTGACTTTTGAAGTTGACTGCAGCCTGCACGTGGTTTCAAGAGCCGAATGTTTTCAATTTCAAAAAAGAAAAATGGTTACATTAGTTATTTAAAAATGGTAGATAAGTTAAACCGACAACTCAATTGATTTAAACTTTTTTCAATGTTTGGAATTGAAAATTGAATTTTTTCGAACTTTGATTTTTTTATGATGAGTTCATTTCATCGAGTGAAAGGGAGTTTTCAACTTTTTCAACGGATACGTAAAAATAGGCGTCAAATGGGTCCACTTTACCTATCAAAACTTTTTTCATGTTTTAAATCAAAAAATCGCAATTTTTGGCAAATTTTCAACATTTTAAAATCGTCTTTACGAAATAATGTCATCCCAATTTTTGAATATGTTTTCAGCATGAAAAGTTGTCCATAATAATATTTTTTTCAGAATTTCTCAGAGTCGGAACGATATGAAAACTATTTTTTGAATCTTTTCGAGCTAATTTTTCGTACGAAAAAAGTGGCAACACTGATTTTAAGGATTAACACCTAAATTCCTTTCGAAACCTCTAGCTATTGGAAAAATTTTCATTTTGGTAGGTCTAGGTATCGCGGTTATCGAGTAATCTACTGCTGAAATGGATGATATTTCAAGTTCACTGAAAGCTTTGACACCCCATAGCAGCATTTAAAAAAGGGCTAGAGGGCTGCGATTTGCGCCATTGGTCATCCCTTCGGTATAGAACTTTCCACAGGAAAGATTTCAAAAAAATCGCCGACCCCTTTTACCACTTCTTGATTGAATTGACATAGAATGACTCGTCTACCTATACGAGTACAATCGTACATAATATTTAGTTAATTACAACATCTCCAGTTTTTTTCCAGACCTTTTTTTTCTTTTTCAACAAAAATAAATATAACCTTGAACTGCTATCCGTCAATTATTTCCTCACAACTCGGCGAGGTTATCTCTTATCATACTGTCCTCACTAATTATTTTAAGATGAAAAAGCAAAATCTTCTCAATTCTCATGTAAAGTAGGTACGATAAATCTTTTTTTTATTTTTATTTTTAAGTAAATGAAGGCGATAATTGATGAAGGCTACTTCGAATAATTTTCTTATCACGTTTGAGAACGGTTACTGGTGAGAGATAAATACCTACATATTTTAATTAACCCTTCTCTAAATTCAGCGTGAGTAAACAGGCGGCTTTGTGTGTATGTACATGTGGAAGCCCAGTTCGCTACAATGAATAAAACCACTCCACCTGAAACAAAAAAACATTCTCTACTAAGTTTTTTTTTTGGAACTACATACCTACATATAAAATTGGTCAAAATTGAACCAACTTGCAATTTTTTCTGTTTTTTATGTGTCATTTTCAGTTTAGAAATCTTTAACAGACTATTCGAAACAATCAATAGATTGTACATAAATTTTTATCAAGGAGCTTAAAATCACTATGTCAAGTATTCGTTGATATACTTACTCATAATGCCGTGTTTTTTTCCTATAAGTAATTCAGGGTAATTTTCCGACCCCATTAAAAACATACCACCAATTATAACTTACATCTGATGTATGATTCATCAATTACCCAGTACCTAATCAGCGATTAAACCGCATTATAAGTGCCCGCCTATTTTTAACATTAAAAAGTGCAAATAACACTACAATAAAAATGATTCATTTCGCACCTTAAACTTTTACAAGTCACAAAGTCTTTTTATAATCATTTTGAAAATGACAGCACATCTACCAAATTAAAATAAAACTTTGAAGCAGTTTAAAGTCTGTTCCAGTTTTTGATTAGACAATCATGAGCATAGTCATTTTAATAAAAATTCCATGCTTAGTCTAATTTTGTACAAATGGGTTATAAATTCAATAACCTATACCTATCTACCTACAATGTATTTAGTTAGGATTCCACACGAGCGGAAATGTTACAAAATCTGTTGTATAGAATACTGATTAATACTTAATTTAACGCTGTTGAAAATGCGCGCAATAGTTTCCTTATTTTATATATTTAGTAATAGGTGTACTCGTGAACAGTCGCCTTATCAGAAATAATATTTGTGTATTGTATATGATATACTGTAGACAAATGAAACGAGCGGGAATATCCAAGAAACATGCATCATGTGGATGTTTTTTAATTTTTACATACCTTTGCTAACGAATAAGATTGCCATAATTATTCAAATCATGTAAACATTTTTTGTTTTACACTACTTATTTTCCATTTTGCAATTATTACTTTGTAATTACCTATGTTATTTTCACTTGATAGGTATGTAGTACCAATTTACAACACAAATGACACAGAATTTTGTTGCAATCTTCTGTTGGTCCATTGTTCCTTATAGAAAGAGAATTTATGGTTGTCTATCTACCAGTTCTTTATGACTGTATGGATACTCATACCTAGTAAAAAAAAAAACTGGCACTGAAAAACTAGTAGGTAGTTACATAGAAATGTAAATTTGAACTTTACACTAAAGATTTGATTTAATTCTCATCTATGGGCTGCTCTTTCAAGTGTTCTTTATTGTGTGCTCTTTCATTGTTGTTGTTATACTTAGTATGTAGGAGTTGAAAAATATAGAGAATAGACTAATTCAACTTCATTTGTGTAATGAAAGAATGTACCTAAATTCATATCTGTAAGTTCATACAAAAAAGCTGTGAATATTTTTTTCTGTTTAAAATTCGAATTCTGTTGATAGGTCTTCTTGCACTATTTTAAGTAAGTATATGGAACTAGATATTTTTCACCATTTTTCATTTGAAAAAAAATTATACCTACTTTTTTGTGAAAAGGTATTTGTATACAAATAATTATATTTAGATGTTTATGCATCATTATTTACATTACCTATCAAACATTCACGCTGAGCATTCCCACTATCATGAAACTCCGCCCTTTTGTTTAAATCACTCTTATAACGTAATTATCTACAGATAATAAAGGCACCGCATATTGAAACCTTTTCAACTGGTTTAATAATGCTTCTGTGCATGTGAGTTCAAGACCGTTATGATCTTTTAGGTACCTACCTGGTTTTCAAAGTTTTATCTGATTTAGTACATAACTCCAAAAAATGCTTTTACATCCTTTGGAGGATGAAAGTTTGAATCACTTTTCGGAATATAAAAAACTGAATAACAACATGGCTAATAATAATTCAAATGTGCCGTCTTATGTCTTCATGACAAATAATTTTCAAGATGATTACGTTTCATCTACATTTGACTTTGCAGCTACATACTCAGGTGAGTGGAAATTCACACTTACATCATTTTGTTTTTGTTGCTTAATAGTTGTTGTTGTTTTTTTGTTTGATTAATTTTAAATTCAGAGATGAGGCGATTCAAATCATGGAATTTCTTTGCAATTCAGCAATTTTTCCTCTTTGAGGATTTTCTTTGTGATACCAAATGTTTTATCAATTTTTTTGAGTACTTACTGAGCACTGTTCATCTTGAAAATTTGAAAACACAAATTTTTAGCTATACTATAGCAGGAAGTTGACTGCATGCAGGTAGATTTCAAGTTGTTTTGGAGCCACCAGCAACCCTTTGGAAATTACTGGAGCCTCCAGCACATTTTTCAGTGCTCAAAGTTTCTATAAAATTTTATCAAACAGAGTTGGGAATCAAATCTAAAATAATTTAGTAACTTTTGCTGGAAAACCAATGTTTTTTTTACAATTTTTGGCAAAAAGAAAGACATTGACAATCACAGCAAAAGCAGAACTTTGTGGGAATTTAGGAATTGGCAAAAAATTACACATTCAAGTCATTTTGGAGCCTCTAGAAATTTTTTGAAAATTCCTAGAGCTTTCAGCAGATTTCTGAAATTTCCACATTTCATTAAATGGAGTTAGACAGTCAAAATTCACTCTACAAACCAATTTCAATAGGTACACTTTGAAGTTGACTGCAGATGGTTTCAAGTAATTTTGAAGCTTCCAGCTACCTATACTTTTTGGACCATTGTGGTTGATAAGGTAACTGTAATTTTTTTCAAAATTGGTGTACCTATTCCAGTCTGAAACATATTTTTTGCCATCGATTTCATACTTCTTTGAAAATTTGAAAACTTACCCTTCCACCTCCATTTTAGGTAGAAAGATGAAATTCGGTAAAGTTTACACACCATTTTTGATCTTAATTCCAAGATGGAATGCAGGCAGTTTCAATCCGTTTTATATGGAACCTCAAGAAACTCTTTATAGAAACTTCTTTTTTTTTTAAAAATGCCATATTTGTCTGAAAAATTTTATGATTTCATTTGTTAAATTTTACTGTTTAAAAACTTTTGTTTTTTAAAAAATGCCACAAAATTTGTCTGAAATATTTTATGATTATATTTATCAAATTTTCATTTCAGTTCAGCAGTAAGTAGATCAAAAATAGCAACATTGAATCGCAAGTCCATTGAATCCGATTCAGTTTTTTGGCCAAATCGTGCCATTTGAAGTTGATTCATTTTTTTGTGAATTGCCCCATCTCCAGTTAAACTGGTGCCAAATGATACCAGCAAAATATTCATCTATTTCTACAAATTCATAATACCTATTTATGTCAAATTCAAGACACCAGTCTTGTTTTGAATTATTTAATGAGCCTAAGTTACAAATGATTTGCTGGGTACCTTACTTACTTATACCACTAATTTAATCAGTAGATACATGGTACATCTAGGTACTCACTTATTTGAATTAAATTTCCTATTTAGAAAAATCTAAGTACATATTTTACTTTTCAGAACCTCCAGAGCTGCATTTACAGAATGCTCAACAAGTACTTCATCCTACAATGGAAAACAGTGTGATGAGCAATGTAGCAGCCATAAGTCAATATTGCTCCATATGCGGTGATCGAGCCACTGGTAAACATTACGGTGCTGCAAGTTGTGATGGTTGCAAAGGATTTTTCAGGCGCTCTGTTCGAAAGAATCATATTTATGCTTGCCGGTAAGATGAGATTAATTACTTCATAAATATAAAAGTTATATAAGTAAATATTGACAACATGCTTACCATATTGCGTCTATCACATTCCTTTCTCTTTATCAATATCATTTCAATGATTGACAAATAATTCATGTTTTCTCTGAAAGTTTAACTTACCTGTGGAAAATTGGTATGCATTCACAAAAACAAAACAACAGTTTCCTACTGTAACAATAAGAACATAAGCTATTCATTTAATGTGAATAGGTACCTATGATTTTTGTTTTGGTAGACACCATGTTTTGTGTTTTTTCTTTACTGATTTACTTTTGTACTCATTGTGAATGATCTTGTTTAAAATTTTGGACCGCTGGCCGAATTTATGACATCTGTGACTTCCTGTTACCATCAGTTATCAATAAATTATATTAAGTATTCATTATTTTAATGGTACTTCAACTAACAAAAAATGAGGCTTTAGGATTTTTTATCTACAAATTATTATATCTAGGTAAATATTTATGCTATGAAACAGACATATAAATACACACTGCAACTGAAATGAATGAAAGTTTGAAATTTTGTGGTAATTAGATTGAATACCCTTTGTACAATAATTAACACAGATAACCCTATGACACCTCATTTCCTTATAAATGTATGGTTAAATGGCTTGAATTATGAATTGTTAGTGGTATTTTTTTTCTTCACTAGATATCATTCTTTTTTTGAGATAAAAAATATGTATTAGGTGTCTCAATAAGGCAATAATCTTATATTCTCAACTTCTCAAGTTACTTCTAAGTACCTATCTGATTCCTACCAGTGATACGTGTATTTTATAGAAACTTGAAAAAAACGTTTTCTGATTATTTGCAGATTCAACAGAAATTGTGTTGTTGATAAAGACAAACGAAATCAATGCCGTTATTGTAGATTGCGAAAGTGCTTTAAAGCCGGCATGAAAAAAGAAGGTAAGGTACATACATGTGAGTAAGTATGTAAATAAGCAATTTAAAAATAAATATAGAATATTTTTAAGACGATAGGATTAGTAGTGAACCCATTCGATAGCAATCAGAAGAAATTAGGTAAATTTTTTATAATCATATTTAATCAACTTTTAACTGGACCAATTACCTACCTACCTATAAGTTTTTTTGAAAAAAAACTGCTCAAAATTTTAAAAAGATTTTGAAATACGTAGGTAGGTACCTAGATTTCATTTTTTTTAATGATCATGGTCCATTTCCCTGTGACTGTAACGTTTCAAAGTACATAGGTATGTAGGTATTATAGTAGATAGTGATACATTATAATATTATTGTAATAGCAGCTTGTGAAAATTTTCAATTTTACACTTTACAGCGGTTCAAAACGAAAGAGATCGAATAAGCTGTAGAAGACCAAGTTATGAAGAACACTCCTCTTCAAATGGACTCTCTGTCACTGCATTACTGAGTGCAGAAATGCTTTCCAGACAAGTTGGAGCTACAAATGAGGTAATTTATACTTTCTTAGAGGAGATACTTATTTCAATAACTAAAATTTTCCAAATTCTAATAAGTACCTACTTACCTACCTAAGTATAGTTTTCCTGTATGTACCATTTCATTTTTAATTTATTTATTATTTTTTAATCATTAAGTAAGTAGGTACCTATTTGTCGAATTCCAAACTAATTCAATAATATTGACATGTTTCAGACAAACATAGATTTATCTACAAAGCAAATCGCAAGTATTAACGATGTTTGTGAGTCCATGAAGCAACAATTGTTATATTTAGTAGAATGGGCCAAATACATACCTGTATTTTCTGAATTAACTCTGGATGATCAGGTATGTAGGTACCTAGAATGAATGTTTATGGGACTTCGCCTCCTGTGGACTTGATTTATGAATATTTCAATATTATTCTTCCATGCATATTGCAGGTTGCCTTATTACGAGCTCATGCCGGAGAGCATTTATTATTAGGATTAGCTAAACGTTCATTGCATCTTAAAGATGTTCTATTACTAGGAAATAATTGCGTTATTACCAGATACAATGGAGGTAAATACAGTAAAAACGTCAATAAAAATATTCATCAAATTATCATCAACTTAGGTATTCATACATATTATTATACATATGTAATTTTTTTTACCAACAGAGTCTGGAATATCACCAGATTTAGATATAAGCCGAATCGGTACAAGAGTAATGGATGAATTGGTCAGACGTCTAGCTGATGTTCAGATCGATGACAGTGAATTTGCTTGTTTAAAAGCCATAGTCTTTTTTGACCCTGGTACGTACAAAACAGAAACAATACCCCCCCCCCCCCAATCTTGAGGATAAATTGAAAGAAAATGTATTCAACAAGCAACGCCATTCTCAATGGAAATTGAAACACAATTTTAAAATAGTTATCCTATTTGAATTTTTTGTACAGTACTGAGCATAACAAGTTTTATTTCAGATGCGAAAGGACTAAGTGACAGCAATCGTGTTCAGTACTTGAGAGATCAAATTCAAATAAATTTAGAGGATTACATCAGTGATCGTCAGTATGACTCTAGAGGTCGATTCGGAAAATTATTATTGACCTTACCTCCTTTACAATCAATATCGTGGCAGATGATAGAACAAATTCAATTCGCTAAATTATTTGGTGTAGCTCAGATCGACAGTTTATTACAAGAAATGCTGCTTGGAGGTACTTTTATTGAATATTCGACCTTAACAAATTTATTTACCTATATTTTTTTAACTGGCACATTTCTTAAAGATTGGTACCTAAACCTATCTAATTTCTATTCAAATTCCAAAACATTTTAACATGTTAACATTTTACTGCGTAGAATCAATTAGGTACCTATTTTTCCAAGGTCAGTATGTTTGCATTTGAAATAAGCACTGATCACCTGGCACATTGAACTAAAAAAATTGAATTGAGAATTACATATGAAAATATACTTAAACATATCTGCATTAAATCCCTTACCTATTTTTTTTATTGGTTAATTATGATCAACATTTTTATTCTCAAGAAAAATTTTATCCAATTTAATTTTTAAGGTACCTATAGTAGGGCACACAAAAATTGTCTTACCTACACATACCCATTCATTTCTTGCAAGTTGCACATAAGAGTCTTTTATGAAAAAGTGAAAATCATGAGTAGACCTAGGCTACACCAAGTTATTAAAAGCTGAGTTAATTTTATTTTCTTCACAAAAAATTTAATTTTTCAGAAAATTATGCAGGCTCAAGCGGGGAAAATGCGGAGAAAAGTAACAAATTAGAATATGGAGATATGAGAAAGGTGATATAAAAATTATTTCAAACGCTTCATCTGCTTAGGTAATTTAGGTACAGAGTGCACAGAAATGTCCAGTAAGCACTCCCAAAAAAGTTTTCTGCCGTATGTTTCGGTTGGTTACAGTGGATGATGGTAATGATAGCACTTGATAGGTTGTTGGACTAAGGCGATAACATTCCACCAATCATATACATCTATTTCACGTTTCCAATATTTTCAACAAGAAACTTTCTTTGGGGTACTTACACGACATTTCTGCGCACTCTATATCTGTAAAGGGAACTGTTTTAATGTACCTACCTACTTTGTGACAAATGACTCATCTTTTTGAGGAGAAAAAAAATTAATTTCCAATGCGAAAATTAACTGTAGGTATTTGGAAGTATACCTATGACCATTTTTGAGTTAGTTGAATATGCTTTGCATTTACGTAAATGTACTTGACACATCATTTTTATTGAATTTGTCAGCGTTTTTTAATCCATCTCATTGTCAGCTACTGAGTTCATCCATCTGCCTAATTGCTCACCTTCTACAGTATGACACAAAAGTTATAGTACCCGGTGGCTTTTATTTCCAAGTGGAAAGAGCTAGAGAGATGAATGAAGCAGCGTTGAGTAGGGAAAAATAAGGGCTTTCAAAAACGACTTTGAAAATTTCAGGCCCATGTCCACAAATTGAAAAACCGGTTTGGTCAAAAAATTCAAACCAGTTTTTACTGGCGCAATGTATTCTACACACTAAGGTGACAAAAACGTGATATGAATTTCTTGAAACCGGTTCATTACTTTGCAACCAGTTGACAAAAAATACCCAACAATTGTAGATAGAGAAAAAAGCTTGAAACAAAGGTTCTAGAACGTGAAAAATCACACAATTCTGTCTAATCACAATTTTGAAACCGGTTCATTGGTTCTCATTTAGCAACCAGTTTTTGACAATCACCTAAAAGTTGGAGATAGAGAAAAAAGCTTGAAACAAAAGTTGTAGAGCGTGAAAAATTGAACAATTTTCGCTGATCAGATTTTGAAACCGGTTCATAAATTTGCAACCAGTTATCAAAAATCACCTAAAAATTGGAGATTGAAATAAAAAGCTTGAATAAAATGCAGGGCGTGAAAAATTATGTAATTCTGTTTAATCACATTTTGAAACCAGTTGATTGGTTTGCATTTAGCAACCAGTTTTTGACTATATCCCTGAAAAATTGAAGATAGAGATTTCTGCATGAAACAAAAGTTGCAGAACGTGAAAAATTGAACCATTTTTGTTGATTGCATTTCGAAAATGGCTAATTAACTTGCAACCAGGTAACTTTTGATGGCTTGCTGCGAATTAATGAACCGGTTTCAAAATCCGATCAGCGAAAATTGTTCAATTTTTCACGCTCTACAACTTTTGTTTCAAGCTTTTTTCTCTATCTCCAACTTTTAGGTGATTGTCAAAAACTGGTTGCTAAATGCGAACCAATGAACCGGTTTCAAGATGTGATTAGACAGAATGGTGTAGTTTTTCACGCTCTACAACTTTTGTATGAAGCTTTTTTCTCTATCTACAATTTTTGTGTATTTTTTGTTAACTGGTTGCAAATTAATGAACCAGTTTCAAAAAATTCATATCACGTGTTTGTCGCCTTAGTGTGTAGAATACATTGCGCCAATAAAAACCAGTTTGAATTTTTTGACCAAACCAGTTTTTTTAATTTGTGGACACCCTGTGCATGGACCTGAAATTTTCAAGGTCACTTTTGAAAGCCCTTATTTTTCTCTACTCAACGCCGCTTTATTCATCTCTCTAGCTCTTTCCACTTGGAAATAAAAGCCACCAGGCACTACTTTTGTTTTGTGTCACACTGTATATAATTATTATGCTATAACAATATGTGCTTCCAAGTTCCAAGTATCTTCTATTTTCAATTCGAGGGGGAAAATCGATGAAAAAAACTAAATTTTTCTTTTGTTTTAAAATTATGAATAAATTATTATCAATAGGTTTTGGGTATTCAAAGTCATATTGTGTAGGTACTTATCCTATTAGTCCAAGAGCTATACCACTACGATTGGGCCGAAATAACTGAAAGCTGGGGATGGTCTCAAAAGTTAGCATACATACCCCTATTTTGAAAACACTTGGTCTGCCGATCCGCAGCTGCTGCTTTAAAGCTTAGTGAAAGCTCGAAAGTTCAAAATTTTTCTGAACTTTCAGCTGAGAAAACTGATGGCTAAAATTGGTGCCTAATTATAGCATTTTTCGCGCTGAATCCGAATATATCGGTCTGCCGACCCATAAGTGCTGCCAAAGCCCCGCCAGACTGGGTCAAAGGGGGAGCAAAGACAAATTTCATGTTATTGGGCTAAATTCTCATAAAAAGCTGCAAAATCGGGTTAAAAATTATTTTCAAGCAGTTTAACGGAATGCTCTATGGCTGAGATGATTTTGAGGCACCGAAATTTTTCAAAATTTTCATTTTTGGGGGGTGGAGCGTGAGGGGAGTATTAATCAATTCAGCAAATATGGCTTTGTGATACATCAAAATATGTTTTTTGACTGTATTGTCCTCCAATGTAAAAAATATTGCCATAATTGAATTCTACGACCCAAAAAACATATATTTTGATGTATCACAAGGCCATATTTGCTGAATTTATTAATACTCCCCTCACGCCCACCCCCCAAAAAATGAAAATTTTGAAAAATTTCGGTGCCTAAAAATCATCTTAGCCATAGAGCATTCCGTTAAACTGTTTGAAAAATAATTTTTAACCCGATTTTGCAGCTTTTTATGAGAATTTAGCCCAATAACATGAAATTTGTCTTTGCTCCCCCTTTGACCCAGTCTGGCGGGGCTTTGGCAGCACTTATGGGTCGGCAGACCAATATATTCGGATTCAGCGCGAAAAATGCTATAATTAGGCACCAATTTTAGCCATCAGTTTTCTCAGCTGAAAGTTCAGAAAAATTTTAAACTTTCGAGCTTTCACTGAGCTTTAAAGCAGCAGCTGCGGATCGGCAGACCAAGTGTTTTCAAAATAGAGGTATGTATGCTAACTTTTGAGACCATCCCCAGCTTTCAGTTGTTTCGGCCCAATTGCAGTGGTATAGCTCTTGGACTATATTTAAAATTGCACTCATATCGCCTAATTTCCAAGTTTCGATCACAGAATCACTGAAAAGTGAAAAGCAGTTACCTATTCATCTTTTTCTTGATTTATGGTTACATTCATCATACTGACTTGCGACTTTTCTTTTGGTTCACAGGTTGTAGCGCCGGACCATCTTTATCAGTGATGGATAGAGAGCCAACAGATTGTGATCAACCAGTGACACCATCAAGTGTTCGAGATAATTTGATGATGTGCCAAATGGAAAATGATCGCACCACAGTAGTACCAAAAATTGAGAACGGCTACGATAAAATATAATTTGATGAAACTGCTGTTATTTTTAATAAGTTGATTATCATTTTTTTCTTTCTTATAAAGTTTTTTTTTTGTTGTAATTTGACTATTTTTAATGATTACCTACTTGGAAAATGAGCTTGTTATTTTTTCTGTAATTTTATTATTGTAAGAATTTACATCTTTTCACTTTATTTATTACATTTCAATGACATTTTGTTTGAATGTTTAATATTTAGGTACCTATTTATCTTAATTGTCACTGCGATATCAAAAAAAAATTATTTTTCAAAATTGTCAAAGTGTTGTTTTTTTCCTGAAAATTGACTAAAATTTTTCATCTCGATTTTTACCAAAATTGTTGGTAATTTTCATTTTCTCATCCATTTTTCATGCATTCTTTAATTAATATTTCCATTGAGGGAGCAAATTTCTTCTGTGCTTTAATTATTGGCGCGAAAAATAACCATGGAATATTAAAACAAAATAAAACAGGTAGGTATGGCAAAATTGAAATTTCTATCTTAGAAAACAAAACCGATGAACCTTTGGTGGTGCATACGAAAGCAAAAGAGCACCTATTATAAATTTATTGCCACAAATTCGCAATTGTATGTACCTTGTTAAGTAAGTTAGCTCAAGTTGGGCTGCGTATTTGTAATTTTAAGTGAAACCGCAACTTACGAGCATAACAACTTGACAGCGATAATTTCAAAAATTGAGATTGCGGTCATTATGTTCGATTCTCACAACCAACCGGCAAAATTTTTATCTGCGGAGTTTTATCTGCAACCCGAAAGATACTGTGCGGTTAGATTTCAGGCTTATAAAATGATCTACATAAAATCTGGACTCGTTTCATTCTCTGGCTATTAGTATATTAGGGAATGTCAATAAGACACTTTCTTTTTTCTTTCAATGAATGAATTTTGGTTCATATTGAATTAATTAAGGTCGTAATTCAAATTTTTTTTGAGAAAGTGATTTCGAGTTTTTTAAATTTGTGAATTACCTACCATAAAAATTCTCAACTATTTTAATTCTAAATAAATCGTACTTAATACAGGAGCAAAATGACTGCACCTTTGAATAATCTGCTTTATTTTTTCGACCGCCCAGCTCAGCCAATTTTTCGGCCGAGAGGAGGAGATTCAAACACCATTTTTGATGTTCCGGCCAATTATTACGTAAGTACAAAACAAATAATAACACATTAACTTTTGTCTAAATTGATCATAAATTAGGTATCATTTTATAATTTTTTGTGATTCTTAAATTTCATTTATAATTTCGCAGATCGATCGTTATAAGCCAATCGCATCTCAACTCCAAACACGTGGTCCAAACACCAATATTATTCCAGTAAAAGAAATCACCGTCCCTGATATTTCAGTAGCAGCATCATTGGATAAACGAGCCCTTTTTTCAGTTTTTAATCCATTTCATAGAGAAGCCGCCAATAACCTCATCAATGTTTTAATGAGTATGTACCTTAATAAATCATGTTCCTATACCCTAATGTACCTACCTATCCAACTGCCAAAATATACTTTTTACTTTCAAGAATATCCTTCTAGAGATTTTCTTTTAGTGGTCTGGTTACCTAAACATGTTACAATTCTCAAGTACCTACCTACCTATAGAGTGTATAATTTTCATTTCAGACATCGGATCCCTGGAAGATTTTCAATCTGCTTTGGTTTACATACAACCAAGAGTAAATCCTTACTTATTCATATACTGTTTGTCGGTAGCGGTGATACACCGCAATGATACGAGAAACTTCAGACTGCCATCTCATGCTTGCTCTTTTCCTGAACTTTACGTCGACGGTGCTGTGCTTGCAGAAGTTCGAGCATCAGGAACACTCGTATCTAACGGCTCTAGAGTTAGTACCTACCTTACCTACCTATATCTAGATAAAAATTTATAAAATGTTGTTTCAACTTTGCAATTATTTTATTCAGACTGCTATCGAAATTCCAAGAGATTTCACTGCCTCTGACTCAGATGTCGAGCATAGACTCGCATATTTCAGAGAAGATATCGGTATCAATCTTCATCATTGGCATTGGCATTTGGTATATCCGACAGAAGGACCGCTTAATATCGTGAATAAAGATAGACGGGGTGAATTATTCTATTACATGCATCAACAGATTTTAGCTCGGTATGTACCTATGTCAACAAAATATGCATACCTATCTATGCTGAGTCCGAAAAGTAAATTTGTAATATACCTATCTACTATTTTTTTCTTTCAGCTACAACATTGAAAGGTTTTGCAATGATCTGGTGCGAGTCGGTCGATTCAATAGCTATCGTGATCCGATTCCAGAAGGGTATTTCCCGAAATTGGACAGCATCGTAGCCAGTCGTGTTTGGCCTCCTAGACAAGCTAATGTTGCTTTACGAGTATGCCATTATTATAAATTCCATTTTATTCGGTGATATATTTTCAACAACAAAAAAATCATCTTCTTTAATCACTGTTTAGGACGTGTACCGTGAACTGGATCAAATGATTTGTACTGTTGACGATTTAGAACGTTGGAGAGACCGAATTTACGAAGTTATTCACCGTGGAGCTTACTACGTAAATTTATTCAATGATATAATTTGCTTATTTCATATACTTGCCTATCTTAAAAACTGATGACAAAAAATTGGTATTAATTTCATTTCATCCAGCGAGGAAACGATTTGGTACCACTCAGCGAAAATGATGGAATCGATGTAGTTGGTAATATGGTCGAGTCTTCTATCGTGAGCCCGAACAGAGTATTGTACGGTAATCTGCACAATCAAGGCCATAATATGATTTCTTATGTGCACGATCCAGATGGCAGATTTTTGGTACCTAAGTTGAAAATTTTGAACCTCTATTCCAGTTTTAGTGGCTTGAGTATACCTACATCTATTGATTTTGTTTCTTTATTACATATAGGAATCTACCGGCGTTATGTTTGAAAACACTACAGCTATGAGAGATCCGGTATTTTACAGATGGCATAATTCTATTCAGGATATTTTCGAAGCGTATAAGAATACTTTAACCCCGTACACCACTCAACAAGTGAGTAGGCAGATTGCAGCCTTGAATCTAATGTAAGATTTCAACTTACCTGTTTCAACAATACCTACTCATATATTTTCAGCTGAGTTTTGATGGCGTCACTGTTACTCAAGCTGAAATTATTGTAGAAGGTAGTAGAAACAATACTCTGCAAACATTTTGGCAACGAAGTCAGTTGGATTTATCCCGTGGACTCGATTTCGTTCCAACTGGTCCAGTATTTGCTACTTTTACGCATTTACAGCATAGTCCATTTTCTTACAGGATTACGGTAAGACAGCAAGTATAATATGTATTGTTAAGTACCACATATCACTAACCTAGGTATACCTATATCTACACCTATGAAATGAACAAATGAAACTTTGTACTTTAAGCCTACCTAGGTATATTGTGGTATAGATTTTGGAATTGAGGAATTACAAAAAGGGGATTTTATTTAAGGAGATTTATTTGGAGTGGAATTTCAGATAGGTAAAGTAAATAGGAAGCACATGGGATTTCAGGAAAATGGGATAGGAATAGGAATATAAAATAAGAACTTGTCTAACCACATAAAATTAATTATCAAAAATAAATTGTTTCTTTTCTAAAAAGAATATGGGGAATATTTACAAAGATAGGTGTCAACCTATCTGATCGAAAAAACACATTTTTGGAAATATATACCTTTTTGAAAGTTTAGGCGGAGGCTACACTGATCCTTCTTGGAAGATCAGCGCTCTCTGGTGGCTTAGTTCCACAGAGACCAAGCCGGAGCCGCAGTCAGCTGCCTCTTCACCTCTTGGCAGTCTTTTCCATTCCTTATAGGCGAAGGTACCTTTTATGCTAAGGTACCTTTTATGCTGAGTACACAGCTCTCGGATTAGACGCTCAGCAGAATAACACCCTGTGTTGTATTGTATCATCTCGTAGTAATGGTTGACGCATGGTGCACAACTGACAATAAACCATAGCACTACACCTTTGTATGTTCTTGTGGGGTAGGTATTGCAATTGTCTCACATTGTTGGCATCTTCTTGCATAAGGTGCAGCCTGTTAGTCCCCAAATCAAGTGGTGCCCATCCCCAATAGGAACGTAGGGCTAGATTGGGTACCTTGGGAGGGCCAAGCAAGAAACAACAAACTAATTCATAAATATGGTATTTGAAATTCTAAATTATTCGATCAATACATTGATCATATCAATTCAAATTCATAATTCTAATTTTATAAGTTCATACCTGAACAGGCTGAACTAATTCAAATCATATATTTTATCGAGAAATCATCACCTTTAAAATGTAACTCATTTACCTTGACTATATCGAAGGCCAAACTCTAAGGAAAAAGAAGATTCATATCATTATGCCTCAGCAGATGAACAAGCCATCACTGGACTGCCACACCAGATCTCTATTAATGGACTCTAGTATGGGATTTTTTTGGTTTCTGGCAGGGTGGGGGCAGGGCATGAAAAACTTGTTAAATATCACTCTCTGTGTCGGTTTGACATGCGTTGTTTGAAAAAATAAAAGGTATTGGTTTTGGTTGCGGTTTTTAAAAATATCGCTCTTCCCTTCCAGTTTTGGTTAAGGGTTTTGATTTCAATGGAATTGGTTTCGGTTTTTTCTTTTTTCCTCCATTTTTTAGAGGGAAGAAGGCCAAGGAGATGATCGCATTTTCAAAGCTTTGTGTATGTGACTAGAAAGTGGCACTTTGGCAGTGCCAAATTTGTCAACTTTTTTAGTTTTCACCTTTATTACCTATCAGTTTTTACTTCATTCTTACCAAAAATGCAGTATTAGGTAATTACTGAAAAATTCCAAAACCAATTCAGTTTTGGACTTGAATTTGAGAAATAATGCTCCCGGTTTTGGTTTCGGTTTTGTTGAAGGAAAATAACGCTCCTGGTCCTGGTTTTGGTTTTGGATTTGAGTAATTTTAATTGGTTTTTGGGGGTTTTGGTTTCAGTTTTGGTTTGCATGCTCTAGTTTTGGGATCAAGAAAAATAAGATTTCGGTTTTGGGAGTGAATTTGAATCAGGATTTAATCAGTTCTGGTTTTGGGATCTTTTCAGACCCACATCTCTGGAATAAAAATAAATATGTATCAATAGATTGGCCTAGTTTTTCATCTTTAGGTGAATTTCAATAGGTAAAGGATGAACCAAAACTAAGGAGTCTAATGATTGGAAAAGAAAAATTCTCTCCTTATTTTTAATTTTTTAAGATTCATATACCTACCAAGATTAATACTTACTCGTATACTATACGTACCTTCAACAATATATTCTGTTGAAATCTTATGAGGTGATTAATTTCAACATTTATGCTTTCAGGTACAAAACAGCGGTGCTCAGAGAGTAGGTACTGTAAGAATATTCTTAGGGCCCAAAAATGATGAACGAGGATTACCTCTCCGTTTCCGTGAACAAAGATGGCTATTCATAGAAATGGATCGTTTTACAACTACATGTGAGTATCATTGACACAGTCATATACACTTTATTAGCACGACCATTTTCTGTATCTTATCTATAGGTACAGGGTGTCCAGAAATATCGTGAACCCCTAAAAAAGTTTTCTGCCAAATGTTTCGGTTGATCACACTAGATGATAATAATGGCAGCACATTATTGGTTGTTAGACTAAGGTGATAACATTGCACCAATCATATGCATCTATTTCAGGTTGCCAACCTATATTTTTAATATAGAACTTCCTTTGGGGTTCACGATATTTCTGGGCACCCTGTATCTATACCTACATAACAGGGACCTGCATAATAATGTACCTATGTATTTCTTTTTTAAAACTGAATGTTTTTTCAAGCGTGATGATTAAAATGAATTGTTTTAGTGAGAGCTGGATCCAATACTATTGAACGCAGATCTATCGAGTCATCGGTAACCGCTCCATTCGAGCAAACTTTCCGTTCTCTCGATAACGCCCCTTTGACTGGCGAAGAAGCGCAGAACTTTAATTATTGCGGATGCGGATGGCCAGATCACATGTTAGTTCCCAGGGGTACGAGAGATGGGTATCCTTGCTCTCTTTTCGTTATGATTAGCAATTATCAAGATGATAGAGTACGTATACAAACATTTTACCAATCCCCCCCCCATTTTTGTCGATATTTTGAAAATTAAAAAAAATGAACAATTTCAGGTTGAAAATTCGTCAATGGATAACGGCGGCGGTGGTTGCGATAACGCGGTTAGTTTCTGCGGTGTAAGAAATAGTCGATATCCCGACCGCAGACCTATGGGTTTCCCCTTCGATCGATTACCACGAGCTGGAGCACCGACTATAAATCAATTCTTGACGCCGAATATGAGAGTACAAGATGTTGTGATAAGGTTTACTGATAGAATTGTGAATGGACCAACTGTAACCAGTACTCAAGCCGGTACAGCTACTCAAGGTGGTACAAATACGAATACTCAAGGCACCCAGCAAACGAGACCGACTAGCAACACTGCTAACCAGCCTAATAGGGGAACGCAGCAGCCTCAGAGGAGACCATAAAGATGTGGAAAATGAATCATCTGTGAACATTTTTTCGATGTTATCGTTGAATTGTTATGTACCTTAATTAATCGCACAATGAAATATACATTGTACTCATATACTTATTATTAAGAAAACACATAAACACATACCTATACTTACCTCTACCTACCTTATAAAAATAAAATTCATTTATGGCAATTTTTTGAGTTTTATTCAATTGTTTAGTTGTTGGTAAATAATAATGGGTATTTGCTGTAATATTAAAATGTAGCAAGTAAAACGATCAACGTGGAGTGATGAGTGACTTGGTAACTGTAAAATTTTGATTTCTGTGAAGATGATACTATCTGGTGGTTTGCTTAGAGCATGTAGGCAATGTAGGCATAATGGAAAAAAACACACGCTCTCTCCTTGGTACATTTACGGCAAATTCTTTCGATTCTCTAGAACAGATAATATCTTTCTATTCTTCCCTTATAGGGGAACTTTGTCTAATTTTTGTCAAAAAAAAAATCTAATTTGACAAAGGAATATATTCATAAAAATATTTCGGACAGATTTTGTGGCAGTTTTTGAAAAACACAAGTTTCCAAACAACAAAATTTGACAAATAAAATCATAACATTTTTTGGACAGATTTTGAGGCACTTTTTAAAAACTAGAAGTTTCTAAACAGTCTATCCTAATTTTTATTCACATACTATTACAACATTTTTTGCTTTAATAGTCAACACGACTAAAAATTCTTTTTTGTTTTTTTGAAATAAAGAGATTCCAAGATTTCATTTTCCCGAAATATAGGTAATCAAAAGTGCACCTTTTTAAAAATTGTCAATGAATTTTTTTGCCGTAAAAAAAAGAAAGAAAGAAGGAAAAAGAACGAATATCGGATTTACGGCGAATCGGTTATGCAATTTTATTAACACCTTGGAAATGCCAATTGCAACGAAGCACCGAGAAAGGCTACAAAAGGCGATGATTTTTTTCCCACTCTTTGTCTAGTTTGTTTTTTTTTGTTGCGAGAAATCGAAAAATTCTTGCTTCGTTTCCATAATTGCCTCGAAGTCCACTTTTTGATATCGAAATTGCCAAAAAGATTTTCCTCTAGCTAAAATTTTCAAATTGTTGGCTCGTTTTGCTGAAAATAATTGATTTTTTGCCACAAATTGAAAAATTCTCGCTGTTTTGAAATGGATACAAATTTGTCGGTATTTTAAAACAGAAAATTCCAAAGTCTCACTTTACCCGAAAAATTGACTAAAAATCACGACTATTCAGCTAAATTTGTGGAAAAAAGTATCTTTTTTTGTTAATTGCTAAAAAGTCAACATGCATTTTTGAAAAAAAATCAAAAATTTACATAAAGTTTTGCTACCTATATTTATTTATTAACATGGCTAACAAATCGTCAATTTTTTGTGAACAATTCCAAAAAGTCTAATTTTTTCCAGAAATTGTGCACATTTTTTGCTTTTTTGACAAACGTAAGAAACCTCACTTCTTCATGAATTACAACGAAGTCTCGTTTTTGTGCTAGAAAGACTAAATTTTTGCGAATAATTGCCGAGAAGTCTTGTTTTTAACTAAAATTTACTTACTAGATTGTCAAAGTTTTGCTTTTTGCCAAAAATTGACAAAAAAACTTGTTTTTTAGCGAAAGTTTTGAAAAAAATGTTTCCCTCCCTCCTTGCCTCTAAAAGATTATTCAAAGATTTCGCTTTTTTTTTTTGCCAAAAATGGTTAAAATCTCATTCTGTTACCATTGCCACGCCAGGATACTTTCTCAAGCTTTTTTGGTCAGTTGAGGTTTCATTTTTGGAAAAAATTGGGAGCGAGCCCTGTTTGAACCACTCACTTGTAGTAGACTTGATAGCGCGTTAAAATTCAAGTGCAGAGTGAATTTTGGATTTGCAGTTCTGTTTGGTAAAATTTTATAGAAATTTCGAGCACTGAAAAATCTGCTGGAGGCTCCAGTAATTTCCAAAAGGTTGCTGGGTGCTCCAAAGCGACTTGAAATCCACCTGGGTCATTCCACGTCGATTCGACCAAGAAGTAGTAAGGGGGGGGGGTTGGCGATTTTTTTGAAATTGAAAAAACCCTTTCACTCGATGAAATAAACTCCTCACAAAATAAATCAAAATTCGAAAAAATTCAATTTTCAATTTCAAACATCAAGAAAAGTTTAAATTTATTCAGTTGCCTTATTTTGACCTCTTTTTGACGTATGGGTCATTCCATGTCAATTCGACCAAAAAAGTGCGATTTTGAAAGTTTAGTCATGTCTTTCGATTTCGCTCAAATTTTTTTTACAACATCTACGCACCCAGTAAGTAAGATACCCACAATCACTTTGGTCTCAGCCCCCTCAGGGGGTGGGTGAAGGGATTCCATTATTTTCACATTGTCTCGATGAGGTACTCAACTTCAGCAGCGCATTCCTCCAAAACTATGATACTTTGATCAAAACTGATTACACAGTTCAAAAGGGTATTGAATTTTAAACTTTTTAAGCATTTTGAAATTTTCAAAAATTTGAAAGTTCAAATTTTAAAATGGTGCTGTAAGTGGGAGCTACCATTTAAAATTCTGAGAAAATTTCCATAGATGACCTTCTGATGGTTGGACCCCATCCACAGCCTCCAACAAATTTTTTGGACTTTTACCAATTGGGGGAGATTCTCGGAGCCATGGGTGAGGTCAATTTAAAAAACTAAGACTACATTCGTGTTCAGCGATATCGAAAACATTTACTACTTCATGTGTCACACGATTGAAACCATTTTTTTTAGGTCACCCCCTCTTGGGGAGGTGCTGGGGGCCGTGGATGGGACTAATCAAAAATCTGACGTCATATTCGTGTTCAGCGTCACCAAAAACATACTATTTGATGTGTCGCACAAAAAAAACCATATTTTGAACTTTTACCCCATTTGGGGAGGTGCTAGGTAGATGGGGCTCAATCAAAAATCTAACATCATATTCGTGTTCAGCGTTACCAAAAACATACAATTCGATATATCACATGCCCAAGATTTTCTTTTGAAAGTTTCGCCCAAAATTGGGGGCGGGGGTGCTCCCCTTTCATTAAGAGATTCCATTTCGAAACTTGAATATTTTGAAAAAGCATCAGAAGGCCATCTATGGAAATTTTTCAGAATTTTAAAAGGTTGCTCCCACTTACAGCACCATTTTAAAATTTGAACTTTCAATTTGAAAGTTGAACTTTCAGATTTTGAAAATTTCAAAATGCTTAAAAAGTTCACAATTTAATACCCTTTTTAATTGTGAAATCAGTTTTGATCAAAGTATCATAGTTTTGGAGGAATGCGCTGTTGAATTTGAGAACCTCGAGACAATGTGAAAATAATGGAAGCCCCCCACCCACCCCCTGTGGGGGCTGAGACCAAACTGATTGCGGGTATCTTACGTACTGGGTGGGTAGATGTGCAAAAAAAATTTGAGCGAAATCGAAAGACATGGCTCAAAAACGTTGGTCGAATTGACATGCAATGACCCGTATTTCATGAAACAGTTGGTAAAAATTACACTCGCAACAAAAAAATGAAAATTCGTTTATTTTTTGAATCTTTTCGAATTTTGATTTTTTTTGTGATGAGTTCATTTCATCGAGTGAAAGGATTTTTTCAACTTTTTCAACAGATACGTAAAAATAGGAGTCAAATGGGTCAACTTCACCTATCAAAACTTTTTTTCATGTTTTAAATAAAAAAATTGCATTTTTTCGCAAACTTTAAATTTTTTAAAATCTACTTTGCAACATGGTACCATCCCAATTTTTTAATATGTTGTTCAGCATAAAAAGTTGTCCATAATGTATTTTTTTCAGAATTTTTGACAGTCGGAACGATGTGAAAACTACGTTTCGAAACTTTTTGAGCTAATTTTTTGTACGAAAAAAAGTGGCAACACTGATTTTTATGATATCATCAAAAAGCCTTTTAAAACCCCTAACTATGGGGAAAAGTTCCATTTTGGTAGGTATCGCGGTTATCGAGTAATCCACTGCTGAAATGGATGATATTTTAGGTTTACTGAAAACTTTGACACCCCCTGGCTGCCTTTAAAAATGGGCTAGAGGGCTGTGATTTGCGCCATTGGTCATCCCTTCGGAAGGTCTTTCCACAGGAAAAATTTCAAAAAAATCGCCAACCCCCCCCCCTACCACTTCTTGGTCGAATTGACGTGGAATGACCATATGAGCTTTTTTTCATATTTATCTCTGGTTCATGTTTGCGTTATTTTTCAATTTTTACTTCTTAGCTCTTTTCGTTTATTTTTTTTTGTAAGAGTTGTAAGTTTCCCCTCAATTAACCTCATTTTTGAAACAAAAATTATTGAAAAACCGAAAGCCATAGATTTCTTGGAAACTAAAGCTAGCTGTTGAAAAACTTTACGAATTTGAAAAGCCTAAGTCTAAAGTCTTATAATTTTTTTAAAACTCAAAGTTAAAGCCGAAAGTTTCATTCTTCGGCTTTCCATCCCTGATTATTCGGGACCTTTGGGGACCATGTAGTACAGGGTGCTTAGAAATATCGCAAGTCCCAACTACCTACCTTACCTACCTAACAAAAATGCAGCAGCAGCACGGTTTTGCGCTTGAAACGTAAGGAAAATGCGGAGATTATTATTCTTTTAAAATATCAACCCATCATTCTAGCGGTTTGTGGCTTTAACCCTATCGCAAAAACAAAACCAGAACACTTTTATCATTCAAATTCGATAATTTTTCTGGGAACTTCCGGTCTTCGATAGTAAGATATATTTTACACCACAAAATCCACATTGTTTTAATCATCTAACCGCGCCGATTTGAATTGATTACACTTATTTAAATTCTATTGAAATAGCTATCGATGTGTTATTTCACATTCGGTTCTTCAATAAATCGAACAGACAAACTGTTCGAATTAAACTGATCGTTTTCGCTGAGGGAATTATTTTCACATCGTTCTGAAAAAAATTTCACAAAAGTCGACTTTATATCCAAAATATGTCTTCGTCGCAAGCTGTACCGATCGACGCTGTCAACCATTTATTCGAGAGACCAACCGAGCCTTTGTTTAATAGAAAAGGTGGCGATGGCAGTGTTCAATTCGTTATACCCGATTCTTACTACGTAAGTACAATCTATTTGATTTAAATTAATCTCGTAGGTACCTATTTCTCGAATTAATATTTTATTTTACTAATCGTTGTTGTTTTTAATAGCCTGACAAATACAAAGGCGTACCTATACAAGTCGACACTCGTGGTCCGGCAACAACTTACAATATAAAAGCCCTATCTACTTTACCTAACCTTTCGCAAATTAGTGCTTTACCATACAACACTAGTTTTTCCGTATTCAACGATTTTCATCGAAGCTGCGCAACTAAGCTCATAGATCTACTTTTAGGTAAGTACTTGCCAAAAAATGTATTTTCAATTTCAACTGTAGGTACCTAGCTATACATTGTTACTTAGTCTGTGGTTTAAATGATTTAATCGCTCGGGTGCAGGGAAAATATGCAGGTACCTACCTATACTTTTGACCCTCGTTCATGAACTCAGAGAAAAGGTGCCTTCGTTGTTTACTTATACCGTTATGTGTACTTGATTTTCCAGATGCTAAAGCTGAAGATTTCATTTCGTTAGCTTCTTATTGCCGAGACCGAGTTAATCCTTATTTATACCAATATGCTCTTTCTATCGCTTTATTGCATCGTACCGATACCAAAAATTTCCCGATCCCTTCGCATTTATCTTCTTTTCCGGAACTGTTCATGGATAGATCTATTTTTGCGCAGGCTAGAGAAGAAGAAAATATTGTACCTCAAGGCTCTCGGGTAAAGTATTATAGCCTTAATTTTCAAATCAAATTTAATGAAAAAGCTTTAATTTTTTTTTGGTTGCAGAGACCCATTGAAATTCCACGTGATTACACATCATCTGATTTAGAGCTGGAACATTTACTCGCTTACTTTCGAGAAGACGTTGGAGTCAATCTACATCATTGGCATTGGCATTTGGTTTATCCTTTAGATGGAAGAAGAGAAATTGTCAACAAGGACAGGCGGGGAGAATTGTTTTATTACATGCATTCGCAAATTTTATCTCGGTATGTATCAGAAATGTGCTAAATCTAATGCATAGTTTTGAGTACCCATTTCTTGATTTTTGAGATTTTTTAAAATTCAATTTTATCACATTTTTATAGGTACAATATGGAACGTCTTTGCAACCATTTAGCTCGTGTCAAGCGTTTCCTCGACTTTAGAGAACCTATCGAAGAAGGATACTTTCCTAAATTGGATAATTTTGTTGCCAGCCGATTGTGGCCCTCCAGAAATCAAAATACTCGACTAAGCGTAATTATTCAAATATTTATTCACTACCTATTTTTTTTTTCGCTTCAAAAATTAAAAATTTAATTACTAAAATATTTATTCGTAATTCTACTATAATCTGCGTGCATTTTTCTTCGGTAAATTTCATATTTACGGCGAAGAAATAGGCAATTGTTTTAACTCCAATCGACAACACTAATGTTGACGAAAACCTAAGCCCTCGAAGTTACAAAGACACTTGAAGGACCAAAGGGGGTTGCTTGAATGTAGAAATGTGGTATTTTCTAAAAATTGTGTCCCTAATTTGGATTTATTCTCATTTTTTTGTGATTTTTTTCAACTTTGTGGAATATGAGCCCAATATGGTTTGAAGGGCCAGGAAAATTTTTTTCTTAAAAAGAGGAGTATTTAGAAAAATTCTGAGTCAAAAAAATCTCATAAACTGATTTTTTAATTTTTTTTTTTCGAATTTAGAGGGCTACTGACGCCACTTTTTTCAGACAGAGGAAAAATAAAAAATAGGGAATTATTTTCTCAGCCATGATTACAACTTTGAGAGGAGGGGGAGGGGTGGGAGGTGAAAAATTTCAACTTTGCAAAATATGGCACTGCACATCACCCCCTCCCCCCTCAATTGAAAGTTATTTTAAAAATAAAATTTTTAGAATTTGAAAATTAGAGGTGGTACCTACAATAAAAAAATTGAAAAAGTATGAAATAAAGTATGAAAATATCGAAAGATATTGTTCTTATTGAGCTTATTTTTCATTATAGAATGTTAATCGAGAGCACGATCGTTTAAGAGTAGATATTCAAGAATTAGAAAGATGGAGAGATCGTCTGTACGAAGCCATTCATAATGGAAGATACTTGGTAGGTACCTACCTAAATAATTTCAAATTATGTTTTACATTTTGTTTTCTTAGTTTTTCGACGACTTGTCCACTTGGTACCTATGTACATTGAAGAAACATTTAATTTTCTATTCACACATTTTTTTTAATAGGTTCAAGGCAAAAATGAAACTCAACAGTTTACTGTGGAAACTGGAATTGATATTCTTGGAAATATGATCGAATCAAACATCCTGAGTGTGAATCGTACCGAGTATGGAAATCTTCACAATCAGGGCCACAATCTAATTTCTTACTCGCATGATCCAGATGGTCAATATTTGGTAATAATGAAGCCCTTTTCAACTACTTACAGCCTTTGAGCAAAATTTTGCTGAAAGGTTAACACGCCTCATCTGTTTCCATTTGCCTGCGTTTTTATAGGAATTATTCGGCGTAATGGGAGAATCTTCGACAGCAATGAGGGATCCTATATTTTATCGTTGGCATGCTTTTGTGAACGGAATGTTTGAAGAATACAAACACACGTTACCACCGTACACCCCCCAAGAAGTGAGAATCACAGGTCAAATGCAGCTTTAAAAATTATATCTGTAAATGAATAATATTTTGCGTTTGTTTGCCTAGTTGAACTTTGAGAATATTAAAATAACCGGCGTTCAAATCAAGGCGACCGGTTTGCCAGATAATGAAATCGGAACATTTTGGCAACAAGCGGATATCGATTTATCTAGAGGATTAGATTTCGCCGAGCAAAGAGGATCTGTTTTCGCTCGTGTTACTCATCTTCAACACACCCCTTTCACTTATACAATAAATGTGAATAACGGTGGTTCGGCTCGAGTTGGAACCGTGAGGATATTTTATGCTCCGAAATTCGACGAACGTAATTTGGGATTCATTTTTAGAGATCAAAAGTCGTTATTCGTTGAGCTGGATAGATTCACCACTAACTGTAATTTAATTTAATTTATTTTCAACTTTTAATACCTACAGTGTAACTTGTATTCAAAGTACATAAATGTGTACGGATAAAACGTTTACTCAACTAGGTGCCCTTTTTTGGGAATTAATTTTTTGCAGTAAAAAGTGGTGCAAACACAATCACACGCCGATCAGTAGAATCTTCGGTCACTATTCCTTATGAACAAACATTCAGGAATTTATCCACCAGACCAGCGGCAGGATCAGCCGAAGAAGCGGCTTATAATTTCTGCGGATGCGGATGGCCTCACCACATGCTCATAGCGAAAGGACACTCGGGAGGATTTCCGTGCGAACTTTTCGTCATGATTTCAAATTATGATAATGACTCGGTAAATATTGGTTTAATTTTAATATTGATTCGCATGCATTGTAAACTGAGCTATTTCCACGTATCGATCAAAAAATTAAAACAAAAATCTCAAATTTAATAGGTTCAAAGGCCAAATACCAGCACTTCGTGCGATGACGCATCCAGCTACTGTGGTATCAGGGATAGCAAGTATCCAGACCGTCGTCATATGGGTTTCCCGTTGGACAGGTTGCCTCGTGAAGGAGTTGTAACATTGAAAGATTTTCTCACCCCAAATATGGCTGTACAAGACATCGCCATCCGTTTCAATGAGAGAATAGTCCCTCCGATTCAGAAATCCGGAAATAAAAATTAATCTGCATCGTGCTTTTAATCTGAATAAAAGTATGCATTAGACTATTTAGCATGGGTGAACATAATTTTAAATAAATGTAGGTACCTAATATTGTAATACTCTATCTATTCTACACATAGAAAAAAATGAAAAATACATATATTGTTATAACTGCAAAGGATTTTTTCTATGGCTTACTTATTCCGAGTCATTTTTTTTTTTTTTTCAAAAATAAGATTTCTTCAGAAATGTGATTTTGAAAGATGTTCTACCTACGGACTTTACACAAAGTTAGTTTCATTACAGCGCTTCAAGTTGCATGGCATGTGCAGGTATCTCTCCAGTGAGGTGATGAGAGTACCTACTCTATTTATTTTTTATAATACTAGGTATCCATGACCAAGTCGTGAGGTTTTAAATGATAGAAGTTTCTTTGCTTTGAGCTGGAGCACTATACCTAACAGGGGGTATGCTGGTCCGCCATTTTCTTGCAAAAACGAATTTTCTATAAGTCGAAAACTAGTGACATTTAAAGAAATTTTACAACAGAGCTGTTTTGTAGGGAGTGAAAAAATATGACCAACTGTGCAAAAATCTTAAAATTTCATGCAATAGAAGTTTTTGAAAAAATTGAAATAGTTACAAAAATTTTTATTTATTTTGTTAGATTTTTCAGATTCTACTGCATGAAATTTCAAGATTTTTGCACATGTGGATATATTTTTTCAATCTCTACGAAAAAGCTCCTTGTAAAATTTCTCTAAATGTCATATGTAGTTTTTGACTTATATAGGTATAGAAAATTCGCTTTCGCAAGAAAATGGCGGACCAGCATACCCCCTGTTATACCTAGTGTCCTACTTTCAGCTTGTTTTGTGAGTTTTCAACTTGATAAATTCTTTTATCCATTTTTTGAAGCAGTTCCCAAATGTCACTTGAGCTTGGCTGCTCTTCTGATTCCACCGATTTGTCTGATTCCTTAGTGTTATTCTTTGGAAGGTTTCTTTTGACAGTTTTGGCCTGTTTAGGTTTTTCAGTTGTTATCTGCTCCTGGCTATGAATGGTTCTTTGCATCAGTTGTTATATCATCTTTGATGAGTAGGTATAGGAACGGCTGGGTCTTCTTTCTTCTTCCTAAATTTCCTTGCACAGTATGTTTTGGTATAACTAGTGATCAATATATTTTATTGATATGAAAAATCCAATATCAATATAATAGAAAATTTTTTGAAAATTATGCAAAAATTCTCTAAAGTCTAATAAATTGTGCGAGGTGTTATGTTTGCTATTTTTGAGCATTTTTAGACTCTTTTAGGGTAAAATAAGATTTTATTATTACAACTATTAATGGTAGGTAGCCATGGACCATATCACTGTAGAATCATGAAATGTTGACATTGCATCATCATTACTTAAAAATGCCAAGTAGGTAGCTGGATACTGAAAAAGCAATTAGTATACTGATATGAGACCATTGATATTTTAATGATATTGATACTTATCCTGAAATATTGATTATATCCCATCACTAGGTATAACCAACTTACTAGCAGTTTTTGCATTGAGGTAGGTAGCACTCTCTTTTTTGCTGGAGGTTCTACCTTCACTTTAGTGTGCAACAAGAACCCTCTTTCATAAGTGGTCTTATTTTTTAGCCAAATTTTTGTAAAAAATGATGGCTATTGCGGTAGGCCCGACTTTGAATAAAAAGCAGGGCTGCATACCAATAAACATAAACGGTATTGGTACCAGGTATTGGTATTTAGCATACAGTTCCCAAAATGGTATTGGTATCTCGGTATTCTCCAATACAGATATCGAATTTTGGTATTTTGGTATTGGTATTTTATTATGTTGTGGATTTTTTTTCGGTATCTGGTATTGGTATTGGTATTGTACCAATATAATACCGGATAAAAAGTGTGTTTTTAGCAGGGTTGTTATACCGGTATTACCGGATACCAAAATACCGGGGATTTGTCCCGGTATTGGGGCGGTATTCCCAATACCGGGAGTTACCAATGGGAACTGGTATGTCTTCCCAGTATACCAATACCATATACCGGGAACAATTGGATTTTTCCCAGTTTACCAATACCTCATACCAAGTTCTGTAATGAGAGTACCAAATACCAAGTACCAATACCAATGGCAAAATCATAGATACCAAATACCGATACCAATACCAACGTGGGGAACATGGATACCAAGTACCCAATACCACATACCAGTACCAAAAATTCAATATGGTATCCCCATTACCAAATACCGGTATCAGATATTAACTGCTGCATACCAATACCACATAATTTACCGGTATTTTACCGGTATCCGTAATGTAATGTTCAAAAAAAAATTTTTTTGATATTTTGGAATTTTTGAAGGGCGTATGGTGCTGGCGGGGCTTGTATTTCACTTGAGAGAGGATAAAAGACAATACAAGATTTTTAAGTAGATTTTGTACTAATTGTTTCATAAAAATGCAGGAAAAATTATTGCTAAAGATGCTAGAGTGAAAATTTTCAACAAAAAAATTGGTTTGCAAACAAAAGGTGCTTCTATTTGTACATTTTTATTGAATTTTCGTCATCTAGAGGATCCCTCCCCACCCCAAGTCACTGATTTTTGAAGAAAAAAAAATATTTGCCTCACTATTACCAGACCAGATACCCAAAAACCGGGGATTTGCCGCGGTATTGGGATGGTATTCCCAATACCAGGAGATACCAGTAAAAAATGGTTCATCTTCCCGGTATACCAATACCATGTACCGGGAAAAATTGGATGTTTCCCAGTGTACCAATACCGGATACCAAGATCTATGATGAGGGTACCAAATACCAAATACCAATCCCAATACCAAAATCATAGATACCGAATACCGAATACCAGTACCAATACCACTATTTATCTATACCGATACCATATACCAATCCCCAATACCACAATTCAACAATACCAATACCATATACCGATCCCAATACCACAATTAAATTTTACCGATACCATGTACCAATCCCAGTACCACAATTTTTTTTTGGTATACCAGTTTACCACGGTACATACCGTGGTACGGTATAACAACCCTGGTTTTTAGGCCAGAATTAACAAAGTTTTTCCAATTTTTTTTAGAAATTACACTTTTTTTCTGTTGAAACACCTTAATTTGCGAGTTTAAGGTTCATCATTATCACTTACAAGCTTTTCAATATGAGTAATTTATTAGTCATTTTATTTATAATTTTGTAATCAATCAAAAAATTCAAAATACCACAAAATACCAATACCAAAATATACCATTGAAAATTATTTCGGTATTGGTATTTTGGTATTAATACCAGGCTTGTAGGACCGGACCGAAAGACCGGTCCGATGACCGCGACCGGACCCAAAAATGCACACAAGACCGAGTGGACCAGACCGGACCGGACCTTAGACCTCAAAAAATAATTGATGTAAATATTAACCGAACAGATGACCCTTTTCAGAAAAAATAACAGGGACAGACCGAGACCGAAGACCTTTCTAAAAAATCAGACCAATGACCACAGTTTGGACCTCAGTTATGTCCGATTTTTCAAATTTATAATGCCATTTTAGATGCCTATTTCAAATAAATTTCCATTGAGGTTTAATTTCTTTCAAAGATCCAATGTTTTCAAAGTAAAAATCCCATTTTTCAACTCATCTTGTGTGTTAGGAAGCTTTTTTCTTTCTGAAAAATGAAGACCGTTTTTTGGACCTGGACCGACCCATGACCACGATGAAAATTTCTGGTCAGGACCGGACCCAACCGACCTACAAAGACAAAAAATGCAGAACCGAATGACCGGACAGGACCTTTTGAAAGCTCCAAACTAGGACCTTGATTTTGGAGCAACCGCAAAACCTGAGCGGTCCTACAAGCCTGATTAATACCGTTTCAAAAACTTTATTGGTATTTTGTAAATTGGTACTTCATCTGTCTGCTAATCGGTATTGGTAAAACGGTATTCGTAAATTTTTTCAAAATTTGCCGGTATTGCTGGTATTGGTATTTTGGTACTTATATCGGTATGCAGCCCTGATAAAAAGGTCGGGGGTCAAAAATTCTCATTTGATAGTTCTCGACGTTTTGAGCTCAAACTAGACGATTCCCGGTGTGTCAGATTTTATATATGTGACGTGACGTGACAAAATCGACCTTCGGACCTAAAAAATTATTTTTCACTTTTTGACGGATTTTTGGTACTCGGACATTCAAAAATCATTTAAAACCACCCAGAAGTCCCTATGATTTGCATAGCTCCATATACATGGTAATCCAGTCAAAAGTGTGCTCATTTTTTTGATTTTTTTGATTTTTTCATTATTTCAACTTTTAAATCGACCTGGAGGCGAAACAAAGCGTTCTACGAGAAAAATACAGCGAGCAAAGTTGTAGAGAATTAAATTTCCAAAAACCTATAAGAGGTTTATTTTTCTCCAAAATGCATAGTTTTTCCGTTTTTCTCAAAAAACAAAAACCTCATGATGATTACCATAAAATTTCTGTTTTTTGAGAAAAACGGAAAAACTATGCATTTAGGAGAAAAATAAACCGCTTACAGGTTTTTGGAAATTTAATTCTCTACAACTTTGTTCGATGTATTTTTCTCGTAGAACGCTTTGTTTCGCCTCCAGATCGATTTCAAAATTGAAATAATGAAAAAATAAAATAAAAAATTGAAAAAATGAGCGCAATCACGACTGAGCCCCCTGTATCAACGTAAATAACCATTTTACCCAGTGATATTCACACAAGACAGGCAAGAAACGTTATCCAAGACTATGTTTAGCTCAGTTTAGCCGGAGAACCTGATTAGAACGCAAGCACTTCCGCTAAACGAGCAGAACTGGACTGAAAACTTTAACCCCCCGTAACTCAAAAACTTATTTTCGGCTCGAAGGTCGATTTTGTCGCGTCGCGTCACATATTTATAAGTTTCAGCACTTTTCAGCGCGATGGTGATTTTTACATTTTATGACCTGGAACCTGTTCTAATTGATCAAATAAGATCAAACTTGAGGAATGGGATTCTTTTAGGACCTAGAATTGACACCCGAAGTTTTAAGGTTAAAAGTTGAAAATTATAGAAGGTCATTTTGGGGTGGGGGGCATAATGCGGCCCCAAATGAACGAAAAGGGTCCAAAATCATACTATTGGTCAGTACCTCCATTGTGATCAACATATCCAAATTTCAGCTTTCTAGGTCATCCCCACCAAATTTTAGGTGGGAAAAACCACATTTTACCCCTATTTTTGACCCCCCGCACCCCTAAAATTGATCTAGAAGGTCCAAATTTTCAGGATATAATGAGAGGGTGCCCCATGAGTGATTATTGCAGGTTTCAACCTTCCAACCCTATTTGACCTCTCTCCAGGGTCAAAAAGTGGAATTTTGGTCTATTTAACGCGTTTTTCAATTTTTCAGACAGCCTACAGCCCCTTCAAATTGACCTAGAGGGTCCAAATTCTCACAGTACATTGAGAGGATATACCCGAAGTGCCTTTTGCATGATTCAACCTTCCAACCTCATTTCTACAGAAAGGTCATTTTTTTGGAGGGGCATAATATGACCCCAAATAGATGAAAAGGGTCCAAAATCATACCATTGGTCAGTACCCTCATTGTGATCAACATATCCAAATTTCAGCTTCCTAGGTCATTCCCACTCCGATTAAGGTGAGAAAAACCACATTTGACCCCAGTTTTTGACCCCCCTCACCCCAAAAATCGATCTAGAAGGTCCAAATTTTCAGCATACAATGGGAGGGTGCCTCATAAGTGATTATTGCAGGTTTCAACCTTCCAACCCTATTCGACCTCTCTCCAGGGTCAAAAAAGTGGATTTTTTTTGCTATTTTACGTGTTTTTCAATTTTTCAGACAGCCTGTAGCCCCTCCAAATTGACCTAGAGGGTCCAAATTTTCACAGTACAATGGGAGGGTGTACCTGAAGTGCCTTTTACATGTTTCAACCTTCCAACCCTATTTGACCCCTATCCATGTGCATGCAAAATTGCAGGATTATATGTCACTGGCAGTACCTAAGTACCTATCGCTTTTTTTGGTAGGTAGTTCTATGACACAAAAAACACATTTTTGAGTGTTTTTTGAGTTTTTGAAGATGACCGATGACCAACCTGTTGAAAAAAATACCAATATTATAGTACTCATGCAGATATTATTTTTGAAAGGAAAAAAAAATTATGTACGCTTCAAATTTTTTTTTGTCAATATCTCTCTTTTTGGGAGTCAAAAAAATTTGAAAAAATTCATCTGCCTAGACTCGTGCCTCTTCTACTTAAGTACTCGTATACATTTTGGATAAATTCAAATTTTTTTGTTCGTTGAAGTACGATTTTTCCCGAAAAAACGTTTTTTCGTCATTGTGGGCAAGGGGGATAGGGGATTTTTTTTGCTCCAACATTTTTTTTTAAAGGCACCAAACTAAATTTCATCAACATTTCAAAATCAGAAATCTGAGGACAAGGGCATTTCACCTATTTTACCCAGGAATACCCTTTCCAGTATTTTTAGTTTAAAGTTGACATAATGTAGTATGCAAAAACGCTAAATGATAAAAATTTAACATTAATCAATGGGGAATTTCATTTTCTTCAATTTGATACCACATTTAATGTAAGTTTACCCAAACTCGCGAACAATCAAAAAAATTGAATTTTTTACATGAAAAACCTCATGCATTTATACGAGTGCTGGCAAAGTTACCCTTCCTGATATTCTGGCGAAGGGTAAACTATCCCGCATAGCGCTGTTTCGACACTGCTCTGCCCGTAGCCAAGTTGACCAAATAGACGAAAGAGAGCGCCAAGTCATCCGTTTATATGGATTGAAGTTTGTAAAGGCAACTTTTTTAGCGCACGCGGCAAATGTGCCCAGCTGAGCAGCAAAAGGGCCACAATCTCAGCTCAGCGCAGCCTCCAAGTTGAAACATCGCATCGAATCGAATCGTGTCGCGTCCCATCAAAAAAGAAGCAGCGGCGGCAGCAATCGGCATTTATCAGTTTCGAGAGTATTTACTTATACGTACGTGGATTCGGATTTCGGAGCAGGTGACAATTTTTGGTCAGAGTGACGGTAGTGTTTGTGTGATGTGATGTGGTGTGAGATTACACGTTGTATTTACTAAATTGAATCGCGGTCAGCGGTGCTGCAAGTTGACTGCGACTGTGGCACAATGCGGCCTAGGTTTACGTTGGGCGTGTGGACGATTACGTGGTGGTTCGCGCAAAATACCTTGCTATTCGAAGCGAATATAGTGGCGGCGAACTCGCAGTCGGACAAAATCGTTTTAGGTAAGTGTGAGTATATACAAGTACGAGTAGGTGATCAAAAGCATAGCGATACCTATATAACAGTGCAAACGGAAGTGATGGCGAATCGAGAATACGCAGCTTGCTTTGGCTGCTGCGCTGGCTGATCACTGATCGTCGATCGCCATCATCGTCTGTGTACCACTACGTTTATACGACTTGTTTGGTTTTTGTCGGTGATAGGAACGATATTCGAACAAGGCAGCGAAGAAATTCAATCGGCGTTCAAGTTCGCTATACTAACTCATAATCAAAACGTTTCCGGACGCCGTTTCGAACTTCAAGCTTTCGTTGATGTCATCAATACAGCTGACGCTTTCAAACTGTCTCGTCTAAGTAAGTCTAAGCTGTACTCTGCTTATCAGAGTGTCCTGCAACCTTGTCCGGAAATGATTTTCCCTGACTTTTCTAGGTTTTCCACACGAATTTATCCAATTTTCCAGACCCTTGAAAAATGAATTACCCATGCGAACAGGTGGGATGGGGGGGTTTAATAGGTCTACAGTTGTGCCCTTTTTTTCCAAGCACGACTGTGTGCTCAATAGGGTGGCCCTTATTTTAACTTTGTGGGAAACATTTTTTTGGTTTTTTAGTAAGACCCCCTCTCTCACTAGGTTGGTTGGATTTTTATTTTTTTCAACAAAAATTGTAATTTTTGCAACAAAAATCAAGATTTTAACATGCTAAGCTCAATCGATATCATAATTTTTTTACAGAGATTGATTTAAAAAAAAAACCATATTTGTATTGATAATTCGCATATTTCTGGTTTAAGTATTATTATTTTTGTAATTTTTCGGTTCCATTATTCTATTTTGTAAAGTTTTGAGAGAGCATGTTAAATGGGCCGAGCGAAGCTCGTTCAAAGGCTTTTGAAAATCTACAATTCAAAAAATAGAACGACTTCATAGCAAAATAGATTTTTTTTATGACCACATTTTTCAAATTTCATCAATAATTTTTTGAAATTCCACGGCTCGTATTCTTCTAAAAAATTGTGACTTTAGTAACCTAAAAAGCTCAAGAAAGGCAACCAAAAAGTAACCAAAAAAGTGACAAAACATGGGCAACAGGTACATTTGATGGCAGAAAAAAATCACTAAAAAAAACCAGAACTTTTGTTTTTAATCAAAATCTAAAAATGAGACATGGGAAAGGAACTTGATTAATTTCAGCAAAAAGCAGGACATTTTGGCAATTAGGTACTGCCAAAACAGTCGTTTTCCTAATTTTTGCCAAAAAACGTTGTACTACATAAATGTACAAATATTTTGCAACTTTCTGATTGATAAAAAAAGATTTTTTGGCAATTTTGGGTAAAAAATTGAAAATTTTCGCGATTTCTGGCAATAAATACGAGAGTTTTCAGCAAAAGAAAAGGTTTTTTTAGCACACATTTGAACTACTTACATAATTATTGGAAAAGAATGAGAGTTTTCAGACGCAAAAAACAACACAATTTTTTACAATTTTTTGCCAAAAAAAAAGGAAAGAAAATTCTTGACAATTTTTGCTAAAACCGAATTTTTTTTGCTATTTTTAGCAAAGAAGCAAAACATTTTAGCAAACTTGCGAAAAACGAGATTTTTTTAATGATACTCATAACTCATATGTTGACAAAATGCAAGACTTCGTCTTCAGCAATTTTTGCAAAAAGCAAGATTTTTTAAAAATTTGGCAATTTTTTACAAAAGTCATCTGCGAAAAAATTTCCTGAGCAATGCGAAGGTAAATTTTTTGGAAAAATCTGTTTGAAGTAACCTTTTACAAAATTCCCTGACTTTTGAGTAAAAAATGCTGAAAATTCCAAAATTCCAAGATTTTTCCAGATTTTCCAGGTTTTTTGTAGACACTTCCACTTTGGCATAAAACAGAATTTTTTGGATAACTGATCAAAAAAAGATCATTGCCTACAATATTTTGTCAAAAAAGTACAACTTGCTGACAAGAATTTTTGCCAATTTTGGCAACAGCAACATGATGTTTTGAACATTTTGGCAAAAAGCAGGAGCTTAGGCAAAAACAGAACTTCGCAGACAATTCTGGCAAAAAATATAACGAGGACTTCATAGGATAATATTATTTGACAAAGGTAGGAATTTTCGAAATTTTGGCTACTAACAACAGTTTTTTTCGTCATTTCTGCAAAAAATATTAAGACTTTTTTGATAACGTCAAAAAAAAAAGTTTTCGACAATTTTGGCAAAAAACAGGGCTTTTTTGGCGATTTTGTCAAAATTTGAGATTTTTTAATAATTTTTTTAAAATAGAAACTTCTACTTCATTTTTTTGACAATTGAATCGGTGGGAACAAAAAGGGGCTAAGTCCATTTTTGCACTTTTCAGGAATAACAAAAAACTGATTTATTTGAAAATCAAAAATTTTTGGTTAACATGCTTAAGGTCATTGAAAGAGGACCCCAAGACACAATTTTTAGCATTGTTTAGAAAAAAATATTCACGTGCGCCGGCGTTGTTGCTGCCTAAACAAATGGGACTTAGACCCTTTCTGCACCCAATCGACAAAATTTCTTTTGAAATTGCTCGGGCACGAATGGGGCTTGATTCTACATCTAAGTACATCATTTCGACTGGTATCTCATTTAAATTTACCAAAAACCCCTTGAGGTATAAGACTTTTTGCCGAAGTTGTTAATTTTTTCATCATTTTTCAGTTCAGAGATTAACTTAAATTTCAAAAAATGGTCTTCTCAAAAATGTTAGTTATTTTTCAAGGAATTTAAAAAATTTTACAAAAAAGTCATAAATGCGGATCCGCCCTTTTTCTGCGCTCAAATACCACTTTCCCAGCAGTTTTGCGGAAATCTGACATTATCAGTCGATCCGCCGTACTTTGAAACCCCTATATCCGTGAAAAAAAATTCCAAATGTGACCTTGGTCCCTTTCTGTTCCCACTCATTCAATTATTCTGGCGATAAGAGGTTTTTTCAACATTTTGGCAAAAAACATGACTTTATATTGGCAATTCTGACAAAATTTTGGATTTTTTAATAATTTTTTTAAAAAAGAAACTTTTGCACCATTTTGGCAAAAATTAGATTTTTTGACAATTATTCTGTCGATAAAGATTTTTTCAACATTTCGGTCAAAAACAGGTGCTTTTTTGGAAATTTTTACAAAAAGTTGAGATTTTTTGATAATTTTGACAAAAATATGAGTTTTTGAAATTTTGGCCAACAACAGGTTTTTTGTCCATGTTTACAAAAAATATTAGGACTTTTTTGATAACGTCAGAAGAAAATGTATTTTTCGACAATTATCAAAATAAATGCGATTTCTTCCCAAAGTTGGATAAAATGTATCATTTACCTCGTATGTAGTAAAATAAACGATTCTCAACGAGGTTTATCGAAGATCTCATTATTTTCCTGGCTGGCTATGTAACTACATATGTATTATTTTGTTTCGTGTAGTATGCGGTCAGTTCAGCCGAGGCATTCATTCTTTGATAGCAGCTGTAAGTCCAGATTCGTTCGATACGTTGCACAGTTACAGCAACACTTTTCAAGTGCCATTCATTACTCCATGGTTTCCTGAAAAAGTAAGCGATTCAGTCTTTTACGCGTTTTCGCTGTAAACTTCGTATATAATATAGTTAGAGTACTCTATATACTGTAGTAAGTAGGCCATACTTGTTTTTTTTTCTATTCTAAACTTGTAATTTGTCATTCTACGCGCAGGTTTTGCCTCCATCGTCACGATTATTGGACCATGCGCTTAGTATGCGACCAGAATATCACCAAGCAGTTATAGATACGATCAACTTTTACGGCTGGAAAAAAATCATTTTCGTTTACCAAACGGACGATGGTAAGCCACTTTGTGCTACCTATCAATCTCGAGCCGGGTTGTAAACGTTGACGTACTTGTAGTGTACTTAAGCGTACTTACCTATCTACGAGTACCTACTTAATTCATCGAACTAATATTATCGGATTTGTTTCTCTCATGCTCACCTTTGCCTTCACTCATTCGGCCGGCCAATCGAACCAGGTCTACTTCGTCTTCAACAGCTATATCAAAGGATGCGTCCGGGAGAACATACGTTCAAAATTGATTTAGTGAGAAAAATTCGAACTGTTGCAGATGCGATGTCATTTCTGAGTGATATCGAAGCAGTTGACAGGTTGGTACAATACTGACATACCTACTTATGTACTTATTCCTTTTTTGAAAGTACATAAGTACGTAACGCAAATAAGCATACCTTATGTGTAATAATGAGCGTATTTTTTCCCCTTTTCACTTCACTCTACATAGATGGAGTCACAAATACATCGTTTTGGATTGTTCAGCTGAGCTGGCCAAGCAAATAGTCATATCTCATGTTCGTAGCGTACCTTTAGGAAAAAGAACCTATCATTATTTACTAAGCGGTTTGGTGAGTGTCCAACTGTCTATCATAAATATTGTCTAAAGTGTAGTCTTCTTACAAATAGATCACGACGAGTTCGTACTCGTATTATGGAATGTCGATGTGATATGTAAGTACGAATATGGTTTTCCAGGTGATGGACGATCGTTGGGAATCGGAGATTATCGAATACGGAGCTATAAATATAACCGGATTTCGAATCGTCGACGATGACAGAGCGGTTGTCAAAGACTTTTTGAAGGATTGGACACATTTCGATGTTACTAAAGACCATCCTCGACAAAGCATCTCCGTAAGTCGACGTTTAACACTGAAAATCAACAGAAAATGTAGGTACCTAACAATAACATATCTATTTTAAAAACCTATATGATTCATACAGGCTCAAGCAGCGTTGATGCACGATGCAGTGTACGTATTGGTCGAAGGTTTCGCCAAGTTACTTCGTAAGAAACCCGATATTTTTCGGCCGAATAAAAAAGCTGTCAACAGTGACAGCAATAACAGCGGTTTACCATCTTCGCTGTCTTCGACATCGTCGTCCTCCTCTTCTACATCCGCAGCTGCATCGGTATCGGCGTCGGCATCCACATCAGCCTCTGCAGCGAGCACCAACAGTAACAACGCAAGCGTAAGCGTGGTCGATTGTACCGCTAGTAAGGGTTGGATTACGCCCTGGGAACATGGAGACAAAATTTCTCGAGTCCTGCGAAAGGTTCGTATTGTACCTACCCTGCAGTCTGAGTGAGCACTTGTAAATTTGTCTGTTGAAGCCTAAAAGGTACCTACAGACAGTTTTACAACCCATAGATAAGTGATAACCTACTACACAATTATGTATAAGCCTGTACTTCGCCATTCCAGGTCGAAATTGAAGGATTAACGGGAGATATACGTTTCAACGAAGCCGGACGCAGAGAAAACTATACGTTACATGTGGTAGAAATGACTGTGAAAAGCGCTATGGTCAAAGTAAGTTCATGCGTCGTGTTTTATTGTTTCGTTTCGTGAATAGCTACAGCTTATACCCTGCAACAAGCATCGGGTAGACGACACTCTAACAACTGTACTAGTATACTTAGCCCTAGCGTATCGATTTCAGATTGCCGAGTGGACCGAAAAGGACGGATTCAAAGTAGTGAACGCGAAATATGAAAGATTACCGGGTCCAGTTTTGCAAAGAAATAAAACTTACATCGTAACCACCATCTTGGTGAGTGTAACTTACATCTACACGTGTACCCTGTATTATATGTAGATGTATGTAGTTTATGCTCCTACTTATTCGATATTGATACGAATCCGCAGGACGAACCTTACGTAATGATGAAGAAAACAAAAAACGGCCAAACGTTGAACGGTAACGACAGATACGAAGGATATTGCAAGGATCTGGCCGATCTGATCGCCAAAACTTTGAATATCAATTGTAAGAACACTTATAAATACCACTACCCATCTCTTTCTCTACTCCCCATTGTATCTACGTGTACTTTGTGCATCCTCCCTACTTGCCTCGTCACCGACCACCCAAGAGTATGTCAAAAGAGTTGCATACTCGGTTTGCCGTAAATAACCCGCACGCTGCTTGTGCTTATTTATGGCCAATCGAATAGGTATACGCAATCTATCAACATACCTACATTTGCTGTACCTATAGGTAGTACTTATTTTCGAAGTTGAGACCCCCCCCCCCTCCCAACCACCAAAGTGGTGACCTCTGGTGAGAAAATAATTCCCTATTTATTATTTTTTCCATTTTCGAAAAATTCGGGCTGCAGTGAGCTCCTTGATTTTCAGAAATTTGAAAAAATATGAATTCACTGTAAAAGTTCAAAATTTTAAAATTTTGAGTTTTATTATCTCTAAAAGCCCCTTTTGAGTAAAATAAACTTTCACGATGATTTTAGCCTGTCCCTTGAAAACCAAGCTGGCTCCTTAAAATGGCTGAAATTTGTATTATATGTGGGAATGGGAAATCCTAAAATTAGTTGTTTTTGGTCATTAGTGATAATATGTTGATGCAAATCGTTCACTTGCATACTTGCAATGAATTATAACGACGCACGAGCCCCCTCTCCCCCTTAATGATTTAATGGTCCTTTAAATAATAGAGTTTTTTAAATATGATTATTAGCGCAAGTTGAATTTTGAAAAAATTTGTATAAAAAAACTCATGAGCAGATTAAATTTTGGTTTATTTAAAATTCAGTGGCTTTTGGGAACAGATTTTAGATTTTACTCATCACTCAAAGTCGCAGCAAATGCTTCCTTATTGGAGAAGGAGAGCGGAGGAGAACTTCTCAACTGGCCCCCAGTTGGCTATAAAAAGTTCTTGAGTTGATTTTTTTGGAGGGAGGAGGGGAGATAACTGATTTTGTGGAATAAAACCTGTGAATTTTTGAAATAAGCGATAAAAATGTCATTTTTTTAGGTTTAGAAATTCTCGATTTTTCCACTTTTAAAATTCTCAATTTTCTTTATCAAATTTTTGGAAGGTTTAATGATGTTTTTTCAGGCAATGTTCTTTAAGTGAGAAGTTTTTTGGAGTTGGAGAGGGCTTTGAAGTTTTAGAATTTCAATAGCTTTTCTCCTGAAATTTGTATTTCGAGAAAACAAAATTTATATGAGGAGTTTATTGGTTTAAAAATTTTTCATGGATATTTAGAAAGTTCAATTTTGAAAAAAAAAAACAAAAAGATGCGAGCAAAGCAAGAGCTGAAGTTTACGAAAATTTTATTCATCAAGAAATGAATTAGGTACCTAGTACCTACTCGTACCTATTATTTTTTTTACAAGAATAGGTCAATTTTTTCCTTTGATATTTTCAAAAGTTGAAACAGCTGATACGTTCTTGATGCAGAAATTCAGAATTCGACAACTATTTAGATCCGATCGAAGCGAGGGCAAAAGTTTCAAAAAAAGTTGTCTCTCTGCCGACTTGTTGAGTATAAATCTTGCAACTCTGGCATCAGGTCCGAGACAAAAAGTTACAATTTAGATTGAAAATTTTCAACTATATAATTTATTGTTCACCAACCACTTCTGTAATTCATCAAAAAATCATAATTTTTCCAACTCAAGGCACATATTTTTCCCAACTCATGAGTCAAATTTTCAGCAAAGGGAGACAGACCGACCTTCCTTGTAAAGTACGAATTTCAGCCATTTTAGGGAACCAAATTGGTTTTCTGCTAAATGGATTTTTCATTTCCATCATGATCGATCATATGGAATGTGAAATCGGAAATTGATCGATTTTTTGTCGATTTTCGATTTTGATCAAATTTTTGTTGGAAACTTTTAGTTTGAAGGTTCGAATTGATTTGCAATTTCGAATAAGTATGATCAATCTTACAAAGTCGATAATCGCAAATAAATCGATTTTCGTGATTCGATTAATCGATTTTCGATCATGATCGATTTTTATTGAGGACTTGGGGAGGCTATTTTTGTCGCTGAAGTTCAATTACCTACTTCAATTTCAATTGTATCAGATCAAAAATCGAAAAATGATCGATTTCTGCGTTTCGATTAATCGATTTTTCATCATTATCGTTTCATCATAGCTTATGTCTGAATTGACTTTCATTTCGATTCTAATCGATAGTAGGTAGGTATAGATTGAAAATGAATCGATTTCAGTGATTCGATTAATCGATTTTTAAATCATGATAAGAAAGATTGTTCAGTATGAGGTTTATTTCTGAGGTTAAATGGATTTTTTATTTCCATCATGATCGATCATATAGAATGTGAAATCGGAAATTGATCGATTTTTTGTCGATTTTCGATTTTGATCAAATTTTTGTTGGAAACTTTTAGTTTGGAGGTTCGAATTGATTTGCAATTTCGAATATGATCAATCTTGTAAAGTTGATAATTGCAAATAAATTGATTTTCGTGATTTGATTAACCGATTTTCGATCATGATCGATTTTTATTTTTTATTGGGGAAGCTATTTTTGTCGCTGAAGTTCAATTACGTCAATTTCAATTGTGATCGATCACAACAGATCAAAAATTAAAAAATAATCGATTTCTGCGATTCTATTAATCGATTTTCCATCATTATCGTTTCATCATAGCTTATGTCTGAATTGATTTTCATTTCGATTTCAATCGATAGTAGGTATAGATTGAAAATGAATCGATTTCAGTGATTCGATTAATCGATTTTTAAATCATGATGAGAAAGATTGTTCATTAAGAGGTCTATTTCTGAGTCTAAATGGTTTTTTTTATTTCCATCATGATCGATCATATGGAATTTGAAATCGGAAATTAATCGACTTTTTGTCAATTTTCGATTTTGAGAGAATTTTTGTTGGAAACTTTTAATTTGGAGGTTTGAATTGATTTGCAATTTCGAATATGATCGATCTTACGAAATCGATAATCACAAATTAATCGACTTTTGCAATTCGATTAATCGATTTTCGATTTTGATCGAATTTTTGTTGGAAACTTTTAATTTGGAGGTTCGAATGGATTGGCAATTTCGAATATGATCAATTTTACGAAGTCGATAATCGCAAATCGCAAATGAATCGACTTTTGCAATTCGATTAATCGATTTTCGATTTTAATCGAATTTTTGTTGGAAACTTTTAATTTAGAGGTTGGAATTGATTTGCAAGAATATGATCAATCTTACAAAGTCGATAATCGCAAATGAATCGACTTTTGCAATTCGATTAATCGATTTTCGATTGGAAAGTCTGTTTGGAATTGATATTCTATCTCAAATAGAGTTCATTTTACTCAAAAGATACTTTTAAAGGTGTTAGAACTTGAAATTATTGAATTTTAAACATTTTGCTTCGAAGTTGGATTTTTTAAAATTTTTGAAAATTGAGAGGCCTACCGCAGCCCGAGTTTTTCAAAACTGGAAGTAATAAAAAATAGGGAATTATTTTCTCATCAGAGGTTGCCGTTGCCGCTTTGAGGGTTGGGAGAAGAAGAAATCGCGATTTTTTTTTGGTCGTGTATTCAAGCACCACGTACACATATACGCGATGATATAGGGCACAGGCACACTGGCACAGGCACAGGCATGTTGACCGTGAGATTGAGGCGTTTATTTTATATGTATTTACAGACGAGTTGGTCCTAGTCAAGGATGGTAAATTCGGCTCGGAAAATACGCACGCAAAAGCCAGCTGGGACGGTATGATTGGCGAATTGATCAGAAATGTAAGTGGCCATGGCAGCTAGTGGCTCTGTACAATAAACCCTATAAACAGTAGTTCACAGAGCTAGATATCTAGTGAGCTACGTTAATTATTTATGTACCTGTATTACTTACCTAACGTGTGCACGACTTACAGGAAGCCGATATGGCGATCGCCCCCTTAACCATTACCGCAGAAAGAGAACGAGTGGTAGATTTTACGAAACCGTTCGCCTCGGTCGGCATCAGCATAATGATGAAGAAACCTATGAAATCTCCGCCCAACGTGCTCAGCTTCTTAGAGCCGCTTTCCAAAGAGGTCTGGCTGTGCGTGATATTTTCCTTCATCGCCGTCAGCATCGTATTGTTCATAGTGTCCAGATTCTCGTCTAGCGAGTGGCATTTGATATCGCCTCAAGATCAGCAGTATTATCGCGTGTATCAAAATCGATACGTCGAGTCTCCCAGTTCCAGGCACTCTATTCATGGAGCCGCTGCAGCCGCTACCGGCACCCTCAATCCTACCATTCTCATCAATGATTTCAGCATACTTAATTGTTTTTGGTTTTCCATCGGATCGCTGTTGCAGCAAGGATGCAATCTGACTCCGAGGTAGATACGACTACGACTGAGTATATATTATCGTACTCAAGTATACCTATAGGTACATTACTTATACCTATGGTAAAATGGCATTCATTTTGCACTTTTGCACTTTGCAGATCTTTGTCCGGTCGTATCGTGTCAGCTGTTTGGTGGCTATTTGCTTTGTTTCTGTTAGCGTCGTATACGGCCAATTTGGCCGCTTTCTTCACCATCCAAAGAATCGCCACAAATGTCAATTCGGCCGAAGATTTAGTCACACGAACCGATATCGAATACGGTACCGTCAAGGATGGCTCAATATGGAACTTTTTCAAGGTTTGTACAGTTCATACATGCGTACCTTCTTACTGTATCTCTACCTACTTATGCCATAATCTAATTCTGTGATTTTGTTGGTCGGCAGAAGTCGCAAGTGCCACTCTATAATAAAATGTGGGAATTCATGAATTCTAAGAAGACAGTGTTGGTTCGCAATTACGAAGAAGGTATACAAAAAGTACGCAATTCGAAAGGAAAGTACGCGTTTCTAATCGATTCGATGAAAAACGAATACGTTAACGGAAAACAACCTTGCGATACGATAAAAATAGGAAGACATTTATACAACGAAGGCTACGGCATCGCTACGCCCATCGGATCACCGCTCAGGTAAGCTTTTTGCATCGCTGTGCTTCAATTCAAATCCGGATTCAGAATCGGATTCCAAAAAAAAAATTAATCGTGAAAATTGAATCCGATTCACAACTGTAGCTTTCGAAGTTTTTGTATTATCAATTTTTTTGAGCACTGAGCATACTGTTCATCTTGAAAAATTGAAAACACAAATTTTCAGCTATACTACTGCATGAAGTCGGCCGCAGGTAGATTTCAAGTCGTTTTGGAGCCCCAAGCAACATTTTGGACATTATTGGAGCCACCAGCAGATTTTTTCAGTGCTCCAAATTTCTATAACATTGTACCTAACAGAGTTGGCAATCCAAAATATACTCTGCACTCCAATTTTAACGTACTATGTATCAAGTCTACTGCAGGTGGGTGGTTCGAGCAGGGAATTTTTTCCAAAAATAAAACCTCAACTAACCAAAAAAACTTATAGGAAAAGTATCCTAGCATGACAATGACAAAACGAGTGAGATTTTAACCAGTTTTGGCAACCAAAAAAAAAACGAAATATTTGAATAATCTTTTGGAGGGGGGGGGGGGTAAATTTTTTTCAAAACTTTCGCTAAAAAACAAGTTTTTTTTAGTCAATTTTTGGGGGAAAAGCAAGACTTTGATAATCTAGTAAGTACCTAAGTTAAAAAGCAAGACTTTTTGGCAATTATTCGCAAAAATTTATACTTTCTGGTACAAAAACGAGACTTAAGAGTTATGTGGTTGTAATTAAAGAAAAATTGAGATTTTTTACGTTTGCCAAAAAAGCAAAAACTTGGCACAATTTTTGGAAAAAATTAGACTTTTTGGAATTTGGAATTTTATTACAAAAAAACGACAATTTGTTTGCCATTCTAATCAATATAGCAAAATTTTATGTAAATTGTTGAATTTTTTTTTTTGCAAAGACTGCAAAGAGCATGTTGATTTTTTTAGCAAGTAACAAAAAAGACACTTTTTTGCAATTTTTGTTGAAAACGCGTGATTTTTAGTCAATTTTTCGGATTTCAAGGGAGACTTTGGGATTTTCTGTTTTAAAATACCGATAATTTGTATCCATTTCAAAACAGGGAGAATTTTTCAATTTCTAGCAAAAAAAAACAATTTTTAGCAAAACGCGCCAACACTTTGAACATTTTAGCAAGAGGAATGGCTTTTTGGCAATTTCGATTCAAAAAATGCACTTCGAGGCAATTATGGCAACAAAGCAAGAATTTCTCAATTTCTTGGAACAAAAAAAAAAAAAAAAAATAGACAGAGCATTGGGAAAAAAACCATCGCCTTTTGTAGCCTTTCTCGATACTTCGTTGCAATTGGCGTTTCTAAGGTGTTAATAAATTTGCATAACCGATTCGCCGTAAATCCGATATTCGTTTTTTTCCCTTCTTTCTTTCTTTTTATCGTTGAGATGGAGTAACGAAGAGTTGACCTTAAAATATTTTTGACAATTTTTAAAAAGGTGCACTTTTGATTAATTTTCGGGAAAATGAGATTTCTTGGATTTCTTTTTTTCAAAAAAACTAAAAAAGAATTTTTAGTCGTGTTGTCAAAAAGTAAAAAATTTTGTAATTTGTGATAAAATGTGGATTTTTTACAATTTTTTGGCAAAATGCAAGACTTTGACAATTATAGTAAAAGCAGGACTTTTTGGGAATTTAAGAATTAGCAAAAAATTACACATTCGGGTAATTTTGGAGCCTCCAGCGACTTTTTGAAAATTCCTAGAGCTTTCAGTAGATTTTAAAAACTTGAAATTTCCACATTTCATTGAATGGAATTAGAACGTCAAAATTCACTCAGCAAACCAATTTCAATACGTTTTAAAGGCGACTGCAGGTGGTTTCATGTCGTTTTGAAGCTTCCAGCTACCTACTTTTTGGACCATCGTGGTCGATAAGATGACCGTTATTTTTTTCTAAATCGGAGTATTCAGTCTGAAATATATTTTTTGTCATCGATTTCATACTTGTTTGAAAATTTGAAAAATTATTTAATTACCCTTCCGCCTTCATTTTAGGTAAGTAGATCAAATTCAGCTTACACGCAAAATTTTTGACATTAATTTCGAGATGGAATGTAGGCAGTTTCAATCCGTTTTACAAATTTGGAACCTCAAGAAGCTGTTCAGAAACTTCTGTTTGTTCGAAATATTTTATGATTTCATTTGTCAAATTTTCACTTCGGGTCAGCAGGATTTAATGGACTGTCCATTGAATCCAATTCAGGAATCGGATTCAATTTCTTGGTCGAATCGTGTTATTTGAATCTGATTAATTTTTTTTTTTTGTAAATCGCCCCATCTTTGGTTATTAATTGTTACAGAGAAAGTGTCAACTACGCAGTTCTATCCTTAATTGAAAACGGAGAGTTGGCCAAATTGGAAAATCGTTGGTGGACGGATGAGACGGAATGCGGATACTCGCATAAACACGTACGTAACATCAACTCGTAACTCGTCCTCCTAAACGTAGGCCTTTGTAATGAAATTACGTAACCTATCTTGATGTTACGCAGGTAAACGATGTTCAAAATGCTCTATCACTGACGCACGTTGCCGGTGTATTCTACGTGCTAATCGGTGGACTTATTTTCGCCATGATGTTAGCTCTGGTTGAATTTTGTTATAAATCACGTTCGACTTCGTTCTCATCCAAGGTAGGTAGTAGGTACCTCTACCTTTTAGTTCTAAAAATCGAATAGAAAATTCTCATGCCGTGCTCTTTGTTTTTGCAGATAATGTTCGAGCAAATGTCATTTCACGACGCGATGAAATCCAAGCCTAAAATCATGGTTGACCATACCAAGTATGAGAATATGCGGGTAAGCTCCTCGTAGCTGGCTAGCTGTGATTTACTGCCACAAATCGGCGAATAATGCTTGTACGTCTCTCGAATTTTTCGTTTGTTTGTTTGGTTGGTTTGAACGCAGAAAAAGGAAATATTACACCAATACTACGGACCGGCGAGTCATCTAAGCCTAGTAGATAGCAATCAAATTCTCGACAGCAGTCATACCGAAGTTTAATGCGCGAATGCCACCTCATCGCCATTTCGCGAGCCACTCAATTTTGTCAACGCGAAGAATACGGAAACGGTCGACATTGAGGGACAAACTACATAAGATGGCACGACATCATTTGTTGAGCGATTGATGCCATGCCACGCCACACCGATTTCTTCTCGACTTACGTAATTAAGAATGTAAATGTAATGTACTTAATGTATGTATCTGTACTTATACGACCTACGTCTATAGTTATCATGTGTACAGCGAGCGTGTTCCTACCAAACAGTAACCGGTTCGGTTTCCTCTCGTAACCTGCCAATTATCCAATCCAGGGTGTCCACTATTTTTGGCAAGTCATTTTCCCTGACTTTTCCAGGTTTTCCGGACCAATTTTCCAGACCATTTTTGATTTTTTCTCAATTTTTATATGCGTATACATACTTTTACCCCATACTTTAAATAAAGAAGAAGTTTCAGGGAGGGGAGGGGGTAGTTTTTTTTCAAGTTTCTCTTCGAACTGGATTCTTCTTCGGATGTAAAAAAAAAAACAGCTATAAAGTTTGTGTATCAACTTAGAATTCTAACGTGCAAGCTGTAACGTCCTCGTGCTCCAAATTTCGGGAGGGGGGGGGATGAATTGAGTAAAAAATTCCGATTGAAAATTCAAAAAAGCCGTGTCGAGAACTGATTGTTGGGCCACATTTCTACAGCAGAAGCTATTTTTAGATTTTTGAGGAGGGGGGGGGGGGTGTCGAATGAAAATTTGTGGATTGATGTGGTAGAAAAACGATCAATAATTTTGCCAATTGATACAGTATTCATATGAATTGTGAAAATTTTATTTTTCTTTTCTTTTTTGGATTTCTGGAGGCCTCAAATGTGAAATCTGTTTGATCTAAAATGAGAAACAAATTGACCCGAGCGAAGCTAGGACGACATTTTTTGAAAATTTTTACTTCCGAGATGCCTAAAAACGAGGGTTTTTTAAATTTTAGAATTGGAATGATGTATTTTTGAAAGAAGTTACTTCTGAGAAAGAAGAGAACAGGCTCGAGTGAAGCGAGGGCGAAAGCTTCTGAAACTTTGTATTTCGAGAGGCATAAAAACGAGTTTTTTAAATGTATGGACGAGTAGTTTAATTTTTAGCTTTTAAATTTTAGAATTTGAGTGATGTTTTGTTCGAAGAAAGTTGAACAGAACGGACCCAAGGGAGGACGAAAGTTCTTGTAAATTTGTACCTATTTCATGCAAGAGGCATAAAAACGATGTTTTTTTGTGTGAGTTCATTTTTTGGCTTCAAAACTTGATTTTTATTATCCAGAAAGTTTCATCTTGCTCACAAAAAAGATAAGAAAACAAGCCCGAACGAAGCGATGGCAAAAGTTCTCAAAAATTTGTGTTTCGAGACGTAAAAAAAATATAATGCTTGATCCTTTTTCATCTCAGACCCTTATTCGAAATTTGCAATTGATGTTTTTTAAAATTCCAGTGATTTTGCGTGAAAATTACGGAATTCCCTAACTTTTCCAGACCGACCAAATCCTCTGACTTTTCCACGTTTTCCTGTATAGTGGACACCCTGCTGATAACTAACCAGCATTTTGAACCGATTTTATGTCGTTACTCGTTACTGACGCGTTTTTACTTACGCCTACCTACGCATTTATTTCTACTTTGTAAAAATTCCCTTTCTTATCGCGCATTTAAGACGTTTTTTGTGTTCGAACGAAATAATAAATAAATAATTTTGTTGTTACACTTTTTAAAAACTATCATATTTTTATTCAGGTGTCCTATTGTTATTTCCGAAGGAACGACATCTAATGCTATAGGTACCTACAGTGTTATCGATCTATCAACTATTTTCGAATAGAATTATTATCTTTAAAAGCGATATTCATTAGTCGTTCGAGTCAGCTAATTCATTTGTTGTAAACACGTCCTGATTTGGCTGATGGAAAGTGAAAACAAAAGCAAAAACGAAAAGAGTACTAGGAAAAGCTAATACCTAATTAATTTTCTTTGATAATAGGGCCGGGTCTTCGAACGCTCAACAGTCTACAGAACGCTAAAAAGAATTTACAGAAAAAAAATGTAAAAAAATTACGGTTTTTGAGCGCTCATGACAGACTTGTAAGTCATAAAGGACAGCAGACAATAGCAGACTGCTGTAATGCAAATTGCAATGCAGTTTCACAGCAAACTGTAAAATTTTTATAATTTTCTGTATTTGCTGGAAGTTTTTTAACTTGCACTTGTTGAAGAGAGCTCGAACACTCCTATTTTCTAGTATGTCTTTTCTGTTTCTGTTATGTACTTAAATCTAAAAATATTTCAAAACAATTGTTTCCTAACTAATTAATTCTACTTAATCATAATCAGAAATTAGATTGGAATAATTATTCGATCCAAAAAAAATAAAATGAAAAAACACTGATTAATTCGTTTGTCTCTACAAAAAGAACGATTCAAGCCATCGTTTAACGTCACGCATCAAAACTTGCGAACGACAACCTCTCGAAACATTCTTATCAATCAGCATCTGGATTCAGGAAAATTTTATTTCAAATGATCGTATATTCTTGTTCGCAATATTTCAAATAATTATTACGTTTAATTCGAAAATTAATCGCGGATAATTAGTTATTAACCTTGAGGAATAGTTGTACAAACAAGAAATGCGTTCGCTTGCTCGTATTAGTTTCAATTCGCGATGGTGTTGATATGTATCCAGTCCGAGTCACACTCGTTAAATTATCTTTAGTATTGCAGTCGAAAATATGATTTTAAGAAGTTCGCCTATATCTTGGGTGGTTTTATTCTTTAATTTTATATTTTGTAACGGTACGTATAACTTATTTCACTAATACAACGAACTCGATCGAACGCAGTTCACAAATCACTACCGTGTTTCGGTTATTGAACTCGATGAACCTACATACAGGTACTGTGTGTTTTCTAATATTGTATTTTGTGTTTTTTCTCGCAGCTTTGTTTCATAAAGTCGTCAAGAAATATGATACTCTGCACGCTGATCACTTGAAACACAACATCGTCAAACGTGGATTGCAAGATAGTGATCATCCGTACAATAAGATCAAAGAAGTTTCGTTCTCCACCCTAGGAAGGTAGAGTATTTTTCGATCATTCGATCGCACCGATGTTATGTTCTCGAGCAATGGTTTAATTAATTCAACGTACGTACCGTGTTCCAATTGCAGAGAATTCAGACTTATATTAACTCCTAAGAAAGGTATCCTTCATTCGGAATTTTCTGCTTCGAGTGTCGATGAAAATGGCGAAGAAACACCCATCATCGTTGGTTAGTTATAAGCCTATTCGTCACAAGTGTTTCTACAAAAAATATTACGAGCAATTTTTGCAAAATGAATTTCATCCTTCTGTTTATTTTGTACTCTAGACCATGAAAGTTTTTACGAAGGACGTCAGTTCGGTGAATCGGATTCGCAAGCTAATGTGCATATCGATGACGGTGTCATGACTGCCAGTATCCACATTGGAGACGAAACTTATCACGTAGAGGTACGTTACTTTACCATAATCAAATTGTTAATGTATATTTCGAAGAACAAATCATTATTTAAACGATGTTTTAGCCTTCGTGGAGGCATTTGCCAGAATCTGATAACCGAACAATGGTCGCCTATCGTGGATCTGATGTACATTTGAGTTGGGATCATCAAGAGAATGAGGAAACTAGACGTAAACCTTGCGCATACGTCAAAGAAGGAAAAGGTTCGTTGTTTTGTTACGATATAGCACAGATTGGGCGATTCGAATCGAGAATCAATTTTGAATCGGATACAAAATGAAAATGAATCGTGAAAATTGAGTCATCGTCCCATCTCTACGATTGACTGATAATACATATTTCATTTAAATTGTATTAATTATTGTCGATTTTTAATTTAGAATTGGAAATGGAAGGAAACGAAACCATCGGCGCGTTACTCAGAAGTAAAAGGCAGATCGATTCGTACGATCCTTACGAAACAAAACCGAACAAAACTAGATGTCCTTTGCTGCTGGTAGCGGATTATAGGTTTTTTCAAGAAATGGGCGGAAGCGATACTAAAACTACTATTAATTACTTGGTATTTATTTTAAATTCTATATTCCGAAATCTTTCTAGTTCTTCTGCTTTGGTTTTCTTCACAGGAGCAGTGGATACGATTTTTATGAACCATGTTCTTTTCGATTCAAGAATAGAAATTATCGAAGTAAAAAAAATTATATAACGAAACAAATTTGAAAGATATGAGATCAAAATATTGTATTCTTTTGGTCAAATTGAAGCGGAACGAGAATATGGCTAAACTTTGACGTTATATTTAATCATTTTAAACTTTCTAAGGATCGTTTCCGGTGACTAATTCGTTCGTAACTTTGAACTTTTCAGATCAGTCTGATCGACCGTGTTCATAAAATTTACAACGATACAAATTGGCTCGAACGAACCGAAGCGGACGGATTCAACGGAATGGGATTCGTCATCAAGAAAATCCTAGTACACAGTGAACCGACTCGAGTTCGCAGTGGAGAAGCCCACTATAACATGGTGCGAGAAAAATGGGACGTTAGAACGTTACTAGAGGTAAGATTTTAATTAATCGTAATAACGAAATTGAAAAAAATATAAACTCCTACGATTAAAAAAAGAAAAAAATAGAATGAAACAAACCACAATACCGAATAACGTACGTTATGAATGACTGTGATGTATTTATAATATTAAAAACCTTGATTTATAGGCATTTTCTTCGGCTACAGTAGGCCTCGATTTTTGTCTGACGCATCTTTTTACCCACCAAACATTTAGTGGTAAAGGTACTTACGTATTGGGTATGGCGTATACTGCATCCTCACGCCCTTACTCTGTAGGCGGAATCTGCAGTGAAGGTGAATGAACTAAACATGTACTTAGGTGTCTGTGATGGTTACTAATGCTCAAGGTTACGGTTACGGGTACACTGTACAGTGCTGAGCGCACAACGATCGCTTTGTTCGTCAAATATATGTACATTTATTCTATTAGAGCACCGAACTAACTGAATGGCTTGTTTTCGCGATGTTACGATGTCTGCCCTATGAAATGAATACCAGAATCGAAAATTTTCAAGCGAAATATGTTCGTAGGTGTTCAGTCGAGAATATACGCATAAAGATTATTGCCTAGCGCATTTATTCACCGACTTGAAGTTTGAAGGTGGTATTTTGGGCCTAGCCTATGTCGGATCTCCTAGACGTAATTCCGTAGGAGGAATTTGTACTCCTGGTGAGTTCAACGATGAGATGGCATGATGCGTTAAAGTAGCGTGTGTTACGTTTTGATTAGTATTTTTTTTTTTTTTCGTTGAATTTTTTTATTCGGCGTATTCAGAGTTGTAGTTTTATTTGGATGAGTTTGATTTTTTTTTTTTTTCGCTGGTTTTCATTTGCCTTCACGAGAGGTATCTGCGATCAGAATGTTCGAACGTATGATACGAGTAGATAATCTTGCTTATACTGATACCTACGCATCTGTATCTTCTCACCAGCTTTTTTGTAGTATTAGAAGTGATTGGAAGTAACCGGAATTTGACGATTGAATTGATTACCTAACCAAAAAAAAAAAAAAAAAACATATCCGTAGAATGTTCCCAAAAAATGACTTACACTTGCCGGAGTCGCGCCCCTCCCAATTTCCAGCAAAAATAAGTGTCGTACAATTATTCAGAAGTAATCCTTGTGACCTATCAAAATATTTTGAAATTTTGTCAGAAATTCGAATATTTTGACGAAAATATTTTTTGAATATTTTTGAAGAATTTTGAGCTCAAAATTGCGTAATGAATATTAACATTTTTGAAAAAGTATTATATGTACTTACAAAACATCAAAATGGGTTAAAATTTTGCAAAAAAAATATTTTTTGGGCATTTAAAAAAAATTTTAATCCAAAATTGGGTTATGATTTTTGAGATTTTTGTAAACGGTGAGATGTGGCCTATAAAAATGGGTTAAAATCTTATGAAAAATACAAATTTATCTATCAAAACCTTTTTTCGGAATTTTGTAAAAATTTTGAGCCCAAAATCGGATCATGATTTTTGAAATTTTTGAAGAATTTCGAACACAAAATTGGCTTCTGATTTTTGAGATTTTTAAGTCTTGGCGAAAAAATGTAATATTTCTACCAAAAAAATTGAGCACGTTAGAAGAATTTTGAGCTCAACATTGAATTTTAATTTTTGGTGTTTTTGATAAAAATGTCATCCAACTTATCAAATTAAGCCAAAAATTTCAGTAGAAAATGAAAATGTCTATTCGAACTTTTTTTTAAACACTTGATGAATTTTCAAACCAAAATATAGGGTTCTGATTTTTTTTCTCAAGTCATGTGACCTATCAAAACGGGTTAAAATTTCGCGAGAAATTAAAATATTTCGATGAAAATATCATTCGAGCACTTTTGAAGATTTCTGAGCTCAGCATTGAGTCACTATTTCCGAGATTTCTGAAAAAAGGTCTCATGCAACCGTTCAAAATGGGTTAAAATTTCAGTGAGAAATCAAAAATTTCTATTGAAACTATTTTTGAGCATTTTTGAAGAATATTGAGCTCAAAGTTGAGCTAATTTTTCAAATATCAAGCAATTTATTGTCTCGTTACCATCAATTTTTTAATTCCAAGGTATTCCAAGTTGGTCTCTATTTTTGGTGGGTTAAAATTCTGGGTAAAATGATGTAATTTTTGGCTCAATAATTCTTCAAAAGTGCTCAAAAAAAGTTTTGATTGAATTTTTTGATTTTCCATCAAAATTTTTAACCCATTTAATTGGTCACATTGCCAGAATTCCTCAGAAGCAGCCAAAAAATAATTTTATCAAAGTCCTCAACGAAAATTTCTACCCATTTTAATGTGCTGCATGGCACTGTTGTCGAATACTCAAATATCATCGCCAAGTTTTGGGCTTACAATGTTTGGAAAATGTTCAAAAGAATTTTGATAAAAAATCCTCATCTCTTGTCGAAATTCTGACTCATTTTGATTTCAAAAGTTCCTTAAAATCATGATCAAATTTTAGGTTTAAAATTCTTCAAAAGTGCTCAAATAAATGTTTATTAATTTTTTTCGATTTTCCAACGAAATTTTTATCCATTCTAACTGATTGCATAGCTTCTCTTTTGAAAATTTTTAAAAAATTCCTCAAATGTGGCCAAAAAGTTTTGATAGAATTTTTTAATTTACCTTCTGCGAAATTTCAACCTATTTTAACGAGTTTCATGACATGATTTTTTTCAAAAATTTTAAAACCATCGTTAAATTTTGCGTTCAAAATTCTTTAAAAATGTTCAAAAAATATTTCAATATACTCAGTAGGTAATTTTTCGATTTTTTACCGAAAATATAACCCACATTTTGATAGGTTGTATGGTATGGTACTTTTTTTGTACATTTTGAAAGTCTTAAACCAATTTTGGGATCAAAATTCTTCAAAGATGGTCAAAAAACATTTTTATTGAAATATGTTTGAATTTCTCGCGAAATTCTAACACATTTTAATTAGGTCCTGACTGAAATATTTTTCAATAATAATTCTTCAACAATTCATTTTTACTCGAAATTGAAGCGAGCACAACTTTTAAATTCGACTACACCTTATCGTGCGAACGGTTGAATTGGGTGGAAAATCGAACAACTGTCCTCAATTATATTGAAATTTGTGATCGATAAATTCACCTTTCATGAAAATGTGACGACTACTTTGTCTTTTGCAATTCGCCAGTTTTCAAATCTCTGTATTCAAAACAAACTTCATGTTTATAAATTTTAATCGAGTACTGTTTTCAGTTTTTCAATCATCGGTTTGACGAAGTGGGAAGTGCTCCGATTTTTGTTATTTTAATCGCTGTAAATACAAAATGCGTCAATTTTCGCAGCCTTTTACTAATCCATTGGTTATGGTATTGCGCTGTTTTATGCTTGTATAATATATTTTGTGCACTGTTGTCTGTGCTTACCGTCCTAGCGCCTATTTGAGTGAATGAAAGAGAGCTCCTGGCAGTAATTTTCGTCTGGGAGCTATGGATGAGGTCAATTTGAAAAACTAAGGTTATATTCGTGTTTAGCGATATCGAAAACATTCGATTTCATGTGTCACACGAATGAAACCATTTTTTTTGACTTTTACCCCCTTTGGGGAGGTACTGGGGGCCGTGAGTGAAGTCCAATCAAAAATCTGACGTCATAATCGTGCTCAGCGTCACCAAAAACATACAATTCGATATATCACATGCCCCAGATTTTTTTTGAAAGTTTTGCCCAAATTTGGGGGAGGGGTGCTCCTTTCCAATTAAAAAATTCCGTCTCGAAAGTTGAACATTTCGAAAAAGCATCAAAAGGTACATGTATGGAAATTTTTTCAGAATTTTAAATGGTAGCACCCACTTACAGCGCTATTTTTAAATTTGAACTTTAAAATTCAACTTTCAACTTTTGAAAATTTCAAAATACTCAACAAGTTCAAAATGCAATGTCCTTTGCGAATTCAACTTCGAGAGTGTTGTAGAAAAGTCTTGAAATGATTTTCAATTGCACTTGCAGAAATAAAATTCAATTATCGAATCACATCGCTTGTTGCATTGCACATTTTAGTAATTAAATACAATATAGAGTTCTTTACTGTCGAACTTGGTAAACTGAACGTTTCCAGACGACTAGAAAATGATCAACAATTGTGCTATCGTATCGACTCTATCTCCTCTTCCGTGTACTTTGCTTGTTGCAAATTTTCATTTTAATGCATGAATACGTATCTTAGAAACATGCTACACACGTATAAAAGAGAATATCATATCAAATTGAGCACTCGAACTACAAAGTACGCATTTCTAAAGTTACGAAATTAATATTGATTCAACAGAATATTTCAAGAACGGCTACACATTGTACTTGAATTCCGGCCTAAGCTCTAGTCGAAATCATTACGGACAACGAGTAATAACCAGAGAAGCAGATCTAGTCACTGCTCACGAATTTGGCCACAATTGGGGATCCGAGCACGATCCAGATATTCCAGAATGCAGTCCTAGCGCCAGCCAAGGTGGATCTTTTTTGATGTACACGTACAGTGTTAGTGGTTACGATGTCAACAATAAGGTACGTAATTTACTTACCCACTCGGAAAATTTAAATTGATTCCGGTACTAATGATGATGTCGTCGTTGGTCGTAGAAATTTTCACCTTGTAGTCTTCGGTCGATTCGTAAAGTGCTGCAAGCGAAATCCGGACGTTGCTTTTCCGAACCGCAGGAATCTTTTTGCGGTAATTTACGTGTGGAGAAAAATGAAGAATGCGATGCTGGTTTGCTTGGTACCGAAGATAACGACAGCTGCTGTAATAAATTCTGCAAATTGAGGCGTGGTCATGGAGCTGTATGCAGGTACGGTGCAGCGGTGTTTTTCGTCCGGTCATCTGTAGTGGCGTAAACGAAATTTTATGGCATGAGTTCGAATACGATTGATGCCAGTACTTGTGAGAATCCAAATTATTGGTTAATTTTTTTCCATTCCCCACAAGGGAGGGGGTACTGAATTGAGATTTTGAAAAAAAAATTGTAGAGCGAGGTGTCAAAATTTTGGCTTTTTGAGCTTAAAAACTTGGAAATGGAACATATTTTTATGTGTAACTTCAAATTAAATATTTAAAAGAAAACATAAAGAATTTTGTAAAAACTTGGTCAAAAATTGGAATGGATCTGATCGAGCCTTTGGAGCTCAAAATACCTACATTTTGACATCCCACACAAAAATTTCCAAAATTTCGAACTTTGCCTCTTCTCTCGGGTTTTATATCTCAAATTTTTGAAAAATGATGGTAAAAATAATTTTGCGAGCCTAAAAAAACTACATTTTGATACCTCACACGAAAATTTCCAAATTCTGAGTTTTTGCCCCTTTCACAGTAGGGGGAGAGGGGGGTCAATGTTGCAAATTTTTGAAAGGTGAGACCAAAAAGCAAAAATGAATTCAGAAGCTCTAGAAAACCAACATTTTGATACCTCACACGAAAATTTCCAAAATTTTGAATTTTTGCCCCTTTCACAGAGGGAGGGGAGGTCAATGTTGCAAGTTTGTGAAAAATGATTCCAAAAATGAATTCAGGATCTGAATAACCTACATTTTGATACCTCACACGAAAATTTCCAAAATTTTGAGTTTCTGCACTTTTCACAGTGGGGGGAGGGGGAGGAGGAGGTCAATGTTGCGAATTTTTGAAAAGTGATGCTAAAAATGAATTATTCAGAAGCTTAGGGCAAACCAACATTTTGATACCTCACTCGAAAATTTCCAAAATTTTGAGTTTTTGCCCGTTTCACCGTGGGGGGGGAGAGGAGGAGGTCAATGTTGCAAATTTTTGAAAATAATGCCAAAAATGAATTTAGGAGCTAAAAAAAACCTACATTTTGACACCTCACACGAAAATTTCCAAATTCTGTGTTTTTGTCCCTTTCACAATGGAGGGGGGGGGGAGGAGGTCAATGTTGCAAATTTTTGAAAAATGATGCCAAAAATGAATTCAAAAGCTCTAAAAACCTATATTTTGACATCTCACACGAAAATTCCAAAATCTTGAGTTTCCCCTCCCCCTCCCCACAGGTGCTAATGTTGCAATTTTTTTTTAAATTATGCCAAAAATGAATTGATAAACTCACTGTTTTGTTGTAAGCTATTGTAAGGTTTGAAGAGAGATGAAAAAGTTGAAAGGATACTCTTCATCGTTTGCGCCACTGCTTTATCTGCTGTCTTTTGAGGCTCGAGGAGTCTGGAAATATATCGGGTACCTTCATCTTCGACAAAGATTCTCTATATTTCTGGACATCTCTGTATAATTGAATCATTCTAACCTTACCTGTTCGCTAATTAATCTTATTCCAACAGCGATAAAAATTCGCCTTGTTGCCAAAACTGTCAATTCATGCCAGCCCAAGTGAAATGTCGCGATGCTCAATACCCTACTTGCGAGCAAGAATCCAGATGCACCGGTAAATCTGCCGATTGTCCTCCTAGTCCTCCTATGCCAGATGGTACAGTGTGCTTGGAACGAGGACAATGCCGAGGTGGCAAATGCATACCTTTCTGTGAAACTCTTGGCAAACAAAGTTGCATGTGTGATGTCGGTAAGTTCTTCGTAGACATTTATATGTATCTCGTCACAAGAATTTTGTTAATCAGTTTGGCGAACTGTTCATTTACCTACTTTTGTGTAATGTGATTTATTATTTTAGTGCCAAATTCGTGTAAAAGATGCTGCCGACCGTCGATGAATGATACTTGCGAACCGATCGAACCTGTTGATATACTTCCCAATGGGACACCTTGTATTCAAGGATTTTGTAATGAAGTACGTTTGAAAATTTTCAAATTGGTAATCCAGGGTGTCCAATGTCCATTCTATGGAAGGGAATTTCACCATTCTGGAAAAGTCGTGGAAATATCGGGGAAATTTGAGATATTTTCTCCAGTGTTGGGTAATTTTATAAAATTCTGATCCCGTTTCCCAATAAAAAATACTAATTTTTGCCTAAATTCCCAAAGAAGTCCTGATTTTTCCAAAATTGTCAAAAAAGTTCCACGTTTGTCAAAATTGTCAGAATAAAAAATGATCCCAGATTTGCGCCAATTGTCAAAAAATTCTCAATTTTGCAAAAAATGTCAATAAGGTTCTGTTCTGTTTTGTGGCAGAATTGTCAACTCAAAAAAGTCCTGTTTTTTTCCATAATTGCCAAAAAAGTCTTGGATTTTCGTTGAAATTGTTCTTTTACAAAATTGTCGAAAGTTTAGTCGAATTGTTAAAAGTTCTAATTTTTGTCGACAAGTCCTGTTTTCTGCCTAAAATGTCTTGTAAAGTCACGTTTTTTGTAAAAATTTTCAAAAACTCCGGTTTTTTATCAAAATAGCTAAAAAGATTGTATTTTTAACTAAAATCCCATAAAAAGACCAGTTTTTTAAAAATGTCACATTTTGTAAAATTTTCAATAAATCTCAACTCCGCAAAAAATGCCATTTACCAAAAAGCCCTAGTTTTGCTCAAATTGTCAAAAAATAACAAAAAGTATCAATTTTGCAAAAAAAAATACCGGAATCGTTTTTTTTTTCAATTTTGTGGCAAAATTGTCAAAATAGTTCTGTTTTTTGCCAAAAACATCCGAATAGGTCATTTCTTGTCAAAATGTACAACAATTTCTAATTTTGATCAAAATTGCTCAAAAGTCCTTTTTCTAGCAAAATGTTCAAAAATTTCCGTTTCGTGTCAAAATAGCTAAAAAATCTATTTACTTTTCTAAAAAGTCAGTCTAATTTTTTTAATTTTCAAAAAAAACTTTGCTCTGTGAAAATGCCAGAAAGGTCCCATTTTTTTGTCAAATCTTTACTATAAAAAGCCTCATTTTTGCCAAAAATATTGAAAATTTTGAATTTTGTAAAAAATAATACATAGAAACGTCCTATTTTGTTTTGTGGCAAAATTTGTCAAAAAGTCCTGTTTTTCACGAAAAATACCCAAAAGGGTCAATTTCTTGTGTGAATAGTCAAAAATTCCTAATTTCACTCAAAATTGCCCAAAGGGTCCTTTTTTCTGCAAAATGTTGAAAAATTTCGGTTTTGTGCCAAAACAGCTAAAAACTCATTTTTACCTAAAATGCCATAAAAGGTCTTATTTTTTTTCAAATTGTCAAAAAAAAATTTACTCTGCAAAAATGCCAGAAAGGTCTCACTTTTTTGTCAACATTTTTGCTAGAAAGCCCTAGTTTTGCCCAAATCATCAAAAATTAATAATTATTCATGTTTTCTTTCTAACAATAAAAGCATTAAATAAATGAAAAAAAAAATACCCAAAAAGGTTCCACTTCTTGTCCAAATTGTCAAAAATTCCTAATTATACCAAAAATTACCATAAAAATGTCTTTATTTTCTGCAAAATTTTAAAAAATCTCCGATTTGTGCGAAAATAGCGAAAAAGTCCTTATTCTAACCTAAAATGCCATAAAAAAGTCCATTTTTCTAAAAGGTCTCATTTTTGCTCAAATTGTCAAAAATTTTGGTTCTGCAAAATTCTCAAGATCCTGTTTTTATTCCTTAAGTTCTGTTTTGTGCCAAATTTTGGCAAGGTGTCTGTGTCAAAAAAATGTGTTTTTTGCCTGAAATGCCATAAAATAAAGTCCTTTTTTGATTTATGCGAAAAAACTATAGTTTTTCGCCCAAAATTTCCCAAAAAATCCAAATTTTTTGCTCAATCTGTTGAACAGTTACAATTTCTGATTAAATTGTCAGAAAGTTCCATTCCCCCCTCCCCAAAAAAATTAACAAATAGTTCTACTTTATGTCAAAATTGTCAAAAAAAGTTTTAATTTTTGTGAAAAAGTGCTTCTTGATTGTACTTTTTTACATTTCATTTAGTTTTTTTTTTTTTTGAAAATGAAAACATTTTGACCCCTAAGAATTGCCCTTGATCAAATTCAAAGCCTCCTCTCCAACCCCCCTTTTCTGTTTTGCTGTTCGAATGTAATTGATAATTATATGCTCTCAAAAATTGGCAAAATTAGTCCGAAAACCGAGAAAAGTCTCAGAAAATCATTTTTTTCGAAAGAGTGGACATGGACACCCTTGTAATCCGGCAAGATGCATTCTACGAATACCAATGACCGCATTATTTTGCAGGGTATTTGCGAGAAAACTGTGCAAGATGTCGTCGAACGATTCTGGGATATCATCGAAGAAATTAATATCAATAAGTTACTATTGTTTCTGCGAGACAACGTCGTAGGCACCGTTATTCTATTGACAGCTTTAATATGGATACCTGCGTCTTTCTTGATTAGTTATTTCGACAAGAAACGCCTACGTAAGGAAGAAAAACGTAAAGAATGGAACAAACGCGAAGATATCATGTACTTTCCGGCCACCAGCGACGTCGATTATTATCCTCGTAAAATTATACACGCCAGAATACCGCATAGAAATTTGGGTAATCCGCCTACGTCGTCGGGTAATTGAAAACTACCTAGCTGAAAATGAGATTGAAAATCGACGATCGTGTACGTTCTTCGTAAATAAGATGCGGACGAGTGTTTGGGACTCTGGTTTGGCAAATTTTGTAACTTATATTTTATCGTTCATACCTATGTGATTCTTTATTTATGTACTCTAAAAAAGTACTTACTTTTTCCCCTTTTTTTATTATTTAAATCGCGAAATCGTTATTCTCGAAGCGCAGCTATTTATGTATTTTTCGTACATACGCCTCTTGTACATATAATTGCCGTGTAAATATTACGTTCCATTATTGTATAACGATGTAGTATTATTTACGAACAAATTACGTACGAAGATGTACGATAAGGTTTTACGAAATTACGAATGACGCGAATTTTTTTATCATGCTTAAGTAGCTAGTTTTATTTTTTAATTTTGTATTATTTTTTTTTCTGGTTACCTCGAAACTAGTCATTGATACCTCATAATATTACTGTTTTGAATAAACGTTCATCGAATTTTTCGTTTTTGTTACGAGTATTGTGTATCTTCTAGTCGGTCTTCTTTCGATTAGGTGAGATTTCATCTCACACAAATCGATAGAAGGATTATCGATGCTCAAATGGACTGGAAACTGGTTTCGACCATTTTGAGAAGCTCTTAGAGCCTCTAAAGAGAAATTCACTACCGAAGTAATAAGCTCAAGCCATGTTCTGGAAATTTCATATTTTCAAAAGTGCCTTGAAAAGGGCCTTATAAACTAAGTTTCTGCATTTATTTATTTTTTCATCGCGATTTTTCAAAATTAAAAATCATTTAAAGCCCCTTTAATTTGCAAGTTGGGCAAAAAATCACAATAGGTAGTTTTGTTCATTTTTCAAAGTACTATACTACCTACACCAATCATCAAAATTGGAGTTTGGCTTTCATATTTTGAAAACGTATTTTGCTCCTTCAATTTTCAAAATAGGCAACTTGTTTATCTTACGTTTCTTTTTTACTCATCCAAATCTGAAGTTTGTACCACGACTCTCCGGACACCCAGTACAGAAATTAATTGGTTAAAAATTACAATTCGAACGCCAGTGATTCACTTTGGAATCGTAAATGACGAAAAAAACTGCTCGAACAATCACATGTGGAAATCGGCTAAACGCAGCTTTGCACCCGGAGCTTTTTCTAGTATAGCGCTGGGCAAGTGGTAACACCTGCTTTCATCTGCAATCAATTGAGAATTTCGGTTCATGCGCGCAATTCCAAAATTTCATCTCTATTCGTAATATTTTCCTTTCTAAAAGTTTCAAAATGTAAATTTACTTGGAAAAATGTGGTCAAATAACCGCGATTATTTTTCCAAGTGCATCAGTGCCCACGAATTTGGTCTCAATGAATTCGTAATGGAATAATTTTTTTCTCCACTGGTGTTTCGTAAAATCCGCCAAAATGTTCCCCGAAAACGAACGTATCTACTCTGCAGCGATGCTCGGGAGGAAGCAGAGCTTACGAGGAGAACAAATATTGGCAGATTATGGTCCTGATGAAGCTTTCAACGAAAGTGCTGATATAGAATGGGTCAACAAAGTATGTACCATAAAAATTGAGAATTGGTTTACAAATAATAGGTACCTACGTTGCCTCATTTAAGTACGAATATTTTTCATTAATATAAGTATATATTATTGTTTTAAAGGTTTGGGTCCGGAGGATAATGAGAGCTTGTGCTCTTCTGAGCTTACTTTGCGTTTGTTTAAATACACCCAAGACATTCGAATGGTATCCTCTTCTACAGTACATTACGTTCATATGTGATTTAATCGTGACTTGTTTATTCACCGCTGAAATGATAGCCAAGATGCATATACGAGGGATATTGAAGGTTTGAAATTTTCTCTTCGTCTTTCTATACGAAAATATAATTAGGTAGGTACTCGTATGTTGAGTTTAACCCATAAACTATTGATTTTTTTTATTTAGGGAGATGCTCCTTACTTGAAAGATCACTGGTGTCAGTTCGATTCGTCGATGGTGTTTTTCTTATGGGTTTCTGTCATTTTACAAGTATTCGAGATGCTTTCCATCCTACCGAGATTTAATTATTTGTCGATTTTGAGAGCTCCGAGACCGTTTATAATGATTCGTTTTATCAGAGTGTTTTTGAAATTCTCGATGCCGAAAAGTCGCATTAACCAAATATTCAAGTAAATATAGAGTTCATTTTTCAATTCATGTTTTTAGGTAGGCAGTGGCAGCTACAGCTTTTCAAAAGGGTTGAGGCGCAAATTTTGTGAAAGATGCACTTCTATTCTAAAAAAAAAAGTTTCATTACTTAAGTAGGTATTATACTTCTTCAAGAGACATAACTTTGTGCAAATTATCAAAACTGAAATGAAAAAACGTTGAAAATAATTCAATAAAATGACCAAAAATCCAGGAATTGGGGGAGGAAAATAGGTAGTTGAAAATTTTTTCACATCAAGAGATATCAATTGAGGTCATTGACCCTTTGGCTCAAAAAAATTAGACAAAAAGATTTTTTTGAAAAATTTATTCTAATCAGAGTTTTTTGGGAATTTTTTGACTCCACATTTTTTGCCAGCTGGACCTTTTGCAACCCTGTAACCGCCACTTTTGGATAAGCGTTTCTTCCTGTAATGTGATTTTTATTCTACATTCGCTTGTTGAATTTTCAGACGTTCTGGGCAGCAAATATACAACGTGACATTATTTTTCCTATTCTTCATGTCACTCTATAGTCTACTAGGCGTTCAGCTTTTCGGTGAACTGAATTATCATTGTGTTCTGAATACAACTGATCCAAAGTAATTTGAATTCGATGCAATTCTCAAGTATATTTTGAGTTGAATAAATTCACGTGTAAATATATTTTAATTTACTTTCATTCGCAGACACGTTACATTGAATAGTCTCGCCATACCAGACACCTATTGCTCGAATGATTCAGGATATCGATGTCCAGAAGGAATGAAGTGCATGAAAATGGAGTTATCGCGTTATATTATGGGATTTAGCGGATTCGATGAATTCAGTAAGAATACCTACTTTTTTACAAGTTTTTCTACACGAAGCTTTTCTCTGAGTTTAGGTATATTTTTTTAAAAATCTTCTCATTCCAGTGACCAGTTTATTCACCGTATATCAAGCAGCTTCTCAAGAGGGTTGGGTTTTCATCATGTTCCGTACTTTTGACAGCTTACCGTCTTGGCGTGCTATATTTTATTTCTCCACTATGATATTTTTCCTGGCTTGGTTAGTGAAAAATGTTTTCATCGCTGTTATCACGGAAACTTTCAACGAAATCAGAGTACAGTTTCAACAAATGTGGGGTGTCAGACAATTGGATAATAAAATGGTGACCGAAGTAGGTACCTAGACCTACCTCTATCTAGTCTGTATTTTTGAATCACCATACTCGTACATTTCGGTTTATCTGATTTTTCTTTTCGATAGGTATTGATTGAAGACGAAACCGGCGCGTGGAAACTGGTGCAAGTTGACGAAAACAAACATGTCGGTTGTGCACCGATGATTTGTCATCAAATTTTAAGATCTAGGTGGTTTAGATTGCTGATGATGGGCGTCATTTTAAGCAATGGAATTGTTATGGCTTCGCTGAGTTTTAAACACGATGGCAGAGCGAGACATCTTTTTTATCACAATTATTATTACATCGAAGTAGGTTTATTTTTCATATTTTTAGGTTTTTCAAGGTTTTCATGCGTGGATCTTTCCAACGTGTTTTTGTACATTCCTCACTTATAGTATTATGGGAGGGGGACCGGGGGGGAGAGGAAGAAGGAAAATCGTTATGATTGGTTTTTCAGCAGTATTTGGAGCAGTTATGGGGGAGGGGGGAGGTCATCCCACCACAATTCGACCAACGTTTATGAGTCGTGTCCTTCGATTTCGCTCAAATTTTTTTACAATGTCCATCCCACCCAATAAGTAAGAAACCCGCAATTAGTTTGGTCCCAGCCCTCTCAGGGGGTGGGTGGGGGGCTTCAATTATTTTTATATTTTCATACATATAATTATTCAACTTCAGCAGCGCATACATCCAAAGCTACAGACACTTTTCTGAACTTTTACCCTATTTGATGGAGGTGCTGGGGGACGTGGGTAGGGTCTAATATAAAATCTGACGTCAAATTCGTGTTCAGCGTCACCGAAAACATACAATACAATTCAATAAGTCACATGCCCCAAATTTTTTTTGAAAGTGTTGCTCAAATTAGACGGAGGACGAGGAGGTGCTTCCCCTCTATCAAGAGACCCCTTCTCAAAAATTAAATATTTCGAAAATGGAAAAAGCATCAAAAGGTACATCTATGGAAAATTTTCCAGAATTTTAAATGGTAGCTCCCACTTAAGTACAGCGTCATTTTGAAATTTGAACTTTCAATTTGAGAATTTGATTTTCAACTTTTGAAGATTTCAAAATATGTACTTGAGAAGTTCAAAATCCAATGCCCTTTCAAACTGTGAAATCTGTTTTGATCAAAGTAATCAAAGTATCATATCATGACTTTGTATAGGTATATGCTGCTGAAGTTGAGTACCTCGAGACAGTGTGAAAATAATTGAAGCCCCTCCCACCCTTCCCCTGAGGGGGCTGGGACCATACTGATTGTATTGGATGGGTAGTCAAGTCATTGTAAACCCTGGGAGGGCACAGGTTGTTGTTTGTTGTTGCTAGAGATAGTCTCTGGGTAGTAGCTCGGATCATCAAGGAGGAGCCAGTCCCACAGGACAGATGAGAAGGTGAAGACAACACTAGGGGTATTCTGCGCATCCACGTCATGCAGGCCCACTTGACAATAGATTCGCCGCCCGAAAAAGCCGGTGGAAAAGCCGGCCCAAAAATGACAGTAAATTTGCCGGTAAAAAAACGCCAGCCAAAAGCGGCTGTTTAAAGTGGCTGATTAATTCATTAAAACGCCGAAAAATCTACCAAACTACAAAAAATTTCTAGCCCAAGGTAGGATCGAACCCGCGACTCCTGCGTGGAAGTCCAGAGCGCTCACCATTCAGCTATCACAGCAACAATAAAATCTTCGTTTTCAAGTGGTATACATGTACCGCACTTCGTACTTTCCTTTAAATTTTTTGAAAATGAGTTCTGAACACAGGTTGCGCATGTGCATTGTAATCGGCAAATCAACAAAATAAAAAACTGCTGCTTCAAACGCCGGCTCAAAAGCGGCTGTTTTTCTAAACGTGGCGGAAAGCGGCTGATTTAAATGGCTGATTTTATAAACTAGCCGCTTCTAGCTGGCGTTTTTTCACCGGCAAATTTACTGTCATTTTTGAGCGCCTTTTAAGTGGCAGATTTACAAAAATCAGCCGGCGTTTCGGCTTAAAGCGGCGAATCTATTGTCAAGTGGGGGGTGGTAACATGTTGCTGTTTGACGGACTCAGAATCAATAAACATGGCTAAAGCAGAATTCTCCAGCTGGTGGAACAATGGGGAGGAGTGGCGAGTCGAAGGCCAAGCCTCTACATAAATATGGATTACGAACAAGAATGCATAAGAGCTGCAGAACACCAACAGCTCACTCATTCCAGCCCCAGGGAAGTGCAAGAGCTTCAGAGTGAGAAGGCGAATACCAGTGCCTAAAAAGCTAAGGGAGTAAACCCCAACAGGAAATCATGGTGGAAAGCAATGGAAAACTAACACCATTACATTTCCCTAGAATTATATGGACATCATTCTATTGACAAAAATTATGCAATAGCATGCTAAAACGCATGCTTTTATGCATAGCGCAAGCAATGTGTGAATTTAGACTTTTTTCAAAAAAAGCATGTGATTCAACCTGCGAATAGCATACGTAAAAGCAATGTTCAAGAATGTAAAATGAAAAAACAATTTAAAAAATTTTGTCCTGGGCAGGGATCGAAACCGGCACTCTTAGTTTCTATTTTTCCGCGTTACCTGACCCACTCGGCCACCTCGCTGCTTGCGAAGAGTGGAGTTATTTCCACATAAATGTTTGCACTTTTTGGACTTTGGAGAAAAATTTAAAAATTTAATAAGTTCACAATGCATAAACATTTATGTGGAAATAACTCCACTCTTCGCAAGCAGCGAAGTGGCTGAGTGGGTTAGATAACGCAAAAAAATAGAAACCGACACCGTCTCCCAGGTTTGATCCCCACCTGGGGCAAATTTTTTTCAATTTTTCTGTCATTCTACATTCTTTAACATTACTTTTACTCATGCTATTCGCAGGCCTGGCTGAATCACATGGTTTTTTTTTAAACAGTCCAAATTCACACATAGGTACGCATCTACACACCTGTTTTTATGCATAATTTTGTCAATAGGGCAATTTAGCAATTGGCCATAAGTCTCTGTCAGGCAGATCCTCATCTACCAAGGCAGCCGGATTGGGTGCTAAGAATACAAGGAGACAAAATAAGATGGAACAAACATCAACATCACAACCTGGAATGTGGGAACTTTGTACAAAATTGGAGGAATTAGGAATAAGCAAGACCCAATGGACTGGAAATGGTAGAAACCTGGCAGATAAAGATTGTGAAATGATTTAAAGCTAAAGTATTTAGCTCATAAAATATGAGAAAGCGGCATTTTCATGCTAGCGGTATGGGGAAAATCCAAGGAAGAACGACGAGAGGGAGGAAACGATTGGTGCTGTTAACAACAAACTCACTGGCCAACTCTCCCTGTAAGACCTTGAAAGAAACTTTTCAGATACACTAAAAACCAGCTAATATAGATGGAAATATACGCCATCTCCTGTAAAGGAGTGCGACTGTGACAATGACAAGTAATGGTGAAAAAATTTGAGCGAAATCAAAAGTCATGACTTTCAAAATCGAATTTTTTTGGTCGAATTGACATGGAATGCCCCAGGATACAAACAGGTTTTTTTCAGCAATAATTGAAATTACATGTCATAAGCGCAAAGTTTAGTGTCTAATTGCTCGAGCTTACCTAACTTGATGACAATTTGTTTCAAAATCGAGCTTTCTCAACTTTGAACTTATGAAATTTTTTTTGAAATATTTTTGAAAATACTCTCAATTAGGTACCTTTTTCTGCAAGTTGCAGCAATCTTGGCCAGTTAAACCTGAAAGTTGAGCATTAGGACGAGAACTTTCAATTTTCTGAAAAAAAAAACTCAGCTCCACCTGCTCCAAGGGTGGTTGAGGAGCCAACGGTAGTATTTTTTTTATCTTTTCTTACACAAGGACACTGGATTGAAAAATATTTTGAGCGAAATTGGAGTTCCTAAACCCAAATTCGAGGCGGATTTGACGTGAAAATTGACTTTTCATTTTTCTAAAATATTTAAAATTTTTCGTTTGTTTAACAGTTCTTGTTCACTATCGTATTCAATATGGAAGCCTTATTCAAGATTTGGTGTCTGGGATTTCAAGGTTATTTCAAACATTCCTATCATAAATTCGAATTAATGCTGTGCATCGGAACAACTCTTCATATTATTCCCAGCTTTTATTTATCCGGATTGACCTATTTTCAAGTAATTGACTCGATTCTTCTGTTTGTCATTAGATTGAGTGATTTTTTTCAAAGAGATATTCCGATATAAATTTTTTTCTTTTGATGCAGGTTTTGCGAGTAGTTCGTTTAATCAAAGCTTCGCCAATGTTGGAGGATTTCGTGTACAAGATTTTTGGTCCTGGTAAAAAATTAGGCAGTTTGATTATATTCACAATGTGCCTGCTGATCATATCGTCGAGTATTTCAATGCAGTTGTTTTGTTTTCTATGTGATTTCACTAAATTTGAAACTTTTCCCGAGGTTGGTAGCCATCAGTCAACATTTACCTATCGCAGGATATTTTTAACACTTTTCCTACTTTTTTTTTGGGTGTAGGCATTCATGTCTATGTTTCAAATCTTGACTCAAGAAGCTTGGGTTGAAGTGATGGACGAAACGATGCTGCGCACTAAAGAGACTTTGGTACCTTTGGTTGCAGTCTATTTTATTCTATACCATTTGTTTGTAACTTTGGTAGGTATTAAAAACAAGACACTTTTTTTATTACTACCTACCTATTCAATTTGTAATGGTGTTTTTTATTTCTTTTTAGATTGTGTTGAGTTTGTTCGTCGCTGTCATTTTGGATAATTTGGAACTGGACGAAGACGTGAAAAAACTGAAACAATTAAAATTTCGAGAACAGAGCGCCGAAATCAAAGAAACATTACCGTTTCGTTTGAGAATATTTGAAAAATTCCCCGATAGTCCGAAAATGGCCTGCATTAATAAATTACCATCCGATTTCAATTTACCCAAAGTAAGTTGAAGCTGATTAAATCCGAATAATAACTCTTTTCACCCTCCAAAGAGGTAAACTTCATGAGAATTTCACTCCAACAGGTCAGGGAAAGCTTCATGAGGCAATTTGTTTACGATATTGAAGAAGACGAAGGTACTATAGCAGATGTTACGAAAAAAACCAGCGATATGTTCAACGCTCCGATACTTTATCGAAAACAGAGAACTTTCAAATTACTCACAAATCCGCCTAAAGTTCGCATTGTTACTCCTGATGCCAAAAAATCCGCCATTAATGCATTGCTGACGTAAGCAGATCTATATATTTTTACCTCTGCTGTTTGAGCAATTCTTACCTACCTATTTAAATGTAGTATTCCTGTCTCGAATGACTTTCTCACAAAATAATTCGGGGTTTTGTATTTTTTTTAATAATAGAGATTCGAATAATCATCGCCTTCTTCTGGGAGATTCGGGCATAATTGCGATGCCAGGAATGGGTAAAAGTAATCTGCACTCTCAAGGCACGGTCAATAGCATCAAACAGCTGCGTATCGATCAAAAAAAGTACGTTATTTTTACTCAAAATCATTTGCCCTCTGCAACCTCTGATCAAATCTTTAATATAATTAAGATCCGTTAGACGAAGCATAAGAAGCGGTTCGATTAAACTGAAACAAACTTACGAGCACCTTATGGAAAACGGAGACATCGGCGGTCACATTAATAAAATCAGCACAGCTCGCAGTCGACCTCACGAAATCGATATCAAAATATTGCAAGCTAAAAAACAACAGGCTGAAATGAGACGAAATCAACGTGAAGAAGATTTACGAGAAAATCATCCCTTATTCGATACTCCTCTTTTTATCGTACCTCGTGAGAGTAAATTTCGCAAAGCTTGCCAGCTGATCGTGTATGGCCGATATGATGCTCGACTGAGGGATCCGCTTACCGGAAAGGAACGTAAAATTAAACACAAAAGAATGCAGTAAGTTGAGAAATCATGTCATTCGTTCTTAGTCTCGAATTTGGCCGGAATTTATTGGCCTAAGAAATTCAGTGGGCTTAATACCTACTTTTACCACAAAAATATTTTTTAAACTTTTTTGAAAAATTTTCAGCCCAAAATAGGGTTATGATTTTTGGAATTTTCGAAAAAGGTGCCATCTAAGCTATCAAAATGGACCAGTATTTTAGAAATAGGTTAAAAATTTTCATCAAAACGTTTTTTGAGCACTTTTGATGAATTTAGAACCCTTTGAGATTTTTGAAAAGGTACGTACGTGTCATGTCATATGCTATCAAAATAGGTTAGAATTTCCGCAGAAAATCAAAATTTGCCATCGAAACTTTTTTTAGGAAATTTTGAAGGGTTTCTGAGCCAGAAAAATTGAATCATTTTTTGAAAATATGTCTCGTCCAACCTGTCAAAATAGATTAGAATATCAGTAGAAAATCAAAAATTGCTATCAAAACTTTTGTTAGCACTTTTGAGAGATTTTGAGTCAGAAAATGTATCATTCGGAATTTTTGAAAGGTGTCATGCAACCATAATAAAAACAGATTAGAATTTTAGCAGAAAATCAAAAAAAAATTTAAACATTTTTGAAGGGTTTTTAGCCCAAAATCTAGTTGTGATTTTCGAGATTTTTGGACTTATGAAAATGGGTAAAATTTTCTGCAGAAAATCAAAAATTCGAGTCATATTTTTTTGGAGCACTTTTGAAGACTTTTGAGCTCAAAATTGGATCCGGTTTTTCGAGATATTTTTCAAAAAAGTGACAATAAAATGGGTAAAAATTTTCAGAGAATTGAATCAAAAACCTTGTATTAGTTTTTTTGATTATTTTTGAAAAATTAACCGCTCATAATTGAGTCTTGGATTTTGAATTTTAAAAAAAGGCAACAATGCAATTTTTTTCAAAAAATCCAAGAAGAAAATGTAATTGGACTTATGAAAATGGGTAAAAAATTCGGCAAAAAATCAAAAATTCGAGTCATTTTTTTTCGAGTACTTTTGAAGATCCAGATTTTTGAGCATTTTTGAAGGATTTTGAGCACTAAATTGGATCCAGTGATTTTTAGTATTTCTGAAAAAAGGGTTGCGGGTACCTACTGATTTTTGGTACCCATTTTCGAAAAAGGCAACAGTCAAAATAAGTATGGTTAAAATTACAGCAGATGAAATCAAAAATTTCCATCAAAATTTATTTTTAGCAGTGTTGAAAAGTTTCAAGTTCAAAATCAGGTACCGATTTTTGGAATTTTTGAAAGTTGATGCAATGTGATCCATCAAAATGGATTAAAATTGCAGCCGAAAAGCAAAAATTTGCATCAAAACTTTTCTAAGCACTTTTGAAGAGTTTTGAGCGGAGATTGTGTCCCGATTTTGAGAATTTTTGAAGAAGAAGGAAATGAAAATGAATTTGAATTTCAGCAAAAAATCCAAAATTTCTATCAAAATTTATTGAGCGCACTTTTGAAATAATTTGAGCTCAAAATCAGAGCCTAATTTTCGGTATCACTGAGAAAGGTCCAGCCCCACCTATCAAAATGGGATAAAATTTCAGTAGAAAAACCTAATTTTGCATCTGAACATTTTTTGAACACTTTTGAAGGATGTTGAGCTCAAATTTTGGGTCATGATTTTTTGAAATTTTAAAGTTGGCATTTTTGATTCGTATTTATAAAAATCCAATTGTATTTTTTTTGATAACTTTTTTAATTCGTGTATTTTTTGCTACGCAGCAATTTCCTAGGTCTGGTTACCTATTTAGACTGGCTGATGATTTGTGTGACAACTATATCTTGTATTTCGATGATGTTCGAGACACCGGTGTACAGAGTTATGGAAATACCAGCATTGCAGTTCGCCGAATACATGTTTGTTATTTTCATGAGTCTGGAATTAGCGCTGAAAATTCTAGCCGATGGAGTTTTCTTCACACCTAAGGCTTACATGAAGGATGTGGCGTCCATTTTAGATGTGTTCATTTATATAGTGAGTGTTTTTTTCGAAATGATTCCCGATTCGTGTTCAATTCCATTCCACTTCTTATATATTTGTATTTTGCGCAGACCAGCTTAATATTTTTGTACTGGATGCCCCAAAACGTGCCACCAAATTCGGCAGCCCAGCTGTTGATGATTTTGAGATGCGTTCGACCTTTACGTATTTTCTCTTTGGTGCCTCATATGAGAAAAGTTGTCGATGAATTGTGTCGCGGTTTCAAGGAAATTTTTTTGGTAAGTTTACATCACATCACTTCTACTATTTTGCAGAATTTTTTTCGAATGTGATGGTAGAATTTATAAGGTATCTTGCTCAAATTTGACCTTAATTCAATTTTTACAGGTATCCGTTCTATTAATCGTGTTGATGTTCGTATTCGCCTGCTATGGTGTGCAAATGTTCGGTGGTCGATTGGCCAGATGTAATGATCCTACCATAGTAAATCGTGAGGATTGCGTCGGTGTCTTCATGAGACGAGTATTTGTCACTAAAATGAAAATAAAACCCGGTGAAAATGAAACATTTCCGTCCATGTTGGTTCCAAGAGTTTGGTGAGTATCAAGGCGATCAAAAAATATTTTGTATATTGTTGCATTTTACAAACACTCAACAATTCGCTTTATTATATTATTTTAACACTATACATACCTATGTAAATTAGCACATTGCACCTTTTTTTTTGCACTAAAATTGTATTTGTATAATGTGTTCACCAATTCAGGGCTAATCCTAGAAGATTTAATTTCGATAACATAGGCTACGCCATGTTGACACTATTCGAGGTACTCTCGTTCAAAGGATGGTTAGACGTTCGAGATATTTTAATTAAAGCTCTCGGACCCGTAAGTATTTTTAGCTGTTGTGGGTTGATTTTAACATCGGTAGATTTGTATTTGCTCAACTCAAACTAAGTAGAATTGAGCCTATGGCCTAGTTGAAGGAAATTCTTCGATTTGATGAACTTAGTTGCCTATATAATATTTTGGTGTTATTTTTACCTAGGTTCACGCTGTGTACATCCACATATACATTTTTCTCGGTTGTATGATTGGTTTAACGTTGTTTGTGGGTGTTGTAATTGCGAATTATTCAGAAAACAAAGGAACTGCTCTGCTGACGGTGGATCAGAGAAGATGGTGAGAGAAGAATAAGTTTTGATGAAACACAATTGAGGAGCTCATTGCAAAAGTAGCCCTTGTCACATGAACTTTTAGACCCTTTTCACTCGATTGCACCTATATTGCCAACTGCGGAGATCATGTTGTAATGATGAAATGACTGTCAAGTTGATCTACCCTGAGTAGCCTTGAGAGCAATTGCTTTATAGAGTTTACATTCATGATACTGGGTACGCTCAAGGGAGAGCTTTGGAGATTGCATAGGTTCATGTGACAAGGGGTACTTTTGCAATGAGCTCCTCAATTGCAAAATAATTATGGTAAAATATGTCATCAAACGTTAATTACTGATAAATTACTGGTACTTTCCCGTTAATTAGTGAACATTTTTGGCAAATTACTGGCAATTTTTGCTGGTAAATTCAAAATTGCTGGTAATTTTTGGTAAATAACTAGTAATTTCAAAATTTATGGTAAATTGGTGATAATTTTTGGTAAATTAGACACTGGTTATTTCTGGTAAATAAATGGATGGTAATTTCTAGAAATTTATGGTTATTTTTGGTAATTTCTGGTAAATTACTGGTAATTTCTGGTAAATTACTGGTAATTTCTGGTAAATTACTGGTAATTTCTGGTAAATTACTGGTAATTTCTGGTAAATTACTGGTAATTTCTGGTAAATTACTGGTAATTTCTGGTAAATTACTGGTAATTTCTGGTAAATTACTGGTAATTTCTGGTAAATTACTGGTAATTTCTGGTAAATTACTGGTAATTTCTGGTAAATTACTGGTAATTTCTGGTAAATTACTGGTAATTTCTAGAAAATTACTGCTAACTTCTACTAAATTTTTGGTAATTTCTGGTAAGTTACTGGTAATTTTTAGTAAATTATTGGTAATTTCTGGTAAATTACTGGTAATTTCTAGTAAATTATTGGTAATTGCTGGTAAATTATTGGTAATTTTTGGTAAGTTATTGGTAATTTCTGGTAAATCATTGGTAATTTCTGGTAAATTACTGGTCATTTCGGGCAAATTACTGGTAATTTTTGGTAAATCACTGGTAATTACTAATTTCTGGTAAATTGATGTTAATTTTATGATCGTGGAAGAAAGTCTTTTGTAATTTTTGGAAATTTATACGCTATTTTTAGTAAATTATCAGATAGTGGATTACTGGCATTTTTCATGTCAACTTCTGTCCCAAAATTTTTAAAACACAAACTCTCTTCACATTGATAAATTCCTGAAATTGTGTCAGTCAAAGATTTTTGAAAACACTAGAAAAAAGATCCAATGCAGCCCCACCCATTTTATTAGTGACATTGTGAATCAAGTTGGTTTCAAGCAAATAACCCATGATTTAATAGGTAGAGTCCTATCAATGGACTCAACATGTAATTTTCGCATTTCATCGCAGGTGTGACTTGAAAAAAAGATTGAAAATCGCACAACCTTTGCATTTGCCGCCGAGACCAGATGGGAAAAAATTCCGAGTTTTTTTCTACGATATCACACAGCATATTTATTTTAAAAGATTCATCGCTAGTACAGTGTTGCTGAACAGTAGTCTACTGTGTGTATCGGTGAGTGAATTTTTCACATATTTGTGTTGTCTATTTTGAAAATGCCAAAAATCAGGACCCAATTTTGAGCTCAATATTTTTCAAAAGTGCTTTTAAAAAACTCGAATACGGATCTTCATGTTTCGGATAAAATTCTAACACATTTTGACAGCTTCGCACAACGCTTTTTTCAGAAATACCAAAAATCACTCGACTCAATTTTGTGCTGAAAGCCCTTCAAAAGTGCTCAAAGTAGTTGATAGGAATTTTTGATTTTCTGCAATCATTTTTATTCATTTCTGATTGTTGCCTTTATCAAAAATTCCAAAAAACCAAGGCTCAATTCTTAGCTGATAATTTTTCAAAATGCTCAAAAAAATTTGTAGAAGTTTGTGATTTTTTCTAAAAATGTCTACCCTGTCAGATCTTTGGGGTTTTTTTGAAAAATATCTTCAAAATCAGAATCCAATTTTGAGCAAAAGCGTTCAAAAGTGTTCAAAAAAATATGGACTCAAATTTTTGATTTTCTGCTGAAACATTCACCCATTCTCATGAATCCACCTTCTTCAAAAACCTCGAAAATCAAAACTCGATTTTAGACTAAAACCCCTTCCAAAATGTTCAAAAAAAAGTTTGATAAAAAAATTTTGATTTTTTGTTGAAATTCTGATCTGTTTTGATTGTTTGCATTTGCATAACACATTTTCGAAAATTCTAAAATTAGTTTGTCGCTCAAAACCTTTCAAAGGTGCTCAAAAAAATTTTGATAGAAATTTTTGATTTTTTGCTGAAATTTTAATCTATTTTGATGGGTGGCATCAGACATCTTTTTTAAAAATCTCAAATCTGATTCAAGTTCTAGCTTAGAACCCTTTAAAGATGCCCAAAAAAAGTTTCAGTGGAAATTTTTGATTTTCTGCAAAAATTCCAACCAGTTACCTATGTATTTGAAGTTGAATCATAGTACCTACAACCAAAATTCAGTTTTTAAAACTTATTATTTCATTGTTTAAATTTCCAGTGGAAAGTAGAAGAACCTTACACATTCCAGCTATCACGTATCAGTACAGCTCTGAATTTCATATTCGTGGTCGAAGTTCTGATGAAATTGATAGCATTCACGCCAAGAGGATATTGGCAATCGAGACGTAACAGATATGATCTATTTGTGACCATTTTAGGTGCCAGTTGGATATGCATTCATTATAATTTACAGGTCAGAAATTATTTGTTATTGCTAAGTACTCATTTTTTACCTCAGATTTTGGACTCGAGGTTTTATTTTTATGAATTGGCTGATTTTACTTTTCATTTTTTTTTCAGAATGACGTATCTTATTCCATTGGCTTCATGGTTGTGGTATTGAGGTTCTTTACGATCACTGGAAAACACGCTACGTTGAAAATGTTGATGTTGACTGTGGGAGTATCCGTGTGTAAAAGTTTTTTCATCATTTTTGGCATGTTTTTGTTGGTGTTTTTCTACGCTTTGGCTGGTACGATTTTATTCGGAACTGTTAAATATGGAGAAGGAATAGGAAGGTGAGAGTAAATTCGATTCTATCATCACCAGTGTAATGCAAAGTTCCTAGTACAAACATACCTACATTTTCTCACGATAGGTTGGCAAATTTCGGATCCCCTGTCACCGGTGTAGCAATGTTATTCCGTATAGTCACCGGTGAAGATTGGAATAAAATAATGCACGATTGTATGATCCAACCACCTCAATGTACACCAGCCAACAACTATTGGGAAACGGATTGCGGAAATTTTGTAGCCGCGTTGATATATTTTTGCTCGTTTTACGTCATAATTACCTACATCGTGTTGAACTTGCTGGTCGGTGAGTATCTGCAGTTCAGAAATACCTATTCGGATTCCTAATATCATTCTCATAATCTTTCTCAAAAAAAAACACCAAGTACTGTTAAATATTTATATATTTTTGATCATTTTTTCAATAACAGCTATCATCATGGAGAACTTTTCGTTATTTTATTCGAACGAAGAAGACGCCCTGATGTCGTACGCTGACATTAGAAATTTTCAGAACACATGGAATATAGTGGATATTCATCAAAAAGGTGTAATACCGGTTCACAAAGTCAAATACATATTTCGTCTGTTGAAAAGTCGACTGGAGGTGGACTTCGTCAAAGATAAGCATTTATTCAAGCATATGGTGTACGAGACTGAACGATTACATAATGGTGAAGATGTTACTTTTCATGATGTCCTAAAGTGAGTTGTGTACCTACCTACTAATTTACTCCCTCCTACAAACATATAAAGCGAAATATAATCAACTTTGTTTCAGTATTTTATCCTATCGCTCGGTGAATATTCGCAAAGCTCTGCAATTGGAAGAATTATTAGCGAGAGAAGAGTACGAGTATATGATAGAAGAAGAAGTAGCTAAGAAAACAATACGGGAATGGCTAGAAAATTGTTTGAAGCAAAAAAGAGTAAGTTGGAAGATTCTGCATATAATAATTTCAATCAATCAAAATTCAATAATTGAAACCAGGGCTAATAAGTAAAATTGACATGACAATAAATCAAAACTGAAAAAATGATAAATTGCAATAATTGATCCAAAACTGGACCGAATTCGCACGTTTGCAAACAATTTGCCCAGAAACAGAATTGAACGCAAATTGAATGGATCGATAAAATTAACAATTTCTAATCAAATACCAGTAAATTATCGTATTATTTCAGATAAAACAGGGCAACAATCTGATAGCCGGATTAAGAGCCACAAACGAGCAATTACAAATCGACGAAAAATTCAGAGATGGAATTCACAGTGAGAAATTCGCAGATCCCTCGGAAATGAAGGTATCAATCACATTAGGATTATTTTTCTCAATATTTACCTACGAATTTCGGACGTTTTCTTATTATTTTGTATAAACTGACATTTCAGGAACCGTACAAAGAAAACGCTTACGTTGGCAAAAAAGCAGAAATCACAAGATCTGACAGCGATGGTAGCAGTTCTGGAAGAAAGCAGCTGGCATCCAGTCTATCCGATCCGACCACAATGCAGGATAAACCGGTGCTAAATAGCAAGAAAAATAGTCCTAAATCAAAAAGTAGATACCTACTATTTACACACCTACTAAAAGTTCTGATTCGAAAAGTTATTTGACACAAAAATTTTTGTTCTTGTTTACAGTCAATGCCACAGATTCGAATAAAATGTCGCAGAAAGAGATGAAAAACAACCTACCGAATTTCAATAACGCCGTCAAAGAGGTTCACGATTGGTGGGAACATGTTTTACGAGCTCATACTACAACTCGATACTAGGAATAAATTTGAATCAGAGTTAAACCTCAGATGAGTGATCTCTCAACGTTCGCTCAATCAGTGCAAAACATTTGGAAGTTGAGGAATTTGATGTACCTACTTACAAAGTATTTTGGTTTTGAATGACTCAATATTTTGTGGCTCTGCTCTGAGATTACTCCATATTTTTGTGAAACAAGGTACAGGGTCCATCGTGTGTGGTATTACGTAGGTAGGTACAAAATCATCGAAGAAGTATTAATACAGTCTAAATGTATGTACCTATTTAGACACAGGTATCGTATTGATATCTTATAGTCGTATAGTGGTGTTAGTTATTATAAGAATGTATCAGAAATTAAAAGCTCGGATACGTTGTTCGAGAACTTTTATGTTAATTATACTTCATTCAATTTTGTTGAATTTTTTACAAAACTGTCTGATTTTTAAAAAAATGTATTTCAACCAGCAACACTGAAATCCCAATTACCTACCTAATAACATTTTTCAAAGTTTCAGGAAATGGGGGGGGGGGCAATTGGAGCGTTGAAGGTCGCCAATCGAATTAATAAATTGATATTTGTTTATTTTACAAAATACTACCCATATTTTTCGCGATTTTTTTAAAAGTTCGGTTGCCCTTTAAATTTCAAAGATAGGCAACTTGTCTGGGTCATTCCACCTCAATTCAACCGATGTCGTTTTTGAGTCATGTCTTTTGGCTCAATTTTTTCTACAATGTATACCCACCCAATTAGTACCCATTCCCAAGATTAAAAATACATTTTTCGCAATTTTTTTAAAAGTTCGGTTGCCCCATAAATTTCAAAGATAGGCAACCTGTCTGGATCATTCCACCTCAATTCAACCAACGTTTTTGAGTCATGTTCTTTGGCTTGATTTTTTTTTACAATGTCTGCCCACCCAATTAGTGAGAAACCTGCAATCAATTTGTTCACAGCCCCCTCAGGGGGTTGGTGGAGGGGGCTTCAATTATTTTTACATTGTCTCGAGGTACTCAACTTCAGCAGCGCATGCCTCCAAAGCTGTATGATACTTTGATCAAAACTGAATTCATAGTTCGAAAGAGCATTGCATCTTGAACTTCTCAAGTATTTTGAAATTTTCAAAAGTTGAAAGTTGAACTTTCAATTTGAAAGTTCAAATTTCAAAGTGACGCTGTAAGTGGGAACTACGATTTAAAATTCTGAAAAAATATCCATTGATGAACCTTTTGATGCTTTTTCGAAATATTCAATTTTCGAGATGGGATCTTTTAGTGAAGAAGAAGAGCCCCCTCCCCCAAATTTGGGCAAAACTTTCAAAAAAAAATCTGAGGCATGTGACATATCGAACTGTATGTTTTCGGTCATCTACAGCCCCCAGCGCCTCCCCAAAGAGGGTAAAAGTAAAAAAAAATAGTTTCATTCGTATCACATATAAAAATAGTATATTCCTGATATTGCTGAACACGAATATAGCCTTAGTTTTTCGAATTGACCTCGCCCATAGCCCCTAAAACCTCCCCAAATAGGTAAAAGTCCAACTCGTGCCCGTGGATGGGATTCAATCAAAAATCTGACGCCATATTCGTGTTCAGCGTCACCGAAAATATACAATTTGATATGTCACATGCCCCAGATTTTTTTTGTTGAAAGTTTTGCCCAAATTTGTGGGAGGGGGTGCTCCCCTTTCATTAATAGTCGGTGGGCCCGCCTAAGGATCACTTGCACCCCCCCAGCCGATCCTCCGGGACAACTTTTTTCTTAAAGGGGGAGTCCTAAGGAATATTTCTAGGCCTTGTCCTAAAAAAAAAGTGGCCCTACTTACAAAATGGCGGCCATTTTGACTGACAGGTCAGCCGAAATCGCAGATTTTGCGTTCCAACATAGGACTAGCATAACATTTTTTAAACCGTACAAAAGTAGATCGAAAGCGCAGGCAAAAATTCATCACTTGTGAAAATTTCAAGTGCTAAAGTGCCTTTTTCGATTTTTGGTGAATTTTCAAAAATCAAGTTTTCGCCAAAATGTGAGAAAAAATCAAAATTTTACCAAATTGACCTAGAAAGCTGAAATTTGGGATATACCTTATTTTCAACCTGCCAAATCGATTGGAAACTGTTTCAAACCGTTTTGACCAGTTCTGGAGCCTCCAGCAGATTTTTGAAACTCGAAATTCTTACAAAGTTTCATCAAATGCAGTTGGAAAGCCGAAATTAATTCTGCAAACTAATTTTAATACGCTGTGAAGTCGACTGCAGGTAAATTTCAAGTCGTTTTGGAGCCTCCAGTATTTTTTTGGAAATTACTGGAGTCTCCAGTAAATTTTTGAAACTCGAAATTTCCCTAAAATTTCATCAAAATGGAGATGGAAAGCTGAAATTAACTATGCACTCCAATTTTAACATCCTCTGAAGACGACTTCAGGCGGATTCAAGTAATTTTGGTGCCTCCAGTGATTTTTTGAAAGGTTTCATGGCGTTTTGAAATTTCCAAAAAGTAGCTGGAAGCTTCAAAACCACTTGAAACTACCATTAGTTTGCAGAGTAAAATTTCGGATTGCTAACCCCATATTTTGATGAAATGTTGGGGATATTTCGAGTTTCAAAAATCTACTGGAGGCTCCAGTGATTTTCAAAAAATCGCTGAAGGCTCCAAAACGACTTGAAATTTAATTGCACTCGACTTCACAGCGCATTGAAATTAGTTTGCAGAATTAATTTCGGCTTTCCAACTCCATTTTGATGAAACTTTGTGAGAATTTCGAGTTTCAAAAGTCTGCTGGAGGCTCCAGAACTGGTCAAAACGGTTTGAAACAGTTTCCAATCGATTTGGCAGGTCGAAAATAGGGTATATCTCAAATTTCAGCTTTCTAGGTCAATTTGGTAAAATTTTGTTTTTTTCTCACATTTTGGCCACAATTTGATTTTTGAAAATTCACTAAAAATCGATTTTGACAGGTGATGAATTTTTGCCTGCGCTTTCGATCTACCTTTGTACGGTTTAAAAATTTTTATACTAGTCCTATATGTTGGAACGCAAAAACCGCGATTTCGGCTGACCAGTCAATCAAAATGGCCGCCATTTTGTAAGTAGGGCCACTTTTTTTTAGGACAAGGGCTAGAAACGTTCCTTAGGACCCCCCCTTCAAGAAAAATGCTGTCCCGGAGAATCGGCAGGGGGTGCAGGTGATCCTTATGCGCCCCCCCCCCCCCACCACTATAAAATATCCCATCTCGAAAATTGAATATTTCGAAAAAGCATCAAAGTGTACATCTATGGAAATTTCTTCAGAATTTCAAATTGTAGCTCCCACTTACAGCGTTATTCTGAAATTTGAGCTTTCAATTTAAAAGTTCAACTTTTAACTTTTGAAAATTTCAAAATACCTACTTGAAAAGTTCAAAATGCAATGTTCTTGTGAACTGTGAAATCAGTTTTGATCAAAGTATCGCAGCTTCGGAGTGATGCGCTGCTGAATTTTAGTACCTCGAGACAATGTGAAAGTAATTGAAGCCCCTGCACTCATCCCCTGAGGGGGCTGGGATCAATCTGATTGCGGATTTCCAACTTATTGGGTGGGTAGACATTGTAAAAAAAAATTGAGTGAGATCGAAAGACAAAACTTTCAAAATCGTATTTTTTTGGTCGAGTTGACATGGAATGACCTGTCCATATAAATTTGTTGAAAATCGTACCCGGTTTATCCAAATCTGAAATTTTGCCATCCACTCACCGGACACCCTGTATAAAAAATTGCGTAGAAGTTTGTAAAGTACATTCAAAACAAAATATTCAAATGCTTAACATTCTATGTATTTATGAAAGTCCGGAAAGTTCGAAAAACCTGGTTTTATTTAAAAAATGGAATTATTTAAGTAGGTAGGTACTCAAGTATTATGCACTCAATTACTCTCTTATTCATTCCTACTTTTTTCCACAAAATAAATTTTGTTTTCGCAATTTTTATCTATATGCCGGAAATTTAAATATGTACATCTACATATACCTACCTATGTACCTATTACACAATCTTCACTAATTTTATCTATGTATACTACCTAAATTTAAAAATTCGCGATTCTTAAAACTTTTTCCGCGATTTACCAACAAACCGAAGTAGGTACTTGGCCGATATGTATCACATGTATTACCTACACCTACTTTCATCGTCAAATATGTACCTAAATCTGCATAAAATAAAATTCCTTATAATATTATAATTCAACATACTCATTTTACAAAAAAAAAATCTAGGTAGGTGAGTATGGTTGATGTAAAATGTCCAATAATAATTGAAACCGATTTCATGTCGTTACTTAAAAAACCCTAAGTATTCAATATTCAATGACGTTCCTGAACATCCTGTTTTTTTTTGGATTTTCGTTTTTTTTTTTTTTTTTTTTTTAGCACACTAATCTGGTACGCTTAGTTCCCAGAATTATTCAAACGTTCCCATGTCTATACGATATACGATGTAGAATACACTTATACTTTCATTCTTATTATAAAATTCATGAAACCTGTTACCACAACTGTAGGTACAGCTAGTGTTAACATTTTTCATTAATTTATTTAAATGTTGGTAAAATACGCGTAACTTCTTTCAAGTAACAATTACATCATTTGTACGAGATCTAACTCACGCTGGTATTACTTTGGATTTTAACCAGTGGGAGGCGTCGAATACCTATTTGAAGATTCCAAGATAAGAAAATTGATGGTTGATTTAAACGTTTAATTATAGGGTTTATTTTTACATATAAGTGCCCGATAGTTACAGTAAATTAAATTGTGGCAATGCCAACATCTACATTGATCATTTTTTTTTTTTTTTTAAATAAAAGCATGCCAGTTGAAAACATATATGTACCTTTTTGAGAAGATACCTGAATCATTTCCTCTCGCTTCTATTCAAAAAACTAATCCAAGCTCTGATTAAAATTAGACCACTTCTGTTAAAAAATTGAACTCCGTTTGATATTCTCGTGTTACACATGAGAGAAAAAAAAATATCAGTTCAAAGTTGAAAATTCGTCGCGTATCCAACAATGGTAGATAATTTTTTTCCGGTCTGTTGCCTATATTTTTCTCGCGATAGTATAGGTATAATGGCGAATTGATTATGATTATTATTTGTTCTCGCGAATTTACTCGTACGCACGTTCTTGAAAAACTCATGGGCGTCGAAATGTGTTGCATCGTTGATTTTAGTTTTTTAATTATTATGATAGAGTTGATTTGGTTCTTTTTTTTACTCATTTTTCGGGGAAATTGAGAAATTATAACTTAAGGTACCCTTTCGACTCACCTCTACCTGTGACGATGACGTAAGAAGTGATTTAAAAAATTAAAAATCAAAAAAGGAGACCCAAAATTCTTAAGACTGGACCCACTACTGCATACTTACTTACTCCTTTCGTAGTTGGGGTGCTGCTTAGGCAAAAAGCAAACTTAGATTCGGTATAATTGTAAGTACCTAAATGAAATACAAGCCGTTTAAACCCATAAACCGTAGAATTTTTCACAAATTTCATCCCAATAAATTTAAAATTCAAGACTTACTAGGGAACCTCTTGTGGTGTCACCCTTCAATTTGAACGGGACCGCGATTTTTGGAAAGATCATGGTCTAAAACCCCCAAAACCAAATTTTCAACTGGCCAACTTAATTTTTGATTTTTGGCGAACATTTGAAAATTCAAAATTGACTGTTTTTGGTGATTTATGAGTTTTTTTTTTTTTTTTTTTTTTTTTTTTTTTTTTAAAGTACGTAGGTACTTGATAAGTAAAAATGATCAAAAATAATTCCTAAAACTGATATCAACTCCTCAAATCCAAATTTCACCATTTTCACCAATTCTGGAGCCTCCTGCGCGATTTTCAATTTCTCCAGAATTTTGAATTTGTTTCAGAAGGCGTGAATTTTTGGAGGGGGAGGAGGGAGGGGAATGATATTTTTTGAATCATTTTTGTGACAATAATCTTGGAGAAATTAGGTAATTTCAATTGAATTCAGATAAAATGAAATTTGAAATTAATTTTTGTCGTTTTTTTACTACGTTTCTTGAAGATAATTTTTTCTCATTTTATAATCTTTCACATTCACATAATGAGTTTTGTTTTTGAAATTATTCATACCTACTTTTTTTGATAAGAAACCCATTTTGTAAAATATTAAAATGAGATAAAATTATCGTCAAAGGAACTTACAATAAATGAAGAAAATAATTTATTCATTCAAAAAAATTATTATTTTTATGAAAAAAAATAAAAACAAAAGAAACGAAAACTGATTCCCTGAGAGAATAATAATTTCTTAATGAAAACACAACAATGTAATAAATAAAATCCGGTTTGAAAAATTACATGGAAAAAAATACTGTACAAAAAATTTGAAACAAATGGAAGAAAATCCAAAAAAGAATGTAGATACCAACAAATTAAAGTAAGTAGGTACTTTTTTCATTTTGAATTGATAAAAAAAAACTATTTCGAGAAAAAACATTTGAAAAAAAAACAAAAATATTGAAGAAAACCAAACAAAAATTGAAACCTTTTTTTGAGCTAAGAAAATATTTACAAAAAAATAAAACAAACCGGTTCCACAAAATCAATAGACACCCAAGTATTTTTTTTAAAAAATGCAAAAAAAATTGAAAAAAATAATAGGTAACCACATATAGTAAAAATATTCTGATTGAAATCGTTTTTTGGCGGGTTTTTTGTAGGGAGGGAGGTGTTTTTTGCAAAAAGAAAACATTGAGAAAAAATATATTTTTTTGAATCATTTTTGTTACGATAGTCTTGAAGAAATTGAGCAATTCGACTGAATTCTTCAGTCCTTGACAAGACGCCGAACAGTAAACGTCTGATTTGAAAACTGCCTAAAAATCGTCAATGCACTATGTCGAAGTTCTTCTTGGAGGCGCGATTCAAGAAACCTGATAAAAAGTTTACCAATCCGTTCGAGATTTATAATTTTTTCCATAGAAATACTCCAGATACCACGGTCAAACGTTTGAAAAATGGTTCTCTACTTCTTCAAACCACAAATCCAAAGGAAAAAGAACTTTTACTGACAATAAACAAGTTCAACAATGATGACATCGACATTAAACTTCATAATTATTTAAATTCATCGAAAGCTATTTTCTTCTCTCAAGATCTGGAGTACCTGAATGTTGAGGAAATCCAAAACGAACTTGCTGAGCAAGGTGTTACAAATGTTTACAAGCGAAATTCAACGTTCATTCTTACATTCTCCCTATCAAAAATTCCAGAAAAAATTCGTATTGGATATGAATATGTTAGATTGAAACCGTATGTAAATCCTCTGCGCTGCAACAACTGCTATTCGTTTGGTCATATAGCTAAATTTTGTAAAGCAACTGGACGCTGTGATCTATGTGGAGAAAATAAACATGATGGAAGATGCCTGAAATCAATGAAATGCGTGAACTGCCATTCTGTAGATGACCATCCTTCGTCTTCAAGAAAATGCCCTCGATACCAAGAGGAAATGAAAATTCTACAAATTAAAGCAGAAAACCAAATAACTTACAATGAGGCGAAAATCCAGTATCAATCAAAAACCAAATACGTTAATGCTGCTAAAAATAATTCAAATCATTCGATAATCATACAGAAGCCTCAAACTGATAGTTCTGATCTCAGCAAATTCCACAAGCTTTTACAAAATATTTCGGATAGACTTGAAAAATTGGAATCTCTTTACCAAAAAAGAAATATTTCTCCTGAAACGAATGTTGAATCATCTAATCCGAAGCTGAACCTTAGTATGTCTATACCTACAACGGATTTTCAAGACTATCGTAACAAAAATGATTCAAAAAATATATTTTTTCTCAATGTTTTCTTTTTGCAAAAAACACCTCCCTCCCTACAAAAAACCCGCCAAAAAACGATTTCAATCAGAATATTTTTACTATATGTGGTTACCTATTATTTTTTTCAATTTTTTTTGCATTTTTTAAAAAAAATACTTGGGTGTCTATTGATTTTGTGGAACCGGTTTGTTTTATTTTTTTGTAAATATTTTCTTAGCTCAAAAAAAGGTTTCAATTTTTGTTTGGTTTTCTTCAATATTTTTGTTTTTTTTTCAAATGTTTTTTCTCGAAATAGTTTTTTTTTATCAATTCAAAATGAAAAAAGTACCTACTTACTTTAATTTGTTGGTATCTACATTCTTTTTTGGATTTTCTTCCATTTGTTTCAAATTTTTTGTACAGTATTTTTTTCCATGTAATTTTTCAAACCGGATTTTATTTATTACATTGTTGTGTTTTCATTAAGAAATTATTATTCTCTCAGGGAATCAGTTTTCGTTTCTTTTGTTTTTATTTTTTTTCATAAAAATAATAATTTTTTTGAATTTGAATAGGTATTTTCCATGTACCTACTTACCAATGAAAAAGTTCAAAACTTGATTTTCCCAACTGCAAATCAAATTTTTATGAAAAATTGAGCGAAAAACTCGAAGAAAAAATTTTAAAATTTTTTAAAAATGTAACTCAAAAAAAATAAAATAATGAAAAAATAACGTCCATCACCGATTGCAAAAGTTTATCGTATCGAGCGAAATCCCAAATTTTTCTCCACTTGAAAATTCTCCCTTTCCCTTTCATCTCTCATCATAGATACAGATGGGTACAGTACATCCCTTCGACGATCTTCTTCATCCAATGAGCATCGTCGAATACGTAAAGAAAAAGATTAACCATCACAATAGACCATAACGAATTATCTTAACACCTCCCCAACGAATAATCATCTTCACAAACGCATTAATTTTTTTTTATTCGAATCATAAACCCAAACCAGAGTAATTATAAACATACAATAAAAAGGAGAAAATAAACCACGTACAAAACAAAGAGGAACTGATCACGGCTACGTTTCAGCTGCGTGTTCTGCTCTAATGTAATGATCAGTACATCGAAGACTTTGTTGTTGTCTTCTCTTCTGTATTGCATTTAGTTTTCAAGACGCTTCCACCGCTTCGCCAGTCACATTCCATTACTCGTGTGGTGTTCGTTATTACGTCGTCGCATTATTCGTTGTTCCTCCGGAGTAATTTTTTTTTACACGTGTGATACTATCTAACTTTTATTTATTTTTTGGTTCGCGATTAATGAATATTTTGGTTTAATAATGAGCGTCAGCAAGTTTAATTTGTTCGGTGTGTTTGCACTTGTGATATGCGGTAAGTTGATGAGATTTTTATTGAAAATGGAGAAACGAAAAGCTCGCATGCGATATTGGTCTGGAAAATGTGTTCCTTGGTAATATTCTTTTTACTCTGTACCTACTACATAGGTAGGTACCTATCGGCGAATCAAATTTAAAAGTGATAGTGCTCCTTTCGATGGAAATTTCCAGTCGTAGGTATACAATTTCATATGGACATTTTTTTATTGCCTTTTTCGATACGATTAGATAGGTATAGGTCTAGGTACGGCTTGTGGAATGCTTTCATACCGCTATAGGTATCTAGAAGCAGTAATGCCTTTCAGAGATAAAAACCGATCAACAGGTATAACCACCACTTTGTAAAAGATTAATATCTATGTACTCGGATGAGAATCAGAATCTGTATTAACTTTCCATTTCACCGATCAACAGGTATTGTAACCACCACTAGTAAAAGATTAATAGTCTGGTCTAATTACCTCATCCGTTCGCTCAGAATGTAAAAAAGCGATCTGATGACTGATTCTTAATCTAGAAGATATTCGGAAAAAAATAAGCTTGGGTGCCATTTTTTCAAAACCATCGCCTTCCTAGGGGGCCCACCCTCTTTCTTAATAATGCACCTATCTCCCCTTCTATTGGTCACGAAGAACGGAAGAAGGTAGAACAATTTTTTGGATAAAAGTTATTTATTTCTTGAAAGGCTTCTCTATACATTTTTGGTTATAAAAATTTCATTTGGAGCAGCCCTTGCCCCCCAAATTTGAAAAGTCCATTTTGAAAAATATTCAAAATCACATTATTTGCATTTAATGCAGACAATTATTGAAGATAGAGCAAAAGTGATGATCACATAAATTAATCAAAATAAAATTTCCCATTCAGAAATATTTTCAGCTATTCCTCTAGCCCCTTCCCCTCTGAGAATCCCCCAAGAAAAAAAAGTTTAAATCTGAACTGAATAAATCTGTAAGAAAATTCAAATAGTTTAAAAGATTATAATTGAGTTGTTCATTTCATCAATATTTACAGTGGGATATCTAACCAAAACAATAATTTGAGTCAATTCAGGCACAAGTGCCCCACAAAAAAAAAATATGTATAGGTACTAAGAACATTTCAACTTATACCTAAGTAACCAATTGAAGCATGTGTTTCCAAAACGCACCAAGTCCAAAGACCCTTGGGCACAATATATCAAAAAATCAGCCATTTTGGGCCGCAACTTTATGCTAAATGACCTTGCAACCTCAGAATCTTTGAAAATGTTGGAAACACATGCTTCAATTAATGTAACCGGTGAATTAATATTTTTTTATTTTTATTTTTCATTTATTCACAATTCGCGACATTCCAGACAAGAGACAAAATTTACTTCAATTAAGTTCTAAGGGGTACAAATTTTTATGGGTCTAGTAATAGATAATACCAGTTTTAATTCTAGCATCGGCTGAACGAATATTCACATCTTTACTTTACCAACATTAAGTTGATCAATAACACCCAATTTCCATTTTCCTTGTGAGTCATCTTCTTCTATCATGTACTGCTTCGCCAACTCTAGGTACCTATCAGGGCCATAGAGAAGGGGGAGCAAATGGGGCAATTTGCCCTGCCCCTTGTTTTCCAAATGTCCCTCATTTTTTGAAAAAGCTTAAGAAGTTGACAATATTGGCAATTTCAAATGTTCAGTGCTGAACTGACAACTTTAAAATTTGAAGATTGTGTCTAAAATTCTTAAAAACCACTATTTTTCAAATGTAAATTCCCCAAAAAATGTTACCCCAGCGGAGCGAAAGCAATAAGGATAAGGTAGCCCAATATGGACCACTGGCCGATTTCGTTGGCTATGAGCACCACCTAGCGGGAACAAGCTTTATCTAGTGTATTTTTCACAGAAAAACACAATGAGAGCAAAATCAAAGCCCTAAAGTCAAAATTCGCGAACTGAGAGGGAAAAAACGAAATTGATAGGGTCAAAATTTTTTTCATGTTTCACGTAAATCTGGATCCTTGAAAAATTTTCCGGGGAAACGTTATGATGTGATTTATTTTTATAGTTATGATTTTTCAAAGTTCAAAGTTATAGGGTATAGGGTAGCCTAATATGGACTACCTGTAGATTTGCTATGGATTTGACAATTTCAAGACAGTTAAAGTAGTCCATATTAGGGACCCAAAATTTACTTTTCAAATTTTGACTCTTTTCAGGAAAAAATTATTTTGAGCCACTTGGAATTTACTCTTATTGTCTTAATTAAACATATTCTAACGGCATTTCAGCAATTGAACGTATTTTTACAACATTGTAGCCTTTTTGTAAATTAATTTTCAAAGTGGTCCATATTAGGAACCCAAAATTTAATTTTCGATTTTTGACACTTTTCAGAAAACAATTTTTTGGCCCACTTGAAATTTCTGAAAACTTTTACATATTTGGTATATGATAGTAGACAGATGTAGGTACATTTTAAGCTATTAACGAAATTTTCAGCTTAATTACAGCGGTCACAGCATTCAAAAACAAAAATGTGGTCCATATTGGGCGCCCTTACCCTTAGTTGTTTTCTGCTTCTCTTCATGTAATCATGTTCAAGCTTTTAAATTTCAAAACACTCTTCAAAATCAAAATCACATCATTCGTCAAGTTGTCATCATTTTATACAAAATATAAATAAATTTTTTCAAACCTACTGGATGGGGGGGGGGGTGAACATTTTTCATGGAGCCCTCAATTTTTTTTTTTGCCCTAGGCCCTCGATGGCTCTCTATGGCCCTGGTACCTATACAACAAATAGTATTTCTCGGCGTCAAATCATATTTTTTTCATGAATTTGGTGAATAAGCTTTACTTACCTGTACCAGTTATACCACATAGTCCAAAATTACTGTAGAACTTTTTTACAAGAATTCCAAATGTTGGATAATTCGGATCTTGTATCAACACCCAATTCATTGTCAACTGAAATGTTACTTTGATTACAAATGAAATGAGCTGGAGTAATGACATCTTCAAGATCAGCAGACACGTACCTACTTAATCTGAGTGGTCTTGAGTTCAATACATTTTCAATTTCTTTCAATGTTGTTTTCATGTTTTCAAAATTGATCATGCCAGATACTGATTTTTTGATACATTTCTTCACTAGGTAACAAAATTAAATGTTTGTTCGCAGACACCTCAGCTATCCAGAGAGCATTTTCAGGAATAAACTTCTATTTAATATTGTTTTCAAGCAGGAAGGAAACAAATTTGTTGTTCATTCTTAAATTTTCTCTTCAAGTGTGATCAATGAACGATTTAAATTTTCTAAATTGTGCAGCGTTATAAGAAATGATCTTTTTAGGTATGTTTCTCTCTGCAATGAAACCACAAAAAATGATTAAAAAACCTGTAGCTTTCACACTTTCAAGTTTCAGCAAGTTCAAGATGAATAGCTCTGGCAGTTGAACAGGTGAATATAACAATGAAGATTTTTTTAATATTTTGCCACAACATTTGACATACAAAGGACCAATGTAATCAACACCAACATACATAGGTGACTTTTGAGACTCATATCTGGAAGGAAAAGGAGGAAGATTAGGTATGAGAAACAGACCACTGTCAACTCTTCTGCAAATGACACATTCGTTTAACACTTTCATGACAGCTTGTCCACCATTTTTGATACAATATTCATATTCACCACAAATTATAGATAAAATATGTGAAACTCCCGTGTGGATGTATTTAATGTGAATATATTAAGAATATATTCATAATTAATACTTTTACAAAATCATGATCTCGAGGTAATAGCTTGGTTATTTATTCGCAATTTGCGACTTGGGGTTCTCAGAGGAGGATGGGTTGGGGGAATTGCTGAAAAGTGAAAATCTTTCTGGATGGGATATTTTATTCTGATTAATTTATGTGATTATCACTTTTGCTCTATCTTCAATAATTGTCTGCGGTAAATGCGAATAATGTGATTTTGAGTATTTTTCAAAGTGGACTTTTCAAATTTGGGGGACAAGGGTTGCTTCAAATGAAATTTTTGTAATAACCAAAAATGTAGAAAAGCCTTCAACAAATGACTTTTATCCGAAAAATTTTTCTATGTGACCAATAGTAGAAGGGGAGAGGGAAGATATGTGCGTTATTAAGAAAGAGGAGTGGACCTTTGGAAGGGGACGGGTTTAAAAAAATGGCACTCGAGCTTATTTTTTCTGAATATCTTCTAGATTAAGGGAGCCATTTTTTTCAGCTAATTCGACTAGACTATACTATGTACTCGGATGAGAATCTGTACATGGTAACTTTCCATTTCATTCGAAGAGTAAAAGCGCGCCGAAGCCGAAATAATAGAAACTTGAGACCTTCGAGAAGATGAATTAACCTTCTGCTTTGTGTTTAAAATAATGGAATCATTCCTTTGTCGAATAAAATTAAACCCCCTCGTCCACGCGGTCGAAAAATTAATTTCCAGCCACGAATTTTGGAGGCGTTTTCCGTGTATTTTTTCAAGGCCACAGGGTGTTTGAAAATGATGGGCAATTACCTACCAACCATATGAAAATTCGCGCCGCTGGGTGAAATATTTCATCTAATACCTATCGACTATCGATATCTATTGAGTATTGAGTATTGATAGATCGACGTATGGGTATTGGATTCTAAATACCTATCTCGGACCGTAAATAATCATGTATGTCACTGACTTTCAAATTAATGAATCGTAGTTACGTCACCTTATAGGTTCCTCTTCCTTAATGTTAATACTTTTTAATATTTTAGCGTTAAGGTGGAATGAAACTCGTAATACGATGATATTAATTTTCACACTCGCCATTTCTTCGTCTTGCAAGCTTAGGTATTATGTGCTTAATAAATGCTATTTATGCAATAAACATTCGCGAAGTTGAATGAATACCTGAGATTATTAAAATGACGATTCGAACGAATGTGTGAAAATCAACCGCGAGAGATTGATGTTTAACTATAGAGAGTTACGTTTGCTACTTGAATGCAAAATAATATACTTAATGGTGAAAAATGACGTTATTAGCTATAAAATACTCGTAAAGCACACTGCACCTTACGTATAGGTGAATGCAATTTATGTGCATTCAGAGTTCCATCAGTGCAATGAACTTTGCTCGAATTGGCAAAAATAGAGGTGCGGATTCAAATCGAACCAGGACCAAATTCATTCATCTTACTTTCAAAGGAAGCAGAACTGCTTATGGAGGAGAGTCTGTCCTTGATTTCAACGAAGGTCGGATTTTTGGAGAGAGTGCATGTTCCAAGATCCTTGAAATCAAAATTTTAGATACCTGAATGGAGTTTTCCATTTTTATAAGAAAGAAATTATTGGGCAGATATTTAATAGGACACCCTGTATAAATGTGACATCACCCATCATACGCATTCTTCACTCTTCATGTGACACCGATTCTATCTCCGGAAAACGATAATAATCGGATGGAAAAAAATACTTACCTACTATACGTAGGTAAATGAGATCCATCCATGTAAACATGATGTAACTGGAAAGTTCTTTTCAAGGTATTGCACGCGCATAAATTCACGATTTGAACTCTTTATTCTTAATATTCATCAATGGCCGATTGACACCGTGTAAATGAATGGCTAAAAAGAAAAAAAAAACTTCGAGCTAATCATTCGATACCTATAGGTAGCTGGTAGGTACTTAGGTATTACGTAATCGTGGATATTGAACGCTTTAATTAGGTATTGAAGTATGTGGTCTCTCGTAGTCTCATTCATACGAGTAGGTATATGAGAGCTCATTGAAAACTGTATCAATTAATTCTTTAAATTCTTATTGTCGTCAATTTGGATGGACTAAACAGAAAACTAGTGCAGAACATAGTAATGTTCAGGTCAGGGTGTTAGATCCAGTCCAGCTAATTGTTGCCGAGCTAAGCATAATGATCGTCATTGCGCTAAAAAGCATGACGTAGGTCCTTATTATTTCAGATATGAAATATTTATGAAATCCAACGATGATAATTTTTTTCAGTTTCACTGAGATGAATGGAGTTACCTGGTATAAATTTTCAACCAGATGCATAGATTGGGTACATAAACTCGAACACGGAATAGGTAATTCAAGAGACTGCACTGGACGAAAAATTTCCATCTTTCGTTCCTATACTAACAAACTCGTCTATCCACATTTTGAAATGCTCTGCAAATTTCTATGAATAGAGGCATTACCTATCCTATACCCGATAGCTGGCGGATTAAAAATATATAAACGATAGAGAACTACTGCCTATATGTTCACAAATTAATATAAAAAATATAGTTCAGTAAACCGATTTCCTATTACATAAAATATCTAGATTAATATCTTCTCTCGCAGGAAGGTTATTATCAAAATTATGTCATCGGATCGCAGCGAGAATCTGCCTGTTGTATCGGGTCTATTTTTTTCTGCACAATGACTCAGTCAGTGGTGGTATGTCGGACAAAATTTAAAATAAAACCAATCGAGCCACGCGTGTAAAGGTTAAAACAAACATTTATTTTACTTTCGCTGAAGTGCAGCACATTTAAAAGCGTTGCAGCACGTCTGGAATTGGAATATAGGCTCGTTACACTTTCTAGTATTATCTAATAGTTGAAAGTTCACTTTATGCTTTGTACCTTGGGGTAGTGCCGTTTTAACGCTATTTAATTTCATTTGACGATGGTCGCCGCCGCCGCCGCCGCCACCGCCGCTAACCTATTCCCTCGTACACTTATGTACATATTATAGCTAGGTATAAGGTAGCTATGTAGGTACATTACGTTAATTCGGCATTTTAGTGGTATTTCGATCGTATTTTTTAAACCTTACGTAAGCCTAAACACGCAACTTATTTCGGTTTTGGTGCATAATAATGATAATGATAATGCATGAGGATAATGTACAGAACCGGATTCCGGAATTAGCACTTCTGGCTGTGCTCATAAACGTGTATAGGTATAGTAATGTGATGGTCATTTTCAAGAAAATCATTACCGTGTCATTTTAAATCAATTTGGGCATTTCTTTTTCAAGGTAGGATATGATTATACTTGAGTTTAATAGGTAATACGTAGAGTAGGTACTAGGTAGCTAGGTACGGTTTACTGTTTACGTTTGTATCAAAATCTAGTGCGTCCTTTTTGTTAGGATATTAGCACGTGTTCCGAAGTAATGTCCTCAGGAGGAAGAAAGAGAGTATTTTCGAGGTGACCTGTGATTTGAAAAAAAATGTTATCAATTTTTTTCCCTTAAAGGTTTAGCGTCTTTTGAGAGAAGTGATGAGAGCTTTTAAAGTCAGCCATGTATTTCCTTTGAAATTTGACTTCGAAACGAAAACCTAAAATACCAGGGTCATTCTATTTCTATGTAAATTCGACCAAAAAAATGTGATTTTGAAAGTCATGTCTTTCAATTTCGCTCAATTTTTTTTTATAATGTCTACCCGCCCAATAAGTAAGAAACTCTCAATCAGTTTGGTCCCAGTCACTTCAGGGGTGCGTGGGGGGGGGCTTCAATTATTTTCACGTTGTCTCGAGGTGCTCAACTTCAGCAGCGCACTCTCTAAATTTAAAGCAGTCAAATTTCACTGCTTAGCAGTCACGACATTTTGCCTTTTTAAAGCAGTAGTTTTTTTTACTGCAAAACAGTGAAAAATTACTGAGTTGGTCAGTCAAAATGATTTTTTACTGACCAATTCAGTAATTTTTCACTGTTTTGCAGTAAAAAAAACTACTGCTTTAAAAAGGCAAAATGTCGTGACTGCTAAGCAGTGAAATTGACTGTTTCAAATTTAGAGAGCATACCTCCAAAGCCATGATACTTTGATCAACGCTGATTTCACAGTTCAAAAAGGCATTGCATTCTGAACTTGTTGAGTATTTTGAGATTTTCAAAAGTTAAAAGTTCAAATTTCAAAGTGACGCTGTCGGTAAGTGGGAGCTACCATTTTTTTTTTCAAATTTCAAATTATTTATTTATGGAACTGATACAAGAATCAACAACCTAAAATTATCAAAGCTATTTACAACACTATTTGAAAATGATATTTAATTTACAGTAATTTGAGTAGTGCATTTAGAGGTTTCCTATTGACAAAAATTGTGCGTACAACATGCTGAAATGCATGCTTTTTTGCATATCACACCTATGGGCCATGCGTGAATTTGGACTTTTTCAAAAAATCGCATGCTATTCAGCCAGTGAATAGCATATGTGAGGGCGCATACGGAAAGGGACCTTATGACCAAAAGTAAAATTTCACAGGAGGGAGGTTCAAAGTTTTGCGTTATTTCCCTTGTTTCAAGGTAAGATTACATACGGCTATTCCAACTTCGAAGGTCCTATACATACGGTACTACCACACATGCACCCACGCCCTCCAATGACCTGTACTGGTCAAATTAGGCACTGCAAAGTTGATACAGTGAACAATTCAGTTGATATTATCAAGAATTGTAGAGTCTTAGTTTCGATAAAAATCGTTTGCGGCTAATTGTGGCAATGTTTTTCGGTTCAACTTGTGTTTTTTATATAGTTTCAAAATAAAATTAGTTATATATTATTGTAAAATACATTTCATGGGTCGATACTGGTGGCTAGGTGTCTGTACTGATGGATCATCTTGCCGGAAGTCCTGAATTCGGGTTCCGCTACCAGAAAAAATCTTTTATGATTCTTTCCACTCATGTCTTTTTAAAGTCACAAGTTTTTGTAAAATTTTCATTTTTTACGCGTTTTTTCATCTTTTTTTAAATTTTTTGCATCATTTTTCAACTTTTGTGAGTAATGAATTTATGCATGCTTCGCCTCAAAGTAAGAAAATTTGATGAAATGATATAAATTGGGAGCTATGGCGGGTTCCACTCGATTTTTGAAGGGTTCCTACGACAATTTGATGAAGAAAAAGAAAATTGATTTTTTGGTCATAAGGTCCCTTTCCGTATATGCGCCCTCACATATGCTTAAAAGTAAACCAAAAGTATGTACAAAAAGTGCAGAAATTTTAGCAGAAAAATTGCTCAAACTCACTGGCAATACTATCTACTGATTAATTGTGAATTTCAAGACATTCTAATAGATAATTTTTTCAAAAAAGTTGAAAAAAAATTTTAAAATTTCCGGCGCGTGTGGCGATCAATCCTAGGTTCCTGCGATGTGCGGCTGCTTAACTCACTCGGCCACCTCGCAGCTTAATAGATTAGAGGTTATTTTTGCATAAATGTTATCAATTTTTGGACTTGGAAAAATTTTTACTCACTGGTGCATTTTAGAAAATACTTGGTTGCTAGATTGCTTCTGTTTAGCATGCGAAAATGTGCATTTTTAACGCGATAATGCAGGCTTTTACACCAGTCCAAAATCACGCACTGTTATGCATGCTTTTCAGCATAATTTTGTTAATAGGGAATTGATAAGGTCCAACATGTGGAGTCTGCTCAGCCTCCTTGTGTCATCACTTTGGTCTAAAAGAACCACAGACTCACAATTCAGGTATTTATGGAGCCGGTTCACATATGCGTTCGCTTTTCAGTGTATAATTACGTCCACTGGTTCGAGCCGGAAGTCACTTTGAAGTTGCTTATTTGAGACAAACCAAGGAGCCTTAGTTGTGGCTCTCATGAACTTATTTTGGAAACGCTCGATGACAAGGCGATTTGACTTTTTTGTGACACCCCAAATTTCACATCAGGGAGCTACCATTTAAAATTCTAAAAAAATTCCATAGATGTACCTTTTGATGCTTTTTTGAAATATTCAATTTTATAGATGGGATCTTTTAATGAAGTGGGAGAACCCCACCCCCAAATTTGGGCAAAACTTTGAAAAAAAATATGGGGCATGTGATATATCGTATTGTACATTTTTGATGGCGCTGAACACGAATTTGACGTCATATTTTTGATTGGATCCCATTCACAGCCCCCATCACCTCCCCAAATGAGGTAAAAGATCAAAAAAATGGTTTCATTTGCGTGAAACATGAAATAGTATGTTTTCGATATCACCGAACACGAATACAGGCTTCCACTTACACGCCATTTTGAATTTTGGACTTTCAATTTTTGAAAATTTCAAAATACTTAAAAAGTTCGAAATGCAACGACTTTTCGAACTGTGAAATCAGCTTTGATCAAAGTATCATAGCTTTTCCAACCCTGTAGGTGTAATATTCTGGGTCAGAACATACCCCATCTAGATTTCTGTACTGCTGAATACTTTAGAGTACATATTTGCATATTATTAGTAGTGCGACATGTTGATAGCGTATTATTATACTCGTACCTACATAATCTGTCAAGGTTACCCATTACAGGCAATTCGTTATTAACTTGGCTATTTTTTTTTTTTTTTTTAATAAAATAAAATTTATATGAGACCATTTTTAAAACACAATTTTGAAGTATACAGTTGAGAAACTGTTCATTTTAAAAATTACCTCCGGGTTTCTATACCTACCTACTTGTATTTATGAATTAGTGTGGTCTCTTTGGTGTTTTTTTTTTTGGTTGTTGTTGTTTTTTAAAAAATTAATTCTAATAAAGTACCTATTAGATAGATACTTACATACTCTAAGAAGAAATCAAATCAAGGAAACATTATCTTGCTATTCTGTTTATGTACCTACATATTTATTTAATTTTTGATGCAATATTTCTTATATTTCCTAATTTTTTCATCAAGTGGATCTATTTATACCTACCTACCTATACCTACTTACCTACATTTCTCAGAAATCTACAAACACAACTAAGTAAAATTATAGAGCGTAGGATTTCAATTTTTTCTATTTCTTTTGGTGGCGAAATAAATGCTTTAATTATACATGCAAAATATGCAGACGCATGCGGAGAAGTTTATTTTTGTTCCAGGTAATTGTCCGAAACGTTGACTATCCTATTCAAATATTTCTTTATTCATACTCATCACTTCCAGGTCAGTGGTGCATTTTAAGAGGAAAATTGCACCCGATGATTAAAGATTATATAATTTCATGTTAAAAGGTATTCTCCGTACATCGGAAAGTACATACATATAAAATTTTCCATCTTCTTACGTACACATTCAGGAAGATTTGGATGGTTTCTGATCTTTTATACTTGAGCTCGCATGTAAACTTTCATAAGAATGGTTCAACCAAGAAGAGAGTCGAGTTTTTCAAAATTTGACTCGAAATATCCCACTGATTAAAGCTTTCCAAAAGAATAAACAGAGAAATTGTTGTTGAGCAAACAAAAGATAAAGAGGGGCAACAAAAGCAGTTTATTCCCAGAAATCAATTTTTTTAGGGGCTTGAGAAACAAAAATCCTCAGGAAAATTCGCTTTGAAATTTCAATTTTTGTATTATTTTGTGAAGGAAACGATGCGATGGAGGAAGGGTCAAAAAGCTATGCGCTCCGGGCTGTTTCTGGTTCTCGACATGGGCTTACTTTTTGGAATAAACAAAGTAAGGTATGCCTGAGCCATAAAGAAATTATGAAACTTTGTTTCTTGGTTGGATAAGAAAAAACGAAAAAAATGAAAAATTCATTTATTCAGCTTACCTATACATATTTTTCTGAAGTTTTGGAATAAATATAAACAAACTGGGAAAATAAATTTTTACACCATATTCTTATTCAACGATTTGAGATTCTTGAAAATCATACAACAACTGTATTCCAGAGGCATTTTTAGAGCTAGAATGAATTCCACATTCTTTTAAACGGTTAATCAACGATGCATCAACATTGCTCGCGCATTCAAGACTCAATTTTTCAAATTGAAGGACTGCGAAAAGATGGTGAGGGAGGGGGAAGAGGAGGGATTGCTTCATGATCATCCTACATGGTCGCGGGGCGTATAAAGATCTATTGCAACCCCCCCCCTCAGTTTTTTTTAAATCGATGTAGGTATTCCAGTTTGAAACATACTTCTGTGCATCGATTTCATACTTAACTAATTTTAAAATTTTAAAAATTCACGCTTCCGTCTCCGTTTGAGGTAGAAAGATAAAATTAATAAATCCAGTTGACACCCTATTTTTTGGTATTATTCTGAAGTGGATTGCAGGCAGTTTCAATCCATTTTGTAGCCTCCTGCGCCTTTTTAGAAACTTAAGTGTTTTTAAAAATGCTACAAAATCTGTCCGAATTAACTTTAGCACGTACTGGACAGAGTAAATTTCGGCTTTCCAACTCCACTTCGTGAAATTTTGTAGAAATTTTAAGTTTCAAAAATCTACCAAAGGCTCCAGTGCTTTTTAAAAAGTCACTGGAAGCTCTAAAACGACTTAAAATCCATCTGCAGTCGACTTCATAGGGTATTGAAATTAATTTGCAAAATAAAGTTCGGCCTTCCAACGGCATTTGATGAAATTTCTAGGAAATTCAAGTTTTAAAAATCTGCTGCAGACTCCAGAAATTTTCAAAAAGTCGCTGGAGGCTCCAAAACACCTCTAACCCATTTGAAGTCGCCTTCAGAGGGTGTTAAAATTGCAGTGTAGAGTAAATGTATTTCAATTTTCCATCTCCATGCATTTGATGAAATTTTGTGAAAATTTTTTGTTAAAAAACCTGCTGGAGCTGGAGGCTCCAGGAATTTTCAAAGTCTTCAGAGAGTACTAAAACTGGAGTGCAGAGTGAATTTCAGCTTCCCGTCTCCATTTTGATGAAATTTTGTGAAAATTTGCTGGAGGCTCCAGGAATTTTTAAAAATTCACTGGAGGCTCCAAAACGACTTGAAATCTACCTGAAGTCGACTTCGTAGCGTATTAAAATTAGTTTGCAGAATGAATTTCGGATTTCCAACTCCAGTTGATGAAATTTTGTGGGAATTTCGAGTTTCGAAAATCTGCTGGAGGCTCCAGAACTACTCAAAACTGGTTGAAACAGTTTCCAACCAATTTGGCTGGTCGAAAATAGGGTATATCCCAAATTTCAGCTTTTTAGGTCAATTTGGTAAAATGTTGATTTTTTCCCTCATTTTTGGCCAAAATTTGATTTTTAAAAATTCACCAAAAATCGAAAAAGACACTTTAGCACTTGAAATTTTGAGAGGTGACAAGGGTTAAATACTAGATCCTTATGCGCCCCCCCCCCCACTATATCTATTCAATTTGAATGAAAAGTAAAAATAATATTGTTATGTAGTATAGGTACTTAGGTAGGTACATTTATGTATTATGATGCAGATCCAAGGAGGGAGGGAAAAGTCGTTTCACGAACACCCATCATTATTTCTATCTTCTTTCAATATTTTAGTTTGAACCAAAATTGGAATTTAATTTCAAACTCATTTAATAAAAATTCTCGTACATGGTACCCAACTACCTGTATCCTTATACGCATTATACCAAGCTAATTGTATCCTACATTACGTAACTTATCCAAAAAATTATATTTATTTGAAAAAAATTACAATATATCATCTCGCTCTCCAATTAAAATTAAATACGTATTTCCAATGAATGTTCATTACGTAATTTCGTCAGCTCTCGAATACGTACCTACTACTTACTTACTTTAGAGAATTAACTGTATAAATAATATTTCGGATAATAAACCTCTCACTGATGCTATTAAATTAAATTATTATAAATTGCCTGTTGCCTCTAAAATGTGTAAATTTGGATAATAAAAAAACACACACGCGTTCGAGCTTGATTTAAGTAGGAAAGGTATACCTATACGTACGTAGGTACTCGAGTGAGTAAAAAAGATTAATTACCAATTTAAAAATCACCTAAAGGTGCGAAAAAAAAATTGGTGTAGGAATACGGGCGACGACGCGACGTGACGTTAACGTATTTTTCGTAGTAGGTAGAGGTATTATTTTTAAACTTATTATAAATTAAATAATTAATGTAACGTTATACAACAATCGTATGAATTGTAATAGGATGGGATGGGAGCTTGTTTAATGTTAATTAATTATTACTCGTTGGTATAGGTTCAATAAACTGCGTGAAGTGCGATGATAAAGATGACGCTTCGAGTATACCTCTACCTATACGTGTTCATGCAATAGGTATACACGATTGTTGGTGAACAAGTCCTTGATAATACTCGTATTACCAAGCTCCGAGAGTCAGATCCATAGGTACTATTATAGGTAGGTAGGCCATGATGTAGGTCATGTGAGATGTGCATTAGAATGCATTTCGGTGAAAATTTACCTACCTACTCAGCACACAGTGGTATAGATGATCAATTGATCATCAGCATCGTGATTATTATAAAAAAAAAATGCTGCTAGGGCGATGATTTATTATGCATTTGTATTCGAGAGACGATGTATAGGTAATAATGATGGTTGAAAGATGCACAATATACTTAGCTAATATATTTTTAAAGATTTGATAACGCTTATAAAAGAGTATTATGAAAACGGACACTCTATATTATGGTAAAAAAAAAATGGTATTACTTTCTCTCGGTGGAGGACAACGAGAGCTATTTGTCTTTCTGATGTTTCTGTCACCGAAGTTATCCGTTGGGCATAGTTGGTTGTCTTTCAGCTTCCCGTTCTGGCAACACATCTTCCGAGAGAAAGTGGTCTATTCAGTTAATCGTATTGATATAGAAGGCTATTTAACTTTCGTTATCATAAACAATATTACCATAGTCGTGTAATTTCGTAACAAGGGCCAATATCGCAGAGCTCCAATTTATACCTATAGCGTAAGAAAATGGGTCAGCTGGATTATGATTGTTTTTTCGTATTTTATTTTTTTTCTTTATCATTCTCTACACTCGTACCTACGAGTAAGTAGGTATACTTGTGATGGGGAGAATTCTCACAGAATTTTTTATTGTTACTTGTCTAGTTTCCTAATAACGAAAAAATAAATCAAATGATAAAAATATATTTACGCATTTGTTACGTAATCTCGCGTGTGTTTGCTGTTACAGTTAACGCTCAACAATTGAAGAACAGTAATATCCAAGAAGATCCTTGCAAGTCGAAGAGTAAAGTAGTAGGTGATGCTACGTACTGCGATCGGTACTGGGAATGTGTGGATGGTCAACCAGAATTATACGATTGTCCTAATGGATTGGTATACGCTGGAAAAAACCGAGGCGTAACCGAAGGCTGTGATTATCCATGGAGAGCTAATTACTGCGAAGATAAACAATTAGCAAGTACGTATGGAAACGCATTCGCCATTTTATATAGCATAGTACATAATTTGGAAAGCGAAAGTGCTCCGTTCAGACCTTTGATGTGCCATCTTTTTGCACTTATATCTACCTACGTTCTGGATGGGTCGTAGATGGGACCAAAAATAGATAGGTGCGAGTATTCTCTCATCTCTGCATCCTACTGTACCAAAATTTATCGCGATTTTTACGCTTAACAGCCTACATATCCGGTACATTGTAATTAGCCAGTGTTTGTGTAGGTACCTATTTAATACGACGTAGCGTATTCATAATTATTTTTTAATTACACAGACGGACCGATCTCCAGAGAACACTGCGACTGGCTGTACGGTATTTTTGGACATGAAACCAGTTGCACAAGGTACTGGACATGTTGGAATGGTACTGCTACCGAACAGCTCTGTATCGGTGGATTACTCTACAATGAAAATACCCGATCGTGTGACTGGCCCGAGAACGTCGAAGGGTGTCAAAAACATCGTAAGTAATATACATATGTACGAGTAGTAGGTATAATATAAGAGTAAAATGTACTCATATGATCGACATAGGTACAGTGAAAGCCGCCCAATGTTACGTTTGTCCCAGCCCTGTCCAATTTGATAACATTAAGCGGCTGATAACACAAACCAATTGAAAAAAAAAGTCAATTTTTTGGACAAAATTTTTTACAGTGTTCAGTTGGGCATAGTTTACAAACACATTCTACCTCTACAAAGTACATCAACAGTCATTGAACTAAAATTTTGTAAAAATTGTCAAAAAAAATGTTGAAAATAGGTAAAACTTCAAAAAATTAGAAAAAAGTATTAAACTTGATAGGTATCAATCAAGAAAAACTTCTGAAATTTTAGAAAATTTAGGCAAAAACAGTGTGAAAAAGTGTTAAAAACATTTTAAAATTACATAAGAACACGAAAAAAATCATTGAAATCAGTTAAAAATTATGACATTATCACATGCTACAATCACAGTAACCAATGGAATTTCTATGTATGTAATTAGATATAAAATATTGGGACTGAAGGATTTTAATAACCTTAGGCAATTGAAAACATTAACTATTATAGTAATAATAATAAGCGGCTTTCACTGTATTAGGTACCCTATTACAATACCTTGCGGATCAGTATAGGGTCATTCCACCTCAATTTGTCCAATGTTTTTGAGTTGTATCCTTTGATTTTGCTCAATTTTTTTTTTTACAATATCTACCCATCCAATAAGTAAGAAACCAGCAATCAGTTTTTGGTGCCAGCTCTCTCAGGGGGTGGGTGGGAGGGCTTCAATTACTTTAACAATGTCTTGAGGTACTCAACTTCTGCAGTGCATACCTACAAAGCTATGATACTTTGATCAAAACTGATTTCACAGTTTGAAAGGGCATTGCATTTTAAACATTTCAAATATTTTGAGAAGTTGAACTTTCAAATTGAAAATTCAAATTTCAAAGTGGTGCTGTAAGTGAGAGCCAGGCTTGTTGGACTGGACCGATGACTGCGACCAGCCCCAAAAATGCTCACAAAACCAAGTGCACCTGACCAGACCTCAGCCCTCTAAAACAAATTTATGTAAATGAACCAAACGGATGACCCTCTTCAGAAAAAATACCCGGGACAGACTGAGACCAAAGACCTTTTTAAAAAATTGGACCAATGACCGCGGTTTGCACCTCAGTTAGGTCCAATTTTTCAAATGTATAATGCCATTTTAGATGCCTCGTCGTCATCCTGGTTCCTTGTCCTTTACAGGACATTGGAAATCACATTTTTGTGGTACCCTAACCGGGTGAGGCGAATGCCTATTGCCACTGTGATTATTCTAGGGAATCAACGTTACGTATTTTGAGCTTTCACGTAGTAGTTTCCAGTTGCTTTCTACGCTATCTACAAAGTAGCTCATACATCACTAGCTGGGTTTTTACAACCCTGAGTTCCGTAAGCACCACTACCTATTGTTTTTGCTCAACCAGTAACAGCTTTTTGATACCGGCAACAGATTGCGTGCATTTCTGTTGCCTCTGCTGTTCTGGTGCTCGGAGCTTAACGTGTAATAGATGTTAAATGCACTACAATGTATACATTACACGTTAACACCTGCGTCTCTAGGGGGATTTGAACCCACGATCTCTTGTTCAGAAAGCCGTGGCTCAACCCACTATGCAACCGAGCGTCTTTAGATGCCTATTTCGAATAAATTTCAAGTATAATTCAATAATTTCTTCCAAAGTTTCAATGTTCTGAAAGCAAAAATCCCATTTTTCAACTCATCTAATGTGTTAGGATCTTTTTTTCTTTCTGGAAAATGAAGGCCATTTTTGGACCAAGGCTGACCCATGTCCAGGATGAAAATTTCTTGTCAGGACCAGACCGGCCCGACCTACAAAGACAAAAAATGTAGTACAGAATGACTGGACTGGACCATTTGAAAGCTTCAAACAAAGACCTTGATTTTGGAGGAACCTCAAAACCTGAGCGGTCCTATACAAGCCTGGACTGAGAGCTAAACCATTTAAAATTCTGAAAAATTTGTCCATATAGATGTACCTTTTGATGCTTTTTCAAAAAATATTCAATTTTCGAGATGGGATTTTTTTAATGGAGGGGGAGCACCAGACTCCTCCTCCCCCACACTTGGACAAAACTTTCAAAAAAATCTGGGGTGTGTGACATAAGTAGGTATTAGAGCTGAAAACGGTTACACTACCCGCTAACCAGTATCTGGTGAAAATACCGGCTAAACCCGCTAGTGGCAGGTATCAAGTTGATTCAGGTGTAGATAGTAGCATATATATAGTGAGCACAACTCGATTGATTTTGAACTTAGTCTGCGCACGCACCCCAAAACTTGATAATGCATAAGTGGGAAGAGTTACGCTTCGACACATGTCGTTGGTATGTATGATTGACGTTTGACAGTGTTTGATGACAATGATGACGTCATGCTGGTACACCAGCAACACATTCAACTCGCCACAAGTTATAGTGTGAACCCATGTGAAATTTTTTCAACTCGCTACCAGCTACTAGCGAGAAGCGAAAATTTACAGTAGAGTTCAACGGGTACCCGGATTGCCGATTTTCCGGGTTCAACCCGGAAAGGAATCGGCTACCCGGGTACGGAACCGGGTAGTGGAAAACAATGAAAAATGCGACGTTGCCGAATCAAGCTGACGAAAAAATTTCATTTTTATATTGGGATACTAGCGGAATTTATTTGAACTACTCAAAATGATTTCATTTTTTGAAAATTTTACTACCCGGGTCGGAACCGGATAATTTTCAGACCCGGGTTGGAACCGGATAATTTTCAGACCCGGGTAAGAATCGCGGATCCGGGTACTCGTCGAACTCTAATTTACAGTATGGGTACAGTAGTTATCCACTGTCGGCGAGTACCGTTTTCAGCTCTAATAGGTATGCATAAGTATATTGAATTGTATGTTTTTGGTGATGCCAAACACAAGTTATAATGCTTTTGGTTATAACGCTGATTTCCTCTGGCCCCTAGACAGTAGACAACCCCATTTAAACCAATGTAAAATTAATCGCGATATAACGCTCATGACTAAGCGATTATTCAGGAAAAATCACATTTTTAAAGTAATTTTGACAACAAAAAACTAATTTTTTGCAACAAAAAAGCTTACTTTCATGTAAAAAAATTCTTACTTTCCAAAAAATTTTGGCCGCATGAACAGTTTTTTGCAGTTTTTGCAGTTTTGATTTTAGGTATAAAAAGTAAAAAAAACTTTTATGTCAAAATTTTGCCAAAAAATCTGTTTTCCAACTTTTAATGGTTTCAGTTCATACAAACAAGTAAAATTATTTTTGATTTTGCCAAAAAAGTGAGATTTTCTGATAACCTTATCAAACTTTAATCGAAGCAGAAGCTTGATTACCTACAATTCTTACAAGAAAGGCAGGTAAATAACTAAATACCTATCTAAAGTTTTTACAAAAGAGTAGAGTTCTAGATTAATCGCCATAATCTTGAGAAGAACACTGAAAAGTAAAATTTTTCAAAATTTTGGATAAGCAACTGATTACTTTTTGGAAAATTTGGAACAAAAAATCAAGGCTTTCTGAAAATTTTGACCACAGAAAACAGGTTTGTAAAACTGACATACATAGGGTAAATGTGCCTAAGTTTGCGCGCTTCCTAAGATTGCGCAGTGACGATTTCTCATAACCAGTAAGAGTTACAACATTTGATACCGCCTTTACTTGAAAGAAAAATCAAAATGACCATACCTAACGATTTTTGGTGATGGTAGCACCAAGTGTTGCCAACTGACGAGCAAAAAACTTTTTTTTTCAAAATTTTTTATAATTTTTCCAATAAAAGTGGCACGCGACAATTTTTATGGAAATGGCAGTAGAAATCTAAATAAGCTATTTTTAGATTCGTCATTGTCTGGGGATTATAACAAGCACATATTTCAAGTGTTTTCTGCTTTAATTAGGTTTCAATTTTTCAATTTTTAAAAATAACACCCCTGTGCCTAAGATTGCGATTTTTATTTTTTGCTACTTTTCTAGACTAATAATGATACTTTTTGAAATTTTCATTAAGAATTCAATTCATTTGAATGAAATGACACCTTATATACGTATATCGAGTTTACTCCTTGTCAAAAGCTAGGGAGAAATGGGTGTAATGCTGGAAATTCCAGATATGAGCGCATTTCCAGTGCGGTTCACTCAGAAGTTTCAAATCCACGTTCATGTGAGACATTTGGTTTGCTTTCATCATAAATTAAACAATATTGACGAATTTCTATGTTTTTCACTGGTGCACAATCTTGGGAAGGTGAATGCGCAATCTTAGGAAGGCATATTCCTAAGTTTGCGCATTTGACTTTTTTTAGTTTTTGGTCAAAATATCAAAAACTAAATCGATTAAAAATTTTATTTCTGGCGCAAATCATAGCCAAATGTTTGAAGAACCTTCTGTACAAATTTCAATATTCTAGCTCCTTTTCATAAAAAGTAGTGGCTGTTTGAAAATTAGGTGCGCAAACTTAGGCACATTTACCCTATTTATATTATTATTTTTTTTGAAGATTTTGCCCAAGTTTGGGGAGGAGGTGCTCTCCCCTCTATTAAAAGATCCTACATATTTATATTATTATTTTTTTGAAGATTTTGCACAAGTTTGGGGAGGAGGTGCTCTCCCCTCTATTAAAAGATCCTATCTTGAAAATTGAGTATTTCAAAAAAGCATCAAAACGTACATCTATAGGAATTGTTTAAGAATTTCAAATGGAAGCTCTCTCTTACAGCGCCATTTTGAAATTTGAACTTTCATGAACTTTCAACTTCTGAAAATTTCAAAACACTTGAAAAGTTTAAAATGCAATACCCTTTCGTACATATGAAATCAGTTTTGATCAAAGTAGCATAACTTTGGAGGTATACGCTGCTGAAGTTGAGTACCTCGAGATAATGTGAAAATAAGTGAACCCCTCCTAGGGTTTCTTACTTATTGGATGGATAGACATTGTAAAAAAAATTGAACAAAATCGAAAGACATAGACATGACTTTCGAAATCGCATTTTTTTTAGTCATATTGACATGGAATAACCCTACAGTATAGGTACCTACCTATAATTGCTACAGGTATACCCATGCTTAAAAATCTAAATCCATACCGAACCAGTCAGTAACCCTTGGCTGGTGGTATGAGCCATGTCGCAACAACTCTGACTCAGATTCGAGTTTTTTAACGAGCAGTGTCAACTGAGACAAATGTGCCGAGACCGAGAGACGATGTACTATGCATTTTAATAAGATCTCTGCAATTTTCGCACCATAATATACTCTTCAACCATTCAATCAGACATCTATAATATGCGCAGATTAATTAGTTTTTTCGCTGGTTTACGAGTAGGTACCTACTAGACAAGACACGAGGAGTGAGAACGTGACAGCCTGACAGGGTTGGGCTGCAATTTCTCAATGTCTGGGTATCATCCGGTTTCGCGGTATTGATCCAGTTGGAGAAAAAGCAACGCTTTGTTTGGCAATTTAATTAGCCTGGGCTGTAACCGCGAGAAGAGGTCGTTGTGTTCGAGAATTATTGATGAGAAACCTATGGTATCGAATGCAGTTTTTCTTCTTTTCGATGTCGTTGTTGATGACTGAGTTAGTGAGTCGGAGTTGAAAAGCTATGCTATATATGGATCAGAGAAAGACAATATGTACTCGCATACGTATGGAAAAATTTTTTCATCTTCATTCGCCAACTAGAACAGAATGAAAAAATACAAACTTTCTCACCTCAATTTAGAAAAAATCTGCTCCTCTAGCAATCTAACAATAATTTCCAGAAAATTACAAAGGATAGTTCTGAAAATACGCATAAATGGCCCGAACGAAGCGAGGGCAAAAGCACTCGAAAGACGAAAATTCACAAAAGTACCGTCAGTGCGCCAATGAAAGGCGTTGACGTAGGCAACTTATTTGTCATATGCCACCTAGCAATTTCTCGTGGGAGGTGTCTTCGTCTATTCACTTGTCACCTTCGTGTCATTGGATCACAGTGTTAATATTTAAAATGAATAACGAGTAGTTTACACTTTAGATAACACGATTATTACCAAATCCAAAAAAATAGTCAAAGAAAAAAAAATCAACCTCGAAGTTGAAAATAGAATTGAAGATAGATACGTACGTCAGTGACTTATAAAAAAAAAAAAAATTACAAGAAGAACAGAATATCCACGCACAATAATTTATACTTGAAAAAAAAAGACGAAGATCTTATACTGAACTCGTTGAGTGGAAAAAATTCGAAATTCATTACAAAATCACCTACAATTTGTGGTTTAATCATTCGACCTTGACAATGATTACAGTTATGGAAATAGAATATTTAAATTAATTTTTTTCCATTTACCGTTAAAATTTATAGATTGCTTTTATGTACATGGTGACTCGTTTGTATGTAAATTTTTTTCAAAAACGTTGATATTCGAAACTATGTATTCTCGGTGTAGGTAATTTCTGGTTCTCACATTTCATCTAGAACAAGCATAGGTATCTAGATTTACTTACTTATGTACTCCATGTATAACTGTGACGTAAACCGGTACTCTTAGGTATAGGTATGCCTACAGTGGTGTAAAAAATTGGGTAAAATTTCTCTTCTGCTGCTTATTTATGTATTATGCTAACCGCAGATTTCATTTTCATTGTCACGTTCAAAAGGATATCGCGGTTTTTACATTAAAATACAATACGTAGGTACAAACGTGTTAATCGAAGAGTGAATTAATTAATCCATATTTATACGCAAGGTATTGTAATCGAGTAGGTACTCGTATTTATCCAAAAATAGTTAATACCAGTCGATGGAAAGTTATTGCGGTAGTGAAGAAAAGTCGCCAATTAAATAGGTACTAATCACGTTAAATGATTTTACAGCTCTCTGCAACGAAGATCCTAACGGTAACGTACCATTGGGTAAATCATGCAACAGATACTGGCAATGCCAAGGTGGCTACCCAAGACTGCAAAGATGCCCCGCCATGTTGGTATTCGACAAAAGATCACTTCGTTGCGTAGTACCTCCAACCGAAGACTGCGAAGTACCCACCACTCCTCCACCTAGTCCAGACGAATTACAAGAAAACGAAGACGAACAAAACGTTCCTCTGCCAGCTCAACCAGCCCCAAGACCAAATCAAATTAGTCAAGCTAGACCTCAACCTCAACCTCAGCAGAGACCACAGCAGCCTCAACAACAAAGGCCGCAACAATTCCAGCTGCCGCAACAAGCCGCTCAAGTGCCACAACAACCCCAACAAGTCCCTCAACAGAGGAGAGAAGAAGCTTTCAATACGCAGCCATTACCTATCAGATCGAGAGCTAGAAAATGAATTAGCTATAGATGATTAAATTAAGATTATTTTTAAGGTAAAATAAGTTATTAAGAAATAAAATAATATATTTTGTAATGTGTATTAATTCATTTTTGTTGTAAAAAATTTATATTTTTTTCTATACGGTTTTGGTTTTTTGTTTTCTTGTTTTATGAAACTAGGTACCTACCTATCGCTACTGGAATGTTGAGATAATTTTTCGAAGGGAAATTTGGTGTGTTGGAGGTTTTTGATTTGCCATGCCAAATTGATGAATACTTTTTTCCCGAAACGTCCTGATTCTCCCTTAATTGGACTTGGAAAAATTATAGGTGATTTTTACATTTTATGACCTGGAGCCTGTTCTAATTGATCAAATAAAGTCAAACTTGGGGAATGGGGTTCTTTTGGAAGCTAAAAGTGGCCCCTGCAGTTGGAAGGGTCAAAGTTGAAAATTACAGAAAGGTCATTTTTTTTTGGGTATGATTTATCGTTACGACAAAAAAGGGGGAATGCACGACAAAAATAAGGGGTTTAAGCGACAGAAAAAATAAATACCACGGCTCACAAAAAACACGACAAAAAAATTACTTCAACGACAGGCATTTTATATTGCACGGTAAAAAAATGCGTTCAACGACAACTAATTATTTTACACGACAACCGGATAAGCGAAATTCACGACACAATAGTATCTTGCAATGACTAATTTTATGATTAAAAAACCGCAATTTATACAATTAAAATAGAGACTACACGGACTACACATTTGCAAATAAAAAAAGTTTTATTGCAGCAATGGTGCCCTTTTGGATTTAGCTGGCCTCCCACGCTTGTGTTTTTGGCCGAAGGGAATGGATTTCGCCTCCGGGGGGGGGGGCATTTCTGACAACTGTGCATTCCAAGTACATGTTTACATGTTATTCTTTCATGAAATAAGGGCATGAGCAAGTTGATAATTCCAAATTGTTCAATACAATGCTGATTTTCCAAATTCCATGCGTGAGTTTGAGGAATTTGTCAAAAGTTTTCCAATGTTTGTCTGCAGATTTGAAGGTTTCGATCAATTTGGGAGTAATTGAGTGTTTGGCTGTGCTGGAGCCGGAGGTGGTGAAAAAAAAGGGAGCAGCGCTGGAATCGCCTGGAATTTGAATCACTTTTTTGTTTTGAGCAGCCCATTGATACCCAGAGATCCACTCCTTTAAAGACACATCTGGAGAAGTGACAAAATGTAGACAGTTCTGAATTACAACTTTATCATATTCTATTGTAGGTACCAATTATGTGCAGTTCAAACACTATACCCAAGTCCAGATGTAGTTGTCGCTTTAAATCGTACTTTGTCGTTCTAACACTCATATCTGTCGGGAGAAGTAGTCGTGATTCATAAACAAAAATAGTCGTGATGACGACCTGTTTAGTCGCTTAAAAACTTCTGTTTTTAGTACCTAATTTGTCGTTAATACCCCTTTTATTGTCGTAAGACTTGCCTGTCGTTCAAACCACCTTTTTTGTCGTTCGATTAAATATTTCCCTTTTTTTTTGGAGAAGCATAATTTGGCCCCAACTTGATGAAAAAAATTCAGATTCATACCATTGGTGAGTATCACCATTGTGAACAACATATCCAAATTTCAGCTTCCTAGGTCCAATTTAAAGTGAAAAAAAACTGATTTTGACCCTATTTTTGACCCCTACCCCACTCTTAAAATTGACCTAAGGAGCCCCGATGTCCAGCATACAATGGGATGGTGCCACTTGAGTGTATTTGACAGATTTTAACCTTCCAACCCTATTTGATCCCTCTCCAGGGTCAAAAAAGTTGATTTTTTGGCCATTTTACATGTTTTTCAACCTTTAGGAAAGCCTACAGCCCCTCCAAATTGACCTAGAGGGTCCAAATTTTCACAGTACATTGGGAGGATGTACCCAAAGTGCCTTTTGCAGGTTTCAACTTTCTAATCCTATTTTATCCCTCTCCAGGATCAAAAAAAATGATTTTTTGGCCATTTTACATGTTTTTTTCGACCTTTAGGAAAGCCTACAGCCCCCCTCCCAAATTGACCGGGAGGATCCAAATTTTCACAGTACATTGGGAGGATGTATCAGAAGTGCCTTTTGCTGGTTTCAACCTTCCAAACCCAGTTAACCCTTCTCCAGGGTAAGAAAAGTGGATTTTTCAGTTTTTTTCAAGTTTTTTTTTAAATTTTTAGAACAAAGTGCCTTTTGCAGGTTTCAGCCTTCCAATGAGCCCATTTGACTTCCTTCCAGAGTCAAAAAACTGGATTTTCAGCCAAATTTTTAGCCAAATTTTTGTAAAAAATGGGGTTATTTTGCAGTAGGCCAGACATTTGTATTTATAAGTTTTAGCACGATGGTGATTTTTACATTTTATGACCTGGAGCCTGTTCTAATTGATCAAATAAAGTCAAACTTGGGGAATAGGGTTCTCTTGGAAGCTAGAATTGACCCCTGCAGTTGAAAGGGTCAAAGTTGAAAATTATAGAAAGGTCATTTTTTTGGAGAAGCATAATTTGGCCCCAAATTGATGAAAAGAGTCCAGATTCATACCATTGGTAAGTATCGCCATTGTGAACAACATATCCAAATTTCAGCTTCCTAGGCCATTCCCACATGCTAAAAGAACACTGTACCTACTTGTGAAGAAAAATCCAAACAGGGGGAAAGCATTGCAGCGGAGCTGTAATTAATACAATAATACATAAGGTTTAAAACACTCATAATGTCACCATTTAATTCATCGAATGTTTTTAACAGAAAACATTGCCATCGTGTTTGAAAATCCTTCAAGTTTCTGGTAGAAAAATTTGGCTCTTACGTAGGGGCAGACTGCTGCGACTTTTTTTTAATTTTGCAAAGCTTTAGTGCTGATATTCTGGAGCCTGGAGCCCAAAAAACGTACATATCAATACCCCACTCGACTTTTTCAAAAATCTGCCCCTTTGGGCCTTTGCATACCTCTCTCCTGGGACCCCATACGGTTTTCGAACCAAAATAACGTCAAAAATGAATTCTGGAGCCCCAAAAAACGTACATATTGATACCCCACTCGATTTTTTCAGATATTTTCCCCTTTGCACCCCTCCCTTCTTGGGCCCCATTTGGGGTTCGATTCATAATAACGTAAAAAATGAATTTTGGAGCACAAACAACCGTACATATTGATACCCCACTCGACTTTTTCAAAAATTTACCCCTTTGCACCCTCCCTTCTGCAGCCCCAATTGGGGTTCAAACCAAAATAACGTCAAAAATGAATTCAGGACCTCAAGTCTCAAGTCAAAATACTCCTGTATCGAAAATATTGACGTCGAAATTTGCATTCATTATCATTTCTCAAAATATGATTAATGATTTTCAAAAAATTGTGTCGATGAAAAAAATAATGATGTGAATTGTGAAGATTTGTAAAAAGGCCTTATAGCGATAAGGCCCTTATTTGTATGTCCTGCACATTTGTTTACCATCTAATATACACGTGGTGATAACGCAGTGAAGATAAATGATAATGATAACCAGATCAGACTTCAGAGGCACTTCATTCAATTAGGTAATTATTCTTCTCTTTTATAAAATTTTAATTGAATTGCCAATTCCAAGGAGAATAATTTGATCGTGGAATAATTAGGTACTTTACTCGTGATGATGGAATATTGATCTCCACGCATGCTCGTCTTCACGTCTTGTTGCGTTTAATACGCAATTACGCATGTTCCACAAATGAGAAAAATTTTCGATTCAGTAATGCATCTTTAATCTTTAAAAATGAAAAATTTGGAGTTTCGGAATATACTTCGCAGCGTCATGACAGCATTTTCAATGCATGAAAAAGTAAAATTAGTCCTATCTCAGGTACCTGTATAATTAATCACATACTCGTATACGTGCTCTTTTATGATTAAAAATTTGATATCATTTCCTTTCGTAGGTGTTGATCAGTTTGGGCTGCTGAGGAAAGCCCTTCAGTTTCACGAAATACAAAATGTTGTTGTTGTTCGCAATTCTGAGCTGGAGTGCTTTTACCTCGGCAGAAATTGCAGAAGTTTCCGAAGTAAATATTACTAGAGGACATGTGTTCGTTTATGATCTATCGAAACTCGCCAAAAGTGGTAACTTTCAAGTGTTTGAAAACCTTAGACACGTACTATGTACTCCTCATCTTATAGTACTTACAGATTTTTCTTTTTTTAAATTAGAATTACAAGAAGGATATCATTTTACATTATCGGTCCCCGATGGTCCGGATTTACCATCGTGGCTGTTTACAAAAACCGACTGCAAATTGAAGAAAGCTTATTTATTCGGTGCTCCGCCCATTGATTCGGTTATTTCAAAGTTGGAAGTAAGCGTTTCATTTGGAAATATAATTTTATAAATTTTCAGTGTATTATTTTGTTAGTTTTGATTGCAGATACGAATCTGTATAACTACTTTCCCTGGATTTAAAACAATTTCCAGCATTGTGATTTTGAACATCGTTGAACCCACTGGTAGGTAATTGGAAGATGGATTATTATAATATTATTCGAATCGATTTACATAGTTATGAAAGCGATTTGTACTTTTTTTTCAGATGATATCGTGTATGAAATTCGTATACGAATAAGTAACTCGAACATTATGCAGATGCTCGAAACGAATCGATCGAAAGAATTGATGGAAATATTTGAAAATTATTTCTGGGAGCAGACCAAAGGCAAACTGTACTTGACGTTTTTAGCAGCCTCTGAAGATTTAGGTTTCAGATTACCAACGAGTCCCAGTGAAACTGCAGGGTAAATTAAGTAAATTGATTTTTTTTTACAGTTGGATGTGTTCTTGGTTTTATATTTTGTGTGTTTCATTTTTTTCAGCGTTGTACTGCATTTGGGAAGTGCTAAGAATTTTTCCCAATCTTTGATAGATTTGCAAAATGAAACCATGCCATTGTCGAAACATTGTCCAGAAGATTTTTATAAACGAGTAACCGTCGAACGATTCTTTCGACCGAAGAATTTCGTCGTTGATTGGTGCTTCTTTAAACTGGTAAATTATTTATAGCGTTTCGATACCTTGGGTCATTTGAGTATTGTTTTTATAATTTTGACTTTTTTTTCCAGGTAGATTACAACGAATGTCAAATAACGTCTTCGAACGAAAGACAGCCCAAATGCAACTACGTACCTTATAATTTCACTAGCGATTTACTCAGTGATGATATTGAAATATTGACAGAGAAGGCAAAATTACCTAGTTCGGAAATGCTCGAGATATTTGTAGTTGTGGTATTCATCCCATCGATATTGGTGACGATTTCACTTCTAGCTTGGCTGGTTTCTTTCATGTGTCTTCATCATGGTAAATTGTAAGTATGCACGTACATTTGAAAACATTTTAATTTCTTTTGTTTATTACCATCATCCGAAGGTGTCGATTTGAAACACATATTCGTTTTTGAGCTATCATACAATATAAATGTACTCATTACAGATATGATCCCTATTCTGATGATTATTTTGAAACTGTATTTTATATTTGCGAGGATTGCGGAAGGTAAAAGTGTGTTAGATGAGAAATTGTGTGAAACTAACAACTGTGAAAATATTGGGCTACTAATTTCAATATTCATAGCTTTAATCGTGCGTTCGATAATGTGTTACTTTTACTGGAGATGAGCTGTTTTCAATACATTTTGAAATTGTTTCAGCCCACCAAAAGATGAAGAGTGTTCGTTCGATGAAGATTTTAATAAAATGGGGCCTTCGTACGATTTAATCTAATCATTGCGTTAATTAATTCTTCCACGAGGAAATTAATATTATGCCTGGATGTTGCATTTAATATATCGTTTTTGTATGAAAATTAATTTATAATTTAATTTCAAGTCAGGAATAATAACATTGTTTGAATCTAGTCTTCGTTGTTTTCGGTTGTGTTTTCAATTTTGACAAATGCTGCCAAAAAAATACTCATTTATCGTTGTGTGATCAAGTAATCTTATCTTTGTTTATTATAATAATATAGAATCTGTATTAATTTTACAAAATGTTTTTATTTTTTTATTTTGAGCAGTTTATTTTACAACTTTATTTTTTAAGCAAGTTCTCTAATTAAAACGATTTTAAATTCTAATTCACAATAATTAACAATCGCTTTCGATCTAGCCCTAAATATTGCTCTGCCAGTCCGGACTCCGGAGCCGGAGGCTTTTTTTCAAATTCGAGAGCCGGGGCTGAAGGTGGTGGTGGCATTGACACCCCCTCCCCCCGCAAACACTGGTTCCTGGTTGTGAAGTTGAAGTCATCAATACTTCAAATTTTCCAATTTCCATAATATTTTTGGCTAAAGATATAGGCTAAAGCAACAACTAGCACTTCACTATTTCAATTTGCAAAACTATAGAAGCAAAAACAAACAAATGGAATTTTAAAAGTTTCCACGAATAAAGGCTGTGTAATTATTCTGTATCTGTGCCCTGTGGTGACTGAATCTGAATAAATGAAAAATTGAAAGAAAGAAAGTTCTAACTCCAACTTTCATAGTGCAACAGAAAGTTTTCAAACGAGTAGTGTTGTAAAAAGCGAAATTTTTTTAAAAATATTCTACGAGGAAGTCGCGGTTTGGTTTATCAGTTACTTTACTTCAGTTCATTGACCTGAGACAGAAAAAAAGGACTCTTTAGCCTGGAGGCCCTTATTCGAGCGAATCTTTCAAACGCATTCTGCATTTGTATTGGTAATTTTTCCCTGTACGTGTGTCGATGTGGTGTGTCTGTGTCATATCAGTTATCTCGCTGGACATGGACATTATCAACATTCAACAACAAAACAATTCATCACGTAAATTCAGACAGCTGATCTGATTTCAATTCTTATTAGGTACTTCGAGAAAATGTATCACTATTAAATTTTGTAGAAATACGCGTATACGTACATTATATTCGATGGTTCTGTCTTGAGTTGGCTTAATCCTTCTATTAGTTTTCTATTGGTATAATGCAACGGAAAACAGTATCTTCAGTGATAACGATTACGTGGTGTTTTGAGCCTCGTACACGAGTAATTCGCGAATATTGCTGATTGTTATGTTCAGAGTGATACGAATATGGCTGAAAAAGCGACTCGTACCGAACCCGACATGCAAGGATGGCTGCTGAAGTGGACAAACTACGTCAAAGGGTATCAACGTCGTTGGTTCGTTCTCTCTAACGGATTGCTGAGCTATTACAGGTTGGTAGAACAAAGTAGCGATCAACATTTTCCCATGGTTCTGTGGTTTCATTAAGAAAGCAATCCACGCTGATATTTTATACGAGTGTGAAGTTAATCCGACTAAAACCCATCGTTTCGTTGCAGAAATCAAGCTGAAATGGTTCATACGTGTCGTGGCACTGTCAGTCTTCACGGTGCTTTCATTCATACCGAAGATTCGTGTACTTTTGTGATTTCAAACGGTGGCGCTCAAACTTTCTACATTAAAGCTTCGAACGAAGTGGAAAGGCAGACTTGGGTTACAGCTTTAGAGTTGGCTAAAGCTAAAGCCATTCAACAAATTGAAACAGGTATTGTGTACTAGGCGACGTGTCGTCTCTCGAGACGTTTTTTTAATCTATATATATATCACGTTTCTGCTGTCGCAGACTCAACGGAAGACTCGGTCAGTGAAAACGCCAAAGTTGAAGTGATGACTGCCATTAAAGTTCTGAGCCAAAAAATGGAGGATCTACAAATATGCAACGACTTAATCATAAAACATGGAAACAGTTTGCAGAAATCGCTTTCAGAACTAGAATCATTGGACGCTGTCGCCGATATCACCGTGAGAATAAAATCCATCAACGAACGAGCCACTTTGTATCGGATAGCTTCGAATACGATGATCAACGTACGTTTGTGAATTTTCACTCGTTAGTTATTACGAATTATTGCCCTCGAAGGGAATCGTCGTAAAGTACACAACTCTTAATACGTAATTATTTTCCATCTATGTACACAGACGTGTTTAGAGTACCTAGAATTGGCCCAAAGTCAAGGTAAAAAATGGCAAAAAATGTTGCAACACGAGAGAGAACAACGAATACAACTGGAAGAGATGGTGGAGCAACTAGCCAGAGAACAGTCTGCCTTGGAGCGAGTTTCTAAACCGTCGGAAAATATTGAAAATGTCGCCGGTAAGATTTTCGCCACTGTATCGTATTTTGTCGACTTTTCCTTTATTATTTGTACGTATTGTTGATGCTGATTATTCTCCTGCGCAGAAAATTCGTCGTCTGAAGATGAAAATACAGAATTTTACGACGCTCAAGGAGGCGAAAATTCCGATTCTTCGTCGGTGAATTATTTAGAAAAACGTTCTCGTAACGCTGCTAGGCACAATTCTTTATCTAATACGCAAGTTAGTTTTGTTTTCTCGATGATTTAGTACGACATTGGATTTCATTGTAATGTATTGTCGAATATTGACGTTTTTCGTTTATTCAAGATGTTCGATAAGATTGTCAGCGAAGAATTAGCCGCTGATGACAGTTCGAGCAGCGATGTGGACGATATGACTGAATCGGCGGCCATTTTGACAGCCGCGATACGTTCTTCCGCAACGATTAAAAACAAAAAATCAGTATTATTGGTGAGAGATAATTTGATTATTGACGTAAGTACGGCGAATGAAAAAAAAACTCTCTCGACCGACAGCGCAGAAAGTACAGATTCGCGTAACAAAAGTTGGCAGCTGATGTCTACCTTTTGCGCGACCTTTAGTCGAGAAACTTTTTTTATATGCCGTACTTCGTATGTAGTACTCGGTCTGCAACGAGTATAAAAACTTGACGAAAAAATTATACTGTAGCATAGAGATACCGAAAGCAACACGCTGAATAATAATCGCGATTTCTCGTCCAGTCGAAATGAAGCTTTATTGGTTCTGTCTGAAAATGCGAAAAACGCGTTGCAAGAAGTGAAAAATAATCCGAGAAAGAAAGGTACGCCTCGACGATGTCGTATTCCGGACAAACCGCATCATCCGTTGCATATTTGGAGCATAATGAAAAATTGTATCGGTAAAGATCTATCGAAAATTCCGATGCCCGTAAGTTGAACATCTCCTTATCGCGTCTGTAGATTTCCGTTTCGCAACAAAGACTTGATCAATTTTTGTGGTGCGTATCTTAACGTAGGTCAACTTTTCGGAGCCATTGTCGATGTTGCAAAGACTGACGGAAGACTTCGAATACGCCAACGTACTTGACGCCGCTGCAAAGTGCACAGATCCGTTCGAAAGACTCGCTTATATCGCCGCATTTACCATATCCTCGTACTCGACGACCACCACCAGAACAGGAAAACCGTTCAATCCGCTTCTCGGTGAAACTTACGAATGCGACAGATCGTGCGATTTAGGTTGGAGAGTTGTTAGCGAGCAGGTAAGTAAACCGAGTAGCGACGTCGCGTTAGTGCCCGATCACATTTTACCAAATCGAATACATTATCGTAGGTATCTCATCATCCTCCGATTGCTGCTCAACATTGCGAAGGAAAAAGCTGGATTAGTTGGCAGGAGTTCACGATGTCTTCCAAATTTCGCGGCAAATATTTACAACTCACGCCCTCCGGCACTTCTCATTTGCAGTTCAAAGATTCCGACGATTATTATACCTGGTGTAAAGTCACCACAACCGTTCATAATATCATCGTTGGCAAATTATGGGTCGATCAAGAAGGCGAGATGGAAATCATCAATCATAAAAATGGTTCCAAATGTCGTTTAACTTACGTGCCGTACAGTTATTTTTCTCGTGACCAACAAAGAAAGGTACGTGAACGACGAACGTATCATACTTTTCTAGTTTCTACTCCGTAGTGAGTAGATATAGATGGTAGCTTCATCTTGGCTGTAATAAAATGTCAACTTTCAGGTGAAAGGTATTGTAATTGATAAACAAGGCGAAGCGAAGTGGGTGATAAACGGTACTTGGGATAATAAAGTTGAAATCGCTCCGGTCACCAAAGTTGATAAGGAAACGGGTTCTTGGAAAACTGGTTCTTGCGTGGCTGTCTGGCAAAGAATCTTACCATCGTAATACTTATTGACTTTTGATATACGTATATTTCTTGCGACTGCATTAAATTAATAAATATAAATAATTGTCGCAGAATCGATAGTGAAAAGTATTATAACTTCACCGAACTGGCGTGCCAACTCAACGAGATGGAAGAAAATATCGCACCTACTGATTCTCGGTTGAGGCCTGATCAACGTCTGATGGAACTGGGCATGTGGGATGAAGCGAATATTGAAAAGTTACGTTTGGAAGAGAAACAGCGGCAAAAACGTAAAGAAAGAAGTTTTCAGAATGAAGATGCTACAGAATGCGGTAAGAAAGTGTTTCGAAAATCATATTTAACCCCTGGGGTAGGGAGGGTCAATGTTGAAAAGTACAGAAAGGTCAATTTTTTGGAGGAGCATATTTTGGCTCCCAATGGATGAAAAGGGTCGATAATCGTACCATTTGTCGCTACTGCTCCTGCAATCAATATATCCAAATTTCAGTCTCTTAGGTCATTCCCGCCTCACTTAAGGTGGAATTAATATGAAAAAATCTTATATTACCCCTATTATTGATCCTGCTACCCTAAAAATTCACCTAGGGCCCCCAAATTTTTATCATACAATGATAGGGTGTCACTTGAATCTACTTTTTGCTGGTTTAAACCTTTCAACCCCCATTTGACCTCTTTCCAGGGTCAAAAACGTTGATTTTTTTGGACTATTAGTAGTGTTTTTTGACGTTTGGGAAAGCCTGCAGTTCCTCCAAATAGACTTAGAGGGTCCAAACTTGTAGAGTGCAATCAGATCAGATGCCTGAGGTGCCGTTTGCAGGTTTCGACCTGCCAACCGTATTCGATCCCTCTCTCGGTTCAAAAAAGGTGCATTTTCAGGCTATTTTACCAATTTTATGTGTTACATGACCTTTAGGACAGCCTGTAGCTCCTCCAAAGTGAACATTGTACTGTTGTATTGTAAATTTTAAAACCCCCATCATGCCTCCATAGGTATCATTTTAATTCTACAATTAATTAACATCACCATAACGCTTAAAAAGGTCACAAAGTTTCCTGTACAAAAATTTGGCTTAGCAGCTGACTGCCACGACTTTTTTTAAATTTTATTATTCGAACTTTAACTTTACATTTTTCATTTATTTTATTTTCAGGTGATATTCATCAAACTCACGAACCTGTCTGGTTTCGAAGAGAGATGGATACCCATACTGGTGACTATATGTATTCTTATAATAATCTTTATTGGGATTGTAAAGATAAACGGGATTGGAGTCGATGTCCGAGTATATTTTAATGGATAAACCGGTCAAATTTCGTTTTATTTATTTGTTTTTCTACAGATGTAGAATTAGAAGAACGAAATAATGTTTTGTGATTGTTGCCAAATTCTATTTACCATTTAAATTTTATAACTCGATATATGTGTATCGATTACCTATTGTACATATATCGCGTGTAACATTTTTATTTAGGTACCTACCGACGTGTAAATACGATAGAAAAAATTGTTTTTGCATTTGCATAGCGATTATAAGAATATGGTTGGCGTTGATGTTTGGAAATGTTATCTCATTGCTTTTGAGTGTAAAACGAATTCCATCACCATCGAACTACACCCGTTAATAAACATGCGTTAAGTTTCATTTTTTAATATTAATTTTTCTGTTATTCGTTGATATACGCTTGTTGATTTATTTTTGCGAATATTTGTTAGGCTATCGTTGATATATGATTTTTATGAAAATGAATACGAATGAAGATTCGGAGTATAATAATATTGTTACCATGAATTATTTGTACGATTAAGAAAGTTTAATGCTTCATCGATGGATTAATTTCAAAACTTCTTCTTTTTTCTTCCTCTTATTTTTTATTCTATCGCTGTTGAAACTTGAAAGGTCTAACCTTACTTTACTGATGCATTTTTGTATTCATCTCGAGCTAATGTTACCCTTTAAAATTAGAAAAAAATTGATTCCAAACCATTAACTATTTAATTCAGTTTTTTTTTCAACATCTCTAAAACTTATTGATTAAAATAGCGAGATTACCTGCTCTCGCGTGTGAATTATTTCCATAATTCCTAGAATACTTGGTTTTTGATTTATTCTCAAAAAACTAAAATTTTGTGTTACTCGCAATTGAAGTTTTTTTGAAAAATTTTCAACGGACCTGTATATTCTTGTTTTTTAGTAACAAAATGACAAAATGACAACCTAGAATATTAGAAAATGTTCTAAATGAATTTTAAGATTTTTAAGGGTATATTAAAGATCAAAATTGAAAGAAAAAAAACGAAATTCTCAAATTTCATGGAAAAATGAAGGTAAACTTTGAAAAGCTCTCTGGTAAAATCATGATGTTTACCTTAAGATCCCTTTTACTGGACACCGTCACATATAATTATTATGTACTTACTTTTTAATTACCAACATAATTATTTTCCTTTAGCAATTTTGATTAACATTTATTTTACAGCATTTACGCATGTGATGAATACCTACATCTTATTTCCTACCAATTGTACGTTAATTAATTATCTAGTCAGTGTTGTTGCTTTGAATCTGATCAATAATGATGTATCTTTGATTGTTATTCTCAAAAGTAAAGGCGTATAATTTACATTTTTATAACTTATTCAACTCAGCTATGCTCTTGATAGACTAGATAGACAATCCTACCTTAACTAAAGTAGAAATTTGGAGAAAAAAATAATCGCAACCGTCGCAATACATTTAATTAGTTTAATAGAAAAAAAAACAAACAAACTGCAATGAAAGAATCAACGAGCAATTCTTGCTTTAAAAAATAAGAAGATGCAAATTGAAGTTTTTAGATGCACGATGCAATAAACATTATAGGTATTTTAAATGATAAATACAAACAACTTAGGATATAAAAAATATCAACACAAAAACACAACAATCTTTTAACGATAATGAAATAAAACATCACAGATATTGAAGAAGTACACATAATTACAAACATTATACATACATAGCATACCTAGTTTACGTACATACCGTATGTATGACTACAATGATATAAAATTAAAATTACTTACATTACATCGTGAACATGATTAGATTAAAAAACAAAAAAACAACAACAACAACAAACAGCAATTAACTCGGAGGTTCCCTCAAAGAAAACGCCTCAGGGTTAGGAGATCTTTTTTCCTTAGAACTGTAAATTGAATTTGAAGTATTCAACGCACAATTTTTGCTGTTCAAATTCACCTCATGAAAGAGTCAGCTTTTCAAAAAAAAAATTGTCAATCACATCTCCTCATTCACAACAATGCTACCAGAAAAAAGACTCCTTGTTTGGGGGAACCTTTTAATTTATTTTCTCTTTTTAAAAAAAATTATCCCCACTTTCCAGTTTTTACTTTTGTACGCAAAAAAAAATCCTAAAATTTTTCAAATGAGCACAATATTTTCTGAAGTAAAAAATCTCAAGGTGAAAAAAATGGTAATACATTGATAGATTTTTTTTAAAAAGTCAAATTGTTCAACTAAAAAAAAAAACGAAAAATAAATGATTAAATGAAGCAAGACAGACATCCATTTTATACACATGTGAAGTTGGTGGAAAAAAAATGTAACTTGGAAAAGCTATAAAAATCTAAACCTTAATTAACTAAACGTCGAAAACTTATATTACAGATCCTCAGTAAAATTTGATTTTTAATAAAATAAAGGTCCCTGTGAGAAATTGAATGAATAAAAGAACAAGAACATGCATCATTCAACTACGTCTCGACATTCCTTTTCTGATTCTTTCTTAAATGAGATGGTCTACCATAACACTGATGCTCCACTTGAAAATAGCAAAATCCAGAGGTAGTAAATTACAAGATAATCGCCCGTAATTTCTCCACTTCATAACCAGTTCTTTGGTAGGTAATTTCAGAAATGTTAGTGACCTCTTTGGAAGGGTTTGGCCAAACATAAAATGGCAACCAAAACTCATCTTTGGGAATGAGTCAACCTCCTACAAATAAACAACCATTTCTCCTCGAGCCCACTGCCATTTGTCTTTCGCCTTTCATAGTTTGTTGTCAAGTTGTGAAGTTGTGCACTAGCTTTACTCTTATTTCATTTCTTTATCAAAACTAAAATGATGCCAGATAATGCATCTAATGGAGAAAGAGTTGATACTGAAGACCAGCAGTCAACAGTCAACACCAACAGTGAGTTATTTATATTTTTAGTGAACTATGTAATTTGTCAGTTGTGCACATGGCACATTAAATTTCATCAGAGGTCTTTTCCTGCATTCTGGGTCAAGATCCCACTTCTGACGTTCTGACCCTTTTTGAAATAGCTTTTCACGTTGATAATGGAAAAAAAGATTCAGATTTAAATATCTATAGAGAGAGCGACATTTCTATCCGTCTAACTATAGTAACTTTTTCTAGCTTAGGTTAACCATCTCAAAAATAGACAAATGCGTGAAGTTACAAATCCTATGACTAGATTTTTCCAACGTTCACTTTACACACGAAGATTTTTGAGTCAGAGTTAGGGCACTCGTTAAAATTAACAACAGCGAATCGATATATGTACTTGCGAGTTAAATGCTTAAACGCATCATTCCTCTTCACTTTTGAAAAAAAAAAAATCAGTAATTTAGCAGCTCTTAGGTAAATCAATAGAATATCACAAATTATAAAAATAGGTAGCGATCCACAAGGCATTGTACAATAAAACGATTATTTCATTTTTACAGTACTAATTCCGAGTCGATTTGGGGAACTGGCACTTTGAAAAAGTTGTCGAGTCTCGTTTTTGATAACCAACCCGAATGAATAAAAAAAAAGGCGCTTCAAAAATAAATGGTAATATAACGACGAACGTAATAATTATGAAATTGAAGGACGAAGAAATTCGCGAGGAATAAAACCTGAAAACGAGAAACAAAAATATGCTTCGAGAAGCTTACTTCGTATTCCGATTAGTCGCATTCTAGACAACAGACGAACACTAAAAATGACTAGAGAAGTACAGGACTAGAAGACGTATCGTTCTTCTTGTTACGCGTTTCTTGGCTGGAATCGAACGTTAAATTCATAGCTATGGAAAAAATCAACGACAAACAACATTATATAATCAGTTTCCGGTAGTACGCTGAGAGTTCGTATACAGGGTGTCCGGGGAGTGGTAGAACAAACTACAGATTTGGATACCGGGCACGAGTTGAGAAAAACGTATGATAAACAAGTTGCCTATCTTGAAAATTGAAGGGGCTACAAATGATTTACAATTTCAAAAAATCGCGATGAAAAAAATAAATGCAGAAATGAATACAAACTTTGTTATGGTTGTTTTTTTTCTTACTCTAAAATTTAAAAAAAAATTGAAGTCTGTTCAACAATTTTCTATTTGCAAAAAATTTCATTAAAATTACAACTTTCAAGTTTCAAAAACTTTTTAAATTTTAGAGTAAGAAAAAAAAATGACCATAACAAAATTTGTTTATTTTTCAACGTAGTATTCATTTCCGTAGGATTTAGTTTTTTTACCGCAATTTTTTGAAATTAAAAATCATTTGAAGGCCCCTCCAATTTGCAAGTTAGGCAAAAAATCATAATTGGTAATTTTGTTCATTTTTCAAAGTGCTAGCGATCCTCATGGTCAAAATTGGATTTTGAAAGAGTATTTTTTCTCTTAGTCGTGCCCAGTTGTATCCAAATCTGAAGTTTGTACCACCACTCCCCAGACACCATGTAGAACAATGAAACGCTGTTTTACTTGAAGTACTGGTCGTGGCGAATTTGACGTTATTTTCCGGTATGAACGACGCCAAGACTAAAGCGCATAACGTTAAAAACGAACCAAACAGAAAAGGTGGACCTCTGATTATCTGAAATTAAACGCCACCATAATTATTTGAGTAGTAGAAATCATACAAGAGAGCTGATTTTAATGAGTTGGAAAATCATCCGTTCGACAGTCGACACTTACCGTAGAATTTAAATCGTGATGAATACGCGATGTTTTATTACTAGTCAAAAGGTCTTTATCAGAAGGTAACAATGTTTCGTTGTAACTGAGATCTACATCGAAGAGGAAAAAGAAAATACCGAACAGGGCTGGACCGATCCCATTGCATAAGCTACGCACGCCCATAACGATACCTTGAATCAAACCTACGTAACATTGACAAAAAAATTTCAATCATTAGGAAAACAGCTAGTGAAAGTCAGCTTGAGGGGGGGGGGGTCACTCCGCCTCAATTCGACCAACCCACGTTTTTGAGTCATGTCGTTTGAAATTCGATTTCGCACAAATTTTTTTTACAAAGTCTACCCACTCAAACCCAATAAGTAAGAAACCCGCAAACAGTTTGGTCCCAGCCCCCTCAGATGGTTGGTGGGGGGGGGGCTTTAATTATTTTCACATTGTCTCGAGATACTAAACTTCGACAGCGCATGCCTCCAAAGTTATGATACTTGATCAAAAGTGATTTCACAGTTCGAAAGGGCATTGCATTTTGAACTTTTCAAGAATTTTGAAATTTTCAAAAGTTGAAAGTTTAAATTTCAAGATGGCGCTGTAAGTGGGAGCTGCTATTTAAAATTCTGAAAAAATTTCCATAAATGTACTTTTTGATGCCTTTTCAAAATATTTGATTTTCGAGATGGGATCGTTCAATGGAAGGGAAGCACCACCTCCCCTCAAATTTGGGCACAACTTTCAAAAAAAAATCTGGGGCATGTGATATATCGAATTGTATGTTTTTGGTGACGCTGAACACGAAAATGACGTCAGAATTTTGATTGGACCTAATCCACGGCCCCCAGCACCTCCCCAAAGAGGGTAAAAGTAAAAAAAATAGGTAAAAGTCCAACAAATAGCCTGAAATAGGTAATGATTTTCATATATGGGGTCCAATCAAAAATCTGACGTCATATTCGTGTTCAACGTCACCAAAAACATACCACTTGCCTCAGATTTTTCTTTTTGAAAGGTCTGCCTAAATTTGAAGGAGGGAGTGCTTCTCCAACATTAAAAGATCCCATCTCAAAAATTAGATATTTCGAAAAAGCATCAAAATGTACATCTATCTATGGAAATTTTTACAGGATTTCAAGCGCCATTTTGAAATTGAAATTTGAATTTTCGATTTGAAAGTTCAACGTTTAACGAAAATTTCAAAACACTTGAAGAGTTTAAAATGCAATGCCCTTTGAAACTCTGAAATCAGTTTTGATCAACGTATCATAACTTTGCAGTAATGTGCTGCCGAAGTTGAGTATCTCGAGATAATTTGAAAATAATTGAAGCCCCCCCCCACCTACTCACTGAGGTGTCTGGGAACAAACTGATTGAGGGTGTCTTACTTATTGGTTGGGTAGACATTGTAAAAAAAAATGAGCAAAATCGAAAGACACAAGTTTCAAAATCGCATTTTTTTGGTCGAATTGACATGGAATGACCCAGCTGAGGAATAATTGTTACCTTGTTTATCGCCGTCAGAGTGAACCGAAACGTACGCGCTTATGGCAGGATATGTAATTGAAGAGAAGGACGCCAAAAAACCAGCTATCCATACCATCCTGCGAAATAACGATCAGGTACATAGGTAAAAATAAAACAGATTAAAAAGGGGCACGAATAAAGGCGTAGATCATTACCAATCGAATGTGGCGAAACTAAACCATAATAAATGCATCGCTTCGCAAAACAGTCCCAGCAGAACTGTACGTTTTGGTCCCATGATTCTCATCAAGATACCGATTGAACTTTGAAAAATGACCGATAAAACTCCGACAGTGGCGATATAGATTACAACGTTACTCATACTGAATCCTATAACCTAAAAAACGAAAATAACAGAGTAGGTATGTGTACGTGTAAATGATCATCGGAGTGATAAGAATACTCACGTATCTAATGTACACCAAAATGCACGAATACACTCCTGCTTCGGGAATGAAAGAAAATACCACAGTAATACATATCAGCAACACGGTTTGGTCGATACCAACTTTCTTCAATAACTGAAAACCAATATTGGTACATTTATGTACGTACATCAGTAAAAATAGGATAATTTGAATTTCGCATAGGTAGTGTTTTTTTAAGAAAGTCTTTTCTAACTCTTACCGCAAAAGGATCGGCTTGTTCCCAAGAAAACTGAGTTTTATAATAACTATTGGACATTTTTTCTGGGTAACTTTCCGGCACCGCTACTAAAATGAACAACACATCGAATACAGCCACCGCTGTGGCTAGAGCGACCACAAAATTCTCGGAATATCTTTCCAATAAATAAGCACCCAATGCCGGACTGATGACGAAACTAGCAGCAAATGTGGCGGAAACCTGCAATTCGAATAACAGAAACGAGGTTACTTTTCACCTAATCGGCGAGGGCGAATAGCAATTTGTTCAGTTACTTACAACTCCGTAAGCGGCGCTTCGATCTTGCTCTTTGGTAACATCAGCCACATACGCAAATACCACCGAAAACGTAACGGCGAACACTCCGGAAATACTAGTTAATGCGAAAAACCACCTGCGAACAATCGAAATTAAATAAAATAAAAGAGAGCGCGAGCAATATCATCAAATTTTCAGCACAATTCGGTTCGGATAAATTACCAAGCATTCACGGCTAATAACGGTATAGGTAGGCAAGTGAAAAACACCGTTATCAGAAGAAAGAACTTTCTACCCCATACGTCCGATAGTGCGCCAATCAACGGAGCGCTAAGAAACGATAAAAGTCCCTGTAAAAAATTCAAACGAAATTAGAACAAAATTCAACGAGTATACGGTGTTCAAAAAGTAGGTACAGAAACAGATACACCACCTTGATTCCCATTATTATTCCATTCATTAAAAACATATGTCCCGGAAATAAACGTAACAAATTCTGAAAAACATAACACACAGCGGAATTAGGTACATATAAGGGCAACGATAGATACGTAGCTTCGGAAGGAAACGATAATTTAATGTACTGGTATTTCGTCGAGGGTTCAACTTACAGACATGACCGGCATCATCATCAATCCCCAAGCGAAGAATTCCAAAAATATTACAACCAACGCGTGAAAAACAGACGGTCTTCCGATTCCAGCCGACTGAAATTATACATAAAGCAAATGGATTAGAAGAGGAACAAGTACTGCCTAAATTGGATGGCCTCGTCGTATTCGAACCAAAAGAATTCCAAGAAAATGATCATTAGCAGTAGCTGAATAACGAAGGAAGGTATTCGAGTTCATCCAACATTCACATTCATTTCAACAGCTGAAAGTTGAAACAGAAAAGTTGCATGCGAATTGCGAATACTTACAGTGATGACATTGTCATTGATAACGGCTTTTCTGTTTTTGATTATCAAACTAGCGACTTTCTTTACTTTCTTCGTCATTATATCATACTCTGCGAAAGCACTTCACAACCAAACGATACAACGTTAGTGGATGATGACTGTTATATACGTCACGATACGATATAAATCAATTTGAAATTTGAACACATCTACATTAGTAACAACCATAGCTTAGCTCAAAACATTTCAAACGATACAACACCGACAGTGCCAGAGTCAACCGAAGCTACAATTAAAAACGAAGAGCTTTGAGCTTACATCAATAATTAATTAACTTTTTTGAGACAAAGTTGATTAAAATTTGTTGCAAAATCTCAGCTGCAAAATTTTCTTCTTGGAAAAAAGAAATAAAATTAAAAATTTTTGAATTTGGACTTGTTTACATGCATCTTTGACCAGCAACAAAACCGACAGGGTGTTGTTATTTTCACACTCAATTCGTTCGGTCGCGAGTTGGATGAAGGTGAAAATAACAACACCCATTAGGGTTTTTGTTTGTATTTATTTTGTTTTTTTGATAATGAAAAATATGATAAAAAAAATAATAATTTTTCAGAAAAGTGAGCATTTAAAAAAGTTAATTATTTAATTAAAATATTTCTGCGTTAACGCTTATAAAAATTAGACGTAGGAATAATTGTGACAAGAAGTTGGTGTGATTGTTGACGAACTCGCAGTTGTGATAAATTAGGTATTACAGACATAGATATACGTGTCAATCAGCTCCATCGAATCATTGTATGTCACGATATGTGTGTAATTTTTACGAATGTTTCAGTTGCGAAAATTGATCCTTGCAACTTGTAATATTCAGATATCGATACCGCGCATCTGTTCTGCATCATGAAGGATTCCTCGAGTAATCCTCAAAATGAGAGGTATTTCCTACGTTTTTGAGTTCTGAGCCCTGAGGCAATTACCCCAAACCTGAAACCTTGGTACAGTATCGCAGTGCCTGGATAATGGGCGCGTTTACTAGTCGACAAAATGCGAGAAATGAAGAGACGGATTTGTTATCTAATCAGGCTTACAGATATCCTACTAAATCAGGTATATTCAGTCGATAATAGCGCGCTGTCGAGCCATTTGGATTGAGAGCATCCGTTTAAATAAGTTGAATTGATCGTGTTTGCATTTTGTTCCGTTCGCAGGGAATTATTTTTCAAATTATTTCATAATGGGAGGAGAAAAATTCGACGCGCCTCAACCGGAGGCCTACTTGTTCGGCGACAACATGGATCTGAATTTTCTCGGCAATAAACCCATTCCGGTAATTTGATTTCCAGTACTGTATTGTCGAGTCGTATTGGCTCGCTCCATACGTCATCTTTATGTAGGTAAGGTTGTATTTGTGATAATATGTTTGAAATATGCGCAGTTCCCGTATCCTCCGCCTCAAACTGGTGATCCTACTCTGCCGCTCAAGTGCTTGGTGAACGTTAGAAGAGAATCAGTGCGTTTTGTTCGCGTTAACGATCCTCAAAAGAATACTTCGTATAATGTGGAATTCACTTTCGACACAGATGTTAGGTGCTCGATTACAATTTGCTACTTTTGTACCGAAGAAATTACGTTGAATGGTATCAAGTACGTGTTCGTAGTATACAATATACATTATAAGAACTGTATCTACGATATTTACGTACCTATGTACCTTATTTTTAGATACGTGTGCAAAGACGAAAAACTAACGTCCGACGTGTATTACTACAAACGTGGCGCTAATCAGCAGTTTTCGCAAAGTGGACATTGTTTCGATCCCAGTTCGCATTCGGACCAAGATTTATTTTATAATTGTGATAAGGATGTTATACCCGTAGCTATTCATTGCATAGCTCTCGAAGGACTGGAAGGTAATTAAAATTGCGAATTTTAATCGTATCTAGTTGAACTGCGATATGAACCTCTAACCTCTACCTACTAGCAGAGATGGGTCGATTCGAATCGCGGATCAATTTTGAGTCGGATTCAGTAAAGGATTCAAAATGAATTGAATCTGATTTAGTCGTCAATCAGTGGGTGTTTTCAAATTTCAAACCCAAGTAAGGACCAGTGGTTGAGACAGACAGTTTTTCAATCATTGGGTGTTTTCAGACTCAAGTAAAGACCTGTGGTTGAGACAAGACCCCGTTTCAATGAGTGGGTGTTTTCAGCCCCATGTAAGGACCTGTGGTTGAGACAGATACTATTTCAATCAGAGTGTGTTCAGACCCAAGTTAGGACCAGTGGTTGAAACAAACACTGCTTTCAGGGTGCGTTCGGGCCTAAGTTAGGACGAGTGGTTGAAACAAACACTGTTTTCAATCAGTGTGTGTGTTCAGACCCACGTTAGGACCAGTGTTTGAAACAAAAACTGCTTTCAATTAGTGGGTGTGTTCACTCAGAACCAAGTTAGGACCAGTCGTTGAAACAGACACTGTTTTCAATTAGTGGGTGAGTTCAGATCCAAGTTTAGACCAGTGTTTGAAACCAACACTGTTTTCAATCAAGGTGTGTGTGTTCAGACCCAAGTTAGGACCAGTGTTTGAAACAAACACTGTTTTGAGGGTGTGTTCAGACCTAAGTTAGGACCAGTGGTTGAACCAAACACTGCTTTCAATCAGTGGATGGGTTCAGACCCAAGTTTGGACCAGTGGTTGAAACAAAAACTGCTTTCAATTAGTGGGCGTGTTCACTCAGAACCAAGTTTGGGCCAGTGGTTGAAACAGACACTGTTTTCAATTAGTGGGTGAGTTCAGACCCAAGTTTAGACCAGTGTTTGAAATCAACACTGTTTTGAATCAGTGGATGGGTTCAGACCCAAGTTTGGACCAGTGTTTGAAACACACACTGTTTTCGATTTGTGGGTGAGTTTAGACCCAAGTTAGGACCTTTTCTATTAGTGGGTGTGTTCACTCAGAACCAAGTTAGGACCAGTGGTTGAAACAAACACTGCTTTCAGGGTGCGTTCGGGCCTAAGTTAGGACCAGTGGTTGAAACAAACACTGTTTTCAATCAGTGTGTGTGTTCAGACCCACGTTAGGACCAGTGGTTGAAACAAACACTGTTTTCAATCAGTGTGTGTGTTCAGACCTAAGTTAGGACCAGTGTTTGAAACAAAAACTGCTTTCAATTGGTGGGTGTGTTCACTCAGAACCAAGTTAGGGCCAGTGGTTGAAACAGACACGGTTTTCAATTAGTGGGTGATTTCAGACCCAAGTTTAGACCCGTGTTTGAAATCAACACTGTTTTCAATCAGTGTGTGTGTTCAGACCCAAGTTAGGAACAGTGGTTGAAACAAACACTGTTTTGAGGGTTCGTTCAGACCTAAGTTAGGACCAGTGTTTGAAACAGACACTGTTTTGAGGGTGTGTTCAGACCTAAGTTAGGACCAGTGTTTGAAATCAACACTGCTTTCAATCAGTGGATGGGTTCAGACCCAAGTTAGGACCAGTGGTTGAAACAAACACTGTTTTGAAGGTGTGTTCATACCTAATTTAGGACCAGTGTTTGAAACAGACACTGTTTTCAATCAGTGGGTGTGTTCAGACCCAAGTTAGAACCAGTGGTTGAACCAAACACTGCTTTCAATCAGTGAGTGTGTTCCAACCCAAGTTAGCAGGGGTTGAAACTATTAAAAATCCAAAAACCAAAAATGTAGGAAATACCAAAATATGAATCTGTTTTGTGGAAAACTGAAAACCAAAAATAAAAAATATTTGATCGAAACCAATTAACCAAAATCCAAATTTAAAAAATTTAAAATTTTTTGAAACCAACACTGTTTTCAATCAGTGTGTCTGTTCAGACCCAAGTTGGGACCAATGTTTGAAACAGACACTGTTTTCAATCAGTGTGTGTGTTCAGACCCACGTTTGGACCAGTGTTTGAAACAGACACTGTTTTCAATCAGTGGGTGTGTTCAGACCCAAATTAGGACCTTTTCAATCAGTGTGTGTGTTCAGACCCACGTTTGGACCAGTGTTTGAAACAGACACTGTTTTCAATCAGTGGGTGTGTTCAGACCCAAATTAGGACCTTTTCAATTAGTGGGTGTGTTCAGACCCATGTTTGGACCAGTGTTTGAAACAGACACTGTTTTCAATCAGTGTGTGTGTTCAGACCCAAGTTAGGACCTTTTCAATTAGTGGGTATGTTCAGACACAACTCAGGTCCAGTGTTTGAAACAGACATTGTTTTCAATCAGTGGGTGTATTCACACCCAAGGTAGGACCAGTGTTTGAAACAGGCAGTGTTTTCAATCAGTGGATGTGTTCAGACCCAACTGTGAATCAGTGTTTGAAACAGAAACTGTTTTCAATCAGTGGGTGTGTTCAGACCGAAATTAGGACCAGTGTTTGAAACAAAAATGATGGAATGCAAGCAGTTTCACTCCGTTTTATCTGTAATCTCAGAAAGCTTTTCAAAAAATGCTACAAAATCTGTGCGAAAAATTTTATGATTTAATTTTGTCAGATTTTGCTGTTTAGGAACTTCTATTTTTCAAAATATGCCACAAAGTCTGTCCGACATATTTTATGATTTCATTTGTCAAATTTTCATTTTGGGTCAGCAATAAGTAGATCAAAAATAGCAATATTGAATCAGATTCTGAATCGGGTTCATTTGAAAACTGAATCGCTGATTTTGAAACGGATTCAATTTTTTGATCGAATCGCCCCATCTCTGTAGTCCGTACTCTGTACTAGCGCATTCTTTTACACCATGTTTGCTCAATTGCAGAAGGGCGTCAATCACATACCACATATGCAATTATCGAACGTCACGCTGACGATTCTTTCTCCCTCAAAGCGTTGAAACAGAAATTGTTTGTCGACGGACTGTGCTATTTGTTGCAAGAGATTTATGGAATTGAGAATAAAATCAACGACGTCGCCAAAGTAAGTCGAGCGTGTTTCTCTTATTGACGAATTATTGTAGTACAGTATTATTCATTTCGCTGTTTTTTCTTTCCCTATCCTTCTGTAGGAAGGCACCGAAGAAGAAATCGAAGACGCGGGCCTGGAATGCGTTATTTGTATGAGCGATATGCGAGACACTCTGATTCTACCCTGTCGACATCTTTGTTTATGTCAAGCTTGCGCCGATTCGTTGCGTTACCAAGCGAACAACTGCCCTATCTGTAGGTCTCCGTTCAGAGCGTTATTGCAGATTAAAGCGATGCACAAACTCTCCGAATCATTGGCTTCCATTACCGAAGTAAGTTTTAAGCATTGTTTTATTATTTCGTCTACGATCGTGTTCGTACTCGACTCTATCGAATGTTTTGCTTGCGCAGATGAACGACGGAATTCCACCTGGTTACGAACGTGTTTCGCTGATAGAAGCGTTAAACGGACCAGTATTTACCAGAAAGTACGCTACGCTGGAATCGTCGACGCTCGAGCCGTTACTAGACTCGTCGAGCACTGCCAGCGTTATTCATCCGGCATCAGTCACAACTGTTGCCGCTGCCGCTGCCGTCACCGCCACAGGCAGAAATAAGTAACGAAAATGCTGACTGAAACGTGTCAAATTGTATTTTTATTTCATCGCGAAAATTTTCAGCCAACGTATTATTTATTGTTTTGCTGCCACTTTTTATAAAATTGATCGCGGCGACATTTTCAAGTTTTTATATACTGTTGAAAATGACGTCAAAATTTGTAAGAGAGAAAAGCATCGACAGAACGGCGCAATAATACGTAAATATCGCTGAAAACTCGCTTCGATACTGATTCGTATCATTTCATCAGATCTAATCTGCATGGTCTGTGAAGAAAGCGTAGAATTTTTCATTTTGAAAAGTTCTCGAAAAAGGCGCTCCGGCAATTTTTGAAAATCCAATTTTTCAACAACTTAGCCCTCGCTTCGCTCGGAATTGTTTATATTTTGTGTCTGATATTTTGAATTATCGATTAATGAATGTATCGTTCAATTTTAAGTCCCCAAAGATTTGTGTTTTGCACAGTGAAATATAGTTTTCCCAATAATTCCATGTTTGTCTTTTTGTTTTTGTTTCTATTTATTTGTTTGTGTTTTATTTATGTAACAAAACAGTTCTAAAACTTATTTAAAGTGAAATTTGTTTGTATTTTCTTTAAATAAACGCAGGCTAGTGTAAATCCGTTCTGTTGTGTCTGATGTGTTGCATATGTGGTACGTTTCCAGGAGTCTGCTGAGTTGAGTAGTGTTTGATTGTTGTATGTATAATTGACGAGTGTGTAGATAATGCCGACTTGCTCATATACCTACTTGATATCATTTTTTCCCCACTTTGATACACCAATCTCGCAGTGTTGGTTGTTTAAAACTCGATTGTTTAAAACATTGTTTAAAACAGCTATTTTAAATGCCGAGAAAAAAACATTGTTGTTTAAAACATAATTTCTATTTAAAACTGTTTTTATTGTTTAAAACTTGTTTTTTTTGAGACCTCGTTTTTTTTGTTTTTTTTTCAATTATTTCAAGATTTTCGACCATAGAATTATCAAAAAAAAAAAATTATGTTTTTTTTACACGGATTTTACAGAAGTCCATTATCTAAACTATGGATTTTACAAGAATCCATAATCTGAATTCTGGGACTGCAGCTGGATTGACAGTTCATTTCTGATGAAGTAAAATCTAAAATCCATTCCTATAATCTACTACCCCAGTAGATTATGGATTTTCAATTTTTATCTGCTTAGGTACAATCTGGTAAAAACACAGCCGGATTTTCAAAAACTTATTTTACATTATTTTTTTGTAATAAAAAAATTCAACATTCCATAATCTATATAGATTATGCAAAATTCATAATCCATAGGTACCTAAACCTGAAGGCAATATACTTTTTGAATTTTATTTACATTTTTTGATTGAACAAGAACAATGAAATCAAACAAAGTTATGGAGTACCAAAAAAGTCTGAAAAAAAAACAAAAAAATTGAATCTGAAACCACATTTACACTTGAAAAAAACAAAATTTTTTGTTTTAAACGTGTTTTTAAAACGTTTAAAACACGTTTAAAACAGGTCAAATTTTACACTTGAATTTGGGTTTAAAACAAAAGATTTTTTTTAAACATACAAAAAAAACTGTTTTTTGTTTTATTTCAAAAAAAACGTTTTTTTTTCCAACACTGCAATCTCGTTGTGCTTTTAGATAGGTATATTTTTCAAAGTGATTTACTCGTAGTTCAGAAAATACGTGACTATTTTAGCTTCGAAACTTTCGGCCTGCTGAGAAACGACCAACGATACCATCCACTAATTTTATTACCATTTACTAAACGGCGATCCACTAGTGGTAGAAACCGTGGGGCACCATTCCGTTCTGTTCCTGTGGAAAGGAAAGAATTTGAATGGATTTATAGAGATAGCAGTATGATTATGATTACCGCTACGGCCATACGATTAGGACGATCGAATCGTTTTGGCGAGAGACGCGACGAAAGACGAACAAATATCAAGGGCTTCCACTGCCCACTTGGGTTTATTTTCATCCAAAATGTGGATATTTGCGAGTGCGACCCGACCTGCGCCGCGTCGCTCTTTCAGACGACAGACATCGGACGTCGTCCTGCCAGCGGATACATAATATGTAAATTATTAATTATTTACTCACTCATTCATACGTACCTCTACCTACCTACTTGTAACCAAATCGACCGAACCCGAATGTGTATACTTTGTATTTAGAATGAGTATGACTCGTGCGATCGCTGATCAATGATCATTGACCAACGAGGTGAATGTAGTTCACGAGATCGCCATTAAGCAGCGCTAATATTATCGAACTGTGTCTGTGAATTGTGATCGTAGATTTAATTCAAGTTGTATTTGTTAACGTTGTTAATAAACCACCAAATTTCGCGTAGGCGTATAGGTATTATGTTATTTCGAGTGTATTTATTCGCAATTTTAACATTCATTTTCTCGTGAAAATTCTATTCCAGTGTGTCCTTGTACTTGTTCGGAAATGATTTTCACTGACATTTCCACATTTTGCAGACCATTGAAAAATTAATTACATATTGTGCGATCAGGTGGGGGGAGGGGAAGGTGTGATAAATTTATTCGAGCATCATCATGAGTGCCAAATATTGTTAATTTAATAGGTTTACTGAATTGTGCCTCTTTTTTTTCAAGCACGACTGTAACTATTTATGTGGTCAATAGTCGGAGGGCCCGTATAAGGATCTGGTGCACCCCCCCCCCCCCGTGGCTGACCCTAGGGGACAATTTTTATCTTAAAGATCTTAAGGAACATTTCTAGCTCTTGTCCTCAAAAAAAGGTGGCCCTACTTACAAACTGGCAGCCCTTTTGATTGACAGGTCAGCCAAAATCGCAGATTTTGTGTTCCAACATGGGACTTGCACGACGTTTTTTTAAAAGGACAAAGGTAGATCGAAATAAGAGCAGGCAAAAAAAATTCATCACCTGTCAACATTTCAAGTGATAAAGTGCCTCTTTCGATTTTTGGTGAATTTTCTAAAATAGATTTTGGCCAAAAATGTAAAATGTGGGGAAAAAATCAAAATTTTACCAAATTGGTCTACAAAGCTGAAATTTTGGATATACCCTATTTTCGACCTGCCAAATTGATTGGAAACGGTTTCAAATCGTTTTGAACAGTTTTGGAGCCTCCCGCAGATTTTTGAAACTCGAAATTCTCACAAAATTTCATCAAATTGGAGTTGGAAAGCCGAAATTATTCTACAAATTAATTTCAATAGGTACGCTAATTTCGGCTTTCCAACTCCATTTGATGAAATTTTGAATAATTTTTTAATCCTCCAGGGCTCGTTACTCATTTTTTCCAAAAAAAAAATGTGGCTTAGTAACCTAAAAAGCTCATGGAATTAATTTGTTGACTTAAAAAAGTCCTCAAAAAGGTAACAAAAAAAGTGACAAAACATGGGCAATACATTTTAATAATGCTGAAAAAAAATTACCAAAAAAAACAGAACTTTCTTTTTTAATCAAAATTTGAAAATGAAACTCGATAGAAACTTGTCTAATTTCAGCAAAAAACCGGACATTTTGGCAATTACTGCCTAAACAATCTTTTCCCCAATTTTTGCCAAAAAAGTTGATACATATGTGTACAAATATTTTGTAACTTTTTGATTGAAAAAACAACGATTTTTCCGGCAATTGTGGGCCAAAAATTGAGAATTTTCGCGATTTCTGGCAATAAATACGAGAAGTTTGACAATTTCAGCAAAATAAAAAGAAAAGTTTTTAGAAATTTCTAGTGAAAAAACGACACATTAGAACTATTATTGAAAAAGAGTCAGAGTTTTCCGATGCAAAAAAAAAGACACTTTTTAGCAATTTTTCGCAAAAAAAAAAAAAGAAAATTCTTGCCAGGTCAGGCGAATTTTGCTATTTTTTTTTTACAGAAACCGAGACTTCGACAATAATTGCAGTAAAAGGCAAGGGCTTCTTAGTCATTTTTAGCAAAGAAGCGAAACATTTTTTTAGCAAATTTCCGAAAAAGCGAGATTTTTAAATGATCCGCATAAGTCATAACTAGAACAGGGATTTTTATGCTTTGCACATTTTTAATGAACTAGAAAAAGAGCATACCTACCTAACTATTTGATAAGATCTCCACGAATGATGAAATTTCCTGATGAATGAACGCATATTTCAGAAGAAAACTTGCATACGTAAGTATTAGGTTTGTTTTTTTTTACACGGATTTTGGCAGATTTAAAATCCACGATAATCTGCTAGGATAGTAGCTTTTGAAAATGGATTTTGGATTTCACTTGAAGAGAGAAGACTTCTGATGTTTTGAAAGTTGTTTGTGGTGGGGATCTAAAAAGTGCTTAAAAAAGAGATTCAAAAAACGTCCAAAAACCCAATTTTCGAGAATCCGTGTATAAAAAAACATACTTATTTTTGAATATTTGAGCATTCTGCCATTCTCTGGTATTTTTTTGCATATCAACGGAAATTTTGCAAAAATTGAGATTTTCAAGACTTTTTTTGTTCAAAAAATCGCAACACTGCTTTTGAGAAAAAATTTTCTTAATGTCATTAAGTAAATTTTTTCTCAAAATCATTTATGAATTTTATGAATTTATAAATGACTTGTTTTGCCTATTTTTAGAAAGAAAAAATAATTATGTATTTTTTGATTTTGTTTTGAATTGAGAGTTTTCATGTTTTTCAGCTTGAAAAATCCTTTTCAGAGATAGGTACGTTACTCAATCTGAAATTTTTGCATATTTTGGGTGAAAAAATTGCATAAAATATTGCATATTTTCATCATACTTCTGTATAAAAATCCTAACTCTACTCATAACTCATAAGTTGACAAAATGCAAGACTTAATTCAGCAACTTTTAGCCAATTTTTGACAAAAGCGACTTGCGAAAAATTGTCTGAGCAAAGTGAAATTAAATTAGGTAAATTTTTTCATAATGACTTATGAGAAATGAAAAAAAGTAGTAGCAGATCAGGCTTTTCCCACCTTAAATGGGGTGGGAATGACCTAGGAAGCTGAAATTTGGATATGTTGTTCACAATGGCGTTACTCACCAACGGTATGAATTTGGACCATTTTCATCAATTTGGGGCCAAATTGTGCTTCTCCAAAAAAATGACCTTTCTGTAATTTTCAACTTTGACCCTTCCAACTGCAGGGGTCAATTCTAGCTTCCAAGAGAACCCCATTCCCCAAGTTTGATTTTATTTGATTGATTAGAACCGGTTCCAGGTCATAAAATGTAAAAAATCACCATAGTGCTGAAACGCTGAAACTTGTAAATAAAAATGTCCTTGCCTACCGTAAATAGCCCTATTTTTTACAAAAATTTGGCTGAAAATCTAGTTTTTTGACTCTGGAAGGAAGTAAAATGGGTTTGGAAGGCTGAAACCAGCAAAAGGCACTTCTGATACATCCTCCCAATGTACTGTGAAAATTTGGACCCTCTAGGTCAATACGGAAGGGAGGGGGGCTGTAGGGTTTCCTAAAGGTCGAAAAACATGTAAAATGGCCAAAAATCCACTTTTTTTTATCCTGGAGAGGGATCAAATAGGGTTAGAAAGTTGAAACCTGCAAAAGGCACTTTGGGTACATCCTCCCGATGTACTGTGAAAATTTGGACCCTCTAGGTCAATTCGGAGGGGCTGTTGGCTTTCCTAAAAGTTTAAAAACATGTAAAACGGCCAAAAAAATCAACTTTTTTGATCCTGGAGGGGGATCAAATAGGGTTGGAAGGTTGAAACCTGCAAAATACACTCAATTGGGTGGAGATGACCTAGGAAACTGAAATTTGGATAATATGTTGTTCACAATGGTGGTCCTCACTAATGGTATGAATCTGGACTCTTTTCATCAAGTTGGGGCCAAATTATGCTTCTCCAAAAAATGACCTTTCTGTAATTTTCAACTTTGACCCTTCCAACTGCAGGAGTCACTTTTAGCTTCCAAGAGAACCACATTCCCCAAGTTTGACTTTAATTGATCAATTAGAACAGGCTCCAGGTCATAAAATGTCAAAAAACATGTAAAATGGCCAAAAAAAATCACTTTTTTGATCCTGGAGAGGGATCAAATAGAGTTGGAAGGTTTAAACCTGCAAAATACACTCAAGTGGCACCATCCCATTGTATGCTGGACATTGGGGCTCCTTAGGTCAATTCTAAGAGTGGGGTGGAGTCAAAAATAGGGTCAAAATCAGGGTTTCTCCACCTTAAATGTGGTGGGAATGACCTAGGAAGCTGAAATTTGGATATGTTGTTCACAATGGCGTTACTCACCAACGGTATGAATTTGGACCATTTTCATCAATTTGGGGCCAAATTATGCTTCTCCAAAAAAATTACCTTTCTGTAATTTTCAACGTTGGCCCTCCAAACTGCAGGGGTCAATTCTAGCTCCTGGAAAAACTCCATTCCCTAAGTTTGACTTTATTTGATCGATTAGAACCGGTTCCTGGTCATGAATTGTAAAAATCACCATTGTGCTGAAACTTATAAATTAACTGCTGGCCTACCGCAAATAGCCCATTTTTTACAAAAATTTGGCTAAAAATCTGTTTGAAGTAACATTTCACAAAATTCCCTGAATTTTTCAGACCGACCAAATTCCCTGACTTTTCCAAGTTTTCCAGCAAAAATGTCATTACGGATTTTTGTCTAATTTTGAAATTGAAGGGGCTAGAAATATTTTAAAAGAAGAAATGAGAAAAACGGGTTTTTGATCTTGGAAATGGGCAGTACTTTGGAAAGCAAACAAATTTTGTCATTTTTGAAATTGAAAGGACCAGAAATATTTTTGTTTCTTTTAAAATATATTTCTGAAATTCTGAGCCCTTCAATTTCAAAGTTAGGCAAAAATTCATAACAACAAAATTTGTTCATTTTCCAAAGTAAGCTACTACCCACTCCCAAGGTCAAAAATACGTTTTCTGCAATTTTTTCAATTCAGTTGTCCCTTAAATTTCAAAGATAAGCAACTTGTCCATATAACGTTTTTTTTTTTCAAGTCATACTCGGTTATACCCAAATTTGGTGTTTTAGACATCCACTCAGTGACTTCACCAGAAACCGCGTGTATTAGTGAAATGTTCCTTGAACTTGTTCCTCTAGGTACGTAATTCTATGCTACTTTATATTCTGTGTCTGCCACTTGCGAATTACAGACCGTTCCAAGAATCAGACTAGAAGCACTACTGCAAATTCTGCGGACTGATCCCAGATCCTCTAATTCTATGCTACTTAGTATTCTGTGTCTTCCACTAGCGAATTACTGAACGTTCCAAGAAGAAGCACTACTGCAAATTCTCAAATTCTGCGGAGTGCTCTTTGATAGATTCGCTCAGCATCTCAAACGTAAGCATCCGCGACTCCGCGTCCGCGTCTGCATCCGCTTCCAAAGTCCGAATTATTGCGAGCATTGCCTCTGAACCGCGCCGCGCCGCCACCATTCAACCCTACCCAAATTGATGCGCGTCGCGTCACCTTCTACCAACTAGGTACCATACAGTCATACGCCATCACCTTCACCATACAGTACCTACGTTTGTCTTGTATGTACTGTACCTCATACATATGTACCTGTACGTGAACGTGTACCTAACATACCTGGCTACGTAGTAGCCAATTAGCCAGTTAGCCAGCTATAGTCGCGCGATTTGGCGATGGAATGGCGCCACGCCTTATCGTATCGCACCGCACGCCACTCTACACCAGCTTGCAAGGTAATAGGTAGTATCAAGTTAGTATGCAGAGTACATTACAAGCTATAGAATCGCGAGCGAGGGCGAGAGCGGAGAGCCGATCGAACCAGAAGGCTAGGTATATTCATATACGAGATTACGTCGAGTTGCGAGTTCAAAGCCAAAGCTGTATAGCCATAGCCAATCCCACTCACCCGCGCCGCGCCCGCCAACCAGATTCATTCTACCTATGATTTTTATTCTTTCTTTCTTTTGGAACGACTGCGACGATGACGATGACTATGACGATGACGATCGTGTCCAATTACGCGTAACGCAAACAAGCCAGCTACAAGAAACACCATACACCATACGCCATGCCATAGACCATAGACCAGTCAGCAGTCACCGCATAGTCAGTTAGTCACATTAGAGCTTAACGCCGAGCACGAATTTGCGCCTTGTGTGCGTCCTGCGTCCGATCCGATCGAATCGAGTCGCGAATTGAGTTGTAATCGCTTTTCCGCAATTCTCACTCAACCAGTTAGCCCGTTTACGTTAATTTTTTTATATACGTATTAAACGCAATTAACGTCGAGTTTTAATCACACTTATTCGGGCCGGAACGTGTGTTGTGAAGTGAAGTGAAGTGACGTGAAGTGAAGTGAAAACGTTGACGCATCAGCATCAGAGTCGCGCGACTTGTGATTACCACCTCGCCACATATGGTTAGTTGAAAGGTATGTACCTACCTAGTGTATTTACCAAGCACCTTGATAAGTATTGTCACTTGTCGGTTCCCCGCCTACGTCTGTGCTTTCAAGTTGCCCCCCTTCCCCAACGCCGATCTACCTACCTAACCTGCCTACCTACGTGAAAGCTTCGTTGTTTTGTTATAAAAATTTGTGGTAGCTCAATGGGGTTCGTGTAAAACTGTTTGCAATCACTCGAGAAAATAAATTCAACAACTACTGTATGGCTTTGATTTGCCAGCAGGTTTCCTTGTACAGTTTTGATCTTCTCGTTTCCTCGAATTGATGTTCTGAAAATCGGCGAAGTCACCGTGTTCGGAATACGGTGATCATTAATTATGCGACCATATTTCTCGTACACTGTCCTCTTACTCGATTCGAATATCATAATTTACATACCTACTATTCTAGGTACAACTTATATTAATACTACGAATTGAAAATGTAAGTATTTCGCTCAAATTTAGGAAAAAATAACGTCACTTGGGATTTCATTTGAATAACGGAGTCGTTTTGGCAATGTTTTGTTGCAATGTGATCGAGAGTCGCGAGATAAAATCTATTCGTACCTGGCTACCTGCGTATTTTGAATGCATTCGTTGAGGGTGAAAATTTGAGAGCTTAAAAAACAAAATTTTCGAAAATATGCACTGTAGGTAGGTACTAGGTACCTACTAGTTCGATTGAGGGCTGAAGACACATACAAAATTCTGAATTCCATGTATAGTCCGATTACGAACTCGTGGAGATGGAATAGGTATATAATACTCGTATATGGATAATAATGGACACGTTTGGCTGTGTACCTAACTCGGTCATTCCTTTTATGGAATGCAGTCTTCGCGCCACCGAACAACCTTGTTCGAGAACCGTCGTCGCGCCGAAAAGAGATGAAATGAAAATAGGTATTGCAGACTGTGAACTTTTTGTAGCCTACTCGAAGGGTGCCTTAATTCAGGGGAGGGAAATTCTTCTCACCCCTATAGTAATCGCAATAATTGTTGCAATCTGCAACCATTGAGTCGTCAGTTGTCGAGTCAAGTATCGTATCCACTCGTAAAGCTAAGGCAATGGCAATGGCATTGGCAATGGAATATTATGTACATACCTAGGTACCTAAGATTCATCGATAGGTACTTGGCAGTTGGCTTAAATGTGATGTGATGTTGTGATGACGTCGAGCTAATTTAACGAATACAATACTTACTTACGTACATTCATCTTTTGTTGTTTTTCAGAGTAAGGACGACCGACCGACCAGCCATGACTCAAGTACTCAAAACTCCGATCTCATTTTCCAGCACTTTACCAAAGGCTGGCGCTACCACGAGTACTAATACAGCCAGTGCCAGATCCATCAAGCTGTATGAAGCGAAACCACCTAGCAATCTTCCATCGAAACCGGTACGTGTACGAGTTCAGTACGCCTGCTGAACGACTACTGTCTACAGTGCGGTGTAAATTATAGCCTAAATTAAGTACGTGGGTAGCTGGGTACTTACATATGATAGGTATTACGAATATTACAACCGCGCTGTCTTGTTCAGCGTTGGCCGAACTTTTTCAGCTAGGTACCACTAGTACTAACTATCTATACCGGCGACCCACTGCTCATTTACTTCAATTTTGTAACATGGTAAATTGTAATATTGTATCGAATTCCGTATGCCGAACGCCATTGATTTTGATTTTTTGTCTCTCTTTTATCGGCGTTGGTCTATACCAGCGTTTAGTTCCCCGAAATGCGTGAACATAAACGATCTACTTATTGCTTCTAAGTACATCATAGTATCTGACAGATATTTTTTTTTGTTGTTCAAAAAAACACTTTTTTCACAACCATTTTTCGATCGAATTTTCAGAAAGCTCTCCACTCGACCACCCCTCCCCCTCCTACATCCCCAAAAAATTAACAAACTCGACTCCACATTTTCTAATCAATAGTTCAACCCTTCAACACTCAGGGACGAGGCCCCGAACGATTTTTTTCGGGTTACGGGTTTTGGGACTTGGGCTTTCAATCAAAAATGTATTCGGTCTTGGACTTGGATTATAGGGCCGGGAAAATTTGGGTTTGGGTTTCAGGGCTCAATGTTCAGGGCTTTTCGGGGCTTGACATTGTAATTTTAAAGAAAAGTACGTAAAGTAAAATCTTATTTTATTTTCTGTTAGAAAAAAAATATTTAAGGTCAGATTCCGAATTTCTGAAATTTTATTATTTTTTGCCTAATTTGCAAGCAGACTGGCAGAGAACTTGAATGGTCTAATGGGGATTTTTATCAATGTGCTTAATCCTTTCGCGCCGGCTGGGACAGCATATGTCCCAGCAACTTTGAACAAATCTGCTGGGAACTTCTGGGACACATTTTTCCCGCGGAATGGGTCCCATCAGTAGAGTAAAGTGTCAGGAATCGATTGAGACCACTCCCAATTTTTTCGCTCGTGTTATAGCAACACTGTGAATTATTTTTTCCGCAAAAACGTGTTTTTTAGTAAAAATGTGAAATCTGAGCAACCAGTTGGTAGTAATTAAAAATGTATTGCAAACACAGGGAGTAATTGTGCCCGGCAACGAATTTATATTTGAAAATAGATAAAATAAGCTACATTGTGGTGTAAAAAAAATTAATTTTGATTTATTTTTGAGGGAGCAAATTCAAAAACAAAAACGTAAATACCTAAGTTTTATTCGATAATTTTTTGATATTTTTGAGCTGTTTTGGGTGTTATTTTTTCAAGAAATTGAAAAAAGGACGATTTCAGTCTGTCAGGAATGTTTTTCTGCATATTATGTCCAAATTTCATCGAATTTGATGCATTACTCACAGAGAAATCCTCTGTCAAAGGAAATTGATGTCTCAATTTTGGTAAAATTTCATGAAAACGTCAATTTTTTGAAATTTTAAGATTTTATTAGCAAAAGTGTGTTTTTTGAAATTTTTTCTCATTTGCATCCAAAATACAAATTTTTCATATGACTTTTTGCATACTGGAATGATATTATTGGTATTGTCCCACTTGTCCCAGCAATTTTTGCAAATTTTAAGCACTGCTGGGACATATGCTGTCCCGGGACAAATTTTCAAAGTCCACGGCTGGGACATGCATGTTCCCACCTCAATATCTTGAGGGTGAGTTGAGGAAAAAATCTGTAACAAACTTATGTTGCTTAGAGATGCCCAAGGAACGATTTAATGTAAAAAAATTGGAGGTGGGATGCAAAACCAATATTCGGCGCGAAAGGGTTTTAAATCCTCTAGTTCTAGCTCTCAGAATCTGTAGCCTGTAATTGACTGAAATTGACTGAAATTTAAAATAGTCACAAGTTCTTTGAGATAGTTTGCTCAAACCAGGTCTGTACATGTTTAAAACACGTTTAAATTGAAACAAATGGAAAAAACAGTGTTTTAAACAAAAAAAAACGTTGAACACTTTTTTTTTGTTTAAAAATTTTTTTTTTAAATCAAATTTTCTTGTTTCTTTTCGATTACACGTTTCTTGTGCAAAAATGGAAAACAAGAAAAAATATGAGAAGTGGAGAATAGAGCCTAAAATATACTGTCATTCTTGGTAATTTTAAACACTTTTTTCAGTTTTTTAATAAGAATTTTATTTTTCATTTTTGTTTAAAACAAAGAAAAACAACTGTTTTAAAGCAAGAAAAAGTAACTGTTTTGAAACAAACTAAAAAATACGCTTTAAACGAAAAAAAAGGTTCTTATTTTTATTTTTTTTAAAATACATTTTTCTTTGAAATCGAATAGTACCTAGTTCTTTTTTTTAAAAAAGTAGAATTAAAATTGTTTGGAATTTTTAATAATTGTCCAAATTTTATAAGTATCATTTTGTAACGAACAATGAACTACATATGTATGTACCTACTGAATATGTAGGTACCAAAAAAACGCTAGTTTGCACAAGCTTGACTTTTGAATGAGATGGACAGATAACACAGACACAGTAATTACAACAGTAATTTAATACAAGCCTGGAAAGCTCATCCGAAAAGCCCTGATCACGGTTCGGGTTTCAGGTCTCACATTTTAGAGCTTGGACATTCGGGCTTTAAGGAAATGATCGGGGCTTTTTCGGGTTTCGGGTCCTGGTTCTGGTAAAGCATATTAATCTTTTAGAAGCTTCAAATACATATAATATGCTCAATTCGATTTTCATACAACTTTTTAAAATACTCCCTTCCGATTGGTCAATCAAACAAATCTACCACTTTTTCATAGGGAAGCCGTTTGAACTCACACTCTTTGATTTGAGAGAAATCAAGCTGAATAGAAAAATAAAGTCTTAACCCCCCCCCCCCCCCCGAAAATCCAAATCTCAAGTGGTGAAGTTCATTTTTGAATTTTGGAAAATTTGAAAAATTCAAAAAAGCTGTTTTCAACTTTTTCAAGAAATATAAATTTGTCTGAACAAAGTGAATCAAATGTGAATACCTACCTAATTCCTTCAATTCAACTCCCACACCACACCTCAATAACTTCTAGTTTTGGGCCATTCTGCAGCTTCCACTTCCAGGCTTGCCAGGTCAAAAGTGAATTTTTAAAACCAATTCAAATATTCGAGAAAAAATGAAAAAAAATCAAATTTTCAAACAACATCTAAAAGACAAAACGTGAGCAACACATTTTAATGAAGATGAGAATGTTTGAAAAGAGCATTTCAAATTGAAATGTTGGACCATTTTGCAACTTTTTGGTAAGAAAACGAGATTTTTTTGGAAATTTATGCTCCTGTAAGTGAGATTTTCTTCCAGCAATTTCTAGCAAAAAAAAATACAATTTTTGGAAAAAAGCGAAAAAATCAAAGGCTGCTTTTTCTGGATTATTTTTTCAAATGTAAGATTTTTTAACGGGTTTACTAAAAAGCGAAAATGAGAATTATGATCAATTTTTGACAAAAAGCAAAAATTGGTCTTTTTAACGAAGAGTAAGCTTTTTTGGCAGTTATTGGCAAAAAACACGATGCTTTGCAATAATATGTAGTTGAGAAAGCGAAAATTTTGGGAAAAAGATGAGAGACTTTTTGGAATTTTCTGCAGAAAACCACAGTTCTTAGCCATTTTGCTAAAAAGGTAAAATTCTTGTGAAAAAGCAAGTTTTTCGCCATTTCAGCAGAAAACAAAACTAGAGTTTTTTTGTTGAAAAAATCACAACTTTTTCCATTACTTTTTTCCAATCAAATTTTCAGAAAGCTCTCCACTCGACACCCCCTTCCGCCCCACACACACTCTCTCTCTCAAAAAAATTAACAAAGTCAAATTTTCTACAGGGACATTTTCAAAAAATTGAAATTGGAAAAAAATTGTACATACACAAAGTATTTTTTAATCTCATCAGAAATGAACTTTTTTCCATTGATTTGAAGGTTTTTGGAGCATGTTTGAATTTTTTCATTTTTTCACTACCTGTTTTGACTAAATTCACTACTTTTTTGCTAATTTCACTACCTGTTAGATACCCTGGTGCTAGTACGAGTAATAGTACCAATATGGACGAAATTAGTCAAATACGAATTAGGTATCTACGAAGTACAAACCAACAACAGTGAGAAAGGTGAAGACAATCATTGGAAAAAGAAAAATGCTAAAATGGTGTAGGTGGGTAGAGAGTACAAGTACTTACATAGGTAAATTATCAAAATCATTTTAAAAATATGCAACCGGATGATGATCGTCCGTTGGATGGAATGCTATAACATTCCAGGTCTCGCGAAGTCCATAAATTCTTTGCCACTGTTATAACGTTTACATATGTACGAGGCCTATCGGATATTAACTCGTACTACATATTAGAGAGTAGAGACCCAGTACTATAGATTTTGCATAATTTTACGGGCTTTATGTATCTGTCTATAGATACGCTTTTGTTCTTCTGACAAGTGATAGATAATTGTTTGCTTTTTGTTCTCTTGCAGATTGATGCTGAAAATTTGTTGGCGACTACTAAAGAAGGTGAGTTCTACATTTTACCCAAGTATATTTTGTACATTCAAATATACCTACCTACCTACCTACCTACCTACGTATCTATTACACTATACCTAGTAAATCTATCAAAAATTGGATACTTTTTGCCTCAAAATAGGTTATGCGTTAGTGTACGAGGGTAGGTACTTGCCATTGGCATCGTGTCAGCATTACAGAATGTGTGAAACTTTGATTTGAAATTTAAATATTATAGGTAAGTAGCAATCTTGGTAAAAGGAAGCGAAAGTTAATTTGGACGGTTTTTAGACCACTTCTTAGAAAATCTGAAATTTCCAAAATATTACATACATATTAAAAATGGGGTACTAAGTAGGTAAATTCAATCTCAATTTTCAACAACTCAATTGGGTAAAATGTGCGAAAATTTCAATTTTTAAACATCTACTAGGCTGCTCCAGAACAATGTACCATTCGAAATGGTTCGAAACCGTTTCTAATCGATTTGGAGGGTGAAAACAGGGCAGACGCCAAATTTCAGCTCTCTTGGTCTAATTGGTAAAATTTTGATTTTTTCTTCATTTTTGACCCAAGTTTGATTTTTTTAAAATCATTAAAAATCAAAATCGTTTGTCAACTCAAAAATTTGATCCACTGTTTTCAAATTTGTATTGATAAAATCAGATTACCTCAATTCAAACCTGATGGACAATTATTTCAGCTGATTTTCAAATTCCGGAATTTTAGATTTCTTTTTTTTTTGATTGATCGTTGAAACAAGGGGTCATTATTTCCATTCCTTCGTTGGTATTTAGCATTTTGCCTTCCATCAAGAATAGTGAAGAAAAAATAGTTGGAAATCGAACGTTACAAAGAAATTGCAGTTTAATTTACGCGCTCGTATACCTTTACCTACTCGTCTCGTACCTACGTACGAGTATGTGTCCCTGCTCGTATTATCAATTATCATGAACATCACGTACACGTAGGCTATAGCCTGCTGAGTGTGAGTGTGAGTCCTGATGCAGCATCTGACATTTCAATGTCGCATTGTCGGCGCAGTCGTCAGTTCCTCGAGCGAGGTCGAATTTCAATTAAAAAATGCGTATTTTTAATACGTATGTAGATACGAGTACCTACGATTAGTTCTACTCTACCTACAGTAGGTACCTATGTAGTCTACATAAACGTATACTCTGCCTCACACAAAATTTCATTACCTATACACAGTACTTGCTTGTATTTTTATTTCACTTGTATTTGACTCGTATTTTATTTTATTCTATTTTTTTCCATGCCACGCGCAGAGGAATGGGTAACAAAGAAAAAAACTGAACTAACCACCAAGAAGCAAATAGAAACTCGAGTTAAACGCCAGGTCGTACTGGAAGATGGCAAAGTGGTTGAAGACTCGGGACCTATGGTCACCACCAATACCACCGAAGATACTGAGAAACAAGAGCATCAACAAACTGAAGTAAGACGCCAAACGCCATCAACACTAATGTTCATAGGTAGTAATAATGGAAAAAGCAGCACTTTTTTGACAAATTCTGACAAATGATAGGACTTTTTGACAATTTCTGCAAAAGCTGTACTTTCAGACTATTTTGGCTACCACAAGATTTTATTGACCATTTCAGTATGAAGCAGATTTTTTGGATAACTTATCAAAAAAAGGTCTTTGGCTACAATATTTTGTTAAAAAAGTAGAACTTTCTGAAAAAGCAGGTTTTTTTTGATAACTACAAAAAAAATTAATTTTGACAATGATCTGGCAAAAAACAAGACTTTAGGATAATTTTGGCAAAAGCAAGAATTTTTTCCAATTTTGGCAACAGGATTTTGAATATTTTGGCAAAAGCAGGAGTTTTTTAAAAGTTTGACAAAAAAAGAGATTTTTTGACAATTTAGGCAAAAACAGAGCTTTGCAGACAATTCAGGTAAAAAACATAACAAGGACTTCTTAGGATAATTTTTGCAAAACCAGGAATTTTCAAAATTTTTCTATGTACTAACAAACTTTGTTGGTCATTTTTGCAAAAAATATTAGGACATTTTTGATAACGTCAAAAAATGTATTTATTTTTCCGACAATTTTGGCTAAAAACAAGGCGTTTTTTTGTCAATTTTGACAAAAGTTGCGATTTTTTAAAAATTTTGTTTAATTGGCAAAAGTGAGAATTTTTTGACAATAATTCTGGCGATAAGATTTGTTGAATATTTTGGCAAAAAAAACAGGTGTTTTTGGCAATTTTTACAAAAAGTCAAGTTTTTTTATAACTAATTTTGGCAAAAACAGGAATTTTAGAAATTTTGGCTAACAACAGGGTTAGTGGTGTTCATTTTAAAAAAAATATTAGGACTTTCCAAATCTGGGAACAGGACCATTTCGCCTATTTTACCTGAGGATACTTTTTTTGACACTGACACTGACCACTGGTATTTGTATATTACAGCACCGGCAAGTTGGCGATGATGAACCATCGGCATCGGCATCGGAAGGATGGGTAGCCGTTCCGGATTCCTCCGGGTTAGTCAAACAAATCAAAGAAAATAAGGTTAAAAGCCGAGAAGAAACAGAAGAGCGTTTAGAAACAGAACATGTTCAACATTTGGGTGACATAACTGACGACGTAAGTTTTTGTTTACTCATTATGTACATATTACTCATTACTCATTAAGGTTTGCAATTTCAAATCGAAATTATTATACGGATTAGGGTTTCGAGTAGGTATACTGATTTTTCATTTTGTTTTTCGCAGGCTTTTTTGAAAGCGGTTCAAAGTCAACGAAATGATGTGCGATTAGCACTACGTCAAGGGAGTAGCGAATTATTGAATACGACGTCACTGACGCCGTCCAACGGGCGAGTAGTTCATCATTCTTTGAAAAATCGAAAAACAGTCGATAAAGAAGATACGAAACATTTGAGCCGAGTGCAAAACGACGGAAGACTGATTACAGAAGCCACAACTGTTACCGAACACGAGGAGGTTGGTGTCCTACCTACTGTACTGTGTATTTTACCTACCTAGTAGTACCTCTAATCGTAATTCGTAATCGTACAGGTGAATAATATGGCCGAACCGGACGACGAAAGCGGCGAAAATGCCGAAGAAGATTACGAAACGCACGAAAAAAGCAGCCAAAGATACAAGAAAAGCAAAGAACAAGATTTGATCGAGTACGTAGCGGATGGCGTTAAAATGGGACAGCAAGTTCGCTACGAGGCGGAAAACGTGGAAGGCGATCGACACGGAAATGCGGATGGTCTGAAAACGCAGCCTCTCGAATGGGAAAGTCTGTCGGAGCGGGTTCGAAGGATGCGTATAGAGAAACAGCTCAAGCTACAGGAGGCCGAAAGAATGGACGCGTTAACGAGAAAACCTTTGAATGCGGATCAAGAAGAGCGAACCAGGAAGACGGAGACTTCGAAATGGTATGGTAAACTGATAAATATGTATAGGTACTTGGGTGACAATGAAATACTCGGGTGGGGGGGGGGGTTTCATTATTGTTTTACAGCACACCTGAGAAATGTGCAATGAGGTAGTAAAAAAAGATCCCAAAGTTTTGTTCCTTCAACTTGATTTTAACCAGTGTCTCAACGACCCCAAAGTTTAAAAAGTGATGTCCCAGCGCAACCTCACAAATTCCACCACAAACGCGCCGTGGAGAATTCGTTCTATATACCCAGTATCACAACATTGGGGGGGGGGGAGGTGGCTTGTGAACATAATTCCTCCTTGGTTCATTGTATGTAAAATTACTAACGCCAAATTCGAGTAGTAGCTTGTGTTTCTTGTGCTCATAACATAAGTCATAATTATTTTTTTTGATAGGTATGTAAGAAGTCAAGACAATGTTCATTTGATTGGAACTGTTGCTGACCAATCAAAAGTCAGCAAGCTACTTTCAAAAAGTTGTTTTATCTTATAAAATAAGGAAATTGAACATTTCTATTCATGATGGTCCGAAATAGGTTGTGAATTTGTGCTCAGCATCCTGTCAAAAATGTCAGATACCAAGGAGTGACATATCATATTGCATTAAAAAATTAGAACTATGGGTGTCTACCAAAATTTGATATTCAAAAATCGCGACTTTTCGCCAACTTTTCTCTTCAGTATTACCCACTTACCCCTCAGTTTTCAAAAAAAAAAACAAAAAAAAACGGGTTTCTAAGAAAGTTTCCACTTTTTTAGAGAGTTTTTCAGTTGTCCAAAAACAGTTTTTGTCCACTGTACTAAAAAAATATGAAAAAAAAATTGAAAACTTCATTTATATTATTCAATGAAATGAATATTAGGTATTTATAGGAAGTACTAAAATAAAAAAAAAATGGATTTTAAGGGGTGTGATTTAATACCACGACAAAAAAAGGGCGTCAGCACGACAAGCATAGGCACTTTCACGCCAGAAAAATCATTACCACGACTAAATTGGAAATTCCCTACAATAAATCGAGCTTACCACGACATAAAAGGTATTCCAACGACAAAATAATGTATCAAACAACGAATTAAAAAATTCACGACATTTTATTACTTTCAACTGCTATAAGTATAAGACAACGCACGACAAAATTTTTCTATCAAAAACAGGCATTTCACCGACAGAAATAAACGTTTAAAAAATATTAAAATGATACCAAAAAAACGAAAGTAGGTATGTAAGAAATTGCTGTTTATAGAAGTAATGTTTTGTCATTTGTGGACTTTGATGGGCGAGAGGGCGACCCATCTTCCTGTTTTGACCTCAGGGACAAAGCGAAAGGGGGCTAAGGGGAGACAGTTTGCCCCCCTCCAAAATTTCAACAATATTTTAGTTCCAGTTTTCAAAAATTCAAATTTTTTACAATCATGTATTCAATTATCGTTTGGTTGCCGACAAAATCGCCAATCTATCCTCAAAATTCTCATTTTTTTCCCAAGCTTTTGCCCTCGCTTTGCTTAGGCCAATTTGGTTCTCTTCTACTGAGTTACAATTTCACTCAAATTTTTTTGAAAGAAACCCTCAGTTGATTATTTGTCAACATTTGTACAAAATGTAATTTGTAATTGAACTGATAATGTTCCTGTCCTGTATGAAATTATTTTGTCATGAATACTGCTTATCTCGTTATTAAATCGTAGTCGTTCATAAATACTTTATTGTCGGGCGTCATCTGGCGTGGAACTTCATCATCTTTATGAACGAAGAAATGCTTGTCTTTATGACGCCCTTTTTCATCCTGCAAAAAATTTTTCCCCGATTTTAAGTCTGCACTATTTTTAGCGACTTTTTGGTAAGAATTGTGACCATTTCACAACTTTTGCAACCTATTTTCAAAATCGTCACTTTTTTGAGACTTTCGCGACTTTTGTAACCTGATAAACATCCTGCTATTCTATGGAAATTGGCAAAAATTGAACAGAAATGAAACACGACATACTGATACACAAAATACAGAAGTCAAGAAAAATGTGGACAGTTTGGATTTGTTATTTGATATTGCTCATGCTGAAGCTTTAAATGTAATCAAAGTTAATGAAGAAAAGAAATCGTTGATGATGCAATGGGAACTAGGTCAACCTAGATATATTCCAGGCATTGCTTATGCGTTACTGAAGAAAGAAAAACAGCAGGCACTGAAACAAAAAGCAGACACTGAAGCACAAATCACAATGCAGTAAAATGGGTAGGTAAGAGAAAAGCATTTCATCTGTCTAGATTCATTTCTCAGAAATTATTCCAACTTGTTAATTTAGTTGTATTTTTGATTTTGATTTTATAGTTGAAATCCCTGCTTTTTCCAATGCTGGAAGTTCAGAAACAGGAGATTAAAAATTTACTGAATTTGGAGGAATTGATCCGAATGTTCTGGTTCCACTGGCAAAACAAAAGTTTTCAACACCTCAACTTTGCATTGCTCTTAATAGAGCAAAGGTTAGTGGTTGAGATGCCACACATACTGACAGCATGTTTAGAAACATTGGGAAAAAATTCGGAAGAATATATTCTCAACAGAAAGTGATTCCATGAATTCCGTATTGACTCTCGATTTTGTTCTAATATTCAAAATTATTACACCAGATTTGAACGTTGATGAAAAAGTTGGCCATCTGCCAGTTGCAGTTACTGGACTATATTTAGATCAGCCGTTGGGAGTTCCTGAAATTTGATCATCAACTGCATGCTAAAATGGCATCTCCCATCTACAACTCTTTAGAAAGTTGGAACCTCTTTGGAAAAGTACATGGTTGATTGGTTGTGTATTTGATAAGTACAATGGCATCCAACAGTGGTCGCATAAAAGGAGCATGGACCAGGGACATTAATGGAGCAAAATCTTGGCTGAGAAATATTGTTTCTTCCTTGTCGTCATCACATTATGGAGCTCATTCTCCAAGCTGCAGTCACTGAGGCTAAATTATATGTCCCATCAGGTCCATGATATTCTTATTTTCAAAAGATTTAATGAAGCCTGGTCTTCAATAGATACACAACATACTTGATTGGTCCTCACTTCATCATTAATCAATATTTGAGAACATATGACTGTGTTTTGGCTAGAAAAAATCAATGAAGATCATTAGAGGGAAGATAACCAACAACTTTTGCAATTAGGTACCTAGTAATTATTGTTTTGGGTGGAACTCTACCTGATGAAGAAATCACAATACGCAAACCAGGAGCATTTGTCAAAAGATATTTATTGCTTGAAAATATTTTGATTTGATTTTGGGAACAATTCTGCTTATCTAAACCTGAGAAAGCTGCTTTGGTACAAATATAGGTACTTCTTAGTTCCCTGTTATAAAATTAAAAATTTTTGTGAAGCCATGGAGTTTGGCGACTGATCCCTTCTTTGCCACAATTAAGTAATGACATCAAATAATTGAGAAACCTGCTGAACTTCTAACAGGAAAAAAGAAAAATTGCTGAATACTGCCCGAAGAAAATTCTGAATCATCTCTATGGTATCTTAGAGAACAGCGGTTACATTTTCTTCATGCATGATGATATACCTGTCAAAACCAGGAAAAAATGGGACAAATTCTTCTGGATAACTCATTAGACAATTCCAAGTATGTTCAAGAATCGACTTGTAAAAAACCATAAAATTCCACCATCAGATCCGCCTTCCTAGATGATGATCTGTCTGAAGTTTTATTGAGCAGTCATAATCCTGCTGTCTGTTCCAAAAATTGGAAATTGATTCAGTTTTTTAGAATTTGAATCCACTGGTTGGAAGAATAACTCTAAATATTTAAACGGAAAAATTAAAGTAATGTCCCTAAAAATTGTAAATGAGGCTGCTGAATTACTTAGCTGTGAAACTTATGGAGGACTTCAAATCTTCAATAATAAAATTACAAAAAACGAGAATCAAAAACAATTCTTACTCCAGGTAAGTAAAAATGAAGCAGCAAACAGGTAACATAATTAATATGAAAATCTGGTTTTCATTAATAAAGTCATGTTCATTCAATGAAAGCATTGAAAGCAATTTTATATATCCTTGTAACTTTTTGAATTGTTTGCAGGTGGTGAAGAAGTACAGTCAATCATATAAAAACAAAAATAGAAGTTCATTGAAAGCTCGGTATTTTTTTGCAGCCGAATAAAATGTTTGAAAAATTGTGTTTTTTGTAGTATGTTTAAATATAAAATTTTAAAAACTGTTTCAAAGTTGATGAAACAAAAACTGACCTAATTATCACAAAAATACAGCATAAGTTTATCATTAATTCATTGCCTACTCCAATGCACTTCTTTTTCCACCACACATCGCGGTGAAACTGGTGAGGTTACGCTCAGGTTTTGTGGTCTGGTTACTCCAAAATCAAGGTCTTTGTTTTGAGCTTACAAATGATCCGGTCCGATCATTCTGTTTGATTTTTTCCTGCCTTTTGTAGGCCAGTCTGGTCCAGTCTTGACTGGAAATTCTTATCCTGGTCATGGGTCAGCCCAGGTCCGAAAAAGAGTCTTCATTTTCAAGAAAAGAAAGATAAAATCTTCCGACTCATTAGATGAGTTGAAAAAAGGCATCTAAACTGGCATTGAAATTTTAAAAAATTGGATGTAACTGGGGTCCGAACCGCAGTCATTGGTCTAGGTCTGTTCTTGGTATTTTTTCTGAAGAGGATGATCTGTTCGATTAATATTGACGTAGGTACCTATATGGTATTTGTTTTAGAGGGGTCAGGTCTGGTCTGGTCCCAGGTCCCATCATTCAGGTTTTTCGGTTCGGTCCGACAAGCCTGGCTCGGACATCCCTTTTCAAACTTTGGGGTCACTGCGACCCTGGGTAAAATCGACTTGGAGGGATGAAATTTTGGGGATCATTGTTTAACACTTCGTATCACATTTTTCAGGTGTGCTGAAAACGGAAATTCAAATATATTTTTTTCATTGTCACCCTCTAGAGTATGCACTTAATTGTATAAGTATTCTTACATGAGCTTACTTATTGCATAGGTTGGAGCATCATTTTGGCAGCGAATCCAGATCATCAAAGAGTTCATTGGACAGCGATAATGAAGATGAGAAAGGCGGCGGCGGCGGCAGACGCGCCAAAAGATCAACCAGCTTCATAAATGTAACTATGAAATCGACGAAACCTGCACGTACCCAATCGCAGTCACAGTCGCATTCGCCCACAACCCCTATACCTACTACAACCTCTTACAAACGCGTATCCACGCAACAAGACGACAATATTGGCCACGATATGAAATCGACTAGCTCCGCCACTAAAAACGTATATGAAATTCAGACAGGCAGCGTTAAAAAAATTCAAGCCGAAGAACGGCCATTTTCGCCATCTCTATTTCGACCGATCGACAAGCTAGAGCAAGAGCAAACCAAAACGCCACCGCCGCGATTTTATACAACGCAGGGCTCATCATCTGCGTCTGCGTACAATTCTAAATCGGAATCGTGCCCGTTATACGCCTCTGTTCAACGCAAATACCCTTCGTCGACGATGTCATCGTCTTCGTCTTCATCCATCGCCGATAAGCATGCGGCGACCAAAAATTTTGGCCACGTACCGACTCGTCTAGTGCCATCGCAATCCATCAAGGTAGGTACGCGTACCTATTTACGTTGACCGGTTTTTTCTCTTGCACAATTTTCATTAGATACCTACCCAATTTTTTCATTTTTCCAGATTGAACCGCATCGCGAACCTGAGAAGAAATTTTCGACCGTTGGACGCGGACGCGATAAGAGTATTCTGAGTAATTCTTGGAGTCGATCTGAAAGACGTCTGGCTGATATTGGTAATTCGCATGTACACAACGAACCAGATCCTGATTACACGCCTCGATTGAGGAAAAAGGTGAGAAAGCTAAAGGAGTCACTTTATGTCTCGATTACCATTTAGACCTACCTACGATCGACTGGTCGGCTTGACGTGGCGCTCACACTTGAAAACAGCATTGTCTGTATCTAACCTAACCCTTCGAAAGTTTAAAAATTCAAAATTGAAATTTTCAGAAAACTACTCGTGAAAAAAACGAAAAAAATTTACCAACTCATTTAGGTACTTCAAAAACATAAGTAGGTAATACATATGAGGTATCTACTAATCAATTTGAAAGCTTTCCGCGTGATTTACTTCTGCGGAAGGCGTTAGGAGCGGAAATTGACTAAGGCAGCCGAAAATCGATTCGTAGGTAGGCTTATACATATATGTGTAGCTCAAATATTCTAGACCTGCTTAAGAAAAGTCATGAGCTCATGACTCATAAGATGAGGTATTATGGCACCTGCTCTTTCTGATGATTGGTATACGTTGGTCGTGTCGCTAGGTATATAGTATGCGTGGAGGAATCGCTACTGCGAACTTGTCAAAAATTCCTGCTTTTGCAAAAATGATCAAGTCTCATTTTTGCCAAAATAATAAAAAAATCCGAACTTTTGTCAAATTTCTCAGAAAAGCACTGTCTTTGGCCATAATTGTAGAAAAATACATTTTCATCTGACGTTCTCAAAAAATCCTAATATTTTTGTAAAAATGAACAAAAACCTCTGTTGTTGGGCAAAATTTTAAGAATTCGTATTTTTGCCAAAAATTATCAAAAATTATAACTTTTTGTAAAAATTGCCAAAAAAAAAAGTTTTTTTTTGCCAAAATGTTCAAAAAGTCTTATCACCAGAGTAATATTGTCAAAAAAGTCTCATTTTTGCCAAAATTGTACAGAAGTTTCTTTTTTTTTAAATACAAGAAATCCCAACCATTGCCAAAATTGCCAAAAAAAGTCGTGTTTTTTTGCCAAAATTGTCGAAAAATAAATTTTTTGTATGTTACATATTAAAAAAGTTTTTTTATTTTTTGCAGAAATTACTAAAAAACTTTGTTACTTGATGACCAAAATTTCGAGAATTCCTGCTTTTGCCAAAATTTTCCCAAAAAGTCCTTGTTATATGTTTTTTGTCAGAGTAAAGAAGTTCCTGTTTGTCAAAATTATTAAAAACTCCTAACTTATGAAAAAATTGCCAAAAAAACTTCTGCTATCTACCAAGATTGGCAAAAACTTTTGCCAAAATTGGCAATAATTCTTGCTTTTGCTATAATTGTCCTAAAAAGTCCTGTACTTATTATTTGCCAAAATATTTTCAAAATTGATTTTTCGTAGCTATCAAAAAAAAATGTTTTTTTTTGCCAAAATAAATAAATTACCCCAAGCATTATAGGAAAAAATTTTTCTCTTTGGGCCAAATTTTTCAAATCTCCTGCTTTTTGTCAAAATTGTCAGCAAGTTCTACTTTTTTGACGAAATATTGTATAGGCAAAAACCTTTTTTTAACAAGTTACATATCCAAAAAATGTTGCTTTATGCCAAAAAGGTCACGAAATGGTCATTGGTCAATAAATTCTTGTTGTTAGTCGAAATAACCTGAAAGTATACCTTTTGAAAAAATTGTCAAAATGTCCTAAAGTTTGTCAGAATTTGTATAAAAATTGCTGCTTTTTCCATTATTAAAATCAATCTTCGTAATTTTATATTTTTCCTCTCGATTTCCTTTTTTATTCATTTTTTTTTTTTAAATTCTCTTTAAAAGTAGAAAAATTTCGACTCGAAAAAATGTGCAATATTCTTACTTGTAAATAAAATGATACCTATGTTTATCACATCCATAGATGTGTCCTTCTTACACGGATTTTGGCAGATTTAGAATCCATGAGAATCTGCTGTGATAGTAGCTTTTGAAGATGGATTATAGATTTTAATTGAAAAAAGAAGACTTTTGAGGTTTTGAAAGGTGATGAATGGAATCTAAAACGTGTTTGAAAAAGAGATTAGAAAAAAGTCCAAAATTCAGATTCTCAAAAATCTGCCAAAATCCATATTGTAAAAAGAACACATCTTATGGATAAGATACGCAACGTATATTTTTCTTCAGAATATTTAATATGGCTAAAAAACCTTCAAAAATGCTAAAAAATTGATTTTTCAAATGATTTGTCACTCTTTATGGCCTGGGTCAGTTTTGGTCGATAATTTTTTTCGCATCATTGTCAAGCCAAATTTGGATCAAGTTGGTCAACTTTTTTTATGGTTTGTAATTTCCATTGAAAAAAATAAATTGTATAATTCTTCATTCGGTTATTTTTGGGATCCCTTTTTTTCATTCACTTTTGTGAGAGTGAGATGTTGACCTGATTTTTCTTTAATCGCGAAAATTACCTCTTGATTTTTGGACAATAATCTAATTTGAACCAATCCACGATCTAGAACGAATTTTAGATGATTTTTTAGGCCAATTTTGGGGTTTTTTTCAAAGTTTTCGAATTTTGGTAAGCTTTGTTGAACACGTGTGACGTGTGTATAATATTTTTTGGATTTGAAAAAATGTTTTTGTTAAAATTTTTGAAAATTGAAATTGATCGGAATTTGTATTTTCTGAAATTACTGATTTTGAGTTGGACTTCTGAACAATTTTTGGGTAATTGGCCCCTTCTTGGTAACTTTTTGTAAGTTTGACTCACGATATTTTCATTTTGAAAGAGTCGGGGAGACCGCATAAGGATTACTAGCACCCTCCTGCCGATCCTCCGGGACAACTTTTTTTTTTAAAGCGGGAGTCCTAAGGAACATTTCCAGCCCTTGTCCTCAAAAAAAGTGGCCCTACTTACAAAATGGCGGCCATTTTGATTGACAGGTCAGCCAAAATCGCAGATTTTGCGTTCCAACATAGGACTACCATGAAATTTTCTAAAAATTTATCACCTGTCAAAATTTCAAGTGCTAAAGCGCCTTTTTCGATTTTCGGTGAATTTTCAAAAATCAAATTTTGGCCAAAATGTGAGAAAAAATCAACATTTTTTACCAAATTGGCCTAGAAAGCTGAAATTTAGGATATACCCTATTTTCGACCTGCCAAATCGATTAGAAACTGTTTCAAACCGTTTTAAGCACTGCTGAGGCCTTCAGCAGCTTTTTGAAAATCGAAATTCTCATAAAATTTCATCAAAAAGTTGGAAAGCCGAAATTAATTCTGCAAACTAATTTCAATACGCTGTGAAGCTGACTTCGGGTAAATTTCAGGCCGTTTTGAAGCCTCCAGCGATTTTTTGGAAACTACTGGAGCCTCCGGTAGATTTTTGAAACTCGAAATTCCCACAAAATTTCATCAAATGGGGTTGGCAAGCCGAAATTTTTTCTGCAAACTAATTTCAATTCAATAATATGAAGTCGACTGCATGGTGGTTTCAAGTGGTTTTGAAGCTTCCAGCTCCTTTTGGAAAATTTCAATTTTCCTAAAAACGCCATGAAACATTTCAAAAAGTCACTTAAGGTTCCAAAATTACTTGAACCCACCTGAAGTCGTCTTCAGAGAGTGTTTAAATTAGTTTGCAGAGTAAAAGGCTTGCTAACCAGTTTGATGAAATTTTGTGGGAATTTCGAGTTTCAAAAATCTACTGGAGGCTCCAGTAATGTTCAAAAAATCGCTGGATGCTCCAAAACGACCTGAAATTTACATGAAGTCAACTTCACAACGTGTTGAAATTAGTTTGCAGAATTAATTTCGGCTTTCCAACTCCATATTTTGATGAAATTTTGTGAGAATTTTGAGTTTCAAAAATCTTCTGGAGGCTTCAGAAGTGCTTAAAACGGTTTGAAACAGTTTCAAATCGATTTGGCAGGTCAAAAAATAGGGTATATCCCAAATTTCAGCTTTCTAATTCAATTTGATAAAATGTTGATTTTGTTCTCACATATTGGCCAAAAATTGATTTTTGAAAATTCACCAAAAATTGAAAAAGGCACAAGTGGTAGTGACAGACACTGTTTAAAACCAGTGGTAGTGACAAACACTGTTTAAAATCAGTGGAAGTGACAGAGTTTGAGTAAAACCAGTGGTGGTAACAAACACTGTTCAAAACCAGTGGTAGTGACAGACACTGTTAGAAACCAGTGGTAGTGACAGACACTGTATAAAACAAGTGAAGTGACAGAGTTTGTGTAAAACCAGTGGTAGTGAGAGACACTGCTTAAAACCAGCCATAGTGACAAACACTGTTTAAAATCAGTGGAAGTGACAGAGTTTGAGTAAAACCAGTGGTAGTAACAAACAATGTTCAAAACCAGTGGTAGTGACAGACACTGTTAGAAACCAGTGGTAGTGACAAACACTGTTTAAAATCAGTGGTAGTGACAGACACTGTTTAAAACCAGTGGAAGAGACTGACACTGTTTGAAACCAGTGGTAGTGAAAGACACTGTTTAAAACAAGTGGCAGTGAGAGACACTGTTTAAAACCAGTGGTAGTAACTAACACTGTTTAAAATCAGTGGAAGTGACAAACTCTGTTTAAAATCAGTGAAGTGACAGACACCATTTGAAACCAGTGTTTGTGACAGACACTGTTTGAAACCAGTGGTAGTGAAAGACACTGTTTAAAACCAGTGGCAGTGAGAGACACTGTTTAAAAACAGTGGTAGTGCCAAACCCTGTTTAAAACCAGTGGTAGTGACAGACATTGCTTAAACCAGTGGTAGTGCCAAACCTGTTATAAACCAGTGGTAGTGACAGACACTGTATAAAACAAGTGGTAGTGACAGACACTGTTTAAAACCAAGTGGAAGAGACTGACACTGTTTGAAACCAGCGGTAGTGAAAGACACTGTTTAAAACAAGTGGCAGTGAGAGACACTGTTTAAAACCAGTGGTAGTGACTAACACTGTTTAAAACCAGTGTTTGTGACAGACACTGTTTGAAACCAGTGGTAGTGACAAACACTGTTCAAAATCAGTGGTAGTGACAGACACTGTTTAAAACCAGTGGTAGTAACAAACACTTTTTAAAATCAGTGGTAGTGACAGATAGCGACCGTTTGAAACCAGTGTCTGTGACAGACGCTGTTTGAAACCAGTGGTAGTGAAAGACACTGTTTAAAACCAGTAGTAGGGATCAACACTGTTTAAAATCGGTGGTAGTGACAGACACTGTTAGAAACCAGTGGTAGTGACAAACACTGTTCAAAACCAGTGGTAGTGACAGACACTGCTTAAAACCAGTGGAAGGGACTGACACTGTTTGAAACCAGTGGTAGTGACAGACACTGCTTAAACCAGTGGTAGTGACTAACACTGTTATAAACCAATGACAGACTCTGTTCGAAACCAGTGGTAGTGACAGACACTGTTTAAAACCAGTGGTATTGACAAACACTGTTCAAAATCAGTGGTAGTGACAGACACTGTTTAAAACCAGTGGTAGTGACAAACACTGTTCAAAACCAGTGGTATTGACAGACACTGTTTAAGACCAGTGGCAGTGACAGACCCTGTTCTAAAGCAGTGACAGACTCTATTCGAAACCAGTGGTAGTAACAGACACTGTTTAAAACCAGTGGTAGTGGCAAACACTGTTTAAAATCAGTGGTAGTGACTGACACTGTTTAAAACCAGTGGTAGTGACAGACACTGCTTAAAACCAGTGGTAGTGAAAGACCCTGTTCTAAAGCAGGTACAGACTAGTTTTGAAACCAGTGGTAGTAACAGACACTGTTTAAAACCAGTGGTAGTGGCAAACACTGTTTAAAATCACTGCTAGTGACAGACACTGTTAGAAACCAGTCGTAGTGAGTGAGAATTTCGAGTTTCAAAAATCTGCTGGAGGGTTCAGAAGTGCTTAAAACGGTTTGAAACTGTTTCCAATCGATTTGGCAGGTCAAAAATTAGGCCATATCCAAATTTCAGCTTTCTAGATCAATTTGTTAAAATTTTGATTTTTTTCTCACATTTTGTCCAAAATTTGATTTTTTAAAACTCACCAAAAATTGAAAAATGCACTTTAGCACTTGAAATTTTGACAGGTATTGAATTTTTGCCTGTTGTTTCAATCTACCTCTGTATGGTTTGAAAAATTTCATGGTAGTCCTTTGTTGGAACGCGAAATCTGTGATTTCGGCTGACCTGTCAATCAAAATGGTCGCCATTTTGTTAGTAGGGCCACTTTTTTTTATGACATGGGCTGGAAAATGCGCTTTGGATATACGTAGCCGTCGTAGTGAGCGAGTGAGCCTATGGATAAAAATCACCTAAATAAAATCGCGTATAAATGGTATAGTTATGTATGTATTATGTAAGGTTGGCAACGTCGTAAATGTCGCTTTTTCGCTGTCCGAACAGGTGCTTTCTACGCCGGACATGCGTGCAACTTCGCCAACGTCACCACCGCCGATGGATGCTGCAAAAAAGAAAATCTACCAAAAAACTCGTTTCGCGGCGGATATGCCCCTGGTGAAACGCTCCAAGTCGACCAGTCGTCCGGAACGAAAGTCCACCAGCGGTAGCGGCGGCGGCAGCAACAGCAGTGGTGGCGGCTTCGGCCAAACATTTCGCAAAATAATAAGCAGATTCCATAACAACAAAGAAGGCGTAGAAAAGAAAGGCAAGATATTGAAAAATCACAACGGCAACGGCGGCGGCGGCGGTTACTACCAGACTTTCGGCAACGTGGATAATCACATCGCCGATACGAATTCGAACGTAGGTGAGATGGAAAAAGGTGGGCGCGAATCGCCACTACCAAAACAGGCGGCTAAGCATTTTTCTTCGGAGCAACTGAACAATGCGAACGTGGTTTCTAAAAAACGCGTTACCACGCCATCGCCATCGCCATCGCCATCGCCTTCGTCGTTCCTCAGAAGGTCTTCGGCGTTGACGAACGCGAACGCGAATGCGAACCCGATTACGTACAGTCAGACGTTGGATCGAAATTATCGCTCAAACTCGTCCAAGAATACGGATACGAATACGAATACCATCAGTAATAGACAATCGGATGAAATGTTTAAGCGACGTTCGCCCGTGCAGAAATACTACTTGGGCGAGGATCCGTTCAGAGGCAGCATTTATGGCAAGGAAAAAGAATACGACGCGGCCGCCGCCAAACCTTTTAAAAGAAAACAAAAAAATGGCAACGGCAACGATCAAGAGAAGAAAAGCGTCAAGTAAGCGAGTTTTATGTTTTCTTTTTTCTAACTACGAGTGCTTTTTGCGATTCTATCGCTTTTGCTTATTACCTGCTTACCTAGTTAATACGTAGCCTCATCGTCGAAATGCAAATGAAAACTCCCCCGCTTTTCCTTATTTATAACCCCCATAATATTCGTGAATTAATATAACAATCGAGGAGAGGAGGGTCAGGTGCTAGCTGGAAAAAATTCCTTACCTATAACCTAAGCATGATTCAAAACTCTCCTTTCAGAGGATATTTTACATGCATCACCTTAAATTATGTTTTTGAACACTTATTCTCCATGTCCTTTTGACATTTTCCATAATTTTTATAAAGAAAATTCATCTCTTTGAGGACGCATAATTATATCCCCTCCAAGGGCACTTCATGAGCTGAAATTTTTTCTGAGGAGCGTTCATTTCAAAATGAAAGTCTCCACTTAATTTAGTCGACATTTTCCGACATTTTTTTCTGTTCAATCAGCTTGAACGTTCCGGTTTTTATACCACTTTAAAGGGTTCCAAGCCATGTTATGGTTCATCCAATTTTTACCTACCTACTGAATATTGCCAAATCCATAGCTAAAATTCAGAGGCATGACGAAGTGATGTGGTGAGGGGGGGAGTGAGGTGAGACCGAAATTTTCTCAACATGTTCGTTCGATCATCTGTCTAAAAAATTACACGAGTGCAACCGTTTGATTATATGTAGTTTGCAACTTGATAGCCCATATTGTGGACTCTTGTTGTGCGCTGTGGTCGATCAAACAGAAGCGATGGCTCGATGGCTATATATAGGTACATTACGTTACATTACGAGAACGAGATTTATACAACAAGTACACGGTATTGGATTGGTAACCCGATTAAAATGACGCATTGACGCGTTATGAGAAGCACATTGCGTGACTTTTCAACTTTACCATAGTAGGCTGGTGGGTTGCATCCACTCCGCCCGTAAGCCGCGCCCGCACTCGTGCCTCAGTCATAACCGCACACAGCCATCTCGGGCCATCTGGAGACTTGAATGTCCGATAACAGCTTCCAACTTGCAACATCCAATACCCAACATTATAGAAATTAGAATCACAATCAAACGCTAATTACACTGGTCTATGTATACGTACAGTTGTTGCACAGTACATACTACCTATTGGTAGATAGGCCTACCTAAATTTCGTGCTTTTCACTTTTTCAGTATGATTCGCGAGGTCATCTTTGTGAGAAAAAAGTTTATGTAAAGGTGTGGCCTATCTTCAAAATTGGGGGGGGGGAAATACGTTTTCAAAATCCAAGAATCGAAATCCAATTTTATTTTGACCATACGGGTCAGTAGTACTTTGAAAAATGAACAAAATTACTTATTATGACTTTTTGCCCAGCTCTACAGATGATTTTCATTTTCAAAAAATCAAAAATCCAATGAAAGAAATGAATGCGGAAATGAAGTCTACGTTAAGAAATGAACAAATTTTGCTATGATAATTTTTTTCTGACTCTAAAATTTAAAAAATTTTGGAAGCTCAAAAATTTTCTATTATTTGCTAAAAATTTTATTCAAGTTACAATTTTTGAGCTTCAAAACTTTTTAAATTTTAGAGTCAAAAAAAAATTATCATAACAAAATTTGTTCATTTTTTGACTTGGTATGTAGGTAGATATTCATTTCCACATTTACTTTTTTCATCGCGATTTCTTGAAATTAAAAATCATTTGTAGCCCCTTCAATAATTGCAACTTTGGCAAAAAGTCATAATAGGTAATTTTGTTCATTTTTCAAAGTACCATCGGCCCCATGGTCAAAATTGGATTTCGGCTCTCAGATTTTGAAAACGTATTTTGCCCCTTCAATTTTTAAGATAGACCACACCTTCACTTGATCTTTTTTTTTGGTCGTAGCCGGTTGTATCCAAATCTGAAGTTTGTACCACCACTCCCCGGACACCCACTGCAGCATCATACTATTGGGAATATGCGCTCTGCGCATGCGCACCGCAATACTTACTCTCATGCGTCGCAATAAGTTTGCATTTGTACAGGCTATGGGTCAGGGTCACGGGCACGAAACTGAAGCACCGCCACATGTACCTACGTCGTTGGAAAAATGTTGAATTTTTCATTGAAAAATCAACAAAAAAAAACAACAATAGGTACCGTAGCCATCGTTTCAGATGTCTTTAAATAGCCCTAACTGCCTTAAACATCTCACTTATCGCTGCAGAAATGACCTCGCAAGTCGTACTCGTATTTAGAGAATGCACAAAGAAGATGAAGACGAAAGACGATCGGGTTTTGGAGCATGAGCATTGAATTGGGCGGGCACAATCTCGGCTACGCACACACACTACCCACTACCCAGCATTCGGTGCTAGGCTGATCCCTTAGGTATCTATCGAGCAACATTGAATTGAAAAAAAAAATATTAATAAATGATCATATTTTTTTATGAAACTACGATTTATATTCAAAAATGAACAAAATTGAAAAAGTGCTAATTTTCGATGCACTGTAGAGGTAGAGGGAGGTACGAGACGAGTCGAAGAGAACAGAACTGGCAAAAAAAGCATACAAGTGTATGGAGGAAAGTTGCATGACGTCTGAACGCCATTGATTTTCTACTGTGCCGTCCCTGTCACTCCCAATCGCAAAAATGATTCCAAAAAAGTGATCCGCAAAATGGTACGAACATACTTGGCACTGGCACTGTTGATGTGCGGATAGTTGATGCGGTGACGGGGAAGCGTTCCTCATCCTCACTATTCGTGTTCAATTTGGATGGCGTATTATTATTGCAAGGACAACCGATGGCTTGGCGAATTCAAGTACCCCTCGCCGTTCGCGTTCAGCACTCAGCAGTTATGTATACTCGTATGTTCAACATGTAGTCGCATAAAAATCAAAATACTCATCCACCCACCTACCCACCTCCCACGCTCGTATCTGGTCTACGTCTACGTTCTTGCGCCTACATTCGGATATACGAGTATTGCGACTCACTTGCGAGCGACGCTCAACCCGCGGTGAACTTACGAGTGGATACGCCAGTTGCCGCCCTAAAAGATTCAGGTATGTGAACGTAGGTCTGCGCGTGTCCGTGTATAGGGTAAACTTACACTGGTAGCAATTACCTATACAAAAGACGTAGGGTTGTCAAAGACTTATTGTATCGACAATCTTTTTTCCAAGGGAATTGATTTTATCGATGGGCAAGAAGATATGGCTTGTAGAATAATGAAGGCGGATTTAGTTGATCATCATGCCACAGAGTGCTACATATTTCAGTCATTCAGGGCCCTAGCCCAGTCAAAATACAATTTGACCCAAACGCAATTATGATCAAAGGTTTTTTTGGTGAATGTTGTCTGGGGTGGTGTGCTGAAGAACATACCAACCCCCCCCCCCCTATCCCTGGAGCTGACCCCGCCACACAGTGGATTAAAGCCACCCAAAATCAGTTTCTTGTGAAAAACTTCTAAAATATCAACTTTTGAGTAAAATGAGTTCAGTGATCATTTCATCTCCTCTCCAATAGGTACCTATTAAATGATTTTACAGTTTGACTTAGGACTTGGAGCATGCTCTACTTGATCAAATAAAGTCAAACTTGCTGAGAAATGGGATTCTTTTGGGAGCTAGAGTTGACCTATCGAGTGGGGAGCGTCGAAGTTGAAAATTATTACAGAGAAGTCCTTTTTTTTGGAGGGGCATAATATGGCCCCAAATGTATGAAAAGGGTCCAATATCATACCATTGGTCAGTACCCCATTGTAATTAACATAGCCAAATTTCAGCTTCCTAGGTCATTCTCACTCTAGTCCTTTTAAGGTGGAAAAACCTGTAAATATGGGTAAAATCAGGGGGTTTCCACCTCAATTGCATCTTAATTGGGGTGAGGATGACCTAGGAAGCTGAAGTTTGAATAATTATGTTGATTCCTTCTTGGTCAAACTGAAAAAAGTTCTAGATGAAAACAGGAGTATACTATCAGTTATAAGTGGTGGACAAAAGCACAGGAGTCCCTTTGCTTCTCCTTTGTTAGGTATAATCTATCTCTCTCATCTCTAAAGGTCAAACTAAGATATAAGGACCTTCTAAACAATCCAACAACTAATGAAAGTGATGATATTAAATTAGAGTACAAAGAAATATCAAAAGTGGTTGTTAGGCAGAGTAGGTTGGATGAAAAAAAGTATAATCCAGGGATACTGTATTATTTTGGTATTAGGTAACAATCAGTGTAAATACTGGCAGTAAGTACAATGAATAGATTGAGGGCTCAAAAAAAGATCATCTCGCCAAAGTTATGCAGTTATGGTAGAAGAGAAAAGTGTTCACAACGAATTTTTTGCAGATTCTCTATATAGTTTTCTACCAGGTAAAAGTATGTCAGATGCCTTGGTTGAGCAATGAGCATGTGCCCATGGGCTGCAGTCTACTTAGATCTTGGCAACGCTTTTGATACTATAGATCATGATAATTGATACTCTATTTAAAAAGCTCTCCATTGAGGGGATTTGTGGCAAATTCCTTGGATGGTTTGCTTCATACCTGGAGGCAGGCAGTAAAAATTCAGGGAAGATTGTGGAATTTTGTCAGATCGGCAGGGGTGTACTGCAGGGAAGTATTCTCTGGCCCATTCTTTTTTATGAGGTATATTTGAAATTATATTTTTGATCTTGAACTTTGTGGCTCCATGTTTGCCTTTGCTGATGACATTGCTCTTGTAATAGGCACAGGATGGAAAGAATTACTGATAAATTGCATAAATGACACCCTGAATAAATTGGCTGGTTGATTTGGATCTCACAAGCTTTGTGTCTCAATCTGCTAAAAGCCAGCGGTGGCTTTCTATTACAGACCTATCTATTGACAAGAAATATGCGTTTTAGTCTCACTTTTCAGCAATTACACCCACATTTTTTCAAATCCACTCCCTGTTTTCAAATCCAAGGTTATGCTGTACCGGGTTTTCTTACTGCAGCTATGCCATTGCACACTCCGGGGGGGGGGGGGTCTTTCAAAAAACAGATTACACACTGCGTTTACGCGATTACTCTGGGTGTAAACGCCATAAACTTACTCAGGTCCTATATATCACCAAATGTGATCCATGTACATGTTGAAGAAAACACAAGACAGTGGACATCCCTGGCGAACTCCTCTATTTATTTCTGCTTGTTCTGAGAGTTTATTTCCAATTCGTACTCTTATTGTAGTGTTCTTATATATGCTGTTTATCACCTTTTGCATTTTATATGTTATCTCTTCATCTTTTAGGACTTCAAACAGTTTTTTTCTATTAACCCTATCATATGCTTTTTCCAGGTCTATAAAGCACATGTGTGCTTCTAGGTTGTATTCGATCGTTTTTTCCATTAGTAGTTTTACTGTATAACTTGCATCAGTGCATGATCTTCCTTTTCTAAATCCGTTTTGACTTTCTGACAGCTTTTCTTCTGCATGCTCTGCCAGTCGTTTTGCCAGTATTTTCGCATATATCTTGTAGCAGGTGTTGAGTAGACTTATTCCTCGGTAGTTTTTCAGGTTTGACATATCGCCTTTCTTGAACAGTGGTATTACAAATTGCTGTTTTGAAATCTTCGGGTACCTTTTCTTCTTGGTACATCCTATTTAGGAATTCCAGTAGTCTTCTTTTAAATTCGCCACTTGCATATTTGTACAATTCTGTTGGTATGCCATCTTCTCCTGGAGCTTTTGCATTTTTTGCCATTTTCAAAGCTTCTTGTAGCTCTTTAAATGAAATTCTGTCCTCTGTTTCTCCAATTTCATCTTCTATCTTTGTAGCTTGTGCATTTACATCACTCCAAAGTTCTTCAAAATATTCCTTTGCATCATTGATTTTAATCTTTGGCAAACCCACTCTTTCGTTAAAATTTGTGTCAATTCTCCTTATGATTTTGTACACCTTTGGCCGTAACTTGTATGTGTCATGCTCCAGGAATGTGATGAAATTTTCCCAGCTCTCTCTCTGTAATTTCCTAGACTTTCTCTTGACTTTTTCCGACTGTTTTCGATATTCTTCACCATCAACCTTGCTTTTTGTGCTCATGAATTTTCTAAATGTCTGTCTTTTCTTTTGTATGAGTTCTTGGATTTTGTTGTCCCAATTCTTTATTCGTTTCGCCCCAATTCTGCAAGAAACCATTCCTAATAATGATGTCCATCCGTCTTTGGTACAGCCATTGGTTGGTTGGGTCATCTAGGGCTCTTGGGTTGATCTTCTTTTAATTTCTCCTGGCTGGTATTCTTGTTGTTTTCATTCTCATTACTCCTTGAACAAAATGATGTTCAGTGCCTATTTCTAGACCTCTGTATGTTCTTACATCCAAGAATTTTTTTGCGGAATTTTCATTGGCTATAAAATGGTCAATCATTGAGCTTTGTCCTCTTGTATTGCTCTATGTCATCATGTGATCTTTCTTGTGTATTTTGAAGTGGATTGTACTAATTTCTTAACAGAACAATGAATTTGATACCCCCCCCCCCTTGTATCATATTAGATCAGATCAGATCGTGACATTTTCTGAACACAATTCAAACTCAGTGGAAAATGTTGGCTCTGACTACATCTGATTTCCAGATCAGAGTTTTAATCGGATTACATTTGTTCAGAACTGATCAAATCGAATCATTTTCCTCTGGGAGATGACTAGATATAATCACGTAATCAGGTCATGGTTTTAATGAAATTAAATCTGCTAGTATTCGGACATTTCCCCTTCTACTATCCCTGACGAACCCTCCGAAATACAAAAATTCATCACCCTAATAAAAAACACCAACCTTACAATTACAAACCAATTTAAAACCCACCGTGCAATGGGTGTAATAATGTTGTAATTATTATAAAGCTCTCTCTGCTCTCAAAAAAAAAAAAAAAAAAAAGTATCTAAAAATAATTAAGTATCAGCGCTTACAAATTATTTACCTACTGTACGCTATTTGTCGACACTTCTTTATCTTTTTCACATTTCATCACACCAGTCACCGATTGGAACGAAACTTCGCCTACATGTTGTGCATGGAAGAGCAACTTGTAGCTGATATTTAGTTTTTCTGCGATGAGCCTAATGTGGAAATTGAAGAGGCAGGGGTAGGTATATATGGATTTTCGAAAATCTAATTTTTGACCATGGATTTTGGAATAATTTTTACGTTTCTAGGGAATCCGCTACGTTATCTCTCGCTCGCTAATTGCTCGGTGTACAAACTAGCGATTCTCTCCCTTAAACTAATAGTGAGGTTATATGTACTATTTTGAGGCGAACAAAGAAGGTTCTCTGGCAAAATTACCTACCTCTAAAACTGATGGCGCTACGGGCAACCATATTTTGCAAATATGTACATAGAATAATTTTTTTTAGATTTTTCAAAATTTTCAAAAGTTGATATGAACTTTTGTCAATTTTGAAGGTAAGTAAATTCTTGTGTAACTTTTCACGACGACGAGCAAAAAAAGTCATTTCATGAAACTGTCCAACTTTAATGTTTGAAAAACCCAGAAACAATAGTTTACAGAAATTTTCGGGGCATCCTTGAAAATTCATTTGACCGTAGCGCCTTTAGTTTTGGCGATAGGCAATTTTGTCAAATAACCTTTTTTTCGCCTCAAAAAATTATTCCAGAATCCATGGTCAACATTTTATATTTTTGAAAATCCATATACCCCTGCCCATCTAATTTCCAGATTAGGCTCATCGCAAATAAACTAAATATCAGCTGCAAGTATAGCTCTTCCATGTACAACACGTAGGCTAAATTTCGTTCCAATCGGCGATATCACCGCAAAATTTACTCTCTCAACACTCTTGACTCGTCTGTGTCAATTCATGCGGTGATTAATAAATTCTCTAGTGCTTGATCAGGTAATATCTTTCGTCCAATCTTAGGTTTTTAACCGCATACAGGATAACACTTCAATGGATAGGTAGGTACTTCATGTTCGATCTCCAACAAAACACACCTTTAAAATATGTCTATATATTATTATCAATTCGACAGAAAGTTTGCAGTCTGTGTTAACGATTCTTGTACAGTAATTTCAATTTTTCTTGAAAAAATCGATCAAGTATAAGTAATAAACGTACATCGTCATTATGAATTTTTGCAAAATGTTTATATTTTTATTTTTGACGTTGCTGCTGTTCTCGCAAATGGCTGAAGGTAAAACTACAAAGAGGCCTAAGCCTAGACACTGTATCCCAAGTGGACATAGTTGTAACCCTAATTCAAGTGGAGAGTGTTGTTCCGGACGTTGTGATCCGAAAAGTAGGAGATGCGCATAAAAACCTTAGCCGATTCTAGACCTCCCTACCTCCCTACCTCCCTACCTTCCTACCTTCCTACCTAACACCAGGTAATGTAGAATGTTATCCACGTACAGGGTGCCCAGAAATATCGAGTACCCCTAAGAAAGTTTTTCATTAAAAATATAGGTTGGCAACGTGAAATAGATGCATATGATTGGTGGAATATTTTCTCTCCAGTCCAACAACCAATCGTGTGCTATCATTATTATCATTCACTGTGACCAACCAAAGTATTTTAGTAGAAAACTTTTTTAGGGGTACTCGATATTTCTGGGCACCCTGTAGTTAGCTACATATTATTAGACCTATTCTGAATAACTTTTGAGTACTTAATTATTATTCATTTTTCATTTGATAATTTCATCGCATAGCTATTTAAAATTTGTAAAACTAAAGAAACATACATCTACGATCATCTAATCAATTTAACACCAGAAAACGCGGTTTCATTTTTAGGGTCTGACCACATATTTCTTGTCAATAGGAAGGGGGAAATGGATATCACTGGGGTAGTGGGGTATGCCATCTTCATGAGCACATCTCTGGACGTTTTTCCTCATATATATAATGAAAAAAAGTATGTGTTTGGGATGAAGTGAAATGAAAGAAGTAGGAGAGTCTGCAAGCTTGAAGCAAAAATATCTTGGTTTCATTTTTGATTTTGGTAGATCCAACGACTCTACCTAGGGCCTGTAATAAATATAAAACTTTTCAAGCTGCTTTAATTTAAAATAATTTTCAAGTTGATAAAATTTTCACACTGACTGTGTCTGCTGCTCTACACAAGTTCAAAACTGTAACGTCTGTAACTAGAAACTGTAACATGTTGCTTTTATACTCCAGCCCCTCTCCCTTTACTTTACTTTTCAACAGAGATGAAAAGCTAGCCAAAAGCTGAAAGCTGAGCAGATTTTCGCATCAAGCCAAAAGCTGAAAGTTTGGAAGTTTCATTTCTTCCAAGCCAAAAGTTTCACTTTTTTTTGGCTTTTTCAAAGGCTTTTTTGCAGAATTGAATTCTTTAAATTCAGAAAAAAACAAAAAATTAAAAAAAAATTCATTCAATTTTATTTTAATGCGATTTAATGAAATGAAAAAAAAATAAAATGATTCTAGCAATGAATGTTCTCCACTATCACTAATTATAAAATCAATGTACCTGATCCAAATTTTTATTTCCCTGTTTTGTAAATTGATGGTGTATCAGTTAAAAGTCAAAAGCTTAAAGCTAAAAGCTTAATGAAATATAGCTGAAAGCTGATAAATAGAAAATATGAGGGAAAGCCATTACAAAAATATTGTTTGTTACTCTCAGTGAGTAATAGTCATGTCACAGCCTTTACTTTATTTTGATTTTGTAAAAGTAAAACTGTGGTAGCCCCCCACTCACACCCTGGCACATAGGGATATGCTAAACTGATTTGTTATATTTCATGAGAATAAAAATATTACTAGTACTGCTACTACTACCTACCTACTTACCTACCTGAAAACAGCGAAAACAAGTGCATCTCACAACATCTTGTTTTGCTTATAGTTTAGCATTGTTATGTTTTATTTTGTTTTTCAATTGTAACAATCAACCTTAGCGCTTACCATTATAAGTACCAAGCCCAAGCCTAAACGTAAACACAAACACAGACGCCCCCACATTGAATAAGTAGATATCTAACCTTCGATTGTTGTGCTTGTGCTTGTGCGCTAGATTACCAAATCTGCATTGATGCGAATGCGAATGTGATTATGTGTGTCAGCGTGTGGTATACCAGGTGTAATAATCTGTTCAACTGAGGTCTCGGGCACCAGCTTTCATAAGGGAGATCCGTTTGTAAAAATTAAAAATTGTAAAAAGAGGGAATGACAGATTACCATGTCAACCAAAAAAGAGATTGAACCCATTTTCGACTGTGTCCAATCGTCCAATGCCCAATAAATGCGAGGTCCAAAAAATTTCCCTCAATTTTCGCTATAGGTATTCGAATAATATTTATCCAACTTGAACAAACTTTAAAGGCAATATTCATAAATTTTCGCTGAATTTTGTTACCTAATTTTAGATTTAATGAAAAAATTGATTTAAAAAAAATAGATTTTAGCCAGGCACCTACGTGATGAATGAAGGGGATCATCGAAGGTCAGGTTGTTACAGTGGAAGAATACAAGTTAGGTACATTTGATTCGAAGTATAAACGCGCGTAGGTACATATTTGTACGCGTAATACGACCTCACTTTGTCAGACAAAGGAGTACATTCCAAAAATTATGTTCGCCCAATATTACGATACATATTTTTTCTGCGTAAAATAACAAAATTATCTGCACCTCCCTCGCGCTCTCACACCCCAAATACATAAATATCCTATTTAAAATGTCTTAAGGAAGGAAACAAAATTAAAGTTTGTGTAGTAATGTGCATGTGACCAAGTCACATATATTTGTAGGTAGAGGTACGTCGTAATACGTATGTACATAGTTTCGATTACGTAGGTATTCATCAAGTATGTAGGTAAGGTATGTACAAGCAAAATACTAGATAGATATGCGTCGTCGTATTATTCGGACGATGCTGGATGCTGCAATGACCAATTTAACCAGATTGTCGTAGGTAGGTAGACGATATTATGAAAAAAAAAGGTGGTGGATTTTGATTAAATTCAGCAAATACCTTCATTTCGAGGTGAAATACGTAAAAACTGAAAAAATTTTAGCTCATAGTCAGGGAGCCCGCGTAAGGATCTATTGCACCCCCCTCGTCGATCTTCCGGGACAACTTTTTTCTTAAAGGAGGGGGGGTCCTAAGGAACATTTCTAGCCCTTGTACTAAAAAAAAAGTGGCCCTACTTTCGAAATGGTGGCCATTTTGATTGGCAGGTCAGCCGAAATCGTAGATTTTGCGTTTCAACATAGGACTTGCACAAAATTTTTCAAACCGTACAAAGGTAAATCGACAGATCAGGCAAAAACTTGTCACCTGTCAAAATTCCAAGTGCCAAAGTACGTTTTTCGATTTTTGGTGAATTTTTGAAAATCAAATTCAGGCCAAAAATGAGGGAAAAATTCAAAATTTTACCAATTTAACCAAGAAAGCTGAAATTTGGGATATACCCTATTTTCGACATGCCAAATCGATTGGAAACTGTTTCAACCCGTTTTGAGCAGTTCTGGAGCCTCCAGCAGATTTTTGAAACTCGAAATTTCTACAAAATTTCATCAAACAAAGATGGAAAGCCGAAATTTATTCTGCAAACTAATTCCAATACGCTACGAAGTCAACTGCAGGTGGATTTCAAGTTACTTTGGAGCCTCCAGCGACTTTTTGAAAATTACTGGAGCCTCCGGTAGATTTTTGAAACTTCCAAAATTTCATCAAACGGTAATGGAAAGTCGAAATTTACTTCGCAAACTAATTTCAATACGACATGAAGTCGACTACATGGTGGTTTCAAATAGTTTTTAAGCTTCGAGCTACTTTTTAAATTTAAATTTTCCGAAACACGCAATACAGCGTTTCAAAAAGTCGCTGGAGGCTCCAAAACGACTTGAAATCCACCAGAAGTCGACTTCGTTGCGTATTGAAATTAGTTTGCAGAATGAATTTCGTCTCTCCATCTCCATTTGATGAAATTCTGAAAGATCAGGCAAAAACGAAGCCAAATTGCGTTTTTCAATTTTTGGTGAATTTTTGAAAATCAAATTTACCTAGGCCAAAAATGAGGGAAAAAATCTATTTTCGACATGTCAAATCGATTGGAAACTGTTTCAACCCGTTTTGAGCAGTTCTGGAGCCTCCAGCGATTTTTTGAAAATTACTGGAGCCTCTAGCAGTTTTTTTGAACTGGAAATTTCTCCAAAATGTCATCAAATGAAGATGGAAAGCTGAAATTTTTTTTACACTTGAATTTTAACACCCTCTGAAGACGACTTCAAGTGGGTTCAAGTCATTTTCGAGCCTCCAGCGACTTTTTGAAAATTACTGGAGCCTCTAGTAGATTTTTTAAACTTTAAATCCCCGTAACATTTTACCAAATGGAGTTGGCAAGCTGAAATTTACTTCGCAAACTAATTTCAATGCGATATGAAGTCGACTACATGCAGGGACGTAGTGAAGTGGTTTTGCTGGAGGGGCAAAAATCCTATGATTCCCAACTTATTCGACTGAAAATTCCCAAATTGGGTGAAAAAAGAGGGTAGGTAGGTATTTAAATTACAAGTGGTGAGGGGATTGTATCTCGACATTTTGTAGCCAAAAAATTGTAGATTTGTCGACTATAATCAAAATTTTAATGTGCTGAACACTGTGGTATCAAAAATTTTTGAAAAATTAGTGATTCTGTTCAGAAAGAAATGGAAAATTTGCATTTTTTATATGCTTTGAATATTGTGAGTATTTCTGAAATTTTTCTGTTTAATTTCCATAATTTTGAAATTTTTTAAAGTAGCACATATTTTGAATGGCCCGAGCGAAGCGAGGGCAAAATTTTTGGAAAATTAATGACTTGAAAAGTAGAATAACATTTTTAATGAAAGAATTCGGTTTTTCTGATCTCAAATTTTTTTAAATTCAATTGTACTTTTTTTAAATTGTAACTCTGCAGAAGAGAACCAAGTTAGCCCAAGCGAAGCTAGAGCAAAAGCTTTGAAAAGTTTGTAATTTGAAAAGTAGAACAACATCAAAAATGCAGGTAAAAATTCGGTTTTTCTGATCTCAACTTTTTAAAAAAATTTTCAATAGTTTCTTGAAATTTCAAAAAGTAAAGAAACACAAAGTGGCCCGAGCAAAGCGAGGGCAAAATTTTTTAAAATTTGTAATCTTAAGAAGCAAAACAGCTGTAATTTTGATGTGAAAAGTTACAACAGTTCAGCCCAAGCAAAGCGAGGGCAAAAGTTTTTGAAAAAATATGAATTTCAGTTGGGAAAATCATAGATTCAAAAACAGATTTGGCTTCAAATGTTCGGAAAGTTGTTACTTTGATGATTGTAAAAAATTTTAGTTTTTGAAAACTCTGAAACTAAAATATTGTGGGAATTTTTGTATTTTCCCAACTTTCTTGAATTTCTCACAATTTCCCAACTTTTTCCAACTTTCGCAGAACACTGGGGGGGCAGGCTGCCTTCTTAGCCCCCCTTCGCTTCATCCCTGACTACATGGTGATTTCAAATGGTTTTGAAGCTTCCAGGTACTTTTTGGAAATTTCAATTTTCCAAAAAGCGCTATAAGTTACGACATTTTCAAAAGTTGCTGGAGATTCCAAAACGACTTGAAATCCCCAAGCAGCCGACTTCGTAGCGTATTGGAATTAGTTTGCAGAGTATATTTCGGCTTTCCATCTCCGTTTGATGAAATTTTGTTGGAATTTTGAGTTTCACAAATTTGCTGGAGGCTCCAGAACTGCTCAAAACGGTTTTGAAACTTACAGTTTCCAATCGATTTGGCATGTCGAAAATGGGGTATACGAGTATCCCAAATTTCAGCTATCTTGGTCAATTTGGTAAAATTTTGATTTTTTCCCTCATTTTTGGCTTGAATTTGATTTTCAAAAATTCACCAAAAATCGAAAAACACACTCTTTAGCAATTAAAATTTTCACATGTGATGAATTTTTGCCTGATCTTTCTACTTTTGTACGATTTGAAAAATTTCGTGCAAGTCCTATGTTGGAACGCAAAATCTGCGATTTCGGCTGACCTGCCAGTCAAAATGGCCGCCATTTTGTAAGTAGGGCCATCTTTTTTTTGAGTACGAGGGCTAGAAATGTTCCTTAGGACTCCCCCTTTAAGAAAAAAGTTGTCCCAGAGGATTGACCGGTGGGGAGGGAGGGGGTGAAATAGATCCTTAAGCGGGCTCCCCGACTTTCACGATGTGTCCCTTAGATAGGAAATACCCATGGGTTCTCAAAGAGAAGGCAATTTTAGAGAAAAAATCTTGGTCTTTTTGCCTCAGCTAACCCGTAGGGCTGACGGTGTAGCTGTAGCCGGTAACCAATATCCATATTAGGTAATTTGTTTCATTGTTTCTGTGTTCGTCTTAGTAATATGTCCTTTTATTCTATTTGTTCATTCGTAGAAGTCACATATTGAATGGAATGCATAACATTTTTGGAGGCCGCCTCAGCAGATCGACTAGCAAACTTGGCTCAGATTCCAATCAGAAATCTAAAAAATCAGCTCATATCGATTACACGAATCGCGGTGGAATACAGACGCTGCCGAGAAAGTCCAAGAAACAAGTGAGTAAACAGCTTATATGTACTTAAACATCCACCTATCGGTATCGGTATCTAGGTATTATACTAACACGTGTTATTGTTCCTTAGGTTTACATAAACGATCCGAGCAGCGACCAGGAAAATTTACATTCTCGTAGATCATTGAATCGAAATTCCAGCAGCTTGATCAACGTGTCGGTAATAAACGGCGGAGGCAGTCGTAATTCCACATTCAGGTCATCGCCGGATATCGTAGGTCCTGAAAAACCAGCTCGTACTTATCGCACGTCCCTTCTGCGTAGCAAAAGTTTCAACGTACAACTAGGCCCTTATGGGTACGAACGGTCAACGCGATCGCCGGTATTGGGGTTCAAGAGCAATCCTCAGCTGCACAAACTTGAGGAATCTCAGGCGCCATTGAAAAGTCCCGGTATCGTTACCAGTATCAGTCGAAGTACCAGAGACTTGTCTAAATCGGCTACCGATACCGACGACGACCACCATCACTATTTCGAGCATCATCGAACCGGCGCCAAAGATTATTCCAAAATTAACGGATTCTCGTCGTCGTCGCCGTTATACGATAACTCTTCGTCGCGACGCTTATTCCTCAAAGGGCTCAAAAGTAGAGCTCCCGAATTATATAAAACTCTGCACGAAGACGACGAATCCGATTCGCCGTCGTCATCGTCGTTGATTCGAAATGGCGGCAGACCTAAGCAAAGGCTACTAGAGTATAGTAATTCGTTCCACAGCGGCACTTTACCATCGTCCAGAAAACCCACCGTTTCTTTCGAATCAGACAAACATCACTCTCAGTACTCGCCGGTAACGACGACCAATCGTTCGCTGGTCACCGCTGCAGATTCCAACAACAGCGACGATTACAACGAAACGGTGCGTATCACGTCCAAATCGAACGATCCGATCAGACCGAGCGTCACAAACACCGTGCAGAGTTTCTCCAAGAAGACCATACCGTCCAAAGACGGCCGGCTCGAGACTATCGAATCCAGCGAAACAACTAGAGTAACCAAAAGTCACTACAGAGGTGGCGCCGAAGCCGTCGATAGCGATACCGACAAAAATACCACTTCGAACCGGTATAAGAGTAATATGAAAAACGGCAAAAATAATGGCAAAAACGGCAGCGTCGTAATCGAAGTACGAAACGACAGAAACTGAATTTTGGCCCGAATACAGGCCAAAGCCATCGCTGCGCTCGCTGTTTTTTCTTCAATGGTTTTTTCCTTGTTTTGTTTTTGTTTCGTTCGTTCGTTCGTTTCTTTGTTTTTTTGTTTGTGTGTTTTTTCCCCTTTTCTTTCTCTCTTTTTTTTTTTACAAATTTATGTACCTATCTACCTTCACATATCGTTACGTTACTATAGGTAGGTACCTATAGATTATACCTATATAAATGTACATGTTGTATCGTTATAAACGCTACGAGCTACACTGATCGACAAAACGTAAATATTTGTCGTCCTAGGTACCCTAGTAATTAATCTTTTTGAACAGATCCCTACTCGCTAGTCCTTACATAAGTACGCGGTATGCGTAAGTACCTAAGTATAAGTTTATAAGTAATACGAGCTAATTCTTCTCTACGTAGTACCTTACCTACGTAGATAGATAATATTATTACCTATTATACCTATATGTATGTATTGTATCGAAGTTGGCTTTCATCGTCGGTCTCGGTACCTATTATCGATAGATAGGTATTGGCTATGTAGGCCGATGTGTATATTGTACAAAAATATACACATTTGCATCTATGTGTACTACCTACACTTCCTGCTTAACTTTTTAACTTGAATATTTTTTATTTATGTGAAATTTTTCAAATGTGCCATTTGTATGATTTGCAACGTTGTGATAATCAAATAAAAGAAAAAAAAGATTTATAAAAAATAAATTTTAAAAAAATACCGTAAAAATTAAAGTACATATGTTGATGAAAAGCAAGGGTAAACGAAACCAAAATACCTAAAATGTAGATTACTCGTAAATTATACCGTAATATGTAGGTAGGTATCTACTCGTATTACGTGTATGTAGTATATTGAATATTCGCACGTCAACTGTCAGTACTCAGTAGTATACTTTTACATAGCCTAATTATATAATAGGTACCTATCTGATTTTGACTCACATTTTATTTTTCTCGATTTTTCAACCAAATTAACCTTATTTGTACGAGTACAACAACCAATAAACACGAATTTGATTTTCTACGTGTACCTATTTATTTATTTGTACAGGGTGCGCAGAAATACCTACCTGATGATAATTTGAAAATGTTCCGGGATGCTCGGAATATTTTTGTTGGACTTCGTATTTTTGATGACTGGAATAAATATTAATAAAAATTCAAAATTGTTGATAATTCAAAAAGTTGAGAATCATTTTATAATCAATTCGGAGGAGTCCTGAGGAACATTTCAAGCCCTTATTCCAGAGGCGTAAATGCAAAAATGAATTTTTCGCTCGCAATGGCCGCGCCGTCACGTAAAAATACACTCATGATTTCTATTTCTCAAACTGACCTTTCACATCAAAATTACTACTGTTTTGCTTCTTGAAACTACAAATTTTCAAAAGCCTTTGCCCTGATCGCTTCGCTCGGGCCAATTTAGTTCTCATCATTCCCAATTCAAATTTTAAGAAACAACTGATAACATTTTTAAAAAGTTGAGATGGGAAAAATCGAATCCTTAAATTGGAATTGATGTTCTACTTTTTGAATTATAAATCTGTGATTGAATTTTTAAAATGTTGAGATAAAAAAAAACTAATTCCTTCATTAAAATTATTGATGTGAATTCAAAAGTTTTAAGGGAAATTCTTGAAATACTCGAAGTACCCAAACCATTTGAAAAGTGCTTCATTTTTTCTGAACAAGAGCCATGAACTGTTCAAAACCATACAAAAATGGTCGTTTTTTGTTTTTTAAACCAATTTTTCCAAAAAATTTTGCTCTCGCATAAATTAATCAGTCTTTTTGAAGAGTTTTCAGAAAATTAAAGTTTCAATTTTTCACATCCAAAAAGCTTCTCTGGTATACCTATTTAGCCGGAAAATTAAAATTTTTTTGTCGGCAAAATGGCATGATACACCCCCCCCCCAAAGAAAAGCATGACTTCGATCCGCCATCCGCCTCTGATGATATCTCATATATTGATTTCAACCCCCCCCCCCCAGAAGGGGAGTCAAGTTACGCTACTGCCTTATCTTTAAAAAAAAAATGGCCCTACTTACAAAATGGCGGCCATTCTGATTGACAGGTCAGCCGAAATCGCAGATTTTGCGTTCCAGATCGAAAGATCAGAGCAAAATTCATCACCTGTCAAAATTTCAAGTGCCAAAGTATCTATTTCGATTTTTGGTGAATTTTTGAAAATCAAATGAAGCGTGGTTTTCCAAAACGCATTAAGTCCCAAAAGTAAGTTCCGAGAAAAAGCATAAAACATACTCCCATTTCATTAGAGGGCTTATTTTGAGTATGCAACCAACCTAACATTGAAGTTTAGGTATAGCTTGATATGATCCAACACGCGGTGTTGAGTTGAATGTTGCACAAGAGATTCAACAAGTGTTGAAAAACATGGACTTAATGCGTTTTGGAAAACCACTAGACGTTTTATGTTGAAAAATGAGCATTCATTCAGGAAAATTATGAGGTAACTATAAGATAATTATAAAAATGAAAGTACCATCTTGTAGGAAAATCAATTTCCAACAAAATGGTTCCTACTACTTACTGTTTATTTTCAATCGCGAGTGCACAAATTGAAGAATTAAAAAAAACACCACGCGAAAAGTACATTTTTCTGCCTTTTCTCCTTTCCAGCTTGCATATTACCATTCAATTCAAAACCTCTTATCAAAAATTATGTTTGTATTTCACTTCTGAGGAATTGTGATTTTTTGAAAGTTTTTGCCTTATATTTTCGAATTACGTTGATGATATTGATGTCGTTTTCTTGTGATTCGATACTGCTGAGCGCGAAATTCGTATGAAAAAGATTCCATGTTGTAAAAGCAGCTTAATTTTGAAAATGGTGGAAATTTAGGAGAGGGCTGAGTGAGTATCGAATCATAAGAAAACAACGAAAACGACACCAAATTCATCGAAGTACATAACTTTATTTCAAAAATGAATAGAAATTCAGGAGGGGGCTGAGGGCTCCGGAGGAGCAGTTTCAGTGTAGGAGAAAATTTGACGCCATATTCGTGCTCAGTGGTATCGAATTACATATAAGACAACGACACCAACGTCATCAAAGTAACTTCATTCCCAAAATAGTGAAAATTGAGGTGGGGGCTGAGGGCGCCGGAGGGGCTGTGGGGGTGTAAAACAAAATCTAACGTCATATTCGTGCTCAGCGATATCGAATCATAAGAAAACGACACCCTACTCGTTAATAGTCATTTTCCCCAAAATTCCCATTTCACCCCCCCCCCCAACCACACATTTCCCAATTTTCTAACATGGCGCACCACCGCAAAAATTTCGAAAAAGGTATGGGGTCAAAAATACGTCCAAAAAAGGTGTTTCTAAAATGTACCTCGCAATCGTCATTGTTAAATACCATAAAATAAGTTAAAAAACTGAAAACGTCATTTTTGAGGGGTAAATATGGGGGGGAGGGGGTTGAAAATTTTTGTGGCGATACTTCCTAAGGATGCACATGTACAACATACTATAAAATTTTAAAAATCAGTTCGTATGGGAACAAGCGATTCTACAAGCGTTAAAAAACATGGACTTAATGCGTTTTGGAAAATCAAGCGCATTTCAACAATTTCACAAAAAGCTGGAAAGAACATGGATAAAATAGGTATTTTAGGTAGGTATGCGTCTCAGATGATGTGTCCTGACGTCACTAACCAAATGGCGCGAAAAAATCAATTTCGAAAAAAACGGACTTAATGCGTTTTGGAAAACCACGCTTCAAATTTAGGCTAAAAATGAGGGAACAAATCAAAATTTTACCAAATTTGACCAAGAAATCTGAAATTTGGAATGTACCCTATTTTCGGAGGGCAAACTCGATTGGAAACTGTTTCAACCCGTTTTGAGCAGTTCTGGAGCCTCCAGCAGATTTTTGAAACTCGAAATTCCCACAAAATTTCATCGAATGAAGATGGAAAGCCGACTCTGAAAACTAATTCCAATACGCTACGAAGTCAACTGCAGGTGGATTTCAAGTCGTTTTGGAGCCTCCGGCAACTTTTTGAAAATTACTGGAACCTCCAGCAGATTTCTGAAACTCGAAATTCCCACAAAATGTCATCAAACGGAGATGGAAAACCGAAATTTACTCTGCAAACTAATTCCAATACACTACGAAGTCAGCTGCAAGTGGATTTCAAGTCGTTTTGGAGCTTCCAGCAGCTTTTTTGAAAATTACCGGAGCCTCTAGTAGATTTTTGAAGCTTGAAATTTCTCCAAAATTCCCTCAACCGGAGATGGAAAGTCGAAATTTACTCCGCACTCCAAGTTTGACACCCTCTGAAGACGACTTCAGGTGGGTTTAAGTCATTTCGGAGCCTCCAGCGACTTTTTGAAAATTACTGGAGTCTCCACCAGATTTTTGAAACTTGAAATTCCCACAACATTTTACTTATGAAATGGAGTTATTTAATCCGCAAACTAATAATTTCAATACGCTACGAAGCCAATTGCAGTCGTTTTGGAGCCTCCAGCGACTTTTTGAAAATTCCTGATGCCTCCAGCAGATTTTTGAAACTTGAAATCTCCCAAAATTTCATCAAATGGAGATGGAGAGACGAAATTCATTCTGCAAACTAATTTCAATACGCTACGAAGTCGACTGCTGATGGATTTCGAATCGTTTTGGAGCCTCCAGTGACTTTTTGAAAGGCTGTATTGTGTTTTTTGGAACATTGAAATTTAAAAAGTAGCTAAAAGCTTCAAAACTATTTGAAACCACCATGTAGTGGACTTCATGTCGTATTGAAATTGAAGCATACCTATATGTTTCCAAAACGCATTAAGTCCATTTTCAAAGATTTTGAGGTTGCAAGGCCATCTAGCATAAAGTTGCGGCCCAAAATGGCTGATTTTTTGATATGTTGTGCCCAAAGGTCTTGGCTACAACATATCAAAAAATCAGCCAATTTGGGCCATTTCTACGTTTCCAAATAATGTACTTAGTATCATGAATTTCTTATCAATATTTCTTTGGAAACATATGCTTCAATTATTAGTTTGCGAAGTAAATTTCGGCTTTCCATCGCCGTTTGATGAAATTTTCAAAAAATCGCTGGAGGCTCCAAAACGACTTGAAATTCACCTGCAGTTGATTTCGTAGCGTACCTATTGAAATTAGTTTGCAGAGTAAATTTCGACTTTCCATCTTGAAATTTTGTAGGAATTTCAAGTTTCAAAAATCTACTGGAAGCTCCAGAACAGCTTAAAACGGGTTAAAATCGTTTCTAATCAATTTGGTATGCCGAAAATAGGGTATATCCCAAATTTCAGCATTCTAGGTCAATTTGGTAAAATTTTGATTTTTCCCTCATTTTTGGACTAAATTTGATTTTCAAAAATTCACCAAAAATCGAAATAGATACTTTGGCACTTGAAATTTTGACAGGTGATGAATTTTTGCCTGCTCTTTTGATGTACCTTTGTACCTACGAAAGAAGTTTTTTGGGATCGGATCGTGATTGATCATTGAATTTTATTTTCCACGTTGTTTGCTGTTTGCACTTTGCAGTGTTTGGGTTTACAATTTTTTACATTGTGGCAGCTTTTTCACAAAATGTTTCAAACTTTTAAAAAATGTTAACAAAACGGATATTCACAATATTTTCCATTTTTGATTTTTCAAACTTGCTGGAGTTGCTGCAAAAAAAAAGCAAAAAAGAGATTTTGAATTTTGAATCTGTGACGTCAGCTAATACTTCCACCAATGCGAAAAATGAAAACGGAACTTACTTGTAGGTACGATTCTATAGAGAGCGTTATTGTAGAGTTGAACAAAGTGACCTGTGAAGTGCAAAGGTGTCTTAAGTGTAGCATTTATACATGACACATAAGACACCTTTCTATATAACGTGGTGGGGTAACCCCGCATTCTGCGTTTGTATTGGTAATTTTTCCCCGTACGTGTGTCGATGTGGTGTGTCTGTGTCATGTCACGCTGGACATGAACATATCAACATAATAAATTCAGACAGCTGATCTGATTTTAATTCTTATTACTTCGAGAAAATTTATCACTGCTATTAAATTTTGTATAAATACGCGTGTACGTACATTATATTCTATGGTTCTGCGTTCTGTCTTGAGTTGGCTTAATCCTTCTGGTTTTCTATTGGTATAATGCAACGGGAAATGGTATCTTCAGTGATAACGATTACGTGGTGTTTTGAGCCTTGTATACGAGTAATTCGCGTATATTGCTGATTGTTATGTTCAGAGTGATACGAATATGGCTGAAAAAGCGACTCGTACCGAACCCGACATGCAAGGATGGCTGCTGAAGTGGACAAACTACGTCAAAGGGTATCAACGTCGTTGGTTCGTTCTCTCTAATGGGTTGCTGAGTTATTACAGGTTGGTAGAACAAAGTAGCAATCATTATTTTCCTGTGGCTCTCTGGTAATGGTATCAAACAACACTAACAGCCACGCCGATATTTTAATACGATTGTGAATTCAATCCGCTTAAAAACCATCGTTTCGTTGCAGAAATCAAGCTGAAATGGTTCATACGTGTCGTGGCACTATCAGTCTTCACGGCGCTTTCATTCATACCGAAGATTCGTGTACTTTTGTGATTTCAAACGGGGGGGCTCAAACTTTCTACATTAAAGCTTCGAACGAAGTAGAAAGGCAGACTTGGGTTACAGCTTTAGAGTTGGCTAAAGCTAAAGCCATTCAACAAATTGAAACAGGTATTGTGTACTGGGCGACGTGTCGTCTCTGTATTAATAATATCGACTGCGTAGCTATATCGAAAACACGACGAGAGGTTTTTTAAATCTATGTACATTTCTCGTTTCTGTGTCGCAGACTCAACGGAAGACTCGGTCAGTGAAAACGCCAAAGTTGAAGTGATGACTGCCATTAAAGTTCTAAGCCAAAAAATGGAGGATCTGCAAATATGCAACGACTTAATCATAAAACATGGAAACAGTTTGCAGAAATCGCTTTCAGAATTAGAATCAACGGACGCGGTCACCGATATCAACGTGAAAGTGAAATCTATCAACGAACGAGCCACTTTGTTTCGGATAGCTTCGAATACGATGATTAATGTGAGTCGTGGTTCTGTTCGTGAATTTTCACTCGTTAGTCATTTCGAATTATTACACGACTCTTGATACGTAATTCTTTTCCATCTACGCAGACGTGTTTAGAGTACCTAGAACTGGCCCAAAGTCAAGGTAAAAAATGGCAAAAAATGTTGCAACACGAAAGAGAACAACGAATACAACTGGAAGAGATGGTGGAACAACTAGCCAGAGAACAGTCTGCCTTGGAGCGAGTTTCTAAACCGTTGGAAAATACTGAAAATTTCGCCGGTAAGATTTTCGCGCTTTCCTCTCGCCACTGTTTCAAGTACATCGTATTTCGTCGACTTCTCCTGTATTATTTATACGTAATATGAATGCTGATTATTCTTCTGCGCAGAAAATTCGTCATCCGAAGATGAAAATACAGAATTTTACGACGCTCAAGGAGGCGAAAACTCGGATTCTTCGTCAGTAAATTATTTGGAAAAACGTTCTCGTAACGCTACTAGACGTAATTCTTTGTCTAATACGCAGGTTAGTTTTGTTTTCTAGATTATTTAGTACGGTGCATTGTATTTCATTGTATTGTATTGTCGAATATTGATGTTTTTCGTTTATTCAAGATGTTCGATAAGATTGTCAGCGAAGAATTAGCTGCTGATGACGGTTCGAGCAGCGATGTAGACGATATGACCGAATCGGCGGCCATTTTGACAGCAGCGATACGTTCTTCCGCAACGATTAAAAACAAAAAATCGGTATTGTTGATTAGAGATAATTTGATTATTGACGTAAGTACGGCGAATGAAAAAAAATCCCTCGACCGACCGCTCAGAAAGTACAGATTCGCGTAACAACTGATTTCTACCGTTTGCGTGACCTTTAGTCGAGACATTTTTTTTATTTGCTGTACTTCGTATGTACATAGGACTCGGTCTACAACGTGTATAATAACTTGACGAAAAATTATTCTGTACAGCGAAGAGATACCGAAAACAACACGCTGAATAATGATCGCAATTTCTCGTCGAGTCGAAATGAAACTTTATTGGTTCTGTCTGAAAATGCGAAAAACGCGTTGGAAGAAGTGAAAAATAATCCGAGAAAAAAAGGTACGCCTCGCCGATGTCGTATTCCGGACAAACCGCATCATCCGTTGCATATTTGGAGCATAATGAAAAATTGTATCGGTAAAGATCTTTCGAAAATTCCGATGCCTGTAAGTTAAATGTCTCCTTATCGCGTCTGTAGATTTTCGTTTCGCAACAAAAACGTGATCAATTTTTGTGGTGCGTATCTCTTAACGTAGGTCAACTTTTCGGAGCCTTTGTCGATGTTGCAAAGATTGGCGGAAGACTTCGAATACGCTAACGTACTGGACGCCGCTGCCAAATGCACAGATCCGTTCGAAAGACTCGCTTATATCGCCGCATTTACCATATCCTCGTACTCGACAACCACTACCAGAACAGGAAAACCGTTTAATCCGCTGCTCGGCGAAACTTACGAATGCGACAGATCGTGCGATTTAGGTTGGAGAGCTGTTAGCGAGCAGGTAAGCGAAACGATTAGCGTCGTGGCGTTAGTGCTCGAACATATTTTACCAAATTGAATACATTATCGTAGGTATCTCACCATCCTCCGATTGCTGCACAACATTGCGAAGGAAAAAGCTGGATTAGTTGGCAGGAGTTCACGATGTCTTCCAAATTTCGCGGCAAATATTTACAACTCACGCCCTCCGGCACTTCTCATTTGCAGTTCAAAGATTCCGACGATTATTACACCTGGTGTAAAGTCACCACAACCGTTCATAATATCATCGTTGGCAAATTATGGGTCGACCAAGAAGGCGAGATGGAAATCATCAATCATAAAAATGGTTCCAAATGTCGTTTAACTTACGTGCCGTATAGTTATTTTGCTCGAGACCAACAAAGAAAGGTACGTGAACGTATTGCACTTTTCTAGCTTCTAGTCGGTAGATACAGATAGTAGGTTCATCTTGGCTGTAATAAAATGTCAACTTTCAGGTGAAAGGTATTGTAATTAATAAACAAGGCGAAGCGAAGTGGATGATAAACGGTACTTGGGATAATAAAGTTGAAATCGCTCCGGTCACGAAAGTTGATAAGGAAACGGGTTCTTGGCAAACTGGTTCTTACGTGGCTGTCTGGCAGAGAATCTTACCATCGTAAGACTATTATTGACTTTTGCGCACTTCGCGTATATGACTGCATTAAATTAATAAATATAAATAATTGTCGCAGAATCGATAGTGAAAAGTACTATAACTTCACCGAACTGGCGTGCCAACTCAACGAGATGGAAGAAAATATCGCACCTACTGATTCTCGGCTGAGGCCCGATCAACGCCTAATGGAACTGGGCATGTGGGATGAAGCAAATATTGAAAAGTTACGTTTGGAAGAGAAACAGCGACAAAAACGCAAAGAAAGAAATTTTCAGAATGAAGATGCTACAGAATGCGGTAAGAACGTGTTTAGTATTTCCGAATGTGCGACCCTTCATTGTACTAGCTGCGTTGAAGACCATTTTTATCAGTTTCAGCCCAACATTTTATGACTTGGAATCTGTTCTAATTGATCAAATGAAGTCAAACTTGGGGAATAGGGTTTTCTCGAAAATCATATTCGACCTCTGGAGTAGGGAGGGTCAAAGTTGAAAATTACAGAAAGGTTATTTTTTTGGAAGGGCATATTTTGGCTCCCAATGGATGAAAAGGGTTGAAAATCATACCATTGGCCACTACCGCCCCTATAATCAATATATCCAAATTTCAGCTTCCTAGGTCATTCCCACCCCATTTAAGGTGGAATTAAGTTGGAAAAAGGGCCCCAAATTTTTATCATACAATGGGAGGGTACCACTTGAATGCGTTTTGCTGGTTTAAACCTTTCAACCCCATTTGACCTCTTTCCAGGGTCAAAAAGTCGATTTTTGGGATATTTCACGTGTTTTTTGGCGTTTAGGAAAGCCTGAAGCTCCTTAAAATTGACCTAGTGGATCCAAACTTCTATAGTACAATCAGAGCAGAAACCTGAAGTGCCTTTTGCAAGTTTCAACCTTCCAATCCCATTTGACCTCTTTCCAGGGTCAAAAAAGTGGATTTTGGGACTATTTTATGTGTTTTTCGACGTTTGGGAAAGCCTGAAGCCCCTTCAAATTGACCACGACCTTTTTTTTAAATGTTATTATTCGAACGTTACATTTTTCATTTCTTTCCAGGTGATACTCATCAAACTCACGAACCTGTCTGGTTTCGAAGAGAGATGGATACCCATACTGGTGACTATACGTATTCCTATAATAATCTATATTGGGATTGTAAAGATAAACGGGATTGGAGTCGATGTCCGAGTATATTTTAATGGATAAACCGGTAAAATTTCGTTTTATTTGAATGTTGTGTGATTGTTGCCAAATTCTATTTACCATTTAAATTTTAAAACTCGATACATCGTGTATCGATTATTGTATATCGCGTGTAACATTTTTATTTAGGTACCTACCGACGTGTAAATACGATAGAAAAAATTGTTTTCGCATTTGCATAGCGCAGATAAGAATCCGCTTGCAAAACTCCATGTACAATGTACATGGTTGGCGTTGATGTTTGGAAATGTTATCTCATTGCTTTCGTGTGTAAAACGAATTCCATCGCCATCGAACCACACCCGTTAATAAACGTGCATTAGTTTCATTTTTTTTAATATTAATTTTTCTGTTATTCGTTGATATACGCTTGTTAATTTATTTTCGCGACTATTCGTTAGGCTATCGTTGATATATGATTTTTATGAAAATGAATACGAATGAAGATTCGGAGCATAATAATGTTACCATGAATTTTTTGTAGGATTAAGAAAGTTTAATGCTTCATCGATGGATTAATAATTTAAAACCTTTTTCTTTCTTCCTGTTGTCATTTTTTAGTCTATCGCCGTCTAAAGGTCTAACCTCACTTAACCGATGCATGTTTATATTCATCTCGATCGTTAATGTTGATCGAGAAACTTATTTATTTTCAAAGAGTCTTTGAACTTTTCTAAGCTGCGCTTTCATGGCCAGACGGCCTTTAGACCGTCGTTCCAATTCTAAAAATTCAACCGTTTAAAATTAGGAAAAAAATTGATATCAAACAATTATTCAATTCAGTTTAAACTTATCGAATAAAATAGTGAGATTACTTTCTCTAGCGTGTGAATTTTTTCTAGCGCAAATTTGTAGCAATATCTAAATTTTGTGTAAATAAATGTGGAGTTGTTTCTTGTTTCTCAAGAATGTTCTTCAACCTTGCTTATGTAGATGAAAGATCGCATTAACACCTTGGCATGAAAATCTTCATTTATTACACTAATGACCATTTGAAAAAACTCGGAAAAATTTACGTTGGTTAGCACAACCGGTTGTCCAATTGAATAATGGAAAAGCAATAGTTGCAGTGATAATCGATATTTTATGAATTTAAAAAAATGACATTAATGGGGCTTTTTCTAGAACATTTTTGTTTCAAGTGTAGATGCTTTGAAAATTTATGAATAAAATTACTATTCAGATATTTGCGGCAAACATTTTGAATTTTAAATAATTGATTTACCGTACTGTATTTTTATTATGAAATTAATGAGCGCGGTGTGAATCATATTTTTCAATTCCTAAAGTAAAAATAAGTAGAAGGCCTATGAAAACATCTCAGTTTCATGGTACATATTTCGATTTCATTAACCGAAAACAGTGTTTCAGTACTTGGTGTATATGTGAAGGTCGATCGCGTCGAATGAATTTTTTTCTCGCGAACATTTTGATTTTATTTCATCAAAAAGATTTTATCTGCGACTGAGATTATGTTTTTAATATAATTATTATGTACTTATTAATTACCAACATAATTATTTTCCTTTAGCAATTTTGATTAATATTATTTTACAGCATTTACGCTATGCGACGAATACATCTTATTTCCTACCAATTGTACGTTAATTAATTATCTAGTCAGTGTTGTTGCTTTGAATTTGATCAATAATGATGTATCTTTGATTGTTATTCTCAAAAGTAAAGGCGTATTATTTACATATTATTTGTGTTTCTTTTTTGTGCTGGTTAGTCGGGTCATTGGTAATTCCCATGGCGAGTTTGTGACTATATGTTCGTTACATATATTACCGGTATTCTTTCGTACATAGATTGTAGTGGTAGTCTTGTGAATTTTTTTGACGAAAATATTACAAATTTGGAAAATGCAATAAAATAACGAAGTGGGTGTTCGGAATTGGAAACACGTTTGCAACTTGACGCTCAAAAATTGAGAGAACTTTCAAATTTTGCCATCTTTGAACTTTGAAGCCTGAAAGCCGAAGGCTCAAAAGTGTAAAATCTTGATTTTTTTCTCGTTATCAGTGAAACTGATCTTCTTCAATAACAATTCGTCATTTTTTTGGTTAGCTTATCTAAGTCGTCATCTTTTTTCTTCAGTTCTGTTCCAGCTTTAATTTGTTCAACTCCAGAACCAAATTGACGTTGGAGACGTTTTAGCTGCGCTGGTGCTCCTATTACACAAATTCAATGTCAGTTAAAACATTGATCAAAACTTGGGACATTTAATGAAGTACTCACTGTTTACGAAGTGCTCAGAGCATATCCGCTGACTGTCTAGGTTTTCAATTTTAAGGTTATCTCTTTTCAAAAAAATGACCCTGCGTTTTCTCCTTTCACTGGCTAATTCTTAATCATCCTGTCAATAATCTCCTAGCATTCATGGAATATTATGAGGGAAACGATAAAACTTCACAGTCTTGTCGTTATGAGCATTATTATTACACCCAAACACAGCATAGTGATTTGGCATTATGTAAGGTTTGCGTTATGATAAAATATGAATTTCACTTCAATAATAATCACGTTCACAAATTAGAATAGTTTCTTTACAAAAGAGAAGGTAAATATCCAGTATGCGTTATTCGAGAGGGAGAGACAGTAAAACTAATTTCAAAAGTATTGGTAATGATTTTGTACGGGATTGATAACGCTTCACGTTTGTTTACCCTCAAAGTTTCAGGCAGAGAGGTATGCAACGATTTTATAAAATGCTCGGAAGTCCACTAAACAAAATAGGCGTGATTTTTTTATTGGATGCGGAACGCGTAACAAATCACAATCTGAGATGGCCTATGTGATTCTTTTTGATGGTGCATCTGTTCACTAATCACTGCTCTTGTCTTGAGCTCTTTTTCAAATAAATTAAATATTCAAATCAAAATGAGTGGAATTAGGTACGTAAAATTTAAACTTTATAATAACTTTTATAAGGAATAATCCAATAAAATAAATATAAAATTAAAGGTGATAAAATATCCTATCGAAGTATTCACTATCACTATCACTATTCAGATGTTACTTGTTTTTTGAAGTAGGGTACCGAACTACCCGATATGAAATTTATAATTTGAGGAGCTTGGTTACAAAGTTAGACAAACGCCACAGGGTTGATTTTGAGAAAAATCCATGTTTTTTGTTACAAAAATGAAAAATATACAGCATTGTAAAGGAGGGGGATATTTGGCAAAATGTAGTGATGATACTGACACTGACACTGAGTAACAAAAATACGAAAAACAAAAACTATTCTTCCACCATCACTCCCCCATCACTAAGCCCACTAAGGCACTCTTGCCTGATTTTGAAACCAAGATGAAGATGATTAGAAAGTGAAGCTGTCTAGATCAGTTGGGTTTTTATTTGATACGTATAGGATTTTTAACCCTCTTTCCATTTCTGAGGTCCCTTATAGTTTCCTATCATATCATCTTAGTTTCAAAAACAGACATACCTATCCTAGATATGTCTTATTTTGAAAATTGAAACTAAGACAATGTGCACATGTCTGTGTTTGTCTGTTTGAAACTAAGGCAGAACTTTGAGCGCGTTTTTTCACCCTCGTTTACGTACTATTTTGAAAGTAACAGTGTAACAGACCTCGGCAATGAAAAGAGAGTTTAAAATCCTATGTAAGAGTCAATACCTAGTACCTAACTCGATTTTTATGGAAGTAGCGTTTGTCTATAACTTTGTAACCAACCTCCTCAATTAATGTGTGACATGTGTCAATTTATGAAAATTTGCAGCCACTATCACTACTCACTTTTCACTTTTCATTTCAGTTTTCAATGAGGCTGACTTTCATGAGTCATGAGTGTTTGAAAAAAAATGTAATTCTATTTTCTTTTCCAGTAATAGGTATAGTGATTTTCGAACTTGTAATCCATCAATTTCACACTGGTTTTCAAAAATTTTCCTAGGTATCTAGCTATACCTAGTACCTACTCGATAGAAGTGACAAGAACAAGTTGAAGCTTTTCAATCTCATTCTCATCTTATCATAGTGATAGTGATTTAGGATTTACTGAGGGTTACAGCTTTTATCGTTCAAAAGTTTCACAGTTGTAAAATTAATTAGTACTAGTAGGTACCATGCCAAGTAAAAAATAGAAACCAAACTTTGAAATTTAAAATCACCAAAAATTTTCAGTGAGCAGTGAGCAAGCAAGTGTTTTTTTGTTTCAAATTCAACTTCAAGTAGCATAAAGCACGTACCACGTAGGTACCTATCTTTGTTTTTTTTTCCTTCTGAACTCTACCTTTTCTTTTTTTACGACTAAATTTCAGTTACAACTGTGAACTGTTACAAGTTGGAAAATGAAAAAGTGGGCAATCCGCGTGATAAAGCATCCTTGGTAGGCGAGCATACTTTTCAGTTTTTATTTTGCACACTTTGTCATCTTCGAAAACTTCTTAGAATTTCGAGAAAAAACCCAAAATAAAAAAATATAATGCAGAGACCCTATTTCAATGTCGACTGCTCTGCGGAAGAAGGGCCAAACTGCTTTTTTACACCCAAGGGCCAAACTGATTTTGCAAATTTCACGAAAGTCAAAAGGGCCAAACTGTGAAGTTTTTTAGGGCCAATCTGATTTTATGAGCAGAAAAAGAGCCAAACTGTATCGTTTTTCCAACAGAATGACGTAGTTTACTAGGGCAAATCGAGAATAATTATCTTTGCTTCGTGTCTTTTGATTTTCTGTGCCATCCTTAGTGTCAACACAACCGCTGTTACCAATTTGTGAAGTCTTAACAACACCTTTTATAGACGATTCTCTGGAAAGTAGGTATACATTGCCGCTGTTGTTTGACAGTAATTATCATCGAAGACAAAGTTTTCAACTTTCCCAGTTGTTTTCATTCCAAATGCTGCGGTTATTCAATTAAATTTTGAAAAGATTCATGTTTAAAAAAATTGCCTGTTGTGTGTGAAAATCATTATTTAAAATGCCACGAGTGAGAGGCGGAATGCTCTCCAAAGGATTGAAGTTAAAAACTCCTCGTAATTCGCAAGATGCCCTTGTTAATAATACAGATGGTACGTTGCTATTGCTGTTTTGGATAAAATTATTACACTGTATTAGAATAATAAGACTGCTGCTTCGTGTTTTTCTTTTTTCGGTTGAATTTAATCGTAATGATACTCTCACACCACCGGAAGAGAATGTTATGATTATAAATCAATTTGAGCTTTAGAGCTTTCACATCTTTTGATTGAAAAGCGCTAGAGCTTTGGGGAAAAACGAGGTTGTAGAGGAGAAAGAGTAGATCTTTTTTCATGTTTCAAAAACCCATGTGCTCGATCAAATTTTCGAGTTATCAAAGTTCAAAGTTTCAAAGTTACAATTTTTTTACATTTGAATTAAAATATCTCAAAATTTTGATTGGGCACATGGGTGTTTGAAGCATGAAAAATGATCAACTTTTTCTCCTCTACAAGCTGGTTTCTAATTAAAATCTGTAGCATCAACCATTCAAAAGTTAGATATCAGAAAAACTAAGAAATTGGGCAATCTCCCATAAGAGGGGACAAAGGTAATCCATTGTGTTGCTGGCCGAAGAAAAGACTGCAAAAAAGGTGAAACGAGTATCAAGAAAATTGAAAAAAACTTTGGGTCAATCCTATGAAAACTCAAAAGGGAATAACTATTCTAGCAAGAAATATTAAACCTGGTTGCAACGAAAAGTGTTCGAAGAAATGCGCAACTTCATTTTCTGATCCAGAACACGATGAACTTTTTTCAAATTACTGGGCTCTTGAAAGTTGAAATACAAAAGAAGGAGTTCGTATTGCGGCATATTATCAGAAACGACAAAAGAAGAAAAACTATTGCTGGGAATAGTAGAAGACACTTTTCTCAAGAATATTCCTTGCCCAACAAAGGTGAAATCGTACCAGTATGTCGATAAAACTGACAGATTGGCCCTTTTGATTTGTGTAAAAATTGAAAAATAATATAGCTCAAAGGGCCAATCTTCATCATTCACTACAAATACATTCCTTGTTAATAAATTTTTTAATCAAACTGTGATTTTTTCACGTAATGTTGTACCTGAATGGTGAATGAAGGCGAGAAAAATTTAAAACCTAATTTATAATACTATAAAATCTGTGTATGGCGATTACGGTTTTAGAAACGGGTGTAAAAAAGCAGTTTGGCCCTTCTTCCGCAGAGCAGTCGATGTTTTAGCATTAGATTAGAACACTCAGCAGGGATTTCCAGCCAGCCAATAGCTAAAAGCCAAAAGCCAATAGCTGATGCAAGCTAATGGTATTTAAGCCAATAGCCAAAAGCTGGCTTAATGAAAAATTGCCAGCCAATAGCTAATAGCCAAAAGCTAATGAACTTTGGAGTGATTTTAAAATTTTTTTCTCATATTTTGTTTTTTTTTCACTCGTGACTCACGTCTTACACTCACTGACACCACAAAAATGAAAAATGTTCTTTTAATAATCGTCTACACGTCATAACGAGTATTTTGAGGGGTCACATGTATTTTTGTTTTCGTAAGCCAAAAGCCAGCCAATCGCCAGCCAATGAAATTTTGCCAGCCAATAGCCAGCTTTATTTAAGCTGATGAAAATCAAGCTAAAAGCTGATAGCCAAAAGCTAATCGATGATTGGCTGGAAATCCCTGGAACACTGAGGTGCTCACTGAAAATTTCAAGCAATTTTTTATTTTTACTTCTCGCGAAGTCGCGACTGTTCAATGTGTTTATACTTTATTTTTCATTTTCACTACATAGTACATTGCACCTGAACTGAGTAACTTTCTTAACAATCAATGAATCAAAGCAACTGTTCTCAGTAAATTGTAAAATAACAAATGAAATGAAAATTAATGAAAATAAAATTCTGATTCCGAAATTGCGCCATTGCGGAAAAGGAAAAGGAAAACAACTCAAGAAAAGAAATTGAAATTTGTAACGATAGAATAATTTCATCTCCTTTAATTTTGACATTTTCATGTGGAACGTGGAAGATCGTAGATGAATGATTGATGTTTGATCATTGATGAATTTTGCTATGCGTATTGCGTATGAAAAAATTAAAAATCGTAAAAAAGAAAAGTTTGAAAAATCAAAAAAAAAAAAAAAATACAAAAATACGCTAGTCGCATCAGTCGCATCGGCATGAACGAAACGAACGAAATGAACGACTGTGACGCATCCCGCGTCCAATAAAAAACTCGTCAAAATAGGCCAACAGACTAAAAATTTAATGCAAATGGCTGTGCACGAAAATATTTTTGTTAAAAAAGTGCCTTGTGCATCGTTATACGAACAAAATTGCCTTTGTTAATTAGTGTTTTTGAGATATTATATTGCGCGAGACAAAGCTCAACTTGTAATCGATTGTGTTAGTGCGAAGTACATGTGTTTGGTTCGTGAACGTGAACATCGCTCGTCCTTTCGGTACACTTTCGAAGAATTTCTCTTTATACGATCAAAAGTGATTATAAAATGACCACCGATAAGAGAAGACGGAAATAATTTGATGTCAACAACGTTCGTCGCAGTTAGCGGATACGTTTCACTACAATGGAATCGACGGGTTGGAATTGTACGTATCTGAATTGCGATTTAGGTTGACGCAACCATTACTCGAGATCGGAGCAGTGAAACAGGTATGTTGTTGATTTGCACCGAGAAGCCGACGAAACGAAGATGATAGCGTAATTGATACACCATTATCGTAACGTATAGACGGCGAGTATTCACGATGCTCGAGTTTTTATCTGCGCTGTTTTTATGGTTAACGATGATAACGTTTGCGAATTGCCAACCGTTCGACGGCGGTTTCGGAAGCGGGTTTTCGTCAAATATGCGACTTCTGGACGAAGATTCGTTGGATATGTTCAACAAGACGTTAGCCTCCAAGTCGACGAGTACTATGCGAAACGACGTCGGGAACGCGCGTACGTCGAAAACGCCCGTCATTCCACCTCCGCCGACATCGGCTAAGCATCCGGTACAGCCGATATTGTCGGATAATATCGAAGGGCCGTTGTATCCTACGAGTCGCGGTTTCATAACGCCTCCGTTGCCGCGCGAGCATCACAATCCGTTCGCTGATAAGCCAACGTTACGCGGAAGTAATAGCGATAACACGGTGTCGAATCGTAGGCCGCAGATTCCGATACCGCCACCGGTGCCTATATACAAAAGCGACAAAGATCGGATACCGATTAAAAGGCCCGATCTGATAGCGCAGTCTGATAATCGAAAGAAAACCATCAACACGCCCAGTATGCAAAAGTTACCAGAAGGATTAAATTATTCGGAGCCGAGCAGCAGCCCGAGCAGTACCACTCATCGTACCAACGACACGTACGACGTCGTTATACCTAACGTGCATAATATTTCGCGAGTCAGCGTGCTCCGAATACTGAATAACGATAAGAAATACGAAGTCGGAAACAACAAGCCTCCGCGCTTCGAGCAAACCGAACAAGAATCGTCGAAAGCGTCGAAAACGTATCTGAAAGAGGACCCAAAGAACTCCGTGCCGTCGTCGAAATCGGTCGCCAACAATGGAAGTAGCGGCGGAGCTGTTAGCACCACCTCATCGTCGTTACTGCCGGCGTCTACTTTCAAACAGCAGATGGCAGCGGCTTCGTCATCCTCGTCGTCATTCTCTTCGTCGGTAGACGACGAAAGGCGTAAAGAAGCGGTGGTTTACTCTAGTAATTCGAATAACGGCGGCGGTGACGCTAGCGGCGATCCGGACGTGATATTCACCGAACAACAACAAGTTACCCAAGCCAAATCGGCGGATTTCAATTCGGCTATAAAATCGGTCCAAGAATCGACGGAAATGAATTCGATGCCGGATCATCCGGAACCTCGAGCCAGGTACATTTTAGGTATCGCCTGGGATATACACGTGTATTTGATCGCCGTGTTATTCGCTGTATTGGCCGGCGTATCGGCGTTCAGCTTGTTCAGAATGAGATCGTTGAAATGGCTGCTACCTTACGGGTATTTTTTCGCGGTGCACGTGCTTCTGATGACCATCGGAGCCATACGCAGTGTTTACCTGTTCTACGACGCTTACAACATCAGCAGATCGTTTTCGGAGCCCGTGTCCAGGCTCATGTTGAACGTGGTGTTTCCGTTTCTGGTCTGCGTATTCAGCCTGATGTTCGTGTTCATTTTGAAGATAGTCGACCTCAAGTCGGACATTTATTACGCGCGTAAATCCAACGTATTCATGCTGTTGGTGGTAGCGTACGTGCTGCTGTCGGTCAGCGTCGATCTGTACGCCGATTTCACCCCGTACTCGTCCAGTTTAATTCTGCTGTCGCAGTGCTTGTACGTGTTCTTGTGCGTGGTGCTGGGCGTAACGTATATAATATTTTACAAATACGCGAATCGTTCGTCGCTGCGTAAACAGAACTCTGTGTACGGTACAGCGTTCACGGATCCGTTGCGACCGTCGCTGGCGCACGCTATTCGCGTCATGCTGGCCACCTCGTTGCTCAGCCTGCTGATGGCCGCCATCCAGGTCATCGGCATATTCTGCATTTACGATCCGTTCAACAAGGATCAGCCGCATCCGTGGCTGTGGTGGGCGTTCCAGCTATCAGTGCGCGTCATCGAGGTGTCCATTTGTTTCCTGGTATTTTGGGCGGCCGTGCAACCACTACGCGGCGAAGACGAAAAAGAAACGCAAAGCCACAACTCTGCCTCCGGTTTCCCGCTGTTTCCGTGGGGCGTAAACGGCACGCCGCGCGGCAGCGACCACGGAGGCGGTAACGCCGCCGACGACATATATCCGGCTATCTGCAGCACCAACCAAGCCATACACAACTACACGTTGCGAACCGGCAAGCAAGTGTACGAAGATATATTTCAGTTCTGCAATTCGTCCGCGCCCGGTAGCGGGCCCCATCTGCAGCCGCAACTGCAGCCATTGCCGCTGCCGCCACCTTCGTCTCATCACGCTCATCATCACGGCAGTGGCCCAGGCGGCGGCGGCACTGTCGTTACTCCAGTTCCTACCCATCTGCTTCACCACACCGCGGATCGGCGATCGTTGAAAATTCATCGTCACCATCCGCCTCCGCCGCCGCCGCCGAATTCGTCGCATATCGGCGACGTCGTCGATCCTGCGTCGTTGCATCGTCACGCCGCCGCCGCCAGCGGCATGTATACCATGTACGCGGCCGACAGACGACCGCCTCAACCTTCTCCGTCCATGTTGATCGACGAAAAAGGTATCGTCAGATTCCGTTCTATCGCCGACGCCGAACTGCATACTGCCACTGCCGCAGCTACGTCCGCCGACGATACGTCTTTCTCTCGGCTTCACCTGAACCACCCTTCCAACGAGAATTATTGCTCTTCGTAACGGTGATTCGTCGTCCGCTTTTATTTTTCTTTCTTTTCGTTTCTTTTCTTTTTCTTCTTCTTTTTTTCTCGTTCTTTCTTTTTAATTATTAGTATTATTATTAATTATTATCATTATTTTGTTTACCATTGGCGTAGGTACGTCGCCAAAACGCGTATCATCCTTCTCTCCCCAGCAGCTTTGTTCGTGGTGCCTGCGACTTCTCGGAATATTCTCATCAAAGTTCTAGAACTTTAATTCTTATATTAGTTCTTCTGTTCGGGTGCTACTCGTGTCTGAAATTTCTTCAAAATGACCGCGATATAGCGGCGATTTAGGTTTTAATCAACTAACGGAATATTTTAAATTTTAAAAAGTTCCCAGCCTGAAAGGGTATTCCCAGGTAAAATAAGTGAAATGCCCCTGTCCCGGATTTTTGATATTTTGATGGAACATTGTTGGGTACATGTTGAAAAAAAAAAAGTTCGAGTCAAAATAAAAATCCCTTGTCCCACCCCTCTTGCCCTCAATGGCGAAAAACACACATTTTTCGGGGAAAAAATCATATTTCAACGAGTTTGGAATACATAATTTGGAATTCACCGAAAATATAATATAGAGTAGACATGAGTCTAGCAACGTGAATTTTTTCAACATTTTTTAGCTCGGGGGGGGGGGGATATTGGCAAAAGAAAATTTGAAACCGCCATATATCCTAACAAAAAGAGCGATACTGCTATTGATATGCGGGCCTCCAAAAACAATAGAAAACCAAACAGCATCTTGAAAACCCAATTTTCGAGCTATAAGAACCCCCCCCCCCCATCCATTTTGTGGCAAACTAAGATTGACAATATATTGGTATCGTTATCATATAAATCGAACTCGCTGAACACGAATATGAAGTTAGATTTGCAGTTGGACCCTCCTAAGGGTCACATTGTGGAAGGGGGGATTGCCAAAAAATTAAGTAAAAAATTGGCATCACTGCGTTCCAAAATATTTGATAGTTTCAAGAATGTTATCATTCAATATTTTGTCGTCATCAATGCAGGATGTCTAACAGTCCTTCCGGTCCTTCTAGGTCAGCAAAAGTTTGTCTTTTTGCCTATGGGTCCTTCTTTTCTTGATAAAGTCAGTAAAAAGTCCTTTTTTTTCCAAATTTTCAAATAATTCTGTCATTTTATCACAATCAGGAATGGTGTTGTTTTACGTCTCATTTTATCAATTTTCCACAGCTTTCGCCCTGGCTTTGCTCGGGCTAGATCATTTCTCTTTTCTTTTCTCGAACCGAAGTTAGAGGGTAGAAAAATTGACTCCTCAAATCAAAAATAATGCTGGTTTACTCCTCAGGAATTGTGAATTTTCAAAATTTTTTGCCTTCGCTTTGCTCGGGCGTTTACTCGAATTTTTAAAAATGATAAGTTAAATACCAACCTTATGTTATTTTCTGACAACTTTTGAAATTTGAAAATTTTAAAGCTATGAAAATCAACATTTTGCATTAAAAATGATGTTTTACATTTTGAATTATTAATTTTTCACAGTTTTCACCCTTGCATCCCTCGGATCAGATTTGAATTCTACTACATCAATTTTCAAACATTCCTACTTCCTAGAATGGAAAAATCAACTCGAGAAATTCCAAAAACATAATCCAATAAATGAAAAAATTCAAAAAAATTGTATTCGACATTTTTGTTTCTATCTTCCTTTTTAAAAAATGGTTCGAACTACATCTGGCCAATTAGTTGGGAAAGTATTGGTGTGAAGAGGGAGGGGGGTGCAGAGTAGTTTGGAGAATTTCTCAGCCTCGTCTCCTCCCCCCTCCCCCAATCTCCCACCACACATGGATTCGTCAAACCTCTGAAAATAAAATGTAATGTTTATGTATGGTAAGTTTTATGCTCACCTCTGTTTTTTACTTTAAAAATTTTTTTAAATCACTTTTTTGATCACTTTTTGGTTACTAAAGTTACTTTTTTCAGAGAAATTTGAGCACAATCCCTGATATTAAAAATTTTCAAAAAAATAGCTTCCCAATAAGTCAATAACTACTCAATTTTTATGTCTAAAAAGAACTTGAAAATGTTGCGTGTGAAAAAAAACATGAAAAATAAGGTACAAGGTTTTGTTTTTTGGATTTGATGTACACCAGACACTCTGGATAAGAAACTGACCAGGTCTATCTAAATACGAGTATTATTAATTTTTTCGCTTCTTTTAAAAATTATAAATTTTTGAAGTTTTTATTTGGCAATTTTGTAAAAATAAATGGGGGGGGTATCAGTTGGTACATTTTCAATTATGAAAATTTTTCAGTTTTCAGATTTTGTTAGACACCCTGTAGTTGGACCCTTCTAAAGGTCACATTGGGGAAGGGAGGATTGCCCAAAAATTAAGTTTTTCGTTCAGTGGGATTGTTCGGAAATATTTTGCAATTTACATTAATGATGTCAAAAATGTATATTGAAAGATATCATTCCTGAATACTGAGGACAGATTTTGGCACGTACGTGGTGCCAATTTTTTGGTCAATATTGCTAACATCAAAAAATCATAAAAAACCCTCATTTTGGCGATTTTTCTCGATTTTTTGAAATCCAAAAAATTGGCACCACTGCGTTCCAAAACATTTCCTCAGTTTCAGGAATGTCATCTTTCAATATTTTGTCGTCATCAATGCGAAACATTTGAGACGAAAAAATGTTCAAAACACCAACTAACCCAAAAATAAACGATTTGAAAATTTTCAATCGTTCAGCAAAACCCTAAAAGTGGCCCAAGATGTTGACAGCAATAGAATAGACCAACGCAGAATCTCAAATATCATCATTCGGGACGGGGCCATTTTTCTTTTAACAAATTGGGCGGGGCTAATGCGAAAAACACGATTTTTTCGAAAATACCCCATTTCTGAGGGTCCATATCTTTACACCTCAGGAGCTAGAATTTTTTCTGTAAGTATAACTTTCAACTCAAAATGACGATTCTGCTAAATTTGGTATAAATCCATCGAGTTTTTGTTGTTTTTTTTTTGCATTTTTCACGAAAGTCGAAAACCCTAATTTTTGGGCAACCCCCCCCCTTCTTCAATGTGACTTTTGGAGGGTCGAACTTAAAATCTAACTTCATATTCATGTTCAGCGAGTTCGATTCATATGATAACGATACCCATATTGCCAATCTTCTTTCGCCTCAAAATTGGAGATGGGGGGGGGGCATATGGCCCTAAAATTGAGTTTTCAAAAAGTCGTTTAGTTTTCTACTGTTTTTGAAGGCCCGAATGTAAAATTTCAGAATTATATCAATGGCAGTATCGCTTTTTTTGGTGGTTTCGTGTCACAAATAGCACATTTTTGAGTGTTTTTTGAGTTTAGGAAGATGGCCTACTTGGAGGAAAAATTTGAAAAAAAATACCAATTATTGTACTCATGCAGATAATATAATATTTTTGAAAAAATTCGCATTGCTCGACTCATGTCTCCTCTATTTATTTTCGGTGATTTCAACATTTTTTTATTCAAAACTCGTGGAAGTATTATTTCCCCCCTCCCCCCCCCCAATGCGTTTTTTTACCATTGTCTGCAAGGGAGGGGGTGCGGTGCTCTTTTGTTTTTTAAATGCCAAAACGCTGCAGAGATGATTCGTGATTCATCCTTTTTTTTAGGAATATACGCGTTTTTGCGACTTGCAGTACGCCGAGAAGTTTGTATGCGATATGATTACTATATTGCGTACCCAAGTAATTACGCGCTTGTAAATAAATCCGTGATATTTTTCTCTTCTATGTATAAATCTATTATTTATGTAGTATCGTATGCCTCTTTTTTATATATTTTCATTCCAATTTTTTTTTCTTTTTTTTGTTCGATCTGTTTTATTTTATTTTTGTATATTCTCTTCGCCCAGTTTACGATTACTTTTTATAACATTTTCCTTTGTATTTTATTTGTTCGACTTTTACCCTTTTTTATTTCTTTTTTTCTTTTTCTTTTTTTTTTGTGCGCCTAATATATAGTTCCTGGAAGACTTGATAATGTACTTAATAAGAAAACACGCGTGTATGTGTTATTTATTCGTTTATTTTTTTCATTTTTTTATTCATTTTTGAATTTTTTTTTAAGACGATTAACAACGCGTGTAATGAATGAAATGATTGTCACGAATGTAATTTTTCTGATAAGTTTTTTTTCGTCGCTTCGATTTTCTCGGCTAAATCTAAATCTATCCTTGTTATCGTTTTTTTTTGTTTTACGAGCACTCATTACGTAAGCTGAATACTCCTCGGATTAAATTTTAATTAAATGTAAAATAGACCACGTGTATTTTCCCCATTTTTCTAGCTAAAATTTACTTACTTGGTCAGAATTTTTCATTCGTGTTTGTCGGTTATTGTTTTTTTTTTATTACTAATACCTACGTAGATCTTATTTAACCCATTAACAATTTATGTTCCTCTGATAATTATCTACTTCTGTTCGTGTACTGTACATCAACGAGTGCCCATACCTAATAAGCGAGTATTTGCGAATACGTCTCGTTTAGTTTTTTTTTTTTTTGAGTCCTCGTAACTTGAAAATATGAAAAGGCGAACGATGCGCTTCTTCTACCCAGTCTTAGTGCTTTTGTGTATAGGTTTTTGGCTTGTAAAAAATACGAGGACTCAATTTTACTACAGGTATTGGGAGTTTTTTGAATGTCCAGTACTACTATTAATTGTTAGATACTTTGTTTTCATCTCACTTTTAAAGTTTTAAAACGTATAAATAATACGACTTCTTAGCTAATTTCTTCGCAATGTTTTACGTACTCGTATATCCGTCCCTATTGTGTGTTTTAATCTCGTTTTCGCGTATTTTCTACTTTGTACTTTCATTATATAATCAAATGTAATGTATTCTATAGATATGTAAACTTATTCTCGTGTTTGGTGGTTAAGACCGGAGGGGAGGGGGGAGGGAGGTGTATCAACGAATAATCGTCAGTCAACGATTGTAGACATTTTTTTAATGTTTTTTTTTCACCCTCTGTTGAGGTTATTTTGTAACGATACGATGTATTTACCACTTATTTATTCGTTTTTCGTTTATCGATATCTAGAAAATTTTGTTTTTTTAATACCTTTAGTAATACTCGTTTTGGTTTTTATTTCCTCAACTTGCATTTATTATTCCATGAATTAATACTGAATCTCGAGATTTCTTTCGAATCACTGCCGACCTTTCAGTATTGTTATCAACGGAGATCGACATGAATTTTGTGATTACACGATTTATAGGTACCTTATTTTGACTCATACGAGGTCGCTTCTGTCGAGTTTGCTTTTACCCCTATATTGATTTTTTTCAAGTAAAATTTTCATCGAAAATATTAATTGTACGCGTGTATATTTTTTCCATCCTGCCTGTCGCCTAATAAGTGTTTATCTTCGTTATATTTTATTTATTTATTTTTTTCATGTTTTTAAATCAGTTTTTATGTTTTCACTCGTCTGGATTTAGATCTGCAGTATGTCTTAAATGTTGCCTTTGCCCTCGTTTTTATTTATTACTCAAAGAAAGTCTTGTTTCAATCTCCTCTGGTTAAATGATGTTGTACAATCTGGGGTATTTGTTTTCTCCCTCGTTTCCTATATTGATGGGTAGTGCATCCTATGCTACATATTTGTATTATTTAATATGTATATTTATTTATGTACTCGTATTTTTTTTTTTTTTTTCGAATTTTCGTTATTATTCGACAATTTTGTATAGTCGCTTTGATTTGATTTGAACAATTATGTACCTTACGTGAACCGAGTGTTTGCGATCTTGTAAATGTTTGTAATGAAGCTTGAACGGTATGTTGTACATACATACAATAAATTGATATCTACGTTTTTTTAAAAATTCGTTTCTGATTTATTTATTCTATTTCTATCGTAAAATGAACGAGGAATGCGATATTGGTGGCTGAAGTAGATAATGGCTTAATGAGTTAATGACGAATGTTGGCAGCACCTAAGCTCTGATGCATTCTTCACTTTACTAAATTATTTATTTTACCAATTTGTTTTCTTTTATAATTTTTTTTCCAACTTTTTCCAGTATCTTTTCCCCTTTTTTCATTTTTTTAAAAATTTTTTTTCCAATCTTCATTTTTTCTACTTTTTTAGTTTTTTTTTTTAAATTTTCTTATTTTTATTTTTTTTACTTTTATATTTTTTTTTATTTTTTTCCAATTTTTGTTGGCTTAGATACTTTTTTCCAAATTTTTTTTTATATTTTTCACTTTTTTATCGTTTCTTTTTTTAATAGACTTAATTTTTTTAATGTTTTTCCCTTTTTTTCTCTCTTTTACTTCGGTCTTTTTTGTTATTTCACTTTTTTCTGTTACTGCACTTTTAATCTTTTTTTTGTTTGTCTCAATTTTCTTAAAATTTTGATTTTTCCATTTCTTTTTCAAATTTTTAAAACTATTTTTTCATTTTTTCGATTTCTTCTTTCTCGTCTTTTTTTTTGCTCTCTGTTACCTCATTCTTTTTTGTTACTTGCCTTTTATTCACGTTTCTTTCAATTTTTTTTTCATTACTCCTGTTTGATATTCATTTTTTTAGTGGGTTATAAAATTCATTAGTTTTTTTTTCAATAGTACTTCACTTTTTCCACATTTTTTTCATTTTATTTTAAAAATGAAAATATTTTCATTTTTTTCTAAAAATTGATTTTAATCTTTTTCAATCTTCATTTTTTCTACATTTTTAAAGGTTTTTTTTTCAATTTTGTTGGCTTGGCTACTTTTTTACAACTTTTTTTTTGAATAATTCCTTTTTTCAATTTTTTTCCAATTTTCTTATGTTTTTCACTTTTTTATCTTTTTTTTAAATAATTTTTTTTCAGATTTTTCTCCCTTAATTTTTTAAAATGTTTTTCCTTTTTTTCTCTCTGTTACTTTACTTATTCTTTTTTGTTATTTCACTTTTTTCTGTTACTGCACATTTGATCTTTTTTTGTTTGCCTCAATTTTCTTAAAATTTTGAATTTTTCATTTTTTTAAAAATGTTTGTTGACTTTATTTTTCTAATTTTTTCAGATTTGCTTTCAATTTTTTTTCAATTTCTTCTTTCTTATCTTTTTTTTTGCTCTCAGTTACTTCATTCTCTTTTATTGTTACTTCCCTTTTATTCACGTTTCTTTCAATTTTTTTTATTTTTCCTGTTTTGGTATTTTCTTTGGGGGGGGGGGGGTTATAAAATTCATTAGTTTTTTTTTCAATGTTGCTTCAAACTTACTGGTTACTTCACTTTTTCCGCATTTTTTAATTTTTTAATTTTATTGAGAAATGAAAATATTTAAAATTTTTTATGTTTTCCCGATCACTTTATTTGAGCTGGGATTTTTTTTCAATACAAACTGGATGTAATAAGCAAATTTTGTTTGTATCTACTTTTTTCAGTTTTTTTCCTTTCAGGACCATCGTTCTCTTCAAGTTAAGAATTTTTTTTTAATTCAATTGTTCAAAAAAGAAAAAAAAACTTCAGTTGTTCGGTTTTTTGTCGAAATTACTTTTTTTTTTAAATTGGGAATTTCTTTACTTGTTTTTCTTTTTTTATAAAGCAGTCCCTCTACAAGCCTTTGGCAACATCTTGAGATCATGCCAAAATTTTTAAATTTCTTTTTCAAATACTTTCCTACACAAACAAAAAAGCCAACCCTGCAACATCAATATTTTGATTTGAAAATGCCATGGAAGTTTGCAAACTTCAGAGTTGGATAAAATGAAAAAAAAGTGAAAATTGGAATGAAATTATATGTAAATGAAAAAAATAATAACATACGTTTGAAAAAAAAAGAAATTGTAAAACATTTGTTGACAAATAAAAGTTTTGAATACCTATTTGTATTTTCACAAAAAAAAATTGAAAATATTTCCACACGAGAAATTAAAACTAAATTTATGAATGGGAAATTCACTCTCAAAATAAAATACCATGAAAAGTGAAATAACTATTTGTGAAGAAAAAGAATTGGATTCATCCACGAAACAAATTAAAACTTGAATTCTTTCTAGTTACTCTGTGATTGTTGATAATTCACTCTAAAAAAAAAATAAAACACACCAAATTGACCTGGAGAACGGAAATTTGAGATACCTACATCCTATTTTCGACCTGCCAAAACGATTGGAAACGGTTTCAAACCGTTTTGAGCAGTTCTGGAGCCTCCAGCACATATTTTAAACTTGAAATTTTATCGAATGAAGTTGGAAATCCGAAATTCACGCTGCTCTCCAACTTAAACACGCTGACAAGTCGACCGCAGGTGGGTTCAAGTCGATTTTGGAGCCTTCAGTGACTTTAAAAATTCTTGGGAGTCTTCGGTAGATTTTTGAAACTTGAAAATGCGTTTGGAAAGCTGCAGAGTGAATTTTGGATTCCCAGCTTTGTTTGGTAAAATTTTATGAAAATTCTCGAGCGTTAAAAAAATCTGCTGGAGGTTACAGTAACTTCCAAAAAGTCACTGGAGGCTCTAAAGGATCGGAGTTGGCATGTGAGGATGCAATTAACTCAATTGAAATAATACTGTACATCAGATAGGTAATTATTTATTTGAAAAACAAAATTCAATAAAAATAAATAATTTACATTTTTTTTAAATTTTTGGTTTTGAATACAAAACTATACACATTAAGCAATCAGTCTTGGTTGGTAAAAACACAAACTGGAAGCAAACGAAACAACCCAACAATCTGAAACCCGCTTAAAGAACCTATCCTAGCCAATTTCAGCTGCTACTCTTCTTCGAGTACAATACGGATAAAACATCGTTAATATTCTGCGCGCTATCGAGTTTCTTATCCATCGAAACAATCCATTGATATATTTCATTAGGATGATCTTTCGTAAAAGGAGACAGCTTAGACCAGAACGCTTCGATGGCGTTGATACAGTCTTCGGAAGTATACTGGCGCGTTTCAGCGACAACTTCGCATTCGTTATCGGAATTGGAAACTACAACGTATTCCGTAATGAAATCGAGATCGTTGGTATTATCCTCCACCTGAGTAGTGGTATCGTTATCGAACGAGGAAACATCTAGGAGTACAGCATTCGGTTGCTCTAGCACGTACGGTAGACCGGTGGCAAGGTAGCAGTATTTACCTTTATCTTCCAAATTCATCGGAGCGATTGTAAATAGCTCCGATTTGAATTTAAGAGCGATTACAAACTGATGAACACAAGGTGTACCGTATTTTCCAAGAACGCAAGTACAAGTACCCAGTTCCTTGTTGACGTAGTATTCGGTGTTACGTTTTATACTGACTACTAAGACTTCTTCGCAGCACATATTGCTAACTTTCAAGTCAGCGAGTTCGTCTTTGCAGTTAGGCATGTATCTGAGCTCACTGAGACTTTTGATTAGGCCACTAGCAGCGTCGGTTATTTTAGTCCTGTAGTAATCGCAGAACTTCGTACAGAAGTATTCGAATAGTTCGGTAACGCTGTATGTTCTCGAGTTATGCAGGATGTTCTCTTTCAAAACGTGCATTTCCGAGGTGAGGATATTCTTATCGTACAGTACGTTGCTCCGTACGCGAAAATCCAAGCCCCATAGATCTTTCTTTTTCAACAACGTGTTGAAGTATTTCATAAACTCCGGGTACTTTTTAGCGACCACGTTCTCGTTAAAAGCCCAAATATTACAATTGAGTTGGTCTTCGGTATTAGAATAAATTATATCTTTGAATAATTTATACAATTGGGGTCTATCCGTATTGGCTATTCGATTCTCCGGATCCCAAATAAATCTCCAAACATCCCTCAGCAAATGAAATCCGCCGATGTAAGCTTTAACCGACGAGAAACACTTTGTAATCGCCGTATGCTCCGCTTGATCGGTACCGGTGATTACTATTTTAGGAAATGTAGGCGTATTGAAAGCGTTATTCGGCATTATCTCGGATAAAGCGTTGAAAGTCGGTTCTAGCAAACTGGCGCTTTTGTACGACGTTATAAAGAAACCGAATGGTAAAGCACCCACGTGGCTGTCGATCATCAATACGAATACGCTGCAGTTGAATCGGTTCGCGTTACCGGTACCGTCTAGAAATATTACTCGGTTCGAGAAATCCAAAGAGTGTACTCGTTCCATGAATTCCGGCATCGCGGTTACGCAAAAGTGAGTCTTGAATTTGGTTCGAGGATTCGCCTTCAAGACTTTGATTACGCTTTTGCACGATTTCTCGTATTTACGAGTGACTTCTTTCAGACCGTTGACGACTATTTCGCAGCTGCGATTTGTGACGTTGTATTCTTTCCGAACACATTTCTTTTTGGCTGCAGGTGTGACGGAAGCTTCGGTTTGGGGTACGTTTTCGGTATTCGATTCCTCTACTGATGGGTCCATTGTTACGAGAGATCGACGATCTAAGTAATAAACAATGAAAGTTGTAACGATGCTTTGTTATTATCTAGTGAAATCAAGTATCAAGTGATAGTGAAAAGCTTACCATTGCATAGTCAAATTTGTAGTAAAAGTCTCAGTTTGAAAGCTACGAATGAATGCACAGGGCTAGAGGAGTAGCGAGCTTTGCAGCAGCATTTATCATTAATTTCGTACAAATTACAGACACTCTTTTATACGAAAAATTATCGTCTTTTGAACTTTCAAAATTCAAATTTACCGATAAGTTGAGTGATAAAATTTTTTTGAAAAAAAAGTAAAAACTTGTTTGTTTGTATTTTTTTTGTAATGCTCAACAAGTTGAATATTTGAACGCATGGAGCGCTAATGTAGCAATTTCATTGATTGAAAAAATTTTTATTTTATTTTTAGAAAAAATTTATCAAATTAATTCATTTTTTTGCCTGCAAATTTGCAAATCAAAAATCAAACATTTTTCACATAAAATAGTCGTGAATGAGGGCATCCAAAATATTGATTTTTGATTTTCTGCAGGAGTGCATCGTATGTAGAACTTGTAGGTAGGTACCTACCATACCAGAAAAGTGGTGAAATTTTGTATTTTTATGAGAAAAAAAATGGAAATGAAGAAATAAGGACCGTGTTATTTTGTCCAAATTCATAATTCAAATTTTCAATCAACGTGGCTGTAATGTGTAATGAATTTTTTCAACAAAGTATGAAACTGCGAGAAATTTTCCAATTTTCAGCTTTCATATCGAATTGAAAAACAATCGACTTCTACGTAGTGATAAAAAACAGCTGATTGTTTCCATTGTTTCAATTTACTTGTTTATGTATTATTTACGCTGATATTAAATGTCAATGTAGATTAGAATATTATGATGAATATATTTGCACTTAATTTTTAAATCAATTCATCAGTAGTATCGAAATCATGATTGATCAGTAACTCAACCTCAACTCTCCATTGTCCAATGGCAGTATAACACATTAATGGTAAGTTTGTCTTCAAATTTCAAACACTCAAACATTTTGTAACTTTTATCCACGTATTTGTTTAGAATGAATATTTCTGAGATGCTTATAAGACTTAAAAATGCAGCAAGACTCCAAAATACCCGTTTTTGTGTTCCCCAACTCGGTATCTTTCGTCTTAGAGGACAAGACTACTCACAAACAGATTCTATCTTTGTACAATCCTTACGATTACACAGTCAAATACAGAGGTAAGTTTCTCTACGTAGGTAAATGTATATTTTCTTCCAATAACTTTAACCTACGAATACGATCTATTCTGTTGTTCATTTCAGTGCTAAGCACATCACCAGAAAAATATATAGTCAGCACGCCAGAAGGAACGATACCTTCGCATTATCGAGCAGACATTGTTGTACGACACAATGAAATTAAACCTTCGAACTGTGACATCATCGATAAATTTCGAATACAGATGCAAGATAAAACTAACAAAAAAGTAAGCTATCCAAATTTTACCAATTCCTTGTATTATGGCACCTCTGCCTACATGTAAATTTCCCTCGATTCTCAGGTTATCGGAAGACACGACGTTACCGCTATATTACGAAGTAAAGTCAACCTAGATGCTCACAGATTAACCCCGGAGAGAGAAAATTTTCAAGTTGTTCCTGGTTCACATAGTCAGTCAATGCAAACGTCCATTTTACCTACAAATCAAATGCGTCAAGGTGGTGGTAAATTCTCTCTTCGTAGTCTTCGTCTTTGTTCGTATATTTTACTGAGTTTCGTTCTTCTTCTGCGCAGATATATCCAATCCTCAATCGCCCAATTATGTGATTTTGACCATCGCTGTTGTTTGCATCGGTGGCTTATTTCTACCGACGGAAAAAGAAGGATCGTCTTTTTATAACGGATTTCATATTTCCATAGGTTTAAAATTAGTATTCTCTTATGTATTAGGTATGCTACCTATTCACCTTTGCCCTGATTACTAAACTACTAGGTATCGTTACACGTTAGTAAACCATCTTTATTCTTTTTGTTCCAGGGTTGGTGACGATGGTAATTTTGAAACCATAACGCTGTTATTTTTCTTTCAAAAATTACGCTTCAAAGCTCGGCTTCTTCGTTGGTAATTTCTAAGTTGATGCTTGAAAATGAGTTAATTGCACCAAAAAAACAAACAAACACAACGAATCATGAAACACTTTATTGTAAATAATCAAAAGAGAAAAAAAAAGTTGAAAAGAAAATTAAATACAAAACTTATATATTTGTTACAATATATTCTTCTTTTGCATAGTGGAAAATTAATTTTCACTCGGCTATTTGCGATTTGATTCGAATTTTTTTTTTACGACGCAATCAATAATAACAAGATAAATATGCTGGTTTTCAAAAAAAGAAAATGGTAAACAAATTTTTCAGCTCGCATCTCTTACTATAAATACTTTCTCTTTTTCATTTTTTATGAATTATTTACGGATGTTTTTTTTACATGGTTTATTTTTTTTGTATTCGTGTATAATTTTATAGGTGGTATAAAAATTATATGAAATGTTTGTGACCTGTTCATTGTATAATTTTTATAAGTTCAAAATAAATGTGATAAAACACGTATGTTTTCTTCGATTTCGAACACTGGATATGGTAGGATACTTAGCGAATACGGCCAGTAAACTAATTATGAGACACTGGTAAATGTTTCAGAATATCTACGTGAGATTTATATTCGATAACAGTATTCGGAGGTAAATTCATAATTCTTCTTAACGTATCTCGTATTCGAGTAGTAGTCGAATAATCGGACGCTGTTCTATTCCACACGGTTATAATGTCTTCCTGCGTAAACAAAATTATAATACAATGTAATTATCTCGAACGACGAAAAATTGAGTCGGAGAATTTGCACGATGTGATCTTACTTTCAAACGAGTAGATACTACGCTGCCACAAAGCTCATCTCCTACCATGAACTGTTCACCTAACATGGCGAGAATCAAGTTTTCCCAGCAACGAGACACTAAGCCTTTTTTCAGTCTTACTATCCACTGCCCACCTTTAGCATTCGCTTCATCCTACAAAACGGTAATATTCGAATAATGAAACATTTCAAAAGTGATTGTATGTAAATAAAATCACGAAAACTAGATACTCACTTCCCACATCGGTTTAATGCCGAGTTTAAACAAATGGAAATCACATTGAGATGGTAATTCGGATGGCCTTACGAGATGACTATATATCGCCCAAAACTGCTCGACCGATCCAAATTTACCGATAAGTTTCAAATTTTGATCATACGAAACATTAGATATTTTCGCTTTCCAGCGTTTACTGAACCATAACCAATACTGATATTGTAATTTATGATGATCCGAGGGAATTGGAAGAGGAGTCTGCGAACAAATTCAAAATTCAGAAATCGGATAGAAAATGCGTTCGAATACGAAAACACACCGAATCTCATCGAGTGTTTTTACTCACAGCTATAACTTTATCAGCCGACTGAATATCGCTAAGGTCCATATCATCTTCTTTGTGTAGTTCGTCATCATTCTTAGAGGATCTGTTTGACAAAATATAAACCATATAGAGTTTCGAGTAGGCTGATTTTAAACCGTATTACAAATCTGAGCGGTGCTCGAGTAAAATAAGGTGGAATTTGTATGCAAATTCCGGATACATGCTTACATTTCGTGTTTACTGGAATCCATCACAAAAATAGTATAATTAATTTAAAAAACAACTTATATATACAAGAATAATATCACGATGCGGGTTTTCAACGAAGTAAGTAATCACGATTGAACGAGATTTTTCAACAAATAACTATAAAAATAATCAAATAAGTAAATTATTATAAAAAATTCGTAATCATTTTTTCATTTTAGTCGCATTTTCAAAAAATTATCAGTACGCGAGCACAATTTTACAAATATTCGGAGTAGAGCTAAATCGTTCTTTGAAACGATTCGATTCTTTTTATCAAAACGAACGATGAAAAGTGTTTCATAAATTACTGGTAAATTACGTAAAATTGGGTAACTAATTTTTCATTTTTTTTGAATGAATAAAAAATTGATCTTGATATTCTTGGTTCTTGAACGAAATTCATGTAATGAATTGCATAAATTTCACAAATTGCATATTAAATGAAAAATGAAAGTAAATAGAGCAGAATAACGTTGTTTTTAATGCAATTTGTAACCAACATAATTCAGAATTCAAAATGATAATAATATTGTAGTTATAATTATTTATAAATCTGCAGCGATATTGAAAGCCATCCCATTCAATGGTTTTGCAGCAATGAATTCAATCGACAAAAGTACATAGGAACATTCGGGACGTTATTTCTCAAAGTAAAGTAAACTAATTGAACGCATAAAAACTAAAAAGCAATAGGCTAATAGGCGTACTCAATAATTATCAATTCATCATGTAGATAAACAATGATCGAAACTGCTTTTTGAAAATCGTTGAAAATATTCTGGTCTTCACTTTCCAACTCCATAAACCAAATTCACTCTAAAATTAAAATCATTCCATTTTCAAAAAATTTTTATCTTCTGATTTAATACAACATGTGACTGACTTTGAAATTAAACGACAATGCAGCTGATGAACTCATTCTCTTCTTTCATCGATGTTGGTTGAGCTAAACTAAAATCTACGAAATAATCTCGATCGTTTCCTTGAAAATAGAATTCAATACTTTCTCTCATCCTCTCAAGTTCCAGCTTAATACTGGCCACTGGGGTGCCCAAAAGTCAATTTAAGCCATAAAAAATCACATATACCTACTAATTCAAGAACTAAGCATCCTAAAGAAAAACTAATGACATTGATCTGATTGGATATTTTATCCTCCACAATTTTCTTCATTGTCATTTTTCTCTAGGATGCACTGTTCGCCGGAAAAATCAACTTTTACGTCAAAAAACGTGAATTTTAAAAAAGGGAATGAAAAAAATTGGGGAAAAAATTCAAAATTAATTCAGCAGTCAAATTCAGCTATTTTTAACATGATTCCCATGATTTGATGAAATAAAAATGATCTTTTCAAAAAACAACACGTCAAATTTTCTTTTTTTTCACAAAAATGCCAGCCCCTTGGAGGGGAGGGGGTGCTACCAAAATCAAATTTTGTAAAAATGAAAAAAAAATCGAGTGATATGTCAAAATGCAGGGTTTTTGGGTCGAGAAACACAATTCTGAGGTCCTTTTTTCCTTCTAACCCCATGGGGAGGTGCTACCAAAATCAAATTTTGTAAAAATGAAAAAAATCTAGTGATGTGATATGTCGAAATATAGGTTTTTTGGGCCGAGAAACACGAATCTTGGGTCATTTTTTCCCTCAGACCCCTCGGGAGCTATTGAGGAGGAGCCCAGGAGGTGCTACCATTCTTGAGATATCTCGTCTCAAACGCGACTACATTTTAACTGACAAATAACCCCCCCATCCCCCCCCCACCCAAAGAATCCTGGATTTTGATACACTACTCGAATTTTTGTGATTTTTTTCAAAATTTCATTTCGGTAGCATCTCCCCAAAGTCCCTCAAGAGTACTGAGGGAAAAAAGTACCTCAGATTCGTGTTTCTCGACCCAAAAAACCTACATTTAGACATATCACTAGTTTTTTTTTCATTTTTTCAAAATTTGATTTTGGTAGCACCTCCCCATGGGGTTTGACGGAAAAAAGGACCTCAGAATTGTGTTTCTCGACCCAAAAAACCTACATTTCGACATATCACTCGATTTTTTTTTCATTTTTACAAAATTTGATTTTGGTAGCAGCCCCCCTCCCCCCAGGGTCAGGCGTTTTTGTAAAAAAAAAAAAAATTGACTTTTTTTTTGAAAAGATCATTTATATTTCATCAAATTACGGGAATCATGTTAAAAATTAAAAATAGCTGAACTTGACTGCTGAATTAATTTTAAATTTTTTTCTCCAATTTTTTTATTTTTTTTTAAATTCATGTTTTTCACATAAAAGTTGATTTTTCCGGCGAACAGTGCATCCTAGAGAAAAATGACATCGAAGAAAATGGTAGAGGATAAAATTTCCTATCAGATCAATGCCATTAGTTTTTCTTTAGGAAGCTTGGTTCCTGAATTATATGTGACTTTTGATGGCGTAAACTGACTTTTCGGCACTCCAGTATCTAGGTTACCAGAAAAAAAATCAAAACACCGCAAAGAAAATAAAAGGAAATGCATGCGAGGGCGTCTATTGAAAACAAAAAAATTGAATCAAATACCCAGTAAGATAACTTGGTTTACTCAACTCGACCTATCTACCAAATTCCATCAATAATTTGATGAATCATAGTTACTTATGTGTACTTGAACCGGAAAAGATTCATATTAGCATTTTTATACACTTAAAAGTGGTTTCTTTCTACGCAACAAACGCACTTAAAAACACCAGACTCATTCATAAAATAAATATTCAGTTGACAAAGAGTCGAGTGATGATGATTTCACGTTGATATTCTTAAAAAATCGTCACTTTGTCGGATTTCATTTCACTTGAAATAAACTATACCGTATCGTATCGTACGACTGATGATGTAGACTATCGGTCAAATTACTCGGAAATACGATTCCCATTCTGGACAATATTTCAAGAACATTTCCAATAATTTAAATGAAACTCGCATCTGTTGTATTTCGAGTAATTTTCATCTCGACACTCGTTTCATCATCAAATAAACCGAAACATTTCACTCTCCACTTAATACATTGTGTACATACTACATACCAATAAAAAGAAAAATCAAACGAACCGCTGAAATAGTATAAAATTTATTTGATTTCTAATTTATTACAGAATGTTAGAACTTTTATACAAGTCATTAACTATATCATACATTATACTAAATACATCACAGTTTAACGAGTTAATCTCAAATTAGCTTTAGCACACTATAAAGGCAAGAAAAATAATAAAAAGTTCAAAAAGAATCAAAAGATATCTTATATAGTATTAAAATATACAATATATTAAATGCAAAACATTAAAATAAAATGCAAACATATAAAAAAAATTTTAAAAGCTGCAGTATGTCTTTTTTTTTCATTTATATACAATACGAAAAAGTTATACGTACAAAATTACTCTGAAAAACTAATTTTGATTAAAATCTCCCCACTCGAAAAAAAAAATATATTCGATGTCGATCTCGCAACAACATTATACTCCGATAATAAAAAATAAAAATAAAATCAACAATAAAAATCGAATAATTTAAAATAATAAAGTACAAAAAAAAAATCAGTAACTAAAATGTCTAAAAAAAAAAAAAAAATACTTGTATATACAATATTGCATTTCAACGTGGCAAGCCATTTTGTACATTCTCGTCGGAACGAGTTCGCTATAAAATTAATCATAAATAATAGATAATAAGTATGTATTCAGAAGTAATATTATGATATCAAGAATAAACCTCGACGGGGTATCAATTCACCATGCGTCAATATTTGTAAAAAAAATTCCGACGAGTAACAAACTGGCTTTGAAAAAAATTCGCTAACAAGATGAAACTCATTAAACGTTATCATGAAGAGAAAAAAAAATCATCGTCATTAAAACATAAATAGGTAATATTACCTTGTACAATATTATGTACAAAAAGAAAAGAGATAAAACAAGAAAATAGACACCACACACATAATAATTACACGCTATTTGCTACAATAAAATTAATATCGAATAGAGTACATTTGTTTTAGAAATACGAGATAAATCGAACCTTAATAACGTAATAGTAAATTTTGGAATGTATGAAAAAAAAAAACGATTACAAATAAGAGCAAAATTCATTTCGTATGATTTTAAAGCCATTTTTAAGATACAGTAATAATTTTGAATATTTTATCATTACGATTGAAATCATTTATACATTTGTACCTAATCAAAAAAAAAAATCTAAAACGCAAATAAAAAATGTAAAAAAAGATCAGCGAATAAATTGTACTTATTACTTATGACTTCAAATCCCCTTGCACCTCGTCAATTGAACACTATTCAACACAAATACCTACATCTAAGATTGTCATGAAAGTAGCACTCTACCAGCTGTGAGAATGTGGAAATTGAGATTTTAATCTGATATGTTTTCGCGATAGAGAGCATTATTAATTTTAATACATCTTTAGCCAACCCAAAATATACACGATATGTATCTAGGAAGCGGTTCTAAAAAAAAACGACGAACGTTACATTTTCAAAAAAAAAAAAATAATAATATGTACTACAAAAAGAAACGTACATAGATAGGTAAACTCGAGGGGAAAATGTACTCGCCACCGTTCAGATCAAATTCTCAAAATAATTCGCAAAATATCGAGAAAAAAATATACATATACCAAGGTTAACGTTCGAAAAACAGCATCAGCAGGGTATAGAACGAGAATATACTTGAAAAAATACCCCTTTAACAAGATTTTTTCCACACCCAGAACCCTTTAGTATTTCAGATGTAAAAAACTTCCGATCTGTGGATGTTTATAAAAGGTTGCATTTAAAAAACCTCTATCGTTATAAGCTAAGAGCTTTCGTCAAGAATACCTCACGACCCCGAACCAATATCGAAAAAAAAAGAAAAGTAAAATGGCAGTGATTTACTTAACATTTAAAACGACGTATTGTTTTAAATAATAAATCCTAAATGCTACAAGTACGTAGAAGAAAAGAGATGAATGGAAGATGAAGTTGTACGATGGAAAAACCCACACAACTCGATACAGATAATACCTTACCAATGTACTACTAAAGCGTGGTTTAAAACGTTTCCTGATTCATTTTTTCGGGATTTGAAACAAAGATAGAGGAAGAAAAATGAATAAGTACGTTTCGTCGCGAATAAACTGTGTGTTTGGAAATGCTACTTTCTTAATAAATTCTCTCCCTTTTTTTCCTTCTTTCACCTCGTCTCGCGTTGACAAACTCGACTGTTTTCACCACCACCATATCGCAGGAATATAGAAAGAGAAACGAGACGACGAAGAAAGGAATTTCGCAACATGCACCACTTCGTCACCTTTTACTGTAAATCCTGCTATTGTAAAACACTGATTCTTCGAATAAAAATGTTGCTAACACAATGGAGAAAGATAACACGCAAGGGAGAACGAGAAGGTTGAACCAAGTATACAAGAAATAGGTTCACCTTTGGCTTCTGTGAAAAAAGAAACCTCAACTTTTGTATTTCTTGTCTATTTTAAGCATTAAATTATTCAACGAGAGCACAACACCATCATGTCTAACCTAACCAATCAAATACGATCGTCATTTTCCAATAAATAAAAGCTGGAAAAAGGTCATTTCTGCATTTGAATCGGTTTTCGTTTCGTCTTTTGTCAATATGAGAAAAAAAGATTCAATTTTTCGATTTCGATCCACTTGTGCGAGTATGTTTTTCGCTATGAAGAAGATTAAATTTCCATACGATTATTCTGAACCATTTGAGAATCAGTTTGAAATGGAATGTGGAAATATTTTGGTTAATCAGAAAATAATTTTTTTGCAATTTCACATACTTTTCATGATGGATTATTGTTGGGTACCTCCGATAAAAATTTTCGAGGGGAATTTCCGCCCCCAACCCAATTTACACCCCCCCCCCCTTTAGGTCAGTATAGCCAAAAACGCATTTTTGAGGAGAAAAATTCTGTATCCATGAGTGGTGGGGGGGGGAGAATTCTGGTACCACGTAGAATGTGTAGGGGAAGCCTGGGCCTTTCAAAACGATTTTTTTCAAAAAAATTTATCGTAGTGGTGGGGGAAAAATTGACAAAAGAAAACTTTAAACCGCCACAGCTCCGGATTGAAGGATTCGACACCAAAACTGTTTTCGCCAAATGTGTGTCTTTTTACAAGTACTTTCTTCCTACCAATCCATAAAATGGAAATTTTGTCTGCAAAAGGCTCATATTTGCAAAAAACCCTGAAAAATAGGCGTTTTTCGCGTTTTTCTTGCAAAATTATGCGAAATATGCGGAAAATGTATGCAACAAAAATGTTGAGCGTCAAATTTCACCCTAGAAAACGTGTTCAAAAGGTTGTCAAAACGCTTATCTACTGAAGTTAGCAACGATTGTAATCACAAGATCTGCGAATAAAAAAATACCAAAAAAAAATTCAAATTGAGATCAGAGCGATTCAGACTATTCTCACAGTCTTCTCAATTTAAACACGTTTCCATCGCTGCTTGGTAAAAAAAAAGTCCTTTTAAATGAAAATATCGCGAGTCAAATTTACAAAGTTACCAAGAATGGGCAAATTACCCAAAAATTGTTCAGAAATCTAACTCAAAATCAGTAATTGCAAAAAATACAAATTTCGATTTCAATTTCGATTTTGAAAAATTTTAACAAACTCTTTTTCAAATCCAAAAGGTACCATACACATTGTGTTCAACAAATCTTACTAAAATTCAAAAACTTTGAAAAAAATCCCAAAATTGTACTGAAATGTCATCTAAAATGGATTGGTTCAAAATCAGATTATTGTCCCAAAATCAGCGATTACAGAAAAATCAGGTCAACATCTCGTGAAAGTGGATGAAAAAAAGTGATTCTAAAAATAACCGAATGATGAATTATACAATTTATATTTTTCAATGGAAATTACAAACCATAAGAAAATTAACTAGCCGAATCCAAAGGCTTGACAATGAGAGGAAAAAAATTGTCGACCAAAATTGACCCATCTACGTATGTATAAGGACAAATCGTTTGAAAAATCAATTTTTTAGCATTTTTGAAGGTCTTTCACCCATACTAAATATTGTGAAAAAAAATATACGTTGGGTATTTTATCTATAGTTGGCTAAAAGCAGATGTTTTTTTTACAACAATTTATTTATTTTGGCTGAAAACCAGTTTTTTTTTATAACTACGAAAAAATTAATTTTGACAATGATTTGGCAAAGAACAGGAATTTTTAGGATAGTTTTAGCAAAAGCAAGAATTTTTGCCAATTTAGGCAGTGACATGATTTTTTGAACATTTTGGCAAAAAGCAGGATTTTTTTTGGTAATTTTTACAAAAGTTGGGAGTTTTTTATAATTTTGCCAAAAAAGGAACTTTCTTTACAATAAGACATACTTAAACGAGATTTTTCGACAGTTTATGCAAAAACAGAACTTTGCAGACAATTCTGGCAAAAAACATAACACGGACATCTTAGAATAGGTAATAATTTTAGCAAAAGCAGGAAATTTTGAAATTTAGGCTGGTAACAAAATTTTTTGGTCATTTCTCATTACTGCAAAAAATATCAGGACTTTCTTGATAACGTCCAGAAAAGATATTTTTCAACGACTTTGGCAAAAAACAGGACTTTTTTTGGCAATTTTGACAAAAGTTGGAATTTTTTTATAATTTTTTTCAATTTTGGCGAAAATGAGACTTTTTTGAAAATTATTCTGGCGATAAGATTTTTTGAACATTTTGGCAAAAAAAAGGTGCTTTTTTGGTAATAATTTTTCCAAAAATATTACTTCATGACCTTTTTTGATAACGTTATTCAGAAGAAAATGTATTTTTCGACAATTATGACCAAAAACAGCTTTTTTGACATTTTTCGACAAAAGTTGAAGATTTTTTTATAATTTTGACAAAAACAAGACTTTTTTGATAACTTTAGCAAAAGCAGGAATTTTTGTAATTTTGCAAAAGAAACGCGAAAAACGCGATTTTTTAGGGTTTTTTACAAACATGTATGAGCCTATTGCAGACAAAATTTTAATTTTATGGATTGGTAGGAAGAAAGTACTTGTAAAAAGACACATTTGGCGGAAACAGTTTTGGTGACCAATCCTTCCATCCGGAGCTGTGGCGGAAAGTTTTCTTTTGTCAATTTTACCCCCACCACTATGATAAAAAAATGTGAAAAAATCGTGTTGAAAGGCCCAGGCTTCCTCTACACATTCTGCGCGGTACCAGAATTTTCTCCCCACTACTCATGGATACAGAATTTTTCTTGCAAAAACGCGTTTTTTGGATATACTGACCAACGGGGAGGGGGTGGGAAGCGGAAATTTCGCTCAAAATTTTTTTTTTTTGGAGGTGCCCAACAATAATCTATATTTTTCCAATTGTAGGAACAGGGTCATTTCGCCTATCTTTCCTGGGAATATTCCCTTTGAGACCAACATATGAAATGAATTAATGAAACATCCAGATTAAACATCAGGCCTTTTGCAGACTTGGGTAAATTTTTTTTAGACTTCTGCGGGACCTTCACCTTATATCTCTCAGGTTCTCACTTCTCCTTCTGTCAAAAAAATGAACACACAGATTTGGAAACAATCTTCAGGTATTACTCCTTCCTTTATCAAAAATATGCTCTCAATATTTGTGAATTTTTTTTCGAATTTTCCTATTAAAAAAATTAAAATGATTCAATATCAAGTATCTAGGATATCTAGGATAATTTTATCGTCAGTGATGGTGTAGAAGGGAGAGTTAACTCAACAATTATCTAATTCATAAACTAAACAAAAATTTCTAAATTTCATTCCAGATTACCATTTTTCCTAACTCCCAAAAATACCCAGTTTCTCATTCCGAATAAGCTTTTCGCGCAGACTTGACGACGTAAGGTAAGGTAAAGTAAAGTAAAGTTGAAAAAAACACCTTTTTCTCTCGAAATATTTCCAGTCACGAGAATGTAACAGGAACGATGACATCTTTATACCTATTACGATACTTGTTCACATAATCCGGTTCCATTGAGAGAATTAGAAAAGAAGTGATAAATACGGCGGAACCTTTTTATTAGCATGTCGAACATCGTTCTTATACATGGTGTCCGAGGAGAGGTGGTAGAGTCATTCCATCTCAATTCGACCAACGTTTTTGAGTCACGTCCTTCGATTTCGCTCAAATTTTTTTTTACAATATCTACCCACCCAACAATCAGTTTGATCCCAGCCCTCTTAGAGGGCGGGTGGGGGGGGGGGCTTCAATTATTTTCACATTGTCTCGAGGTACTCAACTTCAGCAGCGTATAACTCCAAAGCTATGATATTTTGATCAAAACTGATTTCACAGTTCGAAAGGGCATTGCATTTTGAACTTTTCAAGTATTTTAAAAATTTCAAAATGGCGCTGGAAGTGGAAGCTAGAATTTAAAATTCTGAAAAAATTTCCATAAATGTACCTTTTGATGCTTTTTCGAAATATTTAATTTTCAAGATGGGATCTTTAACGATGAAGAAGCACCCCCTCCCCCCCAAATTAGGGCAAAACTTTCAAAAAAAATCTGGGGCTTGTGATATATTGATTTGCATGTTTTTGGTGACACTAAACACAAATATGACGTCAGATTTTTGATTGGACCCCATTCACGGCCCTCAGAACCTCCCCAAATGTGGTAAAAGTTCGAAAAAGTGATTTGTTCGTGCGACACATGAAACAGTATGTTTTTGGTGACGCTGAACACGAATATGATGTCAGATTTTTTATTGGAACCCATCCACGGCCCCCAGCACTGATGAAACATTTTTTTTGACTTTTATACCCATTGGGGGAGGTTCTGGGGGCCATGGGTGAGGTCAATTTGAAAAACCAAGGCTATATTCGTGTTCAGCGATATCGAAAACATACTATTTCATGTGTCACACGAATGAAACAATTTTTTTGACTTTTACCCCCTTTGGGGAGGTGCTGGGGGTCGTGGATGGGGTCACATCAAAAATCTGACATCGTATTCGTGTTCAGTGTCCCCAAAAACATACAAATCGATATATCACAAGCCCCAGATTTTTAAAAAAAGTTTTGCCCAAATTTGGGGGAGGGGGTGCTCTCCTCCATTAAAAGATCCCATCTCGAAAATTCAATATTTCAAAAAAAACATCAAAGGTACATCTATGGAAATTTTTTCAGAATTTTAAATATTAGCTCCCATTTACAGCGCCATTTTGAAATTTCAACTTTCAATTTGAAAGTTCAACTTGCAACTTTTGAACATTTCAAAATGCTTGAAAAGTTCAAAATGCAATGCCCTTTCGAACTGTGAAATCAGTTTTGATCAAAGTATTATAGGTTTGGAGTTATGCTCTGCTCAAGTTGAGTACCTCGAGACAATGTGAAAATAACTGGAGCCCCCACGCGCCCCCCTGGGGAGAGCTGGAACCAAACTAATTTCGGGGTTTCTTACTCATTGGGTTCGTTGACATTGTAAAAAAAAATTGAGCGAAATCCAAGGACATGACTCAAAAACGTTGGTCGAATTGAGGTCGAACGACCCAATAGGTAATTTTGCTCATTTTTCAAAGTATTGCCGCTCGCCCCCTCACCCCCCCCCCCAAATAGTCAAAATTGGATTTCAGCTCTTAGATTTCGAAAACGTAGGTACTATTTTGCCCCTTTAATTTTCAAGATAGGCCACACACCATCACATAACCTTTTTCCTCAAATTAGTCTTACCCGGTTGTACCCAAATGTGAAGTTTATACCACCACTCCTGGGACACCCTGTATAGCGTACCGTTCGAATGGACGGATAAAATGCACATATGCAATCTTTATGGATTATGTGTGAAAAGCGAACGATGCGAAACAATGATTTCCCCTAATATTACCGAGAGGCTATTGATGTACCTAGACGTATTGTTGAAGAGTATTGGGGAAGCCGTGTATTGTCCAAGATAGGAATCAAAGCGGCTGTAAGAATTGGTATGTTTTCATTGAGATTTATTGGTTTATTTTGAAATTTTCAAAAACGTCCAGTCCACCAGCCACCACCATTATCACGTGGTATGTATGTACAAAGGGTGTAAAAAGTATTGCTTTCCAGGTTCGCGACTCGAGTCGAGAGACGTTTAACGTCACGCCGTGCCGCAGAAATTACACGGGTATTTTCGAATAATATAATCTTTTTTCTATGAACTAGTCGTGCGCCCTTTTCAAGTGGTGCTAATGCTAATATAACACGTTGAACAGATCAAACGTTTTAATTAATTTGTTTATGTATAGTTGGATAAAGACTGAGAGGAAGGAGAATCGGGTATTACACGTCACCAAATATAGAAGAAGAGTTATAATAAAATTGCTTTTTATATAAGCTTGATGCAGTAATTAGTTACCCTGAATAAGTCTTTGTTCGAGAAACAGACTCACTATACGTGTTGGAAATGAATTGTTTACATAGCGTATCTTTCATTTTTATGTAAGGTCACGAACAAAAACAAACGCCATTATGTAATTTTGATTACATTGCATTTTAGAAACACCACCGATTCGAGTCTGGCCATAATTTTTTTAAATCTTTTAGAAACTCAATCGATAAAAAATTATTATGCTAATTTTTAAACACCAAAGGAATGTATAGAAAATGCTATACCGATCCTAAAACGTTGTACTTTCTTTCTTAAAAAAAAAAAAAAAAAAAAAAAAAAGTAGAAATTAAATCAATATACGAGTAAATAGGTATTAAGGTATCACAAATTATACATTACAGTCTAATAAAACCTGCAAATCGAAATGAATTTTGAACTTTGAGATGAAAGGTTAATTTAATTTTTACTCTGGGTTTCATGTTAGGTGTACCTATGTACCTGAATTGCAAACATCCCTATCTTTTAGATATTAGAAAGTATAGTGATAATAAACAATGACTTGATTCTTAATTGGAACATATTTCACGTCACTTTGATACGTGAAGCTGCGAATAAAATCAAATGAATTCGATCGGAGTTGATCAATTCAATACATTGTTCAACTCGTGTATTTTTTAAAATTGGCAGGAATTTCAAAATTTTTGTTTAAAAAATGAAGAAGTCTATAAATTAAGAAATGTATTCGTCGATGAAAATCACCTCCCTCTTCTCACGAATGGAAATGAAATTAAAAACATTTCGAAAACAAAAAGGTGATTTCTAACATTTTTTTGCCCAACGAGTGAACTACTCGACTACAAATTACATGAGAATATCAACTCCAAATTCAAATTTTCAGCTGCTAGAAATTGAGTAAAATTATTTTACTCAGATTAGATTCTCGGAGATTCTTTGACCTGTTCCCAAATTGAGTGAAATTCCTTTTATGGAGGGCAAAAAATATCTGCAGGGCTGGATTTAATTTATTCGCACCCCTGGGCAGACGGAAATTTGCCCCCTCCTCCCACAAGACGTTTTGGCAGAATGTTTGCAATTTCTGGGGGGGAGGGGGGAGGGGACGGGACAATTTTTGGCCAAAAGTGAAACTGTAACTATTGTAGTAAAAGGAGAAGCCTTCTGGAATTTCTGACTAAAAAAAAAAACTTTTGACAATTTTTACAAAAAATTCAATTCTTTGGTTTTCACAAAAAATTACAATTTATAGCCATTTTAATCAAACTCGAGAAATTTTATCAATTTGTAAAGTGCGAAAATTTTTGATAATTAGCAAGTAATAAAAATGAAAAAAAAAACACAAACGTGATTTTCCGGAAATTATTGACTATTCTGTAAGTCAAAAATCAAGACTTTTTTGGAATTTTTTCCAAAAAAAACCAACATTTTTAGTCATTTTTATTTTTGAAAAAGCAGAACACAAATCCAATTTCTGGCCAAACAGTAAAACTTTTTAGAAATTTTTGAAAAAAAAGTTAAATTTTCAAAATTGTGAAATTTTTTAACAAATTGAGCTAAAAAAGCGAGAATTTTTGACAATTTCAGCAAAAAAAAATGACTTTTCGTAATTTTTATGAAAAAAGCACAACTTCTCGACAATTTGGGGAAGAAATGAGACATTATGGAATTTTCTGGGAAAACAGGCAATCATCGGCCACTTTTTTTACAAAAGCGAAAATTTTTGTCAACTTTTCAAAAAGGTTGGAATTTTTAAAAATTGTTGCCAAAAACAAGATTTTTTTGCAATTATTATTGTAGATTTTGCAACCTTGTTGTTTTGGTAAGAAACAGAGACTTTTGGGTAATTTTTTGAAAAAAGTATACTTTTTTTCAGAAATGTTCCCAAAAAGCGAAAATTTTCGCGAATTTTCTAGCAAAAAGCAAGAATTTGAAAATTCCACCTAAAAGTGGGACTTCCTGGTAAATTATTATTGGCAAAAAATTATACTTCTTCCCAATTTCTGTCAAACAAGCGAAATTTTTGGATAAACTTCGCGAAAAAATTGGGTCTTCGTAATTTTCTGAAAAAAAAAAGGCAATCTCCTGTCATTTTTCTAAAAAGCGTAAATTTTTGATAATTTTTGAGGAAGGGAGAATATTTAACAATTTTTGGCCAAAAAAACGAGACTTCGAGACGATTTTTGAAGCTTTTCGCAAACGAAAAATTTCAACTATTTTTCTAAAAAGGAAAAAATTTTGTCAATTTTGGACAAACGAGAATATTTGATAATTTTTTGCCAAAAAAACGAGACTTCGAGACAATTTTTGGAAAAAAGTAAAATTTTTTTCAAGTTTTTTGCAAACGAAAAATTTTAACTATTTTTCTAAAAAGGAAAAAATGTTGTCAATTTTTGGACAAGTGAGAATGTTTGACAATTTTTTGCCAAAAAAACGAGACTTCGAGACAATTTTTGGAAAAAAGAAAACATTTTTTCAAGCTTTTTGCGAACGAAAAATTTTGTCAATTTTTGGACAAACGAGAATTTTTGACAATTTTTTGCCAAAAAAACGAGATTTCGAGACAGTTTTTGGAAAAAAGTAAAATTTTTTTCAAGCTTTTTGCAAACAAAAAATTTCAACCATTTTTCTAAAAAGGAAAAAATTTTGTCAATCTTTGGACAAGCGAGAATACTTATTTGACAATTTTTGGCCAAAAAAGCAAGGTTTCGAGAAGATTTTTGAAAAAAGTAAAATTTTTTTCAAGTTTTTTGCGAACGAAAAATTTCAACTTCATATTTTTCTAAAAAGGAAAAAATTTTGTCAATTTTTGGACATGCGAGAATGTTTGACAATTTTTTGCCAAAAAAACAAGACTTCGAGACAATTTTTGGAAAAAAGTAAAATTTTTTTCAAGCTTTTTGCGAATGAAAAATTTCAACCATTTTTCCAAAAAGGAAAAAATTTTGTCAATTTTTGGACGAGCGAGAATGTTTGACAATTTTTTGCCAAAAAAACGAGACTTCGAGACAATTTTTGGAAAAAAGTAAAATTTTTTTCAAGCTTTTTGCAAACGAAAAATTTCTACCATTTTTCCAAAAAGCAAACATTTTTTCATCAATTTTTGACAAGCGAGAATTTTCGACGATTTTTGAGCCAGAGCCATCAAAACGGGGCACTTTTTGGGCACTATTGGCAAAATAGTGATACTTTTGACAATTTCAGTCAAATAAGAGAAACATTTGAAATAATTTTTCAAAAACAGAGGTGAGACTTTTTTGGTATCAAAACGTGAAAATTTTTATGAAAAAACAAGTTTTTGAACATGCAGACAAAGAAACAATAATAAAAATCTAACGATTGGTCAACTATTCATACGAATTGCATAATTAGGTAGGTAGTGATACATTTTCTGTGTTAATAAAAAAAACTATACTTTCTGATAATTTTTGGCAACAAAGCAATTTTCTTATTTTGGGTAATTTTTTTGCGAAAAAAAAACTTTGGCAATTTTTTCAAAAGACGAGATTTTTTACTATTTTTGACCGAAATCGAGACTTTGACAACTTCAGCAAAAGATAGGCTGAAAAAAAGGCAGTGCAGCCAGTTGGGCAAGAATAAAAAACATCGTATACTTATGCAAATTGCTCACTAGTCAATTTCCAATCCTCGAGGTCTGGTGGTTAAGTAAAAATGTGTGCCTAGACTGGGCAAACGTTTGTATGTCGCTATTTTAGGGGGGGCAAAATTTACCGCCCTAGGCACGTGCCTATGTTGCTTTCCGATGTAAATCCGGGCCTGAATCAATAACATGGGTTGAATTGAGGAGAAATCTATAAAATGAGTCAATCGCAAAGTCGAGGTGGTTTTCCTTATTCACACACCCTACTCCACTTCAAATCAACTCGATTATTCTAATAACTTGGAGTAATTTCAAAATACCTAGAGAGATGAGTAATGTAAACATCCAAAAGTGCAAATATAATTATCTTCGAGAAATATTATTTCTCAATTAGCAAAAGTACTATAGAATCGACTTGTATTGTTTTTCCACGGCTTAAAGGCAATCCAAACCTACCCGAAAGAATAATTCAATTTTCGACTAGTAAAAATCGATAAAATTCTATGTACATCGACGTAATTTCGAAGCGAATTTTTTGTTTTTTCGAGTTCAGCGAAGGAGGAAAAAAATCACTGGTAAATTTCACCAAACCCTAAAAAAACACATTGGAATTTCGAACCGCTTCCGTCACATCGGGTTGTCAATATTCAACAATAAAAATACATATACATACGATACTTTACAAAAAGCACAGAAAAAAAACACTACGTAAACTATACATACATAAAAAAAAACAAAAGGAAGGTAAAACCTGGTTAATCCTTAAAAAGCTTGTCGGATAAACGTGGATGATCACGTTGAATAGACGGCATACTGGTACATTTCACTATAGCTACAACATTTGTTGTAAATGGCAAATGACCGTTTGACCGTCTAGAACGGAAACGGTCCGGGCGCTGTGTTCTTTGAGCTGCTGCCTGTACGCGGCATCGAGGGCGGCGTGGAAATTCCTGTCGGTGACCGGATTGTAAGGTATTAGGGGTCGATGATCGCCGTAGCTTTTTGAGGACTGCCTACTCATATCACTGTTGCGTTTAGCGTCGTCGTCGCTGATATCGGATATTTGACTACAATGTTCGCGTTCGCGTTCGATCTCTTCGTATACGGGATCGCCTCGACTGCTGCCGGCGGCGATTTCGCTATAGGTATGACTTCGCGGACTATTCGAGCCCAGCGTATTGGAGAGCTTACGGTTACGGTGCTCCGTATAGGTATGGTTGCGAGGGCTGTTGGTGCCCAGCGTATTGGATAATTTGCGAGCGCGATGTTCGCCGTAGGTGGTGTGATGATGATGACTACGAAGGCTGTTGGTGCCTCCTACTCCTAGAGTATTGGCTAGTATACGGTTACGATGCTGCAGCGTATTCTCTATGTGTTCGATACGTCTGGCTTCGTTGTCGACGGACGTCATACTCTCCATCATGGTCGGATTACCGTATAACGCCGGTCTGGGCTCTTTACAGTTGAGCGTTTTCTCCGATTCGGAGCTCGATTGGCAGCAACCGAAGCATTTCAGGAACCATTCGTTATCCTGAACGAACGTAGAACCGTAGTCTCGGCGCGCGTTGTGGTTACGTACGCACATGACGCCTAGTACGATAGCGATAATTGAAAGTATCAGTACGACGCAGATTAGGAATACCATCAACGATATAGGAATAGCGTGGCCTGAAGCGTGCGACGGTTTCACGTCGACCATGATGGCGAAATTGGTTAAATGAGTACATCTACATATGGTATGGGTTTCGTTGGTCGCTATCAACGTGCAACCCTCTTCGGACCAGTTGCTCTGGGTGTAGTCCCAGAACACGCACGTAGGATTGCTTACGTTTTCGGTGCTCAAATGCTGTAAGCATAGTAAGACAGGTTCGTTGAGCTGTATGTGACGACCTTTGCCTAACGAAGCCGAAAGCACTTTGCTATTGATTTTCTTCTGCTCTTTACTGTTCGACGGAGCTTTGAGTATATGTTCGAGCGTATCGAACGCTACGTATACTAAACGCACCAAATTGCCTTCGCTATTTTTCAATAGCGACGATTTAGGTAACTGTAACCAGTTGTTGATCCTCAACGAACAATTTTCCACCACCTCGTCTTTAGGGAATACTTCGTTGTCGAGGACGAGTCGAGCTTCCAGTACTTGAATACTAAGCAACATGTTTTTCGTACAATGATTGACGGTTTTTCCGCGATTAGTCGTATCGGCGAGTAGAAACGAGTTTTCTTCTAGACCGACGAGCAGATTGGTAGCTATTCGCATCTGTTCGATGGCTGGTAAATCTTTCCACGATTGCTGCTGCGAGATGTCTAGTAAGTTGCTACCGACGCGAGCGATATTCTGAAGTAAATCGTATACTACGGCTTCGCGTTGGCGACGATCTGGAAACGTCGATACATCTTTGGACATTTTTTGCGCCATGTCTCTGATAATTTTAGCCGTAAGGATCATATCGCCGCCGAATAACGTTTTACTTTCGGTAACTTGACTCAGATCGCCGGCGACTTTGACTAACGAATCGCCTTCGCTGATACGATTCTCTAGACTGCTCAGCCAAACGGATCGGCATTCGGATAAATCGGGCGTATCGGGGGTTCGTTTAGCTTCGTTGGCGTTGATCTTATGGCATCTCCATTTGGCAAAACCGGCTGCTCCGTTCGGACATGGTAACACGGAGACGTCGCCGCCTTGGGTCCAATTCCACGATAAATTACGTATAACTACTGGCTTACATAGAGGTACTTTTTCCGTTTCCATTATCATCGGGCTTTCGCTACTGCTTAGCTGCGTTTCGGTACTGCTAGTGATACGAGGAACTATTATTTCGGACTCCGAAGACGATTCCATAATGGGCGGATTCGTATTAACGTTGTTCCATTCGTTATCTTCGGATTCGCGTTCTTTAGGTGTTAGTTTAGTAGACGAAACGACCGCTGTCGATGTAGATACGGATGGCGTAGCGGGTGGCACTATCTCTGGATGTATGGATATGGATTTGGTGGTTGACCAACTAGGTGCCGATGTCGCCATCCAAGGTGGCGCTGGTCGAGACGTCGAAGGTGTTGAAGTAGCTGATACGCAAGCATAATGAGCTTCTAAATACTTCACCGTACCAGGGCAAGGATCGGTGAATAAATTAGTACTAGCTTGTATGCTACAGTTGCGTTTCTGCGAACAACGACTCGATAGTATGGAAAATGATTTGTGCGACATACAATTCACACTCCACTCGGTACTACCGTGATCGTTGCAAACGGTGATTGAATACCTTCCGTAATTAGCACGTATTAGATTAATAACGTAACCTTCTTTGCATTCGATTTTTAGCATTTTACCATCGCACGCGTAAGCCGTATAGTACTGGGATGAATGATCTTTGGTCGTAATCACCATTTTCGAGCATAGCAAACACAGCACCGCCGTCCGCAGCATGAAATCGATGATCCTGAATTTCATAATGGAATTATATTTCACTGAGTGCATTCATAGTATCGACTCATCAGCACGGTATTCGTATTTACGAAACCAACTTTTGCGCGAACGTAACACAACCGCACGATGAATTGACGCGAAGAATAGGCCATTTGATAAGCATAAAACACTTTGGAAATTATTCGCAATAAATAAATTGACGCGAAGAACAGGCCATTTGATAAGCATAAAACACTTTAGAAATTATTTATTTCAACACTTCACTATCGCACGAAGATGATTTTTTATTGCACGTGGGATGCGTAACAAATCACAATCTATAGATGGCCAATGTGATTCTTTTTTCTGGTGCATTTTTATTTTATTTTATTTTTTTATAAAATTAAATTCAAACAAAATGAGTGAATACTGATTTTTGAATTTACGTAAAATTTTATAAGGAATAAAATTAAAAGTGATGCTATTTCCCATCGAAGTATTCACTAATCACTATTGAGTATTATTGAGTTATTTTTTGAAATTGAAAGTCGTTTTTCAACGAGGCTGACGACGTACGACGTACATGATTGTACCTTGAATTTGAAACAGGGATGGAAAGCTATCTGAAAGCTAAAACTAAAAGCTGAAAGCTGAGGCAGTTTGGGATTTTTGAAAGCTAAAAGCTCTAGCCAAAAGCTTTATTTATATTTTTATTTATTCAGCTTTCTTTCAGCTCTTTTACAAATTTATTTGGTTCAGTTTCTGTTTGAGTTCTTTCTCAAGTTTCATTTTTCTCGTGTTTTTTTTACGTTGTGGTTGTGAGTTTCCATTTTCCTTTCTATTCACCTCTGACCTCGTTTTAAAAAATTTGGGAAGCTAATAAAAGCTGAAAGCTGAGGAATTTTGAGGTTTTTTAAAGCTAAAAGCTAAACACAAAAGTTTCATCTTTCAGCTTTCCATCCCTGGTTTGAAAAACTTTTCCTTAATGTAATAGGTATAGTGAATTACTGAGGATGAGGGTTACAGCTTTTATCGTTCAAAAGCGTCGATCGACGTTCAAAAGTTATTCAAGTCAAGTTCAAAGTTGTAAAATTAATTAGTACTGCAGAAGTGCAGAGTAAAAATTGAGCAGTGAGCACGCAAGTGTTTTTTTTTTTGCAACTTCAAGTACTCAAGTAGTAAAGTACGTACCTATCTTTGGTTTTTTGTTTTTTCTTCAGCACTCTATACTTTTTCTTTTTTTACGACAAAATCTTAGTTGAAAGTTTGAAAAAGTGGATGATCTACGTGATAAAGCATCATTGATACTTGATAGGCGATCACTTTTCAGTTTTTATATTTTGCACACTTTCGTCATCTTCTAAAACTAAACTTCTCAAGAGTTTCGAGAAAAAAACCACACTATAAAAAAGGAAAATGCAAATTACCTATTTCAATGTTTTAGTAGAACACCGAGGTACTCATTGAAAATTTAAAGCAATTTTAATTTAAAATTCTATTTCTACTCCTCGCGAAGTCGCGACTGTTTTATTTAGTGTTTTTATTTCACAACTTTGCACCTGAACTGAATAACTTTTCAACAATCAAAGCTACTCTGTTCTCAGTAAAATAACAAATGAATGAAAATAAAATTCTAATTTCGATCAGTTTGCTTTTTTAAAACACCCGTGTACCCATTTCCTGAAAATTTTGAGCGATCTCATTCTCAATATCAATTCAAACTTCAAAGTTGATCCGTACAAAATCCATGAGCCATGATCATAAACGAAATGTGTTTTATAATATAAAACAGTTGATATTGCAGTTTGCACTTTGCAGAAACGGGAAAACTCAAGAAATTGTAATTTTGTATTTTGTAACGATAGAAAAATTTCATCTCCTTTAATTTTGACCTTTTCATGTGAAAGATTGATGAATTTTGTTACATGAAAAAAATGGAAATCGTAAAAAAGTTTGAAAATCAAATGAACGAAATGAACGACTGTTACGCATCCCGCATTCAATAAAAAAAAATCACGTCAGCGAAGAGATGCGTTACATAAAGAAAGAATGATTGAATGAAAATGAAATCTTAAAAATATTATTATGAATGAATAATTAATTAATTATGATGAAAATGAAAAAAAAAATATGAAATAATAAGTTACAGAACACAGTAACAAGGAGTCATGACTGAGAAAAAAAACTAGAAATCCGTGTTTTCAATTTTCGTTCTCATTACGGCAATAGCATTGAAAATCACCTAGCATTCTACATTTCACGCATTTTTAAACATTTTGTTATTGTCCTACCGGTGATGGACTGGGAAAAGGGATTTAGATGTCCCAAAAAGTTGAATAGTAATAATAATAATGAGTATCTAAGTTATTTTGTTACTTTATTCAGATTTTCAAATGGACACTTAAGAGATCAAAATCATTTTCTGAAGCTTACTCTTCAGTCTTCATACAAGAGGTGACAAAATGTTCAAAATCAAAACTGAGTGAAATACATACCTAACTATTGTATTTGTTTGGATTGGTCAGATCACATTTTAATCAGATCTATTTTCCTGATCTGAAGACAGATTAATCTTTTCCCCTGGAAAGATTGATCTGACTAGATTTCATTAGGTAGGTATTTTAAAATTTGAATTTGAAAGTGATCGAACAGGTAACCTAGATTTTATTAACTGATCTCATTTCTTATTTTTTTTTCTTTTCAAATACCTAGACAGCTTTGCATTAAAGCCCAACTGCCCAATACAGTTCTAGTGACCAATAAATCACCATTGTAATGTAAAATTGATCTATTTGAACAAAATATAGACGCTGTATGAAATTTTAAACGGCTGTGATTTAGAATGTTTAGTGTATAAAATCGATTCTTGAAAATACTCGTAGGTAGTGGTGAAAAAAAAATCATTTGTAATTCTTCTTTTTTTATAATAGCCAACATTGTTTTATTATTCTTCATTGCAATTAACATTTCATCATCGTGTGCTTGAATGAAATTTGAATATTATTTCATTTTCAGGCTACTTCTGTTTTTTCTTCATATCTCATGCGATTCAACACTTGATCCAAAAAACCAAAAAAAAAAATCAAAAAACTCACAAAAATAACAACACAACGTAAAATGAAAAGAAAAAAAATATAATTAATACACAAGAAAACAATAAAAACTCGAACATAATTATTAATACCATAAAAAAAAATCAATAAATAAAACTGTCACTATCGAAAATCAAAGTCACTAAGAGACACGTTTATAAACACCTCGTCATTTCAAAACAACGACGAGAAAGTACATACAGTATAGTTTAATTAATTCTAACATTATGTTTTCAACTTTTTATCCTTCACTTTACAATAATTATTATAGTACAAAAGAGAGAGAAAGAGAGAGAAGAAAAATAGTGAAATAAAAATTAATAAACAAAAGAAAACTCCGTTACAAATGCTTTGGCACTTTTGATCAATATATTACATACTTCGATATATTTATAACCTAGTCGCAGACTTCATCCAACTCTTTAGAAAGAATCTAATACTACCTCCCCCTTCCTCTCTAACCAGCACACACACACACACACACAAATATAAAACCAAATAAACCTAATACTTGAAGAAAAAAAAATAATCAATGATAATAATAATTGAACGGGATTAGATATTAAAAATCACTCGATTCGAGTCGATAATAACTTTACTCTAGAGATCAACAATTATCTATCATTGATATTGACAGCAATGAACTTGCCGCACATGATTTCGATCCACGAATATAAATTGAGGAAGTCCGAAAGTCGACTTCCGTCGTTGATTTAATATAAAATCAGTAAAATTCCCTTCACCGATGCGTCACTGATTTGCGGACCAAACCAGAGAAAAAAAATCTAGGCTAGAGCCCTTGTCTTGAATGTATGTAATTGATTACTCATCTCGTTGAGTATCCGATTCAGACGAACTGACATTCTCAGTAGCATTTTGATCAGTTTCCATAGGTGTCTGGTCGTTCGCCTCGTCAGATGGGCTTCGATCATCGGCATTAGTAGCGGCAGCTGGTTCAACATCAGCGGTGTCTTTTTCAACGTCGCTTTCAGTTGGATTCTCTGTTCCGGTAGCAGCATCTCCTTTATTGGTCTTTTTGTACTTTGCTCCGATATCGACGATCTCGACACGAGGTATCATAAGTTTGTAATTTGCAGCTAGTTCGGCATCTTGAGGATTCTTCAGCGATACCGTTTCCGTCGAGGTGGCAGCAATGGTGGTCGACGTAGCTGGAGCTTCTTGCTCTGTATTCGAAGCGGCGGTATTTTTGGGTTTTTCCGAAGCTGTATCAGTACGATCGCGACTCTTTGATCTATGTTTTTTGTGTTTTTTGGACGACGACGATGATGAATGAGGTGGCGACGACGACGACGAATTCTTATCACGATGTCGTTTCTCCGAAGGTGACCGAGATCGTTTTCTTTTCTCGTGATTTCGATCTTTAGCGGATTTCTCGGATGATTGGCTACTGTTCGTGGATTTATTATCTTTGGTATGAGACGAAGACGATGATTTTTTCTTCTCCGAGGCGGACGATCGTTCGGTGTCTTTTTTACTCGCAGAACTGGCGCTTTCTTTGTTACGTTTATGCTCAGATTTCTTTTCTTTATCGCGATGTTTCTCAGAAGATATGCCGGAGGAGGAGGACGCGGATTTGTCTTTTTCGACGTTGCCTCGTTTATCGTTCGAATTGGTGGGTTTTTTCTGAGGTTCCGGCGGCGGGCAAAGTTTATCGTCGTCTTGTTTACGTTCTTTTTTTTTAATCCAAGGCGGAGGAGATCGTGATCTGGATCGAGATCTGGCAGGTTTCGTTATATTGGCAGTATCATTTTTTTCGTCCGTTTTATTAATATTATTGTTCGATATCGAATTCAGCGTCTTCTGCTTGACGATTTTATCGCCGTTTTTAGTAATCGTAGCTCGATTCGATACGACCGGAGGGGCGGATGATTTTTTTTTCGTCCATGCGTATTTATCACAATCTTGTGGCATGAATAAAGGCGTATCCCATAATTTCTCTTTTTTCCGATGCTCTTTACGGCTCGTAGGGTCGGTACTGCTGGAGCTGGTAACGGGTTTCTTCACGGCGGGTTTCTCAGACTGCACGACTGGTTTTTCCGGGGCCGATTTCGCCGTTGTATCTTTCTGCTGAGTTTCTGGCGCCTGATCTGGCACCGGAGCTGTCGCCGAACCGGGTTCGTCTTTTAAGCCGGCTGCGAGTGAACTGATGACACTCTCGAGCGATTCTTTTTTGACTGGAACCTCGGGTGAGTTGGGCTCTGGTTTGATATGATTTGGTGAAGCGGGCGGAGTCGGCGCTCGTTCTTCGGGTTCACGAATGGGCGACGGAGACGCAGGAGGCGATTCTTCTATCGCATCAGTTGTCTTATCTGTGTTCGACGGCGACGAAGCAGTCGTTGCAGGATCTTCAACGGTGGTAACAATATCTTCCTGATCGGTTTCAGCAGTCGTAGCGGTGGGTACTTCGATATTTTTCGACGGAGATCCATCATCAGCGGATGAAGCGAGCGAAGGTGACACGCATTTCTCCGTGCTCAGACTTCTGAGAGAAGATGGCGGAGATTTTAGGCGTGATTCGACTTCGGTTGAGGCTTGTTTGACCTCTTGGACAGCTGCTGACGATACCGTAGGTGCCGTCGTGGGTGTTTTTTCGCGTTCGCGTCTCTTGGGAGATCTTTTATCTTTATCGGAGCGATGTTTTTTACGATGGTGTTGCTTTTCGGTCTCACTGGCGGTGGACGACTTGGGCTGATCGTCGTGTTTTTTCGACTTTTTGCTCGATTTTACAACCGTCGACGAGCCGGCAGCCGTGTCTTTTGATTTATCGCTTTTTTTGGGCGATTTAGACCTCGATCTGTCTTTTTTCTTCTTTTTGCCCGATGATTTACTCTCCGAAGTGTCTGATTTGATACGATCTTTATCAGGGGGCGTGGTGTTGCTGTGTTTACGTGACCTTGATCTTGATCTCGGGCGATGTTTCTTCTTTTTCTTGCGCTCTTTTTCACCGGTATCGTTACTATCGCATTTTTTCGTCGATAAGGGCGATTTCGATCGCGATTTCCTCACCTCGCAATGGCTTATTTCGTCGTTGTCATGTTTCTTTGACTGAGGTGGCGATTTCGATCGTGATTTTTTCGCCTCAGCTTGAATCGTTTCGTCATTATCGCCTTTCTTCAAACTTGACGGAGACTTCGATCGTGATTTCCTCGCCTCACTGCGGCATATTTCGTCATCATCGCCTTTCTTCGAACGTGGCGGAGACTTCGATCGTGATTTCCTCGCCTCACTGCGGCATATTTCGTCACTATCACCTTTCTTCGACCTTGACGGCGACTTTGACGACGATTTTCTCGATTCACCTGCTTCAGATCCGTCACTGACACGTTTTTTGGTCCGAGAAGGCGATTTTGATCGCGATTTCCTCACATCATCTTGGCCAGATTCATCATCATCAAGTTTCTTGGCCTGGGATGGCGACCTTGATCGCGATTTCCTCGATTCAACTCGATCAGATACGTCGCTATCGCGTTTTTTCGTCGGTAGCGGTGATTTCGATCGTGGTTCCTTTTTAATTTTGGTTGTAACAACAGCAGCAGCAGCAGCAGGAGCAGCAACCGGGCTGCTAGATCTAGACGACGGAGCTTTTTCTTCAGGCTGAGGTATTGTAGGCGCTGGCTGAGACTGAGGTTCAGGCGAAGGAGATCTTTTCGCACGTTGGAGTGTCTTTGGAGCTGGAGCTGGTTCTTGGTTTTCTTCTTGCGGCTCTTCGTCAAGAACGAGAGCTTTTTTGGGTGTCTTTTGTACTCTCTTTTTGGGCGTCTTTTCGGCCGCGGCTCGCTTCATAGGCGTTGTTGATCGTGACCTGGGCTTCTTCCTTTTACGAGGTGTAGCTTCGTTATCGGTCGATGCAGTCGATCGAGTACACGAAAGTTTACGTCTTTTTTTGGGCGTCGCCGTTGGTGTCTTTCTCTTCCTACCAGGAGGCGGTAACGAATCAGAGGAACATGAACTGGACGACTCGTTGCCGTCGTCGGAAAGCTGTTCTTTTTTAATAGCAGTCGACGTGGTTGCTGCGTCTGAACCTTCTGCTGGCTCTGATACCGGAGGCGGATCCGGTTCCAGGTAATACTCGATTAATCTCGTATGCCAAGCTGTAGGGAAAAAAGTCAAATTTTCAAATGATTCTCACATTGAACTAAATAAGCAATATGCTGTCCCAGAATACTCACCAACGCTTAACGTAGCCGAGATTGTTTTAAATTGGTGCACGATTTTGCGGGGTATGAAGTAGATATCATTATCGTATAAATGTAGCTTTGAATACTTAATGTTCATCTGCCTTATCATGTTGAGCTTTGCATCGTCCAACCATTCGGCGCACTAAAAAAGTAAATGATTGGATTAATCCACGTATTTCATATAATTTTCAAAAATCTGATGCAAAAAAATTTCCCTCCCCCTTTTCCTCTTCAAAAAAATAAACTCACTTGTTGTTTAGGGGCAGCTGTCACATCGATATGTAATAGAGCTTCGAGCATTTCAAAATGTTTAGCTTGGAACACGACGATCTCCTTGCAGGCGCGATTTTGTTCGGGTATTTCATCCGGGTGAATTGCTTGAATTACACCTAGATCGAAAAATTTCCAAATAAGTCGTAAAATAGGCAATGGATCACATCAGAGTCTGGAGAAATGCTTACCAACGGCGGCAGTACATTCGAAGTGGTTGCCCCATACTTGATCAGCATGAGGTCTGGTACGATCTTCAAATAAGACCTCTCTGGACGAGTAACTCCGACGGTATTTTTTCAGCTCCTCTACGATGTATCTTTTTTCGCAGAAATCTTTCAAATTTTGTTGCCGTTCTTTCAAAAAGGATTCAATTTCATCGGCGTTCCTGTAAAAAATAATGAATAAGAAGAATGAATTTTTCTTCAGATGAAATGAACTGTTTGCTAGCATCATATTAGATACTCACCATCGATTTCGTTTACTGTTTCGGTCTAGAGAGACAATCTGTTCACCAGGACGGCACCAGAATATAGGCCCATCGTCGGATTCGTGAGGCGACTTGAATCTTTTTGTAGTCATATCACTCCAAGGTAGAACCTAAACAAATCAGAAAGGAAATTTAGAATCTACAGTCTAATTTTTCATTTTTTTTTCAAATCTGACGAAATTTTGGGCTTAAAACTTTTTAGAAACGATCAAAAAAGGAAATCTTTGGCATTTTTTTTCCTCGCGAAATTTAAAAATAATGAATCTTCGGCGATAAAAACATTCATTACCACCCTCCCCCCTCCTCTTCTACTTCTTCCTGCACAACCGTTCAAACCGTATCTCAAATTTAAAGTATTTACTTAGTTTGATTTTTCAGACAAAAAAAATTCTTGAATTAGTAATAAAATAATTGGGACGCATCAACTCGCCCCCCCCCCACGAATGTGCCTACCAGGATCAAAATTACGGACACCGTACTCGATTTTTTCCAACAAAAAAAAGTGACAATTTTTTGCATAAAGCAAAACTCAAGACTTCGACTACTTTAGCAGAAAACATAATGTTTTGACAGAACGTAGTTCAAAATGATTACTGAGTCAACGAGATAACACTCACTTGCGTTAGGAAAGCACTTTTTTCCAACAAAGATAGCAATTCAGGTAAATAAGCACCACATTCGTCGTTCTTGACCGAAGCAGCTTGAATCTCGTTGAGCGGATTAAAGGCGAACGTACCATTACTGTAAGTTTCTTTAACCTAAAACACGATAAAATCATCATTAGCACGGCAATGATGAAAAATTCCAACGCCTATGGGTGCCAAATTGAATACCTACTTTAGTATAATACGTTCCTAAATCCATAACTTCGGTTTCAGTGTTACATTTCAATTTTGTAGTTTTAACTGGTAACGTAGGATGCAGCTCGGATAATAATTTGAGTAAATCCGGCATATAAGATGCTCCGTTATGAACGATGGCAATGGTGAATTGAGCAAACCCCTTTTTATCTTCTTTGAACGCTTCCTGTATGAAGAAAAGTGTTATTAGTGATGGTTCGTACGAGCTATACTTGGTCTAGAATACGAGAAATCATTACCTTTAGAAACTCTTTAGCGATGAATTGCTGTTCGTCTTCGGTGAAATGCATAATTCTTTCGTAATCCATATGTAGCGAGATACCTCCGCCATTGGGACAGGTAACAACGTACATATACTTGGCGAATTTGTTGTCTAACACCTCGAAATTATGATCGATCGAGGTTAACTTAAACCTAAGGCAATTATCACAATAAATCGAAGTTGCAACGCAACACTTCTCTTTGCAATTCTCATGGTACCACTTCCGTTTCTGTTTTCGACCGCATTTGACGCAGGCAAAATACGCAGGCCAAGTTTCCTCGCTTTTGAGCTCTTTATTGGAACAATGCGAACAGCATTTGGTGGTCGCAGCAGTAGAATCGTTCAGTTTGAACGTATCTATATTAATAGGACCAGCTGCGGTGTCTCCAGACGAGTAGAACAGTTTATCGTCCAAAGCTATACGTATATTTAACGATTGCCTGCATCCGTTACCGATTTCTTTCTCTTCCGATACAGAGACATCGTTCAACGTTAACGAATGCTTGTTGTTGTTGGTTTTAAGACTCTTTTTAATAACTGATATAATCTTCTGTTTCATATAACCGCTGTTTTTCAGCTCGCATACTTTGTTATCCTTCGAATAAACGTCGTACTTGTCCATATTCGAGTCTTGGTCGCTGGCATTTTCGTCACTAGAGCTGACTAGGCTTTTCATAATTGGTGATTATCGTACCTGCGAATACGGTTTTATTCATTAGTAAAATAATTGTTACTGATTACTATGTTTCAAGATTTACGCACGAAAATAACACTACTCACTTTATAATGTAAAAGAAGCCAACGCTGATAAGAGTTCATTTTCCAAACAAACACAAAGCGCGTACAGATCGTCATACGCGAGTCGTCATTCCAATCGTTGAATTAAACTTGTTATTACCAGAATATTTAAGTTGGGCAGTACTCGCAAATGATGTATAATTCAGATATTTTACATCATTAGTAGCAAATCAATACGATAGTTTGGTATAAAATAGAAAACCATTGGAAGTCTTATCCGTTCGGTTGCTGGAGGTTCACATAATACAACTAAGCCTAACACATAGATTACATCACTTTACAACAGACGTACGAATACGAAAACGATGATTAATTGGAATAATCTTCCGCTGGGAAGAAATTATCGGACGAATAATTAATAATTAGCAAAAAAACCGCATAAAATCGCACTTTTATCCAATTTTATACAAAAATACACTGAAAATTGTGCGAGGAATGGAAGTCACAGATGAATACTTGCAGAAGTGTTACTTTCAGTTGATCACGTAGGCAACGCAAACCCCTTCCCCTCCACCCAACGTGTTTACTGCATTTAAAATAAAAAAATTTTCAATTTTTTTTCATCAGTTTCTGGCTCTTTCTCTTTCTTTCTGCAGTGATGGCAGCGTTTGCGAAAATTTTGAACGCGTTCATTCAAAATGATTGCGATCGCTATCGAAATTTTCATTTTTCAACAACGTCGAATTGTTGATTTGTCGATGTTTCATGGATCCTCACTTCCTCAGCGGTCCAGCGGAAACATTCATCTTGCTTGAGATCCGCCTACATTTCAATCGTAATCGTAATATCCTGGGTTCCATTCCATGGCGCAAATTCGAACTGATCAGTGATCACACCAGACCTAACACCTGACTAAAAGTTTTGATCGAATTAGATCTTCAGAATTCACAATTCAGAATTTCAGATTCAGACGTTTCAAACTTTCAAAAGACCTGATCACTTGATCAGAATCGGATCCACCAAATTGCCTACCCTACCCATTGGATGATTGAAGAGACTCTGATCCTAATTTGAACTATTGAAGTTCGAATCTAATTTAACCAAATCTGATTGATCGTTGGACGTTGATCTGAATTCTGATTCTGAATCTAGCCAAATTTGATCGATCAGATTCAGACCAAGCAGACTTGATTGATCAGATTATTTGAACATTCCCATAAAATCTCTTCATATGTACCTAATCAGATTTGATAGGAGAGACGAGAGAGCTCCAAATCTATCCTATCATTTTCCATTTTTGCCTATTTTTCATGATATTTCAGACAATTTTGTAAGTTTTTGACCACTTTACTCATTCGACGTGATTTCTTTTCTTTTTACACTCCTTGTAAAGTCACACAGTAGGAGAAAACGAATTCCAACAATAATATTACCAATTGTAGAATTTGAATGAATACCTGCAATTATTACAAAAGTCAAAACACTCATCAGTCAACAAAATATAATTTGTTAAATCAACGTACAATAGTTAACCGTACAATATAAAAAAAAGAGGAAGGGGTAAATTTAAACCAATTTTGCAGCTAATTGATATTCACGATCCTTCATTGAAGGAGCATGACCACGTAAACAAATCGAGTAACAAAACAATATGAAAAAATATGGGAAGAGGTTGTATTATTACATAAATAAATTTTATTTCGTATTTAAACTAGAAAAAAAAACCATAGGTTCTTCGACGATTTACAAAATGCATATAAACCTGATAATAAATTAACACTTTATAAATTATTATACGTAGGTAGCTACCATCTAGGTATATATTATTTTATTATACACGAGATCATTAAAAAAATTTGTTTAGTTGTATTTCCTCTTTTTATGGGGAGGAAGAGAAGGAAACTACAACACTTAACAAGGAAGATGATAAAAATAAATAAGGAAAACGAATGATTAAACCTAAGCAGTCAAATTAATTAAAATCATAATTAAACTAATCGATTAAAAAGAAAGAAAAAACTCAACACGATAGACCCGCGAAGGATTATTTTTTTTCAAAATCCTTCGAAGGAGAGAGCTGATAATAAATAAGAACAGAGAACAAAAATGTTGAAAGAATACAAAAGCACCACTACAATCAATCAAATAAGTAAAGTAACAGGTTACGTTATTAATAAAATCACAATATTAAAAAAAATGATTACACAAACCGAAAAATTAAAATAAAAAGATAATATAAATTAAAAAAACAAAATACTCAACAGGAAAATATCTACAATTCGATTGCGTCTTTGTTTTAAAAAAATGAAATAAAATTATACTTGATAACAAAATTAAAACCACGATAACAAAATTTAATAAAACTAATACGAGTACCCTTTGTTTCATCTACAGGGCGATATCAATTTTATCCGCTGGAAGACTCGAAAAAAATGAACGATTTGCTACAGTGATTGTCACATATTTTGGAATTATTGATTTTTGAACAGAAGAATGACCAAGAATCAACCAAATGGGAGTATTTGATTAATCGGGCATATCGATCGAAATGATTTGAGCTACCGGTTTAAGCGCTGTTTCGTTTATTTGAACGTTTTTACCAGACTTGCATTTAGTTTTATGGCTCAGATTGGTGATTACTGGATCTTCGGTTTCAGACTGTGGCTGAGTACTAGGCGTACGAGAATCTCCCAGGTTGATTTGAGAGTTGTAGGCGATGTTGGCGTATTCTTGCAGAAAAGGACAAATCCCCAGTAGAAATTGACAGAAGTCTTTGCGTAATCCGAACCACCCTGTGTAAAATGAAAAAAGAAATTGTACTCAAATTATTATTATTTTTTTGACAAAGTAGAAGTAAGCTAAACAGAGCAGAAAAACTGAGATTGAGAATACTTGAATTCAAGGTACATTAATCATTGATAAAAAAAACGACGATTGAAAAAAAAATTCCCCACCAACACGCTGCTCTATTTCAATTACCTTGAATGTATTTTTTTCTCAACGCGTCTCTTTAATCAATTAATTATCACTTACATTTATTGCCTCCTTTCGAATTAAATGACATGATAATCAAGGTCGTGAACGATATCAGTAGAGGAGAACACACACCGAAGAAGCTCATTGAAATATCTTCGTCTAACTTATTCGTAAGTAACACCTGCGTCAAATGAAACGTTCAATTATATTAAATTCTAATCAAAAAACGAATAAATTTGGGAACTAAAGTTGAAATAATTTTACCTGGAACACTAAAATTGGAACTACGAGCAACGTATATCCTAAAGCAGCATTAAACGATGTTCTACGTTGTCGACTATTTACTTCAGGTGTCTTGATTAATATTCCGGCGAAAATAATGGTATACAATACGCTCACTAGTGATAGACACATGACGATCCATAATGGTACGAATACAACTTCCCAACTCCAAGTAGTAAACTTATCTAATCTCAATGCTAGGAAAATAAATTGCAGCATGTTTACCGAGCAGAATAATTCCAACTATGAAAAATAAATCAACAAATAAAAAACCGATTCGTAGGATTAATCTTAATACTTGAGTTGAGGGTTTGCTCACTTCAAACGACCTGTCGTGTTTTACAGCCCATACACAAACAGCAATCGAAACGACTGAAATGAAAATTAGAGGTATAAAAACCAAAATCCAAAGATGTCTTCCGGATTGTAATTTATCACAGGCGAGTAACTCGAACATAAGCAGAATTAGATGAAGAGCTAATGTGATCAGCATCGCTTTATAATGAATATATGCTTCGCCTTCCAGTCTGCACAGAACAATATTCGGTTAATCATATTACTGGGGAATGAAATTGAATAATGATGAAGTCGAGATTTCACCTGAAGTGAGGATAACGCCACCACACATAGCTTCCGACAGCTGCTCCAAAGATCACCATAAACTTCCAAAACCATATTGGCGAAAACACCGCCCAATAGCTCCATAATATCGTGCCATCCAAACGTAGCGAGAAGAATATGGTAAAAACCATCAACGATGTATGTATGATGAACTTACTGCGAATTTAAAAAACAAGGATAGGTATATTAATTAAAATAGAATATTTGAATCATAAGTTGATCTAAAACACTTTACCTAGGATTGAAGTTCTGGAAGAGTGTTTGCACATTCATGATCCAAAGTTGTGTGATGCAAATTGGAAAATGTGCACAGATACGGAATTGCTCTTGCGAATAGCACACTATTACTATATTAGCATAGTTATACACTTGAATTGAAGGAAATTTCCATATCTAAGGTATCGAAATACTTTCGTAAACTGGAATATTGCATGAATACAAGTGGCACATTTCGTAACACCGAATATTATAATTACTTTAGGCCGTGTTTTGGTTACGTTACAATATGTTTTTACGTATTACGATACATTATTAATTACAGAAAATTTAAACTTTAAATTATTAAAAACATGAAAAGTTTACGATTTTACTATAAAAACAATAATAAATTTTCAACTTTTCAACAGTAATCTAGGTTTTCTAATCAGTGACAGTGAGCAAAAAAATGTGGGTATGGCAGGGCAGGACGGAGGGGGTTTCCAGCCAACAGGAACTGGAACACACTCTACTGGCGTTTGGAAGAATTTGTGAAGTTCAGGTTGTGCAAAGTAGAAAAATACGACGAAAAATGTGGGAAATAGTCATCGTAATTACGCGGTATTTACGTACACGCGCCTTCTCGATCTCGTGTATTCGATTCCCTGACTAGCGTTTATGTTCTCGAAGCGTTAAGATGTAATTTCAATGTTCCTTGTTAATTTTTATAATAAACGTTGTTATTTGTTGTTGACGTGCGTTAATATGTTTCCTACATATTCAGAAGTGGTCGGACCTGTGTCTCGTATGACATCGCTATCGTTACATTCGTTTTTGAAGTGTTGAAAGTTCTTGTGTTGTTCTCGATCACCCTCGAAAGCATGGCGGCATCGAAAAATACGATTCCAATTGATACGGTGAGTGAAATTGTTCGAGCGGCTAGCAGCGCTGTGCTATTGCCCAACATTCCACACTTTACCGGCGAAGTATCATCGACGGAAGCGAAACAGTGGCTGAACAGCATCGAAAACCAAGCAACCATTGCCGGGTGGAACAATATACAGAAATTAGAAGCAGCGAAGCGTTTATTGCTAAAAGCGGCCAAAACCTGGTATCTCCTGTCCGCAGACGATATCAAAACGTGGTATGACTTTCGACAGCAATTTTCCGAGACGTTTATCGGAAGCGAAACCAACGTAGTCGACAAGTGGGAGCGTTTTTCCCTCCGAGCCCAAAACGAAAACGAGTCACCGATCGAATACATCTTCGATAAGCTGCGGTTAGCTAAAGATGTCGGCGCATCAGTGACAGATTCGAAAAATGCGGTATGTTCTGGTTTTAAAAACGAGGAAATGGCCAACTTCCTACGTGTATACGATTATTCGAAAGCGGCGGATTGGACCAGACGTCTTCGTGAGTTCCAGTCAAGCAAACCATCGTTAAATCGTCCTTCATCGCCCAGTGATTCGTCATCTGACAACGATTCGAATTCCGAGGAGAAATCGAGTGGCTGCCTTTCTAACGTTTCTGAAAGCGGTCCATTTCAACGAGGAAAATCGTGTGTCGAGGACGACACACCGGAAAGGATGGCCGATTGTGGGAAATAGTCATCGTAATTACGCGGTATTTACGTACACGCGCCTTCTCGATCTCGTGTATTCGATTCCCTGACTAGCGTTTATGTTCTCGAAGCGTTAAGATGTAATTTCAATGTTCCTTGTTAATTTTTATAATAAACGTTGTTATTTGTTGTTGACGTGCGTTAATATGTTTCCTACAAAAAAATCAAAAATTTAGATAATTTTGAAGTTACATCAAATGCAACACTGAATATTTTCAATCATAACAAAAATCAAAAATGGCTTCTGAAGTTTTTGTTTTAGAATGTTTGTAGTATATGTTTATTATTATTATCTTGCCTTTATTAATTGAAATAGTAAAAAATTGCGGATTTATTTGTACGTGAAAGCTTTCATTAAGACTTACTTTGAACTGTTATGGTGTTATTATACATCTCGAAGTATTTACTCGAGTTTGCGCGTACGCTTTACCCCAGTAATCAGTGACCCGACAGTTCCATTTTCACGGTAATTTTTTCAATTTTTATCATTAAATTTAGCGAATATTAATCAAATACAACTGTTTTTCGTCGTAGCATAACATCAAAATGTTCTTAAACTCGATTTCGTTTCGATTTGGAGACTAAATGGCCAACGTGAAATGATTACGGTTTCATCGAATAGTCTCACTGGTCAGCTTTGGTACAAACTCAGAAACATTTTACCATTGTGTTATTCTCATTATTTCGTTGTATTATTATAGTCTTACGAGTAGTTTACTTGATCGAACGACTAGTTATTGTGCAGAAAGTTAATGTTTTACGTTTTGATTTCAGCTCATTCAATTAACGTTCGATGAACAGTGTGATCGAAGTGAAAGTATGCAGCATAGATTGGCGTTATACGGTCGTTGATGCAAAATCTAATGGCATTAGATGCTAATGGTTGGCTTCGTGATGAACATAAACAGAATAGAAGTGATCAAAATGCAATTTTCATAACCAGAGAGCAACCGTTGCCATTAACGAACTTATTGGGAACGTCCGCGAAGTCTATTCTAATTCAGACGCAGACTCATCATAGGTGAGCTTTTCGAGTGAATTTTTACATATGTGACTGTGCTCGTAAAAACCATGCTTCGGGTGGCAATTTTCTATGTCAGTAGAGTCAGAAAACGTAAAATATTCGATTTTTTCATTCCTTTTGTGTGGTACAGAAGGGTCCGATATAATATTGGGGCCCGTGAGCCGGAGCTTTGAATGTATTTTTTCGGAAAGAATTGAATTCTCGTACATGGGAAATTAAGCTACTGTCAGATTCATTATAAAATCCAATCCAAGAACATCAGTTTGAATAATATTCGGAATAATTTGATCTGGCGAGCTTACGGAATATATTAGCGTCTGAAAATCACCTTTTAAAGTGCTACTTCATAGAGCAATGTAATTTTGGGATCTCTGTGCTTAAATTTATTTATTATTTGTCACAACGTCCCGAATATTCCTGCAGCTCGTACAAATTTTTAAAGTGAGGGGGTCGGGAGTAAGCCACATCTTGATTTTCTTGACTTTTGGAGGAATTTTAGAACTATAGAGAAATCGAGAATCGCGCTGGAGGCTCCAGAATCACCTAAAAATTTTCGAGAGAGTAGGTAAATCGCTAAAAAGATACTTCAAATCGCTCTGGAAAGGCCAAAAATGGGTCTTGATACATACAAAGTTGGTTGGTGTTAATTGGACACTTAATTATGTTAGATGAGGTACCACGAAATTCCAGGCTTGCCAGTTGAAATATGTGTAAGTACCCCCCCCCCCCCCTCCAGCAAGCACTCCAAGCTGTTCATTATAATGTTTCAAATATTGTACCACAATTTTCTATGGTTCAATGCAGGTCATCACGCTCAGGGTACTAGAAAAGCTTAAAGTTCATTTTTGTCAAGTTTAAAGCTTCTCTAAATATGATATTAGTTGAAAAAGTGATTGATAAAAACTCCGGTTTTTTTCTAAAATTGTCAAAATCCTTGCTGGTGACAAAAATTCGGATTGGCAAAAATTCCTGCTTCATAACAAAATAGCTAAAAAATTTCATTTTTCCCCCACAAAAATTATCACAAAGTTTTGCTTTTTCAACTGCGAAAAAATATCATTTTTTACAAAAAATTTTGAAAAAGTCATATTTTATGCTGAATTTGTTAAAAATCTTACCTACTTCTTACAAAATTTATCCGAAAGTCTCGCTTTTTTGCCAAAAATTCTGAAAACTTTTTTTCCACAATTCCACAAAATTTTCACGTTTTTGCTTTTTGATGAAAATTTTTTTTTTTAGCAACACTTTCAAAGATCTTCACCTTTTTTTCAAAAATTTTCCCAAAGTCTCGTTTTTTGCCAGTAATTGGCCAAAAATCCAACTTTTTTGCCAATAATTTTCAAATATTCCTGCTTTTGATTTGTCTAAAATTTTCAAAATCTTGTTTTTTTGCCAAAAATTGTCAGAAATTGTTGTTTTTTCATAAATTTACAAAAATTCTCGTTTTTTGTTGAAAATTGAAAAATTTTAAGTCTGAATTTTTTTCTAATGTATATAATACTAATTCTCAAAAATTCGTACTTTTTGCTAAAATTGTCACGTTTTCTAGCAAAATTTCCTAAGATTGTCGCCCTTTTTTCAAAAATTTACAAAAATGCTTGCTTTTTGCTATAAGTTGAAAAATTTCAAGTCTCACTTTTTTTCAAAATAATTGTCTAGAAGTTTTGCTTTTTTCCAGAAATTGCAAGTTTTTCCTTGAAAAAAAAATAAAATAAAATGAGTGTGAGCCGGCTGAGCCCTGTTAATATTTTTTGAGCAGTTGTCTCAAATTTTACTGAAATTATTTCAATATTTGGTAATTTTTGATAATTTTGATGGTTTTTTCTGGAGTACTTGGGATAAAATTCAATGGTATTACTTTGTAAAATTTTGAGATTTTTTTTGGTCCAGTTCGATATTATTTCAATTGAAGGTTTTTCAAATAGAATTCAGATCTCAGTTTTAGGTTCAGTCCCCCCCCCCGCTCCCCCCAAAAAAGAAACCGGTTTTCTGGGTTTCTGTTCAAGTTTAAGTTATTAATTTTGCCATCAGTGGTCAAATTGACCAAAAATTGTCACATCGCTTCGAATGGTAAATTTTCCCCAAATACTAATAGAATTCGTTGTTTATAGGACTGAAGAAAGTCAACGAATCAGTGCCAGAATGTTCGATCCGAATTTACAGCAGTCTTCGCAACAGTCGCAAAACCAGACGGTTTACGCGGCCCATGTCGAGAAAAAAGAATGCGACAATAAAAACACAGCGGTCGAATTCCCATTCTGTTACAATATGAACGTGCTGAACAAAGCTCACCAGCAAGAGCAGCAGCAGACGTCGAATACGAGCAGTTCGAACGTGAACACAGATGACAAATCGTGTTACAGGTTCGACGCTCCGCAACCATTCACGTACAATTACGCGTTAGTCAATCACTTGGCGGCGGCTGCTGTAAGCAAATGTGACATTTGCGGCCAAAGTTTCGGTAATCCGACGCTGCTACAGCAACACAAACGAATACATCACTTGACGCCGAACAACGAACGAAGTTATTCGTGCGACCCTTGCGGTATTTTCTTCAACAACGCTTCCGAACTGAAATCGCATAAGATTTCGACGCATAAGACGACCAAATGTTGTAATATATGCGGCGCCGAGCGAGGCTGCGAGCACAGCAAAACGCCTACGAAGAAATCCAAGTATCTGCGTTGCGAGAACAACGTCAACTCGAATACCGTAGCTAACAACTTTGTTACTGGCCAAGCCACAATCAATCAAGCGCCAATCGGCGTGCAGAACGGTCAAATCACTAAAGAACTGCATCATCCGGTGAAAAAACGAGGTATGGCGACGGTTGCCAGATGCCATCAGTGTAACGGCGCCGGTGTCATATTCATCGGCGTAACGAAACACGCCGATAAGCCTTTCCAGTGTAATATATGCGAAGGCAGGTTTTCACGGTACTCGTCGCTGTGGAGTCACAAACGACTACACACCGGTGACAAGCCGTTCAAATGCGACGCTTGCGGTTTGACGTTCGCCAAGGCGGCGTATCTGAAGAACCATCTGCGAGTACATACCGGCGAGAAGCCGTTCAAATGCGACGTATGCGGTATGCAGTTCTCGCAATCTCCGCATTTGAAAAATCACGAACGTATTCACAGCGGCGAAAGACCCTATCAGTGCGAAGTATGCGAGAAAACGTTCGCTCGTCATTCGACATTGTGGAATCACAGACGTATCCACACGGGCGAAAAACCCTACCGGTGCGATATCTGCGGCTCGGCTTTCAACCAAGCCACTCATCTTAAAAATCACGGTAAAGTGCACACAGGAGAGAAACCGTTCCGCTGTGATATTTGCGAACAAAGCTTTTCCGATCGTTTCGCCCTGAAAAGGCATCGTCACGTTCATGAAAAATATGCCCGAACAGTTCCTAATCCGCAACAACCGCCGACGCAGCCATCACAGCAACAGCCGCCTCCGCCACCGCCGCCACCTTCCGTCCAGCAGCAGGCAGCTCAACCTCAACCTACTCAACCCCAGCAACAAGCTCAAACTCAGACTGCATCCATAGAAGAAGTTTACAAATACGATGTAAGCGGCCCGATCGCATTTCCTGGATGCTCGAGGCCACAGGATCAGAAATAACTTCGATACTGATGGCGGGTGCCCAATTTTAGAGCTTAGGTTTGCTTAATTAAGTGTATTCTTCTTCGAACGGAATCGTTTGCGGAAGTTTTTCTTTTTTACTGGTGCAGCTATTTACGACTTACTAGTAGCTGATAATAATTTCATTCTATACTTCTGTGTCGTAGTATTTGTGACGAAGATGCCACGCAGTGTTTCGGATTAAGGATACGAGGTTCAGAAAGTTAAATTTCACGCTTGGGTGGTATGTAGTGAAAATTTTGACCAACGTCGAATAGTGTATAATTTTTTTAACTTTTCCCAAATGAATGCTGGGAAACATTTGAAACTCGCAATTTCAATTCAATGGTTTCGTATTTTCTTTTCGGATTCTGAGAATCTTCTGCTATTGTATGAAACTCTGAATTTATTCAACGGGTATGTTCAAAGAACAACCACAGTCTAAAATTTATTGAAAAAAATATTTTTTCAATTTTTTAAAGTGAATTTTACAAGAATAAAAAAAAACTTGAAATGAATAATTTTCTTCATTTTTAAAAATTTTATTCTATTTTATTTTTTTTGCAATTAATTATTATAAATTTTGAGGCTATTGTTCTGAGAACAGTCATAGTCCAGATTTTTAAAGACGAACGTGCAATATTTTATACATTTTTTTTTACATTATGTGCAAGTTTTAAAAACGAACAGCAATAAAAGCCCTAGGCTACTTTTTGCCTAAATTGCGCAAGAAACGCTGCTTTTGCCAAAATTGTCAAATTTATTCTGTGTTTTGTCAACAAAACTTGTTAAAAAGTCTCATTTTTGAGCGAATGTGTCAAAATTGACAAAAAATTATGTTTTCTAGTCAAAATTGTCCTAAAACTTAGTTTTTGGGCAAAATTGTCAAAAAAGTCCTCATTTTTTGTAAAGGTTTCTAGATTGACAAAAAAGTGGTCAAAACTGTTGAAATTTTCCAAAAAAGATTTCTCTGGTCATATAATTGTCCCAAAACCTATTTTGGTCAGAATTGTCAAAAAGTCCTCAAATTTTTGAAATTTTTCGTGAAATTTTCAAAGTCACATTTTTTTACTAAGATTGAGAAGAAAGTTGTCAAAATTTTCAAAACTTCTCAAAAAATTAATTTCTCTGGTCAAAATTGTCACAAAATCACATTTTTGATCAAAATTGACAAAAAGTTTTCATTTTTTCAAAAATTTCTGAAGTCACATTTTTTGACGAAATTTGCAACAAAGTTGTCAAAATTTCCCATAACCTAATTTTTGGTAAAAATCGTCAAAAATTCTTCATTTTTTCTAAAATTTTTAGTCACATTAGCAAGATTTAAAAGAAAGTTATCAAAATTTTCAAAATTTTCCCAATAATTCATTTCTCTGGTAAAAATTGTCAAAAAGTCCTCGTTTTTTCATAAAATTATCAAGTCACATTATTTACCAGCAAGATTTACTAGAAAGTTGTCAAAATTGTTCCAAGTCTCATTCTTGAGCAAATGTGGTGAAATCAAACGAAAAAAAAAATTTTTTCTGGTCAAAACTGTCCTTAAATCTCATTTTTGGGAAACATTGTCAATGAGATCGAATTTTTTCCTAAAAATATTCTCTATCTATCTAAATTGATAAAAAAGTTGTCAAAATTTTTCAGAGTTTCCAAAAATTCTTTTCTCTGTTCAAAATTGTCAAAAAGTCCTCATTTGACTATAAAGTTGTTAAAATGGTCAAAATTTCCCACAAATTCTTTTCTCTGACCGAAATGATCCAAAAACCTCATTTTTGTGCAAAATCGTCAAAAAGCCGTTATTTTTTTTGTAAAATTTTCAAAGTCAAACTTTTTGCTAGGATTGACAAGAAAGTTGAGAAAATTGTTCCGAAGTCTTATTTTTAAGCAAGTTTGTCAAAATTAACTAAACGATTCTTTTTTCTGGTCAAGTTGTCCTAAAATTGTCATAATGGTTCATTTTTTCTGAAATTTTCAAAGTCACAGAGTCCTGTTTTTTCATGCTATTAAAAAAAGGTCCTGCTTCAGCCAAAATTGGCAGTTTTGATTTTTTCATTTCCTTCGATCAAATTTCGAATTTTTCACTTATCAATTCTCTTCTTTCAGAATTTTGAATCTTTTTTTGATTTTTTTTTTAGGAGTGGAAACATTTTGAGCAGAAAAAATTAAAACCGGCTCTCCTTTTCCCGAAATTGAAAGCTTTTTTTTCATCTTGAAAATCGGCTTCTTGGTCAAAGATTTTCTATTCTGGAAATTTTTCAGTATTTATCAGATCTAAAATCTGCATACTTTAACAACCTCTTGCTATTCAGTGCGCTGCGCATTTTCCTAATCCGAACATTATTATTTATTAATCTTATCGTTAGCCCGGAGCTACGACAAATTATAATCGGAAGTATGAAAGATATTGCTTTGTACATACTTGTACATTGTACATTATGTATTGTTTTGTACATTTTGTTACTTTCCAATTACGACTGTTATTTCATTTCTTGTACTTGTATTATCATCATTTATTGTTCATCATTGTCATTGAGCATCATTCACCATTACGGCTATTATATTGCTATTACTATTTATTTATTAATTTTTCAGCCCCCCTCTCCCTTTAAACCATGTATGTATTTTTTTCATTCTCTTTTATTGTTTTTTTTCTTCTTTTTTTTTGTTTTAATTATTTTTTTGACGAAATTTTTAATGTTTATGTGTATAAAGTGTATAATTTGTATTTATTTTCGAACGTATTATGTACATGAGACTTTTCAATTGCAATACTTTTTTGTTTCAAACGTTAAATTACGTACATTTGTAGCGCTACTGCCGAATCGGATGTATATTTTATACATTTATATTCATAAAATGCCATTTGTGTGGCGTAAATTTTAGAAAATACAAATTAAATTTTCAAATAATCTGAACGTGTGACTTTTTTTAGGGGGTAATTTTTGACTACTCGAGTGTTATTTTTAATCAAGTTACAAAATTTGAAATTGGAGTCGCAAATTTATCAATGAAACTGGCCTGACACTTCTTCGATTGGCTGATTACCAAAATTGAAAAATGTGTGTAGAATCTTTTCTCCGAAGAAAAGTTTTATAATCATGAGTTAAGTGTTTTGGGTTGCCTGTCTGTCTGCAGGTTCTCATAAGGTCATTGACCTGTCTGTCTGACTTCTCGAGATCGTCTGTCTTCCTGTCTGGCCTCTTAATATGTCACTGAACTGTCGTCTCTCAAGGTCGTATAATGTGCTTATCTAAACTGTTAAGGTCATTGACCCGAAGGGTAACTAGTTTCATTTTTTAATGGTGAGAGAGAGACCAAAAGAGGTAGATCGCTTGGTGATTTTCCCATTTTTGGGTAAACAAACAGAAGGGGGACTGAAGCGCTAATATTCGAGGTGATAATGCAAAGAATCAAAATTCTCTATTGCAATAAACATTTCATTGTAGTGTGTTTGAATGAAGTTTGAGTATTATTCAAGTTTTGAGGCATCGATTAAAATTGATGATTATTAGAAAACAGCAATCTGTCTTTTTTCTTATTCACAGCTGAGCACGCAAATTGCAACATTCTTTCAGAAAAATATGATAAATAAATAGTTCGATTAAACCTTGCATTAGCTGGAAGCAATTTACGAACAGCGAGATGAGAGTACTCGTAATCCAGAAAATGAAACACTCTCGTACAAATAATACGAAAAGGAAAAAATTATACTTTTATTCGGTAAATTAACGTAAGGTAATTAACAAAAAAAAAACATCACTTCCACTAACATCGGTACTAAAACACAGTCGAACAAAAGTGGATTTTAAATAATATTCCAAATGTAATAAATCTCTATACTTCGTATCTCAAATCAACGATTTTAAAGTCAAAAGGAGTCATATGAACGAAAGTTCTACACAAAAACACTTTTCAACTAGACACAGACACTTTCCTTGGATTAAACTTGAAAAGATGAGTTTACTTTACTTGGGATCATGAGGTAATTTGAACCCAACCATATCAGCAGTTTGTTTAATACTACGTTCGCCTCTACCTTGATATTTTTCACAAAGTTCTTTAAAACGTCGAGAGCTTTCCAAATAACATCGATATGTATCTGCTAAATACACCGCTTCATCTTTTTTCCTACACAATTGAGCATCGGTAACTTGAAATTTTTTGCATAAATTCATGATATAAGGTCCAATTACAGAATTCTTCACACTCTTATCGAGTGTAGCGTCTTTCACTTCGTATAACAAGTTTCTAATCAATCTGGAGTTTTGTGCCATTTTGCTGTAACAAAAAAAAAAAATTGTACGTTGCATTAGTACTTATAAACTGAATTTTACAATATCAAGTAAGAGCTGATGGATGAAATGGAACAATATGAGGGGAACTTCACAAACCTAAACCGACAATAACATTGAGACTTTTGAGAGCAAGTATGCAATAAAGGGAAACATACCTACAAAGTACAAATACAGGAGTACAAAGTATTGAAAATCAAGAATAACTTGAACTCACCCTTTAGAAAGATTCTAAAAAATCACTTCAAGCATAAACTTTCACAATTCTGTACAATTTTTTAAAAAGTTCAATTTCTTATCACTGATATCACATAATTCAAAATCGTAAAGCTCCGGGATATTTTGGCCAAGATCTTTCGCAGATTATTATAAAGTGGGCCATCTATAAGCTAAAGTTAAAACTAAAACAATAGAAAGACTGAAAGTGCTAACAACTAGTCAGTCGAGTCGACAGCCGGAGCTTCTCGGAATTTAGTTTATTTTGGATTTTCTAAAGTAAAAATACTACATGGGTAATTGGGTACCTATTGTTATCGATTGTTGCAACTTGCAAATGAAACAACACTTTGAAAAAGAGGAGGTAGGTACGCCGAAGACCGCCGTTGAAGAACAATGATCTACCTAGTACCTATCGAACATTTGCGAAAAAATAAACACTCGACGAACCATTTAGAACGCAAGACTTAGGTACCTACATGTTTAATACTTTATTAATATTAAAGTGCTAAACTTGTAAATTAGAATAAAACAACGTTAAAATGGAAATACAGGGTTTTCAAAAGTGAAATGACTTAACACATGTTACCATAATGGTATAATTAAGTATTTTGATAGTGATATCCAACGTGATAGGCATATCTATAGCAAAATTTACCAACAAAAAACTCATTCAAATGGTAAAATAACGAAATTAAATTAATCGCAACTCGTAGCTAAATATATTCACCTACAAATAAATAAATATAACAGATAGATACTAAAACAGCCAGAATAGAGAATACACTCAGACAGTCAGGTTAAAACTCAAATTTTGAATTCGTAGTATCAGTAATGGAAGATTTTGTTTCATTAATTCGGGTTTTCAAAATAATAACTCAAAGTCAAGGGCGATATTATAACAAGTCAAGTCAAGAAGTTCTTGGCACCTAGGTGAAAAATGCAATTACAAAGTTACAATATTGATCGTTGAATCAATGCAATAAAAAAGCTCACGAAAAATAATTTAATAAAAATGAAATTGAAATTCAATCCATCTGGAGAAGATTGTTCGTAAAAAAAAATAAAAATAAAAAAATTATGTAAGATAAGTTGCCTATTGGGTTCACCGTAAATATGGATCGTTTCGAACAAAGACGTTAGATAAATTGCAGATTCAGTTTGCCGTAAAATGAAATAGCATCATTCTCGATCATAACTACCGGCATATGACAATAGGAGTAATTGCACCCCCCCCCCCGCCGATCCTACGGGACAACTTTTTTCTTAAAGGGGACATCCCAAGGAACATTTTAGAGCAAAGTTGCCAAAAAAAAAGTTGGCCTTACTTACAAAATGGCGGCCATTTTGATTGACAGGTCAGCCAAAATCGCAGATTTTGCGTTTTAACATAGGACTTGCACGAACTTTTTCAAACTTTACAAAGGTAGATCGAAAGATCATGCAAAAACTTATCACCTGTCAAAATTTCAAGTGCTAAAGTGCGTTTTTCGATTTTTGGTGAATTTTTGAAAATCGAATTTAGGCCAAAAATGAGGGAAAAAATCAAAATTTTACCAAATTGACCAAGAAAGCTGAAATTTGGGATATACCCTATTTTCGACATGCCAAATCGATTGGAAACGGTTTCAACCAGTTTTGAGCAGTTCTGGAGCCTCCAGCAGATTTTTGAAACTATTGGAGTTGTAAAGCTAAAATTTATTCTAAAAACTAATTTCAATACGCTACGAAGTACTGCAGGTGAATTTCAAGTCGTTTTGGATCCTCCAGCAACTTTTTGAAAATTCCTGAAGCCTCCAGCAGATTTTTGAAACTTTAAATTTTCACAAAATTTCATGAAATGGAGATGGAAAGCTGAAATTTACTCTACACTCCAATTCTAACACCCTCTGAAGACGACTTCAGGTGAGTTCAAGTAATTTTAGGCCCTTCAGCGTCTTTTTTTGAAAATTACTGGAGCCTCCAGCACATTTTTGAAACTTTAAAATTTTACAAAATTTCATCAAATTTGAGATGGAAAGCTGAAATTTACTCTACACTTCAATTTTAACACCCTCTGAAGACGACTTCAGGTAGGTTCAAGTCATTTAAGGGCCTTCGGCGACTTTTTTGAAAATTACTGGAGCCTCCAGTAGATTTTTAAAACTTGAAATTTCCCCAACATTAATTTATCAAATGGAGTTGGCAAGCTTAAATTTACTTCGCAGACTACATGGTGGTTTCAAATGGTTTTGAAGCTTCCAGCTACTTTTAGGAGATTTCAATTTTCCAAAAAAACGTCATACAACCTTTCAAAAAGTTGCTGGAGGCTCCAAAACGACTTGAAATTCACCAGCAGTCAACTTCGTAGCGTATTGAAATTAGTTTGCAGAATGAATTTCAACTCTCCATCTTAGTTGATGAAATTTTAGGGAAATTTCAAGTTTCAAAAATCTACTGGAGGCTCCAGTAATTTTCAAAAAAAAGGTCGTTGGGGGATCAAAAATGACTTGAACTCACCTGAAGTTGTCTTCAGAGAGAGGGTGTTAGAATTGGAGTGTAGAGTAAATTTCAGCTTTCCATCTCCATTTCATGAAATTTTGTGAAAATTTAAAGTTTCAAAAATCTGCTGGAGGCTCCAGGAATTTTCAAAAAAGTCGCTGAAGGCCCTTAAATGACTTGAACCTACCTGAAGTCGTCTTCAGAGGGTGTTAAAATTGGAGTGTAGAGTAAATTTCAGCTTTCCATCTCAAATTTGATGAAATTTTGTAAAAATTTAAAGTTTCAAAAATGTGCTGGAGGCTCCAGTAATTTTCAAAAAAAGACGCTGAAGGGCCTAAAATTACTTGAACTCACCTGGAGTCGTCTTCAGAGGGTGTTAGAATTGGAGTGTAGAGTAAATTTCAGCTTTCCATCTCCATTTCATGAAATTTTGTGAAAATTTAAAGTTTCAAAAATCTGCTGGAGGCTTCAGGAATTTTCAAAAAGTTGCTGGAGGATCCAAAACGACTTGAAATTCACCAGCAGTACTTCGTAGCGTATTGAAATTAGTTTTTAGAATAAATTTTAGCTTTACAACTCCAATTTGATGGAATTTTGTGGGAATTTCGAGTTTCAAAAATCTGCTGGAGGCTCCAGAACTGCTCAAAACGGGTTGAAACCGTTTCCAATCGATTTGGTATGTCGAAAATAGGGTATATCCCAAATTTCAGCTTTCTTGGTCAATTTGGTAAAATTTTGATTTTTTCCCTCATTTTTGGCCTAAATTCGATTTTGAAAAATTTACCAAAAATCGAAAAACGCACTTTAGCACTTGAAATTTTGACAGGTGATAAGTTTTTGCATGATCTTTCGATCTACCTTTGTAAAGTTTGAAAAAGTTCGTGCAAGTCCTATGTTAAAACGCAAAATCTGCGATTTCGGCTGACCTGTCAATCAAAATTGCCGCCATTTTGTAAGTAAGGCCAACTTTTTTTTTGGCAACTTTGCTCTAAAATGTTCCTTGGGATGTCCCCTTTAAGAAAAAAGTTGTCCCGGAGGATCGGCGGGGGGGGGGGTGCAATTACTCCTATTGTCATATGCCGGACTATAGACTTTAAAGAAGGAGGAGGTGCGACGAACACACAAAATAAGCGAAGAAAAATTTCGAAACTTCAACAACAACCTTCGTTACACAGATATCGATATTAGACCGTAATAGACGAACGCGAATACGATACGTAATTAATTCATTTACGTACGTAAATTTTGAATAAAGAAACATCATCGTCTTGAATTGAATCGGAAAATCATCTTTATAGATGAATAAAATCTTTATTCATGTCTGTGCAGAAAAATTACTTAGTAGATAATTACTAATTAGACACTTTATTGTTTCAAAAAGAAGCGAGATGAGTAAGTTTTGGATGCATGAGAGTATGAAGAGAAAATCTGCACATGTTTAACATTTTGAAATCTGAATTCGATTTTTGAAACATTGTGGTGATAACTGCTTTGAAAAAAGCAGAAGTAATCAGGTATGTCACAAATTTTGATTTTCTAATTCTCTTAGCGAAAGTAGTCTTGGTACAATAAACTAACTACCTATTGCATAAATAAATAATTTTTTTTCAAATTTTAATTAGAAACTTTTTAGTTTTTTTTTTACAATTAGTCAATTACGCAGCCCTAGTGTTCAGTCATGTTCAGTATTCACACTGTTCACTTTTCCTTCAGGCCTTGATTGAATCTGACCAGATCAGAAAAACATTCAGATTTGGACATTCCTTGAATCCAATTAGATCACTTGTTCCTGAAATCCTGACCACATTAAATTACATCAGAGATCTATTCAGTCAAACCACATCTGATCAGACCTGATGATTTTCCCCCATCTCAATTACGCCTGCATAAGAGATAAAGTACAAATCGCCGGGCTTCAATAAAACATTTTATTGATTGATTAATATGTACAAAGTTACAATTAAATTTATGTTATCAGCGGAGAAATGAATAACAACGAAAAAACATCGGCATCGTAAAATTTGTTTTTTCCTTTTTGGTTTAAGTAATCGTCGCTTAAGTTCACGCCAGTTCTCGATCAACCGACAGTATAAGTGCACTGTTTAAAAATGACCAAGTCTCAAATTACGCGTAATATAATAAATAAATAAATAAATTCCATGTAATCCAAATCCAAATGTTCGTAACTCTTCGCATACTGTGTAGGTATACGGTAGTAAAGTAAATTTAAATAATTCAACAAAAATACGCATAACAACATAAACAGCTAATAACAAAACACATACATACAACTCTATGAATCACAACTTCATGTTCCATCTGTAGGTGAAATTTTTTACAAAATCGTAACCATGCTTGTACAACGTATCTTTTGCAGAATTATATTTTATACAAATAACAATATTACACGGTTAAAATAAATAAATTCAATAAATAAAAATAAAGCAGCGCAATGAAAATTACTAACTCATATTTTATATACTTAGGTAACGAACAGCGACACTTTTTCAATTATTATCCATAAACTAAAAAGTATACAAGAAAGTTATTAAAGTTCACAATCGATGAACTATAAACAAACCAGTGTTTAAAAAAAAAATGACTATTCAGACATAACTTAAGCTCTTTCAATCGTACAAAAAAGTTTTCATAGTTATAATTACGGATAGAAAAGTGATGTGTTCGTTTAGAAATGTAAAAGAGGGAAAAAAACAAGTACCTAACTACAATTTGTTCTGTCATATTGGAAAATGAATACAAATAAAGAAAGTAAGAAAAAAAAATTATCAATAAATAGTACGTTAAATGGAACTAGTTTTGGCTACTATGAGGAAAATAAAAGCTCTATGTACATAGCGATTACAATTTTTACAAGCTAGAAATTATCATCTTATACAAATCTTCGTCGTATGTACCTTAAACGGTTAAAAATTGATAGTACGTAGTTAAAAAGTACAAAATGCTTAAATTACTAAATTAATATGGTATTATATGTTTAAATAATAACATCGATTGAAATATTTTTATGATATATATAACTATGTATAGAAAAAAAATAAATAAATAAAATAAAATAAAAATAATAAAGAAAATATACACACGAGGGCAGAAAAAAAATTGTTAAATATGAAATTGGCTAAATAAAAAAAAAACGCAATTATACACATGGTAACTGAGAAGCGTTCGGACAAAATTAATCTCTAACGAATAATACACCGCTATTTGAAACATTTAAATTACATAATTCATCTCATATCGTATAATAACACCTGTTATACGTCGTATGAAAAAAATTTACCAATGACCAGCGACGCTTACTATGTATTAATTCAATTACAAAGAAACAAAAAGGGGGGAAATGAAAGAAAAAAAAGAAAAAGCGTCAACTACAACGAAGCTCAATCTTTAATGCTTGCATCTCAGTATACCTAATTAAGTTCAAACTACAGATTACCGTCCGGGAAGGAACACGAACTATTGCTATGAGCTAAACTTAAAACACTACCGGAAAGACTTTCTTCATCTGGATATGTTTCTCTTGAGGCTTCGGCTATCATCATTGCGCTGTAAAATAATAATGTCGATTAAAATTCGTTCGAGTTTTTTCAAAATACTTGTTCGAAATATTATCAACCTGAATCCTAATCGAGTAGATTCTTCGTCAAATTGTTCCAAGTCACGTTCTTGTCTTTCGTGAATCAACCGTATTCTTTCGGTTCGTTCTTGCAAAAATTGTTGCGTTTCTCCTTCCATCTATACGTAAATAATCATAGAGTTTAAAAAAAGCTCAAACGTAAACTTATCTCATTTACAAAACAGAGTAGGTACTTTTTGTTCAAGAAGAGCTCGCCTAACAGAAACCCGATCCTCTAGTTCTTTTCTTTCGCGATCTCGTTGCGCCTCAGCTTGCATTTTATTTTTCGACTGATACGCCATCAATATTTCCAATTCGTAATGCAAACGTTCCTTCAAACGATGACATTCTAATTCTTGCGATTCGTCTAAGCGTATCTGCAATGAGAAAATCGTACGTATTAATATACGTGGCATGAAAATTCATTCGTAATAACATGCAAATAACGACGAATAAGTAAGGGAAAGAAATACGATGTATTTACAGATTGTTTTTGAAGCATTTCGGCAATACTCTGTTCGTATTGATCGCCCAGGAGAGCTAATTTTCTTCTCTGTTCTTCCTTTAGTTTTTTAATAACAGTCTTCTGTTCGTCTTTGCTGGTGCTGGATAATATCTGAGCTTTCAGAGCTTTATATTGTCGTGTTTGTATTTTACACGTTTCTCGAAATTGTTTCCTAATCTGCATCTCTTTTTGCTAATTCACACAAATAGTACGCACGATTAATCTAACAATACAGTGACGACGACAACGTGTATATGTGTATGCGTGTACTCGCTAGTAGAAATTATAATGTATTACATCACAATGGTGATTTCTTTCTGAATTGAATGAAAAGTGTGATAAAAAAAAACCATGTACACACATACACAGAACAAAATGCCGGTGAAATAACACCACAATTAAGAGTGATTTCATTAATAAATAAAAAATTCCATACAGTGGCAATAAGGCACAATAAAGGTGATAATTACCTTGAGACTTTTAGGTTGCTGTTTCAATTGAAGAGCGTGCTTTTTGCGCAATTCTCTTTGAGCTCTTTGCATGTACTCACGCTGATTATGCAGCTCGGTATCGTGCTGCCTTTGGACTTGTTCTTCGCGTAATTGATGCACTGCTTTTTGTTGACGATATTCCAGTTCTTGAGTTTTTTCGTGATGTCTTAATAGCATAGAGTGAGCTTGCTCTAATTGTTGCTGACGTTTATTCAATTCCTGAGCAGAAATTATTCGAATTAGTACGTAGGTGGAGCCGGAAAATTTCAAATAATGTAGGTACTTACTTCGCGTAAAAGCTCTTGTTCAAAAATATGCAAAGACAGGAGCTTTTTTCGTTTGTATTTTCTCACTTCTATCTCTAAATAATCCTTTTGTCCGCGTACCAATCGTTGTTCTTCCTGAGCTTCGATTTGTTTCAGATTTTCTTTTTGGGTTCTGTAATTAATAGGCAAAAAAGAAATCAATTCAATTTCCAGGCATGAAATCCACTATTTAATTTTTTTTAGTGACTTTAGTGACTGAAAAATAGCAAAAAAGTGGCCAAAAATTTGAGAAAAAGTGACCAAAATTTTGAGAAATTAGAGCATATATATTATTATGCTAGTCGGGGAGCCCGCATAAGGATCTATTGCACCCCCCCCCCCCGTCGATCCACCCGGACAACTTTTTTCTTAAAGGGGGAGTCCTAAGGAACGTTTCCAGCTCTTGTCCTCAAAAAAAAAGATGGCCCTACTTACAAAATGGCGGCCATTTTGATTGACAGATCAGCCAAAATAGCAGATTTTTCGTTCCAACGTAGAACTTGCACGAAATTTTTTAAACCGTACAAAGGTAGATCGAAAGATCATGAAAAAATTTATCACCTGTCAAAATTTCAAGTGCTAAAGTTTCTTTTTCCATTTTTGGTGATTTTTTGAAAATCAAATTTAGGTCAAAAATGAGGGAAAAAATCAAAATTTGACCACATTGACCAAGAAAGCTGAAATTTGGGATATACCCTATTTTCGACACACCGAATCGATTGGAAACTGACTCAACCCGTTTTGAGCAGTTCTGGATCGAGCCTCCAGCAGATTTTTGAAACTCGAAATTCGCACAAAATTTCATCAAAATGGAGTTGGAAAGCCGAAATTAATTTTGCAAACTAATTTCAATACGCTACGAAATCGACTACAGGCGGATTTCAAGTCGTTTTGGAGCCTCCAGCGACGTTTTGAATGTTTGTATGGCGTTTTTTGGAAAATTGAAATTTCCAAAAAGTAGCTGGAAGCTTCAAAATGATTTGAAACCACCATGCAGTAGACTTCATATCGTATTGAAATTAGTTTGCGAAGTAAATTTCAGCTTGCTAAGTCCATTTGATGAAATTTTGGGAAATTTCGAGTCTCAAACATCTGCTGGAGGCTCCAGAAAGGGGGGAAATGAAAGAAAAAAAAGAAAAAGCGTCAACTACAACGAAGCTCAATCTTTAATGCTTGCATCTCAGTATACCTACTTACAAACTACAGATTACCGTCCGGGAAGGAACACGAACTATTGCTATGAGCTAAACTTAAAACACTACCGGAAAGACTTTCTTCATCTGGATATGTTTCTCTTGATTTGGCGTGTCGAAAATAGGGTTTATCCTAAATTTCAGCTTTATTGGTCAATTTGGTAAAATTTTGATTTTTCCCCTCATTTTTGGCCTAAATTTGATTTTCAAAAATTCGCCAAAAATCGAAAAAGGCACTTTAGCACTTGAAATTTTGACAGGTGATAAATTTATGCCTGATCTTTCGATCTACTTTAGTACGGTTTAGAAAATATCGGCTCTATCCAATCACATCGTCTCACGTTTTCAATGTTGAACAGTTGATTTTTAATTTTTTTTTTAATGATGATTCTGAAGAATTTTCATGAAAAATATTGATCATTTCCTAAAATTTTGCACTTTTTCTTTTTCACACGACAAATCTAAGTCACTTTTTTTGGCCACTTTCGCCGAAATAGTGACATAAGTGACTTGCAAGTGAAATAGTGACAGTCACTTTTCAAGTGACCGAATTTTATGCCTGAATTTCAATTTCAGAATACCGAGATGAAATTAAGATTCTCGACATAATCAGTTTCCATAGTGAGGTATAATAATATATATATATATTACTTACTGTAATGTAGCATCGCGTTGTCTCTTTGGTGTCGATTCATCTAACGATAATTCACGTTTCCATCTCTCTTTGGTAATTTTATATTCTTTCTGACGTTGGGCGTCGAACATTTTCTTATCAGCAGCTTGACGATTTGTTATTTCTTTAATTAATTTTTTCTCAGAGGCGAGGTTTTGTTTCAACTATGAAAAATAACACGCATGAAATTTAATAAATTTCGTCGCATTTTACCAGCTGGATGCTGCAAGTTTTCAAGCCTAACCTTTCTTTCTAAGTCTTGATTATGTTTCATTTGCAGCTTTTCCAGTTCTTTGCTAAACTGTTGCAGAAGCGATTCGTATTCTTTATCCAACAGTTGTTTATGATTATCCATTTCTACTTTGCAGCGTTCTTCCAACTAGAAAAAAAAACCACCGAGGGAATTATATCGAGGATTGCGTAATTCTACATTTCTTAAAACCATTTTTCAAGCCTAATATTCGATCGGATGTACACAGAATGAAACGTACGTTCATTTCCTCTATAGAACATTGTGTATCTCAGTTTACAAACGATCGCCACCAACAATTCGATGTTTCAGTTTCGAAAACTTGTAAACACAAAATCAATTTATTTCAAAACATACCTTCAATAAAGCAGCTTGATGTTCCCTTCTCATACGTTTATATCCGGACATTTGCTCGTGCATTTCTTCTTGCATGTGCTCCTTTTGTTGCTTGGTTACAATTGAGGTGGTTCGTATTGTGGCGAAATTATTAATACCACCGCTTGGTTCACCCATTCCAACTAGATTACTCATCTGTGAACAAAATAGTCGTTTGTAATATTCGAGTATCTCTTACCATCATACAGAATATAACTGAGATGCGTACCTTATGTCTGCTTCTGCTCGATGTCATGCTACTGTTGTTATTCTCCATATAATTGATATTTTCCATCGCTGGAGGTAGACTATTGGTGGAACTACTTTGTGACGATGCGCTAACACCAGATTGCATAGAATGCTCCGAGGTGATACTATTACTCTTACTACTCTCACCACCCGTTTGATCATCGGGCGTATCTAAAAGGGGTAATAAATTCCATCGTGGTTACAAATTCTAAACTAGGAAAACTTGAAAATTGGGAAACAAGGACATACCGTCGGCATCAACTGTGCTTTCAGTTTCACAAGCATCTTTCATCAAGATTTTCTTCATTTTACGATAATTTAAATTATCCAAATCTCTAACTGCGGCTTTGGTTCGTTGAATTAAATCTATCAACACGTGAGGAGAGCGATGACGGGTAACCATTTGATGCTGAAATTCAACGCAAGTTTCACTATTAGACTCTCGATTCATCGAGTTGAATTAAACTGTAAATAGTATTTCTTTACGGATAGTAATTTTCCAGCGGAAGGTCTTTCTGTGGGATTCTTTTGCAAACACGAATCAACAAAATGTCTAAATATATCGGTCCACTCGGGAGACTGTAAAACGGGCGTATCATTTTGAGCGATATGATACAAGGCACTCATTGCATTCATATTGAAATACGGCGGTTTACGTTCGGCTGAAAAAAATAAAATGTCAGATTACCCACGTTTCTCTCAACGAGTCAAACAGTTCGCCAATTAATGAATAGTGTAAGCATTTACCTAATTCAATGCATGTGATACCCAAAGACCATACGTCAACTTTACCATCGTACTGGCCTTCATCCATGGCTAGAATGACTTCAGGTGCCATCCAATAAGGCGTACCCACGAAACTATTGGCCGGACATTTAATACTAGCGGAGCCAAAATCAGCTGTAAGCAACACCGGGTTTGAATTAGATATACATACATCACATGAAACTTGAGAAAAAAATTAGGAACATAAATTTACCTAATTTCACGGTGCCATTTTCAGTCAGCAGGATATTACCGGCCTTTATGTCACGATGTATTCTGCCTAAGCTATGAAGATAATGAAGCCCACGTAATACTCCTTCGCAAATTGCAGCTATTTCCTCTTCTTTCAAAGGTCTTTTATGTACTTCAATAATATCGGAAGCTGATCCAAGGCAATACTCCATTACGAGCTGAAATCGAATAAAAAACGTATCGATTGTGTTCAAAGAAAATTACTACAGATTAGGTCATCACCAAGTTAAACACATACCCATGCCGTGTGATCTTTCAGGAAACAACCTTTATATTGAATAGTGTTAGGATGACTTAATTGTTTCAAAAATCGGATTTCTTTCAGGATATCTTGCCATTTTTCCATCGTCTGTTTGCCAACATAGGACATCTTCTTGATGGCGACGATTTCTCTGGTAAGTAAACATCTCGCGTAATACACAGCACCGAAACTTCCATGTCCGATTTCTCTCAAATCTTCGAAAATTTTTTCCGGGTCTTCTTTATCAAATAACTCGGCTACTTCGGGATCTTTCAGACTGCCAGGTCTGTCGAATGGAAATAATTACGGGTAAAATAGTATAGTTAAACTTATACGTATTCAGTATCAACGTAGTAGTATTTAACAGGAAACCATAAAATAACTCAAGATTTCGTGGCAATGCTTTAGTATGTAGTATGCTGATAAAACCAACGTACCTTTGAACGGATGGCATCACTCCAGCCTTATCGTACAGATTAATGGGAACAGTAAAGCTGATCAAATTTAAACTAAAATTTTGATTTTACTGAGCCTGAAATTGAAACATTCGGAAATAAGAAAATAAGCTATTAAGGTGAACGAATTAGGCTACATGTACATCATACTATTACTTACATTGGATAATGAGTGAGGTTATGGGTGATCAATGCTAATTGTAACACACATAGCATTTCATGGTAATGATAAAAATACGAGATATCACAATTTCAGGTGAATATGACATTTCTGAAATCAATATTACACAATATTATAAACGAACGTCGTATCAAGATTTTTCATTTCAGATGGTCTCACACACCTCTCAATGCCTTCACTACTCGAGTTCATCGAGTTTCGAATACCAATAATTTAGTAATTCTATAGGCCTGATACATTTTTTCGTACAGAAAGCATTACTTAAAGTGAGATTTCCCATTGAAAATGTGTTACGGAAATACCTCTCACGTAGCTGATAAAACGATCATTTTTGAATAAAAACAATGCTGCGAAGACACTCATAGCTCATATAGCTGTCCGTAACACACGCATCTACCTAATACCGATGACGATTGAAATTTAAAAATAATTTAAGTACATGTCGCAGATAACACGAAAATCATAAGTAGAATCCAATAATAGATTAATCAATTAACAAAGTAACAAAGCAAAGTATGACTGAAATTTCGTTTCGAATAACTAGCTCTCTCATTTTCATATGCCTATACACATTCATTACCGAAGAAAATCTTACATAAAACTATTGTACGAGTTGAAGAACTAGTAATTTAATGTTTATAACGACAATCTGAGAAATATTAAATAAATATAACGAGTTAGATTATTTTCGTTTAATCTATGCAGTTCATTAATTGATAAAAAAGTATTATTGAAAGATTAAGCAGCATCTTACCTTTGTCATTCCACCCTCCAACTTTTGACGATTGAATTGAATTCATTCGTGGAACATTATGGTTCTTTCTGAGAACATTTCAGATAATTTGTCAAAGGATAATGAACATATTTTATTTAATCCAAAATTGTACATATATTTTTTATACAGACAGAACATCATAATATCCTCTGTTGAAAACTTCGGAAGTTCGGAACGAAAGTTCCAGTTTTCAACTCTGTGAAATTCACAGCAGTGAACGACTGATTCATTCGATTCGACGTTCGATCGTTTTGTTCGTCAATTCTGTAGCGTAATTTCAAGTAAATTACCCCGCTTCCCGTCCATTCATGTCAGGGATGGGATGGCCGGATGGGGTGGAAAGCTAGCTGAACTGAAAGCTGAGGAAGTTTGGGATTTTTGAAAGCTAAAAGCTCCAGCCAGAAGCTTTATTTATTCAGCTTTCTTTCAGCTTTTTTTTTGGTTTACAAATTCAATTCAACCAGTTGGTTCATGGTTGTTTCTGTTTGAGTTTGCTCAACTTTCGAGTCAGTGATGGTTTAATTTGGCGAGGTTAGGTTAGGTTAGGTTTGGACGTTTGGATGGATAAAAACTCAAAAGTTCTGAGTTTTTACACATCGAAACCTAACCTAATCTAACCTCACCTAATTAAACAAACATACCTACTCATCAATGAAACTGTGATTTTGAGTGGTTTTTAAATATCCAAAAGTCAAAACAAACCTAACCTAACCTCACCTCACCTAATTAAACATCCAACTCATTAACGAAACTGTGGTTAGTGTGGTTTTGGGTCAAAACCATTGCTTTCCAACATAAAACTCGAACGAAATTTTTAGAAAAAAAAACTAGAAAAAGACAAAATGTTAGATCGAAGTGCATGCAAATATTCATCACTCATCAGTCATCACCAGACACCAACCCAAAATTTCAAGTGCCAAAGTGTAACTATTTTTCTATTTTTGGTAAATTTTTAAAAATCAAATTCAAGCCAAAAATGAGAAAAAAATCAAAATTTTTACCAAATTGACCCAGAAGGATGAAATTTGTTCGAGCTGCCAAATCGATTAGAAACTGTTCCAAACCATTTTGAGCAGTTCTGGAGCCTCCGGTAGAATATGTAAACTTGAAATTTCCACAACATTTCGTGAAAAGCAGTTGGAAAGCTGAAATTCATTCTGTAAACTAATTGTAATACGCTAGGGAGTCGACTGCAAGTAGATTTCAAGTCGTTTTGGAGCCTTCGGAGACTTTTTGGAAATTATATGTACTGGAGCCTCCAGCAGATATCTCAAATTTCAACCATCGAAATTTTCATAAAAATTTACCAAACAGCTTTGAAATTCTAAATTCACTCTGTACTCCCATTTCAATATACGCTATCAAGTCGACTGCAAGTTGACTCAAGTCTTTTTGGATTTGCAGTCTCCAGCGACTTTTCCAAAATTCCTAGAGCCTTCAACAGATTTTAGAAACTTGACATTTCAATCAGTTATAAAGCTCAAATTTACTTTGTAAACTAATATTTCAATACGATGTGAAGTCGACTACCGGTAGATTTAAATTTGTTTTGGGTTTTGGACCCTCCAGCGACTTTGGAAATTATACCGGAGCCTCCAGCAGATTTTTCAATGCTCAAAATGTCCATAAAATTTTACCAAACAGAAAAACCCCAATTTTGACATTATTCTGAGGTGGATTGCTGCAGGCAGTTTCACTTTCAATCCGTCTTGGAGCCTCCAGCAGATTTTTAGAAACTTCTGTTTTTCAAAAAATGCCACACAAAATCTATCCGAATCAACTTTTGGCTTTCCAACTTCATTTGATGAAATTTTATGGGAATTTCAAGTTTCAAAAATGTGCTAGAGGCTCCAGAACTGCTCAAAACGGTTTTAAATCCTTCCCAATCGATTTGGCAGGTCAAAAATAGGGTATATCCCAAATTTTAGCTTTACAGGTCAATTTGGTAACATTTTGATTTTTTTTTCATTTTTGACTCAAATTGAATTTTTAAAAATCCTCCCAAAATCGGAAAATATATTTTAACTTAACTGGTCATGCTTACAGGAAATTTGACGTAGAATAATTTTAGTTCAATCACTTTTTTCCCTCTGATCCTTCATTTCGGCGATATAGCCGAAAAACGTAGATTGGCAAAGGTTAATGACCTCTTGCGGTGGTAGCCGGCAAGTTGCGGGGTGCAACTTTTGATGGGTTGTTTTAGAGACCAATCTGAACTAAATCTGAACAAATAATGTGAAATTCAGCTTTCCTCCAATTTTTTCGAGGTTCAACTGAAAATTTTGCTAAAATGATTGGACTAATTGGTTTGTTACCATCTTTCATTGGCTAGGCTACTTTCGTTCGTTTCACTTTGAGTTATAATAGGGATCAATTTCTCGACTGCCGTTTGGAAATTAGGGAACTTCGATGAAAAATTTCACATCCTCAACGAATTAAAATGGCGAAAGAAAAAGCGCACGCGCAATAATGTTGCTCACCGAAGGAGGTAGGTTCGGTTTGAAGGTAGATTTTCTACATCTACTGATTGCCTGTGCGAAAAATAAAAAATTAAGTAGTGTGGAGAAAAAAGATGCATTTCAGATTCAACTTCAACCATCTCAGAATTCAGAATTCAGATTATATTAAAAATAATTCAATGCTCAATTGCCTCAATTGTTGTTGTTCGAACTTTGAGTTGAACAAAATCATTCAGCTTTCCAAATTCGATCAGATCAATCGAGATACCTATCGAGAATAATTTCGTATTTTAAAATGATAAATCGATACTTAGGTTAGGAGTTCAATATCTCAATTTATTAATAATTTTTTTTTCAAGAATTCAATCACACCTGGAAAATTGCTTCGAAATTCATCACTTGGCCAAGTGATTCCTAAACATCAATATATCGATGTCCCTAAGCCTAAGCTAAGGTGTAAGTACCTAACGTCTATGAGAAGGTGACGGTCAATGGTTACAGTAGAGGGGCAAAATTTTAAAATCTCATTCTGTTCGTACAGGTTTCTGGAGAGTTTGAGTGGAGACTCAACAAAACCAAATCCGGAAGTGAAGTTTCTTTATTTTTGAAAATGTAGTTCTATCAGCCTTAATTGATCATTTCTCAAGAATACAAATCAAAAATCCTACATAATACTACCATACACTTCTAACTAACTGAACTTTTTTCATTCAACGCAGTCAAAACACGAAAGTCAGGTGATCAAGTAATTTTGCTACTGATCCAACCTCCGCATAAAAATTACATTCATAGAAAAGGAAACAATGAAGCATTTTCTCAAACAAAATTCTCGAAGGGCGAACAGCCGAAAGAAATTCTATTCGAATTTGAGACCAAGATTCGTTTATTTGAATGAAAATTTCCTACAACGGCTTTTAAAATATAATACAATCATAAAATGAAAAATACACAACAATTATTTCAAAATACTTATGTTTTACGCAGAAATGATTTTCCAAATAAATTTACGCAAACTTCTTCCAGTTTACTATTACAATGTTAGCGAAACAAAACCCATAAAGCTAAACGTATCCTTCACACTTCAGTGTTGTGATCACACAATGAGCAAAATTGAACAGAACAACCTCGACTTCTTTTCGAGCACGGATACGTCAATTTTTATAAAGCGAATAAACACGAAATGGAACTTTTTTAAAAACCACATTGATAAAATTTTGTACGGATGAGATTGATTTGAAAAATACATTTCAGCTGGAGAATAATATTAAGCAACATGTACAAATGAAGAAGAAGAAAAAAAACTGTCTAAAATAAAGTATCTACAAGAATTTAGACTAGATTACACAGAAAGTTTTACATAGAACGTACACGACTTAGCATATCGGTAATTATTACAAGTATGTACAAAATATTTCAAGGAATTTACAATCTTTGAAAAGTAACAAACGTAAAACAAATGAAACAATTATTCAACGGGGGGGTTTGAATTGTCAAAAATGGTAAACAGTTATTATATGTATGGTTGTATGGTTTGAACACCTAATACATTTCTAGTGATGTAAACAAATTTTGCGGTTAGTAAGCTAGTAATTATCACGGTATAGATATAGGTAATTTATTTGACATTGACCAGCAATGGTATACGTACAATTAAAAGAGAATGAGGAAAAAGTGATGTATGATGTAGAAGAAACTTGAGAGAATCATTAAAAAATTTAATACAATAAGTAGCTTTTTTCAACAAAACAAAAAAAAACCATTTCAATCAAAATAGAATTTTCAGTCAATGGTAAATTTAAAAAAAAAAAAGTTTAAAAACGTTAAGGTAACAACTCTCTACTTAGAAGCAGCTTTTGATAGATGCGAACGCGGCAAATAAATCAAAATTAATTATGAATCATCAACCTTAATTTTATTCAAGCGATAGCAAAGTTTTGCTTAATATACTTACGAACATTAATTTTTTTTTTTCAATTAAAATTAATCAAGCGATAACATTCAAGTTTAACAATAACAAGAAAGCGTCTAAAGAAAATTAAAATGATATTTTAAAATTTTTATATAAAACTATAGGTGTTTGCGATAGCTCTATTATTATTTGTTCCAGTATTAGAGGCAGATGCGTTTGATGTCGAAGTTGTGGGAGAACTTGAAAGTAAATTTTCATTTAATTCTAAATATTCGGTTTTCACACGTAGAGAGCCGTTAATTTTAATTATCTGTAAAACGATGGGAAAACTATCATTTTGAAGAGTCAATCAATTTACAAGGTAATACGCCTAAAATCGTACTTACCGCGTTATTATTCGAAAATTAAAATAATAAATAGTGCGATTAAAAATAAAAAACAAAATTTGTGAAAAATAATAGGCGAAAACCGCAGACCAGAAAAGCAGAAAAGTATTTTAAAATAAGATAAGATGTTGAAAATGAAAAATAAATAAAATACAAATTACTCACACAAATTATGAGCTGAGAAAAATCAAACATAAACAAAATTAACTTTGTAAGCAAACAATATGTATAAATCGCCAATAAAATGCAAGCGAGGGCTGGAATTATTTTTTCTTCGACTTATATATGTATCCACTTTTTCTGATTCAGTCCTATAAAAGAGAAATAAGGCCAGTTTGAATTTTGCTAATGATTGTTAAATTCATCGTTTCACTAGTCACTTTATCACATCGAGCATTTGAAAAAGAAGTACTGAAAAATACGCCAAGTTATTTCGCTTTAATTTCTTTACTTCGAAAGTATGAATGGTGTGTTGACAATTACCTAAGATAATTACTCGTTATTTTATGATTGACGAACACGTAGTTAAACCAGTAAAGATCGAATTCAAGTCCAAAACATTCGAGTGTAGGACTAGAGTGTAGATAGATACAAAGTGAATGATACGAAGCATCATAAAAAGAAAGAAAAACATCAATCATGAATTATTTATAGCTCAAATTTTAATGACATCCATAGGAAAAATCACGAATCAAGGATTTACGAAGTAGGCGAATAATTTATGCATTTTTGTTAAACCACATATCGCAATCGAATCACATTGCAAAATATTCCGTCATTAAGGAATTTTGCAAAAATAATTCTTTTTGAGACGCATTTCTATGGAGCAATTCTATATTTATATAAAGCCAAATTAAACACAAGCAGGGTTCAAGCTTTCCATCAAGATAAAAAATCCTGTATTGAAATACTACTTGCTAAACCACTTCTGGAATCATGACGTCAAATAAGAATGGAAAATATTTATAATTGAACTGATTTTTTTAAACGACTACGTACGTAGAATTGAAAAAAATAGAATAATACGATCTTGAATAACCGCAAAGCGAGTAAGTAACATTGAAAATCATCAACACATGGCAATCATATTCGAAAGTAAACGTTGATCATAAAATTATTCTTTAAAACTTGGCTACAAAACTAGAAAAATGCATCTTCTCGTGTTTTGAATAGGTAAATATGAAAATTCGAATATTCGAAAAAAACAATTTTCATCAAACATCAAAAAGCGCTATAAGCAATACGATATATGTTTGAAAAACATGCAGTTTCAACCTCGGAGCGGAAATTCGATTTGATAATGATTAAGTGATGAGATTCAGATGTATCAAAACGTTTACGTTTTAAATGATGAATTTGCACGATGGAATAAAGCTAACTGTCATCTTAACTACTCACTTCTCTAGGTTGAGGAACGGCAATAGGATGCCTAGGTTCGACAGGGCCGTTATTTCTTTGATTATGTACAATAGGTTGCGCCGGTGATGGAGTATTGATTATATACTCGGTCAATTTAACGTCACCGACTCCGCCATTCTCCAAAGGTATGGAATTTTGACGAAAATGTTCCAAAGCGTCGAATATCGAAGGAAACCATAAATGCTGCACGCAGCATTGCTTCGTTTCATTCAACAATAATCTTAAATGCTGTAAATTTCATTCGTATTGTAGAATTCCATCAACGAACTGCGTCGCATGAATTACAAATATAGGTACACTTACTTTTGCTCGGCCGTGAAAATTAAACGTTAATACGAATTCTCCTTTACGAGTTTCCGACTGCCGAACTAGAAACACACCGTGACCATTTTCTCCCGAATGCTGGACTAAATTGGTAGCTTCGGAACGGACCAAAGTTCCATGGAACCATGGATAGTCTCGTAGTTCGGTTGATAAATCTACATCAACTGCAGCTTCGAAGCCTACAAATAAATATCAATCGTTAATCACCGAATAACATACAGAAAACTGAATGGAGGTATAATGTATTCAAAAAGCACCATTATCCATATCCATTCTTGAGGAATGCAACGTTTCATTGTGGTATCCAGGTACATTTTCTAGCTTAGTACCGGTCGGTCTGGGTGGTAAGTCTGGAATGTCGGAATCGACCGTAGAAGATTTATTGCACATAGCAATAGATCTTAATAGACCAGGTTCTTCGTTTACCGTCCCAAGTGAAACTCTGCAATTTTATTCGTATTAGAAACAGTTCACAAAACACATATTTTATTCCACTTTACTAAAATGCTTACCGGTCAGCTCCATCGACGATGGCTCTACTTTCTCTCATACAATACTTCAACGTAGCTACCCAGTCCCTTCGATCTTCTGAGCTTTGAGCTTCGATTACGTACTCAGCATTATGAGCAGCCTATAATAAAAAAGTTGTTTGAGTAAGTACATAATATATGAATTCGATTCGACGTATTAGGCATGATATGTACGAAATGAAAATACGAACAGCTACCAAAACTCATTAATTTCCTGCGTTCAAGTTTAAGAATGCAGTGGGTGGTTATGATTAAATTCAATATAACATAACGAGTCGAAAAACAAACATGTGCAATATGCGCATTATTCAGAGTTGATTTTTTGCAACGTAACGGATGTTAAGTAATTGGAGTTACGGGAAGGTGACATATTCGTTGCAACGTATAGATATTTCTTTATATAAAAAAAAAACCAAATACGACAAGACATTGACATATTTTACTTACACGAACGACAAATGTATTTTCTTTATCAGGCATTTCTAACGCAGTTGTTTCTCGCACTTCAGTAATCAAATGACAGAATACTCCACACTTGGGTTTGTTCGCCTGAAAACAATTATCAACAACGTCGATGTTTAAGTTTAAGGCAATAATTCAAACGAATTTACAACTAGGAAATGATGAATTACCTTTGGAGGACAGTAAAATACTAAAATGTAACCACCAGCGGCACTGGTAGATAAAGATAATCGGCATTTTTCCCATTTAGGTTGACCATCCATATTTTCAGCAACCAAATAACTAGCTAAACCATTCCTGCGACATTCCACGGTGATTTTAGCTAATTTAGATTTCGTTTGCTTATCATTTTTCTTCTCGTTCATTGAAAGTTCTATTTCATCGGAATCTTGTTTGCGGAAGAAGTTTTTACCCTTCCGTAAACCTTTAAACGAGAGCCTTCGAAAGAATGGCTTTTGGTTGAATCTGGGCGATTGGTTTTCAACTTCATTTTCCGATAAATCGCTCAGTTCTTCGTTGCTGTTTGAAGCAGCACGCGAGACGGCGCAGTCACTGGTGTTGTTGGACGGAGCTGGGTTCCTTTTGAGGAACTCGTTCTCGAAGTGCACCACGAATCTGTCGGCAAATTTCTTCGCAAATTCCGTATACGAAGCGCAAGCTGACTTGACACCGTCGCAGGATCGGAAGGCTTTGTATGAGCAGAACGCCGTAACTAAATCGACGGCAGCAGCTTTTGCGTGTCGATCGCAAAAATCGTGCAAATTCACGTGTACATCACCGAATTCACTGGCCATAGTAAGTTTGAAGAACGCGAACCCACTTGTGAAACTTATATCACATAATTCTATTTCTTGTAATGACAATAAATTCTACTTTATTAACTTATCAGCTTGTTTACTTATACTGACAATCAAAACAACTGAAAATAATAACAAACGCCATAATGTTATTGAATTTTGTTTATTTGGGTGATTTTGGAAAATTATTCATGCTGAGTGAGTTTCATTTTGCGCAAAGGTTGCATATTTTGTAAACGTGTACGTACCTGAATTTGACGGACTATGATAATGCAGGAACGCCCCAAAATCGTCAATGGCCAATCACAGCTCACGGCGCAGCTGTCCGTCAAGTGACGTCACTGTGACGTTTCATTGAAATCGTCTGCCTCTTTCAAGTCAACAAAGTTGTAAATTTCGAATCAAAACAAATGGAATTTTCAAATATTTTTTGAAGTTTGGGCGTCAACGACAAACGAAATGATTTTTCATTGAAATTTAAAGAAAAGTCCTTAAATATTTGTATTATAAGATGGCAGTCACGAAACTATATTATTCATTCATCATTTGTTCCATATTCAGTACAAGTAAGTCATTTCTTATGGTGTGTTTCTGTACTTTCGTTTATAATCAGCAAAAAACGTCGATAACTTCACTCTTTTTAAAAAAATTTGTGTACATTTTGTAACCATTGCGTGAACAATCAATTCAACAGTGTACTGTCTACTTTTAGGTTTCGCTTTGGAATGTTATGTGTGTACCAATCAGCAAGACAATCACGAAAAGTGTTTGAACACGATCAAAACTTGCGAACAAGGCGAAGAAATGTGTTTGTCGGAAATCAAATGGGGATGTTCGTATATTTGTTCTTTATTACATTACTTTATTAATTCACGATTGGCATACCATATTATACTACTTCGCATTTACAGCTCCTCCGTATTGGTCTCGTGGAAGCGAAAAACAGTATTACGTTTCGAAGAGATGCGCCACTCGAGATAACTGCACCAGAATAATATCTAAAGCGATGTCAACATGTAATTATATTTGGTACCTCGATTGGAAATGTGCCGAATGTTGTGCAGGAGATAGGTGTAATTATTACGTAACGGTAATTATTCATCGATATTTTGATAATTTTGCTTTTGAGCAAAATATATGTAATTATTCACTTTTCATTCTTTATAGCTGACCGGAAGTTCGATTCGATTCAACGTTTTTGTTACCAGTATCTGCGCATCAGTGGGACTTTTAATTGGCAAATTTTTGTTCTGATTTAATATCATCGTGTTCAAAGTATGTTCTCCTTTCAATGTAATATTTTTTTCGAGAATCTCTAATTACGTAGGTTTGCGACCTGCATCCAGTATTACTTATGTTTTCGTAAGCTATGAGTCATCCGTCCATTTTGACATGTTGATGTTTTGCTAGCATTAGATACCTGATGTACGTTATATTATCATTCCTACTTGTAATTGAAATTTTACGATTACGATTCTTCAAGATTTTGATGAAATGTGAATTATCCGTCCATGTTTTTCTATCAATTTTTATACTTACGTGTATTTTTTTTTTTTTTTACTTAATTTAATGGTATTCAGTTTTAATTTTTTTTATATTTCACAATGTTGTGATTTTATTTATTTATTCTAATTCCAAGTGTTGACTTTCACACTGAAGTGTTACTCGATTTATGGTGATATAAGTGATTTGTTAAAAATAAAATAGTCGGTAAGATTATATTCAACTTTTGAAAAAAAAAATATTGTGGATGTTTTTATATAGACAGAATTTTTGTATAAAACGATTTTTAATTAAGAATTTTTATAAAAAGTGAAATTGTTATTTTTGTGTTGATAGGGACGATAGGGTTTCCCGTGGCGGGGCTCGGGGCTCGGGGAACCCTAAAAAATGTTTTACAGGTGAAAAGTGTACTTATTTCGTTCGGTTTAGTTTGTTTAAACATTGACGTTAACGTCAATGTGTTTAACCTTCTTCTTTAAAAATTCCATCTTCAATGGCTTGACTCAGTTGACTGCTTGACATGATAATCGACAAAGTTCATATCATTTCATAATTTCCTCATAATCTAATGGACATTTTTGATTTTTTATTAAATAATCGATCAAAAGTCAAAACTTAACTCAAAAGGAACGATTTCGTTGATTTCTAATTATTTTTTGATTTTTCTACGTAAAAAAAGCTCGTAAAAGTTTGCACACTAGCGCTCCATGCGTATTCTACGTCCGAATCTTTGGTCCGAATTCGGCGTCAACGAACATGTGTTGCACTCTGGCGGTGAAATGCATGAAACACATGTTATCATGCTGAAAGGGGGACATTTCCATACTCACGCACGCTTACACACGCGCACACACGACTTGTCGAGATGCGAATGAATGCGATTCTCTGCAAAAAGTCCCCCTTTCAGCAAGTCGATGGTGGCGCCGCCACGAGATGTTAACGCCGAATCGTTTCCTGTCTGTGGAGGTGTTTTGTGCTGTGCAGTCTAGTGTAAACCAAACAGCGAACTGATCGAAGATGTTGAATGGAAAGATTTCGCAGTGAATATTGATTATCCGATTAATGTAAAGAGACGCGATGATAATGAAGTAATTATTAATACTTTTGCGGGAACGATGCGTTGTACGTTTAACGAAACATTTCGATATCGTTGCTGCGTTCCACGATGGCCCGAAAATCGAATGGAAAAATGAAGTTGACTGAAGTCGTTTCAGGTACGAATCGCAAATCGCTTTGTGTAGATATGATACGAGTAAGTTGGTTATTCTACATAGGTGGTGCGACTTCGAACCGTTATTCTCGTTCTCGCGAATATTTGTAAATTGCGAATGACAATGTCGCGAAAACGAAGCTTTCGTCGATATTTCACGGTACAATGAGCATACATGGCCGAGCGTTATTGCGAATTTGAATTATCGTAAAGGGGTTATATAACGGTATTTCGCAAGATTTCAGTTTCTACAAACATGTACTCGGAAAGATGGATTTTTTCCGCAGCCTTTCATGTGTTAGGTATTATTGTTCGTATGAAATGATTAAATTTTTATTATTGGTCGATAGTACCCAGTACCTATACTCTATAACGTAACGTTCGTCTTCAAAGACGTCGACCAAGTTGCGCTCCCGATTCTAGAATCTGACCGAGCGACTCGTAAGAGCAAGAGCGCCGGAATTACGATCATCTGGTGAATTTCTGAAAATGAAATACCTAGAGGAAACTACTAGTACTAGTTATACCGAAATGAAATCTTTCATTCGATACTACTCGTCGTAATACGTACCTACTATTTTCTTTCTGCGCAGATTGTCATCTGTAGTACGAAAACTAGAAGCGTAGCAATCAGCATCAATCTGTCGGCATCATGTCTTCTCCTACGGATTATCAATGGTAAGTGGTCGCAAGTCTTTCGGCTCCGTGATTGATACTCGTGTATACTTTACGTACGTACTTACGAGCAACCCCTTTGCCATCTGTTACAGGGCCTATTCCATAATGGATTCATCCCGTGTGTCGACTTTCTTAATCTCCATTCTACTTATCGTTTACGGTAGCTTCAGGTAATTATATGGCGTTTTTCAATGCTCAACTACTCTACGTAGATAGAGATACTCTTGTAGATAAATGGATAGAACTAGAACCGACTCCATTTACATATGTACTCTAATATTACGCGTATTTCAGATCGTTGAACATGGAACAAGAACAAAGAGAACGGGAGAAAGAACGTTTAAAAGGTGGTAGCACCTCGTCGACTCTTGATTCCAGTAAGAACAAAGGTTATTTTGACCTCGATTTTTCAAATTGATACGTACACGTATAGTTGGTGTCTGTGCACGAGAGTACATTTTTAGGCTACGCTATGTACCTCTACCTATGTCGTCTGTTGTCTGTTATGGTGGTACCTGTACGTTGTTCGTGTGCCATACTTAGACCTACTTTACCTACTTGCAAAAAGTACTGCCTACACCCAAGTTGTTGGCACCAGTTAATTATAAAAAATAAGTCCTCGTCAGTTTTTGAGTACATAAATTTACGTAGTCACTATTTTCCATTGCATAGTACGCATATGCGTCGGTATAAAATAACCCTCCGAATGTTTTTCTCAGAGTAACAGCAACTAGGTAGTAGGTACTCGGAGTTGATAGAAATCAGAACTTTGCAGTGGTTTTTCATCTCGCTTGTTTTTCATTTTTACCTATTATCTCTACGTGCAATCGCTACTTTTGTAATCGAGTCGTCATTTATGTTTCCAACCGCCAACCTGTACCATATTTACCCGCTTACTCACTCTATTTGCTTGTTTTTCAGAAGTACAAACCTTGGATACGTTACAAGCGCTGTGTCTACCTCTGGGAGCGTCCATTTCTTTGCTGATAATGTTCTTTTTCTTCGATTCTATGCAAATGTTGTTCGCTATCTGCACAGCGAGTAAGTGTAGAAAATTTATCGATAGGGTTAAGTGTGTTGCTAGAAATTTTTTAAATCAAATTTCGCGTGTTTGCGGGGTTATGTTATTAGTAATCGCTACGGTCGCGTTGGCTTTCCTGTTGTTGCCGATGTGTCAGTACATCATCAGACCTTGTTCGGACGGCACCAAGTAATCATTTTTCTACCTGCCTACCTTATACCTACCTACTTTCTTACGCTGACGAACGTGTGCGAATTTTTTGTTTTCAGAATTTCGTTTGGCATGTGTGGACGGTTTACCGGAGCCGAATTGTTTTCTTTTTCGCTGTCGCTATTCATCGTATGCGTTTGGGTGCTGACCGGGCATTGGCTGTTGATGGATGGTGAGTGGGTTGCAGTTTTATGTCACTTTGCCTGTTTCATTGTACTCGTAGTTGTAGTTATTTTATATAGGATTACGGCGCGGCGGCGTTTCTAATTTCTTATTTTGTTTACAGCTATGGGCATGGGCTTATGTGTCGCATTTATCGCGTTCGTTAGACTTCCCAGTTTGAAAGTCTCCACTCTATTGTTGACTGGTCTTTTAATTTACGACGTGTTCTGGGTGTTTTTCTCTTCCTACATATTCAGCACTAACGTAATGGTCAAGGTTGGTATCTGTACTTTTTTTTGATATACGTTCGTTTGTTTGTGTGTTTGCTTTTTGATATCGAGAAGTTTTGAGGGGAAATAAAGCACAATTACGTGCCTAATGAAATGGTCAGGCATTGTACTCAAATTTTTCTTTAAAAAAAGTAACTTAAATAACAAAGTTTGTTTGTTTGTTTTTTGACATTGAGAAGTTTTGAGGAGGGGGGGGGGAGAGAAGTACAATTACATGCCTTATAAAATGGTCACTGTACTCGCATTTTTCTCAAAAAAAAAAGTAACTCAGGCAGTAACCAAAAAAGCTAGAAAAAGTAACCAACTTTAATTCAAACAAAACATTAAATTTTAATTCAGATTAGCAAAAAACGTAACGAAAATCTCCATAGTGAGTTTTTTCAAAAAATTCAGAAAAAAAATCATTGATTTGGTTTTTGTGACGCTGTTATACAGGGTGTGAAATGAATTGTGGGCAATAATTTCACAATAGATGCAACTCGAGTGGAGACGAACAAAAAACGTTATTATGATAAGTTGCCTATCTTGTAAAATGAAGGCGCTACATGCTCCGCAAAACCGAGAATTTACAAATTTTGAAAAATTCATCAAAAATAAGAAAATGCTTGAATCAGTCAGATAATGTCCGTAACCCATAGTACTCGAGTGGGCGAACAGACTTGTTATTTTGACCAATTGCCTATCTTCAAAATTGAAGGGGCAAACTTGATTCAAAATTTCAAATTTCGAGTGTCCCGAATTTGAATTTCCAAGTTGTGTTTACCCCTTCAATTTTGAAGATGAGCAATTGGTCATAATAACATTTTTTGCTCGCCCACTCTAGTCTAGTACTATTAGTACTATGGGTTAGAGACATCATTTTGAATGATTCAAACATCGTCTAATTTTTGATGAATTTTTCAAAATTGGTAAATTTTTGTTCTAAAATGGGGTAAATTTCTTCAATTTGCAGACAGTAAGAAAATGTTTGTATTATTTAAATGGATGAACAAAACAAGTTATTATGACCAATTGTCTATCTTCAAAATTGAAGGGGCCAGCACAATTTTGAAGATAGGCAATTGGTCATAATAACCTGTCTGTTCGTCCACTTGAATACTATGTGTTAGGGGCATTATTCAAATTATTCAAACATTTTCTCATTTTTGATGAATTTTTCAAAATGGGTAAATTCTTGGTTTTGCGGAACACGTAGCGCCTTCATTTTACAAGATAGGCAACTCATCATTATAACGTTTTTTGTTCGTCTCCACTCGAGTTGCATCTATTGTGAAATTATTGCCCACGCTTTATTAAACACCCTGTATAGAAATTCATCATTCTGTTTTCAAGCGTAGCGAATCGAATCATTCACAAATCACAAACTATTGGCGACTGAACAGATTCATTGATTTCTAGGTGGATCATTCGCGAATGAAATAATCAATTTTTGGTGAATCATTCACGAACGAATTTAATACTTGTTGATGAATGATGAAAGATGAATCATTCGCGAACGAATTGCATAATTTTTGGTGAATCATTCGCGAACGAATTGCATAATTTTTAGTGAATCACTTGAACAAATTGACCGATTTTTAAGAGAATCATTCGTGATCGTGAACGAAAATAATCATTTTTTAGTGAATCATTTACAAGTGAATTGATTAATTGTTGGTGAATCATTCGCGAACGAATTGCATAATTTTTGGTGAATCAATTGATCAAATTGACCGTTTGTAAATGAATCATTCGTGAACGAAATAAGAAATAATTATTTTTGAGTGAATCATTCACGAACGAATTGATCAATTGTTGGTGAATCATTCACGAACGAATTGAATATTTTTTGGTGAATCATTCGCAAACGAATCGCATAATTTTTGCTGAATCAATTGATTAAATTAACCGTTTTTGTAAGTAAGGCATTCGTGAACGAAATAATAATTATTTTTGAGTGAATCATTCACGAACGAATTGATCAATTGTTGGTGAATCATTCACTAACGAATTGAATATTTTTTGGCGAATCATTCGCTAACGAAGTGAATAATTTTTGGTGATTACTGATTCATTTGCGAACGAATTGATTTGTATAAGCTACTCATTCGCGAACGAATTGAATAATTTTTGGTGATTCATTTGCGAATGAATTGATTATTTGATTCGTATAAATGACTCGTTCGCAAACGAATCGATTCATTTAATTAATTTTTGGCGAATTATTAGCGAACGAATTGATTCGTTTAAGTGAATCCTTCACGAACGAATGGTTCTTTCAAAAAATTAATCAATTCGTTCAAGAATGATTCCCTTGAATGAAATTGACACTCACGAATGATTCACTGGGAAATGAATCAATTGATACGTAAACAATTCATCTGAAAACAGAGGGTCATCAACTTGTTAATAAACGATTCGTTAGGATAAAGTCGTATTTTATCGCTCGATAAACTTGTTGGAAGCTTTGACCAATTGGAACATAAAAATTCAAAAGAATGATACGTACTCATCAAAATTGAGAAAAATCTACAAAAATTCAAAAGAAAAATCACCAAATCAACTCACACAATTCAAAAAGTCGTCAAACAAAAATGAGGAGAAATCCCGACTAAAATTTTGTTAATAAAATCACACAAGACAAGCTGAAGGGAAAATTTTCATGAAAAAATCACGAAAACTCGAGGTAATAAAATTTAGTAAAAATTCAGCCGAAAAAAAATCATCTAAATTCAGAACAAAATCATAGAAAAATTACTTTGGAAAAGGATCGCCAAAATTCAAGAAATGTAAAAATCAATTAAAACAGGAGAAAATCCTGCACTAGAAATCATCGAGAAATTCAAAAATAATACATAATTAAACTTGTTGAAATTAGAAAAAAACAAAGAAAATTTTCAAATAAAAATTATTAAATCAGAAAAAATGAAAATCGTAACACTGAAAAAGTAGTGAGGTCATTTAAATAAGATCAATTTTTTTCAGGAATACTGGTTATAATTTAAAAAAAAAAAAAGAAAAAGAAATTTGTGAAAAAAAACTCGAAAAAGTAAATTTTAGCAACCAAAATTTTTAAAAAATAACCGAGTACAATCCTTGAACGATTATTCAATTTTTTGAAGTGAATAATGTTGCGAGAATTTAAATTTTTTCTCGCGATTGTTGGCGTTGCATTGTGAATGTTGATTAATGGTGATGCGCGTTTTAGGTGGCTACTCGTCCGGCGGAAAATCCAGTCGCAGTTGCAGCCCGAAAATTTCACATCGGCGGAGTGGCTAAAGAAGCGCCTAAACTTTCACTGCCTGGAAAATTAGTTTTCCCTAGTCTTCATCATTCGGGCCATTTTTCAATGCTCGGTCTCGGCGATATTGTGAGTACCTACCAAACACCTATTCGATTATTCGTTTTTTTTTTTTTTTTTTTACTGTATTATTACTTGGCTGTAAGCAGTGTAAGCTCTTACTTTATGTACTGTTCTGTATTATATCTTTTTGTTGCATTTAGGTGATGCCGGGATTACTGTTGTGTTTCGTTTTGAGATACGACGCGTATAAGAAATCGCAACTGTTACATTTAGCCGAAACCGGTTTACCGCCTCCTAATCATTTAAATAAATTAAGGTACGTATCGAGTAGAGTAGCGTACAGAGCAAAGTAAGGCGATAACGCAAAGATTGCGACTGGACGTTGACGCGCGTTTGTTTGAATTTTCGCAGTTACTTTCACTGTTCGCTGATCGGATATTTCTTGGGTCTTCTAACTGCCACCGTATCGTCGGAAATATTCAAAGCGGCGCAACCGGCTTTATTGTATCTCGTTCCATTTACGTTGCTTCCCTTGTTGACAATGGCGTATTTAAAAGTAATGTTATCTAGTTGTTTCTTACATTCACCTATCGTTTTTCGATGACATTAGTTTAATTTCGTGCGATGTACATAAATGTAATTGCTGTAACGTTATTCGATGTGTTTGGTGGTTGCTGTCCACATTTTACAGGGAGATTTACGAAGAATGTGGAGCGAACCGTTTACTATTCATCTACCATCCAAACATATGGACGTTTGACGATTCTTCTGCTCCACAGCGGTTGTGATTTCCACGCAGCACCTGATATCTCATTCGATTGTAGCGTTGTTGCGTCGTGCACGTTCGTCGTCGTCGTCTCCGGCACGCCGGTAATTTCCATCACTCGCGACGGCGGTGGCTGCGGCTGCAGCTGCTGCGCATTCGTCATCTCATCAGTATAAATTAAATATCGTAAGCCAAATGTAATCATGTTTTTTTGTACTCGGACAGTTTTCTAGATCTTTTTTAAATACTATTTTATCGTTTGTTTGTTTTGTGTGTTTTTTTTCCTTTTTTAAAATCTATGTACCTATTTAATGTTTTTTTTTCTTCTTCTTTATTTCTTTTTTTATTTAAATTTCGAATTTACGATAGCTATTAATTATTATTAATTTCGTTGAACGTTCTTTTGTTGTGTTTGTTTTATTTGGTTTTCGAAATTCTGGGTGACGCGACGTGGCTCTGGTGGTACGGTTAAAGGATGATTTGATCGTACGAGATCGAAAATCGCAAATAAATCGAATTTTATAGTTCGATTATTCGATTCTACGTAAATGATGATCGATTTATGATTATTGATGATTAGAACGTCTGGTTTTTTTCATCACAAACATAAAAAAAAGTTTTCCTAAAATTTCAACATGTGCAATGGACAGTCACAATTCTCGGAATTTTTCATCTAGAATTGACAAGGGCAAAATAACTTTCAATTTTTGGACACAATAATACAGTATTTAAAAAACAAACGTGGTCTGGAAATAGGGTTCGTCAGAGTTGGATATAAAAATGCTATTTTTTTCGAGAATTTTTATACAGTATGACACAAAAGTAGTGCTCGGTGGCTTTTATTTCCAAGTGGAAAGACCAAACGAGATGAATGAAGCTGCGTCGAGTGGAGAAAAATAAGGGATTTTCAAAAAATTTCATGCCCAAGCACAGGGTGTCCGCAAATTCAAAAACCGGTTTGGTTAAAAAATTCAAACTGGTTTTTATTGACGCAATGTATTCTACACACTGAGGTGACAAAAACGTGGTATGAATTTTTTGAAACCGGTTTATCAATTTGTAACCAGTTGACAAAAAATACCCAAAAATTGTAGATAGAGAAAAAAGCTTGAAACAAAAGTTGTAGAGCGTGAAAAGTTACACAATTCTGACTAATCACGTTTTGAAACCGGTTCATTGGTTTTCATTTAGCAACCAATTTTTGACAATCACCTAAAAATTGAAATTGTAGATAGAGAAAAAAGCTTGAAACAAAAGTTGTAGAGCGTGAAAAATTACATAATTCTGTGTAATAACATTTTGAAACCGGTTCATTGGTTTGCATTTAGCAATCATGTTATTGAAAAAATCATCTAAAAATTGGGGATGGAGAAAAAAGTTTGAAATATAAGTTGTAGAGTGTGAAAAATTGAACTTTTTTCGTGAATCAGATTTTGAAACCGGTTAATTGATTCGCAGCAAGCCATAAAAAAGTTAAGTGATTGCAAATTAATGAATAATGAGCCATTGTCAAAATCCCATCATCAAAAATGGTTCAATTTTTCTTCTAAAACTTTTTTCAAACTTTTTTCTTTTTCTTTTTTTAGGTGATTGTCAAAAACTGGTTGCTAAATGAGAACCAATGAACTGGTTTCAAAATGTGATTGAAAAGAATTGTGTAATTTTTCACGCATTACAACATTTGCTTCAAGCTTTTTTCTCGATCTCTAATTTTTAGGCAATTTTTGATAACATGGTTGCAAATTAATGAACCGGTTTCAAAATCCGATCAGCGAAAATGGTTCAATTTTTTACGCTCCACAACTTTTGTTTTGAGCTTTTTTCTATATCTCCAATTTTTAGGCGATTGTCAAAAACTGGTTGCTAAATGTGAACCAATGAACCGGTTTCAAAATGTGATTAGACGGAATTGTGTAATTTTTCACGTTCTACAACTTTTGTTTTAAGCTTTTTTCTCTATCTACAATTTTTAAGTATTTTTTGCAAATTATTAAACCGGTTTCAAAAAATTCGTATCACATTTTTGTCGTCTCAGTGTGTAGAATACATTACGCCCATGAAAACCAGTTTCAATTTTTTGACAAAACCAGTTTTTCAATTTGTGAACATCCTGTGCATGGGCCTGAAATTTTCAAGGTTGCTTTTGAAAGCCCTTATTTTTTCCTACTCAACGCCACTTCATTCATCTCTCTAGCTCTTTCCACTTAGAAATAAAATCCACTGAGCACTACTTTTGCGTCATACTAACCAGAGTGATTAATTTTTTTAAGATTAAAATTAAAGTAAGAAAATTATTGATAGGCCTATTATTACGTGATTAGAACGTCAGCACATATTTTGGGAAAAAATATCGAAACAAAAATATATTTCAGCGAGGTACACAAACATTAATTTGAAATACATAGGTAACATAAAAACTACCGATATCAAATAGGTATATTACCCAACTAATGGATATAGGAAACAGGACCATTTTATAAAAAATTAATGACGTTACTTGGATACTAATTTCAGAGAAAAAAAAACGAAAAAAAGAAACAGTCTGTTTGTGATGTTTAAAAAAAAAAAAATTAATGGAAAAACCACCCAAATTAAAAATAATAGTGAACAGTGGACAAAGTGAACTTGTTTAAAAACTGCGACCGCAAACCCCCGACAAAAGAGAAACATTTTTTATCACGTACAATATTATTTCAAAAACCATATTTGGTGATATCTTATCTCCAATTATTGTAGGTATTTACCAATATGTGATTCGGCTTTTATTTATTGTCTTGAGACCACAATAATAATATCTGAATATGATAAAAAGAATTCCAACATCCGCCTAATGATATCCGAAGTGGAAAATTTGGAATGATTTAACACAAATTAGATTCGAATCTTGCTAACCTCTCCATTGAGATGCTTACTAATATCTCCATTGGTCATTACTCCATTTTGCGATTTCTTTTTCAAATGCTCTCTGATTTTGGCAAAAAATTGCATATAATGGTGCATGTTATGTCTTAAAAAAAAAAAAAACAAACAAATGAAAATAAAACTGACGATAATTTCAATTTCAGTCTGGCAAAAATAACTAAAATAAGTGATCAAAAAAGGTCACTATACTTACATTGTTAGTAGAACTGGAGCTAACAACTCTTTCGTTACAAGCAAGTGATGTATGTAGGATTTGGTATGATTTTTACATGCAAGGCAATTGCATTTATTCAGAATAGGAGTTAGGTCATCGAAATACCTACAAAAAATAAAATAAAATAATTACAATAAATGAACAGACAAGAAGAAACATAATGGTAAAAAAAATTACTTCGTATCATGGAGGGAAATATATAAAGGTTTATCACTGTTCTTCTTTTCTGGATTAGCTGACGGTTTATCACTGGAATTTTTGTCATCGTTGAAACGAATAGCACAGTTTTCGTACAAGTTGACTTCATCGCTTAATCTGAAAATGAAGAACAACAAACATTTTTATAATAATTGAAAAGGCATATTGCCGGAAAAATGAAATTATTATTCTTACAAATTTTCAATATTATAATTGAACACCAAAGCCCATCCGTTCTCGGTCATGAAATAAGGAAAAGATGTATCAAATAAATCGACACCCATCTTCACCATTTCTACGACAGATTTAGGATTCCAAGCCCCGTGTATAATTCGCAGTTGATTAGAAGGTAACAAATTCTGTAATACAGTATCATCGAATTAATTAATACTGTAAAAATGTCCATGCTATAATTCCACATACAGTTATTATGTTTTACCGTCGTATGTTGAACAATTTTCTTGACAGATTCAAAAGGAATATCGTTAACAGTTTTTCCATCTGTATACAAGCCATCAATTAAATATCCAGTGACAGGAAATTTCGCCATATGATTTACACATCTTTCTCTCAAGCTTTTATCGTAGCCTCCTTCGATGGGAGCGATTAATCCTATATTTTTCAGTTTCTGTAATAAAAATATAATTAATGTTACCAATTCGAAAGAAAAAAAAATCAATGAAATTACTGCATACAGAAGATGTACTGTGTTTATCGTAACAATACTGAAAAGCATCATTTGTAATAGTGGTAGAATTACATAATCTCTTCGTGCTGCTTTTCAAATTTGTATCACCGTCGCTTAAAGCGCAGTACATGTCTGGTTGAAATGCTTCCATGATTTCCATATACCTGAGATATGAAAAACGCGAACATTGCAGTATTCTTTAAAGTAAGTACCCTGAGTCTGAAAACTGGTCTGAAACGACTCCAAAGTACAAATTACCTTTCTTTAGGAACGAATACTTTTCCTTGAGTACACCAAATTGTAGCCGAAGCACCCCTGTGATACCCCTGCGGTATAGAATCCACTGGATCTTGGCCAAAACAATATGAAAAATATTCCTAACACAAAATATTCAAATTAGAAAAATAATTCAGCGAAAAGAAGAAACTGTAATTTTTTATACTTACTGGAAGGCCTACAAATGAATTCAAACTAATTTTATTTTTCTCTAATACTTCACAGCAATGGAAAATGTTATTCAAAGGAAACTGTAACGCCAACGAATCCGTGGAAATCATTTGCATAACATCACATGTCAAATGTGGCACACAGCCTTTCTGTAAGAATAAGAAATAGAGTTTTAGAGTGTAATTTACATTCTATACAATATATTTAAAGTCGAAATTATAATTACCTTGGTATAAAACAATACATTTGGAGTTTCCAGTGAAAAGGAAGGAATACGTTCCACATCGCTAATCATACCGAATCGTCCTAATTTAGGACTAACATTCAACAGCTTGAACTTCATGGTGTAAAATTTTACAACGTATTACATCACACAAATACCTACTACCTGGTCAACAATATAACTTAAAATTATTCATAATTAATTATTTAATCATAAAAATTCAGTCTTCGAAAAGATTTTCTTCACTTATTTTTTGAAAAAAGTGTTCGGTGCGCCGTGGTGCGCCGGGTGCGCGCCTGCGCGGTGTGTGGGAGGGGAGCACGTGATTATGTTTATTGACTTTGAAAATAAGAAATTTTAGCCAGTTGGGTTACATTTTTCTCATAAATGTACTATCCAGTATACAGTTTCAAATCTTTTTTGAGCTGTTCGAGGTAGGATTTTCGGATTAGCGATGCTTCCTTTTTTCGAGTGAATTTTTGGCCGACGGGGTAATTTCAATTATTTATGCCCTTAATTCGAAGATTTTCGGCAAAGTTGATGTGATAATGTGCTGAAATCAACCGCATAATTAGTAAGTGTAAATGTTTATAACCCTATTGTTGCATAAAAAATTCTTCAACTACTTATTCCGATGTGTGAGAGTTTCTATCAGTGCGATTTTACGGTGTGAATAACCACGTTTCTAGAAAGGAAAGCCGCTGAAACATGTACATAATGACTTATAAGTATCATCTAAGATGTACCTCTAAATTATTCATTTGAATTTCTAGAGTAGTAGTTCAAGATGGTCAATACCAGAGTTCCGACGGTATGTCGTAAAACCTACGTTACGCCAAGGCGGCCTTACGAGAAAGCCAGATTAGACCAGGAATTGAAAATCATCGGAGAATACGGTTTACGTAACAAACGAGAAGTATGGCGAGTAAAATATACGCTAGCGAAAATTCGAAAAGCTGCTAGAGAATTATTAACTCTCGATGAGAAAGAACCTAAACGTCTTTTTGAAGGTAATTACGAAGTAGCTACTTGATGTATGTTCGTATATATATGCTGCGTTACTTATGATGATAATTCACAATTATTTTCTGACACCTCTTCTGAATATAAAATTGTTGATTAAGAATTTCTGAAGATTGACAGCTTCTATGTGTGGTGAAATAATTATAACGGATAACTTGTTATTGCTAATATACGATGTACTTTTTAGGAAACGCTCTGTTGAGAAGATTGGTTCGAATCGGTGTATTGGACGAAAACCGTATGAAACTCGATTATGTGTTGGGTTTGAAAATCGAGGATTTCTTAGAACGACGTTTGGAAACGCAGGTGTGTGTACTAATATTTACGAGTATTTTAATTCATCGATGATTGTGAAGCTCCTGAATTCATTTTGTTTTACGTTATAGGTGTTCAAATTAGGCCTAGCTAAATCTATTCATCATGCCCGTGTTTTGATCCGTCAAAGACATATCAGGTAACTTGATTTGATCGTAAAATTAACGAGACTCGACGTATCCCTGAAGTCATCATAATGTTGGTTGATTTTTCAGGGTTCATAAACAAGTTGTAAATGTACCAAGTTTTATTGTGCGACTTGACTCTCAAAAACACATCGATTTCTCGCTGAAATCACCCTTCGGTAGCGGAAGACCTGGACGTGTAAAGAGGAAAAACCTTCGTAAGGCGCAAGGTAAAAACCAAGAAGTCGCCGAAGACGACGAAGATTAAGCAGTATATTATCCTGTTTTGCTGTTATCATTTTTCTAAAAAAGGAAATATAACCATCGTTTATGAATTACTTCTGTATGGAATATTTTTTTTGAAACCCGTGATGCGGATTATTGTTATGTTTGTCAAGCTGACTGAACTTTCGTTAGGTTGGGAATGTAATTTGGAACACAACACAGATAACAGAATTAACTAGGTATTAAAAATGAAGCTATTCAATTCGTAAATTTTTTTTCTTAATTTATTTTATTTAAACGCCCATAACGAAATATCAAAAATATATAATAGGTAAAAGATTAATCATCATAGAGTAGACACACAAAAAACTTCAAGACAGTTCGAAACCGCTATTAGCGGTTATCGCATAGCGCAGCTTATCTTTTAGTACACTTTTTCGACTATAATTAGGCAATTTTAGTAAATTAAAGCAAGTCGACGATGTAGGTAATCTATGCTCTGGTCCTTTTCTTCTTATGGTGAAAAATCCCCGGATAACGCTTCCTGTAAATTTGAAAAAAAAATCGCTGATTAAAAATATCAGTGAAAGTTTACAAATATTTAATTAGGCTTACCTATGGAATCACCGGCATCCTCATCTTCGCTCACTTCGACGCATCTAATCGAGAACGGTGGATTTAGAAATGCAAATCCCAAAACCGGAGGTTTCGAACTGCTAGTTACAAACTGACGAATAAATAAAATGAAAGAATTAGTTGAAGTAATACTCTCTTGGAACTGCAAATTCTCTCAACGATTACAAATTATTTTCATATTTCATACTTTGAGGAATAGAGCACGTTCTTGCTCGGTAAAGTCATTATTCAGAATATCCCATAACCAAATGATAACTTTATGGGAATCGTGAAAGCCTCCATAATACTGCGTATGCTGTCGCAGTTGAGTAAAATTCAATGGTTTATCTTCACCGGAAATAAGTAATTGTAACTGTAATGAGAGAAAAAAAAAGATTCGTTATATTAGATTCAAAATCAGCACTTTTTTTACTCTTGTTACCCATACTATTCATCAGTTTCAACTCACTTCAGGAACCGAAAACAAAGTCAACGAATCGCTAGAAAATATACAATGGAAACCTTTGGCAAAGGCTATGGTTTGTTGTTTGATTTGAGTATGCATTCTAAAATGCGCCATTAGATGGATATAGATAATTCTGAAACGAATAAATAAAAATACTTTTATTCGAATGATCGGTTTGTTGTCGATGGTGTTTGATCAAAGGCACCACGAAACTCAGATCAATGATCATCGATAATTATAGCAACATCGAGGTTGGCTTACTTATTACTATTAGTAACGTTTATAACTTTTCCTCCGGGTACTAATTCGCGAGTAGTAATAACTCCGAAAAATTCTTCGGTTGTAGAAAAAGTTAGAGATAAATCAGCCACATCTCCATCGTAATGTTTAATATACATTAAACTACGATAAAGTTCTTCATCCAAAGAAGGTAAATCATCGATATAACTATACGATGTGGACTGAGTTTGACCCAAAACTTGGCTCAGAAAAAATGAAGCTAATCGTACATCCAAAACAATACCCTGAAAAAATGTATTCCAAAATAATACGATTCTTGGAAAAAAACAAATTGGGTAAAAAAAAGTTCTCGAAACACGATGTTACCTCGTATACAGCTTTGGCCAACATTTTACCGGAAAACTCCATTAAATCTAGATGGTTCCCTTCCGACATTGTGCTCATGGGAGATGGATACATGTGTGCGCACGCAGTTCTTCGAAATAAGTTCAATGACGGATCGAATAACTTTTTCACCAAATCCACGATAAATTCTGAGCAAAAAATACACCTATTATAACACCATTCGAGTTAATGTTCAACAAGTAAGGGTTATTCACCTTTGAAAATTCCAGCCTGATCAACTCCAGCTTCTTCTAATCCTTCGGCGTTGACGAATTTTATACGAAACGCTTGTTTCAGTTCTATCGCGCTCCATTTATGTAGATAATAGAATGCATCTTCAACGATGTGATTTCTGCGACAGAATTTTTACATCGAACAACAATAAAAAATCGATTCCATGATATAAAAATTTAAATTATTTGCTTGCATTTTTTCAAAATAAGATCAGTTGGACATTGGTCATAAAACGCACCTACGAATTTTGATAACTCTAACAGGTGTTGGAGGATTAACACCGGTAGGATTATTAGAACTTCCTTCGGTTCTTTGTTGCAACTGAAGCTTTAATTTGTTCTTTTCAGCAAAAAGATTTTTTTTGAATAAATGAACACGTTCTTGATACGATAAAACATGAGGCATTTTCTCTTTCAGTATCTGAAATCACAATAATCTATCGTAATTTACAAACATCGACATTAATTTTATCGTAAAAATTGTGTTTTACGTACCAATATCTTTTTCTTATTTTTATCTAAATCGGTAAAAAATGCGCTAGCTTTGATTTCTTTGATGATCCAATGCGACGAAGACGATGTATAAGATCTTCGGCAGTCTCGTAAATACAAGACCATCAATAAAGAATGTAACGTGGTAAATAATTGACTAGTAATAGTTCCATCTTCTTCATCAGCTAAGGAAACATAACACGAGTATAGTTATTAAATCTAAAATAATATTGCGGATTGCAGAATAACAATAATCGCTTACTGAAGATTTCATTCATGACTCCCTTATACAAGAAATAATTTAAAAACGATGATAATTGCAAGAAATCACTTATACGGAATAAAGACTGTTCTTCGTACATTTCAACATCGTCTAAAATGCTATTAAAAAATATTTCGATTAATATAAATATCATATTATTTTGAGAACTCGACAAAATATTAAGCGAACGAAAACTTACGTAATATAATGGATCATGCATTCGCTAAAAAGTAGCAACATTTGGCAATCAGCTTCGTGGTTACGATCACTTGTATGAGCATTCGTCGATACGATTCGGTAAAATGATTTTAATCCGTTGTTTTGCGATAGAAAGTATTTCCATAATAAGAACAACACGTCGTTTTGGTAACATAAACCTGTTCAAAGAGCATGTTATCAATAAAAAGAAGCTTTATCGGATAAATTTGTCAAAATAATATAAACATCATACCCGTCAGAATATCCAATCTCAATTGAATAAAAGTATTTATCATAATATGATATAAACGACAAGCCTCGAATACTCTATTTTTGATCTCGTTAGCAGCAGCTATAACTTCTGGACTTCTCGAATCCCTCATTTTCCATCTACTATTCACCGAAGCCATGTCAGCCAATAAGTCTAGAGCTTTTTTGCTGAAATTTGAAAATCACGATTTAGTATTTTCATCATCAACATCGTATTATTCACCGAAGTCGAATACACACCCGAATATATTCCTATTATTTCCGCCTTTCTTTTCGGAATTCGTTTCATCGTTTGCAACATCCTCCAAAGCAGATTGCAAAGGCTCGACTAGAAACACAGTTACGTAACCTTTCGACCACAACAATCCTAACTGGTATTTAATGATTGGTAAAGAATCGTGAATATTCATATCGTAACCATCTTGAGAAAACCATCCCAAAATCGGATGCCACTGAGTTAGATTGGAGGATCTATGAGATACGACGCAACTCTGACATTGCAATAGCAGAAATGTCATATTATGCTGCGAAAAAAAATTCTCAATTATAATACGATATTTGAGGACTGAGTTTACATAATTTTAAACCGTGCTCACGATAAAATTCAGTATTTGCTGCTTTTTGGTCACTTGTTCTAAATAAATGTAAGTCAGTTCGATGAAATTAGCAGTGAAACATAAAAGATTGTTGCTTTTTCCAACATCCATAGCGTTTAAAAACGAATCTCTAGCTTCTAAATCAGTCGATGTGGCATGTAAATGTCGTCTGAGAAATTTCATCAAGTGCTCCAGCAGTTGTTCTTCGTCGAAGATATTCAAAAACTGAAATCAACCGCGAATCATAAAAATATGGCTTTTGAAAATGAATTCATTCGCTTGGAAATACATGTTCAATAATACTTCAGTACCTGAGGTGAAATACTTCTAGCGTGATGTATAATTGCAGGTACTGTGAGAATGTTTTCGATAAAATGGAGCATTATTTTATCGTTAAAATCCGAATATAACAAAGGCCTAGATGCCAATATCATCACAGCCATTAAACACGTATTCGTCAAGACTAGCTTATTTATTCCGAATGTAGGCATGAAACTTCTTCTCAAAATATTCTGTAAAAATGCCAAATAAAGATAATTAAACAAAAATATAATTAGAGTTTTCAATTTGGAGAAAAAAAGAATGAAAAATACCTTCAACGTGGTATAAAAATCATGTTTTATCAAATAACCGACGACATTGTTACAAAGTTGATTTAATCCGGGTTTAAGAACGCGTAAAGTTTCAGCCAAGCAGTTCTTCGTATTAAAAACGGCCCAAGTATTGATAGAGGTGAAAGAAATTATAGTATGTAGAAACACAATTAGCATATTTTGTAATTCATGGGAATTCAAATGATTGTCGTTAACGAGCATTTGTAAGTAAAAATTGCACTTGTTCAAAAGTTCCTTCAACTGCGATATCCATAAAACGGAATGTTCTTTGAGCAAAAATACGCCTACGTAGCTCACGCCAGCACTTTCCGATTCCAAACTTCTCGTAATGTATCTATTATCAAAACAATAAAAATTTAACACCAACGAATTATCATTACAAACGAGAATTTAATTACAGATACGTACCGACATAACTTCAAAAATCGATCTCGATCGGATTTCGGATCCATGACAGATAAAAACCTACGAATCAAGTGATAAATATTCAACGATGGTTTCAGAGTATCATTTTCATCCAAGGTATCGTCGAATTCTTGCCTGAAATTTCCACATTTTCAAAGTTCAAACGAATAAATAATGGATGGAAAACAACGATGAAAAATACCTACTAAACTTACAAGATTATTCTTCGATATTTTATACGAGCCAGCCATCCTTTGATATGCGCTTGTATTAGAATGGCGCAGTTCTCTCGACGTTTTTCGAAGGCTCTCTCTTCTCGAGCGATTTTGATATTCTGCAAGAACTCGTGCTTCTTGTCGAGAGCCGAATACTTCATTTCTGAAATACTCATGACGACGAAGGTTTGAAATTTGTATCACAAGTGAGAATTTGAAAAGCAATTCAAATCCATCGGAAGACTGGCGGAGTTTATGAAGATATTTCTGCAAAAAATCCAACAAAACCTCGGTAATTAAACTCATTAGGGCAATTATTAGTGAAATTTTATGGTACTTCGCAGTAAGAATACCTCGAAGAAAGAGAGTACATTCTGTAAACTGAATTCAAGAAATACAACATAATACATACCACGATCTTCCAATTTATCGGATCATTGCAAATTTGGTACGGTCTATTTTCAATAACGAACGCCAATTCATAAATTTTACTGAATTAATTAAGAAAAAACCATAATTTTTGGTTGAAAATTACAAAAAAAATATGATAAATTTTTGGAATGGAAAATAACAATAACAAAAACACAACCATAAATCCACAGTTCACACACAAACACACTCACACAAAAGTCACAGCAAACTTTCGCAATTTTATTAGTTCGAAAGTTTTGCCATAGGATCGCTAAAAATTTCAATATTTTTTTCGAATAAAAATGAGAGTATTTATTGCAGAAAAACGTTAAAAAACGTCCAAAACGAGCTAAAGAATAGGACAATTGAAGAAAATATCGATGGGAAATGGTCGTAAAGTTAAAAATGTGGAAAAACTTGAGCATATCTGCAGCATATATGTTGAAGGGTTGAAATACTTTGAAATTTAGGTCCATGATAGACGGGGGGCGTAGCTCACATGGTAGAGCGCTCGCTTAGCATGCGAGAGGTACCGGGATCGATACCCGGCGCCTCCAAGAATTTTTTTATTTTTTCCCCAATAATATCAAAATATTTTTGATCAACAATCAACATTCTTAAATATTCAAGAACTAGCTGTTGCATTAAAATAATTGACCTTGATCACCAAACGGGTCTTTTTAGATCAGATGATACTCGTGTCATGTAATTTGAAATACGCAGATTGAAATAACAACACCGGTTGTAAAATACTTAGATTTAATGAATTAAAAAAACAAAAAAATACAAGCGGAATGTTAAGCTGAAGCTCCCAAATTTAACAATATAAAACAAAACGTCTAGGCAAATAAAAACACGATCAAAAACAGAAACTGGGTTCAATCTCAATTCACTTTGAAAAAACAGAATAAAATAATCAAGCATTAAAATCATAAAATGTATTACATTATAAGCACACGAGAAAACAAATTACATGATTCTCCACATCAATTTTTATTAATTCGAGCCATTATTCATTACATTTGCAGAAAATGTTCGCTTCCTGTACAGGAAAGCACCGTTTCAGTCGATGTGCAATGAAATATTTCCAAACTAGAAATTAAGTTTCGCTCATCATAAATTGATAAAAAATAAGGACGAAAATTTGTGACTAGTTTTACATAGGTATTAGGTAAATATACGTACGAAAAAATGTATTCTTTCCGGCACAGTCATGTAGGTTCTTGAAATAAAAAACCTATCAAATTTTTACAACTAATTTCAGGATAAAAACGATCGAGAAAATTTCAACCCTAAACAAAATCCAAAGTTTCTTTGAAAAAAAAAAAACAAAAACAAAAACAAATGCGATGCTAAATCTTTTAATTTTGAAAGTGATGAAAAATTATTAAGAAACCTACGAATGCGTTGAAAGAAAATATTAAGTACCCTAATTTCAATTAAAAAATCAAAACACACTATGAGTATTTTTGAACAAGGAAAAGGAAAAAAAGACGAAAACGAAACAAAATTCTGTAAAAGCATTATCTAGGGTATTAAAATAATAAAATCTCATAATTTAAAAAAAAAAAAAAAACAACGTATAACCGTTTGCTATAAATAAATATACAATTACAATAATAGCTTTAAAAACAATCCATAAAAAACAAAATGTTAAGTTCGTAAAAAAAAAAAGGTCATCAGTCGTTTCTGCGCATAAACGAAAAACTCATTATCACTCGAACGTGATGTTTTTTACTCATCGTACAACGTAACAGTACCATTTGATATTCATTATGTTCGAAGAAAACATCGCTCGCTCATATCTATCGAGTATAATCAAACAATTTGATTGGGAGGGTAAACATCTAAGGGAGTGCTGGTAACGTGGCTACCGTTTGTATCAGTGGCTTCTATTTGCTCTTTAAGAAGTTCCAGTTCTCTGATACCATATCTGCTAATTTCGTATTTATGAGCAACCATGGTACCGTAAAAATGCACCGCGAATCCGATAAATAAAAGAATCACTGGTATAAGTACAATACAAGCGGACCATGCGGCTGCTTGAGATATGGCGTAAAATTTCACCCAACATAAGATAGCTATTTCAAATAAGAATAAAATTAATCCGAGTAGAGTAGAAAATGCCCACGCAGTTTCTATATACCAATGTAACCTTTCGTGCGGAGATTCGTGAACAAAATGTACATTATTTAAACTGCATACCGCTTCGACATTAGGCAATATGCAAGTACTTATCATTAACGCTAACATATGTACAGCTACGAGTAACGTCGTGCAGACGGTAAAAGCGATCAGCATTTCTCCGGGTACTTTATCATTCGGGTCCAAATTCACTTCTACCATGGCGACCTGAAATTAAAATTAAAAACCCAATAACGTCGAGAGAAAAATTCACTACACGGTGGGCAACAGGTAACAAGTACTTACCATCGCGAAACCAGACAGTAACGCTGACGTTTTACTCGAAGCTTTCAATTTGGCCCTACTGAGTTGTAATTTACGCCACGAAACGTAGGCTGGCGAATTGAAATTTTTTGTTAGTACTACCGGCACATCGACTGTGACCGGGCCACCTCCATGACTTGACATTTTAAACCGTAGTAAATCTTCTGAATTAAGTAATAAACTAGATCGTTGCATCAATTATCTCTAATTCTAGTGTCTCGTAGTATTCTCAACGAATAGCATTTGATGAAGAAAAAGGGTACACCTTCGGAGTATTACGGTATCACGATTTAAAGATTTCGATTCTTAGTACGTTGAGTGAAACATCCTTTAAACGAATTCAGTCTTACGTCAATTTCTCCTTCTTCGAGCTGCAAACAAAATGGATACGTAAAGTTGCGCAATCGTCTCTGATTAGTAATTATTATTTATCGAAGAACCGTATTACCTCATCATTTTTATAGATGATCGAATAGCATGAAGGTGATATACACTCTCGAACACACCGAACGTAATCTATTCCTTTTCTCGCTACGCAAGAATTTGTTTGTTGGCAAGCTGCTTCGAATTCTTGAAATAGTATCTCCTGGGAAAAGTTTGAAAAAAAAAGACAGATTAGAATCGGCGAGTAAATTTTTCATCGTCAACGAACATAATACAACGTAATATAAACGAATACTGACAAAAATACTCGACGATTAATTATATCGTAACAATACGTACATTTTTTTTAGTCTCTTTATAATGGAATTCGATAAATTTGAACGATGTTACATCACAATTTACATCATATACAGATATAAAAATTATGAGAATTGCGGCGTAAAAAATCGAATTTCCGTATTTTTCCGACATCGGTTTAAAATACGGAATCAAGTTCTCAGGAAGTACATAATCTATTGTACCATATAAGGGCGTACAATATGCAGAAAAAATTATACCAAAAGTAATGAGAGAACACAAACATGAAAATTCAACACTTACGCAGCACAGTAGAAACGCTTGAATCGCGTAATGAGCAGGAAAATCGATAGGCTTTTATCACGAATGCTTAGTCCTGGTTCAGTATCAGCGGTTTTCCTTCGGAAAAGCCGAGTAAGGGTGAATTTTCCTGAAAACAACCCCTTGCGAACACAACACGAAGGATACGAAAACACTTTTATCATTGTTATCAACGAAACCGATGTTTTTGTGGCTATATTTTATTTGTATTTATTGTGAGTACGTTTTTTCGGGAGGAGGTGTCGATGACGAGCTCTCCTCAATTATTGATATTTTTTTAATTTTATAAAGAAGTAATTATAGAACTAATAAAGCATATAGTTTCTCAATCAATTGCTAAAATTCTTACCCTAGGTAATCGTAATATTAAAGTAATATCAATGGTACTTATCAATCAAGAATTCAAGATTTCAGATGTTGATGTACAGTACTACAGTTCAACGAAAGTGTGTCTGTGTAGTGTGTACCTACTCGGCTACTCTAAAATAAAACAGATAAGTTTCATAACAATTTCAATGGTTTTATTTTGATAATACTTTAAAATTGACGAGTCTCTTATCATTTGACCAAATGATGTCGAACCATTACTTCATGTTCTCAGTATAAAACATCAACTTTTTTATTATTCCTTATTCCTTAAATTAAATTCGACTTTCCTACAATTATATTCCCCACAGAATGGTTCAATTTTTCATTTTCTAAAATTTTTGTTTCAAGTTTTTTTCTCTATCTTCAATTTTTAGGTGATTGTCAAAAACTGGTAGCTAAATGCGACCCAATGAACTGGTTTCAAAATTTGATTGAACAGAATTGTGTAATTTTTCACGCCCTACAACTTTTGTTTCAAGCTTTTTTCTCGATCTCCAATTTTTAGGTAGATAATTTTTGATGAATGGTTGCAAAATATGCAAATTAATGAACCGGTTTCAAAATCCGATCAGCGAAAACGGTTCAAATTTTCACGCTCTACAACTATTGTTTCAAGCTTTTTTCATTGTTTTTTCTCCATCTCCAATTTTCAGGTGATTGTCAAAAACTGGTTGCTAAATGCGAACCAATGAACCGGTTTCAAAATGTGATTAGATAGAATTGTGTAATTTTTCACGCTCTACAACTTTTGAATCAAGCTTTTTTCTCTATCTGTAACTTTTGGGTATTTTTTGCCAACTGGTTGCAAATTAATGAACCGGTTTCAAAAAATTCATATCACATTTTTGTCGCCTTAGTGTGTAGAATACATTGCGCCAATAAAAACCAGTTTCAATTTTTTGACCGAACCAGTTTTTCAATTTGTGGACACCCTGTGCATGGGCCTGAAATTTTCAAGGTCGCTTTTAAAAGCCCTTATTTTTTCCTACTCAACCCCGCTTCATTTATCTCGCTAGCTTTTCCCACTTAGAAATAAAAGCCACCGAACTTTACTTTTGTGTCATACTGTATACGGATAATGCAAAAAGCAAGTCGGATAAAATAAATTTGTACCAAACAGTCCAAAATTCAGATAGTCGGCAGCCTACTGTACATACAACACGATCATATAGTAATTCTAGAACAAGAAAAAACAAAAAGTTACGCGCCGTTTACAAATCATGATTATATTATTTGGATAGTAAAAAATTGATGATTACACTAGTAAGTAAATAACGTGTATACATACATTATATATCATACTAACAGGAAAACATGAAAAAATTAAAGGGGCGAAAAGGCTTAGTTCTTAACTTCGGTACCTAGGTATAATTATTAAACGATAGTAAAATGATGACAATAACGACGACAACATAAACCAAGAAAAAAACATAACAAAACAACGGAGCGATGATGAAAAATTACACATCCGACAATTAATAATGTACCTACTCACAATACAGATAACACAAAATAAACGGCATAACACGTTTCTTCCCACTAGTAACAATCAAACAACTCGCACATATCCTAGGGTGGTGGGGTTGCTACTACATACATACATATTTAGATACTCATGAAATCAGTCAACAAGAGGATAAAAAAAAAGAAAGAAAAGAAAACGTTCGATCCATTGGAAAAATGGAAATCTACTACGGGTGCTACATATAATCATCTCTTAATGCTTTCCACAATGGTGATAAATAATACTACACAACATTCCAATAAAGTAGGTACGAGTACTTTTTAAACGACACAACTCTCGATAGATAAATAATATTACATGCGATAGTGACAAACTGACAACGACGATAAAAATAAAATCTAACGACCAAAAATAAGATTATTAACAATAAATATATAATAATAATAGTAATTATAATATTAATAATAGTAATAAGGAAGGCGACGCGACCACAACGATGATAATAACGTGTCGAATGAGCTGATAAATTTCGTTACATTCGTTCCAGTCTCAAACAACGCCGATGTAAAGAAGATGACTCTGTAACAATACATAAATGCAAGTTCAATAGTGGGCAGATTAGGTAGGGAAAATATGTATTGAATTATAAAATTAACAATTTTGAAAGGAAGAAAAATGAAAAATTGATTAAGACGCGACTCACCTATTTGGAATTGACCTCCGCAGGTACGGATTTGGGCGCTGACACATCTTGAACAGATTTAATCGCTTCAACATCGCCATTACCGTCACCATCGCCACCTGCGCCTGAAATTACACGTAAAAGGCAATGTAAAACATGTAGTACACGCTGAAGCAGGCATTGTACTTAAATTTTTCTCAAGTAAACTACTCGTAGATCGAAATGCAAAAAGAAAGCATGAAAAAATATTGGATTCCGGAAACATAATCCAAAAACATGTTGAACTACTGAAATAATAGCAAAATTGAAAGAAGAGGGGGAAGTCAACCAAAACAGGGATGAACGAAATTTAATCTTTTATTCAAAATTATTTCAAAAAATCCAACACAAAAATAACAATTGTAAAATAGCAAAAATGTTGACATGAGCGAGGATTCGATGAAAAAAAAATTATTCGAGTGTTGAGAAATAATAATTAATTGTAAACAAATTTCCTAAATAAGTAAGAAGAGGGAAAGATTCCAATCCAAATTTGGAAAAAAGTGATTTGTGAAAATCATTTTAAAAATTCAAATACAAAAAAATGTACCTTGCTTCAAAAAGAAAAAAAATCCTACATCAAAACGGTCAAAAACTGACACGATTCAAAAAAGAAAATGACCAAAACAGGGAGCAGAGCAAAGATCTAGATCTGGAGAGAAAAAAAAATAGTCGAAAAATAATGCTAAAAAACCTCTTCGTGATCTTCTTCTGATAAATCAAAATCATAGGTCCCCAAGAATAAAACTCAAGAGCGAAATTCAAAATGAACCAAAAAACCCCTTAGTTTTGTCAAAATTTAAAAAGTTGAAAAAAAATCACGACGATTCCAGAATAAAAATTCGATTACAAGTAGAAAAACTTCATCGAAAAAATTAAGGTAAAAAGCACTAAAATTGAAGAAAAAACATCGCAAGAATTTGAAAAAAAAACTCACGAAATTTAACTATAAAATTGTGAAAACTTCACAATAATTTAGACACAAAAAAAAACAAGAAATTTTGCGGAAAATCGTCGAAAAATTGGAAAATAAAATCTATGAGACTTTAAAAGAATAAAACTTGAAAAAGATCAAGAAATCCTCAAAAAAATCTAAATAAAACCATTAATCCTCAAAAGTCCAAAAAAACTCAAAAACTCAAAAAAAAATCTGTAAACAGGGGAATTCCGCAAAAATTTAGGCAGGAAAAATTACTAAAATTTGGGGCTAAATTAGGAGAATATTTCATAAAAAAAATCTCGAAAATTCAAGAAAAAAGATTTCGCCGAAATTAAGAACAAAAACTTGGACAGAAAAACGAATCAATAAAATTCAAAACAAAATTATGGAAATGAAGAAAATTCCGAGAAAATTGTCGAAAAACTTGAAAAAAGAGAACTTGCGAAAAATTCAACAGAAAACTTACAAAATCGCAGAAGAAAAAAATTCACAAAATTCAAAAAAAAACCCATCGAATCGAAATAAGGAGAAATTTTGACTATTTAAGCAATAAAATCAAATCACACAAGCTCAAGGGAAAAATTTTAAGAAAAAATCATGAGAATTCAGGGTAATGAAATTTGGCAAATTCAGGCAAAAAAAATCACGGAAAAATTATTTTAGAAAAAAATCACCACCAAAATTCAAGATGTAAAAAATAAAAATCAATCAAAACAGGAGAAAATCCATTAAAAACTATCGAGAAATTCAAAAATAATAATACTGGTCGAAATCAGAAAACCTTTAAGTACATTTCAAAAGAAAAATCATCAAAACTGAAAAAAATAAAATCATCGAAAAATTTCTAGCAAAATAAAACATCAAAATGCAGAAAAATCCACCACAAAAAGTGAATTTGGAAGAAGAAAAATCACAAATTCAAATTCCACAAAAATGTGAGCAAAAAAAATCCCTTGTTTTTTTAAAGCACGAAACTCAAAAAAAACACTGATGAAATGAAAAAAAAAATGCAGTTGAAATTTAGGCAAAAAAATGACCACAATTTAGAACAGAGCTATAGAATTGTGAAAATTCAAAGTTGAAAAAGTCCGTCAAAACTAGAGAAACTATGGAAATTTTGAGAGAATCATCGAAAAACTTGAAAAAAGAGAACTCGCGAAAATTCAAAAAAAATAATACCCGCCAGAATAGGCAAAAATCTACAAAAATTCAAAAGAAAACTCACCAAATCGGCGAAGAAAAAAATTCATAAAATTCAAAAAAAGCCATCGAACCGAAATAAGGAGGAATCTCGACTATTTGAGCAATAAAATCGCACAAGCTCGAAGGAAAATTTTAATGAATAAATCACGAGATTTCAACGTGATGAAATTCGGTAAAAATTCAGGTGAAAAAAAATCATCAAAATTCAGAGCAAAATCATGGAAAAATTATTTTAGAAAAAAATCGCGCCCAAAATTCAAGATGTAAAAATCAATCAAAACAGGAGAAAATCGGCTAAAAACCATCGAGAAATTCAAAAATAAGAATAAGGTACTTGTCGAAATTAGAAAACCCCTAAGTACATTTCAAAAGAAAATTCATCAAAACTGAAAAAATGAAATTCGTAACGCTGAAAAAGCAGTGATGCCATTTAAATAAAAGCAACGTTGTTTTTTTCGAAGAATTTTGGATAAAATTTTGAAAACAAAAGAAGGAAATTTGTGAAAAAAACTCGCAAATAGTAACTTTTAGTTGACCAACATTTTTAAAAAGTAACCAAAAGTTACTATTAGTCACTTCAGTAACCTGGTTACTTAAAAAATAACGGAGTACAATCCCTGCAGAGAGAAAAAAAAGAAAAAAACCAACTACTTACCATTTGTAATCACATCTTCAAAACGATCATCGTCAATCACAGTACTATCACAACAAAGTACACTGCTGTCGTGGGCTTCGTTTGAGCTAATTTTGACACCGACGCTGCCGTCGCCGTCGCCGTCGCCATTCGGTAACTCGGACTCCGTAATCGTACTGACAGGGGTGGTGGTAATGGGATCGGTACGAGCATTAAGTTTACTTTCGTCGTCATTATTATTATTGGCGCTGTTGTTGGTTGTTGTATTACTGCTACCACTGCTGCTGTTTGCATCGAAATCGTTGAGGTGAATAAATTTAACGTACAAAAAAAATACATAAAACCAGAGTGAAAAATACTCACCCACAAGAAGACGAAACGCCTCCGGTAAGACCCAGTCCTCTGCCCTTGCCTACCATTTTTTTATCTTTTTTTATCGGCTTCTTCTTGATGGACTGAAATATAGTTATTGAAAGTACATAGAAGATGGCAAGTGCCCTACGGCATGTGTAGGTAGGTATATATGCTAGGCGCTTACCTGATGCGGATGAGAGCGTAACGGCGGTGGTAAGTGAGGAGGTTGATGAGCGCCGCCTGGTGAACGGTAATTGGCGCCGGTGGCAGCCATCGAAGCTGATTCGTAAGACAACGGTTGCGACAGATTATAATTGGCACCCCAACTGCCGACCACAACGCCGGCCACCTCTAATCTTCCGCCAAGAGATCTTCTACCACGACCTGCAGCAGCACCTGTGCCTCTACCGCCTCTCATGGCTGAACCGGCCAGCCCAGGTACCGACGACACTTCTGCAGCCGAAGGGGGCATTCCCATACGATGCTGACCAATGTAAGGTGGCCGACCACCGTGCGGATGCGAAAGATGATGCTGATGCTGGTGGTGATGATTATGATGATACTGCTGGTGCGGCGAATACGGCGACGATTTGAAATCTTCTAAAATTAAACCCAGTTAGTATTAGTATTGCGAACGTTGTACATAGTCTTTCAGTTGTTCCGTAATACGAGTGTACTCTTACCAGGGCCAACGCCGGCGGACGGAATAAGCGTCGATGGTAGAGGAGGACGGGCAAACTGCACATTTAGTCCTTCGAGAATGGCTTGTCTCATTCGTTCAGCACGCATGACCAGACCGACGCGATTGTCGCAAAGTTCGTGCAGATTTTTAACGCTGGTCGCTTTCACAAACATGTAGTGGAACAGTCTGCCGTCGAAAAACAACCAAGGGCAACACATCAGCCACGGTATGGGAGCGCCGCAAGCGTCGTTCACCAGCATAGCCATTTCGACGCCTTTCATAAAGAGCGCGGCCAACTGAACGCCTCGACTAGACAGCTGCGGGATCTGCGCAACACAATCGATCACATCATTACTTCATGTATATACAGGTCTACATCGCTACACATACTATATTATGCAATGGCCATCTTCGAGAAATTTCACAAAAATAATGTTAGAAATGGTTTCAGAGACGTGAAAAACATATATTTTGATACCAAACACGATTTTTTTTGTTGAAAATTTTGGATTCTGAACCCATCTGCGCCATATTACGAGTTTCAGATTTTTGGACCCCCCTCCTCCCCCAATCTCGTTAAGGGCTGTTCTCGAGATAAGGGGAAAACTGAATGCTAAATCGAATTCATCGACCCAAATAACTCCTACTTTGATACCCATGTACAGGGATTGTACTCAAATTTTTCACAAAAAAAGTAACTAGTAACCAAAAAAGCTAGAAAAAGTAACCAAAAAATTGTTAATGTAAAAAAAAAAAGGTGACAAAAAACCTTTGACCCAAACAAAAGATTACATCTCAATTTAGATTAATAAAAAACAACAAAACATTACAAAAATTTTGATAGCAGGTTTTACAAAAAATATGGGAAAACATTGAAAAAAGCTAGCAAAAGCTCTGACAGAGAGGGAGGATTTAAAAACTTGAATACAAAATACCACTTGTAAAATTGCAGAAATTTTGACATTAGGGAGCATTTGATGAAAAAAATTGTTCAAATGTTGAGAAAAAATAAATGATGATTATTGAGAAAAATTCCATAAATAAGAAGCATCATTTTAGAATGGGAAACTTATTAAAAGTCAATGCTGTTACAGCGTTGTTAAATAAATTTTCATCCATTCATTCATTCATTCATCTCAATCACCTGGCGGAGAGACAAGTCGAAAATTTGTTGTTTTCCCTCTTCAACCGTGTAAACAGCTTTCTTGGCTAAAGAATCAGCTATTATGTTGGTAAATTCATGCTTACATTAAGCAAAGACATGAATGAATTCCACAGCATTGAATTCTTTTTTCAACTTGAGAATTTCTTTGAAATTATTCATGATGAACAGGTTTGTTTCGTGAATTCTTCCAATTGTTTGTCTGCCAAGATGAGCAGGTATATAGTTGAGAGCCTTGATGGCGTAATTTGAATAGCTCGACAATTTGACTTTTCGAATTTCGTTATCTTCTAGGATTTCAAGGGCTGTACATATTGAGATCAGCTCTGCCAAATTATTAGAGTTAGGATAGTCGGGGTGTGTGATGCACTCTGAAATATTCATAAGAGATTCTGGCGCAAAACAAATCCCTATACCTGCAATTGCATTTGCATCACCATTATTCGAGCACGCAGCACACACCATTGGCAGTGACTCGAATGTATCCATCCCTATCTATTATAAGGTTAACATACGGATCTAAGGTTTGTCCAAGACATTGCAGGACTGAAATAGAAGGAATTTCTTGTTTCACCATTTCATTGCAAAGTTTTACGAGTTCACGAGTGAAATTGAGTTTTGCACTCTTGTGTGGAATTTGCGAACTGACCTTATCAGAGATGCCCTGAGCTTCAAATGGTTTGAATCCAAAAGAAGTTGGAGTATTGTTCAGTTCAAGTTTGATTTCCTCAATGACTTCTTGCCACCCGAGGTGAGAACATTGAGGGTTGTATTTCGAATTCGTCTTAACTCGAATCTTATCACCAATACTCCTCATAGTTCGTTCAACTGATGAAGATTGAGGGTTGTATGCACTGGTATGGGGGAGATTGTAATCCAAACTTGGGAAAACAGTGATTTGTGAAAATCATTTCAAAAATTTGAATACAAAAAAATGTATCGTGCTTCAAATAGAAAAAAATGCTTAAATTCACGAAAAAAATATGTACATCAAAACTTGGCAAAAATTGACACACATTTCAAAAAATAAAAAATATAAATAAAAACTGGGAAAAATGCAACAAAATTATTAAAATTGAAAGAAAATGACCAAAACAGGAAGCAAAGGAAAGATCATGATCTGGAACGAAAAAAATTAGTCAACGAATGTTGAAAAATCTTCCTCTGATCTTCTTTTATAATCAAAATCTCAAGTCTCCAAGAATAAAACTCAAGAGCGAAATTTAAAATTAAAAAAAATCACCAAAAATTAAGAGAAATTCTGCCAAAATTTAAAAAATTGAAAAAAATTACGAGTCACCCAGAATGAAAAAGAAAATTGAATAAAAGTAGAAAACATACTCCTCCAAAAACATTAAGTAGAGGAAAAAACACTAAAATTCAAGGAAAAACCATAAAAATTGAAAAAAAGAATACGAAAATTCACGATAAAATTGCAGAAACTTCACAAAAATTCAGTCACAAAAAAAAAACACAAAAATTTGGGGGAAATCGTCGAAAAATCAGAAAATAAAATCCAGGATTCGAAATAAACCCATCAAGCCTTAAAGTGCCAAACAAACTCTAAAAAACTCAAAAAAGTCTGTCAAGGAGGAGAATCCTAAGAAGAAAATTTTATAAAAATCACGAAAATTCGAGAAAAAATGTTTCGTCGAAATTCGGAACAAAAATTTAGGCAGGAAACGGATCAATAAAATTCAACAAAAATCATGGAAATGATGAAAATGGAAAACTCCAAAAATTAAAATTAAAAAAAAAAGAAAAAAAAACTCATGAAATCAAAGAAGCTTCCCTCCATTTCTGAAAAATGGTCAAAATATAAAGGAAATCATAACTTTTGGAAGAAGTAAACTCACGACTCTGCAAAAATGTAAGAAAAAAAACACTAGTTCTTTTAAAGCACGCAACTTGAAAAAAATTCAGTCAAAATCAAAGCAAATAAATAACCGTAATAATTACTTTGAATAAAACTAAAATTGTGAAAATTCACAGTCAAAAAGACTGTCAAAAACTCGAGAAACTTCACTAAAATTTCAAGAGAGAAAATTTCGAAAAAATCGTCAAAAAACAAAAAAAGAGAACTCATGAAAATTCAGAAGAATGATACCTACTTGTCAAAATTGGGAAAATCTACAAAAATTTAAAAGAAAAATCGCCAAATCGAGGGGAAAAAACGCATGAAATTCAAAAAGTTATTGAACAAAAATAAGGAGAAATATGGACTGAGATTTGATCAATAAAATCACACAAGCTTAAAAACGAAAATTTTATGAAAAAATCACGAGAACTCAAAATGATAAAATTCAGCGAGAAAAATCATCAATATTCAGAACAAAATCATGGAAAAATTACTTTGTGAAAAAAAAATCACCAAAATTCAAAATGTAAAAATCAATCAAAACAGGGCAAAATCCACTAAAAAATCGATCAGGATCTGGAAAAAAGACCATTTTTTTTTTCAAGAATTCCGGTTGTAATTATTGGGAAAAAAGGGAAACGAAAAAAGTCGAAAAAGTAACTTTCAGGAACCAAAATTTTTAAAAACTAAAAGTAACCGAGTACAATCCCTGTGTTTTGTACCCCCTCCCCCCTCCTTCCATTAAGGTTTAATTTCGGAGTAAATGGAAAAAATTAATGCCAAAATCATGGCGGCGGCGGCTGAAGCAGTAACGATGCATAAATACGTACTTTGAGATCTTGAATGAAAGTAGGTGAGTTGAACTCTGGTGATAAGACGGCCACAATGAACGCATCCAATTCGGGCTTCCTCAAGACTTTCTTGTCCGGAAATGACATTATATACCTAAAGAGACGAACCGGAATACAGTAACTGTGATAATAACATACTGGTGTGTAAACCGATACTATACGATACATACCTTAACACAACGGCGGCAACCAGCAACTGTTGCGGAACAAATTCCGGATTCAAAAGTAACTGAACGTCCGACCGCATGCACGTCAAAAAAGCGCGTAATCTTCGACGTTTGTCATCTTGAGTGGTTCTATCAAAACACACAACCAAACGATATTCATATTACAATACAAACGTATTACATGACTTATAATAATGAATCGTAGTGCAGCTGCAGATAATGCGAGCGCATGTCTACACACATAAGTAACTTACCCGAACCAGAGTCTTTGAATTGTAGGCACTCTCCATCCGACTGGTTCAGCTTTCACGTATTCCGCTTTGTGAGTTCGAGCAATCGGATCGAATATCCATTCTTTGATGCGAATATCGACTTGCACACCTGCAATAAACACCATAATATTATTCAGCGCTTACAAATACATATATGAAATAAACGCCGAGGCTGATATTTTCGTGTACTCACTAGTATTATTTTTAGACGCCACGTAGACGTGATGATGTAAATTGAACACGATCGCGTACACCATCTGACGAATGGGCTTATAAAATACATATACATTCGGGATTTGTTTGCCGTCTTCTATTATAACCGGCAGCTTTATTTCGCCCTAAAATAATAGAAACCAAAACATCGAATTATCAATCGAATCCGCCAAAGCGAATACAACAAACACGAAGCAGAAGCGAACCTGCGATAATATTTGATATATATAAGGCGACATTAATCCTTTGCTATGACGTTCGCTCACTGTACGCATAACTTCGTGCGGTACAGGCGGCAGAATTGGCGCCGGTTTGTCTTTTTTCGGCTTCGTAGTAGTCGTCGTCGTGGCTGCAGCCACTGTAGCCGAAGCCTTTGGTTTTTCAAGCTGATCTGACGCGGCCGTCGTCGTCGGCAATTCACAGCTCGAACTTGTATCGGAATTACACGTTACATTCAAACCGTTGTCCGCAACTAACAAATGTTAATTTTAAATTGTCAGAAATCATCGCTCGACTAAAATAGAACATAAAATGACAGCAAGACTGGACTCACTCACCGCTTATATCGGAGCTGCCTTCAGTCGTGGTAGATGACGAATCTTCTTGACCAGCGGCGTGATTAATGAAACACGACTGAGCTTCTTTATACATATTCAATGGATTTTTCTGCAATAAAACGGCGGCCAGCTCGTATTAGTATGACGTAAATGTCGAAGTATCGCCATCGCCGGCGCTACTTACCTCGCTATCGTTGGCATTTTCGGATGCCAGTTTACTGGTATCTAAATTTGGTTCTTGAGATATATCGGTATCTCCGACAGCGTTTGTCACAGCCTTATCGTTGATTACGCTCGTACTGGCCGTGTCCGAGCCCGCGCTCGCGTTTCCAGCAGTGTTGTTGGCGCGTTTACCTGTGTGTTCAGCAACAATCAAACAACACACATGATTAGGTAATTGATCATAAAAAAGGGTGATTTCAATACCAAAAAAATTATCGAGACTCTTACCGGAAGATACCGATCTGTATTTTAGAAAGCCGTCTTTGGTTCCATCCATGTAATATTGAATGCTCTGCTTAAGCGCCGCTGCTCTGGAATCTTGGTCGGTGCCTAAGATTTGAGTCACAATTTCATCTAGATCGTTAGACGTGTTGACATCGTTAACAAACTTGGCCAACTTTTTGACAACACTCTCAGCGTTATTCTGTTGAAAATCATAAGCGAAAAAACAAAATCACAGCTATAACGTGGACTTGAAAGACAACGAACGAAAAAATAACGACGAGTACCTCGTTGGACAAATCGATACCGGCTTTTTTGTATACATCGCGCAAATCTTGATCGGTCAGTAAATAATTGCCCAGCAAGGCGACCAAAACGCATAATTTCTCGTTGGTTAGTTGCAACTCTTTCGTCAATTCCGAAATGATGAACTCGCGCGATTCCAATGTACCCTGAAGTTGAAAAACACAAGCGATATAATGTACATGTAGACTAACGTACAGTATAGTAGGAGGTATCTCTAGGTAGTATAGACATAGTTGTTGTTGTTGTGACCATGCAACCTACTTTAAATTTCAGTTTAAATTTGCTAGCTGAAAATAAACGCGGCGGATCAAAAGCAATGTATTCGGCGTCGTCTGTTATTATTCCGTGAAAATTGTTCTCGCGGCAATACGCTATCACTTCCTGTCTATAGTCATCTATGGTGGAAACTACGTTGACGTTCTTGTGTCGCAACATCATTCTGAGACCCATTCGCAATCCTACAGGTGCAATCCATAACTTGTTGGCCGGTGCATTTCCAAACTTGGCGACATGGTTCAAAACCTACGCAAACACAATCAAATTATAATCTACTCGTATTCAGGTAAGTACTAATTTATAATGTCGTATCGTATCGTTTCAACGTACTCTGTTCACTTTCTCGTATTCTCGTTTCTGTTGCGCGATCCATTCGTTCATTCGTTGAGACTCGATAGCGCCGTTGAAAAACACGGTCAATTCGATGTTAGCGTTCTCGGCCAGCGTGACCAGTTTGTCCACGAAATCCGCCATCCTATTCCATTGGCCACCGCAAACCCAATCTGCGTTCCGAACCATTATACATGTATTAGTACACACGACAGAACTGTAGTCGTCAATGAACATACGATTAGGTGACTTACCGGAAAAAAAGCCACCGTAGAGACGATTCAAACAGCACTCGCCGTCTACAACTAGGCAAAATTTGTTCGAAGTGGCGATGGCAGCATCGCCCTTCTTCTGAGGTGGTCGAGACGACGCTGGCATCGCCGTCGGCGCAACATTCTTCACTGATTCTTTAGCAACTTTGAGTAAATCCACCTCGACGACTGCGTTCGGTATAGTTCGGTTTTCCAATAAGTCTAACAAGTACTTGACGCCCATTTTGTGTTATTTCAACTTGCTAACTATTACGCCGCTGTTGCTGCTGTCAGTAATACAGGTTCGTGGCAGCTACAAGTATCTAAACTGTCGATAAAACAATAGGAATCATAGTTGAATGAAATATTGTCGATTATCATAAGGTACAATCGGCGATTCGCAAAAACGAAATGGAAAGGAAGTTTTGTATCCTTGTTCTACGACTTAGAGCATGAAGCATCGCCGACTGAATTTCTGATTACGTTACGTTTTGAAATTCGTTCGTTACTCACGTCAGTTTTGTTCCATAATATCGTCATAATTTGAATTTAAACGCTAGACAACATCGGATTGTGGTTCGTAGTCGTTGAAAAAGCAGCGCAGATTCCTTTCCTTCGTCAATTTTCCTCAAAAAAACCGGCCATCGGTTGAGCAAGTATTAAATTTCTTCGACACAACCTGAAACCTGAAATTCAGACGAAGACGATTAGCAAATTGATTCACATGACAGCAAACACAACACTCGACAAATGAGAAACAATTACGTCTACAAATTTTATGAACGAAGTAAGAACGTAATATATTTCCAAAAGAGATACCTAACATGGTCCGATAGATGGTTTGCATTACTACCGAGTGCTCATGTGCTGAGACTGAGACTTGAATGTATAATTGAACCTTCGTAGGTATCTCTAAGATGTTACAAAATTACCTGTTACGGTGTTTCCAGAGCTTTTCAAACAGTTATCGAATTCAAGCTGAAATCTTCGACTTTCGTAAGACCAGGATGGATTTTACATTTCACTTTTACGATCAGTACCGGTACGCCATTCGAAGTCAAACTTCATGAAAGTGAAAACAGAAGTCAGAACAGACAATTTAGAAAAAACACTCCATTAACTCTACATAAATTCGCAAAATGAGTCGGTCCGTTCTTTCGCACGATACGAGATTTCACAGATTCTGCCGGTAAAAATGGATAGCTATTCGTGAATTTTCGTCTGTGAAATATGCCATCTGGTAAGTAACGAGCGAACCTAGCGTCAGAATCTAGGAACTTCAACTTTTCGTTTCAAGGTACCTCCTAAATTCGTCATCTTGCCGAGTGATTTGAGAGATACTTTTTTCACAGTCCTGATGGAGCGCTAGTTACCTATCTGTAAACGCTGCAAAACTCAAATTACACGGCAAAATACCGCGTCAAATGTCATTTGAAATCAGCTGACGCTGAATCACTTCACTAACTTCACAAAAAAAAATGGAAAATAAAAACAAATGAAGTTATCAGTTTAATTGTAAGTTCGCAGTTCATAAACGGAAGTGATTTCTTCACTGAGAGATATTTTTCTTCACATTGCCCGCGTATATTCGGTGAAGAACGATATGAAGCTTAATTAATACAGCCCAGTGGCCATCTCGAGCAATGATGTATCCATTGTACAGCAGCGATATAATCTATCCAAATGTCAGAGGAACGAGGTAAGTGAGTCATTGTGTTTGAAGTACGATAAATTGAAACTCGAGTTGACATTTGAAATGAAAATAATTGCACACGAACATGCCCGCAGCACGAATACCATCGCTAGGGAACCATCGCTTCTACATTATATATGTCTTAGTCGTAGATAATGGTACATTTCTATCGTGTTCGCCCACTTGTTGCAGGTGGCGTTGAAGAACCAGTCGCGTGCGGTACCAGCAAGATCGACAAAAATGCAAACTCGCACCGCAATTCAGTGCATAACGCGAGTTTCGACGACGACAATTCCAAAACCAAAAGCGATGCGAACCCAAAACCGAACGTGGACGTCAAAACGAAGGCAGCTGTCGCTGAGCAACAGCTAGCTCTGTCCAAATTGGACGAATCGAATGTTTCAGAAGCGGGCAGATTTTCTTTGGCCGCTATTTGCGCTTCCTCTTTGTGCGAACTATTTGGTAACGAATGGGACGCAGATTTTTGTTCGAAATGTATCAAATCTGTTACAGTCAGTTTGCAGCTGCCACAACGGGTAGGTGTATGTGCTAGTGCTAGTGCACTTGCACCACCTATCGCCTAATTAGTCTTACTACCTTTTAGCTACGGTGCGTAGTTTATTTCTACTGCGAGTAAAACGGCCCCCGATCGGTTTCAGGTGCAGCCGTTGATGAACGAACTAATCAAAGGAACCGCTTCTCATTCTGTTGAGCCATACGTCGATCTTGTACGTGCTGAAGCGTTTTTCGAGAAATCCGAAGACCTCGGCAACGTTATCTTCAATTTCATTACAATAGCCGTTCAAGATGGTACGTTTCAAAGTGTTTCCCACCGTGCCTGGTCTCGAGTTTCTTCATTTTCTACGAATACACTCTCAGCCATATGAGCGTATTTTTACGAATTTGCGTTTTCCAATTTCACTCGTACATCCGGTCGCGGTCTTTTTACACGTCAGTTTTCGATGTTGCAAATTTTTTTAACCCAAAAAACTCGAGGCTTGAAAAATTCCAGGTACCGCGAAGTATCCACGAATGCGAGTATCAAGTATTACAGTTTAGTAGACACTCGGCAATACACAGGTGTATTTTTACGAGTTGATTCGTTTGTGTATAAGTAACGTGTGGGTGATAAACTTTGATACGAGTGCGAAAAGCTGCACAGATATTCGTACTAAGCTTGAAAATAAGCGACAATATGGTGGTAGTCGCTTTGTCGGTCATCGACACAGTCATTTTTACTCGTTGATCATTAACTGAGTGATTACTAACGGACGGTTTTGTTGTTTAATGCATTCAAGGAGTACGCATCGGCGTCGGTATTGTTATACTCATTTTTATCGTTAGTAGTTACAGTTAGGTGCTACTCTTTAGTTATATAGTATGTAGGTAGTTGATAAGTTTTTCGCTCGTTTTTTGCAAACTTAGGCGTAATTTCGCTGCTGTAGTGTTGCTACATGGTCTTAATTGCTTTTAGGTACTACTAGCGACAGTAGGTTAGTTCATCACGTAGGTATTATCTTTGTAGTATGTCGATTATAATATATTTGCTAATCAGCCGTGTAACAGTACAGTAGGTATGTCTAGCATAGTGCATAGATATTTGCTGGTATTTTGTTTTGTTTTTCTGTTTTTTTTTATTTTTTTTTCGTTTTTTGTAACGTTGAAACTTTGCGACGCAGGTTCATACGACGCTCGATGGAGAGTTTTACTGCGCCATATATCTCAAAAACTTGAAATTGATGCCCAAAAAATGGAAGAGTACGAAAGGATGCTGATTCAATACTTGTTACAGAAATACGAACAATCTCAGTACGGTTTTACATGTCTCGTTTATTTGCCCATTTAATTTTCAATTATTTATTTTAGTCTTTTAATTATGTACTTTCGTGTATTTCGTGTTCAGTGTTCGGTATTTGTACACATTGTGCGTAAATTATTGTTTGGCTTACGATAATATGAATAATTGCCACCCCCCCAAACCAATCCCCTGGGACAACTATTTTAAAGGGGACATCCTGAGAAATATTTTAAAGCAAATTTGCCAAAAAAAAAAAAGAAAAGAAAATAGCGGGCATATTTTTTGAACTGGACAAATCTAAATTTATCACGTGCCAAACTTTCGAGTAGCACAGTGCATTATTCGATTTCTGGTGTATTTTTTAAAATCAAATTTAAGCCAAAAATGATGAAAAAACATTGTAAATTATTTGTACTTAATCGTGTGAGTATTGCGTATTAGTTAGAGGTAGATAGAATTCGTATCAAAAGATTCGAGTGCTATTTGCTTTGTGACACCTCTGCTACCTCACCTAGTAGAAGGTAAATTGCGTACTCTCTCGCTTTTCGTATTTATTGCGTAATAACTAAACAACACTACAATACACATTTGTGACCTATAGAGACATACTTGTAAATTGTAATACAAATGTTTCTGTTCTGCAGGGAAGAAAAAAAGGCAACGGCTAGTCGAAAACTATCAGCCAAGGCGAAACGATACGCATGGATTGGTTTAGCGGCCGTAGGAGGTGGAGCTCTGATCGGAGTGACCGGTGGCATTGCTGCGCCTCTGATCGGATCTGGCCTGACGAGCGTTTTAGGCTCGTCGGCGCTGTTCGCTGCAATCGGATCGACAACTGGAATTGCCGTCGTAGGTTCGCTGTTCGGTGTTGCCGGTGGCGGATTGACAGGTAACTAGCTGACAACTCGACTCGTACACATAATTTACCTACCACTTACCGGTTGTTCTTACCTGTAAGAAAGCATCATTGTTTCGTTGAAAATTGTACGACGACGACGACGACTAGGTGTATCGTGCGAGTTCTCGAAAATGAAATACCTACAGGGATTCTACTTCAATTTCTCTCAAACACAATAATTTTAGTAACCAAAAAGCCGGAAAAAGTAGCCAAAAAAAATGTTAATGTAAAAGAAAAGTGGCAACCAAAAAACTTCAATGCATACAAAACATTCCGTGTTATTTTAGATTACAAAAAAAAAGTAACGAAAATTTCGATAGCAGTTTTTTCAAAAAAACACAGAAAAAACCATCAAAATTCGAATGAAAACCATTTTTGTAAAAAAAACTAGCAAAATCTCAAAACAGATAATTATCAACATTACGAAAGTAAACTGCTCGTAGATCAAAATGCAAAAAGAAAGCATGAAAAAATATTGGATTCCGGAAACATAATCGAAAAACATGTTAAACTACTGAAAAAATAGCAAAATTGAAAGAAGAGGGGGAAGTCTACCAAAACAGGGAGGAACGAAATTTAATCTTTTATTCAAAATCATTTCAAAAAATCAAACACAAAAATTCCAAATGTAAAATAGCAGAAATGTTGACACGAGCGAGGATTCGATGAAAAAAAAAATTATTCGAGTGTTGAGAAATAATAATATAAACAATAATTAATCGTAAAAAAATTCCCTAAATAAGAAAAATGATTTTAGAACGGGAAACTTCAGGAAAGGGCGGCGGGGGAAAGGGGAGATTGCAATTCAAATTTGGAAAAAATGTACCTTGCTTCAAAAAGAAAAAAAATCCTTCATCAAAACTGTCAAAAATTGACACGATTAAAAAAAATGGAAAAAAGGCGAAAAAATTATTGAAAAGAGAAAATGACCAAAACAGGAAGCAGAGCAAAGATCAAGAGAGAAAAAAACGGTCAAAAAATAATGTAGAAAAACCTCTTCGTGATCTTCTTTTAATAAATCAAAATCATAAGTCCCTATGAATAAAACTCAAGAGCAAAATTCAAAATTAACCAAAAAACAGAGTTTTGTCAAAATTAAAAAGTTGAAAAAAATCACGACGATTCCAGAATAAAAGTTCAATTAAGTATATAGAAAAACGTTATTGAAAAAATTAAGGTAGAAAACACTAAAATTTGAGAAAAAACATCGCAAGAATCGAAAAAAAAAACTTACGAAATTCAACGATAAAATTGCGAAAACTTCACAAAAATTTAGACTCAAAAGAAAGCACAAAAATTCAGGGAAAATCGTCGAAAAATTCAAAATTATAAAATAAAATCTATGAGAATTCAAAAGAATAAAATTTGAAAAAAATCAAGAGATCCTCAAAAAAATTCAAAATAAAACCATCAAGTCTCAAAGTCCAAAAAAACTGGAAAAAATTGAAAAAAAATCTGTAAAAAGGGGAATTTTACAAAAATTTGAGCAGAAAAAATTACTAAAATTTGGAGCTAAATTAGGAGACAATTTTATAAAAAAAATTTTGAAATTTCAAAAAAAAAAGGTTTCGCCGAAATTACATAAGAACAAAAATTTAGGCAGTAAAACGAATCATTAAAATTCAAAACAAAATTATGGAAATGATGAAAATAGAAAACTCTCGAAAATTCAGTTCAGCAAAAATCATTAAGAATTCATAACTCAGAGAACCCACGAGAATTAAAATTAGGTATAAATTCGGAAACAAATCGAAAAATTTCTAGTAAAACTAAAGAGAATTCAACAGAGAAAAATAATTCGAACTTGAAAAAAAAAATTGTTCAAATAGAGAGGAAATCTACAGGACGTTCCCTTATAACTGGAATGGTAGAGGAAAAGAGAAGAGGTATCAACTGATGAACGATATCAAAATGGAGAAAAATCCACCACAAAAGGTGAAAATAAAACAAAAAACAAATTCATCAAATCTTGAAACAGCTTCCTTCCCTTCTTGAAAAACAAGATCGAAATTTAAAGAAAATCATGATTTTTGAAAGAAGAAAAATCACAATTCCACAAAAATGTGAGCAAAAAAAACACTTGTTTTTTTAAGGCACGAAACTCAAAAAAAAACTGTTGAAATGAAAAAAATGCAGTCAAAATTTAGGCAAAAAATTACCACAATTTAGAATAAAACTATAGAGTCGTGAAAATTCAAAGTTAAAAAAGTCTGTCAAAACTGGAGAAAGTTTGCCAAAATTTGAAAAGAGAAAAAAATGGAAATTCTGGGAAAATCATCGAAAAACTTGAACTGAATAAGTAAGGAGAAATCTCGACTACTTGAGCAATAAAATCGCACAAGCTCAAAGGAAAATTTTTATGAAAAAATCACGAGATTTCAAGGTGATAAAACTCGGTAAAAATTCAGGTGAAAAAAAATCATCAAAATTCACAGCAAAATCATGGAAAAATTATTTTGGAAAAAAATCACCACCAAAATTCAAGATGTAAAAATCAAAAACAGGAGAAAATCCACCAAAAACCATCGAGAAATTCAAAAATAGCGATGCCATTTAAATAAAAGCAATGTTTTTTTCGAAGAATTTTGGATAAAATTTTGAACAAAAAAAGGAAATGTGTGAAAAAACTCTGAAGAAGTAATTTTTAGTGACCAACGAGTACAATCCTGTGAACATTAGCTTGCAATGCAATGCAATCTACCTTCTGTTATACCCTTGTGTTTTTTTTTTGTAGGATATAAAATGCGCAAACGTGTTGGTGACATCGAAGAATTCGAATTTCACAAACTCGAACCGCTTACTGAGGCCGGCAACGACAACACTGACGCCGAAGCTGTCACCAGTACCGATTCTGATACCGCTGATAAAAGTATAAACACGCTTAACGAGCTGCACATCACGATCGCCGTCTCCGGATGGATCAAGGATAAAAAGTGAGTAGATAAGGAGGGCTACGTAGCCCTGGTGAGTGGTGATCGATTGATGCGATGCAATTTGAATTTATATAGAATGACGAATCGTGTTCAGCGACCAGCTAGTTGATTGGTTGGTTAGCGGTTTTACTGACCGAGTACCTATTTGAATTTGTTTGCAGCGACGAGAATTACATAAAAGCGTGGTCGCATTTATTCGTCAGTCGAGAACAGTACTACCTCAAGTACGAAAGCAATTATCTGCTGGAGTTGGGCAAAGCGATGGAATATATTTTTTCATTCGTCGCCTCGTTCGCTACCCAAGAAGTTTTAAAATTAACCGTATTTTCTGGTAGGTAGCTCGGTACTCTACCTGCACGTCTTACTCTACCTTACCAAAAATTATTACCAGTAATTTACCAAAAAAAAAAAAAACTCGGCTTGAAGTTATTGGGTCACGTTTGTTTGTGTTTGTAGGATTGGTGACTGCGGTTACGTGGCCTGCTGGTTTACTGGGATTGGCTTCGGTCATCGATAATCCGTGGGGAGTATGCCTACGCAGATCATCTCAAGTGGGCAAGCAATTGGCCGAAGTGCTTTTGGCGCGAGATCAAGGCCATCGACCGGTCACTTTGGTTGGATACAGTCTGGGAGCTCGTGTCATATTCTACTGTTTGCGGGTAAGTGCAGAGCATTCAATACCAGCGCTCATCAACTATGGTCATTAGATTTGCATTCGAATGTACTCGACTATAGGAGGTACCTAACCAATGTATGTACTGGTTTTTGACACTTTGACGTTTACAGGAAATGTCCGAGCGCAAAAATTGCCAAGGCATTGTTCAAGATGTGATATTGATCGGAGCTCCTTGTACCGCTCAACTCTCCGACTGGAGTAAATTTCCCAAAGTGGTGGCTGGTCGAATCATCAACGGATTCAATCGGTAGGTATTAGTAGGCATTCGCCATTAACCGTTGGGTTCTGTGTAGGCTGCTGCTGTACCGACCACATGTATCTATAGTCTGAATTTTGGTTGAGATTTGTGCTTTTTTTCAGCGGTGATTGGTTGCTGAGATTTTTATACCGGACGTTGTCGATGGCAGTAGACGGAGTTGCCGGCTTGCAAGCGATCGATTTAAAAGACCGTAGAATGATCAACATCGATTTGACTGATATGGTGACTCGCCATAGTGATTATCCCGAACACATGGACGCTATTCTATCGAAAATAGGTATCCCTCTATCGTGTGCCAGCAGCAGCGACGACATTTTAGTTACCAATAACGAATCACTGCAACCTTAGCAGTTGTCTTATACACAATTTCATCTACTTATCAACATATTATAAAACTGTATTTGTACCTGTACCTCTACCATTAGGACGATAACAATAAATAATACAATACTAAGTGTTTTAAGATAATAAAAATGTAGGTACGTGATACACGCACCCAATACGCACTTTTGTACATTTGCATTGTATTGTATCTACTCACTCGTATTTTGTATGTACGACAGTAATGCCAAAATATACGAGTCAATTTTTAACCGTATTATTTTTTATTCCATTTTAACGTGAAAACGTGATGTCTGGCTTAATAGTTTTAATACATCATACATGCGAAAGTGATGAAGACTGAGATGGAATCTAAGAGTAAATAGGCGAATCGTGAAAAAATTATACCAATGGAAAGAAAATCAAATTTTCTTTATTATATTAAGGGCTCCTTGAGATGGATTTTGATTTTTGATTTGTACCTACTTCTGCAATAAATTCTCTACTTAGAAATGTTTTATCCATTCTCCTGCATGCATATTGTCATTGCCGAAGGCAGAAGTATTTGATTTGTACAAATTTTTGCAATATTCGCCTCTGAGATAATGGAGAATTAGCATTCTTTAATAATAAGGCGTAAAATGTTCTAATTTAATTACTATCACACGTATCAGTATGCCATGAATTAGAATAATTAAGAATAAAATCAAATTTTTATTAGAATTATTCATCGACAGTTCGACACCTCCTCCCGAAATAAGGTACTCATAAAAAATACAAATAAATTGGAGCCACAAAAACATTATGCCTTCACTTAGATCAGTATGCAAACATGAGTGCAGATGGTGAATTTAGTTCTGAGTTCTGATGATTCTGATAACAATAACATCGTAATCCTCATTCATCAATTACTCAATTAGTGTTACGTAAATTTCTTTTTCACGATGGATTCCTACGGAGACGATTTGACGTAAGTAATTCTACAGAAGACCACACTTTAGCTAATTTAAGATAATACCAATAATGTCGGACGTCGGTTGTGCACTCACTTATATCTTTGTCACGTTCAACAGGCTTATTGTGCAGCGAATGGGATCTTTCCATCTGAAATGGATTGAATTAAATAAAACCTGCAAAATGCTACAATCATCTCTTGCCGAAGCGAATTCCAAAAACGACGAACTAGAGATGAAGTTGGCTCAATCCAAAGAAGAGACAAAGAAAATCAAGGAAGACAACAAAAGATTGGTTGTGATTGTGAAAAAAATGGAACGAAAGTTGCGAACTGGTTCTGTACACAAATTAATCAACGTAATGAAGCAGACAATCCGCAAATACGATGAAAAAGTTTTACCCGGCGTCTCAGAACTTACTAGAGATTTTATCGATACTAACGAAGAGTTGAGTATTTCTAGCAGCGATGATGAAAGTGATTCGTTGTCATTCTCTTTGGCCATGCACAACTATTCCAAGGCACTTTCGTATTCTACTAATGATAATCGTTCAAAATCTACTGAAAGCTGCGCCGATTTGCAATCGGTTCAAGATACACATTCGAAGGTTATCACCGCATTGAATAATTGCTCTAGCGAAACAGTTTCGGAAAATACTCCTGTATCGGAATCATTATCTAGGCAATCGACGCTGAATCCAGCACCTTCAGTAAATAACGACCAATCGAATGATGGAAATATTCAACATGAAGCTATTATCGATACTAGATGTGATTCTAGAATCAGCTCTTCGTCTGTTATACTTCCATCGAATAATGTGGAGAAACCCGAAGAGACTTCGGTATCTATACAAACACCGAACCCAGATCAATGTATTTCTTCAACATCATCATCATTACAAAATAATGTTTCTTCTACGCACGACGTATTAGCACAAAAATCACCGATACGTCTCCAGTCAGGTTTTGTCGTTGTATGTAATATCGAAACTTTATGCGTCGAAGAACAAAATGCTGAAGACAACGAGCCCTCTTCAGTATTACTAAACTTATTGAAAGGTACTTCTTCAAATGTAAATGATAAATCTTCGTCGAATCATGATATAGAAAATATTGAAATCACCGATCAAGGAAACAGTAAAAAGAAACCGAACGATACCGTACTACCTGTAATGGTTGTGGAAACTGATTCGAAAGATGGTTACGATTCTTCGAGTGACATAGTCGAACTGCAGCCAAGGTAAAATGTGAAAATAATCAAGTTTGAGTTACCTGAATCAAAAATATGTTTAACGTGAATTTTTTTCAGTGCATCTGAAACGAACCAAGTGCAGACATTGAAACGTCCCTGTCCTTCTCCATCAAGTGTTGATGAATCTGCCCCAAAACGTTCTACAATTTATCATTCGTCACCATCTGCGAATTCATCGAGTTTGAAACCTATGTAAGATTCATTCTTCAGTTTGTTCAAAATGCGAATTATTTTCATTTCTCTTTATTCTGTTTTTTTGTTGTTTAGAAAATGTTTAATTTGCGAGTACGAAAATCTAGACGATAGTAAAACTTACGCTACTTATATTTTTCTTGACGATCACATCATCGAAAAGCATTCCTGTCCATTTCCGCCGTATAAACGCTGCCTATTTAATACTGATCAGGGTCAATGTAGGAGACACTTTCATCCGAAACAAAATTACCATAAACATGTAAAACGAGCTCATTCTAACCAAGATCTAAATCCGAATTTAAAAAAAAGGTGTGCATTGTGTATTCTCATTTTGATTTCAATTCACTTCTCACATTACTACATTTATTTCACTTTTTTCAGACTGATCAGGTGTGCGGATTGTACTAAACTGCACCTGTTCGAAAGCGATTTTAAAGAGCATCGTGCTCGGTTTCACGATAAAACCTCAAACAAGAATAAGCCCAACTCGAGTTCTTTGGCTACATTACGTAACGTGAGTGTTAAAAAATCAAAATCGAAGGAAAAATCAGAAATATTTGTTCGTCCTGCGGCTCCTCAAATGACGTAAGATATATTGTTTTTATTAAAATTAATGATTCATTTTCACTCGTGACGAAATACCGCATAATTCGTGAATTTGTAGTAGAGAATGCGAAGTTTGTAAGAAAGATAATCGTCCATCTGCTCAGTACAAATTATACGATGAACTCGATGCGCACATTTTGAAATGTCATTCGGATCCATTTCCTGAATATTTTCGATGTCCCTATTGTAACAGACATTTCAGAAATGTGAAATGGTTAACTAGTCACATAATCAAGAAACATCCCAACAAATATTCCACATCGCCGCTAGAAAAATTCCTACCACCAGAAACGTAAGATTACACATCTTTGAGACGCTTGTAAACTTCTTTGATGCTCGTATCCTATATTCAAGCTTTGCTTTTATCTTTTATTCGTAAATTTATCTGGTGTTTTCTTTAATAAAATCTCTCTTCTCTGTTCTTTCATTTGCGTATTGATCTCTGTTCTTTCATTTGCGTATTGAGAGAATATTTAAATACGGCGTGCAGTAGCGTAGAAAATTTTTCTCTTTCATCATTTTTGTGAGCGGAACTATTATGTATACTACAAGTAAACGTTTTCTTGATTCGTTAAATGTTATTGATATGCGTATTTCATCGCTGTCAAGTTCATTTTATTGGTCTTGATGATTTTCAACTTGTTCGTCGATGTTTTGAGAATTTTAAAGTGAAGTTAGTCTAGTACTATGTTAAAAACAAGATTTTTTTGAGAAAATATGAAAATTTTGCTATCCGCTAGTAGATAGAAGACTTGTAGATTCATCAAATTCAAAATAGGTAACTTATTCGTTATAAATGTTTTTAAAACCTTGTCAACTATTTTTAAAAACAGGTCACCAGAAGATCTTCAGCAAACGATGAGTAATCAAGCAGCTGATGAGCAGAGACCAACGACACCAGTGCCGAAGGAAAAAGGATGCGCTTTGAGAATACTTTCACCGTCTACGATTAATAGTGCAATTTCCGCTGTAATTACATCTTTGATACCGCCAAGCCAATGATTCAACGCTGCTTATTTTTTAGCCGGAAATTTCAGTCACTCGTGTACAAAAAGCGATTTTTAATTTAATTTATTATGTTCTTGACGATTATTACCATAGTATTATTTATTATTTTTAAAGTTCCTTTAATATCGTATGATCAATTTATTCCGATGTACCTACCGAGTTATTTGACATGTTCATAGTTGTGTGATCATTTTTGAATTCGTGTCTGTTTTCATTTTCAGTAATGAAATTTATTCTTTTTACACCTATGTACTTATTGCTAATTTTATTTCAGAACAATTTAAAATAAAACTATTTAGAGATTCTTATGTATTTGTGAGTTTAAAATGTTCAATTTCTACAAATAAATCGTGAAAATTTTATTTAAAAAATTGTCGAGAATTTTTTGAGTACTTTTCGTTTTTAAGTTGTATTGTCTCAGGTGGAAAAAACACTTTCATTGTTCGGCAACTATACAGTATGACACAAAAGTAGTGCTCGGTGGTTTTCATTTCCAAGTGGAAAGAGCTAGCGAGATAAATGAAGCGGCTTTGAGTAAGGAAAAATATATTAAAGGCTTTCAAAAGCGACCTTGAAAATTCCAGGCCCAAGCACAGGGTGCCCACAAATTGAAAAACCGGTTTGGTCAAATAATTCAAACTGGTTTTTATTGGCGCAATGTATTCTACACGCTAAGGCGACAATAATGTGATATGAATTTTAAGAAACCGGTTCATTAATTTGCAACCAGTTGACAAAAAATACGCAAAAATTGTAGATAGAGAAAAAAGCTTGAAACAAAAGTTGTAGAGCGTGAAAAATTACACAATTCTGTCTAATCACATTTTGAAACCGGTTCATTGGTTCACATTTAGCAACCGGTTTTTGGCAATCGCCTAAAAATTGGTGAACTATTTTTGCTGGTCAGATTTTGAAAATGGCTAATTAATTTTCAACCAGGGAACTTTTGATGGCTTGCTGCGAATTAATGAACTGGTTTCAAAATCTGATTAGCGAAAATAGTTCAATTTTTCACACTCTATGACTATGTTTCAAGGGGGTCCTATTCAAACTTGTTTCCAAAATTGTGTCAAACAATTTCACTTCCAAAAAAATTAAATGAGTTGAAAAATGTCTTTCAGATTGAAAGATACGGGAGGAGAGGGGGGAAGAATACGAATTCAAGAAAACCACTCAAGGTGTCCACTTCAGCTTTGATTTTCAATTTTTGGAGAATTTTTGAAAATTCAAAGTCTGTGTCTTTCATGAAAATTGAAAAAGATGATAATGAGGCAAAATAAATTTTTATTTTGCCTCATTATTGGCACAATTTTGGAAACAAGTTTGAATAGGACCCTTTTCATTACAATATCCCGCAAAAAACCTTTTTGTAGGAACCGAATAAATCCTCTCATTTCACCTAAAATTCCTGGACTATAAGGGTAAGGGGTGAACAGGAAGGGTAACTGATAAAATTCGGTAATTAAGAAGTACATACGTAGATTTCAAAGTACACAGTATATTAATAAAAAATAAACGTACACATCTGAAAAGAGGAAAAAAATGCAAACATATACGACTCTTCTTGAATTAAGCGTACAAAAGTAATCAATTTTTTACGGTATAGAGCCTTAAAAAATTAGCCAACTTATTCAATTAAATTGCACTGCGGTTTCGTAACGAAAAAGTTTTAATATCTTATAAAGTACTTTTGTACTTTTTTTTTCATCTTTACTCACTTTCCAAGTACAAACAAATACTTGAAGTACAAATACAAACAAGAACACACTCGTATTTAACGAACTAGTACGTGAATAGAGAGACACAAATAAATACCTAAAGTAAATGATATCACTATCATTAAAATTTAATACTGTTCGATTTCTTTTTTTTGTTTTTACCCCGTCCAAAATGGTAAACGGGATATGAATTTTTTTCAAAATTCAGTAAACAATTGTCTAGTAGAACTTCTACGAGGATAGAAATTTAAAAAAAAAAAAACAAATTTAAACTAACTTCTTCGAAGATTTGAAATACATATAAGAAATTAAAAATTAATTATTCAAGGGAAAACAAAAACATTTTTTAAAAATGCATTTTCACTCCAGAGTTAGGTAATAAATTTAATTCTAAGCACTATTTAAAATAGTGAGAAAAATTTGTTCGCCGGAGGAGCTAAGGAGTGAAGCTGTGATCAGGAATTCAGGTTTCTAGGATCTACAGAGAATTCTTCATCCATTTAAATCCTTAGTTGCATAGGAAATTGCATATTTTTCCTGACACAAATCACAAAGCTTGAAATTATGGCACCATTTATGGAAGTGTTTTCAAATTAACCTAAGCAGCTGAAGTTTCTAGAAGTGGGTATTAATATTTTAATCAACCTCCAGAGCTATCTCTTTGCCATTTTTATCCAAATTGAAAAAAAAAATCAAAATTCTTAAGTAATCCGATTAAAAGAAACCTTTAACTTCCTGATCACAGCTACTCCTGCTGAGCCGACGAACGCCTTAAAACTAAACACTGAAATACACACATTGAGACACACTCAAATGCAAACATGAGTTGAAATATAGGTCATAATTAAGTACGTCATCATTTCTAAACCATTAGGACAAAAATGTAATAAGGTATTAGAATAAAGAAAAAAATAAATTAATAACACTGAGACAGAATAAAGAAGAATAGAGAGAGAGAGACACACACACAATACAGCAAATTTGAAAAACAAAATAAAAACTTTGAACAAAGAAAAAACGAAAAAAAAATGCACTTCTGCGTACAAATCGTCAAAATTAAATAAATTATTATTAAATACCTCAACAATGTATAGGAAACTGTAACAATGAAATAAAAAAAAACGAAAATTAAACATACCTATTAAAAATGTTAAGTAAATTAATACTTACGATAAATACATCCTTCTAAATGCATCATTTTATAATTTGTTTTAAAGCTAAATACAGACATAACAAAACTCAACCATCTCACCAGAAAATCGCATCATTGTACCTATGATTACTGCAATACCTTGTTACATATAAATTACTAACAACAGAAAGATAAAGGCAGAAACAGATACGAAAATATGGCCAAGCATAAAGACGAAATTAAACTTGATTAAACTTCAACGTTGCCATTGCATTACCCATTTTGAAAAATAAAGAGAAAAAAATAAGGCTTGCCACTGAAATTGGTTTAAAAGAACATCTTGTGCATTTTTAATATCTTGCCAAGGCGTTGTTTAGCCGTCGCCATTCCTTTTTTCAGTTTACCTCCTACAACAGAAACGTGTAATGAAATACAAAACTACTTATATGTATAAGGATGAGAAGAGAAACAGAGATGGGATACTTACTCTTTGTAACATACGAATTGGAGTGCTTTTTCTCAGTGCCACTGTTACTCGACGGACTACACATGCTGTCATTTTTAATTCGTTTAGTCACCAAGTTAGTGGCCGGAGTAGAGGGTGAGGAGCTGCTTGGAGGCGTTTGTATCAGTTTGCAAGTTTTAGGCGTCACTACCTTGGTTTTATTCTTAGCTCGAGGTAATTTCTGTCCAGGTCTAGCTTTTTTGGTAAGTTTAGGTTTTTTTGAGGATGATTCGGGACTGGTATTGGTCGACGAATTAATCAATAGATCGAGACCGCTGTATGACGAGGATGGCGTTGAATGCATAGTGGAAGAAGTAGAAGGCACGTTGTATTCTGGGTTCGTGTAATTGCGACTCGAGCTGGTCACACTGTCGTCGATGACCAAGTCACCAGTGACATCGCTATCTATGGATAGAATCGAGTCGGTCGACGTTGGAATAAACGCCGTGGTTTTTTTGTGAATCGTTGTAGCCAGCGGTAGTTTCTTTTTGGGGCACTTTTTAGCGCATTTTTTTCGTCTGTTCGATTCGTCCTTTAACAAAATAATAAACGATGGGTAAAAACCGGAAACAATTGGCTGACAATTGATGAAAAGACAGGTACCATTGAATCACCATCGGCTCGTTTCATTGCTGCAGCTTCCAGACACTTGGCAACGGCGCTTTTCGTTTTCCTATCTCGAGTAGGTCGCGATGTTTTCACTTCGTTGATTTTCATCTTGATTTTAGGAGTCCATGTTTCGTCGTCTCTTTGAGAGAAACTGTATACGTCTTCTTCTTCGTCATCGGATAGGTCTAGCGATGGGTAAACTGCGCAGAGAACCGTTTAAATGAGAGAAACAGGTCCACACAGTGGGCAGAGAAGAAATAGATCTATTCTTACCGAAATCATCGTCTTGATGAACAGTTGTAGAGAAAGGGAATTCGAATTCTTCGACAGGTTCGGTTTTCTTTTTTGATATCGATGGTGATTCGTTTTTCTCTTTTGATTTACTTGCAGCCGATTTCTTGGTGCATCTTTTCTTCTTGGTGGGCGGAGGTGATGTCTCGATGAATTTACGTTTTGTACTACAAAAGACAAAGAAAATTGAAAGTGAACAAGGTTTCATTTTTTTCACTGTGTACTTTTTTATAAGTTGAAAAGTCGTGTCCGAAATTAGGGCGTTTGAAGGTACCCGAAAAAATATTTATAATTACACACTTGGGCTCGTTACATTACATTATCGCTTCAACTTTTTTTTTTTTAGTCGCCTACCAGTCAGAAAATCTGATGCATCCGATGGGTTCTGTGACTATGTTGGCTGCCATGGATTAGATGCAACTGATGCAAGGAATGAGCAGAGTGAAAGATTGTTACAATTTTGAATTTTGCACTGAACAAGAAATGGTCATTACAAACAAGCTCTTTCAGCACCATAGTTGACGACTGTACACATGGAAATCTGGTGGTGGTGTCAAAAACCAAATCGATTACATCTTAGTACAGAAGAGAAGGAAGTCGGCAATAACACAATCCAAGACTTATCCTGGAGCAGATGTTGCATCGGATCACCAATTGCTAGTGGCTTCCTTCAAATTGCGCCTTTGCAGTGGGAAGAAACCAACAAAGAAAAATTGCATAATTATACCTTACTGACCAAGAAAGGAAAAGACTTGCTGCCCAAATAAATATTGATCACACGGATGAAGAGGACCCATATACCTTATGGGAAAATATGAAGGCAGAAATCCAAAAGAAACACGATTTGGTGATCAAGAATAGGAAGGAAGAACAGGAAAAACGTCAACCATGGATGTCAGAAAAAATATTGAAGCTCATAGAAGAACACAGAAAAGTAAAACTGGAAGGAAATGATAACAAGTACAAAGCCTTGAATAGATGCGTTCAGAGAAATTGCAGGAAAGACAGAGAAACCTACGTGAACAGATGTTGTGAGGAAATTCAAGAATATGCTGACCACAATGAATCAAGCATACTATTTAAGAAGATGAACCAGATTACCAGAGATTTCAAACCACAGTCCGCAATCATGTGAAATCACAGCTGAGGATGGTACAGTAGCATGGGACTCAAATAAGATTCTACTGATTCTAGAGAACTGGAGATTGTATTGTAGCAAGCTATATTGGAGTGAACCACAGAACCCAAACAACATTGAAGTATAGGGAATTGAAGTAGACGTGTAGAAGAGCCAGAAATCTTACTTGACAAAGTGAGAGATGCCATCAAGGTGTTGAGAAAACTCAAAGCGCCTGAATGTGACTGCATTGAGACAGAGATACTACAGTCCATGGGTAAAGGCTTGTTTACATTGGCCGCGGAACAACTTGGATCCGTTCCGCAGAATCGGCGGATCTTCAAAAATATTTGAAAATCTGTAAGAACCTATGGAACGGTGTCTGTAGCCATCATAAACGACTACGTTACAACTCCAGCTTTGATTTTCCGCGGAAAATTTACGGTCTTGTTCGGCGGCCAATATAATGAGCCTTGAGAAAGCAGAGAAGGTGATCTGGAAGATATGCAACAACATATGGTACAAAAGAAAATGGCCAGAAGATTGGTGCAAATCAGTGTTAATTCTGCTACACAAGAAAGGTGATACGAAAAATTGAGCTATCACACAATAGCACTGATTCCACAGGCCAGTAAAGCAGTGCTCAGAATCAGAATCAGAATAATCAACATCAGAATCAAGGCATACTTGCATAGGCAGATTCTACCTGAACAGGTAGGTTTTATGCCTGGAAGAGGTTTAAGAGAGCAGATCTTGAACATCAGACAAATAATTGAAAAGTTCTGTGAATTCAACATCCCTGCAGTACTATGCTTCTTTGATTATGCAAAGACCTTCGACTGTGTCAATTGGACAAAGCTATATGAGATACTACACAAGAGGAGTTCCAGAGCACCTAATTGAGCTGATCAAATCACTGTATGACAAGAACAAGTAGATGGTGAGAGTAGGTGGAGAAGAGTCAAACCCATTTCAGTCAGAACAAGGAGTAAGGCAGGGCTGCATACTCTCGCCTCTGCTGTTCAACATCACTATGGTGAGTACATCATGCAAAAAGCCTTGGAGAACTGGGAAGGTGGCATCAAGATAGGGGGAAGAAGAATCTCAGAATCTCCAATCTCCATTATGCTGATGAGCTGATGACACATACCACCTTAATAGTCGCAAGTCGCAACCGCAAGTGAAGAGGAACTGGCAGAATTGATCAAGCGAGTCAGGAAGGCCAGTGAGGGCATGGGACTCATCATAAATGTGGGGAAAAACAAGGTCACGGTAGTTGATAGAGCTAGACACTTCCCAGAATCTTAAGCCTTGAATGAATTCAAAAAAGTGAACTCATTTATTTACTTGGGTTCACTTGTGGATGCTGAAGTAGGATCAGCCAAGGAAATTAGAAGAAGAATAGCTCTTGGAAAATCAACAATGTCTTGGTTGAGAAAAGTCAACACCAACTGGAAAATCTCCATAAAAAAAAGGAAGAGACTAATCAGGATGCTAGTTTTTCCAGTTTTCTTATATGGAGCGGAGACCTGGACATTGAAGCAAGATGATCAAAGAAGAATTGATGCTTTTGAAATGTGGGTATGGCGCAGGATGTTGAGGATACCATACACAGCGCACCGAACAAATGCATCAATTGTGGAACATTTGCAAGAACCAACCAGGATAAATAAAATATGTGAAACCAGGATAATGAGTTATTTTGGACACATAGCCAGAACGCCAAAAGAGGTCTGGAAAACATTGAAAAAGGAATTCTCTTTGGCAAGGTCCCTGGAACACGAGGGAGAGGAAGATCTCCAACAAGGTGGTGGACTGATACAGTCTGGAAAATAGTTGGTTCAGTTGCAAATGCAGCCACACCAGCTCAAGACAGAGAGGAGTGGCGGTCGTTGTTGGTGGAACACTAGTCGCTTGCGACTATGACGTTGATGATGATGATGATAACATCTTTCTATAGATTATTCAAGTAATCGAATGTAGCAAGCAGTAAGTGAAATCCTTACCATGGATTTCTAATACGTTTTGATTTGGCTCTAACATTATCATTTACAGCGTTGAGATTCGTTGTGCTAACTTCTTCCTCATTTTCCACTCGTTTGATGCGTAATTTAATCGGTTCTACAAAAGTATAACAAAATACACATGTCATTAGATCTCCCCTAACAACACAGTAAGAAAGAACAACCGCAACGTACTTGGTTTGTCGGCCACTTCCACAGGTTCAACGCTATCTGCCGATTGAATAACATAAGACGTATTGTCAACTGGATACTTGAATTCCTCTTCTAAATTACTGGTATTGATTACATCCGAAGATACTTCGGTCATAGGAGTAGATACAATTTCCTCTTCCCTAGAAACGCAAGCTAACGTTATTCGACGTCAACTTCCAAGTAGGTAATCGTTCAAAACACGCATAATTACCTTAAATTCTCCAAGTACCCATCAGCCAATGAATAAGTGACTGGAGCTGCAGGACATTTCGGCCAAACAGCCGATGTGCGTCTGAAATCCAGACTGGGTAATTTAATCGGAGCATTACCATCAGCTCTTTCTCTACGAGCTGACCAATCGCAAAAGTTGTCGACGGCGGTTTGGTAAATCGATGATTTCTGAATTGTAGGAACTATATCAGGTCTGATTTTCATTTTGGTATCGGTTACTTTGGTTATAGAAGCATTTTTCTGTATGAAGCTTCCGTTTGGCATGACGTGCCCGTTTGATCCTTGGAATCCGTCCAAGTTAGCATCGAAATTTAATTGAAGTTGTTCAATGTCAGCTGGATCAACGCTGGCGAGTTGATCGTAGCTACCAAATCCGGCCGAAGTCATCTGCGAAATTATTCGATGTGAGATAAACAACGTATGAAAATGTAAATTAAACATAGGTTTAGAAAATACATATAATAAAACAAACATACAATCACGCTAAAAAAAACTTACCATTTTCAACCACTCCTGAACGCGTGCAAAAAAAAAATAACGTAAACGAAATAAAATACTTGATACTAATGCGTCAGGTAATGATAAAGCGTACGAATTTGTAAGTAAGGAAATGAACAATTACAACTTTTCCAAGTGCAAATCGGTGCATCAAAATTAACTACGTAGATAAAAATCTAATATAACAACGATGTATTCCAATTCAAGTACCTCTGTTTCGGCAGGCGTAAAATTATTTTTGCCCAGAAATGAGAATACTTCTTCTTGTTTAAGTCCTTTTAAGCCCATAAGAACTTCTTCGATTTTAATTTCGTCGATATTATCGACTAATTCTTCTTTAGGTGACTCCAAAGTTGGCTCGACATCTTTACGTAATTCTCTCATATTGAAATCGATCGCAATATGCTGAAATAATATAACAAATCATGAGTGCGAAGTTCATTTTCTACAATAACATTCGGTAAAAGGAAATCGAAACAAAGGGAATCTATGACACAAATACCCAACGTAGACAGATCGAATCAAGATGTACCATTTCGTCAAATTATCATACTGAGTATCGATAGATAAACCTAGACGAACTCGAATAATTCTTGTAAATGTGATTAACAAAAGTGTAATACAAATTCAATGCAAATGTTGAACTTATCGAGTCCGTAGGTTTCTGTGTCAAATTCTTGGGGCATTGTTTCGAAATAGAACTTCTTTTATTACGAATTAATCGCAGAAGAGAATTTGAATAATACGTATGGTCGATAACGATTCTACTAATCACGAAAATCGTTTAAAATAAGCTCGTATCAATAAATATATGAGTAAAATCTTGAACTTACAAAATCTAGTCCAATTTCTTCCCGAAGAAGAATTATTGGCGTTCGTTTACCAAGCCATTGTCAGTGTTTGGGAAGAGTGTTCTATGAATCTATGTACTTTTAAAAAGCACGAGATTGAGGAAAATCACTCGAAAAATACATTTTTTCGAAAACCAAAGTAATTTTATCAATTTTGAAATTTTTATTTATTTACGAAATGAAAATTTTTACAAACACAATTTCAGCCTTTCAGGTCATGATTAGCGACGGCTGAAGAAAGAAGGCTGAAAGTATAATTATAGTACGTTTCGAATACGTGCGGAACGCTAATAGCTAGCCGAATCAAAAAGTTCAAAAGTTGAAAAAGTTAAACGTTAAACTAAACCAAGGCGAAGGCAATAATTTCATATTTTTCTGAATTATTTTCACTTTTACACAAAATTAGCCTCCATATTTTTCCAATCCATTTCTAATTTCAATCCCGCCAACTATGATCATCATTAATCAATCATCTGTAATAATCGCCTTGAAATTTCTGCGACGTATCCAAACACAAACATCTCGTCTAGTGTCTCAAAGTCTCATTTCATTTTCAATATTCTGGAAGTCTGGACCATGAGCTGAGTATCATCTTTTGGTCCTTTCCCTGACAGATAACCGAATCGTTGGTACGGATTCAAAAAAATTCAATACTTCGGCAGTACTTAACTTGTATATTTTTCTAAATTACCTACTTAAATAGGAAAACAATATAGAATTACTGTGATCAACGTTTGCAACTCGGCAAAAATAAAAAACGAACAGAACAGAAAACACTAATGGAATAATAAACGAGAGTATTGTAACCTGATTGGACCTGCAGAAAACTGAAGATTTGCATAGAGCACTACGCACTATTACGATTATTAAACATGACTCAAAACCCATTCGACAAATAAAAATCTAAAATACGAAAAAATCAAATACCAAGATCACGTCTCTTACACTTACACAAGTTACAGTACACTCCAACACTCACACAACGTTCAAAAACAAAAAAAATAAATAAACAAAGCAATACAAAATCGTACAAATCATAAATGTCAAAATAAAAATGAACATTTCAATAGTTCGTGAAATGGAGAAAAATTAAAATTTAAACATATCGTAGTAATGTAATAATAGTAAAACTAGATCAAACGCAGCATAATACACAACGTCATGTACCATACATGGACGAAATGAGGGATAGATACGAGATAGTTGGTCGAATGACACACCTTAAGAGCATCCCCATACCGAAGGACCTGCGCAAATTTCACTGCTGGCAGAACTAACGGCGACCTCGACGAGCTCTCGGACCACGTCCAGCGGGCGACCTACCCGGTGGCTTTCTTCCTTGTTTTACAGGCGATGTCTGCAACGGTTCCTCCTGGACAGGCTCTTCGGCACGTTCTTCTTGCTTACCATCTTCAACTACGACTTTACTCTCTTTTACATCGTGATCTAGCTCGAGTTGCTGATCACCCACATCACTATCTTTTTCATTCTCACTTTCCGGGTTCTCCGGGTCGTATTGTTCAGATCCTGCTGTAGAGTTTGTCTCCGGCGCTGGCGCTGGCTCTGCCGCGGCCGGTGCGTCTACTTCCATCGACTCGTTTACCGTACCGTTTAGTTCTTTATCTGAGGATACAGTTTCGTCTAGTTTTAATCGTTTTGCGTTTTCGTCCTAAAAAAAAAAACCGAACGAGTAAACAATGCTGGAAGTTTCACGATTGATTGACTCAACGAGTCGTCGAAATAACTTACATTTCCTCCGGTGGCTGTTTTCTCGTCGTCATTTTTCGTCGTCGTTGACTCGTTCAATCGTCGTTTACGAACGATTTTATTCTGTAATTGAAACGATACCGTTTATTCGTCACTTCCAAAGAAATCAATTTTCTAGATGAGGACGAGAAATACAAAGCGTATACAAAACTCACCTGCGCTTTCAAAATTTTAATCGTATTATTGTAATGGACAACAGTTTGGCAATGAATTTTAATATCTTCCGGAGTAAACATGAACCGATTACACGCTCGGCATAAATGACCAGTTTTATCAACGACAAAGTTCTCTCCTGCAAAAAAAGAAAAAAAAAGGTAGAACGACGTTGGTAATGCCTTTTTTCATATGAGATATCACTATCATTCGAATGTTCTCTTACCGACTGGGATTCCCGCACTATACTTTGGCAATTTCTTCGCTTCCTCGTCGTCCTCAGCTTTACCTTCTTTATCGTTCTCATCAACATTATCTTCACCTTCGCCATCGGCAGCTGTAACGCTGTTATTTCCAACCGCATCACCTTCGACTTCTTTCGTGCCACCCTGCAGCTCTTCCAACGTCTCTCTTTTACCACTCACTTTAATATCTGCTCCTTCGGCTTCGACTAAAAAATGAAAACATTCAAAAAGACTTTTTATTAGTAATACGAACATTTCAATCTCTCAAGTTGACTAAATCGTAGATGTAAAGTAATAATGTTTCCCTGTATTATTCATACTAGATACTTCCTCTTACAAGAGTCAGGTTCTAAAAACACTTACGGATTCGGGGACCTCAAAAACATAGAAATTACGACACGATCTGTATTTGGGAAAATCTGACCTCAAAACCAAATTTGATGGGGCGTCTGAGCCCCTAAGAGGCTTCGAATCACAATCACTCGAAAGTACTCGTGTGAGTGCTCAAAATGAAGGGAATTTTTAGGAGAATATCTTCTAATTGAAACAATTTCGAACTTACTTTCATCGTTAACATCTTCGATAAAATCGGCGATATCGAATTCGGAATCTTGCAGATCAGGTCTTCGGGCATTTCTGATTTCTGCCAACTTTTTCAAATGGGCTGCCGTTAATTTATGATCATCCCATTCCAATCTGGTGTAGAATTCTTTCGAACACGCGGTGCATTTTGGGTGCAGGAATTTCTTCAATTTCTACACACGATATGGAAAAAAAAATACAAAAATGAATGTGTTAAAATATCATTACACTCATGACTTGAAAAAAAAATTAAATAAGTACAAACAGAAAATTATAATTTATTTAATTAGCAAATGATATGCAGATGATACACGTATGTGATAATGTTCGAGTAAATTCATATTTTCATAATAAAAATATCACAAAAGATTTGAACCGACTCAATTTCAATTTACCACAAAAGGGAAAGTCTGTAGGAGCAATAAAACAGCTAATACAGAGGCAAAGTTGTGGATATACACTGATAATGCATTTCGATATCTGTGACAGTTATTTGTATTCTGATGAGAAAAAAATGACTCGCCAAAACATAGCATAACTATTTTTTGTTTTTTCACTACAGGGAACGTCTGTAATATTATGAAGCATATTTACAGAAGCTGTCAGTGATTGAGAGCAATTTATCAGAAACTGAGACTATGAAACACTACTTACAAGATTTCAAACCTCAGATGATGTAAATTTTATGCATCAATTACTAGTAAAATTAATTATCACAGTCGTTTGTATTCTAAGAAACGAAGTTAATTTCTAGAACATAGCACGATTGTTTTGATTTATCACTGCAGGGAACGTCTGTAATACTATAAAGCGTATTTACAGAAGCTGTCAGTGATTTAAAGCGGTTTATCGCCAATAAAACAAATTCAAGTTACTTAATTTAATGAATTATTTATCACAGTCATTTGTATTCTAGGAAACAAAGTGAATTTCCAGAACATAGCATGACTGTTTTAATTTATCACTGCAGGGAACGTCTGTAATACTATGAATCGTAATTACAGAAGCTGTCAGTGAATTGAGGATGAGGAAAATTAAAACAGATTTAGGATAGAACACGAACCAAATAATATTACAATAAAATTGAAATAAAAAATACCAAACCGTCAAGAAGTGGAAACACCATCGTTTGTAAAAAAAAAAAAAATGAACCAGGGTTTCATTTCAATACTCTTATTTTTCTAAAGCATTCAATCCCCTTCCAAAAAATTGTCATCTGTACCCCTACTCTAAAAGAGTTTCAATGGACTTGTATTTAGGTACACTTTGAGCTCTCGCCAAGAAGGTTAAACATGCACCTAAAAATTTGAAAATTTTCTCAAGTTTTATCGAGGTCATTGACAATTTTTCTTAGGCTCAGTCATTATTATTTTTTTTTTTAAAAGGAAAAAATTGAGCAGTTTTCTAAAAATCTTATTGTATGTACCGGTTTAAATCATCTACATTTTTTCTGCAGATAAGTTCTCAGGAAGAAGAAAAAGACACCAAGCAGGATTTTTTGGCAAATGTGCAATACTAATTTTTTCCCAAATTTTGCTAAAAAAAAAACTTTTAATTGCACAACTTTATGATTTAAAAAATCAAGATTTTTTGGCAATTGAGGCAAAAAAGTGAGAATTTTGTAATTTCTGAAAAAAAAACGTATTTCTCAGCAAAAGAAAGGGTCTTTTTTTTTAGCAATCTCAGGTAAAAAAGGGACACATGAGTGTGACTTTTTGGAATTTTTTGCATTAAAAAACACAACCTTGTCACTTTTTAGCCATTCTCGTTAAAAAATAATACTTCTCCGGCAATTTAGGCGAAAAGCAAGCTTTTTTGCTACTTTTAGCAGGAAATAAGACTTCAACAACAATTTTAGCAAAAGACAAGAACCTTCTTCGCAATTTTTGGCTATTTTGAGAAAAAGCGAGAATTCTTGGCAGTAAATTTGCAAAATGCAACACTTGGACAACTTTTGCAAAAAGCAAGACTATTCGGGTATTATTGGCAAAAAGTGATAGGTAAGTACCTACTTTTAGAAAATTTTTGCCTGAAAAGCAAGACTAAGCACCTAGAAAAATTTTGCTAAACAGTGAGAATTTGTGTCAAAAAGAAAGACATCGACAATTTTTTTTTTAAATCCAACTTCTTGGTAATTTGTAAAAAAATAATTTTTGTCGAAAGAGGCCAACTATTTTGCAATTTTTTTTGGTAAAAAACGAATCATTGGCGTACCCAATTTCTGGCAAAAAAGCGCTCAACTTTTTTTTTGAAATTTTGCTAAACATGCGAGATGTTCTGTAATTTTTTTGAAAAAATCAAAACTTTTACAATTTTGGTAAAAGTTACATACTTTTTTTAATTATTTTTTTAAACGCAATTTTAGAGATTTTTCATCAGAAAAGCGAGATTTTTCGAATTTTTTGAGACGGGGGAGAATGAGGGTTTTTCAATTTGGGGGGGGGAGAACAACAATTTTTATAAATTTTTAGGGAAAAACGAGCTTTTTTTGGCAATTTTGAAAAAGGTAGAATTGGTTATTTTTGCATTTCAGCATTTTTGACACAAAGCGAGGTATTTTTTTTCTTCCCAATTTAGGACCGAGATTTTGAAAAATTCGAAAACTTGAAAAAAAGGTAACTTTAGTAACCAAAAATTTGAAATCAGTAACCAGTGACTTTAGTAACTTGGTTACTTAAAAAGTAACCGAGTACAAGCCCTGCAAAATGAGAAACATCCCGTCAATTTTTAAGAAACTTTAATGCAGCAGTAACACATGAGCAATTCAGGCCTCGACCCACTCAATTTTTTTGAAAAAAAAAAAAAAATAATAATACGTAACCAAAAAAGTTTGAAAAAGCAACCTAAGTGACAAAAAAAAAAAAATACAATACGTGGGCTAAACATCTCAATGGAGCAAAACAATCACAAAAAAATATTTTAAAAAGTTTTTCAAGGCAATTAATGGTAATTTTTATCAACTTCTTGAAAATTTCTAGAAAAAAATGATGCGTACTTTTTCGAAATTTTTGGTCTCAAATGTGACTCAATTGCAACTTCTTGATGAAAAAGTAGGTGCAATTGACTTTTGTTTGGAAAACGTTGACAAAAAGTGAAAGACGTTGACAATTTTGTAAAAAAAAATGAAGCTTTTTTGGCTACAAAGCGACACATTCGAAATTTTTTGCAAGAAGCGATAATTTTTAGCAGAATAAAAAAAAGTGAATTCTATTGTGAAATATTCACTTGTTGATATTATCAACATTTTTTTTTTCTAAAAAAGTGGGACTAATTAGGTATACGATAATTTGGAAAAATTGATTTTTTGAAAAAAAATGTCATAAAGTAACTCTGGCAACCAGAATTTAACTATTTAGTAAGTTTAGTAACCTGATTACTTTCCCTGGCAACTCCGAATTTTCATAAGATTCGAGAGAATTTCTCATCAAAACATAAAGCCTGCGTTAAATTTTGAAATAAAAGCCCCCTTCAAAAATTAAATTCCTACTCCGAAGATAATCTTATGTAATTTACCCTGCCCATCGTACAAATTTCAACACTCAGCGATTACGATCGTTACATTATCGATTAAATGCGCAAATTCTATAACTTTTCCAACATAATAGACATTTTCAGTGCATACCTGATGTTTTTCATTTTTCCTATGAGCCGGTAACATTCCGAGGAAGCTCAAATCGCACATAGTACAGAATCCTCTCTGCTGCGTTTTCATGTTGCTTTTGCCTTTACGCTGCGCTCGTTGTATATCATTCTCCCTCTGCTGCTCAGTGACACGCATGTCGTGACGTAACAAATCCACCTTCAACTTATAACTTTGATCCAACTCTTCTACCATCATCTTATGCGGCCTACCTTCTAAATGCTTCTCGAAAGACTGCGCAATACACAGAAGGAAAAAAAATAGTCTAATTAGCAAAAATAAGGTAGTGCGCAAATGAGACACGACGATTATGGATATGGAAACCTTACCGAATCATCCCACATATGTTTACGACAAATATGACAGAATAACAGCGCCGGAGGTACTTCACTGTAGCTCGTTTTAATCTGTGGGCAAAAAGATAACATTTGTTAGAACATAATTTCTTACGTTTTTGGATAAAAATCTTCATTATTTGAGATTTTAATTCTTCTAAACATACCTCTTCTGTTTTTTTCGAGTCTTCGTCTTTTTTAGCAGTTTCGGGTTTCTTTTCATTCGCAGCCTTCTTTCCTTTTTTCTTCCCTTTGCCCGCACTATAAATAAAAATGTTTACAGCTTATGAGTGTATCTTGCATCAGAGCACGATTTTATCCGTTGAAAAAAAAAACTCGACCACATCTGGAGACCAGAATAGGAACTACCCATTCAACTCAACTCCTCACAGAGATAGAAATATTCAAACAGACGCTATCCGATCTGTATTCACCCCCATTCGGTCATCGAGGAAGCACTCGAATAAAATAGGGGACTGATAAATTAAAAAAATCGAAAAAAAAACCTTAACGCTTTGTTTGATGGAAACTGAATGGTTATTAAAACCATTCAAAATTGAACATGGGGGTAAGAACCCGAGGCACAGAACGGTTCGATTGAGTGGAGAGGAAGAAAAAAAGGTGATGCTTACCTCACGGGTTGCTCTAGTTTATCTGCGTTATCGACTTTGACTTCTTCCTTAATATCTGTCGTAGAAACGGTAGAAGTAGTTACAGAAGAAGCGGTAGCAGAACCGATAGTAGTAGTATCCTTTTTCTCTTGTACATTTTTCGCGTCACCAGCGGATTTCTTATCAGACTGATCAGGTTTTTTCAAACCAGCATTCTTGCGATCGTTTCCGAAACGTTTGTTCTGAATTACAGGGATAGATACGAAATAGATATTGTAAATTACCAACTCGTCTATAAAAACGTGTTGCATCGAAGTGGGTACGACGAGTACAAGAAAAATAATAGTATACAAAAAAGCGCAGAATATCAGAAATCTGATAAAATTAAATTACAACATTATCATCTGGCGTGTTTGGATAACACACGACGATGTGAAGATGAAGACTCGAATCATCAGAAATCTATTTGTGCTACTGGATTCTTTGAAATCTTCTCGGGGGTAGATTTGTATGTCAACGATTTGAAATCTATAATACTCTAGGACAAAATTTATGCGGTCTAAATCCAACGAAAGTTCATCTGTTGCCTTTTTTTCAATTAGAATCAAGGAGTATGAAATAAAATCGATTCATTGGGGAAGGGGGAGGGTTCTACGAGGTAGTGATATTGAATCGAAATACGTACAGTGTTGGTAATTCTATAAAATAATAAACCAAAAAAGAAAAGAAAAAAATTACATCTTGGTTGAAAAGTAAGAAAACTTAAATATAAAAATATGTAGGTATAATAAAAAATTCAGACTAAATGTAAGGTTCAAACATCGGTACGATGATTTTGTTCATTAAAAAACACCAAAATTGAAGGAAATTATACAGCGAAATGAAGTAAAAATTGAATTTTACCTCTAATTAATAATATTCATCAACCAATTGAATCATCACCGGCGATGAAACTCAAAAATACAGAATAATCAGGCATGAAATCCACTATTTAATTTTTTTTAGAGCAAAGTACATGAATATATTATGTTAGTCAGGGAGCTGCAATAATTTTTTTTAGAGCAAAGTACATGAATATATTATTATGTTAGTCAGGGAGCCCGCATAGGGATCTATTGCAGCTCCCCCCCTCCCCGGTCGATCCTCCGGGACAAATTTTTTCTTAAAGCGTTCAAAGGTAGATCGAATGATTGGGCAAAAATTTCACCTGTCAAAATTTCAAGTGCTTAAGTGCCTTTTTTGATTTCTGGTGAATTTTTGAAAATCAAATTAAGGCCAAAAATGAGGGAAAAAAATCAAAATTTTACCAAATTGACCAAGATAGCTGAAATTTATGGTATACCTCATTTTCGACACGCCAAATCGATTGGAAACTGTTTCAACCCGTTTTGAGCAGTTCTGGAGCCTCCAGCATATTTTTGAAACTCGGAAAGCCGAAATTCATTCTGCAAACTAATTTCGATACGCCACGAAGTCGACTGCAGGTGAACTTCAAGTCGTTTTGGAGCCTCCAGCGACCTTTTGAAAATTACTGGAGCCTCCAGTAAATTTTCGAAACTCATTTTCCAAAGGAAAACAGACATTCATTCTGCAAACTAATTTCGATACGCCACAAAGTCGACTGCAGGTGGATTTCCAGTCGTTTTGGAGCCTCCAGCGACTTTTTGAAAATTACTGGAGCCTCCAGTAGATTTTTCAAACTTGAAATGGAGATGGAAAGCCGAAATTGATTCTGTAAACTAATTTCGATACGCCACAAAGTCGACTGCAGGTGGATTTCAAGTCGTTTTGGAGCCTCCAGCGACTTTTTGAAAATTACTGGAGCCTCCAGTAGATTTTTCAAACTTGAAATGGAGATGGAAAGCCGAAATTGATTCTGTAAACTAATTTCGATACGCCACAAAGTCGACTGCAGGTGGATTTCAAGTCGTTTTGGAGCCTCCGGCGACTTTTTGAAAATTACTGGAGCCTCCAGTAGATTTTTCAAACTTGAAATGGAGATGGAAAGCCGAAATTGATTCTGTAAACTAATTTCAATAAGCTACGAAGTCCACTGCTGGTGGGTTTAAAGTCGTTTTGGAGCCTCCAGCGACTTTTTGAAAAAAAAAGTAGCTGGAAGCTTCAAAACGACTTGAAATTCACCTGCAGTCCACTTCATATCGTATTGAAATCAGTTTGCGAAGTAAATTTCAGCTTGCTAACTCCATTTTATAAAATATTGTGGGAATTTCAAGTTTCAAAAATCTGGTGACTCCAGTAATTTTCAAAAAGTCGCTGGAGGCTCCAAAACGACTTGAAATTCACCTGCAGTCGACTTCGTAGCGTATTGAAATTAGTTCGCAGAATAAATTTCGGCTTTCCATCTTCATTTCATGAAATTTTGGGAAATTTCTAGTTTCAAAAATCTGCTGGAGGCTCCAGAACTGCTCAAAACGGGTTGAAACAGTTTCCAATCGATTTGGCGTGTCGAAAATGGGATATATCCCAAATTTCAGCTTTCTTGGTCAATTTGGTAAAATTTTAATTTTTTCCTCATTTTTGGCCTAAATTTGATTTTTAAAAATTCACCAAAAAATCGAAAAAGGCACTTTACGACTGAAAATTCTGACAAGTGATACATTTTTGCCTGATCTTTCGTTCTACCTTCGTACTGTTTAGAAAATATCGGCTCCATTCAATCACGTCGTCTTACATTTTAATGTTTAACAGTTGATTTTTAATTTTTTTTTAAAATGACGATTCTGAAGAATTTTCATGAAAAATATTGATCATTACCTAAAATTTTGCATTTTTTCTTTTATACGCGACCAAACCTTTGAAAAATTTGGCCATTTTCGCCGAAATAGTGACAAAAGTGACTTGCAAGTGAAATAGTGATTAACTCACTTTTCAAGTGACCGAATTTCATGCCTGAATAATTGGATGAACTAACATTCGATACAATTCATAAATTGTACAATACGACAATTTCCAGCTATTCGTAAAAAAAAATTATAATGCAATTTCGAAGAATGATCGTTCGATTAGAACTTAAACTTGATGCAAATATTCTCAGTCATTTCCACTAAAAATATTTCAAATTTCAATAACACGAAACAAAACGTGAAAATGGACGATTGAGAGGAAATCACACCAGTAAAATGGCAAAACAGTAAAAAAAAAATAATTAAATATTAACTACGAATTAAAGAAAGGAGGGCGTTTTACGGCAAACGATTCGTATCACCGTAGTTATTTATCCTCTAGAAAATAAAACGAGCATCAGAAAGACACGAATGTTACAATATGAATAATACGGTTTCAAAATGGTGTTAATTTAACTCACTGAAATGAAATTCTCAAAATCAATTCCATTTCAACAGGGAAAAGGACGGTTACAAAGTGCAATATCCAAACGTTCTAGCTAACTAATTAAAATATCGATTACGAAGATTGGTATAAATTTTAGAAATTAGATATTCTTCGATCGTTAGTTAGCGTTAATATCTTGAAACTGATATTGAAACGAAATTTTCACTCTATTAAATATTTGAAAGCTAATAACGCAGAACTCGTTGGCAAAATGCAAATTATACATTTGCATCGAAACTAAAACAAACGAAGCTTTTTATCTGATACAATATCGCACTCACATGAGGCCGAATTATCTGCAATATTTCACGGTTCGATTCACCTGTCAGAAGAGCAATTTTGAACGAGGGCCCAAGCTGGACAAAACACAAAACGAAATAGTATCGTCGTTATGAAACACTTGACGTGTTTGCAGCTCGAACAATGAATCATTTTCACATAAACTTGAACACGATGAATGAAAATCTTAAAGATAATAATAAAAATCGATAGAAAAATAACATATAAAATAGGGTCAGAAGGAGATAAAAACATAAGTAGATAGGACAAGGCAACAGATCACACATTGATCGACCGCAATTAAAAATTTAATCGTTACTTATTACGTATCAGAACGATCGCATTTTCGTGACAGAAAAGTTCACCGAATTTCAAAATGTAATGCGAAGCGAAACCACGAACGAAATCGAAAAACTGGATATCTTCGAAGATTCACATTTTCAAAAATAGAAATCCGTACTCATACAAACTCACACATCACAGGCATATATTCGAAAGCTGAAAAATGAAAGTTTACACAAAGCTAAACGAATGTTGAGTAATACCTTATTGTTTTGGTTCTTGAAATCATCTCGTTTTTGAACTTTGCCTTGATTAGGTCTTCCATGATTGAAACGGTCACGATTGTAAGATTGATTGCCTCCAAAACCTGATCTCGAGTTCGACATGTTGCCAAGACTGAGCAGAGAAGGCGGCTGAAAAGAATTCATCCTCTTTAGAGCATTCTTATCCTAAAAGTATTCGTGGAAATTTAGCACAAATATCGTAAAATACATCGAAATGTGTCAGTATTTCGTTATCAGGCCAACGATGTTCGAGTAATGCAAATTTCCATTATAAAATGCATTATAGAAACATGTGCATTAACTCGATTTCAATTTACCACAATAAGGAAAGTCCGTAAAAGCATTACAGAGCTAATACAGAGGCAAAGTTGTGGACTAATTCATTTCGTTTCTGATTTATGTTACAGTCATTTGTACTCTAGTGAAAACAATCGAATCACTAAAACATAGCATAACTGTGTTACTTTCTCACTGCAGGGAACGTCTGTAATATTATGAAACGTATTTACAGAAGCTGTCAGTGAATATAAATTAATTTCAATAATATTTAGCAATCACGCCGTGGTTTAAATTACGCTCAAATTATTCAGGGAAGGTTGAGTGGAAAATATTAATTTCACTGATATAAGCATCCATTTCATAAGCTGTTACAGTGGTTTGTATTCTAGGGAACGATTTCAGACCTCTAAAACATAGCACAACTGTTTTGTTTTTTCACTGCAGGGAACGTCTGTAATACTATAAAGCGTATTTACAGAAGCTGTCAGTGAATTTTTGCTAAGTATCTTTCAGCTTACATAGAATTAAAAACACGTCAAAAAATACTGATTATAACGATACTACACTAGAATGTCTCAATTGCGTGAATTTCACGAACGTAGAATACAAAACACAAAGTTCACAAAACGTAGATTGATATTTCTTTATCACTGCAGGGAACGTCCATCGTATTATAAAACATACGATGGAAGCTGTCAGTGAATTCTAGAAATGTATTCGTCACGTAGGTATATTTACCTGCGATAGATTATTCAGCTGCGACGGGGATAACAAGTTGTTGAGTAAATTACTGGCCAGAGCTAGCTGAGCTTGAGGATCATTCACGATATTCCTGCCCATCGAATTATACGATGAGGCGTTGTTGTTACTAGTAGATAACCACGGGTTGACTTGGTTGACTTGATTCATTAATCCTCCGCCCGAATAATTATTCGGTTTGCCTCCAGATAAACGATTCCTATTCTGATTCTGCATCATGGGTTTCTTCTGATTACCGAAGCCGAAACGGTTCGCGTTCATATTACCTTGACGGCCTGCCATCCCTGGGTAAAATTAAAATCAATTAATACGCGATGCGATGCGACAGGTGGCTTAAAATATGAAGAACATGTCGATAAAAAAAAGTTTTGAAAAGAAGTAAACGACGGTGAAGGTACCGGCGTTACGGGAGGTTATCAATAGCCTTGTTAGAAATCAGAATAACGCTTGAATTAAAATATTAGGTAAGTCTAAGTATGATTTACTTGCGAGAGGTTTCGTATCAACGCGAAGGAAGTTGAAGTTCCGAAGCGAATACCAAGTTGATAATCAAGAATACTTCGATTAAAAATTTAAATTATTCGCTGAACTGAAGTCACTACGGGAGTAATCAAAATTTGAAATTATACGCAAATCACTGAATTTAAAACAAAATGGAGGAAAGTACACAGCATTCACAGTCACAGTCGTCACAGCAATTTTATTTGACCAAATCCCACAAAACTTCAAATCAAATGAGAAATATGAATGAATGAAATGAAAATGAATGAACCAATAATGAACAGGAGCGTCTCCGTCTATTTTCCTACAGACAGATGGCATGTTGGGGTGGCGGGGGATCAAAGCTTTTTTGTCGCAACAAGGGCGCCATCTGAGCGGCTCGGTATGGAAGTAATATTCATGTCAAGGGCTGTGATTGGTCGATTCAAATCTCGCGGCTATATTGTTATCAATATTTTTATTTTTTTATTTTTTATCAAGACTCTAGAGCAAGAGAAAACGCAAAACTCGCAAAACTGAACAAAATACTGGAGAAATGAGAAAACCATGAATGAATTTCGCTATTTGTTGAGAATCGATCGCCAATTGCATAATGTATTAGTGGTAATTTCATCATCTGACTACTTTTAATCGCAGCTGACCAATCATTTGTATCATTGATCTCTTTAGCGTCAAATATCTATCATGATTTGTTCAAGTTTCACACATCGAAGCCGGACTGTTATAAATCACTTATTACAAAAGAATGTTTTCAATAAACCCATTCGAAATTTTAGCACATCTCATAATTGTCTCGCTGGCGTAAAAAAGCGCATAGATACTAGTTCTACTTTTATTTCGGATGAATTTTCTGTTCCACCTCGCGATGTCAGTGATGAAGGTGAGCAGTTCCGGTATTTGCTTCGGAATTCGAGTTTCATCAATGTAAGTGATTTTCCAGAAAATCTTGTTTTCAATATTTCTCCATGTAAATATCTTATAAACATTCCAGATAGGTGATCCGGAAAATAAAATAGTCAAAGGAAAAATATTTCATTCGGTGAAAGATGATTTATATGTAGATTTTGGGTGGAAATTTTACTGCGTATGTCCAAGACCATCGAAAAACGGACAGTATGTAAAATTTTGACATTTGTTGCGTTATGGTTTACAATTATATGCATCTTTTTATCGTGTATGTTTCATTTTACAGTTTATATGCTAGAGGGAGCACAGTTTTACTGAAGATAAAAAGTTTGGAAATGTCAACAAAGTTCCTCGGTGCTGAGAAAGATTTGACTTTATTAGAAGCTGACGCATCGATTGTTAGATTAATTTACTCTCCAGTGAAATCCGATTGAAGTCTTTTTATTCAAAATGAGTTCAGTAATTAGAACGTACATTCGGAAAAACTAATATGAAACAAATCCGAGTCGCTATAGTGTTCCTGATTAGAAACGTTTCATTAAAATACGAAAAAACTGTAAATTCTAAATGAAAACCATTGTCAGTTTTTTAATTTTTATAAATATTGTTGTTAACACTATCTAATAACATGTTATTTGTCAGTCAATATAAATCTTTTAAAAAACCGAAAAAAAAAATTGTTGTAAAACAAAAAAATACGCGAATAATTGGTAATTACAGCGTCTAATAATATATAAAAATATGATTTTCTAGGCACTTTTCAATCGATGTTTTAAAATACACAATATAAATAATTACAGTGGTATGAGTAACACTGCATTGAAATGTTATTGCTGTTTTCAGTTGATGGGGTTACATCAAATAGTTAGGGGATCTAAATGATTTCACAAAATAATAACATAATATAGGTATCAGAATCAGAATAACAGGCGTAACTTTACGAACACCATAACAACCATTTTTGAACACACTACAAAACGTTCGTGTAACGTTCAACAAGTAAAAAAGAGTTCTACTCAATTAATCGAAACAGACGTACAACGAAAAAATTTTAAAATAAAATAAATACTAAGTATATTTTAAAAATAAATCAGTTTCTGACTTTTTTTTTCATCACAGTTTTCGTTGAGCGTAACAGGAACTGCCATTTTACATTATCAGATCAAAATCGTTCACGATGTCTATTTGAAATTATTAATTTCAAAAAAATATTATCTTTATCTAAATATCAGAAAATGCATTTCTTTTTTAAAACTACAAATAACGACTAAAATATTTGATTTTCGTAGAAGAGCACGACCTTAATTTTTCCAAGTGCAAAATTAAAAACATATCAAATTTTAAATCCAAAGCCTAGAAAAAATTTTTTCAAAAACTTTGCATTATAAAACACACAAACCCTTTCAAACGTTAAAAATTCGAATATAAAACTAGAAAAAAAGAACATTCGTAGAAGATACCCTGTAATTAAACGAGAATAACCTACGTGAAGTGGAACACAAGAATAATGTTCCATTTACGTACTTCAACCTGTTTTTACCTACAACGCGAGCTAGTTAAAATTAATTTCACGAACAATAGTCAAAATTTGATTACTAAGTATATGAAATATTTAAATGGTAAACAAATAAAAAAATTTTGCTTTTCACTTCATGCAGAATATTCCTGAAAGTTACGCCTTTCAGAACATATCAAACAATACTACAACAATAATGATAATCGTGGAAAAATAATGAGAAAGAAGGAAAACAAACGAAAAAACAATGTTAATAAGGAGAGAGAAATAAGGCTTTTGACGTATTGCGGGTTGCATATCGGTTTGCCTGAACTTTATCGGTTTGGTGGGCATTCTTATCAGTGAGTATCAAAATTTCATATTTTGAGCAATTTTCACAAGGTTTTTTTGAAATTTATAGCTTTTATTTAGTTTTTCCATCAATTTTAAACACTGTTGAATCCTGTGATGGAAAAAGATCCGCTCTTTGTCGAGGTTCAAAGACGTTTTGTCAACTTCTTTAAAACTCGACGAAGAGAGGATCTTTTTCCATTACAGGGTTTAACAGTGTTTAAAATTGAAGAAAAAACTAAATAAAAGCTATACATTTCAAAAACACCTTATGAAAATTGCTCAAAATATGACATTTTGATACTCACTGATAAGAATGCCCACCAAACCGATAAAGTTCAGGCAAACCGATATGCAACCCGCAATACGTCAAAAGCCTTATACGATTATTAAAAATTCTGCTGGCGTTTTCTTTTTAAATCTATAGCGTCTAGAATAGGCTGTCGTTTAGTTTGATACCTTTTACGAAGTTCTTCAATTTCTCTTTCCATTTCAGAATCTAATGTACTCATTCGTTGCTGAAGTTCATCATAACTTAGAAACTTCAACTGAAAATAATGACAAAAATTATACAACGCTAGATGCAATTAGGACTAAAAAAGATTCTGTAAGACTTACAAATTCAAAATCTCCTTCTACAATAGCTGAGCGAAATTTATTATGAACGGCTAGTTCAGGTTTTACTTCTTCGTTGCCAGGTTTCGGTGGTGGTAGAGGTGGTTGCTCAATCAATCTTGGCGGTACTACGTATTCCTATGAGAGAAATGAAACAGATTATCTAAAGCTGTTCGATAAATGAAATTACATATTTTTTGATGGCTTACGTACCGCAACAGGAGGTTGTTGAATAGGTGGTAGCACATTCATTGAATTCATATTAATTAGTGGTGACTGGCTTTTAAAAAATAAAGTGGACGGTAACTGTCTTGAATCCTGATTTTAAAAATAACTTGCGTTCATTATACCGATACAGCCTAAGACTAAAATACACTGAAGGCAAGCAAAAATACCTTATAATTATTTTCTGATTCTTTTTTCTCAAAATGGTCCATAAAAGGTGGGCGATATTTTTTCCCATAGTCAGCAGAACCAGTATCATGTCCTGAATATTAAACATGAGAAAGTCTCAAATAAGTACTTATATGCACCAACAAAAAAAAGTATTTAAGAAAATGTAAGAAAATAATAGTACTTTTCATAGTTGCATCGTCATCTGTACCATCACTGTTAATTACCATCGTATTTAAATCTTCAGTCAAGGTACTCATTTTGGTCGTCAAACTGCCAGCACCCCGTAACATTTCCGGCACCAAAGTTTTATCATTATCTTCATAGTCGCCTCGCATCAGCGTTTTGGATGCAGCGTCATCAATCTAATGAACCAATTTTAAGCAAACATTGAAAATTTATAATAATTGATGAACAAACCTTTCACCTTAAATTACTCGATAGAGGAGGATCTAATTTGTCATACCAAAGCGAGATTTTTTCTGTTATTGTTCATATTAGCGGCAGCGTAATTTAGATTCTCCCTGATTTCTCTAGCTTCCAATATCATTTGACTAAGTATAGAACACGGTTTGGCATTTTCTGTAGGCATACATATAAACTGATTACATCATTTCGAAGCAAAAAATATGAAGAAAATGATGAAAAATTTACGCACTAATAAAATCGTGTTGCAGCATATCACTAGCTGAAGCTCTTTCCTCGGGATTTTTCACCAAGCAACGATTAACAAAATCAACGAATTCGGGAGACCATTTATCTGATTCTCTCAAAGAAGGAGGCGGTTTCGTTGGTATCATAAATATGGCTCTCATCGGATGAATATCACCATAAGGGGGTTTCCCTTCAGCCATTTCTAAAGCAGTTATACCTAAACAGAATAGAAATGAAACATATGTATAAAATCAATTTTATCAAACATGGAAATTTTGTACGACATCACGAAGTACCCACCAAGACTCCAAATGTCAGCAACACAGTCGTATCCTATCTCTTGAATTACTTCCGGAGCCATCCAAAACGGAGTACCAATAACGGTATTTCGTTTAGCCATGGTATCCTGAAAAAAGTGGGTACTCGTTATTATATGTCATAAAACAAAGATCACTCATATAATTCAAATACCGTTAATTGCCCAGCAACGCCAAAATCAGCCAATTTAGCATGACCTTCGGTGTTCAGTAAAATATTTCCTGCTTTTATGTCTCTATGGATTTTTCTTCTCAAGTGTAAATATTCTAGGCCTTTCAAGGTATCCGATAAAATTGTAGCGATTTCATCCTCTGACAGTGTTTTCTTACGAAGTCTCATTATATCAGAAACCGAGCCAGCGCCGCAATATTCCATCACGATCTGTAGACGACAAGGCAAATGAAGTTACACGGTTCAGTTCAGATTTATTCAAACAAACTTGTACTTTTCTATAATTACCCATAAGTCCGTATTTTTGAAATAAGAACCGTAATACTTCACGACATAAGGACTATCACATTGCTGCATTATGGAGATTTCTTTTATTATTTCATGCAATTCTGTATCCACTGGTACTTGCTTGATAGCAAGCACCTGGCCAGACTCTTTGTGTAGAGCTTTGTAAACGCTTCCATAAGATCTAAAAATGGAAAAATGTTGACGAAGTTTTAATTTCTGAGATGTATTGTGTTTGTTGGTGGTTTATCATTCATTACCCCTCTCCTAGCTTGCAAATGATATCGAAAACTTCTTCAGGTTGTCTGGTTAAACTTTCTTCAGATAGTTTCTTCAGTTCGCTGAAATAATCAGAACAGTGGTGTTAGTAACAAGCAAGGTTACTGCAGAAGGTGCAAATGAGGTGTGTGGCATCAAGTGCACAAATTCATATTACAAATAAGCATTATTCTAAATGTAATAAGCTTGTATATTACCTTTTTGATGACATGATGAAACAATAACGATTTTCGAATATAGCCAATAATATGAAATTGAAAGTTCGAGATTTGAGACGAATATCATGGACGATTGACTGAACATCAAAAATAGGGTAAAACTTTTTCTGTCTTTTTCAAAGACGATGAAACACTATTTCACTCACATTGGAAAACAGAATCACAATGTAAAACACGAGAGCTTGACAATTTTTCTTGTATTCGAGTAATAGTTGAGTTTAATACTTTTTTTGTTGTTTATAGTAACGCATTCTCAACAATGAACAAGTCCAGAATGTGAATATTCATTCACTGCAAAATGCAAATCAACGTTATGTATTTTGCATTCATTGGCTCTTCACTATACATTTCAGATATGTCTAAATTAATAACTTTTTCATTTCTATAATGAATTTATCTATTAGAGCAGAAATTTTCATTTTATGATTTTACAAGTCCAGTGTTTATCAGTAATCAGTATAATTATTTGTTTACTTTTTGAGAATCATGTCGAGATGCAGCCTAACGGGGTGGGGGTAGGGTTTGTTAAAATGCGCAGCGTTCATTCATTTTCATTATCAATTTTCATTCATTCCAGATCCAGACTCAACACTCAACTCATGTTTCAAACTTTTCTCTCCATCTCCAATTTTTAGGCGATTGTTAAAAACTGGTTGCTAAATGCGAACCAATGAACTGGTTTCAAAATGTGATTAGACAAATTGTGTAAGTAATTTTTCACCCTCTACAACACTTTTATTTCAAGCTTTTTTCTCTATCTACAATTTTTGGGTATTTTTTGCCAACTGGTTGCAAATTGATGAACCGGTTTCAAAAATTCATATCACGTTTTTGTCGCCTTAGTGTGTAGAATACATTGCGCCAATAAAAACCAGTTTGAATTTTTGGACCAAACCGGTTTTTCAGTTTGTACTTTTGTAGACACCCTGTGCATGGGCCTGAAATTTTCAAGGCTGGTTTTGATTTGAAAGCCCTTATTTTTTCCTACTCAACGCTGCTTCATTCATCTCGCTAGCTCTTTCCACTTGGAAATAAAAGCCACCGAGCACTACTTTTGTATCATACTGTATATTCAGTCGCTGATGAAGTAAAATGAAACTGAGAGTGGAAGAATACCCTACAAGGCTACAAACATAAAAAATATAACAAACATCTCAGTCTTTATTTCGAATAAAAATACTACCAGGTACCACATTGACTAGATTATTCGTAAATAAAATGATGAAAAACAAAATAATAACACTATGCAATAAAAATACACTAAAAAGTTGAAAAATGAAATAAAAAAATTGAGATCACAATAACAGAGATAAAATTACAAAATAGGCTAGTCCAATCAACTCTCCACCAGTTCAATCTGACGATATTTTTTACGAAGATTAGAGACCGGATCTTTGAATAAAATTGGATCTAACCTCAAATTAGATCTGACTAGTGGCATATATCCAAATAACGCAACAAAAGTATTCAAGCAAACTTGCCGCTGAGTAAAATGATCTGGATCATTCCACGGAGACCTGTTAACATTTTTAATCGAAAAAAATTGCCCAATTAGGAAACACACATAGGTAGGTATACACGCATTTGCATCCTTTGTTATTATTCAGTTATCAGTACCTCGAAAAAGTGCGAGTAGCTGACTGCTCTTTGTAATGTTTTCTTTGAGTAACTTTTATAGGAGATTGTCGAGTAACATGGCTGACGAGAAAATTCATCAAAATGTCTTCGCAATTATTCGACTGTTCAACTGTTTTCAACATCGTTGGACCTAGCCATTCAGTGTACAGGTAATTGTAATACTTGTGATAAAACGCAGCTCCTGTTAATACAATTGAATAATCATTTGTCCATTTTGATGTGTATCCCCAGTTATTCTACGAAATAATGAAAACAATAATTTTAATAAATCATAATCATGGGATTTTTACGATGAAAAATTTGCAAATTACTTTGAATTCATCCCAATAATGAGACCTGGCCGGATACCCTACAATGCGATCCGGGAAATCTTTCCACACTTGGAAAGCAAAATCAATTTCGTCGGTGGTTAGAACAACGTCTTCATCTAATGACAAAATAGCTTCTGTATGGATTTCTTTGAACAGTCGAAACCGTTGCATTACTCCCGGGCTGTGAATTATCGTGAAGCGTATTCGAGAAAATGAAGGCCAGCGTACTTGTTGGGGAGTTACTTTATCGTTACACCATATAACAATTATCTAGAAAATAAACAAAAATATCGACAATTTTATAAACATGCAAGTAAGACGCGAATGCGGCACAAAGAAATTACATACTTCTTTAACATATTGACTTCTGGCAATACTACGCAGCAAACGGTAAATAGGTAAATTTCCTGTTACTGAGTGAGACATTTGAGAATATATTATGGCAGTAAACTCATCTTGAGGACTGATACCGTATACGTCGTAATGAAACGGATAATGTCGTAAAGAATCTGATAAATTATTTTGGGTGAGTAATGCTCCAGGATATGTATTCCACACTAATCCATCGTGAAATTGTTGAGTAGGTAATCTCTGACGAATGATCTAGAATATATGTACATATTTTATGAAAAATTAGAAGGTAACTTAAACAAGGGAAATTTCACAAAATATACCTCAAAAGTGGTGAACACAATTTTCTCAATTGAAGAAAAATACTGCTCCCATAAAATTTGGGTCTGTTGACGAAATATGAAAGCTTTCGACTCCGAAATCGAACGAACAATATCTGGTAACTAATGAAAAAGAAATATCGTACACATATGTATTATCAAACTGTAATAAAATTTCAATTTGAACGATGCTATTTTATGATTACCTCATATAGCAGTTGTTCATTGGCTAAAATAGCAGCTTTACTCCAGTCAATCACTTCTTCAAATGGTAACGCCCACCCGTTGGAAAGTAAAACTGGAATACATCCAGCTTGTAAAGCTTCCAAAAATCTGAAAGTACCTAATCGTCGACCTCTTGGTATAAGACAAAACGAAGAATTAAGCAAAAGTATTTGGTAGTCGTATCTATAAGAATAAATAATGTTATACAGCAGTCCTGTTAAAAATATTTTTACAACCGAAATTCGTTTCTTATTACTTGCTGTATAGCGCATTATCTTCGTCACATCTTTCGTCTTTCCACTTCTCCCAATATTTGCCATGCTGACAAGTGGTTAACATAATTACATCTTTATCATTATGCAAGTGATGTAGAGAGTTTCGAGTATCTGAACCGATTCCATGAACATATCGTTTTCCTTTGAAAGCTAATAAGTATTTTTTGTTGACTGGGAATTTGTTTTCTTTCATCGCACCCTGCTCTCTTCCACGTTTAGGATGAGTCTGAAAAAAAAATTGAAATCGACAATTTAAAGAAACTATCTAAATTAAAATATGAAATATGAACTATAGATATTTGATAAATAATTTACTTTTGGAAACAATGGAATAGAGATATCAAATCCCGGTCTCATTGTCGTAACTGACATACTGGCTTTCGCTAAAATAGCTTCTCCCGAGTCGAAACCCAAATCATCTTCAGCATAATGTGGCCAACTTCCAGAATACAGATTGAAAATCAAATGATTTCTGCCACCATTCCAATATTTTAGAGATCTGAGTTTTAATGGAACGTTAGTAACATAATCGTCCGAACCACGATCTCTGCTCAGCGTATCGATGGTAGTAATGAACAAGCAGGCATCATTTGGATCACTTGTATTGTATCTTGATTCATTAACCACGTCTATAATTTTTTCATACAAGGCGCTCCGGACTTCATTTTCTTCGACGTCAACTTCTGGGTAAATGTAAACCTTGAAACCATTTCGGCACTTGGAGAAATCAAAGCAAGTTTCCATTCGGCATTTTTTAGTTATTGCGGATTGAAAATTTGATTTTCTGGAATCACCATCAGGAATATCACTATGACTTCTTCTTAACGCGAGCGATGGGCCTATTTCAGGATTAGTCTGACTTAATTCGTGTATCCATGAATCGAAATACGATGGTAATTCTTCATGAAGAAGGATGGGTAGTTCTTCTTTTTTCAGAACTTCTCTATTAGCATAGAAGTAGAGAAACAACACAATGCAGAAGAATATCAACGAGAACCTTTTTTTCGCTCGCATGATTCCTAGGATGTAAAAATAAATCAAGATACGAGTGACGAATACGTCTTCATTTCTCAAGTAGCCTCGCGTGCAACATTAAATTGATTATTGATTATGCACAAGACACTTAATGGCACTGTTTCACGTCACATCATTACTAAAATTGATTGTTTTAATCATAATTTAATTAAGAAATTTGATGACACCGATTCAGAATTGATCACTTTTGCTTATCACTCAATTTTCAATAACAATAACACATCTGACCTTGACCTGCTTTGACCTCGTTCGTGATTGGTCGATATTGAAATTGATAACTAAAATCTGGATGTTTATTGGTTGAATTTTCCAGTGTTGTTCAAAATGATTCTATTCATTGTGTTACGTTCAAAAGCAAACTTTTAAAAATTTTTTACAAGGTCAACTAATTTTATACTTACAAAATCAATAAAATAATCATTACAAAGTAAAAAATTTCCATTCCATCGCGGTTCTTAATCAATTTTCTTTTATCTATCTGTATCTTTACAGCATACAGCCTAGGGTACATACATATGTGAATTTTGAAAAAATGGGCGTTAAGGGAGTGCTCTACCTTTTGTTTGTTTACTTTTTAGCATACCCGCAGGCATAGATTAGATATTTTTCAAACGCATTTTTTTATTAGTTGGAGAGAATGAAAGTGAATAATTATGAGTGAAAACGTTATTACTGTATTGAAACGATATAATAAAACTTTGAAACAAGCTAAACGATTAAAATATAATGAATTCAGACGATTCTCTATATTCGAGCATTCATTGTCAGTCATCAGACACTTGACACATGATTATTCTGAAACTACTGAACAGAATTTGATGAAATTTGAATATGTTGTGCAGAAACGAATTCCCGACAACTTGACGTTGCCCTTTTTTTGATTAATTTTGTTAAATCAAAGTTATAGCCATTTGAAATTTTCAAATGGCAATATCTCCAAAAATACAAAGAAATTTGAAAAAAGGGCAACGTCAACCTCTCTGGACCATTTTTATGCACAATATATCCAAATTTCATCAAATTCTCTTCAGTAGTTTCAGAATTATGGTGTGATGACTGACAATGAATGCTCGAATATAGAGAATCGTCTGAATTCATTATATTTTAATCATTTAGCTTGTTTCAAAGTTTTATTATGTTGTTTCAATACAGTAATAACGTTTTCACTCATAATTATTCACTTTCATTCTCTCCAACTAATAAAAAAATGCGTTTGAAAAATGTCTAATCTCTGCCCGCGGGTATGCTTAAAAGTAAACAAACAAAAGGTAGAGCACCCTCTTAACAAATTACTCATCATAATAAAGTAAACAACAAAATGCTACATTTTATTTTCCTTTTTTTTGAAAATTAAATGGTATTTTACGCTACAAGTTGTATAAAGTGGGCTATTATGAACGAGTGCGTTATTACTGCGCGAGCCGAAGGCGAGCGTTGTAATAACGTACGAGTTCATAATAGTCCACTTCCTACGAGTAGCGTAAATAGCTTTATATACTACATACATATAGAAAGTACACCATTACGTCTAATTGTTGTTAGATGTGAAAAGTGTATCTTTCTGAGTGACTACAACGTTGACAGGTTTTAATTTCGTTCGTTAAAAAACATCAATCACAGTACTTATAGTCGCTCAGAATGATACAGAAGTCGCTGCTGAGTGCTGTAAGTGCCTATTCAATCAGTCAAGTACTGATGAAGAATACCAGAAATCTCATCTTGTCAATTTGTTATCCAATCAGACAAACACAATCTACACAATACACAATTATAACACAATTTATTCAAAATATGATTCGAATGACGGAATGAGCTTAATTTCTATCACTGTTCGGTTTTAGTGTTCACAAGAACATTTAAACGAGTAAGTATCCATATGTAGATGCACTTCGGTACTTACGTATCATTTCAGAGTGATAACAATGGTCAACGATTCCATATTGATTACCTACATAGAATACTCGGATAGCTTAACACAAACTACAGCAGCAACTTCTGTTCTGTATCATTTTGAGTAACTATGTACTCGGCCGGTGATGAAGTTTTTCTCTTTTTCAACGAACAAAATTAAAAAACTTCAATGATGTACTTACTCAGAAAGATACACTTTTCACTTAGCTACGTAGAGATAATACATACGTACACGTAGTATTTATATAGCTACTTATTTTATACGATTCTATGAAGTACCTAGATTAAGTAGTATGAAAACGTTCAACACTAAAATAATCATACAAAGAGTTGAACACCATAGAAATCGTTGACCATTGTCTTTATATGAAATGATGATATGTAAATCACTTGAACTCGCCATTTAACAATAAAGTGGAATTTATTTTAAACATTTTCAATAATAAAATAACACCCAAAACAAGTACACTATTGCAATTAAATGAATGTTTGCGAAATAATTAATAATCAAAGCAGAAACGGTACATGAAAATCTCTAATCAACTGATAACTCCACTCCACCAGTCTATTTACAACACAGGTAATAGTGTTACCACTTCTTAAAACCTTACAAATTGATTTGATGAAAGATGAGATAATGTTTACTTTATTTTACTAGTACAAATAAAGTACTTTATTTCTACAGTTTCCTAGTCGCTCATAAAGATGTACTTTTCGCATCTAACAACAATGGTGTAATGGTGTACTTTATATGTATGTAGTATATAAATGTGCTTTGTGTGTGTTTGTAATTTTCAATTTAATTTAATGTGCTCCATTGTGATAGATACATATTTTATACAATTAATGAAGTCATCATCATAACTTCATAGTCATAGCACACCTCTCATGTAAGAAATAAGGGAAGACACCACCTGTTAAAGTATTCTTATGAGATCAGTAATTATGCTCAAGTATTTTGTATTTCTGTTCATTTTCTATTGTGGTAAGTGTGTTTGTGATCGCCGTTGGCAAAATGTGTTTTGTTCATCAATCGTCTCATCGACTGATTTATTTTGATAGGCTACGTTGGTGCAGCCGAAAGAAGTTCTCTATCATGCACCATTCCACCTGTCATCAGAGGAAAATGGTTTTCTTGGGAAAGAAAAGAAACATTCACCGAATTCGACGCCAATACCATGTCTCAAAAAGGTCGATGTATCGACATGAAAGAAGAATTCCACGTGAATTATACATTCGCTTTTTCCAGCGAACAAAATAAATGCTATTATTGTGTCAAGATACTCGTACGAACGGTGAACGTTTTGGAAAAAATTGAGAGTAAGTTGGATGTTGAGTCTTACCGTTCGCATTTATTTACATATTTCGCAGATAGTAAACTGAGTATTGTCGTATTTTCAGCTGGTTGTATTTCCGTTTCCTCTAACGAACGACCCTCCGTTGATTTAGTGTGTAATTCGTTAAAAGAAGATCAACAGCTAGTTACTTTATTTTCTGAGAATTTTGTTCCTGTTAATTGCCGTTCTAGTTTTGAAGGAGTTTGGCAATTCGCTTATCAAGTAATTTTCTTCTACGTACATGGTTCTAAACTTGGAGTTTGCTTTGTATCAATTTTTCATTTTAATTCTACAGAATCGTTTTCGGTTTGCTGGCGAATGTAATAGTCCCGATGCTCAAATTCGATCATGTCAAGCCGCCGGAACACAGTTTTTAATCACCAATCAAAAGTTTAACATAACTTATCAAAAATGCGATGGAATGAGTGGAACTTCCCATGCAGGTAAGTGGTAATATCACAATATGTTTCAGCTACAATGTGTCTATATTAGAATTGAATTTAAAAAAAAATTATCATTTTGTTAGTGGTGGAATACAGCTGTTTGGGAGATTGGTTTGTCGATAAGAACCATTATATCGCCGTTGCTAATACTAAAGAATCTCGAATTGATGAAAAATACAGATGTTTTTTGAAAAATCGAGACGATGATTTGTACATCGGTGTATCCATAACAGCTGAATGTAATACTCTCAAGTCACCGGAAAACAGCCCTGAAAGATTACGTATTACGCCAGGTAAATTATTTTATAACGATTTTTAGTCGATTTGAACAGAGGAGTAACTAAGCAAAATCAATTTTCAACAGTAAAAGCCGAAGTCGTGGAACCAGGCTGTAGGTTACCTCAGAATTTCACCGGCGAATGGGTAAACACAGCGAATATCGATGCCGATGTTAGTATTAATGAAACACATATCGTTGAAACGTGGTATCCTGACGCAGGGCGTTATCGAAAAACCATTTACGTTTGTCAGGAGCAAAGAGATACGCGATTTATGATGGCTAGATTAACCGTTGATGGATGGTTAGTATTTTAACGCTTTCTTTTTTCCAACTTTGCAAACCATCGTACTAATCTATGATTTTTTTTCTCTAGCCAAAAAGATTATATATGTTTTGATTTTGTTCCTCGCCACCATAACATTATCAGATATAGAAAAGGATTAGCTGTAATCAAGAATAATTTCCACACTGTTTGTTCTTGGGTACAATTTCCTAATAGAGAAGAATGGAATTACGATTTGTTTCTCGGTTAGTAATATTCTTCTTCTTTAATTCTGGTTTTTGAAGGATTTTTTACTTAATAATTTTCATATCGATATTTTATTGCAGCCAAAAACCCGGTACCTGTACCTTGTCCAGTGGCTGGAAAGTATAAATTCAAACAAAGAGGAGACGTTCCTTTTGTAACTCGTATTCTTGGTGGTGTTACTCAATCTCCCCGACCAAATATTTATTGCAAAGAAAATATTTCTGATTTATCGGTTTGCGATACCGAACAAAAAGAAATATGGATTGATGAGAATTACTGTCTCTCTGTCGATCATCGTGGAAGACCGGTCGATATTTATAGTAAGATCCTTGAATTTCATAAAAATGCAATATGTATTTGATAAGTATTTAGTTTACATTATATTCATTTTTCAGGTGACCCTGATTATAAAATGAAATGTATTGGATATTGGAAAGAAAATTTGAAATCATATTTAATTACTTACGACGAATTAGATGCATTTACCAAATATCGATGTTGGGTTAGTACACTCGATAGTCTATATAGTTCGATGAAATAATGTTGTTTTCATTTATGATTCATTTTTATAAATTACAGCTTTATCAACGATCGGATTTGAATAAATTAATGATGTCACAAGCCATTGGTCCGTTTTGTAGCGTCAGACAAGATATTACTAGTTGGAACTATACAGAAGGAGCAGCAGTCGCTTTAGAACTACAGGAATACGAAAGAGAAAGTAAGATTGGAAATAAAATTTACTTTTCAAAATTGTATTTATTCGTTTTATTTTCATTTTTTCCTGTAATTTATCATAGGGGATCAATGTCCGATGAATTTTGACGACGGTTCGAATCCTTGGAGAAACTCTGACTATACTGTACAAATTTTAGACGTTGGTGGTGCTGTTAATTCATACTCCAAGATCTCAGTTGTCATCCTGATATTAATAGGATTAACGAGTTTGTACAATTTAATTTAAACTTCAACCGGGGTTTGGCGAATTAGGCTGAATGAAATTCTGATCACCAGTGTACTGTAATGTTTCCACCGTATTTTAAAGTTTCTCGATAGGTACCTACTTAGGTAAAAAAGCAACTGAATTACCCTTACTCACTTCATTTTAGTTATTTTATTTCTATAAGATATGTGATCTGAAAAATGACTGGGTTTATTGTTTATGATCAGTAAGTATTATTTATTTTATGAAAAAAGGAGCTTTGCTTGTATGTAATAGCAAGCAAGTGAAAATAGAAACTGTTTCATTTTATCCGTGTTCATGATGTTATGTTTTATTTATTTTTTTTTTGTGATGTATTTAGTTAAGACATCTTCGTAATGGTCGTATTTATTTATTTATTTACGTTTGTAAACGTTTTGTAATATTATCAGTATTATGTTTTTTATAATCTCGCCATCTGGCCATTTCCCGATTTTACCAATTATTATTAATTTACCACACCGTTACTACGTATTATTGAAAGAATAGGTCATATCGTGAAAATGTTTAGAATCATTGATGTTATATGTATCTGTGATGTATAACTTTTCCGTCCTCGAATAATTATTCGATTTTTTAAATTTTGATATTGATAATTGTTTAAGTTATTGTCCGTCCATATACAGCGAAAATTCAAGGACATTATTCGAAAACCAACTGTGGGCTGTGATATCATATTTGTAAGATCATACAAAAAAAAGTTTTATTTTTTTTACTCCCTCAATCTTTTGGATAAAAGTTGTTTTAGAATGAAGTCTGCATTACCTAGTGTTTTCACGACATTCCAAACACATTTCAAGTTGTTTTTTAGATTTTGAAAATTCCAATTTAAGCGTTATATTGTATTATCTGCTGTGAACGTACATATTATATACTTACATTTTATACACTTTTTTCATGCCAGTTTTTTTGTACGAACATTTGTAATAAAAATAGAAAATATTTTCTGTGTTGTGTATGTTTCAAAGACGCTGAGCACAAACATGACTTTGAGAGATACAAAAACGAAGTTTGTTTGTGTGATGAATTATTTATGCTTTGCTTCAAACTTTTAAAATTTGAATTATGATTTAAAAATTAAAATCCCAAAAAGAAAAGCTGAAGTACCCGAGCCCGAGCAAAGCGAGGGCAAAAGCCCTCTAAAATCATCATTTCGAGTTCGAGAGGTACAAAAACGATGTTTGTATGTGTGATGAATTATTCATGTTTTGCTTCAAAATTTTAAAATTTGAATTATGATATTTTTTTTGAAAATTTAAAACTGGAAAAAGAAAAGCTAACGGGCCCGAGCGAAGCGAGGGCAAAAGCTTTAGAAATTCAGTAGCTATTCAAGTTACTTATATTTTGCTACAAAATCTTGAAATTTAAATGATGATTCAACACACCCAATTCAAAAAAAAAAAAATAAAAGAAAAAATTCAAACTTGAAAAAGAAAAGCAAACAAACCAGAGTGAAGCAAGGCTAAGTTTTAAAAAATTCACGTTTTGCTGAGAAGTAAAAAAAATTGGAAGGAGGAGTTTAATTTTCTGATTCAAACTTTGAACATATCTTGAATTTGAACAAATGAGTCACTGAGGAGGAAAAAGAAGAGCAAATAGCCCGAGCGAAGCGAGGGCAGAAGCTCACAAAAATGTGTGATTCAAGTTCTAAAAAAGTGGACAAATGAGCCCTTTCCTACAAGTACAAAATTCCAAAAAAAGGGGGAAAAATTAAAAAATTCGAAAAAGTTATTTTGGAAAAAAAGGGCTTTCGGATAAAATTGTTGAAAAAAAGGACAAAAAGGTTGAATCAGGTTCAGCAACACATCCCAAAGAATTATTCAGTTTTTTACCCCATATTCGAAATTCCACGAAGTACGAACAGTATTAATTATATTGAATAATAAAATTACAAAACAATGTTCGTACAGAATAACCGAATGCAATTAGTTTCAAATCGCTGGCATCGAATCAATACTAAACTTGATCGTTGTGAACGTCATCTGATTAAGTTAGCTTGAAAATGGAACTATTCCTCAGCTTAGCTCGATTATACGTATTTATCTGCAATAAAGAAACTTATTGCGATTGTTAGACAACCAACACCAACTAATGTTCCTGAAACAGGTAAATTTTTCATCAGGAACGAAGTACGGTTTCTAATATATGACAGACTTGACGAAGGTGATTATTAATAAATAATAATTCAGAAAATGTTCTTCGTTTGGAAAAACACAGATCATAGTTTCGAATTTAGTACTTTCCAAAACTCACTTGAAGTCATTTTTTTCTCATCGAATAACCAACTACTAATAACCGTACATAACAGAGCTGACGAATTTGCCACCGGTACACATAACGATAAACCTACGATGACAGACACGTATTGTAAATCATTCGTATTCTAATTCTGAAACGTACGTACAACGAATGGTTGAAATAACCTGTCTCACTTACTATTAAACTGCAATGCGAAGTAATATACAACAGATCCCATCTGATTCAAAATTAAAGCAACGAGAAACTATAGAGAAAACCATGAAATTAATCTCATAACCGTAGACTCGAATAAGTGTAACTAGACAGAAAATCATACCTTCCAATTAACGCATAAAAATTTGATTTGTAAAATAAAGGTATGGAATTTCGAACGTCCTGTAATACTTGCTATACCGTTGGAAGTTAGCTTAACGACAGGATTGGTGCCACCCCATAATAGACCCACCAACGTTAACCACAAAATCGAACCTAAAACAAGAAAAGCATGTAAACACTCGTCGCGTTCTATTGAAACAATATATATTAACAAAATACAATAGATTTTAGCTAGATATAAAATAATAACTATACGGTTGCGATTTCGTCATTAAGCACTATTTTTCTGAATTACGAATCTTTGATTCCCATCTCTCTGGCTTGTTTAACAACGTTTCCTTCACCATGGGTTCCAACTTCTGGACCGTACATTATACCAAATTTACGCGTACTAGAGAAATAATCTTCGGTAGTAATATTGAAACGCCTAGGAGGTACAAAAGCTCCGGCTACGTTGCGCGTTTCGGCGACGAAGTTGTACATCTGTACGGCTCTGGTACTCGGGAGAATTTCCATAGCTAAACCGAGCTTTCTAAATTGTATGATTAACTCTCTATTGAACGATTTAAGACTCTTGTCTTCGCTTAATCCAAGTATCAGTAAGTCTAGAGGAGGTTCTAGATGGCGGAAAAATTCCAAGCTATCTTCGTTTACAGCTTGATCATCTCTGACATCCCAGCCGAGGGCTATGTTTTTATACAAGATCATCGGACCGACAACGAAAACTCCGTTGTGAAGACGAAAACCAACTTGAGAATATGCTGATATAGTGATGGATTCGGAGTCTTTATTATTCATTACATTGATCGTAGTTTTACCGTGTCCTTGATAAGCTCCGACATTTCGAGCCGATATGATTGGAGTACACGCTGGACTTCGGAAACGAAGAAACGATGACGAATTCTGTATTACTTTGCGACCAATGTTCATGTTTAGATGGTTTTTTACACTGTTGACTTACTCGAGTTGGCGGTCATCGGATCAGATGATGGATTATTGTGCATTCATTATTATACGTTTGTGGATGAAAATAACGACGTTGAATTGATGGAAAATACTTCAACATCGCATTAACTCGGAGATTTTTGATCTTTTTATGGATGAAAATTTTCAAAATGTTACAAATCGTTGGTGGTGATAAGAGGATGGCGAAGTGATAAGAAAAGCGGCACCGTAAGCGCTACAAGCGTCAATGGAGCCAACTATGAACTAAGGTGCCACTTGGGTGAGGGTGGTGAGGGGATGGAAAAAAAATATATGATTTACCGAGGGTTGCAACTTGCTACTTTGTAGTTTGCAGCTTTTATCGTTCAAAAGTTACTGAAGTTCAGAGTTGAAAAATTAATTACTAATTATATTACTCTCCTACTGTCCTACAGAATAGAAATAAATCAAACATTGAATTTTTAAATTTAAAATCTTGCACACTCTTTCAAGTTTCAGTTTCTCTGGACTTTAACTTCAAAAATCAAAAACTTCATACAGTTTAGTTTAGACGTTTTGACTCCTGAAGTTCTGAGTTTTGAGGAAAAAATTGAAAAAAACAAATTATTTATTTATTTAGTTTAAACTTTAAAGTCTCATAATTTTAGGAGATACGTTATTTGAAAAGAGTTTTCCTCTAGTTTTAAGGCAAGGCAAAGGCAAACAAAGGGAATAAAATGCAGAATATTTTAATGTTTTAGACTTTGGTAGGAAGTAGGAACGCTGAGGTGCTCACTGAAAATTTCAAGCATTTTTGATTCAGAATTTTATTTTTACTTCTCGCGACCGTTTTTAATTTTTACAACTTTGAGCCTGAACTGAACTGAAAAACGTTCTAACAATCAAAGCTACAGCTTGGATAAAATTTCACACCTGATCTGTGTTAAAATTCGATGATAGATAATAAATGGAAATTTATGTTTCATCTATGTAGGTAGGTCACAAATCCTCAACGTATTGCCTCATGGAACAGATGTACATAATCCCCTGGTAAAATTATCCTCATCATTTATAAGCAAAGCGACGTCTGCGACGAGAATACAAAGATAACTGTGGATAGGTATTATCGTATAGGTTTTATTCATTAAAAACAAACAGAAGACTTCGTTTTATAACGAAAATTAATAAGCGTCTACTAATAAACTACAAAAATAATATGATTACTGCACATAAAACATCATCAAAACAAAAACAAAAATAAAAATACCAATTTGTACTGGATAGAATTCAAAAAGAAAAAAAAATTATCACGATATTTTTCATGTTTTGGGAAAACTGAATAGCGTTGAAATAATAAAATAACGATATTTTTTTCATTTTATTTTTTCAAACAGTGACGAGTATTATTTTACGATATGTAAAAAAAAAACTCGACGCGTACACACAAACGTAGCCTTAAAAATAGATTAAAAAATATATAAATAGTTCTTTAAGCTCATACAATGAATCATAAAACGTGATTTTTAAAAAAGGACGTACATTAATTTCTCAACACTTATACTTTTTTTTTCAAAGTATATTCTTGAAAAGATGAAACCACAATACTTACACCGTCGAAAGAACAGTGACACTGAATTTTCAATCATCATTGGTCATTTCATTATTAAATGAAGTAGGTGAAGAAGGAAAATCAAAAATAAACGACACAAATTTAAATATTAATTATAAGAAATACAAATAAAAATGGTATATAGGTATGATGGCAATAACAAAGAAAATTCCTACTGGTTGAACAAGTACCGATAGGAAATTATACATAAAATTACACACGACCACCTACTTTGTTGCATATGGTACAGATTACAGATATTTCCGTTCATTTTTCATACATTATATTTTTTAAACACATGATCATCAATTGACATCTGAGAGCCATTCGAGTAATTTTTTTAGGTACTCTTTATGAACGTCGGACTGGACGGAAAACTTTAAATATGTACCTGCGACCCTACACAGATTTTTTCAGGGATTTCCAGCCAGCCAATAGCTAAAAGCCAAAAGCTAATAGCTGATGCAAGCTAATGGTATTTAAGCCAATAGCCAAAAGCTGGCTTAATGAAAAATTGCCAGCCAATAGCTAATAGCCAAAAGCTAATGAACTTGGGAGTGATTTTCAAATTTTTCAATTTTTTAAAAATTTTTTCTCAGATTTTATTTTTTTTCACTCGTGACTCACGTCTTACACTCACTGACACCACAGAAATGAAAATTGTCCTTCTCCTTTTAATAATCGTCTACACGTCATAACGAGTATTTTGAGGGGTCACATGTATTTTTGTTTTCGTAAGCCAAAAGCCAGCCAATCGCCAGCCAATGAAATTTTGCCAGCCAAAAGCCAGCTTTATTTAAGCTAATGAAAATCAAGCTAAAAGCTGATAGCCAAAAGCTAATAGATGATTGGCTGGAAATCCCTGGATTTTTTCAACGAAGTTAGTTTTTACCTCATAAACACAGGGGAAGTAGAAAACATGAAAGCGTTATAAGAAACAGCATCATCCAGTAATTACATTCAAAATTTTTTTCAACTAGATCACGTGCCTACTCTAATGACAGTTCTAGTTTGATTTTTTTAAAAAAGTAATACGCGAGTATTTGTTTTGAGAAAACAGAAGCATTAGATTCTTATCGCATTGAGCTTAGTACCTTCCCTTAGGGGGAAAAATTACTACAATATAAAATGAAAATATTATTATACAAAAACTAACAAAACATGAAATGCACAATATTTGACTAAATAAACAAAAATAACAATAAACGAAAAATTTGAGACTAGCGCATTCCGACAAGCAATTCTTATACATTTTCATTCCATTTTTAAAATTTGAGTTTTAAAGTACAAAGTAGCTACTTGGCTACCTTAAATTTGAATACAATATATAAAATATCCTCTAAGGATTGAATGAAGAACATAGCAGAAAGCGCTGAAGTATTGACATTCTTCACGAAAACTTTTCAATTTAATGTCAAAAAAAGTAAAAAAAAAAATCCATAATGATGTCGAATTAAACGCTCAAATGTAAAATTACATTTAAAAAAAATCAAATATTTGATTTACATCAGTTTACAATAAATTCGTTTCACAAACATATAACAAACAATTGTGAACAGTTCACAAGAAAAAGTAAACAAATTTTTGTAAAGTAATGTAGGCTCATATAAAGTTACAGTATATGAAGATTTAGTTCTAAAAAGGTTGGATATAATTCCTTTAACATAATAGTAAATATTTGTTTAAAAAATGGTAAAATTATTGATATAATATATCATTATGTTAGATAAAAACATAAAATGAATTTATATGTAATATAATATGTATTACTGAATACAAATTGGACATGACATAATACGAAAAGAAGTAAATGGTAACAGTATCGCAATGAAGTGAAAATTGTGCAACCCAAATTCAGTGTGGAAAGGAAGAAATTGTAATTTCAGATCAGGAGAAAACCTCTATTCATCACCACAAATGTCCAATAAGAATAGCAAAAAAAATTATTGTTTCACTTCTACGATTCTGCATCGAAAAATTATAAGAAAATATTCTAAGATTGAATAACAAATGATTCACAAAAAAAAATCATAGAAAAATGAGGTTTTTTATAAAATTTAAAAGGCATAAAATATCGAAAAATGAGAATTCTTAATTTCCTTATGGGAATGCATGTGAGAATTTAAATTTCAAGAACACTTTTTAAGAATGAGGAAGTAATACATAATGAAAAAAATTGATAAAATGTTGAAAGCTGACTATACAAACAATGACAAATTTCATACCAAAATCATTTTACCGTTTCACAGATACCAAGGGAAATCTTCTTTTACACATGAGCCTACATGAAGCCGGTTTCATTTCACTTTCATAACATCAACGCCGGTCAGAGTTTTGACCATTTCAGGCACTTTGGTCACAATACTTATTATTTCACCGGTGAGTCGGGCAGCACCAATATCACCATTTCCACTCGCAATCATCGTTACTTTTTTCGTCTGAGTGAGTGGATTGGCTACTTCAGCAGCGACCTTTATGAAGAAAAAGTTTATTGTTAAGTATGTTTAGTGTAATATTCGCATAAACTTAATATAGTATCCTTACCTTCGGCAACACATCCAGAACCATATCGATCATAGCAGCTTCTTTGTATTCTTTCCAGGCTTCGGCCTTTTTCAACATTTGATCTGCTTCAGCTTTAGCTTTTGCTTCAATCGCAAACGCTTCGGCTTCTCCCCTCAATCGTAAACTTTCGGATTCTGCTTCAGCCTCCAAAATTACCCGGTTACGATGAGCCTCCGCTAATTTTTCCAATCTGTACAGGAATATTGTTGATGAAATATTTCTTTACATCGAGAACAAAATAATATAAAACATTAAATTCACGAAGAATACCTGAATTTTTCAGCTTCTGCTGGTCTTCGAACGGTAGACTCCAACTCTCTTTCTTTTCTTTGAATTTCTTGTTCTTGGACTTGGATTTCTTGCGTTCTTTCGACGACTTTAATCTGCATTTCTTCTTCTTTGATTCTCTGTTTGGTTTTGGCTGCTTGTAATTCGTAAGCAAGCTCCGCATCTGCACTCTGAACCACATAGAAAACATTTCATGTTAGTGATCGACCATGTTTACTTTACACATAAATGTACCGAGCAAGCACCTTAGTTCGGACTTCTGTATCGTATATTGCTTTCTTCAACTCAAAATCTCTTTGAGCTTTAGCGATTTCTGTATCATTCAGTAATCTGTTGACAACAAATTCGAAATTCAGCAAATGAAATGTTGTTACTAATTTGCTAACAAATAATTTAATAAAATCCTCTCGCTTACTTCGCTGCCATTCTTTCCTCTTCGGCGATTGCTTCCTTTATTCTGGCATCACGTTTGGCTTCGGCTTCACCGATTCTAGCATCTCTTTTGACTTCAGCGGTTCTAGCCATTCCCAAACTTTGCAGGTATCCCTAAAAAAAAATTAGGAATAAATATAGTTATCTAAAGAAAATACTCGAACTTTGCATGCACAAAAACAAAGCAGTGAAATAAAAATCACAATTGAATTACTTCGTAATGAGTTAACTTACCTTATCTTTCTGCAAGCGTGAATAAAAAATACAAAAAACAACTATAATTTACGACGTAGTATAGACAGAAGTTTTTGTTCAAGATTAAAAACATCAGTTACTTAATAAGTATGCATCTTGCAATTTTTTCTCAAAAAGTGAAATAATTTATTGTGATTTTCATTTAATTTCAATACACGACTAGCTAGTAAAGGCTTGAAGCAGAGATACGATTGGAAAAGTAATGAGATAGTTTCAAAATCAAATTAAACAGAGTAAACCAACCTCTTCGTCGTGGATATCTTTCAACGTATAAGAAACAACAGTGATTCCCATATTGACCAAATCCGAAGAAGCAACTTCAAAAACTTGTTTACTGAATTTTTTTCGGTCTTTATAAATTTCCTGAAAATTGAATAAGTAGATGGAGAAAAAAGTTTCGTGAATTAATTATAATACGATTATTACGAATGATCAATTTACTTCAACAGTCATGCTACCCATGATAGCTCGCTGATGTCCTTCTAAAGTATGTAGAGCGATATTCCGTATCTCTCCCTCGTTCTTGCCAAGAAATTGTTCACAAGCAGTCATCAGCATTTCTTGATTTTGACCCTGAATTTTCACCTATCACATAACAAGACAAATCGTTATTCAATTGGTTACATGAAAACACATATTATGTATCGACGCAACTAATGCAAACAATAATAATTTACTTGGGCAACGCCTGTAACTGATATGGGGACACCCTGGCAAGTATAAACAGTTGGACTTTCAACTTGTAATGTCATAGTGTTCAAAGATATTCTGCAAAGAACAAATTAAAAAGTTGGATAATTGGAATTCGATCAGAATAACGTACTGATAAAAATCTCAAGTTATTTTCGACAATACCTTTGAACACGTTGAATCGTTGGCCAGACGAAAGCTCGTCCTCCAGGAACGAGTAAAGGTTTACTGTAACAGCATCCTACAAATGCAAACACACGTATGTAATTAGTACAAGATGCAAGTTTTCGGATACGCGCAGAAAGAAAATGTTACTCACCAGAGACTACCAACGCCTCATTAGGGCCACAGGTAACAAATCCCCACGTCATTTCACTTGTTTGAGTATTTCTCAAGTTTCAAAAGTGCACGAATATGTATGATGGATTTTGTATTCAAATCAAAGCGAAATAAGTGCTGCTACGTTTTAAAATCACATCGAACACGATTCTCAAAACGAAATAACCGACTAAATTAATGACTAATTAAGGTACACGATTTCCAAACAAATCCTTCATTCTACAAGTGAAGTGAACGTTCCATTAGCCAAACCGAAACCATCGTAGTCGTAGAAGAAATGAAATCGTAAATCTGATAAATAAATAGTTAAGTAGTCGGTTTGTCTTGTCGCCGGTATGGCGGTGTTTCTCAAACAGTGTTGCCAAGTTTTTTTTTCGATCGGATGCATCAATGCATTTTGAGAGATTTTGAGCATTTTGAGGTCCAAAAGATGCTGTTTGGGTGCCAAAATCGAAAAAAATTATGCTAGATCGGATGCTAAACACTAAACAGGATTTTTCGTTTACGTACGAACCTTAATTTCGGGAGTATCAGTCAAAATGTCAAACAAAAAGTGGCCAAAAGTTCAATAAGGCTTTTGACGTATTGCGGGTTGCATATCGGTTTGCCTGAACTTTATCGGTTTGGTGGGCATTCTTATCAGTGAGTATCGAAATTTCATATTTTGAGCAATTTTCGCAAGGTGTTTTTGAAATGTATAGCTTTTATTTAGTTTTTTCTTCAATTTTAAACACTGTTAAACCCTGTAATGGAAAAAGATCCTCTCTTCGTCGAGTTTTAAAGAACTTCACAAAACGTCTTTGAACCTTGACAAAGAGCAGATCTTTTTCCATCGCAGGATTTAACAGTGTTTAAAATTGAAGGAAAAACTAAATAAAAGCTATAAATTTCAAAAACACCTTGTGAAAATTGCTCGAAATATGAAATTTTGATACTCACTGATAAGAATGCCCACCAAACCGATAAAGTTCAGGCAAACCGATATGCAACCCGCAATACGTCAAAAGCCTTATTTCGAAGCCTCGAAAGACGAAGGATGCTAAAATAGGCTAAAGCTGGATGCTTTTCAAGAAGATGCTAAACTTAGGAGTAAAAATGAGATTTTGAATTGATAATTAAAATCGCTTGAAATTTTCAGTGAGCACCTCAGCTTTCTACAAACTAAAACATTGAGATATTCTGCATTTTTTACCCTCTTTACTTGAGTTTTTTCTCGAAAATTTATGAAGTTTTTGAAGTTGAAGAAAGTGTGCAGAATAAAAACTAAAAAGAATGGGCCTACCTTGCATCGGATCGATTCACTGCTCTTGACACTTTCATTTTTCGTAATCAAATTCAAAATAAGTGGTTTTACGTAAAATTTTGTAAGGAATAAAATTGAAGGGGATAAAATTTCCTATCGAAATATCCAACTGTTTTTTGAATAAGGTACCATTTATGAATTTTGTATGTGTCAATTTTGGATTGGGTTTATTGAAAATTTTCACTTTTCAGTAAGTCTGAGAACACGATTGTTTGATAATAATTAAAAAGGAATTCTAATAATTTAAAAAAAAACACGAAAAACCCATTCGGAAATGATTTAGATTTACCGAGGGTTGCTGCTTTTATCGTTCTAAAGTTATTCGAAGGTATAAAATTAATTAACCCCTCCACTTTGAGTTTTTCTTCTGAACTCTACCTTTAACGATAAAATTCGAGTTTGAAGTTTAAAGCATCCTTGAAAAAAGAACCTTGCGGATATCGAATTTGTAGGGATCTCCAACTTTTCGCACATTTTTCAAATTCAACAAAAAGAGCCCAATTTCGGATGAATTTTGTTGCTTAGTTTCTAAACAAGGATGAAATGAAATTTTCAATGTTATGATCACTCTTGTTATCGATTAAATTTCAAAAAAAAGTAATAATGATGGAAAATTTTATCAATCATGAAATCATATTGCTCGATAGTCATTTAAAAAAAAAATTAATCAATACTTGTACGATTAAGACCCGGAATCCCATTTTTCAACGTCATTATCTCTCTTACCTTTTCGAAAACAAACAATAAAATAGCGAACAACATTTATTTATCTAAAACTTCTAAACTTGAAACATAATTAAAATTCACATTAAATACACAATGTTCCATATTTGCACAAAAAAAAGGGAAAACCATCGATCAAAAAAAAAAAATTACTTTAAAAAAAGATAGAGAAAAGACACATTTGAATTGAAAAATAATAAAATAAAACATTAATAATTGGAAGTTGAAAAAATTATAAATCTCCTCCTATTTTACACAGAAAAATCACAACAAACTTTTCTTTGATATAAGTTGATTTAATATTATGCAATGGCAATGGCATGTCCTAGATTAACACAGTATGACCACATAAGACTAGTAGGGATACTGGTAAACGAAAAAAATTACTACAGTAAATGAATAAAATTCGAAAATAATACTTGATCATTTTATAATTCGATGATTAAAACGGGGGGAAAAAATCTATATGCCCAGCACAACAGAATGTCGACACGTTAAAAATCAAATTTATCAAAAGTTTTTAAAAAAAAGTGAATAATACTTCAACGAATACAAAAGTTTTAAAAAGTTGATTTCCATCAACAACGTACAACATATAATAATGAAACCCCTGAAAAACAATATTAGGTACTCAAACCAACCATAAAACTTGATTATGCTGTTGATTCAAAACATAAATTTCAAAAAAAAAAAAAAAAAGAAGAAATTACTTATCAAAAAAGAAAAAAATTGTAAAGGAAAACAGAAACGTAACAATAATTATTCAATTAAAATATAAATGAAATCACGAGTATAGGTAACTTAAAGTATTATTCTCTAAAAAAAATTATTCTACTAATTTCTTCATTTATTTGAATAAAATTACTTCTTCCTTAGTTTTAAAATGTAAATTTTCAGGAATTGGAAGTTTTTACAGGATAATTCAATAATTCGTTTTAGTGATCAATTCTGCAAATAAAAGTAAAAAATGGATTAGTAAAAACTAAAAAGTAAAGTAAAATAAAACGACACAAGTATTGGTATTGGTCAATTTTGCCTATTTTTCAATAACAGTTCTTCAAAAAACATCATCAAGATGAGAAGAAATTTCAACAATTGCGTTTTTTTACCTTAAGATCAAGTTGAAATACCGAATTTTAATTATTTAAGGTATATTTTTGCAAAAATTTGGTTCAAAAAAGCATTATCTTCGTGTTAATTGATAGGCCTAACCAGAATTTCAGCTATTTACAACACAAATAACTATGTACATGAGAAAAATGTAAGTACCTACTCATACTAACAAAAACACAATATTTTGTTACTGGCAGGTCTTCAAGGGAGAATTTGAATGTTTTTTTAATATTATAAAATACATATTAGCACAAATTTTAAATTATCATTATTTTTTTCAATACCTATTGAAAGGTTCTAAAATTCTAAAATTCCATAAAAAGTGTGTGATACGATTGGACATTAGTTTACATAGTTTGCCAGACGTCTCACTAAAATACACGTCAATAATTATTTCATGAACGGCAGAGAAAAGGATAATTTTACCAAATATTCAATCAGGGAATTCAGTTTCTCAGAGAGACGTTCTTGATCAATTCAATTTTACAAGCCTAATTAATAGAAGAATATTACCAAACACCAAAAATGTTGATCAAAATCAAAAAATTTCAGCCCAATTCATAAATTGAAAGATCAATGAAACAGAATCCACCAACTTTGCTTCTCAAAATTCATACTTTCAAATACATACTAGGCGTTTAGTGATTTGAAACACTAAAATATCAAATTCTCTTCCGTCGACTACAAAATTTTCTTATCGAAGTTATCAAAACAATAAAACACAATTAACACAACATAAAATAGATAATAAATGGTCTTGAAAATTTTACATCAAATACGTACTTTGAACACATTGAACTAGTAGATAATTCACGGTGAAATATTTTGATAGAAGGAACAATCTGTAAATAGAACAAAATCCAAATTATCAACAAAGAATAAACCTTTTGGAAGACGTTAAAAACTCAACTTACTTAGATAAGAGTATTTGAAATGAAATTCTTTATTTTTCCCATAGGTAATAATATTTGTGCGTGAGCTTCGAATGAATGTACTTTTTGAGATGACCTGTGAAAGAAAAAAAACAACAAAATGTAAATTCTCGTCTCAAAAACTTAAACCAAACACACACCAAACTTGGAAAACATACCTCAACATTCTGGAATGAAATTATTCTCTAGTACAACGGATTCGTCACTCGATGCAATCAATCTCAGCCCCTGGACAACTAACATAATCAATAATGTACAAAAATTACAATACATTCATTATACAACATTAGAAAAAAAAACAACACATACGTAAATAAAAAAATACCAAAATAAAAACTGACGTACAATTACGTGAGAACTAAAAATACACGCGATTAATTACAAAGTCATAATGAAACACCCTTTAGAAAAGAAAAATTTGAATTTGAAAAACAAGAATACCAAGCTGACTAGTATAACAAATACTGGGCAAGTTCAACCGGGCGACGACGATTCCATATTCGCGTCAACGATCAACGAAGACGATTCGACGGATTCGGTTTGAATCGTGATGAAGTTCTCTTCACCTGACGAAGTTCCATCGTCGGGTAAAATAGATTGAGTGGATGTGGCTACTTCTTGTTGTTGCATAAACGCACCTACGGTTTTCACAACAAGATTTAAATCATCGCCGGACGAATGTTGTATGTTGTTGTCGAAGTGCTTGACCGAAGAGTCGATACGTTTTTGATGAGTTCGTATATGTTTCTGTAAGTGATCGCTGCGCATGAATTTCTTGGTACACTCAGGACACTCGAAGCGTTTTTCTCCGGTATGAGTTCGATTGTGCCTTTGGAGCTCGTCAGACCTGGTGAAACGTTTACCGCAGTAAGGCCAGTTACAGACGAAAGGACGTTCTCCGGTATGCCATCGTAAATGAGCACGTAGATGAGAAGTTTTACCGTATACTTTATTACAACCGGGTATATGGCAGACGTGAACTTTTTTACCGCTCAATCTTTCGCCTCCCTCGCGGCAATTTGGACACGTACAGGCGACTCGTTTGACGCGTCTTTTTTCGTCACCGGAGTCTTCTTCGATGGCCGGAGACGATGGTGTGGCCGGTGACGGAGATTGGTTGAATGTTTCGAATTTGATTATACGTATTTTAGAATTACGTTCGATGTCCGGCTGAACTTGCTGTATCGTTGGCGCGATCACTTGTAGATTTTGAGGTATGTTTTGTAAAAACGTTGGTTGAGTCGAGGTCGTTATATTGGTCGGATTAGATAGCTGAGGCGCGGGGATCACCTGAACTGGTCCTATTCCTGGTATATTTATTGTCTGTATGTTGGGTACTTGGACTAGATTGTTATTATTATTCGTCGTATTGGTAGAATTGGCATTATTTTGTAGAATATTCGATAAACTGGAGGCCGGAATAATCGTAACTTGTTGCGGTTGGTTACCAGTTGTCAAAGTGATCTGCTGCGGTAGTTGAGGCTGAGTTATGATTTGCACAGGTTGCATGTTGGAAGACTGAGTATTGGTTATGGTGGCGTTACCGTTCACGTTGACGCTATTCGGTATCTGGACAGTTTGGAAGGACGTATTGGTAGCCGACGTTGTGCTAGTGGCACTCGTACTGTTCGCCGTAGTCGTCCAAACGTTGGACGAACCGCTCACCGTAACCGAGGTAGCTGGTTGCGAGGTTTGAATCAATTGTACTTGATTACCAGCCGAAGTATTCGGATTAAAGTGAGCCAGCTGTACGGTTTGTATTTGCCCGGAAGGCGTGAGTATCTGAGCGACTTGAGGAGTAGCTGTAGTAGCGATCTGAGGTATTTGCGGTAACATTTGCACTTGGCCTAACAAAGAAGTTTGCATAACGTTAGGCAACGACGTAGTGATCGCTTGAAATGGAAAATGCACCGTTTGATAGATGGTCTGTCCGGTAGATGTTGAAATTGGTATTTGTACGGGGATCGTTTGCTGCAGCGGGAACTGAATAACCTGCGGTGTCGAAGCTGCAGGTCGTACCGATACGTTAGCATGAGTTGTGGGAAATTGTAACGTTTGCCCGGCCGCCGTAACATTTTGTAGGATATTGGTGGGTAGAACGTTGGTAGGCGTTCTGATTATTTGACCGGATGGCGTTATCAGTGTCGTAGGCCCGCTCGAAATTTGAATAGTAGACGCCTGCGAGTTACTGGTGTTCAGGGTGGGAATTGATACTTGTTCGTTGTTTTCAACTTGAATCGTTTGTACGGGTAGGACGTTATAGCTAACGTTGTTACTGCTGGCCACCGATACAGGAACGAACTGATTACCCTGCTGGATATACTGACCAGGTAATCCTTGCAGCGAAAACACCGTTTGATCAGGTTTAACGTCATTTTGAACGTTCTGAGTATTCGTTGCTGCCTGTATGGGTATCAGATTGGGTAAATTGGCGAACGTTATCACCTGCTGTTGTCCGGCCACCTGCGAGGTAACATTCGAATCAGCTCGGCTACAAGTGACATTAGCCAGCTGTTGTTGTGCTTGCAGTTGCTGAAGTAACGCGGCCGGAAGGTTCAGCTCAACCACATGTCCGGCTCCGGGTACTTGTGCGCTGACCACTTTGGTCTGTGTATTCTGTCCGTTACCCGAAGGACTGCCTCCGCGTTCTTGCTGACCCGTTGAGCCTCCAATTTTTGTGCAAGTAGCTGCCAGTAAGGCCAACGGCGACGACGAAATATTATCTTTGTTAACGTTATTGTTATAGTTAAGCGAATCGCTCTGTGTGATATCTGGTTTAATGTCTTCGTTCGACGACGACGAAGTGGCCGCTGAATCGCAAGAGTTCGTTTCCGAGTTTACGTTTCCGATATCCATTAATACGGGTACATGATTGTTTACTCGTCAAATATAATTCTGCGATGTTGCAATCCTTCGTATACATTTTATATTACCGAGCTATATGGTTCTGATAGCCCAGTGCCAATCACACAAGGTGCTAACGCAACCTAAACACGCATCCGTCTATGGCCATTCGAATCGAATATTATTATCAATTTTTCGTTCAACTATTTACTACTAATTACCAGTACATTTCATTCATCTTCGGATGCTGCAACATATCGAGAAAATGGCAATGCTTCGGAATTTAACTCATCGATTTCGGAGCAGTGTTAAGTGTATGCTGATGTAGTTTCACCTCAGGAACACAAATATGAAAATCATTTTGTGGTAAAATGTTTTAAACTGATTATATTGATGAAAACATAAGCGCGAATGTCATAAATGTTTACCACGACCGAACGGTGGATATGACCGATGATACGGGCTCAGATGCATAACGAACTTGTTGGTAGCTACTTTCTTACTCTGCACCCTCCCAACCCTATGACTTGTTTTCTGAAGGGAGATGTACATTGTGCAAGTTTACTGGAATTGGTGAATTTTTTTTAATGTTACAAAATGTGAATTTCAACGCTGATTCTTTTTTCAATTATTGAAATTAAATTAAATTATAACAATATTATTTTAATAAGATTTTTTTTTTTGTTATTACCAGGGGTGCTAACCTTAATTATTTTAATTAAGGTTACGGTTTCACTCCAATTTTTTTGTTGACATTTTTCGGTTTTGATTTCGGTTTCGGTTTTGAAATTCAAAATTTCAGTTTCAGTTTGGGTTTCGGTTTTACTCACAAAAATTCTGGTTTTGGTTTCGGTTTTCAGTTTTTTTGGGTTTCACATATTTTTTAAAAAAATTTCTTCGCAACCCAAACAGCAACAACCAAGGACCCAGTTTGTTAGGTTCAGTTCATTATATTTATCAAATTCCCTGGATTTTGACTTTCGAGTCTCAAAAGTCAAAAATTAGAAAAAATCTCCACAAAAAATTTAAAAACCGAAAAAAACGCAACAGAAAACCTTAAAAAACCGAAAAAAACCCAAACTGAAAACTGAAAAAAACCGAAATAAATTATATCGGTTTAGGTTTCAGTTTCACTCACGCTGCTTCATTATTTTTGTTCTGGTTTTTTACGGTTTTTAAAAAACCTATGAAATTTCGGTTTTTGTTTTCAGTTTGGGTTTGAAAATGGCTAAAATTATCAGAGCTGTGGGACCGAAACGATCCCGAAACTGGAACCGATTGAATCCCGATTCAAATCCGATCCCAAAACCAATCCCGAAACCGAAACCGTTATTTTTCTTGATCCCAAAACCGAAAAAATCCCGAAACCGATATAATTTAGAACCCGAAAGGGCCGAAACAATCCCGAAACCGAAACAAAATCGTTTTGGTTTCGGGATTTCAATTTTTGCCTGTTTTCCGCGATTTTATTATGAAAAATGGTCATTTTACATCATTTATTGTAAATCATTCAGATTAAAATAAAAATTACTCGACGAATTCAGCAAAACATGCTCTTAAAACGTTAAAATAATCACTCCATTGGATTTTTCACGTCAAAACCTCCCATTTTTTGGACCCCTGCAAGGTCTATTAGTGAATTTGGGCTTAAAATTGGTTGAAATGAAAATCCCGAAACCGAAACCGATTCAACCCGGAACCGAAACAAATTTTTCAATCCCAAAACGAATCCTGAAACCGAAATAAAAATTTGAATTACAAATCCCAAAACAAATTCAAACCCGAAATGAAAAAATTTCAATCCCGAAACCGAAATCCAATCCCGAAATCGTTTCGGTCCCACAGCTCTGAAAATTATGGATCTTGTTTGGGTTTGGGTTTTTTGCGGTTATGGTTAGCACCCCTGGTTATTACTTTCCATTTTTCAACTGAATGTTTCACCAAGGAGTGGATATATTAAATGGGGGTCTGGGGGCGAAGCCCCCAGCAATAGTTCTGTTCAATATATTGAATAAAATAGCATAATTGAAGCAAAATGAATTGATAAAAACTAAAAATTAAAAATTGCAGTTTTACCAATTTGGACAGAAATATTGCTGGGGGCTTCGCCCCCAGACCCCCATTTAATATATCCACTCCTTGGTGAAACATTAGCTCTGTTCTTTTGGAGCACACTTTCTGTTTGGTGTACACTTTGTACACCAAAATCGTTTGTTTGGGAAAAGTGTGTGTTCGGTGTACAGATTTTTTGTATTCGTTTGGACCGGGTGTAGAGCGGGTGTACGTTCGGTGTATACACTCACTACACCGAATAAAAGGAGGTGTAGCGGGTGTATACACCGAGAATGTATTTTGTTGCAAGATAACAGTTTGTAAAAAGCCAACTTTAATGTGATGAGATGTTATGGGGATGATGTGTTATTTATTGTTTTTATCATTGGAAATTAACAGTTGACGATTTTTTTTGATTTTTGGTGTGTGATGAGTGCACTGAATTCATTTCTTTGAAACGCGTGTTCAGTGTATACACTGGTTACACCCTGAATTCGGAGTACACACCGAACATACACTAGGTGTAGAAAGTGTGTTCCAAACGAACAGAGCTATTCAGTTAAAAAATGAAAAGTAATAGGTACAGCACATCTGGGCGGGTATACCAAATGACCGGCATACAAAATCGCACAATATGACCGGCATACTTTTTATGGTGGTGATTAGGTGGCCCAATGGGCCGGTATATTATTTATCAAAAAAATTGTATCAATTTGTGTGCTCCCATATGACCGGTATGGTAAATGGCCGGCATCCCAAATGACCGGCATGTGAAAAAGAAGTGTAAAAATGTTAATTACCATTTATTAAATGCTGTCTCATTTGACCGGCATATCCTTAGCCCGGCAAAGGTAAATATGTGAGGCAGTGCTGCCAAAATGTAACTTTTATTTCTGCATTGAGCTGTGAGGGTTTAATTTAAAATTTAAATTTTGTGTATAATATTGTAGAGAATTAAAAAAGGATTTAGAGGGACATTGGACATTGCAATGCAATGATTGCACGTAATGCGACGTAATGAAAAAAATTAAATGGTTGACCCTTTATTTCAAAAAAGGGTGGGGGAGGGAATTTCTACAAAAGCTTAAAAGTACTCGTAAGTCGTAATAATGAGTAATGTCGATTTCCGAGTGACATTATGTTACCTATCGTTTGCCAGGTTTCTAGAGGTGCTGAATTGAATTGAAATGAAATATGAAGCTTGGTTTTAATGATCTGACCCTCTCAATCCCAACACCGACACTCCAATTTGGCCACACTCACATCGTGAAAAATAAAGATAGAAAGATAGAAAGAAAAGAACCAAGAAGTGTCCTCTGAGTCTGACAAGTGGCAAGTGACATGAATGGCCCATAAGGCCATCGTTGGTTGGACTCGCGTTAGATTTTTATTTTTAGGAGTGCAAACCTACCTTTGTCTTCATCTCTCCAAAGATTAAAAAAAAATGATTAATGCTGTCATAGTTGTTTGACATTGACATACCTTACGTATTGAAATTTTGAAAATCTCGAACACTTTTGAGTTTTCAGCTCTCGTTTTTTTAGTGTCATTGGTGTATATACAATTTCATATTAAAAGGGTGGTTTGAAATCCAAATTTAATTCTTTTTAATCACCTTTTAGAGCAGGCAAATAGCGGTTTTAAAAAGGAAAAAATTGGCATATAAATTTTTTCTTCGGGAATGTGTTCAGATGAACCCCCTGAACTACCAAAAAAAACTCGAACCTCCTAACCCTGAAGCTAATTTTTTTAGGGGGCTGAAACCGGTTCCGATTTAGGTTTTTTGCGATTTACTCCGAAAATATTAGGTTTACGAGAAAAACTGCCAGGACTAAAAATGTTCCCCTTCAAATTCTCGACAATTTGATACTAGGCTCGATAGCCACCCCTCAAGAGGGGTGTCTGAAAAAAGGGGTGGAAAGAGTAGGTGTTTGAAGTCAGTCCAATAAATTGATCAACGTAACCACTTAATATCATTCGTTTTCGCTCAAATTTTTTTTACAAAGTCTACTCACCCAACTATTAATTACATCACCATTGATTGGTCTTCAGCCCTCCCAAGGGGTTGGTGGGGGATGCATGGGTTTTCAAGTAACACACAACTGAATCATATATTTGAAAAACGAATCTGGACATGCAATATATCGAATGGCATGTTTTCGAGGTCGCTGAATACGAATACCAACTTATTTTCTGGGTACAACTCCTCAAAGCCCCTCTGTGCCCCAAAAAGGGGGTTAAAATTTTGAAAAATCGTGAAAAGTCGAGTGATATACTTATCGAATGGTAGGTATGTTTTCGAGGTCGCTGAGTACGAATATGAACTTGGTTTCTGCTTATAGTTCCTCAAAACTCCTTCACGCCCTTCTAAATAGAATAAAATTTTGAAAAGTCGTTGAACATCGTGTAAATACGAGTATATCGAATAGTATATGTTTTCAAGATCGCTGAACACATATTTTTAGAGTCCAAAGCACAACGGTTCTCAGCCCCAAAAAAGTTAACGAAAAAACATGGTATGATCTTTTTTTTTAAAGATTCACACCATCATTTTAGAAAAAATTCTGAAAATTCATCTCAAAAATACTGATTGGGCTAACTTTTGGCGGGAGGAGGGGAGATGTAAGTAGAGCTACTCGCATTACCAAGGTATTATTGGGATCGCTGTTCAAAAAGTTTGAACGCTCATTTTGCAAAGAAAACATTTTACATCTCAAGATTTTTCCTTAAAACGCTCACTCACCTACCAGGTTTTGATTATTTTTCAATAGAAAATAAAATGGAACTTGGACTTTCACTGTACGTGTTGTCGAATTTCATTGAAATAAAATGTATAATCATCCAACTAATTTCTATTTTTAAATTTTGTCTAGGTACTTAAGTGCCACTCGAATTATATTTTTATGGGAAATTTAAATGAAGTTAATCATTTATAACGTTTCTTTATTTGCTGAAAAAACTCATAAATTGATGAAATATTTCAAAATAGAATCCCGAAAACACACCATTCGATATATTTATCATTCGACTTTTTATGATTTTTCAAAATTTGGCCCCTTTTTTGGAGCGAAGAGTGACATTGTGGGGTGGGACCCGAAAAATAAGTTCATATTCGTACTCAGCGACCTCGAAAACATACCTACCATTCGATAAGTATATCACTCGACTTTTCACGATTTTTCAAAATTTTAACCCCCTTTTTGGGGCACAGAGGGGCTTTGAGGGGTTGTATGCAAAAAATGAGTTCATATTCGTATTCAGCGACCTCGAAAACATACTATTCGATATATCGCACGTCCAGATTTGTTTTTCAAATATATGATTCAGTAGTGTGTTACTTGAAAACCCATGCATCCCCCACCAACCCCTTGGGAGGGCTGAAGACCAATCAATGGTGATGTAATTAATAGTTGGGTGAGTAGACTTCGTAAAAAAATTTGAGCGAAAACGAATGATATTAAGTGGTAACGTTGATCAATTTATTGGACTGACTTCAAACACCTACTCTTTCCACCCCTTTTTTCAGACACCCCTCTTGAGGGGTGGGTATCGAGCCTAGTATCAAATTGTCGAGAATTTGAAGGGGAACATTTTTAGTCATGGCAGTTTTTCTCGTAAACCTAATATTTTCGGAGTAAATCGCAAAAAACCTAAATCGGAACCGGTTTTAGCCCCCTAAAAAAATTTAGCTCCAGGGTTAGGAGGTTCGGTTTTTTTTGGTAGTTCAGGGGGTTCATCTGAACACGCCAATTTTTTCCTTTTTGCCCTCGCTTTTTTACGTTATTCTCCTGCTCTATTTCTGATTGTGAAAGTTTTTTAAATCATGATCATGAATGTTAGAATGTGCAGGTTCGAACTTCTAATTTTCAACCATGTTTGCTTTCAGGTTCAGGTACCTACTACTTAACTATACATTACTAACATAACTACTTTTGTTTGCTCATTCAATTGTAGGTAAGTAATTAACTTGGGATGAGATGAGATGAAGAAGCAAATGTTTGTTTTTTCATTTTTTACTTTCAGATCTGACGAGGTTTTCTGAGATGGCAGTTGAGGTTGAGAAGGTTTGACCACACAATTGACTTAGGTTTTCCTATTTAAACTCAATGCCTCTATTAAAAAAAAAAAATGAACGAAAATAATGTTCACATCATTGTTTAATAGGTCCCTACTAGTACTATTAGCCGCAATTTAAATTCCATTCCTCGTCCTTTTTAGAAATAAAATAACGGGTCAAATGTCAATTATTCAATTTTTTTTTAAAACTATAAGTAGGTACATAGGTACCTATATGTACTTAGTTATGCAATTCGACGATCTAAAGCAGATTAGGGTTGTTCAAAGATTGAATAAAGTTGATTTTACGTAATCCGGATTTTTTTCGGCACGTGATAGCTCCCCTCCTTCCCCTCCATAACCATTCGAAGAGAAAATTCCAGCCTCCAGGTGGAAAGTGTCTCTTTTGACGTTCTGCAACGTTTGTTTGAACTTTTTCTAATATTTTTGATTTTATAAGAGAGTTGCCTACTTACTTAGTTACTTTACATTTTACAATCGTAATTTTATTTTACTCTTATGAGAGTCTAACCTTCTCACTATGTGAATGTTAAAGGAGTACTTAGTCAGATTTCAAAAATCAACCCAGGGATCCCATAATTTAATTTATTTACACGAAATTTCATCCCTTGCTGCAGTTGCTGCTATAGGAACTTGACAGAGGTGCGCCGCGCTAGTGTCGCCTTGTTTATGATTGGCTGATGAAAGGTCCCAGTATAAACATTGGAATGTAATGTTGTGAAAATTGAAGGAAAATTGTTGAAAATTGCTGATAACAACGTGACCTTTCGGTAGTTCCGGTGTTTTTGACTACCATTTCCTAGAGCGCGACAGTTGTCTTGTCAAATCCCTATAGAATAGATTTTTTTTTAAAAAATAGGTCATGTTCCACAGCCCATACTTCTATGTTGGTTCAGTGCTGCCAGACGTACGGAAAAGTCCGGATTTGTACGGAATTTTGAGATGTACGTGTAGCGAATTTTACCGTATTTACGTCGTAATTACGAGATTACGCATCTCGCCGTTTGTTGGCTTTACGTAGCCGACTGTTTATATAGCATTGTCATTCACCATGTGTAGTTCTTACCTAGCATTAGTAGAAGTAAGATGTCGAAGTTAGCTTAATCGAATGTCCGATTAATTATTGCATTGTTAATTGTTTCTTGTTAATTAAAAACCATCGAAAAGTCCGTTTTACGTCGTTATTTACGAATCCGCCGAAGTATTCCCTACAAATCAGAAGTGGTAGCGTAATTCGCGATCCATTAGAAGTGTACTGTGTATCCTGACAAACGTGTGTACCGAAATCCGCCGAATTCAGACTCAGTGAAAGCTGTAAGTACTGAAAAAGATCGTTTTTCATCGTTTTATTCGTTGAAAGTGTTCTAATCACACAAATCAGAACCGAAAAATCCGTTTTCATTGTGTCAAAGTATTGCATCATCCGATAAGACGCAAATCACGCCATTGTGTCAAAGTATTGCATCATCCGATCGAAAAACGTAAGTTTTTATGCGTTCTATGCTGTTTCTACCGTTCCTGTGTCCGTAAATCGCCGTAAAATTCGATTCCGATTCCGAATATATGATCAAAAGTGAAATTCCGCGCCGTAGTTCGATTCCAAGGTCACCAAAGAGTATTTCAACTCCAAGGTCATCTGTAAAAACGCCGCAGTTCGATCTCAAGGCCACCAACGAGTGTTCCAGCCCAAGGTCAACTACCGATCACGTCGTTATTCGATTCCAACGCCACCTACGAGTATATTTACTTCAAGGTCATCTCCGAATACGTAAACAATCCGCAGTTCAAGGTTGCAGCAAGTAAATTTGTCCTTGAAAAGTGAATTTTGTTCCGAAAATCGCCGTAATTGACGTTTTTGTTTGTTTTTATTACAAATCAGTGCCGAATTTAACCGAAATAATTATTTTTGAATACCGTGAGTACAAATCGAAGTGTATTGTACTATTTTTAAAGTGAAATTTTACCGAAAATCGCCGTTATCAGTGAAAATTGCCGTTATCTCTGTTTTATGTACGTTTTATTATCGAAGATCGTTATTTTTATCAGTTTTATTCACAAATCAGAGTGAAATTCGTTCGTTTTATTGTCCGAATCGCCGTTATCAGTACTGTTGTGCCTGAAATAATCAAAAATATTTCAAGGTCATCCGATTTTAGTGCCGTTTCGAATGACCGTTTTTGTCGTAAACCGTACGTAGAATTTTATCATCAAAATGGTAAAACCCAAGACTCGTCAGACCCAAGATGACGACCAGTTCGAGACAAACGATTCCGTATTAGCCAACCAGTTAATCAAAGCGTTAAAGATTGCTGGAAGTGGTTACCAGACAACCGATATTCAGAATTTTCACGGTAATGTCTCCGTTCCTGAAGCGAAAGAATGGTTATCGAACGTGAAAACGAAAAGTCGAATCAATCAATGGACAGCCGAAATAACCCTCGATACCGCGAAAAGCAAGCTCAAAGGTGCTGCCAAGAGCTGGTTGCTTTTTCACCAAGACGAATTGAAAACATGGGAAGATTTCAAAGTTTTATTCCATGCAACGTTTATCGGCGAACTTAGCACCGCCGAGAAATTCGATCGATACTGAGACCGAAAACAACAACCGAACGAGCAACCCTTCGAGTACGTCTACGAAAAGTTGCGTTATGCGAAAGATATTGGTATTTCGCCAGCCGAAGCAAAAGCCGATTTGTGCGCCGGTTTAAGTAGATATCAGCTGTCAAATTATCTACAATCGTTCGATTATTCAACCGCCGAATCCTACATCGCTAAGATACGTGAATTTGAACGTTTCGAGAAGGCGAAAGCGAATTTCGCCCAACAACCGAGTTCCAGTCCGTCGAATTCCGCAGCAACGAAGCAGTCTGCGAACCCTACGCCGAATTCGAATCCGAACTCCACAAGTACATTATCGTGGAGGAAGGAAAACGTCAACAACCGTCCCGCCTCATCAGCGAACCAGTCGAATACGAACCCGAATACGTCGAACGAGAAAACTGGTATTTTGTGTTACAATTGCAACAAAGTAACCGACCATATCTCGAAAAGCTGCCCAGAACCTCGAAAGAAGAAGTACTGTACGATATGCAAAGTTGAAGGTCATATCCGCAGCGAATGTACGAAATCAAAACCGCCGAACGCCGAAAAATCCAGTAACGTCGCCGCAGCTACAAACGTTACTCCGTCGAAACCGAATGTTGATAATAAGTATATCAAAACCGCTTGTATCAACAACGTCGAAGTTCCTGAATCAATGATCGATCCCGGAAGCAGAGTCTGTATCGTCCGAGCCAGTGTAGCGATACGAGCGAACCCGATATTCGAAAAATGCACCGAACGTATTTACGGTGTTGGTAAACTCGAAACCGGCACCGAAGTATTGAGTAAATTCACCGCAGCCGTCACCGTCGATAATGTAACCGTCAAAAACGTCGAAATTCTCATAGTACCCGATGCGATAATTCCCGCTCCGTTACTAATCGGTCAAACGTGGACCGAAGCTCCCGAAGTCACTTATCTCAAAGTTCGAGATCAACTAGTGATTCGAGACATCAATCATCCATTCTGCAAGTATCCTGTTATCGAACCGAAGCTCAACAGAGTACGTGTAGAAAATATCGCCGAACCGTCAAAGCAAAATCTAGTAAATTTTGTAAAAGCAGATACGAATGCGATCATCGTTACGTTTCCTGAACCGAAATCAGCGAACCGCGACCAATTGCCCAAGGTCAAACCAACGATAGATCTACGAAACGAAACCGAAGTACGAGCAAGTGATTCTCAGCGATATTCGTCCGAGAAAAGCGAACTCAACAACGATTCCGTCGAAACCGATTACGAAACCGAACTCAAGGTCGCTGCTAGCAAATCCACCGAAACCGAATATGTAGTATGCGAAACTACGCCGAATGTTACCAAATCATCGATCCTGTCGACCAACAGCGAATTCAAGGTCAACAATTCGAAAATCGTCGAAACCGAAAACCGCCAACTGAGACCCGAGTGCGAACCTACGATATATCCGATCCGAATCCAAACCAAATACGGTTTGAAGCTCAAGTACCCGAAAGGTGTACGAGTACGCGATTATTCAGATGGTTCATCTGACGACGAAAGCAGTTGGGAAGAAGCCCAAGCAGCTGAGAAAGCGTTAATCGAATTCAACGCTAATCAGCTCGACAAAGCCGAAATATGCGAACCTACCGCCGCAGCTTTAAGCGAACCCATTCCAATCGCCGCAACCGTAACGATATCCACGCCGACAAGTCCGAAATGGCGTCCGTTGACCGAAAACGATATTAATTTTGGCGACACGCTATCAGCCGAAGAACGAGGAAAATTTCTCGATTTATGTAACAGATACCGAAAATGTTTTGCGCTAGATATATCCGAACTAGGCAGAGCTAAAATACAGCCAATCGACATCGATGTGTTACCGAACAGCACACCGCCAGCGTCGAAACCGTACCGTACTAACGCCGAAGACGCAACCGAAATGTCTCGCCAGATAAAAGAATGGAAAGATGCCGGTATTGTCGTCGAAACGAAATCTCCTTACGCCGCTCCAGGTTTTCTTGTTGGTAAGAAAAATGGAAAACGCCGACCCGTATTCGATTATCGCAAACTCAATGCGATTACGATCAAGAAGAATTTTCCGATACCGAACGCCGACGAACATCTCAGTCTCATCTCAGATGCTCAATTATTCTTGTTATTCGATCTCGCATCTGGCTATCTCCAAATGCCATTATCGAAAACCGCTCAAGAGAAAACCGCCTTCGTTACCCCGAATGAAAGTGGCGAATTCACAGTTTATCCGTTTGGTCCTACTAATGGTCCTATCGATTTTGCGAAAACCATGTCATTAGTTTTACGCGATTTACGTAATGATATTGCGTTCAACTTTTTCGACGATGTATTCGTACCAGCGCCGAACCTCACCGAAATGTTACGTCGAGTCGAGCTTGTATTAAAAGCATTTTCCGAATACAATCTCGCATGCCGACCCGAAAAATGTTATTTCGCAACCACCTCCGTCGAATTCCTTGGTTTCGAAATTTCGCAGGGTAAAATGAAACCTGGAAATGCGAAAATCGTTGCGATTACGAAATTTCCGATACCGACCAACGTCCACGATATCCGTAGATTCATCGGATTAGCTGGATTTTTCCGTCGTTTTGTGAAAAATTTCGCAATACGTATCATACCGTTAACCGATTTAACGAAGAAAGATGCTGTATTCTGTTGGACCGAATCTCAGCAGAAAGCATTCGAAGACATCTGCAGAACGTTAACCGAACGACCCGTTTTGCAATTGTTCGATCCGAAAGCGATTACCGAACTGCATACCGACGCATCTCATCACGGTATTGCAGGAATGTTGTTACAGAAGAAGACGCCAGACGCTCCTCTTCAACTCGTTTACGCTGTAAGCAAGAAGGCCACGCCGCAAGAAGCCATGTACCATTCGTCGAAAATGGAATTACTAGCGATTATTTGGTCAGTTTCTCGTTTACGCCAATTTTTGCTTGGTATACCATTCACAATTGTAACCGACTGCCAAGCGCTGTTACATTTGAACGCTAATCAGTCGACAAATGCTCAAATTGCCCGATGGTCGTTATTCCTACAAGAATACGAATTTACGATTAAACACCGAAAAGGCGAACAAATGCAACACGCCGATGCTTTAAGCCGAGCTCCAGTCGAACCGCCATCCGATACCGAAAACGTCGTCCAACAACTTGGAGTTTTTACGATCATATCCGAGAGCGATACCGTAAGAATGTACCAACGTCACGATACCGAAATCCGTAATATTGTCGAAAACATCGCCGATCATCCGAAATACGAAATTCAAGATGGTTTATTGTTTTTCAACGATATCGAAACTCAACGTAAATTATTCGTTGTACCGAAGTTCATGCGAAAGTCGCTTTGTATCCAGTTTCACGATAATTTGGGTCATTTCGCTATGGAAAAAGTCGTCGCCGCAATCAAACGTAAATTCTGGTTCGCCGGAATGCGCCGTTATGTACGTCTACACATCAAAACGTGTATCGACTGTCTTCTAGCGAAAGGAGAATCCGGAAAACCTCAAGGTCGATTATTGCCAATACCGCCTGGTACCCGTCCGTTTGAAACCGTTCATGTCGACCATATTGGTCCATTTGTCGAAACCGAATCGAAGAAGAATCATATCTTCGTGCTTATTGACAGTTTCACGAAATTTGTGAAATTATGGCCTGTCGAAACAACCTCCACGAACGAAGTCAAAATCTGTTTAAAGGAGTTGTTTCTCCACTACGGTAATCCGAACCGAATTATATCCGATCAAGGATCCTGTTTTACGTCGTCGCAATACGAAACCTTCTGTCGTCAACGAGGTATCATACCGCACAGAGTAGCCGTTCGACATCCACGCGCTAATGGTCAAGTCGAAAGAATCAACCGTATTATCAACGTTCAACTGATAATCTACGCCTCGAAATCAATCGAAGAAACCGAAAATTGGGACCGTTTTGTACCCGAAATCGAACGAAACATCAACGTATCGATCAACCGAACCACAGGCAGAACACCGTTCGAACTTCTGCACGGTTATACGCCGAATTTCTCAGACTCACCGCTACATCGAGTTATCGAAAAATCCCAAGTCGTCGAAGATATCGAAGTAATGCGACATATTGCTCGAGACCATATCGCCGAAAATCAACGAAAAATGAAGACCGAATTCGATCGAAAACATGCCGTCGGAGATAAACTCATCACCGGCGAAATCGTATTTGTCAAAGTACCGAATACAGCGAAGTTACAGCCACGATACCGAGGTCCGATGGTTGTAGTTAGAAACGTCGCCGGAGATATTTATCGAGTCCAAGATCTACGTCGAGAAGGAACCGAACAAGGAGTCGTCGATCTGCACATTTCTCAGATACGTCCTTGGAAAGCCGAAGAAATCGATACCGAAGTCGCTACCGGTGACGAGGACGCCACCGCCGCCCAGGATGGCCGAATGTAGCGAATTTTACCGTATTTACGTCGTAATTACGAGATTACACATCTCGCCGTTTGTTGGCTTTACGTAGCCGACTGTTTATATAGCATTGTCATTCACCATGTGTAGTTCTTACCTAGCATTAGTAGAAGTAAGATGTCGAAGTTAGCTTAATCGAATGTCCGATTAATTATTGCATTGTTAATTGTTTCTTGTTAATTAAAAACCATCGAAAAGTCCGTTTTACGTCGTTATTTACGAATCCGCCGAAGTATTCCCTACAGTACGGATTGCATGTACGGAAAAACGTACGGATTTGCCAAAAAATACGGAAATGTACGGATTTCTCGATTTTTACCCTATAAAACATGCAAAAATGGACGTTTTTTTGGTTTTTGGAACCATATTTTCAAAAAATTTTCGCTCTCGCTTCGCTCGAGCAGTAATTTTACCTTCCTTCTTTTGAAATAATCACACATAACGAAAGGTTTTCAAACAATTATGTCTGATTTCAATTTTTCATGTCTAAAAGGTCAGTTTCACACGAGTTCAAAATCAAGAAACATGATATTTTTGGGTTTTTTTAGCGTACGGAAATGTACGGATTTCCTTTTTCATGAAAAATACGGATTTTTGAGGTTATTGGGCTGGCAGCACTGTAGTTGGTTACACTGACTCACAGAATTTGCCTTACCGGGCAAATGGTATGCCGGTCTAATGAGACTGAATAAAAATATACAAATTATTAACTACAGGGTGTTCCAGAATAACCTTTCACATTTGTTTTTCTTATTACTCTGAGAGAAAAATGTTTACAAAAATTCTTTTACAACCAAAATGAAGTAGAAACATGCCGTTTTTAGACCATATATTTGAGTTTCCATTAAAAATAAAGTTTTAAAAATTTTTCCATCGAGATATTTTCCATCATTTTTGACACATTCAACCAAACATTTTTTCGAATTATTGAACACTTCTCTTCCAATCAGTCTCAACTCACGATTAATATCACCTAGAAGATGTTTTAGAGTCCTAGATTCATCCTGATACACTTTTAACTTGAGGTAACTCCATAAAAAAAATCATAGGCGGAAAAATCAGGGGATCGAGGTAGCCATTAAATTTCTGTGTTCAACGAAATTATTCAATGACCGAAGTGCTCACGCGCTAAACATATTGTGTTGGTCTCTGAATGATAGGTAGCTCCAACATGTTGTAACCAAGTAAGTAACTATACATACACTATATAATCGTCTGCCTTTCAGTTCAGGAACAAGAAACTCGTTCAACATTTTGCCTTACCCCTCACCGTTACTGTTTCATTAAACACACATGGTCCCACTACACCAAACTTAGCCACGCCCAACCAAACAGTCAACTTGGCGGAGTGTAGAGGTTTCTCGAGTATTATCAACTGATTCTCTGTACACTTGAAGCGCACATTCTGTATATTCACTTCACTGTTTAGTTAAAAATGAGCTTTGTTACTGATGAGTAAAGTAAAGGGGTCCGGGAGTCTTTATTTTTAAAAAAGGACCTCACAGTAAAAGTACACTGTGCAGCCATCTACTTCTCCAGGGCAAAAAATAACTATTGAAACATAATTCGGCATGCTTTGGCTACCTAGAACCGCCTTTACCATTCCCCTAGCTCCTCTTGAACACAGATCAGTGGTTACCAAAATGTGAAAGGTTATTCTGGAACACCCTGTATAAATATTTTTTCTGCATGCCGGTCATTTCGAATACCGGCTATTTGCTATGCCGGCCCTATGGAACTGCGAATTTGAAAAACTGTTAATCGATAATGCACATACCGGCCATATGAGACATTCAAATGACCGGCATGTCATCCGTCATTGTTGATACCGGTCATATGATACACCGGTCATTTGGTATACCGGCCCAGATGTGCTGTACCAAAGTAATAAAATAAAAATTTCTTATAAAAAATTGTTATTAGGTATTTTCAATAATCGTGTTCACGGTTCAGTGATGCTTACTTCGTGTAAACCTCCCTACATAAGCCAGAAACAGTACGTCAAGTTTTGCAGTACCGATGTCCTTTCACTTCCACGACACTGTCGTGGTGAATTCATACTCGCGACGCGCTCACCGTTTTATTCAATGATTTTGTAAATTTTAGTGTAAATATACCACATACCGGAAAATGGTTTTCACCATCGTGTTTCTCACATCAAAACACGTACTATTACACTTGTCAGCTCACTCACATCGATGAGTTAAATTCCGAAGCATTGCCGAGAAAATATCCTTAAATAAATTCAAAACACGAACCGAATTCAACGCACAAATTTGTAAACGCCTACGTGCTGGCGTGGAAAGCCGAAGCCGAAAAACGCAAACGCCTAGATCACGCCCTAGTTCGATACACAAAGAACAGACGCCAACGTTCCAAACACGCCCAAAGAGGAAGTAGAAACGGTGACACCATGGCATGGGGGTTCAACTCATATGGTACAAAAAACGAGACCAAGTTTGGCATAGACTTACTATTTTAGATCAGACATGTAGTTTGTCATTCTGTCGCTGAATTTTCTGAGCGCTGCTTGTAATATTTTTATTCATCACAGTAAACACCTGTGGCCATCAAAACAGGGTTCAAACATGTTTTAAAATTTTCTACAATTTTCAACAGGATGATAACAAATGTGGTTGTAATAACACAATGTCGATTGAGATTGATCTTTTTCAATGTAAATTTTGGTGTGATTTTAGATTTATTTTTTAATATTAATGGTAGTGTACTGCTGTGTACCGAACTGCCGAACCCGAAATGACAATCGGGATCGGCAGATTCGCATGCACAAATTCCCGAGCGAGAAAAAGGTAAGATTTGATGATTTGATTTGAGTCGTAAAAATTTTTATTCAAAAATCTAAATTCTAAACTCGTTGAATTAAGGTTTTTCATCAGAAAAAAATTGTTTCCAGTCACTATGGGTGAAATTTTTTCGTGTTCAACATTTTTTACAGGTATACAACAATGTTCAATATGAAATTTCAAAAATTCGAGGATATGGTCATTTCAACTATCTTAATCAGGAATACTCGTACCCTTCGATATTTCAGACCAAAATTTATGATTTACTTTTTTGAAAGAAAAAAAGGTTAATTTTCAAAATTCAAAAAGAGGCCATCTTTTAAATTGAAAGTGTTTCTCCGAAAAAAAATCACTCCAGTAAATCTAGATTTTTGAGAATTGAAAGTGTATTCCCAGGAAAATAGGTGAAATGCCTCTGTCCACGGATTTTTGAAATTTTGATGAAACATTGTCAGTGGCGGATTTAAGGATTAGGGCCCGAGGAGCAAATCGGGGAAAAGGGCCCAAAGTCATGTTTCATGTGAAATATCGTCAGGTAGGTTTTCTGGGGTGCCGGGTGCGAAAATGCACTCCATTTTTACCAACCACCCCTCCATCTCCTTCAAGGAGCTAACGTATTGATGAATAACTATTTGAGGAAGGTTATTAAAATTTCCTCAGTAAGTTCCATAAGCATAATAAAATTATAATTGGCCGTAGCGAAGCGAGGGCAAAAGCTTTTGAAATTTTATAATTCAAGAGGTCAAAAAACGTTGTTTCTAATGTGTGAGATTATTTTTCTGGATTTAATATTTGAAATTTGAATGAAAACTTTTTACTTTGAATAATTTTAGAGAAGAAAATTAAATTGACCTGAGCGAAATTTTCTAATCCAAGAGGTAAAAACTTTTTTTATGTCAAAAATTGATTTCTTGGAGTTGCTAGTGTTTAGATTCTAGTGAAAATTTTTTAGAAATAGAATTGTAGAAAACAAAGTAGGTAATGTAGCCCGGGCGAAGCGAGGGCAAAAGTTTTTGAAATTTTATAATCCAGGAGGTCAAAAAAACGTTATTTCTGGATTCAATATTTCAAATTTTAATGAAAACTTTTTAAATATTTCAATTTTGGAGAAGAAAATTAAATTGGCCAGAGCGGAATCTTCTAATCCAAGAGGTAAAAAACTTTGTATATGCAACACTTGATTTTTCTGGCCTTACTACTGCTTTGATCTTAGAGAAAATCCTTTAGAAAGAAAGTTGAAGAAAACAAAGTGAAGTAGCCCGAGCGAAGCGAGGGCAAAAGCTTTTGAAATTTTATAATCTGAGAGGTCAGGGTCGGCTTGATTTTTCGAAGTTGGCAATAATTAGGTACCAAAAAGTAGGCATAATATTTATGCATTCCACAATATTATTGCAGTTTCAGGAATGATATTATATTTCGATATAATAGGTATTAGTCCAGTCATTTTAGCAAAATTTTTAGTCGAACCTCGAGAAAATTAGGGGCAAGCTGAATTTTACATTAATTTGTTCAGGTTGGTCTCTAAAACAACCCATCAAAAGTTGCACCCCGCAACTTGACCGCTACCCCCGCAAGAGGTCATTAACCTTTGCCGAAACATGTTTTTCGGCTTTATCGCCGAAATGAAGGGTCCTACAGGGAAAATGTTCGAGTAAATATTATTCTACGTTAAATTTCCTATTACCATGACCAGTTCAGTTTTTCCCAAAATGGCGATTTCACCCTTAGTAAGGAGGGGATAAAGTTGTCAATTTTATGGAAATTGTTTTAAAAAATGAAAATCGACAATTTAGAACGTGAACTCGGTTGCGGGTACACTCGAAAATATTTTGACCAAAGTTGCACACCACAACTTGTATGCTACCCCCGCAAGAGGTCATTAACCTTTGTCAATCTACGTTTTTTTGCAATTTAACCGAAATGAACGGTCGGAGGGGAAAAAGTGATTGAACTAAAATTGTTCTACGTTAAATTTCCTATAAGCATGACCCGTTCAGCTTTTTCCAAAATGGCGATTTCACGCTTACTGAGGGGGGAGAGGGGTAAAGTTGTCAATTTTATGAAAATTGTTTTACAAAATGAAAATTGACAATTTGAAACGTGAACTCGATTCAAGGTACATTCGAAAATATTTTGACCAAAGTTGCACACCGCAACTTGTCCGTCACCCCCCCCCCCCACCGCAAGAAATCATTAACCTTTGTTAATCTACGTTTTTCGGCTATGCCACCGAAATGAAGGGTCGGAGAGATAAAAGTTTTCTTTTCTATTTTGAAAACTAAAAATGTCAAAAATTTCCTAGGACACTCAAAATGCCTCCCAATTGATTTTTTTGTTCGAAAATGGGCTGTAAGCCAAAAATCGTAGCTTTTTATGTTGATTTGTTCGCGAACTGCTGTTCATTCACATATTTTTTCAAAAAACCTCATCGGAGAAAAGTTTGAATTTGAACCAAACGAATTTGAAAATATGTTTTCAAATTAGGTACCTAATCGAAAGATACACCAAGATAATGAACCTTTTATTCTTTGATACAAATTATTCGAAAACAAAAAATTTTAAAAATTCGATGGAGTCTCTCGAATTCTTTGAAACCACAACCTATCAATTCAAGAGGTCAATAATGGTGTTTAGAAAAACAAAATTGAAGTGAGTTTATTTGATTCCCCTCGATAAATCTTTATTACAAATTATAATCATTACCTTACATTGGTCACCTGGGCAGCCATACCAGTGGAATCTTTACAACCCTGGAAGAGCACAAAGGGTCTCTAATATTCGGTCAAAATTTGAAAGTGAAATGACATGTTGTCTGTGACCATCTCAATGAGACTGAATTCAAATATTGGTTTATTTTTTCATTTTGACTAATCAGCTGGACTTGAACCCACCTCCCTCCTTCACCCTCTGATACCTAGTACCTTTATTTTTCAACACATTTTTCTGCTATTTAATCAAGTTTTAACTTTTAACAATTTAAAACATGATTTTCTGGTGTTGATTTTTAGAGATGTTTTTGGGATTTTTAAATTTTTTTCAGGCAGAACTTACTAAAAAATTACCTAAATCAATTTCTTGATTTTTTCAATGTTTTATAGGTACCTATTCAACATACTTTTTAAAAAAATTTCTAATGCTAGGTGTCGTTTTATTCTTTTTTTAAAAGCATATTACCTATACAACAAAAGCAAATAGGTACCTACCTAATGAGAAAGTTATGGCATAGAAAGTTAAGTATAATGAAGGGTCGGAGGGATAAAAGTAATTGAACTAAAATTATTCTAAGTCAAATTTCCTATAAGCAGTTGTTTGCGTAATCATAATTTCAGCCTTACAGTGGAAGTGTTTCAAATTGAAAAAAGTAATTAAAAAACTGATTTTGCTTTTTTGATAAATACCTAGATAGGTGTCACATGAACATTTTAAAAATTTGAAAAAAATTGTGAAAAATATTCTAAAAAACGAAAATTTGATGAAATTATAATTTTTCAAACTGAAAAGATGATACTTAACTTTCTATGCCATAACTTTCTCATTAGGTAGGTACCTATTTGCTTTTGTTGTATAGGTAATATGCTTTTAAAAAAAGAATAAAACGACACCTAGCATTAGAAATTTTTTTAAAAAGTATGTTGAATAGGTACCTATAAAACATTGAAAAAATCAAGAAATTGATTTAGGTAATTTTTTAGTAAGTTCTGCCTGAAAAAAATTTAAAAATCCCAAAAACATCTCTAAAAATCAACACCAGAAAATCATGTTTTAAATTGTTAAAAGTTAAAACTTGATTAAATAGCAGAAAAATGTGTTGAAAAATAAAGGTACTAGGTATCAGAGGGTGAAGGAGGGAGGTGGGTTCAAGTCCAGCTGATTAGTCAAAATGAAAAAATAAACCAATATTTGAATTCAGTCTCATTGAGATGGTCACAGACAACATGTCATTTCACTTTCAAATTTTGACCGAATATTAGAGACCCTTTGTGCTCTTCCAGGGTTGTAAAGATTCCACTGGTATGGCTGCCCAGGTGACCAATGTAAGGTAATGATTATAATTTGTAATAAAGATTTATCGAGGGGAATCAAATAAACTCACTTCAATTTTGTTTTTCTAAACACCATTATTGACCTCTTGAATTGATAGGTTGTGGTTTCAAAGAATTCGAGAGACTCCATCGAATTTTTAAAATTTTTTGTTTTCGAATAATTTGTATCAAAGAATAAAAGGTTCATTATCTTGGTGTATCTTTCGATTAGGTACCTAATTTGAAAACATATTTTCAAATTCGTTTGGTTCAAATTCAAACTTTTCTCCGATGAGGTTTTTTGAAAAAATATGTGAATGAACAGCAGTTCGCGAACAAATCAACATAAAAAGCTACGATTTTTGGCTTACAGCCCATTTTCGAACAAAAAAATCAATTGGGAGGCATTTTGAGTGTCCTAGGAAATTTTTGACATTTTTAGTTTTCAAAATAGAAAAGAAAACTTTTATCTCTCCGACCCTTCATTTCGGTGGCATAGCCGAAAAACGTAGATTAACAAAGGTTAATGATTTCTTGCGGTGGGGGGGGGGGGGGTGACGGACAAGTTGCGGTGTGCAACTTTGGTCAAAATATTTTCGAATGTACCTTGAATCGAGTTCACGTTTCAAATTGTCAATTTTCATTTTGTAAAACAATTTTCATAAAATTGACAACTTTACCCCTCTCCCCCCTCAGTAAGCGTGAAATCGCCATTTTGGAAAAAGCTGAACGGGTCATGCTTATAGGAAATTTAACGTAGAACAATTTTAGTTCAATCACTTTTTCCCCTCCGACCGTTCATTTCGGTTAAATTGCAAAAAAACGTAGATTGACAAAGGTTAATGACCTCTTGCGGGGGTAGCATACAAGTTGTGGTGTGCAACTTTGGTCAAAATATTTTCGAGTGTACCCGCAACCGAGTTCACGTTCTAAATTGTCGATTTTCATTTTTTAAAACAATTTCCATAAAATTGACAACTTTATCCCCTCCTTACTAAGGGTGAAATCGCCATTTTGGGAAAAACTGAACTGGTCATGGTAATAGGAAATTTAACGTAGAATAATATTTACTCGAACATTTTCCCTCTAGGACCCTTCATTTCGGCGATAAAGCCGAAAAACATGTTTCGGCAAAGGTTAATGACCTCTTGCGGGGGGGGGGGGGGGGTAGCGGTGAAGTTGCAGTGTGCAACTTTTGATGGGTTGTTTTAGAGACCAATCTGAACAAATTAATGTAAAATTCAGCTTGCCCCTAATTTTCTCGAGGTTCGACTAAAAATTTTGCTAAAATGACTGGACTATAATATGTATTACTTAAAAATCACACATACAAAATATTTACTAAACATCACACTGAATTTTTCGCATGTAGTGTTGCTCACCTTTTTCGCACATTCTAATTACAAAAAGAAAAACACCGTAAATTTTTTTGAATTTTTGAGGATGATCCCCCTTTGAGGAAAAATTTGAAAACAATTTATGAAAATAGCACCTATTCATGTAAACATATTTTTAGGAGAAAAAATTATTTTGTACCAGAATTAGGTTCTGATATATGCTGGTTTCAAAACGTATCTTGTCAATATCTACCCCCTCCCCCTCTGGAGGACTAAATAATTTTAAAACAATTCATGTGCCTAGACTCATGTCTCTTACACATGTTTTCGATGAATCCAAAATTTTTTAATCCAAACTCGCTAAAGTATGATTTTTTATCCCAAAAAAGTATTTTTTTTGTAATTGTGGTCATGAGAGGTGAGGCGGAGAAATTATTTTGGTTTCAAATTTTTTTCATAAAAGTTCCTAACAGTGCTTCAGCTAAATGTCAAAAATCTGAGAAGGGTATTTCACTTACTTTACCTGGAAATAAGTACCCTCTGTTGACTTCAGAGCTGAATTGATAGGCAAATATTCTATTTTTGACGTTGAAATAGCCATATGCAAGTGATAAATGATAAAAAATTGGAGGTCCCTTGAAAAATTCATCTCTCAGAGTTCATCACACATTTTGAAAATGTTGTTACATACTAAGTACTTTCAAGTATGCATACTAGGGTGGTCCTTAACTACATGGCAAAAAAAAATATGCGATTTTTTCCACCCCCACTCCTAAAGTGGTGACCTCGGGTGAGAAAATAATTCCCTATTTTTTATTTTTTCCATTTTCAAAAAATTCGGGCTGCGGTGGTCCCCTCAATTTTCAAAAATTTGAAAAAAACTTAATTCAAAGAAAAATTTTCGAAATTTCAAATTTTCGAGTTCCATCATCTGTAGAAGGTCCTTTTTGAGTAAAAAAGCCTCTCATGGTGATTTTAGCCCCCTCCCATGAAAACCAAGCTGACCCCCCAGAATAGCTGAAATTTGTATATTATGTGAGATGTCCTAAAATTGGTTGTTTTTGATCTTTCCTCCTAATTTCAGCTATTCTGGTGGGGTCTGCTTGGTTTTCATGGGAGGGGGCTAAAATCGTCATGAGAGTCTATTTTACTCAAAAGGGACCTTTTAGAGACAATGGAACTCAAAAAGTCAAAATTTTGAAATTTTAAAAATTTTTCATTGAATTGGTTTTTTTTTCAAATTTTTGAAAATTGAGGGGCAGTAGGGGCACACTGCAACCCGAATTTTTTGAAAATGGAAAAAATAAAAAATAGGGAATTATTTTCTCACCAAACGACAACACTTTGTGGGGTTGGAAGGAGGAAAGACCAAAAACAACCAATTTTAGGACATCTCACATAATATACAAATTTCAGCTATTCTGGGGGGTCAGCTTGGCTTTCATAGAAGGGGGCTAAAATCACCATGAGAGGCTTTTTTACTCAAAAAGGACCTTCTAGAGATGATGGAACTAGAAAATTTGGAATTTCAAAAACTTTTCTTTGAATTAGGTTTTTTTTCAAATTTTTGAAAATTGAGGGGCCCACTGCACCGCAGCCCGAATTTTTCGAAAATGGAAAAAATAAAAAATAGGGAATTATTTTCTCACCCGAGGTCACCACTGTAGGGGGTGGGAGCGAAAAAAATCCCAACTTCAAAAATAAGGACCACCCTAATGCGTACATGTATAGGTAGTGGCAAAATAATTATAAAAAGAGATTGAAAAATTATTTTAAAATAGTTTGTTTAGTAGGTAGGTAGGTATTTCAAATCAACATCGTATTTGAATCAAAGCTTTATGCACATGAGTATTTATTGTAATTTTATTTCAGAGATATGAACTGTGGCTGCAGCAAGTGGGAAGGTCAGACCTACATCTAAAAAGTCAAGAAAATGTGCGGAAAAGTTACCGTGTTTGTAATGAACATTTTCCTGATAATCAACGAGTGCCAGGAGCTGAGAGGGATCACTTGAGATCAATTCTCAAAGCGGATGCCTTCCCCTGTTTAAGTAAGAATTTATTGATACTCGTAACGTCGTAACTATGTCCTGTAACGGCTATCAACAGGCTTACATTTCAGCAAAATTTATTTATTAACCTCATTTTTGTAGAAATTCCCAAATGTGCAATGGACATGGATGTAGACCATATCGAAGATGAGCTGGAGAATAACTCAGGTAAGTAACTAAGGATCCATTCATTTTATAATTTAATGATCCAAATCACAACCTACCTACCTACCTACCTACCTACCTATATTTATATTCATGTCAATTATGCCTGTGTTTTAATTTGCACTTTATTTTTATACTTATTAGCTGAAATTTTGGATATCCGAGATGCTGACATAGACCCGAATGAATTTTTAATGGAAACTGTGGATATCAATGACAACTCGTTGAATAACTCCGGTAGGTACACACGCATTTCATAAATTAATAATACAAGTTACTACCTACCTATATTTATATTCATGTCAATTATGCCTGTGTTTTAATTTGCACTTTATTTTTATACTTATTAGCTGAAATTTTGGATATCCGAGATGCTGACATAGACCCGAATGAATTTTTAATGGAAACTGTGAATATCGATGACAACTCGTTGAATAACTCCGGTAGGTACACACGCATTTCATAAATTAATAATACAAGTACTACCTACCTATATTTATATTCATGTCAATTATGCCTGTGTTTTAATTTGCACTTTATTTTTATACTTATTAGCTGAAATTTTGGATATCCGAGATGCTGACATAGACCCGAATGAATTTTCAATGGAAACTGTGAATATCGATGACAACTCGTTGAATAACTCCGGTAGGTACACACGCATTTCATAATGTAATAATACAAATCACTATACCTACCTTCATTTTTTATTCACTTCAATTATGCCTGTGTTTTAATTTACACTTTATTTCTATGTTAGCTAAACTTATGAATATCAGCGACATGGAGAATGAGCTGGAGGAAACGAAGCAGCACCAGGAAAAACGAAAAAAATCAAAGAGGTCTCCCAGTAATGTCACACGAAAAAAAAAAGAGCCAGGAAATCGGAAAGGTATGCTTGAAAACTTCTTCAGATTTTTGTACCTATCATCTTACTATTTTATCTTGTAGTTTGTTATTGTTTAGTTAGAGCTGACCAAGTAACCAACATTAGAAAGAAACTGCCCACCCAACATTAGTATAGGTAGTATAGTTTTGTAGTTTGGTAGTACATTTCATCGTTCCTCAATGTAGTATACCTATCAGAATTGTACAAAAACGTGTTTCCTTTGAAAAAAAATATTGTTTTAAAACAGTTTTTCCCCTTGTTTGAAAATGTATGTTCAAAATGCTTTTTAAACACAAATTCAATTGTTAATTGTTTTGGATTCAGTTTTTCAAATATTCGTTATGTAGGTAGTCATCAATTTTTAAGATGTAGGTAACATTATAAAATTGCTATAAGGCTCTACAAATATTGGAAAATTACAATCAAAACACAAAATTTGTCTAAAAAAAAGTACAGGAAGAAAAATGAAAATCGAAACATCTAGTTCATTCAATTCCACCTTTTTTTCTATGAGATAGTGAAAAAAAATTATTTTTTTAGAAAGTCGGAGGTGAAAAAAAAACACGTTTGAAAACGTTTTCAACGTTTCTTGTCTTTTTTTGTTTTGGTTTAAAACACTAATTTTTTTATATGTATTTGTTTTAATCATGCGCAACTCTGATAGGTACATATAATCCGGCCAACTGGTGAAAGTTTAATTTTTAATTTTCAATTATGTAGTACATAAGTACTTAGTTTACATCTAGTAAATGTGGTGTTATATGTTAAAAATGTATATTAGATATTGTGTTGTATTGAAACTCAATTTTAAAACATGAGCATTTATGTTATATTATATGTACAGTGTGTGAAATCAGGCGCGGAATAGGTCGGTTGGGGGACCCTGGTGAATGCACCAAATGAGTCCTTCACAACCCCTCCTTTCTCCCTTCAGAATCTTTCTCTTGTTTTTTCGTCGGGTTCAGATACTCGAATGCAAGTTGTGTAATTGATTTTTGTTATTTATCTTTCATTTAATTTCGCAAAAATGAGTTAATCTTATGGGAACAAAAGTAGAAGTTTCTTCGGAGAAAGAGGGAATGAACTGACAATTTTCTAACTTGTATGAGAAAACAAGTTTTTCAAATGAAATGACAATTTTTCCAGTTGATTGATACATAATACATAGTTGCAATAAGTAATGATTATTTCAAAATGATTATTTTTCGTTCTAAATTTACGCAAGTTGCACTGGTTTTAAAACACAATGTTTTTTCAAAAATTTGTATATGTATATTTGCTTCAAAATTGTAGAATTTGAATGAAGGATCTTTGAAAAATTTAATTATGAAAAAGAAAAACAAACAGTTCCGAATGAAACGAGGGCGAAATCCTGTTTTGAGAGTGAATGGTAAATGTTTCTGTAAGTTCAGTTTAAGTAAAGAACTCATTGGAGACAAGTGAAGCGAAGGCAAAAGCTGTCAAAAATTCGCGTTTTGAAATGTGAAAATTTTTTTTTGCGATGCATCAATTTTTTGACTCTATCATTTTGTTATTTGAATAAAATAGGTAATTTAAAATTTCAATTTGGAAACAAAAAAAAGCGAACAGGCCCAAGGGAAGCGAGAGCACAAGTTTGTGAAAATTCATGTTTGGAGATAGTTAAAATCGTATATTTTTGCTTTGAATACAAAGCGAGGAGAGGGGGGGGGCTCATTGGTGTTTCGAGGCCTTTGTCAATTCACCAGGTAACATCATGGGCCAGTGCATCCCTGTGTGAAATCTCATGAAATTACTTTTCATTTCATGCACAAATTGCACAATTGATACTTTCAAGTTTTATAAGAATTTCATATTTAAACTTGTTAAAATGTACTTACGTAATTACGTAGTTTGGAAAACAACGAATTTGAGGTTTTTTATATGATTTTTCACTGCTGCTTTATGCTGAAAATTCAAAACTTTTTATTCAATTTATGATTTCAAGGGGGAAATGCATATAACAACTTTTTTTGTAGGGTCAATATGAAATTTTTTTTTCAATTTTCAAATTCTTGTATTTTTTAGCATACATGTTAATCTTCTACAATTTAACTTCACCAAAATTAAGAGAGCATACAATTTCCTCTCTACTATTGATCGTATTGTTTAGTAGCTTAGGTATTTATATTGTAGGCCTAGTAAATTGTTTAGGTACCTACGGTACATAGTATTCAAGTACGTAATAATTGAGTGTATGTAGCATAAGTACGTTTCCTTAGTTATTTTGATCGGTGTGTGGCTATGTCGGAGCTAGATGGGGACTTGGCTTAGTAAAACAAATAAATAGTCAAGTCTTTTTCTATCTCTTATTTTCCCCACCGAGTGGCACATTGATGGATTCAACAGCGAATTATCGACGCAGGTTGAAGAATTGGAGAATTCTTAACGTCAACGGTGAAATGGATTCAGGAATCTCCAGAATGGCCATGAATGTTGAAATTAAGTTTTAAGGATTTAACATAAATTTCATGACTAATTTGCATCATTTTTACCTACTAAAAATATATTTTTCATAAATTTTCAAAGACTATACTCTTTCCTGAAGGCAACTACTTTGACAGGTTCTTCTGTTAGAGGATCAGGGAAGATATTTTCTTCAAAGCGGGGCAATCTACAAAAATTCCAACCTAAAAATGATCAACTTTCGGATACTTGAATTGATTTATTTTTTGAATTGCTTCAACTAGGGTGAGAGATTTTCACATTAAAAATAATAATGTACAACATTATTTTCTCATGCTAGGAGATAACTGCAAAATGTGGCAGCTTGAAAATTCCATCCTTGCACAATAAAGTACTCCTTAAATGATATCTGAATTCTGTGAATTCATCCCATATAAATTGTACTTTTCTGCTTAAATCAATGCCAATAAACGATGGGTAAAATGAAATTAAAACTGCCCATCCGCCCTCGATGATATTGCTGTTACTTATGTATGGTGTTTAGGTATGTTGTAGGCTTGGTGAATTGTTCATGTATGTATTGCTTACATAATGTTTTATCTACAAGTACATATGTATGTTGTAGGTAGCATACATTTTGTTGCTGTTGGTTATTTTAATCGGTGTGTGGCTTGTGTCCGAGCTAGATGAGGACCTGGCTTTGTAATACCTACGTATATATTGTAGGTCCTTTTTTCTCCCCATTACCATACCAAATTTCACATTGATGAATTGGCCAAAAATTTCAGACGTTGAAAATTCTTTTCACGAATTCTATTGGAGTGTAAATACTTTACGGGTCAAGGATCTTATACCAACTAGAACATTTCAGCGTGGAGGAAAATAAATATTTATCTCAGTTAATTCTTACAAGAAAAGTTGGATTGTAACACCATGCAAAAATATGCTGCCGACCAAAATTTAAGGTGTTGAAGTGCATTTTCAAATTTATAGCAAATTTTTGAAAATCGAATTTGGAACAAAATTTGAAAGAAATAAAAATCTCGCCAAATCAACGTAGAAAGCTAAGAAGAATTTTAGTCATAACTTCTCGAATTCGTTTTCAATCGGTTTGGTGGTTATAAGTGGGGTATTAGGGTGGTCCTTGAGTACATGACGAAAAAAAAATTGGCAATTTGTTTCGCTCCCAACCTTCAAAGTGATGACCTCAGGTGAGAAAAAGATTACCTATTTTCTATTTTTTCAAATTTTGAAAAACCCTGGCTGCGGTTGGACCCTCAATTTTTAAAAATTTAAAAAAAAAGTACAAATTTACTGTGAAATTTTAAAATTTTAAAATTTTGAGTAAAATTAATTCTCGTTACGATATTATCCCCCTCCCTAGAAAACCCAGTTGGCCCCATACAGTACCTGAAACTTGTATTTCAAGTAGGTACCTACCCACATTAAAAAGTCTAATATTACTCGTTTTGTGTATTTGGGTAGCTGCTTGAATAAAATGCATAATATTGTTCATTTTCGATGAATTATCAATTATAGTTGATACATGTGAACCCCACTGTCCTTATTACGAGATGTATTTTTGAAAATTGGAATTTAAAAAAAAATCATCAGTAAAGCTTTTTAAAATTCAAAAAAGAAAATTGAAAATTTTAAAAGAGGAAAAAGTGAAAATTTTTAAACCTAAACAATGAAATTTTTATCACGTATTAAACTTTAAAAATTCACCGTTTTATTCTACAAAACTAGTAATACTCGACCTCCCCCCCCCAATAAACTTTGAAAATTTTTTCAGTTAACGGGGAGCCATTTGGTGAGTTCGTGATACTAATTTGGGAATCTCTGGTCCTGTGCCCCCTCCTCCTCCAATTTAAATTTAAGGGATCCATGCCGCAGCCCAAGTTTTTCAAAAATGTGAAAAATAAAAAAATTGGAAATTATTTTCTCATCACAGGTTACCAATTTGAGGGCTGGAAGGGGTGAAAATCCCAAGTTTGCATGGAAATGAGTACTATCACCCTAGTGGGATATACATATATTGTATAGGTACCAAGTTTCTGCTTTCTAGGTTGATTTGGAAAAATTTTGAGGTTTCATTTTTTTGGGCCAAAATTTGATTTTCAAAAATTCACCAAAAATCGAAAAATGCAACTGAAATTTTGGGTAACAGTATATCTTTACGTGCTCTCTCCATGTAGATTTGTCCAGAATGAAAATTTTTCTGCCAATTGGGATATCTCTCGGGAGTTTGTTTATTGATTCCTGGCGCAAAATCCCCTATCCACTCCGATAACAATTTCTCTTCTTAGCCCTTCAATTGCTTGTACCAAAGAAGGCTCATCAACTTTATCAAAAATATAGCTCACTGTATACCCAATTGTAGGTCTACTTGTGAATAGGTTTCACGTAAATTTGAAAAAATGGCTATTCAAAAAGCGATTAAGAACAAAAATAAGAAAAAAGTTTAAATATGTACCTTGTACCTACCTATTTGTTTTTCCTATGAACGAATGGAAAGTAAAAAACTCAAATTGACTAGGTATTTTCAAAAATAATAGAAAATAAGAAATGTTTTCGAAGGTTTTTTTTTATTAATTTCAAAAAAGAACCACAAAATGCCGCTCCTACCTACCTATTAAAACAAAAATGAAAAATTCTGTCAAAATTTTGGAAAATTTATGCTTCATTTAATACTTACTTCGCTTTTTTTAGGTTCAGGCCGCAAAAAAAAAAACAAATCCATCTTGAAGAAGGCCGGCGTTACACGACTAAAACAACTGTCTCCTGAGGCCTTGGCATTATATAATGTTGTTAAAAGAGCGCAAAAAAAGAGCATCAAGTATGTCCGGCGGATTAAAAACTTGAAAACGAGAGTGAAGCTTTTGGAAGAAAATTTAAGAAACGAAGATGGTATTTATGCCAGAATTGAAGAAGCCCGGATAAATAGAGCCTCAAAAAATTTCTTTCGCTGTCAAGTGAAATGCCAGAGGAGAAAGAAAAAAGGCAGAAGGTATTCACTTGATGACAAGATTTTTGCGCTCAATTTGTACAAACACAGCCCAAAGTCGTACAGATTGCTTCAAAAAACATTTGCGCTGCCTTCAAAAAACACGTTGATGACTGTCCTGCACAATCTTCCCTTCACAACTGGAATCAATTCGAAAGTTAAACAACTCCTAAAAAAAAAAGTAGCCCGAATGCCACGAAAAAATCGGTTGTGCACGCTGATTTTCGATGAAATTAATATAAAACCTAATTTGTCGTATGATCGGAAGAGCGACGAAATCACAGGATTGGTCGACTTGGGAGGTGAGGACAGAAAACCAAAATTTGCAGATCACGCAACAACGTTCATGCTGAGGGGAATCTACCAAAAGTGGAAACAGCCCCTCAGCTACTACTTTGTCGAAAGTAGTATGGAGGCGTTCGCTTTGAAGGCGCGAATAGTTGAAAACATCAAATGTGCCCAGGAAGTAGGGTTAAAAGTGGTGGCAACGGTGTGTGACCAGTCCACAATAAACACTCGTTGTATAAACTTCATGAAGCTGGAAACCACTGAAGCCGCATTCCGCAAAGAACAAGAAAATCGATCATTGGGCTTTTACGTTAATGGACAAGAAATTATACCACTCTTCGACCCACCTCACCTCCTGAAGTGTATCAGAAACAATTTGCTGGAATCTGAGTACGCTTCATTCAGAATGCCCAGCAATTTTTTCACTGATGAAGAGAAGACAAAACCAGTAGAATACACAGCTTCCTGGGCACATATTGAAGAACTGTACGAAAAGGATGTCGCAAATACAGATTTCCAAATCCTCACCAAATTAACGCCAGAGCATATTTACGAAGACAAGCTCAAAAAAATGAAGGTCAGCGTGGCAGCTCAAGTGTTTTCGCATAAAGTCGCGTCCACAATGACGTTTGCCGCTGGTAGGTACCTACTTAATTCGACTTAGGTTCATACAAGAGAATTCCTTGACTTCAGAATGTCCAACTAAAATGAAACACGAATACTAGGGTGGTCCTTATTTTTGAAGTTGGGATTTTTTCCGCTCCCACCCCCAAAGTGGTGACCTCGGGTGAGAAAATAATTCCCTATTTTTTATTTTTCCATTTTCAAAAAATTCGGGCTGAGGTGGGTCCCTCAATTTTCAAAAATTTGAAAAAAAACCAATTCAAAGAAAAATTTTTAAAATTTCAAAATTTCGAGTTCCATTGTCTCTAAAAGGTTTCTTTTTAGTAAAATAGACTCTCATGACGATTTTAGACCCCTCCCATGAAAACCAAGCTGACCCCACCAGAATAATTGAAATTTATATTTCAGCTTTTCTGGTGGGGTCAGCTTGGTTTTCATGGGAGGGGGCTAAAATCGTCATGAGTCTGTTTTACTCAAAAGAAACCTTTTAGAGACAATGGAACTCAAAATTTTGAAATTTTAACCATTTTTCTTTGAATTGTTTTTTTTTTCAAATTTTTGAAAATTGAGAGACCCACCGCAACCTGAATTTTTCGAAAATGGAAAAAATAAAAAATAGGGAACTATTTTTTCACCAAAGGACACCACGTTGTGAGGTTGGGAGGAGGAAAGACCAAAAACAACTAATTTTAGGACATCCCACATAATATCCGAATTTCAGCTATTCTGGGGGGGTCAGCTTGGTTTTCATGGGAGGGGGCTAAAATCGCCATGAGAGTCTTTTTCACTCAAAAAGTACCTTCTAGAGATAATGGAACTCGAAATTTTGAAATTTTAAAAAATTTTCTTTGAATTGGGTTTTTTTCAAATTTTTGAAAATTGAGGAGCCCACCGCAGCCCGAATTTTTCGAAAATGGAAAAAATAAAAAATAGGGAATTATTTTCTCACCCCAGGTCACCAATTTAGGGGGTGGGAGCGGAAAAAATCGCACATTTTTTTTACCATGTAGTTAAGGACCACCCTAGTAAACCTACCTACCTATTTTTGGTTTTTCTGCACATTATTTCTGACAAGGGAACTTCACAAGAGTGCGTCACCGATCGTGAGTGGGCAGCTACAAAAGCTAAAAATTTTAAAGGATTGTATTCCTTTATTTCGAAAGGCCAAATGGGTCATTGTACAAATTGTGACGTTCCCTTGTGAGTAGGTATTTTTAATATGTACCTACCTTAACAACTGTGTATCACTTATTCATTGTATTTCTAGGTCCTGTGTTGCCGAAGGAAGCAGCGGATACGGCAAAATTTTTAAACCTATTTGACCAACTCTTCGACAGCTGCAACAGCAGCATTCTGGGCAAAGATGCGCATGGAAAAGTACTGCGTGAAGCAGTGTCGAAGAAGTCAGCGCACCACAAACTATGGAGAAAATCCTTGCCGGTCCTGTCTACCATTTCGTTTAAAACCAAAAAAAATAAGATATCAGTACCTCCATCGGTTAAAAATTGGGGTCATACGATAAGAGGTAAATTATTTTATAATCGTTTAGGTATCTGTCAAATTGGGCCTACAATCCACTTTGCTACGAAATATTTCCAATTTATTTGGCGGATCATAATTAGGACGCATATCAATTCTTAGCGTTGTACATTAATTTGGTGAAATTTTATTTTTTTTTTAAATTTTGGACCCAACTTTTTTTTTTAAAATTCACCGAAACGAAAGCGGAAAAATTATCTTAAGCACCTGAAATTTTGGGTGGTAGTACATTTTGCATGCTCTTGTGATCTATCTTTGTCCGGTTTGGAAAGTTTTCCTGCATTTGGGAGATCTTCCTAGCCCTAGTTCGGTATAATAGGTACATTATTAATTTCAAATTTTTTTATTATTAGGAATGCAAGATCTTTGGAAGAAACTATCTGATATGGGCGTTGACAAACTCTGCACGAGGAATCTGAATCAGGATCCGTTGGAGATTTTTTTCGGTAATATTCGTTTGCATGGAGCACGCAATGTGAATCCTACTGCAGCATCTTTTGGATATTCCACAAAAACTTTGGTTATGAATAATTTTTCGACCAAGAGCTCGCCTTTTGCCAACTGCGAAGATGAGGATGACGAATTGGGCGCGTTGTCAAATTTGAGAGAACTCTTTCAGAATCCGGCGAAAACAGAAAACTTCTTTGAATTTGAATTTCAGAAGGATGATGCCCTTATTGTCAAGCAGCCTTCAATACAAAATATCATGGTAATAAATATTACTTCATTAATTGCTGGGTTTTCTATAAAGAAGATGTTCAAAAAAATCGGAGTTTGTAAGCTATGTAGAAAGGAACTAGTTGTGGATTCATCTTCACCTAAATCAAATTCTCCAGAGTATAAACTTATAAATTTTAGAGCTTATACCAGAAGATGCTTGATTCGTCCCGAGTCAAATTTTATTCGTGTAATTTTTGTACTAAGTCAAGTATTGCGATACTATTTACCTAAGCTTATTCAAGAAAAGCACCTTTGTTCAAAATTAACTACCATTTGTCGCGTGTATCTTATAGATGTAGAAACCAAATTCTCTTGTGAGAAACATGATATTGAAGAAATTGTTCTATCGCAATTTGTACCATTTTATATTAATACCTATGTAAAAAATGTCAATCGTATACTCGAAGGAAATGAAACCAGAGCAGATCGTATCAACGGCGATAGGATCAAAGAAGCTGCTTTGAAACGTTTCATCACGTACCGATCGAGAAAAAATGCAATTGCAAGTATGAAGAAATTAGATTAGCCTAATTGTTACTCATTTAATTTAGTTCGATTTTCATCTGATATTTAATAGGTATTTTTCATTTATTTTCACGTTTTCAATTCTCATCGCAAACTGATCTGAAATGTGTAGGTACTAGGTAGGTAGTGTAGGTCACAAACTCCTGTGTATGGGGCTTACCCTATGAACCAAGGTTCATGAATTTTTTGCGGATTTTAAATTGTTTTTCCAATGGAGTGAGTGAGTGAGTGAGTGAGTGAGACATTCATTTAATCACTTCATAGTGATTAACAGGGACCAGTGGAGTGGGATTTTGTTCACTGATTCAGTGAAAATGTTATTTCTTTTCTTTATGCGAATATGTAGTTGGTACCTCCTTTTTTTTAATATAGGTACCTTTCTGTTGTAGGCAAGTAGGCATGTTTGAATTTACGACTAAACCCATATCTAGTATTTGTTGATTCATGTTGGTTAATAAGCAGGTATAGGTAGGTGATAGGTACCTACGTACTTATTTTTAAGGAGAGGCGTTTATACCTATCAAAATAAGTACTAATTTTCGAGAGCTTCTTCCCTCGCTTCGTCGGGCTCGTTTACTTTTTATATTCGATTTTGAATTAAAAAAAAAAAAATCAATTTTGAAGCAAAATGATAAACTTGTTATAAGTTATACTTATTATCACCACACAAACAAACACCGTTTTTATTTATCTTGAAATACTGATTCTCGAGAGCTTTTGTCCTCGTTTCACTCGGGGCCGTTTGCTTTTCTTTGTTTAATAATAAATTTTTCAAAAAAAATTATAAGTTGAATTCCATTGTTTTATACTTCTTGGAATACTAATTTTCTAGAGGTTTAACCCTCGCTTCGCTCGGGCTCATTTGCCTTTTATTTTCAATTTTGAATGTTTTTTAAAAAATTTCATCATTTGAATTTAAAAATTTTTAAGCAAAATAATAAACTTCTTATAAGTTCCCCATCACCTAAAAAAACGTAATTTTTTATATGTACCTCTTGAAATATTGATTTTCGAGAGCTTTTTGCGTTTGCTTCGCCGCGCCGGGGCTAAAAATTATGTTTTCGACAAACGCTTGCTTGAAAAAAAAATTTGGAATGTTTGAATATATTGGAAAACTGAAAAAGTTGAATATAAAATTTTGCCTCGTCCACTCCCTTCCCTCTTAAATATCCTTCAATTGTTTAAAAAATGTCCTGCTAAAAGTCCTTCTTCTAAAATTTGAGTTGGAAATTTCAAGACAAAAAATGTTACGAGTTGGCATTTTTATGTCCCCTCCCCCCTGAAAAACCACCTCGGTACGGCGCTGACACTGCTATACGCTGAAAAGGGTTATGCATGTATATTGTATAACTATAAGTCATTTTTTGTAACTTCAGTTACCTACGTTAAATCAATTATTTTTAGTATTATTTTGTATTAATGTTTTCAACGTTGTGTTTTATCATATAAGAAGTAGTATTTGTGTTCACAGGTATGGAACTTGTCCCATGTCCCCCTAGGGTGAGCCTAATATTTAAAGTTCGATTTTGATTGCTCCCAATAGCTAGATCGATCGTCGATTCATTTTACCTACAATATGAGATACTGAACATTTCAGCTCAGAAATTATATTTTAACCCCCGCCGCAAAACTGCTTATTATGGGAACATGGAGATACATAGTGAAAACAATTTGTTTACCACCTCAAAATTGAGGCCAAAATAGAAAACATTCAATATTATAAGTGAATTATTTTGGTATTGTTTAACTTTTTGGTGGTGAAGCTGTACCATTCGAGTGTCGACTAAGGTGAACATTGCAGAATAATTTCAACCTATGAGGCCCCAATTTTTTTTTAAAAACTACCTATGAAAATTTGTAAGGTTTGAGAATTTTTTGACTGTGCATTTAGATACTCTTACTCTTCTTGTGCCAAGTCTGTTTCAGGTTATTCGTACCCCAATTACAATAAGAGCATCAACTTTGATTTTTCAGTAAAAAAAGTCATCGAATTTGGCAAATTTTCAGAATTAAAAAAAAAAAAAGGTGCACAGGAATCCCCTCGATTGAGTCCCACGGGATGAAGATTATCTTTGGGGATCATTTTTTATTCATAGGATATAAAAAGACAATGAGACGACAAAACGTAGGTACTGAAATTGGATAAGTACCTACTCATTTTCCATTTTCGTAATTTATTTGGGAGGTATTTAACCATTCTTCCCTCTCTTTTGGACCATTTGTATCTCAACTATAATGAGGGTATTCACTTGTATTTTTAGGTCAAAGAACTTGTAGAATTTGGCAAAGTGTTATAAGTTTGAAAAAAGTTTGAGGTACACAAGCCCCCTCCCTTCCTAATGAAATTCATAGGACGCACGGGGAACAAAACTGACTCATAATTTGGATTCAAGGAGATTGTCTCCCATGAACTCTTCCACGGCAGAACTGCATCGTAATGAAGTAAAAACACATAAACGTCTTTTAAAAAATTGTACCTAATGCTGAAAAAAAATAAAAACGTTTTCACCGTGCTTCTCTATTTTAATTTCGATATGAAAAAGGGGGACTTGGGCACGGGTTAAAATTAATTTTTCAAGGTGATATTTTCAGGATATGATTTTTTTAGGAATACGTATGAAGCGATCTGTCTTATGAGAGCGATAAAATTTTAAAGAAATATTTCTGTCATGTTTAGATGAGGGATGCCCCCCTCTCCTACCATCATGATTGATGCGGCAAATGTAAAATTTCATAATTTTTCGTAGGAAAATTACATCTACAAATTTATAAAAGCTGTCGACCTTGTTTCTCCCTTGTTAAATATTTTCTCAACTTCTGAATTTCTGTATTTTGTAATATTTATGCTCGAAGGTTGAAAAATTTGATTGTATGTGAAAAAACAATGTTTTAGGTAGGTAACTACTTCTAGAATTAAAAATTGACAAAATTTTTGTTTTTCTGTTTCAAAATTGGGTATACCTATCTTGAAGAAGTATTAAAGTAAACAATTTCGGAACATGTTTACACTACAGAAAAGCATCTTTCATTTTCTGTACAAATTAATTTTTGCTTTCTGTTATCTTTTTAAATTTGCTTCTTTAGAAAACTTTAATGAGTAATTATAAATTTTTGGAGTCAGAAAATGAACTCCTCATAATCAGATCAGAAGAAGCATTTTTTTTACCTCACAACATCAATTTTCAAAAATTTGTGTCCATGTATTCGCTCAATTTTGTTTTGTTTTTTGTTTCCTTTTTTTAAAAAAATGAACTGTTATAAAAATTAGAATTTATAAATGTTTAAACAAAGCAAACACAGTCCTCACATTTTTCGAAACACGAATTTTTTGCAAGCTTAATTTTCTTCAAAATTGAACTTTTAGGGAAAATGTTATTTAAATTTTTAAAATGTTCAAACTAGAAAAAAACACTTCTCACACTTTTTGAAACACGATTTTTCGCAAGCTTTTACCTTTGCTTCGTTGTTAATAACTGTTTGTGAATCTTCTGTTTTAGAATTTAAATGGTTTTGTACCCAAAATTGAAATCCATCCCAAATTTTGGTTTAGTGGGTAGCTATACAAACTACAATGGTACTCTTGAAAAACACTTTCGGTCATTTCCTCATTTTATTCAGCAAAATTAGTATTTCCATCATTTATCTTGTCAGTCATTAAATTTTCAGCCTCTCCCTCCAGAAAACCTCTAGTTTCATACCTGTGTAGTGTGTGTTCAATTTGATTGTACATAAAACAGAAAATCTTTTGAGATGCTTCTTTATATTTTTTTCAAATAATTGAAAAACTACTGTTTATTTATACTTTAGTGTCTCTAGAACAAAATACAAATCTTAATTATTTTTGTAACTTACCTGTACACTGTTCTGTTATGTAAAACGTAATATTGATTTGAATAAATCACATACTCATTATCGAATCGATGTTTTTTTTTTCAACGCGAGTAATAAAAAATAAAAATTTGAATGAAATCGAAAAGTAAACATGAATCATACACTAGCGCTCGTTATTGCTGCGACAGAATGACAAACTATGGGTCCGATCCATTCAGATTTTGTTTATGTTCGCGTAAAAAGTGAGTAAAAACTTGGTCCCTCCTCCACAGTATCTGAGTTGATGATCTATTTCATACGTGCAGAATAGAATTATCTATGCACCATGGGCTGTGCGCTAGTTTTACCGAATTTATTTTTATCCAATGATGGTGTAGAGGGTGTAACAGGACGTGAAGGGGTAACTGATAAATCCTGATAACTCCGTACTGATCTCACTCATCATTTTCATTTGTGAAATTTCTAATCGATCAAAAATTTACCTATAGTCTGTTCACCAAAAGAAGGTACCGAGCTGAACAGAAAATTTTCTGTTTGCGGCCAAATATTTGCGCTGCGATTGAGGCCATCATTGAGAATTCGAGGTACGCTTACAATAAACAGCAAGAGATTATTCAAATTTTCAATACTACATTTCATTTTCACGTCAATTTTCCTATTTCATTTCAACTAAATACCCCTATTCAATATTTCATTTCATTCCAGATCAGAATTTGTACTTCATTCCACATACTTTTTCAATTTATGTAACATGATAATGTGTTTTGTACTTTACAGTAAACGCACCCTCAGTTTTCAGTGAATTTGCAACACAAATATTTGGCTGAAAATACAAAACTTTTCGTTTAGACTCGGTACCTTCTTTTGGTGAACAGACTATACTTATTTCTCACGCATGTGTCATTTTTCAACGAATAAACTCGTCGAACAGTCGATGTTACCTATCTATTCGACGTTCCCCAGAGTGCGCTAGCGTCGCACAATCTGATTGGTTATTGAGCGGTTTTCTTTTTTGAACGCCAGGAACGCCACAACGCCACCGCTCTTTTTTGAAAACATAGCATTATAAAAACACAGCAATTACTTCACTCGATGACTCGATTAATTAAAATTAAAGAAGCATATTTTATTGATTAAATTTACGTATCTGTTGAACGGGCGAAACCTGAATTGGGATAAACGATAAAGAAAAGGCTTAGAAGTGATAGAAGAATAATTCTTGAAACAAGAAGGAAATCATATCCGGTATCCCTGATATGGTTTGTCTTTGTAGTTTGTGGACGCTAAGGACGCATTTTTGAAGACATTTTCGTCGAACCCTTGGGGTTCTCTTTCAATCACCTTGAGCATGTTTACCAAAAAATTTTAGAATTTAGATTTCCGAATAAATCAGTTTTTTGTTAGGTATTCCTGTAAAATGTGAAAATGAACTTAGCCCCTTTCTGTTCTCACCGATTCAATTAATTTTAGCTCTACAATTATTTGTGTTGCCAATGTATTGGATTACTATTGAAAATTGTCTCATTTACATTAAGTGGCTGATCGTAATAATAAAGTCATTTTGGGTCAAGAAACTTACCTACAAACGAAATGCGGGGGAAAATGGAAAGTTTAAAACTTATTGTTCAAATTATGTTCAATGTTTGAATCAGAAAAATAAACTCCTCTCGATAAAAAACCTTTTCATGTTTACTTCTCAAAACATGATAGAATTTTTGAAAGCTTTTGGCCTCGCTTCATTCAGGATTGCTTGCTCAGTTGCTCTTCTTTTTCAAGTCTGATTTTTTTTTTTAAAAAAACAATCTTTCGGATTTTACATAAAAATTTTGAAACAAAAATAATAGATTTCTTCATATATCATATGTGCAAGATTTCATCGTTTTTGTACCCTTTCAAAGTACTAATTTTCTTAATTTTGAAGCAAAAAAATCAACATTTTGTAAGTAACTCATCACATAAAAAAGCGTTGTTTTTATACCTCTCAAAATACTAATTTTTTTTCTTTCTATTTCGAATTTTTCTAAAAAAAAAAATCATTATTCGAATACCATCGTTTTTATGGCTCTCGAAATACTGATTTTCAAGAGCTTTTTCCCTCGCTTCGCTCAAGCCCGTTCGCTTAACTTTTTCAATTTTGAATTTTTACAAAAAAAATCATTAGATATTCCAATTTCAAAATTTTGAAACAAAATAATGAACTTTTTATAAGTAATTCATTACTCAAAAAAACATCGTTTTTTATACCTACCTCTCAGAATACTGATTTTCAAGAGCTTTTGCTTTGCCCTCGCTTTTCTCGGGTCCGTTTGCTCTTTTTTTTAATTTTGGATTTTTCAAAAAAAAAATACATACTCGTATCATTCGAATTATTCTATCGTTTTTATGTCTCCTGGAATAGGTACTAATTTTTGAGAGCTTTTACCCTAATTCGAGTTTGTGATTTTAAAAGAACGTGGTGTGATATTCATAAATTTTTAAAATTCCTGGTACATCATTGCCTAATCATTGATTTTTAATTGTTTTCATTTTTTTCATCGTTTTGTTTAATTCTGATTTCTATTCTTATTAAAGTACACGTTTCCTATTATGAATAATTATACAGTAGGTACTCATTATTTCATTTCAACTATCCATGGAGTACTTTTCTGTATAGGGCATTTACAAAATCGCTGCATACCTAGACCTACCTCTCTGCCGTGCAGCTTGGCGGGTATACAGATACACGGAAAAATTTGCAACTGAAATATTCCATTTTCGGCCATTTTAAAAAACTTTGAAGCCCCACAGCTCCGCCAAAAAAAAATCGAAAAAATGTCCGGGTTTACGTAGGTAATCAAAATGTCTACTGAAACCAAAAAAGCAAATTTCTTGCTTTTATCTTGCCTTTTTCTTGCCTACTTCGTGCTGTTTTCTTGCTTTCAAACATGGAATTTTGTCCCCCCCCCCACCACCATATTTACGCATAAATAATCTTCGCTACATCTCCCCCCTCCCCCTGTTTTCTGTAGAAAATTTATTCGCTGAAGCAAGAAAATAAAAAATCACATTTTATGAATGAACATTATTTATTGAAGCGAAAGTAAAATTACAGCTCGAGCAAAAATTTTTCGAAAAACTTGGTTCAGAAAACGAAAAAACGACCTTACATGTTCACCTAAGTACAATAGTATCAAAAATTTATGAAAAGTTAGTAGTTTTGTTCAGAAAAAATTGAAAATTCGCTTTTTTCAAATGGTTTGGGTATTACGAGTATTTCTGGAATTTTTCTGTTTAATTTTTAAATTGATAAAAGTTTCATAAATAGCGTTTTAAATAGCCCGATCAAAGCGAGGCCAAAAACTTTGGAAAATTTATAATTCGAAAAGTAGAATAACATCAGTTTTAATATGAAAGGATTCCACTTTTCTGATCTCCACATTTTTCAAAATTGGTGGGATGACTTTAATTTTTCAGAGATTTTTGATGTGAATTTTTGGAAATTTTCTTGCTTTTCGAAGAGATTTCTATAGTGACTATTTTCTTGCTTTCTTGCCACCCATGTCAATTTATCGCCTTTTTCTTGCTTTATCTCGCTATTTTCTTGCCAGTAGACACTCTGGTAATTCACCATCATTTGATGACCTCTAAACATGATCTGATTTTGAAAAAAATCTAAGATCTCTCGTGAAGAAATTCACTGATTTGGCATGGAATGACCCAGCATTGAAAAGTGAAATTTTTCACGGATGAAAATATATTTTGCTCAACAACGAATGTTGATACTGACTCTCAAGAAAATTCCACCTGTCTCCAAAATTTATAATGATATGTATATTTCATCCATTTGAACGGTGTACGTGGCATCCCAGTGAAGCAAAAATACTCCGTCCAGTCCACTTTCGCTTTCTCGATCAACTTCCGTGACTTTTTTTTTTTTTTTTTTTTTTTTTCATTGAAAGTCAACAGGTCAAGTAAACATATGATATGAGACTACTCGTATCTTGAACCGGTTCACAGCATCTCGCTTGTGCAATGCAACATCGAAAACATTTCGAATACGCTGATTTGAAAAGAAGGGGCGAGGAATAAATGCAACCAAATGCACGTTTCGTTGAAGACTGGACAAACGACCTTCTCGCGATGTAGTAAACAAAAACGAATTCAAAAATTCGGTTGAGATGGTCAGGGTACATACATATTGTTATTGTTATTTATATGTAATTTTTGAAATTCATAGCTAATTGAATTTCTTACGTAGATCGTGCGTTACCGAGGAGTTATCGCCACCGTTTGATGAATACCTACCAATGTGTGTGTGTGACCAGTTCCGAGTTTCTTAGCTTTTTTTGAGAAAAAAACGCAATTTTCATTTTTCAAAATGAAATAAATTGTATTTTATTTGTCTGGCGAGTGCATGGATGTCAAAACTTCAGATTTGGATATAGCAGGGTACGAGTACAACATAAAAAACACGTAATATGGATAAGTTGCCTATCTTTGAATTTGAAGGGGCAATCAAGCTTTGGGAAAAAATTGGGGGAAAACGTATTTTTGACTTTGGGAGTGGGTAGTACTACTTGGGAAAATAAACAAATTTCGTTAGTATGAATTTTTGCCTAACTTTGAAATTGAAGGGGCTAGAAACAACAAAAAATTTGAGAAAAACTTGTTTTCGACTTTGGGAATGGACACTTGGGCAGTACTTTGAAAAATAAACAAATTTTGTGATTATGAATTTTTGTCTAACATTAGAATTGAAGGCGTCAGAATTATTGATTGTTTTTCTTGAAATGGATACTTTTTTATGTAGTTTTTTTCAAAATATTTCTGACGATTCTGACGCCTTCAATAATTTCAAAGTTAGTCAAAAATTCATAATGACAAAATTTGTTTATTTTTCAAAGTACTACCCATTCCCAAAGTCAGAAACACGTTTTTCTCAAATTTAAAAAAAAAAAATGTTTCTAGCCCCTTCAAATTTCTAAGTGTTAAGCAAAATTCATAATAATGAAATTTGTTTATTTTGGGTCATTCCAATGTCAACTCAACCAAAAAAAGGCGATTTTGAAAGTCATGCCTTTCGATTTGACTCACATTTTTTTAACAATATTATATACCCATCCAGTAAGTAAGAGCCCCGCAATTAGTTTGGTCCCAGCCCCCTCAGGGAGCAGGTGGGGGGGGCTTCCATTATTTTCACATTGTCTCGAGGTACTCAACTTCAGCAGCCCATTCCTCCAAAACTATGATACTTTGATCAAAACTGATTTCACAGTTCGGAAGGGCATTGCATTTAGAACTTTTCAAACATTTTGAAATTTTCAAAAGTTGGAAGTTGAATTTTCAAATTCGAAGTTCAAATTTCAAAATGGCGCTGTAAGTGGGAGCTACCATTTAAAATTTTGAAAAAATTTCCATAGATGTACTTTTTGATGCTTTTTTGAAATATTTAAATTTCGAGATGGGATCTCTTAATGGAGGGGAGCACTCCCACCCCCAATTTTGAGAGAAACTTTCGAAAGAAAATCTGGGGCATGTGATATATCGAATTTCATGTTTTTGGTGACGCTAAACACGAATATGACGTCAGATTTTTGATAGGACCCCCATCCATGACCCCCAGCACCTCCCCAAAGGGGGTAAAAGTTCAAAAAAGTGTTTTGTGTGTGCGACACATGGTATAGTATGTTTTTGGTGACGCTGAACACGAATATGACGTCAGAATTTTTGATAGGACCCCATCCATGGCCCCCAGCACCTCCCCAAAGGGGGTAAAAGTTCAAAAAAGTGTTTTGTTTGTGCGACATATGGTATAGTATGTTTTTGGTGACGCTGAACACGAATATGACGTCAGATTTTTGATTGGGCCCCATTCACGGCCCCCAGCACCTCCCCAAAGGAGGTAACCCCCAAAAAAAGGATTACATTCGTGTGACACATGAAATCGTATGTTTTCGATATCGCTGAACACGAATATAGCCATAGTTTTTTAAATCGACCTCACCCATGGTCCCCCCCAAACCTCCCTCAATCTATTTTTTTTCAAATGAAAACAAACATTTTTTCGGAGGGGGGCGAGGAAGATTTTTCCTTGAAAAAGATTCATATTTTGGGTGGAAAATTTTTAAATACGCTTTACCCACTTTAATTAAATGTACATTTTCAATTTCCATGTTTTCATCATTAGGTATTCATTTTCTTTCTCTGTGTCTCTGTCGTCATCTCTCGAAGTGGATGACAGGATGTTTACTCGTATATTTAGTACAGTAGCTCGAATCCAGCTACAGTACGAAGATGTCGCGAAGATACCTCAACATAGTAGTTTCAAGTTCAAGGTTATCGCAAGGGTACTCCTTAGGCCTACAGAACCAGTTCTCGATTAAAAACACGACAAATACTATATCAATTTTACACTTACGTACCTTTGGACGAGTTCGAGATATGAATTTTTTTCACCGTGTGTATGAACGTAACCATCATCCTCACTCTACTCGAGTTGATAATGAAGAGAAAAAAAAAACTGGTCAGTTGTTATCAATCGGTGTTCCCGATATCTTGTACGAGTAGTTTTACTAATATATTAACTCGTAGCCTAAAAAACTTAAAATAGGTAAAATAATCATTATTCGCAAATATGATAAAAATTGTGAAACAAACTTTCTATTCAGTTTCAATCGGTGAAGTTGTAGGTAATTAGTTTTATTAGTGATTGAAAAATGTACCTGGCAAAGACTTTATTCAACATGTATTCGAGAGCCGTACACATCGGGTATGATATTTACCAGAAAATAAATTTTGTCAACATTTTTACGAATACGGTTGTAGCGATTGTGATACTTATAATGGCTGTGACTTTAAACGGTAAGTTGAAAGATTTAACGTGAATTTTTTCACTCGAGTGTGTTTTTATGTTAGATGATTATGAGAACGTATAAATATGTAGATAGATTAAAATTGCAACTCCGAGAAAAACGAAAATTCCAATGATTTACTTTTATGACCACTTACAAAAAATTTGGGGCATAAAATTTTACCAAATTTGAAAAAAAATTGAAAATTGATGCGACTCATCAATGTAGGTTAAAATACCACCAGAAAAACGAATATTTCAATGATTAACTTTCATGACCACTTCAAAAAAGTTTGGGGCCCAAAATTTAATTTAGGGCCCGAAATTTTACCAGATTTGGAAAAAAAATGAATGCAGATTAAAACACTCCATGAAAAACAAAAATTCCAATGATTAACTTTTTTGACCTAATACAGAAAATTTGGGGCCCAAACTTTTACCAAATTTGAAGAAAAATTTGAAAATCGGTGTGTGACCTATCACTGTACATGAAAATACTCCTAGAGAAAAGAAAATTCCAGTGATTTAATTTCATAATCACTTACAAAAGATTAGGGGTCCAAAATTTTTCCAAATTTGAAAAAGAAATGAAAATTGGTGCGACCCTTCAATGTAGATTAGTAAAATACTAAAATACTTCAACAAAAATAAAAATTCCAATGATATTCATTTTTGACCTTCTGCAATGAGTTTTGGGCCCAAAATTTTACCAAAGGAGGAGTCCCGATAAGGCCACCTTTTTGGCCACAGGCCAGTTATCGACTCGACCACTCTTAAAATGTTGTAATGAATGTCCCAAATACGAATCCGTCGTTAGTTAACCCAAAATCACCATTTTTTGGGCTCCAGGGGTTCCCAAAGTTGTGAGTAAAAAAATAATTTTTAGAACCACTGAGTATTATTTTCAAAATTTTTTTAGCGTAAGATATCTGTTTGAACCCGATAAACGTTATGCGAGGTGATTTCCCCATTTTCGACCCTCGGGAGCAGAAATGGGGGGGGGTCGATTTTTGGAAAATTTTTGAACCACCATTTCGAAATTACCCCTTTGAACCCCCCTAAAAAGCTTTTTACAGTTTATTAGCATCTAAAAGACCTCCATCCTACCGAATTTTGAGCTCAATAAAATTTTCCGCTGGTACTCAAAAATCCAATTTTCCAATTTTTCGTAATTTCGATATTTTGGGAATCCCTGAAAAGCTAGAAACCTGCGATTTGTGCCAAACGTAATGTTTTGAGGTATATATTCGATTATCTAGATGAAAAAGTTTAATTAAGCTCCCTGTATATTTGTAATTTTGAACCATTTTTTTAGAGCCGCCACTTTAGGCACCCCTAAAAAAGGCGTTTAAGCACATTTTTTCAAATAAATTGAAGAATTTACATTTGAACCACACTGGCAAGTGCTCGATGATTTTTCATTTGATTTTTCCTGTAACTTTCAAAATTAAGCATTTTTGGGTCAAATTCTGCAGATATTTTACTCTTTTAAAAAAACGTTAAAATCACGTTTTCACCATTTCAACGAAGTAAAATCTCAGAATTTGGCTCAAAAAAGCTTAATTTTGAAAGTTACAGGAAAAATCAAATGAAAAATTATCGAACACTTGCCAGTGTGGTTCAATTGTAAATTCTTCAATTTATTTGAAAAAATGTGCTTAAACAGTTTTTTTAGGGGTGCTCTAAAAAAAGGGTTCAAAATTACGAATAAACAGGGAGCTTAATTAAACTTTTTCATCAAGATAGTTGCATATATACCTCAATACGTTACGTATGGCGCCAATCGTGGATTTCTAGTTTTCCAGGGGTTCCCAAAATTTCGAAATTGCGAAAAAATGGAAAACTGGGTTTTCGAGTACCAGCGGAAAATTTTATTGAGCTCAAAATTTGATAGGATGAAGGTCTTTCAGATACTAATAAACTGTAAAAAGCTTTTTAAGGGGGCTCAAAGGGGTAGGTTTAAAATGGTGGTTCCAAAATTTTCCAAAAATCAAAACCCCCCATTTCTGCCCCCCGAGGGTCAAAAATAGGAAAATCACCTCGCATAACGTTTATCGAGTTCAAACCGATATTTTACCCTAAAAAAGTTTTTGAAAATAATACTCAGTGGTTCCAAAAATTATTTTTTTACTCACAACTTTGGGAACCCCTGGAGCCCAAAAAATGGTGATTTTGGGTCAACTAACGACGGATTCGTATTTGGGACATTTATTACAACATTTTAAGAGTGGTCGAGTCGATAACTGACCTGTGGCCAAAAAGTGGCCTTATCGGGACTCCTCCTTTGAAAAAAATTCGAAAATCGGTGATTGATCTATCAAATTGTGCATGAAAAATACTCAGAGATAAAGAAGATTCCAATGAATTACCTTCATGGACAGTTTCAATTACCAAATGAAGAAAAATGTCTAGATTAAAATACTCCGAGAAAAATGAATATTTCAATGATTTACTTTTATGAGTACTAGCAAAAAATTCTAGGGCCCAAAATTTCACCTTTGAAAAAAAAATTGAAAATCGGTGCGACGCAGCAATGCAGATTAAAGCACTCCGTTAAAAAAAACTCCAATGATTGACATAGTGTAGATGGCCCGCATCGGCTTAGCTGGTTCCTATGATAGGTACCAGCTATAGGGATGCTGATTATACCTACTTATTATATTATTCGGAAACGTGTTAACTATTTAGTGAGTTAGAAATGTACAAATACTCTGTATTCGTGCAGATGACGTCACAGGCGGGTCATTGGCAGTCAACCCTTCTCATTTAGTTGAGTTCTTTATTAGACAAGGGTTGACAGCCCCCGCGACATTTATGGCTCGAGATAGGAAAATAAGAACATTATTTATCTAAATTTATTGCAAAGAATGCTCGCTTTTTGGCAGGTCGCGGAATCCCTTTGAAATATACCGATGCCGCGAGCATTTCTTACCCCTTTTTACCACGTGATCAGGGGGAGGTGCTTATTTGACCCTATTTTCTATAAATTGAATCGTTTTAGCGCCAAAAACCACTTGGCTCCAGAACCTGCAGTGAAATGGTACCTCGTCACGAATGTCCGTACTGTCGTGATTTTATCATATAATTTCCTATCCGATGATAGAAATTATTTCACAGTAGTGATGGTGAAAATTATGGTCTATACTGTTTCGTTTACGCCACTCCGGTTAGTGGTTAATTTCGTTTATTGTGATCATGGATCCGATGATCAATGATTTGTACCTTTTTGGTTATTTGGGATGAATCTAGACATACCCGAATAATGCAAAGAATTAAAATGTACCTCGTTTAGTTAAGTGCCATCGCCGCCTTTAGTATTCGTAAGGCCCCTGAAAGAGATGGTAAACGTGAACAGTTTCGAGATAAGGTAAGCTTGAAATAGCTTACAACATGAAACTAATTAATTTAGCTTCACCAATTAATTAGTTGTGTTGATAGATGAATGTTCAATCGGAGGGCATGTTCATTCATCTAATTATTTCATTTCTTAATTTTAATGGAACAATACATATCTACATCGTATTATTTTCAGTGCAGTATTATGATACGATGTCAATAATTTAGTTGTGTTAATGGTACCCATTATAGGATATGTGTTATTTTGCCTTAAAACGGTCCTTAGGGGAGGGTTAATATTGAAAAATATTGCGAATCGTCTATGTAAATTACGTTTTAATAAATACCTTTTAATTTGTTTTGATGATTGAAATTATTTCCTTCTTCACTACATAACTTTGCATATACTAGACTAGCAAAAATGACTTAGAAGCCTCTTCAATTGAGCTATCCAGGCAATAGTACAATTATTCCACCCTTAGGGAATAATTGGAAAAATCTAACCACTATAGCAGGGAATTCTTACCAGTTCTCTCTATACCATTTCGGCTAATTCTAACTATATCATGATGTGCTACTTTGACTTTTTACAAAAAATTTGGGGCCCAAAATTTTACCAAAATTGAAAAAAATTTGAAAATCGGTGTGTGACCTATCGATGTACGTGAAAATATTCCGAGAAAAACGCAAATTCCAATAAATAACTTTTACAACCGGTTTCAAAATTTTACCTTTATTTAAAAAAATCGAAAATCAGTGGGAGACCTACCAATAAAGATTAAAATACTCCGAGAAAAACGAAAATTTCAATGAATTACTTTCAGACCGGTTACATAAAATTTGAGACTCAGAATTTTATCTACCAAATTTGAAAAAAAAAATTGAAAATCGGCGCGACACGTCAATACAGATTACTACATAAAACACTCCGTGAAAAATAAAAATTCCAATGATTTACTTTTTCGACCACTTCAAAAAAATGTGGGCACAAAATTTTACCAAATATGGGGGAAAATCGAAAATTTGCGTATGACCCATCACCGCAGATTAAAATGTACCGAGAGAAACAAGAATTCCAATATGCCAATTTTCGATTGGTACCTTTTTTTCAAAATAAATTTCAGCAATCGAATCTTCAATGACTCGATATTACACTGAGAAAAGAATTCTCGAGTGCATATTTTTCCAACTACAGTGATAAAAATTCGACTATTTCAGGAGAATGGGTGGTGATTAGTGCTCATATAATGAGACAATATGGAATCCCAGTCAGAGAAGTTAACCATACAACGCTGGACGAAGCATTTCACGGGTTATATTTGAAAAATTTCCGTTCCGTCTGGATCCGTACTCAATTGAGCGCCTTTGGAATCTACGTGATTGCAGCATGTTTTCTGCATGCAAGTATTGAATGAAATAATATCCAACATAACCTACTACATTATTTTTCCCAGTTTTTTTTTTTTTTCACATTGAAAGTTTTATCATCTTTCTAGTGGTACTATTACGTTCGACAAAAGGATACCCCTGAAACGTGGAAGTGTCAACCAAAAACGTGGCTTTCGCGCGAGCAGGAAATCGACGAGATCAAGAATGGTATTTTATGTTTATTGGTGCTGAATACCTGGTCTGCCCTTGTAGCCTGTTACATTGAAAATGAAGGAAAATACAGTACGGTTTATTATAAATGGGACGAATATGGATGGATTTGGTTGTTATTACAATTGCCAGTAGTTTACCTATATCATGTAAATATTTCTTCGTTATATACTTTGATCTACCCAGATCTAGAATAAATTTACAATGAGCTAAATTTGTTGTGTAGGACTTCGTAGCATATTGGATGCACAGATTTCTTCACATGCCATATTTTTTCAAAAGGTTTCACAGTCTGCATCACCGATACAAGCAACCGACTGCTTTTTCCACAACCGCAGTACATCCAGTCGAGCTGAGCAGTATACAGATCTTAGTTGCTGTACCACTTTTCACTGTACCAGTACATTGGCGTAAGTATAAGATCGATACAAACTCGTACTGAAATATTCCAAAAAAAAGAGAGTGCAGTTACTCGTAATTTGGCACGAGTCGAGTAGGTACCTACTACCTACCTAATACATATGTAATCTCAAATTTGATTTCAATTTCTAGTGCCGTTCTCTCTTGCGATGATAATATTGTACGCGAATGGAATCATCTCTCATTCTGGAATTGATTTCAAATTCCGATACTGGATGCCATTCTTAGCTCCGGCCATCTTTCACGATAATCATCATCAATACTATCACGTTAATTTCGGAATCAATTCTAAACTTTGGGATAAGGTAAGCCAACGAAACAAACAATAAGCACAGATCCTTCGATAAATCAAGAGTTATATTTTGAGTAGATGGGTGTATGAAAGCCAAAAGCCTACACAGCATATTATTGTGTGTAAATGGAGTTCATTGGTTTCTTAAAATCACATTAGATTGTATTTGCAGATTTTTGGCACATATCGCCGTCCAGACAGGGTCTACAATAAAGATATTTATTACGGAAGAGGCAAACCAATCGACGAATTAACAATGGAAGAAATCAAAACTGAGATCGAAGAACGAGAAAATGAAATTCCCAGATCATTCGAAGAAGACAACGATCCCGCCATACTAGTATATTTAAAATCTAAGATCAAATAATGAATTGAAGTACATACTTATTCAAGTTAAGCCGATGTATATTATTTCGAGCACACCTACTTTGAAATATTCATGCTTATACCTAAGTGGTCTTCAAGTAAGGCAAAGCTTTATTAACGAACGATCGCGAGATTGATACGCAAATTTTCACATACGCCGTTATTGGAAAGCTCGTAAAATTGCCTACCTATAAATAATATTTGCGTCGAAGAATGCTTCATTTTGTCTCTACATTCAAAAATTGATGAAATAAGACGATAAACCATCATTTTTTGAACAATTTCCTCAAACTTGAGGAGAAAGGTAAGTGCAATCACAAATTTCAGATACACCTTTGAAAACCTCGTATAAGATTTCCTATACAGGGTGTTGAATAAAGCGTGGTCAATAATTTCACAACAGGTGCAACTCGAGTAGACGAACAAAAAACGTTATTATGATAAGTTGCCTATCTTGTAACATGAAGGCGCTACGTGCTCCGCAAAACTGGAAATTTACCAATTTTGAAAAATGATGCATCAAAAATAAGAAAACGTTTGAATCATTCAAGTGATGCCCCTAACCCACAGTACTCGAGTGGACGAACAAAAAAAGTATTATGACTAATTGCCTATCTTCAAAATTGAAGGGGCAAACCTAATTCAAAATTTTCAAATTTCGAGTGCCCCAAATTTGAATTTTGAAATTGTGCTTGTCCCTTCAATTTTGAAGATAGGCAATTGGTCATTTTTTTTAAACAGGGAAACAGCAGAACTGCCGTGAGGCATTCACCACATAAAATTAACAGACACAAATTTACAATTAGTGTAAGGAGAAAAGAAGAGTGGACCACTGTCCAATTTTCTACCTATTTGGCATTTAATGAGCAGTTAAACAAAGAAATCCGTAGTCTTTGTTCTGGCAAGTCTTCTGGTGGTGTTATTATCCAGTAGTTCAATTGCTTCCGTGTTGGGATGCTGGTATAATCTTTTTGCGTGAGCTTTAGCTGATGTACTGATGATTTCATCCACTGTCAAAATTTTCCAGTCCCTGTGGAGAGTTTTGTTGCTGACATACCAGGGAGCATTGCTCAATGCTCATCATTCTCAGAGTTTTGTTTTGGAAATGTTGAATGATGTTTCTGTTGGTCTTTTTTGCACACCCTCAAAGAGGTGCTCCATACTGCTAGACTGGCCGAAGTATTGAGTTATAATTTATAAAGGAGACGTTTATTCTCTAGGCTAAGTTTGGATTTTCTACCCAGTAGCCAGTGAAGGTTTTTTAGTCTGCAGTCAAGCTCCTTTCTCTTAACCTTGATGTGGTGATTCCTATTAAGTCACGAATCGAGGTGTAATCCGAGGTATTTGAAAGCATTAGTCTGAGGAATAATTGACCCATTAATTGAAATGAAGGCATAGCCATACTTTCTATAGGTATAGGTGGTCATTATAGATTTATTCTCATTTAATTTGATCTTCCAGCAATTTGCCCAATTAGCAAACTCATCGATAGCAATTTGTAGATTATTGACTGCCACTTGGTGATCACTATGAATAGAAATTTTTGCAGTATCATCCGCAAAGGTAGCATCAATCACTTCAGGATTGGTAGGCATGTCAGCTGTGAACAGTAAATATAATCTGGGGACCAATTTGCTTCCTTGTGGGACTCCAGCTTCAGCTGTCTGTTCATATGATGTTACTCCATTATCGTAAACAGAAAATCTACGTTCCTTGAGATAAGAACTGAGAATTTCACATAAGTTGGCTGGCAGAATTGAGCCTAATTTGTGAAGTAGGCCATTATGCCAGACCCAGACCCGGTCAAAAGCCTGACTCACATCAAGAAAAACGATGACACAAAACTTTTTGTCCTCCAGAGCACCCTCAATCTGATGCACCCCACCCAATGAACTTGGTCAATGGCTGAATGCTTTCTTAGGAATCCAAATTGGTACTCAGGAATTATTTTGGCTGTGAATTTATCCATCCTTTTGAGAAGAACTGATTCCATCATTTTGGAAAATATAGGCAGTAGTGAGATTGGTCTGTAAGAAGAGGGGTCTTCTGCAGGTTTCCCAGGTTTCAGTATCATGATGACCTTTGCAGATTTCCAGGAGCATGGAAAATGTTTGAGGCGGATGACTGCATTAAATAGGTAGGTTAAAAACAGGATACCTCTCCTAGGTAGTTGCTTCACTATGATGGTAGTTACTTTATCATCTCCAGGGGCTTTCCTGGGCTTGATTTGAGAGATAATTTTTGTTGTCTCCTTTGGAGTGACAAAAGTAACATAACTTGATATGGAAAAGTTCAAATCCGGAGTAACCTGTGACTGGATGTTGTTATTGGTGAATGTTCTGGGTTCTGGCGAGGTGATTTGCAAATACCTCGGCTATTTCTTCATCACTCTTGACCCATTGCCCAATGATGTCTCTGATCGGAGGAGCTCGAATTACAGGTCTTTTTATTCTTCTTGTGACTCTCCAGAGAGAGAGATTTGCCCCTTCAATTTTGACGATAGGCAATTAGTCATAATAACTTTTTTTGTTTGTCCACTCGAGTACTATGGGTTAGGGGCATCACTTAAATGATTCAAACGTTTTCTTATTTTTGATGAATTTTTCAAAATAGTTAAATTTCCAGTTTTGCGGAGCACGTAGTGTCTTCATTTTACAAGATAGGCAACTTATCATAACAACGTTTTTTGTTCGTCTACTTGAGTTGATGCTGTTGTGAAATTATTGACCACGCTCTATTCAACACCCTGTATAAGATCACGTATCGCGTTCGATTTTGTGAATTGCAAGCTTTTTTGCATGTATGTAGTATGTACTTGATGAAATTCGAGTTTTCAAACTTGCAAGTTCAAATTACCGGCAGTCTTGGTAACTTTTTCTCAATGAATTCCAACCACACATATTCGGATTCAGCCAAGCAAATTAGTGCAGCATTCATGGTTGACCGTTTTCCAACTTTCGAAATGCTCGGAATTCGGAAAAGCTCAGAAAATGTGTTACACTACCTAATTTTGAAAGTTCAATGACCGGCAGTGGCGACGCCAGACAATTTGAACAGGTGTGCCAATTTTCAAAATTATAAAACCAAGTTGTAAAATCCCCCCTTTTCTTCCCAAATTCTCATTCTGATCCAACAACGTTTTAAAAATTGAATTGAAGTAAGAAAAATGATGTTGATGCATCAAAAAATGAACTTAAAATTATTTAAGAATGACTTTTTGTTTAACAAAAATTAGTTTTTGACAAGGAATTTTATAAATAATTTGTAAAAGTCAAGTAAAAGTACCTTTTTTTTTATTTTTGGAAAATGAACAGGTGTGCCCGTGCACACTGGGCACACAGGCTGGCGTCGCCAGTGATGACCGGAACACTTTCGTGTACAATTGAACTCTGAACTACCCTTACTTGTATTATGAAGGAAAAATTTTCTCCATTACTTTTCAGCCAGGAGATGTGAAAAACCATGAAGGAGCGAAGGGGGTATCGTTGCTCGCCTGCTCGGTTTGTCAGTCACTTTTCGTATGTTTGAAGATACGATCATTCAATATTATTTGTTTATTCAATTACATATAAGTAAAGGTTTCATTTTCAAGTTAAGTAAATATTTTTAGCTTACTAATTTTGGTGGGATTGATGCCCTGAGCTTTGGCAACCAAATCAATTTGATTTGGTTGCCAAGATTGCTTTGAAAACTAGCAACTTGTTATCACTTTTGGTACTTGGCACGTTTTTTGTGTTCATTATCACATATCATTCATTTTCGGGCATTCCCTTGTTACATGATAACTGATAATTTTTCCTTTTATATGAAATTTCACCGTTTTAAAAAAGTAAAATGACTGAAGAAAGTGAAAATTATTGTGGACGAGGACCATTGGTCAGAGTTACATTGAACTGGTACACGCGAGGCCAATTCTGTGGCAGATGAATTCCTTTCAATACTCGAAATAGGCAACTTGTTCAGTATTCAAGTTTGTATGTTTGCCTAACCAGTGAGATAACTTTTCCGCTATAGAACTTATCAACTCGAAAATAACTTTACAGTTCAAAATGGCATCCAAATCTAATTAAACGTTCATGAAAGTTCATAGAAGTTTTCAAAAGTTCAAAGTTTTTCAAAATAGCACCGTAAGTGCGAGAAATATTTGAAAATTACACAAAACAAAAATCATCATAGATGTAACTTTTCATACAATTTCAAAATAGGCACTTTCAACTGGGGGGAGGGGGAATTTTTCCACCTCAAATTTGAGTCGCAATTTCAAAAAAAGCATAAGCGTGTAGTACATCAAATAGAATGTTTTCGGAGGGGCTGAACACAAATATAACCTTGGTTTTTCGATTGCGATTCATCTGAAGCCCCCAGCACACCCTGCCCCTTGAAATAATAGTCAAATTCAAAAAAAAAAGTCTTATTCGTGTTCAGCACCTCCAAAAACGTGTTATTTCATGCATCACGTTACCCAAACAATTTTTTAGAATTTTTCCCAGGGGGGTAGTGGGAGCTTCAAGATGAAGCGCAATCAAAAAAGAAAAAACCAAGGTCATATTCGTGGTCAGCACCTCCGAAAACAGAACTGTTGATATCCTACACGCTTATATGTTTCTTTTTGAAATTTGGACTCAAATTCAAAGTGGGCAAATCCACCCCCACCCCACCCCCACGCAATTGAAAGTGCCCATTCTGAAAACGGTATATTTTGAAACAGCATTCCAGGTTACACCAAATTTCAATTTGTAGCTCACATTTACGGTGCTATTTTGAAATTTGAACTTTCATTGCAAGTTCAACTTCGAACTTTTGAAAACTTCAACGAACGTTTTTGAATCCACTTTGAATGCTTTTTTGAATTGTGAAAGTAGTTTTGAGCCAAGTTTCATACTTTCATAGCGGCGATGGACACTTTTCATCAGTTTGATAACGCGATTATTTAATATTATTGTTTGTTTCAAGTAATTGTAGTGGGGACTAGGGACTCCTAGTTACCTACCTAGTGAGGTAATTATGCCCAGGCTGGGGGTAAGCTAATTGGATTAGCGCCCTCTGGTGGATTCGTTCCATCCAGAGGTAGACCCTGCCGAAAGCTCCTGCCTCTGTGCAGTTTTTTTTTATCTCTTGACGTAGCAGCTTTAACGCTGGCCGCTATCTGTCTGTAAAGGAACGCTCAGCAGAAGAATACTGTGTATTGCATTGTGTCAGACATATGACCGTCTGACCATTGTATTCTCTGTGCATAATAAACTATTGGAACAGTACTCTGGTCTCTTCTATGTTTATTGGGTATAGGGATACACTGTTGGTTTCCTTCACAGCTTAGACTGTTTAGTCCCCAAATCTAGTGGGGCCCTCGAGAGTGTTAGAGCGTGGAGGGCACCCCAGGGAGGGAAAGGTTGGAAATACCCCCAACATAATTATAATTATTATTTTTAATTTTCAGTTTAGTAATTTAATTGATGCCCTGAGCAGGTATATGCAACTTGTTCGGTATTCAAGTTTGTATGTTTGCCTACCCAGAGAGATTCGAAGTGGCCCAGTTATGCTCACATGGAAAAGAAACAAACTCTGATTCAAACGAATAGTCCAAGCGTGTTCACAAAGAAATGGAAAAAAATTCTGATTGACTTTTGATTTTTTTGTTCAACAAGTGTATATATGACACTGATAGGCCCTTATATCAACGTAATTATGTAATATATGTACCTTACAGGTGAGCAGCATTACGGGTCATTTATGGTGTTTTTTTTTTCAAAGTGAATATTGAAAAAATTCCATCACTTAAATTTATTTAAATTTTAAAACAAGCAAGATACACTTTTCACCTGGAAATTTTTACATCTGAAAATAACGTTTTGCCCTCGCTTTGCTCAGGTTTGTTTGGTAGTGTTCAGAGTACCAACGGTGAGTATTGAAACTGAATTACATTTTGTAAAATTTTATATCAATTTTCATTTTCAATTTTGATAATCCCCCAGGACCCAGAAAGATTCAAACTATGGCGAAGAAAAATTCCACGGAGTGACAGGGAAATACGAATTGGAAAAGATGTCGTATGCATCAAACATTTCAATGAGCCATGAGGAAGATGTGATCACAAGTTAAGAAACGAAGCTCAGTAACGGCGATATTCATTCCTTCAAAAGAGATAAAGAGATCCACCAGTGCTAAAAAGAGGGTGCGTTTCCCCAAATATTCCCTAATTTGCCTCGATACCTACTTATCTGCTCGTTTAAAAAAAAAGATGATCACCTAAAAAAAGGGATTCGTCTCTGTACGAGCACAACCGTTCATAATTTCATAAATCTACACACATTTTACGTAGGACTAAATTTGAATGACGCAAGGGACGCAACCGAGGTTCAAGGTGAACACCGAAAATCGTTCGGGAACGAAATCCGGCGACGCAATGCGTAAAGACAGGTGTTAAACAGGTGACATCGGTTTAAATTTTTCTAAACCATAACATTCGACTGAATTCATTTCCTTTCGCGTTTTGAAAAGCGGTCGGCGTTCAAACATGTTGTGGAAGGTACCAATTTTATTTGTACTCTTGGTGCTCATCGGGGCCGAAAACAACGAAAATCCGCAATTGGATTGGTGGCAGACGAGTGTCATTTATCAGATATATCCTAGATCGTTCAAAGATAGTAATACAGATGGTATTGGCGATTTAAAAGGTAATTTTCTCAATTCTTATTGTTTTGGAAATGTTACATCATGTTTTCAGAATTTCACCACATACCTATTCTATTTCATTAAGCAAAAAAAATTCATCATTTTGCTTAACTTTATCAATTATCATATTACTTCTTACAAGGGAACTACCCCAGGTGTGACAAGCCGATCGAAAATTTTTTTTCACAAGCGGATAAAGGCATCAAAAAATATATTTTGAGCCAAAATTTTAGCTGCTGAAGTTGACGGGGGGAAGGGGCTTATGGGGGTTCGAATATCAAAAAAACATAAAAATACACTGAAAAAAATATAAAAATTGAAATAATTCGGCATCCTGTTTGCTTCAGCAGCTAATTTTTTGGCCACGATCTACCATCGATATATGACGCCTTATATGGTGGACAAGTCGCCGCAATCTGCATGTATCACCTTTGGATGGTTTTTTCACTCAATTAAAAAACAATTAAAATCGTGAAAAATTTATCCCCAAGGTGTTACACACAGATCACGGCGACTTGTCCACCAATCCATAATGCGACAGGATGCCGAATTATTTCAATTTTTATATTTTTTTCAGTGTATTTTTGTGATTTTTTGATATTCAACCCCCCAACCCCCCCCCCCCCCGTCAACTTCAGCAGCTAAAATTTTGGCTCAAAACATATTTTTTGAATTTTTTCAATGGGCTTGTCACACCTTGGGTAGTTCGCTTGTTAGTTCGTTAGGTAGATATAAATGTTTGATTCGAAATTTCGAGTAAGGAAATCCAGATGGATCAATTCAAATTTTCATCGTCTTCGTCTTGATATGTTTTTTCAAATCGCTTCATTGGATTTGTTTGCATTTCGAATGAATTACGCTTCGTTATGGCACATTGCATGGGTAGGTAGGTACCTATTTTGTTTAAAACTTTAACGTTGGGCTGTAAAATCTATTACGGCAGTATCACGAAGACGTTTTGTACGTATCGGTATGAGTAACTAGATGTGACGAAGTCTCTAAAAAACACTTGTTCAAACTTTCATTCGGCTGGCTTAGCAATCAACCATAAGCTCGACATTGAAGTATCATTGATGTGTATATTTTATTTCATTTTTTTTTTTTCAAAAAATTACTCGTCATGTCAAAGCAGGTGTTTGCTGTATATTTGGGTCATGTTGCCGAAAAACCGTCAGCAGACGTTTCTGCATGGAAAAAATTTCTCAATTAAAATCGATTAATTCAAAATTGATTTTAGTACCTATTTCTACTCGAAAATTGAATGAAAAAAAGGAGAAAAAGAAAAAAGCTTAATTTGCGGTTACGCGACGACCACTGGCTGAAAATATCTCCAAGGAAACAATTCTATAAAAGAAAAACATTCCAAGACCCAAGTGTGCGAACGTTTAGACGGCAATTTGTGCATTACAAAAGGGGCGGAATTTCGCTTCTTACCTACACCTATGTAATTTTTATTTACATAAACATGTGAAAAATGAGATGGATGTTTCTGAAAAATGAAACTCATTACGTGCAAAAATAATGTATAATTGAACCGAAAAATTGCATAATTGACGTGGAAAAATCTTCTACACGTTTATTATAGGAAGAAATATTTCGTCCTTTAGTTACCTATTAGACATAGGCCTATACCTAAACTCACTTTGTAATTGGTGGGCACTTTGGTTTTTTTTTTCAAGACGTCTACCTTAATTAACTCGTTATAATTTGTTTTAAAATAATTTTACATTTGAGTTTAGGTATTTTTCTATAGTCGGAAATGATGATTTAAAAAACTTTGACATCATTTGTACGCCAAAATGTGGCAAAATACGAATTTATTGCGAGTATTATAAGAGATAAATGATGGTGACTGACTGACGAGAGAATGTATATGTAAATATCTACGAGGAATTAATGTATCTATTCTTGATGCTAAAATTGTTCCGAATTTGTGAGATTTTGTTGCATCGAAAGTACGATCAGTGAGATTATGTGTGATGACGAAATAAATAAGTCATTTTGTGTAATAAAGTGTTGCCTATCTACGTATACATTACCTACATATTAGAGTAATTTATACAAAAGTGATGTTTATTGGATGCATAATTATTATTTATCAGTTTTTTTGCCAAGGTTTTAAAATGTTTGTTTAAAAAATTGTTCAAAATCTTCCTTTTTGAGTAATTTTTTTTGAAATTTTACTCTGCTTATTACTAATTTTTCAATTTTCATTTTAAATACTGAAACTATCAAAACTAACAATAAGAGTTACCTTTTCTACTCCCTTGGATGCAATAAAAAAAACCCTCATACAAATTACATTATTTTTCTACTGATTTGAATTATTTTAAATCGTTAAAGAAAAATATTTTTCGAAAAAAATGAGATGATTATTTTTGTGATGTTATTGAACTTTTAGGGTATCATTAACCCCAACATAAATTTACCATAATATAAATTTAAAATATTTGGTCAAAAGAGGAATGAGATTGTCTTATAAGAGACAGGAACAGGAACTCATTACAAAAGGAAATTTGGTACATTCGGATCAAGGATATTAGGTAAATTTTAAAATACAAAATGAAATTAAGCTTTTATGGTTCCGAAATAATAATTCAATTCATATATTGATAAACAACATTGTACGCCAAATTTCACAATGTTCGAGCATTAGGTTAAACGTTGAAAAAATAAAAAATGAGCAGTACGATCGTCGTAAATCCTTCAATTATTCGCACTTCGTATTAATTATCTCGAAATTTAAATTGACAATTGAAATGAAAATTTGAGATACTCTGAAATTAAATCCGAGTTTAAATTCAATCATCGAAAATTTCAAGGGTAAGGTCGAAACAATGTTATGGTCAAGGGAGTTACGGAGCCACGGAGGAACAATCAATTCGTCACCATCACACGTCAAATAACGTTCAGCTGGACGTTTAAAGGTACCTAGTACCTACATACATAGGCATACAAATACGAACACCCCGCTAAAAATGTTATAGGTACCTACTGACGGAAATAGCGTTTCTAGTGCAAATATTTACAATCCACCGTTTACTAGGTGATTCAGTACAAACTGAGACAAGATTTTCGGTAATTATCGGTAGGTAAGCAAAAATTACGTTCAAGTACCTATCATGAGTTACTTCATTATTTGTACTTCGTAATTACATAATGTGGAAGTATGAATAATAAGTGGGAACTATTAGGTACTACATATGTGACTGAAAAATAACAAAAAAGTGACCAAAGTTTTGAGAAATGAGAGCAAAGTAGAATTACTTGTATGTTGGTCGGGGAGCCCGCATAAGGATCTATTGCACCCTCCCCGTCGATCCACCAGGACAACTTTTTTCTTAAAGGGAGATAGGAGTCCTAAGGAACATTTCTAACCCGTGTCCTCGAAAAAAAAGTGAACCTTCTTACAAAATGACGGCCATTTTGATTGACAGGTTAGCCAAAATCGCAGATTTTGCGTTTCAATATACGACTTGTACGAAATTTTCTAAACCGTACAAAGGTAGATCGAAAGATCAGGTAAAACTTTTACCTGTCAAAATTTCAAGTGCTTAAGTGCTTTTTTCGATTTTTGGTGAATTTTTGAAAATCAAATTTGAGCCATAAAATGAGGGGAAAAATCAAAATTTTACCAAATTGACCAAGAAAGCTGAAATTTGAGATATGCCCTATTTTCGACACGCCAAATCGATTGGAAACTGTTTCAACCAGTTTTGAGTACCAGTTCTGGAGCTTCCAGCAGATTTTTGAAACTTGAAATTTCCCAAAATGTCATCAAATGGAGATGGGAAGAAAGCCGAAATTCATTCTGCGAACTCATTTCAATACGCTACGAAGTCGACTGCAGGCGGATTTTAAGTCGTTTTGGAGCCTCCAGCGACTTATTAAAAATTACTGGAGTCGCCAGATTTTCTGTTTTTTGAGAATAACGGAAAAACTATGCATTTTGGAGAAAAATAAACCTCTTACAGGTTTTTGGAAATTTAATTCTCTACAACTTTGCTCGATATATTTTTCTCGTAGAACGCTTTGTTTCGCCTCCAGGTCGATTTAAAAGTTGAAATAATGAAAAAATCAAAAAAATGAGCACACTTCTGACTGGATTACCATGTACAGGGGGGGGGGGGGCAAAAGCCACCTGGCAAATTTGCAAAATTTGAAAAAAAATTTCCAAAATTTTACTTTTATTCAATTATAACGCGAAAACGCTTAGTGTAAGTGCTTGAAATGGTCACCACTGACCCTAATACACTTGAAATAATGTTTTTCGATGGATTTGACAATGCGAGTGAGTATCATGTTGTCTGCATACCAAAATGAAACACTACAGAAAAATGAAATTCGCGCATTTCACGAAATTTTAGTTTTTTGAGAAAAACTCGAAAACTAAGCATTTTAGAAAAAAACTAACGACATTATGTCGATTGGAAATTTAATTCTCTACAATTTTCCTCGACCCCATTTTTCCGTAGAATGCTTTTTTCCGCCTCCAGATCGCTTTAAATGAAACCAAACAACTCAAAAAATTTTTCAAACATTGAAATTTTTCCTTTTTAAGAACTCATTTTTCCAAGAAATCTCATTTAAACAGGAAAAACGCAACAAAAAGCCAGACTGATACAGTAGACTCCCGATTATCCGACCTAATCGGGGGGGGGGGGGGGTAAGGTGAGTCGGATACCAAAAAAGTCGGATAATCCGAAATGGATGTTTTTAGCGTAGAAATTAAGTGCATAAGCTTGAGAAGACAATTTTTTATTCAGAAAATCAAGTTTTGGCTCAAAGCAGGAACAAAAAATCAAAAAAATGATGAATAAACAAAAATAATGTACTTTTGTGCATAAAAGACAATGAAATACTGACTCAAATTATAATTTTTTGAGATAAGTTGGATCAATTTCAAGGAAAATAACACCGTTAGAATACAAAATGCTGCATACTGCACCATTATTTACACTCCAAAATCAAAAATTAGGGGTTTTTTGGATTATCCGACCTTAGTGGGTCGGATAATGCGAAAAGTAAGTCGGATAAATTTTTACCGGATAATCCGGAGTCGGATAATTGAGAGTCTACTGTATTACAATAAACACGTTCCCAACCAGTCGCGTTGCTAGGCAACGTGGTGTTAAGCGAAGCCACAGCAGTAAAACTGACGCATGCGCAGTTCGTATCGCCGCCAGGTGACTTTTGCCCCCCCCCTGTATATTGTATATGGAGCTATGCAAATCATAGGGACTTCTGGGTGGTTTTAAATGATTTTTGAATGTCCGAGTACCAAAAATCCGTCAAAAAGTGAAAAATAATTTTTTAGGTCCGAAGGTCGATTTTGTCGTGTCCCTTCAGTCGCTGGAGGCTTCAAAACAACTTGAAATGCACCTGCAATCGACTTCCTTCGTAGCTTATTGAAATTAGTTTTACAGAATAAATTTCGATTTTCCATGTCCATTTGATGAAATTTTGGGAAATTTAAAGTTTCAAAAATTTACTGGAGGCTCCAGTAATTTTCAAAAAGTCGCTGCAGGCTCCAAAACGACTTGAAATCCACCTGCAGTCGACTTCGTGGCGTATCGAAATTAGTTTGCAGAATGAATTTCGGCTTTTCAACTCCATTTGATTAAATTTTGTGGGAATTTCGGGTTTCAATAATCTGCTGGAGTCTCCAGAACTGCTCAAAACGGATTGAAACAGTTCCCAATCGATTTGGCGTGTCAAAAATAGAACGTATCCCAAATTTCAGCTTTCTTGGTCAATTTGGTAAAATTTTGATTTTTTCCCCTCATTTTTGGCCTAAATTTGATTTTCAAAAATTCACCAAAAATCGAAAAAGGCTCTTTAGCACTTGAAATTTGACAGGTGAAATTTTTGCATGATCTTTCGATCTACCTTTGTACGGATTAGAGAATATCGACTCTATTTCAAAGTTGAACCACTTGATTTTTATTTTATTTTTTTTAAATGGTGATTCTGAAGGATTTTTATGAGTAATATTGATCATTTCCTAAAATTTTGCACTTTTTCTTTTTTACACGACAAATCTTTTAAAAAAGTGATCCAAAGCCCCTTTTTTCGCTCATTTCTTCCGAAATAGTGACAAAAGTGACTTGAAAGTGAAATAGTGACTAAGTCACTTTTTATGTGACCGAATTTCATGCCTGTTTGATGCACAAATTTTTGACTTTATACATAAATATACCTACACACTTGAACTGTTGAACCGGACAAAAAGGAGTCGATAGAGGACCCCAAAATAGGTACATTACCACGCAAAATTCATATTTTCAAAGTGTTGAAATTTGTTTTTTGATTTTTGACGAAAATTCGAATTGTCAAAAATGGGAAACGTCAAAAGTGTACCAACTTGGCATAGAAAGCTGAAATTGAGTTTGTACCCTATTTTTGACATTTTCGGACGATTTTTTATGGCTTCGAACCATTCTGGAGCCTCCAGCAGATTTTTATGATTCTCCAGTTTTCGGAAAGGCATTGTAAATAGGATAAAAATTAAATTCAGCGCTTATAAGCTCAGATTTGCCATCTTTCTGACACTTTCGATCGTTTCAAAATCTTTTTGTGCTGGTTCAATACCATTTTCTCCAGTGATTTTTTGGAAAAAAAAAATGAAAAAAAGGAAATTTGCTGGAGGCTCTAGAACGGTTTGAAACCATCAGCAATCCACTCGACAGTTCGAAAGTGGAGAACAAACCAAATTTCAGCATTTCTAGGTCAACTTGGATAAATTTCAATTTTTCGGCCCAAATCTGAATTCTGAAATAATTTTTTCAATATTTTTTGGACATTGCACAAAATATATCATAGAATAATTTTATACAAACTATGAAAAGATATACCAACATCGAGAAGCTGGGCTTCTTAAAACAAAACAAAAAAAGGTATCTCTAGAAAGTTTTTTACTGATGAGGATGCGGCATTTTTAGGGCTGTAATCGTTCAACAAATGTAACGTACATTTTTTTTCAAATAAATCATTACAGGAATCGAAGAGCAAGCCAGCTACTTCAAAGATACAGGAATCGGCGCAGTATGGCTCTCACCAATCAATAAATCACCAATGATCGATATGGGATACGATATATCCGATTTTACCGCCATCGATCCGATCTTCGGCACAATGGAAGACTTCGTCTCGTTACAGAAGAAATTGGATTCGTTAGGTGAGTCATCCTCAAATCAGGAATACAGTCTACGCGAAGCCTATACTATGTACCTACCTTTAGGAAATTTGCACAAATCTGGTTCAAGGTCGTAATTTTAATTACATTCAACTTTCGAGCACGTGAACTGGTTAAAAATGTTTGATAATTATAGATTTGTATCGGCGTCGGCGTCGTCGTCGTCATCGCTGTCCACCGTCGATGGCGCCCAACACACAAGTTGATATAGGGGCTCGTCCATGTGTGACAGCGAGCAACCTTCATTATATGATAAGTAAATTTGCCGCTATACGTAGAGGTACCCTGCTGTACACATAGTACATAGTATGTTTAGTCAAATTGAGCCCTTATTATCGTTCGTGATTTATGCGATGAATTTTTTCATTCAAATTCACACCTTGTAGTCTGGTACTTAACTGCATGGTACAGTACAGCTAGACAATTTTTCCTCGTGACCTTGTTTGTTGTTGGATTATAAACGTTGCTCTGTTATTGTCTGATGCAGGAATCAAGCTGATCCTGGATTTTGTACCGAATCACTCGAGTGACCAGCACGAATGGTTCAAAAAATCCGTCAAAAAAGTCGATCCGTATACAAACTACTATGTTTGGAGGGATCCGAAAGGCTGGCTCAATGAAACTGCTCCGGCACCTCCTAATAACTGGGTATGTATGTAGTGTGCAGGTACTACATTTTGTATACAAAATACGTATCAAACCAAATCAAACATAGAAAACATTTTCTCAATTGGCAATGGAAAAAAACACAATATCGAATTAGTCGGAGAGCCCGAATAAGGATCTATTGCACCACCCCCTCCCGTTGATCCTCCGGGACAACTTTTTTCTTGAAGGGGGAGTCCTAAGGAACATTTCTAGCCCTCGTCCTCAGAAAAAAGTGGCCCTACTAACAAAATGGCGACCATTTTGATTGACAGGTCAGCCAAAATCACAGATTTTGCGTTCTAACATAGGTATACGTAGGACTTGCAGGAATTTTTTTAAAACCTTACAACGGTAGATCGGAAGATTAGACAAAAATGTATCACCTGTGAAAATTTCAAGTGCTAAAGTGCCTTTTCCGATTTTTGGCGAATTTTTGAAAATCAAATTTAGGCCAAAAATGAGGAAAAAAAACAAAATTTCACCAAATTGACCAAGAAAGCTGAATTTTGGGATATACCCTGTTTTCGACAAGCCAAATCGACTGCAAACGGTTTCGAACTGTTTTGAGCTGTTCTGGAGCCTCCAGCAGATTTTTGAAACCCTAAATTTCCCAAAATTTCATCAAATGGAGGCGGAAATAAGCCGATATTCATTCTGCGAACTAATTTCAATATGCTACGAAGTCGGCTGCAGGTGAATTTCAAGTCGTTTTGTAGCCTCCAGCGACTTTTTGAAAGTTACTGGAGTCTCCACCAGATTTACGAAACTTGAGATATTTTTCATTTTTTTTATTCTATTCTTCGTTCTATTCCAAATAAATTAAGAGGATTAACAATAATATTTTCTTCTTTAATATTTTTTCACAACATTTTATCAAATGGTGTTAGCAAGCTGAAATTTACTTCGCAAACTATAATTTGAGATATGAAGTCGACTGCATGGTGGTTTCAAATATGTAGTTTTAAAGCATCCGGCTAATTTTTGGAAATATTAATTTTCCAATAAACGCCATATAACCGTTCAAAAAATCGCTGAAGGCTCCAAAACAACTTTAAACCCCCCAGCAGTCGACTTTGTAGTGTGTTGAAATTAGTTTGCAGAATGAATTTTGGCTATCCAACTCAATTTGAGACAATTTTGTGGGAATTTTGAGTTTAAAAAATCTGCTGGAGGCTCCAGAACTGCTCAAAACGGTTTGAAACAGTTTCCAATCGATTTGGCATGTCGACAATAGGGTAATCCCAAATTTCAGCTTTCTTGGTCATTTTGGTAAAATTTTGATTTTTTCTCTCAGTTTTGGCCTAAATTTTTGATTTTTAAAAATTCACCAAAAATCGAAAAAGGCACTTTAGCACTTGAAATTTTGACAGGTGATGAATTTTTGCCTGATCTTTCGATCTACCCTTATACAGTTTTAAAAGTTTCGTGCAATGACCTGTCAATCAAAATAGCCACCATTTTGTAAGTAGGGTCACTTTTTTTTTAAGGACAAGGGCTAGAAATGTTCCATAGGACTCCCCCTTTAAGAAAAAAGTTGTCCCGGAGGATCGACTGGGAGGGGGGGGGGGGTGCAAATGCAATAGCTCCTTATGTGGGCTGCCCGACTAGGTATATAGATACAAAATTATTATGCCCGTTTAATATTTTTCCTCATACTAGATAGATTCACATGTGTAGGAGATAGGTATAGAAGCAGAAATACATGTAGGTACATATGTATTACATACGATGCGACGTGACACATACACGTTAGTCGAAATTGTCGTTTACTTTTCATTGTCATGAGGCAGTAATTTATCGCGTGTTGGCGCGTAAATGTGTAATTTACTTTCGCGCGAACGCGTTATAATAATTTTAAACAAATAATTACCCTCGCTTATGCGCTGCAAAGTTCCTATCACGCAGCCTAGCACCATTCGTAAACCGCAAATCATTCATCACTGTGGAATTGTAACACAAATAATAATAATATTATTGAAACTGACGAGAACAAAAAATCGAATTTTGACAACTCCATGCTTTAAGGGGTAGGTAAGTCAATTTTTCAACGTGTTCCAAAAAACAAAAGGGAGAAAAATAAAACGATTCAAAAATGGGGAAAATCCGATCTACAAGTTTGAAACGGAAGCTCATTACTTGCGGTCACTACAATCATTCGAGAAAATTTTATTCACGAATCAAAAATTTTATAACAGTTTGTACCTTTTCACTGTATGCAGGTAAGCTTATTCGGCGGATCAGCTTGGAAATACAACGAAGAAAGAAAACAGTTCTATTTACACCAATTTGGCGAAGTACAACCAGATCTGAACTATCGTAGCAAAGAGCTGGTGGAAGAGATGAAGGTTTGTGACTGAATACGCGAAGAATTATTTTCTTCGAATGTGTTTTTCCAGTGCATTGTAGGTACCTAGTAATGTAAATTATGTCATTACATATGTCCGTAGAATGTATTGAAATTCTGGTTAGACAAAGGAGTTCACGGTATTCGTACAGACTCCGTTCCCTACCTAGTCGAAGATGAAAAGTTCCTAGATGAGCCTCCCTACAATAAAACATCTGCTGTACGATTAATTGGCAAAAAAGATTATGACGCATTAGGCCATATCTACACTAAAGATCAACCAGAATCCTTGAAAATTTTGCGTCAATTCAGAGAAGTGCTGGATTCGTACACGCAAAAAGGAGGTCCAACAAGGTAAATATATCTAAATCTGCGTATAAAAGGCGCTTTTTTCAATACTTTTCAATGCAATGTTCACATAAATGTGGTTTGATTATTTATTAGTTTATAGACACTCTGACTAACTTTTCCAATTACCATAAATATTAGATTGCTCCTAACTGAAGCATACACAGATATCAAACATACGATCGAATCTTACGGTACTCAAGAGAGTCCAATAGCTCAAATTCCATTCAACTTCTACCTACTAACAGAACTAAATGACTCATCTAATGCCAAAGCTTTCAACGATACAATTCATTTATGGCTAGACAATATGCCCAAGGGTAGGTGGCCCAACTGGGTGGTAAGTATCATCCATAAGCTGGTATATCTACATACTCATCATACCTATTCATTCCCAAACTTCATGAACTAAAAATCACCAGATTGGAAACCACGATAATTCAAGAGTATCCACTCGATTCGAACCTAGCGCCGTTGATGGAATAAATATGCTAGTCCAATTACTACCAGGTACTGCGATCACATATCAAGGCGAAGAAATTGGAATGGAGGATACCAAAGTTAGACAAGACCAATCTTCAGACATAGAATCACCTTCCAGAGATCCGGAACGAACACCTTTCCAATGGAGTTCTTCGCCTCATGCTGGTAACTCGAACATTTTCCATTTAAAACGTCAACATAATACGAGTAGCATAGCATTATCAATCAATACCCAATTTTCGAAATATTTATCAAGGTTTCTCAACTATAAGCGGCAACACGTGGCTGCCAGTCAATCCAAATTATTACACTTTGAATCTCGAAGCCCAGAAAAAGGATCCTAAAAGTCATTACAACATTTACAAAACATTAGTCAAACTCAGATCAAATCCAGTACTTCAGCATGGAGATACCAACACCTATGTTGTATCCGAGAGAGTTTTTGCCTTCAAAAGGTAATGAAATGTGAAATACATACATACAGAGTGTCATGACTCAGGCAGTTTTCCGGACCTAGCTATTCTAAAAATACCAATTTCATAATTTTTTGTTACCGATTGAATCAACGTTTTGCAGAAGTATACCCGAAGAAGAAATGTACATCATTATACTGAACCTGAATAACGAAGGAGAACACGTTAATTTGAATACTTGTATGCCAGACCTGCCTGGAAAATTGAACGTGTACATTGCTAGTAAAAATTCCGAGTATAACATTGGGTAAGTATACCAATCTTAGATATTTTTAAATATAAGTATAGGTACTTATCTCACACAAACTTCCACTGAAAATCAGTTAATTTAATACCTACTAATTCAATTATCTGAATTACCCATAGCGATCAGATCAATACCGATGATGCTGGATTCTATATGAGACCAAAATCTGCTTTAGTATTACAAGGAATTCTGAAAAAAGAAACTCCATCACCGCAGAGTACAGGTGCGGCTTCATCGATATCGCAATTTTCACTTGTATCAGTATTATTACTTTCCAGTATACTCCGCCATTTTGTCTGATTTCTTCCACTCTCTCAAATGAATAAGCGAAATTGATTTTGCTTTTTATTTTGTTGTAAATATTTTTCTTGATGTTATTGTTACCCATTATCGTTTATTTTCGATTACCTATACCTATTCGTTTTTACCTGACATTTCTTTTATTAATTTACTTCCAGTGTGATTTATTATTAGGTACCTAGATATTATTATTTCTTATCTTGAATTATTATTTTTAAGTCATTATATTTTATCGATAACGTGAATTTGTTGCATTCCAGCATAAGTTAATGAAATATATTTTATGTAAAAATATTTTTGTGATTTAAATAATATTTTTTATGGTCAGTTAAATAATCTGATTACCCTTAGGTATTCTGTCAATAAATGGTTTTCTCAATTCACCCCGGGTAACTGATGCTTACGCTGAGATTCTGAGAAAAACTTTTTTTTTTTTTTGTAAGATATGTACTTGCAGTTTATCTATAAAATACCTAAGGTTTACCACTTTCTAGTACAATTTTTGAACCTAGGTATACCTAAATCTACACACTTGATCTTTGAATGTTGAAGTTTGATTGTGCTATTACCTACTGCTATTAAATGCCTACAGAAAGCATTCTGATGTAATGCAATGATCTACAGCATGTAAGAATTTCAATATAAATTTTTGTTAGGTACCTATGTCTTCAATAATTCTTCGCTGATGTTGGTGAAGGTATAGGAAGCAGGGATGGAAGAGCCTTGAATTCAGGGCTCCCGCTCTTGGCTCTGGCTCAGCTCCCCACAAGTTTCAGCTCTGGCTCGCTCTTGGCTCTTTTTCTTTACATGAGCTCTTTGGCTCCTTGCTCGCTCCTCAAATTCTTTCCGACTCCGCTCTTTGACTCTCGGCTCCCTCTTCCAATTTCTCAGCTCCTATTCCAGCTCCAGCTCTGACTCTTGGCTCTTTAAATTAGAGTTCAAAATTCGTGAAAAACGATGAAAAAAATGAAAATACACTGCATTTATTTTCATTTCATTTCTCAATGAGGAAAAACACTTAGAAATTCTTCATTTTCTTCACAAATGTGAGTTAAAAGTTGAATTTTTGATAAAATTGTGCGCATTTTTTAACTTTTTTCTCTACTTTTAGGGAGCCAAAGAGCCTGAAAAGTTTTGTGGGCTCCCACTTGGCTCTGGCTCTTTCCAGGTTAAAGACTCTTTATGATGATGGCTCTCTTGAGTAAAATAAGGAGCTCTTTTGCAAGAGAGCTCTTGATGTTTTTCGTTTTTCTGCACTTTCATTTATTTGGCTCTTGGCTCTGGCTCTAGCTCCTCAAAAAATCCGGCTCTTTCAGACTCTGGCTCCGGCTCGCTCCCGGCTCTTCCATCCCTGATAGGAAGTAAACGGAAATGTGCTCTTCATATTTTTATGAAACTGAACATTTCAAACTTTACATTGAGTAGATATTAGGCTATGTATTTGTAGGTGGAGATATTCACTAAGTTACAATCAGACGTTTACTCATGGCCAATAATGAGTTCATGACGAGGCATAATCAAATCACTCGCTATCGTCAATTAACTTTGTGCAGTTACCTTTACTTGCTTATGGTTTATTTTTATTATTACGAGATGAAATGACGATTACTTCATTACCAAAAAAGGAAGCAAAATGTTCGATCTTGTGAGTAATTTTGAGTACTTAGATAAGTACAGAAATGAAAAATATGGATTTTTTTCATTTTTATGATTTCTTGGAAGACATGACGAGATAACGAGTATAAACCGAACTTGGACGTTCATAAATTTTTGAATCAACTACACCAAGTATGTTCCTATCAAAATATTTGCACCATCATAACCAAAATTTCAACTGCCCAAATTGATTTTTCAATTTGTGGCAAATTTTTGAAAATTAAAAATTCACTGTTTTAGGTGGTTTATGATTTAAAAAAAAAAAAAAAAAAATGAAAATATATCGAGTGAAAATAATGGAAATTAGTTCTGAAACTCCCCTTCCAATCGAATTTCACCCTTCCCGGTCATTCTGAAGACTCCAGCGTGATTTTAGATTTCTCCAGAATTTTAAAATTTCTCCAGAAGCCATGAAAATTAATTCATCGCAGCTGAAAATCGAGTTGCTTGAAGCGTTTATACTCGATTGGAGTCGTTTTCTTGGGGAGTATTTTTTGTCCAATATTCTCCAGTTTTTGGTTATGAGGGGAGAGGTTTCCTTGTGAGTTGGAAAATTTTATATAGGTAACTTTTTTTCGAAAACTGTGGCAAAAGGAAGAACCTAGGCAACCTACCCAATATTTTTTTCAGTAAATTTACGAATTTTTCATCATTAAACATCATCATTAATATGTATGTAATTAGAATTAGACTCTTTAGAATATTAATTTCATATTCAAAATAAAGCAGAATCAAATAAACGCGCAATAAAAGTAAAAATATTCAATAATTCATGATTTCATTCATCGTAAATTTTTTAAAATTATGTAGGAAACATATTAACAATTAACGAACAATTAATAACGTTTATTATAAAAAAAAAAAATAACAAGGAATATAATTATTACATCTTAACGCTTCGAATATCATAACAAGAATACTCGTACATCACGTACACACGAGGAGAGAGACACAACGAGCGTAATTACCGGGAATTACCCGTGAGGTTTACCACACTCGGCCATTCTGCAGTGTGTGTTGTCCTCAACACACCGATTCACGCACTTTTTACGAAATTTCGGCGAACGCAACTCCGGGGAAATGGTACAATTTTCCTCCGAAAAACAAAAACGACAATTATCGCGCTTATCACTAACAATAAACGATTTTTCACGAACTGGTTTTCGCTTCCTTTTCCGATTACGAACACGAATTTCACTCTTTTCAGCAATTTTGCCGGCGTTTTCGACTCGAACGAAGTTGACAGACGTTTCAACGATGTTACACGGCGATTTTTCGGCACTAAACACGACACTATTTTCGTTTAACGACACACGATTCGCCTGTGTGATGATAAATTGATCTTTCCACTTGATCATCGCAACATTCGGGTTTTCGATCCAAGAACAGCCAATGACGAGAGGAACAGGTAACGCATTATCACGGAGGATTAGAATTTCCGTTTCGGGTACTGCCACACCATCGACTGAGACCGTACCTACGATTTTACCAAGTACTTCCGATCCGTTTTCCAAATTACCAACGCCGAAAATTCTCGTATTCGAAGGGGGTTGAATAGTTTCGCACAGGGTGACTGCAGTTGACGCTCGCATCACACATACGCTACTACCATTATCGATCAACGCTCCCGAAATCGTTTTTCCGTTGATAACAGCCGTTTTCACATATTTTTCACGATCAACACCTAACGCTGTATTGACCAGAAGGACGGATTCGGACTTTTTCGTTTCAGGATCAGGAACAACCGGTTTTTCGTTTTCACTTTCAGCAACGTCAGGTTTCGATTTACTAGATTCAAATTCACGAAGTCGTTTGCTCCAATCGGCAGCTTTCGAATAATCGTAAATACGTAGATAATTCGCCATATCTTCGGACTTAAACCCAGCACAAACAGCATTTTTCGATTCTGCAACGGATGCACCAACATCTTTAGCTAAACGCAGCTTATCGAAGATGTATTCGATTGATGATTCGTTATCTTGTTGACATCGCGCGGAGAAACGTTCCCACTTGTCAACCACGTTTCCATCATCTTCGCCAATAAACGTTTCCCAAAAACAACTTCGAAAATCGGACCACGATTTGATATCGTCCGCATTGAGTAGATACCAACTTTTGGCTGCTTTCGTAAGTAATCGCTTCGCAGTTTCCAGCTTTTGTAGGTTATTCCAACCACCGATCAGGCCTTGATTTTCGACGCTTTTCAACCATTCTTTTGCTTCAGTAGCAGACACCTCACCCGTAAACTTCGATATTTCCGGCAGTAGCACTGCGCTGCTAGCTGCTTGGACGATTTCGCTAACGGTATTCATTGAGAGGTCCACTTTCGATGGAGAAAAAGGTGGCGATTGATTTCGTTTCGTTTTGACCATGCTTTCGGCAGAAATCGCGAACAACACACAAAAACACACTTTCAATTATTCAAAACACTTCGTTGACGCACATTCGACCACTTCTGAAATATGTAGGAAACATATTAACAATTAACGAACAATTAATAACGTTTATTATAAAAAAAAAAAATAACAAGGAATATAATTATTACATCTTAACGCTTCGAATATCATAACAAGAATACTCGTACATCACGTACACACGAGGAGAGAGACACAACGAGCGTAATTACCGGGAATTACCCGTGAGGTTTACCACAAATTAATTTCGAATCATTACTTTTATGTTGTTCAATTTACCTAAACTGATTTCTTATCAACTTCAACTTCAAATCTTATCAATATTTCAAAATAAACACATCACCCTTCAATTTTTTTGAGGTTTTGCGGCTATTAATTTTGGATCAATGTCTCAAAATTGAATAAAGTCGATTAAAACTTTATGTTTAATTGAGGAAATTAATTTCAAAATAATGTTCTACATCACAAAAATATTTTTTCGTTCATAGTCATAGTTGATTCGATTTCAAGTAGTTGTGTGTCTCCGGAAACACAATGTCTCAACAAAATATTACCTGGTGAGTGATTTTCATGTATTTAGGTTGAATAATAATACATTATTGTACAGATTAACAGTATTTCTTTTACATTTTAAATACAGGAAATGCAGAAAATCGTCGACCAAGGTAGACCAAAGGATACGATTGGTTCGCGAAGAAGTTTCGAATCATCCTCTACAACGGTTCTCAAACAAAGTAATTTTATATGCTTGTCAAGTTGTATTTTGTATTCACCTTTATTTAACGAGTAATTCATCCAATTTTCGTAAATTTACTCTAGAATCGTACTCATACGACAGTAGAAAAACCTACTTTACTGAATCAGCCACCTGTTCAGTCAACTAACAAGTTCACCTACGATGCGATGGATCCATTAGATCGTATGTTGGAGGGAAATGATCCGCTGAGTATGTTTCAAAAACAAGCTCAAGCTCAAGCTGAAGATGAAGATGTACGTTTTTGTGCACAAATTTGTTTTTTCAAGTATTCAATACTCACTGATTACGAGAATCGTTCAACTGGTATTTCTTAGGATGAATTAGATAACAGTGTGACAGACAATGTAAAATTCAGAGGACTAGAATCGTGGAACTCTAAAAAAGAATCTATGTTATCGAAATTCAATTCCAGTGAAATTCTAACAATGACTAGTTGCTTTTCGTTACAAGATAAAGGTACGTATTACCGGTTTAGTCTGTATATATATATTTATTTTTTTACAAGAAGCCAATATAAAACTGTTACTCTAGGTACATCTTTACTGAAAGGAAAACCGAACCGTCCCGATGATTATGAAGATGGTATTATTTTCGAAATAAATGATATTCACCCTCAGGATTATTGTCGGCGAATAGATAAATTTCATAAGGAGGTTATTCGAGCTTGGAACGAAGATCAACGTGTCAGAGCTTTAAAAATTGTGATACAGGTACGAAATGTTGAATTTGACGTTCATTTAGATAGAATTGAGATTACTTCGTTGTAATGGTTTGTTTTCTTTTCAGTGCTCCAAATTACTATCAGATTCTTACGCTTATTGGTTCTATCCCGTTAAATACTGTCACATCACTGAAATTCTCGATACTTTTGGCGATCTTGTATACCAAAGACTGAAGGAAAAATGCGTAATGACTGGGTAATTTTAAAATTATGTATAATTCACGAGATGCTCGAGCTCGAGATTATTCATTTTGTTTTTATAACCGTAATTATTACAGGTATAATCAGTTATTCGGTAAAAATTTGAAAAAATTCCCTGATAATTTTACCCTCGATATGGTACCCGATGCAGCCCAAGAAACGTGTCACAATTGGTTCTATAAAATAGCATCAATCAGAGAATTGATACCGAGGCTTTACGTAGAATTAGCTTTGCTCAGGTCTTACGCCTTCATAACTAGCGGGTATGAATTTAATTCATTGAATTTTTTTAATAGTTACATAATTATTCTTTTCTAATATTCGATTTCTTCATTGTAGAAAAAATGGCGAAATATTAAGGAGAATCTCTGAAATGATCAACGGTGTCGGTGATCCAATAGTTTCGATGTATTTACGCTGCTACGTTTGTCGTGTAGCTTTGAAGTTTGGAGCCGAAGATTATAAATTTTTCAATGATAATTTCGAATCTGTTCTTCAAATGACAGCCAAAGTACGTTCCTCATATCGGAATTATTTTCGTGTGCTTAATATTGCTAAAAAAAAATAATTTTTTCCAGATTTACGCCAGTTGTAAAAATTTACGTTTAACGTTAGAATTTCCGAAGTACGTAGAATCTTGTATGCCACCGATGCAGTGGATGTTTCAAGGTATACTTTCAGGTGTATCGGATTTAGAACTTGATAACGTTCATTCACAATGGGTATCTTATTTTGATGAAGATAATGACAAGTAATTGTGTAATTCACTTCTCGAGGTTATTCCAAATTCAAATAATACTCTATTAATTGAAAAATTTGTTTTATTAGCGCAATATTACTCTATTTACTGTTAACCGCATCAAAACCATATTATATTGCAACAAATGGGCCGAAATTTTTGAAATTAATAGGGAATGCGAATCACCTAGGTGAGTTAAGTAAATATACTTACATATTCATATAATTTTATCTGCAAATTCTTACAATTTTTTTTTCTTCAGATGTTCCCGTGTATAAATTGTTGTTGAATCTTGGTCGAAATTATGAAGAGTTCATGAAGGAAAATCCATGTAATGTGCAACCGGCTGTAATTAAGGATATTTGGCCTATGATTAATTACGTGGATAGTGGTGCTGATTATATGTTAGTTGTTGATCAATGGATACCATTGAGTATGCCTCATTTTACGGTAATTTAAAGCAACTTGTATTCGCTAATTTTGGAAAAATAATTTCTATTTTGAAGTTTTTGTAAATTTATATTATTTTACAGGCTGCAAAAGTAGATGATTTGTTTACCAATGTTCAGAAATATTTAGCAAAAGGAAACTTCACCGAACGTATGTACGCTCAATTGGAAAGCGTCATTAGAAACTTGAGTGATGGAATTGAAGATTTTACGTCACTTGTGATCACTGTAAGTGCATCAAACTTTCGATTCGGCCAAACATTAATTTTCCACTGAAAGATGATTTTTTTTCTTTTGTAGGAAAGTTTGTTACCATTTTTAAATCTGTTTCGTTCGGAAACGTCGAAAGTCAACGTGTGTAAAATTATGATGGAAGCTTTTGTTAAACGTAGTAATGAGACTTTCGTTAATGATACAGTAGTACTGAACAATATAATGCATATTGCGCGGATTCTACACGATTCCATCAAGTAAGTGTTCATAAAAATCTGTTTCTATAAATTTATGAATGTTTACTAAAAATAGGTCGTTTTCAGTGCTCTTGCCGTTGAAGACGAGAAAAAGCAAATCAGCAATCTGATTTCAACTTTTGTTCGAAGAATAGATTTCGGTCGTGATTTCGAACAGTTATTAGATTTTTACGTAGAAGCTAGAGGCACGTTTTATAATCTGGATGTCGTTCATGCTACCTTAGTTCAAGTAATTTCTGAATTGAGTAAATATATTGAAGAATTTCCAAGTAAATTCTAATTTTCGTGATCTTTCAGTGTGTGAATAAATTAGCTTTCGAAACGTTGAAAGTTGTCAAAGGACGCCACACTTCAAAAACATCTGATTTTGTTCGAGCTTGTGCTGCGTATTCTTTTATTACCATTCCATCAATAACATCTCCTCTAACTAGACTTCAGCTATACATAATATCGTGTCAAACAACCTTAGCCAATCAGTGTCTTGGTCAAGGTAATTTGAATTAATTCATAAATTCCTTTTAATTTTTGGACTGGTTTGTGATTTATTTTGTTTGATTACAGCTGATGCTTACTTTAAAGCCATTATCGATACTGTGGCCGACGTTCCCAAAGTAATTGGAGAAAAAGGAGAAGAAAAACATACTCAGAATATTTTAATTCCTTATATCAAAGAATTTATGTCTATTTTATTGGTTGCTCCGGTGAGTGTCACGATGAATTGAATTTTGATCGATTTCGATATTTTCATTTTCATAAAAAAATTCTATTTTTAGGATAATCCTTCGGACGATGGATCTTTAGTTTTGGTTCGTACTTTGGCTAACGTAGTGAAACAATATGCTTGGGAAGAACCAAATTACGTGAAGATTCATCTATTTGTGAATATTCTTCATTTGTTGAGTGTCGAGTATCAAGATTATTATCCCTATCATTTCTTCAATGGTAAAAATTATCTGATTCTTTGTAATTCAAAACTGTATTTCAAATTTATAAACATATTTTTTATTTTAGTCGATTCAAACGATATCCTGTATGCATCTGATTTACAATTTCGAGAAGAAGTAGAAACCATTTCCACAGTATTGTTGAAGCAGATCTTGACTCATTTAAAATTAATAGGCGATAGTGAGGAAGTTAGGAAGCAAGTGAGTTGAAATTTAAAATCAAACTTATTACGTACCTTAAAATTCTCCTTTTTCATTTTTTGAAAATTATTATGTATTTCTTTTATGCATTTTAGGCTGAACTTGCGATAGAACTATTTATGTGCATCATGCTGAGAGCAGATATACGCAGTATAGATGTAGCTAAATTATCGATTAATTTGTGGAATTTGGCTAATAAGCACAACTACGTCGATAAAACTCCGGCGGTAAATTGAAAAAAATCTAGTGTATTCTTTTCTAAAAATTTGATTTCAAATTAGTTCATCTACGTATTTTTTTTACTTTGCAGCTAAATATAGTCAAATACTGTTTACGAAGTTCTGAACCGGATTCCGAGTATGCTGAAATGTATTCCAAGTTGCTGAGTAAATTTGAATAGTTATACATACTTAGTTAAATTATGTTATTCATCATGTCAATTAATGTTTATCCAATGCCATGTTTTTCTCATCAAAGAATTATTCTTGTGATTTATGTACCTATATTTTCTTATGCATTTTTTATTCGTACCAAAATTTTTAGTTGAGTTATTTATTTAGGAATAAATTTTTACGGAACGTGTCTTATTTATTAAATTTACTTTATGAAAAGTATGTCGTTTCAATGTGTAGTAATTTTGAGAAATTATTATTCATCAAAATGTACCTAGAATCAAGGAAATGAGAAATGTTGTAATTTCATTCTGTACGTAATACATGGTGAAATTATTATAAAATGAGAGATGAGACCGGAAAATATTGAAAATAATACGAAATAATATGATTTGTAATGTTTTTCAACCTGTTGGTCGTTGATTACACGACCACGTGCTCAAGCATCAGCTCTCAACTCATTCGGCAATGAAAGTGGAGGGGGAAATTGTCCTTGATTTCTTATCAGTTTGTTTTCCCTTAGCTTTTCCTCGATTCAGTAGGTTACCATGGTTAAGAAATCAAAAATAAAGCACCTTGAAAATAAACGGTATTGGCCTTGATTATACCTTTGTATGAAAATGAAATGAAGATTAATCAATCAACAAACGACAGTTTGGTAAATCCGGCCATTTCTGTACTTTTCAGTTTCAGCCAGTACTTACAGACTAAAATTAGATTAGGCAAACGTCAACCATTATCACTTCTTTTCCGAAACCACTGCAATTGATTTAAGGTAAAATAAACCTCATTTTAGCTTACGTAGACTAATTATTTGAAATAATCTGAACGAGTAATTTAGTGAAAGCTAATGTATTCGAATTTCGACCCCTCTACGGTGCAGCAGTCGTGGCCGAGTGGTTAAGGCGTCTGACTAGAAATCAGATTCCCTCTGGGAGCGTAGGTTCGAGTCCTACCGACTGCGACAACATCCGAATTTTTTTATATTTTCGATAATTTTTTTTGCAGGATGTCGACTCAGAAAAATCCATACCGTCATCGAAATTGTTTCGATTCTTTTCCAATGAAGAAACCGGAAACTCGCGACAGAAAAAAACTTCAGGTTACATCGCTTCATTCTCATGGGACAGCTGTAAATCAACGTCGTCGAGCTACATTCAACGAATGCTACTGCGATACATTAAAAAGAAACGCATTTAGAGATCAACGTGATTTAGTTCAAGAATCAGATATAGAGAATTTGCATGATAATAATCTTATCTCGAACATCTGCCACAATGACGAGATTAGTTGCACAAAACGCGATAAATATCGATATCCGCTGCCGCAGTTCTATTTCAATGACTTGGATGATTTTCTTCAAGGTTACGAAAACGTTGATTCGCGATTTTCTCACATTTATACATCTTTGCCCTTAGTCAACAATTATAAACGGTGGTTGTCTGACATCATCGAATATCGTAAGAGAAACTGGAAGGAATGCCATGCGAATTTTTTCTCCGTGTAATTAATTTATAGAATAAAATTCGAAAAAAAAACATGTGTATATTTACAAAAAAGAAATGCATTATAAAAACGATACAATGTATAAATATTACATTTGCTGATCATCGATAGTTGAATTTCTAAGAATAACCGATTTAAAAAGTAAAAAAATACGAAATTTAAAAATACACGTACAAAAAAACATAAAAAATTTTTAACCAAGACGAAAGTTACTTTCGAAATATAACAATGATAAAAGTATTTTAAAAAACTTGTTTCACAATCATATAAGGCAATTCGTTACAAAGTAAAGAACACATTGCTGGTCCCGAATTATTGTTAAAATTAGATCACTGACAATGCTCAGTGTCAGTCACATTAAAAATTTATTGCCATGAATTAGCTTTTAGGAATCTTCATTATGCCACGACTTGATAGTAGCACAATTACCGTTGTTATCACTAACCATCATGGTCAACGGACGGTGTTTTCTGTAAGTAATATTGTTGAGCGGTTTAGTATCGAAAAATTGATTCTCGTTGTTGAAAGTATTCTTATTTATATCTTCGTGACTTCTATGTATTCCATGAGTATTGTCCGGGAATTGTTGCCTATAAGGTATATTTCGATTCTGAGGCAACGTGTGATGTTCGCTGGGTGGCTTTTGCTCGGGAGCTGGGTTTTTTCTAAACTTGGTACTGTATTTGTAAAAATCACTCATCTCGAAAGGCTTGGTAACTTCGCGATAAGGCTGCCATTTACCAACTTCGACGACAGTATGATTCTTTGGCGATTCAAACGGTACAGTTGACTCGATCAACGTAGGAGACTTGACTGGAGACTTGCTCTGTGCAGGAATGGGAGGCGGTGTTGAAGGTGCTGAACAATGGGGAGGAGGAGGTAAAGGAGGAGGTGGAGGCGTTCGTGTACTTCTGCGAGAATACGGTCTTTGGGGTACAGGTGACTCGGGTACTTTGGATGCTCTCGGATGTAGCGGTGGAGTACGACTACGTCTTTCGTAGCAGTCTGAATCTAGCGACGTTTCTCGCCATTCTTTTTCCTTGGGTTTCCTGCCTAATGTATTGGATTGGAAATTTTCTTGCACTTTCTCTTGCAACGAATGAGTATCTAAGCTTTTACGAGAGTGTTCGACGTTGCCTAAGGATTGCGTTCGCATCAGACTGTTTTCCGGGTATGTTTGATTTGGCAGTAGTACAACGTTAGCTAGTGAAGAATCGGGTGATGGAATAAAACTAGGAGGTCTAAGATTCGGTTCGGTGTGTTGGACCGGAGTACAAGCCGGAGGCGATGGAGTAACGTGAGATGAACCCGGGTATCTAGGATATTCTTCGGTGAAATCAGAATTTTTGTATCTTCTGTCTAAACTTCCATATCGAGATTTCATTCTGGTGGGACTTTCATTCGGTAAAGTGGTATAGCATTGGTTGGAAAAATACCCGACGGGGGCTGTATTACGCCACATATTACTATCTTCCAACCAGTTGGTATTTTCGGCGTCGTAACATCCGGAATTATGACGAGGTCTTTCGACACTGCGACGATATTGTAAATTACGGTTCCAGGTATTTTTACTTACATGTTGATTTTGATGATGAACGTATCCGGGGTAATTGTGAGATTTACCGAAACTATTGTAGAATTGACCATTACGAAGTATTTCTCTATTGATCGTAGATAAACTAGCAGGATCTTCGTTATAGGAATGTTTGAAGTGAGGATCGACCTCTGCTGATGCTTCCGGTCCATCTACGCAGTCTAATTCGGTCAAAGGAGGTCGAGGTTTTTTCCTCTGTTTCAGTTGATTGGTACTTTTAACACTTTGCCTGAGAACAGTCAGTCTAGCTTCGAGTTCGGACAAGCGACGCTGACTTTGTTGGTACATTAATCTATGCTTTCTTCGTATCGATTTACTAGCATTACCGTCGTTAGCTAAGCCAAGTGCTGCTTCCGCTATACTGGTTTGTATTTTACATTCGAGTTCTAATTTAGCCAACGATTCTTCTTCTTTGGACTTCAATTTGTTTATCAGGTTTTCTGGATACGCGAACGAGGTACCAATTCTGCGTCGGAATACTGGCGGACTTTCGCCCGGTTCGATGGGTGTTTCCGGTGGTAAAACACCTGTCAGTTCGGCTTCCTGGATACATAGTTTCTTCAATTCGGCCGTTTTCTCGCGTAGTTTACATTCTAAGGCTTCTTTGCGAGATTGAAGAGTGGCGACCATCTTTTTAGATTTTGATTCGCATTCCATTTGATTGCTTGTGGATCAAATTTCTAAACATAGTAAAGTATTGCAACGGGTTTTTAAATCGGGTTCACTCGAGATACAATATATACCTAATAAGTTGAAGATATCGTTCACTTACCCGAACAAGTTATCGACGGTGACATGATCTATCTTTAAATCGAACCAACACTCGATGTATACTGAAGTGTTACAATTTCACAATGGGGTTTTTCATTTCTTTTCTTTTTCACAACATCCTATAACAAAACCATAAATCAGCGATAAGTGCATAAGACTCGTAACCATAAACGTCAGTTACACGGTTCGATTATTATTCATCGGTTAATAATTCGGACTTCCACGTTCCCCAGAGGGCGATACCGTCGCGCATTCTGATTGGCTGTTGATATTTCTGTGCTCTTGTTGTTTACATTTCAAAACGGGACTTTTTATCACAAACTTCGGCGATTTCATTCTCGTATTAATTTTCAACGATATTTCATTAATTTCGTACATTTCGTGGTGTTTTTTTTAGTGTTTTTGATTAATATATGACTTCTAGTATCGTTATATGTTGTGAATAATGAATATTACCTCGAGTTACAGTGTTTTAGTGAGCTTAGAAGGATGAAACAAAGTTGCACGATTAAATGAATTTAAAGTTCTTTGCAAGTGTTATTTTAATTCACCACAACATTTACTCGATAGCACGATCGCAAAGCAATTCTCTATACGTAAATTTAGTTTTATTCAATGTGAAATAATGGAAATATAACATCGAATTTGAAATCGCCGAAGTTTGTGATAAAAAGTCCCGTTTTGAGAAGTAAACAAGGAAGGCACAGAATATCACTAGCCAATCACGTACCGCGACGGTATCGCCCTCTGGGGAACGTGGAAGTCCGAATAATGGTGAGTAATTAAATCAGCGAATTGTGTTGTGATAACAAATTCTCAACAACGGATCAACATTTAAATTGAAATTAAAACCAACGAATTTAGAGATTTATACTGTGTGTTTTGGGATTACTTACCCTTGGCGTGAAGATTTTATTTTAACCATCATTCAAATAAAATAATCTAAACATACACCAATAACACGAATCCACAATAATTACGATTTACGATTTACAATTTCCTGTTATCTAGAGTAGAATTATTAGTTCCCTATCCCCCCATCTTCGCTCAATCACTCGTCAAAGAGTCAAAGCAAAGATACGCTCTCTGGCGGATTACCTCGGAAACATCGAAAATGGTGAAGATGATTAAACGCCATTGTTTTAACTTTTATATGTAATTTTTCGCGTAAAAAATGTAATTTTTTCGGTTGTTCGGAAGTTCGGGTAAAGTTTTAGGTATATCAAATTAAAGAAGATGAAATTCTCTATCGATTGATGTGAAATTTATATCATTTCGCGTAAAAATAACGATTTTATGAACATTTCTATTTACGTTTTTTTCATACTACATACGTCAACTTTAAAGTTTAAACTATAATTACTCAAAATTTAGAGTGGACACCTAGGTGTTTTAGCATCGCAAAATGTTCGTAATTTTATCCTCTTCAAAATGAGTGTTTACCAAAAGCTCTAAGTGCAACCGTTCAAAAGTTGGAGAAGTTAAAAGTTGCGAAAACAAGCTGAATGCGGTAAGTACCTATTGAACTTCGAACTAAAATTACTCAAATTCTGAGTGAACACCTAGGTATTTCAATATCGCAAAATGTTCGTAATTTTATCCTCTTCAACATGGTTATTCACCGAAAGCTCTACTTGAGTGCTCAAAGAAAAGTATTTTTGTGAATTTTGAAAAAAAAATCAATTTAATAATTTTCAAAATGAACTTGGTTCCTTTCAAAATTCCCCAAAAATGAATCCTAAAAATAGGTTTTTAATTTTTTGGATAGTATCGAGTGTGCTTAAGGAAAAGTAAAAGCAATATACTTATATTTCTCACATTTATTTTCATAGGTAATTTGTATTTATCGTGAATTTTAAAAACGAAAATAAATTTGATAAATTCCAATTTTTCAATTCACGGAAAATGAATTCTGAAGTATCAAGTCTTTGAAGAAAGGTAATTCCAAAAAAAATATTTATGTGCGCCGGCGCTCAATATTCTCAAATGCTTTAAAAAAATGGAGCATTTCTCTCTTTGTAAAGGTTGGTGATCAAGTCGACCAACTATACCTAATACAGAACTTTGAGGTGATTCGAGGTGGTAAAAAAAAATAAGTAGGTAGGTTTAGGTGTATAAATTATGGAAAAATTTGAATTTTCATACAAGTTCAGAGTTTTGCACATATGCAACTTTTTAATTATGTAATCAGGGATGATCTCTTCTCCATTCTCAGACCGTGGGACCGTGGGTACCTACCTATGTTTCATAATTATTTATCAAAAAATTCAAATAGCAAACGCATCGTATATTTTTAATTTTAATGCATTGCAATAGGTACTAGAAATCTGTTGGGTATCGATATTACCTATGCACCCACAACATCGGTTTTCAAAATTTGATATCGCCGATTACGTTAATAAAAATTTTCAAAAATCGCAGCCCTGAATTCCGAAAAAAATATAGCCTAAAATTGATTTTTCTCATCGCCTCCCTCCCCTCCAAAAACTTATGGGGGATGATAAATTTCCAGAAATTTATATTTTGGGAACTTGCGGAAAATTGCCTGAAAGTCACTGATGGAAATTTATATTTCTTCAAAAATGTAAGGTAGGTACAGATAGTCTTGTACTTATTTTCAAAAAATGTCATTTATCAACAGAACTACAATACAAAGTTGTCCAGTCATTTTAGCAAAATTTCTAGCCGAACCTCGGAAAAATTGGGGGAAAGCTGAATTTCACATTATTTGTTCAGGTTGGTCTCTAAAACAACCCATCAAAAGTTGCACCCCGCAACTTGACCGCTACCCCCGCAAGAGGTCATTAACCTTTGCCGATACAGGTTTTCCGGCTGTATCGCCGAAATGAAGGGCCCTAGAGAAAAAATTTTCAAACAAAAATTGTTCTACGCTAAATTTCCTATAAGTATGACCAGTTCAGTTAAAATATATTTTTCAGTTTTTGGTGAATTTTTGAAAATCTAGGCCAAAAATGAGAAAAAAATCGAAATTGTACCAATTGAGCTATAAAGCTGAAATTTGGGATATACCCAATTTTCAACCAGCCAAATCGATTGGAAACTATTTCAAACCGTTTTGAGCAGTTCTGGAGCCTCCAGCACATTTTTGAAACTTGAAATATCCCACAATAATATGTTATCAAATGAAGTTGGGAAGAAGAAATTACGCTGCAATCCAACTTAATACGCTATCAAGTCGACTGCTGGTAGGTTTGAGCCATTTTGTTACCATCAGCAACTTTTTGAAAATTCTTGGAGCCTCCAGTAGATTTTTGAAACTTGAAATTTCTACAAAATTTCATCAAATGGAGCAGAAAAGCCGCGAAATTCATTCTGTAAACTAATTTTAATACACTATGAAGTCGTCAAGTCGTTTTGTAACCTTCAGCGAGTTTTTGGAAATTACTGGAGTCTTCTTTACATTTCTGAAAATTGCAATTTCTACAAAATTTCATCAAATGGAGTTGGAAAGCCGAAAGTTAATTCGGATAGGTTTCGTGGCATTTTCAGAAAAACAGAAGTTTCTAAAAAATATGCTGGAGGCTCCAAAACAACTGCCTGCGATCGATCCACCTCAGAATAACGTCAAAAATGGGGTGTCTCTGTTTGGTAAAATTTTACGAAAATTTTAAGCATCGAAATATCTGCTGGAGGCTCCAGTAATTTCCAAAAAGCCGCTGGAGGCTCCAGAACGACTTTAAATCAACTTGCAGTCGGCTCCCTAGCGTATCGAAATTAGTTTACAGAATGAATTTCAGCTTTCCAACTGTTTTTGATGAAATTTTGTGGAAATTTCAAGTTTCAAAAATCTGCTGGAGGCTCCAGAATTGCTCAAAATGGTTTGAAATAATTTCTAATCGATTTGGCAGATCGAAAATAGGATATATCCCAAATTTCATCCATCTACGTCAATTTGATAAAATTTTGATTTTTTTCTTCATTTTTGGCCAAAATTGATTTTTAATTAACTCATCAAAACTTGAAAAATATATTTATTTCAACTGAACTGGTCATGCTCATAGGAAATTTGGCGTAGAATAATTTCAGTTCGATCACTTTTTTCCCTCCGTCCCTTCATTTCGGCGATATAGCCAAGAAACGTAGATTGACAAAGGTTATATGACCTCTTGCAGGGATCGCAGACAAGTAGCAGAGTGCAACTTTGGTCAAAATATTTTCGATTCTACTGTGAATCAAGATCACGTTATACATTGTCGATTTTCATTTTTTTTTTCCAATTTTCATAAAATTGACAACTTTACCCCTTCCTCAATAAGAGTGAAATCGCCATTTTGGGAAAAGATGAACTAGTCATGCTGATAAGAAATTTAGCGTAGGTAGAACAATTTTTATTTGAACATTTTTCCTCTTGGGTCCTTAATTTAAGCGATACAGCCGAAAAACCTGTATTGACAAAGGTTAATGACCTCTTGCGTGCAACTTTTGATGGGTTGTTTTAGTTTAGAGACCAATATGAACAAATAATGTGAAATTCAGCTTTCCCCCAATTTTTCCGAGGTTCGACTAAAAATTTTGCTAAAATGACTGTACTATACAATACAACTATGTAGGTAATTAAATTTCCATTTATTTACAATTAGGTACTTAACTTTTGACATTCCTTTGTTTTGAACAAATTTTTTCGTCAATAGGTATTGAATATTTTGCAGTAATTAGACGCTTTTTTTACAATTTTTCCGCCATTTGCAACAATTAACTCTTCTTCATAAATTTGCATGGAAATTTATGGATTTTAAAGTTAACAGAATTTCTCCTTTACATTGCCATTACATTATTAATTTCCGGAAACTTTTCCTGGAAAATTTCCAGCGTGCAGGAGCAGGACTGCAGCAGCCGCAGGTGCACTCGTTCACTTTTTGACCTGTCAGAACCAGAAGCAAGCTTCAACAGCTTCAAGCCAATCACAAAATTTGAAATTTGAAATTAACCAATAGAATGCTTACTTGAGAACAGTTACAGGGCAATCTCGTTCTCGTTTTCGAATTATTTCATTTTGTCTTATTTTGTTCATTTGTTGACATTTTTGCTAAATTGCTGATAAGCCTGTTGAATTGAAGTGAAAAAATCTATGATTTATGGTATTAATTAGTTATAATTAGTTCAATAAAATGAAGGTTTAAGAATTTTCCTCACCCTTTTGTTATGTTTCATCGTTCTCTTTTCTGAAAGTTTGAAAATTGATCGCACTGAATAGGTAAGTTACTCATCATCGAACAAAGTTACGTGTTTCTGTGCAGTTGTAACGAATGTTTTTTCTCTCATTCAAAACATTCGTACTTCGTAGATTAAAATAATCACACGTCAATCCACAACAACGAGAATTCATTCACTTCATTTTGGTAATTAGCTAATTACATGGGTTTACATAATATGAATAATCAGTTGCTGTTTCTAAATTGACTACTGATCCGTTCGACTCTTCAATCCAACTAATCACCATATCTGACCCGCTTTGATTGTGTTTCAGACATGCAAGTATCATGGTCCTTTTGGCTGTTGAATATATCGGTTATTATAGTGTTTCTACCCGTTTTCACGTATTGCGACGATCTCAAATGTTTCAACGTACCTCCGGAAAATTGTACTGAAGAATTGAGATTGAAGGAGAAATGTATAAAAACGTTTAGTGATTCAGCTTCCAAACAAATACACTGCTGTAACGTCACAAATGAAAGTGAAATAACATCTTTTCTTAAAGAGCACGGTAGTGATTTTTCTACATTATCTAAATAAGTTACTCCATGTAACCGGATACAGTTAATATTTTGCATTGAAATATTTTTCAGGAGGTTCAGACAAAATTACGGGATTTCATCTGCGTTATTCAAATCTAACTCGTCTTCACCAAAATGTTTTCATCAGTTTGCAGCCTCATCTAGTCTCGTTATCCATAACTGAAACTAGTATTTTGCAGTGGCAAGGAACGTTCAACGAAAATTGGCAGATAAATTGTTTCAATTTTTCTCATAACATTCTGGGTAGCAATATTTCTTCGCAGTTTATTGCAAATTTAACCAAGTTGAAAAATTTTGACATATCCAATAGTAACATAAGTGAAATACCCGAACTTCCCGGGTTTAATTCCAGTGAATTCTTCCTAGACGTTTCAGGTAAATTCATTACTGTAAACTTTCGAATTTACCGATTGACAGATGACAGTTCTCAATATATGTAGTTGCACGTCAATCGGTGAAATTCGAGAGTAAGTACTTGAAAAGAATATCGCCTGTAAAGTACGTAGTAAACATCTTTCTTTCATTACTGGTTTAAATATAGGCAATTTACACATGGCATGCGGCGGGTTAGTAAGATTGACTACGGATAAAAAAAAGACGAAAAAATCGCTTACATTTGTGAACAAAAATGAAACCACATGCGTACCTCCCGATGCTCTTTCGGTTAAAATCAAGTTGGAGGATGTGGAAAGAGGTGTTTCTAGTGTATGTTATTTGCTAATATTTTTTGTAAAAACCATGTCATTGGATTACCTATTTCATTTTCTTCGTTTCTTGCAGACTTTCGATAACTGTCCGGAATTCAACAATAGGAAATGCGAATGTTCTGTAGCTTCGTTGGATCAAACTAAAAACGACAAGGATGCAGTCGTAGAGGTTGAAAGACCTTATTACGTGTATCAAAGTTTAGTCAATTGTTCAAATTTAGGAATGAATTCATTACCGACTACTCTTCCTCCTTATACACGTATACTCGATGTTAGTAGCAACAGTGTAAGTATGGTGCCCTGTTAATTAGCTTCGTTTTATGTATTTGGCAAATCTTAATTGATGAAAATGGTTTTCTATGGTGCAGATAACAAGTCTTGAAGGGATAGGAAACGAAACCTTCAGCAGTCTTACGGAATTATACGCTGATAATAATCAAATCAAAACGCTGAAGCATCTTGAAGCAACTGACTTTTTGGGCATGTTTCAACAGCTTACAGTACGAAATAATAGTATCGATCAAGTAAGTGTATGTGAAGTAGCAGCGCCCAATACGCTGCCTATAACGTGTACTACTACATTATGTTGAAGTAGGTATAGGTGGATGGATAGATAGATAGATCCGAGTTTTAAAATTTGGGAGACTTTAATGCGATCGTGCGTTATATAAATAAGAGTTCTGATTTTCAAGTCGTGTGTTTAGTTTCGATTTATTTAGCCATACCGTTTTCGTTTGCGTCATTTTTTCTACTATATGCGACCGTACTTAATTCAACATACGAATTATCGACAGATTCAAGAGTACTTATTTTCAAATGTTTTCGATCGAAGTTCTGGTGGAGGAAAGCTTATGCTAGCGAAGAATTATTTCAAATGTGATTGCACCACCGCTTCTAAAATTAAGGTACGTACACCTCACTAGAAAATTAACTTATCTCTTGAACGATCGTTAAATCACTCGTTCGAAAGTGCGCTGCATTATCTTATAACGCTTTACATTATGTATCTGATGCCGCCTTATACATATACATATGTACATAGTAGGTACAGTCATTTTAACAAAATTTTCAGTCAAACCTCGGAAAAATTGGGGGAAAGCTGAATTTCACATTATTTGTTCAGATTGGTCTCTAAAACAACCCATCAAAAGTTGTACCCCGCAACTTGACCACTACCACTGCAAGAGGTCATTAACCTTTGCCGATACAGGTTTTTCGGCTGGAAATTTGTTCGAACAAAAATTGTTCTACGCAAAATTTCCTATCAGCATGACCAGTTCAGATTTTCTCAAAATGGCGATCACACCCTTACTAAGGAAGGGGTAAAGTTGTCAATTTTATGAAAATTGTTTTAAAAAATGAAAATCGACAATTTATAAAACGTGAATTCGATTCGCAGTAGACTCGAAAATATTTTGACCAAAGTTGCACACCGAACTTGTCTTCAACCCCCCCGCAAGAGGTCATTAACCTTTGTCAATCTACGATTTTTCGGCTATATCGCCGAAATGAAGGGTCGGATGAAAAAAAGTGATTTGAAATAAAATTGTTCTACGCCAAATTTCCTATAAGTATGACCAGTTCAGTTGTTCGCGAAATTGCGATTTCAGTGGCTTTACTAACAAAATGGCGGCTATTTTGATTGATAAGTCCGCCGAAATCGCAGATTTTGCTTTCCAACTTAAAACTCGGACGACATTTTTAGAAAACGACAAAGTTAGATCGAAAGAGCATGCAAAAATTCATCAGCAGTCCAAATTTCAAGTGCAAAAGTGTATTTTTCTACTTTTGGTAAATTTTTGAAAATCAAAACACCGAACGCGAACGTGAGAAAAAACTCAAAATTTTACCAAATTGATTTAGAATGATGAAATTTGGAATATATCCTATTTTCGACCGGCCAAATCGATTAGAAACTATTTCAAACCATTTTAAGCAGTTCTGGAGCCTCCAGCAGATTTTTGAAACGTGAAATTCCCACAAAATTTCATCAAAAGCAGCCGGAAAGCTAAAATTTATTCTGTAAACTAATTTCAATACGCTAGGGAGTCGACTGCAAGTAGATTTCAAGTCGTTTTGGAGCATCCAGCGACTTTTTGGAAATTACTGGAGCCTCCAGTAGATATTTCAATGCTCGAAATTCCCATAAAAATTTGCCAAACAGAGTTGGAAATCCAAAATTTACCCTGTACTTCAATTTCAATGCGCTATCAAGTCGACTGCAGGTTGGTTCAAGTCATTTTGGAGCTTCCAGCAACTTTTTGAAAATTCTTAGAGCCTCCAACAGATTTTAGAATTTTAAAATTTCATACAAAACAGCTGAAAAGCTAAAATTTACTCTGTAATCTAATTTCAATATACTATGAAGTCGACTACTCGTAGATTTCAACTCGTTTTGGAGCATCCAGCGACTTTTTGGAAATTGCTGGAGCCTCCAGCAGCTATTTCAATGCTTGAAATTTCCATAAAAATTTACCAAACAGAGTTGGAAATCCAAGATTCGCCCTGTACTTTAATTTCAATGCGCTATCAAGTCGACTGCAGGTTGGTTCAAGTCATTTTGGAGCCTCCAGCAACTTTTTGAAAATTCTTAGAGCCTCCAACAGATTTAGAATTTTAAAATTTCATACAAAACAGTTAAAAAGCTGAAAAATTTACTCTGTAACCTAATTTCAATATACTATGAAGTCGACTACTCGTAGATTTCAAGTCGTTTTGGAGCATCCAGCGACTTTCTGGAAATTACTGGAGCCTCCAGCAAATATTTCAATGCTCAAAATTTCCATAAAATTTTACCAAACAGAGACACCCCATTTTTGACATTACTCTGAGGTGGATCACAGGCAGTTTCAATCCGTTTTGGAGCCTCCAGCAGATTTTTAGAAACTTCTGTTTTTCAAAAAATGCCACAAAATCTATCCGAATTAACTTTCTGCTTTTCAACTCCATTTGATGAAATTTTGTAGAAATTGCAAGTTTCAAAAATTTACTGGAGGCTCCAGCAATATCCAAACACTCGGTGAAGGCTACAAAACGGCTTGATATCTACTTACAGTCGACTTCATAGCGTATTAAAATTAGTTTACAGAATAAATTTCCGCTTTCCAACTTCATTTTGATGAAATTTGGTGAGAATTGCAAGTTTCAAAAATGTGCTGGAGGCTCCAGAACTGCTCAAACCGGGTTGAAATCGTTTCCAATCGATTTGGCAGGTCGAAAATAGAGTATATCCAAATTTCAGCTGTATAGCTCAATTTGGTAAAATTTTGATTTTTTTTCTCATTTTTGGCCTAAATTTGAATTTTTAAAAATTTACCAAAAATTGAAAAATATATTTTAACTGAATTGGTCATGCTGATAGGAAATTTTGCGTAGAACAATTTTTGTTCGAACATATTTCCTGTCGGACCCTTCATTTCGGCGATACAGCCGAAAAACCGTTATCAGCAAAGGTTAATGACCTCTGCGGGGTGTAACTTTTGATGGTTTTTTTTAGAGACCAATCTGAACAAATAATGTGAAATTCAGCTTTCCCCCAAATTTTTCCGAGGTTTGATCAAAAATTTTGCTAAAATGACTGAACTTATACATACAGTTGTGTATTTTCTAGTAAGTTTTTTGATTGTATGTTTCTCACTCGGTTGTTATTGTTAATTATTACAACTTTTTACAGATTTGGCTCATGGCTAATAGAAAAAATGTGCCGGATTTTGATCAGATTTACGCCAACTGCGATAACTATCAAGTCAAGGTAATTAAAAGCATATGTTCGTAATTTATGACTATATTTTGACCTTGGGAATTTAAAATTTGGCTTCGTGAATACGAAGGACCGAAAGGACTCAGCTTTATTACTTCACAACTTCTCGTGCGTTCAACAATACTTGAAAGTTGGCCGATGAACATCAACAACGCATTATAAAACTAAATTTCTTAAGATTTTCGACGCGTCGCAATGAAATGGAAGGAAAGGAAAGGGGAACTGTTTCTTTTATTTTACGTTATTCCATAGTTACTCTGGAATTGCATACATTTTTTCGATAGCCTGTCCGTGCTGTAATCGTTATTTTATTTTACAGGTGATTGATTTGAATCCGAAAAATCTTTGTGCAAAACCACATACGTTTAAAGATTACATTCGCTATATAATCGGATTAGAAGTACTCATGTTTGTTTTACTGATCGGTAAAGTGTCGTATGATTATTACGTTTTTAAAACAGCCGGATACCTTCCTTGGCCAGCGTCTAAAATGCCCAAATTACCTTGCGATTGGTGTTTTGAAACGTGAAACGAATCTTCATTGGCTTATTAACGTTTACAGTTTTTCATTTTGAGCTTCAGCTACCTTCACTTTGGCGTGAAAAGTTTTCTCACGATGTTTTATAAATTTTACGTCTTTGATGATTCGACTTTTCAACTTTCATTAGTTAAAAGGAAATTTTTGCGTCCCAACTTTTGTGTAGAATACTCTATTACGTCATTGATTCGTTGTATCCCTTTCGTTTTTATACATTATTTTTTATTCGAGGAAATAAATTTAACTGTGTGAAGACACTTCCGAACCGAAGTTTATGAAGAAGAGAAAGAATTTTCGAACATATCGTAATTTATCAAAGAGCAGTTAAATCTGTTTGTATGCCATCTTTTGAAATTTACAAGATCTCGTTATTTTATTTTACTTTCAAGCTGTTAAAATGTGCCATTTCATATTTTATTTTGAAAAAAAAAATGTAATATATAAATCAAATACTTAGTCTATACTCTACAAAAAATTTTAGGAATATGAAAAATTTGGCTGGTGGGTCCAATAATAATTGTCAAACTAGCGATGATGTAGAAAAATGAAAGAACTGCGTCCCATAATTTTTGTTTGTATCAGCACTAAATTTTTGAACAGCCGAATTTCCTGACTTGGGCTTTTATAGGTTGGTTTTTGAAATCACCTATTATTCTTTATTCACATTTTTTCCATGTCTATTGAAATGAAACATAACGTAGTTGATTCCAATTATCATAAAACATTAAAAATGCTCCAAGTACGAAAGTAAAATGAACTGTTTCAATTTTTTCAAATTTACAGTATAAAAAATCAAGTCAATTCCAAAGAAAACTTGTGATGGGTTGAAATTTTATTCGCCTAAGAAACAAAATTTTGAACTTATGTACCTACTTTTAATACTTAATTTTTATTGTTGTAATTTTAAGATTTAATCAAGCTCAGCTATTATGCATTTCAGTTAGTTCTAAGTATTATTATTATTTTTTTTAATACCTTTACCTGAGTAATGAGTATACTTATACTTGTACCAGTTGTACCTACCTATTTATAGTTACCAAAACTTTTTTAATTATAATTTTACACCACCGTTTTAAAAAAAAAAGGATATAATCTTACATTGAAAATCGAATTCGCACATGACAGATTTTCGCGTGCCTAAATTATCTAATCCTTAAGCGCATACTCTGTTTTTATATAAAATGTTATTTTTATACTTTTTTCTTTTACTTATCGACATTTTTTTTTGTTATTTTTACGAGCAAGGTTTTTTCCAATTTATAGTTTTTGACGACAATTCTGCACCGATTGTTTTCTCGTGTGTTACTTTTATCATATTTTTTATGTATTGTCCTGAATGGAAAATATACCTACCTGTACCGATTATTACGTTTTTTTAAATCAATCGAATGGAAGCAAAAATTAGACTAAATGATTGGCGCAAGTAATGACGTAAATTTGACGTTAAAAACGCTTACAACAATTCGATTTATCGTGTTTTTAGTAGTGTTATAAATTTTATTACATCGTATCAGAGAGTATTCTGACAAACCGAACCGGATTATAGCTATCTTCAAGTGTTTTTATAGATTAAGTGAGAAAAGTTTCTGCTGACGCATGCTAAAATTTATGATTCAACTTAACTGTATCCTTTTTATTTTATTTTATTTTATTTTTTTGGTTCCCCGGACACACAATGTTTCTGGGATTTTCTCAAGAAACATATTTATTTACATCTTAAATCTAAGACTGAATCTAAACAAAATGTAATATCTTAATTTATCCCTAATCCTAGATCTAAGATGCAGGGGGGAGGCGGGTTGTCCACTACAACTCATACCCCCCTAGGCGGTTGCCAAGGACCCAATCACAATCACCCAACCAGGCTTCGTTATTCACACATGCCCATCAGGTAGACTGACTGACTGAGTGCCCCAACCCATCTTGGGAAAAGGATTTTAGGTAGGAGAATTTTGTGTCTGGGGGGGGGGGGTCAACAAGTGTTGGTCTCACCTTTGCATTACACGAGTTTCGGCTATGTGGAGACGTTTGCGAGGAGGCTGGTGCACTTGGCACTTGCTAAGGGCTTCACATCAGCCTCTCACATTGGACTTGAGAGTACAATACTAGATACTAGATATGACTAATTATTTTAGGCTGAAAAATTTAGGAAAATAATATGTATGATTTGTTAACTTGGTCTACTTTGCAAATATGTACAGCATTATAATACAAGAAAGACACCCACACTAAATTAATTTAAGCTTATGGTTTTGAGAAAAATATATTTAGGGCATGCATAGGTATTGAAAAATCGAACTGTACCTAGTTATTTACAGCTTGAAGTAATGCATTGTAATGGGTTGTTTACAGGGCTTCTTCCAGTCGATGTTTGGTTGGTAGATCAGGATTGAAGCTGTTCCTCCTTCTGGGTGCATACTAGCTCTGACAGTAACTTGGTGGTCCCTGAAGCATTCAAAGATTCGATGATGGCTTGTTTCACTGTTGGCCACTCCAGTTTATCCAGACCACACCCCAGACTTGGTGCTGCTATCTTTTTTATCTTGAGTTGGTTGCATTTGGCAGCAAGTGCTTTCATCGTTGTTACAAAGTCCTAGATTGACGGCTTGGCTTATCATTGTACTGTTCTTTGGTGATGTCGTAAAGGATGTAATTTCCACCTTTTTTGATCTCAACTACTTCACCAACCTTAGCATCCCTTGACCTCAGAGTGTCCTGGTTGCCAAAGGCTTGTTTGAACAGGAGCGCAATGCCCTTAGACCAGGGATGAGGCCCCGAACGATTTTTTTTCGGGTTCCGGGTTCCGGGGCTTGGGCTTTCAATCAAAAATTTATTAGGTCTTGGGCTTGGATTAGGGCCCAGGAAACTTTGGGTTTGGGTTTCAGGGCTCAGTGTCCAGGGCTTGAATGAAGCGTTCGGGGCTTTCCGGGGCTTTTTGGGGCTTGAAATTGTAATTTTAATGAAGAATAAAGTAAAATCTTCAGCGTATTTGATTTTCTGTTGAAAAAAAAATTTCAGGGCAGATTCCGATTGTTTTTTTTTTCAAAATTATTTGAATGAAACTGTTTTTTTTTTCAATCAGAATTAAGTAAATTTTCTGGAATTTTAAATTATTGTCCAAATTTTTCGTATTTTCAAGTACATTTTTCAAAGAACACTGAACTACCTATAGAATATAAATACCTACTGTACCAAAAACCCCTTAAAATATCAAACTTTTTGCTAAAGTTCTGAATTTTTTTTGAAAATCATCTTTTTTGACTATTGAGAATTGAGATGCACTAAACGGTAATTACAATAGAAATTCACAAAATTCACACAAGCCCCAAAAAGCCCTGATCGCAGATTGGGTTTCGGGGCTCACGTTCTGGGCTTGGGAATATAAATAATGTAAGTACCTACCAAAAACCCCTTGAAAGTTAAAATATCAAACTTTTTGCTTAAGTTGTAATTTTTTTTTTGAAAATCATATTTTTTGACTTTTGAGATGCACAGAACGGTAATTATGTACAATAGAAATTTTCAAAATTTACAAGCCCCGAAAAGCCCTAAAAAGCCCTGATCACAGTTTGGGTTTCGGGGCTTATGTTCTGGGCTTGGTTTTCAGAGGAAAAGGTTTCGGGCTTTGGGCCAGGGCTTTGTGGGTTACAGTTTTTAAGGTTTTGGGGCTTGGACATTCGGGCTTCAAGGAAATAATTGGGGCTTTTTCGGGTTTTGGGTCCTGGTCCTGGGCCGGGCCTCATCCCTGCTTTAGACATCCTGAAGTCTCAGCTGACACAATGGGCCAGGGCAAACAGCGGGTGTATTGTCTAAACAGATCATCCTCTAATTCCTCCATGGTGAAGATCCCATTTGATTTGGTCTCTATTAGAGCTGAAAACGGCGCTCGCTGACAGCGGGTAACTATCGTATCCATATCGTAAATTCTCGCTACTCGGTAGTAGCGGGTAGCAAATTGAAAAAATGTCACACTGGTTCAGGATATAACTAGTAGCGCATTGAATGCGTAGCTGGTGTACTGGCATGACATCATCATTGTCATCAATCATGTCAAATGTCAATCACACAATATACGAACGACAGGTGTCGAAGTGTAACTCCTCCCACTTATGCATTATCAAATTTTGGGGTGCGTGCGCAGACCAAGTGCGAAAACATTCGGGTTGTACTCGCTATACGCTACTATCTATATCCGAATCAACCCGATACAACCACTAGCGGGTTTAGCCGGTATTTTAACCAGATACCGGTAAGCGGGTAGTGTAACCGTTTTCAGCTCTAGTCTCTATCTATCCCCAGTTAGAGTGTTAGATTTTCTTTTCTAGTTTCTTCTCAGCTTGTTTGAGAACTTTCTCCACCACAGCCGGGGTTATTTGGCCCATCTGTAGGTAACCGCTGTAGGGCAGTAGACAACCCACAGTGGCTGGCCCGACTGGGTGGTAGAATCTCTCTTTTATCCCTCTTAGTACAAGGTACTGCATTGTGGGTTGGTATACATGATGTGAAAATATTGGAGAGTAGGGATGGCCCAGTTTACTATCAGTGATCAACCAGATCAACTGATCACTGATCCATTGCCTTTTCAACTATGTTACATGCCACGGTTTTTGATATCAGCAAAGTGTTTACTAAGAATCAATTGTGGACTTAGAGTTGTCCAACCTTGGTACGGAATCACCCCATCTCTTGTCAATTCATCTGGTGGGTGACAGTGATGGAACCAACTCAGGTTCAGACAGCAGTATCTATGGTGATTGGTGAAAGGCACTTACTCGATGTAACTTTCCATCAGGCAATGCAACCATGTCAAGAGGCCACATCAACCCCTGTTGATAGGGTCAGAACATCTAAAATCCAATCCCTAGCCAACCCAGCAGCCCGTGCCAACCTTAGAAATGATAAAAAAAAAACCTGTATCCTTATAAAATGTATTCTTATAGGTACCTTACTAGTAAATTTTTTGAATCTTGTTCTCAAAATTTTAAAAATATTTTCCTAGTTATGATTGAGATGTAAAATCTATTTCTAAAATTGGCGATTTCAATTTTGCTTATCAAAACGTACAAGCAGACTGATTTTTTTTCAATTCTAATTCGAGAGATTGAGACCTTCGCTGTTTGTTTCTAGATATTTTGAAATTTAGATAAATATTTGTTTTTCATCTAGTAGGTACAGAAAACGAACCAACTTAAAGAAACACTTTTATGATAACAAAGCAAATGTTCTGTGTGAATTCTACCAGTTATTATGATACGAATTAATCCATGTACGTATGCGAGCGTAAAATTATTTCAAGTATGAAATTTGCGATGTCAGTAAAAGTGATGTTTGTAATAAACGATCCATACTTCAACTCTTAACTATATTGCAGGTATGTATGCACACTGCATGTGAAGTGAAGTTGTTCAGAAAATAATATTCCCAATAATTCGTAGTCGTGCTTACGGATGTACATATGTACTTGTAAAGTAGGTAGGTAGTGTGCGAGTAGTTCAGTATTCGCGGTTTAGACATCTGTGTACTATGCGTAAGTTCAAAATATGTTTGTGCATTACGTACTGTAGTAGATAAACGGACTTTACTGTCTTCATAATTAATACGAATATAATATGTACGGATACTAGACGTGGAAGGCTATGCTTGATCTTGTGCTATTGTAATGATATATGGTCGCTTGTTGCATACTATGCGAATGTGTGTTTTTTGTTTTTTTGTTCACCAGTTGCATTACCAATTGCCAGATGTACGTCTAACCTACTATTCCAAATAACACGATAACTACCTACCTACCCTATTTTACGAATATGCTAGATACTCAACAGATGAGTAAAAGTAATGTAAAAATTATCCGAAACTGATGAATTTTTACATTTGAAATACATCTTCAGTTCTGTCACACGCAGGTGTAATATTAGGTATAGGTATAAGTTATTACTCGAATATAAGCCATGGATGAATTGTCGAGCTTAAAAATAAACTCGCGGTATTCTTTGCAGAGCACTCAAAAAACGCTATGACGTATTGAATAACTATTATACGTAGGTATAATGTAGCGTATACCACGTAGTATGTAATGTACATAGTTAGTATAGTTCTTTTCTCACCTGATGTGGCTCTCTATACAGTTCAATTGTCATACGATTAAAGTGCGCGCTTCCCTTTATCAGAGTTATTTGCATATCTGCAAGTGTCACTGATTAGATACTTCTCTCTTTTTTAAAATGAGTAATTAATTTTTTAGCAGCGTTCATAAGTTTTCGAGCACTCCTACCCTACCGTCGTCGTTTGCACGCTTTTTAACGCTTACATATACCTACATATGTTTCCAGGTGTAAGCTATACCTTCAATACCGTTCATTATACTGAATCAGGTATGATATTTTAATTCGTAGAAGTATATATAAAAGACAGACTCAGGAAATATTTAAATTAGATAGGTAATTATTTGATTTCTTTCAACTTTAATTCATTTTTTAAAAATTGTCTCTTACTCGCTTTTTTGAATAGGTACTTACGCCGTATTTTGTGGCATTTACAAATTTGAGTGTAGATAGACAATTTTTTCTATCTCTCCTTTCATTTTCTTGAATTAGGCACAAATACCTCTCTCCGCTTCCCCAAAAAGATAATTCACAGTAAAATTTTATTATCATTGTCAATACCTAATTACCGAATAGGTAGCTAAACGACAAACCTATTTATGAAATGTTTCGACAGAAACAAAAGGCAAATCTACATATAAGATATTTATGCCCTTCAAGAATAGTCTGCTGTATCCTGCACCTGTCGTTTACCACATTTTAAAAACGTAATTATACATAAAAAAATATATATATTTTTAAGAAAATAATTAGTTATTAGAATATACGGTCTATTTTGTAATCAATTTTGTATAGGGTACCATAACTGACAAATTAAAAAAAAAGAAACATTTTTTAAGCAAAACCAAGTTGAAAAATTTTGAAAAAGTAGATATGATACAATCAACGTTAAGAAGTGTAGAAAAATGGTGATTTTTTGCCATCGTATTTTCTTTGCTCTTTTTTTTCAACGATTATGAGACGATATGTAAAACAAACCAAACCAACTTTTGAAAATCATCAAACACGTAAAATGGGTTACACAATTATTCATGCCGAACAATTGCAATTTTTCAAAACGAGAACATAAAAAACCGACAGCAACATAATTCAATTACCTACCAATCTATTAAAAAATCAATTTCCATTGATAAAATTCCTACTTACGCGGTTTTGCCTACTAGGTGTTTCTACTAGTCAAGGGACTTGGAACCCATGATAAAGATAAGTCTGTTTTGCGAGTAGGACAATAAAATTCAGATTTAATTAATTTAGTCATCTGCTTATCAGGTGAATTGTACCAAATATTTGTACGTAGATACCTACTTAAGTTATGATTCTTTCCATTACGCTAAAAAATGAAACGAAGAAAACCACTTGGAACATGTTAAAAATAGCATCAGAAAGCTTAGCATTCAAATCATTCAAAATTATCATAAAAGGTAGGTATAGGAGGATAAGGTACGGTTTTGGGCCCAAAAAATGGATTTTGACGTGGGTTACCCATGATGAAAAGATACTCTGAAAAAATTTTCAGACCCCAGACCTTTTTTTCAGGGAGTGGGAGGGGCCAAAATGTGTTTTTTAAACTTTATTTTGCAGTTTTTCGCCAAATGTAGATAAAAATTTCGCGTTTTTTTGTATAACTTCTTAAGGGTGAGTGGAAGCCCCTGAAATTTTTTCAAAATTTTTTGGATCATTTTTCACCCAATTGTGGCGTTTTGAAAATTTTGAACGACAATTTTGTAAAGAAGTTGCGGAAGTACAGTCGCCATTTTCCCCCCTAAAATACGTTTTTTAGTCAACATTACATCATGAAAGTTTCAGCGAGTTTGAGTTGGTGCAACATTGTTAAAAAAAATAAAAACTGGCCACGCGTCATATTTGCCGGGGGTGGCTGTGATAGTCCACGGCGCTATCGTGGGAAGTTACGTAGCGTTCGCGCGCGTTAACCTGCATTCATGATTCTCTCGTAGTCAGGTCAAATATGGGGGAAAATGGGTGAACCACATACTCGTAATTCGGTTCAAAGATTTTTCTGGTGAATATTGTCCCCCGCCCTTACCCTTAGTGCAGATCACCCTTCCCACAGTGGATCAAACCACTTCAAAATCAGTGTTTCGTCTAAAACTCGGTGAAACTTTCAAGATGTAATGTTGACTAAAAAACGTATTTTAGGGGGGAAAATGGCGACTGCTACTTCCGCAACTTCTTTACAAAATGGCCTTTCAAAATTTTCAAAACGCCATAATTTGGTAAAAATGGTCCAAAAAATTTTGAAAAAATTTCAGGGGCTTCCCCTCACCCTTAAGAAGTTATACATACAAAAAAACGTGAAATTTTTATCTACATTTGGAGAAAAACTGGAAAATGAAGTTTAAAAAACACATTTTGGCCCCTCCCACTCCCTGAAAAAAAGGTCTGGGGGTCTGAAAATTTTTTCAGCGTATCTTCTCATCATAGGTAACTTTTGGGGTAACCCACGTCAAAATCCATTTTTGGGCCCAAAACCGTACCTTATCCTCCTATACCCAATGAAAGGGAGTCCCGATAAGGCCACTTTTTGGGCCCCTCACAGTTATCGACTCGACTACTCTTAAAATGTTGTAATAAATGTCCCAAATACGAATCCGTGGTTAGTTAACCCAAAATGACCATTTTTTGGGCTCCAGGGGTTCCCAAAGTTGTGAATAAAAAAAAGAATTTTAGGAACCACTGAGTATCATTTTCAAAAACTGGGGGGGGGGTTGATTTTTGGAAAATTTTAGAACCACCATTTTGAACCTACCCCTTTGAGCCCCCCTAAAAAGCTTTTTACAGTTTATTAATATCTGAAAGACCTTCATCTTACCAAATTTTGAGCTCAATAAAATTTTGCGCTGGTACTCAAAAATCCAATTTTTCAATTTTTCGTAATTTCGATATTTTGGGAACCCCTGGCAAACTGGAAACCTGCAATTTGCGCCAAACGTAAGTTTTGAGGTATATATTCAATAATCTAGATGAAAAAGGTAAATTAAGCTCCCTGTATATTCGTAATTTTGAACCCTTTTTTTACAGCCCCCCACTTTGGGCACCCCTAAAAAAGGCGTTTATGCATATTTTTTCAAAAAAATTGAAGAATTTACATTTGAAACACACTAGCAAGTGCTGGATAACTTTTCATTTGATTTTTCCTGTAATTTTCAAAATTGAGCTATTTTGGGTCAAATTCTGAGATTCAACTCTTCGAAAAGATGTTAAATCACGTTTTCAGGATTTCAACGGAGTATAAATCTCAGAATTTGACCCAAAATAGCTCAATTTTGAAAGTTACAGGAAAAATCAAATGAAAAATTATCGAGCACTTGCTATAGTGTGTTTCAAATGTTCTTCAATTTTTTTGAAAAAATATGCATAAACGCCTTTTTTAGGGGTGCCCAAAGGGGGGGGGGCTCTAAAAAAAGGGTTCAAAATTACGATTATACAGGGAGCTTAATTTAACTTTTTCATCTAGATTATTGAATATATACCTCAAAACGTTACGTTCGGCGCAAATCGCAGGTTTCCAGTTTGCCAGGGGTTCCCAAAATATCGAAATTACGAAAAATTGAAAAATTGGATTTTTGAGTAGGGGTAACGGCCCTATTCTTTTACCCCCCTAAGGACATATCTTGAAATTTCTTCTGACCTAATGAAGCTAGAGAAAAACTGAAAAGCGCATTGAAATCAGCAAACATTCGTTGACAAGATTCAGTGTTTGCCAAAAGTTTAATTTCATTAGGTTCGCCAGAAAAAATTTTTTTTTGCAAAAAAAAACGAGTTCGCAATTTTTTTTACCCCCATTATCGCTATTTCGTTTACCCCCGTTCGCTATTTTTTTTACCCCCCAATTTTTTCTGTGTTTTCAATAGTAACAACGTAGATTCAACGTTTCCTGACAAATTATTAATTAATCATGCCAAAAAGTGCCTTTTCCGTTATCATTAGTGTATTCATTGCTTGAAAATCTAATTGAGAATAAAATTGAGAATTTATAAAGATTATTTGTGCAAATTTTCAACAAAACAATAATTTAATACACGTATTTTTGGTCTCTAAAATTCCTGGACCACCAGATGAACGCATTTTTTTCTCAAGAAACTATTTTTTAGAAATTTTTTGCGGATATAGATGGTAAAAAATTGCTGTGATAGTTCCTGCTACAATTTTCTGTTTCCATGTTATTGCTATACTTAAGGTCTTCAATTTTGTACCCGTTTTTGTTTTGTTTGCTTTCACAGACAACCTACATATATTAGAGGGATATCAATCATTTATTCAATTTTTTTGGTTGATTGTTTACATTGATGTAATCAACTGTAGAAAGTGTTTTTTAGACAATATTATTTACAAAAGTTCAGAGCCATACATTCAAAACTTCCTCAAAAATGAATAAAATTTATATCACGCCTTTAAACAGTCTTCAGCGAGCAAAAATTCTGAAAATAGTGGGGGGTAAAAAAATTAGAGAACAAAAATTAATATGGATTTTCTATTTTTTTACCCGGTAAAAAAAATAGAAAAGTGGGCTTGAATCGTTCCCTATTTTTTTACCCCCTCTAAAAATTTTAAGAAAACAATTTTGATGAAAACTAACCAGCTCATCTAATAGACCAGAGTGTGTAGAATTCAGCGATGTACTCACGAACTCATTTTGATGGAAATTAGTGCGTCCAATCCTTAAAATCAAAACACACTTTTTTAAAATTTTGTTAAGAAAATCGACTAAAATTCACATCACATTTTTCAAAGTCCTCTGAACCATGAAGATTAAATGGAAAATGCAGTTTTTCAAAGGCATTGTGTTCCAAAAGAACCACAAAACATGTTGATATGGTTTTCAATTCGATTCATGACTTTGGTGGCTTATTTTTCAGAAAATGCTTGGGGGATAAAAAAAACTAGAGAGGGTAAAAAAACTGGGCCGTTACCCCTACCAGTGCAAAATTTTATTGTGCTCAAAATGTGGTAAGATGAAGGTCTTTCAGATATTAATAAACTGTAAAAAGCTTTTTAGGGGGGCTCAAAGGGGTAGGTTCAAAATGGTGATTCCAAAATTTTCCAAAAATCAACCCCCCAAAGTTTTTGAAAATGATACTCAGTGGTTCCTAAAATTCTGTTTTTATTCACAACTTTGAGAACCCCTGGAGCCCAAAAAATGGTCGTTTTGGGTTAACTAACCACGGATTCGTATTTGAGACATTTATTACAACATTTTAAGAGTAGTCGAGTCGATAACTGTGAGGGGGCCAAAAAGTGGCCTTATCGGGACTACTCCTTTCAGCAAAATTAGTTGAGTAAATTTCTATTTTTTATAAAACATCGCGTGATAACGTTAAAAATATCTTTGAAACGTTGGTTTAAAAATGTCAAAAATGACTGGAACATGCTTACTAAATAGCATTTTACCTATTAAAAATGATTGAAAATCACGAAAAACTGATATAGTAATTTTAGCAAGAGCTTGGAGAAATTTTGTGAAAACTACAAAAAACGTCGTTGAAGCATTCTGAAATTGACATTAAAACACTTGAATGAAAATGTTTCATTTTACAAAATTTGAGGTAGGGTAGGTACTACATAGGTAGGTAGGTAGGTATACTTATGCTGACACAGCAGCTGACCTCGTAAATTGTCTAAATGTTTCTGCAAAAAAATCTAGATCCGTGCCCGTGCTCATTTTTTTTTTAAATTGCAGGTTCGAGAAACAGCAACATGGTTCAATCATATCTAGACGATACAACTTTACGACTGATGGGGATGTTGATGACAATCAGTTTAGGAATATTCACAATCTTATTTCTATACGTGTTGTACAATATGACAGTGAATGTTGCCGGCACCACGATCGCAATGTTATTTTTCATCTCATTGGCTTTTTTTATTGTCTTAATGAAAACCTTCAAACTACTGGGGAAGTTCATATCACATTCAGTAAGTTCACTGTATGTATTGTTGAATAATTTTAATATGATGTTGCTGCTACTTACCCTCTCTGTGCTTACTAAAATCAACAAAAGATAAAGATTCATCACCGTAGTAGGTCTAGGTATATGTACATCATTATACCGCTGAGTACCTACTTAACTCATGTACAAGCTGTATCTTCCCTACTACGCATTATTCGGTTTTAAATTCTTGAAACTTGATACACTTCGTCGTGTTAGGTCTCAACAGTGAAACACCGGAAATGAAAAACTCGAAGTTTTCTCGTATATATACCCAAAAGTATAGTCTCGTGTATTTTCTACTGAAAATTGCTTAATAAAACTCAAAAAAGTCAAACAGTATCGTCTGCATGATCAATCATTTTTCTAACTTCATGATCACTTTTATTCGCAGCAACAGATTTCAGAACACGAATCACAATCAGGAATTCCGACTATTAGCGAAATAATCAGCCATCCTCGAGCAAGACATGACTCAGCACCTCCACCTTACGAAGAGGCGATAAAGAATTTCAATAGTCCAATACAGACGCAGAGCAACACTCCTGACGTACCATTTACGACCACTTTATCCTCACCAGTGCCACATCAACAAAACACAGTTGTGAATTATTCCAGGTGTACTGTCTCGATGCAAATACCCGCTGAATAATTTTAAATAACATCATCTCATTCAGTACCACATATGTATGAATAATCGGTGACAATTGAAAAGGATCTCCAAGTAAAGGGCTGTCAGTATAATGTTGAATTCTGGTAGCCTGATACGTTACCAATCTCGAGCCCCCGAAGAGTACAATTTTGATATTGTTGAGTCATGTGTTTATAATCAGGTTGCGTCAGATGTTTAACAAAGGCTCGTTTTTTTTTTTTGTCTTTGATTAACAACCTGTAATCGAGATTTTCTTGCGGACGAAATGAGGATTCCGGAAAAATAATAGGTATGCGAATAATGCAAATTGCGATGCAAAGTTGATGGTATTGATATGACTGTATCACAATCATTGAGTATTTTTGGAGAATTGTTACTTAGCTGGCTACCAAGATTTTGTCCGCGTAATATTTTACTTGAATATTATTATTTTTATGGCTAAAGTGAAAATGTGATATCTAATTTTAAGTATAGGTTATAGCTTCTCGTTGACTCGATACCAGGTTGTTGAAATAGCATTAAATAGTTACCTAGCAATTGTGTCTCTGAATTCTTTTTTTGAAAGAGTACAGCTGAATTTTTACGGTAGGTACCTAGTGAATGATGCACATTAAATTTTTATCCGATCGACGAAAGTCTTCCTTGAGGAAATTGACTTAACGACCTGAAAAAGGTAGTAAAATTCAACTAATTGTTCTGTCAAGTTTGCACTTTAAGGTGGCAGAACTTTTAAACAATCTCGAGGACCCCATTATTTTATGACTTAAAATTGTAGAGATTTTTGTCCTCTTTCCAATGGTACTAAATTTTTTGAAATCCGCGAAAGTCTTCCTTGACTTAAAAGGTAACAAAATTCAGCCCGATTGAATCAGAATCGAACGTCTGAATCTGTAACAGTTCGCAATGAGTCGCCACTTCAGTGAAACTGCTGCATTCGAATTTCGACATAAAAAATTAATTTCACTATAGAGCCCTAGTTTCATTCCTGAATTCTCATTTTACGGTTTTTCAAAAAATGGCTAAACATGCAAGTGAACGTAAATTTTTCAAATGACTTCAATAAATAATTGTAACAAGAGAAATAGATAGTTTCGGGATGGTCGAAAATTATTATTATTTACATTACTTTACAACACAGTCCAAACGCAACAATAACAAAATTAAGTAAAACAACCACAACAAAAATATAATTAAAAAAACGAGTATTCATAACAGTCAATACATACCTAGTTAAAATGATAAAATTATCAATAAAAAGCATAGTAGCAACACGTATAATTTGTCTAGAAACCAATTGAAAAGTACACCATCAACAGCATGATATGTTTAGTCATGTAAGAAAACAAAAAAATGAATTAAAAAAAAATAACACATCAATACCCTTGAAATTTTTCAATACAGGAACTGAAAAACTATATCTAAATTCTCATTCACGATGAGCATAAAACGTTCTGGAAAATAACAATTGAAAAACTTGAAAGTAAATTTATTGTTCTTTCTTGTGAAAAAATAAAAAAATACTATCAACTTTCTCCGCAGTAATTTTCCGAAAAGTTTTACGTCATTCGCATTATAAATGAGGTTTAAGCATTACAAATTCTTCGGTGTTTTGATCACACCAGTTTACCTACCTGTAGCAAATTCGGTACATAAAATTTATAATAGGTAACATAACACAAGTAGGATGGGACAGTTCGCATTCGAGTGGAATGTACATAGAAAATACTGCTTGAAATACATAGATATTAACAATAACATACGCTATTTAAAATGCTGATATTTGAAAAAGAAAAAAAAAATGGTAACACGTTGAAAAGCTAATAAAAACATGCAGCCCATGGATCAGTAGAGATCATACTGAATTGTTCACCGTGTGTAGTTCTGCGAAATCTTTGAATAATGATGAGAAGCTTAATAAATGCCTTTTTATGGTTTTAATACCATCAGTTGGCATTTTCAAGTATACGTTTATAAAACGCGTGCCCATACCTGCACCTGCGCGCCATTTTACGTAAAAACGATAACGTATGACTGAATTCAAAAGAATTTGTTATTATTAAATTACTTATTGAATTCGTTACAGGCCAAAAAACAAATACAACAAAAGTTATACTATTGTTGAAAAAATTTTCCAGATAATACAGCTGCCCATAATAATTAAAAATGGAATCGCAGATAATCTTATAAAAGAACCTCACCAATACTCAATTTAAAAGAAAAAAAATGATTTCCTCGCAAAGATCGAAATGAAAATAGGAATTTCAGAGTCTAAGTAGATGTACTAAAATTTATACTCTCGTACACCTACGTATGGCTTTTGTCACCAATCCATAGGCACTCGACAGCCGGGAGTTTCTTCAACAGTAAAACATTCCGACATACCTAAAATACTATCAGAGTTCTTAGTAAAGTATAACAATCTATAATTTCCAGGAGCACGAATAGCTGTATCTGGAAAGGTAACTACGTATGATGTGCATGGCTGATTTACTGCAGAACTTGTAGCAACCATGCTTTCACCTTCGCACTCCGAGTCGTTGGAATGATTCTCATGAGTACTAATCGGTAAAAACACGTACGTCACGTATTCATCCAAACCAGTGAAATTATCCTGAAATTAGATACAACATGTCATGTAAAAAATACTCGTCTTTAAGCAAAATCATCTGATAAAATAAATGTCACCTTAAATACACCTATCCAATCCCAATCGGACGGGGTAACATCGGCTTCCATTGTAACGATGGCTTTATTTTCACTATCGATTACCCAACTGTCTACAGGTTTAAGTTCAACTTGTCTTTCGGTATAGTTACTGAATACCTAAAACAGCGTCGATTTTTTGTTTTAACGTCAAACTTGATATCGTAAAATTTACACTATGTAATTTTTTCAATAATTATTTTGAGAATTGAACATTGTAATTGTAAGGCGAAAAAATTATCAAACTAGTTTTAAAGTTAATTAGAACAAGTTTTCGAGTTCAACGCAATAATCATATTTACCTTCATCGTAATCTCGCTAGCAACCGGTTTATGATCACTAAGTAAATACTGATCGTAACTTTTGTAACTTATTTGTTTTACGTCCAGTGTGATATTTTCATAGGCGAATTTATTCACTCTGTATAGGATTCGGTCAGTCCACGCAGGTCTTCGTCTGAATTATAAATGAGAAAAGAATTAATACATATTTGACTACGAACAATAATTAATAAGTACATTAAAACAAAACGATCAAGATACCAACTTAGGATCGTAGACTTGGGAATGAAAATTGTATTTATACGTTGGCTGGAACGTTGGCCCATTCTCGATCAATTCGCTAAATGCTTCTCCACTAGCCATAACTTGTTTTAATTGATCATGATCTAATAAAGACGCTATTTGGTTACTTTCGATTTTTTTAATTATCACATTAGCAGGTAAACTGATTTCATCATCCAATCGAAAATTCAAATCACCGAACCAAAATACATAGCTGTAAAAAAACCAATATAAACTGAGTACGTTTTTTCTTCAATGGTTGGGTATTAATAACCTCGCAACTAGTTATAGCTTATTATTTACTCGTGAAATAATATCGTAGTCGTGTCCTTGACTGTGAATTTTTGTCCTTGCAGAATAGTATTGTAATCGTCTATTCTTTCCTTAACGAAATTGTCATGCGGAGCTAAATGGCAATTCACAAAACAAACCGAACATCCATAAATCTGAAGCCGAGTTGTAACTGCACCCTTGTTACCCTTAAACACAAACTTGAATTAAAATCATGTTCGCGAACCAAAAAAGAAAATCTAAAAACACTTCGTACCCAAAATCCCATCAATCCAGTTCTGGTTTGTTCTGTATAAATATCCCTCAAATGAACTACGTGTTTTCTTAAACAAAATATATTCAAAAGTAATCCAACCAATCTGCTAGTTTTCACTTTAACGTAATCGTAGGGTGCTAACGCCGTCCTAAAAGAATGATAATCAAATTTAAAATTATGAATTGAAAGTGGCACATCGTTTCATATGATAATCTAAAGTAATATTACCAATTACCATTTACCATTCACATATTCATTTCTAATAAAGTAGCTCAAATGGCTCGAATGAGCATCAAAGTCTGGGTTAACTTTTCAACTTACTTGAAAGCATTGGTCCAAGGATCATTAAAGAATGTATCCATTACGTAATTTTGAGGCTGCGATTTCACTTCTTGTAATCTATGATGGGAATACGTGATTAAATAAAAGTAATGTAAGTTGTAAATACACTGCTTCTTTAAATTTTTTACCCAATGATATAAAAATCTGGAAGACTATCTTTATTTTTGAACTTTTTAACGTCCAACAAATCCAACATATTTTCATCTGGGGAACGAGTGGCAACATTCCATGTAATGATATATATTCTGCAAAACATAAGATTAATAATCAGTTACGTTTTATTCGTTTGAAAAACAATGAATCTAGATGATAAATTTTCAAGTAAAAAACATTCAGTCTACACATATGAATCGCATTTCATCGAAATAATTATGTATTCAAACACACGAAGTATTACCTCAGCGTATCCATTGAAACAGTTGGTAACCAAAAAAATCAATCAAAACAAATAACGTCAATTATCTAATAACATTGATACTTTAAAAAGAAAGTATTTATCTCTTATTAGAACTGATTAACTTCAAATTTTCATTCAAAACACCAGTTTTACCTAGTTAATTAATTTATTTACTGTGTTGATAAAAAAATTTCACTACGATTGTACGATTTCTCGACTTATCGATGCGAACCAAAATATCTTACAGCCTGTAACGGCTCTAGGGCACTACACATCATAGGTATACTCATCCACCATTTTGTTCCTGGTTTGAGGAACCAATGCAATACGTGGACCAGGGATTATTTTAAGAATTTTTTGGAGCTACACAAACACAACCAGGATAATTTTCAGTATCAAGATTCTCCCCTTATTTTTCCAACTCTCCCTGATTTTCTTACCACCACCACCCCCCCCCCCCCCCAAACAGCTAGACAAAGTTTGTCGAAAAGTCGAAAACTATCTATTCTGTTTTTCTGATTTCGACATTTTTCAAATTCAATCATAGGTTTTTTTGAAATGGGAATTGTGTAGAAAACAACAAAATTGCCCCGAGCGAAGCGAGGGAGAAAAGTTTGAAAAATTTGTAGTTCGAAAAGTAGAACAATATCAATTTTAATGTAAGAATTCAGTTTTTCTGATCTCAACTTTTGAAAAATTTGATCGATAGTTTTTTGAAATTTGAAGTGCGAAGAAGAAAATCAAATTGGCCCGAGCGAAGCGAGGGCAAAAGCTTTTTGAAATTCACTTGATGTGAGAAGTCAGTTTTTCCACCACTGATATTTGTAACAGTTTGAACAAAAATATTTTTCAAGTGCAATATTAGCTCTTTTTTCAACTTTTTTTTCATTGAAAAACTCCCAAGCAAATTAGTAAATGTATCTACATATTTTTGGTACTACTCAAATATGTTGGCACTACACAAAATGTGCGGAGCTTTTTTTTTCAGGTTCCGGGTTTCGGGGCTTGGGCTTTTAATCAAAGATTTATTAGGTCTTGGGCTCTTGGGCTTGGATTGAGGCCCAGGAAACTTTGGGTTTGGGTTTCAGGGCTCAGTGTTCAGGGCTTGAATGAAGTGTTCAGGGCTTTCCGGGGCTTGAAATAGAGGGATTCCATAAAAAAGGGGCCTTGGTGATTTATTTGGTTTTTTTTTTCGTTTACAATTTTGAATATATATTAAACATTTTTTAAAAATTAATTTCACCATTTTGTCCATATTCAGTGATATTGAACTGTTCATCCATGAAAAAAAAAAAACGAATTGGAAAATGTTAGCTGGTAAAAAAATTTTTCAAGTCCATTTGAACTTATATAAAAAAAATCACTAATCAGTGGAAAAAAATCAACTATTTTCCTTCCATGAAGCCCCTCAATTGCAATAATTCTAATGAAGAATAAAGTGAAATCTGATTCGATTTTCTGTTGAAAGAAAAACTAAAAACATTTTAAGGGCAGATTCCGATTGCTTTTTTCAAAATGAATGGGACAGTTTTTTTTAAAAAAATCAGAATTAAATTTTTTGGAATTTTATTGTCCAAATTTTCTAAGTATCATTTTTCAAAGAACCATGAACTACCTACAGAATAATAAATAATGTACCAAAAACCCCTTAAAATATTAAACTTTTTGCTGAAGTTGTAAATTTTTTTTGAAATTATGAAATTAATCATCTTTTTCGACTTTTGAAGTTTTGAGATGCGCAGAACGGTAATTACAATAATATTCACAAAATTTGCACAAGCCCTGAAAAGTGAAAACGTGAAAAGCCCCAAAAAGCCCTGATCACAGTTTGGGTTTCGGAACTCACGTTCTGGGCTTGGTTTTCAGATGAAACTTGAAAGGGTTTCGGGCTTTGTAGGTTAAGAGTTTTTAAGGTCTTGGGGCTTGGACATTCGGGCTTCAAGGAAATAATCGGGGCTTTTTCGGGTTTCGGGTCCTGGTCTCCTGGTCCTGGGCCGGGCCCAGGGACGAAATAGGCATTTACGATAGGGGGGGGGGTGGTCAACCAAAAATTTGCCGACTGATATGACAAAAAAATACCTACCTATTTTGCCGATTAAAACAGTGAGTTTTTTATTGTGAAAAAAATGAGAAGAAGACAATTTAGTCAATTGATATACTCATCACGTATGTGGGTATAATTTGCATGTTCATTTTTCAATTTTTAGAAGCCTCAAGCAGAATTTTTGCATTTCATAAAAATGAAAATATATAAAAGGTTGGCCCGAACGTAGCGAGGGCAAAAGCTGTTGAAAATTTGTATCCTTATAAGTACAAGAACAATGATTTTTTGATGGGAGGAGGTTGATTTTTTCGGTCTAAAATTTTCAAAATTTGAATGATTTTTTTAAATAGAAATTTTAGCTCCAAAAAAGAAAAGCAAAAAGGTCGGAAACAAAGTGAGAGCAAAGCTCTCAAAATTTCGTATTTCGAGAAGTAAAAAAACATTTTTTTTCTATGTGAGGAGTTTATTTTTGGATTTAAACATTTGTTAAAAGTTTGAATATAGTTGATTTTTAGAAAGTGTGATTTTGAATAAAAAAAACCACGTGTCTGAGCAGTCTGAGTGATGTAAGGGCTGAAAATTTTTGAAAATTCATAATTCAAGTACCTACCTAGTATGTAAATTGTTAATTATTACTTTCTTTCAGAAAGTCAATTTCTTTAAAAAAAATAGGAGGGTACTTTTACCTAGAGCAGATATGTCCCAGGTGCAAAAATCTAGAAAAAAGAGAACAACTGTATTCAGCCCGAGCGAAGCGAGGGCAACAATTTTCAAAAATGTGCTATTCAAGTTCCATAAAAGTCGGCAAATTAGTCTCTATTAAGATAAGACTACCAATTTTCAAAACTGATTGACTTTGTCCAGTCTCAGCAAAGTCGGCGATTGCCGACTAAACCAATTCTTCTCAAATTTCCCAAATTTGCCGACTATCCATAACGACTGGGGGGGGTCACCCCCCTTAGTTTCGTCCCTGGCCGGGCCTCATCCCTGAAATAATCACTGCCGTGGACTTTTCCAACTTTTTCATAAGAACGTCTTTGAAAGAGAATAATTGAAAGAGCTTTCCAATAATATGCAACATATGCCAATAGAAGACCATTAATTTTTTTTGAATTATAGAATTTTTTTCAACATGTATTTTCAAGTTGAAAATTGTGTGAAATTGGTTTAAATCTTTAAAAGTTTAAAATTAAATTCAAAGCAAGTAACAAGATGGCGGATGAGTATACCTACGGTTCTAGGAACGAAGCCCGACTCGAAAACTGGTATTATTGTGAAAGTAGAATGACGTTCAAAATGAATGATCGTTCAGAAATTTTCATTTATTTATGAGATGAGTTATTGATAATGCTCTCGACTTGAACTTTCGTCAAAATTGATAAGAAATGCTTTTATTTTAATAACTAATTGTTGGACTATTTCATTCTTGATGATTGTAACTATCGACCGCTGAAATTCGGAGTGAAACGTCACTTTAGTCAAACAATACGCGCGTTATCTGTTAAATGACTTGAAACTTCATTTGCAAATAAATCGTATTCATCGTCAGTTGCAATTATGCCTCGAAGCGCTTCGAATTCGAAAAAAAATCTTCTCAAGACCGAGGAAGTAGCCGAACTGTACCCTTTACATACACTCGTGTGGTGTAATAATGCCGAAGTTTTACACGAAAAGCTTACCGAAAATAAGGTATGAATAAAGTTCTTATTTGTTTCTACAGCAGTACTTAGTAACATTGTAAAAACTATTACATATTGTACTATAAAATAATTTCTTAATGAGGTATATATTTGCCATTGTAGGATGATATTGAGAAAAAAGATCCTCGTGGCAGAACTCCCTTGATGTTGGCAATTACCTTGAATCATTTTGATTCTGCTCTTGTTCTTCTAGAACACGGTGCAAATTGTAATACAGAAACGAATGGCTGGTCAGGTATGCAATTGTGCAATAAGTATCCCTCAAAGAAATCTAATCGGTATTAACGGTATGCTTTTATTGTATCGTAATAGCTGTTCAAGAAGCTACGGTGACCGGAAATAGAGAATTAATCAAATTAATCATAGAAAGGCGTAATTACCAACGGAAATGCAATCAGTTTGGAGGTATTCCTCAACTCTTACTGAAACTGAAAGAAGCGCCTGATTTCTACGTGGAAATGAAATGGGAATTTACCAGTTGGAGTAAGATACAAATTTAGCGATTTATTGACAAAATTTCGTTGGCGATGATAGAAGAATGTACATCGATTGAATTTTTACAGTGCCATTGGTAACTAGGATGTGTCCAAGTGATACTTACAGAGTTTTCAAACAAGGTTCTAAAGTTCGTATCGATTCCACCTTGATGGGATTTGAAGAGCTTAAATGGTTGAGAGGCAATTCTAGTCTAATCTTTCAAGCTAATGGTATATGAGACTTCATTGAAACATTTTCTCAGTAGGTAAACAGAACTAGAATAACTTAATTAATTTTCTCGCAGATAATTTCGGAGCGATGATTGAATTGGACCATAATACGCAGAAAGTATACTACGATAGACGCTCTTTTGTCGCGCCAGATGACGTTTCTCAAGTCAAGGATGGCTCTGAAACGTTGAAAGCTCGAATGACCAATCCTATTGTTTCATCTTACATTGACACCGAAAAAATAAGCTTCGAAAGGTAACGAAAATTTTTGTTTACGATGGATTATTAGGCTGTTACTACATGGATTCATATGTTTATTTAGAAGTAAAAGCGGAGTTTGGGGATGGAGACAAGATAAAACTGAAACAATCAACGGATATCCTTGTAAAGTATTTAGTGCGAGTAACGTGGAATTGATCACCAAAACTAGAATGGAGCATTTACAACCAGAGGATAAGGATAAGTTCCAAAATAACGGAAATGTTTTGCAAAACATTTTGGGTTTTGGCGAAAAAGACGAAGATACCCATCAAGAATGTCAAGTTAGTTAGGATAGTGCTCGAAATGTGTGAATAAACTCCTCTATACGTAATAATAATCTTATTGGCGTTTTGCAGTCTTCAGATGATCCAGAAACTGGAGGTAATGTCACTTTACACGAATATTTTACCGAAGGATTTGATTTACAAGGAAGAGATATCGGTACTCCAAAAGATCTTTCGACGAAAATACGGAAATTCAAAGTAAAAATATTCCTCATATAAGTTATTCGTTTATTGATTTCTTTTCATTATTATGATCGATATATTTATCAATAGGCCAATTTGTGGTTATGCAAAGATTACCCTTTAAGTTTACAAGAACAGATAATGCCAATTGTGGATCTTATGGCAACTTCCAGCTCTAATTTCGCCAAACTGAAAGACTTCATAGAAATGCAACTTCCCGCTGGATTCCCTGTAAAAATCGGTTCGTCGAGTAATATCAAATTTTTGTCTTACCGGAAAGAATGTTTTAATAAAATATTCTTTATCGTTTTAGAAATTCCCTTATTCCATGTTCTAAATGCCAGCGTAACTTTTGATAATATATTCGCCGCCGAAAGACCAGTTACTGGCGTGACAATGATTCGTGATGAAGAACGTCTGATGTGCGATATTGATGAAAGTCTTTTCGAACCACCTTCCCATTATACATTTATTGGTATGTAAATAATCCATAGCCAGATGCAAACAACGAATAAAACTCACGTTTAATAAATTTTTACTCTGTTTTTAGACCTTAGAAAACGTAGCTTGGAAGAGGAAGACGACCTTCTTCAGTACGCATTACAGAACAGTTTCATTGGCGATACCGAATATGATCGAGATCAAGTAAGCTCAATGTTTATTATAATTGGGACTGAATTCCAATACAATTGCTGATTTTCAAAACTGTGTAACTAGGTGGACGTGTGGGAAGTACTTCAAGCTCAAAGATCTAGATCACCCAGTATTCCTGCCGATGATGAAGAACGGGAACTTCAACGGTATTTATTTTTTTCATTTGTGATCTGTCACGAGAATTTTACAGGAAGGACCTTTGAAGTTTTGAGTCTATGGTCTATGTATCAGGTGATCTAAAATATGTAGGTCCATGAAACTTGCATCACTTTTGGCCCCCATGAGTGCCAACATGGCCCGATATTTTTTTTTCAGAATCTGAATCATCACATTCAAGGTTGCCAAGTCCAATAATCAAAATTTCCCAAAATCAATTTTTTCAATTTTTTTGAATTTTTTGTCAAAAATGTTGCAAAAACTACCCGAGTATGACATATTAATGAAGAATAAGTTATTATTATTAAATTGATCATGTTTCTGAACAAATTTGTTCATGGTGAAAAGAGTTGATTTTTCCAGCTCAAGCCTTACTCAAATTTCAAAATATGGCACAAATCCTCCAAATGTGGGCCGATTGTTGCAAAAATTTGCATTTTGACTCCCCAGAACATACCTTTCAAGAAAATCAAAAAAAAAAAATGTTTTCAATTTTTACTGTAGTTGCTCTATTTTTTTTTACCTTAGATTTAGGGTCAAGAGAATCGTTCGCGAACGTTTCAACCCCCACAGTCGGATTCTGCGCCCTAAGTACTACTAATATCCACCATAAAAAAGATATAGATTTTTTGGACACTAAGCTGGTTTTTTCGTGACAGATCACATTTCATTTTCGTTGCTTTCCGATGTTGAAATGATTTAGAATTTTCAACGCAACTTTATTTTCGTGTTCAGGGCCATCGAAGAGAGTTTGATTTTAAGTTATGGAGCTGCTGAAACGTCAAGTAATCCAGCTATTGAACCTAACGTACAGAGTACAGAAGTAGTACCATATAACAACGAGGACAAGGAATTATTGACCGCTCTTTCTCTATCAATTAAAGAACAGACGGAGCACGAGAAAAATTTAAAAATAGAAGAGGAAATGTTACAGCAAGCATTGCGAATATCGATTAATGATAAATAAAATAACGAAAATTGTTTTAAAGTAACATTAAATTCTTCAAAATTGTTTGTATCATCACTATAGGTAGTTGAAATTACCAATTCATTATTATTTTCATTAATTTATTGATTACATTTATTTTTAATGGATACTGTCCGATGTTCAATACCTATGAGTTTTTTTTTTGTCACCTTCAACTTGAATTCTTCATAAGTGTTTAAATTCTACGTTACAACTTCTTCGCTTCCGATGAAAAGAACATGAAAGTGGCAATGTGATTATAATTTTATTTAGTTGATTACTTTTTTGTTTTGTTTTTTGTTTTAATTTATTTTTCAAGTTTTAATATTGTAATAACGATTTTGAAATGTTGTCCTATTTTTATTTGTTTTTGTTATTTATTTTAATCAAAATTTTTTTTCCCTTCGAAATGTTCTAATGTACAAAAAATGCTCTTCTCTGTTATTGCCAATCTACATTTCAAATCATCGCGAGTCTTCACATACATATTTAGAGTGACTAGTTTTCCAAATGTATTAGGTGTTTCTTGCGCGATTTATTAAAACAATCGAGCAGTTCTTTATCAAATAGAAAATGTTGTTTTGGAATCAAAAACTTTTAAAAGGATCACAAATCTAAACAAATACAAATATGTAATTGTATTAGTACGTATAAATATCGTATTGTTCCTATTTATATTAGTGATTTTAGATGTGATGTCATACTTTTTGAAATTTCTCATAAATGAATTTGTGGTAACTTAAACTTTTTATTAGCTTAAAATTTTCTTTCCACTGTCGTCATAATTGCTTCCATTAATGTGAATATTAACACAAAGTCACTCGATGAATTTTTTATTACCATCATTATATTGTGTAACAGTAAAATAGAAAATTATACAATCGTATCGTGAAGACTTTTTTTTACTGCGTATTTCGATTAGGTATCAATATTGTTTTTAGATGAATGGAAAACCCCTGCACTTGAAAAAAAATGTCTAGGTATTTAAATTCCAAAAAAAAAAACGATGAAATTATACGTAGTTAGCGATGTGATCAGTATTTTACATGTAATGGTAGGCGTAATGTTCATGATAGAATTTTTAATCCACCAACTCGGATTGTTTTCGTAAGAATTCTTGATTGACAGTCTTCTTCTTGATTGTTGTTGTTTCTCATTGTTAAACATTTTAAAACAGTGACATATCTCGGTTACCTACCTCTTTTAATAACAGGAGAACCTTATGCCTTAGCACTTGAAAAATTCACACATCAAGTGTCACCCTTACCATAATCATTCGAAGTTTTTGTGCAACAGTGAGCTGACATGTACTCGTTTTCTAAAGCAATTTTTGTGCTGTGTAAGTGCATGGGCGTAGCTCCGGTGAAATTGGTCAATGGGGAATATGTATTCAGTTACGTTAATTTTTTTTACAACGTAATCTTTCTAACTTCGCTCGTATGCGTTGGTTTGCACGCTTTACTATCCGATTATAAAAGTACGTTTCGTGGAAAATCAGTCAGGATGAAAACTAGAACAGCTATTGTCGTAACGTTCTTAGAAATATTTCTAAATATGATCGTTATCGCAAGTGGAATTCTAGGAGCCGCTTTCAATTACCAAAAAATTCACGAAATCGCTTCGGTACTGAAACGCGTCGATGAAGAGCTACGGACGAAATGGAATTTCAGAAAATTCAATTTTATATTATGCGGCATATTAATTCATCATGTTTTATTGATATACGTCGATACGTATTTCTGGTTCAGCCTGACGCCGGATTCATGGTCGTATGCGGTTTGCTACGCGTATTTTTTCGTTGAAATCGCCATCGAAGCGCAATTTGCTTTAATAGCGTGGGGTATAAAATGCAGATTTCAAAAAATTAACGACACTTTGGCTGAAAATCTAGCGTATAAATATTTTACCAAGTATAAAAGACCATTTCACTTGAAGCAACATTTATCCTTCGAAATATTTCAAGAACTGCACTGGTCTTTATGCGAAGCGATACAAATTGTTAATAATGGATTCGGCTGGCAACTATTAACTTCAGTCTTATGCATATGTGTCCACATCATCGTGACTCCTTATTTTTTATTATTGGATTTATTCTATCCGGCTGCTTACGGATCCGCAGATATTGGTTTCCTGATATTGCAAGTAGTATGGATTATTACGCATCATATACATTTATTGCTAATCGTTATACCAGCTTCGGAGACTACAATGCAAGTGAGTGGGCATGTTTTATCGTATGACCGAATTTCTTCTGTCAAAGATACATCACGATTAATTTCACCATAGGCGAAGAAAGCTTCCATTATATTGAGCGAAAATTTGAATTGCTGTATACCCACAGCTGATATTTTGAAGGTACCTGTACCTATCTTTAGTCACGTATTTCGATTATGTAGCTTCTCGTTTTCTTTCAAAAAGTGAAGATTAACTTTTATTTTCTATTTTGACAGTTGGAATCTTTCATTTTACAATTGAAAAAACATTCGATTAAATTTTCCGCGTGCGGTTTATTCTACTTGCAACGGCCTGTCATCACATCGGTAACTAACTACATATTTTTCATCGCGACAGGAACTTCAAAAAAACATAGGTGATTAATTTTTCATTTTTTTCAGCTTATCGGTTCAGTAGTCACATACTTGGTGATTCTTATACAGTTTCAGAATTCAGATAAAGTATATCATTAATACGAACAATAAAATGAAATTCACGCGTAAAAAAATTAATATAATAACCAACAAACAATAAAGAAAAACATCACGATACTAAATGAGGAAAAGACACAGCTTTTTCAAGCCAACCTGCTAGTTGTAACAACGCTGCATCTTCGAAATTTCTTCCTATAACTTGAAGACTTATTGGTAATCCTTCTTTCGATAAATAAATAGGTATCGATATTGCAGGACAACCTGATAAAAAAAAAGTTCATGTGAGCTAAACACGAAAATTAATTTCAAAATTAGCCGGACGTATTTCTTACCAGCCATATTTACCGCTTGAGTGCAATAATCTTGTAACGCGCACTGACTTCGATTATCCAATTTAGTGAAATCACTTAATAAAGGAGCCGTAGAAAGAGTAGTAGGAGTTAAGAGAAAATTGAAACCAGAATTCCAAGCATTCTCGAAGTCGTCTGCTATTAGTCTCCTTACTTTCATGGCCTTAACAAAATACTTTTCGTAATTCCTACGAGAGAAACACGAAAACAAATAGTAAGTTCAGGGAACCTGATAAATCGCATAGAAAATGATTACATAAATCCATACCGTTGTAAAAGAAAATAATTTCCAGCTAAGATTCTCGAGCGTACTACGGGACCAAAACCTTCACATCTAGACTCTGCTATAACTTGATCAGTGGATACTTGTGCTTGAGATCTGTGTCCGAATAATAGACCGGAATATCTAGACATGTTGCTAGCAACTTCACACGCGTTAAGTATCGAATAAGTTACAATTGAATGTTCTGTGTGTGGCATTGACATCTAAATTGTTAAATTTATTATTAATTTTAGTGTAAATAAACGTACGGAAGAGAAGTGTAATCGTCTGTATTTTACCTCTTGCACAGTAGCTCCAGCATTCTGGAAAATATTGGCGATGTATTTCCACGTTTCTAGAATCTCGGGGGTTATGGCAGAATTATGGTATTCTCTTGGAATACCAATTTTGACATTATTAATATCGAATTCCTCATTCAAATTAACTGGTTTAGTATTTTCTTCGACTGTAGTCGAATCGAAACAATCTGGTCCGCTAATAATATCTGAAAATAATTTATACAGAGTTGATTATTTCTTGGGGGTTGAATTTTCATAAAAATGAAATCAATCTCTAACTGAAAACATCAGCTGTGTCGTTCACTGTACGAGCCAAAATGCCGGGAACATCCATAGAGTTGACTAGAGGTATGAGTCCATTTCTCGATACAACACCGTAAGTTGGTTTATACCCGATAACACCACAATACGAAGCTGGATTTCGTGTAGAACCACCAGTATCGGATCCAAGAGCACTGTTCTTATAAACGTATAATAATAAATCGTTTCAAAAATCCAATTAATTTAAAATACATAAGTCCTGTATCGTAACACTTACGCAAAAACACTTCCAGTAGCAACGGCAACTGCACTTCCACCAGAGCTACCTCCAGCTATTCGCCATTCATTAAAATCTTCGATACTCTGAGTACGGTTGACATCATATTGTAAAGGTGATCCCCAAACGTTCTTTGTCGGTCCATGAATTGAATCGGTGGTACCAGAGCTACAGATTAGAAGAAATATCAGATTACATTAGCTTTGAGACAATATAATAAAACGAAACATTTCTATACCCCATAGCGAATTCATCTAGATTCGTTTTACCCAATATAACACCGCCAGCTTGTTTCAATCTCTTTACAACTGTAGCATCGTAAGGAGCGATAAAGTTTTGCAACATTTTAGAGGAACAGGTAGTCTTCACATTCTTCACACAAAAATTATCCTTAACGCCGATGGTAAGTCCATCCAGATTACTCAAACGTTTACCTGAAAAAAAAGTCATAATGGTAATCAATTTTTTTTATTAAGTTTGTTGAAGTACACAAATATATCACCATTCGATATACGTTCGTCACTTTCTGCTGCGGCATCTAAAGCTTTGTCTTTTAACAAAGTAACAAAAGCATTTACAGCAGGAGTTTGTTTTACTCGTTCCAAACATTGCCGGCAATGATCAGTAGAACTGTTTAATACAGTTTTAGAAACAAATGCCATGATGGTGATTTCAAGAGGTAAAGGTCAGCATGGTTAGTATAAGAGCAATTTTCAACGTGAGCAAACCATCGTATTAATTTTAAAAAAATACAGAATTCAATTATTCCATTATTTGAAAAAAAGGAAAAACACTATTATTTTTCATTTTTCAGTTTTCCACTTTTCCCCGTTTTTATCAAATCGTGGTTGTTGTCGTAGTGTTGGGCACAATCGATGTTAATGTTGAAACTATCGATATTACTATCGATAATGAAAAAACGCTCGCTATCTTGAAACTATCGATATCGATAGTTTTTCGATAGTGTAAAAGCTCATTTCTTTTGTTTTTTGATTTGAGCATATTTTTTTTCTTTTTCCATGTGGATTATTTTATCATATTTTTAGGTCTTTGATTAGCATTTTAAATTTAGACTTTTAAGCACAAAAAATTAAAATTTAGAGGTAAATTTCTGAAAACGTTTTCGTAAATGAAGGTAAAATAAATTACTACTCGAGTGAAGCGAAAGTAAAGTAGGTACTTTCAACTTTTTGAAAAAATGGGTTCAAAAAACGAAAAAACGTCAACTTCTGCATGTTTTATTCTGAATTTTCGCTCGCAAGAGGAAGCGATGGTCCCCTTAACGTCCCTTACCTACCCATAGCACACCTCTCGACGTCTCGAGTGAGGTACGGTACTGTTGTCTGTTCTTGAGCCATTTCAGGGAGTAGAAAAAAGACTTCAAAAATCAAAACTTTAAATTTTTTAAAAATTTCTGAATTTTATGAAAGTCTTGAATTATTTGATCATTCTTTATCAATTTTTTTAATATTTCTCGGAGGGTGGGGGCTGGGGATAATTTTTCACGTTGAGACATGATAAATATAATATTTTTCAATAGCCTAAAACAAATATAATATGACAAAACGTGTTTTTGAGAGGTTTTGCATCACTTCAACTCCTATACTTGATAGTCCAGCATATGACAATAGGAGTAATTGCACCCCCCCCCCCCGCCGATCCACCAGTGCAACTTTTTTCTTAAAGGGGACATACTAAGGAACATTTTAAAGCAAACTTGCCAAAAAAAAAGTTGGCCTTACCTACAAAATGGCGGCCATTTTGTAAGTAAAGCCAATTTTTTTTTGGCAAGTTTGCTTTAAAATGTTCCTTACGATGTCCCCTTTAAGAATAAAGTTGTCCCGGAGTATCGGCGGGGGGGGGGGTGCAATTACTCCTATTGTCATATGCCGGACTATGATGGAAAACCGTGAAAAACGCTTATAAATAAACACGTTACAGAAGACTGTCGATAAACTATCGATAGTTTTCCGATAGTTTTTACTATCGATAGTCGACTATCGATGTTATAAAACTATTGATAGTTTGAAACTATCGATTGTGCCTAACACTGGTTGTTGTGGTGGGTGCAGTTCTTATCAGATATGAAAATTTTGTGATGTAATTTAGCTTGTGATTAAATTTTTTATTGTTCTAATTTAATTTAACCCTTTAAAAAATATTTTTCGGCGGTCACTTGTGATTATTCTGCAGTAGTATTAGCAGCATTTTGTTCAATCTAGTCATAAAAAAATAATCACCCAAGTTCCAAGCAGCACAGTACATATTTCAAATTGATAAATCACATTCCCAGTATAAATTTTCATGTTGCATCGCTCGCGAATTAATCGCTATAATGATTCTAGTAATTAATAAGAGCATTACGTCTTGTATCAGTGATAAAAAATCGTTTAACCGATGCTTCGATAAAAACATAGTTGCTGGCATTTTTCAAGCTTCTGGGTACGTCTACGTATTCAAGATGCAACTTTTTACTATGTATTCTATGTTTCCGATTTGAATTAATTTCTTATCTAAATTTCAGATGCGCAATGAGAACTTAATCTCCTTGGAGTACCATTATGGGATAATCGAACAAATTTCTGCTCTCTGTTTCTTCAAAGAAGTTATACGTCGGGGAAATGAAGTGATTATAATTGCGAGAAATTAATTTTCAAGTACTAGCTCTTCAGATATTTTTTCCCAAGAATTTGTGAATCATTTATTTTTTATCTTCAATTGTCTATACACGTTTATTTTATTCGATGCCAACTTCAAGTGCACTGCCTGTTTTATACATCAGTATCTTTTTTCATTTCAGATCAAGTAGTTGAGATGCGAGTGAAGAAGAAATTGTTGTTTTTCAGCGTCTTATTTTTCATTTCGACTTATTTCGTGTTGTATTACCTTTTAAATAGTAGTAATTTTTTCAAAAAAAATAACAAGGTAAAATTGCATTTATTTATCTAGGATGTTGAATTTTCTTATCATTTAAAATGCGGTGCGAATGTTGTAGATTTCCGATGAACAACCGGCATATGCTCATTATAAAGCTAGAGTGTTTATTGCTTTAGTAAGTTATTCGACTAATTAATTTTGACGTGAATGTTTTTCAGATGATTTTATTGGGCAGTACATCTGAAAGCGGCATACCCCGGATCGACTTGAAAATTGGTGTGGTGACGTGTGTGTGGAAGTTTTGAAAAGAAATTTGAATATTTTATGGAAACGAATATCACCACCTAAGACAGATGACATCCTTGCAAACGACGTGTATTTTTTAAAACCCTATTTTGATCAGCAACCCATGGTAGCTGGATGGAGTACAGGGGTTTCTGTTTTGGTTTGAATTTTTTTTCGCTTTTCCCATTATTCTGCTTTTTAAAATTGAATTAAGATTTTTTATGGAATTTTTCTTTTCTAAATGGGTTATTGATTATTATTATTTTTTTTAACGAGAATGTGGGCTCGCTCGATGGCTCATGGAATATTTCCCAAGGTTCTTTTTCAGCGCACCGAAAAACGTCTCCATACTAATTTTCAACCCTATCCACTTAGTATACCCCTTTCGGAAGTACCTCCTAAAACAGCTTCGTAATTTATTATTCGTATTGCAGAATCAATCTCACGGACGTATACGACAACATCATGAAGATACTGAACACAAGTGCGAATCTATTGGTTCGCATTCATCGGCAGATATTCAGGTTTCTTTCATAAATGAATAATTTTTCAACCATTTCAGAATTTGGAAAAACTCTTTCTTAATCAAATTTTTTTCGCAGATGTTCAACGTGTACAAAGAATTGAAATTCGATAACTTAGACGGCGGTGCCTGGAAGCAAGGCTGGAATGTTCAAGCGGACAGCAAACGCTGGAACGCCGATAGTAAGTTGAAGGTATTCGTTGTGCCCCATTCGCACAACGATCCCGGATGGCTGAAGACGTTCGAGCATTATTACGAAACCCAGACCAGGTTCATATTCAACAATATGATCGAAAAATTGAGGGAAAACCCTCATCGAAAATTTATATGGGCTGAGGTTTCGTACCTGTCTTTGTGGTGGAATGAAGTCTCAGAGGTGAAACGAAAACGGTTTAAAGAGTAAGTTCGTCTAATATATTCGAATATTTTTTTGCGAATTTTCAGTTGTAAATAGATTTGTTTTTTTCCATCAGATTGGTCGACAATGGACAAATTGAAATCGTTACCGGCGGTTGGGTTATGACAGACGAAGCAAATTCGCATTATTATTCCATTATACAACAACTCACTCACGGTCATCAATGGTTACGTGATAATTTACAAATCGAACCCAAGTAAATATGGCAAATTTTAGCAGCTGAAAAACGTTACGATAGGTACCTACTATTAATGTTATATTTGAAAATTTTATAGGCGTAGCTGGTCAATCGATCCTTTTGGCGTATCACCTACGATGCCTTTCCTGTTAGGTCATTTCGGACTGGAATCACTAGTCGTTCAAAGAACTCACTACGCCGTAAAAAAATACCTAGCGAAACATAAACAGTTGGAATTCCGATGGCGACAGTTCTGGGGTATGCACATTTTTTGTCCAATTGAATTCCTCCTCTCGAGCGTAACATAATAAAAAATATTTTTTCAGATGGATCTGGAAAACACGATTTTTTTACCCACATGATGCCCTTCTACAGCTACGACATTCCGCACACCTGTGGCCCCGATCCCGCAATCTGCTGTCAGTTCGATTTCAAGAGGACGCCGCAATTCAGCATCACGTGCCCGTGGAAAAAACCTCCGCAAATGATTAACGATAAAAATGTCGCGTTTAGGTAAGTGCCTGTGATTTGACTGTTGTGGAAACAAATCCCAGCCTTTTTCTAATATTAATCTTTACCTTTAGAGCGGAGTTGCTGCTGGATCAATATAGGAAAAAAGCCGAGCTTTATGATACGAATGTGCTACTGATTCCGTTGGGAGATGATTTCAGATATGACGTAATGGCTGAATGGGACTCTCAATATCAAAATTACGAGAGACTTTTCGCTTATATGAATCAAAATCCTTCGTTTCACGTTGAGGTAAATTTCGAATTCTAATCTTTTTAAGAGATAGAAAAGGAAAAAAAGGTGAATTACGACGACGTTACTTTTTTATAGGCAAAGTTTGGAACATTGCAAGACTATTTCGAAGCTGTAGAGAATCAAAAATCAGCCGATGCATTTCCCAGTCTACAAGGCGATTTTTTTACGTACGCTGATCGTGATGATTATTACTGGAGCGGATATTATACTTCAAGACCGTATTATAAAAGAATGGATCGAGAACTGATGTCCTCTCTGAGGTAATTTCCTCTCGTGATTAAAATATTTAGCTTACAGGGATTGTACTCAAATTTTTCTCAAAAAAAGTAACTTTAGTAACCAAAAAGTAACTAAAAAACTTCAATGCATTCAAAATCAAAAAATTACATTTGATTTTAGATTACAAAAAAAAAACAAAAAAAAACGTAATGATAATTTCGATAGCAGTTTTTTCAAAAAACACAGAAAAAAACATCAAAATTCAAATATCAACCATTTTTGAAAAAAAAACCTACCAAAAGCTCAAAACAGATAATTATTAACATTTCAAAAGTAAACTACTCGTAGATTAAAATACAAAAACAACGCATGAAAATAATATTACGGATTCCGGAAACATAATCGAAAAATGTGTTAAACTAGGTAACTTACTAAAAAAATTGCAAAATTGTAAGAAGAGGGGGAAGTCTATCGAAACCGGGAGGAACGAAGTTCAATCTTTCAATCAAAATCATTTCAAAAAATCAAACACAAAAATACCAATTGTAAAATAGCAGAAATAATATTGACATGAGCGAGGATTTGACGAAAAAAAATCGAGTGTTTGAGAAATAATGAACAATAATTTGTAAAAAAATTGCATAAATGAGAAGACTCATTTCAGAACGGGAAACTTATTATAAAATTAACAGGAAAAGGCGGCGGGGAAGGGGGGAGATTGCAATCCAAATTTGGAAAAAAGTGATTTGTGAAAATCATTTCAAAAATTCGAATACAAAAAAATGTACCTTGCTTCAAAAAGAAAAAAGAAACCTCCATCAAAACTGTCAAAAATCGACACGATCCAAAAAACATGGAAAAAAGGCGACAAAATTATTGAAAGTGAGAGAAAATAACCAAAAGAGGAAGCAGAGCGAAGATTAAGATCTGGAGAAAAAAAATAGTCCAAAAATAATGTTGAAAAATCTCTTCGTGATCTTCTTTTAATAAATCAAAATCGCGAAATTCAAAATGAACTAGAAAACAGAGCGTTGTCAAAATTTACAAAGTTGAAAAAAATCACGAGGATTCCAGAATAAAAATTCGATTAGAAGTACTTACCTAGAAAAACTCCACCGAAAAAATTAAGGTAAAAAGCACTAAAATTTAAGAAAAAACATCGCAAGAATTGAAAAAAAACTCACGAAGGAAAATCGTCCAAAAATTGGAAAATAGAATCTATGAGAATTCAAAAGAATAAAACTTGAAGAAATCCTCAAAAAAATTCCAAATAAAATCATCAAGTCTCAAAGTCCAAAAAAACTCGAAAAAAATCTGTAAACAGGAGAATTCTGCAAAAATTTAGGCAGAAAAAATTTCAAGATTTGGGACTAAATTAGGAGGAAAATGTTATTAAAAATCTCGAAAATTCTAGAAAAAAGATTTCGCCGAAATTCAGAACAAAAATTTAGGCAGAAAAACAAATCAATGAAATTCAAAACAAAATTATGGAAATGATGAAAATGGAAATCTTTCGAAAATTCAGTTCTGCAAAAATCATAAGAATTCAGAACAGAGAACTCACGAGAATTAAAATTAATTATACATTCGGAAATAAAATCGAACATTTTTTGAGGAAAATCATCGAAAAATATCTAGTTAAACTGAAGAGGATTCGACAGAGAAAAAAAAAGTGTTCAAAGAGAGACAAAGGGATCAACGAATGAAAGATATCAAGATGCAGAAAAATCCACCACAAAAGGTGAAAATACACAAAAAAAAAACAAAGTCATCTAATTTTGAAGAAGCTTCCCTCCCTTCACGAAAAACAAGATCAAAATTTAAAGGAAATTATGATTTTTGGAAAAAGAAAAATCACAATTCCAGAAAAATGAGAGCAAAAAAGTCACTTTGTTTTTTAAAGCACGAAACTAAAAAAAAACCTGTTGAAATGAAAAAAAATGCAGTCAACATTTAGGCAAAAAAATGACCACAATAAATTTCGGACAAAACTATAGAATTGTGAAAATACAAAGTTAAAAAAATCTTTCAAAACTGTAAAAACTTCGCCAAAATTTGAAACGAGAAAAAAAATGGAAATTTCGAGAAATTATCGAAAAACTTGAAAAAAGAGAACTCGCGAAAATTCAAAAAAAAAAAAATCATACCCGTCAGAATAGGGAAAAATCTACAAAAATTCAAAATAAAACTCACCAAATCGGCGAAGAAAAAAATGCACAAAATTCAAAAAAAGCCATCGAACCGAAATAAGGAGAAATCCCGACTATTTGAGCAATAAAACCACACAAGCTCGAGGGAAAATTTTTATGGAAAAATCACGAGAATTCAAGGTGATAAAATTCGGCAAAAATTCATCAAAATTCAGAGTAAAATCATGGGAAAAAATCACCACCAAAATTCAAGATATAAAAATCAATCAAAACAGGAGAAAATCCACTAAAAACCATCGAGAAATTCAAAAATAATAATACCTATCAAAATTGGAAAACCTCTTCGTACATTTCAAATCAGAACTGAAAAAAAGTACATTCATAACGCTGAAAAAGCAGTGATGCCATTTAAATGAAAGCAACGTTTTTTTTTCGAAGAATGTTGGATAAAATTAAAAAAAAAAGGGAAACTTGTGAAAAAGTAACTTTTAGTGACCAACATTTTAAAAAAGTAACCAAAAGTTACTATTAGTAACTTGGTTACTTGAAAAGTAACCGAGTACAATCCCTGAGCTAGGTTTTTATCATTACGCGGAATTGTTTTTTTCCCTCAGGAGTGCTGAAATATTACATTCTTTAGCGTGGAAGAGCGCCGCATTACGTGATTCGAAATGGTTATTATCGGATTCTACCCAATTTATAAAACTATTAAGACAGGCACGTGCCAGTTTAAGTTTGTTTCAACACCACGACGGAATCACCGGAACAGCCAAAGATCATGTGGTTAATGACTACGCTGATAAGTACGTCTATTTTACATTTCAAATGTGCCTATTAGCCTACTTTTATATTTTTTACAATTTTTTGTAATTTTATACGCTCGATTAAAGGTTACAAAAAGGTATGGATGGCGCCGAACTTGTAATGCAACAATCTTTGAATTTCATTTTAAATCCCAATAAGGTGAGATTCGTAATTTCATTTCGATATAGTTGCAATTGAATATTTAAATGCAATTTTTTGTTTACCGTTTTATTTTAGGATACTAGTCAACGTGATCCGGAGACAATTTATTTCGAGTTGAAAGAGTCGAGAAAAACGCCGTCGAGTGATCGTAAACATAAGATGATTAGTTTAACTGCTGATAATTCGTTGAGAAGAGTGGTTGTTTTCAACTCGTTATCGTGGCACCGTGTCGAAATATTGAATCTGAAAATTGATAGCAATCGATTTTACGAAGTATGTTTACCATTCTATTACTCAATAGAATTACTTGCATCATTAACCGCTAATTCTTTCATTACTTCGCTGTAGATAATCGACGAACATGATAACCTCATCCCGTATCAAGTAAATCCGTTTTGTGAAATTAATGATCACGGTAGCGGATGCTACCTGATACATTTTAAAGTCGACATCAGGCCTTTAGAAATAAAGACGTTTTTCCTCCGGTACAATCGGGAATCAACAAACGAGTACGTATTGATGAGGAAGAGGAATAACCGAATAATTATTTTAATCGATATTTTTTAAAATTAGAATTTAATCGTTATTCGGATTTTTTTACAGTGTTAATATGGCTTCTTTGAAGATAATGAACTCGTTTACGATTTCGAGTGATTTAGAACGTGTCAGAGAGTTTATCAAGGACCGCCCTCCAGTTTCTGAATTCTCTATACAAAATGAAAAATTGTCGGTGGCCTTCAGACCTGATGGGTTAATAAAAGCCATCTCATTAAAAAACACCGATTTTACTGTACCAATTCACTTAAATTTCATAAAGTTAGTAAGATTGAATTTTATATCACCGAATATTGGAATTAAAAAAATGAATCAATTTTATTTCTAATCACCTATAATTTATATTTTCAGATACGGTTGCCGACACCAAAGTCGAGTCATGTGCGGTGCCTATCTATTTATCCCCGATGGTGATGCCAGAACTGTGGATTGCGCAGTTCCAATGGTAAAGATAATCGAAGGCAAGCTGATCTCAAGTGTTATAACATATTGCGATTATGTTGTTCACGCTGTGAATATTTTCAACGCTGTTGGTAAGTCAAAAGAACTATTTACATTATGAAAAATGATGCCAGGAAATTGTGACGAGCGAATTTTTTCAATTTATAGGACCAGAAGAATATGGCGTAGAAATTCAAAATCTAGTCGATATAAGAACGGAGAAAAATTTTGAAATCGGAATGAAGATATCAACGAACGTGAAAAACGATGGAATATTTTACACCGACTTGAATGGTTACCAGGTCAGATTTGTGGAGGCTAATTCGATAATCTTTGTAGAATTTTGAATTTATCTCGTCAAATATTTTGTTTATAATAATTTTAGATGGTCAAACGACAGTATTTGAAGAAATTACCCCTTCAAGCTAACTACTATCCGATGCCTTCTAGTATTTATATCGAAGATGAAAAATCACGTGTTACTGTAGTATCAGCTCAACCCTTGGGAGCTTCTTCTATCGGCGAGGGTGAAATAGAGGTGAGATTTACCTACTCGAAGCTGCATATTTAAACTACAAAATTTCGAATGTGTTTTCAAATTCGTATTCCAACAGATCATGATGGATCGACGACTCAACCAAGACGACGAATTAGGATTAGGACAAGGTGTTCTCGATAATAAACCAATATTAAACGTATTCCGGCTCGTTGTTGAGAAAAAAATGCCCAACTGCAAGGTACCTAATTGAAAATGAGCAATTTTTTTTTTTTTCATAAACTTACTTATTCGTTCAATTTTTATATCGATATTACTTTTAATTTACAGAAAGTACCAGAGTCGCATTTAGCTGGTTATTTATCAGTGATTTCGTATTTATCCATGAATGCTATTTTATACCCGTTGACATTGTTTGTTCGAAGTGATATTGAAACCAAAGACAATGATTTACTGACAACATACAGTATTAGTACCCTAAATACTAGTGTGGATGTACATATTGTCAGCATGACCACATTACCTGAAACTTCGGGCGTTGGACTCGTGCTTCATCGAGCAGAACTCGATACTTGCGTTCATCAAGAGTACGAACGTTATATACTCAGCGATGGAATGGTATGTTTAGTAACTTGAATTTCTAACGCTGAGAAGTAATCCATATTTTGAGTTAATGACGTGTTGTGTTGTGTTGCAGGTAAACTTGACTTCTTTTGTCCCAGTCAATGAAAACGATGTCGTTTGCTCATCGTCGTTGTCTTTTGTCAACATTAATGATAAGTCAGTTTTAAACAATATGTATAATTTATGTCCGATGGATTTAGCTGCATTTTATGTAGGCAATCGTGATGAAGTTAAGTGAATATCTGTTTTGAATTCGTCGATTTAATGTGAGTTGTGTCTTGAAAAAAATTCTCCGAAATGAAGAAAAAAGGCGAAAAATTATCAACGAATTGGGATAATTTAAGATGGGAATACTCGATTTTGAGACCATTTTACTGATACGATCAATAATTTATTACTCTTAGAAATAATCGAACAACGACTTGGTTGATATTTTACCCAGTGACAAGTCTATAATAGGAAGACGGAATACTTTCTCATAAATTACATACGTGTTGTATTATTTAATCAATGTACATATTGTATAAGACTTTATTTAATTTAAAGACCTTTTTTTGTACAGTATTAATTATTGCTATTTTTTTAAATTATTGAGTAGGTACCTATGTATCAAAGGACCTTAATTGACCATTCGTGTTTTTGCTTAAGTAGTTTGTAAATTTACCTGCGTTTTAGTTCCTGTTTTAAATTTAAAACAAAATTGTGATACAGTGTTCACTTGTCAATATGTGTGTGTAGGTGTGTTTTTCTTGATAGCAAATGTGTTCGATGCACAGATTGATCATTACAAAATTTGACTTATTTTATTATCATCATGGATCTGCTTATGATTCTCTACTTAGTTTATAATATTACATCTTGCTGCATTCGCCAAAGAACTTATCGATCAAATTATATTACTTTATTTTTTTATTTAAAAAAAAAATGAGACAATTTTTTTCAAATGCTCACCATTTTTATTTTGTTTAAATCAATTCAAATGAAATGATGATAATGCTCTTTTTGTCGAAATGAAGTGAGAAATACCCAGTCTGTTATATTTTTGGCATAAGTATTCGAATTTAAGAATAATTTTATTGAATGTACTCACGTTAGCATTTTTTATTGATGACTTTTTGATTATTAATTGAATTGTATTATCGAATAAATATTTTTATTTTCAATTTTGAATTGTTTCATTATATTGTTAATTGTTTGAAAAATTTTCGAACATAGATACTTACTTCAATGCGTGAATAATTATGTAGTTTTGTGTCTATAGACAGTTCTGCAAAGATATTATGTACCTCTAACTGGAAAGATGGAATTTCATTTTCGATCTTCGGTGATTTTTCGAAGGACAAAGATTCAAATTTATTTGGTTTGGTGTTTCAATTATTTTTTTTTTTAATGAGAAGGGCTGAAACAGCTGAAAACTGCTACTTGTAAGTTGTAGAATTGATTCGAGAGATAAAAAATAGATAGTCTGGAAACCAATTTTTTGCTTCCAACCTTTCCATCGAAACATGAATATTTCATCAAAAATCAAAATCGTCGACCGATCAAAATTTAAAATGGATCAATGCACCAAAAATGAAATACTTGCAACCTTCGGATCATTATATCGCTCCGGATTACTAAAAGCTGCAAAAATAAATAAGGAAGAATAGTAAATCACTAAAAGGCGGAAATGGGGCCTCCGGCCGAGGAGGCCCTTCAATTGTAAACAATTTAAAGATTAATAAATCATTACGATCGCATTTCTACGTTTGTATTTCAAAAATCAACAACGGAACATCGTTTAGGTACAAGAGAAAGCCTACAATAGAAGTTATTTACAGAAAAGTAATTTGATATTAAATTAAACATACTCGATAAAGAACCAAACCACGACATTGTTCGAGTAATTCCAGCGCAGCTGAAATGAAGACTCGTATCTTTGGTATTCTTTCCAAAACTTCAACTTATCATCTTCTCAACTTAGACCTGAAACGTGTAAGACGGAATTGAACTAATTGAAGTAATTTACGAAGTGAAATGGGTTCATTTTAGCCTTTAAACCGCATCAATTACCTTGGATAGCTTCAGTACTGTTGTAATCTGGTGAACTAATTGAAGTAATTTACGAAGTGAAATGAGTTCATTTTAGCCTTTAAACCGCATCAATCACCTTGGATAGCTTCAGTACTGTTGTAATCTGGTGAAAGGGCCTGTCCGCGGTGATTGAATACGTAGAACGATGGCACATTTCGTAAAGTTTCCCAGGACTTTCGTTCCAAATTCTTGGTCCCGCTGATTTCTTTGAATTCTCCGGCAATATCAACAATACCGATCATGGCGATTACCAAACTAAGGATTCCTTGAACGATGATATCCAACGGAAGAGTTCCATTTTCTTGTTCTTTTAGACGTAAATATGAACGATGTTTGGCGGCTGAATACGCTGTATGACACAGCGAAAGCAAGCTCAAGATGGTTAGATTTCGATAAAATCGTCTAGACATTGTGAAAACACCGAAATTAATTGTAAATTAGACGAATTAACTCGATTTTAACGACGAAAGACGAAACTTGGAAATTTTGCGATTACGAAGTTGAAAAAAAAAACAAGAAAAATTCGCAACTTTGTTGGCTTTCGAAGAGAAAAAAGAAAAATTTCAGGCAGTACTAACAGTATGATCACAATTCACAGCACAAAAACTTGAAATCGTGAGATTTTTTTATTTTTTTTAAAAACAAGGCCAACAAGGGTAAGGGAACCTCTTGAGGTCAGAGCCGTCAGAGGTGTCCGCCTCCGCCTCCGATTTGAACGGGACCGCGATTTTTGGAAAGAGCATGTTCTAAAACCCCCAAATCCAAATTTTCAGCTGTCCAAGTTCATTTTTCGATTTTTAGCGAATTTTTGAAAATCCAAAATTGACTATTTTGGATTTGGTGATTTTTATGCTTTTTTAAAAAAAGTACGTATGTACTTGATCAGTAAAATAATTAAAAATGTTCAAAATAAGTCCTAAAACTGATATTAACCTCCCCCCCCCCCAATTCAAATTTCGCCATTTCCAGCCTTTCTTGGGCCTCCCTTTAATTTTTGGATATTTTTATTATGAAAAAAGCTGGTCAAAAACCCACTCTCGAGGTGTCCCCTCCAGAATCGGATCGCCAAAAACTTCCAAAAATGTTTTTTTCAAAAACTACTTTTTTCAACTCCGGAAGTCAGTCCGGAACTTTAAAAAGCCATAAATTCGTCAAAAATGAACCAAATGAGCTGGTTGGGGTCTCATTTGAACCGGAATTTCATTCTCTATAAGAATCGGGTATTAAGTCCATTTTGCACGCCTAAAATTCTTTTTTTTTTTTAAATTGACAATAATTATTGCTATTTTTTGCATAAAAATTTCTAAAAAACCTAATTTTTTTCTAAAAATGTCTTTTCTATTTTTTGCTCAGAAGCTCTTCTTGTTAGGCAGTTGCTAAAATTTACAATGTCTCGTTTTTTCTATTAAATATTGTTTTTTTTTTTTACCAGATATTACAACAAGAAGTTCAACTATAGTTCAATTCTTTAAAATTAAAAACCACTCATTTTTTTGGTGATCTGTTTTTTTTTACACATTATATGTAGGTATGTCATGTTTTGTTAGTTTCTTATAACTTTTTTGGATAAGTACTGAAGTTGATTTTTTTGAAAAAAAATTGAGTACGAGCTCTGATTTCATGATTTTAAAAAAAAATTAAACCGTTAAAGCTGACGTATGTGGAGTTATTGATCCATTATTACGAATAAATCCAAAAATTCACTTTGAGCTCGCTGTCTTCCTTCAAAATCAAAAATGAGTTATGGATATGTGTCCCAATGTAATTATTCATAGATACTCAAAAATGTAGTAATTTACTAATGAAATAATTCCGAGAGCTCCACATCTGGAGTGCTACATAAGTGACCATGATTGCGTATTCAGACTCCTAGAATTTAAACCGAAACCGTGATAATATTTTCCTACAGGTGGGTTCAATGTTGCATATTTCATTATTTTCATGAGTTCATTCTTGCCAAACACTGGACAAGAGCACTTCGTTAACACCAGATGATAAAAAATAGGAAAGACAACGTTTTCGTCCTTCTGCTCTTTTTTTTCTAGTGAAAAGTGAAACATTCGTACATTTTATAAAAAAAAAAATAATTCAAAGAAAAATGCATACTTATAATAGATCAGTCAAAATGAAATATTTTGTTCGAATTAAAGATTGATCAATTTCTTATCATGGCTTTTGACAGGTTTAGAATATTATGAAATGGTTTGCTAGTTTCTCACAGCATAATAAAAGCTCGGATTAGATTCAGTTAATAACACGAAACAACGAACGAATAAAAATATAATAAAAAATTAGAATAATTCTCTTAAAACATTGAGCAATCAATTCTAAACTGGTACAGTACTCGAAGTAAAATTATCACCAACTTAAATACAATAAATATGTACATTAATTAAATAAGCCAGTCTAACTAGTCTCATATTACCCGTTACTCGTAAGAAATCCTATTCTGATAATATTCGTAGGACCGATGCGTACGCCACTTCCAAACCAAAGGTACAAGCATTTTACAATCTTCCATCGGTTGAGCTGCAACCAAAGCAGAGAAAAAACTTCTGAGCATATTGATATTATCGCACTTTTTAGCCAATCGTTGTTTTTTTATTTCGTCAGATTCCGACGATCCTTGATCATTCAACTTGGTAGCTATCTCATCAACAACATCGGCCAATTCGTCTCTACAATTCGTCATCTTTATAAACTGAGTATCGGATGTTTCCTTTTTTTCTTTCAAAGATTCAGCTTGCGTTAGCATGGATTTCAAGTTATCGGCAATACAATGCTCGATGTCATTTAATCCGATCGCATCGAAGAGTTTTTTCTCCGGTAAGTACAACAAGGTAGAAAATATCGATCGTTCGAGAGCCAGCTGAATCATGTGACGTTTGGTGACTACTTTCTGCATTTCGTGTACTGCCAGAGACAATGCATGTTCAAGTTTGGTCAAATCAGCCAGCAGTTCACGTTGTACTTGACTGTTGGAAGCTTTTAATAAATGCAGTCGGTTTCGGAGAAGTCTCAGTGTCTCTTTGGCGGCAACTATCTTCGTACGATGGAATTTTATACGGTCGTTGTCGTCGATGTTCGTAGCATTGGCGAACGTTTTTACCACAGACATTTTCGGAGCGCTGAAATCAAATAAATTAACGTTTTGAATTAGATTACGAATAACTTTTTGATGAAGACCGCATATCGCGCCAAAATACAATGTGAAGTATGAGCAACCATCAATGTATTATCGTATGTTGTTTACAGGTTTTGCAAGATACAAATAAATGGACGAATACTTACTTTAGGGAATTCTTGAATGAAGAAACAGACGTACATAATATGCGAAATAATATACGATCAACACCTCATTAAGTTATTTTCAATCAATTTTCAATTCTTCAATTTCGAAGTTTTTTTTTGAAATTTTGAGTGATAACATTCAATGTTACCAACTTTGACTCTACCAACGCGAAATTTAAGAAAGAACGATACTGCCGTTTCTACTTTCCAAACTCGTTCTCCGTTTAACTTGGAGGTGTTTTTCCGTTTTTCTTGCGGGCCGATTCCGCATACACGATTGCATACCCGGTCCGCCTGATTTTCGAGTGTTGAGATCTCGAGATCTATCCGACGAAAATCGATGAAATTTGAAATATAGATACTATGAAGCAATTAGAAAAAAATGTCGGATCGGATTTTTAATTACTTGAATAGTTTTGGAATTATCAATGATTGAAAAGTGTTCAAATTTTGTTCATTTTCAATTTCAAATTCTGCGAAAAATACTCAATCAAATGAAAATCGCTTCCGACATTTTCTTTTAATTGTTTCAAAGTATATATATTTCAAATTTCATCTAATTCTGTTCAGTAGATCTCCAGATCTGAAGATGCATGCTGATAAGCAAGGTTTACACGCTGCTAGTTTATTCAATTCAAACTACCGCAAGTAACTTGATTTTTTAATTAATTGACAGATTATCCATTCTATTTCACGATGAAAAATAATAAATACAAGTAAATTTATTTGATCAGAGATGATCAAGCACTTAAAAGTGAATGTACTTGAATTGAGTAAACTTGCAACGTGTGAATCTTAGTCAAGGATTCTGCCTGCTGCTTATGCAATAAAGTATGCGGAATCGGCCCTTCGGCTTCGGCTTCGCAGTTCGCTGTCGCGTTGTTTATTCACAACCCAATCGTGTGTGGTAGCGAGGGTTCATTTTTACGATACGACTATTCTTTCATTTGAATAGTGAAAGTGTTTACCGTATAGAGGTTTTTCTTTTTAAATTTTATCGTGTCCAGTTTTTCGTAAATTTATCGGTTTTAAAATGTTTGTGTAATTTTCCTTGTTGTGAATCTGATTACATTCGACACCGACACAGTAAGTATCCTTGCGTTTGAATACGGTCCATGCGGATAACAGATCGAGCATCTCGAATGCACCCTACAATACACTCTCACACCGAAGAGAAACAGTTATTCAACACGAATCATCATCAGGATTGAGTTACGAAACTCGAACTACTTGAAAATTTTAGTACAAGACGCTCAAAAATTGATAACCCTTGGAATACAAATTTTGGAGGAGTTTGTATCATATTAAGTTTCCTACATTTTCTAAGTACTGGCTGTAGATTACGATGTCTTTAAAACAAACACATGATATTAGAGTGTTCCATTCAATAGTTCACTTATTCGGTATAAATTCCAATCGGTGATACGAAAATGTCAACTAGGCGAAGCGTTATCTTTTCTTCTCTAACAGTCCAACTTTGCATTCAAAATGATAAGAATGGGTATTTATATGCAAATGCAATTACCAATATCGAAGCTAACGTTTCATGCATCTAGTTACAAAGTTCATACGAGCATTGTTTTCATCATAATTGTATACCTACTCACGATAAGATATAATTCATTATCGTAGTTACTGTAAATTAATAATGCTCTAAATTCCTTATATTACAGGCTTCTAGGTGATCCCTCGATCAGTACAATTTAAAATAGTTCACTCAGTGCTATTTCACATTCGCGTTGTGTTAATTATAATAATTCGTTTTTTGTTCAGGCAGAATTCAAAATGACTTCGAATTCGAGCGTAATACGAGGGACGATGGCGCCACCTGAGGAGCAGCTCCTCTTGAAGGAGATGCACATGAAAAACAGCATATCAATCACTCCGTCCAAGCCAAACAATAGATATGGTAGGTCACAAATGGTCATGATCATTGTTGTTTCATCGAACAAAAACTGTAAAAGAGGTTTATGATGCGATCAGGATGATTTGATTTCGCAATGTGTGTTGCAAATACATACAGGGATTGCACTCGGTAACTTTTGGTTACTTTTTAAAAATTTTGGATACTAAAAGTTACTTTTTCTGAGTTTTTTTCACAAATTTCCTTTTTTCTCTTTAAAATTTTACTTAAAACTCTTTTCTTTTCATCAAAAATAATGCTGTTTTACCTCTCAGGAATTGTGAATTTTCAAAAGCTTTTGCCCTCGCTTCGCTTGGGCTTTTACTCATATTTCTATGAATATAATAAATTTTGAAGCCAAGAAAATTAACTTTTTACGTACCTGCCTACATTTTAAGGAATGACTTTGTTTTATGTCTCATGTTATGAATTTTCGCCCTCACTTCGCTCAGGCAGATTTGAATGCTACTCCTAGAATTTTCAAACATTTCCTAAAATGGAAAAATCAACTTGACAAATTCCAAAAACATAATCCAATTAATAAAAAAATTCTATTTGGCATTTTTTATCTGACCAATTATTTGGAAAAATCTTGTGGTGGGGGGGGGAGGGAGTCTGATGTAAAAAGTTGGGAAAATCTAGCGTGACAAGTTGTGAGAATTTTGCCCCCCCCCCTACATATCGCTTCATCACACATCTGAAAATAAAATGAGGAGCTGAGAATCAAAACTCACATTTGCCAAAAAAAAAATACCGTTTTATGGCAGATTTGGATATACCGTTTTACACTCTATAATGTGACATATTCGGTTTTTTTGGATCAAAGTCATTTTGGTGTGAAATTCACCTTCAAAACCAAGGGTTAGAATCAAAATCAAAACTTAGTTTTGTTTGCAAAATTCCATAGGGAAAAGTTTGATAACAAGCTGAATTTTGGTACACGGGGGTTTTTTGATACGCTGAACACGAATTTGGGGTGTCCAGGTGAATCCGGTGTACGCTTCCCCCTTTTTTGTGGACCTTAAGCCCCCAAATTTGTTTTTTTGCGTATAAGTCCGAAAATATGCAATTTTATGCAAGATTTATGTTTTTTGGGTCGCAGAATACGAATTTGACAATATTTTTTTTGTAGGGGTGGGGGATGAGGGGGTTAGGGGGGCGAGAAATTCAAAATTTGACTATAATGATGTGTGATATGTCGAAATGTATGTTTTTGAGGGTGTAGATCACGAATTTGACAATATTTTTTTTCGTAGGGGTCAATGGTGGGGGCTGAGGGGTGAAAATGGTTGAAAATTCAAAATTTGACTATAATGATGTGTGACATGTCGAAATGTATGTTTTCGTAGTTGTAGATCACGAATTTGACAATATTTTTTTGGTAAGGGTTGATGGTGGGGGATGGAGGGGGTGAAAAATTCAAAATTTGACCATAATGATGTGTGATATGTCGAAATGTATGTTTTTGAGGGTGTAGATCACGAATTTGACAATATTTTTTTCGTAGGGGTGAATTGTGGGGGATGAAGGGGGTGAAAACGGTGAAAAATTCAAAATTTGACCATAATGATGTGTGATATGTCAAAATTTATGTTTTTGAAGGTGTAGAAAAGGTGAAGGGTGTGGATGGAGTCATCGAGAGCCGTCAAAGTCCCTGGAAGAAAAAATTTGTAACATTCAAACAAAATTCACCATGATTTTTCACTATAATTGACTGTTGTCGTCGCCGGGGCATTCAGGGGCAAAAATGGCAAATGACATCTTGAAATTAATACACTATCTGAAGTACTAGCCCCTGGGATTTCCCGTGCATCTACGTGCAAAAATTTGTTCTATTCCTATTTATGTCGCAGAATAGGCAGAACACGGAGTTTTAACGTAAATTAAACCTCTATAATGACTTTATAACAAACTAAAATCGAGTAAATTGATGAAAATTACTCACTTTCAGTTGAATTATTCATACTTGGTACATTTCGACATATTACACATCATTATAGTCAAATTTTGAATTGTTCACCGTTTTCACCCCCTCCATCCCCCACCATCAACCCTTACCAAAAAAATATTGTCAAATTCGTGATCTACAACTACGAAAACATACATTTCGACATGTCACACATCATTATAGTCAAATTTTGAATTTTTAACCATTTTCACCCCTCAGCCCCCACCATTGACCCCTACGAAAAAAAATATTGTCAAATTCGTGATCTACACCCTCAAAAACATACATTTCGACATATCACACATCATTATAGTCAAATTTTGAATTTCTCGCCCCCCTAACCCCCTCATCCCCCACCCCTACAAAAAAAATATTGTCAAATTCGTATTCTGCGACCCAAAAAACATAAATCTTGCATAAAATTGCATATTTTCGGACTTAAACGCAAAAAAACAAATTTGGGGGCTTAAGGTCCACAAAAAAGGGGTAAGCGTACACCGGATTCACCTGGACACCCCAAATTCGTGTTCAGCGTATCAAAAAACCCCCGTGTACCAAAATTCAACTTGTTATCAAACTTTTCCCTATCGTCGTAATTAAAACAGTGAAAAAAAATTTGATTGCAAATCTTGGAGTCAAAACTCACATTTGCCATTCTTTGTCTGGATATTAAAGCAGAAGGGAGCTAGGTGAAAATCAGTCAACACAGGGAATCGTGTTCTAGTAGCGCTATCTAATGATTCATTTTGGTATTATAAGTTTTTTCAACTGGCAACACTACTATAACTCAGTTTTTTGCGTTTTTCTCAAAATCGTTTATGGTGGCAAATGTGAGTTTTGATTCTCAGCTCCTCAAATGTAATGTTTTGTACGCAGGGTGTCTAACAAAATTTCAAAATGAAAAAAAAGGACTTTTAGTAGGACTTTCAGCAGGTCATTTTTCGAGCACTTATGGAATTTTGGCGGGGGGGGGGGGGGTCAAAATTTTTTTCAAGGTGGGAGGTTCAAAATTTTCATTCAAGTTTTTAGCCAAAGGAATTTTAGCAGGACTGTCAACAGGACAATTCAAGAGGGGGAGGGAGTGGGCGAGATTTCTCCTTCAAGTTCGGAATTTATTATTAATTAAGGAAAAGAGAAACAAACTGGCCCTGGCGAAGCGAGGGCGAAAGCTCTCAAAAATTAGAAGGTATTTTGGGAGATATAAAAAATTGTGTTATCTTGTGTAATGAGTTACTAATTGTAAGTATATTATTTTGCTTCAAAATTTCGAAATTTGAGTAATTATTTTTTTTGAAAATTTAAAATCCGAAAAAGAAAAGCTAACGAACCCGACGTTACCTTAATGCCAAATCCGAGTATGTCCATACAAAAAAAGTACGATTTTACGCATCACTGATAAGGTTCGGATATGCTCGGAAGGGTTCGTTGAGTTCTGATTGAACATCGGTCAGCTTTGTGCATCTTCGGTGGTGCATTTTAACTGTACTCAGATGCAAATTTTTCAATTCAGGGCTTCCCAGAGTCTTATCAGTGACGCAAAACGACGATGTTTTTTTGGATGGACATACTCGGATTTGGCATTAAGGTAACGCCGAGCAAAGCGAGGGCAAGAGCCCTCTAAAATCATGATTTCGAGTTCGAGAGATACAAAAACGATGTTTGTATGTGTGACGAATTATTCGTGCTTTGCTCAAAATTTTAAAATTTGAATTATGATTTTTTTTGAAAATTTAAAACTGGAAAAAGAAAAGCTATAACGGGCCCGAGCGAAGCGAGCGAGGGCAAAAGCTTAGAAATTCCATATTTCGAGATGTATGAAAACGATGTTTTTTGTGTAATAAGCTACCTATATTTTGCTACAAAATCTTAAAATTTAAATGATGATTCAACACCCCAATTCAAAAAAAAAAGAAAAGAAAAAATTCAAACTTGAAAAAGAAAAGCAAACAAACCGGAGTGAAGCAAGGTTAAAAGTTTTGATTTCAAAATTTCATGTTTTGCTGAGAAGTAAAAAAAATCTGTAAGGAAGGAGGAGTTTATTTTTCTGATTCAAACTTTGAACATTTCTTGAATTTGAACAATGAGTCACTTATGTGGAAAAAGAAGAGCAAATAGCCCGAGCGAAGCGAGGGCAGAAGCTCACAAAAATGTGTGATTCAAGTTCTAAAAAATTTGACAAATGAACCCTTTTCTACAAGTTCAAAATTCCGGAAAAAAGGGGAAAAAATTGAAAATTTGGAAAGGTCGTTTTTGAAAAAAAAGGACTTTTGGGATAAAATTGTTGAAAAAAAGGACACTAAAAGGACAAAAAGGTGTCATAGGCAAAAAAAAGGACTTTTGTAGGATAAATAGGAGTGTTAGACACCCTGGTACGGATTAAAGTTTTTCAGTCACCTCACCTATATTTTTTACGTTGAAAATTTTTTTGGTCATTTTTTTGGATACTTTTTGGTTACTTTTTCCAGCTTTTTTGGTTACTTAAGTTACTTTTTTTGAGAAAAATTTGAGTACAATCCCTGTACATATGTAGAGTTGTCCTATGGGTATAAAAATAGCCGGTCTAAATAGATATTCAGGCTTTATAGTCTGGAAAGATTTTAAATCCAAATCAATATGTTCAAAGTTAACTCAGAAAATAATTCTATTTACCAAGTTGAATAAATTGCCGAATCAAATCTATTTGAACATAATATAATAAGTACCTACCAACTGTTGACGATATTTCAGTGTTTGAAGATGAAAAAATCTCAATCACTCGAATGAAATTTGTTCAGTAGACACATAGAATTTCAAGTTCAATTGTATTTAAAGACATTAGGCTATAATCGTATGTGTCTCAACACGTGACAAAATGCCATCTTATTTGGCAAATTATCAAAGTAACCGGCTAGATATGGCTAATAATTGGATGCTGTATTGTAAGTATACTCAATGAAAAAAGAAACTCTTCGACGGAACCAATAATCAGGTTTTTTTCCCAGGCTGTCGTGTATTGATAACCTTTGTTAATTTTTTTGAACTCTTTATATTCGATTTAGGCGATAACATTAATCGTCAATTAAAATGGTGAATTTTTTCACGTTTTATCGTCTCTCGCCGGATACGAAAAATCAAACCATTTGACGACAAGTTTTAATTAAAATAAAATTCATAGTTGATTTAATTACCTAGCAGACACGCGATAAAGCGAAATAACCCCTTTAAAGAAAAAAAATGTCACGTCTTTCGAATTAAATCTCTTATCGATAATGCTATTTTTTTTCTCCGCTTTATCTTGACTCTTCACGCATTGGTGGTCATATACTTGTAGGATTACTCATTTTTTTTAATTTTAAAAATTACAAATTTTCTGATTTTTAGCGAACAAATTTTTAAACGCATTTTACGTATTAAACTCCATATTAATCGTTAAATTCAAAATCTTGTAGTTTTTTATGCGAGGAAGTAGTTGAAAAAAAAGAGAAAATGTCACGAAAATTGCGATTTGATGAAACCTTCTCAATTATTGAACTTAATCACGAATTCGAATAATTTCATCATCGATATGACCTCAAAGAAAAATCATTTATTATTCTTTTAGTAGGTATTTTGGCAGTTAATTAGATTGCTGAGAATCCCATGGTTTCATTTCATTTTTTCGCTCAGTTAGCATTTTTTGTGTGCAAAATGTTCGACGTAGAAATTAATATAGGTCATTTTTATATCATGATAATAGTTCTAATGTTGAGAGTGTTTTAAAATTATGTGTTCATAGAATTTCGATTTAATTGCGAGTAACTCGATTATTTGGGGTAAAAGTAGGTGTGTCAAAAAAAGGTATCTGTGGATGAACGAGTACCTACCTGCTGATGAAATCTTTTACTTGTCATGTCTGTTAGGGTTGATTTTTTTTTCTACCTGCCTTTGAATCTCGCGAAGGATCTTCTCGATTAACTTAGTTTGCAAGTTTCATTTTTGAAATTATGTATTGGTGACTTTTTAATTTGAAGAAATTGTGTTATTTGCCTACTTGATTGTTTTAATTTTTTTTGCCAAATTATTACAATTTTTGGAAAAAAATTTCTCAATTTGAAGCAATCTAAAAATTTTTACCGATTCTTAATCGAGTTGAAAGTACTATTAGTGATTTGCAATCGAATTTCGATACATGTTTAGTGTTTTGTCGTTGTTGAATATTTTCGTTTTCACTCCATTTGTATTCATTCGTTCGTGTAATTTTTAGGGGATAAAAAGTACGTCGAACCCGTACGGTTGACTCCTGCTTGGGAAGAAAAGAATTTACCTAACGACGTGTTGAATTTCAAAAGTGTAACCATGGAACAAGCTGAGCTGGAAACTAATCCCCCCAAAGATAGGTAAGTTCGTCTGAAAAATATATAATGTTTTTTGCGACTCATTTATGATATACTTCTACTGTATTAGCTGAAACTGTATGATTATGGCCATGATCGTTTTTAAAATCATATGGCGACGATTTGAAAAACGAATCACAAAATTTTTATAAAAAATTATATTTAAAATTTTAAATACCTCGTAGCATGAAATTCATGAACCCATCCCTAACAAGCATGATTAAATTTCTGAAGAAGAAAAAAAATACTCAACTTTTTCCCTTACCATTGGATTCATTGTTGTAAAAAATTTCTCCCATAAAACAACATTTTAAAAATATCAAGTAGAGGAGTAGAAACTCTTGTCTTTCCGACTCGAACATGATAGCTCTTTTACTGAAAGAACTCTCGTATCAATGAGCCCATTGTGTCTGTATTTCAATCAATATACTCGTATTATAAAAGATGGTATTTTATAAAAACATAAAGAGAACCCGAGCTAAAACAGTGAACTTGTACAAAGAGCACTCGACTGGAAGATTATTCAAAGTGAAGCTTTTTTTCAAACTCGTATTTTTTTCTATTTTATAATGTTTCCACATTGGAAAACATATTGTACTTTATTGAGAAAAAATTACGGGTTAAATATTATACGAAGATTTCACAGCTTTGATTTTGTAATCATGTTTACAGATTGTTGGTAGTTTATTTAATCATTTTGACGTTCGGCATTGGGACTATGATGCCATGGAATATGTTTATAAATGCCAAGTTGGTAAGCTACATAGTAAATTTTATTAGATAACTGCAACGATGTAAATTTATTATTTTATCTCTGCTTCTAATTTTTAGGTTAATTATGGCATTTCCGTGATGTAATGATGCATGTTTTTCTAATTGCAGTATTTCGAAGATTACAAATTGGGTTCTAATTACACGAATAATCAAAATTTGACGTTTTATAAGGACAACTTCATGGTATTTCTCGGAATCTCAAGTCAAGTTCCTAACTTTTTGTTCAACTGGGTGAACGTTTTTGTTAATCTTGGGTAAGTTGTTTAAAATTGTACACATATGTGTGAATTTAAACTATGATAATGCATCTACGATGTTGTAAATGATTATATATATCGCACCTCGGGAGTAATAAGGTCACATCTCAAAAAAATGAAATTTTACAGGAGAGTGATTTTCTTTGTTTTAAAAACTTGATTTATTATTTTTATCAACTTATAATTAATTGTGAGGAATGAATAGCACCTCATTTTAAAGATCTGGTATCCTACCTTCATTTAGCATAAGAACACAATGAAAAATAAAATCTTAAAGAGGAAATATTTCAATGTTTGGAAAACATTTTGAGTTATAACCTTTCATTAAAGTTGATGTGGAGGCGAAAGGAAGCGTCCAAAAAAATTTCACGATAACAAATTTGTAGAGAATTAAATTTCCAATCGACGTAATGTCGTTAGTTTTTTTCTAGAGTGCTTAGTTTTTGAGTTTTTCTCGAAAAACTAAAATTTCATGACATGTGCAAATTCATTTTTCTGAAAAGTGATCAATTTGAAAAAAATTTTCCATTTGGTACTAATCAATAAAAAATGCACTCCTTGTGACTATTTCTAACTGACAAACATTCAAAACAATCAAAACTATTTGTTAACACTTTGTATGTACGAAATTTGCTCAAAAAAGGTGGAGTTTTTTGAGATGTACCCTTACAACTCCAAACAACTTGCAATGTTGTTGAGATTTTGAGTTAGGCCATTTACATAATGTACCCAACTCAAAGTGTAATTTTTCACATTTTGGGTTTATACCTATTAGTAAATGATCATATTGGATGAGATCTCCAAAAATTATGGAAATTTCACCTGGGATTAGATGACTTGATTTGGTTTTATGGTAATTTTTATTCAGTGAAAATTTCATTCTAATCATTTTTCATTTTTTGTTTTATATTTTTGAATGCATTACAATGTAATGTGTGATTACGTAAAATTCATCAATTTTGGGGTAATTGAATGTCTCTTACGCTATCCTTTTTTCTCTCGTTTATGTTTTTGCTCTTTTTTTATATATATAAAGCAGTAGGTAGTTAGGTACTTTTATTAATTTCGCGCTTTTTCAAAATTATTGATAGAAAATGTTAGTATTTTGAACAATTTGAAGTTGCTAGGTCAGTAACTGAGTTGCAAGCATGCGCAGAATATCAATAAAAAAAATTTAAAAATTGAAGTTTGATAAATAATTCAATTTTGGAATCAGTCTTGGGATTAGAAATTCACAATCATGAAGTTATTGTTTTTTTTTTTTTTGTAATGCCATGACCTTTTTTTGAGGCCTAGGTGCATTAAAGTTGAGAATTAATGCTTTTTCAAGATCCCATGAATGATTTCGAAACACATTTTTTCATGTTATTTGCATCATTTATAGTTTTGTAGAAATATGCAGGATCTCATTTTTTCATTTTTAAAGTCGATGCAATTGTTTTGCTTTTTCAAGAGCTTTTAAAATTAGGAATTATTCTGCTATTGAAGTTCTTAATATTGTATTTATATTTTTACAGAGGCAGTCTTACTTCTAGAATTGTGTATACAATCATAGCAGAGGTGATCATCTTCATTGCTACTGAAGTATTGGTGATGCTAGATTCATCAGCATGGCCTGAAATATTCTTCTGGTTGACCATGGCCTCAGTTTTCTTATTGAATAGTAAAGAAATACAGTCGATACGTATATTTTGATGAAAATCCAAATAAATGATATTAATTTTTTTATATTTATTTCAGTGGCCAATGGAATTTATCAAAATACAGTTTACGGTATCGCTGCTCGTTTACCTGCAGCGTACACAGGAGCTGTAATTTTTGGAAATGTATGTAAAAAATAACTAGAATTTTAGAGCGAAAAAATGAAGTACCTACTTGTGCGTCTCTAACTTATGTTTTTTCTCGTTTCAGAATCTTAGCGGTGTGTTCACATCTGTGATGAATATAGTTACGAAGATGTTATCTCCGAGTCCTAAGACTTCTGCTTTGTATTACTTCATGGTTGCTTTATTGGTGCTATTCATATGTTTCGATATTTATTTCGTCTTGCCATTACTTGTAAGTTATTAGTTTTCTAACCCCCCCCCCCTCATCAGTATTTCATCAATTTCATTTCTGAAAAATTACTTTGCAGAAATTCTACAAATTCCACGATTTGCAGTTCATCAAAGCTCAGTCCAACGCCAAAGAGTATTCCGTTGTGAAGAAAACTCCGTACTGGAAAATATTTAAAATGTGTTCGTTGCAGTGTTTCAATGTATTTTTCATCTTCTTCGTCACGTTGGCTATTTTCCCAGCTGTTCACTCGAGTGAGTGATTATTTTTTTTCACTCTTTACATTAAAAAAAAAAAAATTCAACGAAAATTTTCTATTGTAGATGTTCAATTGGTGCATGATGATTTTATCGTGCCAGCGAAGTACTTCTCCGATATCATGTGTTTCTTGACTTTTAACGTATTCGCTGCTTTTGGAAATGTTCTAGCTACTGTTTGGCATTTCGTGAGTAGAGTAAAGCTTAATTATGAATGGTGCAATTGAAGAATATGAATTGAAATTTGATTTTTTTTTTTTAAATTCAGCCTGGTCGAAGATGGTTACACGTTCCGGTGATCCTGCGCGCAGCTTTTATCCCATTATTTTTAGTTTGCAATTACACCCTACCCAATCGTGTAATGCCTATTCTAATTGAAAACGAATGGATTTATTGGGGAATTGCAGCAGCGTTTGCGCTGACTAGCGGATGGTTCAGTTCGTTGGGTATGATGTATTGCGGAAAGTAAGATAGTTTTGATAGTACGACACGATTCATCTCGGAGGAAACGGAGTTAGTTCTTAATCAATGATATTTTTGCAGGAGTGTGCCGCCTGAATATAGCAGTGTAGCGGGAATGTTTGGAGCAGCTTGCTTAGTATCCGGAGTTTGCAGCGGTATTTTATTCGCTTTCGTGTTTCCTATCGTCGTTCGTAGTGTCAAATGGTAGTAAGAAGACATCTGTGAATTTATTTTTAGTCGTCTCTCAAAAGTCTGACTTAATTTGTAAATGCATTTTGTAATTTGTGTACGTACGTAATATTCGTCTGTAATGGTGTTCAACTGATCAGAGAACGTGAAAGAATTTTTTTAATTTTCACTCTCAGTGTATCCACTGTTTTAAAATGTACTTATTACTCGAACTAACTCAGGTCTCGTAAGGTTTTTTTTTTCTATTTATCGGATATTTTAATCCGTTACCAATTTTTTGAAATCATCCGAGTCTACCTATCTACTTTGAAACGATCGCGCATTGATATCAATAACTTATCGAACACTGGTTTCTTTTTTTGTTTACATTTATATTCTATGTCTTTAATGCACTGAAGTTTTGCTGTGATGGTGTAAACTTTCTAAGCTTTGGCTTTTGTTATATTTGTGAATTTTGTACGTTATAGTTAGCGATTTTTCTCCTATGCAGTATTTTTATTATCTTGATGGATTCAATTCGATACTAGGGAACGATTTCCCGTTAATAACATATCGCAAAATTTGTCAGGAGCGGGCGTCCAAGTTTTCATTACGTATTTCCTTTTTTATTCCTTAGAGTGTCAACGCTACATTTTTTTCAGAAAATCTCTTTCTGCCACTTTTTATTGGAAATTTCGTACTGGTTTTCATGGAAACGGAACTCCAGTTTAAGAATATTTAAAAAAATTGAATCAACTCGAAGTGGTTCCCAGGTATCGAAGTGCATGCATTTGTATGAACAGTATGACGAAATCGAGGTATTCGTAAACAATCGTATTTTTACGGTCAAGACAATAAATGAGTTTCTTGTCGTGATTTTAAGCACGAATGACGAGCAGCGTATTGTTGAGTTAGCTTAAATTCTAACGTAAGTCTTCCTTATTGTGTAACTTTGTTTTTATATAAATACAACATTTTTATTAAACGCCGATTTATTTCTATTTCAACATCCCAATGACGTGTCATCGAGAACGAAAATCGTAAACATGAAAGTTTTGCATTGTTTGAAAATGTTTTAGAAATTCTTGTAATTTGTGGTTGCATTCCAAATTCTCATGTTGAAAATAAATTCTACCAGTCTGATTCTGGTCTGTGCAGTAATGTGCATTATGCTGCATAACCACGCCTTGTTTTGTCCTCCCAGTGGTGGAAGTGGTGCAATGTCATTTTTCCCGATTTCGTTTGATTTCAACTTTTCAACTTGGTAAAGTTGAAGATGTAAATTAATTAAATTTTGAACGATTTTTTCCAATTTTTAAATTCAGACTTTTTTCATTTCAAATTCATTTTCAACCTATCTTCTAAAATTAAAAAATAAATTTCGAAAAATGAAAAATTTTGGGTTTGAAGAATTTTTTAGGCTCAACTTTTTGATACTACATACATATAACAAAAAAAAAAACTATTATTTTACAAAAAAGTCCATCTCTAAAATTGAAAGCATCATGAATGAGCAGATGAAGTTCCAGCTTTTAAATTCGCTCTGGCTCCTTTAGTTTCAAAGATAGGCTATTTCACAAAATAACTTCTTGTTTGTCTCGAAAAATTGTTTGGGTCAACGACCAATGTTTCGAATCAGAATAGATAAGGCATCGTTGAAAACTTTTCCTCCTTTACAGAAGAAATTTGTTCGTAATGTGAGTTATTTTCCCATTTCAAATTACTCTATAATTTGGTCAGAAAAAAATTAACGTGTATTTTAAATTTTAGGCAGTGCGTTAATTAAAACCTGGAGGTTACATGGTCTATAACACATGTTCCATATTATGTGAAGAAAACGAATCCGTTGTAGCTTGGATTTTAGAAAAATATCCTGAAATGGAATTGGTTCCTTCGAAACCACATTATGGTGGACCTGGTTTAAAAGAAAATTTCTTGCATATAATTCTCACAAAGGTACTAAAATACTCAACGGGCCACATGTCAATATAATTTCTCTCTCTATTCAGAATGATGCTTCGCTTCTTGTTTAAGGGTAGTCCAGGATAGTACTTTTTTTTTTACATTCAATTGTTTCCAATCTCTATCTAATACCCATTCACCTTGGTTTCTTAGATGTTATAGCTCACAAAGCAGCCCTATTGTATTGTGATAGTCAGGATCAGAATGTTGGTATTCACGTATGTGTTACATACTCGCGACAAATTCTACCACTTCTAGGTAAATGGGTAAAATTATTTTGGAAAAGTTGAACACTTCTGAGATGGTACATTCCACTCTTCCTTTTACCAACAATACCAACATAAAACTCGAAATCGCATTATAACTACATAATACATATTTCAGGGGAAAATGCATTGAACAAAACTTGTATACCTCAAAATTTCCTATTAAATTAACCTTAACGCCACCATAGGTAGGTACTTCATGTATTTCATCAAGGCAGTAAAAAAAATCATTTTTTCATTTTTCTACAAATAAATCTCATCTTACAAGGGAACCTCTTGAAGTGTCCGCCTCCGAACAGAATGGGTCCGCAATTTTTGGCAAGAGCATGTTCTAAAACCCCCAAATCCAAATTTTCAGCTGCCCAAGTTCATTTTTCGATTTTGTTAAAGTATGTACTTGAGTCTTGATCAGTAAAAATGTTCAAAATAAGTCCTAAAACTGATATTAACCCCCCCCCCCCCATCCAAATTTCGTCATTCCCAGCCATTCTAGAGCCTCCAGCGCTATTTTTCAACTTCTCCAGAATTTTTAATTTGCTCCAGAAGGCGTGAGTATGAAGTTGGGCAGCTAAAAATCGAGTTATGTGTTATATGTACTCGATCTGTTTAACCACTTTATCCACATTTGAGTCGATTTTGGGAGGGACACCACAAGAGTGGTTTTTTGATCAGCTTTTTTCATAATAGAAATCCAAAAAAATCAAAATTTTACCGTTTTCGAGGGAATTTTCAAAATTTGCGCGAATCGCTGTATTTCAAACACAACAAACCCCCTGAGGCCAAGTTCCACCATTTCCAGCCATTCTGGAGCCTCCAGTGCGATTTTTCAATTTCTCTAGAATTATCAAAGGCTATAGGTGGATAAGTATGGTGAATTTGCCCCCGAGAGCTTCAGGGTTGATATTTGCATGGAAGGTTGGTACCCTTGAGCACCTTCCGTCACGAAAGTTTCAGACCCCCAGGACCCCCCGTTTTTGAGAAACCCCCCTTTTCTAAAATTACAATAAAAAATTTTTTCTCAGCCCCATGTGAACCAATTTTTTTAATTTTTTGGTATGTTGTAAACATCCATAAGAGGCATCCCCACAAAAAATTTCAACCCCCTCCCCCCATATTTCCCCCTCAAAATGGCGTTTTTTAGTTTTGTTTGCCCGTTTTAGCAATGATCATGATTCGGCACAAAAATGCGAATAGCATTTTTAAATGTATTTTTGACTCCTACAAAACATATATTTTTTTCAAAAAAAAATTGTTGGTGGGCCGTGGTCTAAAATTGAAAAAACCAACAGAGGGGGTTAAAATTAATGGATTCTGGTGTAAATCATTGTTTTTGGTAAACAAGGTGTCGTTTCCGAATGAATCGAACCCCCCGAACACGAATATGACGCCCAATCTTATGCTACCCTCATCCACACCCCTCCAGCGCCTCTGCCCCCTTCTCAATTTTTACTATATCAAAAGTTCAGCTATTTTCGTAATATTGGTGTCGTTTCCAAATGAATCGAACCCCCCGAACACGAATATGACGTCCAATTTTACGCTACCCTCATCCACACCCCTCCAGCGCCTCTGCCCCCGTCTCAATTTTTACTATACGAGTATTAAAAGTTGAGCTATTTTCGTAATGTTGGTATTGTTTCCATATGGATCGAACCCCACGAACACGAATATGACGTCCAATTTTACACTACCCTCATCCACACCCCTCCAGTGCCTTAGCCCCCACCTCAATTCCTACTATATTAAATATTGAGCTATTTTCATAATGTTGGTATCGTTTCCATATGAATCGAACCCTCCGAACACGAATATGAATTCCAATTTTTTGCTACCCTCATCCACACCCCTCCCCAGTGCGTCTGCCTCCAACTCAATTTTCACTATATTGAAAGTTTCAGATATTTTCATAATGTTGGTGTCGGTTCTATATGAGTCGAACACCCCGAACACGAATATGAAGTCCAATTTAGCTCTAATCTCATCCATCGCCTTACAGGCTACAGCCAGCTCGACAATTTTTATTATTTGAAATGCTAAACCTATTTTCATAATGCTGGGTATCATTTTGGCACGAATGGAAACCTCCTTTCTTGAATGGAAACCTCCTTTCTTGAATGGAAACCTCCTTTCTTGAATGTTAAAGTTTGAACCTTGCGATGGTCATTGTTTTACGAGTTTTCAACCTTCGCGAAACATACTTTTAAAAGTAATAACAACCCGAGTAATTATTTGTAGAAGATTGATCAGAGTTGGTGAAAACATTTATGGTTAAGGTGGGGGCGGAGGCACTGTATAGCGTTGTGGTTGAGGTTAGCATAAAATTGGACTTCATATTCGTATTCGGGGTGTTAGATTCATATGGAAACGATACCAACATTATGAAAATAGCTCAATATTTAATATAGTAGGAATTGAGGTGGGGACTAAGGCACTGGAGGGGTGTGGATGAGGGTAGCGTAAAATTGGACGTCATATTCGTGTTCGTGGGGTTCGATCCATATGGAAACAATACCAACATTACGAAAATAGCTCAACTTTTAATACTCGTATAGTAAAAATTGAGAAGGGGGCAGAGGCGCTGGAGGGGTGTGGATGAGGGTAGCATAAAATTGGACGTCATATTCGTGTTCAGGGGGTTCGATTCATTCGGAAACGACACCAATATTACGAAAATAGCTCAACTTTTGATATAGTAAAAATTGAGAAGGGGGCAGAGGCGCTGGAGGGGTGTGGATGAGGGTAGCATAAGATTGGGCGTCATATTCGTGTTCGGGGGGTTCGATTCATTCGGAAACGACACCTTGTTTACCAAAAACAATGATTTACACCAGAATCCATTAATTTTAACCCCCTCTGTTGGTTTTTTCAATTTTAGACCACGGCCCACCAACAATTTTTTTTTGAAAAAAATATATGTTTTGTAGGAGTCAAAAATACATTTAAAAATGCTATTCGCATTTTTGTGCCGAATCATGATCATTGCTAAAACGGGCAAACAAAACTAAAAAACGCCATTTTGGGGAATATATGGTGGGAAGGGGTTGAAATTTTTTGTGGGGATGCCTCTTATGGATGTTTACAACATACCAAAAAATTAAAAAAATTGGTTCACATGGGGCTGAGAAAAAATTTTTTATTGTAATTTTAGAAAAGGGGGGTTTCTCAAAAACGGGGGGGGGTCTGAAACTTTCGTGACGGAAGGTGCTCTAGGGTACCAACCTTCCATGCAAATATCAACCCTGAAGCTCTCGGGGGCAAATTCACCATACTTATCCACCTATAGCCTTTGTGGATGCATTCCAAATTCTCATGTTGAAAATAAATTCTACCAGTCTGATTCTGGTCTGTGCAGTAATGTGCATTATGCTGCATAACCACGCCTTGTTTTGTCCTCCCAGTGGTGGAAGTGGTGCAATGTCATGTTTCCCGATTTCGTTTGATTTCAACTTTTCAACTTGGTAAAGTTGAAGATGTAAATTAATTAAAATTTGAACGATTTTTTCCAATTTTTAAATTCAGACTTTAAGGTTCTCAACATTGAATTTTTCAAATTCATCTTCAACCGATCTTGTAAAATTAAAAATTTCGAAAAATGAAAAATGTTGGGTTTGAAGAATTTTTTAGGCTCAACTTTTTGATACTACATACCTACATATAACAAAAAAAAAAACTATTATTTTACAAAAAAGTCCATCTCTAAAATTGAAAGCATCATGAATGAGCAGATGAAGTTCCAGCTTTTGAATTCGCTCTGGCTCCTTTAGTTTCAAAGATAGGCTATTTCACAAAATAACTTCTTGTTTGTCTCGAAAAATTGCTTGGGTCAACGACCAATGTTTCGAATCACAATAGATAAGGCATCGTTGAAAACTTTTCCTCCTTTACAGAAGAAATTTGTTCGTAATGTGAGTTATTTTCCCATTTCAAATTACTCTATAATTTGGTCAGAAAAAAATTAACGTGTATTTTAAATTTTAGGCAGAGCGTTAATTAAAACCTGGAGGTTACATGGTCTATAACACATGTTCCATATTATGTGAAGAAAACGAATCCGTTGTAGCTTGGATTTTAGAAAAATATCCTGAAATGGAATTGGTTCCTTCGAAACCACATTATGGTGGACCTGGTTTACCTGACGTAAGAAAAGAAAATTTCTTGCATATAATTCTCACAAAGGTACTAAAATACTCAACGGGCCACATGTCAATATAATTTCTCTCTCTATTCAGAATGATGCTTCGCTTCTTGTTTAAGGGTAGTCCAGGGTAGTACTTTTTTTTTACATTCAATTGTTTCCAATCTCTATCTAATACCCATTCACCTTGGTTTCTTAGATGTTATAGCTCACAAAGCAGCCCTATTGTATTGTGATAGTCAGGATCAGAATGTTGGTATTCACGTATGTGCACATACATACTCGCGACAAATTCTACCACTTTTAGGTAAATGGGTAAAATTATTTTGGAAAAGTTGAACACTTCTGAGATGGTACATTCCACTCTTCCTTTTACCAACAATACCAACATAAAACTCGAAATCGCATTATAATAATACCTACATATTTCAGGGGAAAATGCATTGAACAAAACTTGTATACCTCAAAATTTCCTATTAAATTAACGTTAACGCCACCATAGGTACTTCATGTATTTCATCAAGGCAGTAAAAAAAATCATTTTTTCATTTTTCTACAAATAAATCTCATCTTACAAGGGAACCTCTTGAAGTGTCCGCCTCCGAACAGAATGGGTCCGCAATTTTTGGCAAGAGCATGTTCTAAAACCCCCAAATCCAAATTTTCAGCTGCCCAAGTTCATTTTTCGATTTTGTTAAAGTATGTACTTGATCCAGGGGTGCTAACCTTAATTATTTTTATTAAGGTTACGGTTTCACTCCAATTTTTTCGTTGACATTTTCCAGTTTTTGTTTCGGTTTTGGTTTTGAAATTCAAAATTTCAGTTTCGGTTTGGGTTCGGTTTTATTTACAAAAAATTTCGGTTTTGGTTTCAGTTTTCAGTTTTTTTCGGTTTTACATATTTTTTTTTTTAAATTTCTTCAAAAGGGTATTCCCGGTTAAGATAGGTGAAATGGCCCTGTTCTCAGATTTGGAAAATCATGATGGATTATTGTTGGGTACCTCCAATAAAAATTTTCGAGCGGAATTTCCGCCCCCCAACCCACCCCCCCTTGGTCAGTATAGCCAAAAAACGCGTTTTTTGCGCGAAAAATTCGGTATCCATGAGTGGTGAGGATAAAATTCTGGTACCACGCGGAATGTGTAGGGAAAGCCTGGGCCTTTCAACACGATTTTTTTCAAAATTTTTTATCGTAGTGGTGGGGGTAAAATTGACAAAAGAAAACTTTGAAGCGCCACAGCTCCGAACTGAAGGGTACTACACAAAAACTGTTTTCGCCAAAATGTGTCTTTTTACTAGTACTTTCTTCCTACTGATCCATGAAATTGAAATTTTGTCTGCAAAAGGCTCCTATTTGCAAAAAACTCTGAAAAATACGCGTTTTTCGCGTTTTTTTGCAAAATTATGCGAAATATGCGAAACATGTATAGAACAAAACATGTTGAGCGTCAAATTTTACCCCAGAAAACGTGTTCAGAAGGTTGTCAAAACGCTCATCTACTGAGCTAAGCGGGCGCACACATCACATCTTTACAGCAAAGTCATGAGATGAGGTCCATGGCACCTCACTGTGCGCTATCTGATAAAGTGATAATTGTCACGTTGGTGATGTCGCTACATAGTATGAGGCGAAAAATCGCTACTGCAAACTTGTCAAAAAATCCTGCTTTTGCTAAAATTATCAAAAAAGTCACATTTTTGTATAAATTATAAAAAAATTCTAACTTCTGTCGAAATTATCAAAAAATTACTATTTTTGGTCATAATTGTTGAAAACACATTTTCTTCTGAATAAAGTTAAGTATCAAAATCCTAATATTTTTTGTAAAAATGAGCAAAAAAACCTGTTGTTGTCCAAAATTTCAAAAATTCCAATTTTTTGCCATAATTATCAAAAAATCTTGACTTTTTGTAAAAATTGCCAAAAAAGCACATGTTTTATGCCAAAATATTCAAAAAGTCTTATCGCCAGAATAATTGTAAAAAAAGTCTCATTTTCGCCAAAATTGTGAAAAAAAACTAAGTAAAAAATCTCAACTTTTGTCAAAATTTCCAAAAAAGCCCAGTTTTTTGCCAAAATTGTTGAGAAAATACCTTTTTTTGACGTTATCAAGAAAGTCCTAATATTTTTTGCAGAAATGACCAAAAAACTTTGTTAGTAGCCAAAATTTCAAAATTTCCTTCATTTGCCAAAATGATCCTAAGAAGTACGTGTTACGTTTTTTGCCAGAATTGTCTGCAAAGTTCTGCTCTTGCCTAAATTTTAAAAAAGATCTCGTTTGCGTCAGAATCGTAAATATAAGTTCCTTTTTTGTCAAAATTATTAAAAAAAACTCTTAACTTTGTAAAAATTGCCAAAAGAAAATTCCTGCTTTTTGCCAAAATGTTCAAAAAATGTTGTTGCCTGAATTGGCAAGAATTCTTGATTTTCCAAAAATTATCCTTAAAAAATCCTGTTTTTGGCAAATCATTGTCAAAATTTAATTTTTTCTTAATAGTTATTTCAAAATAAATAGGTAAATTACATGCCTAGGTATCGGAAAAAAAACTTCTGATTTTAGCCAACATTTTCAAAACTACTGCTTTTTGTCAAAATTGTCTGCAAGTTCCACTTTTTTGACGAAATATTGTGGGCAAAAGGCCTTTTTCTGATGAATTATCCAAAAAAATCTATTTTATGCCAAAATGGTTAGTAAAATCTCGTGTTAGCCAAAATAGATTGAAGGTACGGTTTTTGAAAAAATTGTCAAAAAGTCCTAAGGTTTATCAGAATTTGTCTCAAAAGTGCTGCTTTTCCCATTTTTAAAATCAATACTTGTAATTTTATAAGTATTTTTTCTCTCGATTTCTTTTTCTATTCATTTTCTACAGTTCTCTTTAAAAATAGAAAAATTCTGACCCGAAAAAAATGTTCAATTATACATACTTGTAAATAAAATGATAGGTACCTATGTTTATCACATCAATCTATGGATAAGATACAAAACGTATACTTTTTTTTTACAGAATATGTAGTATGGGTAAAGGATCTTCAAAAATGCTAAAAAAAATTGATTTTTCAAACAATTTGTCCCTCATGATGGGTCAAGTTTTTGAATTTTGGTCAGATTTGTTGAACATGTATGTATGGTACCTATTGGATTTGAAAAAGATTTTGTTGAAATTTTTGAAAATTGAAATTGAAATCGAAATTTGTATTTTTTGCTTAGATGCTTACTGATTTCGAGTTGGATTTCTGAACAATTTTTGGGTAATTTGCCTATTCTTGGTAACTTTTTGTAAGTTTGACTTGCGATATTTTCATTTTGAAGAATTTTTTTGACCAAGCATTGTGGAAACGTGTTTAAAATGAGAAGACTGTGAAAATTATAACTGAATCGCTCTGACCTCAATTTGAATATTTTTGGTATCTTTTTATTCTGAGAGCTCATGATTACAATCTAAGCTAACTTCAGTAGATGAGCGTTTTGACAACCTTCTGAACACGTTTTCTGGGGTAAAATTTGACGCTCAACATGTTTTGTTCTATACATGTTTCGCATATTTCGCATAATTTTGCAAAAAAACGCGAAAAACGCGTATTTTTCAGAGTTTTTTGCAAATAGGAGCCTTTTGCAGACAAAATTTCAATTTCATGGATCAGTAGGAAGAAAGTACTAGTAAAAAGACACATTTTGGCGAAAACAGTTTTTGTGTAGTACCCTTCAGTTCGGAGCTGTGGCGCTTCAAAGTTTTCTTTTGTCAATTTTACCCCCACCACTACGATAAAAAATTTTGAAAAAAATCGTGTTGAAAGGCCCAGGCTTTCCCTACACATTCCGCGTGGTACCAGAATTTTATCCTCACCACTCATGGATACCGAATTTTTCGCGCAAAAAACGCGTTTTTTGGCTATACTGACCAAGGGGGGTGGGTTGGGGGGCGGAAATTCCGCTCGAAAATTTTTATTGGAGGTACCCAACAATAATCCATCATGATTTTCCAAATCTGAGAACAGGGCCATTTCACCTATCTTAACCAGGAATACCCTTTCTCAATCAGTCAATCTAAAAAAATAAGCGATTTTTATTTTTTTAATTGAAGGGGGTATGCCTAACAAATCTCAAATTTAGGTGGGAAAAATGATTCTTTTATTCTTCTGAGCCTTTTCCCTGTTTATGTTCACTGCCCTGAAATCAGCATTCAGCATTTTGGCATTTAACAACCCAAAAAGCAACAAGTCAACAACCAAGGAGCAAGGACCCAATTCGATAGGTTCATTAAATTTATAAATTTATCAATTTCGCTGGATTTTGAGTCTCAAAAGTCGAAAATGTGAAAAAATCCCCCCAAAAAAATTGAAAAAACTGAAAAAACCCAAACTGAAAACCGAAAAAAATTATATCGGTTTAGGTTTTGGTTTCACTCACTCTGCTTCATTATTATTGTTATGGTTTTTTACGGTTTTTAAAAAACCTATGAAATTTCGGTTTTTGTTTTCAGTTAGGGTTTGAAAATGGCTAAAATTAGGTTCTTGTTTGGGTTTCGGTTTTTTGCGGTTACGGTTAGCACCCCTGACTTGATCAGTAAAAATGTTCAAAATAAGTCCTAAAACTGATATTAACCCCCCCCCCCATCCAAATGTCGTCATTCCCAGCCATTCTGGAGCCTCCAGCGCTATTTTTCAACTTCTCCAGAATTTTTAATTTGCTCCAGAAGGCGTGAGTATGAAGTTGGGCAGCTAAAAATCGAGTTATGTGTTATATGTACTCGATCTGTTTAACCACTTTATCCACATTTGAGTCGATTTTGGGAGGGACACCACAAGAGTGGTTTTTTGATCAGCTTTTTTCATAATAGAAATCCAAAAAAATCAAAATTTTACCGTTTTCGAGGGAATTTTCAAAATTTGCGCGAATCGCTGTATTTCAAACACAACAAACCCCCTGAGGCCAAGTTCCGCCATTTCCAGCCATTCTGGAGCCTCCAGTGCGATTTTTCAATTTCTCTAGAATTATCAAATTTGCTCCACAAGGCGTGAATATGAAGTTGGGCAGCTAAAATTCGAGTTGTGTGTTATACTCGACCTGTTTAACGAATTTATCCACATTTGAGCCGATTGTGGAGCGGATACCACAAGAGTGGTTTTTTGACCAACTTTTTTTCAAAATAAAAATATTCAAAAATCAAAAATTTCCCGTTTGCGAGAAAATTGTCGAAATTTGCGCGAATCGCAGTACTTTGTCATGAACTAACCCCACGAGGACGAATTTCGCCATTTCCAGCTTTTCTGGAGGCTCCAGCGCGATTTTTCAATTTCTCCAGAAGGCGTGAATATGAAGTTGTTTGTAACACGAGATTTTTACTGCACGAGAGTCTCGCCCGCGCGAACACGGTTCCGCGCCACGATTACATCGTGGAGCAACGCCAGCATCGCGCGCTCCGAGTTTTAAAATATGTTACAAACAAAAATCTTCCGTATGCGCTTGAATGTTCGAAAATCAAAAATCCGGTAAAGATGTTTACTCAAAAAAGTGCGTACAATCCGAATATGACCTTAGTTTTTTTTGAAACATAATACTGATGTCGCCACAAATTCGTGAAATAGGGCAAAAACGGCCATTTTTGCAACTTTGATCATCTCTCCTGACTACAAAAACAACTCAAATTGAAAAACTTCACTCTGTTTTTTGTTTTAGGGTCTAAACTATCGATTAAGCCCATTTTCAACCCGAAAACAAAAAAACGGTCAAAAATTGTTGCCTAGTGTAGTAGTCATTCAAGTTCAAGGGCCATGCCATACAGGGGGGGGCAAAAATCAGGTGGCGGCGATGAAAACGGCGCATGCGTCAGTTTTACTGCTGTGGCTTCGCTTAACAGCACGTTGCCTAGCAACGCGACTGGTTGGGAATATGTTTATTGTAATATCGGTGCTTTTTGTTGCGATTTTCATGTTTAAATGAGATTCCTTGGAAAAATGAGTTCTTGAAAAGGAAACATTTTTGAGTTGTTTGGTTTCATTAAAAGTGATCTGGAGACGGAAAAAAGCATTCTATGGAAAAATGAGGTCCAGGAAAATTGTAGAGAATTAAATTTCCAATCGACATAATGTCCTTAGATTTTTTCTAAAATGCTTAGTTTTCGAGTTTTTCTCAAAAAACTAAAATTTTGTGAAATGCGCGAATTCCATTTTTCTGTAGTGTTTTATTTTGATATGAAGACCACATGATACTCACTCGTATTGTCAAATCCGTCGAAAACATTATTTAAAGTGTATTAGGGTCAGTGGTGACCATTTTGAGCACTTACACTAAACATTTCCGCGTTATAATTGAATAAAAGTTGAATTTTGGAACTTTTTTTCTTCAAATTTTGCAAATTTGCCAGCTGACTTTGCCCCCCCCCCTGTATAATAGAAAATTGCTGAGAGAAGCTGTATCCGCGAGGTCGAAGCATCATGAACAATGGCGCAAAGCATTACCCATTCTATCAAGTGTTCGTTTCAATGTAATTTCGCCGACAATAATCAAAAGTGAGTCAGCACCTCGACCACAAGGCAACGACGACAGGCTTAGCAATGCTAGAAACGCCGAAGCCGAACGGTCGCAAGATGATTTCTCATGAGGTGGAAACGATGTCGTTGAACAGCGTAAACGACAGATATATCACATCATGGATGGCATTGTTAAGGGTATCCTCCTTCCTGAAGCTCTTATCGAATACAGTAACTGTACTAAGACTCCAACGAATCGCTTAACAAGGGAAACCATGACCGCTCTTCAATAGAATGGAAATGGGGCACTGATGGTGTCCTATGAAATAATAGGCAGGTTCTATCCAAAACGATATTCAACTCTTAAACTGTCTCAGTACAAACTTACTGTCTAGCTTGATACCAACTAATACTATAAAGGCTGGTATACACGATCCAATATATTTGACAAACCAGGTTTGTTAAATTGATAAAATTTATCAACATATATTTGGTTGCATGGAAAGTCAAATATGTTAGATCATGTAAACGCTCTGATAATCTAAGTTTTTTTTCCAAATTTTCAAAGTTTTGTTGATCGATGACAACAATTCTGAAAATTAATATAAATAATTTCTATTTTCAGAATTGGTGTCATCGATCAACAAAACGTTGAAAATTTGGAAAAAAAACTTAGATTATCAGAGCGTTTACATGATCTAATATATTTGACTTTCCATGCAACTGATGCAACCAAATATATGTTGATAAATTTTATCAACGATGTCAATTTGACAAACCTGGTTTGTCAAATATATTGGATCGTGTGTACCAGGCTTAAATGATATAAAAACGTCATGTTTGAGTGTCCTACTTTTCATTCTCTCACTCCTCAACCTATTCCTCAAATTCTGACTCATCCAACTAGCTCACTCTCTGTACACCCCTATTATTCATACAACATCTACCTCTTCCTTTAAAAAATAAGTGACCTCACTTATCAGTACTTCGTCTATTATTGTAAAATTCTAAACATCTTATGCTAAGTTTTTACAAACAGTTTACATTTTTTGATGCTTATGGGTAAAAAAAAATGCTTGCAAAATGAAAACAAGAATATTTAAAATGAAACAGTATTTTTCTGGGCAGTTTTTGTGCATTATTGTTTACAAATAATGAGTAAATAAATGAATATTGATCAAGTTTGATTTTCTGAACTAAAATTTATAGGTTGAAGTATTTCTCATGCTATTACAATTTACCTATTTATAAAATTTGACCTGTTTTTTCCCATAGAAATAACTATGTACAATGGATAGGTGCTAAAAAATATTACTTAGTATCCATGTAGGTATATTTACAACTTACAATCTGATTTCTGATCTAAAGTTTCTAATAGGTAGGTAGTCTAATTTTTTCTCTCTTTGTCATTTTTCTTTTCTCTTTTTGCTTTTTTCACCTATAAAGGTGGGTAGCTTCTCTCTTTATTTTTCTCTAATTTCTCTCTTTATTTCTGTAGGCCTACATTTCAGCTGATTTTTCTTATTCTAATTTTTTATAATTTTAAAATTCTATTCCTATCATAATTCTAGTCCATCTTACTCTAACATCCACACTGGCCACATGTGGAATCTTATTTCAACATGTAAAATTAAAATTCTTAACCTATTTGTAATCCTATGCATTTCTTATCCTATTTTCTCAGCAGTTTTGATGGAAGTAAGAGAGGTCTATTCAAAATCGTAGTAAACGAAAGAATTCTGAACCTGAAGCTCCCCATCAACAAATAAGTATATGTAGATGTTTCTATCTTTCTTGTTGTTGATTCTATCCTGTATCAAATTCTTCAAACAAATGTTTCAGGGTGAAATAATGACGTCTCAAAATCTATGCTTCTGAGTTGTTCATCTCTTTTTTAGTGTTTTTGTTTTTGTATTTTGTATTTGTAATTTTTGCATTCAGGGACGAAACTAGGCATTCACTGAAGGGGGGGAGGGGTTTGCCAACCAAGAATTTGTCGACTGGTATGAGAAAAAAATATCAATTTTGCCGAATAAAAAGATGGGTGAATTTTTTACTGTGAAATAAAAGATTAGAACACAATATTTTGCCAATTGATTTTTATAGTATATCCAGTGATGGCAGCGTTCACGTTCATTCAAATGTAACAGAAGAAGATGAAATTATTGAAGTCAGAATTGACACCTCATTCTCATCACCAGCTTTAGCACTACCTTTAGGAGCATCAACTTCTGGTAATGGGAGCTAATTGCATACTGTTGATAAACCTCCAGCATCTGAATTACCCAAGGGTTGGTCATTTTTAGAACACTATTTTTTGTGCATGAAGACAGACAGAATGAAAACAAACGAGGAAGATACCAAAAAGGTGCTCGGATGTCGTCGCAAATTGTCCACAACCATCATAATTGTTTTGTCAAACATAATTATTCTTTGCGCTATCCTAATACAACTGTACATTGATATGTAAGTAAAATTTCACTATTTTTATTATCATTTCAATTTTATTTTATTAATCATTTTGATGAAGTTATTGTACATTATGTCAGACCTTTTTCATTTTTTTTTGTGTGCTTACTATGTATATTATTTGGTCAAGTTTGTGGTGGGGCTCCACCTACATAGGTTTTATGCAGCAATATAGGAGTCAGTCTTGAGGTATGGCCTAGCTATATGGGGTGGGTGTGCTGACTACTTCACTGAACCAGTTAAGGTTCTCCAGAAGAGGGCAGTTTGCTCTGTGCTGCTGGTATTGACTGGGATGCTCCCCAGGGCCAGTTGCAATTGCTTAATTTTAAAAAACTATATTCACTCGAGCTAGGCTGTGGATTCCGTAGGTGTGGTAAGTAGTGCTGAACAACAACCAGATAATCAGAATATTCTATCCGGTTATGAACGAACCGGATACCCAGATTTCAAAATTTCGCGACGATTGCCTTCTGAAAAATATGTTTGGCAACATTGTAATTTTCCTGATTTGTGTAGGTGAAATGCGACAACCCCATGGAAATTGACGAAACCCTCTGAAATTTGAATTATTTTATCCTTACTGTTGATTTGAAATGTGTTAAAATTAAAAATTTGAAAATACAAAATTAGAATGAAAAATGAGTTGTATTTTATTATTCTGTGAATAATGGTTGTTATTTTCATAACTTTTCTAGTAATATTTACCTCGGTATACAAATGATTGCCAACAATAACGTCAATGAAGATGGCAAGTATAACCAGAATTTAATTTAATAGTCAGCAAAAATTTTATGCTAACGCAGCAATTTGTTTTGTAGTGTTCGAAGAACTCATTCGACAAGATGAAGGAAACGAAAGTTCATGCACATTGCTCAACTGCATTTACCAAAGCACTATTGAAACTTCTTGACGAATCCTTAGCATGCTGTGGGCAAACCAACCTTTCCAAATTTTTCTGGATTCGCATTGGTAGCAAACAGCCTACCAATTAGCAATTCAGTGGTGGAACGGATTTTTAGTGTTAATATATTGTATGTCTACAGTAAAAATAAAATTTCGAAATAGGTTGGTGTTCAAGATGTTGGATTGCATTATCAGAGTCCGGGTTGCGTCAAAATAATGCCTAGGATGATATTTGAAATCATTTCCAACTGTTAAAATGTTGCCAAAATTCAACTCTCAAGAACATGGTATCCGTTGAAAAAACCTGTTGAGTTTGAAGAAAGTGCTTTACTGGTAGTAAATGAAATTGAAGACAGTTGTTAGGTACTCTTTTTGTACAACTGATAAATGTAAGGTTATTTATTAATTTTTTCATATTTTATTTTAAAGGGTTATTAAGTGGCGACCAAAAATGGCAATACTTCATTACCTACAATAAAGTTTGTAAATCAAAAATGCCTCTAAAAAGTTCAGATAAACCAAGGAGTAAGGCGAAAAACGTTCGCGATGAAGATGAATCTCCACCATACGATGAAGATCGTGTATTTCGGGTACATATGCCCAATGAGAATCCCAAAGATGAACTAAATACGAGTAAAATCAGCGGCATGAAATGTTCATCGATTCTGGTTCTAGCTACTCCATTATGACATACAGTAATTGGCGAAAATTACAGCACAACTGAGTAGAGAGTTTACAAAGTTACATACCAAATTCTGACGTAAACACGATGTTGGCAATAAAAACCAATTACAGCATATGTAGGTACTTGATTGAATTTTCAACAAAAAAGATTTGGGCGATCAACTCGCAAAGTATTGCTCCTGAAAAGTATCAGCAAACAGATGACGAACAAAATGTTGCTGCATTCTTAGAGAAAAATAAGTCATCCATTCTATTTTTTAAGAATAGAAGTAAAAATGACGATCGTATTACCTCATCTATGAAGGAGTTTTAGAATTCTTACCCATTCGATAAAGATGATATTTTCGTTCTCGTTTTCATGAATGATGAACAGAGAAGAGCTATAACGAGATTATTTTGACATTTTATTCATTTCTTTCATACAATGGAACCAATCCTCAGAAATACTATGTATTTGCACACAATGATGGTGTTGACGTTTAATCAGACAGGAGGGATTAGGTACCTGTTGCTTTTCCCCTCACAAATTAAAATGATGAACTTGTATCAACTTGCTTTCTGCAGTGTGTAGCTGTTGGCGAATTGACAATTGAAACATTAATCCACAATACATCCTCTATTGCACATGACATGTGGTCCAAGCTTGAATTCGTCACTACACAGAGAAAAATGTATCGCACTTTTTACTATAAATCATAAGATTTTGGATGGACTCTGAAAAGTTGATAATTTTTATTATAAATTTAACAATTCTTTCTATAAATTATAGCAATTTTTGCAATGCACTTTGAGAAAAATTACTATATTTTATAAAAAGAATCAAAAATTACTAATTGTCAAATTTTCATAGTCCATCCAAAATCTCATGATTTATAGTATTTTCAACATAAAATTTTCTCAGTGTAAGTACATAGTTCAAGGTTCCACTTATTGGACAAAAAGACTCAGAATATGCAGAATTTTTGAAATATTTTGATTCATATTATTATGGAAAAGCTGTTTGATGGGCATAATGCTATAGACAGTTCGCCGAAGTCAATGTGAATACATTTTTGGATTCGTTTCATAAACATTGCAAATATGATGGTAAGTCTAAGTATGGGCAATGAACAAAAGGTCAAATCCATAGGATCCTGTCTTCATGGATCGGAGAAGCATGTGGTTCAAAAGGAAAACTGAATAAATACAACATTTCAGAAATGTCCATAATTTGAAGAGTTTTTCACACATATCTGGTGAACAGAACGCGCGCTGTATTGTACAATCATGTTCCTTGCAATTCACAACGAAATGGTACATGGTAAGAGAGTCTAGCGCGTCATTTATCATAATTTAAATTCATTGTCATGTTAAATGGTTTTAATTTTTAAACAAAACGAACATGTACATACTTATAAAAAATTCATGGTCAAGGCCAAGATTCTGGAAAAAAAAAGTAAAAATAAGACCTCGAATAGTAGGCCTACCCCTGAATGCTCTACAAGCTCATCTCACTCAAATTTGGTAGTAAGTAAGTACATCAAATTTTGTCATCAGTTTCGATATTTATCATAAATAAAGTAAAATAAAATTATCGTTGTTCTGTTTTTGAAAAATGTAGAATGATTGGATGCTACTGATTCCATAAAACATCGTCATCGTCCAGCTGCGTCTGTTATTTCTGAATTCAAAAAGCTGTTCTCCGAAGATTTAGGCCCAACTATAGCACTGAAAGCGTATACAAAGCAGCTACAATTTGATAATGATTTTCATTTGATTCAAGCAGACAGACGAATAGTTCTTGACATTAATTGGGTAAGAACAACATATTCAAAGTTATTTTCGAAGCAATATGGAAGAAATGATGGATCAGAATGATATGCTCGAATGTCTCAGAAAACGTGTCGATGACTTGAACCAACGTGTTCCACAATCCTATAAAACCATTTAGAACTGCCGAATTAAAATTAAAATCATTTTTAAAAGCACCAACTCCAGTTACCAATTCGAAGCCATCTACGTCAACTGAATATGCCAATGATCTGACTAGCAACCAACAACCGAAAGCTGATCCATTTTGTTCCGAAAAAGATCCCGATCTAAAAGTCTGAATGATTAACCTACTCCAAACGATGTCTGTGCTGACAAATGCTAAAACGAGCTGCAGTTGAAGAAAATATAGCTTAGAACGTTAATGATGTGATCGAAGAACCGGTGGAAATTATCGAAAGTACACCTGAAGAAATTGAAAGAAGACTATATTAGCTGATCCCAGATCACAATATTACTGTTGTGAGTAGAGACTTGAACATGAATAAGGTTACAGATAAGAAATGTAAAATTTGTCCAGTGTTGAATTGGTAATAAACGTTTATTAATAAATTTGAAACAAAAAAAATTGATTTCAAATTTCAATACTTACATGTTAAGGTAATAAATTTAATTTTTTTTGTTTTGAAAATTTTGATAGATATTTCAAAATTTAAATCGATTTTGTAGTTCTTATTTTAAAGAAAAAAATGTGATTTGGTAATATTTGTGTAGTGTTGAATTAAATTTGTTATAAACCTTTATTAATCAATTTGAAACAAAAAAAAATTCCTATAATATAATTAAACTTCGTATGCAAACTATGAAATTAAAACAATGGAATAGTTTATTTGTGATATTTGTGGCAGTTCCGAATGTTGCAATTTCAACGACGCCTTCTTCGCGTTTTTCGGGGACTACCTTATTTTTTGGGGGAAATTTTAGACCAGAATTTTTCAAAATTTTGGGTATTTTGGGAGCTTTTTGAAATATTCAAAATCCAAAAATTCCCCCCTACCCTCCTCAACGTGGCGTACGAAGACGTATACGACATGGTGCGGTCGATAATACCGCAGGGTACTACTGTGCGAAATTTAGTACAATTTGAACATTTCTGTGGCCGTCAAAAAAATTTTCAAAATGAAAAACTTTGAGATATTAACCTAAAACGGGACAAAACTACTATAAGTGAATCGGTGGGTGCAGAAAGGGAGCAAGTCACATTTTGGAAATTTTTTTTTTCACCGATATAGGGGTTTCAAAGTACGGCGGATCGACTGGTGATGTCAGATTTCCACAAAACTGCCGGGAAAGTGGTATTTGGGCGCAGAAAAAGAGCGGATCCGCATTTATGACTTTTTTGTAAAATTTTTTAAATTCCTTGAAAAATAACTAACATTTTTGAGAAGACCATTTTTTGAAATTTAAGTTAATCTCTGAACTGAAAAATGATGAAAAAATTAACAACTTCGGCAAAAAGTCTTAGAACTAAAGCGGTTTTGGGTCAATTTAAACGAGATAGCAGTCTAAATGATGTACTTAGATGTAGAATCAAGCCCCATTCGTGCCCGAGCAATTTCAAAAGAAATTTTGTCGATTGGGTGCAGAAAGGGTCCAAGTCCCATTTGTTTAGGCAGCAACAGCGCCGGCGCACGTGAATATTTTTTTTTCTAAACAGTGCTAAAAATTGTGTCTTGGGGTCCTCTTTCAATGACCTTAAACATGTTTACCAAAAATTTTTGATTTTCAAATAAATCAGTTTTTTGTTATTCCTGAAAAATGCGAAAATGTGACTTAGCCCCTTTCCGTACCCACCGATTCAAGTATGAAAAATTTCAATTTTTGAACGGCGATACTTAGCGATGCGAAATTTTTGCAGAACGCTTTCGTATGCTCGAATAGACCGCCTGATTTTTTTGCACCGTCGAAACACAAAATTAAGGGATTTTTGAGGCATTTTGGGGATCTCGAATTTGAGAAAAAATTACCCCTCCTCTTGTTGGGTACCTAGCGACAAAAAACTTCGCAGCTTTCTCGTAAGACGTGAAGAAAACCAAAATCGAAAAATATTCGCTTATTTTTGAAAATTTTATACAATTTTTGAACACCCCCCTCCCCTAGCTCTTCTGTACACGGTCACTGGTATAAAAATTGCGATTGGTTGGTATTAGTTTGATGCGATTATAAAAATTCTATAAGATTTGCAAAAATAAGCGAATTTGACGTTTCTTCCGTCTTCTGTCCATTCAAAAATTCTCCCTATCCTCCTCAACGAGGTGTACGAAGACCTGCAAGGATAACGGGCTATCGCCGGTCGCCACTAATCAGTAACGCGATGGACAGAGAGTCAGTCGCGAGTGTGTAAAAGAAATTGCCTACCCAGTTTGCCGTAAATACAGACTGTACATTTCTGAAGCACTTGAGACTTCAATGTCACCTTGCATACTCTTTAATAGATAATTTTGAAGAATTGGGACCATATCAACAATTATGTACAAGTGAGGAACCTTTCTTCTTGTTTAAAATAAAAAAATCATAGGAAAGCACTTCTTAAAACAAATTTAATTTTCATTCATAGAAAACAGAGGCGGAAAGACACCAAAATCTGCTGAATGCCACATCCTTACCTTCCTTTGGTTTGCAGGCCACCAAACAGCCAGTTACAGGGATGTTGCTGACCGGTTTGATTCAACACTGGACACCCTATTCAACATCATTACCAGGGTTTCGGATTTTTTAATGGAATTAGCCCCCAGGGTTATTAAATTACCTAATGAGGATAAAAAACAAGAGATTGAGCATCATTTTCGAACAAGAAAGGGTTTTCCTGCAGTCATTGGTATGAATCAATCATATATTTTTAGTTTTTTATTATAATTTTCTTCAATATTGAATGGTGATTTCCTTTAAGTGCCTTAGATGGTTCACACATCCGCATCGACAAGCCAGATGCAGACGATGATCCAGTGAGCTACTGTAATCGAAAAAAATACCACAGTTTGCAACTTCAAGCATTGGTTGACCACAGAAGTAAATTCACTACCTGGCTGGGGTTTCCTGAATCTGTACACGATTCTCGTGTATTTAAAAACTCTGACTTATTCCCCTTCACTCCCTGCCCTATGTGGAAATGAGTACGAATAGTTACATATTTTATCCTTATGAAGTAAAAACAATCATCGATCAAGTAGACAGAATACAGTCGTGGAAGTTCAGAGAAGTACGTAGGTATCGTTAAAAAAAATATCGAAAAATTTCCATCATATTTGGCGAGGACTTTCATTATTATGAGTTGAAAATCACTCAGAAAAAAATTCAAGCCTCGCGGAGGTATCTCTAAATGGAAGATAGGTGCCCTCAAAGTGAAGAAATTTTCTAAAAAAAATCAAGGTTTTTTGTTTGAATCCCAACTCAACCAATCTTGGAAAAAATGGCCCAGTAATCACAAGATTCTGCATCGATCGAGGCTGTTGTAAAAATCTAAGACTACATACGTACAGGTAAGGTTCAACAATGCAGTTGAAAATTGACAAATTGCTAATTTTTGGATTTTACGTTAATTGGCGATTTGAAAATATTTTCGTCTCGAATAATATTAGTCATCGAAACATAATATTTCTGATACTGGGGAAATACGATTTTGAAATGCAACGGTGCCAATTTTCTATAGCCAAGTTTCAAAACTAGAAAAATCATTTAATAAAATTTCAGCCCAAATTTTTACATTTTTTGAAGTGAGAAAACATGATTTTAAAAAATGGTACCACTGTATTCCAAAATATTCCATTAGTTTCGGAGATGACGTCTTTCAGTATAATAACAATTCGAACAGAAAATGTTTTCAAATTCAAAACTGCCCCTAAATAACCATTTTGCAAATTCGCAACAGTTTAGTAGAACCTTAGAAGTGGTCTTGGATCTCTATAGGTCGATGAATATTTTTGAATACCATTTTTGATACCGAGTTATTTTTTTCCAAAGAAGCATGAGTGCGGACTAGAGTAAAAAAACACGATTTTGGTAGAAATTCATTTTCTACGAGAACCCATATCTCTATTTCAGAGATACCTACTTTCAAAGCTCAAATTCTTAGCCAGGACGACTTTCTAACATAGAATGAAAAAACTCCACTGAATTCGGGTCAAAATTCTTCGATATTTTTTTTCTCAAGATCTACCTCAATAGTTATTCCTTTGAGTTAAGAAATCAAAAATCACAAATTGTGAACAAGAAAGCGTATTTCAATTTTAATTTACTTTTTTCATCTACTTTCCATCAAATGTCATGTAAAAAAGTAATTTAAATTTATTTGTTTCAGATATGCCTTCAAGAACAAGGAATAGAAAAAATACCTGAAGGAATATCACAGTAACAAATCAAAATCGCAGCCAATCATTTCATCCTTGTCAGATATTGAGCCATATACTCTGTCATTATCACTGGACATTCAAAGAGGTCAAGGTTGTCGTACATGTGTTTTTCATATTGAAAAAGTTCAACTTCAAAATTTCCTTCGCATGAAAAACATCCTCCCTAAGATGTAAGCCAATTAATTTCACTCGAATGTTTTAAAAATCTAAAATTAATTTTGTTCGAGTTACTTCTTCGAATCGTTCGTAACTACTGCAACGGTATCCGGTGAATGTACAGTTATTGTTGATCGAATCTACGAACAGTTTAGCAGATAGCAAGTGAAAGTCCTTTATAGTTTAGGTGTAGTAAGTAAAAAATCAATTTATAATATGTATATCACAACATTCAATTCGTATGTAGCGTGCACGTGCTCTCAATGTTAATGTGCTGCTGTTGTAATGTAATAGGATTCAGCGAATTAATTACAAACATTCTTGAAGTTAATTTGTCCAATTATTTACATGTATACATTCGTTCCTACACTACTCTAAATTTGTTCTATGATAATACCTGGGCTGAGTCCCACACTTCAAGTGGAGTAAGTAATGAGTAAATTTATTTACGAATTACTGTTTATTCTAACTCATACTCAGTCTCGTATTTAGGATTGGACCCCTAGGTGGATTTCCACAGGTCCGAGGGGGCCCTGGTAAGTGGAGGGTTGAGATAATAATTAATTATTCTCCTGCTTAGAACCTATGATCAAGTCTTGAATAACCTTCTTAGATGGAACACAGTGCAAAATCTCCCCCTATATTCGCAGAAGCAGATCAAATATTCGAAGCAAGTGCAAGTAAGGCTACTCATTCAGTAGCCATAGTGCAAGGAGCAGAGATCAGTTAATCCAAAGAGTGGCTGATGGCGAAGCCCATAGGATTACTATATACAACAGCATATGTAGACACCAGAGAAGATCGAAAAAATGCACCATTAGGAATAAAGCTTTGTACATAGGTACTCGAATTTGTCGCAAAGTGGGGGGGCTCCTGCGATGTTGGGAGCAGATCGTGTGAAATGGAAGGTAGTATATTACTTATACTTGTTTATGTCTCATTAATTTTGTAATTATAGGCCTATTTTTTAGCTGCTTCTTTGGGTTTAAGTTATATATTGTATATCTGTATTTGTAAATTTTTAATGTATTTTGAATTCATTGACGAATGTTACACCTTTGGATTCTTGCATCATCACATTCAATAATTTTTCAATTGTTACACACAATTGTATTAAATGTGATCGTATGAGCAAAGCTATAGCACCAAATTCTGATGTGAATCCGAAAATGATGCGATGAGTCCGTTAATAATGGTGAATCCGATTTATTTCTATTTGATTTATTTTTGTTTGATAAATTTTATTCGAAAATTTCCCATTCATGTGCGAGGGAAAATGTACAAATAAATAATGATACCAACAAGAAAGAAGAAAAATTTCAAACTTTTGATTGTTCACCCGTCACCCCTTCACCTTTCTTTTCAGTTTTATTCCGATGTTATTCTTTTGTTTAGGTGTAGCGATTAATAATACGTTTACTTTTATAGAAACTCTGATGCTTTGGAAGGGGAAGAAGTTTGTTCAGTGTCATTCCTATTGAATGTGTTGAAAAAGCATTCCATTCAGAAATTCATCGATGATGATAACAAAAAGATCACAATCCACTCTCCACCAAAACTATTCTGTATTGAACGAGAGGCACGATTCTGTTAGCGAAAAACTCGATCAATTCACTGTCACACCCTGCGGATCTGATGTATGAGAAGTCGAGACGAAAACATCAGAGAAAACTTACAAAATTATCAAACAAACTCCTGAATGCAACAACAAATGTTTATTACAATGCATGGACTGTAATACTTGTTTACAACAAGTACAAGTGTTCTTGCATTGATAATTGTATCAAGAATAATAATTTATGTGTGAACACATTCGCATGCTATTAATTTAATCTCAGTCATTAATAATTCAACTGAACATTCAAATTATCGAACATCGATTATTCTATTTGTGTTTGTTTTTTATGTATGTAGTCTATATTATTTATTATCAACTTGGCAGGTGATTAATTATGAAATATAAATATTAATTAGCGTTAATTAATGAAAAAAATGAATTAAATTTTATTATTCGCTATTGTGATGAGTGAAAATGAACTTTTTTTGTCTCTAATTAAGGAGTCAAATAATTTTGTCAAGTAATTTGAATGTTGAAAAAAGCGACTTTGCACCTTTTGAAAGCACCAGACTGCCGATGCTGAAAAAGAATTGTTAAATATACTTAGGTACCTAATTGCAGTGTCCGGATTTGATGACAAAAATTACTCGACTTCTTTTGTTATTTTTACCTGAAACCAACCAAAACAGGCTCTTTACAGATATATAAACATTAAGCAAAACATGAAAAAACCTGCATATGTTCCTGAAAGGCTGAACAAGAAATTGGATACCAGACTTACAATTTACTTATGTAGGATAAAGTTGCAAAGGAAAAATGAAGAAGACAAAAAAGACTACGTACAACGATTCGTTTCAAAGGCGTAATAAGCTTAACTCATAAATATCTATATTCATTTTCTGTACTCGTTTGTAATAATTTCTTTGTATTTTTTTTTTTATTACTATATTCATCTTAACTTTTTGCAGGTCAATTGAGATTCTGTTTTGAACAAGGACATAATATTTCATCCGATTATAAACGTCATTCCAATGTTGCTACAAGTGTGAACATATTGGTTGAAGATTTGAAAACATCAGAACATCCATGTGTGCTATATTATAAACCTCAAGATGTCTGATCCAAATGTTCCTCTTTTGATGGAACATAATTTTTTTCTCATTGTAAGTAGGTACCTAATGAATGATTCTCAGAAGAAAATCTTGAAGGAATTTGGAACTAACGTTACCTATTGCAGCAGACAGCACTCATGGAATGGGTTATGATATGCAATTGTATACAAGGTGATTAATTATGAAATATAAATATTAATTAGTGTTAATTAATGTATAAAGATTTTCGTTATCGTACGTAGGAAAATATTATTTAAATTTAAATTCGTAAACGTTTTCGTATTTTTCGTTCGGTAATATGTGGCTGCACCAGGCGGAGTACCCTAAATTTACGCATTTGCGTAATTAGAGTTATTACTGGTTAGCAGCGTTTTTGACCGTTATTTTGAACTCTGTCTTGAATGTTATTGAGAGAGTTCATTACTCTGAGAATTTTTATGACGATAACATCGTTTATATGTTGTTATTATTTATACTTCGAAGAATTTATTTATGTTTTTAAATGTTTTAGAAATTTTTCATTTGAATAAATTTCAATTTATCGAAAGGTAAAATTCGATTCACGTTATTTATCCGCCTCTGGAATGACAATTGAAGTTATTTTCACGTCATTCATAAGATAATGAATAAAATTATTCAAATATTATTATTCGTTATTTGTGATGAGTGAAAATGAAAATTTTTTGTCTCTAATTAACGAGTCAAATAATTTTGTGAATTTGAATCATATCATCAAATAGCTGTCGAAAGTGATGCCCAAATCTTTTGGAAAAAAGTTTTCAATTTAAAAAATGCTGCTAGACATCCGCTCATACCAGAATGTTTCAAAAGAGATTAAATTTTTGCTGACACTGCCGTTTTCCAACGCTGACGTCGAGCGCCTATTTTCTCAACTAAGAGATATCAAAACAGACAAACGAAATAATTTGTCCAGTACAACTTTGAATTCGTTATTACATTGTAAAGAAGCTGTAAATGTTTTTCAATTCTACCACACTCAAAAAAAATTATTGTCAAGTTTATGGCAAGGGAGGAAAGACATCCACCAAAGAAGAATAACATTGAAGTCGCTATAGTTGCTACAAAATAATAGTTACTCTACTAGTTACTAGTTATACTTAGTTGCATAATTTCTAAATTTGTTTTCTTATATTATTCAATTGTTCATGTGGATTATGGAATATGGTTCTCAATTATTTTTTTATTTTCTTTTAATTCAAGTATTTTAAGCATTCAAATTTTGAACATGGAAATATACCTTGTAGTAAAAAGTGTTACCAAAACCATTGGTTGGATCAAAAAGAGTATAAAGGTAAGTAAGCTAAGATATTAGGAAAGTTGAATAGTGAATACTGTAAAATGTGTCCTAAAATTCCTAAAACACGTTGACATGTTCACGTGTGTTTATCCATGTCCATACCACGTGTTATGGCCATTTGTTAATTATACTTGAAAACTTTTTTTTTTTTTTTTCAGGGAACTATTCAGAACATCGATAAACTATACGCAGCCCAGAGTTTCAGTTTGAATGTCAACGTTATGGTCCATAAAATCGGATCAACCAAAGTGTCGCAAAAAGGGACTACTTATAAGAAGACCATTCAAAAATTTCCAAAGGAATTCATTCTGCGCTTGAGAATCCATTCACATTGCTGCTCTGTCGAGATGTTGTCGACAATTTTTATTTTCATGGAAACGTAAATTCTCTCGGAAAATACTCTACATCTGTCTAATCTCGGTCTTTCTTATTTGTTTCAGAGATCTTTCATTCCTAAGAAAAGGGACATTTACGCAATTCAGCAGTATCCCGTTGGCCATTGGTCACTTATTGCACTACGCTGGGATAAGATGACGATCACCCATATTATGATACGAATACAGTGGAAAAGGACGATGAATCGTACACTAGACCTGCTTTAGCGATGCTTCGAACATTTTTGACTCATATCTCGATAGCGGTGAATCACCGAGATGGTACGGAATGGAATGAGGACGATTTTAATTGCGAAGTTGCAGTAAGTTTTGACCATTTTAGCATTAATTTATTGCATCATCGGCACTATTTACATTGTTAATTTTTTTTTCGGAAACACGTACCGCAGCAAATTCTCAAAAATAAAAACCGAGTACAAAACAAAGACATGACGTGCTGCGCCATAATGATTCTCGAAGTACTGCGTCGGCTCATTGAAGACCAGGAAGGCAACAAATATCACGAGTTCGATGTCGAGCATGTACCTTTTCTGCGTAACCGAATGTCGTTCGAAATAGCTAGCAATAAACTGGTTACCGACACGATGATGATAGAGAAAGACACCGAAGCGGTAGAAACTGAGAAAACGAGAAAAAGGAAGAAAAAGACGTAACGGTTATTCGAAGATTTGCTCGAAATTTAATTATTATACCTCGATTGTATGTAATTGTTTCGATAAGTATATTTTATTTTATAAATTATCTAATTAGTAAGATGGCGAAATCGCAGTACTTTTTTTTATTGTTACGAATTATGCATTATTTGGAATTTATTACGTTTGTTGAAAATTGTTTTGTGTTTGTTGAATTATAAAATTTTGAACGTTATATGTTGTTTGAGATTTTTATTTATGGCGGACAAGGTAAGCAAATATATTAACGTGAACGCATACCGGCTCGTCAGCCAGAAACAAGGCTAAAGCGAGAGATTGTCTCGACAACAAAATATATACGCTATTGACGAACACGACGAACCTACGACAACAAACTGATCGAGCACTTGGCGCGCTCGCGGAAAGCATATTTGACTCGTTGTTGAGACATTGTCGAAGCTCTAGCGCCGCGACGCGGGGTCGCTGACCTCTGAAATTTGAGTTTGTGCTTGCCAGTGACCGCAGCTACCGACCTGTGCAATTGGTTTACAAATTTGAGAAAAAAAGTTTTTTTTGAAATTTTTCCACAGTATAAGTCCAGATAGGTTTGTAGAAGACTGATACGCAGTACAGATTTACTTGATTCGAAAAAGTTACTCGACAAGAACTCGACCATGGGGGCTGTGGGGACGACCACATCATGACAGCATACATTTGTCGAACTCGACAAACTTAAGACAACGAACTGATCGAGCACTCAGTGCGCTCGCCTGTTTTAGAATGATTTATATAATAAAAATTTTTTTGAATTCATTATTAACTAATAGAATATTAATTTATTATTTATGAATAATAAAGATTTAAATTATTTTAATTTAATTTTATTTTTTATATTATTTTTAAATATTTTTTTGATAAAATATTTATTTAAATTATATATTTTTTTTAATTTATGTTTTTTTTTTAGTTTAAAAATGAAATATATATTTATTATTACATTTTTTTTGATCCTAAGGGGCTGAAATTTTCGTCACACATTCCTGAGGGTCTCTCATGACAGTCTACGGTATCGTCAGTCTCGAATAAAACTTGACAAGAACTGTTCGAGCTCGAACTAACATCGAAACTCGAGTGTTCGAGACTTGTTCCAGATCGAATCATTTTTTATAATATTTGAATACCCAGTTTTTAGTAGAATGCCAGATACAGTATTTGGATGTTCTGGTGTTCTGTTTATGTCCTATATATGCTTTGGGGCTTTTGAACGAAATAAACGTCATGTTCCAGAGTAAAGAATCGATGCTATTCAAACTAAAAGCAGCAATTGAAAAATTGCTTACCAATTATATATTCCGACATCATGCCCACCGCAACTGCGAAAAAAATTGAACATGTTTTTCAATTCAATCACTTTGACACAAATGTTCGAGTTCCGTTGGATAAAATAAATCTGGGAAATAAAGCCAACAAGACGATTGCCGATTTAAAAAACAGGGAAAAGAAAGAATATGTGGACTTTTTTTATACTACCTACATGTTTAGATTTCTACTTAGACACAGCAGATAAAATGTAGATTGGATTTTTCAGACTAAGTTTATGAACTTCTGAAAGTTGTTGATCCTGATACATACAATTTTGAAAAATAATCAAGTCAATTATGGAGTCGTGTTCTGAACAGGTTCCCCAACCTGAAACAAAGTATTGATCTAGATGCCTTAGATACTGAATGCAGAGATTTAAGTTTAAGCAAAAATGACTACGGTAATATCAATGATTCGATGAAATTTTGGTCCGATTTTTTCAACGTGAAGAACTGTGCAGGAGTACCAATTTACACAAATCTGTCGAAAGTAATAAAATTTCTATTAATCTTACTATGGAGCAATGCAGACGTTGAGAGTTTTTAGCGACCTATTCAACATAACAACAGACAAACCAATGCAACTGAAAGTGATCTCAAAGATTCAATTCCTGATGCTGCCAGTTTCAATAAACCTTCTAAGAAAACCATAAAGGTGTTTTTTGAACATAAGAAGATCGCTAAAAAAAATTGGCTAGAAAGAAAGCAAAGGATGCTCAGAAAAAAAAAAACTTATGAAAGCTGTGACTTGTTTCCACCTTTTTTTGAAGAATTTTCCCATATTTTTGTCCCTTCTGTTCGACTTTGTTACTCGTTGATAAATGTTTATTTTAGTTTTGGAACTGATTAATATTTAGATTATTTTTTAGCTGATGTTCCTCATATTTTAATTATTAGTAGATTGTAAGGTGAACTTTTCAATTTTCATGTTATTATATACATTAGTTGTTAAGTGTGTAGCGTATTATTTAGTATTTTAGATTGTTTCCTGTTTTCGTACAAATTGTAAAGTGAAATTTCATATTACTAAATGGCAAACAGTGGCTAGCAAACACGAAGATAGCAATAAAGTAAGCATCAATGCTGGTAGTAATCATATGCATAGTATTGTATCGATGAATCATTGATTCGATTCAATTTCATGTACTTGTTTTCTGTTTCACAGCAAAATTTGTATATGTGATTACTGCGCTGGCATATTACCTGACGGAAAATCACCAAGTCTGCACGACATTAACGCACTTCACAAAAATCATAAGATTAAAAATAGAATGTCCCAGATGCGGAAAAATTGTAAACTTCAAAACCGTCAAAATAAGGATAATAAGGTCAAAATCACCAATCACATTAAACAGCACTGGAAAAGCGAAGGAAACCCATCACGATCGATGTGGGAAAAATATAAATACATGGTATTAGAGATTCGATACTCGACCAGCCTCTCCAGACTCCTCCAAAAAGAAGACCAGAAAAACATTAAAAAGGAAGAACGAGCTTATTTTAGATTGTTTTCTGTTTTCAATTTTCATACAATGTAAATAATTTCGTTTTTCTCTCATTTTTGATCACTTCTTTTGTCTCAAGACAAAGGTTTTTTCTACTCTTCGCATTTTTCCCCCTGAAGTGAAATTGGATCTTTTTTTGGAACTTTTTAGAAATTGAATTCGGCAACACTGTGGTAAAGTGCTGAATATAAAGCTCTTTAATACAAGTATGGAAATAGATTATACTCTTAAGAAAGTCATAGGATTTTACGTAAGTTTTACGTACTGCGCATACGTAAGTTTTACGTACTGCGCAGTGCGCGAGCAAGCATCAAATCAGCTGTTCACGTACAACGTTGCACCCCATTGGTTGCTCCACCCACCTCCACCGAGTGACGACACCAACCTGCCATGCGCAGTACGTAATACATACAGAGATGGAATCGATTATAATCGATGCTACATCGATGATTTTCTTCAAAATAATCGGAAATAATCGATTAATCGACGGCGATTAATCGGTCGATTAAATCGACGGCCAAACACAGCAAAACATGACGTCATGCGGAACGATCGGTACCTTGGCCCATTGCAACTTAACCATTGACCAATGAAAAAGCCTGAAATATTAGTACAATATAGGTAGCGCCAAGATTCGATTAATCGGCCGATTAATCGATGCTGTCCGATTATTTTAATCGGCCGATTATAATCGGCTATAATCGATTATAATCGGTAATCGTTCCATCTCTGAATACATACATAAAATGCTAAGACTTTCTTGAGAGCATAATCTATTTCCATACTTGTATTAAAGAGCTTTAGCTGAATAAGACTGCTCCTGTTGTTATTTTTAAAACCGATGATCATTCTAAGATCATATTCATATGTACGTTAATCCTAAACCAAATTTTGGCTCCACAAAATGATCCCCATTGAGCCCATGAAGTGGCGTGTATTAGAACTAAATGTAGGTACTATATCGCTTGTAATTGTATAGAAATTGTTAAGAGCCGGTTGCCTGATAATTCTGAACAGACGCGGCTGATGAAATTTACAATCTAAAACTCACTGAAGCAACTCAAATATTCAATTGTTCCTTCAATGGACTTCATGGGAATTCTTTCTACAGACAGAGATTCTATAAGGAATCAATGATCTGACATCGTTTGTGAAATGGCCTAAAGTTTTGTCGTTTCCATTGAGTACTTAACGCTGCTGTTGAGCGAACATTCGGCATTATGAATTTTACACACAAAATCAAAAACCAGAAATAAAATGCGGTTGTAACTTCTGGTAGCAATATAAGCAATTAAATGCGGTCTCTAGATAGCTGGCGAGGGTGTTTGTTGCCATAATTATATCAAGTTCCCAGTAGTGTTTCCAAAATTGTTGGAACTAACGAAGAACGAAGCGTACAGTAAAAACTTTACTCGTTTTCAGTTTCAATTTTAATAAGTAATCTGAATCAACACTTTCCTATTTTGGTTCAGATTCAAATAGATAAATATTGCCAAAGACTCACCGATTTCGACGCAGCTGCAAATTGAACCAGGAACCAGAAGAAACCGGCGATGAGCGACGCAAAAATCCGAATTGAAAGGACAAATCTCAACTCAAAATAGAAACAACAAATACGAGAACTCAAATCACGTTTAAAAAAGGAGGAGAAAAAAACCGCACCAAACCGTATACATAAACAAACAAAATAAATAACAATTTTCGCAAAAAATTAACGCTTCGAACTCACTCTTTACACGAAACGAACACAAGTCTCAAAACGACCCACGACGATAAAAGAAACTGAAACACACTGAACTGCCGAAGGCGAAGACGCCGAAGACCGAACTGATGAGCGCGGCAAGTCACATACTGATACACACTTGGAATTCTTGGAATCCTCTATCAAGCTAACCAGCACACACACAGTGAACCGACCAATCCTGTACGAGGAATAAACTGCGACGCAGAAACACAACAGATGGTCCCCTCCGACGATAACGAACAAAGAAAGATTTTCTTGGAATCTACATTACATATGTACAAACAATCAGTGCTGATTTCCAGAATTTTTTATTCTCGACGCCTTTTTCTTCAAAATTAATAATCTCAAAAAAGAGAAAAGAGAGAATGGGTGATGGGTGAGCTTTTTGATTATCATTAATTTGCGATTTCTTTCAAAACTGTTCGAATTTGAAGAAGTACAATGAAGATATTGCAGAGTTCCTTTTAGAACACCCTGTCTTTTTTATACACAACATGTTTAACTTGGATATACTTCAGCATTAAATTTTAACTCCAACTCATGGAAATCAGCAATCAAGATTTTGGCTGATAATGGAAAATTTTCAGTTCGTAGTGAACCTTCTAGCTCTCGTTCTTATGAATAATAGATTTAAACATACGACTTGTTTTCAACGTAAGAATTCATGTACCATCTTTTGTTATGTGAAAAACTTCAGCTTCAATGATGTTCCAGAAAGCTATAGGAACAAAACCTTTTTTTGACTATTGATCCTGCTCATAATTGTTTCACCAACAACATTTTATGTGACTCAAACAGTCAAGAAAATGAAGATAATTCATCTTCACCTCAATTAAATTCAAAGGATGAAGATTTTAGAACCAGAAGAAAATACAGATCCGCAAACTGAAGTAAAAAACATCCAAAATCGTGTTGAAAAATATTTCAAGTTCGTTCTATGTAATTAAAAAAATGCGAACATTGTTAATTTGGTATCTAACAATAAAACATCAGTTGATAGAAATTTCGAAAAATATTAGAACTGAATAATTGATTTTGATGAAGGATCAGCGCGGCGGTGGCAAGTTCATCTAAGAGGAAGCAAAATTATCTGGATCTTCCAATGAGAACAAATAAGAAGAAAAAAAGTTATCTTCTCTGATACTTAAATTCCTTTCTTATTGTTTAATTTTATGTAGTCATCGTTTTTGAAACTAATAAATATTTTCAATTTTAGTATATGTACCTATTTTTATTATTTGAGTTGTACTTTCAATTATTTGAAATTTGTATCTACTCGTGAAAAAGAAGCCATTTTCCAAGAAGTAAAATGTTATAACTTAAGTATTTATTACCTATCTAAGTTTACCTAATCGTCACCATTAGTTTTAGAAATTTATAATTATTTTGTTAAAGAATACATGTATTTTCAATTTGTATTGGGTGCTCTCAATTATTTTTTATTATGGTGTCCAGGATTATTTTTGTTTCAAGTTGTCTAATCACGAATAAAGGGATTGGACAGTCTTTGTCAGTCATTCATGAAGGATTGATTCTATGTAGGTAGTAGATCACTTCTCAGAGGAACGTACAATTACACTTATAATTACGGTTTCAGATTCGCAATAAATTATGGAATTGGTAAAGTTATGTAATGCCCCCCTCCCCTGGAATAAATAGTCATACCTAAAGAAAATTCTAAGAAATCGATCAACTATCAATAAAACGTTTTTCGAAGCAATAGATGAACAACGTGCTCTCAATATTCACTCGAAATCAACAAAATACATATTGCAATATACTTAGGTATATAGGTATATCAGAATGGTATGCTGTCAAAGGCGATTCATGGTGTCTGGAAGTCCGTTCTCATTGGTTGAACACAAATATGGAAAGAACTTCTTCGTCGAATTCGTCCATTGTAGGTATATATTTTACCGAACAGAAAAGCTGTAGGTATTTGGAGGGACATTATTGCAACACTGTTGCAAATGTTGATTCGGAGATTGGTAAATCTGACATTTTGCATCTTCAGTGTGCCGGATGGTCCGATATACAAAACGATAAAACGAAGGAGTTACCTATCAATTTCATCTTAAATCACCCAGAACCTGTTTTTATTCGTTCGGAATTTACTGAAGACAACTCACACACTGGAGTCTATATCACAGGATTAATATCGGATTATAATGACAACATAATTATGGTCCTGACAATTTGTTTGTCGTAATTGGGAGACAATGCAAATAATATGAAAAGCGCGCAGAACATGTTACAGAAATATACTCAGCTGAATTTGAAATTGAGTACACAGTACAAAAAACTGACGACGAAATTCCTTGTTAATAAAGGGTACCATAAAGCGAAGAAAAAAGAGAATGGCATATGAAGGACTCTAAAATAAAATAAACATACCATGATATGGTTCACGTTGACATTGCTCAACAGGAAATTCTTAATTTACTCCAAGTTGGCCGTTTGACGACGATTCGAATCCATGAAAATTCGTATCACTAAATCAGATTACCCGACGAAAAACAACAAATTACGCAACTGAATATTACTGGTAACGTAATACAAAACTGAAAAGTGAAAACACTTCACAAATCAACAAAATGACATCTGAGAAAACATTCACTTTCACTAATCGGCGACCTCAACTCGAAACCACAAAAACAAAAATAGAGAACGAACAAAACAAGTCGAAATTAGAAAACGAAAACTGAACTGTTTCAAGAACTCCCAAGAGGCCAAGACGAGGCGAGCGTCGCCAAATTTCCAGGATGTGGTGTAACAGAAATACGGAACTAAACCGACGCGCGCATGGTACCGAAAGGCAAGAGGACAAGACCAATACGGACGCACACAGTCACACACAGACAGACAGATACGAGTACGTACACAATACACATAGAACGTCGGCACTAAACAGTATCAGGAGTCTCCTTTTTTTCCAACGCACTGGAGAATTCTCAATAATAATTATTCTACAATGCACATTCTGCCTCTTCTGCCAGTCTCGAAAAAATCCAACCTAGATGAATACACAATCAATTGTACTCATGTTAACAAGATATTATTTCATTTTTTCAGAATTATAATCAGGTAAATATACCAGGTACTCAAGGTCTTGGACTAAATTTTCATCATCCATCATCCATCATCCAATCACATTGTAATTAATTTTTCGAGTCTTATCAATTCATCCACTTCACTCTACCATAAAACTATTCAAAAAATTACCAGCGGCAAAAACTAAATAAGGCTCACGTCAGCTAGGATGTTGAAGCAAAGACTTCGATCAAATCTAAATAAAGTAGGTATTATTTTGATGCAACCAAATACATACATTTCACATACATACAGAGATTGTACTCAAATTTTTTTCAAAAAAATTTTCAATGCAAAAAAAAAACATAACAAAAATTTTAATAGCAGTTTTTTCAAAGAACAAAAGAAAACATCGAAATTCGAATAAAACCATGTTTGAAAAAAAAATTAGCAAAAGCTCAAAACGGATACCTTAAGTAATTATCAACATTTCGAAAGTAAACTACTAGCAGATCAAAATGCAAAAAGAAAGCATGAAAAAAATATTGGATTCCGGAAACATAGGTAATCGAAAAAATGTGTTGAATTTCTGAAAAAATTTCAAAATTGAAAGAACAGGGGAAGTATTTTGAAAAAGGGAGGAACGAAATTTAATCTTTTATTCAAAATCATTTCAAAAAATGTGGGGAGATTGCAATCCAAATTTGGAAAAAAAGTGATAAAATTGACACAATTCAAAAAAAAAGTGGAAAAAAGTTGACAAAATTATTGAAATTGAGAGAAAATGAACAAAACAGGAAGCAGAGCAAAGATCAAGATCTGGAGAGAACAAAAGTAGTCAAAAAATATGTTGAAAAACCTCTTCGTGATCTTCTTTTAATAAATCAAAAGCATAAGTCCCTAAGAATAAAACACAAGAGCGAAATAATTCAAAATGAACCAAAAAACGCAGTTTTGTCAAAATTTAAATAGTTGAAAAAAACCACGAGGATTCCAGAATAAAAATTCGATTAAAAGTAAAAAAACTCGACCGAAAAAATCAAGGTAAAAAGCACTAAAATTCAAGAAAAACCATCGCGAGAATTGAAAAAAAAAACCTCACGAAATTCTATGATAAAATTGTGAAAACTTCACAAAAATTTAGACACGAAAGAAAACACGAAAATTTGGGGAAAATCGACGAAAAATTGGGAAATAAAATCTATGAAAATTCAAAAGAATAAAAAAAAACTTGCAAAAAAATCATGAAATTCTCAAAAAAAATTCTAAATAAAAACCATCAACAAGTCTCCAAGTCCAAAAAAACTCTCAAAAATCTGTAAATAGGGGAATTCCGCAAAAATTTAAGCAGAAAAAATTACTAAAATTTGGGTGTAAACAGGGAGAAAATTTTATAAAAAATCTCGAAAATTTCAAGAAAAAAGGTTTCGCCGAAATTAGGAACAAAAATTTAGGCGGATAAAAACGAATCAATAAAATTCAAAACAAAATTATGGAAATTATGAAAATAGAAAACTCTCGAAAATTCAGTTCAGCAAAAATCATTAAGAATTCTGAACAGAGAACTCACGAGTGTTAAAATTAGGTATCAATTCGGAAATTAATCAAGAATCTTTTGAGAAAAATCATCAAAAATTTCTAGCAAAAGTCAGGAGGATTCAACAGAGAAAAATAATTCGAACTTGGAAAAAAATTCTAAAAGAGAGGGATGAGGGATCAACGAATAAAAGATATCAAGTTGCAGAAAGATCCAGCCCCAGGACAAAAAAAACGAAGTCATCAAATCTTGAAGAAGCTTCCCTCCCTTCTCGAAAAAAAGATGAAAATTTAAAGGAAATCGTGATTTTTGGAAGAAGAAAAAACACAATTCCACAAAAATGTCAGCAAAAAATCACTTGTTTACTTCAAGCACCAACTCAAAAAAAAACTGTTGATATAAAAAAAATGCAGTCAAAATTTAGGCAAAAAAATGACCACAATCTAGAAAGAACAAAACTACAGAATCGTGAAAATTCAAAGTTAAAAAACTCAGTCAAAATTGGAGAAACTTTGCCAAAACTGGGAAAGAGAAAAAAATGGAAATTCCGAGAAAATCATCGAAAAACTTTGAAAAAGAGAACTCACAAAAATTCAAAAAAAATCATACTTACCCGTCAGAATAGGGAAAAATCTACAAAAATTCAAAAGAAAACTCACCAAATCGACGAAGAAAACAATTCACAAAATTCAAAAAAAAAAAAAAAACATCGAACCGAAATAATATCGAGAAATCCCGACTATTTGAGTAATAAAATGACACAAGTTCGAGGGGAAATTTATGACATACTTACGTTTAAAAGTCATTTACGACCTCTAAAAGTTCTTTAATAATTTTCTCTTCGTCATCACATTCGTCATTAAAAAAATGAAAAATTTTTAGCACCATTTTCAGCTGATTTATTTTTCTTTTCATGCTTCTGCATAGAACAACATTGGTTGTATTTGGCAACACTGATTTATCACAACATGAAATTTTTCGCTGATAAAAAAACTGAAAAATAAACAAGTCGAGTTACTCGGTTACTCGTTTTTCAAATTAAAATGTCAAAATGTGCGTAATATTTTAAATTTATGATAATTTTCGTCTCAAAATTACAATTTGTGGAAAGATAAAGCATTCAAAATTATACTGAGTTCGTTTAAATAAAAAAGTTTTCCATTCGAAGTGATCTCGCACTTTCCAAGTTTAGCTACATGTTCGGTGATGTTCTAACAAATATTAAAATTACCAGGGACTTGTGTCAAACACGCAACTACTCGTCTACCGAATGGAGTTTAAATTTAAATTGAGTGATTTCCTAATGGACGAGGTATCCGTGATTCAAAATAATTTGTTACCAGTTGACTTCACGGGATCTGTTGACGAGAAGAGGTAAGTTGACTGATTACGAGTACAATAGTACATTCATTCGTAAAAATATATTTCAACTGTGTTACAATATTGCAGATTATGTATCGCTACAGTGGGTCATATTCTGGACAAAATGGGAGAAGCTTCGGGAAGAGCTCAGAATCTCAGAACACCAGTCACAAGTGCTTTAAAATTTGCCAACTCAGATCAGATCATCTACCTTATGGTGAACTTGAACGCTAATAAGTTCGTTCAAATGCGTTTTTTTTACAACCAGTAGATATTAGTAAATCTTCGAGCTAATGTGAACTTTGAATTTTTCCAGTTGTGATGGAAATGTGATCGGATTTTTGAAAATGGGATGGAAGAATTTATTCATATTTGATCTCGCTGGAATGTATATTCAGAAACGTTGCTTTTGTTGCTTAGATTTTTATATTCACGAGTCGAAACAAAGACAAGGTTATGGTAAACAGTTGTTCGATTTTATGCTCAAAGTGAGTATTTGATTGATAGAATTTTCATTTTGAATTACATATCATCGGAGCATTGAATAATTCCACGTGTTATTTTTGAAGGATAACAGTGTTACTGTGAACCTGATTCCGATTGATAGACCTTCCGAGAAATTATTGAAATTTCTACAGAAACATTACCATCTTAGTACCATCGTACCTCAACCGAATAATTTCATCGTTTATGAACAATTTTTCAATGATCAGATTTGATAAAAGAGAAATTTTTTTCTCAAATTAAATATCGTTGTGTCGTGATTTGTACAAGTTTATGTATTGCTTCGTTTTTTTGTATTTTTTTTTTTTTCATATTCGAACAGAAGCGAAAAATATTGTAGTTATAAGATCTTGAGAAACTAAATTTGTGTATGTAATATTATGTAGATCTGCAAGCACGAGAAAATGGTCTCACTAGAATTTCATTCATCTCACTTTTCCTCGCGAAAAAATTAACCAAGTGCAATGTTATTTTAAACATGGTTTTCATATCATTCCCTTTTTTACTACATATTAGATTTTGTTACTCCTTGTTTTTAACACTCATTTATTTTGTTGTTTTCCCTTTTTTTACGAGAAAGTTTAACGTTACTAATATTATTATTATTTTTTTTGTTTTTTGTTTTCTGGAAGTTTAATTTTCCAGTATAAAGTTTATATTATATTAGCACCAAAGTAACTTTTATTTCTAGTCTAAACTTTTTATTCCTAACGCAAAGTGGAGTTAATTTGTTTTGTATAATCTTCCATTGCTGATTTCGGATTTTACTAAAAACTCGTAACCGACATTTTCGTATTGATTTTTCCTAACGCTTTATTTTTAGTGATTTACCTGACCCTGACCAAGGCCACGAATAGTAGGAATAACATTTCATGCAAAGGTGCTTTACTATTATTATTTTTAGTTTTCTGTTGTTTTTTTTGTTTTTTAATTTGAATGTTTTAATTTTGATATGTTAGAATCATTGTAACATGTAATATTTATGTTTGTTGTTTAATTTTTTTGATTAATAAAAAAAAATCGTAATTCTTTTGTTCCGTTCCGGTTGCGTTGCAAGCATTGAAATGAAAATGAAACTAAAGTTTAAGTTTCATTTTTATAATTTCATTTTTTTAAAGAACACATCAGAAAGCTCGTTTTCAGATTCGAATGTGTTTGTCCTAAACGTTCAAGGGTTTCAAAATGATCATTATAGAAATGAAATTGCAGGGGTTGAAACTGTTAAAAAACCAAAAACCAAATATAAATCTGTTTTGTGCAAAACTGAAAACTCAAAACCAAAAATAAAAAATATTTGGTCAAAACAATTAACCAAAAATATAAAATATGAAACAGTTGTGAACCAAAACTCAAAACCAGAAATAATCCTTGCTGGTTTTTGGTTTTTTCTGTTTTTTTTTTTGATTTTGTGCTGCTAAACGAAGTGAGTTCTTCAAACTTCAAAGTTATAAAGTCCTAAAGAAAATATGTATAAAATGTCCAATGTGATTTGCAGGTATTGATTGTGAAAATTGAAAAAAAAAACTAAATAAATTTGGAATGGTTTTTTCTCTTTATTTGCAGAATATTGATTGATCATCAAAATGAAAAAAATTCAAGAGTTGTTTTTTAAAAAATTTTAATGTTTTTTTCTTCAGAATTAAATTTGAAAATAAATGTGAATTTGGAATGATTTTCATTTTATTTGCAGAATTGAAAATTGAAATTGATCATTAAATTGAAAAAAAAAAAATCAAAGTTTTGTGTTATTTACAAAAGTTTAAAAAATGTTCTTTTCGTCATTCAATTGGAATGTTCAGTATAATCAGGGCTTAAATAAAAATAAATCGGAATTTCACGTTGCCATTATAATTTGCAGGTATCAATTGTGAAAATTGAAAAAAAAGCTAAATTTGGAATGGTTTTCTTTATTTATTGATCATCGAAATGAAAAAAAATGAATTGTCTTCTGTTTTTGTTTTTTCTTTGTATGTTGATGAAAGAAAAGTATTTCAACGCTAAATACTTTTACTTTTCAAAAAAAAAAAACATGATGTTGTCCCAGTTCACCTCAGATGCAGTTAAAGTTGGCCAAAATAATAGAAAATAAACAATGATATAGGTAAATACAATGGTTGTCCGACCTCACCTCATTTTCAGGGTGATTCAGACAATGAAATTTCATTTTTCAACTAGGAAAAAACTAATATTAAATAGCTTCTAAGCTCAAGAACTTCACCGAAAATTTGTTTGAAAATCACCCCTTCCCAGAATTCAGCAGCATAATGCCTTAATTGGTAAAAAAAAAAAAAAACTGGAAACTGAAAACCAAAAATCAAAGAACCAATTATCAAAAGGTAAAAACTGAACTGAAACCAAAAACCAAAAATCAATTTTTTAACAGTTTCAACCCAAATTGTGATTTTTTTTTTCAAATGAATTCAACGTTGATCTTTTTCTTTCCCCTTGAAAATAATGTTGACAATATTGAAATTTTCGTTTGATTTACTTTTGAAGAATTCGAATTAAAAAGCACAAGCCTCCAAGAGCCAAGACCTAAAATTACAATATTACATTAATTTTGCTCAATTACTTATACTTGTGCCAGTTGCGCCCTAGTTGCGCCTGCTAATTGATTACAGACCAAATGGCTCGTGCGTTAATAAAATTGCATACTCGTTTTGCCGCGCCAAGTAGCAGGAATTTTTATCATTTTTCTTATCAAATGTAAACAAGATCATCAACATATCCGGCGTTTTGTTTCCGGCGTCAATTGAACATTATTTCAATTATTTGTGAGAGATAAGGTACTCTAATTTTAAAGTAATTAAAATGAAATGGATACTTCGGCTTTTCAGTCTTTTTTCGGTGCATTGTTAATATTTTCCCTCACTTTTATCAACGTAACGTCAAATGAATTGAAATCACCCGCTGTATTTGTCGCAATATTAGTTCGAAATAAAGCACACTCGTTACCTTACTTTTTAAGCCTATTCTCAAAACTAGAATACCCAAAAAATAGAATATCTTTATGGTATGTTTTCTCAACGCTATCTTATCCGATATGATTTTCACTCAGTGGTGATTTTTTTCGATTAACTGTTACAGGATTCGAAGCGATCACAACGAAGATAATTCCGCTACAATAGTGCAAGAATGGGTTAAAGCAGTGATCTCAGATTATCATTCCGTTGATTTAGAAGTTGGCAGTGCATCGAAGAGATTTAGAGATGAAGATGGTATCGCTCATTGGTCTGATTTACGTTACAAACATATCATAGAGTTACGAGAAAAATCACTAAACCTTGCCAGAGAAAAATGGGCTGATTATATTTGGGTAAATATTTTCATACTAAATGCTATCTTCGAATTGATTGATGTTGATAGATATTATTTTCAATTCAAGCTTTTGGATTGCGATTCGTTCATCACAAATCCCTCAACGTTGAAGAATCTCATTGGGCATGGGAAAACCATAGTAGCACCGATGCTATCAACCGATAGTATGTATTCGAATTTTTGGTGTGGTATGACGTCTTCGTTTTATTACAAAAGGACCGAAGATTATGAGAAGATTTTGAATCGCGATAAAATCGGCTGCTTCGAAGTACCCATGATACACAGCGCTGTATTGGTTGATTTAAGAGTATCTCGTACAGACACATTGACGTATTCGCCTTCTAAGATTACGAATTACGATGGTCCCAAAGATGATATTATAGCTTTTGCTATTGCTGCTAATAGATCTGGTAATTCGGCGTGAGTTCAATATCAATTTTTTTTAATGCAATAGTATCTGATTTAGAAATTTTCTGACTTTAGGAATTCCATTATTTATATGCAATGATCTCAACTATGGATACACGACGGTGCCTTTAGAGGAAAATCAAAGTTTTGCGAATGAACGAGATAATTTACTGAATTTAAAATTATTTATTAGTGGTAATTTGATTCCAATTATATCTGGATCTCTTTTCGAGCTGAAAAACCTCATTTTTTTTTTTTTTTTTTCAGTTGACGAATCTCCCTTACCAGTTCAAAATGTGCTGTCTAAATTTGTAACTTTACCCGTAAGAAGTAAATTTGGTTTTGACGAAATATTTGTGATAAACTTGAAACGAAGGAAAGAACGAAGAGAAAGGATGCTCTACGGTATGAGAGAGTTGGGGATTGATTTTAGTTTTGTGGAAGCTGTCGATGGAAAGTAAGATTTAACCTTAGCTATTCACTGCTCTTTTATTAGTTTTACTCCAAGATCATTAATTTGTATGGTATATTTAGGACTTTAGATGAAGCGCAATTGAAAGAAATGGGAGTATCATTGATGAAAGATTATGAAGACCCTTATCATAAAAGGTAACCTTCTTTTATTCCCGAAATATAATTATACATAAATGATGATTAATTCTGAAATATTTCAGACCAATGAAAAAAGGTGAAATCGGATGTTTTCTAAGTCACTACAAGCTTTGGAAAAAGGTAAACAAACTTGGAATGCTGTAAATTTATCGTTTATAAATTACTATATAATTCTGTTTTCACTCACTTGTTATATTGATATAGATGATAGCAGAAAATTACGAACAAATATTGATCCTCGAAGACGATGTTCGGTTTGAGAAACATTTTCTCTCCAAATTTAAAAACTTACTCGATGAATTGCGTGGTCCGGGTTTACGTTGGGATTTAGCGTACGAATCATTATCAATATTGTACGAGTATTTAACACCTATTACATCTGTATTAATGATTTCAATTTACAGGTATTTAGGTAGGAAAATCATGAACCCGAAAAACGAATCATTAGTCAGTGAAAACAGTAATTTAGTTTATCCCGATTACACCTATTGGACGCTCGGTTACATTATTAGTAAACAAGGAGCTCTTAAACTACTCGATACGAATCCTTTAAAGAAGCTATTACCTGTTGATGAATTTTTACCAATCATGTTCGATAAACACCCTAGAGATGATTGGAAAAATAATTTCCCAATTCGTAATCTGATAGCTGTATCAGTTAATCCGTTGATAATTTTCCCAATCAAATATACGAATGAAGAAGGTTACGTTAGCGATACTGAAGATTCTGTGATTATTCAAGTTGAAAAAAAAATTGACGAATTGTGAAGTAGGTGCTATAGTGCTAATTGTGATGGGGAACTTTCAGCGGCGAAAGGTAAATAAGGAGTAAGAAGATTAACTAGTCATATCAGATTAATTATGTCGTGTTCATTGCCTTAATAATCGAATATTTGCGCTGGTGTGCAACGTGCCATTTACTTGAATATTACTTTACTTCCAAAGTATGTGGTATCAATATTTAACGTCTTATATTTTTGTTTATTATTTTGTATTTTTGTGGGAGTCATACCCATGTTTGAGTTTATTTAAAATATATAAACGTTTTGAAATATTTGCTTGCGCAGATGTAAACGAATTTATAGTATGTCTTATTTATACTTTAGTCGTAAAATATAGGAAACTGATGTTGGAAAATGATCCTGGCATTCCTGGCGCAGAAGTGCCTTTGGTATTTTTCAAATTTAATTTTGAACAAGCGAGGTCCGCGGGACCTGGCAAGAAGGTTGCCCAGATTTGGATAAAAAGATACAGTGATTACTTTTTTTCACATTAAACAGGTATCCTACACAGAAATAAAAATACAAAATCCAAAATTGTTGATTTGAGTTTTTCAACTACCTGTTCAAAAATTTGAATTTGAAAGCAAAAATTTTTAAAATAATATTCAATTCGAGCATCTAGATTTTAAGTTTTCTTTTCTTTAACATCAAAGAAAAATAAGAAAAAAAAATCATTTGTCATCGTAAATATTTGAATTTATTTTTCAAATCTTTAGGGTACTCTCAACAAATTTCGATCAACTTGCTGGCAAAGAAAACTAGGTACGTATTTTTATAGGATAATTTTTCCGATAAACCAGAGAGTCGTCGCTTCGCATGAAAATTATACTTGACGTAGGTAATTTGAAAATTCCTTCATTAAATAAGTCGCGCAAAAAAGATGAAAATAAATTGCCGAGGATTAAAAAAATTGACTCTGATCATATTTTTAGATTAGGTAGAGTTAATTTAACATTTAATGAGGCATTAAGACTTCATTTAAAACTGAACAAACTGAAATAATTTTCCGAAATCCGAATAGTTACGGGGTTAATTACCTGACCCTAGAGGGAATATTTACTCGTTTTTTTTCTGTTTGTCTTTTCCATTCTATTTTCTCGCGCGACTGAATTTTCGTCATTATATCTGATCTCCGTGGTATTTTTACGATCAATCTGTTTCTTTACAGTTATCTGCTTCAGCGATTTCTTCATTTTTATATTTTTCAGATTTTTTTTGCGAATAATAATTTTATAAAATTAATTTAAAGCCATGAAAATAACGATGAAAAAATAATTTTTTGAAATATTGCTCGTCTGTATGATTTATTCAAGACATTGTATCCCGGAATGATTGAAAATATAAATTATTATTAATGTGATAAATCTTTATTTCAAAGTTACCCGCATAGCTTTCAAAAAAGGAAAATACTCAACAATCCGCATACCTATCTGCGTTGGTGAATGAATAATCAAAATACTTTCAAAGGATCCGAATCTGTTTTCGAAACAACAATTGAAACGCAGGAATTATTCAGCAGGGAACCTAAAATTTCCTTAAACTTGGCAAGAAAGCCTCTCTCTGAATTACTGTGATTGGTTAGTATCACAGACGCTCCATTGTGAACAGAATCCAAGACTTCATGATGAGACGCTTCTCCGGTAATTTTCAAATCACAGTGAATATTTTTCATCACAGAACCACCAGACCCGGCAACGAATGCTATTGTCTTTATTTTGTGTTCTGTAATAATAAAAATTAAAGTCGAATTGTAATTATAAAGGTAGCAGCGAGCCAGCAAGAAGTCATTCCAAGAAACAAACAAACCGAGAGTGGCTTTCCTGGCTAAAGCAAGTTGGACGTGAGGCACATCAATGTGACATTTCAATTTTTCGACAGCTTCTTGGATTGTAATTTCATTTTTTAGCGTACACATACGACCAAGCCCTCTTTCAGATTCTTCCGCCTTAAACATAAATAATTGCATACACTGAAAATGCTCGGTTTCTTTTTGTTTTTGGTGAATACTTAGTTACTAATCATTAAAAACTAATTTATGAGAATCTCAGACATGCATTCAGAAAGAAATTGGTACGATTTCTTAAAATTACCATATGATGAGGATTGACATAGAAGTACAATACATCCTCGGTTTGATTTAAAATTGGCAAAACTGTCTGTAACGTATCATTTGAACATCGCACCGTAAATTTGATATTGGATTTATTGACTTTTTCTGTCGATAAAATTCTAGACATAAAACGCATAAAATAGATTTAGGTACTACTAACACCCATTTCGATTTGAATTACAACAATGAATACATACTTGAAATCGACATTTGAGCATAGTTTAGCGTTCAAAGTGTTCACTAACTGATCACTCGATGACTCAACAGTTACAATATATTCCGATTTAGAAATATCACACTTCTGCACAATTAGTGGTTTTTTTATTTCAAAATCTAAAAAATGATAACAGAATCATCGCTTATTAGGACTGAATTTTAAAAATTGTATGACTGAATTAATGAATTCTCACCATAGGCACTCGCTAACCAGTCATTCACTCCTCCTTCAATCACATCCCACGTCGTATGAGGAGAATAAATAGCGATATTATTAGCTAAACATTTCGATACAATTCTTTCCTAGAGAAAATGTTAGAAAGAAAAACTTTCGTGAAATGTCAAAAATAGAAACAGTGATTCAAGTGTTACCTTCCAAGTGTTTTGAGTGATTTTTTTAATTGGTACGAATAGCGGCGGATGGTACGATATAATTAAATTGGCGGAGATAGATAGAGCTTCTTCCAGCACATCTTCTGTTAGATCGTTTGTAAGTAAAATTCGATTGATGGGATAGTCGCGAGTTGGTTCGAGAAGTAAACCGACATTATCCCAAGATTCTGCCAATGATGCAGGAGCAAATTCCAACAATTTCTGAGTAATTGTTTTAAGCGAAATACCGGTACAGTTTTCACCACTCGTACTCATGATGCACCGTCGGAGTGTTTCAATTTGTAAACGGTTTGCCCTGCACAATCAACACAAAGACTGTTTTAAAACACAGGTTCATAATTCTATTAAGTATATATAGATATATATTAATCGAAGCTATGTATTATGTAAGTAACTAGGATATAAATTAAACTGAAACACTAACGTTCGAAGAAAGTTCATATGAAACAGTCGCTTGGATTTGATAATCAATGTAGTGTCAAAACACACGACTTGAAGGTGTGCATAGATTATTTTTGAGCAAAATAACAAATAAATGAAATTCAAAAATCAACAATCATCTCATGGAATTCATAATTCATCACGGGATCGAACTCAAAATCACAAGCCGCATTTGACGGGATCACTTCTTATCAACATCAATTAAATCAGGAGGAGAGGAGGAAACTGTTTTGTTTACGATGAAAACATCGTTGGCGCTCACTAGGATCGCCACCATCGCAGGCTACTGTGTGATGTATATGTATATGTAGAGGGGATCAAAATGCATTGGTTATATGGGAGAAATTCAGTTTTTCGACGCTCGACCATAGACCCCGACCCGTACCCAAACAAATCAGCCATCCTTATCACAAATTTTGGACTTGGTAAAAAATTTACGTTGTTGATCGTTGATCGTTAATCCAATCGTAAGCATTCTAAGCGATAAATAAGATGAGTTCCAAGTAATTTTATTAAATTCAATCGCTAAATCATACGAAAAGAATGAAAAATCCTATAATGAGTACGAGTAGTAAATGAAACTTGGGAAATGACAGTTTTATGTTATGTGCGATCTGTGGTGTTGAATTCGCTTAAAACTCTAGTCGAATCGTCATTATGCGAAAATTTCATGATTTCCCAGCAATTGTTTTAAAAAATTTGACTATATGGTCATGTAGTATGTGCCAATGCGAAGACTCGCCGTTGAATCTTCGAAATAACACAACGCAACGTACAACTGGAAGAGAAAACTTTGTATTTTGAAGGGAAAAATTCTTTCTAGTGTTTATTCATTGTATTGCAATTTCAAAGTTCTGTGTTGTAGTTGTAGATATTAATATTACATACGAGTATCATTTGCTGCTGAGCAAACTGAGTGTTTTTCAAAACTTCCAAAGATGGAATTACCTTACATGTAGGATTTTTTTTCGTTTTTTCTTTCTTTTAGTATGATTTAGCGATTGAATTTGATAAGATTACTCAGAACTCATCTTATTTATTGCTTGCGATTAGATCAACGATCAACGAAGAAAATTTTTAGAAGTCCAACATTGTGATAAGGATGGCTGTTTGTTTGGGTACGGGTCGGGGTCTATGGTCAAGCTTTTTCGACTTTCTAGTTTCTAATAGAAATGAGTGCATTTACGCAAATTTTGAATAGAACATTTCTTGAAGAGAATTAAATTTCCCGTCGAACAGTGTAAAAAACATTCATTTTCGTGCAGAAACAACGATTTTACAACGCATTTTCATTCAAGGATTTTCATGTGAGTGCACTTTGAATTAAAATTACTTGAAATTTTGATCGAGCACATAGGTTTTTTAGAATACCAAAATGTTCGCAATTTTATCCTCTTCGAAATGGTTGTTTACTCAAAGCGGTAGCTTTTACCATTCACAAGTAATTAAAGCTCAAAGTTGTAAAAATTAGTGATGCGGAGTAAAAATCGAACTTTGAATAATCGCCATTTTTGGATTAAGAATTAAAAATTACAATTTGCATACCAAACTTCGTTTATATTCCAAAACTGCGCAAAAACTGCAAAAAGAAGGAAACAATGTAACAAAATGCAACTCATTTCAGTATAAATTGCCAATAAGAATAATTATTGCAGTTACGCCTGCTGGTATCTACTTAAATTTGACTAAATGCTGCACAAATCAATAAGTAGGTACATATTTTGTACATCCTAAAAAATTGAAATCCCTAGTTTTGTAAGCGCTGAAATAGGTATTATTAAATATATATTCATTCTCACATTACACGTACAAGGAATTAATGTGTACCTATTTCAAACGGAAAAAGTTTAAATTGACCTATCATTTTTACGCTCACAAGTACTTATTTAGATAATTTTAGTCTAGATAATTAATTAATCAGATTAGCGGGTCCGACTGCCCGAGGCCCGATTAGATATGGTTATTGATTGATACTACATACATAAAATTTCCTGTGATCAGTCGGATGCTCGAGGGAAACCGATATTGTTTCAATTTCAACTTTGAATGACGAAGTACCTAGTCCGAAATTAAGAAACATTTTTTTTATTCGTTTGCTCACAAACGCAGCGGTCAACTTATTCATTTTGATTTTAAAATAAAATTTAAGTCTATTCTTGATTTTCTGTCCTAGGTAATTCAAACAGAATTCCAATAATCACAAATTTCGAGAATTTTATTTGAAAAACAGCCGTAGTATAAGTAAAGATTTGGATAGATTTTTATAAAAAGCTTATCTCAACAATCTTGAGCCTCAAAAATCTTATACATTGTTCAGTAATTTCAATGAAATACCCTCAAGATCGCTTCAGTTTGGTAAACCCAACACAAAACAGACACAATCATTCTCACCATTTTTATATAATCATGATAGGTACAAAAATAAATGAAAAATTTACAAAAGAAAAGAAGAAAATCATATAGAAATTAATGATATTTTCCTTCTTCTTCAATGCCATCATCATCTTAGGCACAATCGTCGATGGCATTGACATCGTCATAATGCGACTCATGGGGCTCAAAATTGTTGATCTGTGCTTTCTATAAATGAAAAAAAAAAACTATCCAAATTTTTGTATTTCTCACGAAGTTTTAAGCCTTTTATATACTTAGGTCGTTACAACAGTTTGAAAGTACTTCAGAAATGATTCATACAATTTTTTTAGCTCAAAATTTTCATGAGATACTCAAAAAAAATTTTTCATTGAAATTTTCGGTTTTCTCACGAAATTTTAACCAACTTTGATAGGTCGCACGTTACAGCAGACTTATAGCATGTACTTGAAAAATGATCCATGTTATGTTTTTAGCTCAAAATTTTCATGAGACACTCAAAAAAAATTTTCATTGAAATTTTTGGTTTCATCGCAAAATTTTAACCATTTTGTATAGGTCACATGTTACAACAGACTGAAAGTACCTACTTGAGAAATGATTCATACAATTTTTTAGCTCAAAATTTCCCCGAAACGCCCAAAAATAATTTTCATTGGGATTTTCGGTTTTCTCGCGAAATTTTAACCCACTTTGATAGGTCGCACGTTAAAATTTTGAAAATGAAACGAAGTGATCGGTAGAATCGTTGATAACGAAGAAAGCGCATTTAGTCGACGTTAAAGAAGTCAAGAGTACATATTGAATTGACCAAGGAAAACGAACAAAATATGGTTGCTTTTGATTTGTTAGTAGTTCTAACAGTCAATTGAGTCAGTGTTAACTTGTTAAGATACTTATTTAGCGAATGGGTTATTTTAGCTGGTGCTGAAAAAGCTACGAGTAACGTACCGACCATTGGAAAGAATAAAAGTTTATTAATAATATCCAATAGTTTGAAGATTTGTTCCAATCAGCAATTGTGCTGAAATAAACGAAATACATAAAGTCACATGTCTGCTCCGAGTTAGCAAAAAGAACAAAGCTATCATATTACCCAAACACAGACAGACTGCAGCTAGAACTACAAATCAAACGCAACCATACCTATAAGATTCACATTAAACAAACCGGATTTGAAAAAAATAAAGGTGAAATGTATGGATCAAATTCAAATCTTCAAGCTAATGGATATCAATAAACATTTATTCGTTTCCGGTAGTCAGTAGGTTACTCGTAGCAGTCGTAGCTTTTTATGGTTTACCAGCTAAATTAACCCATTCGCTACATACGATCGAACTCTTCCTTGTCAACGATTCTGCTTTCTGCTGAAATAAAACGCCATGAAACCTTTCAAAAAGCCACTCGAGGCTCCAGAATGACTTGAACCCACCTGAAGTCGTCTGGAGTGCAGAGTTATAGTCTGTTCACCAAAAGAAGGTACCGAGTCTAAACGAAAAGTTTTGTATTTTCAGCCAAATATTTGCGTTGCAAATTCACTGAAAACTGAGGGTGCGTTTACTGTAAAGTACAAAACACATTATCATGTTACATAAATTGAAAAAGTATGTGGAATGAAGTACAAATTCTGATCTGGAATGAAATGAAATATTGAATAGGGGTATTTAGTTGAAATGAAATAGGAAAAATTGACGTGAAAATGAAATGTAGTATTGAAAATTTGAATAATCTCTTGCTGTTTATTGTAAGCGTACCTCGAATTCTCAATGATGGCCTCAGGCTCAATCGCAGCGCAAATATTTGGCCGCAAACAGAAAATTTTCTGTTCAGCTCGGTACCTTCTTTTGGTGAACAGACTATAATGTTTTCCATCTCCATTTTTTGATGAAATTTTGGGGAAATTTCAAGTTCCAAAAATCTACTGGAGGCTCCAGTAATTTTCAAAAAATCGCTGGAGACGCCAAAACGACTTTAAATTCTTTTGCAGTCGACTTAGTAATGAATTGAAATTAGTTTGCAGAATGAATTTCTGCTTTCCAACTCCATTTCATGAAATTTTGTGGGAATTTCGAGTTTTAAAAATCTGCTGGAAGCTCCTGAACTGCTCAAAACGGTTTAAAAAAGTTTTCAATCGATTTGGCAGGTCAAAAATTGGGTATTATCCAAATTTCAGCTTTCTAGGTTAATTTGGTAAAATTTCAATTTTTCTCCACACTTTGGTCAAAATTTGATTTTTAAAAATTCACCAAAAATCGAAAAAGTCACTTTAACACTTGAAATTTTGACAGGTGATGAATTTTTGCCTGCTTTTTAGATTTACCTTTGTACGGGTTGAAAAATTTCATGCAAATCCTATGTTAGAACGCAAAATCTGCGATTTCGGCTGTCCTGTCAATCAAAATGACCGCCATTTTGTAAGTAGGGCCACTTTCTTTTTGAGGAAAAGGGTTACAAACGTTCCTTACCTTAGGACTTCCCCTTAAGAAAAAAGTTGTCCCACAGGATGGACCGGGAGGGGGGGGGGTGAAATAGATCCTTATTTATGGGGGCCCCCGCGACTAAAATCTCACACTGTTTTTATGCATAAGTGCCGTATTATATCACGGGAATAATATGTGCGATTATTTTGGGAGTCGCAAGAGTCGTGTGGCGCGACTCTTCAAAAAAAAGAGTCAGACTCCTCAAAATTGCGACTCGTTTAATTAAAGAGTTTCAAAAGAGTCCGACTCTGAGTCGCACCGTTGCGACTCCCCGCGACTCTCCTACGCGACTCCGAGTCGCCCCAGCTCTGTAAAAATTCATAATTTTCGATACCTCTCTAATTTTTTTGAAAAAAAAACAGTGTTGAAAGAACGCGAAAAAAATTACCGCGTTCTTGTTCTTTGATCTTGTTCTTGATGTATCAGGAGCGTTCTTGATCTTGTTTTTGTTCTTTGTTATCAAATTGAAATTATGTTCTTGTTTTTGTTCTTGTTCTTTCAAATTTTTGCACTACAGTTTCGTTCTTGTTCTTGTTCTTTACTACCAAGAACGCCCGTTCTTGGTTGTTTTTATTTTTGTTCTTGTTGAGTTCTTTCCTGGCGTTCTTGCGTTCTTTCACTAGCGTTCTTGCTGGTTTCAAATCTGCTGACAATTTATTTTATCAATATTTTGCAAAAATTACACCCTTTTTTTACGATTTTCTCACAAATTACAAAATTTTTCGCATAAATTTCCATAGAAATTCGTAGCTATGACAATGGCGTAAGAAAAAAATGAAAGAACATTTAAGAACAAGAACGAAGAACAAAGAACAGATCAAGAACAAAGAACATGGGAAGTTTTCCCGTTCTTGTTCCTGTTCTTGTTCTTGAGGAGATTTTGATTCTGTTCTTGCTCTTTCAAAAATTGGTTTTGCGGTTTTGTTCTTGTTCTTGTTCTTGAAAAAATTTGAATTCTGTTTTCGACTTTCGTTCTTGTTCTTGTTCTTCAAAAAATGTTCCGTTCTTTTAAATTTTGTTCCGTTCTTGTGCTGTTAGTTCTTTCAACACTGAAAAAAAATGTCGAGTGAAAAAGAACGAAAGTTGTCATGACTCGTATTATCACTCAAAATGATCAGTCAATGTTTATTGTTTTGATTTCACATTCGAGTTTTGATAAGAAAAGTACAACATTTTGAATTAATTTAGATTTGTGTTACTCTTCGAAGCGTCAAAATGACGCATTTTATTTCACGTATTTAGTGTTCTAGTTATTATTACATATTGAATTATGGTGACTGCATCACTCAACGATCACGAGCCGCAAATCGATGTGGTGTTCGTGATCGAGGCCACATCTATGAATGGAACTTTTATCAATGAATTGAAATCGAGTTATATTCAACCAATTCTCGAGTAAGTTGAACGGATCGAATGTTTTTACAATTCGTCAGGTACTGAACCATCATCATTATGTATTGTAACGTTTTTGTTCGTATTTCATTTTCAGATATTTCAATCAGGGACCATTTGAGAACAATGAGATGTCTTGTGATGTAAGTAGAGAATGTTTCCGATGCTCTATCGCTTTCCACCGTTATTATTGAAGTAGGCCTAATGTATTGTCATGGTTTTGTAGAATCGAAATATTTTATATTCGGTAATATTGTATCATGCGGCCGATATCAAGCCAAAACCGTGTTGCCGAACGTTCGCTCAAGAACGAGATCCCGGCTTCGTGATCTCCATTATTGAAAAAGTCAAGTAAGAATATCGGACTGTTTTTAATTCCTCTAATCGATATCGAACTCGAACTCGAACATTGAACTATCTGTTTTTTTAAAATAGATTATGCGGTGGAAAAGCCCAAACTAACGCGAATGTTACCGAAGGCTTGGCTACGTGTCTACAGTTTTTCGACGATATCGAATCTACGCGAGAAGGATGTCAGAAATTTTGTATTTTGATTTGCAGTTCTCCTCCTTACGCTATATCTGTTATGGAGAATCATAAATACGCCGGTAATAGTTTAGAACAATTGGCAACGCAGTTTCACGAGGTACGTTCCTTTGGAACAATTATGGTTTCGTTGCGAAGGATTCCGTCAGGGCCGACTCTAGTTAACAGGCCGGTATGTAACGTTTGGCAGCTACGCTGTTTTTGCAAAAATCACAACAAATCCAAAAATTTTTGAACTAATGGAAAGCATTTTTTATTCCCTACAAAAAAGGTTTACTGCACTTTTTCCATAAAAATGATATTTTTCGACTTACTGCGATGAACATCAACATTACATCTTATGCAGAAATCAAAAAGTCAGCCCACAATGCCGAAAATCTAAATTTTTTCCAAAAATGATACCAAGCTCAGAAGTTATTGCATGAATAGAACGCTTTTTTGATTTCCTGCAGAAAAGGTCTACTGCAATTTTTATGTAGAAACGATGTATTGCCAAATTTCAGTATACCGGCCTGTTAACTAGAGTCGGCCCTGATTCCGTGCGAGCAGTTGATTTTTTATGCTTTTTGTTTTCTATTTAGAAAAATATACTGGTGTCGATATTATCTCCTCGTAAAATTCCCGCTTTATTCAAATTGTACGAGAAAACTGGAGGTGATTTGAATCTCGCGTTGAGTAAAAATTATTCCAAGCACGCTCGCCATTTAGTTTTATTGCAAGGATTCAGGTAATTAGAAAACAAATTCACTCGCTTGAAAAATTGGTTCGATTTTTCATTTATTTTATTCGTAATTTGTATATTTTGGTTTGATTTTAGTTTGAAAGAACGAGCGGTTAGCCCTTCCAACGTTCCTGCCACTCATAATACCTTATCGGTTGCGAGTCCGAAATCAAATCCTGTGAATATCGGATCGCCTACGCCCGCTGTAAGCGTACCTTTCAGACAAGGCACTCCTCAGGTAAAATATTCGCATTTATTTCGACTCGATATCTTACTAGAGCAGACCTCTCAGTAATAATTTCCATGTCCCATCTATCTTCACACACAGGCTCCGACTGGCCAAGTTCAGCACCAAATGCCTACCGTCGATATAACCCAACCTCAGCAAATGCAACCTCAACAGCAACAACCGCCGCAGCAGCAGCAGCAGCAGCAGCAACAACAACAAATTCAAGTTCAACAACAGCAGCAGCAGCAACAACAACAACAGCAGCAACCACAAGCTCAACCTCAACCGCCAACTCCTCAACAACAACATCACTTACAGCAGCAGCAACAAGTCCAACAACAGCAACAACAACAACAGCAGCAGCAGCAACAAGTCCAACAACAACAACAACAACAGCAAAGCGTGCAAATGGCTCAGCAACAAATGCAACACGCCGTCAATCAAAATCCTCAAATGATGTCGCCGCATCCGTCTCAGATCAACCCTAATCAATGCCAGATACCGGGCATGAATCCGAGTTTCGCTCAACAGGGAATGGGTTTTGGACGAGGTGGGCCTCAGCCGCAAGGCCGTTGGCCAATGGCAGCTGGTCAACCCAGACCGTTTCAAAGTACGCCTCAACAACCGAGCACGCTTATAAGTCAGCTGAAACAGCCTCCTAATGCGATGCCGCCTCAGTTCCGGTTCGATGGTGAGAAGAAAATTTGAAAAACAAATCCGAATTCGTATTTTTTTTATGTTTCATTAGTATGTGACGTTCTAATTGGAAAACGGTTCGTAGGTCCTCAAATAAGTCATCAGTCGGTGAGTATGATGGCTCAAAATCCTCAACAAATGCACCAGTTCCAAAATCAGTTGCAACAGCAACAACAACAGCAGCAGCAGCAACAACAACAACAACAATTACAACAACAGCAGCAACAGCAACAACAACAGCAGCAGCAGCAGCAACAACAACAATTACGAATGGTTGGGCCGAATCCCATGATGGGTCAACAACACCCTGGCATGGGCAGTATGATGGGTAATCCGCAAGCAATGAATCCTCCACAAGTGAGTTCCAGTCACAGAGTAGGGGTTCGAGTAGTAATGAACAGTTGTAGAATAATTCGAAAGTGGTCGTGTAACCACTCAAAATGGGTTAAAATTTCGCAAAAAATTCAAATATTGCTACGAAAATGTCGTTTAAAAAAAAAAAAAAAAAAAAGATTTCTTAAAAGTTTTGAGCTTGTAATTGAAACAAATGTCACTCGAACTGTCAAAAAGTTGCGAAATTTTAACCTATTTTGATAGGTTGCATGCCCCTTTGTAAATATCCCAAAAAGTATGACATGATTTTGAGGCTCTAAAATTGTTTAAAGTGCTAAAATACATTTTTGTTGTAATATTTGAATTTTTCGCGAAATTTAAACACATTTTGCCAAGTCGCATGACTTTTTTTCAAAATCCTCGAAAATCATGATCCGATTTTGGGGTTGAAAAATTCTTCAAAAAACTCAATTTTTTAATTCCTCGCAAAATTTCTTTCCATGTTTATAGGACGCACTGTCACATGAAAATTAAAGTGTCAATTTTTTAGAGGAAAATTTCAAAGATCGTCAATTTTTGTCAGAATTATCAAGAAATTCTTCTTTTTTTATCAAAATTATCAGAGAGTGTCAATTTTTGGTTAGTTAACGAAAAATTGCAATGTAGTTTTTTGATGAAATAGTTGAATAATGGTCGAAATTTTTGTCAAAATTGCTAATAAATTAATTGTACTTTTTTTGCAAAAACATCCAATAAGCACTGATTTTTGCTTTAATCGCTCAAAAATCCCTCCTCTTTTTGTTTCAAAGTTAGCAAAACGTGTCCTGTGTTTTCACAAAAATGTTTTAAAAAATCAGAAAAACTTATTTAAAAATTTTTTTCCTCGAGCTCTTACCTATCACAACGTTGTTATATAGTCCGGCATATGACAATAAGAGTAATTGCACCCCCCCCCCCCCCGCCGATACTCCGGGACAACTTTTTTCTTAAAGGGGACATCCTGAGGAACATTTTAAAGCAAACTTACCCCAAAAAAAGTTGGCCTTACTTACATAATGGCGGCTATTTTGATTGACAGGTCAGACGAAATCGAAGATTTTGCGTTTCAACATGGGACTTGCACGAAATTTTTCAAACTTTACAAAGGTAGATCGAAAGATCATGCAAAAATTTATCACCTGTCAAAATGTCAAGTGCTAAAGTGCGTTTTTCGATTTTTTGTGAATGTTTGAAAATCCAATTTAGGCCAAAAATGAGGGAAAAAATCAAAAGTTTACCAAATTGACGGAGAAAGCTGAAATTTGGGATATACCCTATTTTCGACATGCCAAATCGATTGAAAACGGTTTCAACCCGTTTTGAGCAGTTCTAGAGCCTCCAGCAGATTTTTGAAACTCGAAATTCCCACAAAATTCCATCAAATTGGAGTTGTAAAGCTAAAATTTATTCTAAAAACTAATTTCAATACGCTACGAAGTACTGCAGGTGAATTTCAAGTCGTTTTGGAGCCTGCAGCGACTTTTTGAAACTTCCTGAAGCCTCCAGCAGATTTTTGAAACTTTAAATTTTCACAAAATTTCATCAAATTAATGGAGATGGAAAGCTGAAATTTACTCTACACTCCAATTTTAACACCCGCTGAAAACGACTTAAGGTGAGTTCAAGTCATTTTAGAGCCCGCAGCGATTTTTTTGAAAATTACTGGAGCGTCCAGTAGATTTTTGAAACTTTAAATTTTCTCAAAATTTCATCAGATGGAAATGGAAAGCGGAAATTTACTCTACACTCCAATTTTAACACCCTCTAAAGACGACTTCAGGTTGGTTCAAGTCATTTTAGAGCCTCCAGCGACTTTTTTGAAAATTACTGGAGCCTTAAGTAGATTTTTGAAACTTGAAATTTCTCCAACATTAATTTATAAAATGGAGTTGGCAAGCTGAAATTTACTTCGCAGACTACATGGTGGTTTCAAATGTTTTTGAAGCTTCCAGTTACTTTTAGGAAATTTTAATTTTCCAAAAAAAAAAAAACGCCATACAACCTTTCTAAAAGTCGATGGAGGCTCCAAAACGACTTGGAATCCACCAGCAGTCCACTTCGAAGCGTATTGAAATTAGTTTGCAGAATGAATTTCGACTCTCCACCTCAGTTTGATGAAATTTCCCCTTCAAGTTTCAAAAATCTATTGGAGGCTCCAGTAATTTTCAAAAAAGTCGCTGAGGGCTCTTAAATGACATGAACCCACCTTAAGTCGTTTCGTTTTCAGCGGGTGTTAAAATTGGAGTGTAGAGTAAATTTCAGCTTTCCATCTCCACTAATTTGATGAAATGTTGTGAAAATTTAAAGTTTCAAAAATCTGCTGGAGGCTTCAGGAATTTTCAAATAGTCGCCGGAGGCTTCAAAACGACTTGAAATTCACCTGCAGTACTTCGTAGCGTATTGAAATTAGTTTTTAGAATAAATTTTAGCTGTACAACTCCAATTTGACGGAATTTTGTGGGAATTTCAAGTTTTAAAAATCTGCTGGAGGCTCCAGAACTGCTCAAAACGGGTTGAAACCGTTTTCAATCGATTTGGCATGTCGAAAATAGGGTATATCCCAAATTTCAGCTTTCTCCGTCAATTTGGTAAACTTTTGATTTTTTCCCTCATTTTTGGCCTAAATTGGATTTTCAAAAATTCACCAAAAATCGAAAAACGCACTTTAGCACTTGAAATTTTGACAGGTGATAAATTTTTGCACGATCTTTCGATCTACCTTTGTAAAGTTTGAATAATTTCGTGCAAGTCCAATGTTGAAACGCAAAATCTTCGATTTCGTCTGACCTGTCAATCAAAATGGCCGCCATTTTGTAAGTAAGGCCAACTTTTTTTGGGCATGTTTGCTTTAAAATGTTCCTTAGGATATCCCCTTTAAGAAAAAAGTTGTCCCGGAGTATCGGCGGGGGGGGGGGGTGCATTTACTCCTATTGTCATATGCCGGACTATATTCAGTTCAACTTCTAGTATGGAAATTTTAGAACCAATCCGCTTGATTACTCCGAAGCATTAGACATTTACTCAATACGTATTACAAGTACTTTTCAAGTTTTTAAAAATTTTGTAATATTTCTAGTCCGAGTTCCAACGACAGACTATTTGGCGTGGAGTATTGGAATGGAACGACAAGCAAGCTAAGGATGCCACCGAGGCCCTCAAATCAGTTCCATGCGCTGTTACTTCGAATGCCAAAGATGGCGAACCGGAAGTGTGAGTAGCAGTGTTTTCGAATAAAATTCTACGCAATTTTTCAGAGATACCTATTTTAAAATTTACGCTGTTAAATTGGTACCTCCTCGACTTACAGGAAAGTTGACAATTGGCCACCGAAATTAGTCATGCAGCTTTTGCCCAAAGCATTGATAAGTAACATAGGCGGAGGTTATTTGAAAAATTCTACGTCCGTGTTATTTCATCCGTCTCCTTGTCCAGCTTTAGACGCATTGACCAAAGTGATGAGTAGTAACTTTGTAAGTACATAATTAGGTATTCTTATTTGTGCTACATATATCTTTTTTCCTTTACTCGAAACATTATGTAATGGTATTATTTTTCTTTTTCAGGCTGGTTGTGTGCAGTTCAACAATTCGAATTCTCCAGATTGCAATTTAAAAGTGCTTATTTTACTGTATACGCCGGATAAAAAAGTGTACCTCGGTTTCATTCCAAATGATCAGACGGCGTTTGTTGAGCGACTTCGTAGCTTGATACAGCAGCGTAAAAATAATCCGAATATGAGAAAAATGCCGGTATAGCTCAATTTATTTTAGTTGGTGCTATTTTTTTTTTTTTTTTTTACTCTAGAAAAGTGTTATTGATTTTTGATGGTACATTTCAGGGTGGTCCTCAAGGTTTGAGTACGACCGGATCTCAAACACCAGTTCCTGGTGATAATGTTCAAGGGCAGCCCGGTCATATGGGTGGAGGTATGATGCCCGTTGGCAATATGAATAATCCGATGAATGGACAGCAATCTCATATGGGCAAGTGGCCATCAAAATACCTATGTGTATTCTGATAAGTATTCGCCGCCCTGAAGAATTTAACAATTAATGATGTTCGTTTCAATTTAGGAGGCCTGATGGTCGGCGGTATACCTCACGGCGGTGTCAATCCGGCAGAAGCCATGATGCAAACGCAAAACAACCAGCAAGCCATGTTACATCAAAATCCTAACCGAATGAGCGTGCCCCAAGGTCCGATGGGTCTACGTGGCGCCGTAACATCGCTCAACGCTCGTCCCACTCTCAACGATAACTCGGTCGAGCTGCACAACCAGCAATTATCTCGGCAAGAAAACTTGGCCAGAATTCACCAACTCAGGCAGACGTTGGCTGCGGCTCAACAGCAAGAGTTACAATACCAGACTCAGTTAGAAGTGACTGTGAGTGCCCTTTTTTTACGTGCCCACTCGTACTCGTGGTTAGTCGTCGGTTTCGATGTAATTTTCCCATTTTATTGTTACAGCATCAGCCACCTTACGGTAGACATCAGATGGTCGGCATGCAAAGACCGCAGCAACAGCCTCAACCTCAGCAGGTTCGTAATATTCACTCGAACGCTGTGCAAACCGCTTCGCAAGCTGCGGCCCAATTCGACGATGTTAATAACTTTGAATTTATGTAGAATCGAAAAGAAGTTCGAATCGAATGAAATATTGTTTTGTAACCGAGTGGAAAGTCGTTATTTTTATTATTTTTTTTGTTACGTGTGTATATTTTTGTAACTATGTCAGCAGTGAGATTTTCGTGTGTAAATTCTCAATAATATATTTTGTTGTACAATACGATGTGATGTGGTTTAATTCAAATCTATCCTAGAAATTTTTTTGAAAATAATTATGTAATTTCAGTTTCTAAAAAACATTATTATTGAAGAAAAATTCTAGTTTTTTAAACGAAAGTTCAAAGTTCCATTGCTTTTTGAAAAAAGGTTTTTGAAGCAAACTTTTTTTTTCAAGAATCTAGTTTTTTTAGAAAAGAAATTCCTGTTTTTTTTTGTTGAAAAAAAATTCCCGATAAGTTTGTTTACTTAAAAAGACATGAAAATTTAAAAAAATGTGTTTTTAAGAGAAAAATTTCCGTTTTTTTCACTTTGTGTTTTTTTTATTTTGAACAATTTTTATATCCTTTTGAATGAAGTTCTATTATTGGTGTAGTTTTTTAGCAATTTTACTTGAAAGCGAAAATTTGTGATAACTTTTGGCAATAAGCAAGACATAAAATTTCATGCAAAAAGTATGACTTTCTGAGAATCATTGACAAAAACGAAACTTTTTGATAATTTCTGGCAAAAAATCGACTTTTGGATAATTTTTTTAAAAAAGTGAAAATCTTGAACAATATTGTTGAAAAGCAAGAACTTGAATTTTCGTGCAAGGAAAAAGAGCAAAAGTTTGACGATTTCAACAATGAGCAGCAACTTTTGGAAATTATTTTTACCAAGAAGCTTTTTTTTTTCGAAAAGCCAAACTTTTTTGCACTGTTTTGGTGAAAAACGAGAGCAACTTTTTAGTAATTTTGGCTGGAAAAGCGAAACTTTATTGTTAAAAAGCTGACAATTTTTGCAATTTTTAGCAAAAAAGTAAAATTTTGATCGATTTGTGAAAAAAAATAATACCTACTTTTCGAAATTCTGAAATTTACACAAAAAGAATGACTTAATTATTGGCAAAAAAAATATACTTTTTCCATTGATTTTTCGCAATCGTTGATTAAAAAGTGAGACTTTTTTTATTTTTCAGTTAAAAAGCGAGTCTTTTGGGTAATTTTAGAAAAAAATATTCATTTTGGAATGTTTTGCGGAAAAGCGACAATTTTTAGCGAGAATAGAAAGTAGATATTTGGAAATTGCGATCAAAAACAAAAACACAGTTGAATGCTAATGAAAAAAATTTGAAAATCCGATATTGGTTATCTGTGTTTAGTTGATTCTCAAGTTTTTGATTTTTTAAAAAAATTCTTTCTAGTTTCTACTATTCTATGTAAATTGAATAAATGCGATATCCACACTGATCTAATTCGTAGTTCTTTTCCTGATGAAAATCTCAACTCGTAACCAATTACGTTATGATCGAACAGTAATACCAGCTTGAGCATTAAAAACACAAAAATTGAGTACACAAAATTACTACGATAAATGAATGATTTATGCATTACGGGGAACAAAATACGGATTTCATTAACAGATATCTGTTAATGATTTGTTTAAATGCGTATGCATTTAGTAAAATGTTTATTCAAAGATGGGAGTATAGAACTGAGCGTCGTCAAAATATTACGTAGTTCTTCGGTAGAAAATCGGGTCTCGTGAATGAAAATAGTTCGAAGAACACCTAAGATAACACTCCTTTGGTTGTCACTGATCTTTTCACCTAGGTAAAACAAAGTTTTTAGTTTTTCTAAAAAATTATTTACCTACTTTTAATTATTCAAAAACGATGTTTCAACTTACCCGACTTGACTTCGGCCTTTTTTAATTCCTCCAATTTTGCGCACATCTCTTCGCTGTCCTTCAAATTGAAGTTCTGTTCTCGAGACGATTCTGATTCATCTTGTGAGGAAGATCTCCTCGCTCTTTTTGCTGAACTGGCTGAAGTGTTACCACTGTTACCATTTGATTCAGTTGGATCGGAGATGCCCCACTGTTGCAGTTGCTCCTCAATTAGATGCTGTTTGCGTAGCCTGTACAGAATAAGTAATACCAATTTGAGGACAACGAATGGGTTTTATTTCATAGGACATGAAACAAAATTCTTCAACTTACGCGACGTTGAGTTTTGAGGCGCAAGCTGAAAGGGATTTAATTAATTCATCTAGAGGAAATGTCCACAGTACATCTTTTGTAAATTCCTGTGCAACGTACTCCATGTACGTATTTGTATCGAACGTCCAGTACTCTGAAATCAAAATAACACAATAGAGAATTGTCGAAAAAAACATACATAGGTAGATCAATTCGCTTCGAACTAAGAAATCTTGAAATCTTCTCACTTTTAGTTTTATTGGAGGAACGTCGTCGACTTCGATGACGAACCAGACTGCTTTTAACTGGACCCAGCATAGTATGAAAATTATTAACACCGAGAAACGAGAAAATCTCCAAGTGAAAATTTAGGCCTTTGAGTCAAAGATTTAGACCTTAAAAAAACACTACAGAATTTTGAGCATTTACAAAATCGCTGCATACCCTGGTGCCTGAAGGATTCGAGGACAACTTCCTTGTCTTCCTTCGGAAACATAAATTTATATCAAACTATTTGTAACTTTTTGCGAACTTATTTTCGTGGTGACTGTTGAGGTCTTCTTTTTGGTTTTTCGAATAAAAAATAAATATCAAATCAAAATTTGTGCGTTGTTCCTGTGGGGTCATCTATTTTTTTTTTGTTTATACTTAGTATATCATCCTTGTTTATTCTTTCATTTCTTAAAATTCAAATTTCTTTTTTATAACGGGACAATCCATATGAACTTACATCCAAAAAAATGTTCAGAATAGATAATTTTTTCTTTTTTTGAAAAAAATTGTTTGGAAAAGCGTAGGACTGTTTTTGGAAATATTTATATTTTACGAGTAGGTACCTATTCGAACCCGAAATCATTTGATATTTCTTGCAAAAAGCAGAACTTTTTGAGAATCATTGACAAAAACAATGAGTGATACTTTTTGATAATGTCTGGCAGAAAATCGACTTTCGAAAAATTTTCAGAAAAACAAAGTGAAAATCTCGAGCAATTTTGTTGAAAATCAAGAACTTGAATTTTCGTACAAGAAAAAAAAGTAAAAATTTGGCAATTTTAACAAAAAGCAGCAACTTTTGGAAATTATTGGCTAAGAAACTTTTTTTTTTCGAAAAGCCAAACTTTTTTGCATTGTTTGATTTAGGTAAAAAACGAGAAATTTTTTAGTAATTTTGGTCATAGTCGGGGAGCCCACTTAAGGATAAATTGCACCCCCCACGGGTTGATCCTACGGGACAACTTTTTTCTTAAATGGGGAGTCCTAAGGAACATTTCTCCAAATCGCTTGGAAACTGTTTCAAACTGTTTTGAGCCGTTCTGGAGCCTCCAGCAGATTTTTGAAACTCGAAATTCCCACAAAATTCCATCAAATTGGAGTTGTAAAGCTAAAATTTATTCTGAAAACTAATTTCAATACCCTACGAAGTACTGCAGGTGAATATCAAGTCGTTTTGGAGCCTCCGCCGACTTTTTGAAAATTCCTGGAGCCTCCATCAGATTTTTGAGACATTGAATTTTCACAAAATTTCATCAAAATGGAGATGGAAAGCAAAAATTTACTCTACACTCCAATTTTAACACCCTCTGAAGACGACTTCAGGTGGGTTCAAATCATTTTGGGGCCTCCAGCGACTTTTTGAAAATTACTGGAGGCTCCAGTAGATTTTTGAAACTTGGAATTCGCGCAACATTTTACCAAATGGAGTTGGCCAGCTGAAATTTACTTCGGAAACTAATTGAAGCATACGTTTCCAAAAGGCACTAAGTCCATTTTCAAAGATTCTGAGGTTGCAAGGCCATCTAGCATAAAGTTGTGGCCCAAAATGGCTGATTTTTTGATATTTTGTGCCCAAGGGTCTTGGCTACAACATATCAAAAAATCAGCCAATTTGGGTCATTTCTACGTTTCCAAATTGTACTAAGTACCATGAATTTCTTATCAATATTTTTTTGGACTTAGTGCGTTTTGGAAATGTATGCTTCAATTTCAATACGATATGAAGTCAACTACATGGTGGTTTCAAAAAGTTTTAAATGGTTTCGAAGCTTAATTCCAGCTACTTTTTGGAAATTTCAGTTTTCCAAAAAACACCATACGACTTCTCACAAGTGGCTGGAGGCTCCAAAACGACTTGAAATCCACCAGCAGACGACTTTGTAGCATATTGCAGTTAGTTTGCAGAATGAATTTTGGCTTTTCATCTCCGTTTGATGAAATTTTTAGGAAATTTAAAGTTCCAAAAATCTACATGGAGGCTCCAGGAATTTTCCAAAAGCCGCCAGAGGCTCCAAAACGACTGGAAATCCCCCTGCAGTCGACTTCGTAGCGTATTGAAATTAGTTTTTAGAATAAATTTTAGCTTTACAACTACAATTTGATGGAATTTTGTGGAAAATTCGAGTTTCAAAAATCTGCTGGAGGCTCCAGAACTGCTCAAAACGGGTTGAAACCATTTCCAATCGATTTGGCATGTCGAAAATAGGGTATATCCCAAATTTCAGCTTTCTTGGTCAATTTGGTAAAATTTTGATTTTTTCCCTTATTTTTGGCCTAAATCTGATTTTCAAAAATTCACCAAAAATCGAAAAACGCACTTTAGCACTTGAAATTTTGACAGGTGATAAATTTTTGCTTGCTCTTTCGATCTACCTTTGTACAGTTTGAAAAATTTCGTGCAAGTTCTATGTTGGAACGCAAAATCTAGGGGCACTTTTTTCTGAGTACAAGGGCTATACTAGAAATGTTCTTTAGGACTCCTCCTCTAAGAAAAAAGTTTTCCCATCGACGGGGGGATGCAATTTATCTTTAAGTGGGCTCCCCGACTATCAGAAAAGCGAAACATTTCTAGCAAAAAAGATCGATTTGTAAAAAAAAGTACACACCTAATAGATATTTTTCGAAATTCTAAAATGAGAATTTTTGTTCACTTTTTGAAAAAGCGGGTGGGTAATTTTGACAATTTTCGCAAAAAGTAAGACTCTTTTCAATTATTGGCCAAAAAAAGATACCTACTTTTGGAAAAGCGACAATTTTCAGTAATATTTGGCAATTTCGACAAAAAGTGCGATTTTTTGCTATTTTGAGTGCACTTGTGTGAATTTTTCACTTGTTGATTTTTGAGGCTGTGTCTATTAAAAAGCTCTTCCTTTCATTGAAATGTCAGAGTTCCGATTTTTGTCAGAAATTGACAAAAATTCTTGCTTTGTTGCTATATAAATCGACCAAAACTCTCGTTTTTTTACGAAAAAGTTTCAAAATAATATGTATGTATAGTTCACTTTTTCTAAGATGAGAAACCAGAATACTTCAATTTGTAATGTTTTTTTTTTGTTTGTTTTTTTACATTAAAATATGTACTTTGCTCGCGTTTTGTCAGTTTTTTTTTGTTACGTTTTGGTTTTGGTCAATTTTTCGAGCTGTTTTAGTTACTTGAGTGGTACTTTTTCTTGGACAAAATCGAGTAGGAGCACTGTACGTTAATTGGTAGGTAATTTCCCTCAAGGACAAAGGGGCCTGGAATTGAAGTACGAGTTGAAATAAATTCTTCGAGCTGAAACTTTCGAGATTTGATTTTTGAGAAAATGAACCGATTTAGTTATTAGAAGCGATAAAATTCAAAAAAAAACCTAGCAACAATATGTAGGTATGTTTTTCTAATTGATTTGAAAAATGCTTCACGTAAAAAAGCAAATAGTTGAAGAGTAAATAAATGAACTTTGGCAAGCATTCTGCATGCTTAATTTACAGCTATGCCTATTCATCTATTGATAGGACGATAACGTTTCCCTCATTCCCTGCTCCCACAATTGTACGAGTAGTACGAGTACATTTTCTTCCGTCTCTCTATTTTTGTTATCTTTATCTACAGTTAAGTTATCGAATTACCACATGTCGACAACAGCTGCTGCTGCTAGAGCTAGAATGCTATTGCTTTGAAAACAGAACTCTCGCAGAAACCTGTGCGGCTGTGCGATATTTCGAAGTGTTCGTAAACGTAAACCGAGAGTGTTCATTTCTTAAACTAGGGTACTGTTACTTAAACGTTCGTTTTGACGCGATAAAATTTGATTATTCGAATAAAAAAAATGGTGTGACTGTTCTTGGAAGTGTATTGTTTACGTTGTGCCGGTTTCGGTTGCCGGATAATTTGTGATTTGGATGACGTTTTACGACGTATAAAGGCTTATTTTGTTCGGAAGGTGAAGCTGCGAGTGTTTAAGAGTAAATTTCTTATAACGGATTCGTGCTTAAGCTAAAGTAATTATATCGAGCAAATAAATTTTACCAACTCCCAATCTGTTCTCATTAATCAAAGAGCTAACCCATGTACTGGATAGCTTCGCAGGCTACGTTTTAGTGTTATCAGTTACCACTCCTCTTTCGCCAGCGCTGTCGGCGCTGTTTTGTATTGCTGTTGATCAAGTTGCATACCTGTTGCAAGTCAGACTCTCAGACATCCGATACTTGCGAATAAAATGATGACGGAGCAACTCTGCGAAGAAAGTGACCAAATAATGGTGCAGACTCTGCAGACCCAGACCCAGACCGCGGCCGCGGACGCGGAGCTGGAGGTGCCCAGCCGTAAAAGGAAAACGAGTACGTCGAGTATCTGCAGTTCCTCCAAAGCGATAGCGATGGATAACGACGAAGACTTGGCCGTCAAGATATCGCGGCTGCTCGATTTAAAATTACATCCCGTCATATCTCGACTGGATGAAATTGCTTCGATGGTCGAACGTCAGGCTGAAAATTTGGCCTCTCTCACTGATCGTGTTGGACGCATCGAAGACGATATCGTAAGTGCAGCTGGTGCAAATAAAACCAACGAAGTCGAGCTGCTTCAAAAACAGCTGACATTTTTCGCTAGTCCGATGCATACGCATACGCCCGATACGGATATTCCTAAGGATGAGACAGTTTGGCGTGGAATGTTGGAATGGAACGATAAAGTAGTTTATTGCGATGCTACTTGGGATCCGAAAAATGGTGATCCAGAAGTGTGAGTATACCTAAGGCTAATGGTGTTCGTTTGAATGAAAATGTCACCATCGTAACTAAACTACCAACGTATAATGTTAGAATTAACGAGATAAAATTGATGTTTTTTTATTTACAGTAAATTTGACGATTGGCCGACGAAATTGGTGATGCAGGTTTTACCCAAAACGTTGATAAGTAGCGTGGGTGCATCTTACATGAAAAATGCCACCTCTATGGTATTCTATCCCACTCCTAGCGCAGCTTCAGATGTAGTCGCCAAAAAAATGACTAGTGGTTTTGTAAGTTCTCGTCTTATTCATTCCGGTCTCGAAGGATTAACCCTTAAAGACCCAGGCTAATCCTGAGATGTTGTGTGAAAGCAGAGTTGGGATTTTACACGTAGAATATTATATTCTACATTTCCATGTAAAATATGTAGAATATGTAGAATATGTCAAATATACATGTAAACTATGTAAAATATGTAGAATATTGTGTAAACTATGTAGATAACGCATTTGATTGGCTAGTTTTTAAATATGGCGAATTATTGAGGTATTTTCTCTACAAATGGTTGTATTTATGTTGTGTTTCTTATAAAATGAAGTGATAAGAGGATCGAGTTTAGAATCAAAAATTGAAAACTTGATTCAATTTTTTATTAACTATCTTAAAATTTAAATAACCTTAAATAAAATGAAAATAGGTACCTACCTAGACTTATATAGTCAATTTGAAAATTTTATAAATAATTTCCAAGTTACCCATCTTTTTAGATTTGAAAAAAAATTGGTGCAATTGATTAAATTTCTTTTGTTTTATCACTTTTACACGAAAAATTGAGATTGAATGAAAAAAAAACAACCAATCAGAAGCGTTATCTACATATTCTACATTATATTCTACATTATATTTTACATTCTACATTCTACAATCCAACTCTGGTGAAAATGCTTTCAATTTCCTGAATTAGATCATCACAAGCATCACTTTAACCCACAGTTTGCCCCCCAGCCCCTTAAAGCCGTCTCGTAAAAGCCGTACAGATTTATTTAATTTTCCTTGAAAACCGAGAAAGCAAAAACCCCAATGAGGTCAATCATGGAACTGAATGATATAGTATCATTAGGTGTACTGAATGAGTGAAAGCATATCCCCAAAGAACACCCCACCCCTTTTTGGGGGGCAAATTTTTAAAAAAGTTGGGATAAAAAAATTGGACCCATGCTCCATTTTTGGATAAACATATTGATGGTAGACCCTTCACAAAATGAAATCATGAAAGGTGTGAAAATGGTGGACCAGAGCGATTTTTTGAAAATTTGATTCGCTTGTCTCGATAAAAACCCGAAAAAACAGAGCATGAATATGTGCTGTGAGAACGCTGAAGTGCCTGTTCCCGTTCCCGTTCTTCGTTCAGTTCGTTCTCACAATAAAGAACGCCGTTCTTTGTTCCTTATTGCTCCCAAATCCAACACCTCGTTCCTGTTCCTAGTTCTTGTGCTCCATATGCAGAAGCGTTCCCGTTCCCGTTCTCGTTCTCAATCAGATTTCCAAAATTTAGGTTCCTGTGTTCCCGTTCCCGTTCCCAATTGCGTTCTGTGGTACAAGCGAAGCAATTTTTGGTGGAAATTTTGTCATTTTCATCAATTGTACCCAAAAACTACTAAAAGTTTGTAGAAAAAGTGCATTTTTCCCTATTTTTCTGAGTTTTGAGAGGTAATTTGAGAACTCTGAAAGAACATCTGAGAACGCCAATTTAGCACTCCGTTCCCGATCCCGTTCCCGATCCCGTTCCCGTTCTCAAGAATTTTCACAAGAGCGTTCCCGTTTTCGTTCCCGTTCTTTAAATATTTACATTGCCGTTCTCCGTTCTTTGAAGGAAATTTTAAAATGGGCGTTCTTTATGCGTTCCCGTTCCCGTTCCCATTTTCGTTCGTTCTCACAGCACTGCGCAAAGTACATAATATGGGAAATATTATCAAGTAGGCTTGAAATGACAGAAACAAGAATTGAAAGGAACACAGATGCTTTTAACAGCACATAAGTTCAGATAATCTACAATCCACCCATCAAATCTGTTTATCACTCCGTGGATATTCTTTCTTGATATTTGTCACCAAATAGTTACATCCTACAAAGGTTAGCAGTACAATTGTTTTTCTGCAGAAATATCGAAATAGGTTTATCAAACCACTTTGAAAAGCTTTACACAGTCAAATTGCAGCACTCCTTGGCATTTCATAATGTTCAAGCATTCATGAAGAAGTCACTATCCCTTCTCGATCATATAGATAATGTAGTTCTACATCATGAAAATTGCACGAGCAGAAGTCGTCGTTTACAATCATGAGATTGTGTCTAGCTTATGACTACAGGATTCAGGGGATTTGAGATTCAGTAAAAAGCTTTCAACTGTTGTTCAACCACAACTCTGAACTTTTGAATGTTTTGAGAAATTCCTGCTGAAGTTGATATTCTTTCTCGATATTTGTCAACAAATAATTACATCCCGCAAAAGGTTAGTGGTACAATTGTTTTTCTGCAGAAGTATCGAAATTGGCTTATCTACCACTTTGAAAAGCTTTACACTGTCAAATTGCAGCTGTCTCTGGCATTTCATAATGTTGAAGCATTCATGAAGAAGTCACTATCTCTCCTCGATCATTGATAGTGTAGTTCAACATCATGAAATATTATGATTGGAAACAAGGAATTCTGCTCAAGCAATTTTCAAGATGTACAACTTCACTATCAATGATCAGGGAGGGATAGTGACTTCTTCATGAATGCTTCAACATTATGAAATGCCAGAGACAGCTGCAATTTGACAGTGTAAAGCTTTTCAAAGTGGTAGATAAGCCAATTTCGATACTTCTGCAGAAAAACAATTGTACCACTAACCTTTTGCGGGATGTAATTATTTGTTGACAAATATCGAGAAAGAATATCAACTTCAGCAGGAATTTCTCAAAACATTCAAAAGTTCAGAGTTGTGGTTGAACAACAGTTGAAAGCTTTTTACTGAATCTCAAATCCCCTGAATCCTGAAGTCATAAGCTAGACACAATCTCATGATTATAAACCTCGACTTCTGCTTGTGCAATTTTCATGATGTAGAACTACATTATCTATGATCGAGGAGGGATAGTGACTTCTTCATGAATGCTTGAACATTATGAAATGCCAGGGAGTGCTGCAATTTGACTGTGTAAAGCTTTTCAAAGTGGTTTGATAAACCTATTTCGATATTTCTGCAGAAAAACAATCGTACTGCTAACCTTTGTAGGATGTAACTATTTGGTGACAAATATCGAGAAAGAATATCCACGGAGTGATAAACAGATTTGATGGGTGGATTGTAGATTATCTGAACTTATGTGCTGTTAAAAGCATCTGTGTTCCTTTCAATTCTTGTCTCTGTCATTTCAAGCCTACTTGATAATATTTCCCATATTATGTACTTTGCGTATTCATGCTCTGTTTTTTCGGGTTTTTATCGAGACAAGCAAATCAAATTTTCAAAAAATCGCTCTGGTCCACCATTTTCACACCTTTCATGATTTCATTTTGTGAAGGGTCTACCATCAATATGTTTATCCAAAAATGGAGCATGGGTCCAATTTTTTTATCCCAACTTTTTTGAAAATTTGCCCCCCAAAAAGGGGTGGGGTGTTCTTTGGGGATATGCTTTCACTCATTCAGTACACCTAATGATACTATATCATTCAGTTCCATGATTGACCTCATTGGGGTTTTTGCTTTCTCGGTTTTCAAGGAAAATTAAATAAATCCGTACGGCTTTTACGAGACGGCTTTAAGGGGCTGGGGGGCAAACTGTGGGTTAAAGTGATGCTTGTGATGATCTAATTCAGGAAATTGAAAGCATTTTCACCCAACATCTCAGGATTAGCCTGGGTCTTTAAGGGTTAATGGGTATTTATTGACGCTGATTTTTTTTCAGGCCGGTTGCATTACGTTGAAAAATTCGAATACTCCGGATTGCAATTTAAAAGTGCTGATTTTAACGTTTTCGCCGAGTAAAAACGTATACCTCGGTTTCATCCCGCACGATCAGTCGACATTTGTAAAACGACTTCGCAGCCTGATTCAGCAGCGTAAAAATGATCAGAAGATGGGAAAAATTCCGGTAAGGGGATCGAATTCTACAAATTAAGATGATATTTTGTTTCGTGAAAGGCGTAGGTACCTAATTATCGATGGTTAATAATTATGGATTTCAGGCTAGTCCCCTAGGATCCAGCAGTACGCCCGTATCACAAACTCCGAGTCGATCTAATAACCTGGCGACCGAGATGAAATTAACACGCCGAGATAATTTGAACATCATTCACCAACTCAAGCAATCATTGGCCGCTGCTCAACGAAAAGAGTTGCAATATCAGCGAACTCCCCGATTTAAGGTGAAGGTGAAGATCAGCACGTTTTTATTATACTATACTGTATCTCATCGTCATACGTTCATCTTGTCATTTTTTTTTTTTTTTTTTTTTACAGCTTCGCCGGCCATCCGCTGTGGGAAGATCTCATACGGTGAACGTGCCAAGCCACCAGCAGCATCCTCAACCTCAACAGGTTCGAAATATTCGCTCAGATGCTGCGCAAACTGCTACACAATTCGATGATGAAGAAGATGTTAAATTTTTCGTGTAATTGACGAGAATTTAAACTCGTAGAAGGATATTATTTTTGTTTTGGTTTCTCGCGCAGAGAGTTGTCATTTTATTATTTACCTAAGTACCATTTTTTGTTACGTTTTTATATTGTAATTCTACGTGCACCGAAGGTGTATAAGTTGCTTTCAATACATCAATTCGTATCTATTATGGCGCAGTTTTATTGTTTACAAAAATTACGATTAGTTTAGAAATTTAGTACTTACCTCAATTCATCTACGAGTTGGGAAAAGTGAAAAATGGATTCGACGACGTGACGTATTAAAATTACAGAAACGCCGAATTTCCCATTTCCGCTTCCTGTGGAAGATGAAATTTCATTCCCTCTAAATTTTTTACGTATCTAGTTTATTCTTTTTACATACCTGTCTATTTTTTTTCCTGACAGAATTCACTTTGAAGACTTTTGAAAATTCGTACAGAAAAAAATGAAAACTTTCGAGGTCATTGAGTAGAATTTTTTTCAATTTCAAAAAAGTAGTCCGTAAATCACAAAAATTTTGCAATTTAACACGAAAGCACATACGAGTACAGCTGGGTGCTTTAAGTCGTAAGTATTTATAGTCGAATGTCGAGCTTTGTCGTGCTGTACCTACCTGAGAGAGGTAACAGGCAGAAAAGAACATAGGAGCCTTGAGCGAGTGAAATTTATGATCTGAAAGGCAGAGGAATTTTCAGTGGAAGCGTTTTTAATCTGGAAAGGTACACAACCTAAAGCTTTTTCTAAAGTGGAAAAATTTTGATTTTTCAATCAACTGCTGGAATTCCATGTACATACTATCTCGAAAAGTTTTGTTTTCTTGTTAAATATTTGTTCAGATTGGTCTCTAAAACAACCCATCAAATGCACCCCGCAAGAGGTCATTAACCTTTGCCGATACAGGTTTTTCGGCTATATCGCCGAAATGAAGGGTCCGAGGGGGAAAATCAGGCATGAAAAAAGGTCACTTAAAAAGTGACTTTGTCACTATTTCACGTGCAAGTCACTTTTTGTCACTATTTCAGCAAAAATGGCCAAAAAAAGTGACTTTGGTCACTTTTTTAACGATTTGTCATGCAAAAAAGAAAAAGATTCGGCGCCGCAGCAGTGCCGAAAGTGTAGCTCTGATAAAAGAAAAACATTATTTTTTACTTCTTGAAACACAAATTTTCGAAAGCTTTTGCCCTCGCTTCGCTCGGGCTCGTTTTATTTTATTTTTCAAAATCAAGATGAAAATTTCTAAAAAAAAATTAGTTTTAAAGCCGAAAAATAAACTCTTCATCCTCACATTTAAAAAACATCGTTTTTATGCCTCTCCTCGAAATATAAGTTTGCAAGAGCTTTCGCCCTCGCTCGAGCTTGTTCTCTTTTCTTTTTCAAAATTAACTTCCTAAAAAAACATCAATCTAATTCTAAAATTTAAAAAAATAAAAATAAACTCCTTGCATTTAAAAAACCTTGTTTTTAGGCATCTCGAAATGAAAATTTTCAAAAGCTTTCGCCCTCGCTTCGCTCGGGCCAATTTGTTTTTCTTTCAAACATAGGACCCAAGATGATATCTGCTCCAAAGTTTGCATGTTCAGTAACGAAAATAACATTTTTTTAAACCTTTCAAGTTCGGATTTTCCAAAATTTTCGCCTTCGCTCCGCTCTGGCAAAATGTTCACCATTTCATACTTATTTTATTCAACTTGTTTGGCTCAATTTAGTGTAGGTGCTAGTAGATTATTTTTTAGTCAAAAAACTGTAAATTTTTCAAAATTTTGTTTATCCTTTTACAAATACATACTTAGGTTGACCTAATTCAGCATACAAATTCTAATTTAGTTCAGTAAATAGATCTAATACACTCATTTCAATTTCGTCAAATTGTTCAATTTTTTAAAAAATCAGCAACTTTTTGCGTTTTTTCCCCTCAAAAGTTGACGAATTTGTAATTTTCAAACCTCCCTCAAAATGACAACATCGGCTAAAATATTCAAAGTAAAAAAATTCAAAAAAAAGTACACATGATTTTATTCCTTCGTCACACACCCCCTCCCCCAATCATCGCCCCAAAAAAACTGGTGTCGCATCAGCACCGGCGCCAAATCCCGGTACTTCGAAGTGCCCCATCCGCCCCTGGGTATACATCAACACTTTGCTACGCTCATGCGAGGGGGGGGGGGAATAAAAAAATTCTCCGATGATCGCTAATTAATATATCGTTTGCTCACATTTCTCAAAATTTTGGTCACTTTTTTCAAATTTTTGGTCACTTTTTGCTATTTTTCAGTCACTAAAGTCACTAAAAAAAAATAAAATAGTGAGTTTCATGCCTGGAAAATGTTCGAACAAAAATTGTTCTACGCTAAATTTCCTATCAGCATGACCAGTTCAGCTTTTCCCAAAATGGCGATTTCACCCTTACTGGGGAGTGGGTAAAGTTGTCAATTTTATGAAAATTGTTTTAAAAAATGAAAGTCGACAATTTTTAAAACGAGAACTCGATTGACGGTAGACTCGAAAATATTATGACCAAAAACTTGTCTGCTACCCCTGCAAGAGGTCATTAACTTTTGTGAATCTACGTTTCTCGGCTATATCGCCGAAATGAAGGGTTAGAGGGGAACAAGTGATTAATTAAAATTATTCTACGTCAAATTTCCTATAAGCATGACCAGTTCAGTTAAAATCATATATTTTTCGATTTTTGGTGAATTTTTGAAAATCAAATTTTGGCCAAAAATGAGAAGAAAATCGAAATTTCACCGAATTGAGCTACACAGCTGATAAATTTGAGACATACGCTATTTTCGACCTGCCAAATTGATTGGAAACAATTTCAACCCGTATTGAGCAGTTCTGGTGCCTCCAGCACATTTTTGAAACTTGAAATTTTCAGAAAATTTCATCAAAAGCAGTTGGAAAGCGAAAATTCACGCTGCAATCCAATGTAAACACGCTATTAAGTCGACTGCTGGCGGGTTTGAGTCATTCTTCAATAATGCTCAAAAAATATTTTCTTTGAAATATCCTAATTGCCGGGGAAATTTCAGCCTATTTTAATAGTTCACAAAGTCACTTTTGAACGATTCTATCACAGTTCATTTTTTCTCAGTGTTTCGCGGGAGGGGGTGTTACTTGATTCTATTGCGCCTTATTAAATGTGAACCGTTTTTCGCGAACTGTAGTTCAATGGGTACGAAACAAACTCCTTCATAATACGGATATAACTTTTTGGGGGAAGGAGGGGGAGGGTACGACTTAATACGCCAGCGAACCCATTTTTGTGTTGAATTTTCCCAAAAATCATGATGGAAGAGCCCTAGCGCTCCATTGTGTGACTGCCCAGCTGCTGAGACTGGATACATGTTTTCGGAGTAGGAGGGGTGGTCAGTACTTTTTCGAGGGAAAAATTGAAAATTTGTAGTTTTCAGGCTCTCCCCTCCATGAATTTCTTGCACAGAAAAAATTCCACAAAAATTCGTTCATTGGCCCTGGCAAAGCAACGACAAAAGCTTTCAAAAATCACTACCTATTTAAAAAAATGTTTCTAACGCAGGGAAGAGTTTATACTTCTGATTCAAACTTTGAATTTTGAATTTGAACAATTCAGAAATGGGTAAATCAAATTCTAAAAAAGTTGACAAATGAGCCTTGAAGGGACTTTTTGATGAAAAGTGTTGAAAAGCTAGACTTTTGCAGGACTTGCAGGATTTTCAGGACCGTTAGTTCTGCAAGTTCCGCTCTTATCCTACAGTTGTCCTGCTTTTTAACAATTTTATCAAAAAGTTCTGTTTTTTTTTTTGCAATCAGACTTGAAAATTTTCAACTTATTTCCAATTTTTGTGGATTTTGAAAAAAAATTTCGGCCCGACTGGTGGAAAAAATTGTGTAGAAATGGTCTTTAGCAGATAGAAAAACACAAAAATTTAAATAAAAAAAATTTCCGCTGCGTTTTTTTCCTTTTTTTTCACGAGGTCTCTAAAACTGCTCGAGTTGAGAAAAAGTCTAGATTTTTACCAGAAATCGCCTAAAATTCATTGAAAACGACGCGTAAAAGTGAAAAATTTTACTTTGCGCCCCGAATCAACGTGCAAAATTTAATTTTGAACTATCCAAAATCAGGAAAATGTTGCGCTGGAAACTTTTCATATTGAAAATTATTATTTTGGTTACTCTGAAATTGTAAATTTTCAAAAGCTTTCACTCTTGCTTCGTTCGGGTAAAATTGGAAAATGTACCAAAAATGTTTTCCCTTCGCTTCACTTGGCAATAAAATGTTCTCTTTTCTTTTTGAATTTAATTTTCAGAGATCAAAAACTGAAAGAGAACTAAAAAAAAAAAACAAGATGAAACAAAAAAGATCTCTAATTTTTGATTTTTGATTTCCTATTAATTGTAAATTATTTATGATTTTTTTCTTTTATTGAATTAAACTACAAATTTTTACATTTCTTGAAATAAATACTCCAATTCATACATTTTTGAATGTCAGGACTAGAAAACCAGTTAACATGAATCTTCTAATACTACGTGCCCCAATCTATAAATTTAGACCCGTGGCACTTCTTGTACCATTTTCCCAAGAGTAGGGGAAGTGAGTGATATTTGACTAATACTTTGTATATTTTAAACAAGTAGCACTTATTTTTGTCGAATGGTCGGATGATGCTTACTGAATTACAAACTTCGATGTCGTTAATAATTTTAATCTGGTATCAATTTTTTTGACGACAAATTCGAAGGGATGAGATGAGATGGGAAGTGCGTATGAAATTTTGACGTAAAATCGATGTACATACCTATCGAAATCATGGTTATCGAAGACGTCTATTTCGAATGTGTGGTCATTTTACAATTGAGCAAACCGGGAAGAGGGAGCTTTTCATTACGATTTCACTATATACTCTTTATTATTCTCCTCTATCACTCCCCCTCAACGTTTGCGTATAATTAAATTAACAACATATTTGAAACCAACGTCTTGGAAAACCATGATTTCGATGTACTAATATATACCTATAGGTATTGATTTTACTTCACAATGTGAGTCTTTTTTCAAGTCCGAGTCTCAATATCAGAGTGTCTACTAAAATCAAAAAAGCAAATTTCTCGCCTTTTTCTTGCTTTTTTCTTGCTTCCAAAAATGAAATTTCTTACCCTCTTCATATTTACGCATAGATAATCTTCGCTAACCCCTCTAACCCCCCCCCCCAACAAAATTTCTCAAAAATGTATTATGAAAAAATAGTAATAAATAAACTAGACAGCTAAGCAAAGCTTAGCTGCAAAGTGTGCGTAGCTAGCTGCCTTTTCTACAGCTATAACCGTTATTACATCTAGGTAGTGCATAAGTGAATCAACCATGTCACAGTGACGAGAATTTTTGAAACTCTCACTGCTTCAAAATAATAATTGTTTTTCAGTGTTTTCATATTTTCCAAATTACAATAGGTACAAGGTATTTCAGAATAATTTATAAGCTTGTATTGCTTCTAAATTAAAAAATTTCTAGTTGTTTTTCATAGTTTGCATTGTTTTAAAATTTACAAAATTTCAAATCGATTTCCCGAATTCCCCATCGCTACAATTTCATGAAGTTTTCAATAAATTTTCAGAATTTTGCATTGCTGCTGAGTTAGGAAATTTGCAATCAATTTTTAGAATTCACATTGCCTCTAAATAGTCAAATTTTGAATAATTTTTCAGAATTCTTATTGTCTTTAAATTAAAAAATTTCAAATTCAATTTTCAAGTTCATATTGTCCACAAATTGTAAAACGTTTACTCAATTTTTGGAATTCACATTGCCTCCAATTTTTCAGAATTCTCATCTTCTTCATAAATATTACAATACTTATTTCATATAATTTTCAAGTTCACATTATCTGCAACTTACAGAACTTTTAATCAATTTTTGGAATTCTCAGCGTCTCTAAATACAAATTTTCATATTATTTTGTTTAGAATTTCTATTGTCTTCAAATTTATAAATTTTCAAACCAATTTTCAGAACTTGCTTTTTATTCTAAATTAAGAATTAAATCTTATAAAATATGTTAAGAATTTGCATTGCCTCTAAATTACACAAAAAAAATATGGGTAATTTTTACAAAAAAATTTAACTAAATACTAGTATTTAGCACAATTGAGTACCAGATCCCATTCAATAATTTTTACTGTAATCGTATAGTAAAAATTATCATTTTAATAAATTTTGCTATAGGTACCAATAGTAAAAATCATTTTGTTTTAATAATTTTTACTAAATCATGATAATAAAAATTACATGTTTCAATTGTACAAAAATTAGTTTAATTACTCATTTTGAAGTAATTTTTAAATTATTAGTAAAAAGTTAAAAATTATTCATGTCAAGGTAATTCTTACTATACTTATGGCTATAGGTAGACAAAAAATTAATGAAATGAATTTTTAGTTAGCAAATATATCATAATTCATAACTCAATTTCAGCATTATTTTTACCCCATTATCATGCACCTACTACATAGGTAACTCCAAAGCATTTACCTATCCAATTTTCCTACGAAAAATCTGTCACCTACCTACTTACCTCACGGGGTTTCGAACCTGGGTCCCTAAATTTCCTATTCCTACCTACATGCCCTAACCATTCGACTACGAGCTCACATGGTGGGTTAGGGCATTAAAAGAATATATTTGTTGAATAAACGCCCCACCAAACCACTCCCACTTGGAATTTACAGCTAACAGACCGGGGGTGTAACAGGGTACAATGAAACACAGCTGGTGATGGAATAGACTGGGGGTATAGCAGGGTACAATAAGCGGCAGGTGTTCTACAAGTCCCCTTTTCCCTTTTTTAGGATTTAATGCATTAAAATAATGAACTAAAATTGCAATTACTCAGCAATTACCCATCCGAATTGAATGAAAATTAATCTATTCCCTCCGCCTTAATGATTCTCAAATGGTGTCCAATAGGTACAAAAAACGGTTGGATAGCTTAAGAGAACATTCATTGTAATTGAAATTTCAATTTCTCAAAGCGAAACCAATAGTGTGCTACGCACACTAAAAAACGCAATGAAAACAAACGATGAGGCAAGTCTACTGAAGTGAATTCAATTCTATGAAAAGTAAACTCGAATGCGGATCGAAGTCGTGTTTTTTTTAGGAGGGGGGAGTATGATGTCATTTTTCCAACAAAAAATTGTTATTTTTCCTACAACAATCAAAATTTTAACGTGCTGAATATCAGTGACATATACAATTACAGGATCAAACCATGAAAGAGCTTAGGTATATTTTTATTTGTGATTGAGGGGAGAGCAAAATCAGAATTTTAGACACGAAAAATCGACATTTTAGATTGTTTTCAGAAGACCCTTCACAATGAATTATCATTTTATTGAAATGAAGTTGAAATTACTGCTCGAGCGAAGCGAGAGCGAAAATTTGTTGAAAAAATTGTTGTGAAAAACGAAAAAAAACAACCATTTTGTATGCTATATTTTACATTTTCATCGGAGCGCAATAATATCAACAATTTTGAAAAGTTAGTCGTTCTGTTCAAAGAATAAAAAATTTGCACTTTTTAAACCTATTTAATTTTTGAATTCTTAAAAGTTTTGAAAATACTATCTTGAATGGCCCGAGCGAAGCGAGGGCAAAATTTTTGGAAAATTTTTAATTCAAAAAGTAGAACAACATCAATTTTAACAAAATAAAAACTTGAAATTTTGCTGGGATAACTTCAATTTTTCAGAGATTTTTGATGTGATTTCTTGGAAATTTTCTTGCTTTTCGAAGGAATTTCTATACTATTTTCTAACTTTCTTGCCATCCAAGCGAATTTCTCGCCTTTTTCTAACTTTCTTGCCTTTTTCTTGCTAGTAGACACCCTGAATATGAGTCTTTTACTTACAAAAATAGAAAAAATTTGATAACTAACAAGGGAGGTGCCCCAGGTCACATTGACCGATTTCAATGATTCTTGTACCATTGGCTAGAGGACATCGAACATAGTCTACCTCGAAATTTTCAGCTGCTGAAGTTGATATTTCGATTTTTCAGAGCAATTTTTTGATTTTCACATTAGTCCAGGAAAATTAGATGAAAAAAAAGGGTCATTGGGAAAAATGGGGGAGAAAGCTGAATTTTGGTATACTGGTCCATTTTTTTGTGCTGAACACGAATCCGATGAGTCCCCGGTCGTCCCTGGTGTGCGTTCTCCCCTATTGTGGATCTAAGCCCCCCAAAACCAGTTTTTTGCAATTTTCTCCCCCGCATTGCATTTTAGCGAGAAATAGGTGGTCGGATAAGAATCTACGTCAAATTTCCGATCTAGTGATATATCAACTTTCTTTCTACCCCCAAGGGGGGTGGAACCACAACCATTCAAAAAAGGGGGTTCCCCAAAAAATACATAAGGGCTATAGGCGCCTAAGAGGGGTGAAATGGTCCCCAAAAGCGTTTAACATGAAAGGTGGGTACCATAGAGAAACCTCTGCGCAAAAAATTTCAGATCCACACCCCCTCCCCTTTTTGCGGTACCCCCCTTTTTTGAAATTTCAGTAGCACTTTTCTCAGCCCCATTTCAACCGATTTTGAAAATTTTTCTGGAAGTTATGTATATCCTTGATAGGTATCCCCACAAAAATTTTCAACCCACTCCCCTCATATTTACCCCTCAAAATAGCGTTTTTCAACTTTTCAATGCTTTTCAACAATGGTAAAACTTGAGGGGGCCAAGTGCTCTGGAGAGGGCTAGATGAGTGTAACAAAAAATCTGACGTCATATTCGTGCTCAGCGGTATCGAATCATAAGAAAATGACACCCTGTTCATTAATATTTAGTTATTTTCCCCAAAATTCCCATTTTACCCCAACCCTCCCTAAGACACATTTTTACACCATTTTGAGGGGTAAATATGAGGGGAGTGGGTTGAAAATTTTTGTGTGAATACCTATCAAGGATATACATAACTTCCAGAAAATTCATCGCGCTTGATTCGATTTCTACAAATTTGTTAACTTTGAGTTGAAATTACTCAAAATTTTGAATGGTTACATATGGTTTTGAAACTGTGGAAATGTTCAGAATTTCATCCTCTTCACGATGGTTTTTTCCCCGAAGTCCTAGCATTTTTCTATCAATAAATATTAGAAGTCAAAGTTGCGATCACGCGTATTTTCGATTACAACTCTCACAAAAAATGGAAAACATGCCGAGAAACGGCACTGCAACGCTATCTCTAGGCGGCGGTCGGCGAATGGTACGATTTTTTAACAACGCAGATTTCCGTCTTCCAATTATCAAGTTGATTTAGTTGCGATACTCGCCTCAGTTCACTACAACACTGCATCATCTAGGTTCGTGAAATATAAAAAGGAATGATTATTAGTGTGATAATAAATTAGACGCGTGTTGTTTGCCTGTGTCTGCCTGTGTCGTTTATTCGGAAACCAGTTCATCAATATGTGCGGTAAGCCATTCAATTACTCTTAGTTTAATGCATCGCATCGTAGGTATGAGCTTTTATAACCATCGTTCGGTAGCTGCGAATACCGCCGAACTAGATCCAAATTTCACTCTTATCAGTACTTTATATGAGAAGTAAACAAACCAAAAAGTATCAGGGATGCGATGATACCGTATCGATACGGTATCGATACTTCTGAAAATATCATGATACGTATCGATAAATATCATGATACTTTTGTTTGTTTATTTAGCTTAAAAAGTTGGCTGAAATGCCAAAACTTTCACAGATAAAAAAAAGCCAAAAACAAACAAAATTCAAAAGCTCGGTATCAAGTTTGGATCGATACGTATCGATACACTACTGATCCGATACGTATCGATAAATATCATGATATATCGGATATCATCGCATCCCTGAAAAGTATCCCTCGGTGGCAGTTTTTCTCTACAAAATCTGATGAAATTCGTTATAAATTTACTAATAATGTCACGTATTTTGTTTTACGTATTTAATACTCGATTCATTCGCTGAATTTAATGGGTTTCATTCGTGAAAGTGTGTAATTTCTAGAGAAAGCTTCGAAAGCCGATCGTACTCGAGCTTGTACTACATTTCATATTTTCCTATCAACACGAATATTCTTCGTATACTTCAGTCTTCAGTAAAGAAATTACATTTCCATTACGAAGAAGCCAAGTACTTTAAAAATACTGCGAATTTTTCGAGACAGTACCTAATCAAATCGATCATGAGCAGAAGCAGCAAAGCTTATCGTCAGATTGATATACTTTTCCCATTTCTGCATCATTGCTTTTCTTTATTCGGAAAAACCACCGAGCATTTGCTGCTCAGTACTTGGACCAATTAAATTCTAATATTAAAAATAATTTCGCTGCTTTACGAATAAAAAAATAATTACTGTAGGAGTTAGATACACCTACACTGTGCTAAAAAAGTGCAGTACCTAGACCTACACCAGTCGTGATACGATACGTGTACGTGTCATAAATGTAATAATGCAATTACATAAGGTCAATGTCATCTTAATACTGGACTGGATTGAACGTTCACTTCACTGTTCAGTTTCTACACAACATAACACTATTTCTCGCATAAAATCCATTAACCAATCTTCTTACCTGTAACAACAAAAACAACATACCGGTACATTAATTAAACAATCATAATCAATGACTTACTTTGTACATAATAAATGCATCTTAAATCTACCCCACCTTTAAAATATGCAAAAATAATTACGTAATAATACTTTCTAAATACTCGAGTTTAAAGTTGCTGTAGGAAGTCAAAATGAAGTAGGTAAGTGTGATAACATGTGAAGGAAAAAAAAACGAAAAAAAATTACCCATGGGTGGTTGGGTACTCCCCTCTCATGAATAATTATCTAACTGGCTCGATTAAATTGTATTTTTGAATTAATTTCTCGGTATATGAAATATGGACACTGGTACAGTCAACAGCGCTGCATTTCTAACGTGTACACGTATTATTTATAGAACTAGTTTTTTTTTTTTTACTTTTTTAATCGAATTAACTATAACGACTCGTTAAATGTCTGCTGATTTGATTTTCTGATAACGTATCGTTGAAAAAAAAAGTATCACGAATTAATTCGAGCAAATCTCCGCGTAATGTAAGGTGAATCGATTTTCTTTCCCCTTGTACCACCCACTCGAAGTCGAATTTTTATCGTGGGGGTCGTTTAGTTCAAATTTTTATCTTTGTACACATTTATATAGATATAGGTACTCGTAGCTATGTAGATTTAATCGATGAAAGTAGGCAAAAGGCCAAAAATTCATCAACGCAAATCCGGGAAAGTGACGATAATGGTTATAAAAAAAATTCTCGTACGTGTCGGCAGCATTTATACGATCTACATAATTGTAATTTCCCACCAGCGGCCAGCGAGTTATCTCTTCAAAATTAGATGATAACATTTTGTAATTATACGTAGCTTTACTTTTACTCACGTCGAATTCGAACACATGTTCGTGTTAGTGAAATGTCAACAAAAATTTTCCAGTCGAGTTACAACTTCTCAATTCCCTCGCTCAACAATTTGAATTTTGATTACCTACGTACATATTTCAATCTCAAGAGAAACGTTGCACAGTGGGCTGTGAGCACCCTCAAAACGGGCGTAATTCAAAAACTTACAATGAACCCTAAAAAAATGGTACAATGATATCCTCCCTTATGTTTTTGGGGTCGCCGAATACGAATTTGACAATATTTTTTTTGTAGAGGTGGGGGGTGAGGGGAGCGAAAAAGTCAAAATTTGACTATAATGATGTGTGATATGTCGAAATGTATGTTTTTGAGGGTGTAGATCACGAATCTGACAATATTTTTTTCGTAGGGGTCAATGGTGGGGGCTGAGGGGGTGAAAATGTTTAAAAATTCAAAATTTGACTATAATGATGTGTGATATGTCGAAATGTACCGAATATGAATAATTCAACTAAAAGTGAGTAATTTTCATCAATTTACTCGATTTTAGTTGTTATAAAGTAATTATAGAGGTATAATTTACGTTGAAACTCCGTTTTTTGCCTACTCTGCTGCATAAATAGGAATAGAAAAAATTTTTGCACGTAGATGCACGGGAAATTCCAGTGGCTGGTAATACTTAAGATAGTGTATTTCAAGATGTTAATCGCCATTTTTGCCCTGAAGTGCCCCCGCGACCTCCACAGTCGATTATAGTGAAAAATCTTGGTGAATTGCGTTAAAATGTGACAAATTTTTTCTTCCAGGGACTTTGACGGCTCCCCAATAGAAAATTCTTCATCCCCCACCCTTCACCCCTTCTACGCCCTCGAAAACGTACATTTTGACATATCACACGTAATTATGGTCAAATTTTGAATTTTTCACCGTTTTTACCCCCTTCATCCCCCACCATTCACCCCTACGAAAAAAATATTGTCAAATTCGTGATCTACACCCTCAAAAACATACAAATCGATGTATCACACTTCATTATGGTCAAAATTTGAATTTTTCACCCCCTTCATCCCTCACCATTGACCCCTACGAAAAAAATATTGTCAGATTCGTGATCTGCACCCTCAAAAACATACATTTCGACATATCACACATCATTATAGTCAAATTTTGACTTTTTAGCTCCCCTCACCCCCCACCCCTACAAAAAAATATTGTCAAATTCGTATTCGGCGACCCCAAAAACATAAGGGAGGATATCATTGTACCATTTTTTTAGGGTTCATTGTAAGTTTTTGAATTACGCCCGTTTTGAGGGTGCTCACAGCCCACTGTGCGTTGATGAGTTCTTCATAGAGTAAATTTTGATCGAACGAGTTCAACTTTGAAACATAGGTAAGGTACCTAGTTGAGAACTTTTTCAAATGAATATTCAAGTATGTAAGTATCATTTTTCACTGGAGATTTGGAATCGTGATCAAATTTTTCGGTGCGAACAAACTCGATTTATGGGGATTGTTGAAATTTTCGAATAAGATATGCTGACGCAGTTTTGAAAATCACTCTTTAAAAATTTAGAAAGGGGTGAGTTGAATTTTATGGCGAAAATGCAATTTTCACACGAACACCCTGCGTCAATCCTCCCACCATACTCTAACCCCCCCCCCTTGAAAAATTGGTCACATTTACGCTCAAAATTGTTTGAACTAGACATAGCCATAGATTGGAAGAGTATGCGAAAATTCATCACAAGCCAAAATTCCAAGTGCTAAAGTACATTTTCCGATTTTTGGTGAATTTTTGAAAATCAAATTCAAGTCTAATGGGGGAAAATCAAAATTTTACGAAATTTACCTAAAAAGTTGACAATTTGGATATGGCCAAAATGGTTTCAAACCGTTTTGAGCAGTTTTGGAGCTTCCAGCCGATTTTTGAGACTTGAAAAATTACTACAAAATTTCATCGAATGAAGTAGGAAATCCGAAATTCACGCTGCACTCCTAACTTGAAACACGCTATCAAGTCGACTGCAGGCGACTTCAAGTCATTTTGGAGCCTCCAGCAGGTTTTTGAAAAATCTTGGAGCCTCTAGCTGGAAAGCCATCTTTTGTTTTAAATCAAATCAACTTTATTTTTTGCAATAGGCAGCATTGCTGCATTTACAAAGTCGATTTATTTACTAACAAAGATATTTAAAAAAATGAATAATAAAATGAAATAATATGAAATAAAATGAAATGAATGCGCCATGTGCAGCATTATAAAGGTGTAGGATTAGCACAGATATTTAAATAAACACCTTCAATAAAAGTAATAGAATCTTTAAAAAAAAAATAAAAAACATAATTGCAATTATAGACACTGGACCTGCGGAATAAGACAACCAACTGCAGGCTGAGGGGAACTGAAATGGTAAAGAAAAATTGAGTAACACCAATTTATCCTGCTGGGTGCTCTTGGCTGTGCTGTATGTATGTACTTCAATCTGCAGGCAATGGGGAAAAGGGACCATAGTAATATTTTGTGTACTGTCAATTTCTCCCACTGTTTGCTCTTGGCTGCGCTGTATTTTGCAAGTAATTTGTTCAAGAATTCGACAACAGTGCAGCCAAAAGCACACAGCGGGATAAATTGGCGTTACTCAGGATATTTTGCCTAGATGGCTGCCAGTTAGTTGTCTTATACTACGCAGGTCCAGTGTCTATAATTGCAATAAATCAGAAAAAAATACAGTCTAAAAAATTGAGATACAGTGGCGTCGCGATAAGTGAAAATTCAAGGGAAGAAAATTTTTGTTTCACTTATCGAGTTTTTCACATACGAAGGTTTCAGTTAGGGAGTTTTTTTTTGGTTGATTTTCACTTATCAAAGTTCGGATAAAAAAAACGAAAAACATGAATTGAACAATAAAATTTTCCGATTTTCAGTGATCAATTTCGAATTTAGTTTGATCAGTCAGTCTTTAAACAGCTCACAGGTCATCCTTACCTTCTTGTTTGACACATAATCCATTGGAAACGATTTAACTTTAGCAAAACATTGAGGCTCTTTTTCACTTATAGAGGCTGAACGATTCAGTACCTTTCAGTTAAAGAGGTATTTTCACTTATAGAGGTAAACTCAATAATTTTGGGATAAATCCTAGTTTCAGTTAACGAGGTAGCCCTTTTTCACTTATTGAGGTTGATTTACACGTAAAATTGGTCCAAGGTGAAGGGAAGGAGGTTTTTATTTCACTTATTGAGTTTTTTCACATATCGAGGTTTCACTTATCGCGACGCCACTGTAGTTATTTTGTACATTTATAAAGATTCTTAGAATTATTTACAACATCATAAAATTATCGATTACACAAAAAAGTCAAAAAGAAACAATGATACTGTATAATGTATAAATAATCAGGACTATTGAAGATGATAAATCAAAAATTCAAGGAGTCGCTGAAAGTTCAATTTGTAATGCACTCAGTTATGTAACAGCGTCCATATACTCATCTATTGAATAGGATGCTTTTTTTAGCAGCCATTTTTTCAGAGTTTTAGAAAATAATTTTTTGCAATTGATAATTTTGATTTCATTTTGAATATTGTTATAAATTTTTGCAGCCATGAAGTCTATACTAGCTTGGTAAAATTTAGTCCTGAATTGTGTGCTATGTAGTTGTTGGCTATTTCTATGACTATGTTGAGAGGTATGTAATTTTACTATGCCCTTCTTCACAATTTGGGCTATCAGATATATGTATAAGCAGGGTAAGGTTAAAATTTCATTTGAAAGAAAGAGATTCTTACATGATTCTGTAACTTGTATTCGATAGATGATTCTAATTGCTTGTTTTTGTATTACAAAAATTCTCTGCAGAAGACTGATATTAGCGCCCCAAAACACCAAGCCACATGCCATATTAGACTGGAACAATCCATTATGCCATTTTTAATGTTTGCACATTGGTGACACCTTTTAATTGCCAAAGAAGATAATTTATTGATGATAATTTTCCAGCTAGATAGTCTACGTGATCAGTCCAAGTTAGACTGGAGTTGATGTATACTCCCAAAAATTTTAGACATTCAACTGTAGTTATAGGCAGCGCCAAATTTAAATTTTGTGCACTGTGACCAAAATATAATTATTAGGTTTGTTTTCTCAACATTTAATTTTATTTTATTTTTTCTGAACCATATTACCAAATCATCCACAACCTGCTGTACTGAGACACCCATATTCATAGAAATCAGCGCTGTAGTGTCATCTGCAAATAGGATCAAGTTACTCCTTACATTTTTTGGAAGGTCATTGACATTAAAAGAACAGAGGTCCTAATATTGACCCCTGAGTAACTCCTTGCTCAACTGGATATTGTTCAGAGAAATGGTATTCTCCATTTGTGACGCGGCCAGCGATACCATACCATATGTCGGCAAAAATTTTTTTCGTTTTATTGTGGGTTTTGGTAGTGTTTTTCTTCCTCTTTTCAATGGTGCAGGGCTTGAAAACCGGATAGATATCACTCTCAGTTTTGGTTTTGGTTTTATGTTTTTTGAAAAAGTAAAGGTTTCGGTTTTGGTTTTGGTTTAGGTTCTCAAAAATAATATCTCTCTCATTCCGGTTTTGCTTAAAGGGTTTGATTTCAAAGGAATCAGTTTCGGTTTTGGTTTTGGTTTCGGTTTTTTCCTTTTTTCTCCTTTTTTTAGAAGGAAGAAGGCCAAGAAAGTGATAATTTTTTCAAGTACTTTGTGTATGTGACTAGAAAGCTGCACTTTGGCAGTGCCAAATTTGTCAATTTTTCTAGTTTTCAGGCCTTTTTACTTTTAGCATCAGTTTTTACTTCATTTTTACCAAAAATGCAGTATTAATTGGGCTAATTACCTGAAAAATTCCAAAACCAAAACCAATTCAGTTTTCAATTGGTTACGCTCTCGGTTTTGGTTTTGAATTTGAGAAAATAACGCTCCCGGTTTCGGTTTTGGTTTTAGTTGTGGGAAAATAACGCTCCTAGTTTCGGTTTTGAGCAATTTTAATCGGTTTTTGGGGGTTTTGGTTTCGGTTTGCAAGCCCTGCAATGGTGCAAACAGATTTTCAAAATATTAAAATCTGACAAATTTTCAAAATTTCAAAGTTGCGTATTTTTTGAAATTCAAAAACCAAAATTCTGAGAAAAACGTTTTTGAAAGTTTGGGTTATTTTTGTAACATTTTAAAATTTTTTTTTTTTTTTGATTTTCTTCATCTTTTAATGGTTTTACATCATATTTTTTTTTTTTTTGACATTTTTTTATGAAAAGCACTTTTGTAAAACCGGTTTTTCACCACTAAAACGACGTGTTTGAGATCGGTGGGTACACCCATTCCAAAGTATAGGCTTCATAGTATATGAATCGACAAAAAAAATTTTTTTGATATTTTCTGACTTTTTCCATGAAAACGCGATTATCTCAAAAAAAAGTTTTCCGACATATGGTATGGTATCGCTGGCCGCGTCACATTTATATCTTCTGTCTTAACAATTTGAGTTCTATTTTTGAGAAAGGATATGGTCCAGTCCCAAAGCCACCCCTCTAATACCATAATTTTCTAGTTTACCTCGCAATATTTTATGATTAATCATATCAAATGCTTTTGAAAGATCGCGAAATAACCCTATAATGTCATTTTCCAAGATATTGTGAATAAGGTGATAAATGTCACCATTTGCATTTTTGTTTTTGCAAAACCCATATTGGGAGCTGTGTAACAAATTATTATCACTGAAAAAATTTGATATACATTTATAGAATAAGCTTTCTAGAACCTTGGAAAACACTGATGTTATAGAAATGGGTCTGTAGTTAAGTTATTCATGGCACTTCTATCACCCTTTTTGAACACAGGTGTCACGATATTGACCTTGAGGATATCAGGGAAGGCTCCTTCCTGAACAGAGTATGCTTTGAAATGTTCCTTGGGATGTCTACTTCAAGAAAAAAGTTGTCCCAGATGATCGGTTTGTGGTAGAGGGGGGCGGTGTAATAATTATTCCTATTGTCATGTACTGGATCATATGTATACTTATTTCGGTTTTTCAAATCTAAATCTAGCTACCTTTGAGGAATCCGTTTCAAGAATCTCGTATATACGATTAAATTTCGAAACACGATCTGGATCAAATGGAATGGTTTTTGGGAGTTAATTACAAGGTAGTCCGAATTCTAATGTAGGTACATACAATCATACAACGCATTTACCACAAATATACGTTTACCTCCTGGTTTATTCGATGCTGATGCTATACGGACGTATAACTGAACTAGATGCACTTCGCTTTTGCACGAAATACATACCTACATGTAGGTAGGAATACATAATACGAGTATACCTAATGCAGTGGGTCATTCCATGCCAAATCGGCGGATTTTTGCACGAGGGGTCTTCGATTTTTTTCAAAATCAGATCATTTGTAGAGGTCATCAAACGATGACGAATGACGCAAACCGGACATTTTTTCGATTTTTTTTGACGGAGCTGTGGCGCTTCAAAGTTCTCCAAAATGGCCGAAAATGGAAAATTTCAGTTGCAAATTGCTCCGGTTGTACGTGGTATAGAATTTTGAACTTTTTTTCAAATTGTAGTACTTTGAGAGGGTAATCGACGAGTGATGTCAAAATCAGTGTTGCCACTTTCAAAAACCTAAAAAAATCGATTTTAAAACTTATAATTTAAATATAACCACGATCTCGGCGAGTAAAAATTCTGAAAAAATTCTCAGTTTTAGTCCCTTTTATGTAGAATAACATATCAAAAAATTAGACTGGCATCTTTTTTCATTTTCGAGAAAAAAAAATTACAAGTTTTACAATTGCTGCAAAAGTACCATCCGAAACCTAAAAAATGAAAATTTTTGCATTTTTGAAATATTTTACCAATGTGTAGACGATAATGTGAAAAAAATCCCCCTCCCCCCAATTTGTCGACAAATTGACGAAAAATGCATTAATTTCACTCTTGAAATAAAAATTTATAGCACGAAAAATGTCATGCGAGTACATCAAATCACTTTGACAGCATTGCCCAATGGTTTTTGCTTTCACCTCGAGATATACTCGTACACGTATGTGTAGTGTGTACCATGTACCTATACTTATACCCGTACGATTGATGGAACTAGTAGAAAAAAAATTGTTTTGCATACACGAATAGGTACCTACATTTATATAAAATGCGATGACATGAAAAATTTTTCAATCGATTATTTGACACGGTGTTCGAAAATGTGGAAAATTACGTAACGTCGTCGTCGTTTTTTCTTCTCTCCATATTGTAGCCGTACGTACGCTCGTGTTTTTTCCTCAACAGGTCTCGAATAAAAAAACTCTACCTACTCGTGCATTATTTTTGCTGCCATACCGTACGTAATCCGCGTACTTACACGTAGTATATTCGAGGGTATCGCAAAAAAACAACAAAAAAAAAAATCCAGAAAGAAAAAATACTGGCTCGGCTCGGCTCAACATTAGCTTTTAAAATATTAAGTTAGCTCGCAGCCGTACGAGTATACTACCTATTCGTATAGGCTACGGCATATGTGGTATTTGGCAGGCTCGAGGATTCGGGCTTTGCAGGGTTAAACTGGGTTACTCTTACTTTATTCGTTTGCGATTGTTTTACTCCAATTTAGCCACCTCCGTCACTCTATACGAGCATTCGTCGTGTAATTGTGCGAGTACACAGCCCAACTCAGCCCACCTACCTACGTAACAAGAGAAAAAAAGCTCCAGTCAGAGCCCCAACTATACAACTGGCCTACTGTGGAAAAACTCTTAATGATCTCACTTGTTTAGGGGATATAAATTCAATTTTTCATCTTTGCTACGTCGAGTCGCGAGCTGTAGTACTCGTACGGCTTTAGAAATTTTCATTCCTCCGCCTCCGCCTCTTGCTCGCTGCTTCACGTTTAGCTTCACTTTAAAGATTATACGTTTACGTACTTTATTATAGCGGAGAAGTTGGAGATTAAAATTCATATTCTCGTCAAATGACACGGTATGCGTTCAAGACGAGACCGCAACAGACCGCTTTGCGCCTCTACTCAGTACTCACTCCTCCTCACTCGCGCTTTCTGACGTTGTGTATTCGCTATTTCGCTCGCGAACAAAATAAATTACAAACTGTATTCCAAGTGTAAACATTTTGACGTTAAATGATAACATGGTTTTTAAACCGTTACTTTCGACGCCGATGCCGAAACCGACGCCACCGGCGCGGCACCCCCTCGCCGCATCCCTTAACTTACGACTTTTGCTGCGGCAAAAGCTCATTATCTTTACGTATCTGTTAAATAGTGATTAGTTATGGCGGAGAAAGGAAAAAATATTCAAGGCCAGTTGGCCAACCAAGCACATTTTCATAACATTGTGAGACAGAGGAGTCCATTGGAAAACTGCAATTTTCATAGTTATAATCTGCATTTCATGACAGAAGCATGAAATCTTTTTTCAAAATTTATCAATCTGGACCTTTTTGCGAGGTCATATTCATATACATACATATGTAATTCAAAATTTTCAATCAGAAAATCTCAAATTTGAGGCACTCCTCCCCCTCGCCTCTTGAAAATGAAGACATGTTTGAACTGAGTGAGATTGAATTACAATATTAAAACGACCCCACGAACGAGCAAATAACCAAATTTTGAAAAATGAGGAACCAATCCCCCTTCACTTTGAGCCTTACTCTCTACAACCCTCTTATGGGGATCAGCGAATGCCTCCAGGGTTCAAAAAGTTTCTTAGACGTTTCAGTTCATCGTAGAAAATTTCGCGCTTCTATCATAAAACGTATAGTTTACTTACATTTCGCCACTGGACTATAAACTGAAATTTAAAACAGCTCGGCGTCAAATTTAATTATTTTGCTACGATAATTTTTCCACTTTCGCGAACACCTACCGTACTATGTACCTTGCAACTTTCCCTATACCGTTCACCGTTAACTTCATCTCACGCTGAGTGTAAAATTTACGCTGCTGCTGGATTTTTGGCGACTTCATTTTTAGTACCTACCGTACAGTGCCTCGTTTTTCATTATATACGCCTTATTTACTCCAAGAGTAAATAAAAGCGTCTTCTCGTTAATTTTTTTTCACAGATGGATTTACTTCGCACCTTTGAAAAAAAAATACCAAAAGGAAATCTGTTTTAAATTGGATTTCGCTAAATTCTCACGCGAGGTTTTTTTTTTGTTTGTTTACTTTTAAAATGTAATTTCAAAGAATGTAGGCAGGTAATCTTAATCCACTCACGTACATTTGGAAAATTGGTTTTAACAATTTTTTAAAAATTAGAACACGTGTAATTTGGAGACAGTATCAAGAACATAATATGAGAACTCGTGGCGAGTTGGAAGGGAGAAAAGAAGAAGTTGAAATGGCTCATTTGAAAAATTGGCGCTTTATTAATTTTTTAAAAATGATGTTATCGCGTAAAATTTTTCACTTAAATACGAATTGATTGAGCGACGCACTAAAAATCTTGAAAAAAATTCAAAACCATTTAAATCTGCTCTTTAGCTCATTCCATCATCCCAATTCGCTCAAGGTGAAAATAGAGTACACACCAAATTTCAGCTTTCTCAATCGATTTAGTGAAATTTTCCAAAAATTCACCAAAAATCAGCATCTGAAATTTTGGCTGGTGATGTATTTTTATGCTCTTTCGATTTAGCTACGGGAAACTGAAATTTTTCGAAATAACTTTTTTAAACCGTTAGGATATTGGAAGAAATCCGAAAAAAATTCAACAATTCGTACTTCATAATTATAATGTTCTATTTTTATACTTGCAGAATTTGTTTCAATAGTCCGGCATATGACAATAGGAGTAATTGAAGCCCCCCCCCCGCCAATCCTCCGAGAACACTTTTTTCTTAAAGGGGACATCCTAAGGAACATTTTAAAGCAAACTTGCTCAAAAAAAGCTGGCCTCACTTTCAAAATGGCGGTCATTTTTAATGGCAGGTCAGCCGAAATTGCAGATTTTGCGTTTCAACATAGGACTTACACGAGATCGAAAGATCATGCAAAAATTTATCACCTGTCAAAATTTCAAGTGCCAAAGTGCGTTTTTCGATTTTTGGTGAATTTTTTAAAATTCAATTTAGGCCAAAAAGAAATCTGAAATTTGGGATATACCCTATTTTCGACGTGTCACATCGATTGGGAACGTTTTAAACCCGTTTTGAGCAGTTCTGGAGCCTCCAGCAGATTTTTGAAACTCGAGATTCCCACAAAATTCCATCAAATTGGAGTTGTAAAGCTGAAAGGGTACCACCCGATAAGATAGGCAAAATGCCCTTAACCTCGGATTTCCATAAAACTCACAGGGTATGTTTAGTACCCCCAAAAAATAATTTTGGGCTCATAACCCGCTCCCCACCCCACCCCCCTCAGGCAGGGGGGCCAAAAAACGCGTTTTTCAGGGGAAAAATTCTGCATCAGCGAGTAATTTAGATAAATTTATTCTGTAAACGAATATAGTTAGAGGATACATGGGGTTACCTCCCTGAATTTTTTCAGAATTTTTCATCGCATGGGGGGAGAAGGAGGGACAAAAGAAAACTTTAAATCGACATTACTCCGGAACAAAGAAACATACCAAAACGATTTTTTCGTCAAATATGTATTTTTAGGTCTACTTTCTATAGAAATCATCACCCGGCCATTTGGAGTGGTGGGTCAAGCTCAAAAGCTCAAAAAACTCTCAAAAAACCACGTTTTTTACGTTTTTCTCCAAAAATATGGACAAATGGCCAAAATTGAAGAGAACCAAGTTGTTCAGCGTGAAATTTTACCTCAGAATGTGTAATTGAAAATTCATTTATACCGCGCGATCGTACGGTAAAACTACACGCGCAGAAGTATTTTTGCTTAAATGTATGTATCAGGATAGTTGAAAGGGTATTCCTGAGTAAAATAGGTGAAATGCCCCTGTCCTCAGATTTCTGAAACTTTGATGAAACATCGTTGGGTACCTTTAAAAAAAATGTTGGAGCCAAAAAAAATTCCCCCACCCCACCTCCCTTGCTCACAATAGCGAAAAAACGTTTTTTTGGGAGAGGGATCAATCATACAGGTTTGTTGCGTTTTCTGCGTGGAAAAAAAATTGAAGGATTCACCCCCCTCGAGGGGGAGCCATGTGCTGTAGCTGATTCTACGAGAAATTTCATGTACAATAACAATGAACTTATGTAATTTTCCCATAGCAATGAAACCAACATCATGAAAATAACTTTATTTCGAAAATCCGTGAAAATTGAGGGGGTCTGAGGGGCTCTGGAGAGGGGTAAGTGATTGTAGCAGAAAATCAGAGGTCATATTCGTGCTCAGCGGTATCGAATCATATGAAAACGACACCAACATCATGAAAATAACTTTATTTCGAAAATCGTGAAAATTGAGGGGGTCTGAGGGGCTCTGGAGAGGGGTAAGTGATTGTAGCAGAAAATCAGAGGTCATATTCGTGCTCAGCGGTATCGAATCATATGAAAACGACACCAACATCATGAAAATAACTTTATTTCGAAAATCGTGAAAATTGAGGGGGGCTGAGGGGCTCTGGAGAGGGGTAAGTGATTGTAGCAGAAAATCAGAGGTCATATTCGTGCTCAGCGGTATCGAATCATATGAAAACGACACCAACATCATCAAAATAAATATATTTCGAAAATCGTGAAAATTGAGGGGGTCTGAGGGGCTCTGGAGAGGGGTAGGTGAGTGTAGCAGAAAATCTGAGGTCATATTCGTGCTCAGCGGTATCGAATCATATGAAAACGATACCCTACTCATTGGTAGTTATTTTTTTCAAAATTCCCATTTCACCCCTCACCCCCCTACGATACATTATTCCAAGTTTTCACCACGGCGCACCAAAGCAAAAATTTCTAATATAGTATATGATGTTTGGGGGCCAAAAATACATCCAAAAAACGTGTTTACAAAATTGTACCTCGCAATCTTGATTGTTAATAGGCATAAAAAAATGAAAAAAACGCCATTTAGAGGGGTAAATATGAGGGGAGGGGGTTGAAAATTTTTGTGTGAATACCTATCAAGGATATACATAACTTCCAGAAAAATTTTCAAAATCGGTTGAAATGGGGCTGAGAAAAGTGCTACTGAAAATTCAAAAAGGGAGGCTCCGCAAAAAGGGTAGGGGGTGTGGATCTGAAATTTTTTGCGCAGAGGTTTCTCTATGGTACCCACCTTTCATGTTAAACGCTTTTGGGGACCATTTCACCCCTCTTAGGCGCCTATAGCCCTTACGTATTTTTTGGGGAACCCCCTTTTTTGAATGGTTGTGGTTCCACCCTTCAATCCAGGAGGAAAAAAAATTCGCACGATGTGTAACTGTGTACACGTAGCGCACACTGCGAGATAAAAGACACACGAATAATGAAGTAAAAACAAAAGGAAAATGAAAAAAAACCTCAGCCCCGTCGGGCTTCGACCACCTAGGTCGCCGCTTCATTCTGTTTATTATTTTTTCTTTCTTTCTTTTAAGAGACTTAAAATGTGAGCAAAGTTTTCGCCAAGTAGGTGCGTCGTTGTTGCGTTGCGACAAACGATCTATGTTGTAGTTGGAGTTTTCGACGAATATACGCCTCGCCTCGTCTCGTCTCGTCTCGGCTAGAGCAAAAAAGGAAATGAGCTGAGCAAGGGGTGAGGATGGAGAAAATTGCGTATTTAATTAGGTGAAAACTTACAACTCGCGTCGAAAGCAGATTTCATCTCGACACGTACTCGTACATCGTCTAACGCGCGTACAATTTAACATTTCTCTTCCTTTTGCCATCTTACTACGTAAGATACCTATACTATGGTAGGTATTTAATTCACCTTCCCCTCGCTCGAGAATTAAAACACACTAAAGGATGATTCTGCTTCAAGCAGGTAACCCAGTTTGAGCATACCGATATACGGGAGCTTAAATAACGCCAAAATTACGTAAAATACACACAAACAAATGTTGCTCCGATTACAACAAAATTGCATGGTATTGATGGAAAAATAACAAAATCAACGTGAAATCATTCAAAATTACGAAAAAAGTGATGACATAAATCATCAAAAATTAGCAAAATGAACAAGAAGTAGCCCTATAGGTATAAATCATCATTTGAAAATATTCTCAAATTCATACAAACTACATGAATAGACATCACAAGTTTCTGAAATGATGAAAAATTAGCTAAAATTTACACCAAATTGTGTAAACTGTAAAATATTTCTAAAAATAGTTCAATTTAAATGTTTTCGAAAAAGTCAAAATCGACACCAAAATCGTTGAGAATTACGTGAAAAACCCAAGAAAATATCACAAAAATTGCAAGGTGTCTTAAGAATTTAAAATGAAAAAGCATGGACTTCGGCAGGATTTTTTCAAATACTTTTCGATTTCTTTATGAGGGATGGGGAAGGAAGGTTCAACATTTTACACGTCAATTTTTCGCTTTTCATTATGTCTTTGGAATTCCCAGATTTTTTCGGAGGGAGGAAGTGTCAAAAATACGTACCTACCTTTCACCATTGGAATTATTCCATGGATTTTTTTAGAGATGAAGGATCAAAGTTTAACACTCAAATCGTACACTTTTCGAGTGTTATGAGATTTACCAATATTTTTTCAAAGAAGGCGGGGGAGGAGGGTTAAAAATATTTTTACAGGGCGCCATTGCCATTTGTTTCCAAAAAAAGAAGTCAGGGTGTCTAACAAAATTTCTCCATTTCTCCGAAGAAATGCAGTACTTTTACAGTACCTTTTGCATTACCTATTTTTTTTTATCCAGCTTACATCGACCACCCCCCCCCCCAGAAAAAAAATTTTTTTGAACCGGTTGGAATTTGTCGATATTTTACAAGTGCATATTAATTTAACAAGTGTTGCCATATTTTAAGGTACAAAATGAACATTTTTTTTTTTTTAATTTTCACCAATTAATTGAAGACGTCATAACAAAAAGGGGTATATATGACACATATGTCCTTTTTGAGACGAATCCATATTGTTATTCTTCAGACCTTCTTCTATCATATGAGACCATCCCCACTTCACAAAGTCGAAAAACTAGTGAGATATCGCCATTTTAAAACTGCGAAGTCGATTAAAAATTTACTTTTTCAGAGATAATGGGTTACTCATGGTCGATTTTGTGTTGTCAACCATTATTTACCTGGTTTAAATCCAAGAATTTGCTCAAAAACACTTTTAAATCAATAAAAAAAATTGGCCAAAAAAACTTGTCTTTTTTGTTTGTTTTTTTTTTTTACTCAACATATCGATCTTTTTTCAGAGATAATGGGTTACTCATGGTCGATTTTGTGTTATCAACCATTATTTACCTGGTTTAAATCCAAAAATTTGCTCGAAAACATTTTTAAATCAAAAAAAAATTGGCTAATTTTTCGCTTCAAAAAGGACATATAATTCGGAACGTTGGAGCACTTACCACTAACACACAGTTTCCATCCAGACTGATGGTGCATAGCATTTCATATAGTTAGATAGTGGGAAAATAAGATAAAATCGTCACCATGTTCAAATATGCACATTTCTAAACTTCACAAGCACTCAAACTTTCAAACAGTTTTTTCTCAAAATACAACTTTCACACATATGTCCTTTTTGCTGTGACGTCTTCAATTCATTTTGAGGTTTTTAAAAAATTTTTAATCAATGATTCTGAGAAAAAATACAATAGTTTTCAGGCAAAATGCAGTACTTTGCAGTACTTGCAGTACAGAGGATTTCAATGCAGTACTTTTACAGTACTTGCAGTACCTGTTAGACACCCTGGAAGTACACCATTTTGCAAGTTATATAATTAGGTACAAAACGCGAGATTTATTTTGCAATTTTTGGCAGCCAAGTGAAAATTTTCGGAATTTTAAGCAAAAAAAAAATTGTTGGCAGAAAGCGAGACTTGACAATTTTAGCAGCGAAAGAATTAAGAGCTTCTTGGCAATTTCATGACAAAAAACGCAACTTTTGGACAATTTGTGGAAAAAAATGAGTCTTTTAAATTTTTTTTCAAAAAAACACAATTTTCAGCAATTTTGCTAAAAGCAAATGTTTTGGTTAATTTTTAAATAAATCAGAATTTTTGATAATTCTTTGCAAAAAACAAAACTTATTTAGCAATTTTGGCAAAAATCAGGACTTTATGAAAATTATTGGTGAAAAAATGACATTATTTTTAGCAATTGAGAGTAATTTGTGGAAAAAAAGGTGAAAAACTTGAGCAGAATTTTTATTCAAAAATAACAAGAATACGACAATTTTAGCAAAAAGCAGCATAACTGGCAAAAAAAAAACACAATTTTTCCCCAATTTTGTTGAAAAAAAAAAACAGTTTTGACAGCTTCTGCTGAAATGGCGAGACTTTGCAATTTTGCTAGAAAGCGAGAATTTTCATCAATTTTTGACAGAAAACAAGACTTATTTGATACCCAAAATGGAAAATTTGATTTAAATGTACCAATACCTAGATATACCATTGTCCATTGTCATTACGAGTACAAAATATAATTATCGCGAGGGAAAGACCCAGCCTGCTTGTAGCTAAACTATTACTAAATACTTGAGATGTGACTGTGGCATTGAAACGACCTTTTCTGTTTTCTTTTGCAGGAATCTTTGCTTACTTGAATTATCATATGCCAAAGAGTCGTAAAGAAATTCTCGATTTGTTGGTAACCGGTTTGAAACGACTTGAATACAGAGGATACGATTCTGCGGGTAAGTTCGATCTCTTTTGAATCGGTTTCATTTTGAGCAGGCAAACGGTCGTGGTTTACAATCTCTAGACACCATCACTTCACTCGATTGAACGAAACGATGAAACAAAATGCTTGATCAGTAACTTCGAAGGTGACGGTGACAAATCTAAAACGACCTTTGAACGTTTAAACTATTCACTCGAGCAAACGTTCACTAGGAAATATTCTCAATGTTGACCTTGCCAAAAAAAAAAGTACCCACACCTACCCATTAGCTATTTCGCTTTAGGTTACCCATCTACACGTAATGTGTACAGCATTCACAATTTACGTAACAAATGCGATCGTAAAAGTACTGTACTAACAAAAGCATTTTCATTGTGATACTTTACAGGTTTAGCTTTAGATTCGCCCGATGGCCATAACATAAATATAATTAAGAAATCGGGAAAAGTTGCAGCCCTCGAACAGCAAATTCTCGAAGGTAATTGAAGAACAGACTGTAGTCACCCTGACGATATGTTTTCATCGAAGTAATCGAAACCTATAAATTGATTTTCTATTTTTGTAGATGAGGATAAAACCAACTTCGATATCATTGTGGCCTTTCACGTTGGAATAGCCCATACTCGTTGGGCTACTCACGGAGTACCGAGTGAGGTGAACTCGCATCCTCAGCGCTCCGATTCGGACAATTCGTTCTGCGTCGTTCACAACGGAATCGTCACCAATTACAAGGAACTTAAAGCTTTTCTCATCCGCAAAGGATACGAATTCGAATCGGATACCGATACCGAAGTCATCGCGAAATTAGTCCATCATATTTACAAACAGCACCCGTCCTACTGTTTTCGAGAACTTGTTGAACAAGTTGTACAACAACTGGTAGGTACTTGAACCGTGGTCAATTCAACTAAAACTTATATTACTCGTATACTATCGTACATATATGTATTATCGAATTGTACTCGTATTTGCTCGGCGTAAATTCACAACTAGTGTGAATGACGCTGGCGGATGCGTGTCAATCACCCAAACTGTCCTACAAAAAAATTGCCCACATGGGTGCTTACTACTGCTTATACTACGAGTGCTAACTGCTCGTATGCGATATGCAATGTTATTCGGCATCAATAATATGTAAAGTCATGCATGCCGATGTCACGTTCACACGTGTGATCATCTATTCATAAAAGTCACTCTTATAAAGTACGCATCTCTCTTTCCAAGGTATAAAATTCTTCCACGTTCGACGAGCTGCCAAAAATTCACTTCCAATGGCTACTGCTTTCGAGCGATGATTCGTCGGTGATCATTTTCGTCTCGCTTGACAGCATCTTGGAAGTTGGAATCGACCACAAGTCATTTTTTAAAACGTAGAAATCCTGAAAATTACTTTTGAAAACAGAACATCAAAAAAACGTTTTCAGCTTACTCGTTTTCAAATACTCGTAGGTTCTTTCATTTTTAAAAATATGTACTAATAACGGAAGGAAAAAATGATTTTAAAAAAAAATTTTCATTTGCAAAATTGGAAGTTATAAGTTGACAAATTATGAATTAAACAGTCAAGAAAAATTGAGAATTTTGACCCCCCCCCCCATAAAATAATTCAAGTAACCAAAATAGTGACAAAACATTTAAATGCACAAAAAGTCACTGAAAAAATAGAACTTTTCGTGTTTTATTAAAATCTAAAAATTCAACTAGATAGTGCCAAAAAAGTTAATGTTGCAACTTTTAGATTAAAAAAATCATTGTTTATTTTGACCATTTGGGACGGCAAAGTAAAAATTTTGTAATTTCAGGAAAAAAGTTAAACTTTTAGCAATTCAGCAAAAAAGTTTTTTTTTCAGTAATTTTTGGTAAAAAACTACACATGAGAACAAATTTTTGGGAAAGAGTGAGATAGTCCGGCATATGACAATAGGAGTAGTTGCACCCCCCCGCGCCGATCCTCCTGAACAACTTTTTCCTTAAAGGGGACATCCTAAGGAACATTTTAAAGCAAACTTGCCCAAAAAAAGTTGGCCTTACTTACAAAATGGCGGCCATTTTGATTGGCAGGTCAGCCGAAATCGCAGCTTTTGCGTTTCAACATAGGACTTGCACGAAATTTTTCAAACCTTACAAAGGTAGATCAAAAGATCATGCAAAAATTCATCACCTGTCAAAATTTCAAGTGCCAAAGTGCGTTTTTCGATTTTTGGTGAATTTTTGAAAATCCAATTTTCGCAAAAAATGAGGGAAAAAATCAAAATTTTACCAAATTGACCAAGAAAGCTGAAATTTGGGATATATCCTATTTTCGACATGCCAAATCGATTGGAAACGGTTTCAACCCGTTTCGAGCAGTTCTGGAGCCTCCAGCAGATTTTTGAAACTCGAAATTCCCACAAAATTCCATCAAATTGGAGTTGTAAAGCTAAAATTTATTCTAAAAACTAATTTCAATACGCTACGAAGTACCTACTGCAGGTGAATTTCAAGTCGTCTTGGTGCCTCCAGCGACTTTTTGAAAATTCCTGAAGCCTCCAGCAGGTTTTTGAAACTTCAAATTTTCACAAAATTTCATCAAACTGAGATGGAGAGTCGAAAATCATTCTGCAAACTAATTTCAATACGCTACGAAGTTGACTGCTGGTGGATTTCAAGTCGTTTTGGCGCCTCTAGTGACTTTTCTGATGAAGGCTCCAGGAATTATCAAAAAGTCGCTGGAGGCTCCAAAACGACTTGAAATTCACCTTGCAGTACTTCGTAGCGTATTGAAATTAGTTTTTAGAATAAATTTCAGCTTTACAACTCCAATTTGATGAAATTTTGTGGGAATTTCGAGTTTTAAAAATCTGCTGGAGGCTCCAGAACTGCTCGAAACGGGTTGAAACCGTTTCCAATCGATTTGGCATGTCGAAAATAGGATATATCCCAAATTTCAGCTTTCTTGGTCAATTTGATAAAATTTTGATTTTTTCCCTCATTTTTAGCCTAAATTGGATTTTCAAAAATTCACCAAAAATCGAAAAACGCACTTCGGCACTTGAAATTTCGACAGGTGATAAATTTTTGCATGATCTTTCGATCTATCTTTGTAAGGTTTGAGGCTGACCTGCCAATCAAAATGGCCGCCATTTTGTAAGTAAGGCCAACTTTTTTTTGGGCAAGTTTGCTTTAAAATGTTCCTTAGGATGTCCCCTTCAAGAAAAAAGTTGTCCCGAAGGATCGGCGGGGGGGGTGCAATTACTCCTATTGGCATATGCCGGACTAGAACTTTATGGAACTTTTCTCTTCTACAAAAAAACACAACTTTTAGCAATTATTGGCCAAAAAAATAAGACTTGAGAATTTTTGTTGAAAAAAAAGACTTTATCAATTTTAGCCAAAAACAATACTTGAGTAATTGAGCAATTTATTATGAGCAAAGAGTGATATTTTTTCAAAATTGTTGTCAAAAACAATTGGTCTATTTTGCAACTTTTTTTTGGTAAAAAGCGGGGCGTTTCTGTAAATTCTGGCAAAAAAGCTCAACTCTAGAGTGCTTAATTTTTTTTTCGGGAAAAAGAGATTTTTCAGCAATTTTGCTATAGAGCAAGATGTTTTGTTAATTACTGTAAAAAGCACGGTCTTCACAAGCAAAACTTTTGGGATTTTTGAAAAAATGAGACTATTTTTGAATTTTTTTTGCAAAAAACACACAATTTTCAACAGAGTTGTCTACAGGAATTTGTATTTGTTGACCAAAAATCATCACTTTTTCACTACCTTAACCTTTCAACAAAAAAATCACTACCTTCCAGAAGTTAATTACTGTAAAAAGCACGGTCTTCACAAGCAAAACTTTTGGGATTTTTGAAAAAATGAGACTATTTTTGAATTTTTTTTGCAAAAAACACACAATTTTCAACAGAGTTGTCTACAGGAATTTGTATTTGTTGACCAAAAATCATCACTTTTTCCACTACCTTAACCTTTCAACAAAAAAATCACTACCTTCCAGAATATTTACCCTCGTCCCTTCCCAGTCGAGTTTTTACAATTTTTTTTTGGATTGGACTTGGTAAATTTTCTAAAAATGTAACTTCAATAACCAAAATTTCACAAAAGTAACCAAAAGTTGCTTTTATCAAAAATGTAGTAACTTGGTTAGTTGAAAATTAACCGAGTATGAGCCTTGGAGGTTGCAAAACCGACGAAAAGAGTCTCAAATAAGCTATGGATATTTCCTATAAGTACATATAATGTTTTCGAACACGAATGAAAAAACTCTCAAAAATTAATATTTTGGACTTTAAACCCTGATCTGCCACTTTCCAAAAATTTGGAAAAAAAATACCAAAAATACTTTAGCTCGAGGTAGACACTCAAGTGAAAAATTATGGTCTTCGATGCTTTTAAGTTCGGAACCGTAATAACAGTTTGAAATATTTTTTCGAACTTTTTGCCTATTTTCAAATACGGATTGCCCCACATCCTCTTTGTACACCACAGAAATTTCAAAGTTTCCATTCAACGTGGTTTTTACTTTTTAGCGCATGTGAAAAGGTGAGGGAGGTGGGCGAAATTTTTTCAATTCTGAAATTTCTTTCGATCTCACCGAAAATACCCTGTGAATATTTCAAAATTAGAGCCAAGTGCTGATTCATTCCTATCATCAGGCAGGAGGGAGGGGGCTTTCGTCATTTTTTCTAAAAGTTCAAAAATCATCGAAAGTCGAGAATTACCCATTCCACAAAATACCTATTTATTCTCATGTTCAATGATTACAGCATTTTTTTCCAACAAAACTTTGCCCTCGCAGAGCAAATACGAGTATATTTCACTATAAAATATAGATCTATAGTAAAGTGCAATATTCTAGCTCCCACTTTCGTAATTCATACTAAAGTTGCGTAATTACTATTTGTATTTAGGAAGGAGCTTTCGCGTTATGTTTCAAAAGCCACCTGTACCCGGGAGAATGTGTCGCTACAAGAAGAGGAAGTCCCCTACTGGTCGGTATCAAAACCAACACCAGATTAGCTACCGATCACGTACCAGTCTTCTACAGCAAAGGTACGTAGCTTATCTGCCTTCACTCAGGTTGAAATTAATTCTCGTCCAACAAATGCTACGTGTTGCCGATGCCGTGTTTTTGATGAGAGACGTATAATTTCGTTTGCTCAAAAAATTGCACCGCATCCGAGACGAGAGTGTCAACGGTGAAGTACACGATATCGGTATTTTCATTGGTACTTACCTATTCCAACTTTCAGCATGTGTATTGTGTATTTGTATGCCAATCGTAAATAGGTAGATATCTACTATACCTACGTAAACGTATAGGACACATAAGTTGAAAATTTTACGACTTTTCATCGAGTAAAAAAAATACCTCGACGTACGTAGTACGTACATCGTACAGCCTGTTCACTATGTAGGTATTAGGTAATAAGGTATCTTCTACGAGTTTATTTCGAATCAGGGACACGAGATACGTACGATGCGATGTGGAATTTTTTTTATTGTTATTTTTTCTGTTTTCGTAGTGGGGTGTGTGTGTTTTACGCTTGTGGTTCTTTCCTATTTATTACACTATACATATACAATACATATAAACATTTATACGCTATACGAGAAAAAATATCCCTCACGAACATCTGCGTTCGCCGATACTACCGAGTATTTTCCAACTTTACTCATTATCGTAGTACATACTCGTACATACGAGTGTATCTACGATTCACACTGTAGACAAATCGAAAAATACAAACTGACCGCCATCCCCGCCATCTTGAGAAAATGAGCTGTCGTACTGACAATAGTTTGTATCATTTTACACCTTATCATCACCACGGTCAGTGGCACCCTTCCTTGCCCAGTGCCCATATCCAGCCCAGTCTTCGCAATCGCAATCCTCATCTTATGAAACCAGTGAAACTTGGTCAATCCCCTTTTATGAGATTAAATACATAACATTACCATTACCAATATAACACCCACCTCCCGAAGTAACGTGAATTCTTCGCGTAAGCCGCACAAAAATAAAAATTCTTCCTCGCTCACCTTCGCGTGGGTAACTCGTTTCGATGTTGCTTTTATTTGCCCGAGACATTTGTCTATCATCGAGACATTTTGATAGATTTTCAATCAAACGCACGGTACGTGTTCGCCGTTCAGATTTTCCATTTTGTTTTGTCTATTTCTGTATCTGCGCCTTGAATTTCGAGTAGGTGTTTGTGTGTTTTTAGCCGAATTTTCCCGTTTTTTCGAGTAGGCAAGAGAACGATATTCGCAGCATTTTGATCGAAAACCAAATTGAATCGCTAAGTACTAAAAGGGTATTCCCGGTTAAGATAGGTGAAATGGCCCTGTTCTCAGATTTGGAAAATCATGATGGATTATTGTTGGGTACCTCCAATAAAAATTTTTGACCGGAATTTCCGCCCCCCAACCCACCCCCCCTGGTCAGTATAGCCAAAAAACGCGTTTTTTGCGCGACAAATTCGGTATCTATGAGTGGTGGGGATAAAATTCTGGTACCACGCGGAATGTGTAGGGAAAGCCTGGGCCTTTCAACACGATTTTTTTCAAAAATTTTTATCGTAGTGGTGGGGGTAAAATTGACAAAAGAAAACTTTGAAGCGCCACAGCTCCGAACTGAAGGGTACTACACAAAAACTGTTTTCGCCAAAATGTGCCTTTTTACTAGTACTTTCTTCCTACTAATCCATGAAATTGAAATTTTGTCTGCAAAAGGCTCATATTTGCAAAAAAAACTGAAAAATACGCGTTTTTCGCGTTTTTTTGCAAAATAATGCAAAATATGCGAAAAATGTATAGAACAAAACATGTTGATCGTCGAATTTCACCCTAGAAAACGTGTTCAAAAGGTTGTCAAAAGTGTCAAAACGCTCATCTACTGAGCTAAGCGCGCGCACACATCACATCAAGTTGCAGCAAAGTCATGAGATGAGGTATGGCACCTCACTGTGCACTATCTGATAAAGTGATAATTGTCACGTTGGTCATGTCGCAACATAGTATGGGGCGAAAAATCGCTACTGCAAACTTGTCAGAAATTACTACTTTTGCCAAAATTATCAAAAAAGTCACATTTTTGTAAAAATTATAAAAAAATTCTAACTTCTGTCGAAATTATCAGAAAAGCACTGTTTTTGATCATAATTGTCGAAAATACATTTTCTTCTGAGTGATGTAATCAAAATCCTAATATTTTTTGTAAAAATGAGCAAAAAAACTTGTTGTTGTCCAAAATTTTAAAAATTCCAATTTTTTGCCATAATTATCAAAAAATCTTGACTTTTTTTAAAAATTGCCAAAAAAGCACATGTTTTATGCCAAAATGTTCAAAAAATCTTATCGCCGGAATCATTGTAAAAAAAGTATTATTTTCGCCAAAATTGTAAAAAAAATTATTAAAAAATCCCAACTTTTGTCAAAATTTCCAAAAAAGTCCCGTTTTTTGCCAAAATTGTTGAGAAAATACCTTTTTTGGCGTTATCAAGAAAGTCCTAATATTTTTTGCAGAAATGACCAAAAACTTGTTAGTAGCCAAAATTTCAAAATTTCCTTCTTTTGCCAAAATGATCCTAACAAGGGAACTACCTGAACCGGCAGAAACAAAAATGAACGAATCAAAGCTAGATCGAAAGGGGACCACCTCAGGACCCCAAATCCAAAATTTCAAGTGCTGAAGTTGATTTCTCGATTTTTGGTGAATTTTTGAAAATTGAAAAATCCAAAAAATTATCAATTAATACCAAAAATAGAAAATATTCATGAAAATTGAAATTTTCTGGGGAAGTGGTTTAGATGACATCCCGAACTCATTGACAACTATCGAAATTCGTAAAACCTCAATTCCAGTCATTCTGGAGCCTCCAGCGATTTTTTATTATTTCTCCAGAAACTTGAAATTGCTCTGGAACGGCTAAAAATCAACTTCAGCACAAATCACTTCAATTGGAGCCTATGTGGGTTGCCTTTAACCAATTTTTGCGGTTGTCGCGAAAATCGGCGTCTGCCGGTTCAGATGTGTATTTTTGCGCACTGGAAAAAATGCCAAAATTTGAAAATGCTAAATATCCCATCTTTGGCGATGCTACCCATCCGAAATCGAGCTCCGACCTATTTTCAACGTTCCGAATTGGTAAAACCCCCATTTCGACCATTCTGGAGCCTCCAGAGATTCTTTATCATTTCTCCAGAAACTTGAAATTGCTCTGGAACGGCTAAAAATCAACTTCAGCACAAATCACTTCAATTGGAGCCTATGTGGGTTGCCTTTAACCAATTTTTGCGGTTGTCGCGAAAATCGGTGTCTGCCGGTTCAGATGTGTATTTTGCCCATTTACTTGTACATGTGCAGTACCAAGTAGGCACTGGCACATATGTACTTTCTTTGGAAAAAACCACATGTTGGAGTTCGAATCAGGATAGGTAGCATCACAAAAGATGGAATATTGATATTTTCAAATTTTGCAGTTTATTCATTGCACAAGTCAATGGGCAAAAAAATACACATTTGAACCAGCAGACCCCGATTTTCGCGACAACCGCAAAAAATGGTTAAAGACAACCCACATAGGCCCCAAATAATGTGATTTGTGCTGAAGTTAATTTTTAGGCGTTCCAGAGCAATTTCAAGTTTCTGGAGAAATGATAAAGAATCTCTGGAGGCTCCAGAATGGTCGAAATGGGGGTTTTACCAATTCGGAACGTTGAAAATAGGTCGGAGCTCGATTTCGGATGGGTAGCATCGCCAAAGATGGAATATTTAACATTTTCAAATTTTGGCATTTTTTCCAGTGGGCAAAAATACACATCTGAACCGGCAGACGCCGATTTTCGCGAAAACCGCAAAAATTGGTTAAAAGCAACCCACATAGGCTCCAATTGAAGTGATTTGTGCTGAAGTTGATTTTTAGCCATTCCAGAGCAATTTCAAGTTTCTGGAGAAATGATAAAGAATCTCTGGAGGCTCCAGAATGGTCGAAATGGGGGTTTTACCAATTCGGAACGTTGAAAATAGGTCGGAGCTCGATTTCGGATGGGTAGCATCGCCAAAGATGGGATATTTAGCATTTTCAAATTTTGGCATTTTTTCCAGTGCGCAAAAATACACATCTGAACCGGCAGACGCCGATTTTCGCGACAACCGCAAAAATTGGTTAAAGGCAACCCACATAGGCTCCAATTGAAGTGATTTGTGCTGAAGTTGATTTTTAGCCGTTCCAGAGCAATTTCAAGTTTCTGGAGAAATAATAAAAAATCGCTGGAGGCTCCAGAATGACTGGAATTGAGGTTTTACGAATTTCGATAGTTGTCAATGAGTTCGGGATGTCATCTAAACCACTTCCCCAGAAAATTTCAATTTTCATGAATATTTTCTATTTTTGGTATTAATTGATAATTTTTTGGATTTTTCAATTTTCAAAAATTCACCAAAAATCGAGAAATCAACTTCAGCACTTGAAATTTTGGATTTGGGGTCCTGAGGTGGTCCCCTTTCGATCTAGCTTTGATTCGTTCATTTTTGTTTCTGCCGGTTCAGGTAGTTCCCTTGTAAGAAGTCTGTGTTATGTTTTTTGCCAGAATTGTCTGCAAAGTTCTGCTCTTGCCTAAATTGTCAAAAAAATCTCGTTCGCGTCAGAATCGTAAATATATGTCCGTTTTTTGTCAAAATTATAAAAAAATCCTAACTTCTGCTTTTTGCCAAAACGTTCAAAAAATCTTGTTGCCTAAATTGGAAAGAATTCTTGATTTTCCAAAAATTATCCTTAAAAAATCCTGTTTTTTGCCAAATCATTGTCAAAATTTAATTTTTTCTTAGTTATTTCAAAATAAATAGATAAATTACATGCCTAGGTATCGTAAAAAAAACTTCTGCGTTTAGCCAACATTTTCATAACTACTGCTTTTTGTCAAAATTGTCTGCAAGTTCCACTTTTTTGACGAAATATTGTGGGCAAAGGCCTATTGCTGATGAATTATCCAAAAATTTTCTATTTTATGCCAAAATGGTTAATAAAATCTCGTGTTAGCCAAAATAGATTGAAGGTACAGTTTTTGAAAAAATTGTCAAAAAGTCCTAACATTTATCAGAATTTGTCTCAAAAGTGCTGCTTTTTCCATTTTTAAAACAATACTTGTAATTTTATAGGTATTTTTTCTCTCGATTTCTTTTTTTATTAATTTTCTCTACTTCTCTTTAAAAATAGAAAAATTCTGACCAAAAAAAATGTTTAATTATATACCTTGTAAATAAAATGATTGGTACCTATGTTTATCACATCAATCTATGGATAAGATACACAAAGTGTACTTTTTTTTACAGAATATGTAGTATGGGTAAAGGATCTTCAAAAATGCTAAAAAAATTGATTTTTCAAACAATTTGTCCCTCATGATGGGTCAAGTTTTTGAATTTTGGTAAGATTTGTTGAACATGTATGTATGGTACCTATTGGATTTGAAAAAGATTTTGTTGAAATTTTTGAAAATTGAAATTAAAATCGAAATTTGTATTTTCTGCAAATACTGATTTTGAGTTAGATTTCTGAACAATTTTTGGGTAATTTGCCTATTCTTGGTAACTTTTTGTAAGTTTGACTTGCAATATATTCATTTTGAAGGACTTTTTTGACCAAGCATTGTGGAAACGTGTTTAAAATGAGAAGACTGTGAAAATTATAACTGAATCGCTTTGACCTCAATTTGAATATTTTTGGTATTTTTTTTATTCAGAGAGCTCATGATTACAATCTAAGCTAACTTCAGTAGATGAGCGTTTTGACACTTTTGACAACCTTTTGAACACGTTTTCTAGAGTGAAATTCGACGATCAACATGTTTTGTTCTATACATTTTTCGCATATTTTGCATTATTTTGCAAAAAAACGCGAAAAACGCGTATTTTTCAGTTTTTTTTTGCAAATATGAGCCTTTTGCAGACAAAATTTCAATTTCATGGATTAGTAGGAAGAAAGTACTAGTAAAAAGGCACATTTTGGCGAAAACAGTTTTTGTGTAGTACCCTTCAGTTCGGAGCTGTGGCGCTTCAAAGTTTTCTTTTGTCAATTTTACCCCCACCACTACGATAAAAATTTTTGAAAAAATCGTGTTGAAAGGCCCAGGCTTTCCCTACACATTCCGCGTGGTACCAGAATTTTATCCCCACCACTCATGGATACCGAATTTTTCGCGCAAAAAACGCGTTTTTTGGCTATACTGACCAAGGGGGGTGGGTTGGGGGGCGGAAATTCCGGTCAAAAATTTTTATTGGAGGTACCCAACAATAATCCATCATGATTTTCCAAATCTGAGAACAGGGCCATTTCACCTATCTTAACCAGGAATACCCAATTTGCTAAAATCTATTCTCCTTCTGCTCACTTACCTTTTCATTATCACTCCCCATCCCACAAATTCAGGAGTCCGTGGTTACCCCCCCCCCCTTCCCTTCGTTTCCATCTTTTCTAGTACAAAGGTTCTTACAAACAACATTTTTTTGAGCAAGATCGGATAATCTGAATCTCAAACTGGGACTGGGCTGATTTGACATAAATTAATCTACTTTTACCAAAGGCTCTGTGCTGAAGTAAAAAAGTTGAAAATGCTTAAAAATACGTCACAATGCAAAACTTCATAAATACGTGACATGAGTCACATTTTTCGATTTTTCGATCAATTTTCGCAAAATTCAAAAATTTAATTGGAGAAAAATATCAACATTTTTGATCTAATCGAGAACGACTCGAGTTAATGAAAAGTCGAGCTGTACAAGGGGTCGTTTTTACGAAACCTATTCAAGAACCTGGAAGATCGTGAAATCCACTGCAGGCTTCAGAATCGTTTTAAACCGTCTCCAAAGTTTGGAATGCACAAATTCGGATACCTCTTTGGAAATTATTAAAGGTCGTTCTCCTTTTACGAAGTACGGAAAATTCGGCTATTCCTGCTACCACATGGTGTGTACATACCAAGAAGGTGTTTTTATTTGTCATTGTGTGTTTGTATCATTTTGTTTGTTGTTTTTTTTTTTTTTTTTTTTTTTTTGGAATTTTCACGTATTTAACAAGCGTGTGTTTGCAATGTATTACTTATATGTCTGTCTTTTTTCCATTTTTTTTTCATTTTTTTCTGACTGTTTTTTATTGTTTTTTTGCATTTGTTTTGCGACCTGAAAAATATAGATGCAGAATCTCACTCTCTCACAGGTACTTGAAAAAATCCTTTGTTTTTTGCTAAAAAATTCTGGTGTTAGACACTTTTTTTTTGTTTTAAATATGGGATTTTGGTGAGAGACAAAAATATGCTATATAAAATGACGGTGCTATAACACTAACGAAATGTTGCATGCTTTGGTTTGGGTTATATGTATAGGTTTTTAGGTACTCGTATGTAATTTACGCGTGCATGGTTTAATTATTTATATAAATGTATAGACGCGTATCAACATCGCATAGATCTAATTAGCAACCTAATACGCTACAGAATGGTTTTCTTTCGTGTTCGTCGTTCTCATTGGGAGCTTCTCATTTACTCGTATAGTATAATATGTTCATATTCATCCAATCTATAGAGTATAGATAGTTAGATAGACCTACACCATGTTCATAAAGTCTTCATCGATGCTGCGGATGATTTTTTTTTCACGAAAAAATAATTCATCATCCACCAGATTGATTGGTGAAATTTACTCGTAAATTCAATTTGAAAAGGGTACCCCCCGATAAGATAGGCAAAATGCCCTTAACCTCAGATTTCGATGAAACTCACAGGGAATGTTTAGTACCCCCAAAAAATAATTTTGGGCCCATAGCCCGCTCCCCACCCCACCCCCCTCAGGCAGGGGGGCAAAAAAACGCGTTTTTCAGGGGAAAAATTCTGTATCAGCGCGTAATTAAGTTAAATTGATTCTGTAAACGAATATAGTTAGAAGATACATGGGCGTACCTCCCTGAATTTTTTCAGAATTTTTCATCACACGGGGAGAGAAGGGGGGACAAAAGAAAACTTTAAATCGACATTACTCCGGAACGAAAAAACATACCAAAACGATTTTTTCGTCAAATATGTATCTTTAGGTCTACTTTCTATAGAAGTCATCACCCGGCCATTTGGAGTGGTGGGTCAAGCTCAAAAGCTCAAAAAACTCTCAAAAAACCACGTTTTTTGCGTTTTTCTCCAAAAATATGGAAAATGGCGGAAATCTAAGAGAATCAAGTTGTTCAGCGTGAAATTTTACCTCAGAATTGTGTAATTGAAAATTCATTTACACAGCATGATCGTAAAACTACATGCGCAGAAGTATTTGTGCTTACATCAAGATAGCTGAAAGGGTATTCCTGGGTAAAATAGGTGAAATGTCCCTGTCCTCGGATTTCTGAAATTTTGATGAAACATAGTTGGGTACCATTAAAAAAAATGTCGGAGGCAAAAAATCCCCCCCCAACCTCCCCTTGCTCATAATAGCGAAAAAAGGGCCTTTTTCGGGGAGAAAAAAATCCATGCTTCAACGAGTTTTGACAAAAAAATCTGTATTCACTCAAAATACTTGAAGGAGATATGATTCTAGCAACTTGAATTTTCTTCAAAAATTGTGGGCCCCCCAGGGGAGATATATTGACAAAAGAAAATTTGAAATCGCCGTATCTCCGAACCTAATTTAAGTACATGAAATTTTTTTTTCAAAAATGTATCTGCATGAGCACTATAATTGGTATTTTTTTTTCAAATTTTCCCTCCAGGTAGGCCATCTTCAAAAACTCAAAAAACACTCAAAATTGTGTTTTTTTGTCACAGCACCACCAAAAAAAGCGATCCATAATTTTGGATGCTGGCCTCCAAAAACAATAAGAAAACCAACTAACTTCTTTAAGGCTATTTTAATTTTTTGATGAAAAATGGTCAACTTTAGGCGGGGATTGTGCCAAAACTATAGAACGGATTTTTCTAGGGTTTGCTTTCAAAAGCGAGGGTATGTCGAGATATTTTTGATTCAGGACATTTGATGGCTATAATAGGGAATTGGATGGAGGTACTTTAGACGCTCACATCCCTGTTGTAAAAGCAAAATTAGAAAATATGGCTACATACCCTCGATTTCATAGATGAATCAGTATTGGTGAAAAAAAATTGGAAGAATTTTGAAAATTCACGGAGAAATCCCCGTCTGAAGTTGAGATGGGAGCGGGTCGCGGGACATAAGCACGACTAAATTCGTTCAATCGATTACATGCAGTCTTACGAATGAATGATGAAAATAACGAACAAATCGGTTTCATATTTCGACCGGTTGTCAAATTAGAATGCTCTCCGCAGAGTATACCCTTAAACTCCAATTTTTTGGCCATAGGCACCCCCTCTCCAAATTTTAGGGCGAAAGTAGACAGACAATATGGGTATCATTATCATATGAACCGAACTCGCTGAACATGAATATGAAGTTTGATTTGCAGTTGGACCCTCCCAACGACCACATTGGGGAGAGGGGTTGCCAAAAAATTAGAGTTTTTGTGAAAAATGCTTCATTATAGCGCTATTTACGCCATGCAACTTCTTAATCAAGGTTTTCTTGAATTACAAGTAGCCTACTTTTCAAGTACATGGTATCTAACTCAAAACTATCAGAAAGGTTTCTTTTTGGTGTCGATGATTAAATTTTTATGTGAGTTACCAAGTACATTGAAAACATAGGTATTACCTACCTACGTACTATGTAGTAGATTGGGTAAATCACCAAAAAAAGAAAAAAAACTGGATTTTTACCAATTTTAGCAAAAACTGTCATTTTGAGTTGAAAGTTGTACAGAAAAATTCTGGCTCCAGAAGTGCCCCTAAAGGGAAAACATGTGCCCTTAAAGTGGGAGTATTTTCGAAAAAACACGGTTTTTTCACTGTAGCCCCTGTACCCAATTTGTTTTGAGAAAAATGACGATCGACCCAGTCCTAAATGAATATATCTTAGATTCTGCGTCCATTCTATGCTATTATTTTTAATTGTTTTTGTCAATTTCGAAAAATCAACAAAAATTTAGGAATTTTTGCCAATCTTTATCAATTTTTTGAAACCTAAAATATTGTCATCACTGCGTTCCAGAATATTTCCTCAGTTTCAGAAATATATTATCTTTCAATATTTTTTCGTCATTATAGCGAAACTTTTGCGAAGAAAATATTTTCAAAACACCAACTACTAATACCCCCTCTCCAAAAAAAAAAAAGATTTACTTTTCAATTTTCTCAGTAGAACCCCAAAAGTGGCCTTGGATTCTGATGGCAATAGCATGGATTGGCGCAGAATCTCAAATACCTATGTAGGTACTTTTATTATACTGTCTCCTCCATATATTTTGAGTGAATACAGATATTTTTGTCAAAACTCGTTGAAGCATGGATTTTTTCTCCCCGAAAAAGGCCCTTTTTTCGCTATTATGAGCAAGGGGAGGTGGGGAGGGGGACTTTTTGCCTCCGACATTTTTTTTAATGGTACCCAACTATGTTTCATCAAAATTTCAGAAATCCGAGGACAGGGACATTTCACCTATTTTACCCAGGAATACCCTTTCAGCTATCTTGATGTAAGCACAAATACTTCTGCGCATGTAGTTTTACGATCATGCGGTGTAAATGAATTTTCAATTACACAATTCTGAGGTAAAATTTCACGCTGAACAACTTGGTTCTCTTAGATTTCCGCCATTTGTCCATATTTTTGGAGAAAAACGCAAAAAACGTGGTTTTTTGAGAGTTTTTTGAGCTTTTGAGCTTGACCCACCACTCCAAATGGCCGGGTGATGACTTCTATAGAAAGTAGACCTAAAGATACATATTTGACGAAAAAATCGTTTTGGTATGTTTTTTCGTTCCGGAGTAATGTCGATTTAAAGTTTTCTTTTGTCCCCCCTTCTCTCCCCGTGTGATGAAAAATTCTGAAAAAATTCAGGGAGGTACGCCCATGTATCCTCTAACTATATTCGTTTACAGAATCAATTTATCTTAATTACGCGCTGATACAGAATTTTTCCCCTGAAAAACGCGTTTTTTGACCCCCCCCTGGCTGAGGGGGGTGGGGTGGGGAGCGGGCTATGGGCCCAAAATGATTTTTTGGGGGTACTAAACATACCCTGTGAGTTTCATCGAAATCTGAGGTTAAGGGCATTTTGCCTATCTTATCGGGGGGTACCCTTTGTAAAGCTTTACAACTGTTTTTTTTTTTTTTTTTTTTATTCGAAACGTTTTCTTAATTTATTTTTTAGAGATTTTCAACAAGAGCTCGTGGAAATTGATGAACATGGTGTGTCTTTCGTCTATGTACATATATGTTGAACTATTTTCATAATACGCTTAAATTAGTAGTAGGTAAAGGTATATTTCTTGATTATTTACCTGTCCGATATTTCCAATTTGGCTGCAGACAGTGCAGCGTTCATCAGCTAAACAATCCAGGCATCTGTGAACATGATATAAATAAACACGAGTTAGATTTTTATAAACAGGTTCTACGATTTAAGAAATATCATTGTCTGGGTCATTGCACTTTGCACCGAACAAGGAATGCAGAAAAATTCTGCGTAAGGTAAATAAATACCGTCACGAATTTACGTTATAGATGATGATACCCGCATCTACCTGGTCATATTCGTTTGACATTCGTCGATAATATTTCTGTCGTATATTCTGAGAAACTTCACATTGTTAAAATTTACAATAAAAGTAAACTCTGAACGTGGTGGGTATACCGAATTCCATTCGCGAAAATATACTTACTTACTTTCGAGTAGGTGTATTGGTTTTAAAAATGTTTTTTTTTTTTTTCGTAAGTAGGTAAGTACGCTATTTTAATAGAGAACACGATTTTCCACTCTAACGTGTGTTTAAATTAAATTGCGATCATATTTGGCATCGACACGAAGGAGCGAGCTTTTAAATCATTTTTGTAACACATGGAAAACTCTCTGCTCTGTTTTCGAGAGTTTGATTATAAGCTTAAACCTAACGATGTAATTAGCGCAGCGGGGATTGAATTTTACTGCCAGAGTTCCGAAAAGCTACAGCGGCTGCAGCTCGCAGCTCGCATCTCGCACCTCCCGTCGTCAATTTCTAAATTGCTAACGCACTTGTGTATACTACACATCACGAAAGAATCGCCAACTTTCTTCGACAGCAAATTTTAAACACTCGATTCGACTTTTACGCCGCGGGCTTTTTATGTACTTAATGTAATTCGCGCGATTTTCAAGTCGTTACGAATCGCCTGCTAAGTCGCATTTTTTTCATCCCTAACCTAAAATAGGTATGTAGATAAAAACCTTCCCGTCTTTGCCTATCAACTGACAAATGGAGAAAAAGGCGACAATTTCAAACAGGCAACTGCAAATCATCAACAACTTTCGCCAATGGCAGCTTCGCTAGTTCTCAATTCGGTGCGAAAAGATGGCGCTACGAGGGCCGTGAAAAACTTTTTTTACAGATGGGAATTACGCCGACGTGAGACAGAAATGTAAATGTTTGCTCGCGTTTCGATAAATTTTAAATAACGCGATCCGTTCAAAAAAAAAAAAAATGCAGGTATCGGACGTAATTTTTTTCTTTCTTGATGTTTCGATAAAACGAATCCTAAGAAAATCGTGTAAAACGGTTTGTTTGACTACTTACTTACTATAAAAATTATTTTCAATCCTTCGCTACCAACAGAAGAACCCCTCGAGGTGCCGCCTCTAATTTTAACGATGCCGAAATTTTTGGAAAGAGCATACTAGTCTCAAACATTCATAACCAAAATTTCAGCTACCTAAATTGATTTTCGATGGGGTGGTCTCCCTCTGGAAGTTTTTGGTCGAAATCCAGGATTTTTTTTTTGATCCACCTTAGTAAGTACCTTCGGGTGAAAAAAGGGCACTCGAGGTGTCCTCCAGGAAATCAGCTGAAATTTGAATAAATACATTGAATAGGTCGAGATCAGGCCACAGCTCGATTTTTAGCCGCCCAAATGAATTTCCACGTCTTCGAAAAAATTTCAAAATTCTTGAAAAATCAAAAATCGGGCCGGAGGCTCCAGAATGTCCAGAAAAGAAGAAATTCGGTTTGGGAGAGTTGATTTCAGGACTAATTTGTATCATTTTACCGAATAGTCCGGCACACAGTGGGCCACAGACCCCCCAAAAACGGCGATTCAACCCTCATCGATGTGCAATATGTCGATTACTATGTTTTCGACATCGTAGAATTCGAATCTGCACTTATTTTTTTTGTAGGAGTGGGGGGTGAGGCGTGGGGAGTGGGAAAATTTCAAATTTTGCATATATTATCGTGTAATATATCGATTAATATGTTTTCAAGGTCGTAGAGTTCGAATCTGGAGTTATTTTTTAGGTAAGGGTGGGTGGTGAGGCGTGGGGGGGGGGAATTTCAAATTTGGGGTATATTATTGTGTAATATGTCGATTGATATGTTTTCGAGGTTGTAGAGTTCGAATCTGCAGTTAGTTTCTTTGTGGAGATGGAAGGTGAGGCGTGGGCAGGTGAAAAATTCCAAATTTACTTTTTGATGTTTTGTTATACCACTGATTTTCAAAGTTTACAGTTTTTTATATAAAATCAGAACACATTTTGGAACAAAATTCACATAATCGGGCAATATCGTGTGTTCTCTTATGCATAGTGATGTGTATTTTGGAGTGATGTATACTATGTTTTGGCGATTTTTTGCACATAATTGCACATTTTCTCTGCAGGTTCATTTTTGTATTAAAAATACATCAATTTCTTTCTCAATTGCCGAAATATTGCAATTTTAAGATCAAAACATGATATACTCGATTCAATTTTGATTGAAATACATTATTTGAGACATAAAATGAATTTTTCAAATCAACTGTATTAAGAACCTCAAAAACATTACAATCGACATATTAAACGATAATATAAGCAAAATTTGGAAGTTTTTACCTCTCCACGCCTCAGTTCCAACTCCTACTGAAAAAATAACTCCGGATTCGAACTCTACGACCCCAAAAACATATTAATCGATATATCACACAATAATACAGGGTGTTCCAGAATAACCTTTCACATTTTGGTAACCACTGATCTGTGTTCAAGTGGAGCTAGGGGAATGGTAAAGGCGGTTCTAGGTAGCCAAAGCATGCCGAATTATGTTTCAATAGTTATTTTTTGCCCTGGAGAAGTAGATGGCTGTACAGTGTGCTTTTACTGTGAAGGCCTTTTTTAAAAATAAAGGTTCCTGTAACTCTTTACTCCTTATTCATCAGTAACGAAGCTCATTTTTATCTAAATGGTGAAGTGAATAATTGGAATGTGCGCTTCTAGTGTACAAAGAATCAGTTGATAATACTTGAGAAACATCTAAACCTCCGCCAAGTTGACTGTTTGGTTGGGCGTGGCTAAATTCGGTATAGTGGGACCATGTGTGTTTAATGAAACAGTAACAGTGAGGGGTAAGGCAAAATGTTAAACGAGTTTCTTGTTCCGAACTAAAAGACAGACGCGACGTAATAGAGTTACTTACTTCCTTCCAACATGTTGGAACTACCAGGGATGTACACATATGTTTAGCGCGTGAGCACTTCAGTCATCAAATAATTTTGTTATGGTCGACGTGTTGAACCAGAAATTTAATGGCCACCTTGATCCCCTGACTTTTCAGCCTGCGATTTTTTTTATGGAGTTATTCCAAGTCAAAAGTGTATCGAGATAAATCTAGGACTCTGAAACAGCTTCTAGGTTCATGAGTCGCAACTGATTGGAAGAGAAGTGTTCAATAATTTGAAAAAATGTTCGGTTGAATGTGTCAAAAATGAAGGAAAATATCTCGATGGAAAAATTTTTAAAACTTCATTTTTAATGAAAACTCAAATATACGGTCTAAAAACGGCATATTTCTACTTCATTTTGGTTGTAAAAGAATTTTTGTAAACATTTTTCTCTCAGAGTAATAAAAAAAACAAATGTGAAAGGTTATTCTGGAACACCCTGTATAAGCAAAATTTGAAATTTTCTCGCTCCTCACGCCTCACCCCCCACCCCTACAAAAAAAATAAGTGCAGATTCGAATTCTACGACCTCGAAAACATATCAATCGACATATTACACAATAATAATGATAATATACCCCAAATTTGAAATTCCCCCCTCCCCACGCCTCACCACCCACCCTTACCTAAAAAATAACTCCAGATTCGAACTCTACGACCTTGAAAACATATTAATCGATATATTACACGATAATATATGCAAAATTTAAAATTTTCCCACTCCCCACGCCTCACCCCCCACTCCTACAAAAAAAATAAGTACAGATTCGAATTCTACGATGTCGAAAACATATTAATCGACATATTGCACATCGATGAGGGTTAAATCCGAATTATCGCCGTTTTTGGGGGGTCTGTGGCCCACTGTGCGGCATATGACAATAGGAGTGATTACAACCCCCCACTCCGCCGATCCTCCTGGACAACTTTTTTCTTAAAGGGGACATCCTAAGGAACATTTTAAAGCAAACTTGCCCAAAAAAAAGTTGTCCTCACTTACAAAATGGCGACCATTTTGATTGACAGGTCAGCCGAAATCGCAGCTTTTGCATTTCAACATAGGACTTGCGTGAAATTTTTCAAACTTTACAAAGGTAGATCGAAAGATCATGCAAAAATTCATCACCTGTCAAAATTTCAAGTGCTAAAGTGCGTTTTTCGATTTTTGGTGAATTTTTGAAAATCCAATTTAGGCCAAAATTGAGGGAAAAAAATAAAAATTTTACCAAATTGACCAAGAAAGCTGAAATTTGGTATAAACCCTATTTTCGACCCGCCAAATCGATTGGAAACGATTTCAACCCGTTTTGAGCAATTCTGGAGCCTCCAGCAGATTTTTTAAACTCGAAATTCCCACAAAACGCCAACAAATTGGAGTTGTAAAGCTGAAATTTACTCTACACGCCAATTTTAACACCTGCTGAAGACGACATCAGGTGAGTTAAAGTTATTTTAGAGCTTCCAGCGACTTTTTTGAAAATTACTGGAGCCTCCAGTGGATTTTTGAAATTACTGGAGCCTCCAGTGGATTTTTGAAACTTGAAATTCACGCAACATTGATCTATCAAATGGAGTTGGCAAGCTGAAATTTACTTCGCAGACTACATGGTGGTTTCAAATGGTTTTGAAGTTTCCAGCTACTTTTAGGAAATTTCAATTTTCCAAAAAAACGCCCTACAACCTTTCGAAAGGTCGCTGGAGGCTCCAAAACGACTTGAAATCCACCAGCAGTCAACTTCGTAGCGTATTGAAATTAGTTTGCAGAATGATTTTCGACTCTCCATCTCAGTTTGATGAAATTTTGGGGAAATTTCAAGTTTCAAAAATCTACTGGACGCTCCAGTAATTTTCAAAAAGTCGCTGGAGGCTCCAAAACGACTTGAAATTTACCTGCAGTACTTCGTAGCGTATTGAAATTAGTTTTTAGAATAAATTTTAGCTTTACATCTCCAATTTGATGGAATTTTGTAGGAATTTCGAGTTTCAAAAATCTGCTGGAGGCTCCAGAACTGTTCAAAACGGGTTGAAACTGTTTCAAATCGATTTGGCATGTCGAAAATAGGGTTTATCCCAAATTTCAGTTTTCTCGGTGAATTTGGTAAAATTTTGATTTTTTCCCTCATTTTTGGCCTAAATCGGATTTTCAAAAATTCACCAAAAATCGAAAAACGCACTTTAGCACTTGAAATTTTGACAGGTATGTTCCTTAGGATGTCCCCTTTAAGAAAAAAGTTATCCCGGAGGATCGGGGGGGAGGGGGGTGCAATTACTCCTTGTCATATGCCGGACTAGAATATTTTTAGCAAAATTTTTGTTACAAGCGATTTTTTTTTTTTTGAAATAGTCGATTTTGAATTTTTGAAAATTTGTCAAAAATGAAAAAATTGAGTTGGGCAGCTGAAATAAATTTGACTCTTTTTTTGATTTTTGGTGAATTTTTAAAAATCCAATTTATGCCAAAAATGAAGAAAAAAATTGAAATTTCAAAATTTTACCAAATTGAATTAGACAGTTGAAAAATGAGATATATATCCTATAAATCGATTAGAAACGGTTTAAAAATCGTTTAGAGCAGTCCTGGAGCCTCCGGCAGATTTCTGAAACTTGAAATCCACAAATAAATTGCATCAAATGCAGTTGGAAAGCGAAAATTCATTCAGTACACTGATTTCCACACGCTATGAAGCCGACTTCAGGTAGATATCAAGTCATTTTGGAGCCTAGAAACCTTTTGGGAATTATTGGAGCCTCTAGTAAATTTTTTGAAACTAGAATTTTGACTTTCTAACTCCATTTGATGAAGTTTTGTCAAAATTTCAAGTTTCAAAAACCTGCTGGAGGTTCCAGGACTGCTCTAAACGATTTTTAAACCGTTTCTAATCGATTTATAGGATATAACTATAATATTTCATTTTTCTGCTGTCTAGGTCAATTTGGTAAAATTTTAAAATTTTGTTTTTTTTTTCATTTTTGGCCAAATTTGATTTTCAAAAATTCACCAAAAAATTTCGGAACATGTTGTAAGGAGTTGGACATTCTGCATAAAATTGGTTTCTGAAGTACTGATGACATGCTCTATCAGTTGCTAAATTTTAGCTCGATCGGAGTTGACGGGTTGTAAAGGTCTCCTTGAAAGAAATAATGGTCCAAAAAGTGTCTTCAGCTAAATAAAATTGAAGCAATCGTGTATATCTCGCAACGGAATGCTTTTTAAATAAAATTACGACAGTCTGTCGATAATTTTCATTATTTATCGCCAATTTCGCTTTTTTGTATCATAAAACTACGCGAGAATTAAACGAAACAAGCGCGCCAAATTCGAGATGGAAATGGGGTTTTGTCCATTAAAACCAGAGACCCTGACTTTTATCGCGTGTAAATCCAGATCTGTATCGCCTTTCAAAGGCCTGAAAAGTAAGTACCTTTAGACCTACGTTCCTTTTGTATACATCCGAAACTCGTCGAAAAAAACAGTTTAGAGACTGATATTATTATACCTTATAGTCGTCGATAGAATTCACCGCGCAGAAATGTATGTAAAATAGTCGTCTCGAAACGTAACAAGTCTCTGCCTCTAGCTTTTCGTCGTTTTCGTATACTGGTCGTAAATTACTGAAAATGTACTTTTTCCAACAGACACAAGAAGAGGAAACGAGCTTTCGATATTCTCACGTTACGATACATCGGAAATCGAGCCGCTGGAAAATAAAGAAATCGAATACTTTTTCGCTTCGGATGCGAGTGCCGTTATAGAGCACACCAATCAAGTCATCTTTTTAGAAGTAAGTCGCGAGTCGCCGGTAATGGTAAATTTACATTTATCGATCGTCGTCCTCATCTCATTTGCTTTTAAAATCAACTTGGTATACAAAAAGTTTACAAACTTGGGTAAAGGATGAACCAAAACTAAGGAGTCCACTAATTGGAAAAGAAAAAACTCTCTCCTTATTTTTAATGCTTTTTATTGCAAAGATCTTTTCAAAAAGTACAACTTTTCATCATCAGGCAAGAGCACTTAATGAACAAATACAAAGTGTGCATCTTAAAGTAAAGGTTGGGTGTGGTCACTCCTTTGGGTGTGTCAGTTTCTCTGTGTTGTGATTGGTCCTAAAACTTGGGTGTGGTCACTACCAGGATGGGTGTGTCTGTTTCTTGGAATGTGTATGTGACTGGTTCCATGTAGGCATTTGAGCAGGTCAATGTCCAAAGGTCCCAAGTCATCATTGAGGAGTTTTTCTCTATTGTTTTTGTGCATGGCTATTGCTTCCCTAATTGGTAGTTCTGATATTCTGGCAACTGGTTTTTCTAGGGTCAAGTTGAGTTCAGTTATTGTGTGTCCAGTTGCTATAATGTGGTCTCCTATTGCTGATTTTCCTTCAATATTGTATCTAGCTTTGTGCATATGTTCCTTGTATCTGGTTATGATGTTTCTCTTAGTCTGTCCTATGTAAAGTTTGTCACAGCCAGAGCATGTGATCTTATAAATTCCAGATTGATCAGTTTTTGGGTCCTTGTCCTTGAGGCTTCCCAGTAGGGTTTTCAGTTTATGTTGATTAGTTGTGACAGGTTCTTTTTCTTGAAGATCTGACAAAGTTTGTTGGTTATGACTGGGTAGTGGGTCAACTTGATTCTTCTATTGTCTAGTTTATCTCTTTGGAATGTGGTGATCTCTTTCAATCTTTGTTTGCTTATATGGTTTTTGATGAGGGTGTCTATGGTTCTAGTCTTGTATCCCAGATTGTTGGCTACTCTTTTAATGTGGTCAAATTCTCTCTTTCTATTTCCTGGGCTCAAGGGTAGTGCACAACATCTATGGACCATGCTGTTAAAAGCAGCCAGTTTTTGGCTCCAGGGCTGGTAAGAGTCAGCAGGAATGTAGTTGTTGGTGTGAGTAGGCTTCCTGTAGATGTCATATTCCAATTTGTTGTCTTTTCTGGTGATTAGGATGTCCAAGAATGGCAGTTGTTGGTTGTTTTCATATTCATAGGTGAACTTGATGGTTGCATATTGTTTGTTCATGGTCTCAAGGAAACCATTTATGTTGAAGTCCTCTGGTACAATGCTGAAGATGTCATCAACATATCTGAACCAAATCTTAGGGAAGTCTTTTTCTATTTCCTTCAGTTTGGTTTCCAAGTGGCCCATGAAAATGTCTGCCATGAATGGTGACAAGGGGTTCCCCATTGCTGTTCCTCCTGTTTGTTGGTAGAATTTTCCACTGTATTGGAAGATGGTTTGTTTCATGCATAGTTCTGTGAGGTTCATGAGTTCAGCAATCCTTTCTTGGGAAACTTTCTCTTTTTGGAGCCAGTCTTTCATTATGGCCAAGGTTTCTGGTATGGGTACACTGGGGAATAAGTTGGTGACATCAAAGGAGATGAGTCTATCTGTAGGTGTTATCTGGGTGTTTTTCAGTTTCTCCACTAGCTCTTCATTATTCCTTATTTGGTATGTGACAGGCTGATTAATGGCTTGTAATTCAGTGACAAGTTGTTTGGCAATCTGGTATGTGGGTGCATCTATGTTGGATACTATTGGTCTCATTGGATTGTTTGGCTTGTGGATCTTTGGTAGACAATATAACTTTGGTATTTTAGGGTTAGAGGGTATTTTGTAGTTCTTGTTCTTGATTGCTGTGGACCTTTGGACATTGACCTGCTCAAATGCCTACATGGAACCAGTCACATACACATTCCAAGAAACAGACACACCCATCCTGGTAGTGACCACACCCAAGTTTTAGGACCAATCACAACACAGAGAAACTGACACACCCAACCTTTACTTTAAGATGCACACTTTGTATTTGTTCATTAAGTGCTCTTGCCTGATGATGAAAAGTTGTACTTTTTGAAAAGATCTTTGCAATAAAAAGCATTAAAAATAAGGAGAGAGTTTTTTCTTTTCCAATTTACAAACTTGGCCAAATGACCGCCGAATTTGTTTTCACATTTCGCCACATCTTCGCTCGACTAAAAAAATTCCATCTATTCGTTTAGGACGACGATGTAGCCGCCATTAAAGACGGTCTATTGAGCATTCACAGACTGAAACGTAATGTAGACGATTTACACGCCCGAGAAATCACCACCTTGAAAATGGAAATTCAACAAATAATGAAAGGTGAAACCAACAACTCCGTAGCTCTTCTTTTTTGTCTTCGTTCTCAATGTTATCATAGTACTTAGGCTATTACTGAATTGACGAATTGCGCGTCTACATATTTCAAACGTGTCGTTTCTCTCCCAAAGGTAATTACAATTCGTTCATGCAAAAGGAAATCTTCGAACAACCCGAATCGGTAGTTAACACGATGAGAGGCAGAGTAAATTTCGAAACTTCTCAAGTCGTTTTGGGAGGCATCAAAGTACGTACTCGTAATTTTTACCAAACCCTCCCCCCTGCTGCTGCTCATCCTCCTATGCTTATTGCTTATACGTTCGATACGTCTGCTCGCAGGATTATATTCCGGAAATTCGAAGATGTCGCAGACTGATGCTGATAGGCTGCGGTACCAGTTACCACAGCGCCATCGCAACTCGTCAGTTACTCGAGGAATTGACCGAATTACCAGTCATGGTCGAATCGGCTTCCGATTTCTTGGACAGGAACACGCCGGTGTTCAGAGACGACGTTTGTTTCTTCATCTCGCAATCTGGCGAAACTGCCGACACGTTGTTAGCTTTGAGGTACAGTAAACAACACGGAGCTCTGATCGTCGGCGTCACCAATACCGTAGGAAGTTCCATTTGTCGAGAATCCCATTGCGGTATACATATCAACGCTGGTCCTGAGATAGGTGTCGCGTCAACCAAAGCTTACACATCGCAGTTCATTTCTTTGGTTATGTTCGCTTTGGTCATGAGCGAGGACAGGAAATCTATGGAGAAAAGACGAGACGAAGTACTTACAATAATCTCGCTCGTATTGATAATTCGTATCTACTCGATTAAACAACACTGTTCAACTTTTTTCCCCCAGATTATCGCCGGCTTGAAAGAATTACCAGAAAAAATTCGATCCGTTTTGGACATCGACTCCAAAGTTCAGACCATAGCGTCGGATTTATACCAGAAAAAATCGCTTCTCATTATGGGCAGAGGTTATAATTACGCTACTTGCATGGAAGGAGCGCTGGTAAGTCTGCAATTCTGCATATTCACTGAACTAGGTATAAATGCTTGCACAAAGTTATCGTAGATTCGATATCCATTCTCTATAATAAGGCTCTGCTCAATCGTTCCAGTGGATTTTCATTTTGAGTTTTTTCTGCTACCACCCTAAGCCTCTCAGAAATTTGAGAAATTGATTCGTGGCAGGAAGCCACTGCGTTCTCAAAAAACCAGATTCACTTTTCATCTTCAATCTTGGAATTTGGACAATTCTCATCCTGGAAAAATGTCAACGATTTTTCACATGATAAACCACATACTCGTAGGTACATTCTTGAAAAGGAGGTTGTTTTGAAGAATTCAGAGGTTACTTTTTTTCATCACCTTCATATTCAATTCTTTTGATTTTTCTAACTTGGAAGGGGGTGAGCACTCCATAATAGTCCGACATACGACAACAGGAAAAATTGCACCCTCCCCCTCCCCATTTCAAGCGCTGAAGTGCATTTATTGATTTTTGAAAATAAAATTTAGGCCAGAAATTTAAGAAAAAAACATTGAAATTTTATCAAACTGACCCAGACAGCTGAAATTTGAGATATGCCCAATAAATAATCTTCTTCTATTATATAAATGAAAGCCCTGTTATTTAGACCGCGCATCACGTCTATATTTATGGACCGATTTTCTTGAAATTTTCATAGGTACGCGTGAAATTACGCCTAGACGAATCTGTGCTATGAAAAGCTCAACTTGATTGTTCCAAAAAGCTACAATTGAGCTTTTAAGTTTTTGTGACGTCACTCAGTTTCGAGCTTTCAGTTCGCGCTCGAATATTTCTTATTTGCTAAGCATTTTCCATAATCCAACTTATACTTCGCAGACGGATATTTCCCCTTCTAATTACTGATTTTGCTTAGAATGTCATGAGGTTTTTTGGGCAGGTACCTATTCCTAATCATTCCCGTGAAAATGTTGATTTTTAGGAAACTATACGGGCCTGAGTATAGTTTTCTTATGGGAAGGGGGGGGGGGGGGGGGGGTCAACTGAAAATTCTATCGACTGATTAATATAAGGATATAGATGACTTTTGAGAAAACTAAAATCCATGTTTTTTTATGCAAGGAGTTAATTTTTTGGCTTTTAAAATCTTAGAATTTAAAAGATTTTTTAGGATGTTGATTTCGGAAAATAAAAGAGAACAGGCACAAGTTGAGGGCGGAAGCTCTTGAAAATTTGTATTTTGAGAAGCATAGAAACTATACTTTTTATAGGATTCCGACACTGTATTGCTGAAAACTACAAGAAATTTAGTGATATACGTGATTTATCCTATAGTTATAACCAGCCGTCAAGAGCCAATGTGAGTTCATGCCCAAATATAATTTGGTCCCGTCACATGTCTAGGGATGAAACTGTGTAGAGGGTTGGTGGGGGGGGGGGGGGTGTGACTGAATTGATTTTTGGGAAATTGAACGAAAAATATGACATCGAATGTGATTTTCTAAAAAGCAGATTAAGAAAATAACCAAGGGCTGTTTTACTAGACAGAGGTTTTTTATGGGAAGAGGGACGGGGTTCCACTGATATAGGGATATTTGAGAAATTTTTTTGGGAAGGGGGAGGGGGCTCGACTGGACTGATTATAAGAAGTGAGGTTTTGTGATTCGTGCGAAAATATTGATTTTTAGGAAATTGAACAAAAAATGTGACAACGAATTTGATTTTCTAAAAAGTAGATTTATAAGATAACCATGTAGTCGAGGGGCCCGCATAAGGATCCATTGCGCCCCCCCCCACCGCCGATCCTCTGGGGCAACTTTTTTTCTTGAAGGGTTAGAGTCCTAAGGAACGTTTCTAGCCGTTGTCCTCAAAAAAAAGTGGCCCTACTTACAAAATGGCGGCCATTTCGATTGACAGATCAACCGAAATCACAGATTTTGTGTTCCAATATAGGACTTCGAAGAAATTTTTTGAACAGTACAAAGGTACGTATAGATCGAAAGAGCAGGCAAAAATTTATTACCTGTTAAAATTTCAAGTGCTGAAGTGCCATTTTCGTTTTTTTGTGAACTTGTGAAAATCAAATTTAGGTAGGCCAAAAGTGAGGGAAAAAAATCAAAATTTTACCAAATTGACCTAGAAAGCTGAAATTTGGGATATACCCTATTTTTGACCTGTCAAATCGATTGAAAACTGTTTCAACCCGTTTTGAGTAGTTCTGGAGCCTCCGGCAAGTTTTTGAAACTTGAAATTCCCACAAAACTTCATCAAAGGAGTTGAAAAGCCGAAATTAATTCTTCAAACTAATTTCAATACGTTGCGAAGTTGACTGTAGGTGGATTTCAAGTCGTTTGGAGCCTCCATTAACGTTTTTGAGAATTCCTGGAGCCTCCAGCAAATTTTTGGAACTTTAAATTTTCACAAAATTTTATCAAATGGAGATGGAAAGTTGAAATTTACTCTACACTCTAATTTTAACACCCTCTGAAGACGATTTCAGGTGGGTTCAAGCCATTTTGGAGCCTCCAGCGATTTTTTTAAAATTCCCCGTCTCCAGCAGATTTTTGAATTTGACGAAATTTTATCAAATGCGGTTATAAGGCAGAACTTCATTCTGCAAACTAATTTTCCGAAATCATTTTTTTTGACTTTTACCTCCTTTGGGGGAGTGCTGGAGGCCGTTGATGGGGTCCATCAAAAATCGGACGTCATATTCGGGTTCAACGTCACCTAAAACATACAATTCGATACATCACATGCCCTAGCTTTTCTTTTGAAAGTTTTGCCCAAATTTGGGGGAGGATGTGTTCCCCTTCCATTAAAGTATCCCACCTCGAAAATATGAGTTGATATGGAATGACCCTAAAATATAGAAAATCAAAAACAGCCTGACTTTTTTCCAAGACTATATGTGAGGGCGCATACGGAAAGGGTCCAAATGACCAAAAAAAAAGGTTCCTACAACAATTTCAGAGAACTTTTTTTTTTTTTGGTCGTATGGTCCCTTTTTGTATGCGCCCTCACATATAACGTGAAGCTTTCATTCAGATGTTTTATGCTCAAATAACGTTGGGATCCACCATACCACAGAACTTTGGAAGTTTATTATTTAGATTTTTAGAAATTAAATCTACACCCTTTTTGGAACTGGTTAAATGGGCCCTTTCGATATAGAAGTAGGTACATACATATCTACAGCTACACAAATTCAATTCATACAACATACAAGAGTTTTATTTTCTGTTTTGGATTTTTTGGGTCTAATTGTGATTTTTTTAAAAATTTATAGCAATAAACAAATCGGTCCAAGCAAAGCAAGGACAAACGTATTTAAAAAATTGATTTCAAGAGACCTATAAAAAAATTTTTTTGTTTGAAAGAAAGTGTACGGCTTGAGCGAAGCGTGAACAGAAACTTTTGAAAAGTTGCATTCTGAAAGAACTAAAAACCATGTTTTTTATATGCAAGAAGTTCATTTTTTGGCTTTTAAAATTTTAGAATTTGAAAAAATTTTTTAGGACGTTGAAAAAGAAATGAGGCCTATAGAATCAAATGCCTACTTCTCCACTTTTTTTCGAAAAAGAGTTAAGCATGGTTTGGTATACTACAACATGTCCCGCATCTGATGAAAATGTCAAAATTTGAATTTCGGTCAAGGAAGTATGGTAAAACAGCGTGTAAAGTTAGGTGTTAGAATCAAAACTCTACTTTTTTAATGGAGAAGTCGAGTTTTCAAACGAACCTGGCGGATTTCGAATGAAGGACTAGTGTTATGCCTTGAAATTAGGCTTGAAATTGAATAAATTCATCAAGTGAGGACCCTTCCCCCAAAAAACACCTTTCATTTTTATTAACAAAAATTAATTTTTTTTACTTTGAAAAAAAAGGAAAATAATTTCAATTTCCAAATGAATGGTCAAAAATGCAATATTATTTTAATTTCTCAAACTTTCCAAGCTTTCTTCAACTTTTAGCACCATATTACTAGAAAAATTTTTGATTAAGTGCCCTAAAACGATGTAAAAAGTGTACGGTTGGAGACAAAACTTAACTTCTCCTAACTTCAAACTGCCCAGGAACTCTTACGGCAACGCGTAGGGTAAAACAAACATGTGGGTCACTATCGTCTTGTTGGTACAAAAATATTAGACATATTACCTCGATATTTTATGTTACGATAAATGCTAGGGAGGTTTTTTGCGTTTTTCTCAAAAAGTTCGAAAATGGAGAAGTAGAGATTTGATTCTAGTGGCCTCAAATGAGTATAGGCCTAAGTTGAGGGCGAAGAGACATCAACACAATACTTTTGACGTTTCGCACTGTAAAATTTGACGACCCGTCCATAGGACGGGTAATATTATGCTTGTTAAATATATTGGAAACGGTTTAAAAATCGTTTAGAGCAGTTCTGGAGCCTCCATCTGCATTTGATGGAAATTTCAAGTTTCAAAAATCTACCGAACGATCCAAGAATTTTCAACAAGTCGCTGGAAGCTCAACATTGTCTAGAGGACTGAGGGAGATTTTGTTCTTGGAAAGGTGGTTTATTCAAAAGATCTTTGACTAGGGAGAATTTTCAAACAAAATTACCTACTTCTTTTCAATCATTCAATTTTTCTGGATTTTTAACCATTTTTGAGGACTTTGTACAAGGAGACCAACATAATTGGAAAACTGTTTTTTCCCTGGAAAGTGGGATGGAACAAATTGATTTTTTTTATCATTTCTTTCTCAAATTGTCAACCCTGACTCCTGCACAATGATTCAGAGTCAGACTTCATTTCCGTTTCAAAAAAATACCATTTTTTTTCTTTTTTTCAATTTTCCAGAAAGTTAAAGAACTAACGTATCTGCACAGCGAAGGTATCATGAGCGGAGAACTCAAACACGGTCCATTGGCCTTAATCGATAAAGCAATGCCGCTAATTATGATCATAACTCGGGACCCGGTATATACAAAATGCGTAAACGCTTTGCAACAAGTGACAGCTCGAGAAGGCAGACCGATAGTTATTTGCGAAGACGGCGACGAAGAGACTAAAAGTCTAGCTTGGAAAACTATTGAAGTTCCTCACATCGTCGATTGTCTTCAAGTAAGCCAGCGTATTTATTTTTCTCCTACACGCCTACGTTTCTTTTGTGTAAATCTCCAACAAAAACACCATTTTAACGGCTCCATTGTTTGCAGGGCATCTTGACGGTAATTCCGATGCAACTGTTATCCTACCATATCGCAGTTTTACGAGGATGTAACGTCGACTGCCCGAGAAATTTGGCGAAATCCGTTACTGTCGAGTAGAGCCCTTATTTTAATTGGTTTATTTTGCCGTTGAACGAAAACCGAGAACCGTGAAAATGCGCTTTAATCGAGCGAAAAATCAAACACATCAATTTATAAATACAAAATGATCTCTTTAGGAACTTTTGTGACCGCAGGATGTTGTTAATTGTTACGCCACACTTTGCATTCCGAGTTACTAATGCGAACCTTTGAAAATCATCCATTGTTAATATATCTAATTTGTATTCGAGTATATTTTTTTATACATTTTTATTATTGAGTTTTTCTTTTTTTATACACTACCATTATTGTAATAAAATAATTTGCTTTCGGGTTTTTTATTATTTTTACTTCATTTATTGTTCATCATCATGTTTCCAAACATTGAGAATACCTATACCTACATATTTGAAATATTTGAAAGTTTCTTTATAACTTTTGATCTACATAAATAAGACAGAAAGCTGGACTTATTCAAGTCAGAATTTTTTCAGATACTAATTTAATAAAAAAAAAAGAAATTCCTGCCAAAAAGCTAGACTTCTCGTAACATCGGTAAAAATCAGGACTATTTTTTTGCAATTTCAGCAAAAAACAGGGTAAAAGTAGGACGAGAAAGAGGAAAAGAACTGTAGGCACACTCCGAGCCCACGTTTCTCCTATGGCTCACAGGTTAGGTAAACATGTCTACACGGACTCAGTATAAATTGCATAAACTGTGGTTAACGAACAAAAATTCTCACTTTTACTCCAAAACACCCGTTCTCACATCGCACAGTACAATTAGGCCAAATACCTACAAACAATACGCATCACCACCAGCGAACAATATTTTTCAATAATTACATCACGCAAGCATATCGAAATTCAAAGCTGACACATGCAATTATAAATTACGCTCTTAATACAACATAGAAAAGTCATACTTTATACCCTGGTGACTTATTGGTGACTGATTCACCAAAAGTCACCAGGATTCACCAGAACATAGAAAAGCAATATTTTATACCCTGGATACCCTGGAGACTTTTTGGTGACAGATTAAAAAAGGGAAATATATAATCGCACGACAGAAAAGGGTGTTTGAACGACACCAGCAAACGACAATAAATGCTGTGGTAGCGACAAGTTAGGTCTTTACAACGACAGGTTTTCAAAGACAAAATAATGAGTCAGAGCGACTATTTTTAATTATTGATCACGACAAGTCCTCCCGACAAAAAAGGATGTCTAAGCGACAGAATAAAATTTTAAACGACAGAACAATTTATCCAATTGCAAATCTGAAAACACACGAAAAAGCGATAAATAAGATGTTGGTTTGGGAAGCTAGCAAAAATACTTACTTAAAAATTACTCTGAAATTAGTGCAAAAACTGTGTGACAATTTTCAAACGTAAAATGTGAGGTTCCTATGGACTTATTGAGATTGCAATTTGCACAATAATACAGTAGGTACCTTTGCGTTCTATGATAATGAGAATTCGTCAAAAAAGTTGGCCTTACTTACAAAATGGCGGCCACTTTGATTGACAGGTCAGCCGAAATCGCAGATTTTGCGTTTCAACGTAGGACTTGCACGAAATTTTTCAAATTTTACAAAGGTAGATCGAAAGATCGTGCAAAAATTCATCACCTGTCAAAATTTCAAGTGATTAAGTGCGCTTTTCGATTTTTGGTGAATTTTTGAAAATCGAATTCAGGCCAAAAATGAGGGAAAAAAATCAAAATACCAAATTGACCAAGAAAGCTGAAATTTGGGATATACCCTATTTTCGACATGCCAAATCGATTGGAAACGGTTACAACCCGTTTTGAGCAGTTCTGGAGCCTCCAGCAGATTTTTGAAACTCGAAATTCTCACAAAATTCCATCAAATTGGAGTTGTAAAGCTGAAATTTATTCTAAAAACTAATTTCAATACGCTACGAAGTACTGCAGGTGAATTTCAAGTCGTTTTGGAGCCTCCAGCGACTTTTTGAAAATTCCTGAAGCCTCCAGCAAATTTTTGAAACTTTAAATTTTCACAAAATTTCATCAAATGGAGATGAAAACCTCAAATTTACTCTACAATCCAATTTTAACACCCTCTGAAGACGACTTCAGGTGGGTTCAAGTCATTTTAGAGCCTCCAGCGACTTTTTTGAAAACTACTGGAGCCGCCAGTAGATTTTTTGAAATTTGAAATTTCCTCAAAATTTCATCGAACTGAGATGGAGAGTCGAAATTCATTCTGCAAACTAATTTCAATACGCTACGAAGTTGACTGCATGCTAGTGAATTTCAAGTTGTTTTGGAGCCTCCAGCGACTTATTGAAAGTTTGTATGGCGTTTTTTTGGATAATTAAAATTTCCTAAAAGTAACTGGAAGCTTCAAAACCGTTTGAAACCACCATGCAGTCTGCGAAGTAAATTTCAGCTTGCCAACTCCATTAGATAAATTGATGTTGCGGGAATTTCAAGTTTCAAAAATCTGCTGGAGGCTTCAGGAAATTTTCAAAAAGTCGCTGGAGGCTCCAAAACGACTTGAAATTCACCTGCAGTACTTCGTAGCGTATTGAAATTAGTTTTTAGAAAAAATTTCAGCTTTACAACTCCAATTTGATGGAATTTTGTGAGAATTTCGAGTTTCAAAAATCTGCTGGAGGCTCCAGAACTGCTCAAAACGGGTTAAAACCGTTTCCAATCGATTTGGCATGTCGAAAATAGGGTATATCCCAAATTTCAGCTTTCTTGGTCAATTTGGTAAAATTTTGATTTTTTCCCTCATTTTTGGTCTAAATTCGATTTTCAAAAATTAACCAAAAATCGAAAAACGCACTTTAGCACTTTAAATTTTGACAGGTGATGAATTTTTGCATGATCTTTCGATCTACCTTTGTGCCCACGTCTAGTAAAAGGGTACTAAGGGTATCTTTGGCAAAATTTTTTTTTTTTTGATTCTGATATAAAATTTCATCAAAATTCGAATTGGACCGGTCCCAGACCTGTGGAGTGCTTTTAGAGCGATATACACGCGTTTTAAGTGAGTAAAGTCGAAAAAAAAATTTTTTTTAAAATGGAATTTTAGGGTTTTGATCAAATTTTATTTTTCTTTCAGGGTAACTTGGGTGAAATTTTTTTTTTTTTTGATTCTTATGTAAAAGGAGGGGTATCGATAAGGCCATTTTTTGGCCCCAGACAGTTATCGACTGAACCACTCTTAAATTGTTGTAATAAATGCCCCAAATACGAATCCGTGGTTAGTTGACCCAAAATGACCATTTTTTGGGCTCCAGGGGTCCCCAAAGTTGCGAATAAAAAAATAATTTTTGGAACCACTGAGTATTATTTTTAAAAACTTTTTTGGCGTAAAATATCTGCTTGAACCCGTTAAACATGATACGGGAAAATTTTTCCATTTTCGACCCTCGGGGGCAGAAATTCGGGGGGTTTTAATTTTTGGAAAATTTTGGAACCACCATTTTGAACCCACCCCTTTGAACCCCGCTAAAAAGCTTTTTACAGTTCATTATTGTTTGAAAGACCTCCATCCTACCAAATTTTCAGCTCAATAAAAATTTTCGCTGGTACTCAAAAATCCAATTTTCCAATTTTTTGTAATTTGGATTTTTTGGGAACCCCTGGATAGCTGGAAACCTGCGATTTGCGCCAAACGTAACGTTTTGAAGTATATATTCAATTAACCAGATGAAAAAGTTTAATTAAGCTTCGTGTACATTTGTAATTTTGAACCCTTTTTTCAGATCCCTCCATTTTAGGAACCCCTGAAAAAGACGATTATGCATATTTTTTCAAATAAATTGAAGAATTTACATTTGGAAAACACTAGCAAGAGCTCGATAATTTTTCACTTGATTTCACCAATAATTTTCAAAATTGAGCTTTTTTGGGCCAAATTCTGAGATTTTACTTCGTTGAAATCATGAAAACGTGATTTTAACGTTTTTTCAAATCACGAAGAGATGTTAAAAGGAACGTTATTGCACATTCATACAATCTCATCAATTTATGGCTCCACCAGAATAGGTGCGATCTAAGGTTTCGTCTCTACATTTACTTTTACCTCTCTCTCCTCTCTAATCTGTCCGCTTTTTGCTGCAATTTTTACAACAATTAGTATAGTATAGTATTATTTACAACCATTTTTTAAAAAAATCATAATCATATTGTAGAAAGTTGCTACAAATAAAACAAATCTAATGGCTTGTCTACGGTTTTGGTCTACTCTTCGATAGAGAGAATCCTGACGCATACACTCACAGTAGCTACATGCCCTAAGGAGAGAATAATGTTGTTGTGAATTTGATAAGGAAGAAACGCTTAAGCTAGTGAGTAATATTAAATCAATTATTTCCTAATATTCAATTAACACTACATTATATTACCCTTTCTAATTCTGTATGGTTTTGCAGTGGAAGCTCTTGCACTGTATGATTATACCGCTCAAGAATGGAATGAATTAACTTTACGTAAAGGAGACATCATCACCAATATTAAATGTATGAAAGGTGGTTGGTGGGAAGGAACTACGAATAAAGATGGTAAAAGAGGATTTTTTCCCGATAACTATGTTAAGGTGACTCACGAATTGAACTTCAAGGTAATCTTGGAAGCGAGACATTGAATACTAATTTTTTTCTATTCATTTTGTTTAGGTGCTTTCTGACAATATGAATTCCATCTCTGCAGGAACTCCTTGTGAGTACATCGTATCGTATAAGTTAATGTGAAACGTAGTTACCGTTGTTAAAGTCAAATTTTGTAATCAACTTTCCATTTCAATGTTTTGTTCAAGTATGTGGTAAGAAATTCCGTGTCAAATACAATTACATTCCGGCCAATGTAGATGAATTAGAGTTACACGTTAACGACATCGTTGAAGTGATATCAGAAATCGAGGAAGGTTGGTGGGAAGGAAAATTGAGAAATACGGTAATATCAGAATCTCTATACGTATAAGCTTTGTTGAGATTGAATGTTTTTAAATTTTGGGCTTATTTTAATGATTACAGATAGGCGTATTCCCTTCTAATTTCGTTACCGAAATCACCGAAGCTGAATTAGCTGCTGAGAAAGGTACCATTTTTGTGATTCAATATATTATTGCATATATTATATTTCGATATTGCTTCTGTGTCGTGTTTGAGATACGTTGAAATTACGTAAACCTTGTTTTTTCTCAGATACCAGTAAAACTGACTCTGACGATGAAGTGCTACAAAAGGATCTTAACGATGGGCCAGTGCTACCTCCTAAACCCAAACAAGGTTTCATTATCAATCGTTAATTTGCTCGTTGCCCTCAATTTCGTCCATTTAAAATGATGCTTTCGTGTTTTAGTGAAAGAAATGTGTTTGGCATTGTTTCCTTATGAAGCTAAACATGAAGATGAACTCACTCTTAAAGAAAACGATGTGATATTGTTGCTTTCAACCGATTTACCAGACAAAGGATGGTGGAAAGGACAACTTTATGGTAAAATAGGAGTATTCCCAGATAACTTCGTTAAATTAATCGCTGTTGATGAAGATGTACGTATTGTTCGAAGCACAATTGTTCAATTTTTCTGTCCAAAAACCTAAATGGAGCTTGTTTATATTTTTTTCAAGACTTTAAGACCGGATAAATCTTCGCACGTTAAAACAAACAACAAAATGAGCGATGCTGTACCCAAACTGCCGAGTTATAATGAAGCTGCCCTTAGGAAATCGATTCAGTCTGGTAAGTACTTTCAAAACTACGTAATAATATCATATCGAGTGTTTATTTTTAGTGACAAAATTTCGACTTTTTTCGCAGAAGATGTAATTCAAAAGCCAGTAGTTTCCAAAAAACCATCATCTACTGAACAAGTGAAATCGTCAAATGAGAAAACTTCCGCTAGCCCTGAAAGAAATATTAATGCCTCGTCATTGTCATCTTCCGAAACTTCATCGTTGATAAAATCTGATCATGAAAGATCCAGAATAGATTTATTGAGTATGTGTGAATTTTCTGTTATGTGACCAAATTCCTGCGGGGTTGGCGTGTAATTTTTATTTTTGGAAATTTCAGACCGCCCCAATGTCGAAGCACCTCGCGGTAAATCATTCAGTACAGTTACTTCCATTAACGAAAAACTTAATGCTGAATTTCAAGCTGCATTCGCCGCCAAAGAAGCTGAAACCGTTGTTGATGGTGGTTCAAGTAGTAAAGTTTATAAAATTGACCATAATAAACATACAGTCAAGAAAGAACCGTCTGTAAGAAAAACGAGTGATTCGATTCACTTCACTCTCTTCCTCATTTTTTACTTTGTGAATGATGTGTTAATTTTTTTTCATAGAATTCCAAAATTGAATCAGTTACTGGACGAGAAGTTGATTTGAATGCCATTCAACGAGCAGAATTGTTGACTCATCCAACAGCTTCTCGAGCTAAAGCTCCGAAAAGAAGGCCGCCTTCTGGAATAAATTTTAAAGAAGTACGAATTTAATTACTTATTTAATTTTCAAATTAGTGGCTCGAATATTGCTAAACTTCTTTTCATTACGATTAATTTGGGTTCTGATGGCGGTTCCTGGAATTTCAGACTAACGGTTAAATAAAAACATTCGAATTGTTTCAGGATGACGACCTTGTTGTCAACAACAAACCTATGGAATCTACGAAAAGCGTCATATCCGTAAATGGAACCGCTGATCCAGTCAACGATAAAGCTAAATCCTTCCCATGGGTTGAAGAACTGAAGTTGAATCAAGCCAAGAAGAATTCTACGCAAGGTTCCATCTCTAAAATTACTCACATGTCGTACCATTATTTTGTATTCATCTGCCATACTAATTATCGTTTGAAAAATTCTCTTTTTGTAGTAAATCTCAGAAGTGGTTTTACTAGTATGGGATCAAACGTCACATTTCGTTTCCAACGTCCAGTCTCCATGTATTCGGGTGATTCGTCGGAACCTAACGTTAGTTCGACGTTTCAAGAGACGAATGATGTGTCCAAGATGAACTCACAAGTCTCTGCACTTCCTGACAAAAATTCGGATAAACTTGTTACCATACCAGCCAGTGAATGGAATGCCTTAAATGAAAAAGTAATGATATTGAGTTGATGTTTTAGAATTGTCATTAGCTCATTGTTCTCTCAACTTCTTTCTTGTCAACAGGTCAATAATTTAGAACAACGTCTAGAACAACAAGCGGAATTTTTTCGCAAAAGTATCGACCAATTGAAGATCAAATTAGCCAAAGAAATAGAAAATCGATTAGAAATGAAAAACGAAATAGATAAGTTGACAGATTTAGTTACACAAGTATGAAGGCACACTTCTCCTATGTGTACTGGTTGTTCAATCAAAATCATTGTTTTTTTTCTATTAATCTACCTATGCCATTTTTAGTTCTTGTTATTCTAATTTTTTCAAGTGAATTTTATAAATGTATTTTACATGGATTTTAATTTTTACCTTAAGTACTTACGTAAGCATTGCCATTTTATTTGTTAATGTAATTTACGATTTGTTTGTTCGGTTGTTCCTGTGGATCATTTTGGGTTTATGAATTTTTCTTTTTTGAAAAAAGTGCCACATTGGCTTTTTCTTTTTTTTATGCCATCAAGTTTTTTTAATTACAATTACTGGAAAGTAACCGCAATACAGGGTATATGTGTGTGTAATGTAGTCCTCCTTTGCAATTCAGAGTTTGAACGACATTCAATGAACAAATTTGTACCTTTTCAAATATCTGAAAATGGAATTTCAGCGGCAAAATTAATTTTTTTTTGCTGATCATCTTGTTTATGAATAAAAAATAGCTTGAAATTCAAAATTATGAAATCACTTTTTATGGTTACTGAATTTGAAATCTTTCAAACATTTTACTTAAATTTTTTTGTACCATGCTTCGTATTATTCCACTGTTCTTTCAAGATGTTCCGCCCATATCCTCACTCAATTCCGAATTTAAAATGACTTGCCCATATTTCTATAGACTATTCATTTATAATACATTCCATTTATTCTAATGCATTCCTTGAGCATTTACATATGTATAATCGTTTTTTATAACGAGTTTTTTGTGTTAACTATGTACTTAACTTATTTTTTTAAATGCTGTACTTAAGTTGAATTCGAAGGCGATAAAGCGAGCTTTCTATCTCCCTTCGAAGACTGAAACATGATGCTGGAATAAGTTGGTGAAATGCACAGCTATCCGTTTTAAAAATTGGAAATACGTCCCTTTCCTACTTCTCAGTGAAGTATTTATTCTGGTCTCACTGTGCTGTACAACGATTTCAATACCATATCGCCATTTTAATTGTGATATTTCAAACATTATTAAGTATTATTATTGAATAGAAAATTTTTTCTTTTGACTAGTAGAATGATTTTTGCGAATTTTCAGTGTTTTTATTGCGTTGTATTAATGTTTTGTAAGGTGACACGACGTTCAGGATTTCGTTGATGAACCTACCGGTCTAATTGACCGTCCATTTGATTATAACAATTTTTTTCAGTTGGTTAGATGGTTTTGTTCAGAAGGGAGTGGAAAAATTGTTCATAAAAGAATGTAAATTCGTTCATTTCGGCAGTTTTTAGATACCCACACAGAATCTGGGTTGAATTTCATTCAATTTATAATTTCTATGAGAAATTAAGTGGAATAACAAGAGGAAGACACAGTTAAAAATTGAATGTACACTACGTATGAGCGCTGTCAGGGTGTCTAACAAAATTTCAATATGAAAAAGTAGGACTTAAGTAGGACTTTTAGCAGGACTTTTCAACAGGTCATTTTTTGAGCACTTATGGAATTTTTTATTGGTGGGGGGGGGGGGTCAAAATTTACATTAAAGTTTTTAGCCAAATTTTGTAAAAAAAAATGTTTGCTTTTTTGATGATTTCAAACACTTTATGATTTTATTTAAACAAGTAGATGCCAAAAATATAACTTAACGTTTTGCTCCAATTTTTCGTTTAATTTTCTTCTTATCAATTTTAAGAATTTGATGAATATCACATCATGTTCAATTAAAAGTATAAAACCAACTTTTTTAGTGTGATGAGTTATGTACTCGTACTTACAAAAAGTTTATTATTTTGCTTCAAAATTTTAAAATTTAAATTATGATTTTTTTGGAAAATTTGAAATTGAAAAAAGAAAAGCAAACAAACCCGAGTGAAGCGAGGGCAAATCCCGAAAATTAGTATCTTGAAGGGTATGAAAACGATGTTTTCTTGTACGATATGATATGAAGAAGTTCATTATTTTTGTTTCAAAATTTTTAAAATCCAAATGATTATTTAAAAAAAAAATCAAACTTGGAAAACAAAAGCAAACAATCCTGAATGAAGCGAGACCAAAAGCTTTAAAAAATTTAATCATGTTTTGAGGAGTAAAAATAAAAAGTTTCTTCACGAAGAGAGGAGTTTATTTTTCTGATTCAAACTTTGAACATTTCTTGAATTTGAACAAAAAGTTTTTTATGCAGGAAAAGAATATGCAAATAGCCCGAGCGAAGCGAGGGCAAAAGCTTTCAAAAATGTGTAATTCAAAATCTGAAAAAGTCGACAAATGAGCCTTTTTCTACATTTTTTCAAAATTTTGGAAAAGAAGGAAAAATTGGAAATTTGAAAAAGTCTTATTGAAAAAAAAAAGTAGGACTTTTGGATAAAATTGTTGAAAAGCAGGACTTTAATAGGACTAAAAGGACTTTTGAGAAAAAGTAGGACTTTAGTAGGACTAATAGGACCAGTAGGACCTGTTAGACACCCTGGCTGTCAATGCATGATCATTGATCACTATTGAGCTGTAGTTGTAATGTCATTGTCATTGTTAGCTTATGAGTGATTGCCTCAGAAGCCACTTGAAGTTGAAGCTGGCAGGATTGATGTTATCTATTCGACATTTATGTACATTTCTATATACTTATCAATTATCGTATAGGTATAGTAGACATGACTTCTTGAAGTGGGCAATAATTTCAGATATAAAAATTAGTTTAGAAATTTATTATTTAATACTTCAACAATAATAACGGGCTATCGTCGATGGAAACATAATGTTTTCAAATAATTGCACCTAACACAAAAACCAAATATGAATAACATGATTACAGATAGACCGTAGGGTAACATAACATGCGCATAAAAAATAATTCTGTAACGGTTAATACTTCGTTACGTTCATATAAATAATAATATAGCAAATGAAGAAATTCTGGAAGCATGACGAAAATTGTACTTCCCATTATTTTTTCTTTATGTGAGAAACAAACGTTGCACCAGTGGCTTGTTTCACATCTGATGTACCGGACACCGAGCGAAATCCACAATCTGCAGCAAATGTACGTTGCAAGATATCTACGCAATCTCTCAACGAAGTAATTAATGATTGAGAATACGATTTTAATACCAACAAATGCGGATCGATGCAAGTAAGGGAACCTGTTAGTAACAAAATACTCTTGTCAGATGAGCATATTCGTCAATTTTCGATTGAATAAAGCACGTACAACTGATTTACCTTGAGAAGGGAGAACTTCGATGGCTTTACACATTTTGACATATTTTTGTTCGGCTTCAGCAAGATGTTCTTTGGCTGAAGAAAATGACTCCGTTGTGGCGGGAGAATGTATGTGACTACCGTGCACAAATACACCAGAATGTAATGAAATTTCTACGCAATCTTGAGGAGCAATATACTGAAAGAGTACATTTAAAATTAATCTCTGCATCTATGTAAGTAATACCGAAGATCTTCATTGAACGCACTTTGGTCAAATTAAATGAGTGATGTTCGGCGACGGATCTTAGTCTGTTCACCCATTCTTGTCTAGCACGAGCATCTGTAGCTCTCAGCTTGTATACCTCGCCAGAGGAAGAATTTACAGTGAATGTGTGTGAATCTTCATCACTCGGGCAAATCAAAGCTCCTTGTAAATGGACACCAGCTCTAGGATTACCAGAACTTTCACTTTCGGACTGAAAAATACAAAAACCAATATCAACTTTTTTTTACCACATATATCATCGAATGGACCAAGTTGAGCTGTAGGTGGAGTTTCAACATTTTGTGAATAATTTAACACATCAATCTTACCAGATAATAATGCAACATTCCGGTATTTGGATCTAGTGAAAACCATCGATACTGCCATCCTTTAACAACATTCGTATATTTTGATAACTGTCCAGAAAACCTTTGATTCATGATTTCAGATGAGATGCTACTATCTCTAGTGCTGTAATGAGAATCTAAGGATGCGGAACTAGGTTCAAAATTAATGTGTTTTTCTTTTTTCGACGACTTCTTTTTTTTCTTAGACATCATTTTACAGGAAACATCTTTTTTCAATATTATTCAACACGGTACAACATCTGTAATGGCAAAATTATTAATTAAACAAGCGAATCACCAAGATCAAAACTCTTTCGCAGCTTCTCAGTTTTCTTCGCCTTTGCTGATAACAACTACAAACACAAACACAATCAAATAACACAAACAATGAAAATGACTCAGATACTGGCAGATACTAGCGCTGCAGTTGTCCATTAAAATAAACAATAAACATACAAAGTATATTTTTTATTTTTATTAATTATTTATTAATTTCGTCGATTAATTTCAATTTTGTCAGCTCGCAGGACGCAGGCATTCAGGTGAATGGGTTGCAATTGGAAGTAATACTTATAAGAATTTTAAAAAATTCAAAAAATTGTAGTACCCTAGCCCTAGACATAGTTCAGTTGTTTTTCTTTCCTTACAAGTTAGGAGATAAGGTGTCAATTTTGAATTTAAAAAAAATTGAAGTCAGAATCGACTCCAAGAACTTCAAAGTTCAAAGTTCAAAAATTGAAAACATTCGAAAATTTCGAAATCAGGGTGTCTACCGGAATTTTTCGGCCGAAAATCACTACCTTTTCACTACCGTTTTCACTACCTTTCAAAAAAAATCACTGTCTTCCAAAATATTTTTACCCCCCCCCCCCCCCTCAACACAAGAACAATTTTACATTTTTTTTTTGTTTAAACTTTGTAATTTTTTACATTGGAGTAAGTACACGTTTTCATCAATTTGAAATCAATTCAACGATTTTATAACCATTGCTACATTTTTTCAAGTTGTTACAATTTTTCACGTGTACATGTTGAAAATACAAAACGAGCGAACTCGAAAAATTGACAAATCAACTACATATTTTAAGAATAAAATTCTTTCAAATATGAAAGATGAAGTTTTTTTTTCATTTTTACAGTGACTTCTCAGGGTGTCTAGTCCAACAAAATTTCAAAATAAAAAAGCAGGACTTTAGCACATTTTTTAAATACTTGGGATTTTTCAAGAGGGGCAGGGGGTGGACGAGGCAAAATTTTACATTAAAATTTTTCACTTTTCCAATGTTTTCGAACATCCCAAGATTTTTTTCAAGCAAGCGGATGTCGAGAATATAATTTTGTCATTTCAAGTTTTCATTTTATTTTCACCTTTAAGGTTCTCGTTACTGTAATGAAATTGGGCGAATCAAAAACTTTTTTCAAAATAAAAATTTAAAAAAAATTAATGGAAAATTTGAACAACATTTGGAAAAAAGTATACCAATTTTTCGAAAAAGCTATCGAAAATTAGTTCCTTGAGGGGTATAAAAACGTTGCTTTCTTGGGTGATGAATGAAAAAGTTTATTATTTTTGCTTCAAAATTTTAAAACTTGAATGATTATTTTTTAAAAAGTAAATAAATAAAACTGGTAAAAAAAAGCAAACGAGCCCGAATGAAGCGAGGTCAAGAACGCTTTCAAAAATTCATGTTTCAAGAAGTAAAAAGTTTTTTTTATGGAGGTAAAGGAGTATTTTTCTGATATTTGAACAATAAGTTTTCTATATTGAAAAAGAAGAGCAAATAGCCCGAGCGAAGCGAGGGCAAAATTTTTCAAAAATACGTAATTCAAGTTCTAAAAAAGTCAACAAATGAGCCATTTTTTAGAAAATTTTTCTTGAGTGGAAAATCGGATTTTCCACTTTTTTTTCATTTTTCACTACCTTTTAAGCAAAATTGCTGAAAATCACTACTTTTTCACTACTTTCACTACTTTCACTACCTGGTAGACACCCTGGAAATAGACAGATCTGACAGATATGAGACACTCATGTTGAATTTAAAGTTCTTTAAAGTTTAAATTTATTAAATCCGAAATTGAGGGAAAAAATTCTCGACCAAAACCAATTTATTGACGACTTTGAGGTTGAGCTAGAAAAATCGCAAATAAGTCTACACCCCTGCAACTTGCAAGGTAGAGATACTGAGTAGAGATGTAAGGCCTACCTACAGGGTGCCCAGAAATATCGAGTACCCCTAAAAAAGTTTTCTACTAAAATACGTTGGTTGGTCACAGTGAATAATAATAATGATAGCACATGATTGGTTGTTGGACTGGAGAGATAACATTCCACCAATCATATGCTTCTATTTCACGTTGCCAACCTATATTTTTAATGAAAAACTTTCTTAGGGGTACTCGATATTTCTGGGCACCCCGGGGCACCCTGTAGTGCCAGTGCCCTAACGAACACAGAGTTATACAGAAGAAAACGAACGATTGTACTGAAGTGAATCGACTGGTCTGACTGAACCGTTCGTTTCAGTTATCAGTAATCCGTAATTATTGTTATCTACGCTGAGAAAATTGATTGAAGTTGAGTGTTTAAAATAAAATAATTTTATGTAATTTGTGTTCGGTGTTTTGTGTATTAACAAATAATTTAAAGTAATTGAATTATATACATAGTTTTTGTCTGAAGACATGCTTCAAAAACCGTACATCTGCAAATTTTTTCATCAGGTTATTTTTATAAATTTTTCGTAAATTCCAACTTTCAATTGGTCCCAAGATAAAATGTACGACTTACGTTGACTGGATCATAATGATTTTCGCATTTCTCGATTAAAACTTTATAAACTCACATCCTTGTTCCTTATACTTACACCATAGGATAGTATGAACGGTAATTCTCGAATGTCTTAAAATGGAGTTTTATTCTATGTTTCAGCTATGAAATACTTTATGCATTGAGTCTGCAATGTGTTATGGAACATATTGACTTCATCGTGATGTATTCAGCAGACAGTAATAAAAAATCTAACGACAGTGATTGTAAGTTTCAATTGTAAATCATGCGCTTTTTATTCATCAACTTGAAAATTATCGCTGCGAAGTGATGTGGTAGAAAGATTTCCGAGTTTTTGAGGCGAAAAAAAAACTGTACTTGCCACTTGCCACAATATCGTACTTCTTGTTCACTTTTAATGCTATAAAAACCATTTCCAAACCATCATTTCATGCTTGATTGTTTATGAAAGAAAACAAGCATTGTACACAGTGAGCGAGTTTGCTCGCAACCCATCTATCACCATATATTTTTTAAAAATGAAACCGAACAGGTGCATAAAATGATTATTAGTGTTTTTATTGTCGTTACAATATGTTTACTGTGTGTTTGAACAAGCAAGGTTCGAATTTCACCAGTGTTTTTTGTAATACTGGCGCGTTTCAATAGTAAAAATGTGAATTTATTTTACAGATAGCGATGAAAATCACGAAAAACTTAGCAAGAAAGACCTGCTGATCGGTAAGCGAAAAGATAAGAAAGATAAAGGATATGCCACTCTCGAAGGAGAAAGTTCACCGGAAGAAGAAGTTGATACAAAGTATGTAATGCATTCAGTTGAGCTCATCTTTCTGAAACTAAAATTTATTCGTCCTCGTTTGTATTTTCATTCTGTAGATCACCAGGTAAAGCCAGAAAAACGAAATCTTTCAAGTTTTCTTCGAAGAAAGAAAAACGAGAAAAATCTAGAGAAAAAGAGAATAAAGAATCTGAAAAGAAAAAGGATAGTGACAAGGATAAGGATAAGAAAAAAGACAAAGATAAGCTTAAGATAAAATTGAAGGATAAAAAGAAACCAAAAGGCGACCACAGTGTAGACATTAGTGGTAATTTGTTACCTACCTATGCTTTTATTAATGGATAGTATTTTTCTAATTAGTAATCAATAATCATACTAACTAAATGTTCGATTTTTTGTAGAAGAGTTACCCATATTTGGCTGTCCGTTGGGTGCCGCTGTACAACGAGATCCTTGTCATGACGGAGTTGAAATACCATTGGTAATAAGAAATTGCATCGATTACGTGCAGGAACATGGTAAAAATATAAATTTCGGCGCAGTATTGCATTAAACGGATTAATTATGCGATGCTAAAATGTATGAATTCTTAGGATTGTTGGCAGAAGGAGTTTATAAGGTATCGGGAGTAAAATCAAGGGTCCAATATGTCTACGGTTTATATAACAAGAGGAAAACTGTCTATGAAAGTGATTTCGATTTGACTATTGCAACAAGCTTATTAAAACAATTTTTAAGGTTCGATTAGAATTTTCAATATTTTTAAGTGGGTAGTTGACAAAAAGTACGTATATGTAATCGAACGTTTCCTGATTGTATAGATCATTACCTGAACCTATTCTAACCAAAGAAATGCTACCGAAATTTGAAGACGTCACGCTTACGAAAGACGCAGAAGGGCTAAAATCGTTTGTTGAGCAGTTACCGGGATATAATAGAGCTTTAATAAAATGGTTATTCATTCATTTTAAAAATATCTGCTCCAACGTAAGTTTCTCGAGTTCATATTTATATTCGTCATATGAGATGTACATTTCTAAAGAAACTAATGAAAATTTCAACAGGAGAAAGTCAATAAGATGAATGCTTCTCTATTGGGCGCTATATTTTGTCCGTTACTCGACATGAGTCCACGTCTATTTAATAGTTTTTTGGCATGGGTTGATGAATTGTTTCCAGATACTGTGCTTACTCGGTATTATTTTGTTTATACTCAATTCTTGATAATGTATTTATATGCGTTTAGTGAATAACCACTAAGTACCTATTATTTTTTCAGCTATGTACCACCCATGCGTTGTGTTAGTCCAAACATGCCTATTACTTTAGAAGCTGTAACATGCGAATTAACTAAGCAAGAATCGCTGCTAGGGCAAATTCATTTTGAAATGAATGCGGGATTTATAAGTAAAGAAAAAGAAGACCAATTATGGGGCGTACAAAGAAATATCACTCAGCTAAAGGTTGGTTTATAATTGGAAATCTTAATTTACGTATTACAGGGTGTCTAACAAAATTTCAAAATGAAAAAAAAAGGACTTTTAGTAGGACTTTCAGCAGGTAATTTTTCGAGCACTTATGGATTTTTTTGAGGTGTAGGGGGGGGGGGGTGTCCAAGATTTTTTTCAAGGTGTGAGGTTCAAAATTTTCATTCAAGTTTTTAGCCAAAGGAATTTTGGCAGGACTTTTAACAGGACAGTTTTTGAACACTTAAGTTTTTTCAAGAGGGGGAGGGAGTGGGCGAGATTTCTCCTTCAAGTTCGGAATTTATTATTAATTAAGGAAAAGAGAAACAAACTGGCCATGGCGAAGCAAGGGCGAAAGCTCTCAAAAATTAGAAGGTACTTTGGGAGATATAAAAAAATTATGTTATCTTGTGTGATGAGTTACTAAGTACTTATATTATGTTGCTTCAAAATTTTGAAATTTGATATTCGAATAATTATTTTTTTTTGAAAATTTAAAATCAGAAAAAGAAAAGCTAACGGACCGGAGCAAAGCGAGGGCAAAAGCCCTCTAAAATCATAATTTCGAGTTTTAGAGATACAAAAACGATGTTTGTATGTGTGATGAATTATTCGTGTTTTGCTTCAAAATTTTAAAATTTCAATTATGATTTTTTTTGTTGAAAATTTTAAAACTGGAAAAAGAAAAGCTAATGAGCCCGAGCGAAGCGAGGGCAAAAACTTCAGAAATTCAGTATTTTGAGAGGTATGAAAACGATGTTTTTTTGTGTAATAAGCTACCTATATTTTGCAACAAAATCTTGAAAATTAAATGATGATTCAACACTCTAATTCAAAAAAAAATTCAAACTTGAAAAAGAAAAGCAAACAAACCCAAGTGAAGCAAGGCTAAAAGTTTTGATTTCAAAATTACATGTTTTGCTGAGAAGTAAAAAAAATCCGTAAGGAAGGAGGAGTTTATTTTTCTGATTTAAACTTTGAACATTTCATGGAATTTGAACAATAAGTCATTTATTCGGAAAAAGAAGAGCAAATAGCCTGAGCGAAGCGAGGGCAGAAGCTCATAAAAATGTGTGATTCAAGTTCAAAAAAAGTTGACAAATGAGCCCTTTTTCACAAGTTCAAAATTCCGGAAAAAAGGGGAAAAGATTTAAAATTTGAAAAAGTCATTTTGAAAAAAAAAGGACATTTGGATAAAATTGTTGAAAAAAGGACACTACAAGGACAAAAAGGTGTCATAGGCAAAAAAAAGGACTTATGTAGGATAAATAGGAGTGTTAGACACCCTGTATTATTAGATATTGTTTTGATTGTAATTTTCGGTATTTTTTACAGCGTAAACTGAAATCGTTGGAAAAAGAAATACAACAAAAACTGAAAGCACAAGAATCTACATCTTCTTTGCAAGAAACGGATAAAGATGAGGAAGGTGAAACGACTGCCAATGCTTCAGATGGGAGTGTTAGTTTGGTAACGGAAAAACTCAATGAGAATACAAGAGCTGACACAACTCCCAGTGTAGATGAATCTTTAGATAAGCAAATAAACTACGAATCTAGTCAAGAAAATTTAAATCATCCTCCTAGTGAAGGTACGAGTTCATTAATGAACATGCATTGCTAGAAAAATAAATTAATAATAAATTAATAATTAGAAATTTATTGCAAATTTTCCTAAAATTGTGATAGCAGGTAAAGCAGAGCTTAAAACCACCAAAACCAAAAAAAACCACCACAACAACCATCGTTTTTCAATTGGTTTTAACCACTGCAACAACCATTTCAATTTCTTTCTGTACATTTCAAAAACAACAACAAAAAACCAATATGTTGGAAAAAAAATTGGATTGAAAAAACCAAAATCACCAAATAGTTGTGTTCTTTGGAGAAAACCACAACCACAAGAACCATTTCAATTTTCAAATGTAACCATAACCAATAACAACCAATTCATGAAATGGTTGTTTTTGGTTTCTGCAATTTTTTTCAATTTTTCCAGGCCAATGATGAAAATTTCCTGTTTTTTGGTCTCAAATCAGACAATACTCGTACTTTAACTTGTTTTTTGGTAAATTTATTTGAAAATTCAAAAATTTTTTCGATATCAAAACCACCACAACCAAGAAAACTATTTGAAAATTTGAAATGGTTTTTCATAGCAAAAACCATCTACTACCTCAAAAAAAAGTATTATTACAAAACCAAAACCACATCCACACCATATTAAAAAAAAAAATCGAAACCATTTCAAAACCAGAACCAGAAAAGCTGTGATTGAAAAACCAATTCAGAAACCATAACCAAAAACCAATATTTTTGACTCCTTTAAAAACCACCTACCACAACAACCAATAAAATCCAAATGGTTTTAAGCCCTGAGGTAAAGTATTCGGTAGGGGAAAAAAATAATGAATAGGTTCTGCCCGGGTTGAAGAATACAAAGTCACCAATCACAAGTGTTTTTCACCCTAAAAGTAGATTCCTGCTTTGCAGAAAATCTTATCAATTTTTCATTATGAGAAGTATGTCAGATGTTTATATTTTTTTAAGTTCATTCTATACCTACCTATTTATTTCTCGTATAATTTCGTCATAGTGACCCGCTCTGACAAAATCGACCATTTCGACATAATTTCAAAAAATGCACTTTTCTCAAAAATCTGATCTTTCAACCCCTAAAATTCATTTTAAACGTCATTATTTTGGACACTTTTTTCCGTCGAAATGGTCGATTTTGTCAGAGCAGGTCACTAATTTAGTAAACTTACCAGCTATTTGAAATCGTTAATAATTTAGATAGCGACGATGAAACAAAAGCATTGGAATTTGAAAGTGAAGAATTGATAAGTCTAATGGAAGCTATGCAAGAAGAAATAAAAATCGAACGCTTGAAAATAAATCAATTGAAAGCTGAATTAAGTGCAGCCAAACTTGATACCAGTGTCAAGTAATATTATTCTATGTTTACTTCACGTTTTCTATATCCATCATAAAACATCCATTCATTTGTGCTTTACTATTCCTCTTGCAGTGAATATTTATCAAATCTGCCCGACGAATTGATCAAAGATGAGAATAATCGAGAAGCTATAAGCGAGTACAACAGACTGCAAGTAGGGATGCTCGGAATTACCCATTGCGTGGTTTAAGGCAGATGATTTCTGAAACTAAATCGCTCCTTTTTTACTTTCAGATACAGCAAAAAATTTTGATCCATACTATAATGGAAGAACGAGAATCAATTGTCGACTTGAAAGTTCAGATTGCTATGGCTCAGTATAAATATAAACAAGCAAATTTACATTGAAAATGCGTCCATTTAGATGATGAACTGGACAAAGATACTCAGCATAAATTTCACTTCGTCAATTTTAATTATGCAGACAATGTGAAAATGTATTAGCCTAAGTACAACACTTTTATCGACAAGCTTACGTCAATCCATTTGAGTTGCTTACTATGTATTTGACATAAGATAATTGCGGCGTTGAAGGGACAACATATGTTACTATCGTTACGGCGCGAATTTACAAATCGAAAATGTCTTTTATTAATAAAAATTAATTAGGTACATTACATTCCTCTATCATTTTTATGTTATCGATGAATTTTTGAATGAACTTGTATCATACAACTCTTGTAGACGTATTTTGAATAAATAATGTTTTTGTATAAAATTTTGAGATAATTTTTTTTCAAACAATTATCGAATGTCTATTGCTTTTCTTATCCGGCACGTATGGTTCGCGTTCTTCTGGTGGTGCACATAAGGCAGAATAGTCGATTGAAAACGTATCTGGACGAGCTCCACATTTTCCAAATAACCATTGACCTGGACCATTATTTAGATTCTTACAAAATAACCAATTGGCGAAACACAATTCGTGTACATGAAACTTCAGTGGAAAATCGCCATTCTGTAATCAGCATAATATTACGAGTCATTTGATACCCATTATCGATGTACATACATATTTCTATGAAATACTAACCCTCAAAAAAAAAAATCATTAGTCAATTTTTTTTTAATACATCATTTTTAAAATATTGAGTGGTATTATGGTATTAAATTCAAAGCTATTGGGTATAACAACTCCCATTCGGCGTAATAAACAAGAGAAACTGCTTCCAAAACATCGATCTTTTATCTTCAGAAATAAAAAAAAAGTCTAAAGTTTACGTGTACGATATTGAACCTTTAGAGGCAAAAGTCCTCCATCATTTTAATAAAAAAAAAAAATGTCAAATTTTTGTGTTTCATAGTTCAGTAACAAACTTAATTTCGAATAAATGAGAAAATATTTTCAAATATGTACAGCGGTCAAAGTTTTATATATTTCATTTAAATCTTCTTCATTCATATCATGATAGCCTATTATGGAGGCAAAAAATGTTTTCAGTTCTTCTTTGGATAAAATACCATTGCCTGTAAGTTTCAATTTTAGCATCTGTTATAGGTATTTTTGTGCACCTACTTAGAACGTCTGTGGTATAGAATATTTTTTCAATTTAAAAACTTACCACTTTTATTTATTACAAGAAAAAGAACTTTTGGAAACTGCTGTAGCCAGAATGGAAGGTCTCTCATGCCCACCACACCGGTCAATAAATTACTCCATGTTCTCAACCAATCATCCAATTCGATATATGTACAAGGTGTCTACCGGAATTTTTTGGCCGAAAATCACTACCTTTTCACTACCTTTCAGAAAAAAAATTGCTGTCTCCCAAAATATTTTTACCCCCCCCCCCCCCCGACAAGAACGATTTTTCATTTTTTTGGTTTGAACTTTGCAACGATTTTATAACCATTGCAACGATTTTTTTAAATTATTACAATTTCTCACGTTACATGTTAAAAATACATACAAACTGAGCGAACTCGAAAAATTGACAAATCAACTACATATTTCGAGAATAAAATTCTTTCAAATATGAAAGATGAAGTTTTTTTTAATTTTTTGCAGTGATTTTTCAGGCTGATTTGTCCAATAAAATTTCAAAATAAAAAAGCAGGACTTTAGCACGACATTTTTTGAACACTTGAGATTTTTTCAAGAGGAGGAAAGGGTGGACGAGGCGAAATTTCACATTAAAATTTTTTGCTTCTCCAATGTCGTCAGACATCCCAAAATTTTTTTCAAGCAAAGGGATGTCGAGAATACAATTTTGTCATTTCAGGTTTTCATTTTATTCTCATCTTTAAGGTTCTTGTTACAGTAATGAAATTGGGCGAATAAAGAACTTTTTCAAAATAAAAAATTTTAAAATTTGAACAACATTTGGAAAAAATATACCTACCAATTTTTCGAAAAAAATATCGAAAATTAGTACTTCGAGGGGTATAAAAACGTTGCTTTCTAGGGCGATGAATGAAGAAGTTCATTATTTTTGCTTCAAAATTTTAAAACTTGAATGATTATTTTTTTTAAAAAGTAAATAAATAGAACTTGAAAAAAAGCAAACGAGCCCGAATGATGCGAGGCCAAGAACACTTTCCAAAATTCATGTTTCAAGAAGGAAAAAAACAGTTGTTTTTATGGAGGTAAGGGAGCATTTTTCTGATTGAAACTTCGAACATTTCTTGAATAAATGATGTATGAACAATAAGTTTTTTATACTGAAAAAGAAGAGCAAATAGCCCGACCGAAGCGACGGGAAATTTTTCAAAAATACGTAATTCAAGTTCTAAAAAAGTCAACAAATGAACCATTTTTAAGACAATTTTTCTTGTGTGGAAAATCATATTTTCCACTTTTTTTTCATTTTTCACTACCTTTTAAGCAAAATGGCTGAAAATCACTACTTTTTCACTACTTTCACTACCGACTTTCAAAATCACTACCTTTTCACTACTTTCACTACTTTCACTACCTGGTAGACACCCTGATATAACAACTTATTGGTGATTCTGAAAAAATTGCGTTTTTGCAAATGCTCACATTCAAATAGGTACCTATCTCATTGCTTATTCAGATATGTATAATTCGTACTACCGTACACAGCAGCGTCGAACAGTGACATATTTTTCAACGCAACATAGCATGATATAGAAAGCTTACATTTGTTTTATGATACCAGTAAAAGAAAAACTTCAAATCAACTTTTGTTTACTTTTGTTCTATGATAGCGAATTTTACTTATAGTCCGGCATATGACAATAAGAGTAATTGCACCCCCCCCCCCCCCGGCAATCATCCGGGACAACTTTTTTCTTAAAGGGGACATCCTAAGGAACATTTTAAAGCAAACTTGCCACAAAAAAAAGTTGGCCTTACTTACAAAATAGCGGCCATTTTGATTGACAGGTCAGCCGCAATCGCAGATTTTGCGTTTTAACATAGGACTTGCACGAACTTTTTCAAACTTTACAAAGGTAGGTCGAAAGATCATGAAAAAATTTATCACCTGTCAAAATTTCAAGTGCTAAAGTGGGTTTTTCGATTTTTGGTGAATTTTTGAAAATCGAATTTAGGCCAAAAATGAGGAAAAAAATTAAAATTTTACCAAATTGACCAAGAAAGCTGAAATTTAAGATATACCCTATTTTCGACATACCAAATCGATTGGAAACAGTTTCAACCCGTTTTGAGCAGTTCTGGAGCCTCCAGCAGATTTTTGAAACTCGAAATTCCAACAAAATTCCATCAAATTGGAGTTGTAAAGCTAAAATTTATTCTAAAAACTAATTTCAATACGCTACGAAGTACTGCAGGTGAATTTCAAGTTGTTTTGGATCCTCCAGCGACTTTTTGAAAATTCCTGAAGCCTCCAGCAGATTTTTGAAACTTTAAATTTTCACAAAATTTCATCAAATGGAGATGGAAAACTGAAATAGGGCTCCCCTTGGTGGAGGAACCCTAAAATTGGTGTTTTATGAGCTGAAAAAGCAATCTGATGATCTAATCTCATGAAAAATATCACTATTTCATGAATTTCACCAATTATTTGACTATGGTGAATTAAACTTGTTGAAAATGGTGACTGATGTATCAAATATTATCAACAAAAAAAAATTGGAATACCTTTTGGCATAGTTTTTTTGCAAGATCGGCACATTTAGCATATTTGAAATGCTCAAAAAAATCAATAAAAAAATGACGTCATTTTTTTCCAAATCTTCGACATTTGAATAAAGACTGGTAAAGATCGCTTCAAAAATTCAAAATCGAGAAAAATTGAATTTAGCATATTTTTATTTTTTTTCCTCGTTTTAGCATTATTTAGCATATTTTTCAGCTTCATCTAGCATAAAAATTTGTTTGACTTGGCAACACTGGGTTCATCAAAGAGGAAGTGTAGGCACTGTAGGCAGGTGTTTGTGTTTGATATGGTCTTATCAAAGTGAAAAACTAAAATTTTCACGAGTTTTCTCAGTTTTCCCATAATTTTATAAATCACCATTGAAAGGATCAAGATTTAAAATCGATTAAATTGCACGTCATGATCGAAGCAACCGAATTAGCTGTCGACGATTACTCGAAATACCTAAAAACTGATACACAATCGGAGGTAAGATTGGTGTTTTTCTTCGTATTAAACATAACTAGTTAACCATTCTAAACTCACACTTGATTCAAATTACAGGTTAAATCGATAGAAGAAACCATAGAGAACATGCTGATGCGATTCGAAGAATACAAGGGAACACTAGAAATGGTAACCCGAGACCCTCATTCCCCCAAGTAAAACACTCAGATTTCAAGACTGTACAGTTTTAATTCGCAGATTTCATCGGAACGAAGTGAAATAGAATCGGCGTACAAGAATATCATGAAATTGAAAAGCGACGTGAGCGAATTAGCTTACAGAGTCGACGGTATGGAGATGTTCATTAGTCGAGTACATCGTGATATGAACTCATTAGAGACACAGCTGCTCGAAGCCGAACAAGATTACCCAGATAGGTCAGAAATGACGTTGAAAAGTTTATTCAAGCCCATTATTTCTGTAAGTACGAACGAACATAAATCGTTACACCTTTCAGTATGTTTTAAAATGTACCTACGTAGAACGTCGCTCTCTAATTGAAAACAATCGTCATTTTCGTTACAGAAAATTTCACCGGAATTGGCTCAGGAAGCTAGTGCTAGCGGTATGTCGAGTGCTACTGTTTCATCGTACGAGAAAGTCGAAATAATCAATACCGATGAATTATTCAAACCTAGCGAAGATTAATGAGTTACCAATCACCATTTTTGTGGTCGAACTCGAAATGTTTCTAAATGAAGAGCAATAATTCGTCGTATCGGCGAAGTTTGAGAATACGGTGCATCTTCTGTTCGAATGAGCTTAGAGCTAAATTATAATACCTGATACGTTCTGTGATTCCGCGAATTTTTTACAATAATTATTCAATATGATGATAAATAAGGACAAGGAGGGTTTTTTTAACGTTTAAGTGATGTTTTTTCATCGTTACTTTGTTCCATAAAGTTTTAGTTGTGATTTTTACGCGTTATTATTTTCATATTTTGTTCCGATTCATTTTTAATTTCGTATTTTTAGGTATTACGCATACGAATGTACGTAATTTTCAAAATTTAATATTACTCCAAGAGGTACAATTTCTTGAACATATGTACATGTATGCAAATAATCAAATTACAAATGTAGATATTGAAAATTTAAAAATTTTGTATCAACAACTGAAAATGAATTTTGTTGAAAATATACGCAACAAATTTAATAAATTCCAACTGCCCACAAATGAATGAAATTATTATTTTTTTAATATTCAATTTTTTCATTTTTGCCCAATCTACAAGAACACTTTTTAAAAAAGATGAAATACCAAAAAAAATGTTTACAAAACACTAAAACTTTACTGAAGATGAAAAGTTTATGAAACAGGCGTGATGAAAATGAATATAAAACAAATATCGCCATAAATGTAAACGAAATCGTATGTCAGAAAATTGTTAAAAATTACCTGAAATGCCAAAAATTTGATAAAAAATTAATGAAACGTCAAAATAACAAAATTGAATAAAAATTAAAAAATTCGAGAGAACATGAAAATTATAGCTACCATTTCAATCGAATTTTAACTCGTTCGGTTTTGACGGGTTGTAAAAATTCCCTTGTCATGTCACCTCAGTCAGAATTCAAAATAGTAATTTTTCCATCATTCTTCATTTTTTTTTTTTTTTTTTTTTTTACGAAATTGAATGGTAAGTACACAAGTTTCAGATGAAAAAGTCATCAACAAAACAAAGCGCTCATTTATTTAAAAAACAGTAGAAAAGATAGACAATTTTGATCACATTAAAACTACAGAACAATCCTATCTTCTCCCCCTAGGTAAATAATGCTTTTGCGTCAATTAAATCAATTGAACGGTTTTGAAATTTGACACTCCCTTCCTTCGATCTCTAAAACCGATGCAAAGGATTCTTTGTTTTTGAAGGGAAATCCACATCAAATTGGTAGGTAGGTAGGTAGGTAGGTACTTACGTATGTACTTTTAACGGGGCATAAAATCAAAAATCGAGCCGCGTATTTTTCTAGTCGTAAATTTTTTTTATGATGAAAATGGAAGTTCAGATTTCATTCCGAAACAAATGTCTTTGACAGGCATGCTTGATTCAGTTTACAACTTCTTATACTTCATGACCAGTTTTCTTTCAGAATTAATTCCTCCAACCGTTCTTTATCCAACTTCTCAATTCTAGAGCTGATCAATTTGTGAACGTCTTTCAATTTATGCTGAAACGATTTAAGCTTTGGTTACGAAAAGGATTTTCGTGTATGGAAAATTCAAATTGTAATGAAAATAGAAATGTAACGCTCTCTACCTGGTAAACGTGGAGGCCTTTGGCAGTTACTGTTATCAGCTCGCTAACACCATCTTCCGTCAAGTCAACGTAGTATAATTTATGGACAGGATTCGGGATACTCTTTTGCCCAATCATTTTCCACGTTTCATTATCGACGTATTTAAATAACAATAATTCCTGAAAAAAATTAAATATTAAAAAAAATTCAGCATGAATATCACACGACTGATTTTGAACGAAGCACTTAAGTATAGGTAATTAGGTACCTCGCCGTAAGTTCCTAAAATTATTTCTTTATTGCCGTCAAAATCTACATCCGCTATAACCGAGCACAAGCAAGCATCATAAAGAGTGCTTTCATGGAGGCAGTGTCGATTTTTAAAATCATACTTCAGTACATCCCTGGAAAAAACGAAATTCAAGAAAAAATCATGAAGGAGAAGAACAAAGTTTTCACCGAATAAGCATTCAATCGTAAATACATTTTTGAGGGTTAATCATTTTTGAATTTTTATTTCAAATTTGTATTCCCGAAATAAACATTCATTTAAAAAATAAATATTATATAAATCATTAGCCCTCTCCCTCCCTCATCAATCAATTGATTTTAATTTTTATTGCGTAATGAATAACTTTTTCAACAGTAAACATTCCTTTTGGAATTTATGTAACAAACTGATCTCCAGTTCTCTACCATAAGTAGAACTACTACAATACATATATCCATAATTCAATACAAGAAATATTTACATGAAAACTTCAGAATGAAACAGTGTGTTCGTAACGAGTAAATTAACTTCGGGGTTCTTTTCTAAGAATGTTAAATCTGAAAACAAACCGATAAGTTAATTTTCAATTAATGAACGAAAATGACCGAATCACACAGATATTCTCAATAAATAAAGTACCATCATTTTGAATATATTGTTCGATATCATCGACAGGAATCTCTGGCATTTTTAATGTAAATAACTGAACACTGGAGATGGGATTTTCATATTCCGTGCTTAGTGATCTCAAAATATGATTACTTTTACACTCAACTATTGCACAACGTACTTGTCCATTTTCACATCCAAGACTAGAAATTCGACTACAACAGAATTAAAATGTATCATTTCTCATAATCAATTCAATTTAAAATACCCAACTGGTTGGAAAATACTAACTGGTGGTAATTATTGTAATAGAGAACTTTGATACACATCACAATTGCAGGGACGTCTTCGAATTCGACAAAAAAATCGCCAACAGATATTTCAACAAAGTTTCGATCATGGTAACGACCTCGATAAGCATGGATTTTATTATCACTTCCAGGTAACAACCAAAGATTCTGAAAGTTTTCGATATAATGAAAATTATCTCACAGTGAGAAAAAAATCTCAAAATTGGGCTGGGCGTTTACTTCGTAAGATCCGTTCACTTGATGAGGTGATATTTGAGTATGATGTAATCCATAAGGAATATAATCCAACATTAGACTTTCACAATGCTGTCCAATGGTTTCTAAACTAAGTTCTACATCGGGTTCGAGATCATATTCACAATATAAATTCAGATGAGCGCTGGTGCCAGTTTCAGTATTCTACAAACACAGTAACATGACATCATCGTTGATTAAAATTGATTATCGTGCAATGGATGATTCAAAGCACAAGGAAAAACGAAATGAACCGTACTCTCATGATGACAATTCCAATGACAAAATCGTCCATAGTTTTCGATCTATTGAATACATCGATAGATGTGATTTCTGCACCATCTGCGAGCATAAATACTTGAAGCACACAGCTCATTGATTGTAAGATTTGTAAAGTACATAATAAAATAACGTACTGGATATGTAAGCAAAGTAAACCTCTGTCGTAATAGGTTCTAAAAACTCTTCATTACATCGGTATTCTACAACGAAGACTTTTCTTCTCAAACAACCCACAATAATTCTATTCGATCCATCAGCTTTTTGGAGTCTTGCAGATAAGTAGATGTTTCCTTGAGATGGTAGTTGTAGGTAATGACTGTCGATTAAATTATCCATCGCTAAAAATGCATTGAAAAATCATTAATTGATGCATTCACCTATTCGAACTGTTATTCAATAATTCTTTTTTCAAATTTTTAAAAATGATGAAAATGAAACCAAAATATTGATAACGTTGTTTACCACTGATAACCGAAGTTACGATTCCATCTGGACACCGCTCATACTAATTGTATTTCTTTTCAGTGCGTTATTTTGGGAGGTGGTGTCGCTCACTCAGTTCTATTATAATAAAATTTACTTTCATAGGTTTAAAATTGAGACATTTCATTGCTTATTATTATAGGATGACAAATTCTACAGTAAGTATCTCAGAAGTAACCACAATAATTTAAACAAAATGCATAGCAAAAAATGGTATAAAAAATTTTTAAGTGGAGAGTTGCAGAAATTAGAGTTTTTTCTTTTTCTTTTCTCAAAATTCATCTCGAAGAGCCCATAATTTTTTTGTACCATAATAACGCAAATTTTGTCCTTTCCAGCGACGCAATCTGTTTCGAGATCCTCGAAAGCAATCTCACTCAAAAACGTAGAAATTCACCTTGTTTTCAGAGAAAAAAAAGATTGCCAGAGATGAATTGAGCTATTTTTTCACAAAATCCATCTCGCGGAGCCCATAATTTTTTGAAACCACTATGGCGAAAATTTTATCAGCTTTCCAGCGGTATAATTATTTTCGAGATCCTCAAACGCGAATTCGCTTACACAGGGCACTTACTGGGAATGGTCAGAACTGTTGGTTGCCGATATGATCGAGCGGTTGCCTACGTGTAGCATATGAAGGGATTATCTACGGCTCCCCTCTCATCTTCTCCCACTAGGTACATACCTACATTGAAATAGTGGCGGATGCATATCTAGGCCTAATAATATTTTGAAAATTACTATACAATTTCTCATTAGGTACCTGATTTTAGAAAAAATATACATATATTTGAAAATCCTCATTTGATTATCCGCCACAAACTTTGAAAAGGTCATCGCACACATGAAAAAACTGTATACACATGATCCAGAAGATGGTGCGTCATCGCCTTTGTCATTACAAGAAACTCGGCTGGCCAGACGATTACACAGCATAATCATAAATGCTGAGGATGAAAATGTCGACATCGATGAGCTATTTACTTTGGATTATGATGACAGCGACGAACATAACCTATCGACTACTTATGAGCCAGATCCTCTTTGGGTAGGTGACGAAGCGACGGATAGTGGTACCAGTAAAGATCAAAGAAAATCTCCAAAGTCACCAAAAGGACCCCGAACAAAATACAGCTATCAATTTAAAAAAAAGTGCTTGATTATCGAGAGGAGTACTAGTACAAAGCAAAACACGGAAACTACCCTCGATTCAAAATTCTGCAAAGTCGGTACGGAATTTAATACGACAATTATATAAAAAGATTTGAAGATTACTATACAAAGATTGGCACTGCCCGAGAAAAATTTGAGACCATTGAGAACTACAAATACGTTGTCGAACAATTCCATGACGCCAGACACAGAGCCCACAGAGGCATTGCTGTCCACGACGGTCACTTTCGTATGTGGGGAATACAGAAGGCCAGAGGTCGGGTTGAACACATTTAGAGCCTCCCAATCATGGGTTACGAGATTAAAAAAATCGAATAGAATTTCATCAAGAAGAATAACTCGTTATGTAACAAAAAAAGTGTTTACTAATAGTCCGGCATATGACAATAGGAGTAATTGCACCCCCCCCCCCCCACCGCCGATCATCAGGGACAACTTTTTTCTTAAAGGCGACATCCTAAGGAACATTTTAAAGCAAACTTGCCAAAAAAAAAGTTGGCCTTACTTACAAAATGGCGGCCATTTTGATTGACAGGGCAGCCAAAATAGCAGATTTTGCGTTTTAACATAGGACTTGCACGAACTTTTTCAAACTTTACAAAGGTACATCGAAAGATCATGCAAAAATTTATCACCTGTCAAAATTTCAAGTGCTAAAGTGGGTTTTTCGATTTTTGGTGAATTTTTGAAAATACAATTTAGGACAAAAATGAGGGAAAAAATCAAAATTTTACCAAATTGACCAAGAAAGCTAAAATTTGGGATATACCCTATTTTCGACATGCCAAATCGATTGGAAACGGTTTCAACTCGTTTTGAGCAGTTCTGGAGCCTCCAGCAGGTTTTTGAATCTCGAAATTCCCACAAAATTCCATCAAATTGGAGTTGTAAAGCTAAAATTTATTCTGAAAGCTTATTTCAATACGCAACGAAGTACTGCAGGTGAATTTCAAGTAGTTTTGGATCCTCCAGCGACTTTTTTAAAATTCCTGAAGCCTCCAGCAATTTTTGAATCCTTAAATTTTCACAAAATTTCATCAAATGGAGATGTGATGAAAAGCTGAAATTTACTCTACACTCCAATTTTAACACCCTCTGAAGACGACTTAAGGTGGGTTCAAGTCATTTTAGGGCCTCCAGAGACTTTTTTGAAAATTACTGGAGCCTCCAGTAGATTTCTGAAACTTGAAATTTCCCCAACATTAATTTATCAAATGGAGTTGGCAAGCTGAAATTTACTTCGCAGACTACATGGTGGTTTCAAAATATGGTTTTGAAGCTTCCAGCTACTTTTATAGGAAATTTTAATTTTCCAAAAAAACGTCATACAACCTTTCAAAAAGTTTCTGGAGGCTCCAAAACGACTTGAAATTCACCAGCAGTCAACTTCGTAGCGTATTGAAATTAGTTCGCAGAATGAATTTTGACTCTCCATCTTAGTTTGATGAAATTTTGGGGAAATTTCAAGTTTCAAAAATCTACTGGAGGCTCCAGTAATTTTCAAAAAATCATTGGAGGCTCTAAAATGACTTGCTACTTTTATAAAATCAGCCACTTAAATAGTCACTTTGACCTGCGAATATTTCAGCTGTTTTTGCATCGCCGATTTGCTGGTTTTCGCTTGTGAAAAGTCGCCGGCTAGAAGAGGCTACTTTTATGAAAACAGCCGCTTTTATGCTGATTCGCTATCTCATTAGCTGATAAATACAAGAAATATGTGCTTTGTGAGTGGCATATTTTAAATTCTGTGCAGTGTAATATTTTTATTTACAATTTTCAATAATTTTTTCGTGTTTAAAAGAGACAGCAACAGAATCATTCTTTGGTAAGTAACATTATATTATACGTATCTATTGAGTAAAAATAGGTAACGCAATAAAATGTATATCCTTATTATGTACGAGTATGTAACTAGCCTATACTATTGTTTTTGGACAATATTCTTCCGAAGTAGGATTCTAGAGACCCCCCCCTGAAATATTTTTGGAAGTATCTATACACGAAAATGTAATTTTTCACTCGATAAAACTTTCTCACTTCCTTTCAGTGATAAATCAATTTCATTTTATTGGGTAAATTTTAAATTTTTTCCTCTCAGATCCTCGAGAATTATACCTCAAGCTTTGTGTAATACACATTTTCAGTTTCTTAAGATGAAGGCTACATATCATTTTCGTATTTTTTTTTTTTTTTTTTTTTTTTTTTTGTGAACGGAATATCTAAAACACGAGTAAAAATTGATTTCGTTAGTACGTAACTTTCAGTGCACTGATTTGTTTGAATTTGAAAACACAAAGAATTTTTTGAAATACTTGAGAATTTGTCGTAATTGTATTTTCATTTCATCGTGAAAAAATGAACGAAAAATCTTAATGAAAAAAAAAAACAAATTCAAAGAAAAATTTTCAAAATTTCGAGTTCCATCATATCTAGAAGGTTCTTTTTGAGTAAAAAAGACTCTCATGGCGATTTTAGCCCCCTCCCATGAAAACCAAGCTGACCCCCTAGAATAGCTGAAATTTGTATATTATATGGGATGTCCTAAAATTAGTTGATTTTGGTCTTTCCTCCTCCCAACCCACAAAGTGGTGTCCTTTGGTGAGAAAATAATTCCCTATTTTTTATTTTTTCCATTTTCGAAAAATTTGGGTTGTGGTGGGCCACTCAATTTTCAAAAAGTTTTTAAAAAAACAATTCAAAGAAAAATTTTTAAAATTTCAAAATTTTGAGTTCCATTTTATCTAAAAGGTCCCTTTTGAGTAAAATAGACTCCCATGACGATTTTAGCCCCCTCCCATGAAAACCAAGCTGACCCCACCAGAATAGTTGAAATGTTTTAGCTTTTCTGGTGGGGTCAGCTTGGTTTTCATGGGAGGGGGCTAAAATCGTCGTGAGAGTCTATTTTACTCAAAAGGGACCTTTTAGAGACGATGGAACTCGAAATTTTGAAATTTTAAAAATTTTTCTTTGAATTGTTTTTTTTTTAAATTTTGAAAATTGAGGGGCCCACCACAGCCCGATTTTTTCGAAAATGGAAAAAATAAAAAATAGGGAATTTTTTTCACCCGAGGTCACCACTGTAGTGGGTGGGAGCGGAAAAAATCGCAATTTTTTTTTTGGTATGTAGTTAAGGACCACCCTAGTATGTACAAGTAGAATCGCGGAAAAGGGTACAACTTTTTCGTACTCGTAAAAACTTTGAATGTAATTTGATGGGGAAAATTTTTAATTATAGGAAGAATTAATGAAAAGAGCAGCTGCGCCCTAGTCTAGTGATGAAGAAAAGGTAAAGTTGATTATGAACGAAGTCTGCAGTAGGAAAATTGTATAATATGTCGGGGACATATGGAAAAAAGTCCTTCGTTGAAACGCAGGTGTACATAATGTTAAAAAGTAAGTGTTAAGTGTAGCATGACATTATTTTCCTTGTTTTTTTGCATTTAAAAAAATGATAAAAAAATACCTAGATACATGAGATTCAGCGTTACCATACCATTGCATTCAAAATCCAAAATTTAATTTCAGAAATGCTCAAACCCGAAGCAGTTTCATTCCAAAGTACATCTATGGCTTAAATATAATAATGACTATGAGAAAAAGTCATTGCGTGCAGAAAAAAAATCACCGTCTGAAAAGCTCAAAGAAATATTTTGCAGCATTGCATATGTCAGAACATTGCGAATTTATAAATTTATTAATTGATTTACTATTACAATTAATTAAAAGTTCAATTAATATATGAATATGGAGCAAACACCATTAAATGATGTATCTAATCGTAAGTATGAGAGAGTATTTTGATCATTGAATTATTAGTGTCTACAGAAATTACGCCACTGAAACTGAATGAAGGAATGCCACCATCTCATCAACCAATTGCAACCATTATCATTGACGAAAACAGGAACACGTATACCTCACTCATTGATTAAAATCAATGACCTCACTGTATAGGTTCTTATGTAAGTAGAAAACAGTTCTGATTGCCTGGAAAATTAAAGCAATGCTGAAATTCTTCAAAAATACCGAAAAGTTTAGAAATGAGATAAATGTTTCATTTTTTCCTAAAATATTTCCCATTTAATTATTATGATTAAAATATTTTGAATTCCTCGTATAATTTCACAGCATTTTGATTGGGCACATGACATTTTCTCGATTAATTAGATATGTACTTCAAAAATCATGACTTAATTTAAAACTCAAAATTTTCCATAAATGTTCGAAACATATTTCCGTATACCTAAATGTTTAAATTTCTCACGTAATTTCTATCATTTTGGTGGATAGTAATATGTATTTTTATCAATAATCTCAAAATCATGACTCAAATTTTGAGTTCAAAATTCTCCGGAAATGCCAAAAAAGTGCATTCGTTGAAAAATTTCATTTTTTCGTAAAATTTCAACAAAAGCTGATTTTGCACTATAAAAATTTGAGTCACGATTTTGAGATAATTGAAAAAAATCATACTAGCATCGAAATAATAGAAATTACGTGGGAATTTTAAACATTTTTCAGGAAATAGGTACATATATGTTTCGAACATTTATGGAAAATTTTGAGTTTAAAATCAAGTCATGATTTTGAGGTACCTAATTAATCGAGAAAATGTCACGTGCCCAATCAAAATGCTGTAAAATTGAACAAGGAATTCAAATATTTCAATCATAATAATTAAATGGAAAATATTTTAGGGAAAAATGAAACATGCGAGAGCTCTAAGTTAATTTCTCATTCATTCAAGTTTTTAACCCCCCCCCCCCAAAAATGGTTAATTTTGACGTAAACATTGACTTTCTTAAAATAAAGGGTAACATCCGCAATCATTTCATTGATGAAACAAGAATGTTAGTATAATCACACAATTCACATTAAATCAACAAATGAGCGATTACTCTGATAACTTTCAAGTTAAACTATGATTTCAGATTCGATCGACACCTTATTGAGAACCCGGATAGGAGGATACGTATATGAAGATAAGGCACGGTTTTTGACCCAGAGATGGATTTCGGCGAAAATCACTCCAAAAAGTGACCCATGTAGCGCATTTTTTCATGGGGTGATGGGCTATGATTTGTTTTTAAAAATTTATTTTCGAGTTTTTCGCTAGGTGTAGAGACAAATTTCACATTTATTTTCATGTCGACTCTTAAAGGTGAGAGAAAACCCAAGAAATGTTTCAAAATTTTTGGACCATTTTTCACGAAATTGTGGCATTTTTAAAATTTTGACCGGCCATTTCGTAGTATCGGTATATTGGTCCCATACAAGTCCCAGTATGGAGATGGACGCATTTTATGTGGAAAAATGACAACTGTACCTACGCAACTTCTTTACAAAGTGGCCGCTCAAAATTTTAAAAACGCCACAATTCGGTGAAAAATGGTCCAAAAATTTTGAAAAAATTGCTTGGGCTTTTCCTCACCCTTGAGAATTGATATAAAAATAAACGTGAAATTTGTATCTAAGTACATCTGGCGAATAACTGAAAAATAACTTTTAAAAAACAAATTATGGCCCCTCCCTCCTGTAAAAATGCGCTGGAGGCTTAAAAATTTCGTCCGCGTATGTATTCACTCATCATGGGTCTTTGAAGTGAGCTTTGTCAAAATCCATATCTGAGCACAAAACCGTGCCTTATCCTCCTATACCCACATTTTTGAATTGTAATGTAAGTTGTGGTTTGTATGCAATCAAAACTTTTTCTACATAGGCATATATTCAATTCTATGTACATTGATATTTTAGAATAATTTATTTAAAATAACATGTTAAATAAATATTTTTTTTGTTGAAATTTCATATTTTATTCATTTATTATTGGGTATTATTTTTTTTCAATATTCATTTGTGGATTTGGGCCTTCGGGAACCCCAACCTAAAACTTTCAGTGGTATGAGTAAATAAGCCACTTAAAAAGCTGCTTAAACAGCCGATTTTCAATTGAAAAAAGCTGCTTAAACAGTGGTCCGGCCATAAAGACGCCGAAACATTCACCCTCAACAGCTGAAACTGGTTTATTTTCCAGAAGGAAGCACTCATCTCGTACAACCACTCGACGTTGGATTCTTCTTTCACTATAAATACTTCATCAAGCAATTTACCGAAATGGTATTTTTGCAACAGTTGCCCATAAAATTGAGCCTGCGAGATAATGTAATCAAGATCAATTCTGCCGTTCACAATTAATTATGTGCAACAGTTTTCCATCCTTTATTTTCTGCCGCTTGGGAACATGCTGGATTAAAACCTGGTGAAGAATCAGCCGCTCAAATTTACAAAGCCCCTTCAGTTTTGGATCAGTTTTTAAAAAATTTAAAATTTCAAAAATTGTGAAATTTTCAACATTGGCAACCCTATGTTTCCAAGACAAAGCTCATTTCAGAAAAAGTGAATATACCGTGTAGGTAGCCCCTTCATATGCTACACATAGGCAACCGCTCGATCATATCGGCAACCAACATTTCTAGTTAGAGGTAAAAATTGCTTCGGAGAAAAATGTTGCCAGTCAGGAATAAATTTCAGTTTTTCTCGAAAACCATCTCGCGGAGCCCACAATTTTTTGATACCATAAGACTGGAAATTTTATGCCCTTTTTCGGCGGTAATTTTTTTCAAAATCCTCAAACGCGAACTCGTTTCGTTTTGCAAAAGCTATAAACTGCCAACTGCTTGGAGAAAAAAGTTGCCAGAGATGAATTGAGCAATTTTTTCTCAAAATCCATCGCAGAGTTCATTTTTTCTCTCACTCTATTTACCTATACGAAATTTCGTCATGTTTCCAATGGTTTAATAATTTTTCATATCTGCATCAGATACATATTAGAACTTCTTTTTATCATTTTTACTGATCGAGTGTACGTACTTTTTTGAAAACAGCATAAATCACCAATAACAATCAATTTTAAATTTTCAAACGTGCGCCAAAAATCGAAAAATGAACTTGGGCTGCTGAAAATTTGGTTTTTGGGATTTTAGACCATACTCTTTCCGAAAAATCGCGGTCCACCTGAATGGCGACATTTTTCTCCAATGCAGTTTCCAGATGAAAGTTTCTTGTTAATGTTTCAAAAGTGAGTTCGCGTTCGAGGATTTTGTAAAAAATTACACCGCTGGAAGGCTGATAAAATTTCCTTCATAATGGTGCAAAAAGTTATGGGTTTCACGAGATGGTTTTCGAGAAAAACTGGAATTTAATTCTCAAATTTCTGCAGCAATTCTCCACTTGGAAATTGTTTTTCCATGTCCTGTGTCCTGCATATTGTTACCAAGTGCAGGAGTGTTTGTTAAAATTATTGCAATTAAGTTCTGAGAAGATGGAGAATTCATCATTCTTGGATAATAAGACGAAAAATGTTTTAATATCATAGCTATGAAAGTAAAAAATTGAATTTCTTAGAACAATCGGCACCTCTTCGCGAAATAACGTGCAGAAAGAAATACAAAGAGCATTTATACGTACAGGGTGTCCAGAAATATCGAGCACCCCTAAAAAGTTTTCTACTAAAACACTTTGGTTGGTCACAGTGAATGATAATAATGATAGCACATGATTGGTTGTTGGACTGGAGAGATAACATTCCACCAATCATATGTATCTATTTCACGTTGCCAACCTATATTTTTAATGAAAAACTTTCTTTGGGGTGCTCGATATTTCTGGGCACCCTGTAGCTGCTTCCATCCGGGTAAATCGTGAAGATTAATCGGAGTTCAGCGCTATCTATAATAAATGCTATGTATTACTATTTCTCGCGTTCAGATTGGCTAATGAGTAAGGGAGCGGTTAAAGTCGAAAGGGTTAAAGAACTGACCAACCTTAATCACCTGTTCTGCCGTCTGTCGCCTATCTGTCTAGCTCAGCAGTTTAAATTTCACCGTGTTTTTTTTTGTTAAATCAAGTATTGAGTTTGAGTATAATGAGTATTCTACGTCTACACATTGCTGATGAACTATACAATTTATCAACGTTCTTCGATTCTGAGAGTAAGAAGAAAGTGGGAGAGGATGAAGACATTAAAGAAAAAATAACCGCATTGGTAGAGGAACAGATTTTAAGAGGATCTTTCATTACATATTATTTCTATTTTTTTTATCGTCATACCACTTGTTAATAACACTCGATGGCATTTCACAATTTTTCTAGAATCACCTGAAGGCTGGAAGTGCAGCTCCAGCAGTAGTAGTTCCAGATTCAAATTCTGCTCCTAGTCCCAGCTCATCCGCTAGATCTGATAAAAAGAAGTCGACGGAGTCTTTTAAATCGTGGAGAAAGGTGAAAAAAATGAAAAGTTTGCAAAGAGAATATGTCAATAATAACGCACAACGAAACAAATCCGTAGCAAGATTGAGAGCGGAACAAGAAATCAAATCTTACCTAGACTCTCCCATTCCTGAAGTAGAATTCGATTATTTCCATTATTGGCATGGAAGTAACCATACTAACCATAGCGCTTTAAGGAAAGTAGCTCTCAGGTTAGGTACCATCAACAGCACGAGTTGTTCTTGCGAGCGGTTGTTATCAGCCGCAAAATTTTTAAGCGTAATCGGCGTAATGAAGATGAATCCAATTAGTAATGTACAGAAGTCGTAGGTTTTATTATTTTTATATTTGTGACGCGGCCAGCGATACCATACCATATGTCGGAAAACTTTTTTTTGAGATAATCGCGTTTTCATGGAAAAAGTCAGAAAATATCAAAAAAAATTTTTTTGTCGATTCATATACTATGAAGCCTATACTTTGGATGGGTGTACCCACCGATCTCAAACACGTCGTTTTAGAGGTGAAAAACCGGTTTTACAAAAGTGCTTTTCATAAAAAAATGTCAAAAAAAAAAAAATATTATGATGTAAAACCATTAAAAGATAAAGAAAATCAAAAAAAAAAAAAAAAAAATTTAAAAATGTTACAAAAATAACCCAAACTTTCAAACACGTTTTTCTCAGAATTTTGGTTTTTGAATTTCAAAAAATACGCAACTTTGAAATTTTGAAAATTTGTCAGATTTTAATATTTTGAAAATCTGTTTGCACCATTGAAAAGAGGAAGAAAAACACTACCAGAAACCACAATAAAACGAAAAAAATTTTTGCGGACATATGGTATGGTATCGCTGGCCGCGTCACATTTCACTAGTCAATACTCTATAGTCTCAATAGTCAAAGACTAGGAGTCGGAAGTTGTAATAATTATTTCAATTTTATTAATTTTTGTAATTATTTTGATTCGTAATCACGAACTAATTTATTAAAAATATATGGCAACGGTTATGCTCGTTTCAAAATAATCGATGTGGCATCGATTATAATCGGTTCCATCTCTGGCCGGTTCTTCCTAATCGAAGCTTTCCCCTTTTATTTTCACGATAGGCAGCATGTTCATCCGAAGCTTTTCAAAAGTAATAGTACACAGGTACTTTGTTATACTCAGAGAGTTTAGAAGTAGGTATAGCGCCAGACCCTGTGTAGGCTGTATTAAGCTGCAACACTAAAAATGTTAACTCGAAGCATTTTATCTTCAATTCAATTTTTGTCGACAACGAGAAGGCAGACATAAAAAAGAGTATAGTCGACGACAATGTAAGAATGTTATAATATGTACAAAAGGTATTCATACTTTTTGACTAGGTACCTACTCGAATTATATCGAACTTGTTTTGCACGGTGATAAGTACATATTTCTCTTTTTCCTTTGAACATCATTCTTTTGGAAACTTGATGTATTTTTTTAAAAGTAAAAATCCTCGCGATGTATTTAGGTAATTCAGACTGGTTTATTGAAGTTTTTCTACAAGACCAGAAACGTTTTGAGGATGGAATTTCTTTGGGAAAGTTGAGTAATAAGTATGGATTGAGAAATGCAACTTTTCGTTTTATTTCCAGCAATTTTCCGCAATAAGATCTAATACTAAATTGATTCATTATTTCGCGATCATTAATATTTATACTTATTCATTCGTTTTCTTCGGAGCTTTGGAAACATTTTCGAAAAATGTTTATTTCACATAATACGTATAGGTAGATATGCCATTAGAGTATTACAGGCGCGGACTGAGTCGGTTGGAGGCTCCTGGCGGATGCACCGAATGGGGCCCTCAACCCTCATCCCACCGAATCTTTCTACTACTGTTTTTTCTCAGTTCTTTTATAAAATTTTCTATTCACTTTTGCAAAAATGACTAGTTTTTTTTAGGAGTGAAGTGGAGAAGGGGGGGGGGGTTCTGACTTGAAATCTGCCCATCGGTATGAGAAAAAAAATACTAACTTACCGAATAAAGTGAAGTGTTTTAAAGATGAAATACAAATAAAAGATGAAATTGCAATTTTACGAACTGATGATAATATTCACATAGGTATGAATTAATGTTTGAAAAAATTTGTTTATTTGTTTTGATCCAAAATTGTAGAATTTCAATGATGAGTTTTTAAAAATTTGAATTTTGAAAATTAAAGGTAAACAGACCCGAGTGAAGCGAGGGCAGGGCTCGTACTTAATTTTTTCTTCAAAAAAGTGATTTTGTAAGCTTGAAAAAGTCACCAAAAAATAATTGAAAAGTAGCCAAAAAAAAGTAACCAGGTATGAAATCCACTATTTAATTTTTATTAGTGACTTAAGTGACTGAAAAATAGCAAAAAATCACCAAAATTTTGAGAAATGAGAGCAAAGTATATATCATGTTGGTCAGAGAACCAGCATAAGGATCTATTGCCCCCTTTTTCATAAAGGGGAAGTCCTAAGGAACATTTCTAGCCCTTGTCCTCAAAAAAAAAGTGTCCCTACTTACGAAATGTCGGCCATTTTGAATGACAGGTCAGCCAAAATCGCAAATTATGCGTTCCAACATAGGACTTGCTCGAAATTTTTTAAACCGCACAAAGGTAGATCGAAAGATTAGGCAAAAATTTCACCTGTCAAAATTTCAAGTGCTCAAGTGCCTTTTTTGATTTTTGATGAATTTTTGAAAATCGAATTAAAGCCAAAAATGAGGGAAAAATCAGAATTTTACCGAATTGACCAAGAAATCTGAAATTTGGGACACACCCTATTTTCGACACGCCAAATCGATTGGAAACTATTTCAACCCATTTTGAGCAGTTCTGGAGCCTCCAGCAGATTTTTGAAACTCGAAATTTCCCAAAATTTCGTCAAATATGGAGATGGAAAGCCGAAATTCATTCCGCAAACTAATTTCGATACGCCACGAAGTCGACTGCAGATGGATTTCAAGTTGTTTTGGAGCCTCCTGCGATTTTTTGAAAATTACTGGAGCCTCCAGCAGATTTTTGAAACTCGAAATTTCCCAAAATTTCGTCAAATGGAGATGGAAAGCCGAAATTCATTCCGCAAACTAATTTCGATACGCCACGAAGTCGACTGACGATGGATTTCAAGTCGTTTTGGAACCTCCAGCGACTTTTTGAGAGGTTGTATGGCGTTTTTTGGAAAATTGGAATTTCCAAAAAGTAGCTGGAAGCTTAAAACTATTTGAAACCACCATGCAGTCGACTTCATCTCGCATTGAAATTAGTTTGCGAAGTAAATTTCAGCTTAATAACTTCATTTGATAAAGTGTTGTGGAAATTTCAAGTTTCAAAAATCTGGTGACTCCAGTAATTTTCAAAAAGTCGCGGGAGGCTCCAAAACGACTTAAAATCCACCTGCAGTCGACTTCGTAGCGTATTGAAATTAGTTCGCAGAATAAATTTCGGCTTTCCATCTCCATTTTGATGAAATTTGGGGAAATTTCGAGTTTCAAAAAATCTGCTGGAGGCTCCAGAACTCCTCAAAACAGGTTGCAACAGTTTCCAATCGATTTGGCGTGTCGAAAATAGGGTACATCTCAAATTTCAGCTTTTTTAGTCAATTTGGTAAAATTTTGATTATTTCCTCATTTTTGGCCTAAATTGATTTTCAAAAATTCACCAAAAATCGAAAAAGGCACTTCAGCACTTGAAACTCTGACAGGTGATAAATTTTTGCCTGATCTTTCGATCTACCTTTGTACGGTTCAGAAAATGTCGGTTCCATCCAATCACATCGTCTTACATTTTCAATGTTGAACAGTTGATTTTCAATTTTTTTTTCAAGTTATGATTCTGAAGAATTTTCATGATAAATTTTCGCCGAAATAGTGACAAAAAGTGACTTGTAAGTGAAATAGTGACTAAGTCACTTTTCAAGTGACCGAATTTCATGCCTGATTGTAACACAATACGAGCAATACATTATTTTTTGGCATCAAAGTAGGTAAGGATTTTAGCAATTTTTAACGAAAAATGCAATTCTTGGAAAAATAAAACAAGACTAATAATTCCAACATCAGGAATGGTTTTCTGAAAATTGCTGGCAAAAAAGCGAGACATTTGGACAATTTTTTCATTTCTAAACAAAAATTCGAAATTTTCCGAAAAAGCGAATATTTTTAGAAATTTTGTTCATAGGCGAGGATTTAGCAGGATTTTGACAATTATAGCGAAAAGAAGAACTTAGGTGAGAATTTTCGATATAAACAGATTTTTTTGGCAATTTCTGGCAAATCCCCAGACCAGGCTTTTCGATGATTTTGAAGAAAAAAAATTTTACAGCAAAGATTTGATAAATTAGGTAAAAATCAGCAATTTTTGAAAATAAGAAGTTTAGTAGGTAAGCACATCTTTCTTTGCAACTTATGGCAATTCTACGACACAGCGAAACAGCTAGAATTTTCAGCAATAGGGAAAACTTTTGGGCAATTTTTGAGAAAAAATTAAACTTTGGATTTTTTTTTACAAAAAACCGAAAATGTTGGCAATTATTTTCAAGTAAAAAGCAAAACTTCACCATTTTATGGTGAAAAGCGCGAGTTTTTAGCAATTATTGGTCAAAAAAATGATTCTTTTTCGCAATCTTCGTTGAAAATGGGAAACATTTTTTGGTCATTGACATTTTTTCAGGCAAAAAATCGGGATTTTCAAGTAAATTTTGGGAAGGCGAATAAAAAACAGGAGTCCAAACGGAGCGAGGGCAACAGTTTTCAGAAATTCGTGTTTGGTATCTTTCGGATGAAGTGAACAATAATTACAAGGCGAAGTGCATTGAATAGGTTTAGGTACATAGAAGGAGTTTGGTCACAGATAGAAATACCTGCGCAAAGTAACTTGGCATTCAAACTTTGACGGCAGTGTTGCCTCAATTTTCAATTCAAATATCTTATATTTTTCTCCCTCTTTCAAAAGTTGGTGTTTTCGCTACATAATTTTATCAGTTCGATCGAATGATTTGTTTTGTATTTTCGTGAACGCTTCAGTTGGCCTAACGTTTCAATCGGACATCGCCATTATTAGTACAAGTTTGAATGCTTCGTTATTTATCGAACATTTTTGCATAAAATTCACCAACATCGCCACACGTTGGATCAAACCGAGCTAAAATATGAGGTAAGTTGAACCAAAATTATTCAAAGACACCATTTTGAATTTCAAATATCGTATAATTAAAACTCGATGTAAAACGTGTGATCGTCTAGTTCGAACGAAGGATTTTACGCTGTCGAGAAAATCGTCGCTCAAAGGAAGCAAAAAGGTAAAACGCAGTATCTCGTTAAATGGGAAGGCTACGACGATAAAGACAATTCGTGGGTTCCGGCAAAAGATTGTACAGAAACGTTGATCGAAGAGTTTGAACAAACGAATAAAGCAGCGACGCCGAGACGCAGTAAGTCAATTACCAAGAAAAGACAATCTAAAAGTGCTACTAAACGAAAAGCATCGAGCACGACTCGTGAAGAAACCGATACCGATAGAACTGCGCAAAATTCGTCTGTAAATTTAAGCCAAGACGAATCTCAAGTCGACGAGACTGAACCGAAGCAAGATTCAGATAAAAGTAAAGCGGACGAACAACATCCTCCAGATGAAGATACCGATGCCAATGCAACTGCAGCAAATTCGTCTGTAAATTTAAGCCGCATCGACTCCGAGGACGAAATTGTACCGAAAAAAAGTAAACCGGACGAAACACATCCAACTGATGAATCTTCTCGTACGAATCACGAAGAACCGCTCTATGTTGCTCGTAAAAGAGTCCCTTATACAACTGATGAGTTATGGTCACCAGATGTGAGTCAAGATGATTTGGACCCTAATGATGATAGCGGTTCATCTAGTGATTGTGATACGGTAGACGATTTAATAGCACAAAAACATCCTGAAAAGGATCTCGAAATAATCGGCGCGGCACCTCTAGCTAACGAACTTGGGTTGAAGCTTTGGGTTAAACTTAAGAAAAGCGGCAAAACATTTTGGTTCGATTCTAAAAAATTTGGCGCTGCGTGGCCGCAGGTGTATATTGATTATTTAGAGAGACACAAGAAGTTGAATCCAGCTCCAGATGAGCTATCGGTGAAAAATCTGAAAAAAGTGTCACTCGGATAAAGTTAAAATAGGTACGTCGGCATTTATCGAGAATTACGCCAGAATCGTTTTCTATTGTTGGTTCGATTGTGATATGAATATTTTGTTGCAATGCTGTCCTTTTATCTACTATCGTATGTTATGGTATTGAATTTTAATGGTCGAATATCAATATTAAGTATGTATTTCGTTATTTTTACTTCTAGATAGGCAGGTAGTCGATAATACTTATGAATTTTATGATCAACATTTTAATTTTTCATTGTGTTTATAGTTTAAGATGTTACTACTCGTTTAGTTGCTGAAATGCTAAATCAATTTTGACATTAAGTTTACGATGAAAAGTTGTCTACGTTTCACGTTTCGATTGGATTGTTACTTGTCGAATTCATAAACCAAGTTTTTCATTTGTTGAGTGATTAACGTTATTTTTTAATCAAACGTTTGTATTGATAACAATGTTCAAAATTTATAATGGCATTATTTTTTTCACTTGTAATATCAGTTTGAATTTTAATTTGTTAACTAACGATATATTTCTATACCCAATTATACCAAAATAAAGACATTAGCAAAACTTTTGCTAGTTGCTTTAATTCGTCTATCCTGAGGATCGCAATTTACTTCATTTTTGATTGAATTTTCTTCACGAGTTGATTGAACGAAATATTTTGAACGTTTCCCAGTCGATTTCACCCTGAATACTGCTTAAAAAATATCGTCGAGGTCGTAGAATATCAAATTGAAAAAAAAATTTCAACGACTTGATAATTGATAGTTTTGAACATCCATAAATAGTCTGAAAAACTTTCAAAATTGCTGTCAAGTAAAAATCGTAAAAAAATTCTCAATAGTTTCTGTGGGAAAAGGTGTAGAGATTTCTCATTATAAAATTGAGCGGTACGTGATAATGAAATTTATTCTGCGCCTATTTTTTGGAAATAAAATGATGTCAGGTCTTCAAAATTCAGACCTTTTTGAGGCTATTGAAATGTTCCAAAAGCCAACCAGATGTATGGGTCATTCCATGTCAACTCAACCAACGTTTTTGGGTCATGTCTTTCGATTTCGCTCAAATTTTTTTTACAATATCTACCCACCCAGTAGGTAAGTAAGAAAGCCGCAATCAGTTTGGTCCCAGCACCCTCAGGGGGCGGGTGGGGGGGGGGGTTTCCTTTATTTTCACATTGTCTCGAGGTACTCAACTTCAGCAGCCCATTCCTCCAAAACTATGATACTTTGATCAAAACTGATTTCACAGTTCGAAAGGGCATTGAATTTTGAACTTTCAATTTGAAAGTTCAAATTTCAAAATGGCGTTGTAAGTGGGAGCTACCATTTAAAATTTTAAAAAAATTTCCATAGGAGTACATTTTGATACTTTTTCGAAATAATTAGATTTCGAGATGGGACTCTCGACAGAGGGGGAGCACCCCCATCCCCAATGTTGGGTGAAACTTTCGAAAGAAAATCTGGGGTATGTGATATATCGAATTGTACGTTTCCGGCGACGCTGAACACGAATATGACGTTAGATTTTTGATAGGACCCCATCCACGGCCCCCAGCACCTCTCCAAAGGGGGTAAAAGTTCAAAAAAGTGTTTTGTTCGTGCGACACATGGAATAATATGTTTTTGGTGACGCTAAACACGAATATGACGTCAGATTTTTTGATTGGACCTCATCCACGGCACCCAACAACTTTATTGGACTTTTACCTATTGGGGGAGGTTCTGGGGGCCATGGATGAGGTCGATTTAAAAAACTATGGCTATATTCGTATTCAGCGATATCGAAAACATACTATTTCATGTGTCACACGAATTTTACCATTTTTTTTGGGTTACCCCCTTTGGGGAGGTGCAGGGGGCCGTGGACGGGTCCAATAAAAAATCTTAGGTCATATTCGTATTCAGCGTCGCCGAAAACATACAATTCGATATATCACATGCCCCAGATTTTCTTTCGAAAGTTTCACCCAAAATTGGGGGTGGGGGTGCTCCCCCTCCGTCAAGAGTCCCATCTCGAAACCTAAATATTTCGAAAAAGTATCAAAATGTACACCTATGGAAATTTTTTCAAAATTTTAAATGGTAGCTCCCACTTACAGCGCCATTTTGAAATTTGAACTTTCAAATTGAAAGTTCAACTTTCAACTATTGAAAATTTCAAAATACTCAAAAAGTTCAAAATTCAATGCCCTTTCGAACTGTGAAATCAGTTTTGATCAAAGTATCATAGTTTTGAAGGAATGGGCTGCTGAAGTTGAGTACCTCGAGACAATGTGAAAATAATGGAACCAACCCCCCCCCCCCACCCGCCCCCTGAGGGGGCTGGGACCAAACTGATTGCGGCTTTCTTACTTACCTACTGGGTGGGTAGATAATTGTAAAAAAAATTTGAGCGAAATCGAAAGACATGACCCAAAAACGTTGGTTCAGTTGACATGGAATGCCCCGAATGAGAGGGAAGGGGGGGGGGGTGTCTAAAATTTTGAAACAAGGACGAAAAGTAATCGTTTGCTGTTTTTGAGCACTCGATCGCATTTATGGGTAGGGAGGGTGCCATAAAATCAGTTCGAGGAATTCAGTCGAAATTAGGATTGTCTCGAAAAAACATCCTTAAGTCATTTTTGATTTTTTTTTTCGAATTTTTCGCTCCTCGATGAAGATTTTCAAACGGTGAAAAATTGTAGTTTTTTCAGCTGTCATTTGCTAGCAAGATTTATGACTTGTTCTGAAAAATTACGCTGAGATCGGAAGAGCTGAAAGAAACTGACGATTTTTAATCAAATTTTGTCTGATTTTGGTATACCTACACTTAATCATTCTCGAAAAAAGGAAGATTCATTGAGATTTGGGAAATTTTCAGCGTCTGTTGAGCTTGTTTCAAGAGTTATGTTTTGAGCAAAGAGAATTCCAAGTTTAAATTTGAGATTTGTGGTTTTCACTGTAAAAATGGACTCTCATTTTGGCATTTTTGAAAGAGATTTTAATTCTGTATCGAGAGGAACGTAGGTCAAGTTGCATGATTCACGAATTAACTGGTTAACTCTCGCTTGCTGATTTTCTATGCCACTCGTTTGCGTTAGTGTTGGATAATGCATCAATCTTGATAAGGTTTGTAATCGAACGTACGCAGATTTTAACTTCGCTGTGAAATGAAGTAGAATAAAGAGGTCTTGGACAAAGTTACTCGTAATGTGTAATACGAATATCTGAGACTATTTCGCCATTAGCAAGATGTAGGTATAAATATTGGTCATTTTTTCACTTCATTGCAAATGCTTTGATATTGATATTCAAGTTTTTGGACCAAATAGGTTAGAAAGGGCTAAAATTAAGATAAGTCAATCACAACATTTCTTATATAAATTCAGTTTCATCTTACTCCGCTAGGTGAATAAATTGTCAATTGTGATTTTTCAAGATAAAGGTGCGGAAAAGAAACAAATTCCTAACCTTTGATAGGCAAAACAGTTTGCTTTATAGTCTCGTTGGTTATTTTTATTTCTTTTGCTTATCTGCGTAACGTAATTCGTGTTTTTGCCATCAATTTTATCAGATATTTTGATTCGTATTTTGCGGCAATGAAAAATATCGCCCAATTTGGGATCGAGTAAACTAAAAACATGAGGTAAGCCACTATAAACTGAATTATTCTCCTTTAAAATCCAAGTATTCGATATTTATACCTTGGCGTGATATTTTATCGCAGTTCAGACGACGAAAGTTTCGCTACCGTGCGTATAGTGGCCAAAAAAATAGACCAAAATGTGACGTATTATCTTATGGAATTGGAAGACGACATTGAACCCGGTGATTCGTGGTTTCTCGCCGAAGACTGCCCCAAAGTATTGATAGAAGAATTCGAAAAAGGTCTAAAATCAACTCCACCAATAAACAACGAGTCGGTTTTGGACTCGGTTGCCTCGAGACAACTCAAAGATGCAGGTAATCGAGAAGCAGAAGTAAGCTCAAGTAAACCGGACGAAACTCATCCAACTGATGAATCTTCTCGTACGAATCACGAAGAACCGCGCCATGTTGCTCGTAAAACAGTCCCTTATACAACTGATGAGTTATGGTCTCCAGATGTGAGTCAAGATGATTTCGACCCTAATGATGATAGCGGTTCATCTAGTGATTGTGATACGGTAGACGATTTAATAGCACAAAAACATCCTGCCAAGGATCTCGAAATAATCGGCGCTGCACCTCTACGTAACGAACTTGGGATGAAGCTTTGGGTTAAACTTAAGAAAAGCGGCAAAAAATTATGGTTCGATTCTTCAAAATTTGGCGCTGCGTGGCCGCAGGTGTATATTGATTATTTAGAGAGACACAAGAAGTTGAAGCCAGCTCCAGATGAGTTTTCGGTGAAAAATCTGAAAAAAGTGTCACTCGGATAAAGTTAAAATAGGTACGTCGGCATTTATCGAGAATTATGCCAGAATCGTTTTCTATTGTTGGTTCGATTGTGATATGAATATTTTGTTGCAATGCTGTCCTTTTATCTTGTATCGTATGTTATGGTATTGAATTTTAATGGTCGAATATTGATATTAAGTTTGTTTTTCGTTATTTTTACTTTTAGATAGGCAGGTAGTCGATAATACTTATAAATTTTATGATCAGCATTTTAATTTTTTATTGTGTTTATATTCTAAGATGTTATTACTATGTACCTAGTTTATTTGCAAAAATGTTAATCATTCTGAAATTGTTTGTACGAAAAGTTGTCAAGGTTCGATTGGTTTGTTATTTGTCGAATTCAAAAACCAAGTTTTTCATTTATTGAGTGATTAATGTTAGTTTTTAATCAAACGTTTGTCTTGAAATGTTCAATTTCTCACTTGTAATATCAGTTTGAATTTTAATTTGTCAACTAACGATATATTTCTACTTAACTATACCATAATATTATAGACATTAGCAAAACTTTTACTTGTTGCTTTAATTTGTCTATCCTGAGAATCGCACTCACTTCATTTTTGATCGAATTTTCTTCACGAGTTGATTGAACGAAATATTTTGAACGTTTCCCAGTCGATTTCACCCTGAATACTCTTTAAAATATCGTCAAGGTCGTAGAATCTTGAATTTAAAAAAAAAATCAACGACTTGATAATTGGTAGGTATAGTTTTGAACATCCATAAAATAGTCTGAAGAACTTTCGAAATTGCTGTTACGTAAAAATCGTAAAAAAAACTCTTAATGGTTTCTGTGGGAAAAGCTGTGGAGATTTCTCATCATAGAATGATGTCACTCTCTAAATAGTCCAGTCATTTCAATTTTTTAGTCGAACCTAGAAAAAATTGGGGGAATGCTGAATTTCACTTATTTGTTCAGATTGGTCTCTAAAACAACCCATCAAATGTTGCACCCCGCAACATGCATGCCGGTTGACCCCCGCAAGAGGTCATTAACCTTTGCCGATACAAGTTTTTCGGCTATATCGCCGAAATGAAGGGCCCGAGAGGAAACATGTTCGAACAAAAATTGTTCTACACTAAATTTCCTATTAGCATGACCGGTTCAGCTTTTCTCAAAATGACGATTTCACCCTTACTGAGGAGGGGGTAAAGTTGTCAATTTTATGAAAATTGACAAATTAAAACGTGTACTCGATTCACGATAGACTCGAAAATATGTTGACCAAAGTTTGTACACTGCAACTTGTCTGCTACCCCCACAAGCAATCTACGTTTTTCGGTTATATCGCCGAATTTGAAGGTTCAGAGAGAAAAAAGTGATTCAACTAAAATTTTCCTATGATAAGCATGAGCAGTTCGGTTAAAAAATATTTTTCGATTTTTGGTGAATTTTTGAAAATCAAATTTTATCCAAAAATGAGAAAAAAAACAAAATTTTACCAAATAGAGCTACAAAGCTGAAATTTGGGAAATACCCTATTCTTGACCTGTGAAATCCATTGAAAACGATTTAAACCCGTTTTGAACCATTTCGGAGCCTCCAGCACATTTTTGAAACATGAAATTTCCAGAAAATGTCATCAAAAGCAGTTGGAAAGCTAAAATTCATTCTGTAATAAACTAATAATTTCAATACGCTAGGCAGTCGACTGCAAGTATTTATCAAGTCGTTTTGGAGCCTACCGCGAGTTTTTGAAAATTACTGGAGCCTCCAGTGAATTTTTGAAACTTGCAATTTCTACAAAATTTCATCAAATGGAGTTGGAAAGCCGAAAGTTAATCCGGATAGATTTTGTGGCATATTTTGAAGAACAAAAGTTTCTAAAAATCTGCTGGAGGCTCCAAAACAACTTGAAATCTACCGGTAGTCGACTTCATAGCGTATTTAAATTGGAGTACACATGTGAATTCAGGATTTCCAACTCTGTTTGGTAAATTTTTATAGAAATTTCGAGCATTGAAATATCTGCTGGAGGCTCCAGCAATTTCCAAAAAATCCCTGGAGGCTCCAAAACGACTTGAAGTCTACTTGTAGTAGACTCCCCAGCGTATTGAAATTAGTTTACAGAATAAATTTTAGCTTTCCAATAGTTTTTGATGAAATTTTGTGGAAATTTCAAATTTCGAAAATCTACTGGAGGCTCCAAGAATTTTAGAAAAGTTGCTGGTGGCCGCAAAATGACTCGAACCCACCAGTAGTCGACTTAATAGCATGTTTAAATTGGATTGCAGCGTGAATTTCGCTTTCCAACATCAACTGATGTGCAGGAATTTCAAGTTTCAAAAATGTGCTGGAGGCTCCAGAATTGTTCAAAACTGTTTCAAATCGTTTCCAACGGATTTGGCAGGTAGAAAATTGGGTATTTCCCATTCCTCGGTTTCAAAATTATTACCTACCTACGTTTCACATTATAGGATTGATTTTTTTCCTCGCATAATTTCAGCTTTATAGCTCAGTTTGGAAAAAAAATTTCCCCTCATTTTTGGCCAAGATTTGATTTTCAAAAATTCGCCAAAAATCGAAAATCAATATTTTAACCGAACTGCTCATGCTTATAGGAAATTTGACGTAGAATAATTTTAGTTGAATCACTTTTTTCTCTCTGACCCTTCATTTCGTCGATATAACCGAAAAACGTAGATTGATGAAGGTTAATGACCTCTTGTGGAGGGTAGAAGACAAGTTGCGGTATGCAACTTTGGTTAACATATTTTCGAGTCTACCGTGAATCGAGTACACGTATTAAATTGTCAATTTTCATTTTTTAAAACAATTTTCATAAAATTGACAACTTTACCCCCTCCTCAGTAGGGATGAAATCGCCATTTTGGGAAAAGCTGAACTGGTCATGCTGATAGGAAATTTAGCGTAGGACAATTTTTGTTCGAACATGTTTCCTCTCGGGCCCTTCATTTCGGCGATATAGCCGAAAAACTTGTATCGGCAAATGTTAATGACCTCTTGCGGGGTCAACCGGCATGCATGTTGCGGGATGCAACATTTGATGGGTTGTTTTAGAGACCAATCTGAACAAATAAGTGAAATTCAGCATTCCCCCAATTTTTTCGAGGATCGACTAAAAATTTCACTAAAATGATTCGACTAAAATTTGAAACAGTGAAATTTCGAGAGCAGGTCTTCAAAATTTAGACCTTTTTGACGCTTTTAAAATGTTCCAAAACCCGACTAGATGTATGAGAGGGAAGGGGGTCTGAAATTTTGAAACGGGGACAAAAAGTAATCGTTGGCTATTTTCGAGCACTCGATCGCATTTATGGTAGAAATTAGGATTTTCGCATCTTCAAAAAACATCATAAGCTATTTTCGATTTTTTTTTCGAATTTTTCGCTCCTCGATAAGATTTTCAAACGGTATAGGAAATTGTAGTTTTTTCAACTGTCATTTGCTAGCAAGATTTATTACAAACGACTTGTTCTGAAAAATTAAAGCTGAAATCGGAAGAGTTGAAAGACAAACTGAGGATTTTTTCATCAAATTTTACCTGATTTTGGTATAAATCATTCTCGAAAAAGGGCTCAAAAAAAGGAAGATATCGAGCTTTCAAATTGAGACGAAATTTTCAGCATCTGCTGAGCTTGTTTCAATAGTTATGTTTTCGAGCAAAGAAAATTTCAAATTTAAATTTGCGATTTATTGTTTTTACTGCAAAAATGGACTCTCATTTTGACATTTTTGAAAGTGATTTCATTTCTGTATAGCTAATGAGGAAAGTAGGTCAAGTTGCATTATTCACGAAATAACTGGTTGACTCTCGCTTGCTGATTTTCTATGCAGCTCGTTAGCGTTGGGTAATGCATCAATCTTGATAAGGTTTGTAATCGAACGTACGCAGATTTCAACATTATCAATTGATAGATAATTTTTATTCATTGGTTTCGCTATGAAATGAAGTAGAATAAAGAGGTCCTTGGACAAAGTTACTTGTATGTGGAATACGAATATCTGAGACAATATTTCGCCATTAGGATCAAGTATGTATTCTGAGGAAACTCATTTGAATATTCGTCATTTTTTCACTTCATCATTCGCAAATGCTTTGATTATTATTCAAGTTTTTGGACCAAATAGGTAGAAAGGGCTAAAATGAAGATAAGCCAATAACAACATTTCTTATATAAATTTAGTTTCATCTTACTCCGCTAGGTGAACAATTGTCAATTGTGATTTTTCAAGATAAAGGTGCGGAAAAGAAACAAATTCCTAACCTTTGATAGGCAAAACAGTTTGCTTTATAGTCTCGTTGGTTATTTTTATTCCTTTCGTTTATCGATGCGTAAAGTAATTCGTGTTTTCGCCATCAATTTTATCAGATATTTTGTTTCGTATTTTGCGGTAGTGAAAAATATCGCCTAATTTGGGATCGAGTAAACTAAAAACCATGAGGTAAGCCACCAAAAATTAAATTATTCTCCTTTAAAATCCGAGTATTCGATATTTATACCTTGGCGTGATATTTTATCGCAGTTCAGACGACGAAAGTTTCGCTACCGTGCGTATACTGGCCAAAAAAATAGACCAAAATGTGACGTATTACCTTATGGAATGGGAAGACGAAATTGAACCCGGTGATTCGTGGTTTCCTGCCGAAGACTGCCCCAAAGTATTGATAGAAGAATTCGAAAAAGGTCTAAAATCAACTCCACCAATAAACAACGAGTCGGTCTTGGACTCGGTTGCCTCGAAACAACTCGAAGATGCAGGTAATCGAGAAGCAGAAGTAAGCTCGAGTAAAGTTCTAGATTAGGGAAGTATACGCATACGCCATTTTGGTTCGACACAACGGATGTAAACAACATTAGAACGTATGTACGCATACAATCTTACGTGTAAAAAATGCAATTTTTTCGATTGTTCGCGGGTTCGGGTGAATTTTTAAGTAGTTTCCAGCTAAAGACAATGAAATTTCCTATCGATTGATGTTAAATTTTTGTTATTTCGCGCAAAATTGACGATTTTCTGAATACTTATATTATCCGATTTTTTCATACTATATGTGTCAACTTTAAACTAAAAATACTCGAAATCTTCAGTGAACACACAGGTATTTTAATATAGCAAAATGTTCGTAATTTCTTCGTCTTTAAAATGAGTGTTTATCGAAAGCTCTACATGCAACCGTTCAAAAGTTGTAGAAGTTTAAAGTTGCGAAAACAATGCAAAAACCAACCGCGGATGGTAAGTATTGAACTTTGAACTAGAATTACTCAAAATTTTCAACGAACACATAGGTATATTAATACAGCAAAACGTTCGTTATTTTATCCTTTTTAAAATGGGTCTTTACCGAAAGCTCTACCTTCTACCGTTCAAAAATTCTTGAAGATCAGAGTTGCGGAAAATGTTCTACAATCAACACTAAGTGACTGATAACAGTGATAACACAATTTGAACACTTTCCGCAACTTTGATCTTCAAGAATTTTTGAACGGTAGAAGGTAGAGCTTTCGGTAAAGACCCATTTTAAAAAGGATAAAATAACGAACGTTTTGCTGTATTAATATACCTATGTGTTCGTTGAAAATTTTGAGTAATTCTAGTTCAAAGTTCAATACTTACCATCCGCGGTTGGTTTTTGCATTGTTTTCGCAACTTTAAACTTCTACAACTTTTGAACGGTTGCATGTAGAGCTTTCGATAAACACTCATTTTAAAGACGAAGAAATTACGAACATTTTGCTACATTAAAATACCTGTGTGTTCACTGAAGATTTCGAGTGTTTTTAGTTTAAAGTTGACACATATAGTATGAAAAAATCGGATAATATAAGTATTCAGAAAATCGTCAATTTTGCGCGAAATAACAAAAATTTAACATCAATCGATAGGAAATTTCATTGTCTTTAGCTGGAAACTACTTAAAAATTCACCCGAACCCGCGAACAATCGAAAAAATTGCATTTTTTACACGTAAGATTGTATGCGTACATACGTTCTAATGTTGTTTACATCCGTTGTGTCGAACCAAAATGGCGTATGCGTATACTTCCCTAATCTAGAACTTTAAGCTCGAGTTTAACTCAGAGTAAAACCGATATTAGTGAAACGACCAATCAAGCGGCTAATTCGATAGATTCGTCAAATGGTGACACGGTCTTTCCAAGCGCGAGTCGTGATAATGTTGACAATGATCTCGATACGATCGTAATTAGTGATAGCGATTCGGAAGACGATGACTCGAGATTGCTAAATTATCATGCCGAGGATCTCGAAATTGTCGGTTGTAAACCCTACGACAATGTAGGACGGATAAAGCTTTATGTTAAACATAAGATCGATGGGAAAACGTGGTTCGATTCTGGAAAATTTGGTGCTGTGTGGCCGCAGTTATATATTGATTTTTTAGAGAAACACTTGACTTGGCAGCGCGTATAAGGTGAAAATGCGTTGAAGTATAATGCCAAGAGTTACATCGAAATCGTCTTCTGTTGTTGATTCAAATTGTGATATCATTTTACATTTTGTGTAGGTTTTGTGAACTTGTTTTGTTTTGTTTTTTCATTTTGCACTGTGTGTTGTCAATTCTTGAATATGAATAATATGTTCCTTTCCTGTGTTTTCTATCCTTAGACTATTATTTTTGATAAGTTGTAACCTTAATGTTTTCTATGTGATCGAAATGTCGATTTTTCAATTTTCATTGTATGTGTTGTTATGTTTATTTATTGAAAGTTCAAAATATGTATACTGATCGATTTGCCTCACATTAAGTTTATTATGAATATGAATGATTGTGCAGTCTCATGTTTTTGGGTTGCTCGAAGTCCAGAATTTAGAGAGTTGTGGTCCTTTCTTATGTCTAGCTTTATTTTTTGAATTTTCATGATTGTGTAACAAACTAATTAAAATAGATACCAATATCGAGTTGCATTTTCGCTTGATTGATTTTAATTTATACGTTTTGAGGATCTTTCAACTGAGAATTACCAGGATTGGACGAATTTTCAGAGCAGTCCAAGGAAATCATAATTTGGCGGCCTCGTTCAATTTGAGAAACGTTTCCGCATGACGGGCGCAAAATTTTCGACATTAAAAGAAGCATTTTGCATGTATTTTAGCATGCACGAGCAAGTTTTTTTCTGTTTGTGGCGATGTCTGTCGAAAAAGAAAAAGGCAACTCTTGGCAAAGTAACTTTAGTAATCAAAAAGTAACCAAAAAAATTTCAGATTACAAAAGAAAACAAATCGTAACAAAAATTTCGATAATGTTTTTTTTTTCAAAAAAAGCAGAAAAAAAACATCAAAATTCGAATAAAAACCATTTTTGGAAAAAAAAACTCAACAGCTCAAAACAGATAATTATCAACATTTGGAAAGTAAACTACCTACTCGTAGATCAGAATGCAAAAAGAAAGCATGAAAAAACTATCAGGTTACGGAAACATAATCGAAAAATGTGATATCTAAACTGCTGAAAAAATTGACGAAATTTAATCTTTTACTTGAAATCATTTCAAAAAATCAAACACAAAATACAAGTAGGTACCAAATTGTAAAATAGCAAAAATGTTGACATGGGCGAGGATTCGATGAAAAAAAACCTATTCGGAGGTTGAGAAATAATGAGCAATAATTTGTAAAAAAATATCATAAATAAAAAGAATTATTTTAGAACGGAAAACCTATTAAAATCAACAGGAAAGGGCGGGGGGAGAGCGTGGAGATTGCAATCCGAATTGTGAAAATCATTTTAAAAAATTAAATTTAAAAAAAAATGTACCTTGCTCCAAAAAAAATCCTTCATCGAAACTGCCAAAAATTGAAACAATTCAAAAAAAAGGTGGGAAAAAGTTGACAAAATTATTGAAATTGAGAGCAAATGACCAAAACAGGAAGCTGGCACAGCAAAGATCAAGATCTGGAGAAAAAAAAAGTAGCCAAAAAATAATGTTGAAAAACCACTTTGTGATCAACTTTTAATAAATCAAAATCACAAGTCCCTAAGAATAAAACTCGGAAGCGAAATTCAAAATGAACCAAAAAACAGAGTTTTGTCAAAATTTAAAAAGTTGAAAAAAACCATGAGGATTCCAGAATAAAAATTCGATTAAAAGTAGAAAAACCCCACCGAAAAAATTAAGGTAAAAAGCACTAAAATTCAAGAAAAAAACATCGCAGGAATTGAAAAAAAAAACTCACAAAATTCAACGATAAGATTGCGAAAACTTCATAAAAAATACGGGGGAAATCGTCGAAAAGTTGGAAAATAAAATCTATGAGAATTGAAAAGAATAAAACTTGAAAGAAATCCTCAAAAAAATTCAAAATAAAACCATCAAGTCTCAAAGTCCATAAAAACGCTCAAAAACTCTTAAAAAAATCTGTAAACGAGGAATTTTGCAAAAATTCAAGCAGAGAAAATTAATAGAAAACTCTCGAAAATTCAGTTTAGCAAAAATCATTATGAATTCAGAACAGAGATTTCACGAGAATTAAAATTAGGTATAAATTCCGAAATGAATCGATAAATTTTTGAGAAAAATCATCGAAAATTTTTTAGCAAAACTGAAGAGGATTCAACACAGAAAAATAATTCGAACTTGAAAAAAAAAAAATAGTTCAAAGAGAGAGGACATCCGGAGGACCTTCCCCTCATAACTACTCGTAGAAGGGAAGAGGAAAAGAGAGGGAGGGATCAACAAATGAAAGATATCAAGACTTGATATCTTTCATTCGTTGATCCCTCTCTCTCTGTTTGGTGCAAGTTGCCTGTGAGAATATCACGACCCCAGAAAAATCCACCACAAAAGATGAAAATACAAAAAACAAAGTCAAAAATCTTGAAGAAGCTTCCCTCCCTTCTCGAAAAAAATATCAAATTTAAAAGAAATCTTGATTTTTGGAAGAAAAATTATAATTCCACAAAAATGTGAACAAAAAAATCACTTGTTTTTTTCAAGCACGAAACTCAAAAAAATGCTAAAATGAAAAAAATGCAGTCAAAATCTAGGGAAAAAATGAACACAATTTAGAATAAAACTATAGAATTGTGAAAATTCAAAGTGAAAAAAGTCTGTCAAAACTGAAGAAACTTCGCCAAAATTTGAAAAAAGAAAAAAAATGGAAATTCGGAGAAAATCATTACCGTCAGAATAAGGAAAAATCTACGAAAATTCAAAAGAAAACTCGCCAAATCGGCGAAGAAAAAATTCAAAAAAAGCCACCGAACCGAAGTAAGGAGAAATCCCGACTATTTGAGCAATAAAATGACAAGTTCGAAGGAAAATTTTCATGAAAAAATCACGAGTGATAAAATTCGGCACAAATTCAGGCGAAAAACATCATCAAAATTCAGAGCAAAACCATGGAAAAATTATTTTGGAAAAAAATCACTAAAATTCAAGACAGATGAATCAATCAAAACAGGAGAAAATCCACTAAAAACCATCGAGAATTCAAAAATACATAATAATACCTGTCAAAATTGGAAACCCCCTAAGTACATTTCAAAAGAAAAATCATCAAAACTAAAAAAATGAAATTCGTTGCGCTGAAAAAGCAGTAATGTCATTTATAAAAGCATTATTTTTTTTTCGTAGAATTTTGCATAAAATTTTGAAAAAAAGGAAATTTCTGAAAAAACTCGGAAAAAGTAACTTTTAGTGACGTTCAATACTGGGTTACTTACATAACTGATTGCAGGCCAGATTGCATCATCGATTTAAATGCTCTTGTCCTGAGAGTAGTATCAGAAGTGTTATGTGCAAGCATATCCATGCTGTTGGTACGCAGTTCATTGAACAGATTGTGGTTGAAGAAAACCTGAGGGTCATTGAGTGGAATAGATAACCCCAAAATTCCTCAAGATACACCATCTGTCAAAAGGAAAACAAGTACTGATACAGAATTGAACATTAAACGATTCAGTCGCTCGGAGCATTTTTGATTTTGTTGCCTGAAGCATCCGGGTGTAAATTTAGTCGTTTAGGTAAAAAAAATTATTATCATTGATTTTCATCTGGTATACCTACATGATAATGTGTTGTATTTTCTTCGCCATGAAATAAAATACATAATGTACATCTTTTCGATTTGGTGATATTGTTTCATTTGTTTCAATGTTCAAATTTTAAATTTATCACAATGCCAAGCATAATAAATTTAAAACGCAGTAAAACATTCACGGTAAGTGAAGAAAAATTGTTATGGTCGTTGGTAAAAAAAAATACTTATTGGAAATTCGTACAATGCAAAAAAACCGACCATGAGAATAATCAGTAAGTTGAATAAATATTGAAATTCATTGCACAATGCATTCTTTGTAGGTAGGTTAGGTAGGTGTAGGTACCATTCCAATCAAATCTTCATCCACCTACTTGGCAAAAAAAATTGAAAAAGAATTTAATTCTGGATCGGATAATAATATTCACCGAAACTGAAAGCCAATACTCTGAAGATGAAATTTGAGAATATGAATCGCCTTGCAAAAAAACGACATTTGGAAAAAGAAAATGCTGAAGCAACTATAATAAGTAAAGTTTTCAAAGTATCTACATGGGTATACCTTATTTGTTTCAATGTGATTCGAATTTTCCTGAATTGTGATTGTTTCGTGTAGATTTTTTATAAACATTCGTAGCTGTTCAATTATTAATATATGTATTAATAAAACATATTTCAACTATAAATATCATGAATTGTTTATTTGCGACCTATTCCTCAAATCGTTTAGGAATCATTCTTCAATATTGGGTAACAGTAGGACAGCTCCGTAATTTCCGAGCAGATGTACAAAAATGTAGTATAGTTCGAAGAAATATTGGAATTATTACGATTTTGTTGTGTAATGATTACCTACATATTGAGTAACAATCATTATATTATTATTAACAATTTCACAACGAGTTGAGTAACCATTCCTCAACGCACAGTAATCCTCACTAGCTTATCATGAACAGTTCCATAATGAATTGAGTAACCATTCCTCAATGCACTGTGATAATTAACAGCTTGTTAGTAATGGTTCCAAAACGAGTTGAGTAATCACTCTTAAAAATACAGTGATGCTTGCCATTATTGGTGAACAATTATCAATTTTTATATGCATTGATTATTCAACGTGTAAAGGTACCATTCCTATTTATTTCCGCAATTTCAGGGTTGTCCTACTTTTAACCAATATTGAGGAATGATTCCTACAATGTTCAAGAACCATTGTCGCATTATTTCTTTCAGCGATAGTGCTAGTAATCAGAGTGAACTACCCATCCCACCGCCACCACGTCATTCTTCTAACCAGCATCCAATGAATGAACAAGAACAATTGGATTTTTTGGGTATTGTTTCTAGGTTCATCGGAGTTTATAGGAGAAAACGAAAGGGAGCTGTAAGTTAGCTATGTAGTTGCCTTCTTTAATTATTAGCAGTAGGTACTTACTACTTACCTACTCAACTTTTTTTTAAATTACTAGAGACTGTTTCCTGGTCAAGTATGTATATGCTTAGTATTCAATGCAGGCAGGTGTGACGAAAACCAATTTACCGCCGATGAGTTAAGGAGCATCTACAAAGTATTGAACAAAGATGTACAAAAAAAAAAGATGCCGCAAGAAAAAAGCGCATTCGAGGTACCGGGGAGGAGAATACCAAGATGTAAATTACACCCCCATCGATGAGGAAATCATTTCACATATGGGAGTAAAAGCGGTAAGATTGGAGAACAATTTTGACGATGATGATGCAGATGGATCGTGGACAAATATTTTCCTATGATATGCTGAAGAGAAAACATCACGAAGTTCCAGACGCACATTGGAATTAAACAATGCCTGTGTGTTGGTGGATATGCAACTACTACTGCGCTGTATACCTTGCATACCCACAAACACACAGGCGGAGTTTAATCTGCGTCTAGCACTTTGCTATGTTCTTTCATATTAATCAGGCATAGAGTGTATGGTTTTCGAGGAAGAAGATGAGGCCATGGTGCATGAACCAGCTGAAATTGGAACTTTTAATACACCTCAACAAATTTCGCATTCGCATACACCGAATCAAAATTGGGCAAAATATAATCCGGCAATGTTGAGGTCTGAACGGTCAGAGAAATTACGATTCTCATCAGGGAATAATGTCAATGTTAAAAAGAAAGATAATTCTGATGATCGTAAGTAATTGAACGTACAATGTAGGTTGTAGGTAACCTATCTGCAATTTATGTACCTATGGTTCTTTATTTATTATTAACTGTTTCGAAGAAACGGCGAGTATTAATGACAAACTGTGGGAATATGGAAATTGAACAAAATCGGTAAAACTGGAAAAGCAACCACTCCGAATCATCGGCGTGCGACTGCTCAAAAGTTGGAAAAATGCGTACTTCCGCCTGACGACAATCGTAAAGAATGGAAAAATGTTTCGAAGACAAAATCTTCACGCAACACAAGGAAAATTCCAAAAAAAAACATAAGTATACCGTGCTGAAAAGTTGAAGATTGAAGAAAGTAGGTATCAATTTATATACAGGGTGCCCAGAAATATCGAGTACCCCTAAAAAAGTTTTCTACTAAAATACTTTGGTTGGTCACAGTGAATGGTAATAATTATAGCACATGATGGAGAGATAACATTCCACCAATCATATGCATCTATTTCACGTTGCCAAAATATTATTAATGAAAAACTTTCTTAGGGGTACTCGATATTTCTGGGCACCCTGTAAGCAGTTGGCAGGCTGCACCGATTCTGTTGAAAATTCATCTACCTAATCGATTTCAACATGGTTCAATTTCAAAACTTCAGTAGGTATATTGGTATTTCTTCTGATCCGGATTTAAAATGCATTGACAAAACTACGAAACAAAAATATCTTCAGTATTTAAAAAGCTTGATGAAGTTGTTTCAGTTTGGTTACCAAAAAAAGTTTTTGGACCGATCGATGTAGAGCAATTACTCTGAAAAAAATGCCCCAATGACAATGCAAAATCGTTATATACGTATTTGTTTCTACAAAGAAGAGAAAAGAGAAAAAGACTCTACTCGATATGCATTGCCAACAGAGAGGCGGAAAAGGCAAATCTCAGAAAAATGCTCATGCTGAACATGATCATTTTTATTCATTAGAAATATATGGTTACTGTTTATTATGATACCTACGTAAATATAAAATGTTATTTTGTAATCGAAGTAATAAGTAAACATTAATATTCTAGACGTTAACTAGAATACATTCTCTTTCTTATGTGGTAGTTGAGATTTTATTTTTCATTTAATTTTAAAATAATCCTAAAAAATGCCCAGACGAGGCAGACGTCAAGGCGTTGATTCTAAACAATCCGTAAATGGGGATGAAAATACAGAGATCAACCGTTTGAAAAATCTTGTGGAAAATATACAAATTTAGATAAATTCGACGAACAACGGCAACACAAATAAAATTAATAATCCACCTGCGATTCTCAACTACAATATGAATTACAGATTGTGGCTATATTGGCTATTTGATTCAAGATTTTGTTCTATTCATTTCAAATTTGAAGAATTATAATGAAGTAATGCTGATGGCCTGATGGGTATTTATAAATCAGAATTCAATTTTGATTAATCGATGTGGAATCTTATCATTATCACACCGGAGCTGTCTGTATTTGCATTATTCTGCAAACTTCCAGCTTGCCGGTCGTCCACCCAAAGGATGAAAACGATAAAATGGAGACTTCGACGGCTTCTTCAACTATTGCGACCATTGTACAGTTTGAACCAATAGATAGCGACGACGAAGAGCTGAACGAAGTTTAAATCAAATGAAGCCAAAAAGCACAGACTCAATTACCCTTCCGGAATTTAAAGCTGACCTCTTGGACGAAGATGTAGACCCCATTGAAAAGCAATGGGAGGACATTACTTATGTAGCATTGGATAAAAATGTATTGAAAACGAAAGATACTTGTGCATTTTTGATTTGAGCCACATGTATTGATGACTGACGATGATCCGGCAATTGTTAATGCTTGGAAAACGGTGATGAATTGTGAAAAACATTTATTGAGTGCCTGGCACATTCATAGGAATTGGTCTCAAAATACATATAATCGCGAAAATAAAACCAGAATGTGCAGATAAAAGAAAGATGGTTTATGATGTGTACTTTAAAAGCTTTAATGACGATTTTGGATAATAACTCATTTGTTGATTGTTTGGAAACTGTGGTCAATGATCGTCTTAGTGATCCAGATAGCTGAGAATTTGGAAATTATTTCAGCTCCTATTTATTATGCTTCTTGGAAAGAAAAATGGGTCTATGCCTATCGTAAATATACTGGTATCAATACAAACATGTATATTGAGAATTTGCATAATTAATTGAAACACTGCTATTTAGATGGGAAAAATTGCCGAAGGATGGATTGTGCTATCACTGCTTTAATGGATTTGATAAAGAATGAATTTTTTATGCGAGCCATCAAATGGGAAAGAATGAATGTTCGGGTCGGATGCGGCAAATTCAAGATGCTGATGAAAAATTCCATGTACTGCCGAAGATTCTATTTCTCGTAAGAGTGAAAACGAATTTGTTGTGTTGTCTGGTAATAATCAGTATACTGTTCAAAAATAGGATTCCTCCTCCATCGATTGTTCTTGTGATGTATATTGAGGTGTATGGAAAGTAAAATTTGTATACATCAGTTCTGATGTACATGCCCGAACAATGCAATTGCTTTCAATATTTGTAAGCATATTCACGCAGTTCAATTTTTTGAATTCATTTCAAAACGAACAGAAAATGATAATGATCAACTGTCCAGTGGTATTGGTAATGTGATGGATGCGGAGACTTCTGTTCATCCACCCCATATACCTGCTCTGGCTGTTCCTACTCCAATTCCAAATAACCCCACTATGGATATTGGCAAAAAAATTGATATCCTCAGTGAAATGTATCAAAAACAGTCAGCTATAGTTCCTGAAGATATCAAGCTGACAATTGACCATTATAATGTATTTTTTCAGTAGAGAATTTAGATAAGCCACCTGCTATTTTCAAACCAACGAAATGTACCAACAAGATACAGATAATTGCCGAAAAACAGCCAAGGCCAAAGTTTTACTCTATGAAGAAGAAGAAAGCATCTAAAAATAACCCAATTCCAGAACCTTTGTGCTTCTCACAAAATCTATTGAGATCAGAAATGACAGGAAATGGATTAATCACATGTATAAAAACTGCAAGAAGTGACCTTATGTATCTATTTGTATATGTATTTGTTTCTACAAAGAAAGAGAAAAAGGCTCTACTCGATGCGAACTGCCAACAGAGGCAGAAAAGGCAAATCTCAAAGAAATGCTTCGATCTACTGAAGATGAAATAACTACGTAATATCCATGCCGAACATGATCAATTGATCATTATTATTCATTACAAATATATTATGATTACTGTTTATTATGATTACTGTTTATTATGATACGAGTACCACCTACATTAATATAAAAATGTTATTTTGTAATCAAAGTAAATAAACATTATTATGATTCTAGACATTGTCTAGAATACATTCCCTTTCTTATGCAGTAGAGATTTTTATTTTTCATTTAATTTCAAAATAATCCTAAAAAATGTCCAAACGATGCAGACGTCAAGATGATGATTCTGAACAACTCGTACATGGGGATGAAAATACGGAAATCAACTGATTGAATACTCTTGTGGAAAATATGCAAATTCAGATAAATTTGAGGAACAACAGCAATACAAGTAAAATTAATAATCCACCTGCAATTCTTAACTACAATATGAATTAATACAGATTGCGGCAAAAATTGTTGTCAATGAGATGAAAGCTTCAAATATTTATGTTGTTTTAACGGATTCACCTCAACATCGAGAATTACAAGCTGATCGGCAACTGCTGGTAAACTGCCATCACATTTGGAATAATTTCCTGCAATCTCGCATTCCAACATCGACCACCCAGCTGGCAAAGAATTAGCTGTGCTACTAGAAGCGTATGGTAGCGCCGCTACTATTACCAATACATTCACAAATTTCAAGTAAAATACATTGTTACTTGAAATGTTGTAGTATGAGAAGTGGCGGTGGAATTGGCAGTGTATAGCTGTGCTCGCTACCATGGCGTAATTATGCCGTGCTACGGTTGCGCTACTAGTAGTGCAGCTATCTCTGCTGCTATTCACCCAGCTAGAAGCGTTGTTGCTTAATACTGCCAACCACACTGCTAGTGGCAAAAATAGAAGCGTTTAGCAGCGCTCACCACTAAAGAAAAAAAAGACTTGCTACGGTAGCGCAACTAGTAGTGCTGCTATTTATGCTTCCATTTATGCTATGGTAGTGAATACCCCTGTTTGCTCCCAATCACACACCTAGTAGTGCAAATAGAAGCGTACAGCGGCGTCGCACCTCTATAGAATTTAGCGGCATCAGCAGTAGCGCAGCTAGTGGTGCAGCTATCTACGCTTCCATTCGCGCTACTGGTCACAAATTGTGTTTTTGTTCTAACTTTGAAAATGTCAGTGGTAGAAAAACTGACTTTTCACATCGAAATTACTGCTGTTTTGCTTCTTGAAACCATAAATGATGAAAAGCTTTTACCCTCGCTTTGTTCTGGCTAATTTTACTTCACACTTACTAGGTACATATTTCAAGAAACCATTGATAAAATTTTGCTTTGCTGAGATCAGAAAAACCAAATTCTTTCATTAAAACTGACATTGTTCTACTTTTCAAATCATGATGTTTCCAAAACTTTTGGTATTTAAATTAATAATCATAAAATTCGATAGTTTTGTCACTGGTGGTTTTGTTTTTGTTGTTTTGAATATTTTCTGATTAATCAGTAATCAAGACTAATATATTTTTCTCAATCTTCAGCATTTATGAAATTTCCAGTAAGATGAACTCAATTTTTTTTCAGATTTTTTACCAATATGTATCAGCATGAAAAAGTATTTTTAGATATTTTTAAGGGAATTGTTCTCGTTTTCATTTTTACTGCTGGGAAATATTTCAATTCAAAACTTTTATACTGTATTGGAGTATTTTTTCACAAAATTTCTAAAACTGACTCCAACTCACCTCAACTCACCTATTCTTTCGTGTTTTTTTTTCAATTTTCAAAAATTTAATCATACTTATTATCTACTCAAACTGAAGTACCTACATACATAATTTCTTTATTTTTGTTTTTTTGGGGGTTATTTTCAAGAATTGATGCTTTCTTTGCAACATTGTTGAAAAATTTCAAACATTTAGGTATTTGTTTCTTCTATGGATTTTATTTTGTATTAAATTCCCTAAAAAAAATGAAGAATACCTACCTAAAACTGCTTTTTCATGTTGTTATTGGTAAAAAAAAAAAGTGAAAAACTTCAACAAATTGTGCTCATTTTACTAGAAATTTCATGAATCTGTGAAAGGGATGCTGAGATGGCATATTATTGAAGACCAAGTTTTCAAACAGATGTTTTTGAGGGAGGGGGATGTTTTTTTTTCTAGAAATCGTAATCAAACTCCAAGAAATTACCTCTAAAATTATTATGACTTGCCAAGTTATCACTAGAAGTGGATCCCCTCCTACAAATTTATTTCACTCGAGTCACTTGACTTTCAATTTCCTAAATTTGGAATTTTAAAAAAAAAAAATCAGCAGAAGTCCAAGTTTGAAAAATTTAGAAAAATGTTTCCAAAACCCCCACAATTTACAAGTCAGAAAAATCAACTTTTTAAACCAAAAATAATGTTGTATTACTTCCAGAATTGACTTATAAATTTTCCAGGATGAAATAATTAATTTGAAATTTTTTTAAAACATTACGCAATAGAAAAATTCAAATTTCTTTTTAGTAAATTCAATTTCGTGTGATAAATAATTTTTTTTTTAACAAGGAAAACAACCATAAAGTATTAATCATGAATCAATGTTTAAAAAATTTTGAAATAAAATACCTACCTACCAATAATTTCAACGCAAATATGAAGATTTAACTTAGGTATTTTCCGTAGGTACTACAAAAATTATACAAAATCATCATGTTTGCATGAAGCAAAAAAAATAAAAAATAAAAAATACCTAGAAGTTGAAGAATGTAGGCATAGGCCTATATTCTCATTTTGTTTGCCATGATAAATACTATTTGTACAACTTGGTACCTACTTACAATATAGGTACTTCAGAAGTGCACTATAAAAATATAATGATCATTTAGCATGTTACAGTTCCTTCATCCGTTCTTGTCAAGAAGTTAAGCAGCATCGGGCCTGGCTGGAGCTTGGATGGGTGACCGCCTGAAATATTTTCTGTAGGATAGTCTAGAGTCTGTATAGTACATATAATATAAAGAGCTGTGTGATTTAAGTGATTGCATGGGAAACATACAACCTCCCACTCTATACTGCTTGTACACAACCGGTTTTATTATTCTTTTTTTTTCAATCCCTTGAAATTAGGGTAGCATGCACACCCATACGACGCTAATAACGCATCTAGCAGCACACTTGGCTGCACCTTGGCAGTATAAATGGAAGCGCATCTGGTAGTGCAATAGCAGCACGAATGGTAGCAAGAATAGTGGTACAGCTATGAAAGCAGTTCGCGCGCTCCTATTTGTGCTTCTAGCAGCACGAATAGCAGCATTCCTTTAAATTTAGCAACACTTTGCCAGCTGGGCAGTTACTATTCTTTCTGTGATTGTATTCTGTAACAAGAAAAAGCATTATTCAGCAGAGTAACGTCAAATTTTTCAATTTTTTGTTTTCAGCTATTGATCTACAAACAGCAGCAGAAGAAGAAGTAGAATTGTTAGGTCCGGATGACATACTTGAGGATAAGAGAATGTTCGAGAGTCTGGCAGTACATGACGTTGAATGGAGAAAAGACATTTGCGCAGTGTGACATGTGCCCGATGAGACTGAAGTATAATAATTCCACCTCCAGCTTGAAAAAACACCTTGAGGGCCAACATCAACTTGTAAGATATTTAAACTAAATTCAATGGAAAATAACTTCATGAAATAACTTCGTATTGATTTCCTTAGGATGTTTCCAATATTATGTGACTGGGCCACAGCCGTGTCAATGTAACAGGACTCACACCCTAACGCAGGCGCATATATGGGAACTGGACCTCTTTGTATTGGACTGGTGTGCATTAAACTATGGCTATCCGTGCACATGCACTGTAGACCTGATAAACAGATCTCACTAACATAATGAAACTTACTTTTACAGGATGATCGGGACATCCACACCGTTTTCAAATGTAGATATGGAGGAGTTCTGCAATATGAGGAAGGGGCTTGTTAGAATATAGAGCTGTGTGTGTAAGTGTAGGTGTGAACTGCGAGTATAAAGATGTAGGTATGAGTCAGCTATGCAGCTGCCTATAGGAGTATGTATTGTTTTAAATTTGTTAAGTTAGTCCTAGATGTATGGTCATTATGTTTAGACCTAAGACCGCTTGGTCATAAAATAATGTTAGTGTTGTCGAGTGTATAATAAACGTGTATACAGAATTGTGTCATGTGTATTTTCTCAGGGCTGAATCCGGACTAAGATGGGCCAAGCTCACAGCGGCTCAACTCCTTGCTGGAGGAAGAGTACCATCGGATGAAAGAGAAATTAAACGATGACCTGCGAGACACAGAATGCAGCATAACATCTGATGGGTGGATGTCGTATGGCGTTAAATACCTGTCGGTGACAGTCCACTGTATTAAGAATGGGCAGCTGTGCAATGCTGCGCTAGCATGTCAGGAGCAGACAGAGCAAACCGAGACTGCAGTCTCCACATTCGTACAAGATGTTTGCATTGAATTTGGTATCAACCTGGAAAATTTAACTTCAGTACCTACTGACAATGCACCCAGCATGACATTCGAGAGCAATAATAATCCGCTTAAGCTGCTTGATGATTTATTGTGTCTTATATGTAGAATCTGTTGTCATATAGATACCTATATCTTGTGACTTAGATAGGATCCTGCTAGGTTAAGAAATCAGATACTAGAGTTCGTTGTAGGTCTCATCTGAATATTCTTTGAATTCTATATATGATTATGATGAGCCTATTAACTTATGAATTTCCTTGTATATAGACATGTGTTATGTGCGTTATTCGCGTTTATGATATAAATTGAATTATTTTGATATTTAAGTACGTATAATGTGTTTTATGATGTCATAATTATCCCGACATTATAATGCTTTAAAATGAACTGACTTGATTTTTATTTGATTTATTGTATTCGCGACTTGTGAATATATTTCTCTCCTCCATATGATTCCTGACATGGCTGCCTAAAGCCGAAGCACAGAGGTGCTGGTGATTGAAATGTGGTGAGAAATAACAAGTCCCCCAATTTAGGTTTGACATGCTATGATTATTTAGCTCTTTGATATACCTACTTGTAAATATGAATTAGTCTCATTAATTACATTAAGAAGAGAATAAAAGTAACCATTTTAGCTTGAAAAGTGACCAAAAAACTTTCAAAAAGAAACCAAAGTTATTTTCGATGGGAAACGAAAAGTCAGAAACAGAGATGCCGAATACAAATGTGGAGTCGATTTCCGAAATAACTCTTCTCTAAAAAAGGTACGACTTTTTTTGGCGCTACCTTTCGGGTGGAGTGCCGAACCCCACTTACATCTGGGTAGTCCAGTCCAGGGCCCTTTCTGTTCTGGAATACACGGCTGTAAGTGTGATTCAACACTCTACTGACACTCGGCAGAAGTAGCACTACAGGCAAAAGAATCCGATAAAAGTAATCCAAACTACGAAGTATACATATACTGTAGACATGCAAAATGTTTTATCGGACAAAGCTTTCTGTCAGAAATTTAACATTCTATGTATAATCTGAAAACACATGATGGATATTATTTTGTATGGGCGGAATGCGAAGCGGACCAGGGCGCGAATACGTTTGCCAGTCTCTATTACTACTTCATTAAAGAATATGTTGTTCCGATAATTTCGAAAAATGGCCGTGAGCTTGTATTTTATTCAGATGGCTGTGGATACCAAAATCTTAACAATATTTTGACAAATGCGCTCATAAATTGCGCCCTTGAATTCAACATTGTAATCCATCACAACTACTTGGCCAGTGGGCATACCATGATGGAATGCGATTCCATGCATTCCGCCATTGAATCTGCCATACATCACAGTGAAATTAATGTTCCGTGTGATTATTTACCCCTGTGCAAAGCTGCCCGAAAAAATGAGCATGAACCATACCATGTTATGTACTGTCCGTACACGTTTTTCAAAAATTTTGAAAATGTTTGTAATTTCAAATTTTCAAGAGTATTAGACCAGGCAAAAATAAAGTAAGTGAAATGACCTGCCTGAAATATGATGGAAAAACTGGTGAGGTCCAATATAAGCTGGGGTACCATGACGAATATAAAGAATTACCCAGTCAGAATTCGATTTCATTCGCTTTCCATCGTTTTGATGAGTTTCAGCCACTTTTTCTGAATGAAGTTCCGATCAAACAATCGAAGTTTGAGCATTTACAAGAGTTGAAGAAGGCGATTCCGCCAGACTACCACGATTATTATGATAATCTGCCATACTCATCGGTGAAAGATGATGTACCAGCTGCGGAAGATGATGAAAACAGTGAAAGCATCAATGACCCACCCGCCCTCCCACTGTTGCAAAAAAATGCAAGACCAAAACCGAAACGAAAAGCTCGGCGTTTTTGTATATTTTTAAAAATTTTGTATATTTTGTTTTTCACAAAAAATGCAAATAAGATACAGTTGATGAAAAATGAGGTGTTTTTGGGTCCAGATATTGGAAAAACTTTGGATGAAGTGAAGAAAATCGCTCAAGCTGGAGAATTGGATAAATTTTACACGACTTGTTTTGAATTTTAAGTTGAACTTGCAACTCAAATCAAGCAAAGATTTATATTCAGAGATCCGGTTTTCAAGCACATCGAAATTTTGAACCCAGCCGAAGCAATATCCTTCAATACGAAAAGTTTGGCACCTAGTGTTCATCATTTTCCTGCTTTACGAAATAGCAATATTGATGTAAGTGAACTGGACATCCAATACAGGAATTTTGTTCTATTGGATTTTAAGAAACTTGGAATTAATACTGAGAGTAGTGCGGTGATGTTCTGGAAGAGAGGGTATTTAATCTGAAAATTGAGCAGGAAATCCCATTTTTGTGAACTTGGCTCGAGTTATAAAATTTCTTCTTATCTCACCATTCTCAAATGTTGACGTTGAAAGATTATTCTCTCAATTAAAAAATGTGAAAACAGATAAGCGCAATCGACTAGCTACCGAAACTGTTCGTTCGCTTTTTCACTGCAAAGCAGGCATTAAAATGCAGTGGATTTCCAACCTTCCGAAAAAATTATCAAGAAGTTCCAAAACAGGCAGGAGCGACATCCTCCGAAACCAAAAGATGATAAGTGATACCAAAAAAGACTAAAGGTATTCTCGTTCCTCATTAGTTTTCATTTTTTTAAATATTAGGTTAAGTTGATAATTTCGAAGATTGAAGAGTACGGTATGGGTATTGGTATTATATTCATTGATACGTTTTCTTTTAGCTTTTAATTAGTTTGTGATTTCGATGACTTTTTTTTCATTTTTAATCAGCAATTCAATTGCATTAGTTTTTCCAAATTTCATTTTTGGAAAATGATTACTATAGGTACCTTTTACTTCATTTTTACGATTTGTAATTTTTTGAATTGTTGTTACTTTTTTTTAATTTTAAATTTTGTGAAATGATTACCTGATATTAAGTATTAACTTTTCAAGGTTTGTGATTTTTTGAATTTTTGTTACTTCTCAATTTCAAGTTAGTTTTTGGGAAATGTCAATAATGATTACCTATGTTTTTAAGGTTGGTGATTTTTTATCATTGAATTAAAAGTCTTGCAATTTGTACTTTTTTCGTATTATTAGGAGAAAAAGACGTGTATAATTTTATAAATTTCGTATCATATTTGGTATATTCTGTGTATGCACATTGCTCAAACGGTAACACTGGCCGAACCCCACTTACATCCGGGTAGTCCAGTCCAGGGCCCTTTCTGTTCTGGAATACACGGGTGTAAGTGTGATTCGACACTGTAACCGACGCTTGGGCAAAAGCTTGGAAAATTTAATGATTCGAAAAATCAAACTACATTCATGAAGCGAGAAGTTTATTTTTATAGCTTAAGATTTTTAAAATTCAAGGATATCGTCATAAAGAAGTTTAAACAGGTTATCTTGATTTGGAATTTTGAAATTTCACAACTCTTCAGGAGTCAATCAACGCAATACTCAATTATTTGTACCTTCGATGACCATTTCCCAAATTTTGTGGCAAAACATTTAAAACAAATACCCAAAAACTGCCAACTTTTAAATAACGCAAACCGAGTTGGTAAGACGTAACCTTGTTGGGCTCTCTGTACGATAATATAGCTGTTGAAGTCGGTGAAAAAAACTGAAGCAAATGAATGACTTTTCCCAGCTCTTGACATTTTTTAAAATTGGAAACAATAATTTTTAAGAAATTTAAATTTTGGAATAAAATAGAAAATTGACCGCAGCAAAGCGAGGCAGAAGCTTTGAATGGAAAAAGAGGGTTCGAGAAGTAAAATGATGTTATTTTGATGAAACAAAATCGTTTTTACAGGTAACTTTGATATTTTGAACGTTCAGTCAAAAATACCTCATTTTCATTGTACACTCCGTAATTGAGGAAAAAAAAAAAAGGAAAATAGAAATGACGTTTGAACGAACCAAGCGTGAATAAAAGCACTACACGAGAACACGAAAACTTTGCAATAGACACAGAGTTATATGTACTTTTCTGTTCAATTTCTAAAAATTCATTTTGTTTCCATGTTGTGCATTCAACACCGTGTAGCAACACCAATAATTATAACCCACCAAGTGAAAAATCTCACCTACACTTTTCATAAAACACGAAAGGGCAACTCGACTGTACTGCAACTAGGTACTTCCATCATTAGTTTAAAACTCGCATTCAACAATACAACATCATGTTGAATATTCGAAATTCAAAAATTAGAAAAAAATTGATCAATTAGATGTTTTTTGGGAAAATTTTCAACGATTTTACGATATTCTTCAGATGATTCGGAGATATACTCGATTTAGGAAAAAAAATTAGATCCACATCTATTGAGAAATAGGTAGGTAGGTACAAGTATTTCTCGAAGTTGGCATTTTACAGGTGTATGAAAAAAATTCTCAAATCGTGCAGTTCATTTTTTCAGAACAGGATCCCCGATGCAAAATCTCGCATACACCTAAAAATTATAAATAATTGAGACACTTTCAAACCTGCTTGCCAAATTAACTGATTTCAAATTTCAAAAATATTCCCTGCACAGGCTAATGACGGCTGACACATCCCGATGTCATTCAATGCAACACAACAATAAACTTCCAAAGTCATGCAAATTTACCTGCAATGTACCTGCATATCAGAATATTTAAAAATTTTGGAGTGATCAAAATACGATCTCGGTGCAGGTCTGTAAACGCAGAAAGTACGTTAGGAGACACGAAGATGAGATTCGAAGCCGTCACTGATACTTCTCAGAGCTTGAATCTGGCATGATGTTTCTCAAATCGTAAAACCATGGGTACAGCCCAAAGCCATACCGATGTGCTCGGTGCGTAAGACGGGTACATTTGAATGGGCTTCCAGCGTCCAATTTGTGGAGGAAAAAAATCATAAATAAAAAATTGGTAGGGTAACATACCACTTTTCGTCATTGTCATCTATACGTAATAATTCTGTACAACCTCTTTCAAGTAACATTTGGCTGTACTATGACGACGAGGGGTGGTACTTTCAGTAATTTTTTTCTCATGGCCACGAGTGTATGTATAATTAAGTATAAAAATTGAGAAAAAAATCAACACACCATTCTCCCGAAAGCAACATTTGGAGATTCACCAGCATCCAAACACTTTCAAAAGCTTTCAAACAAAAGGTGGAGAAGTAAGGTGGCTAACCTAGCTAAGATCACCCAACAGAGATGCAATTCCAGTCACACACCGGTATGAGATACGCATCGATCATCTAAATAAATCGGGATCAATTTGTCAGCAGTCATATTTTTCGATGTTAAATACAGCAACAAATCGAAAGCCACGAATTTTCGACGAGCTCCGAGGGTCCGACGGTACTGGGGTCAAAGAGGAACAAGAATTTTTTTTAAAAATCGACCACAATCCGGCCTACGCCATGCTCTAAACTATATGCGAGGTGAAACGAGGAAATGACGTCAATGACTCAAAAAACTATTCTGGGTTTTCTGGTGATTCTGGTTATTTTCACCACCATTTTGAATGAGGTGAACGATCCAGGATACTATCAACTCATTTACAAACTACATTAAACAACTTTTCAAGGAATATTTTTCAAAGAAATGACGTTCAAAAATTCGAACTCCTTTCTCACAAAGTGACCAAAAGTAAATGTTAGTCTCATTTCCTTATTTCACATCACATATCTCTGTCTAGCTAGATGTATTACATACAAGACGTTACCGGGGCAGTACTTTTGTAAGACACTCATCGATTATTCGTATTCTCAATGTTCATATCAAAAGTCAAGCGGAAACAATAAAACAAAAAACGTTGAAAAATGCAGAAATAACCCAAAAATACGCGTGAAATAAATTTGAAAAAATATTACAAAAATCACAAAATTTACAGCGAAATTGACCAAAAAATGTGTGAAAGAGTCGAAAACCTATCAACATTCGTAAAAAAGTTGAGAACCTGAACGCGAAAAATTTTGTTAGAACTGTCAAAAATTCATTTCAATAATATTGTTCAAAAGTGCTCAAAACTAATAAAATTTCATCAAAACATGGAAAATGCATGAAAAAGTAGGAATGAAATTCCTTGAAAATTTGGCAAAAATCCAAGAAACAGCGGTGAAAAACTTTAATGAGACGCTTCAAATTCACTAGAAAAAATACCCCGAAGCGGTAAAATTTCAATATTTGAAAAAAGACAAGACAAATGTCGAAAATCTGGAAAAATTCTGTAAAAACACGTAAAATTCAATAGAATTGCTCTTTGGCAACTTGGCAAAAAGTAAAATTTCATGTCAATCTTTCAATCGCGACTCAATTTGCTGCAAAATGAAATGCTACAATCGTTTTCAAGTAGATAGGTAGGTACTCAAGAATCAATGTTTAAAAAGTTCTATCGTAAAACCTACATTTAGGAAGCTGTATTGAAAAATGCGATCACAAAGTCGTAGTTATTAATCCTGAGGGATCTGCCCGCCCAAATCAATTGAAATATTCATTGCATCTTGAAATTATCAAGATTCCGGTATGCCGAAAGTTTATTATGGAACTCTATCAGGTTACTGAGAAACAATTCATCTAAGATGTATTCAAGGCAAGATTCTTGTTGGAATGTTGGAAACGATTCGATGGTACTCGTAGATGGACGTGGAATACACAATAACAGACCTCACCGCTTGGCTGATGATGTTGTGCCTTTATTCTACGAACATTTTAAAACAATACCCAGCCACGAATCACATTATTCTCCAAGTCATCGGCTCATCGCTGCTACTTCGAAAATCCAGGAAACCATTTTTTACCGTACGCGTATCACCGGATACCAGTGACGAGTAAGTAAAGTTTCTTTAAACAGTTAGTATCTATCTTTTAGTGAAAAACAGCTCATCACTAACTACAACCCATTTCTCAACGGAAAAATGGAAGATACTAACGCTCACCATGAACATACCATCGCAACACAGACCATACGGAAAACCTGTAGAATACGAAAAATACATGGAGAATATTATCGTCTTTGTTATGTTCGCAACAATAACGCCGACATAGAAACTCAAAAATGGATCAAGATAGAAAATGTAGAATGGTGGGACCAGTTAACCGATGATATAGACCATCAAGAAGTATGATATTAAATCAACATAATCAGACGTCAATTAATTATCCATCCTAATTTAACAAACATGTGGTTTGCTTATAGAATAAAATGACTACGTATATTTCCGATCTTTTTTTTTAGGGAGGGTGGGGGGGGGGTGAAAAAATTGCATTTGAAAAAATCAATTCCACGTGTTCGAAGTCATACGAATATTTTATTAGGTATAGTAGTGGATCTATAGAATTAGCACTCGAACGACTTCGCACGAAAAAGATCTCGCGAATCAACGAATTTGTAAGATCCAAAAAACGTGATATGAAGAAAATAATCGCTTGTGGTGTAATTATTACATACGTAGATGTAATTATTTTTGTTGGTTTTGTTGTCTTGGTTATTTTGTACAAACCTTTCCGTATTATATAACATTAGCACTATAGCTCACTGCTTTGGTCATTTGTTTATGCATTCAATATAGGTAATGTAACATACTTCGATGAGAGTAAATTCACATTACTTTGCTTGATTGAATACTTCTCTGAAAGTATATAATCGCACATGTACTTGCAAGATCAAATAGATACTTCAATGAAAGTAACCAATATAATCATCCAAAATCCTCATAGCTTTTTTCGAAATTCCGAGGGCAAGTTGGAAAAAAATGGTAGTTAAAAGTTCTTTCAAAATGGAGAAAACTGAGTATTTTTGGAAGAACTTAACTATACCATTTTTTTCCAACTTGCCCTCGGAATTTCGAAAAAAGCTTCAAGGGGGTAATAATATACGATGAATTATAATGATTTTCGCAAAAAATAGTGGTAGTTAAGTTTTAATAAAAATAATACTCAACTAGGTACCACTGATAACGCTATTACGTCACTACGTACAACTACTATAACACTAATGCATCAATTCACTGTCCCGCTTTTAACGCTAACTCCATCTCTTTCAACTCTCGTGAACTACATATTATAACTTACCACTTGAAAAAGCTCAAAATACTCAATACAAATTATCGTAATTCGTAATTATGGAGGTTCATCTGAATATTAATTTAGATAATATAAATTCTTTTGTTGAATTTAATAACTACATTGGTAGTTTGCACAAAGTGGAATTGTTGTAGAGATCGACGAATCTCTTTTCGTCAAGAGGAAGAAATACAATAGGGACCGATTACCGAAGACATGGAATAAGGATATGCCTACGCAATGGGTTTTTGGTATTTATGACCGCGATTTGAAAGTAGGAATATTAATGTTCGTAGAAAAACACGACACCGCTACTTTATTGCCGCTAATTGAAAAGCATGTTATGACTGAAAGTATCATTATGTCGGATCAGTGGAGAGCGTACGATACAATCAGAAACACTGGTAAGTATGAACATCGAACAGTCAACCATTCCTTGAATTTTGTCGACCCAGAAACCGGAGCCTATACCCAGAACATAGAAGCTTTCTGGGCTCGCAGCAAAAAATTTTCAAGAAAGAAAGACGTTGTCATCCTATCTCGACGAATATATGCGGCGAAATTTTTACGAGTGTGGTAATGCCACATCTACTTTTTTATCATTAATGAATCATCTATCCCAATGGGAAAAATATTGTTAAATTATATGTGTTAGTGTGTTTTTCGTTATTTGTCCAATGAGTAAGTATATTATTTCGATTATGATCGCTAGGTTATTATTTACGTTCGTGTTTTCAAAATCAAAATAAATAGTTTGTTTCCGTACAAAGAGAATTAGGTAAAATCACGTCTACCCACTGAACTTATAACTACTGATACTGAACTAAATTTACTACAATAGCCTAGTCAAATAGCGGTAAAAAATGGGTGAACCCAGACATAATTGGGATCAAAAATTTTTTTTGCGGATATTGTCTAGGATGGTGTGGTGAACAACATACTAAAAGCCCCCGCCCCTACCCCTAGAGCTAATCCCCCCACAGTGGATCAAAGGCTTGCTCCTGTATATGTAGTTTTCAAACAATAAAAATAAATAAATAACAATCTGTTTTATTCATTTTTTTTTTTCATTTACAGATCCTACAGTATTTGGCGGAACGAAGCCGAGTTCCTGTGTTCCACATACAATGAGTTTATCTTGAATAGTTTCAACATCGACAATTATACACCACCAAGTGAAGCATTATATGCCGCGATTAGTTTTGAAAGAACGCCTGGTCGTAGCTCCTTCAAAATGTTAAATGACACCTACGACCTGTACCAAAAATGGCACGAACAAAAACCAATTGATGATCAGCTACGATGCCGACGACGAAGGAGATAACTCCGATTAAATTATTATAAGACGAAGTTCGAATTATTTTATAATTTTTATTCAATTATACGCTTATATTTTTAGATTTTTAAGCAATCATACGCGAATGTGTGAGTGTATGTGAGAGTATGTGTGAGAGTGTGGTATGTCAATCGGCTAGTCCATTTTATATTTAAGATTTATTAACGTGGCTGTGCCCTTTTTTTTTCAGTTTTTATTATTGGGTTGGGTATATTTTAGAATAAACATTCGTGTTTTTTTCAGTTTTTATTATTAGGTGGGTATATTTTAGAATTAATAATCGTGTTTTCTTCAGTTTTTTATCTCAATTACGTGAAATGTTTTTTTTTTCATTATTATATTTTATAATAAACGATCGTTTTTTACGCGTATTCTTCTTGCTTACTTTTTTATGACAAATATTCAACACGTAATTTGAAAATCAATACGTCATCATTATCGATTTCAAAAAAAAAAAAAGAAATAAACATACGCATTCAATTCAACTCGAGGAAGAAGACCTTTATAGAAAAAATTGCAAAAAAAATTAATACTTGGAGTGTGTTTTGACATTCCCTCATCCTTTTTTTGTATAAGGGAGCTAGCGACGCGTAAATAGCATCGACATCAGTTTTTTGTCAAAAAATTCTGAAATGTCAACTTTTGAGTAAAATGAGCACTGATTATTTAATCTCCTCTCAAATACCTATCAAATGAGCTATCAACTAATTCCGTAGCCCCAAGGGGGGTGGCGCTACCACCCCTCAAAGTGATGTGATTTTAATAAGTTCACATTTCATGACTTTGGGACTTGGAACCGGTTCTAACCGATCAAATAAAGCCAAACTTGGGGAATGAGATTCTTTTGGGACATAAAGTCGACCCCTCGGGTGGGGAGGATCAAATTCAAAAATTACAGTAAGGTCATTTTTTTGGAGGGGCATAATATGATCCCAAATGGATGAAAATGGTCCAAAATTGTATCATTGGTCAGTACTCCCATTGTGATCAACATATCCAAATTTGAGCTTTCTAGGTCATCCCCACTTTTTTTAAGGAGGAAAACCCCGAAAATAGGGATAAAATGAGGGGTTTTCCACCTTAATTCCGCCTTAAATGGGGCGGGGATGACCTAGGAAGCTCAAATTTGGATATGTTGATCCCAATGGGAGTACTGACCAATGATATAATTTTGGACTAATTTCATCCATTTGGAACCATATTATGCCCCTCCAAAAAAATGACCATTCCGTAATTTTCGAATTTGACCCTCCCCACTCTAGGGGTGGACTTCATGTCCCAAAAGAATCTCATTCCCCAAGTTTGACTTCATTTGATCGATTAGAACAGGTTCCAAATCCCAAAATCATGAAATGTGAATTTATTGAAATCACATCACTGAGGGGTCGTAGCGCCACCCCCTTGGGGCTAGGGAGTTGGTTGATAGCTCATTTGATAGGTATTTGAGAGGAGATTGAATAAATCAGTGCTCATTTTACTCAAAAGAATTTTTGACAAAAAACTGATTTTGGGGGGCTTTGATCCACTGTGGGGGGATTAGCTTGAGGGGTAGGGGCGGGGGCTTTTAGTATGTTGTTCACCACACTATCCTAGACAATATTCACCAAAAAAAACCTTTGATCCCAATTATGTCCGGGTCAAATTGCATTTTGCCTAGGCTACAATGGCTATCAAGGATTTACATTATACATATACGTATGTAAAATAACAGATATACCCTTTGCAAAACATAAAACATGAACGTAGTTGTGGTTTGTTTCCATATAAAACCTATGCGTTCATTGTCAAAAAGATTGTTCATTGACACTGCCAAAGCCTTCCATGATGCCTACATGGATAGTTACATAGAATGGGCGAAAGAGAAGGTAAATGTTTCAATTGTGTCCGATGTGCAGAGGAAGAAACACGAATCAGCCCTAAAAGCTGAACAAGAAATTATTAAAGTGCGCTTGGAAAGGGAGGTCGCAATTAACCCATTTGATGACGGAAGAAATAAAATTGCGGATGAAATTCATGACAAGACTAAAAAATGAATTAAATTACAGGAATATTTTTTACAAAGCGATACTTATTATTGCCAAGTTGTATTTATTTTATGTAGGTACTACTTCTACTGATTGAATGTCATATCATTAACACTATCTTTCTATTTGACGTTATACCTCTGCAAGACATTGTCGGTGCCTCGGTGGCTCATGGGGGCCCACTGATGGGTTTTTTCGGTACAGGGTCATTTGGTTAGCTGCGCTAGCGAGGTGGTCTCTCCGCGAGGATATCCTAGGTTGGCCCTGTTGGGTTGCCCTATGTCTGTTGGAGTTTATTTTCGCAATCTCACTTAATTAATATTATGCTCTATTCATTATTTTTCGCCATTGTTTATTCGTTATTTTCGACATTGTACTATATGTATATGTGGTATATCCGTTTAACATAAGGTTTCTCCCATGGGGGGGTTTTCCTTTATATGTATAACGCTATTCTATTGATGTAAATTTTCCTAGTTGTTTGAGATACGAGTATATGTTGAGCTGTATGTTATGATAAACCTTCTTGGTAGTTAATGTATATTATGCTTGTAAAAATATATTTGCAAATAAATTCGCCCCACCACTTGTTGGGCTTGGCTAGACTACCGTAAAGCTCTTTAATACAAGTATGGAAAAAGATTATGCTCTTAAGAAAGTCATAGCATTTTACGTATGTGTTACGTACTGCGCATGGCAGGTTGGTGTCGTCACGCGGTGGAGCAACCAATGGGGTGCAACGTTGTACAATGTGACCAGATCGGTGCGTGCGCAGTACGTAAAAACTTCTAAAAACTTAGGTCAAATGCTATGACTTTCTTAAGAGCATAATCTATTTCCATACTTGTATTAAAGAGCTTTAGACTACCGGTGCGGAGCGCCGCACTGTTCGTTTTAATCAGCCTGGCTACACTGGCGGTTTTTTTGAAAGCGGACGACTTCGGGGGTAGCGGTTGTCCGCAGAATGAAAAAGTATGTATGCAATAATATACTCATAAATTGTAATCGTATTATGCATTCATTTATTTGAATGCGATGGCCCTTCTCTGTTTCTGTGATTTGCAGAAGAAATTCCCCTTGTGATAGACGATTTGAGATCGCTGCAGTGCAGCGACGTCCCTGCAGCATTTGGGACTTGACTATCTATCAAGGCGTATCATGATAAGAACTTGAAATCAAAATCATGGGATGAAATTCTAAGAGAACTTTTACCCGACATTGAGAATACAGAGAGTTTACGAAAACCTATATCGAAACCAAAATGGAAAAATCTAAGAGATGCCTTTGTAAAAGCTCTCAACGAGGAGAAAGCACTATGTAAGAGCGGTAGCGGCGCAAAGCCGAAAAGGAAATACATACATTACGATAGCTTAATGTTCCTGAAGAAATCTGTTATGGCCAGACAGTAAGTTGAAGTTGTAGAATTGCCTGCCATCGTGGACACCGCCTGAAGAAAATCTCGACCCGAATACCCTTCGCAGCTACAGAACAAGGTTGGATGGAGGAAGAAGGGTTTTACAATTGGTATACAACTATGGATATCCCATGTGTTGATACTATTCGAGCAAAACCAGGCAACAAACATTTAGAAAACCAGAAAGCTGTACTACTGTTTGATGGGTATATGCTTCTCATGTTAGCATGAGAATCGTTGAAGCTGCAATTCATAACTCGATTGCACTAGTAAGACTGCCGTCACATATGACTTAATACTTGACTTCAACCACTTGATAAATCGGTGTTGAAAGGTTTACGCCATCTATCAAAACAGTCACTACCTGGAGTGATACAAAAATTTCTTAGTATCATTGATATTTCTCATTTGGAAACAACTCATACCCACAATGCGATACGATGCATTCGATGATTGAGTATCAAATGAGGTCGAAGCGCTTTTCTTATACCCAGTGAATGATGTGAGGATGGTCGCAAGTACCAGTAAAAAAAGCGCCCCAAAGAGGAAGTTGAATTCATTTATATCGGAAGTTCTCACCTTCCAAGACTTGAAAGACATGAAAAAATTGTGTACAGTGTTTATGAAGGATCATAATATTGATGTAAATGAAAGCTCCGCGACTTTCCAAGAATTATTTCTCAAACATCAAAACGCGCTAATTTGATGCTACAAAGATTTCATTATTAAAGTTTGCTAAAATACTTACTTAATGTGATTTTCCTAACTACAATTAAATGGTGCATGTTGTATTATTTGCGATTGAATATCAATTAACTTGAATGAAAATAGGCTGCAGAGCACTTTCTTGTTCAATTTAAAGCTGACGCAGAGCAAAAAATGAACACAATTCGTGACAACGTAAGTATTATTTACTTCTTACAGCAGTATCTCCTACTCGGAGATTCTATTGTTTTTGGCATGATTCGAGACTGTATTGGTGATATGCCTGACCGGAGAATGGCTTTGTACGAGAGCTCATTCAACGCTGAAATGATAAGCGCCGAACTACTTGGGCAGAACCTCCAGAACCATTTATCAGTTATGCCATCGTTCGTGTTACTGTCAATCGGAGAGCACGAAATTGATTCGGTCCAAGATAATCTGATGACGATCGAAATCGTAAGACTAATAAAATTCCTACTTATACGAAACGTCACAGCTTCAACTTTCTCGAAAAACCCAATAGAAGACCGCGTAAGCAAACTGAATCTTCCGTGATTCTAAGGAGAATTTCATTTGTTAAACGCCAGCCATTGCATACGTCACCTCTACCGATATCAATTGTAAAAAAAAGAAGATTTATTACAGATGATCAAGAGTGGCGTAATTCGACAAGCATACTCTACATTTTATGAAAATTTGCCGGCTGATAGCAAAATAAAATATGCCCCGGAGATCGAAGGGGATCAATAAAATGATATTTGAAAGGTACAGGGAAATTTTACAGGAGAGTGTTTTAAAGATTCAAATGTATGTTATGGCACTCTAACGGCGATTGAGCAAGAGCTTTTACAATGGATAAAAACTCAAATAAAACGATTCAAATTCTTTAAAAAAAAAAATACCCCAAAGCGATAAAATTTCAATACTTATTTGTCAAAAAAAACAACACAAAAATCTCGAAAAATTCCGTGAGAACACGTAATTAGCAATAAAATCACTAAAAAATTATCCAAAAATGAAAATAGGTCCCTTCATAATTGAGAAAATTCGAGCGAAAGAATTTTTCATTTTTCAAACCGAAACTAATAAACCGCGAACTCAACAGTGAAATTGACCAAAAATGTGTAGAAGAGTATAAAATGTATCAAAATCAGGTGGAAACGCCCAAAAAAGCAATCTCAATTTCAAAAAATCTCAAAATGGCCCCACGGAGATCCATTCAAGTGGACAGATATGCACTGGCTACAGTACCGAAAAGATCAGCCACGAACCATGTTTTTCAAATATAATCTGAGTGATACAGATTTTTGAGCTGTAGATGTAGAGAGAAAAAAAAGATCCGGAGCTCATCTACAGCTCATAACACTGTATATGTACTGAATTATTACCAATTTCAATAAAGAAAAGGAGGATCAATTTTCTACATAATTTTCGTGTTTTCAATGGATTTTACGAGTATGCTGCTTTTTTCCTCACTGTCAAAATCACAGCAATCAGACGATTTAAGGAAAATGATGAATAACGAAAGAAACGGAAAGAAAATTCGGATTCGTGGATTCGGATTCGAATCCAATTTTCAGTGGATTCGTTATTCCTTACAACCCTGATTACAACACAAAATTTATGAGAGACATTCGTAACATTGCAAAGAGCAAAAATGTTTCAAGTTCAAACAAGGTGAGTTCTAAATTATTCAGGGATCGCGGAGCAGAAGCCCAGGCCCTAGATATTTTTTTGTCAATTTCAAGAGCTGGAGGCAGGGGCACCGAGCCCCCCCCCACTCTGGGATTTCGGTTCTTTATAATTATCTGTCATTCAAGTGTGATTTTAATTTTTATTTATGCCATATTTTGTTTAATTATAGATTTATATTCCCAATTCTGGAGGGACGAAACTTCAAAAGCGAATTCAAATGAAGTTAGTTTCTCCTGCTGTTTATTCATTTTAGGTTTGATTGTTTTTTAATTTTTTATATCGATTTTCTAGCGGTGCCTGAGTATAACAGGTAAATTTTTAGATTATTTAATACTTAATGGTTAATGATGTAAAACTGCTGTGTAACAATAAAATTATTCGTTTCTATTGACATAGGTACTGCTTCCTATCCTTTGATGAAATGGCGATTTCGAAACAGACAGACTTTGATAAGAATGCCAGACAGTACTTCGGGTATGTTACTATTGAAGAGGATAATACTTACTGCATTTGGAAGCCATATTCTCCTCGAATCAATTCGTGGTGTGAAAGGAAACTACAAGCACATTATTGGAGCTCACGTCTCAGGTACCAAAGTTACCGGAAAATGTATGAAAGAATTTATTGGCGCGAATGTCTCGCATTTATAGAATCTGTGGGACTAACTGTAGTAGCAATACGTTCAGATATAGGCCCAAAAAATGAAAATATGTGGAGAGAATTTGGGTGCGCAGTTAAAAAGAATGGACTTCGACAAATAGCATTCACAATGAACGATCACACAATTTATTTTATGCCTGATCCAGTCCATCTTCTCAAAAATTAAAAATACGCAATGCTGAAAATGATATGGTGGTTTCTGATTGGTTTTTTGAAGACAACAAACGTCCATCAAATATCGTTAATGGCAGACATGTCTTCGATCTGTAGTGTACTGTACCCTAGAATAATTTCTGAAGAAATTGTTATTAGATGCTTGAAAAATTTTTCGGTACCTATTTTTCGAGGTTCAACATATGTCAAAATTTGAAAAAATTGAGTTCAAGTGAAGAAAAAATTCATCAATTTGATGTTTTTTGAGCACGTTTTCAACGATTTCATGATGCTAGTTCAAGTGATTTGGAGAAATAATCGATTTAGGTAAAAAATTAGATAACCATACGGCATACTTTTAAAAAATGGGTAGGTCTAGGTAGGTTCTTCTCGAAGTTAGCATTTCATAGGTGTATAAAAAAATTTTTCAAATCATCCTGCACAGTGCAAATTTTCTCAGAACAGGATCATTGATGCAAAATCTCACGAGACACTAAACTTCTAAACCTGCAATTGCATGTCAAATTAATTGATTTCACATTTCATTAATATTCCCTGCACAGGTAAATGGCAGCTGACACATTCCGATGTGATTAAATGCAACACGACAAAGACCATTCGAAGTCATGAAAATTGACCAATGTATCAGAATTGTTATAAAAATTTGGAATGATCAGAATACGATCTCGGTGCAGGTCTGTAAACGCAGAAAGTACGTTAGGAGACACGAAGATGAGATTCGAAGCCTTCACTGATACTTCTCAGAGCTCGAATCTGGCATGATGTTTCTCATATCCTATAACTGTGGGTACAGCCCAAAGCCATAGCGATGTGCTCGGCGCGTAAGACGGGTACATTTGAATGGGCTTCCAGCGTCCAATTTGTGAAGAAAAAAAAATCATAAATAAAAAATTGGTAGGGTAACATACCACTTTTCGTCACTGTCATCTATACGTAATAATTCCGTACAACCTCTTTCAAGCAACATTTAGCTGTACTATGACGACGAGTGGTGGTACTTTCAGTAATTTTTTTCTCATGGCCACGAGTATGTGTATAAAAAGGTATAAAAATTGAGAAAAAAATCAACATCATTCTTCCGAAAGCCACACTTGGAGATTCACCAGCATCCAAACACTTTCAAAAGCTTTCAAACAAAGGTGGAGAAGTAATGTGGCTACCCTAGCTAAGATCACCCAACAGAGATGCAATTCCGCCAAACTCACATCAACTAGTCACACACCGGTATGAGATACGCATCGATCATCTAAATAAATCGGGATCAATTTGTCAGCAGTCATATTTTTCGATGTTAAATACAGGAACAAATCGAAAGTCACGAATTATCGACGAGCTCCGAGAGTCCAACGGTACTGGGGTCGAAGGGAACAAAATATTAAAAAAAAAATCGACCACAATCCGGCCTACGCCATGCTCCAAACTATATGCGAGGTGAAACGAGGAAATGACGTCAACGACTCAAAAAACTATTCTGGGTTTTTCTAGTGATTCTGGTTATTTTCACCACCATTTTGAATGAGGTGAACGATCCAGGATACCATCAACTCATTTACAAACTAGATTTAACAACTTCTCATGAAATATTTTTCAAAGAAATGACGTTCAAAAATTCGAACTCCTTTCTCACAAAGTGACCAAAAACTAATTGTTAGTCTCATTTCCTCATTCCACATCACCAGGGTGTCTACCGGAATTTTTTGGCCGAAAATCACTACCTTTTCACTACTTTTTTCACTACCTTTCAAAAAAAAATTACTGCCTCCCAAAATATTTTTACCCCCCCCCCAAGAACGATTTTTCATTTTTTTTGGTTTGAACTTTGCAACGATTTTATAACCATTGCAACATTTTCTCATGTTGTTACAATTTCTCACGTTACATGTTAAAAATACAAACTGAGCGAACTCGAAAAATTGACAAATCAACATATTTCGAGAATAAAATTCTTTCAAATATGAAAAATGAAATTTTTTTAAATTTTTAACAGTGATTTTTCAGGGTGTTTTGTCCAACACAATTTCAAAATAAAAAAGCAGGACTTTAGCACGACATTTTTTGAACACTTGAGATTTTTCAAGAGGAGGATGGGGTGGACGAGGCAAAATTTCACATTAAAATTTTTTGCTTTTACAATGTCATCAAACATCCCAAGATTTTTTTCAAGCAAAGGGATGTCGAGAATACAATTTTGTCACTTCAAGTTTTCATTTTATTCTCATCTTCAAGGTTCTTGTTACAGTAATGAAATTGGACGAATAAAGAACTTTTTCAAAACAAAAAATTTTAAAATTTGAACAATACTTGGAAAAAATATACCTACCAATTTTTCGAAAAAGATATCGAAAATTAGTACTTCGAGGGGTATAAAAACGTTGCTTTCTTGGGCGATGAATGAAGAAGTTCATTATTTTTGCTTCAAAATTTCAAAACTTGAATGATTATTTTTTTAAAAAAGTAAATAAATAAAACTTGAAAAAAGCAAACGAGCCCGAATGAAGCGAGGCCAAGAACGCTTTCCAAAATTCATGTTTCAAGAAGGAAAAAAACAGTTGTTTTTATGGAGGTATGAGAGCATTTTTCTGATTGAAACTTCGAACATTTATTGAATAAATGATGTATGAACAATAAGTTTCTTATGTAGAAAAAGAAGAGCAAATAGCCCGAGCGAAGCGAGGGGAAATTTTTCAAAAATACGTAATTCAAGTTCTAAAAAAGTCAACAAAATTTAATGAGCCATTTTTAAAAAAATTTTTCTTGTGTAGAAAATCAGATTTTCCACTTTTTTTCATTTTTCACTACCTTTTAAGCAAAATGGCTGAAAATCACTACTTTTTCACTACTTTCACTACCGACTTTCAAAATCACTACCTTTTCACTACTTTCACTACTTTCACTACCTGGTAGACACCCTGATCACATATCTCTGTCTAGCTAGATGTATTACATACAAGACGTTACCGGGGCAGCACTTATGTAAGACACTCATCGAGTATTCGTATTCTCAATGTTCACATCGAAAATCAAGCGGAAACAATAAAACAAAAAACGTTGAAAAATGCAGAAATAACCCAAAAAGTACCTACCCGTCAAAAAAATGTGAAAAAACATTACCAAAAAAAAAAACGAGAAATTTACAGTGAAATTGGCCACAAATATGTGGAAAAGTCGAAAATCTATCAAAATTAGGCAGAAATGCCCCAAAAAACAACTTTTAAAAAAAACTCAAACTGGCCTCAAAACTACTGAAAGTTTTAGAAAAATTTGACTACAGTTCTTTCACCTTGATTGGATCACATTTCTATTAGCATATCATTCACGATACATTGAATTTTCAAAATTTTTTGTAATTAAAAAAAATAAATTCATTCAAGAAGTAAGTACAATACTTATCACACACAAAATTTGTCGAAGTATAATTTCGGAAGAAATTGAAAAAAACTGTTTTCAGGTGCTTAAAAAATTTTTTCGTGTCCATTTTTTGAGGTTCAACATCTGTCAAAATTCAAAAATTAGAAAACAATTGAGTTCAATTTATTGAAGAAAAAATCAATCAATTAGATGTTTTTTGAACAAATTTTCAACAATTTAACGACGCTCTTCAAGTGAATTAGAGATACTTGAAGGAAAAAAATTAGATCCACACTTCTGAAAGATAGGTAGGTACTTCTCAAAGTGCCCATTCCACAGGTGTATAAAATTTTTTTCAAAAACATCGACCCTCATTTTGATCACGCATTCATAAAACAAACATTTACTGAAACCAAAATGTCGTTTTGGGCGTAGATCGCAAGCGCTAATGATCTAGCAAAAAACACATCGCAAGCGCAAATCGATTTACACATCGCAAGCGCAAACGCATTAAAAAATGCATCCCAAGCGCAACAAAGAATGCCGCGAAGGGTAAAACGGTTTTTCCATAAACAGGGGTTCCCAAAATAGGTTGCCTATAAAAATGAAAAGAAATTGACAAAACTAATAAGCATGTAAGATGGTATAAGTAAATTTGATATCACAGAAAAATCACATGGAAAGTTATTAAATACTTGGATAAGGATAAACATAACTACATAGTACAGTCGGTAAAGCACTTTATGGGGGCAAACCCAAACAAAATTGCTAACAAAACTAAACAACATATGTGGACCCACCCCCGATCCACCTGGTGCATCTTCGCACGGTGGATTTTAGCCCCTTAAAACATGTTTTTCGCCATTTTCTCCCCCTCATTGCATTTTAGCGAAAAATATGTATGTAGCTACACAAAAGCATCTACGTCAAATTTCCGATCTAATGATGTATCAACTTTTTTTGTATCTACAGGGGGGGTGGAACTACAGTCATTCAAAAAAAAAAGGGGTTTTCTGAAAAATGCATACAGATACAGCCTATAGGCGCATGAGAGGGGAGAAATGGCCCCCGAGAGCATTTGGGTTGATATTAGCATGGAAGGTGGGTACCACAGATAGAGAAACTTCCGCATATGGAAAGTTCTGTTTCAGTACTCCAACTATGAGCTTGGAGGCGTTACTTTTGGAACACCCCTTGTATGTACTTGTAAGTTGTATTACATACCTACATAAACTGCGTTACTGACCAACACTACCAACAGTTTGAAACCCCCTGAGTAAAGCAAACGGGAAAGTGTATTGATAGCGGCGGTCTTTGTTGCGCTTGGGATGCATTTTTTTAATGCATTTGCGCTAATGATGTACAAATCGATTTGCGCTTGAGATGTGTTTTTTTTCATTCAATGTGCGCTTGGGATGTATGCCCGTCGTTTTGTATACATTAGATCCTGCTCAAAAATTAACCAAACAATACATAAATAATGCATCACGATAATTGCTCTCGAATTTTAACAATACTTCTGGTAACACAATTTCACAGCGATGTCAAAACAGAGCCCAATTACTTTAAGGAGAGAACAAAGTAATAAAAGTAACCATTTTACCTTGAAAAGTGACCAAAAAGTAAGAAAACTGAAAAACCATAATGATTAAGTACAACCAAAATAGACCACAAAACATTCAAAAAGAAACTAAGTTATTTTCGTTGGGAAACGAAAAGTCAGAAACAGAGATGCCGAATACAAATGTGGAGTCAATTTCCGAAATAACTCTTCTCTGAAAAAAAAAAAGTACGACTTTTTTTGGCGCTAGCGCTACGCGCTAGTGGGCGCTACCCTTCGGGTAGAGTACCGAACCCCACTTACAACCGGGTAGTCCAGTCCAGGGCCCTTTCTGTTCTGGAACACACGGGTGTAAGTGTGATTCGGAACTCCACTGACGTTTGGGCAAAAGCTTGGAAAAGTTAATGATTCGAAAAGTCGAACTTCATTCGTGAAGCGCTTTGAAAATTCACAATTCTTCAGGTGTCAATCAACACAATACTCAATTTGTAACTTCAATGACCATTTCCCAAATTTTGTGGCAAAACATTTTTAAAAAAGTACCAAAAAACTACTGAAAATACTAACTTTTAATAATAACCCATTATAATAAGAGTAACCACAGCTGTTGAAGTCCAGAAGTCGGTAAAAAAACTGAAGCAAATAAATTACTTTTCTCAGCTCTTTACATTTCTTCAAATTGAAAACAATAATTTTTCAGAAATTTAAATTCTGGAATAAAAAAGAAAATTGACCGGAGCAAAACGAGGCAGAAGCTTTGAATGGAAAAAATTCAAATAAACAAGCGTGCGTGTGCGAGTTTTTTTTTGCATGTAGTGATGTGTTTTTCAAACAGTTCTAATCTGATAATATTGAAATTTGAAATGTGAGAAACATGAGTCAATCAGATTCTGAATACCACCCTAACTCCGATGGTTCTAATGATGAGTCCTCCGAGTCAAACAACTCCGAATCTGTTGACGAACACAGTGAAGAGGAGAGTATGGTGGCAAAGAAATCTAACACTTCTGGGAAACGCAAACGACAGATTAAATAAAATAAAAAAACTCATGGTAAGTGCGGACCAAATAAGCAGACCACGGCTGACAAGAAACAAAAAGATGGTTGAAGGGTTGAAGGATGCCTGCTTCAAAGATTGGCTAACACCTTCAGTGAACAATGATATGGCAAAGTGTAAATATTGTAATGTAATTTTCAAACCGAAGTTATCTGTTATAAAGAAACATGCCAAATCAGAAACCAACCAAACGAATTCAAAGCAATTTAGTAATCGGCGGCAGAAACAGAGCACCTTGGATCACGCATACTTTACTCCGCCAGGTTAGATAGCATGTAGTTTCATTGTATTCTACATGTTTCGGGGAAAAATTATATGTTTTTGAAAATGTACTGCAAATTGTAGATCTAGTTTTTCAATCTTACAAGAGTTCATTTAATTAGGTAATGATAATGAGTGTAATCAAGATACTCATAATTATTGTTCATGTTCACATCAGAGCATTGCTGAAGCACGAATTGCGTTGTACACAGCTGTAGTTTGTTCCATACTTAGCGTCGATTTGACCACTGTTCGCAATTCATTGGGTTTAACGGAGATCAAATTGAAACGTACGAAGTGCACTGGTGTTATAGTCAAGATTGCGAAGGAAATGGCCTAACAAGGCCATGAACTGATGGTGACTAAGGTTAAAAACAAGTTCCAACGTATCGAGGATGCATTCAAAAAGTGCAATGTCGTGGAATGAGAGCACTGGAGGGAACAGGGAAGATATGAAACACTATGAGCAAGCATTACATTGTTTAAAGGAAAAATTTTAAATTTTCGTACATGTGATTCTCATTAACATGCTGTTAGTTTCTATTTGACAGCATTTTGGTCGGTATTTTTGGAGAAAAAAAGAAACATTCACGCCGATGTAATTTCTTCTAGCACTACGGGTACAAAAAAAACTGAGACCAAATACTAGGTAATAACTTCTTGATCAATATTCGACTCATCCTTGGCTTCATTACTTTTTGATTTATAGGTAATGCCATTTCTAATTTTCTAGTGGTGCCTGAGTGTGACAGGTAAATTTTTAGATTATTCAATACTCAATTATGTAAAACTGCTGTGTAACAATAAAATAATTCGTTTCCATTGACATAATTTAGAATTTAAAATTTATTTTATTAAAATTAAATATCAATAAAGATTATTTTAATTTTATCAATAAATGTATTGAGAGTTGGGCTTTATGCTTTATTAGAACAAAAAATTTCAGGTTATATGAATATACATAGGTACTTTTCCATATCCTTTGATGAAATGGCGATTTCGAAACAGACGACTTTGATAAGAATGCCAGACAGTACTTCGGGTGTGTTAATATTGAAGAGGATAGTACTGTATTGGGAAGCCATATTCTCCTCGAATCAATTCGTGGTGTGAAAGGCAACTACCAGCACATTATTGGAGCTCGCGTCTCAGGTACCAAAGTTACCGGAAAATGTATGAAAGATTTTGTTGGCGAATGTCTCACATTAGCAGAATCTTCGGGACTAACCGTAGTAGCAATACGTTCAGATATAGGCCCAAATAATAAAAATATGTGGAGAGAATTTGGGTGCGCAGTTAAAAAGAATGGACTTCGACAAATAGCATTTACAATGAACGATCACACAATTTGTTTTATGCCTGATCCAGTTCATCTTCTCAAAAATTTAAAATACGCAATGCTGAAAATGATATGGTGGTTCCTGATTTGTTTGTTGAAGACAACAATCTTCCATCAAATATCGTTAATGGCAGACATGTCCTCGATCTGTGGTGTACTGTACCCTAGCATAATTTTAAAATAAATTGTTTTTAGATGTTTGAAAAATTAGAAAAAAATTCATTAATTCGATGTTTTTCGAGCACATTTTCAACGATTTCATGATGCTAGTCAAGTGATTTAGAGGAATAATCGATTTAGGTAAAAAATTAGATAACCATACGGCATACTTTTAAAAAATAGGTAGGTCTTTGTAGGTTCTTCTCGAAGTGAGCATTTCATAGGTGTACAAAAAAATGTTTCAAATCGTCCTGCACATTTTCTCTGAACAGGACCATTGATGCAAAATCTCACGAGACATTTCTAAACCTGCAATTGCATGCCAAATTAACTTTTTTCAAATTTTAAAAATACTCCCTGCACAGGTAAATGACGGCTGACACATTCCGATGTGATTAAATGCAACACAACAAAAACCATTCGAAGTCATTGAAATTGACCAATGTATCAGAATTGTTATAAAAATTTGGAGTGATCAAAATACGATCTCAGTGCAGGTCTGTAAACGCAGAAAGTACGTTAGGAGACACGAAGATGAGATTCGAAGCCTTCACCGATACTTCTCAGAGCTCGAATCTGGCATGATGGTTCTCAAATCGTAAAACTGTGGATACAGACCAAAGCCATAGCGATGTGCTCGGCGCGTAAGACGGGTACATTTGAATGGGCTTCCAGCGTCCAATTTGTGAAGAAAAAAAATCATAAATAAAAAATTGGTAGGGCAACATACCACTTTTCGTCATTGTCATCTATATGTAATAATTCCGTACAACCTCTTTCAAGTAACATTTGGCTGTATTTTGACGACGAGTGGTGGCACTTTCAGTAATTTTTTTCTCATGGCCACGAGTGTATGTATAATTAAGTATACAAATTGAGAAAAAAATCAACACCATTCTCCCGAAAGCAACATTTGGAGATGCGCCAGCACTCCAGCATCCAAACAAAGGTGGAGAAGTAATGTGGCTACCCTAGCTAACATCACCCAACAGAGATGCAGTTCCGCCAAACTCACATCAACTAGACACACACCAGTATGAGATACGCATCGATCATCTAAATAAATCGGGATCAATTTGTCAGCAGTAATATTATATCGATGTTAAATACAGGAACAAATCAAAAGCCACGAATTATCGACGAGTTCCGAGGGTCCGACGGTACTGGGGTCGAAGGGGAACAAAATATTTAAAAAAAGATCAACCACAATCCAGCCTACGCCATGCTCTAAACTATATGCGAGGTGAAACGAGGAAATGACGTCAACGACTCAAAGAACTATTCTGGGTTTTCTGGTGATTCTGGATATTTTCACCACCATTTTCAACGAGGTGAACGATCCAGGATACCAAAACCAGATTAAACAACTTCTCATAAAATATTTTTCAATGAAATGACGTTCAAAAATTCGAACTCTTTTCTCACAGTCACCAAAAACTAATTGTTAGTCTCGTTTCCTTATTCCACATCACATATCTCTGTCTAGCTAGATGTATTACATACAAGACGTTACCGGGGCAGTACTTATGTAAGACACTCATCGATTATTCGTATTCTCAATGTTCACATCGAAAGTCAAGCGGAAACAATATATCAAAAAACGTTGAAAAATGCAGATGAGAAATAATCCAAAAATACGCGTGACATAAATTTAAAAAAATATTACAAAAATCACGAAATTTACAGCGAAATTGACCAAAAAATGTGTGAAAGAGTCGAAAACCTATCAACATTTGTAAAAAAGTTGGGAACGCGAAAATTTTTGTTAGAACTGTCAAGAATTCATTTCAAAATTGTTCAAAAGTGCTCAAAACTAATCAAATTTCATCAAAACATGGAAAATACATGAAAAAAGTAGAAATGAAATCCCATGAAATTTTGACAATAATCCAAGAAGCAGAGTTGAAGGCTGAGATACAATAACGGGGAAAAACTTGAATGAAACGCTTCAAATTTCACATTCACTAGAAAAAATATCCCGAAGCGGTGAAATTTCAATATTTGCAAAAAGACAAGACAAAATGTCGAAAATCTCGAAAAATTCTGTAAAAACACGTAAAATTCAATAAAATTGCTCTTTAGCAACTTGGCAAAAAGTAAAATTTCATGTCAATCTTTCAATCGCGGCTCAATTTGCTGCAAAATGAAATGCTACAATCGTTTTCAAGTAGATACTCAAGAAGCAATGTTTAAAAAATCCTGAGGGATCTGCCCACCCAAATCAATTGAAATATTCATTGCATCTTGAAATTATCAAGATTCCGGTATGCCGAAAGTTTATTATATTGCGATAGAAACTTTGGTCTCATTAAAAAGAAGATGAAAGGAGTTCAGCGTTATGTTAATATAAGTACTATTCTCGATAAGATTGAGATCGCTCGTTCTGATCCAGCACCTTTCAAGGTAGTTTTCGATCCAAGTATATTTGAGGATTGGTCCGACGCATTAGATCACTTTTTTAAATCAAAACCAAAAGCTCTGATGAAAGGCGAAAAATTTGGTAGACAGAGTTACACTACCAACTGCGATATGAAAATGGACATCTATTTGCAACAACGACGTATTGCGATAGGTATTTGACTTGGAAGGAGATCTCGAATTTTAAACCTGAAGTTTTGAAAGATGAATCGTTTACACTTATCACTCTAACAGCGGCGAAGCAACCAGGTAATTATTTTTAAAAAAAGTGGCAGACTTCAAAGCTAGTGATGGGCCGATTATTAATCGATTAATCGAATAATCGATTAATCGGCCTGAAAAATAATCGTTTGGCGATTATTTTTTCTTCTTCCGATTAATCGATTAATCGATTATTTTGAAAAAAATAATCGATCATGTTTTTATAGGGTATTTGGCGTAAATTTTATCACAATCTTGTGTTTTTTGGCGTTAAAATTGAAAAAGGATAATTTTCAAAACCGTGAAAACAGAAATATTGACCAATCCATCTTGTATTTTCATCATTTTCTCCAGAATAATCACATTTCTGTCATTCTCTGTTATTTCAACGGTCAATTAATTAACATTTTTACGTTTTTTTCAGCAATTTTGAACATTTTAATGTGATAAAAAAATAATCGAAAATCATCGATTTAATCGATTATTTTTTCACCGATTAATCGGAGTCGCGATTATTTTTTTGGCCGATTAATCGATTATCGATTATTTGAAATAATCGATTTTTGCCCAACACTATTCAAAGCACTATTGAAATCGAAGATTTGGAGTCAACTTTCAACGTTAATAACGTCTGAGCAGATGACGATGACGATAGTCTAGAGATGTGTCTTTGTATTGTGATACGTATTTGTATTATTTCAAGAGTTTGACTATTTATGAAACTTCCAAACATTAGTAAAATTCATTTTCAACAACCTTGACGGTTACAATGATGATGATAATTATAGAGGTGTTATTATTTTGTTTGTGACAATAGGTCAAGATTTCGAAACTATTCAATAGTTGAGTAAAATTGTTTTTTAAAAAACCGCAAGAGCAATATATTTGGTGTTTTTCATTCATGCAATCGATAATCACCCTTTACAGCAGATTCAGCATCTCAAAAATCCTTACCTAAGATGATTAAAATCGTGTTAAATTCTCTCAAAAATACATTTATGGAATACGGGCGTTAAAAACAGTTTCGAAAATCGTTTTCTTGAAAGGGTTAATGCAACCGAGTGCCAAAGTTGAGTAAAGGAAATGGAAAAAATCAAAGGGAAGTAAGCCAGCCCGATACGTATGAAACACTTCGGCGAAACTTGGTTGTAACGAACTTTTCTAGATTAGTCGAATGAAATGAAAATCTCGAAGTATCTACGCAACATTTCATTTTATTTTTCGATCCTCGTTGATTTTTCAAGTTTTTCTCATTATAAAGCGTGTAGGGGGGGGGGATGAAAAATATCAATATTTATATTCATTTACTGAAAAAAAAAGAAACCAAACGAATGCTGAGTTGAATACGCAAACATGTTATTACTGTACTTTTTATGAAGCGAATCTGCAATGCAATACAAAGGTGTACGTGAAGAAGTTTATCACAAAAATACGTAGATATATGTATCAGCTATGTTGGAAATACATACAATCACATTGAAATTTGAATGTAAATTTCACACTGTACAGCTGAAATTGTGTAGTTGAGCTCACATCAACCGCTCGTGAAGTTCAATATTGATCGTTAACGTAAGGCAATTATAGTTGAGACATCCAAAAATGAATGAATATCAGCAGATTTCAGAGTCGTGACAATATCAAACTTCTCTTTTTCCAAAAGTCCAACTGATTTTCAAAAAAATATGTGATAATTTTGATCAATGATCACACCACAAAAACGGATTGTCAAAGAATAACCAAAATAAAAGACTTTTCAATATGTAGGGGTCAACTGACCTTACTAAGGAAAATACAAAGCATCAATAACACAAAACCGAACAATGAACCTCAAACATTTCAAAATATGGCATAATTACGTATCATATCTATAATGCTACCTGCTGACTGAATTGTTACTTCAGACAAATAAATGTAAAATATTTCAAGAATTGTATTGCTCATTTTTTTTCAAAATAGGAGACCTACTGCAAAATATCTATCGCCAAAATCTAGAAATTTCACACAATTTATTGAGGTATTTCTCTCGAATGCATGCCATTGCCAAACTTAGCCAACAAAATTATTCGCAAACCGGTTTCAAATATTACAATTACTTCCAGCATAGGCCAATGACAACTCAACCACACCGATACTTTTTTCAAAATTATGCGAATTTAGTTTCAGAATTTTCAAAAAAAAAAAAAAAAATGCAGCAACCATACACGACCTCTCGGTGCAAGACTGTAAACGCAGTAAATACGTTAGGAGACACAAGACAAGATTCAAAACCGTCACAGATATTCTCAGAGCTCGAATCTAGCATAATGTTTCTCAAAACGTAAAACTGTGAGTACAGCCCAAAGCCAAAGCGATGTGCTCGGGCGCAAGACGGGTACATATGAAGGGCTTCTAGCGTCCAAAAAAATTGGTAGGGTAACATACCACTTTTCGTCATTGTCTTTCAAAACAATTACGTACAACCTCATTGCCAGAGACTAACATTGGGCTGTATTGTGACGATGAGAGGTGGTACTTTCGATCATTTTTTTCCCGTAGCTACGAACGTAGGTACACTAAGATTATTTGAGAAAAAAATTAACACCATTTCACCAGCATCCAAACACTTTAAAAGCTTTCTCGAATGGAGAACTGGAGAATAAGTGTGGCTACCCCAGCTATGATCACCCATCAGTGATGCAACTCCGCCAAACTCACATCAACTAGTCACACACCTACATATATGAGATTCGCATTGATCACTGATCATGCTATATATAATAAAAAAATCGGGGTCATCATGTTTCTTCGATGTTGATTACAGAAACAAATAGAAAGCTACGAAGCTTCGACGAGCTCCGAGAGTCCGACGGTACTGGGGTCGAAGAAAAAAAATAATGAAAAAAAAATCGACCACAATCCGGCCTACGCCAAACTCTAGAACCATATTTCGCAAATTCACGTCAAGTGCGCAACATTTTTTGGATTTACGCGTGAAGTTGATGAAAAGGGGATACTATGCAATATTGTGACATGATCAAAACGCGATATTTTTTGAATGTGAATATTTTCAAACTTGATAATCCGAATTTGGGTACTTGATTGAAGAAATTCAGGCAAGTAAAACGCTGGTATGCAAACGTATTTCTAACAAAAAGCAAGAAGAGTATTGTTTGAATTCTTTTGGTAGAGAAAAACGATAGTTGACTGTCAATTATCAATTTTAGCGTTATTCATTGTATAGTTACACTCAGAAATGATCAATGCACCGATACAGTATCCCCTTTTCATACAACAGCAACGCTGATCCCCGGGAACGATTTGCGAATATCTCTGCCTAAAAGTTGACGTTACCAGGGCAGTAGTTTGTGTCATAGAATAAGGTTGGGGAGTTGTTTGCTTTTTTCTTCAGTACTTGATATTGTTCGTACATAATCTCATGATCCGAAAATCGTTCTAAACAAATTTTTATTTCGAAAAGTCCAAGGAGCAAAAAAAATATTATTTTTCACTTTTAAGCAATTTTTTTATCGTGCAAGAAAGATGAAGGGCGGTGTTCCAATTTGGGAATATTTTAGAATTTTTCAAGTCTAATGTGGTCTTTATACAGGTAACCTAATTTGTATTTATAAATTATCCAGAAGTAGACGCATAAAGTTTTATCAAAAAAGGTGTAACACAAAAAAATTTAATCGTCAAAATAAATCCAAATCGACATTAAAACTTCGAATGTGTTTTTCGTCAAAAACACCGAAAAACACCGAAACCTTATTCCATGACACCGTAAGACACTCGCCGATTATTCGTTTTCGCAATGTTCAAATCAAACAGCGAAGGAACAACAACCCAGACATTGAACTAATATTTTGTTGAAATATAAAAAAATTTGAATGGACAAGAACCAGAATTGAGTAACAAAAAACCAGCCAAAAAATCGAAGAATTGAATTTAACCAGCCAAAAAATCGAAGAATTGAATTTACAAAAAGCATTTTCTTGGGAAAAAATCAGAAATGCTGACACTACATAAAAAAAGAATAAATGGTTTTTAGTATTCGCAAAAAAAATTACAGCAACTGTTACATGGAAGGTTCAAAATGAAATATTGGTGTAGTAGTTACTTCTTGGCCAGTCTTGATATACACCGTGATTGAGGCATCAGTGTATTTCCATGTATAGCTTTGGCATACACATCAATTATTACGAAAGTTTTCTGATCGATTAGAAAAGCGATGAGAACACTCACAATCGGTTTACCGATTGAACATTCAACGCAGCTCGAAGACACAAAGATATACTCAAAATTGATGTAAAATAACCATAAAACAGGAACCAAATGACGGTACTGGATTCCACAAGAGAAAAAAACACATTCATTTCTTATTTGAAAAAAAAAATCATCATATTGACACACATGAGAGGAAAACTCAAATATTATTTTACCGAACTGGCTTGAAATTGAATTCAAAGCTTACAAAAAAATGAAAAGTGTCGCAGCTTGAAAATTCTTCAAAAAATTACTATTGTGAAAATCAAACTGATGTAAGCCAGCCTAATAAAGTATGAATGAAACACTTTGGCGAAACCTGCTTGAATTGATCTTTCTCTGGACTGGTCTAATGAAATGAAAATCTTGTATGGAACATTTCATTTTTTTCGATCCTAGTTGATTTTTCCAAGTTTTTCTCATTATTAAGTAGGGTGGCTTTTGCCATCTTTTCTCTAAACAAATATAATATCTACATAATATTTCCGAAAAAAAAAGAAAAAAAACGCAAAAGAATGCAAACACGTTATCATTACTAGACTATACTTTTTACCATCTGTAACGGAGTCAGCAAATATGCAAAAAACAAACGCTAACTGAATCAGTAAAAATATCGAAATGAGGTGTGGTCTTTACCATCTTGATTTTTTTTGTTTTTGTTGTACTTTTCTTTTCTATTTTCAAATTTAGTTGCAAACCTACATTTTTTCATCATTTTACCAATTCTTATTTCGAATCGTCTTATTAATAATATTTGTCAAGTAAAAATATCAAAACGAGGCGTGGTCTTCGACATCTTGATTTTTTTCTTGTTTTTGTTATACTTTTTTTTCATTCATTATTTTATTTTTTTTGAAATTTAGCAGCACACCTACATTTTTTCATAATTTTACTCATTCTTATAGTTTTTATCTCATTTGCATTTTTCAAATTGTGTGTTCTCATTTTACCTCCCACGACAGACGCTATTTTTTGTCTCATTTAAATTTTCGATAATATGCGGCCTATTAGTTCTGATATAGCAATCTTCATTCGTAGATTCATTAATCTATTTTCTAGATTAGAAGACACATTGACAGAATCCAATTTTTCTCATTTCGTTTTTTTTTTTTTTTTTCAACAGAACACTTTTGAAAAAAGCTATTTTACACAATACCAATTTTAGTTTTTTCCTCATCAAACTGGAACCCGTTCACAATGGTGGTTAAAATAAATCTGAAGTTTTTGTCAATAAAATGACACGAAGACTTGTTTTCTTAGTTTCTGACTCTGGTGTGTTATCAACTGCAGTTCTTCAGAAATTATTTGCGTACTGTTGATGGAAAATGATACTATCATCAACCCCCAGAGTACCACAACGCATATGTACATATGTAAGCAGATATGTCACTTGGTGATATTAGAACAATAATTAGGTTTACTGACATGTGACACTGATGTACCATAGATGTGTCGCATCTGTACATTGGTGGTAAACATCACTTCAACGGGGTAGGGTACATATCATTTATCACGTAAGTACTCCGTAATTCAAATGGGATTCCTGCAGAAACGCTGTAATTTCCGTCACTGCAGCAATAACACAACACGAGAACAGTGAACTAGAAAACAGAACCTGGTTATGAACACAATTTTTTCGTGGTGAATCCGAAATATTGCATTATCAACTCGTAAAACACCAAAAACATTGCAAACGGGTCCATATTGAAGGAAATTCGCATTATGAAACCGTAAAGTAATTAATATCATCATTATTACGACTGAAACATTAGTGGTCTATGCCACCATTTTCTTTTTTCTTTTTTTTATTCTTCTTTAAAATAATAAAAAATTACAAAATATGTGTTCTGTTACGTGGGAGGATATGAGAAACACTTATCAAATCAAAATTCTTAAAGAAATGCAAAGTATTCAAAAGAAATAGGACCTTTGAATTGAAAATCTGAAAAAATGATTCTCGACGAGTGTTCCACGCAACTTTCTTCAATATTTTCAACTTTTTCTTTCAACAAAATATCAAATTAAACATCAGAAAATGTATTTTTTTCTATTCAAAAATACCTGTGGAAATTTTCAAAGAAAGTGCCAAGTACGCATTCCAAAAAATAGACATTTGAGTTGGACATAAAAAAAGACTCATTCCTGACAACACGTGAGTAACAGGTCGCATACCTACACTAATCTTTGTTTTTGTTTGTTTTTTTTTTTTTTCCATCAACCATTCATTTTCCAAACGTTATAAAACTGTTTTTGTATTAAATTTCGAAATTTTCAAAGAAATTGTTATGGTATTAAATATTAGCTGCGTTCAATCAACATTCGGATAAAAAACTACAGGTACTGAACAGTTCAGATTTTTTACATTGACATAATTTCACAATATTAGTTGAACATTTTTCAATCATTCGACTCGGAATTGAGAGAATTTGCAGAATTAATTTCATCAGAGACATTATCCAGAGAAGACCATTACATCATCATGGTACGCCATGAAACAAAAATTATCGTGAATGAAAAGTAGAAAATAGAAATGAAGCTGAACTCGCACGGATATATTATTTTTGAGAGTTCTGAGCGCAATAGAAAATAAAGTGCACGCGTCTATCCAAACCATCAGTACAAAATTACCAAATGGCAAATACCTAATACATCGTCACGACAAATGGAACAAATTGATGAAATAATTTTTCTTTGACAAATGTAGTGAAAATTCGAGAGTGAAAATAATTTATTGAATAAATCAATCGATGGAGCGAATCTGCGATGCAATGCAATACAAAGGTGTAAGTGAATGAGTTTTTTTTACGAAAATATGGATCAGCCATGCTGGAAATACACACAATCACATTGAAATTCGAATGTAAATTTCACATTATACAGCTGAAATTGTGTTTGTTGGGCTCACATCAACCGTTCGTAAAAATTAAAATCGATCGTTAACGTAGGCCGATAGTTGAGACATAATAATCAAAATTTATGAGACCTTTCTCCAAAAGTCCAACATAACTTCAGGACTTCATCATGATTTTAAAAAAAATATGTGATAACTTCGATCAATGATCACAACACAGAAACGGATTATCAAAGAATAATCAAAATGTAAGACTTTTCAATGTGTACGAGTCAACTGAAGTTACCAAGAAAAATACAAAGCATCAATAACACAAAACCGAATAATGAACCTCAAACATTAAAAAATATGGTAGAATTACGAATCATATCTATACCTAATGCCACCTGCTGACTGAATTGTTACTTCGGTTACTTGGACCGAAGATATGGTATTCGCGCTATTCTAACTTGTCTAATAATTTCGATTTGATCAACAGCATGGCGTGAAGTGTTTTGTATTTAAAATGAAAGAATAAAATAAGTGTACATGAAATATTTCTGGAATTGTAGTGTTCATTTTTTTCAAAATAGGATATCTGCTGCAAAATTTCACTAAAATCGAGGAATTTATAGAAACTATTGAGACCTTCTTGGACTGAATGCCAAATTGACCACAAAAAAAACACGAAACTGGTTTTTAATTTTAAATGCTTTCAGCACGGCCAATGACGCGGCTCGGCAAATTCGATGCTTGTCAAATGTAACACAAATGAATGCTACCAAAATTACGTTACTTCACTAGTTCTAGAATTTTTCAAAAAATTTACAGGAATCATAGACGAACTCTCGGTGCAAGACAGTAAACGCCAAAGCGCCCTTGAATAAATAATTTCATTTGTTTATCAAAAATGAATGGGAAAGAACAAAATAAAAAAAATTGAAAAAATGAAGAAATATTCCAATATAAGTACCAATGTACGTAGACGTACGTAACAATAGAAACAACCAAATGAATCGATTTCAACAAACTTTTAAAACAGCTCATCATACAAGTACTTTCATCAATTGATTTTTTTAAAATCGATTCTTCTTTCACTTCAGTTCACGAAAACCATTCATTATTCGTAGGTACTAATATGTTCGAAATTGGAAATAGAAAATCGTTATATTGTATCAACCAGTCGAAACATCTATTGAAAAAAGAAAACTCCGAAGCATTATTCAATCGAACTGTCTCGAATTCAAAGCAGCTCTCCGATAAGAAAAGATCCAAAATCATCAGAAAAAAGAAAACACTTCACGTATTGGTCCAACAAATTTAGCAAAATTATCTCAAGTTTTTACACGCACACAAATTTTATTCATTCAATACCTTCTGGCGTAAATTCGGTTTGTTCTCATGTGTTCCTCGCTTATCTTCACAATAAAAAAAATAAACTTCACTAGTGAAACAACGAATTGAATCAACTTCCACTTTGACCATGTTCTCATAATTCGTCTACAAAAATTCAAGATGTTTTCGGTCAACATCAGGTGACCAGTTTGAAAAATGTTCCTGACATCTGAAAATCACAAAAGCAGCAAAAAAAGAAAGGCTACGTGAATTGTTTTTAAAATTCGAAAATATTTTCAGCAAGAACTGAAGTAGTACGCACATCAAACCATATTAAAAGTAGCACAAAAATACGCTGTCAAAAAAGAGACACAAGAAAGCTCCAAAAATCCAAGTCCGGATATTGATAAATCTCTTTTTTCAACATGCAGATTCACAATTCACATTCAAAAAAAATTGGAAAAAGAGAATAAAATTTTTGTACGATCCTCAACATGTTGGACACTACTTAGTACCATTTCCAGCACAACAGATTGCAAGTGGGCTACGCTATTCCATAAATGATTATTCAATATTATACGAGATACGTGAACTGTCGTCAGTTATTTCAATTAAATATCATTATGTATTTCAACCTTTGTTCATGTCTTCGATGTCATAGTTAATCAGAAAACTACCATTTTGGTATGTACAATAATGAAATGATGACTTCCAAATCGAGATTCAAAATTTTTATGCGAATTCACTTGTCTAAAATTTTTTTAAAAAATTGCAGCAATCATACACGACCTCTCGGTGCAGGACTGTAAACGCAGTAAGTACGTTCAAAGACACGAAGATGAGATTCAAAACCGTCACAGATATTCTCAGAGCTCGAATCTTGCATAATGTTTCTTAAAACGTAAAACTGTGAGTACAGTCCAAAGCCAAAGCGATGTGCTCGGGCGCAAGACGGGTACATTTGAAGGGCTTGCAGCGTCCAAAAAAAATTGGTAGGGTAACATACCACTTTTCGTCATTGTCTTTCAAAACAATTACGTACAACCTCATTGCCAGAGACTAACATTGGGCTGAATTCTGACAACGAGAGGTGGTACTTTCGATCATTTTTTTCCTATAGCTACGAACGTAGGTACACTAAGATTATTTGAGAAAAAAATTAACACCATTTCACCAGCATCCAAACACTTTAAAAGCTTTCACGAATGGAGAACTGGAGAATAAGATGTGGCTACCCCAGCTATGATCACCCATCAGTGATGCAACTCCGTCAAACTCACATCAACTAGTCACGCACCTACATATACGAGATTCGCATCGATCACTGATCATACTAATGAATACATCGAGGTCAAATTGTCCGCAGTCATGTTTCTTCGATGTTGATTACAGAAACAAATAGAAAGCTACGAAGCTTCGACGAGTTCCGAGAGTCCGACGGTACTGGGGTCGAAGAAAGAAAAAATAATGAAAAAAAAATCGACCACAATCCGGCCTACACCAAACTCTAGAACCATATTTCGCAAATTTACGCAAAGTGCACAACATTTTTTGGATTTACGCGTGAAGTGGCTGAAAAGGGGATACTGTAACGCGATATTTTTTTAATGTGAATATTTCCCAACTTGATAATTCGAATTTGTGTGCTTGAACAAAAATGAGAACATTTGTAGTAAATCAGCAAGAAGAGTATTGTTTGAATTCTTTTGGCAGAGAAAAATGATTGTTGACTGTCAAATTATTAATTTTTGCGTGATGCATTGTATAGTTATACTCTGAATGATCAATGCACCAATACAGTATCCCCTTTTCATACAACAGCAACGCTGATCCCCGGGAACGATTTGCGAATATCTCTGCCTAAAAGTTGACGTTACCAGGGCAGTAGTTTGTGTCATAAAATAAGGTTGGGGAGTTGTTTGCTTTTTTTTTCAATTTTTGATTTATGATTCAAAAATTGTTCTTGACAAAGTTTCATTCCAAGAAGTCCAAAAATTTCATAAACGAAAGGTTAAAGCCGTTCAAAGATGACTACTCAACATTTTTCAGGAGCAAAAAACCATGATTTTTTAAATTTCAAAGAAATTGACATTTTTTTTTGGAGCAAGATAAAAGGGCGGGTGTTCCAATTTTGGAACATTTTAGAAATTTTCAAGTCTAATGTGGCTTTTATACAAGTAACTTTATTTGTATTTATAAATGTATCCAGAAGTCGATGCAGAAAGTTTGATCTTAAAATAACACAAAAAAATTTAATCGTCAAGATAAATCCAAATCAACATCAATACTTTGAACGTGTTTTTCGTCAAAAACGCCAAAACCTTATTCCATGACACCGTAAGACACTCGCCGATTATTCGTTTTCACAATGTTCAAATCAACAGCGAAGGAACAGCAACCCAGACATGAACTAATATTTTGTTGGAATATGAAAAAATATCAATCACGGAAAAGAACCAGAATACTAGGGTAACAAAAAAACAGCAAAAAAATCGAAGAATTGAATTTACAAATAGGAATTTCTTGGGAAAAAATCAGAAATGCTGACGCTATGCACGAAAAGAATATAGCTTTTCAATTCGCAAAAAATAATAGCTCACAGATATGTACAAAGAAATTTGTTTATGTTTTTGATTCCATATTCTGAAAATCATCATTTTCGTACATACAATAATGAAATAACTTCTGAATCACGATTCAAAATTTTTCAGTTTCGTCATTTTTTAGAAATAAGTTCCAACTACTTGAACTGTTCCTAGTTTTCAGACATTGGAGAAATCATGTGTAAATAGGTACACATCTTACTAGGAGTTATCCGAGGTTTTCAAATGAGAAAATAGCCCATGTTATGCACTTGTAGTACATGATATTATGTTGGTTAGCAAACGCTTTTGAAAAAGGTTATCTCAGTTATTGTTATTTTGTGAAACCCTTCGCAAAAATATCATTTCTCGTATTTCATTGAAATGTAAAGGTGAAAAATACATATGATAATTTAGATTGTTTTTCGATGCTTCCATCATTCGTTAATACACATACATCATTCACTGTTTTACCTGGTCTGTAGCATCATTTCTCATGGGTAACCGTTGAACTTCTATTCGGGGGTTTTCAAATGAAATTATTGATGTCAAAAATAGGTGAATTTTTTCCAAATGCGAGCCCACTCAAGACATTTCTTTAGGTTTGAATATGTTGCCAGTGAACCCCCCCCCCCCCCCGAAGTGGGCCTCCGCTTGGATCACAGGGGTACGCTGCCACCCCCGGCCACCTATAAATAAGTACGTACCCAAATGTAATCAAGCATCGGTCTTACAGTATAATTAAGTAGTTCAGCTTACGTTTAAGGGCCGACTCCGCATACACGATTGCATACCCGGTCCGCCTGATTTTCGAGTGTTGAGATCTCGAGATCTATCCGACGAAAATCGATGAAATTTGAAATATAGATACTTAGTATGAAGCAATTAGAAAAAGATGTCGGATGGGATTTTTAATTACTTGAATAGTTTTGGAATTGTCAATGATTGAAAAGTTTTCAAATTTCATTCATTTTCAATTTCAAATTCTGCGAAAAATACTCAATCAAATGAAAATCGCTTCCGACATTTTCTTTTAATTGAAGAGTGATATTCCAAAACTCGCTTTGTCCATTTTCACAACTTTTCAGGAGAGAGGAAAAACAGTTTCCCTTTAAATGGGTAAATTGGCTTTTTAGGCAAGTTTAGCACTTTATTTGGGTGGATTTATGATGTAGGAGTGTAGGTATACATTTCATCCACTAAATACTGCTGAAAAAAATTTCAATAAAAATGGACAAAGCGCGTTTTGGAACATTATTTTTTTTTTAATTTTTAGTGAATTGGCTATTTAGGTGAGTTAAACACCTCATTTTGGTAGGTTGATGATGTAGGAATGTGAGTTAATACTTCATCTACCAGGTACCACTGAAAACCCAACTTTGATAAAAATGGACAAAGCGAGTTTTGGAATATCACTCTTCAATTGTTTCAAAGTATATATTAGGGTGACCCTTAAAATGCAAAAGTAAATATTTTTTCGGTCTGACCCCCTAAATTTTTTAATTATATCATAAAATTCTCGAATACAAAATTTTAGCCCATTTGGAGGTCATTAACCCGTGCCGAATGGCCTAGAATGTTTAAATGGGATTTAACATAGGTTTTTAAGTGAAAATTGCATTTAAATTCCTCTTAGCCGCCTAAAAAATAATTCCGAGGGTTTTTTACAAGAAAATGCCACAAAAGCATGTCAAAGACCATATAAAACAATAACAGGTTCATGGGGACCCCCCTACCCTTCCTTCCCACCCTGGAAATATTGAATTTTCCCCTATATTTTTAGGGCAGGAAGGAAGGGTAGAGGGGTCCCCATGAACCTGTTATTGTTTTATATGGTCTTTGACATGCTTTTGTGGCATTTTCTTGTAAAAAACCCTCGGAATTATTTTTTAGGCGGCTAAGAGGAATTTAAATGCAATTTTCACTTAAAAACCTATGTTAAATCCCATTTAAACATTCTAGGCCATTCGGCACGGGTTAATGACCTCCAAATGGGCTAAAATTTTGTATTCGAGAATTTTATGATATAATTAAAAAATTTAGGGGGTCAGACCGAAAAAATATTTACTTTTGCATTTTAAGGGTCACCCTAGTATATATATTTCAAATTTCATCTAATTCTGTTCAGTAGATCTCCAGATCTGAAGATGCATGCTGATAAGCAAGGTTTACACGCTGCTAGTTTATTCAATTCAAACTACCGCAAGTAACTTGATTTTTTAATTAATTGACAGATTATCCATTCTATTTCACGATGAAAAATAATAAATACAAGTAAATTTATTTGATCAGAAATGATCAAGTACTTAAAAGTGAATGTACTTGAATTAGGTAAACTTGCAACGTGTGAATCTTAGTCAAGGATTCTGCCTGCTGCTTATGCAATAAAGTATGCGGAATCGGCCCTTAAGTCACAAAAACGATCGGTGATCACAACATCGCTGAACTTCAGCCAAAACTCCCTTACTCTAATGGAAATTTAAAAAAAAAAGAAAGTCAGTACATATTTTCAAAGCTGAAGTGGAATTTTTCGAGAAGACACAAAAATCACACACTATTACTGAAAATTGAATAAAATTTCACAATCGTAGTTGAAACTCATCAAATAACAAATACGAGGATTAAATACGACTGAAAGTTGATTAATATGATGCGAATTCAAGTAAACAGACAAAAAATGCTTCGATAGGAATGATTCGCAAGTAGTGTGGGATGAATTGAAGATTGAAATTCCAACATCATAGCAGTTGGAAACAAACAAATTTTACTCACTCTCCACTTACATCAGTATGACTTACCTAAAATTCCACAGTAAATTACTACTTACCTAAAATTCCACAGTAAATTACTATCTGTGATGCGCCAAGCAAACATGTCATAAATAATCAACAGGATGAAATCGCCAACTAGGCATGTAGTACATATAGGAAAGTAGATACCATTATATCTTCACAAAGATGGAACCATTTACAATACCATTTTTTCGTGATACTGTAGGAGTGGACTGCGAATTCGAGACAGGAATTTTTTTTAATCTCATGTGCACGTCAATTAGTTCACTTTCCAAAAATATCAGCAAGGCTTGAAATATACACCATCATTTCGATGAAATTATAAAGCAACATTAAAACTTTCCCGCTGAAATAGCGTAAGCTATTGCTCAAGTTAACAACCTTCAAAATTCAACATTAATCGTACTCATGGGACTCCAATTGAAGGTGGAAAACTCAATGAAAGCACTCTGTTGTTGGAATATCCAAAAATGAATAGGTAAGTGATAAATGAATCAAACGAACATCGCGTCGCTGCGTATTCGTGCATCACCTAATTTTCATCACAATCAAATTTTCTAGTAAAAGGGTCTCCCTCATTAATATAGTTATGTGGTAAGTAGTATGAAGTTGCCAATAATTAATCATAAGTAATCGAGTCGAAGAAATTTTCATTTATTTTCAAAATTGTCCTGGGTAATCACGAAATTCACGCGAAAAGTCTTCTTTTCAAATGAATGAAATGAAACCCTAAAAATGTCTTTCCAAAAAGAAGTTGGCAGATTCATCAACTGTGTACCGAATACCGATGGCACTTACATATCAGACCAATTGGGCTTTCGGACTTGTAGGCGAATCAGATACCACCACCACTTGTTCTCACTGGAGGGCAAATTGTTATCAGTTCGCATGATTTTATATGGAGTTTCATCACTTTCTTAGCTTTTTTACTCGGTATTATGAGTAATGCATATTTTTTGAAAATGTAAATGATTTGAAATTTTCATCCTGCTAGCGGGCAGTATTTCTTCGTTTACCGTAAGGTGAGCGCTTCGGCGCAATGTCCCTATGCAGCTGGCCTGCCCTGGGATGTCAAGAAAAGATATGTTGAAAAAATATCTGACATTGGGTTTGACCCATATGTAACCCATAAGACATTCCCCTTTCAATACTTTACTGCGAGCAGTTTAATTATTCATGGCATCAGCATGTGCCAAGAAGATTTATGGGCCTGTCAAGTCATGTGGTGTATAGTAGTGCTCCCAGATTACTCATTCCTAGGGTTTTCTCCTGATGGATTCTAATGGGACTCGACTGGTGAAAATAAAATGTTTGTTAGCAGGGAGGAGTACTCCAACAGGCACTCAGCTGTGTAAACAAATCTCGGAGCTGCAAGTAGACGCATCAGGTACTGTTTTCCTAAAAAAGAATAATTCATTTTATACCCGAATTCAGTTTGGATTAATGACCATGTCATTAAAAACCTGTGATCTCATACTCTATAGCTCTGTGAAAAATCCAGATGGCACAGAGGGGTCAATTTGCATTGTAAATGTTCCCTTTGATAAAGATTGGTGTGATGCGATGTTCTCCGAATCATAGGATATATATTTTGAATTTGTTCTACCTTACTTGGTTGCTAATAAGCATCACCTACAAGTAAATACTGTAAATGAGTGAATTTAGTCATTTTGTACCTTTGTAGTAGATTAATAATAGCATTTTCGAATATTTTTCACCTCGTTTGGTCGTAATTATTAAATAAGTAAAGAAGTGAATTTTGTCATTTTATACCTTTTGAGTATAGATAGTTTGTGACGTGTATAAAAAAATGTTGCTGCATTTTGATGTAGAAATACAGTTTCATTTTCTACATTGCACTTGAAACATTTATTTCATTATTACATCAAACATATTATTCAAAATACAACACACTCAGACAATAGTCAATTCAATTTGTACCACTATATGAGTAGTGGAACATAGAGATATGTACTAATTGGCCCCCTGAGAGTTTGTAAGAGTCAATGAGAGCGCCTGAAATTGATTCAGTGAAGTTTTGTTTTGTCACATCGAGCAAAGCATCTTTCAAGTGATCTAACAAAAAGTGAAAGCATTTTAGACTTGGTATTCCAGTGAACTGTTTTAGTAAATTGTCATTTCCAAGAAACACATCTTCGCCAAAAGGTGTTTTATCAACGATCATTTGCAATAGATTTGCTTTTTCCTCTGTTTCAGATAGCTTTTTCATTAATTCTTGTACATGATTACGCAGACGTTCATTTTCATTTGCAAGAGACTCAACTACGTTTTCAGACACATCATTTCATCTATTAGAAAAAAAGAAATACACTACTAAATCAATCTTGTAGAATTTCACTGAATGAAATTTAATCATCAAAACAAAAATCCGCGATTAAAAAGGTAATTCCTGAACCTTGGCGTTACATTTTGAAATGATGTTGTTGGAACACAACAAAATACAACTTTTTAAAATCATTTTCCCTCGTTTTTAGCCAAATTATTGTAAAAAATGATGGCTATTGTTAGTGTTTTGCTGTACTGACGATGAGGAATATGATAGAAATTTCATCATATGTAATTTGATTTAGTAGTTTACACTTGATATTTTCGTCTCATTCATTTTTCATTACTAGACAGAATGGCGAGTCAGTCTCAGTCTCAGTAAGTATATTTTCAATTGATCAAATAATACATGTGATGGAAAGTAATTCCACTCAATTTTCAACTTGTCATATGTATTGTTTATTGTACCTATCTTTGTTATTTATAGAAATGACAAAAAACAAAAAACAAAGGAGTCTGAAAGTTACTGGGATACAACAGGATTACCTGAACCAGTACATAACTGATCACCCCCAAATCATCACCAAAAAATTCTAAGGGCACAGCAAATTTATGTACCAGGATCAGCTGAAATTGTGGTACATCGTGACAGCTAAGTAAAACTCTCTAGGGCCTCCGAAGGCGAGAGAAAAGTAGATGAAGGTAAGGTAGAATAGGTGAATACACTATTACCATTAGCTTTTCAATGTGGAAAATTGATTTTTTTTTTAAATTTTATTTCAGTATTTTAATGACTATAAAAGTAGAGTGAAAAGGAAGGCTGGAGAACTAGCACGAAGTCGGTGAAGAACGGGTGGAGGCACTGGAGGCACCAGTAAACTTCCACAATTGTCTCAATCAGAGGAGAAAATAGTGACGGTGATTGGGGGAGACGTGGCTGTCAGTGGCTCCGACGATGTCCACGGATTCGGAGTGCCTGAAACTGAAGGTCTCCGTCGTAGATCAGTAAGTTGAATCAAACAGATAACTGATGTGCACATTTCATAATTATTGGGTTTAAATTTTAATTTAACATCACCACTTTTTCATCACAGGTACAGGATTTGACGGACGTTGAAAGTGAGGTGATCTGGAAGAAGTATTTGTTATAGAAGAGATCGATAACAATGTGTACATTTTAGACCCAGCTACTGGGGATCTTACTGTTCGTTAGAATGGTGTGGATTTTTCAGTCGCACTAGCCTAGGGACAAGCAATGCAGTTAATCTAGAGACACCTGCAACCCCAACTACTACTCCCAATCAAATTCCAGTGGCAACAGACCCGGAGAACAATAGTAGTGGTGTGCGAAGATGAAGAATGAGCAAATTGTTGTCATTAGAATATCACTATCTATAATTGCGGAATGCAGAAACTCCAATATTTTCATCTATTTTCGATTCTGATGTTTGAATGGGTGTGGCGATTCTTTCAATCAAGTGATCGATTAAGTATTATCGTTGGGAACGGATTATTACTTTCTAAAAATTGAAGAAAAAAAAAGGTTTTTCAACTCCTCTGTTATCTGTAATACTATTGTATTTTTATCTATCACGTAATTGCTATATCCCACCTTTTTCCTTTTTATTATCATAACCTAAATTCAAACTGGAAACCCAATCGGGATTAGTTTCATTTTGTAAGGTTGCTGGTTCACCCATAAAAATGCATCATAATCATTCTAACCGTCATATTATATGTACGTAAGTGAATTAAAGACTAAAGTTGAATTCAATATAAATGATATTCCTAAACAGATATAAAATGCAAAGAACAAATCCGTAGGCATCCTACATTATCCGTCGATAAGAATTTTTGATTGACGGCACTAATCCAACCATTTCTTCTTTCAGATTGAAGGCCTTGAAGGAATTCTGAAAGCCTTACATTTACTTTTTTTGGGAATCTAAAAAAGCTTATATCACTGTCACGGTAGCCAGTTTTCCCTACAAGTGCGAAAGCCTAATTTATTGTACACGAATATGAATTTGTCATTATGCAGCTCAACACATTACAGCGTATCCAAGTTGTAACATGATTGGGACTATGTGGCGCCAAAGAATCGCCAGACGCTTCTTATCTTATCTCTTTCAATTCTACATAGTTCTCTTACCATTACCGAACTGTGCTGCTTATAAATCCCATTTCGTGAGTATGAGTTGATTACACGATGTTGATTCCTGGGAATACATGCAATATTGCATAAGTTTATAGAAATTATTCATAATTTTCCAAATCTGGACTCCATAAAAACAATATATATCCAAACATTTTTTGCCAAGAATTCAACAAAAAAAATTATCCGTTTTATCCCAATTTTCTTTTCCAGTTATGAGTAGTTCGAATAATAGGAAGTCAATACTCCATCACTAATTAAGCAAGAGCTGAGCCAGAATCAATAGATTGTACATCATCAGACATAACTTCTAAGCGCTCAATGAAATAATAAAAATATCTGAGTATTCTCGAACAAAATTCAATTTCTTCAGTACGAGTACCTAGTACCTACTACCTAGTACCTACACATGAAAAATCTGCAGTCACTTATGCACATAAATGCTTGCCACCAACACTGAACTTCATCGGAGTGGTAAAGAAGTAATTCGATGAATTATTTTCATCTCGATTCGGGTAGTTGTAATCACGATAACATTTGGTAAAAATTCAAGGCAAATACACACAAAAAAAGCTGATGACAAATCAAACCATACGTATGGACTATGGCACAACCTGACAGATCATGAAATTCATATAAAATGAAATAGTTTCACTCTGAAGAGAAAAAAACCCTTTAGATGAATCATTTCAAATCTGACTCGCGAAATTGCGAAATTGAAAAAGTTACAACAAAATTATGTCAAACTTTGGTCTCATATTCCAAAGGGTCAACTCAAATCATCTAAAAATCAATTAATTCAATAATACGTGGAAAAATTTCACCGAGAAGTCCCAATCAAATGAATAGCATTTCCAACGATTTCGTTTTTTAAAAAAAGTGACTTAGGTAGGTACCTGGTTTTTTTCATGCACTCTTCCATTATGTGCCCTATAAATCATGGTGCTGTGCATAATGATGTCAATAATAATGAAGATTTCATTTTGAATATGAATACCATGGATGATGCAAATACTTCGTTCAAAAAAAGCGACTTTGTGAAAATCAAATATTTCGTATATGAAAAACAAAAAACTGCGGAACAGTTTTACATCGACCAAGTCGACAGTGTTTTCGAAAATACTCTAGAGATACACTTTCTGAAAAGGTACCTTCAAACGAATAATACCTTTGTTTTTCCAACAATTATACACTTTCTGAAAAGGTACCTTCAAACGAATAATACCTTTGTTTTTCCAACAATTAAACAGTTTCGCTCAACTTTGTAAACTGCTCCAGAGCAGTTTAATAGAGTTTTATCATTCCTCGTGGTGTCCTAATAAGTGTTTTATTTTAAAGAAAAGTTTTTAATTAAGTAAAAATGTCACCTAAGATTATTGAAATTCCAATCAAATGGATTAAAACAGTAGAGCAGGGATATGTTTCTAGCGGATTGTGAGTTGTACAAATTAGTATAACTTATAAATTGTGTACTTAGCTTATACGTAGATATCCCTTAAAGACCCAGGCTAATCCTGAGATGTTGGGTGAAAATGCTTTCAATTTCCTGAATTAGATCATCACAAGCATCACTTTAACCCACAGTTTGCCCCCCAGCCCCTTAAATTCGTCTCGTAAAAGCCGTACTGATTTATTTAATTTTCCTTGAAAACCGAGAAAGCTAAAACCCCAATGAGGTCAATCATGGAACTGAATGATATAGTGAACCCCTTAATTAAGAAACTACATAAGTCCAAAAAACTTTTTTGTAAACAACGCGAAACAACGTGATAAAATGCGTGGTGTTATGTTGTTTCATGAAATTTGCGATGTCAAAGCGCGCCATCTGGCGGCCGAACATGAAGATTTTGTTACCAGTTTTTCATGAAACAACATAACTCTACGCATTTTATCACGTTGTTTCGCGTTGTTTAAAAAAAAGTTTTTTGGACTTATGTAGTTTCTTAATTAACCAGTTCATAGTATCATTAGGTGTACTGAATGAGTGAAAGCATATCCCCAAAGAACACCCCACCCCGATCATTGATAGTGAAGTTCTACATCTTGAAAATTGCTTGAGCAGAATTCGTTGTTTCCAATCATGATATTTCATGATGTTGAACTACACTATCAATGATCGAGGAGGGATAGTGACTTCTTCATGAATGCTTCAACATTATGAAATGCCAGAAACAGCTGCAATTTGACAGTGTAAAGCTTTTCAAAGTGGTAGATAAGCCTATTTCGATACTTCTGCAGAAAAACAATCGTACCACTAACCTTTTGCGGGATGTAATTATTTGTTGACAAATATCGAGAAAGAATATCAACTTCAGCAGGAATTTCTCAAAACATTCAAAAGTTCAGAGTTGTGGTTGAACAACAGTTGAAAGCTTTTTACTGAATCTCAAATCCCCTGAATCCTGTAGTCATAAGCTAGACACAATCTCATGATTATAAACGACGACTTCTGCTCGTGCAATTTTCATGATGTAGAACTACATTATCTATGGTCGAGGAGGGATAGTGACTTCTTCATGAATGCTTGAACATTATGAAATGCCAGGGAGTGCTGCAATTTGAGTGTGTAAAGCTTTTCAAAGTGGTAGATAAACCTATTTCGATATTTCTGCAGAAAAACAATCGTACTGCTAACCATTGTAGGATGTAACTATTTGGTGACAAATATCGAGAAAGAATATCCACGGAGTGATAAACAGATTTGATGTGTGGATTGTAGATTATCTGAACTTATGTGCTGTTAAAAGCATCTGTGTTCCTTTCAATTCTTGTTTCTGTCATTTCAAGCCTACTTGATAATATTTCCCATATTATGTACTTTGCGTATTCATGCTCTGTTTTTTCAGATTTTTATCGAGACAAGTGAATCAAATTTTCAAAAAATCACTCTGGTCCACCATTTTCACACCTTTCATGATTTCATTTTGTGAAGGGTCTACCATCAATATGTTTATCCAAAAATGGAGCATGGGTCCAATTTTTTTATCCCAACTTTTTTGAAAATTTGCCCCCCAAAAAGGGGTGGGGTGTTCTTTGGGGATATGCTTTCACTCATTCAGTACACCTAATGATACTATATCATTCAGTTCCATGATTGACCTCATTGGGGTTTTAGCTTTCTCGGTTTTCAAGGAAAATTAAATAAATCAGTACGGCTTTTACGAGACGAATTTAAGGGGCTGGGGGGCAAACTGTGAGTTAAAGTGATGCTTGTGATGATCTAATTCAGGAAATTGAAAGCATTTTCACCCAACATCTCAGGATTAGCCTGGGTCTTTAAGGGATATCTCATTCCAGATGACGCTGAATTGGAAGTTTCAAATACATCTTTCGTCGATGATAATGCAGTTCCCCGACGTTTTTGCACTTACGAGTATAATACATATGCATGATCCGGTGGATAATTTACGTATATATATGTATCTTCCAATCCAGAAATACAAGTAATACAAGAAAACGATAATGCCGACGATACCGCGCAAACTCAAAAGCGTGCCCGATGCTGAAGCTGAAGAGTCAATACGGCTCCAATAAAAGTACACGTTGCCTCGCAGATCGTAACGGAAGCTGAAGCTCACAAACAGGAGTCAAAAGCGGCTCCAATAAAAGTGAATTTTATTTTAAAGTGTCATTTATGTAGCTTTGTTCTTTTCGTTGCTCATAGCAGCTCCGAGCAGAAATATTTCACTCCTACCTTCTGTTCTGTTTACACCCTGAAAAGGAAGCGTAAAAGGAGTAACTTGGTCGTTTCCTGATGACAAAAATCACAATTTTTCGACTTAATTCGAAGTGAGAGCTGAGAAAACGAGATATAAAGTCAAATTTCTGCTCGGAGTTGCTCTGAGCAGCGAAAAGAACAGAACTACTGCTGCAGAAAGCGAGTTTAACAGTTCTACAGAAACTAAGTGTAGTATTCATAGACGATACTTATGAAATCACCTGGCTAGTTAGTGAATTTCGATTCAATTTTTCTAAATATCTACTTTGCTAGTGCTCTGTAATCAGGAAACAATTTTTTTTCAGTCTGAAATTCGTTGGAATGACGCCGAGACGAATGTCTTAATAAGTAATCAATTTATATGGAAAGTACAAGGAAACAATCAAAAAGAAAGCTGCTATGTGGAAGAAAATTGCGGCAAATCTGACAGAGTTGTATAAAGTACATTTTGACGAAAACTCGGTGAAAAATCTATGATATTGCGCTAATTATTGTGACGCCCATCATGCAACGAATTCATCAGTATGATTTTTCCAAAAAAAAATACTCTTCACTGATACTACGTCATGCTGCGATCACGAGAACTACGCCCTAACATTTCTACTCAGCGCAACACGCCATGAGGGAGCGGCACCGTGTGGTGTTATCCATCTGTTGTTAACAAAGGTCTCACGACATTCGATCGCGTACCCCTGTAATTTGTGGGGAGACCAAACCCCTGGCGATAGAGGGATGAGATTGTTTCTCTTTTTTTAGTTTTTTTTAAATAAATTTAAATTTTATTTTATTTGTATTAGTTTTTCATATTTTTAATTCAATAATAATATTTTTTTTTATTGGAATTTTGTATGTTTTATATTTTAATCATAATTTTATTTTATAATTAAAGGAAATTTTCATTTATTATGCTGCGAACACTGAATCAGAGTCAAACTTGAGATGAATCACCATGCAGATTTGATGGTACTGACTTGATTTGTGTCATGAAAATTCTCGCTCATTAATACGAAAATAATCCCAAAGGTCAAATTATATCATGGAACACACACTTTCTTCAGTTTTTTTTTCGAATTACAACTAATATACACGTTTATGAGATTGAATCCATTCAAAATTCACGAACTCGACTCTTAATTCACAGAATTCAAAAGAACAGAGTTCTTACAAAGCAAATTCATGAAAGAATTGCACAAAAATTCATTCAAAATGATATCGAACAGTCGATTGCGACGTCGCCACACCATCAGTGTTTGCACTACTCGTCGGGATCCGGAAGCTACCAGAGAGGTGGCAGAAGTGCATAACATGCAAAGGGGATTATCTAGAGAAAATGTAAAAAGTTTCAACATTGTAAATTATTAATAAAAAATTTTAGAGCAAACTTCCGGGTCATATTTGAACCACCCTCGTACAATTGACCTCACAAAACAAAACTTTAAATTAAATTGTAAATTTTCAAAAAATTATCTCACCATTTAGTTCAGTGAGCAAAATAGTATCCCTTTAATTATAATAATTTGTTGTAATGGTAAATATCTTTTGTGTTAAATTAAATGGTTAAAAATGTTGTGCCTAATTTCTTGTTTTTCATCGCCATAAAAATGTCTGATCAACTTTTGAACTTAGTTGGTGACCACATGATATTTAAAGGTAAATATTTCCTTGAATGGAAATTCAGTGTGAGAAGGCGATCGAAAATACATAGCAATTAGTTCAGCCCAGAATAAAAGGAAACAATGGATATTGTTGTTTCTATGATTGGAAAAGAGCCAGTTTGCTATGTGTTAGAAAAAACCAAACTTTATGGTGTAAAGCAAAAGCTGCATAGTGAATCTACTACGCATTTGTATAATGAATATGTCAATGAAGGGTTGTGACAACAAACCCAAGTTCGAATTGACCGTTTGTTTTTAACCAATTATGGAATAATTGAAAAAGTGATCGATGAAAGTATGTACTTTACTCATGTCTAGTTATGTATTCCACTGTTGAAGAGTACTAGTACCTACTTCAAGTGTAACATAACGAACAATGCACGTTGACGTTAGTATATTTTCGCGATGTATATTTGTTGTTTTATTCTATTGTGATTATGGCATAAATTAAATACTACACAATTACTTTAAAACAATGTTACATAATAATACAAAACAGTCATATGTATCACCCATACAGTTGGTGCTTGTAACACTGCGTCGTCTCAATTCACAGAATTTGAAGAAACTTAAAGAGTTCTAAATTTATCAACCAAAAAAATGCACAAAGCACAAAAATTAATTCAAAATGATTGAAAAACTAACTTGACACACGCTCAAAATCAAGACTCGTCCGAACATCGAATGGCCGATTTTGTTCAGGTCACTCTTACAGACGATCATCGGCTTCAATGGTAGCTAATGCGGGAGCTGATATTACTACATTAAAACGCCTATAGGTGGATGGAAATCGGACAAAGTGGTGGATACCTACGTTGATGCGACATCGTCACACCAGTAGCATTTTCACTTTCCCTTCATCAGGAGCGTAGCGCCTTTTCATGTTGTTACGCCCCAAACATCAACTTAATTTTAGTATCACTCGTCTTTTATCAACATTGGGAAAACATGACCGTTACTTCATTAAAGTAAGCATTACAACTCGGAAAGTTGAATCTGCAGCAATAAATCTAGTGATTGTCTCGACATTTTCTCGACTACAAATGGAGCATGGTAGTCCACCAGTTCATGATTAAAATGTTTCACAGAGAGTTACACATTAAGGCTATAAATGATTTTGTAAAGCAGTGGAGACAAAAATGAGTGCGTGTATAATTGCAAATATGCAAACAAGAAGACTAAATATATCAAGTAGAAACTTCAAATAAACCATCAGTTCAATTCAATTCATATCAAAATACATCACGAACAGTAGGTATTGATACTCTTGATATCATTATTTATGATCTTTTTTAGGGTTCTATGAAGAAAAAAAATGACAGCACTTCCAGGAAAAAACATCAATAAGACACTGGATGTGAAAGCACCACAAGGCGAAACGGTATTATGTGGATACGTTATTTGCATTCGAAGAAATGCCCTTCGATTCATATATCAAACTTGTTTGCAAATTAACAGGCTACTGTAACACATAGTGTTGATATTTTGTACAGCATTCTGGAGAACATACGCTTTGCCCAAGACACCGATAAATTTGAATGCATTGTTCAAATTGCATCACACTAAGGTTGATTGAGAATATTGTCAAACCCATGCCCAGCATTTAAATATTTTCAAATGGAAAAATGTTGATCAAAGCTCGAGATTTCCATTCAGAAGTAGCAGGAAAGCTATAGAACAGAAAGGTCAAGAACTTGAAAATTTACAATTCCTATATTATTTACATAATTTGATTTCGGATATCAGAATAATCTGATTCGGGTGAATTGCACCCGGGGTCTGATTTTTGTTGACGTCTATTTCTCATGATCGTAGCTCATTGTACCATTGAACTTCACCTAATTTTGTTACATTCGGGTTAAATTTAGCTTGAATTTTTTGCAATGTCTGCTATGCCATGTGAATGTGACCTATTCGCTATGCTTTGCCTCCACTTTCACTTCTGCGAAGTTACTGGTAATGAGTAGTTAAGTGGTCATAACTTCAGATTGAGTAATTTATGAATTAGATATCACAAATATGAAATTCATCATCTTCATCACCTTCTCGCTATTTTATTTTGTTCAACACAAGGAGCTATTTTTTATGTATGATTTAGTTAGGCTTCTTCAAAGGAACTTTCATGGGGCTCCCAGTAGCTCACGATGTCTAGAATCTAGAAAATGTGAAATTGCGCATGGATTATCATTGCAGTATTTCAAGCAAATTCTCATCTTATTTCTTAAAATTTTCCTTCGTTTCATCCGAGCTTTTACCTATATGTATTGCATATTATAATTTTTTTTTTTACTTTGGTGGATTAGACATTTCTTTGGAAAGAAAATGTTACAGTTTTTGTGATGAGTCGTTTCTGTTTTTCGAGGGACTTTTCGCTTGACTGTTTCAATTATTATTTCACAACGATAGATAGTGTTGTTCGTCTTCAGCAGCGTTCAGAGTTAAAGTTATTTTTTTTCTCCAGTCACCCAACATTGACGACTGACTTGTGGAAGATTTTTTACTAAGGAAAATGAATTGCTTATATGCAGTTTAGAGTACATAGATGAGAAATTGTTAGATGTGATTTTTGAGGTGAATACATTTCATGGAGCAGGTCACGAGAAACCGGGTTCTTTCAAGGAAATGTCCTCCCCCTGAGATGACAATCGAGTAATTTAAGGCAGAAAGTCACCTCATGGTATATTTCCATTCAAGTCATCTCAACTCGGTCTTCGAATTGACCATCTACGACACCTTCTCAGAACCCTCAACCCCACCCTCCACCACTGTTTTTTGATATTGATAACTATACCTCGTGTAATAATTTTACCTATCTAATTTACATTATTTATGTGTCGTAGGTAGCAGGGTGTCTAACAATTCAATTACACAGCCATTTTTTTAAATTTTTAAATCGCCAAAGAAATGATTTTTTGTTTGCTTAGAGGAAATTTATATTTTAATTTCAACTATATTGTTATTTATTTTATCTAAACCTTTTGTTTATTTCACGGCAAAGTAATTGTACGAATAATTAGAAGGAATGTTGGCTGTTTTATTTTATTTGACTTCTGTTAATATTGTTACTTGTTAACATACCCATAATATTCTTAAGAAACATTTGCATTTAGAATATAACTTATCAATTTAATTGTTGAAAGATTTATTGCAAACTGGCATCTTTCGATGTGTGTGAATATGAAAATTTACGGGGAGTAGTGTTTTAATCGCATCTTTCTTCCAATCCACCACGACGAACCTGTACTCGTATTTTCAAAATGCTATCGCGGTAGGGGCGGATAAACGAGATTTGGTCAAGCTATATGTTCAATGCAGGTTCATATCGTAGCCAAAAGAGCTCGAATGGTTTGAAAACCGCGTCGAAATAATTACAAATTTCGTGGCTACTAATTGGAAATTTCGTTGCGGTGAATATTTCGATGGATCTCGGCTGAATTACAGTTACAGTCCAGTTATGTATATCTATCAAAACGACTGATCATGTTGGGTAAAAAATAGATTTACACCAGCCTGTGTTTTCCATGTTGAATTGTAAGTAAGTATGTCAATTTTATATTTCAATATTTTCTTTCAACACGAAAATGTTTACGAATATACAAACTAAATTCGGCCATAATCATCTGTTATCGCCGGCCGAAGCTTCAAGATATCGCAATCTTGCCTTTCATGTATGAGAAAAAACTTTTCGAAAACAATCGCATGGGTCCAGCAGACGCTCTCAAAGCTTATAATAAAAATCATATACGAGCAAAGACCGATCATGTTCATCATCAACGATTCAGTAGAAGCTATCAAAGTGAGAAATTCGGTAAATTTATTTCGTTACTGAAGATCAGTGATATTGAAAAATCACGCAGCAATGTCCGACTACGCACTTGACTCTTTCAAGGATTCTACTCGTACATTCTACCACAACTCGCTACATTAGGAATGAAATAAAAACTTTTCGACAACAAACTTAATAGGTAGGTACAGAACAAAATATACCTAACACTACTTCAAAGTTCAAACACAATTGACATTGCACATCGCTATTTTGAACATCATTTAAAATACCATATCACATGAAATGAAACTTCACTACAATCAGTAAAATATACGTATGTACCGCTTTTTCTCTTATTTCCTCGCCAAAAACCGTATCCAATTCCACAAATAGATTTTATATGTCGGATTCAATGAAGCATGCATACTATAGACACTGGACCTGCGGAGTAAGACAACCAACCTAAGGCTGAGGGGAACGGAAACAGTAAAGGAAGTTTGTGTAGGGAAAATTTATCCCGCTGAGTGCTCTTGGCAGCGCTATACGTCAGTTTGCAGGCACCGGGGAAAAGGGAGGGTTGTGTAGTCTGAAAGGAACTCCTGGCTGCGCGCGCAGTCAAGAGTACCTCCGGACTACACAACCCTCCCTTTTCCCCGTTGCCTGCAAACTGACTATAGCGCTGCCAAGAGCACTCAGCGGGATAAATTTTCCCTACACAGGGTTTTTTGGCAAGATGGCTGCCAGTTGGTTGTCTTACTCCGCGAAGCGGACAGGTCCAGTGTCTATAATGCATACTGATGAGAACAATGATACTAAGGGCCAAAATATCACTGCATCCAAAGTAGGCAAGGAGCATCAAAACGTACTCAGATTAGCTGTCATTGTCAAAAAAACAGTTAAAACATCATACCTATAGAATTCTCAAGTTTTCAATAATTGAAGAAACGAAGCTTGCAGAACATCTCCAGAAACCTACACACCCAAAAAATTAGCAGCTCAAAGTAGATAAGGGTGTGATCGAACCCCGTTTTGGGAAAAATGGCTCAGTTCCAAAAGATGATATTGTGAGATTCTGCGTCGACCAAGGGCCGAGGCCATTGCTATCAAAATCCAAGACCACTTTTGGGGTTCTACTGAATGTTTGAAATTTGGCAAATTGCTCATTTCAGCGTAAATTTTCGTGTTTTGAAAATGTCTTCCTTTACAAGCAGGTACTTCAAAATTCGCATAGGTCATGTTAAAATACCGAAATATATCATTTTCTCAATCTGGGAAAATATTTTGGAACGCAGTAACACCAATTTTTAAAAATCGAGAAAAATAACTAAAAACGCGCTTATATTTTTCAATTTTTTGAAATTCAATGATCAAAAATGTGGCACCGCTACATTGGAAAATATTTCCTCAGTTTCAGAAATGATTTATTCGATGTTTTTCAACATGATTAATGCAAAATACTTGAGAAGAAAGAATTTACAAGACACAATGGAGCGATTTTCAAATTTTCAACCGCTCAGTAGAACCTTCGAAGAGGCCTTGGATTTTGATGGCAATGGTCTAGGTCGTCGCAGAATCTCAAATACCATATTTCGAGACTTGGCCATTTTCCCATAACTGGCAGAGTTTATCGAAAATTTCAAACTAGCTGTATGTACTTAGCATCAAATTTTGGACAAGAAGCCAAAAATCCACGTGTTTGAAAGTTTAATCTCTAAAACCTTGAAAAACAAGCTTCCCAGAGAAGGCTACTCAAAGGCTCTACAGGTAGGAACTTTCACGGCTTACGATTAAAGTAGGAGTATCATTGCGTAATTTCACCATAGTTTCATTTTTGAAAAATCAAAACAAAAAATACGACCGAAAAAACGTGAAAACAAGCTAGCCAGAAGTTCCCTTCGTTGGGAAAAATATTTAAAAATTCGAATGAAAATTCAGAATAATTACACAATTAGCTGGAAGTTCAAAAAATATTGGAAAAATTCCATTCTGAATCGGGAAATTCACGTTTATTATCGGTCTTATACATATGTTTTTTCTGCACTTTCAATTCATTCATTTTCCTTCGATTCATTCCTAATCAAGTCCATTTTTCTTCAAATAGGCATCAACATGATTTAAACATCATCAAATTTACGTATCACTTTTCGATGAGGGTATAAAAATTTCAATTTTTTGTTCATCTTACACTTTAGGAACAGATTTTACACAAAAATTCCCTCTTGTTCGACGTAAATTTCTGTCAAACTCCAAATTTTAATTTTTTTACGCTTTCGTTCAAACTATGTATTTTAACATAGGCGATAATATCAAATCGATAGGTGGTTTCATTAGCCTTCAGCAGCGATTAGAGTGAAAGCAAAGTATGTCCTAATCATTCCAATTTGTCAGATCCGATCATCAGTAACGATGACTTCTTTCTTTAGTCGAAGCTGGCTCCAAAATCGACTTTCATGTCGTAGTTGAGGAAGTCTGCAGAATAGTAGGTATCACACTGTTTAATATAGGTAGGTTGCAAATCATGAGTGTATTAGTACAGGATTATCGTCGAGTTGGACACTTCTACGCTCAAATATAGGGCTAGAAATACCGATTGAATCCCATATCTGGTTCCCTCGGAAATGTGAAAACTCGTATTGAAGATATATGAAAGAACAACGTGATAAGTGGGCTAACTATGAGATGGATGAAGACAAACTTTTCTATTGTTTTAGTCACACAACATCTTTGTGGACAGTACAAGGTCAAAGGATAGATTTGGATATCTAGAGGTCATCGTGATTAAAATAATCGACGGTCGTGTACCAATGGTCAAGGGACGTCACTAGAAGGGAGGGGAGGTTGACACCCCCATACCAGTTTAATTTTCAAATAACTAAGTAATACGAAAAGCTCGTGAAAACTTACCATCGGAACTGTTGTTACTCGTAGCTTCAAGTCCAAGGTATAAATCATGCACAGACATTTGACGTATCGATCACGAAGTAGAAATTGATCACGATTCACTATTTTACGAGGGAGAGGGGGGGTTGGGAACACAACGACAACCGATCGAAAACAGATCATTTGTACTATAATGACCACGACAAGTTTCGAACGATTTTACATGGGAGGGGGGCCGGATCGAAACACGAATTGTGTACTACAATGACCACGACGAACTTATGTAGATAGTAAACATTACCTAATTTATACGTAATTATCGACAACGAACTGATTACGCGTATCACGACATGAAGAACCGCGAAAACACCATGAAAAACATCGAATCGACAACGACGACAAATGATGGTTTGTTGATAACCTGGAATAAAATAATTTATTAATAGAGCACAAAATTATCAGAATAGTGACTCCAGTGACTGCTTCACCCCGTCTGTACATCTTCCAAATCATTGGGGAAAATCACACGATATTTATCATTATTGAATTTTTTCGCTCGTGTGCTGGATGGGTGAATCGACAATATTGCTAAAGCGAGAAATAACGCGTATTCGATTAAGAAATAAAAGTATGCACGTCCAGAGTTAAATGGTGAAATAGATTATCGAACGCCTCTAATAATATTGTACATAAGTACAATATGCAGTAGCTGTTGACAGGTTTTTTAAAACGAAAATCAATGCTTCGTTAACCATCTATTATACTACTCAACATGGCTTCAACTGCCTCGTAACAAAGGCTGCGTTAAGCCAAATTGAAATTACAAAAATTATGCAACTCCGGTGTAATTTTGGAAGTTTATGAAATACTCGTATTCTATCATTAGAAAGGATCCTTTCACAATTCGAAAATCTTGAGGAATTTACATGTACCAGAATTCATGAAGAATTCAAAAACTTCCAAGAATTGAAGTCAGATATCGGTCCAACATGATCGTTTTTCAATTACAATTCTCAAGAAATATCGACTTTAGAGCAGCATTGTAGGAGAACAGTTTCATTAGCAGAGAATGACGAATGTAAAAGAGATTTGGTCATTTTTTTGGACCAGAGTACTGAGATGAACATAAGTATTAGAGGGAACTATCCTTTCAAACTTTTGAGCTGAATTTGCAGTTTGCGTTGTATTTCGCCTGAATTCCATAATCAAATTCTGCTGAGGGTAGAATTTTTCGCCTCATGAACGTAACCGCAACAATATGGCAGATAGGTAGTTGGTTCAACGCAAAAATAGAAACCAACATAAGTGGAATCTTGAAATGGCTCTAAAAAATTGATTTGCTTTCGCCAGTGTTTTTTAATGTTGAATTGTAAGCTTGTCAATTTGATTTTTCAATACGAGAAATTACATATTCAAAAATCTTTGAAAACAATCGTGTGGGTACCATCAGAGCTTACAAAAATCATATACGCGCAAAACTGATCATGTTCATCAGGTATTACCTATAGCATAATTACTCAATTTTCAGATCATTTACCAACAAACATTTTGCAACGACAACGAGCTTTCGAAGGTTCTTAAAAATGTAATCGGCACGATGGGCGATGCAACTAGCCATTTCATTCCGGCATATAGCAAGATATTAAGAGGCAGTGGCTCCGTAAGTCACTCATAAAAAAGTAAAATGCCTCCGACATTGAAAAATTTCAAGAAAACTGGAAGAAAATACCAAAAAAAAAAAGTAAAACACTCAAGTATCTCAAAATTTCACTAAAAAAATTCAAGAATTTCGTCTCATTAGCATAGCTTAAGTAAGGAACTTCACATTTACACATAGAAAAATTTTTCGGACAATGAATCATCAAAATGGAGATAAACATTTTATGTTTCTCTCTTCTGGAGTATTGCAATGCGCATAAATAGGATAGAATTTTAGTGAAGTCACGTGGCCCAGCTCCAAAATATTGTATTCGAGATTCTGCGTCGACCAAGGGCCAAGGCCATTGCTATCAAAATTCAAGACCACTTTTGAGGTTCTACTGCATGGTTGAAATTTTGCAAATTGCTCTAATCAGGGTAAATTATCGTGTTTCGAAAATTCCTTTCTTTACAAGGTCGCTGCAGAATTTCCAATACCATATTTTGAGACTGGGCCATTTTCCCATAACTGACAGAGTTTATTGAATATTCTCAACTAGCTGTATGTATGTACTTGGCATCAAATTTTGGACAAGAAGCCAAAAAATCCAGTCAAATTGGGCTACACTCGACTTTTGCAAAATAATCAACCCATGTAAAAATCGATCAAGACAGGAAAAATCCACTAAAAACTAATGAGAAATTCAAAAATAATAAATAAGTAATATTTGTTAAAATTAAGAAAAAATTGGAAAAATTTCGAATGAAAAACCACCTAATTTGGAAAATTAAAATTCAAAACGCTGAAAACGCAGAAAGAGCATTTCATGTCGAAGAAAAACAAGGAAATTTGTGAAAAAACTAGAAAAAAGTAACTTTTAGTAACGTGGTTACTTAGAAAGTAACCGAGTACAATTCCTATCAATTTTCAATATTTTTTTTAAAAAACCATCGAAATTCACATTTAAGAACTGATGGGGCTGGATTGTTGTTGACATGAAAAATTACAACTCATGGAATTATTTTCATTTCTTATGATTCATTACTTACATTGCTAATTGCTCAAATCTGAAGGGAAATCTTTTTTTTTTCAATATCTAATTTTCAAATTCTTACCTTGATCGAAATTCATTTAATTTTTTCATTCAACCCTAATTTCTATCAAGTTCTGCGACACGTAATAACTCTAATCTTACGGTTATATTGTACTTCCTTCCAATTGTCCAACATTTTAAATTCACCACAAAAGTTCAATTTCATTTCCTCACAAAAAAAAAATCTTCAAATTTAGACAATTTCGAAACCTGTGCTCATTATTCATTAAAAAGTTCTTTCGTTTTTATCAAAATCCAAATACACGAGTCGAATATTATACTCTGATACTTTAACTCAAACTGCAATCTGTACCCTTCCTCTTTTTTATAAGTACCTCGCCAAAAACTTGTTTTCAACAGCGCAATCCGAGCATGCATAGGTAAGAACAGTGATAAAGGGCTCATATCACTGCATCCGAAGTATGTAATTGATCACAAAACAGAGAACTGAAAAAGTTGCTGGAGAAAATTCGCCAAAATTTGATAAGCAAAAAATAAGCTCAAGGGAAAGTTTTCATTATTTTCATGAAAAAATCACGAGAATTCAAGGTGATAAGGCGAAAAAAAAATATCAAAATTCAGAGCAATATCATGGAAAAAATCACCACCAAAATTCAATTAAAACAGAAGAAAATCCACTAGAAACCATCGAGAAATTCAAAAATAATACCTGTCGAAATTAGATAACCTTTACTCAAGTACATTTCAAAAGAAAAATCAAAACTGAAAAAATAAAATTCGTAACGCTGAAAAAGCAGTGATGCCATTTAAATAAAAGCAATGTTTTTTTTCGAAGAATTTTGGAAAAAATTTTGAAAAAAAAAGTAAAAACTCGAAAAAAGTACCTTTATATGTAGTGACCAACATTTTTAAAAAGTAACCAAAAGTTACTAACTTGGTTACCTAAAAAGTAAAAACCTAGTACAATCCCTGAATTTTCAACACCCAGCCTTTCGATTTTTTCACCCAAATTATTGTGACTAATTACACCTCACGGTCCATTTAATCCCAATGAGGTATGAAGTGTAGTACTCAACTACCGCTGTTTTTGGTAAAAATCTTGTTTTAATGATGGGAAATACTGCTCTGTCGAAGAATTTTTTCAAAATTTCCGCAAACAAGTGAAAAAAAAATTGGTAGTCAAGTTCTTATAAAATTCCGGACTTTTACAAGAACTCAACTACCAATTTTTTTCAACTTGTCCGCGGAATTTTGAAAAAATTCTTCGACAGAACACTATTCCCATCATTTAAACAAGATTTTTGCAAAACCAGCGGTAGTTAAATATTACACTACTACCCACATGGAGAAATAAACAACAATAGTTAGACAGACGAAACTTTCATGAAAGTTAGCATCATCGATCAATGAACGTAGGACAAAAATCTACAGACTTTTCTTTCATCACTTGAAAAAAATACGACACAGAAATAATCGTGTAGAGTTCCTCTTTCTCCAATTTCATTTTCTACTTTAGAAAAACTACAACATTCAAAATAAGTGTGGTTTACTTACTACCAAAATAATGAAAAGTAGAGAAACATCACACAATTAGCAGCCACCGTAAAACAAAACAAGTGTAAAAATGAAAAAATTCGTAGCAAAATCTGCGTCCTGTCCGAGCTTTAATCACGAATAAATTGCAACTTTCGCTTCTCAATACCGTTCGCAATCTTGTCACAAATAACTATAAAGAAGACGTGATCAATCAAGAAATTCACAAAGTTCTGATTCTCTAAAACTCACTCGTTGGTACATTCCTGAAATCCTGAATCCTGAAGTTCAAATGGAAAGAAAGCTTCGAGAATCTAACAGTGAAACGTCGATTATCTCATATGAACACACTCAAAACAAAACTACACGGGGAAACGAAATAGAAATCATTGTAAAAAAAACTGAGAATTTTGAAGTTGCATGTCAAAATGTTCAAAAGAAAATCAAATGTAAGTATCAAGCAAATAAACAAGTTCGAAGAATTGAAAAATACACACCGACGATCACACAGTCACACTTCACAATACACACGCAAGCGCGGGAAAAACACCAAACGAAACCAGCTGCTGTAGGATACGACGTTGCGTGTGCGTGCGTGAATTAAGGAGCTTCGGCTACCGTAAGTAGGGAGAGGGACGTGTTTATTAAACAAAATGGCGCGCTTCTGGCTAACGAAAGAAACAATGGCATAACGCTTCAACAAGATATTAAAAAGCTCATATTTTACGGCGTATAGCCAAATTTTGAAATTTACAATAACGTTCACACTTCACAGTACACCGACGATCACACAGTCACACTTCACAGTACACACACAAGCGCGGGAAAAACACGAAACAAACAAATACGATGGGTAGTTGAATTGTTGAATACGTTGTGTGAGTGAATTTCGGAGTGTGTTTGTAGTGGTGAGCTGCGGCTACCGACGTCGGTACGTGACTAAGTATTGACATAAAATGGCGCGTTTACAGTATAGCATCTGGCTAATGAAAGAAAATAGCATAACACTTTAACAAATTAAAAAGCTCCTATTTTACGGCGTGTGGCCAAATTGAAGTCGTAGTTCACCACTACAAAGCAAGACGTAAATTCACGCTCACTACCGTATGCAATTACACAGAAAGCCGCGAAACGATTCGAAAACCAAAATTCACGTACACGAATAATTTTTGGAAATACATCACTCATTTCATGCCGAAAAGTGAAACAGTTTTAATTCTGAACAATTACTACACGACACACGTCTACACCCCTACAAACACCCGAATATTCGACTGAAGGAACAAAGGACGCCAACATGGCGGCCATTTCGGCGTCTATTCAGAGGAAGTAAAATACTCAAAAAACGATATTATGTCGTACACACTCAACATATTATACAATCGTGAGAAAAAATACACCCTATACATAATCAAGTAATTAAAACATACCATGAATTAAGAATTCATCGAAGAAAAGCGCGGTATTCTACAGTTCAGTCAGAAAAACACAATAAACACCTTCGAAATTGCGACGAATTACATGATTTTACATCATCCGAACGAATAACACAGAATACGATACAAATGAATGCGAAAATTTAATAATTAATTACAATACAAATTAATTACGCGAAATTAAAAAGATGAACAATAAAGCGAGAGAACAGCGCAAAAACGACCAACGGAAACCGAACGTTACAACAAGCGATAGCGAAATGAAAATGTAAAATGTAAATGACTCAGAGGCCCAGAGGGACGGTTGGAAATCGAACGCAAACGCAGCTGTCGCAGGCTGACGAAATTCAAGGCGTGCCAACGTCTTCGCGCATGCGCGTTACTGTTCTCGCAACCAGAAGCCCGCTACAACACGTTCGGTCGTTCCTTTCCTTGCGTTACAGAAACGCGAAACAATAACGAAAAACGAAAGCGAAAAGAAAGTTCATTTCGGTTATTTTTGAATTTTGAATATTTTTCAGATTCTACTTCAGAAACTGAGAAACCAATGAAAAAATGAATACGTCTCATGTAATCGAATTCGAAATGCAGCGATTTCAAGTCAGATGCGATTAGGGAGCTAATGCGATGTGCATACTGTATAAAATAGGCCTAATAAAATTTTCGAATTTTGTTTTTTTTTTTTGCCTATTAGTCCAGTCGGTAAAGCACTTTATGGGGGCAAACCCAAACAAAATTGCTAACAAAGATTTTTTTGCTTTAAAATGTCCAGGAGGGTGTCCTAAACAACATATCTGGACCCGTCCCCGATCCACCTGGAGCCTTTCCCCCCACGGTGGATTTTAGCCCCCCAAAACACGTTTTTCAACATTTTCTCCCCCGCATTGCATTTTAGCAAAAATATGTGGAAAGACAAAAGAATCTACGCCAAATTTCCGATCTAATGATGTATCAACTTTCCTTTTACGTTCAATAGGGGTGGAACTAAAGCCATTTAAAAAAGGGGGTATCCTGAAAAATACATAAAGGCTATAGGCACCCAAGAGGGGTGAAATGGTCTCCGAAAGTGTTCGAGTTGATATTAGCATGGAAGGTGAGTACCATAGAGAAACTTCCGCGTGAAAAATTTTAGATCCACACCCCCTCCCCTTTTTGGAGAGCCCCCCTTTTCTGAAATTTCAATAACACTTTTCTCAGCCCCATGTTGACCGACTTTGAAAATTTTGCAGTATGTCATGTATATCCTTAGTATGTATCCCCACAAAAAATTTCAACCCCCTCCCCTCATATTTACCCCTCAAAATAGCGTTTTTTCATTTTTTTATGCTTTTTAACAGTAGTGAAAATTGAAGGGACTAAGTGCTCTGGAGAGAGTTAGATGAGGGTAGCAAAAAATTTGACGTCATATTCGTGCTCAGTGGTATCGAATCATAAGAAAAGGACACCCTACTTATTAATACTTGGTTATTTTCCCCAAAATTCCCATTTTACCCCAACCCTCCCTCAGACACGTTTTTACACCGTTTTGAGGGGTAAATATGACGGGAGGGGGTTGAAAATTTTTGTGGGGATACCTACTAAGGACATACATAACTTCCAGAAAAATTTTCAAACTCGGTTGAAATGGGGCTGAGAAAAGTGTTATTGAAATTTCAGAAAAGGGGGGCTCTCCAAAAAGGGGAGGGGGTGTGGATCTGAAATTTTTCATGCGGAAGTTTCTCTATGGTACTCACCTTCCATGCTAATATCAACTCGAACACTTTCGGAGACCATTTCACCCCTCTTAGGCGCCTATAGCCTTTATGTATGTATTTTTCAGGAAACCCCCCCTTTTTTAAATGGTTTTAGTTCCACCCCCCTTGAACGTACAAGGAAAGTTGATACATCATTAGATCGGAAATTTGACGTAGATTCTTTTGTCTTCCCACATATTTTCGCTAAAATGCAATGCGGGGGAGAAAATGTCAAAAAACGTGTTTTGGGGGGCTAAAATCCACCGTGGGGGGAAAGGCTCCAGGTGGATCGGGGACGGGTCCAGATATGTTGTTTAGGACACCCTCCTGGACATTTTAAAGCAAAAAAATCTTTGTTAGCAATTTTGTTTGGGTCCAACCCCTTACCGACTGGACTATATAGCTTGAAAACTAACAAGGAAACCTATACAACTCGTCAACTTCAACTTACTCAAATCGAACTGAAGTTTGGCACACTGGAAGAACCTGAGCTTGTCACGTAGATTTCGAAACCAAATTTTCAGGTACTGACAGAGTATGCTTGCTTTTTTTGTAGAAAATTGATAAATGTAGTAAACTAGGTACTAATTGGCTATTTCTGACGTTTTTAAAAATTCGACAAAAATCGAAAAATCAACTTCCACAGCATGGAAATTGGGTGTGCTCTTTCAACGAGCCAAATTTCAGCTCGATCGGAGTGGAAGAGTTGTTAAAGTATCCTTTTAAGTACATACGTAATAATATAAACACACGACATGGGACAAAACTTCATTAAAAAATACTCCTCATTAAAAAATCCATTTTAATGAAAGAAAAGGCTTTTCAGAATTATATAGCTTCCTTCTCTAAAACAAGCAATTAAGCCTATGAACAAATGCAATGCAACCTTATGATTCTAAGCCATCGTCAACAAACAAAATGTATAAAAATCAAAATTGAAATGCAATCAAAACTGATATTAACCTTACCTTGAACTTGAAGTAACCGGATAACTTGTTCACAGCAGCATTCCTTAATCATCGTCAGCAGTTCCAAAATACGTATTCACCGACACATCCAAAACAAGAATAAAAGGTAGGGCTCGAAAAATACGACGATCACTATTCACTGATGAAACGACAGATAAACAACCTGCATTAAAAAAATCACAAAATTATTTGTATAGATTTCACTATACGCGGATACGAAGAAAAAATGAATAGGCAATAAATCAATTCGATCAAATTCAATACTAACCTTTCAATGCTCGTAATTATTCCTTAGAAGGTATTGAATAGCGTCCGTTAATGAGCTCATAATGTGGTAGGTAGGTATTGTGTCGAACTGTGGAGAACAGGATTTCGATTATTGTTCAAAAAAGCTTCGTCTTCCAAAGTTCAAACTTCGCATCACAAAATCTTGCACCTGAGTGAAAAATTAATTTATGTAATCTATCAGAGGCATGAGCTAGAATAAAATTAAAGCATGATTGAGAACGACAATAAACTGATATTTTCATGTTAGGCATACCTATGTACATTGCTATACATATTTATACGTAAGTTGACCGAACCAGAACCAATACTTACTGGCTAAACAGAAATCAATCACTGTAGAGGTCATTTTATGGAAGATCAATGAAGATGAACAGTTCGAAGCCAATCATTCGACGTAATGGCGAGCCTGTCATGAATCTCCTTATTCGTCTACATAGATAACGTATTCAAAATAATCGAAAACTGGTGCAGATCGTGGGCTTACCTGTAAAAATGAAAAAAGAGATACATTTAGAAGAGAAACAGCGGTATTTTCAAGTGTGAGGAGATAATCTATCAATTTTTCCTAATGTAAATATTCATTAATTTTTCGTCCGCCAATTTTCTATATGAGCCTATAAAAAATTGGCCACAAAGTTGAATTTTTGAACAATTTACTGGGAAATGGTGAAATTTTTTAGCAATTTGCAATTTTATTGTTTTTGTCAATTTTTTGCAAAATGTAAAACATTAATTAATTTCAGCAAAAAGCAGGATTTTTTGGTAAATATTGACAACAAAATTATAATTTTTTGCAATTTTTGCCAAGAAAGCTAGATTTTTGGATAATTTCTTGGGGGAAAAAGTAATACTTTTTGGTATACTTAGGAATCAAGAACTTTTGTTAATTTTTTGCAAATAGTAAGACTTTGGGAATTTTAGCGAAAAACAGGACTTTTTGACAATTATTAGGAAGCAAAAAAAAACCAAAATGATAATAAAGGAAAAATTTGAAGTTTGGATAGCTTAATTTTGGAAAAAGCGTGAAACTTTTTAGGATTTTTTGCAAAAAATATTTTTTAAATTTACTTTGTCAAAAATGTTTGCAAGATTAATTAGATTTGTGTTAGGTAGATACGTTCAACGTAGCCATCGATCCTTATACGTACTTGGTATTCAGGGTTATAATTGACAAAAATATAAGATCGTTTCAGATTCAGATCGGACAGAACACAATAATGTTACGTAGGTATCGCATTGTATTGTAATGTATCTCTATCTTCTGTCGAAATTCGAAAATATTTCATAAATATTTGCATTTAATCATATCAATCAGTCATCTGTAACTGGATACTTCGCACATCGCAGACAACGGTTGCGATTGTAAATTGTCCAAACGGAATGGAAATCATACGAATACAATGAACAATTATCGAAGCTGCCAAAGCCAAACAATCACCGTACTAATAGGTACGTAATGCCCATTAGTCCGGCATATGACAATAGGAGTAATTGCACCTCCCCGCCGATCTTCCGGGACAACATTTTTCTTAAATGGGACATCCTAAGGAACATTTCAATGCAAAGTTGCCAAAAAAAAAAGTTGGCCTTACTTACAAAATGGCGGCCATTTTGATTTTCAGGTCAGCCGAAATCGCAGATTTTGCGTTTTAACATGGGACTTGCACAAACTTTTTCAAACTTTACAAAGGTAGATCGAAAGATCATGCAAAAATTTATCACCTGTCCAAATTTCAAGTGCTAAAGTGCGTTTTTCGATTTTTGGTGAATTTTTGAAAATCAAATTTAGGCCAAAAATGAGGGAAAAAATCAAAATTTTACCAAATTGACCAAGAAAGCTGAAATTTGGGATATACCCTATTTTCGACATGCCAAATCGATTGGAAACGGTTTCAATCCGTTTTGAGCAGTTCTGGAGCCTTCAGCAGATTTTTGAAACTCGAAATTTCCACAAAATTTCATCAAATGGAGTTTGATAGCCAAAATTTACTCTGCAAACTAATTTCAGTAGGCTACGAAGTCAACTGCAGGTGGGTTTCAAGTCGTTTTGGAGCCTCCAGCGGTTTTTTTGAAAATTACTGAAGCCTTCAGTAGATTTTTGAAACTTTAAATTTTCACAAAATTTCATCAAATGACGAAGGAAAGCTGATATTTACTTTACACTCCAATTTTAACACCCTCTGAAGACGACTTCAGGTGGGTTCAAGTCATTTCGGAGCCTCCAGCGGCTTTTTGAAAATTACTGGAGGCTCTAGTAGATCTTTGAAACTTGAAATTTCCCCAACATTAATTTATCAAATGGAGTTGGCAAGCTGAAATTTACTTCGCAGACTACATGGTGGTTTCAAATGGTTTTAAAGCTTCCAGCTACTTTTAGGAAATTTCAATTTTCCAAAAAAAAGTCATACAACCTTTCAAAAAGTTGCTGGAGGCTTTAAAACGACTTGAAATCCACCAGCAGTCAACTTCGTAGCGTATTGAAATTAGTTTACAGAATGAATTTCAACTCTCCATCTTGGTTTGATAACATTTTAGGGAAATTTCAAGTTTCAAAAATCTACTGGAGGCTCCAGTAATTTTCAAAAAAGTCGCTGGAGGCTCTAAAATGACTTGAAATCCACCAGAAGTCGTTTTCAGAGGGTGTTAAAATTGGAGTGTAGAGTAAATGTCAGCTTTCCATCTCTATTTGATGAAATTTTGTGAAAATTTAAAGTTTCAAAAATCTGCTGCAGGCTTCAGGAATTTTCAAAAAGTCGCTGGAGGCTCCAAAACAACTTGAAATTCACCTGCAGTTGACTTCGTAGCCTACTGAAATTAGTTTGCAGAGTAAATTTTGGCTATCAAACTCCATTTGATGAAATTTTGTGGAAATTTCGAGTTTCAAAAATCTGCTGGAGGCTCCAGAACTGCTCAAAACGGGTTGAAACCGTTTCCAATCGATTTGGCATGTCGAAAATAGGGTATATCCCAAATTTCAGCTTTCTTGGTCAATTTGGTAAAATTTTGATTTTTTCCCTCATTTTTGACCTAAATTCGATTTTCAAAAATTCACCAAAAATCAAAAAACGCACTTTAGCACTTGAAATTTGGACAGGTGATAAATTTTTGCATGATCTTTCGATCTACCTTTGTAAAGTTTGAAAAAGTTTGTGCAAGTCCCATGTTAAAACGCAAAATCTGCGATTTCGGCTGACCTGAAAATCAAAATGGCCGCCATTTTGTAAGTAAGGCCAACTTTTTTTTGGCAACTTTGCATTAACATGTTCCTTAGGATGTCCCCTTTAAGAAAAATGTTGTCCCGGAGGATCGGCGGGGGGGTGCAATTACTCCTATTGTCATATGCCGGACTACATGGTCTAATATTGTAACTCAACTTCGAATCAAAATTTTTCATTTTTAAAATTTCGTTGATTATTTTTTAGCCATTATGAAAACGATGCTTCAGATATTCGATCCGAAATTGAAATATGTACTTAGAAGTAGTCGTGCTGAACCTAACAATAAGAAATAATTTCAATTTTCAATAAAGCTGGCTTCGACTGAAGATTACTTCAAAATGCATGGGGATTTTCAATGGATGATTTTTACTTGAAAATTAATATTTTTCCACTGAAGTAAAGTAATACATCTAAATTGGTGTCATAAATTATGTAGGTACACAAAAATTATATCGATTTTCACACTCTTAATGACATTTTTATTCATTCGCTAAAGAACATAATTGATTTCACAATCATCTACTTACATCTTATTTAATCCAATAACATACCTAAATAATTATACGCATGTATATGAACTTACCATTAGAGTAAAAAATATGATAACGATAATAATAAATGATGGATTTATAAAATATTTAAAAAATTAAAAAAAAAAGAACAACATCTATCTCCATACTACGAATCAAAAATCTAGGTACCTACCTATCTTAATACCTATTCCTAATATTGATTGCTTTACGTGTAAGTAAATGTATGCACATCAGATAGACCAGGAGACCAGCACATCAAAATAAACTAAATTAAAACATTACGAAGCATATAGAGTAAAAGTACCTACTCTACACGCTATCAACATTTTAAACCCAATCAAGTATTAGGAATAAAAGTACGAACACTTACAAAAAGATACCATCACGAGGAACCATAGAAGAAATGTAATTCAAATTTTCTCTAGGAATTCGTCCTTCGCAATACAATCTATAATCTTTCACAGCTCGTTCAACATTTTCGGAAGTTTGTTCCATTTTTTTGAGAAGATATGGAAATTCGCGAAGGTCTCTTTCAACATACTTGCGGTTTCCCAGGAACACTAAGTAGGAGTCGTCGACCCAAGGACGTAGATGAATGCTTCCCGCAACTTTCGGAGGATGATCGATGTTTTGTAGAATCTTCTTGCAGACCACATTTCCCAAAATACTGTGTGATTCCACTTTCTTATTAAGATAACTCTGTGATCCTAATGATTCGCCTACAGCTTCAATATCAATATCATCAGACGAAACACTCTCAGGTACCGACGAACCCGATTCGATCTGAGCTTCAATTTCAGGTACCCACGTAGCCGGAGCCAAAATTCTTTTCAGCTTGGTTCGAAGTAACGAGGATAAATTCCAGGTGGTAGCTAATTGATCATTTACTTTGCCACTGTTGTTTTCCGTTGGAGATGATACGTTACTCATTGTGCCAGCGATGCGATAATTTAATCAAAACTTGTCAGTTCGAAAAACTCGGTTACAATATATCGAAACTGGAATACCTAATGAATGGGTACGAAGTACAAAAATTACAAAAATTACACGAAATGCACCATTTACCATAACACTGCAGCACTTAGTGTCTTTGTTACATACAAAACAACCATGAAAATGAGAATTAAAACGACCGTCTAATACCTATAGGTAGTTGTACCGAAACTTGATGGAAATAATCAGTAACACGTCGAACAGAAATAAGCATGATCATTGATCGGTAATCAAATCAAACCAAATACATAAAATATAAACTCAACTTGAATCACCACAGCTACAGCAAGAACTAAAAGAACGAGCTCAAACGAAGGAGACCTCAAAAAGCGAGTCGTATTTCATAAACTTGGTAACATGAAAATATCATTAGGATAGTAGAATTGATAAAAAAAAAAAAAAAGTACGAAGGTAAACTCCGTACTCCGAAGCACACACCGTTTCCCTCTACCCACTACCAGCCGAAGACCTTCTTGTAGTTTCGCATTTCATAATCGTGTTTCGGTGGAGTGATGAAATAGTTGAAGGAATTGGCATATTTTTATACGAAGAAATAGAACTGAACTGATATTTTCAAGTATTTTTCAATTTTAGCCCATGGCTGTTTGCTTTCTTAATGTTAGGAGTAGCTTTTCTCATCTTCGTTTGAAACTTCAATTTTTTAAAAATTCGTAGGGTAATCCTGCTCAAAATTAAAATTTCTAAAAACTACGATTCAGATTCAAAAAATTGGGGAAAATTTTTTTAAAAATTCAACTTTATTGGCTAAACTAAAATTGAAATCTAAATACAAACTTCAAATTTCAACATCAATTTTTCAAAAATGCTCAAAAAACGGTTTGAAGGAAATTTTTATTTTTTTCACTGAAATTTAAACCAATTTTGACAAGTTGCATGGCACATTTTCAAAAAGTCCCAAATCATCTCCCAAGTATCAGTTGAGAATTCGCATCAAAAACCCTCGAAAAAAAATGTTGACAGAAATTTCTGGTTTGATAAGTAGGTATAAGTTGTAAGTAACATAAGACCTTCTTCAGAAACCCTAAAAATCATCTTCTATTCTATTTTTAGGCTCAAAATTTTTCAAAAATGCTCAAAAACATTTTTGTCAGAATAATAGTCGAATTTCTCGCTAAGTTTGAACCCACTTCGATGAATCGCACCAGTTTTTTTATGAATTTCTGAGGATCGTTCCTCAATTGTGAGCTCAGAATTCTTCAAAAATGTTCAAAAAAACATGTTTTCGTTGAAATACTAGATTTCATCTCGAAATTTTAACACATTTTGACAGGTCGCAAGATCACTTTTGAGCAAGTACTTCAACGATGGCTCATTTTACGACTTGAAATTCGACTTTGCATAATTGAGACGGTTGTTTTTTGCGAACTTTGATTCATTGGGTGAAGAACGAACTCTTTTATGCTATGAATGTGAATTTTCTTTAGGCCTCGATTTCATGACAGCCACCGTAATTATTTACCTATGAGTTGAATTCACCCAAAAACCATGAAGCGAAAAAAAAAGAAAATTTTTAACCAGTTTGCTGATGCTGAACTAAACGGCAAACATTTCAGTCATTTTAGGAATTTGCGAGAATTTTCAATAATTTTTGACGAAAAGCAAGACCTGACAATTTTCTGGGTAAAAGTAAAAATTTCTTGTATAAAGTAAAATTTTTGATCAGTTTTACTGTTTGTTGTTAATTATTATTGCTAAAAGCAAGATTAGTTGACAATTACTATCAACAAAATGATACTTCTTTGAAATTTTTGCCAAAAAAGGGAGACTTCTGGATAATTTTAAGAAAAACGTGGTACTTTTTAGTAAGTACCTACCTAATGAACTTATAAAAATCGAGAGCTTTAGTCAATTTTTTGCAAAAAGTAAGACTTTTTTTCTAGCAGAACTCAATAGGTACCTAATGTTACGTACGTATCAAATTGTAATGTACTTGATGTATGAATTAGGTAAATCTCATCATCTCTTCAAAATTCTTCATTACCTATTGATTTTACGTTGATTATGCTTTTGCTATTGTGAAAACAATGCTTCAGATCTTCGATATGAAATTACCAATGAAATAAAACTAGTCGTGCTGAACCAACCAAGAAATCATGTCAATTTTTAATAAATTCAGCTTCGAGTGAAGGTTACTTCGAAATGCATGGGAATTTTCAATCCTGGACAACTTCTACTTGAAAATCAATATTTTTCCACTGAAGTAATACTTAATACATCTAAATTGGCGTAATGAAAGTAAGTGCCTATATGTACAAAAATTTTATCGATTTTCACTCTCTTAATGAAAATTTTATTCAATCATCACCAAAGAACATATAAAATAGATATTACGATTATTTTAATCAAACATAAATAGTACTGTCAAAACCCCTAATTTCGGACACTTGATGTTTTCGCTATTTTATTGATAAGAACTAAGGGTACAAGTAAAAGTGAACACTTCTTCTATTAGTTTAGATTACGGACAATCTCCCTGATGTAAGAATTTTCATTTTATGCTAATTCTTTGGTCATTAAAATGGACTTCATTAATGTGCTTCATATAAAGAGTGAGGAAAAAGTTATTCACGGCGTCTATTCAAATGCTTTCATAACCATGAAAATCGCTATAAAATATTAAGAAGTCACTGGTAATTAACAATAAAATTCATTCCTCAAATTTCACGTTTTGTTTCTAGTATTTAAATCCTAAAAACTGAAAAAGTCGCGAAACGGATCATTATTTCGGACACTTTGGATCACGCATTACGGAGTTTGGAAGGGTAACACTGATGCACTTGCAAATGTGTATTTTTCGAGTTCGACGGTATTTTTTTCAAGTGTTTTTAGTTTTGATGAAGAATTGCACTATTATTTCACTCATTTTCTAAAAACCATACTGAAAAGTACAAGATCTGAGCCGTAAAATCATCAACAAGGAGTTTGATAAGAAATTGTTCAATGTTACCAACTTATTTTTCTAACAAGAAAGTGTATAATGAGAGTGCTGAACATTTCCTTGAAAAATCTTTTTTTTCTACATTTCACATCATGATTCGAGCTGTTTTTGATTGGAGTCGTTTTTCAGGGGTAAATAATTTCTTTTTCAACTAAAATTTTCGAGTTCCCACGTTAAAGAAAAAGTGTCCGAAATTAGGGTACCTTGGATCTAATTTCGGACACTTTTCGAATTCAAATTAAACAAACAAAATCACGTAAAATTAATAAATTGATGCTCAAAAACTGTTCACACGGTGACATTCTATGAGAATCTGAAGACAAACACCAAGTTGAATCGCTCGTTTTAAAGCCTTTTACGAAAAACGTGAAAAAGGTGTCCGAAATTAGGGGGTTTGACAGTATGTACAAGTGTCTACAAAATTGGAAAAAAAAGAATAAGGTATAACGATAATATCCTCTTCAATATTAAACCAAAAGACAATCACATCCAAATAAACTAAACTAAGTATAAATTATGTAGGATGCGAGTCTAGCGAACAGCTTTTTTCTTTGAAGAAAGGTAATCAAAATTTTCTTTAGGAATCTGCCCTTCGCAATACAATCTATAATCTTTGACAGCTCGTTCAACTCTTTCCGAAGTTTCTTTTACTTTTTTGAGAAAATACGGAAATTTGCGAGCGTCGATTCGTTTTTCCAAATATTCTCGATTCCAAAGGAAGGTTAGGTACTCGTTGTCGACTAAAGGACGTAAATGATCACTCCCCGCAGCTTTCGGGGAATAAACGATGTTCGCTAGAATCTCCTCATAGACTCTATTTTCTAACCAGACGAGTGTATCCAATTTCTGATTGAAATAACTCCGTGAACCTAATGATGTGAGTTCAGCTTCAACATCATCAGACGAAACACCCTCGGGTACCGACGAACTCGTTTCTGATGATTTAATCCAAGCTTTTACAGCACCAGACGAGACATCCTCAGGTATCGACGACGTAACCGGAGCTAACATTTTTTTCAGCTTGAGTTGAAGAGAGTTCGCTTTTCGAACAATTGAGTCGAGGAAGTCGGAGATAACGTGAAGATGTTCCGTTTGATTGAAATGATCATTTATTACAGAATTCGCGGACATCTGTACGGGTTTAATCGGCGAGATAATTTTTTCCAACTTGGTTTGAATTTGACGAACTTTTTGCTCGACTTTTTGCGAAATTTCAACTTGATGGTCGAACGAAGCACTTTCCACCAAGGCGACGATTTCACTCTGGTTAGAAATGAATTCTTCGTAAAACTGCTTTAAATGCTCTGACCGTACTTTTGCTTCGTTTGGGTCGAGATCGCCTGTCGGTTCTAATGAATCAATCATATTCATGTAAAACTTTTGTTTACAAAGTAGCGCGGATAAGTTATGAGAGGTAGCGAGTTGATCATTTACTTTCACATTATCGAATTCCGTTGGCGATGACATGTTACTCATTGTGCCTATAGCTGCTTTTTTTTCACGTACTCCGACTCCGAGTAAAGAGCAAAACATCACGGACGAGTGAAACGGAATCTTCTTATTTACTGCTGAAGCGTGAGTTCGGTAAAAACGCTGGCAAACGGGTGGAATCAGATTTTTCATAGTAACAGTTGAGGCGAGATACGGATTGTTTTTTAAAAGTTGAATAAAAAATGTATAATGCATTCTGATTTTTGATAGTTAAAAATAGAAAATAAGAACTTGTCAGCTCAAGAAACGCCGTTAAAATATACCGAAGTTGGAACGAATAGGTACAAAATCAAAAAATTACACGTACATACAAAACAACTACGAAAATGAGAATAAAAATGACGGTTTAGATGTTGTACTGAAACTTGATAGAAATCAGTAACACCGAACAGAAAATTATAAGCATTGATAAGGTAATCAAACCAAAACACCCAGCCGTGGACCACAGTGAGAACTATACGCGAATATAGAGAAAAATACACAAGTACACTCGACTGAAATAAAATAACTACAGCAAGAACTAATAGAACGAGCTCAAACGAAGGCAACTTGCTACACAGTGTTTCGTATTTCATAATCCTGTTTCATTAGCATTTGCAAGGTAGATGTGGAGTGTGATAGAAAAGGTACAAAAGTTAACTTTGTATTTCGAAGCTTACACCCTTCCCTTCTACCAGCCGAAGGCTTCGTTAACTAGAACAATGAGCCATGCATAAGCTCAATCTAAGTGACCTGACTAGTTCGCATTTTTTCACTATCGTGTTTCAGTGTATTGATACGAACAGCCTAGATGATGAAATACGTAGTTGAGAGAAATTGGCATGTAGGTATAGGTACTTACTACTTAGGTATATCAAATAAGTACATAGAAACAGAATTGAAAATTATATATTTTCAGAGTTTTTTTTTCAATTCCAGCCCAGGGCTGTTCAATGTGATACCCATTTTAGAAATACTTACATATCTTAGGATTGTAATGTTGAATCAGTCAAACAAAAATAACAGTAGGTATAGTTTTTCTCGCATTCTCGCTTTCGTTTCAAACTTCAACGCGTTTTCATAATGGAGAAATCAATTTTTTATTTTTAAAAATAAGTACGTATCTAATCTTGTTCCAAATGAAAACTGCTATTCATACTTATTCAAGAAAATATTCAAACCAAAATAAGCTTACATAGAAAATATAATTTTTTTTACTTCTCGAAATACGAATTTCCAAAAGGTTCTGTTTGATTTTCAGTTTCAGAATTTAAAAAAAAAATCATTCAAATTCTGAAATTGTGAAGCCAAAAACTATTAGAAGAAACCCTTTCATAGAAAACACAGAAAGTACAGCTTTTTTACACCTCGAAATAGGAATTTTCTCAAGCTTTTACCCTCGCTTCGCTCAGATCTGTTTGCTTTTCTGTCTCACAATTACAATTTCCAAAAAGAAAACAAATCAAATTCAAAAATTTTGAAGCTAAAAAATTAATATAGTCTAGACTTCTCGTCCTCACATCAAAAAATTTTTTTAATTCTCAAAGTACGAATTTTGAAAATCTTCTGTCAAGCAAATTGAAATTCTTGAAAAAAAAACATGGGAATTCAAATTCTAAAATTTTAACGCTAAAAAAAATATAGTCCAACTCCTCACATGAAAAATACACTTTTTTTACTTTTAGAAATTGGAATTTTCAACTTTTCAAGTTTATGTCCTCGCTTAGCTTGAGCCAACTCGTTTATCTTTTCCAAAATTAAAAACTAAAAATTAAAAATATTTTACCTTGCGTATTTAAGCTTATGAGCTAAAAAAAACATGTGTAAATTTTAGAGCGTGAAGTTGGAAATTCTGCTAACAAAGAGTACGTATACCTACATATGTACTTTTAGCGATTTTATCTCCCCTTCAAATAGGCGCTATTTGACGATATAATACCACTCACCAGACCTCTATGAGAAGATTTCTATTACTAATTGGGGGGGAAAATTGAAAAATCAAACTCCACTGGTTAAATTAAAATTCTAATGTACAAATACCGAATTTCAACAGTAAAGTAAATTTTCAAAAATGCTTAAAAACGGTTTGAAGAAAATTTTTGAGTTTTTTCCTGCATGAGACATTTTTAGAAAACTCTCAAATCATCTCCCAAGTTAAGGTTCAAAATTCTTCAAAAACCCTCAAAAAAAATATGTTTTTGACAGAAATTTCTGGTTTTCTTTTGTAATTTCAGACCATTTCGATGAGTAACATAGAAGGTACTTTCTTCAAAAATCCAAAAATCATCACGTATTTATAGGCTCGAAATTATTCAGAAATGCTCAAAAACATTTTCTTCGAAGTATTTGAATTTTTCGCGTAGTTTGAACCCACTTCGATAAATCACGCGGGTCATTTTATAAGTTTCTGAGAATCGTGGCTCAATTTTAGGCTCAGAATTCTTTCAAAAACATGCTCCAAAAAAATTTTCGCATTGCAAGATCACTTTTGGCTTTTGCGCAAGTACTTCAACGATGGTTCCTTTTTTTTTACCCAAAAATTGAAGGGAGCATAACTTGAAATTCGACTTCGCCGTTGTTTTTTGCTACCATAGATTCATTGGGTGAAGAACGAACTCTTTTATGCTACGAATGTGAATTTTCTCGGGCGTCGATTTCATGAAAGCCACCATAATTATTTACAGGCCTATGAGTTGAATTCGCCCAAAAACCATGAAGCGAAAAAAAAGAAATTTATCGTTCTTGATTTGATTTACCCCTTTTCTTCTATTTGACGGTATTATTTATGTTGCACGAAAGTGTTGAAATGAGTGTGATAGGTTTACAGGATGTCCGAGGCGTGAGTGAGAAAATATGTAATATGATATTGGGATATTAATCAGGTACATACCATAAATGCAGAAAACACATTAGACGAAGGTGCTGCTGCCTTCTTTCAAAATTAAGGGGCAAAATTCCTTTTAAAAAAAGTCGAAATGATTTTTTTTTTCATCATAGATATGGGCATTATCTAAAGTAAAAAAAATGCAGGGAGTTTGTTCAACTTCAAAACGAAAGAAGCTCTGTACAAAAAATTCAACACAAAAAATTTATCGTTTAATCGACATGAATTTTTATTGAAAATATTCCAAAAACCTATTGAAATTTTTTGTGAAAAAAAGAAAATTTTTAGCCAGTTTGCTGAACTAAAAGGCAAAAATTTCAGTCATTTTAGAAAAAGCAAGAATTTTCAACAATTTTTGGCGAAAAGCAAGACCTGACAATTTTCTGGGTAAAAGTGGGATTAGGTACTTGTATGGTAATTTTTTTTTTCAATTTTACTGTTTTTGTTACTCAAGTAATTTTTTGCAAAAATCAAGATTTGTTGACAATTACTGGCAACAAAATGATACTTTTTTGAAATTTTTGACAGAAAAGGGAGACTTTTGGATAATTTTGAGAAAAACGTGGTACTGTACTTTTTAGTACATGAGTAGGTATGTAGGTACTTATAGAAATCGAGAGCTTTAGTCAATTTTTTGCAAAAAGTAAGACTTTCTTTTCAGATAGAACTCAATACCTAATGTTACTTATCAAACTGTAATGTATGAATTTAATCATAGGTATCATCTCTTCAAAATTCTTCATTTTTAATTTATCGTTGGTTATTCTTTTGCCATTGTGAAAACGATGCTTCAGATCTTCGATATGAAATTACTAATGAAATAGAACTAGTTGTGCTGAACCTACAAACAAATCATGTCATTTTTTAATAAATCCAGCTTCCAGTGGAGGTTACTTCGAAATGCATGGGAATTTTTAATGGACGATTTTTACTTGAAAATCAATATTTTTCCACTGAGGTAATACATCTAAATTGGCATAATAGTTCATAAATTATACGTACCTACACAAAAATTATATCGATTTTCACTTTCTTAATGACAATTTTATTCATTCATCATCAAAGAACATATAAAAAATAGATATTAGGTACGATTATTTTAATCAAACATAGGTAATAATGTACAAGTGTCTACAATTGGAAAATAAGAATATGGGTAACGATAGTAAAAAATGATTGATTTGAAAAATTAAAAAAAAAAAAGAAACAAAACTTCATCCATCTTTATGCTACGGATTACGAATTTATCCTCTTCAACACATATTAATTGTATTTATACACATAAGGTAATATGATGTTCATCAGACAGACTATAATAGACAACCACATCAAAATAAACTAAACTATAAAAAATATAAATCATATAGCATGCGAGTCTAACGCACAGCTTTTTTCTTTGAAGAAAGGTAATCAAAATTTTCTTTAGGAATCTTTCCTTCGCAATACAATCTATAATCTTTGACAGCTCGGTCAACTCTTTCCGAACTTTCTTTTATTTTTTTGAGAATGTATGGAAATTTGCGAGCGTCCTTTTCATCCCATTTTCGAAACCGCAGGAATTGTTGGTACAGGTCGTCGACTAAAGGACGTAAATGATCGCTCCCCGCAGCTTTCGGGGAATAAACGATGTTCGCTAGAATCTGCTCATAGACTTCATTTTCTACATAGATGAGTGTCTTCAATTTCTGATTCACATAACTCCCTGAACCTAATGATTCGAGTTCAGCGTCAACATCATCATACGTAACGTCCTCAGGTACCAACGACGTAACCGAAGCTAAAATTCTTTTCAGCTTGATTTGAAGAGTGCTCGCTTTTTGAGCAATAGAGTCGAGGAAGTTGGAGGTGACGTGAAGACGTTCCCTTTGATTGGAATGATCATTTATTACAGAATTCGCGGACGTCTGTACGGTTTTAATCGGCGAGATAATTTCTTCCAACTTGGCTTGAATTTGACGAACTTTTTGCTCAACTTTTTGCGAAATTTCAACTTGATGGTCGAACGAAGAATTTCCCACTAAGGTTGCGATTTCACTCTGGTTAGAAATGAATTCTTCGTAAAAGTGCTGTAAATGCTCCGACTGTACTTTGGCTTCGTTTGGGTTTAGATCGCCTGTCGGTTCTAATGAATCGATCATATTCATGTAAAACTTTTGTTTAAAAAGGAGCGCGGATAAATTACGAGTGGTAGTAAGTTGATCATTTACTTTCACATTATCGAATTCCGTTGGCGATGACATGTTACTTATTGTGCCTGTAGCTGCTTTCTTTTCGCGTAGTACTCCGACTCCGAGTAAAGAGCAAAACATCACGGACGAGTGAAACGGAATCTTCTTATTTACTGCTGAAGCGTGAGTTCGGTAAAAACGCTGGCAAACGGGTGGAATCAGATTTTTCATAGTAACAGTTGAGGCGAGATACGGATTGTTTTTTAAAAGTTGAATAAAAAATTTATAATGCATTCTGATTTTTGATAGTTAAAAATAGAAAATAAGAACTTGTCAGCTCAAGAAACGCCGTTAAAATATACCGAAGTTGGAACGAATAGGTACAAAATCAAAAAATTACACGTACATACAAAACAACTACGAAAATGAGAATAAAAATGACGGTTTAGATGTTGTACTGAAACTTGATAGAAATCAGTAACACCGAACAGAAAATTATAAGCATTGATAAGGTAATCAAACCAAAACACCCAGCCGTGGACCACAGTGAGAACTATACGCGAATATAGAGAAAAATACACAAATACACTCGACTGAAATCACTAGTATCACTACAGCAAGAACTAATAGAACGAGCTCAAACGAAGGAGACTTGCTATGAGTTCGCATTTTTTCACTATCGTGTTTCAGTGTAGTGATGAAATACGTCCAGCCTATAGATGATGAAATAGTTCAGAGAAATTGGCACGTATACGTATAGGTAATAGGTATATACCAAATATGTAGAAACAGAATTGAAAATTTATTTTCGATTTCTTTTTTCAATTTCAGCCCATGGCTGTTCAATGTGTTTACCCATTTTAGAAATATCTTAAGATTGTAATGTTCAATCAGTCAAACAAAAATGTCAGTATAAGTAGTTTTGCTCGCATTCTAGTGATTCTCGCCTTCGTTTCAAACTTCAACGTTTTCATAATGAAAAAATCAAATTCTTTATTTTAAAAAAAAGTAGGTATCTAATCTTCTTCCAAATAAAAACTGCTAGTTATACTTATTCAAGAAAATATTCAAACCAAAATAGGCTTACATAGAAAATATAAGTAGGTATTAGGTAATTGTTTTTACATCTCGAAATACGAATTTTCAAAAGGTTCTGTTTGATTTTCAGTTTCAGAATTTAAAAAAATTTATTCAAATTCTGAAATTTTGAGGCCAAAAACTATTAGAAGAAACCCTTTCATAGAAAACACAAACAATATTTTCTGAAGCTTTTGCCCATGCTTGGCTCAGGCCAGTTTGCTATTCTATCTCACAATATTACAATTTTTAAAACGAAAACAAATCAAATTCTAAAATTTTGAAGCTACAAAAATAGAGACTAGACTCCTCGTCCTCACATCGAAAATAGGTATCGGTTTTTTTACTACTCAAAGTACGTACGAATTTTGAAAATCTTCTGTCGAGCAAATTGAAATTCTTACTTTTTGAAAATATTGGAATTTTCAAATTTATGTCCTCGCTTAGCTTGAGCCAACTCGTTCATTTTTTCCAAAATTAAAAACTAAAAATTAAAAATATTTTGCCTCGCGTATTTAAGCTCATGAGCCAAAAAAAAAAATCTGTAAATTTTAGAGCGTGAAGTTGACAATTCTGCTAACAAGAGTAGGTAGGTATGTACTTCCGATTTTGCCTCCCCTTCAAATAGACGCTATCTGACGATACAATACCACTCTCCAGTTCTCTGTGAGAAAATTTCTATCACTAATTGGGGAAAAAAATTGAAAAATCCAACTCCACCGGTTAAAATAAGTTTAAAATCTATATACGAATACCAAATTTCAACAGTAAATATTCAAAAATGCTTAAAAAACTGTTTGAAGAAAATTTTTGAGTTTTTTCCTGCATGGGACATTTTGAGAAACCCCCAAATTATCTCCCAAGTTTAGGTTCAAAATGTTTCAAAAACCCTCGAAAAAAAGTTGACAGAAATTTCGGGTATTCTTTTGAAATTTCAGAGCATTTTGATGAGTAACATGATACATTCTTCAAAAATCCAAAAATCATCACATATTTTATAGGCTCAAAATTATTCAGAATGCTCAAAAACATTTTCGTCGGAATGTTTGAATTTTTTGCGTATAGTTTGAACCCACTTCAATAAATCACGCGGGTATTTTTATAATAAGTTTCCGAGAATCGTGGCTCAATTTTATGCTCAGAATTCTTCAAAACTGCTCCAAACACATTTTTGCCGAAATATGTATGTATGTATGTATGTACTTGAATTTTTCGTAAAATTTTAACCCATTTTGACAGATCGCAATGATTCATTTTTACCCAAAATTGAAGGGAGCATGACTTGAAATTCGACTTCGCATAATTGAGCCGGTTGTTTTTTGCAAACTTTGATTCATTGAGTGAAGACGAACTCTTTTATGCTACGAATGTGAATTTTCTTGGGCCTCGATTTCATGAAAGCCACCACAATCATTTACCTATGAGTCGAATTCACCCAAAAACCATGAAACGAAAAAAAAAAATTGTTATGGTTAGACATAGAAGAAGGACTACGTAAGGGAGAGTTTGCGTCGAATGATCTCCTTAATAATTTAGTTAATAAATATCCCTTTAGCGGGGGAGATTTATCAAGTTCCTAGCTAGCTCTGATAGGCATAAGATTCGAGTAGTCCAACTGTACTGTTCTAACCCACACAGAATACATATGCAAATGAACATATAACAAATACTATGTACAAGATTTATTTCATCAAAGTTTCACAACATTCATCATAGGTATACATATTATATATAATATATTAAATATATGTTATGCACAAATTAATGCGATTCATTCTAACAAATGAAATAGGTAGAGGTACCAAGGTAGGCACAAATCACTGCAGATCATGGCAATTACTAGCCATTGATATCTTATTTTTCAACTATATTTTTGCTATAATTAAATACGCAGAAGAGGTAAAACATTCGAAGGGATTAGATCACTGTCTTCTACCTACCATCATCCCTTGGGGCAGATCTCAAGCAAACGTACTGTATAAATGAACATTAAACCCAACTCTTCATTAGGGTAAACCAAAAGCAATGCTACTCGAGATGAATCTCTTCCGCATGTAGATAAATATAATTACTCCTAACCTTCATCATCATGACGAGACTCCTGCCACCTCAAATAGCTGGAATCAAGTGATCTTACGTTTTCTTGGTCTTTGGCGCGTAGCCGCGATTCGTGTACCCTTCAAAAACATCCTCAGGTCCTCTGACACACCCTATATAATTTCCCACGTTATCATACATATTTACTTACGTCATGGGATATAAAAATAGCATGACGTAAGGAGGCATTATTAGAATAACCACCTTAGCGGTGAAGGCATATTGCACCATATCATATTTTTTTGCGCCAAACGAGATACTTTGAAATTTTTTGTGAGAAAAAAGGAAATTTTTAGCCAGTTTGCTGAACTTAAAATGGCAAAAATTTCAGTCATTTTAGAATTTAGAAAAAGCAAGAATTTTTAACAATTTTTGGTGAAAAGCAAGACCTGACAATTTTCTGGGTAAAAGTGGGATTCTTGTATAAAGTGAACATTTTTATCAATTCAACTTACTAGTATTTGTTAATTCTTTTGCGAAAAGCAAGATTTGTGGACAATTACAAAATTACTGGCAACAAAATGATACTTCTTTGAACATTTTTCCAAAAGAAGGAGACTTTTGGATAATTTTGAAAAAAACGTGGTACTTTTTAGTAAATAGTATTTACTTATAGAAATCAAGAGCTTTAGTGAATTTTTTGCAAAAAGTAAGACTTTGTTGCTGACTGACCTCAATACATAATGTTGTAATGTTACATAGGTACCTATCAAATTGTAATGTATAATGTATGAATTTAATCTCATCATCTCTTCAAAATTCTTCATTATTAATTCGATGCTTCAGATCTTCGATATGAAATTACTAATGAAATAGAATTAGTCGTGCTGAACCTATCAAGAAATCATGTCACTTTTTAATAAATTCAGCTTCGAGTGAAGGTTACTTCGAAATGCATGGTAACTTTTAATAAATGACTTTTACTTGAAAATCAATATTTTTCCACTGAAGTAGGTACAAACAATACATCTAAATTGGCGTCATATATTACAAGTATACCTAAGTAACTCTACCTATACAAAAATTAGGTACATCGTTTTTCACTTTCTTAATGACAATTTTATTCTTTCATCACCAAAGACCATAATAGATATTACGATTATTTTAATCAAACATAAATATGTACAAGTGTCTGCAATTGGAAAAAAGTATATAACGATAGTAAAAAATAATTGATTTGAAAAATTAGAAAAGAAAAAGAAACAAAACTTCATCCATTTCTATACCTATTACGGATTACGAATTGATCCTCTTCGCAATATTAATTGTTTTTACACATTAATACGATGTTCATCTAACAGACCAATAGATGCAATCACATCAAAATAAAATAAACTATAAAATAATCATATAGCATGCGAGTCTAGCGAACAGCTTTTTTCTTTGAAGAAAGGTAATTAAAATTTTCTTTAGGAATCTGCCCTTTGCAATACAATCTATAATCTTCGACAGCTCGTTCAACTCTTTCCGACATTTCTTTTATTTTTTTGAGAATATCTGGATATTCGCACGCTTGCTTTTCCTTCAAATCTCGAATCGAAAGGAACGTTCGATACTCGTTGTCGACAAAAGGACGTAAATGATCGCTCCCCGCAGCTTTCGGGGAATGAACGATGTTCGCTAGAATCTCCTCATAGACTTTACCTTCTAACCAGATGAGTGTATCCAATTTCTGATTCACATAACTCCGTGAACCTGATGATTCAAGTTCAGCTTCAACATCATCAGACGAAACATCCTCGGGTACCGACGAAACCGTTTCTGATGATTTGGTCTGAGCTTTAACAGCACCAGACGAAACACCCTCAGGTACTGACGACTTAACCGGAGCTAAAATTCTTTTCAGCTTGATTTGAAGACTGCTCGCCTTTTGAGCAATCGAGTCGAGGAAGTTGGAGATGACGTGAAGATGTTCCGTTTGATTGAAATGATCATGTATTACAGAACTCGCGGACGTCTGTACGGTTTTAATCGGCGAGATGATTTCTTCCAACTTGGCTTGAATTTGACGAACTTTTTGATCAACTTTTTGCGAAATTTCAACTTGATGGTCGAACGAAGCTTTTTCCACTAAGGTGGCGATTTCACTCTGGTTAGAAATGAATTCTTCGTAAAAGTGCTTTAAATGCTCTGACTGTACTTTTGCTTCGTTTGGGTTGAGATCGCCTGTCGGTTCAAATGAATCAATCATATTCATGTAAAACTTTTGTTTAAAAAGTAGCGCGGATAAATTATTACGAGAGGTAGCGAGTTGAACCGGTGAGGTGATTTCTTCCATCTTGGTTTGAATTTGACGAACTTTTTGCTGAACTTTTTGCGAAATTTGAACTTGATGGTCGAACGAAGAATTTTCCACTAAGGTGGCGATTTCACTCTGGTTAGAAATGAATTCTTCGTAAAAGTACTTTAAATGCTCTGACTGTACTTTTGCTTCTTTTGGGTTGAGATCGCCTGACGGTTCCAATGAATCGATCATATTCATGTAAAACTTTTGTTTAAAAAGTAGCGCGGATAAATTACGAGTGGTAGTAAGTTGATCATTTACTTTCACATTATCGAATTCCGTTGGCGATGACATGTTACTTATTGTGCCTGTAGCTGCTTTCTTTTCGCGTAGTACTCCGACTCCGAGTAAAGACAAAGAGCAAAACATCACGGACGAGTGAAACGGAATCTTCTTATTTACTGCTGAAGTGTGAGTTCGATAAAAACGCTGGCAAACGGGTGGAATCAGATTTTTCATAGAATCAGTTGAGGCGAGATACGGATTGTTTTTTAAAAGTCGAATAAAAAATTTATAATGCATTCTGATTTTTGATAGTTAAAAATAGAAAATAAGAACTTGTCAGCTCAAGAAACCGCCGTTAAAATATACCGAAATTGGAACGAATAGGTACAAAATCCAAAAAGTACACGTACATACAAAATGACCACGAAAATGAGAATGAAAACGACATGTCGTATCTAAACAGAACTGCAGTTCTGTTTAGATGTTGCACCGAAACTTGATAGAAATAATCAGTAACACCGAACAAAAAATTATAAGGTAATCAAACCAAAAGACACAGCCGCGGACCACAGTGAGAAGTGCCCGAGAAGGATACGCGAATATAGAGGAAAATACACAAATACACTGGACTGAAATCACCACAGCAAGAACAACTAAAGAACGAGCTCAGGCTCAAACGAAGGAGACTGGCTAGTGGCTATGAGTTCGCATTTTTTCACTATCGTGTTTCAGTGTAGCTATGAAATACGAACAGCCTATAGATGATGAAATAGTTGAGAGAAATTGGCATGTACATAGTACATACGTACTGGTGTACAGGGTGTTCCAGAATAACCTTTCACATTTTGGTGAGCACTGATCTGCGTTCAAATGGTGTTAGGGGAATGGTAAAAGCGGTTCCAGGTAGCCAACACATGCCGAATTATGTTTCAGTATTAATTTTTTACCATGGAGAAGTGGACGGCTGTGCAGCGCGCTTTTATTGTAAAGGCCTTTTTCAAAAATAATGACTCTTACATTAGTGCAATTCGTGCCTTCCGCAAACATTTTAAACTTACCGGTAAAAGTGAAGTGCCATCGAGGCCAACAGTGAAATTATGGGTAAAAAACTTCGAGAAAACCGCTCATGCTTGTAAAAATAAGCCTACAGGTCGGAAAAGATCAGTAAGAACGCCAGAAACAACGGACCGAGTAAGGCATTCAGTACAGACTACCCCTACCACTTCAATACGTAAACGAGCGTTAAATTTAAAAATCAAACCAACTTCTCTGCAACGAATTTTATCTGAAGACCTCAGTTTCCATCCATATAAGATTTTAATCATTCAAAAGTTACAAAAAACTGATTTTGTGAGAAGAAAATCATTTGCCGAGGATATGCTTACAAGAATTGATACTGGTGAGATTCCATTGAACTCGTTACTCTTTACTGATGAAGCTCATTTTTATCTAAACGGTGATGTGAATAAACAAAATATGCGCTACTGGTCGACAGAGAATCCGATGATAATACACGAGAAACCTCTACACTCCGCTAAGTTGACTGTTTGGATGGGCGTGGCTAAATTCGGTATAGTGGGACCGTATGTGTTTGATCAACACCTCCTATAATAAAAGGCCTGGGCGCTGGTTTCGTGACGTCACGACTGTAGGCCGACCAATGTACTACAGTACAATACGTTTAGTATACAAATTCAAACATTTTAAATGAAAATACCACTAAAATTATGATTTTATTTCGATTACCATAATTTTTTGTACACTAGACATTAAAAATATTTAAAAAGTATCCTAAATATCACAGAACGGAGTATTTCAGTGGGTAACATACTGGTATAATCATCAAGATCTAAAACAGGGATGGAAGAGCCTTGAATTCAGGGCTCCCGCTCTTGGCTCTGGCTCAGCTCCCCGCAAGTTTCAGCTCTGGCTCGCTCTTGGCTCTTGGCACTTTTTCTTTACATGAGCTCTTTGGCTCCTTGCTCGCTCCTCAATTCTTTCCGACTCCGCTCTTTGACTCTCGACTCCCTCTTCCAATTTCTCGGCTCCCACTCCAGCTCTGGCTCTGGCTCTTGGCTCTTTAAATTAGAGTTCAAAATTCGTGAAAAACGATGAAAAAAATGAAAATACACTGCATTTATTTTCATTTCATTTCTCAATGAGGAAAAAAACTTAGAAATTCTTCATTTTCTTCACAAATGTGAGTTAAAAGTTGAATTTTTGATAAAATTGTGCGCATTTTTCAACTTTTTTCTCTACTTTTAGGGAGCCAAAGAGCCTGAAAAATTTTGTGGGCTCCCACTCGGCTCTGGCTCTTTCCAGGTTAAAGACTCCTTATGATGATGGCTCTCTTGAGTAAAATAAGGAGCTCTTTTGCAAGAGAGCTCGTGATGTTTTTCTGCACTTTCATTTATTTGGCTCTTGGCTCTGGCTCTAGCTCCTCAAAAAATCCGGCTCTTTCAGACTCTGGCTCCGGCTCGCTCCCGGCTCTTCCATCCCTGATCTAAAAACAAGATCACTGATGTGAAAAAACAAACATATCTTTCGTGATATAAAACTAAAAAACTATTCACAGCTTAAAAATATACAGAATATTTGGTAAACATACTCGATAAATATTTTCGAACTCATCTTCCTGTGTAATCCATTGCATTTGTAAGTTATAAAAACGTCCATCAGAATCAACATCTTGAATACTTCATCAAATGTGAGCTACAATTTCATATCTTCGGATCATAAATTCATAAGAAATGATGATTATTCACCTGAAAGAAATGCCAATGAAGATCAATTAATGCAAAATACTTAATAACACCAAAAAACATCATATTTTCATCACTATTGACTGTAGTGTAGTGTTCTCAAAGTTTCATGAAACATGTTATCAACTACAAGAACATTCTGAAAAATATGATTATATATCAAAACAAAATTCTTCCAAAAAAGGTAAATTAACCCTTTTGATTTAAAATTCCATAACCAACGAAACAAAACCTTATGAAATAATTACATATTATTTCAGCTGAAATTCATTTGCAAACCTGAAGAAATTACTTTTTGTACGTGATGAATGAGTGTGGGAAATTGTTTATACTTTGGAGTGATTATTTTAAATAATATGAGTGGTAATGAACACTTACTTGGATATTATATTCCATTTGGTCTATGTTTTCATCATTCTCTGTAGGAAATTCAACCATTTGAATTTAGATAGATATTCAAAGCTCCGGAGGTAGAAATCAGATCATTGGTATTTTCTGTCAGCATAATTATCTCGAAAACAAACCCACAGCACTTGAGTGACACAATTCACGAGTTAAATAACACGATGTAGTGTGAATATGAAGCCATTTTTTAAAAATTAAATCATAATTCGCGAAATTTTATTCAGTAATGTGAAACGTTTATCATCCAAAAATCAATCACTGGTTCTTTCATATTTTCAGTGTAATTTACGTTCACAACAGACGCACAACACTCCACTGGGATACTTTACTAGTAAAATAACACAATATTCAACAAAATTGATGAACAATTTTTTCTAAATTAACCCATAATTTGCTAAATTTTCATTAAAATTAAACAAATTTTATATGACAATCAATACATTTCAAATGAATTGAATGATAACGGTCGGCCTACGGTACAGTGTGACCACATCGTGTTTTCCAACAGCGCCCAGGCCTTTTATTATAGGAGGTGTTGGTTTGATGAAACGGTGAACGGTGAGAGGTATCGCAAAATGTTAAACGAGTTTCTCATTCCTGAATTGAAACGCAGACACAAGTATAGAGTTACTTGGTTCCAACAGGATGGCGCTACCTGTCATTCCGCAACGGACACGATTTCTTTATTGCGTGAGCATTTTGGTCATCGAATAATTTCGCTGAACACAGAAATTTCATGGCCACCTCGATCCCCTGATTTTTCAGTATGTGATTTTTTTTTATGGGGTTACCTCAAGTCAAAAGTATATCAAGATGATCCTAGGACTCTGAAACAGCTCCTAGATAATATTATTCGTGAATCAAGACTGATTAGAAGAGAAATGCTCAACAAAGTGTTCAATAATTTTAAAAAACGTTTGGTCGATTGTGTCAAAAATGATGGAAAACATCTTGGTGGAATAATTTTTAAAACTTAATTTATAATGAAAACTCAAATATATGGTCTAAAAACGGCACATTTCTACTTCATTTTGGTTATAAAAAAATTTCCGTAACCATTTTTCTCTCAGAGCTACTAATAAAACAAAAGTGAAAGGTTATTCTGGAACACCCTGTAGGTATACCAAATATGTAGAAACAGAATTGAAAATTATATATTTTCAGATTTTTTTTTTCAATTTCAGCCCATGGCTGTTCAATGTGTTACCTATTTTAAAAATATCTCAAGATTGTAATGTTAAATCAGTCAAACAAAAATGGCAGTATAGCTTTTCTCGCATTCTCGCCTTCGTTTCAAACTTCAACGATTTCATAATGGAAAAGTCAACTTTTTATTTTTAAAAATACTACGTATCTAATTTGGTTCCAAATAAAAACTGCTATTCATACTTATTCAAGAAAATATTCAAACCAAGCCAAATACTATTAGAAGAAATCCTTTAATAGAAAACACAGAAAATACAGCTTTTTTACACCTCGAAATAGGAATTATCTGAAGCTTTTGCCCATGCTTGCCTCAGGCCTGTTTGCTATTCTATCTCACAATATTACAATTTTCAAAACGAAAACAAATCAAATTCTAAAATTTTGAAGCTACAAAAATATAAACTAGACTCCTCGTCCTCACATCGAAAATATCGTTTTTTTTTACTACTCAAAGTACTTACGAATTTTTAAAATCTTCTGTCAAGCAAATTGAAATTCTTGAAAAAAAAAACATGGAAATTCAAATTCTAAAATTCTAACGTTAAAAAAATACATTCCAACTCCTCACATAAAAAGTACAGTTTTTTTACTTTGTGAAACTGGAATTTTCGAGTTTATGCCCTCGCTTAGCTTAAGCCAACTCGTTTATCTTTTCCAAAATAAAAACTAAAAATTAAAAATATTTTACCTAGCGTATTTAAGCTCACGAACCAAAAAAAAAAAACACCTGTAAATTTTTAGAGCGTGAAGTGTTGGAAATTCTGGTAGTAGGTACCTACTTAGCGATTTCGCCTTCCCTTCAAATAGGCGCTATCTCACGATATAATATCATGTCACTCACCAGACCTCTGTGAGAAAATTTCCATTACTAATTGGGGGGAAAAATTGAAAAATCAAACTCCACCGGTTAAAATAAGATTAAAATCTAAATAAGTACGAATACCAAATTTCAACAGTAAATTTTCAAAAATTCTCAAAAAACTGTTTGAAAAATTTTTTTGATTTTTTTTCTGCATGGCACATTTTCAAAAAACCTCGAAAATCATCTCCCAAGTTTAGGTTCAAAATTTTTCAAAAACTCTCAAAAAAAATGTTGACAGAAATTTCTGGTCTTCGTTTGAAATTTCAGACCATTTCGATGAGTAACATAATAGGCACCTACTTTCTTCAAAAATCCAAAAATCATCACATATTTATAGGCTCAAAATTATTCGGAAATGCTCAAAAACATTTTCGTCGGAATATTTGAATTTTTTGCATAGTTTTGACAGATTGCAAGATCGCTTTTGAGCAAGCACTTCAACGATGGTTCATTTTTTTTACCCAAAATTGAAGGGAGCATGACTTGAAACTCGACTTCGCATGATTGAGCCGGTTGTTTTTTGCGAATTTTGATTCATTGGGTGAAGAACGAACTATTCTCTATGCTATAAATGTGAATTTTCTTAGGCCTCGATTTCATGAAAGCCACCATAATTATTTACCTATATGAGTTGAATTCACCCAAAAACCATGAAGCGAAAAAACATAAATTTTGAACCAAACGAGATTCTTTGAAATTTTTTGTGGAAAAAAAAGAAAATTTTTAGCCAGTTTGCTGAACTAAAAGGAAAAAATTTCAGTCATTTTAGAAAAAGCGAGAATTTTTACCATTTTTCTGGTGAAAAGCAAGACTTGACAATTTTCTGGGTAAAAGTGAGATTACTTGTATGGTAAAGGGTATTCCCGGGTAAGATAGGTGAAATGCCCCTGTCCTCGGATTTTTGAAATTTTGATGAAACATTGTTGGGTGTCTGTGAAAAAAATGTTGGAGCTGAAAAAAATTCCCCGACCCCACTCGCCTTGCCCCCTTTGGCCAAAAAACGTTTTTTTCGAAAAAAAAATCGTACTTCAACGAGTTTTGAATGAAAAATTTTGAATTCACCCAAAATATATGGAGGAAACATGAGTCTATCAACGTGAATTTTTTCAAAATTTTTCGGTCCCCCAGGGGGGAGATATTGACAAAAGAAAATTTGAAACCGCCGTATCTCCGAACCTAATTCTGGAGCCCAAAATTTTTTTTCTTTCAAAAATATATCTGCATGAGTACTAAAATTGGTATTTTTTTCAAATTTTTTCTTTAGGTGGGTCATCTTCAAAAACTCAAAAAACACTCAAAAATGCGTTTTTTGTGTCACGGAACCACCAAAAAAAGCGATAATGCAAGTGATATAATTCTGAAATTTTGCATTCGGACCTCTAAAAACAATATAAAACCAACAAACTTCTTGAAACCTCAATTTTGGGGCCATAGGCACCCCCTCCCCCAATTTTGGGGCAAAAGAAGATCGACAATATAGGTATCGTTTTCATATGAATCGAACTTGCTGAATACAAATTCAAGTTAGATTTGCGGTAGGACCCTCCTAAGGGTCACATTGGGGGAGGGGGTTGCCCAAAAATTCGATTTTTCGTGAAACATGCTTCATTATAGCGCTACTTAGATTTACGCCATGATCAGTTGCATGGCATAAATAGTTCTATGGGGAAGCATGTGTCACGAAAAATTCAATTTATGGAGAGCCTCTCTCCCCAATGTTATTTTCGGGAGGGTCCAACTATAAAAAATATAACTTCATATTCGTGTTCAGTGGGATTCTTTGCAAATATTTCGCATTGATGCCAAATAATACATATATTGAAAAATATCATTCCTAAAACTGAAGAAATATTTTGGAACGCACGTGGTGTTAATTTTTTATTGCCAAAAATTTCCTAAATTTTTTGCGATTTTTCTCGATTTTCTTGAAATTTAAAATATTGGCATCACCGCGTTCCAAAATATTTCCTCAGTTTCAGAAATGATGTCTTTCAATATCTTGTCGTCATTAACGTGAAAAATTTGCAGGTAAAAAATTTTCACTAACCAAAAAATAAATGATTTGCAAAATTTGCAAATCATTTATTTTTTGATTAGTGAAAACATTTAATGTTCAATCGCTCAATAGAACGCTAAAAGTGGTCTAGGATTTGGACGGAGATCAACGCAGAATCTCAAATGCTTTCATTTGGGAAAAACACGATTTTTCGACAATTCCCCGTCTTTGGGGGCCCATATTTTCCTTTTAGAATACCTTTCAACTCAAAATGACGATTTCTGCTCAATTTGTTAAAAATCCACCTTTTTTTTATGCATGTTTCACGAAAAATCGAATTTTTGGGCGACCCCCTCCCCCAATGTGACCCTTAGGAGGGTCCTACCGCAAATCTAACTTCATATTTGTGTTCAGCAAGTTCGATTCATATGAAAACGATACCTATATTGTCGATCTTCTTTTGCCCCAAAATTGGGGGAGGGGGTGCCTATGGCCCCAAAATTGAGGTTTCAAGAAGTTTGTTGGTTTTATATTGTTTTTAGAGGTCCGAATGCAAAATTTCAGAATTATATCACTTGCATTATCGCTTTTTTTGGTGGTTCCGTGACACAAAAAACGCATTTTTGAGTGTTTTTTGAGTTTTTGAAGATGACCCACCTAAAGAAAAAATTTGAAAAAAATACCAATTTTAGTACTCATGCAGATATATTTTTGAAAGAAAAAAAATTTTGGGCTCCAGAATTAGGTTCGGAGATACGGCGGTTTCAAATTTTCTTTTGTCAATATCTCCCCACCGAAAAATTTTGAAAAAATTCACGTTGATAGACTCATGTTTCCTCCATATATTTTGGGTGAATTCAAAATTTTTCATTCAAAACTCGTTGAAGTACGATTTTTTTTTCGAAAAAAACGTTTTTTGGCCAAAGGGGGCAAGGCGAGTGGGGTCGGGGAATTTTTTTCAGCTCCAACATTTTTTTCACAGACACCCAACAATGTTTCATCAAAATTTCAAAAATCCGAGGACAGGGGCATTTCACCTATCTTACCCGGGAATACCCTTTCTTTTATCAATTTTACTGTTTTTGTCAATTGTTTGCTAAAAGCAAGATTTGTTGACAATTACTGGCAAGAAAATGATACTTTTTTGAAATTTTTGACAAAGAAGGGAGACTTTTGGATAACTTTGAGAAAAACGTGGTACTTTTTAGTAATGTACTTATAAAAATCGAGAGCTTTGTCAATTTTTTGCAAAAAGTAAGACTTTTTTTCTGACAAAACTCAATACCTAATGTTACGTATCAAATTGTAATGTATGAGTTTAATCATACATATCATCTCTTCAAAATTCTTCATTATTAATTTTTCGTTGGTTATTCTTTTGCTATTGTGAAAACGATGCTTCAGATCTTTGATATCAAATTACTAATGAAATAGAACTAATCGTGCTGAACCTACAAAGAACTCATGTCAATTTTTAATAAATCCAGCTTCGAGTGAAGGTTACTTCGAAATGCATGGGGATTTTCAATGGACGATTTTTACTTGAAAATCAATATTTTTCCACCGAAGTAATACATCTACATAAATTTGCATCATAATTCATAAATTATAAGTAGGTACCTACACAAAAATTATATCGATTTTCACTTTCTTAATGACAATTTTATTCGTTCATCACCAAAGAACATATAAAAAATAGATATTAGGTAGGATTATTTTAATCAAATCAAACACAAATATGTACAAGTGTCTACAATTGGAAAAAAAGAACATAACGATAGTAAAAAATGATTGATTTGAAAAATTGAAAAAGAAAAAGAAACAAAACTTCATCCATTTCTATACCTACTACGGATTACGAATTTATCCACTTCAATGCATATTAATTGTTTTTATACACATAATATGATGTTCATCAGACAGACCAATAGACAATCACATCAAAATAAAATATGTAAACTACAAAATAATCATATAGCATGCGAGTCTAGCGAACAGCTTTTTTCTTTGAAGAAAGGTAATCAAAATTTTCTTTAGGAATCTGCCCTTCGCAATACAATTTATAATCTTTGACAGCTCGTTCAACTCTTTCCGACATTTCTTTTATTTTATTGAGAATATATGGCATTTCGCGAGCGTCCTTTTCCTCATATTTTCGATGTCTAAGGAACCTTTGGTACACGTCGTCGACTATAGGACGTAAATTATCGCTCCCCGCAGCTTTCGGGGAATAAACGATGTTCGCTAGAATCTCCTCATAGACTTCATTTTCTAATGAGACGAGAAAATCCAATTTCTTATTCACATAACTCCGTGAACCTAATGATTCGAGTGCAGCTTCAACATCATCAGACGAAACACCCTCGGGTACCGACGAAACCGTTTCTGATGATTTGGTCTGAGCTCCAACAGCACCAGACGAAACACCCTCAGGTACTGACGACTTAAACGGAGCTAAAATTCTTTTCAGCTTGATTTGAGGAGTGCTCGCTTTTTGAGCAATCGTCGCGGACGGCTGTACGGTTTTAATCGGCGAGATAATTTCTTCCAACTTGGCTTGAATTTGACGAACTTTTTGCTCAACTTTTTGCGAAATTTCAACTTGATGGTCGAACGAAGCTTTTTCCACTAAGGTGGCGATTTCACTCTGGTTAGAAATGAATTCTTCGTAAAACTGCTCTAAATGCTTCAACTGTACTTTTGCTTCGTTTGGGTTGAGATCGCCTGACGGTTCCAATGAATCGATCATATTCATGAAAAACTTTTGTTTACAAAGTAGCGAGGATAAATTGTGAGTGGTAGCGAGTTGATCATTTACTTTCACATTGTCGAATTCCTTTGGAGATGACATGTTACTCATTGAGCCTGTAGCTGCTTTCTTTTCGTGTAGTACTCCGACTCCGAGTAAAGAGCAAAACATCACGGACGAGTGAAACGGAATCTTCTTATTTACTGTAGAAGCGTGAGTTCGATAAAAACGCTGGCAAACGGGTGGAATCAGATTTTTCATGGTAACAGTTGAGGCGAGATACGGATTGTTTTTTAAAAGTCGAATAAAAAATTTATAATGCATTCTGATTTTTGGTAGGTAGTTAGAAATAGAAAATAATAACTTGCCAGCTCAAGAAACGCCGTTAAAATATACCGAAGTTGGAACGAATAGGTACAAAATCAAAAAATTACACGTACATACAAAACAACCACGAAAATGAGAATAAAAACGACGGTTTAGATGTTGTACTGAAACTTGATAGGAATAATCAGTATCACCGAACAGAAAATTATAAGCATTCACAAGGTAATCAAACCAAAACACGCAGCCGTGGACCACAGTGAGAACTATACGCGAATATAGAGAAAAATACACAAATAATGCACTCGACTGAAATCACTACAGCAAGAACTAATAGAACGAGCTCAAACGAAGGAGACTTGCTACACTGTGTTTTGTATTTCATAATCCTGTTTCATTAGCATATTTGCAAGGTGGATGTGGAGTGTGATAGAAAAGGTACAAACTACAAAGGTAAACTCTGTATTTCGAAGCTTATACCTTCCCCTCTGCCAGCCGAAGGCTTCGTCAAATGGAACAATAAACAATAAACTCAAACTAATGTGACCTGACTAGTACCTAGGTATTGAGTTCGCATTTCACTATCGTGTTTCAGTGTAGTGATGAAATACGAACAGCCTAGATGATGAAATAGTTGAGAGAAATTGGCATGTACATACGTATAGGTATAATTATACCAAATGTAGAAACAGAATTGAAAATTATATATTTTTTCAGCTGTTTTTTTCAATTTCAGACCATGGCATGTTCATTTCAGTGTGTTACTCATTTTAAATAATCTTGAGATTGTAATATTAAATCAGTCAGGGAAAAAAAATGTTAGGAGTAGGTAGTTTTTCTCGTTTTCGTTTCAAACTTCAACGTTTTCACATTGAAAAATTGACTTCTCATTTGAACCCTTTCATAGAAAACACAGAAAATATAGCTTTTTTACTCCTCGAAATAGGAATTTTCTGAACATTTGCACTTGCTTCTCTCAGGCCTGTTTGCTATTCTATCTCATAATATTGCAATTTTCTAAACAAAAACAAATCAAATTCTAAAATTTTGAAGCTAAAAAAATATAGACCAAACTTCCCACAGTATAAGAAATAGGCCTATCTTTTTTTTTACTTCCCAGAGTACGAATTTTGAAAATCTTCTGTCAAACAAATTGAAATTTTTGAGAAAAAAACATGGGAATTCAAATTCATAAACTTCTGAAGCTAAAAAAATATAGTTTATCTCCTCACATAAAAAGTACAGTTTTTTAACTTTTTGAAATTGGAATTTTCAAGTTTGTGCCCTCGCTTAGCTTGAACCAACTATGTAGTTCATCTTTTCCAAAACTAAAAATATTTTACCTAGCGTATTTAAGCTCATGAATCATAAAAAAAACACCTGTAAAATTTTAAAGCGTGAAGATGGAAATTCTGGTAACAAAGAATAGGTAGGTAATACTTTTAGCTATGTTGCCTTCCCTTCAAATAGGCGCTATCTGACGATATAATATCACTCACTAGACCTCTGCGAGAAAATTTCAATAACTAATTGGGGAAAAAATTGAAAAATTAAACTCCACAGTTCAAACTAAGATCAAAATCTAAATACAAATAACAAATTTCAACAGTAAATTTTCAAAAATGCTCAAAACGCTGAAAAAAAATTTCAATTTTTTTTCCTGCATGGCACATTTTTAAAAAACCCTGAAAATTTTCTCCCAAGTTCAGGTTCAAAATTCTTCAAAAAACCCTCAAAAAAAATGTTGACAGAAATTTCGGCTTTTCTGTCGAAATTTCACACCATTTCGATGAGTAACTACATTCTTCAGAAATCCTAAAAATCATCACATTTATAAGCTCAAAGAACCCACTTCGATAAATCACACGGGTATTTTTATAAATTTCCGAGAATCGTGGCTCAATTTTGGGGCTCCGAATTCTTCAAAAATGCTTCAAAAACATTTTCGCCGAAATATGTAGGTACCTATTTGAATTTCTCGTAAAATTTTAACCCATTTTGACAAGTCGCAAGATCACTTTTGAGCACCAACTTCAATGATGGTTCATTTTAATTCAAAATCGAAGGGAGCACTACTTGAAATTCGACTTCACTTAATTGAACCAGTTGTTTTTTACAAACTTTGATTTATTGGGTGAAGAATCTAAGAACCACGAGGCAAAAACAAGATTTTTGAGCAATTTCAAGACTTAGGTAACAGAATTCTTTGAAATTTTTTATTTAAAAAAAAAGAAAATTTTCAGATCTTTTGCTAAACTAAAAGGAAACTTTTAGGAGAAAGCGGAATTTCTCTGAATAAGCGAAATTTTCAGCAATTTTAAGTACAGTTTCTATAAATTTTTTGCAAAAAGCAAGATGTTTACTCAAGTATTTCAGCAAAAAGCATAATTTTTTGGCATTTAGTGGCAAAAAAATGATACTTTTTTGAAACTTTTGCCAAAACAGCGAGACTTTGACAGAGGGCAGATTGGCCCCACTGCCAAAGGTAGTGCTTATATTATGAACCCCGTATATATTGAAAATATTGGTAATGTCTGAAATACTTTAGAAATAGGCTAAGTACATATTCAGTTGCGATGTACTCGCGCATATAGGGCTGCACACCCTTCTATTAAAGGGTTCGCGGCGCCTTTGACATTTATAGCCCAAGATAGGGATTTTGGGCATAAATAAGGAAAGTCACATAAATTCTACAATTTATGTGTAAGTAAATGTACTTAGCAAGTGCGTGATTGGTCCACCACATTTGGGGGTGGGAGATTGACCATTTTATGCATCGACCTTTTATTCCCTATCTGGACAGCGATTCCAATCGGAATTCAAGCAAATCTCTGATGCAAACCTCCCAAATTGAGTTTGTAAAGAATGCCTCTGCGCATTGCGCGAACTCGTCTCTTACCTTACCCCACTTACCAAGCGTACGATCATAATCGCGTGTGGAAGGTGGTTATCTCCTTCCACACACGATTATGATCGTATGCCGGTACGCGGTGGTACGCTTGGTAAGTGGGGTAAGGTAAAAGACGAGTTCGCGCAATGCGCAGAGGCATTCTTTACAAACTCGATTTGAGAGGTTTGCATCAAAATGAACCCTTGGAATCGCGGTCCAGATTGCTTTTATAATACTGATCTTCGCATCCAAGAATTACTCTTTTTTCGGATATTCGCGATAGTCAGTTCACGAGTCAGTGTTAACAAAATAATACCATGGACGCGATCCCTTATGGGATAAGCCATGGTATGGCTTTTTTACATTTAACGCCATCTCGCGCATGGTTAATACTACTGAATAATTTTAGATTAATCGATCTTCCATCGATTAATAACAAGTGTACCTGTTTGGTGATTGAGGAATGCACCCTGGCATATCCTCATTACGCAAAGTGCTACAAGTGCCTCTTTTAGTTAAGTTCCATCGACGCCCTTAAGTATTAGGTGGGCTTTAGAAGAGATGGAAAACGTGTACAGTTCAAGTAAGTGGTGCTAGCACCTACTTCGTTTATTATTAAGCCTTTTTTCCCATAGAAGTGTAGACCATGGTGTCAAACTCTATGGTGACCAAAATCATGTGCTTTTCGCGTAAACATTTTATTTATGTGATTATTCTCGTGTATATCGTCGTCCTAGTTGTAAAAGCTTGTATCTCCAACTGTGAGATCACACCTTGTGAAAACCGTTCTTTTTGCACTGTAGCGCTCCCTATTGGACTTAAACGCTCAACTAAAAGATGGGTAACAGAGGGGGACCACCCTCTCTTAACTACCTCTTAGTTGAGCGTTCAAGTCCAATAGGGAGCGCTACAGTGCAAGAAGAACGGTTTACACAAGGTGTGATCTCACAGTTGGGAGATACAAGCTTTTACAACTAGGACAACGATATATTACTATGTGTGTATTTTCACCTATCCTATCTGTTGTGTCTCATAGGGTAAAATCTTATTATTAGGATTATCGTCTCATTTATAATGACCCACATCTCGTAAATATGTGAAGGTCATTCTTATGTTTAAATTCATCTGGTTGCTTACTTTATGTCAAAATTATTAATATATGGAGTATTCGATGAATTTATGTACAAAATTGTAAATACATGTCGTAAGTAAATCAGATTCGCATTTATTACATGTGTTTCTTTAAATGATGTATAGGGCAGATTAGACAAACTACCGCCCGTCTGAGCTATCTAGGTATTGGCAAATATTCCCCGCCTAAGGAATATTTCTAAATTTAACCCCCAATGGTATTCATTCCAACTATGTCATTATTAGGTAGTAATGCTTGTCCGCCCCATATCAACTTTTGGATAATTTTGGGGAAAACGTGGTACTTTTTGATATAGAAACAACGAGAGCTTTTATCAATTTTTTGCAAAAAGCAAGGTTTGTTTTCATACTTTACTCAATGTACATGTAGGTAATGTGTACCTGACCTACCTATCTCAACTTGAAATTTTTCATTTTCAATATTTTGTTGGTTATTTTTTTTCCATTGTAGGAACGATGCTTTAGATCTTCGATATGAAATTAAAATTGAACTAGGTAGGTACCTACTACCTAGTCGTGCTGAACCTATCAAGAAATCATTTCAATTTGGAATAAAGCTGGCATCATGTGAAGGTTTTACTTCGAAATGAACGGGAGTTGTCAATGGATGATTTTTACTTGAAAATCGATATTTTTCCAATAAAGCAATGTATCTAAATTGGCGTCATAAATTACCAACACAAAAATTGTATAGATTTTCACTCTCTTATTGACAATTTTATTCATTCATCAAATACACAAAGAATATAAAAAAGATATTACGATTATCTACTGTACTTTACATCTTATTTAATCGAACATAAATTATGTACAAGTGCCTACAATTGTGGAAAAGAGAATACATATAACGATGACAAAAAATGATTGATTTGAAAAATTATTTTAAAAACAAAAAAAATTTCATCCTTCTCTACTCCAAGTACGGATTACAAATCAAAATCAAACGTTTCTTTTTTCTTTGAAGGAATGTAACTCAAATTTTCTTTAGGAATCCGTCCTTCGCAATACAATCTGTAATCTTCGACAGCTCGTTTAACTCTATCTGAAACTTCTTTCACTTTTTTGACACTGAGAAGACATGGAAATTCGCGAACGTACTCTGCCACGTTATACAGAACTGTATTGAACCATTTGTACTCGTCGTCGACCCAAGGACGTAAATGAATGCTTCCCGCAACTTTCGGAGGATACTCGATGTTCTGTAGAATCTGCTCATAGATATTATCTTCAATACGGGAGAGACTTTTCAATTTCCCATTCAAATAACTCCGTTCCCCTAATGATTCGAGTTGAGCTTCAATATCATCAGACAAAACACCCTTATGTACATCTGTAACCGATTCTGATGATTCGGCCTGAGCGTTAACATCACCACACGAAACACACTCCGGTATCGACGAAACCAGTAAAGAGTAAAAGATCACGGTGTAAAACAGAACAGCTTTATTTCCTCCTAAAGTGTGTAATTGAAAAGAACGCTTGCAAGCAGATGGAACAAGATTTCTGATAGTAACAGATGAGGAGAGATTAGCACTGTTTTTCGAAATTCGAGTTGAAAATTTATAATGCATAGTGTTGACTTTTTTCTGATTTTTGTGAGTTAAAAATAGAAAATATGATCTTGTCAGCTCAAGAAACTTCGTTAAAATACACCGAAGTTGGAACGAATAGCTACAAAATCCAAAAATTACACGAAATGCACCATTTAATAGCACAACACTGCACCACTTTGTAGTTTGCTACGTACACAACAACCACGAAAATGAGAATAAAAACGACACGACAGTTACTTCGATTTCGTAGTTGCACAAAAATTTGATAGAAATAAAATCAGTGACACCGAACAGAAATAATACCTAAGCAGTGATAGGAAATCTAACCAAAACACACAGCTGTGAAAGTGTGAACCACAATGCGAATAACGAATAAACTGAGAACTGAGAAAGAAATAAAATCAACTGAAATCACCACGTGATGGGAACTTCAGGAACATGAAATGAATTAATGTTGTTTACTGTTTTTTATTTTTACCACACTTCAGCTCAAAATTTCCCACTTTTTTCATTTCAAAACTGAAAACTCTTTCCCCCTTTTTTCCAAATTCAAAGATGCTTGTGTTTTCAATAAAAACAACTAAATAATTTCAATTGCATACGCTGCACAGATACATATATTACGTAGGTACCTAGTTACCTACCTATTAATTACATATTTTTCAATTTTCAGTATAAAATAAAAGTGAACCAATATTCATTAGCACTAACATCTGATAAAAACATAATTTTGTGAAGAAAATTAAAAAAACTAGAAGGAACAAAAAAAAACATCAACATTTATCACTCACCACTGGTGAAAAAAAAATGAAAAAACAAAAAATAAGAAAGTATCACCAAGAGTTGGTAAAAACTTTGCGAGAAAAAATAAAAAAGTAGGTATCGATAACACCCAAAATATCCCACAGTATCCCCATTTTAAAGGCGATTTCTTTAAAATTCCTACTTTTGCCTTTTTTCCCCACGCACAGAACTTGTTTTGAAAGCTTCCGCAATAGTCTGACTTTTGCTCTTTTCAGAGCATTTGAATTAGTACTCGTACGCGCATCATTATGCCTGTACAATATGTATTGTTACTGCAACTGCAGGTACAAACGTTGACAGAACTATTATCATTCTGCATTCTTCCGTCTGCTTCTGTCTGCCATCCTATTATGAGATTATGACCTGACCGACGCGACTCGTCCCTTGAGTAAATATATAGGTATAGGTACCTACATTTTTTTTTTTAAACATTTCGATAGGTACTTGCAAACAATCCAGTTTCAACTTCTCTTTTCAATGAAGAGACTTTGTTAAAAAAAACAACAACAACAATAACAAAAACAACAGTAGGTAACCTTAGTCTTGCTCTAGAAATCGAATGTAGCTGGCTTTTTTGCTGCCTAAAAATTATGATCGCTTTTTCTGTAGTTTTGGGGCTAAAACGTCAGAGAAGAGGGGTTTTGGTTTTTTTCAGTCGCACCATGGGGTAAGTATAAGTATAAAGCCTAAAAACACCCAAAATGGCTCGGAACTAAAAATTTTTTACAGATTAGTACTGGGCATCAGTAGGCAAATAGGCATTCTCCTTACTCCGAGTAAATGACGTTTAGAAATTCAGCAATAAGTAGGTTATCATTATTTATTTTAATGAAAGATTCCTCGATGATTTTTGAGGTGTGATAAGTGATCATGTACAATTCTAGAATTATTTCGAAGTCAATGGGCTAAACTCCTCACATAAAAATTTTTACTTTTTGAAGTAGAAATTTTCAAGTTTTTGCCCTCCTCTAGCTTGAGTCAATTTGTTTATTTTTTCCAAAGTTAAAAACTAATAAAAACTAAAAATATTTTACCCGATCTTTAAGATAGCTAGCTCATGAAGCAAAAAAAAAACACCTGCAAAATTTTAGCGGGTGAAGTTGGAAATTTTGGAATCAAAAGTTAGCATTTTTAGCTATTTTGCCCCCTCCCATCTGAGAATCAATTTCGGTTCGTCCCTCTCCCTTCCTACATATTATTTAATTAAACATAATATGTGTCAAAGTGCGTACACAATTAGAAAAAAGATAATAATGTGTAAGTTACTTTGCTTTGAGCCCTCCTTCTAAGTGCTATAGAAAAGTTATGTAGACTATAATTCTACGAGTAGCTACCAAAAGCTTGGAAATTTTCAAAGAATAATCTGTTGTAGAAAATCAATGTTTCTTCACAAAAGCATTTGGCGACATATAAAATAGGTGCACATAAATTATTGTGATTTTTACTCCTTTATCGACAATTTTTATTCATTCAGCATACAACACAGAATCACAGATACTTACATGATATCAATATTTTTAATTAATCTAATGATATAAACGCAAATAGGCCTATATACATTTTAAAACAATACAATAAGAATAACAGTAATTGTTAGGGAGGAAAATATGAAAAAAAAAAAACGAAAATTATTCGTCGAAAAAAACAGGTCACAAATTTATCTTATTCGATCTCGAGCTTTACAGATACCTAGACCTACGTATTATGTAACTATACCTACATCAGAGAGAATGATTACCAATACAATCAACTTATACCGAACACGTCTTAAAATACAGTATTAAGTACGAATAATCAAAGAAGAAATGTAATCCAAATTACGTCTAGGAATTTTTCCGTCGCAATACAATCTATAATCTTTAACAGCTCGTTCAACTTTTTCCGAAATTTCTTTTACTTTTCTGAGAAGATATGGAAATTCGCGAAAGTCCTGTTCTTTATACTTCCGGCTTGAAAGGAATCTTTCGTAGTCCTCTTCGACCCAAGGACGTAAATGAATGCTTCCCGCAACATTCGGAGGATGGTCGATGTTTTGTAGAATCTTCTTACAGACCTTATTTCCTATATAAATGAAAGTTCCCAATTGGTCATTTAAATGACTCTGTGGTCCTAATAATTCGCCTTGAGCTTCAACATCATCAGACGATACACCCTCTGGTACTGATGTAGCCGATTTTGATGACTCTTCCTGGGCTTTAACATCACCTGACGAAATATCCTGAGGTATTGACGAAACCGATTCTGATGATTCGGCCTGATCTTCAACGACACAAGATGAAATATCCTCAGGTATCAACGAAACCGATTCCGATGATTTGATCCGAGCTTTGATATCACCAGATAAAACACCCTTCGGTAGCGATGAGGTTAACGGAGCTCCCCACATATCAGCCTTATTGTGGTACGTTGAGGTGGTGGGAGTGCGCGAAGGTGTTTGTACTCCACATATTAAAACTAAATAAAACAATAAAAACATTGCAAAAAAAAAGTTACCGGAGCTAAAAATTCTTTTCAGCTTGGTTTGAAGAGTAATCACTTTTTGAAGAATTCCGCCGGAGATTTGTAATTGTTCATCGAGGGCAGGACCGTTGATATAGGCTTCTATCTTCGATTGATTTTTAACGAACGCATCGTGAAGTTGCGAAAGATGACTATGCAATATTTCAGCTTCAGCTACATCGACATTGTTTCTCGACTCAATAAATTCGATCTGCTTTATCAAAGATTTCTGCTTTTTAAACTGAGAGTCTAGGAATTCTGAGATAACTTGAGGACGTTCGGTTTGATCAAAATGCTCATTTATTACAGAGCTCGCGGATGTCTGTACAGCTTTAATCGCTGAGACGATTTCTTCCAACTTTGTTTGAATTTTACGGACTTTTTGCTCAACTTTTTGCGAAATTTCAACTTGATCGTCGAACAAAGCATCTTCAACTAAGGTGGTGATTTCGCTCTGGTTAGAAATGAATTTTTTGTAAAACTGGTTTAAATGCACTGACTGTACTTTTGCTTCTTTTGGGTTGAGATCGCCTGCCGGTTCCAGTGAATCGATCATATGCATGTAAAACTTTTGTTTCCGAAGGAACGCCGATAAATTACAGGTGGTAGCGAGTTGATCATTTACTTTGACACTGTCGGATTCCGTTGGTGATAATATGTAACTCATTGTGCCTATGATAATTCGAATGCGATCGGAACTTGTCAGCTCAAGAAACTCCGTTAAAATATATCGAAACTAGAAAGAATTGATACAAAATCCAAAATTTACACTAAATGCACCATTTACCACAAAACAGTAGCACTTTGTTACATACAAAAAAACTACGAAAATGAGAATTAAAACGAGAATTCAGTAGTTGTACTAAAACTTGATAGAAATAATCGGTAAAACTATAAACATCAAATCAAAACACACAGCTGCATGGACCACAGCGAGAAACACGCAAATTGTGAATATACACAGAGAGAAATATAAACTCAACTGTATCACCGCAGCAAATACTAAAAGGAGCTCAAACGTAGGAGACCTGACTACACAGCGTTTCCTACTTATTCATAATCCTGTTTCTATAGAAAGGTGGAATGTGAGAAAAGGTACAAAGGTATACTCCGTGTATTTAGAAGCTCACACCGTTCTCCTCTACCATTCGAAGGCTTCATGCTGGGATACGCTACTGCTATTCTGCTATTCTTTTCAACGGAACGTCCCATCTTTCCGACCCACAAGCCTACAAATATAGATCCTCAGTTAACTGAGCACAACCCAGAAGAAAGAACTAAGAAGCGAAAGAACATAATGAAGTAAAAACTAAGGAGTAAGGACGATTGGTAGAATTTTACATACAACAGATAAAACCAATTTTCCAAAGAGTTGGGAGAATCTTGAAATAATTTAGAATTTAATAATAAGATCAATTAATGATGCGTTTAAACTGAGGTACCTATCTAAATTTCAAAATCATGTTTCCCAATTTTATGGTTAATCCATTCGGTAGGGTACTAGCTCTCTTCGACATTCGATGTTTATTTCATTTATAGAGTCTATGATTCAAATGAGTGGAGAAAGTTTTCATTTTCACTGTTAAATAGGTATGTAGGTACTAGTTTTAAATGAATTGAATCGTAAATTAAAAAAATTATTACCTGAACAGGTCTTCGGCATCATATGAGCTACCACGAATGGATCATTAGTAAGATGAAAGTGCAGCTCCAGTCATTGGGAAATTATTGAAATGACTTGAGGTTGGTAACTGCTGATCTGCAACATAAAGTACATTTCAAAAGAATTAGGCGAAAGTGCTTGAATGAAATTAAAGCAGGACACGAAAATTCACTTGAAACATTTGAAAAAATATACTTAAAATTATCTATAAAATATCCCTAAAACAAATTCTTTCAAGAATCATGAATTTGCTGAAAAACAAAAAATTATCTCAATACCAAGTAGTAATATCCATGTGAGATCAGAAACTTGAAAATAGTCAGACTCAAGTGAAGGTTTCAGAGTGTATAAGCATTAGCGCAGACCCTCGTAATTTTTTTTTTTTTTTTTTTTTTTAAATTTGATAAGGCTTAGCAAAAAAGTATGTGGCAAAATTATTTTATCAAGACGTAGGAAAATTTTGCCACTTTGTACTTTTCAAGTCAATACCTTGCCCCCCCCCACCTCCAATACTTCCGCAAAAATCTACGTTTTTGAAACATTTTTGTCAATTTTTGATTTGTTTCGAAAAATTTTTTATTTCAATTTTTTCTTTGGTTCAGGTGATGATCTTTTGATGTTCATTATCACTTAAAGACATCAAAATACCATTTTAAACCAAAAATTTTTCAAAAAATTTGCAATATTTGAAATTCATTAGGTAGAAGTATGTGCGGTCTAAAAAAATACTCGATGAGATGTCCGCCTGGAAATTGGTCCAAATGTGAACAAACCCGTAAAACAGACTAAGAATGAGCCACAAAGTCAATGATAAGATGCCTAAATTAATTTTCAAGTCATTTGGAGAAATTATAAAATCCTGAAGAAATCGTGAATCTCGCTGAAAGCTCCATACAGCATGGCCCAAAACGATGCATTTTCGTTCGAGGAGTTGATATCAGTTTCCGGACTGATTTCATCATTTTCACTGAACTAAATACATTTTTTTTATAAAGTAGCATGAATCGCCAGAAATGATCAATTTTGAATTTTCAAAAATTCACCAGAAACCGAAAAATCATTTGGTGAAATGAAAATTTTGGATATGAGATTTTTAGACCATGCTCTTTCCAAAAATCGCATCTCGTTCCAATCGAAGACGCACGTCTCGATAGATTCCCTTTTAAAGAAAACCAGTCTAGAAAGACTGCAGTTATAGTTGCAAAGTAGGTAGTTAGGTACGCTTTTTCTCAATCATGGGGTGTTCAAAACGCGTTAGTAAGTACCCAATTGAAATTCGATCTAGATGAAAAATTCTCAGAATTACAGTTAGTTGCTCAATCGAGCGCACATTTCGAGATTTCGAGACACTTTTTTGAAAACCTGCGGACTTGAGGGACGCTAACACATTACGTCGTCGAAGAGAGCCGAAAACCTATCAAAGTTGAAGCTTTCGAATGGCACCATACTGTATTCCAAAATAATATTCTACCTACCTATTTGTTTCAAAAATGATATTTTAGCTTGAGCCAATTTGTTTATTTTTTCCAAAATTGAAAACCAAAAATTAAAAATATTTTACCCAGTCTTTAATCTTTATGCTAGCTCATGAAGCAAAAAAACGCCTTCAAAATTTTAGCGGATGAAATTGGAAATTTTGACAACAAGAGTTGACATAGTATAGATGGCCCGCATCGTTATAAGCGGTTCTTCTGTTAAGGACCACTTAAGGGCCGATTCCGCATACACGATTGCATACCCGATCCGCCTGATTTTCGAGTGTTGAGATCTCGAGATCTATCCGACGAAAATCGATGAAATTTGAAATATAGATACTATGAAGCAATTAGAAAAAAATGTCGGATGGGATTTTTAATTACTTGAATAGTTTTGGAATTATCAATGATTGGAAAATGTTCAAATTCCGTTCATTTTCAATTTCAAATTCTGCGAAAAATACTCAATCAAATGAAAATCGCTTCCGACATTTTCTTTTAATTGTTTCAAAGTATATATATTTCAAATTTCATCTAATTCTGTTCAGTAGATCTCCAGATCTGAAGATGCATGCTGATAAGCAAGGTTTACACGCTGCTAGTTTATTCAATTCAAACTACCGCAAGTAACTTGATTTTTAAATTAATTGACAGATTATCCATTCTATTTCACGATGAAAAATAATAAATACTAGTAAATTTATTTGATCAGAGATGATCAAGTACTTAAAAGTGAATGTACTTGAATTAAGTAAACTTGCAACGTGTGAATCTTAGTCAAGGATTCTGCCTGCTGCTTATGCAATAAAGTATGCGGAATCGGCCCTTAAAGGGATGCTTATTTTAGCTACCCCTTATACCGATAGGTAATGGAAACGTGTAGGTACCTTTTAAATATAAAGAAATGTACAAATACATCGAGTATTTGTACATTTGACGTCACTGGCGGCTGAACCCCCTTTATGAAATAGATATTATATTAATTATAAGGTTGACAGCCACAGTGACATTTACACCCCGAGATAGGAAAACAAGGAGATTAATTAGATAAATTTATTAGTAAGAATGCTCGCCTAGTGACAGGTAGCGGCATTTCTTTGATAATTAGCGCCTTAAGCCTTTTACACACCCATTTTTGACCACACTACCTCGGGGGAGGGACCAAAATCACCCTATTTTCTATAAATACTGGAATTTTGACGCAAACGGTCTGATTTGGCTTCGTCGTGAAAATACGTACAGTCGCGATTAATCCTTTTATCATAGAATTTCTTACCTTAAGTGGAGAATTTGCAATCTATGATAATGAGTGCACGGTCTACACCCTTCAATTTACGTTACCTTTGTGTGATTAATGCTAATGTAAATTCAGTGATCATGGATCCAATGATCAATAATTCGTACCTTTTTGGTGGTTCGATATGGTGCCGGTCATATTCGAATCATGCAAAGTGTTAAATGTGCCTAGTTTAGTTAAGTGTCATCATGCCTATAGTATTGGACAGGCCCAGGGAAGCGATGACAAAAGTGTACAGTTTGGTGAGTAAGTTTGAATTAACTTACTGTCAAAACCCCTAATTTCGGACAGGGTACGTAATTTCGGACACTCAGTGTTTTTGCTCTTTTATTGATAAGAACCAAGGGTATAAGTAAAAGTGAACACTTCTTCTATTAGTTTAGATCACGGACAATCTCCTTGATGTAAGAATTTTCATTTTACACTATTTATTTAGCCATTAAAATGGACTTTACAAAGTGCTTCATGTAAAGTGTGGGGAAAAAGTTATTCACAGAGTCTATCCAAATGCTTTCATAACCACGAAAATCGCTCTAAAATATCAAGAAGTCACTGGTAATTAAAAATAAAATTCATTTATCAAATTTCACGTTTTGTTTCTATTATTTAAATCCTAAAAACTGAAAAAGTTGCGAAACGGATCATTATTTCGGACACTTTGGTTAACGCTTTACCGAGTTTGGAAAGGTAACACTGATGCACTTGCAAATGTGTATTTTTCGAGTTCGACGGTATTTTTTCAAGTGTTTTCAGTTTTGATGAAGATATTGTACTATTATTTCACTCATTTTCCTAAAAACCATACTGAAAAGTAAAAGTCGGAGTCGTAAAATCATCAACAAGGAGTTTGATAAGAAATTGTTCAATGTTACCAACTTATTTTTCTAATGAGAAAGTGGATAATGAGAGTGCTGAACATTTCCTTGAAAAATCGTTTTTCTCTACATTTCACATCATGATTCGAGCTGTTTTTGATTGGAGTTGTTTTTCAGAGGTAAATAATTTCTTTTTCAACTAAAATTTTCGAGTTCCCACGTTAAAGAAAAAGTGTCCGAAATTAGGGTACCTTGGACCTAATTTCGGACACTTTTCGGATTCAAATTAAATAAACAAAATCACGTAAAATTTATAAATTGATGCTCAAAAACGATTCACACGATGACATTCTATGAGAATGTGAAGATAAACACCAAGTTGAATCGCTCGTTTTAAAGCCTTTTTCAAAAAACGTGAAAAAGTGTCCGAAATTAGGGGTTTTGACAGTACTTCAGCTAGCTACTTTAACCATACCAACTAGCTAGTGGCGATAGAATAATTTATAATCTTGAGGGATGTGGGTTATTCTAACTATTTATTTAATTACTTGGATTTAATGGAGTTAAACAAAATTACATCTTGTTTCTTTTTATAAACGTAAATATACCATCGTAGCTATATTTTGATATTTGTAGATACGATGTAAACAAGTGCTTTGTTACTGTAAATATGACGTAAAAATGTTTATACTCTGCCTTGAAAGGGCTCTTAGGGAACCATTGATGTTTGTAAAAAGGATCATATGTTTTTCTATGTAAATTACCTTTCAATAAAATGATTATAATTTGTCTTGATGTCTGAATAAGTTCTTTCGTCATTACATAACATTGTATATACTCAAACAGCATAACTTATAAAGCCTCTTCATCTGAGCTATCTTGGCAAAAACTACATTTATTCCTCCCTTAGGGAATAAATGGGAAAAATCTAAATAGGTAGGTAGGGAGTGTTATCTTTATCATCCTATCACAATTATGCTAGTCTGAACTATATCAGAGTTGGCATTTTTGGCTTTTTATTTTGCCTCCCACCCCTCTGAGAAACCACTTCGGTTCATTCAATTGAAAAATGATATAAAATAAAATAAAAACATCTATTTCTATACTACGGATCAAAAATCTTGTAATACATTCATGTTCATCAGACAGGCCAGGAGATAATCGCCACATCAAGCGAAGAACGAAGTAAGGTAGGTAGTAGGTAACTACTAACTAGGTAGGTACCAAACATTCAGTGTCGGTGACTTTAATTTTTAGTACGTACGGCTCGTTTCGAGCGAACGTTATTAACTCCACTTATTACTTTGCTTTGAGTTTTCTTTCTTTACCAAAAGCTTGGAAAATATCAATGGATAGTCTGTAATCGATCGAAAATCAATGTTTCTCCACAAAAGCATAACCTTACTGGTGTCATGCAGAATGTGGGTACAAAAAAATTATTGATTTTTACTCTTTTATCGACAATTTTTATTCATTCAGCAAGCTTATAACACAGGTACCTACATGATGACAATATTTTTAATAAATCCAATAATATAAAGTATAAACACAAATACCTAAATTTGAAAACAATACTTACAATAAAACAGTAACCAATATTCTTAGGCGGAAAAAATTTGAGAAAAAAGAAAGAAAGAAACTTATTCATCGGAAAAAATAGATTACGAATTTGCATTTTTCGATCTCAACCTTTACGGATACACGTACGTATTATGTACCTAGAGGCTAGACCATTGATTTTAGCGTCAATGTCAATGGGCTGGAGGCTGGACCTATCTACATCAGAGACAGACTACCAATACAAGCACCGAACACAGGGAACACTTAAAAAAGGGTTTCAGGCGAGTTAACAATAGAAGAAATGTAATCCAAATTACGTCTAGGAATTTTTCCGTCGCAATACAGTCCATAATCTTCAACAGCTCGTTCAACTCTTTTCGAAAGTTCGGTTACTTTTCTGAGAAAATACGGAAATTCGCAAAAGTCTTCTTCAGCAGCCTTCCGAAGTTTGAGGAACTGCCGGTAGACGTTGTCGACCAAAGGATGTAAACGAATTCTTCCCGCAACATTCGGAGGATGATCGATGTTATGTAAAATCTTCTGATAGATACAAATTTCCCCATAAAAGAGCATGCCAAATTTCCCACTTAAAAACGCGTAACTCGGTACATCATCAGCCAAAACACCCTCAGGTAACAACCAAACCGTTACCGATGATTTGACCTGAGCTTCAACACAGGATACCGGAGCTACAATTTTTTTCTGCTGGATTTGAAGAGCGATCACTTCTCGAAGAATTCCGCCGGAGATTTGTAATTGTTCATCGAGAGCAAGACTGTTGATGTACGCTTTTATATCCGATTGATTTTTAACGAACGCATCGTGCAATTCGAATTTTCTTTCAGCCTCAGCTGCATCGACATCTTTTCTCGATTTTGACTCAATACATTCGATCTGCTCTAACAAAGATTTCCGCGTTTTCAACTGAGAGTCGAGTAATTCCGTGATAACGCGAGGACGTTCGGTTTGATTGAAATGCTCATTTATTACAGAACTCGCTGACGACTGTACGGTTATAATCGGAGAGATGATTTCTTCCAACTTTGTTTGAATTTTACGGACTTTTTGCTCAACTTTTTGCGAAATTTCAACTTGATCGCCGAACGAAGCATCTTCAACTAAGGTGGTGATTTCGCTCTGGTTAGAAATGAATTTTTCGTAAAACTGGTTTAAATGCTCTGACTGTACTTTGGCTTCTTTTGGGTTGAGATCGCTTGCCGGTTCCAGTGAATCGATCATATTCATGTAAAACTTTTGTTTCCGAAGTAACGCCGATAAATTACTGCTGGTGGTAGCGAGTTGATCATTTACTTCGACACTGTCGGATTCCATTGGCGATGATACGTTACTCATTGTGCCAATGATAATTTAATCAGAACTTGTCAGCTCAAGAAACTCGGTTAAAATAGTATACCAAAACTGGAATGAATAAGTAAAAAAAATCCAAAAATTACACACTAAATGCACCATATACCACAACTCCGCAACACTTCACGAAAACCACGAAAACGAGAATAAAAACGAGTTGTACTAAAATAGTAAAACTTGATAGAAATAACCATGTAACATCGAACAGAACTTATAATCATTGATAAGAAATCAAACCAAAACACACAGCTACAGCAACACCGTTGGCTACAGACCACATCGAGAATCACGTGAATCATGAACAGAGAGAAAAAAACTAAACTCTACTGAAATCAGCAAATCACCGCAGAAAGAAATAAAAGAAACCCGAAAGAAAGGAGAAGGAGCTCACTCAAACGAAAGAGCCCTGACTACACAGTACAGTCTGTTTTCTGAGAAATACTAGCAAAAGCAAGTGGAATGTGATACATAGTGTGACCTACACCGTTCCCCTCTCAATCTGAAGGCTCCATGCTGGGATACCTATACTGCTTTCTTTCAACGTTCCATCTTTACATAATATGAAAATGAGGTATTTAAATTTCAAAATTTTGCTTCCCAATTCCACAGACAATTCATTTGGTAAGTACTATAGTTTCCATTCACATTCGATGTTAATTTCACAAAGAGTCTATGACTCAAGACTCAACTGTGAGGGGAAAAATTTCACTTTCACTGCAGAGTAAATGAATTGATTGAATCGTAAATTTAAAAAATATTACCTGAACAGGTCTTCCACCACGTCGGATCAGCAACCACGAATAGATCATTGGAGAGATGAAAGCGTAACTCCAGTACTTGGGAAATTATTGAAATTGCTCGACATTAATACCTGCAACATAATGTTACAAGAAAATTAGGCAAAGATGCTTGAATAAAATAAACAATGAACATTTGAAAAAATACGTCTTAAAATTGTCTATGAAATGTTTTAAAAACAATTCTTTCAATTCAAGATCATGAATTCTCTGAAAAAACAAGAAATCTGGAAGGCTCAAGTGAATAAGGTTACAGAGTACAGAAGATATAGCTCGTGCGTAGGAAAAATTTTCTAGTTTCCAAGTCAATATCTTACCTTGCCCCTCCACCATCCAATACTTCCACAAAAACTTGTTAAAGACTATTTGGCGAAGATTTTTGCAACCCTCCACATTCAATTTCAAACAAAAAATCAAATTGGTAGGTGGTCAATTTCTGTTGATGAAATTAATACTTAAATTCCCTAATTTAATCATTTCATTAGCTTTTATTGCGCAAAAAATCAGTGTAGACCGTTTATAACTAAAACACCATCAAACATGTAAAACGCTGTTCTAAACATTTTTTTTAAATTCAATTTTCGCCACAAATAACGATGAAATTTAGTTTCAAGTGGTTGGTTTTAGACAAGATACCCATCGCCATCTGCAAAATTTTCAAAAATTTCCCTACGAACAGTCGAACACTTTGTTTTTATTTTTTGAATCGTTTCCTTAACTTACTCATATAAAGTTATAATAAGCTATCCAAAAATAATCGATGAGATGCCCACCTGAAACTGAAACTTGGTACAAATGTGAGAAAACTCCTAAAACAGACCGAGAATGAGCCACAAGTCAAGGATGAGGTGCCCAAATGAATTTCCGCAGCATCTGGAGAAATTCTAAAATTCTGAAGAAATCGTGAATCTCGCTGGAAGCTCCATGCAGAATGGCCCAAAACGATGAGATCCAATTCGAGAAGTTGATATCAGTTTCCAGACTGATTTTCATCATTTTCTTCGAATTAAATAACTTTTTTTTTCCAAGAAGCATAAATCACCAAAAATAATGAATTTTAGATTTTCAAAAATTCCCCAGAAACCGCGAAAAACAATTTGGTAAATTGATAATTTTGGATACGAGAGTTTTATTTATACCATGCTTTTTCCCAAAATCGCGTCTCGTTCAAATCGAAGATGCACACCTTGAGATGTTCCCTTGAAAAGAAAACCAGTCTAAAAAGAAAGTTGACGACTGCAAAATACACCTATTTTCAATCACGTGATCTTTAAAATGCATTAGAACATGATTGAAATTCGAAAGGTACCCTAGAGATCAACAAAAATACAGAACATCCGCTGGTACACTAACAAAAACAGAAAACACGCCAGCAGAACTTGAAAAATACGAAAAAATAACATTTTTCATCTCGATCAATCATGTTACCAAATAGGAAATGGTGAGATGGACGCCTAGAAATTCAATCTATTTTGCACCTAAAACCCAATGAGACATCGACGTCAACTTTCACTTTTCATCGTGAAATTCACAATAAAATAGGTACCAAACGCTTGGAAATTTTCAATGGATAGATAGGTAATTTACCTATTTTAAAAATTAATATTTCTTCATCAATAGAAATAGGTAGTTTAACGAAAAATACGGTGATTTTCACTCTATTAACGATAATTTTATTCATTGGCCAATAACATAAAGGAATATTAAACGACATAAATATTACGACAGGTATAAGTATACAAATTCGCACAAATAAAAATAATAGGTACAAAAAGACCGATAATAAAAGGTACATAATATTGATTTTAAAAATTTAGAAGAATAAAAAAAATTCATTCATCTTTATAACCCCGATAAGAAAGTTTTTTTTCCTAATTTCAAGTTTTAATACACGTAAGTATAGGTACATCGAACAGACCACCAAATCAAAATAAAACTAAAAACATACATGATGCGAGTATAATGGTACAGCACTGTAACAGGTTGGCTAATGATTTCTTTGCACGAGTTATAACCTTATAAATCATTACGCAATGAAGAAATGTAATTCATATTTTCTTTAGGAATCCGCCCTTCGCAATACAATTTATAATCTCTAACAACTCGTTCAACTTTTTCATAAGTTTCTTTCACTTTTCTAAGAAGATACGGATATTCGCAAACGGAGTCTTCATAACTCTTTCGATGTTTAAGGAGCCAATCGTGTTGCTCATCGACCCAAGGACGTAAATGAATACTTCCCGCAAGTTCCGGAGGATGGTCTAAATTTTGAAGAATTTTTCGATAGAGAGCATTTTCCATAACGTTGAGACCATCCAATTTCGCATTTAAATAACATTGTGATCCTAATAATTCACACTGAGCTTCCACATCAACAAACGAAACAATGTTAGGTACTGACGTAACCGATTCTGATGGTTTCACTTGAGATTTAACTTCACCAGACGAAACACTTATAGGTACTGTCGTAACCGATTCTACGAATGATAATTTGGGTTGAGCTTCCACATCAAGAGACGAAAGAGCTTCAGGTACTGACGAAACCGATTCCAATGATTTGACTTGAGTATCAACTTCACCAGACGAAACAGCCTGTGATACCGACGACGTAACTGGAACTGAAGTTAAAATTCTTTTCAGCTTGATTTGAAGAGTGATCACTTTTTGAAGAATTCCGCCGGAGATTTGTAATTGTTCATCGAGGGCTGGTCCGCTGATATAAGCTTCTATCCTCGATTGATTTTTTACGAACGCATCGTGAAGTTGCGAAAGATGAATATGCAATATTTCAGCCTCAGCTACATCGACATCGTTTTTCGACTCAATAAATTCGATCTGCTCTATCAAAGATTTCTGCTTTTTCAACTGAGAGTCGAGGAATTCCGAGATAACGCGAGGACGTTCGGTTTGATTGAAATGCTCATTTATTACAGAACTCGCCAACGTCGGTGGTATGGTTTTAATCGGTGAGACAGTTTCCTCCAACTTGGTTTGAATTTGACGGACTTTTCGTTGAACTGTCTGCGAAATTTCAACCTGATCGCCAAATGGAGCGCCTTTGACTAGAGTAGCGATTTCACTCTGGTTGGAAATAAATTTTTCGTAAAACTTATCCAAATGATTTGACTGAACTTTCGCTTCTTGAAGGTTGAGATCGCCTGTCGGTTCCAGTGATTCGATCATTTCAATGAAAAATGTCTGTTTTTGGAGCAACGGTGATAAATCAGCGGTGGTATCAAGTTGATCATTTACCTTTGAATCGGATACTATCGGCGATAATGTGTACACTGGCGAGAAAAACTGAAGTAATTTTTTTTCTAATCGGAATACCTGCTTTATTACGAAATTCGAGTGAATACACCATTTATCGAAATCAAAGCTGCCCCAATTCTTGAGATCAAAACTAACGAAGCCCTTGTAATAGGACATGAGAGTATTGTGAAGTGAGCGAGCCTCCTCTGTACGCATTTCACTTCCATGTTCCAATATCTTTGCTTCCAATTCGGCGAGTTGTATTACCAACGTAATGGCTGGCGATGGGGAATAGTGAAGGGACATCGTATCACATTCAATCACAACTTGTTGAAATAAATCGAAACTCCGAAGTCCAAACACTACGCGAAATGTAGGTATCGATTTTGTTTTCGTCACAAAACAATCGCAAAAAAACGAGAACACGAATTCACAATATTTATGAATAAATTTTACACCGAATTATGAATTTTAAGCAGACTATAAAGAGAAATAAACTCAACTGAAATTACCACGGCAAGATACAAAAGAACAAGCTCAAACAAAGAAGACAAATACACAGAGCTTCGCATTAATTTACAATCGTGTTTCGCTAAAATCACAAGAAATCGTCCTGAAGGCTGTAATGCATAAATACTTTATCTACTCAGCCACTACACTTTTCATGTTTCAACGATCTGCGCTTTCGACAGAACATGAACGCACAAGCCTGAAGAATTCAAAACCACAAAAACGTGAAAAGTTATCCAATCGATGAAACCAATTTTACAAAGAGAGAGAGAGAGAGAATCGTGAAATAATTTGTATAAAATTAGGTACGTATCCAAATTACAGAATCGTGTTTCCCAATTCCATGGTCAATACGGTGTTTTTTTAAATCAGTACCTACTTAGCTTTTTCATTATCTATTCGTATTTACCTATCACCGTTAACATTTGTCAAAGAAACACACTCGATGTTTGTGTCCCCTTGAAAATCGGGTCAATGGGTAAAATCGTAAAATAAGTCAAGAAGCTGGGCAAATAATTTTAATACACATTCAGGAGAAATCGAAAATCACACTGGATGTGTGTTTTTTATGGTGAAATATTTATTTATTTAAAATATTAATATGTACTTAGTTGATTTTTATTAAAATTAAATTTAAAATAATGAAATAAAATTTAAATTAAAAAAATAAAAACAAGTATTTTTATAATTTTTTCAAAATTAAATATAAAAATGATATCTTACTTAGCTTGGGCCAATTTGTTTATTGTTTCCAGAATTGAATACTAAAAATTGAAAATATTTTACTCAGTCTTTAAGCTACATAGCACATGAAGCAAAAAAAAACTGTAAAAATAATTTTAGCAGATGCAGGGAAGTTGGAAATTTTGATAACAATAGTTGTCATTTTTAGAAATTTTTGCACCCCCTCCCCCTCTCTGAGAAACCACTTCGGTTCGTCTATGCCTACATCTTAATATTTTATCAAACATGTGTAAAAGTACCTAAAATTAAAATCAGAAAAAAAAGAAGATAATAACGATATTGATTTAAAAAATCGAAAAATAAAATAAAGTACTTAATCCATTTCTATAGACCAGGAAATACCTAATCACCACATCAAACGAAGAGCTTTTCTTCCATTGTGAGAAGCTTCATCCATAATAAAATTTAATGAAGAGGAACAGTGTTGAAGTTACGATCGACTTTAATTTTTAGTATGGCTCGTTTCAAGTGAACGTTATCAACTTAGTTATCACTTTGCTTTGAGCTCTCCTATTTTATACCAAAAGCTTGGAAATTTTCAATGGATAATCTGTAATCGAAAGTCAATGTTTCTCCAGAAAAGCATACTATACTGGTGTCAGAAAATAGAAACACAAAAATTATTGATTTTTACTATTCTATCGACAATTTTTATTCATTCAGCTGATTCAGCATAATTATAAGCAGAGGTACATGATATCAATATTTTTAATAAATCCAATAATATAAATACAATAACTACCTACCTACGTTTGAAAACAATACAATAAAAACAGTAATATTGTTAAGCGGAAAAAATATGAAAAAAAAGAAAGAAACTTATTCATCGGGAAAAATTATCACAAATTTATATTTTTCGATCTCAAGTTTTACAGGTATACGTATCATGTACCAAGACCTACCTACTTCAAACAGACTACCAATACAAGTACCGAACACTTAAAAAAGGATTTCACGAGTAACCAAAGAAGAAATGTAATCCAAATTATGTCTAGGAATTTTTTCGTCGCAATATAATCCATAGTCTACGAACACTCGTTCAACTCTATCCGAAATTTCTTTTACTTTTCTGAGGAGATATGGAAATTCGCGAACGTCCTTTTCAACATATTTCCGTCTTGTAAGGAACTCTGTGTAGGACTCGTCGACCCAAGGACGTAAATGAATGCTTCCCGCAACTTTCGGAGGATGATCGATGTTTTGTAGAATCTTCTTATAGACATGATTTTCCCTGTAAATGAGTCCCTCCAATTTCTCATTTAAATGACTCTGTGATCCTAATGATTCGCCTTGAGCTTCAACATCATCAGGCCAAACACTTTCAGGTACTGAGACTGACGAAACCGATTTCGATGATTTGGCCTGAGCTTTAACATTGGGTAACGGAGGTAAAATTCTTTTCAGCTTGATTTGAAGGGTGATCACTTTTTGAAGAATTCCGCCGGAGATCTCTAATTGTTCATCGAGGGCAGGAGGGCAGGACCATTGATATAGGCTTCTATCTTCGATTGATTTTTAACAAACGCATCGTGTAGTTGCGAAAGATGGCTATACAATATTTCAGCCTCAGCTACGTCGATATCGGTTTTCGACTCGATAAATTTGATCTGCTCTATCAAAGATTTCTGCTTTTTAAACTGAGAGTCGAGGAATTCCGTGATGACGTGGGGACGTTCGGTTTGATTAAAATGCTCATTTATTATTACAGAACTCGCGGACGTCTGTACGGTTTTAATCGATGAGGTGATTTCTTCCAACTTGGTTAGAATTTGACGTACTTTTTGTTCAACTTTTCGCGAAATTTCTACTTGATCGTCGAACGAAGCATCTTCAACCAAGGTGGTGATTTCGCTCTGGTTGGAAATGAATTTTTCGTAAAACTGGTTCAAATGCTCTGACTGTATTTTTGCTTCTTTTAGGTTAAGATCGCCCGTCGATTCCAGTGAATCGATCATATTCATGTAAAACTTTTGTTTCCGAAGTAACGCCGATAAATTACAGGTGGCGGTGGCGAGTTGAACATCTACTTTGACACTGTCGGATTCCGTTGGCGATGATATGTTACTCATTGTGCCTATGATAATTCGATCAAATCTTATGAGCTCAATAAACTCGGTTAAAATAAAATAGTACAAAATCCAAAAATTACACTAGGTAAATTCACCATTTATCACAACACCGCAGCACTTCGTTACATACAAAAAAAAAAAAAAAAAAAACAACGAAAACTAGAATAAAACCGACAGTTATTTCCTAGTTGTACTAAAACTTGATATGGTAGGACGTGAATCGCGAATATAGAGAGAAATAAATCTCGACTAAACTCACCACGAATACGAAAAGAAAATAATAATACTCTTAGATGAAGGATCTCAAAGGAAACGAAGGAGCCAGCTGACTAGTGACTACGCACACATATAAACAATGTTTCGTATTCCATAATCCTGTTTTCATTGAAACAAGCAAGGTGGAATGTGATAGAAATGGTACATATAGGTAAACTCCTCACTTCGAAGCTTACACCGTTCCCCTCTACAGCAGAAGGCTTCAAGCTGTGATACTTAGACCTACTGCTTTATCCATCTGTTGTACAGCTTCCCAATCCCACGGACAATTCATTCGGTACCTATGTACTATACCATCCCTTCACATTATTTAATGTTTATCATCACTTAAAGACGTCAAAAGACCACTTTAAACCAAAAATGTTTCAAAAAATTTGCAATACGTATTTGAAATTTTTCTGACTAAAAATTGATTTAAACTTTGAGCTTTGACTGAGTGCGAGTTTTCGTTAAGAAAGTCCAAACTGACGTGGAAACTTGACATTTTCCCAGTTTCCCTACATTTTGTTCATGCTATTTGGCCATGATTTTCTGTAACCCTCCATATCAACTTTCAAAAAAAAAATCAAATTGTTCGTTAATTTCTGTTAATAAAATTGATACTTGAATCCCTTAATTTGATTAACTTATTCGGAAAAAATCAGCTACAAACGTTTAAAACACCACCATAGACAATATGAAAAATAATGTTTAAACGTCGAGAATAAAAAACAGACGCTCGCTGTTTGAAATGAAAATATTTAGGTATAAAACGTTCTTTGTTTTTTTGTTTCCAAATTCAAACGTGTTTTTTTCACCTTCGATTTTCCCAAAAAAAAAGACTTTATTTCAACAGCCTTTTTTTGAAGAAGAAAAAAAAATGAATCAAAATTCATTTCTTCTTGGATAAATTAAACATATGTAGTTTAGGTACCGACAAAAAAATGTAATGAAACTTATATTCAAATTTTTGATTAAAATCTTTAGAGCTTCTAAATCAAAATTTCAAATTTTTAAAATCTTCCTATTTCATTTTTAATGTTTAAAACGATTTTCAGTGAGTGAACAAACCGTTTTTAATGAGTTTAAAATTCGTTAACGCTTGGAATTTTCAATCGATACCTACCTACCAACCTAGATATAATTTCACTTGAAAATCATATTTCTCAGCAAATAGAAATACGTCGATTTTCACTCTATTAACGACTATTTTATTCATTTGCCAACAACATAAAATATTACAATTATCTACCGACAAGACAGCTTTTAATCTAATGTCATAAATAAGAGTACACAAATGCGCACTAATAAAAATAATAGGTAAGTACAAAAAAAACCGATAGTAAAAAGTACATAATTGATTTTAAAAATTTTAAAGAATAAAAAAACTCATTCATCTGTATAAACCCGGATCAGAAATTTTTTTCCCAATTTCATGTTTCAATACACGCGTACTTACTGACATTAAACTGACACCGAAATCAAAATGAACTAAATCATACAGGATTCGAGCATAATGAATCGTTATCGTAATAATCATTTCTTTGCACAAGCTTCAATCATTGAAGATATGTAAATCAAATTTTCTTTAGGAATTCGTCCTTCGCAATACAATCCATAATCTTCAATAGCTCGTTCAACTCTTTCCGAACTTTTTCTCACTTTTTTGAGAAGATATGGAAATTCGCGAAAGTCCCGTTCTTTATACTTTCGGCATGAAAGGAAACGTTGATAGGAGTCGTCGACCCAAGGCCGCAAATGAATGCTTCCCGCGACTTCCGGAGGATAATCGATGTTTTGTAAAATCTTCTTATAGACATGATTTTCATTGCAAATGAGAGTATCCAATTTATCATTTAAATAACTCAGTAATCCTAATAATTCGCCTTGAGCTTCAACATCAGACGAAATATCCTTAGGTACTGATGTAACCGACTTTGATGATTCAGTCTGAGCTTCATCATCGCTAAATGAAAAACTTTTAGGCACTGTCGTAACCGATCCTACGAGTGATAATTTGGCTTGAGCTTCCTCATCAACAGACGAAAGAGCTTCAGGTACCGATGAAACCGATTCCAATGATTTGACTTGAGTATCAAGTTCACCAGACGAAACAGCCGCTGGTAGTATGGATGTAACTGCAACTTGAACCGGAGCGAAAATTCTTTTGAGCTTGATTTGAACGGCGATCACTTTTTGAAGAATATCGTCTGCGATCTGTAATTGTTCATCGAGGGCAAGACCACTGATATACGGTTCTATCTTCGATTGATTTTTAACGAACCTATCATGAAGTTGCGAAAGATGACTATGTAATGTTTCAGCTTCGACCGCAATGAGATCGTTTTTCGATTCAATTAATTCGATCTGCTTGATCAAAGATTTCTGCTTTTTTATTTGAGAGTCGAGAAAATCGACGATAACGTGAGGACGTTCGATTTGATCGAAATGCTCATTTATTACAGACCTCGTCAACGTCTGTGGTATGGTTTTAATTGGTGAGATAATTTCCTCCAACTTGGTTTGAATTTGGAGTACTTTTTGTTGGACCGTCTGCGAAATTTCAACTTGATCGCCGAATGGAGCTTCTTTAACTAGGGTAGCGATTTCACTCTGGTTGGAAATGAATTTTTCGTATAACTTATCCAAATACTTTGACTGAACTTTCGCTTCTTGAAGGTTGAGATCGCCTGTCGGTTCCAGCGATTCGATCATTTCAATGAAAAATAGCTGTTTTTGGAGCAACGGTGATAAATCAGCGGTGGTATCGAGTTGATCATTCACCTTCGAATCGGATACTATCGGCGATAATGTGTACACTGGCGAGAAAAACTGAAGTAATTTTTTTTCCAATCGGAATACCTGCTTTATCACGAAATTCGAGTGAATACACCATTTGTCGAAATCAAAACAGCCCCAATTCTTGAGATCGAAATTAACGAAGTCCTCGTAATAGGAAACGAGGGTATTGTGAAGTGAGCGAGCATCCTCTGTACGCATATCATTTCCATGTTCCAATATCTTTGCTTCCAATTCGGTGAGTTCTATTGCTAACGTAATGGCTGGCGATGGGGAACAGTGAAGTGACATCGTATCACATCAAAATTAAATCACAACTGGTTTTAGCTTAGGGATTCACTGTCGAAAATTAGCTGAATTAGGTAAATCGAAACTCCGAAGTCCAAACACAAATGTAGGTATCGATTTCGTATTCGTCACGAAACAATCGCGAAAAAACAAGGACACGAATTCACAATATAGGTATACGAGTAAATTTTAAACCGAAATATGAATTATAAGCAGACGATAAAGAGAAATAAACTCAACTGAAATTACCACAGCAATATACAAAAGAACAAGCTCAAACAAAGAGGACAAACTACACAGAGCTTCGCATTAATTTACAATCGTGTTTCGCTAAAATCACAAGAAATCGTCCTGAAGACTGTAATACATAAATACTTTATCTACTCAGCCACTACACTTTTCAAGTTTCAACAATCTGCATTTTCGACAGAACATGAACGCACAAAGCGTGAAGAATTCAAAACCAACAAAAACGTAAAAATTATCCAACCGACGAAACAAATTTTTCAAAGAGGAGAGAGAATCGTGAAATAATTTGTTTAAAATCAGATAGGTAGGTATCCAATTTTCAGAACCGTGTATCTCAATTCCATGGTCAATACATTCGGTACTAGCTCCCCTCAACATTTGATGTTGATTTTACAACGAGTGTATGATTCAAATGACTAGTTTTAAATGAACTGAATCGTAAATTTAAAAAATTAGTACCTGAACAGGTCTTCAGCGTCGGATCAGCTACGACGAATGGATCATTGGAAAGATGAAAGCGCAACTCCAGTACTTGGGAAATTATTGAAATGACTTGAGGTTGATACAATCTGTAACATTACGTTCCAAAAAAATTAGGTAGGCAAAGATGCTTGAATGAAATTAAAGCAGCACAAAAATTCACTTGGAATATTGAAAAAATACTTAAAATTGTCTATAAAATATTCCTAAAACAATTCTTTCAAGATCATGAATTTGCTCAAAATGCAAAATCACCTCAATGCCAAGAACTCAAGAAGCAATATCCATGCGATATCAGAAACTTGAAAATACTCGCAGGCTCTAGTGTAGGTTACAGTAGAAAAGCATTAGCAAAGGTAGGTAATTTTCAATTTTTTTTTTTTTTTGGAATTTGATAAAGTTAAGCGAAAGAATATGGCCGAATGATTTCATCAAGGTGTAAAATTTTTTTTCCAATTTTCAAGTCACTTATCTCTTCTCCTTACTTCCGCAAAAACTTATTGTTTGAAACATTTGTCAATTTTCTATTTGTTTCGATAACTTTTTTCTTTCAATTTTTTTTTTGGTTGATGTTCATTATTACTTAATGACATCAGAAGACCATTTTAAACCACAAACGTGTTGAAAATTTGAAATCTTTTGACTAAATAATTTGAACTTTGACAGAGCTTTTGTTTAGAAAGTCCAGACTGACTTGGAAACTTGGCATTCCCCTGAATTCTGTTGCGGCTATTTGGCCAAGATTTTCTGCAACCTTCATTCATACCAAGTTTTTAAAAAAAATCAAATTGTTAGTCAATTTCTGTTGATAAAAATCGGTGTTGACCATTCAAAACTTCACCCAACATGTAAAACACCATTTTAAACGTCAAGAAAAAAAGAGACGCTTCCCTGTTTGAAATAAAAATATGTAGGAATGAAACGTTTTTAAAAACTTCACATATTTCAAAAAGACCTTCAACTGAATAATCGCACATATGCCTAAAGGGACATCAAAGTCAACTTTCACTCAGCATCGTAAAATTCACAAAATAGTAACCTAACACTTGGAAATTTCCAATAGACAGATAATTTTACTTGAAAATCAATGTTTTTCAACAAAATAGAAATACACTAAAAATAGTCGATTTTTACATTTTACTCCATTAATGACAATTTTATTCATTCACCAAACAACATAAAAGGATATTACGATTATCTACCGTTATACAATTCAAATAGGTATATACATATAAATATGCACCTACAAACGCGCAAAAATGAGAATAATAGGTACGAAAAGATCGAGATTATGAAAGGTAGGTACATTATTGATTTAATAAAAAAAACTCATCCATCTGTACAAGTATAACCCGAATCCGAAATCACTTCTTCCTAATTCTAAGTTTTAATACACGTATCAAAGACAGACCACAAAATCAAAATTAACTAAAACATACAGAATGCGAGTATTAGGCGTAAATTAATGAATCGTCATCGTAATAATCATTTTTTTTTTGCATGAGCTTTAATCATTGTAATACATATGAAGAAATGTACTTCAAATTTTCTTTAGGAATCTGTCCTTCGCAATACAATATATAATCTTGGACAGCTCGTTTAACTCTTTCCGAAATTTCTTCTACTTTTCTGACAAGGTATGGAAATTTGCGAAGGTCGTATTCGAAATATTGCAGGTTTGAAACGAACCATTTGTAGGAGTCGGCGACCCAAAGACGTAAATGAATGCTCCTGGCAACTTCCGGAGGTTGATCGATGTTTTGTAGAATCTTCTTATAGATCTCATTTCCCAAAAAACTGTGTGCTTCCACCATGTTATTAAGATAACTCTGTGATCCTAATGATTTGCCTTGAGCTTCAACTTCAAAAGACGAAACATTGAGAGCTGACGTAACCGATTCTAATGATTCGATTTGAGCACTAATTTCACTATACGGACGACCATTAGGTACTCCAAAAAACTTTCCTACTTTTAATAATTTGACTTGAGCTTCCACATCAACAGACGAAACACTATTAGGTAATTCTGATGGTTTGACCTGAGCTTCAACATCAGCAGACAAATCAGCTTTAGGTACCGACGAAACCGATTCTAATGATTTGACGTGAGCATTAACTTCAGCAGACGAAACAGCCTGTGATACCGACGACGTAACTACAACCGGAGCTAAAATTCCTTTCAGCTTGATCTGAACAGCGATCACTTTTTGGAGAATTCCTTCAGTGATTTGTAACTGCTCATCGAGGGCTGGACCGTTGATATAGGCTTCTATCTTCGATTGATTTTTAACGAACGCATCGTGAAGTTGCGAAAGATGACCAAGTAATATTTCCGCTTCAACAGCACTGAGATCGTTTTTCGAATCAATTAATTCGATCTGCTTGATCACAGATTTCTGCTTTTTTATTTGAGAGTCGAGAAAGTCAACGATAACGCGAGGACGTTCAGTTTGATCGAAATGCTCATTTATTACAGACCTCGTCAACGTCTGCGGTATGGTTTTAATCGATGAGATAATTTCTTCCAATTTTGTCTGAATTTGGCGGACTGTTTGTTGAACTTTTTGCGAAATTTCAACTTGGTCGGCGAACGAAGCATCTTCAACTAAGGCGGTGATTTCGCTCTGGTTAGAAATGAATTTTTCGTAAAACTGGTTCAAATGCTCTAACTGCTGTTTCGCATCCACTGAATTAAGACCGTTGGTCGATGCTAGCGAATCGATCATATTCGTGTAAAACTGCTGTTTCCGAAGTAACGCCGATAAATTAGAGGTGGTGGTAGCGAGTTGATCATTTACTTTGAAATTATTGTCGGATCCGGTTAGAGATGATACGCCTATCTCCAACTTCGTTTGAATTTGACGGACTTTATGCTGAACTGTCTGCGAAATTTCAAGCTGATCGCTAAACGAAGCGTCTTTAACTAGGGTAGCGATTTCACTCTGGTTGGAAATGAATTTCTCGTAAAACTTATCCAAATGCTTTGATTGAACTTTCACTTCTTGTAGGTTAAGATCGCCTGTCGGTTCCAATGAATCGATCATTCCGATGAAAAATTTCTGTTTTTGGAGTAACGGCGATAAAATATCAGCGGTGGTATCGAGTTGATCATTTACCTTCGAATCGGATACCATCGGCGATAATGTGTACACTGGCGAGAAAAACTGAAGTAATTTTTTTTCCAATCGGAATAACTGCTTTATTACGAAATCCGAGTGAATACACCATTTGTCGAAATCAAAGCCGCCCCAATTCCTGAGATCAAAATTAACGAAGCCCTTGTAGTAGGAAATGAGAGTATTGTGAAGTGAGCGAGCATCCTCTGTACGCATTTCATTTCCATATTCCAATATCTTTGCCTCCAATTCGGCGAGTTCTATTACTAACGTAAAGGCAGGCGTTGGGGAATAGTGCCATGACATCGTATCACATTAAAATTAAATCACAACTGGTTTTAGCTTACGAAAATCGAAACACCCAAAATCCAAGCACTACGCGAAATGAACGAATAGTTTCGTTTTCGTCACAACAATCGCGAAAAAACGAGAACTCAAATTATTCACAATACACGATTTATAAACTTAATTACTTAGTTACACCGAAACACGAATTAGGATAAACAGACAAGCAGAGCAGACGGTAAGAAATAAACTCGACTAAACTGAACTAGATAACTACCACAACAAGAAACCATGAATCAAAAGAACAATCCACAATCGTGTTTCGATGTAATCGTACTTCTAAGAAACTTATCTCTAGTATCTATGTACATCTGTACGGTGTACTCACTACTCAGCACTTACAACAATTATTTGCGTTTACGACAGAACGTGAACGCGCAAGCCTGAAGAATTTATTAAAAGCCAAGAAACACACGTGAAAAATAAAAGACATCAAAAGATCACTTGAATCAAAAAAATATTAGCTGGTGTCTAAAATGACTAATGAGGAAAAAAATTGATCATCGTAAATGTCTCCTATGTTTGTTGCGTCATTTTTACATTGAAAAAATTTCGATACTCTTTTCAAAAGTTGCGATCTTGTTCCGTTCCGATCCTCCAATAGAAGACGATAAACGAAAAAAGACAAAAAAAAAAAAAAACAATGAATACAATGAACAAATGCCAAATGCATTCCACACACACACGAGTGAAAAAAAGGATCATCTTCAGAAAAACAGAAATTTTTTTCTTCAAAACGAATCTGATTATGAAATTTTTCGTTGTTAACCATTCGGCTGGGCCTTTATAAAACCAGAGTGTGAAAAATATTTTAAAACGACACTTTTCATCTCATAAATCACCAAATAAGCGATGAGAGGGACCTAAAACAGCCACCAATCATATTTTTATATTAAAGTTTACGAAAAGCATAAGAATAGTCACATATCGGAGAAAATTAGAAGGGTACATCTAAGTATTACAATTTCAACCAGAAGCAAATTATTTCATCCGCCGAAAATATTTCAAAAATTTAACCCAATCAGTAAATCTTCGCCAGAAGTTAAGTAATAGACTAATGGAGATCTACGAATATACATAGGTAATAAACGAAGAGCGATGTCACCAAACCATCATAAGTATACTTGTACTGGTGGTAAAGTACTCGTACTTTACTATCTTACTTAATTTTAATAAGAACAATACTTCATTTTCGAAAATTTTTCGCTTTCAATAAGTAGGTATTCCGTTGAATGGCGATAATTGTTCATTCACTGTCAAAACGCTGCTTCAGAAATTCGACGTAAAATTAAAATAGGAATTACGAGTATGTTCTTGAACTTTGTAAATAGATTATTTTCATTTTCAGTATGGCTCTTTTCATGTAAACCAACGTTTCCAACAATGGGTTGGATATGGGCTAAAGCGAAAAAAAACATGATTTTTTTGAAGTTTCATATCACATCTTCCTTCCAAATGTTCTGGGTGACTATCAACTCAAAATTTAGGTCTCCACTGAATTCGGTAAACATTTTTCGAACTTTTTCCCGTAACTACAAAAGAAATAAAAAATACTGAAATACCCACTAGTAAAAGAAAACGCTTGCTAAATAATATTTCGCAAGTAAAACTTGACAACTGAATATCTACCAACACCCGAGAGTTTTAAAATCTCGACTTTACGAGTATTTTCAATTTTTATGCACCATTCGAAAAAAAAAAAACCATAAAACCTCAGCATAACACTAACGAAAAAAGCTTTCTTAAAAACAAATCTATTTTACAAACTGTCCGTTGTTAACCATACTGATCTTTGGACTCCGATAAGACCAGAGGGTAAAAAATTTATGTAAAACTAAAATAGGAGTAAGGGTATTGAACCTACCAACAAATTATTTCAAGTTTTACTATGGCTTGTTTCATGTTAACCTTACATTAGTTTGAGCTTTTCTTCTTTGTGCTAAAGATCAGATACGTAAATAGTACCTCGTCTGCCTACCCACCAAACCAAAAAAAAATAAATTGAAGTCAACTTTCACTCCTGAAGTTTATGAAATAGCTACCAAAAGCTGGAAAACTTTCAATGGATAATCTTCACTTGAAAATCAATACTTATTCCTCCACAAAAACAAGTTCTACCGAAAGTTGTTTCGATTTTCACTGTTTCACGACAACTTTAGTAAGGTATATAATCTATATTCACTATACAACGCAAGTGCATGATATCAACACATCTTTACTCCAATAAATACAAGTACACTCATATCAAAAAGAAATAATAAGATCAATAACTGGGAATTAATAAAAAATTTTTTTAAAAAAATCGTCTCATTTGAAAAAGAAACAATAAAACCAATAACTGGAAATTGATAAAAATAAATTTAAAAAAAAATCATCTCATTTGAAACAGAAACAATAAAACTAATAACTGGAAATTGATAAAAATAAATTTAAAAAAATCATCTCATTTGAAAAAGAAACAATAAAACCAATAACTGGAAATTGATAAAAATAAATTTAAAAAAAAATCATCTCATTTGAAACAGAAACAATAAAACTAATAACTGGGAATTGATAAAAATAAATTTAAAAAAAATCGTCTATCTGTAACACACGGATTAAAAACTTATCGTTTCTACTTTCAAGTTACTAAATCAAAATGAACTGGAACACACACGATGCGAATTTAATCAGTAATATCAATCGTCACCGTAGCCTTCCAGCTTGTTTTGAACGGCAATGGATCTTTCCTGAAAGCTGTCAAGCATTCGCGACTGCTCGTCGGCGGCTAAACCACTCACATACCTTGATATCATGCCATCATTTCTTAAGAACTGATCGTAAAGATCCGAAAAACGATGGCGCAATATTTCAGCTTCAGCCTCACTGGGATTCTTTTCCGATTCAATTGATTCGAGCTCTTTGATCATAAATTTCTGCTTTTTAATTAGAGTGTCGAGATCGTCCTTAGGATTGAAATGCCAATTTACTACAGAACCAGCCGATGTCGATGGCATGGTTTCGTTCGATGATATAATTTCTTTAAACTTGGTTTCAATTTGACGAACGTTCTTCTCAACTTTCCGTGACATTTCAACCAGAGCGTCTTTCGAAGCGTCTCCAATTAAGACGGCGATGTTACGCTGGATACGAATAAATTCATCGTAAAACTTCTCCAAATGCTTCAACTGAACTTTCGCTTCATCTGCGTTAAGATTATCCGTGAGTTCCAGCGAATCGATCATTCGAATAAAATTTTTTTGTTTGCGTAATAAGACGGGTAAATATTTTGAGGCTTCTTCTTGACTCGGTTTTCGGGACGGTGTAGGAGGTTGTTGTGGTTTTGGTTTCTGGAATACTTTGGTCATCTCTTGTTCGAACTTATCCTTCTCGGATTTAATTTGATTCGCGGTAATGTGTAGACATTGATGGCGTGAAGCGACGTTCAATACGTTACATAAATATTCGACCCATCGCAAAGCTGAATTTGTCGACTCATGAATCCTTCGGACATCGTTTTTATCCAGATGAGAATAGGTCTCTACGCCAGCGTTATATTGATCGACTGCTCTTTGTGCCAATTGTAAAGTTGAGCTAAATTCTTTCAGCAACTGTGGTTGTTCTTCGAATTCGAATTTACGTTTCTTAATCGGTTCGCCGTAATCTTGTAAACTTTTAAGCTTATCGGAATACACCTGACGGTTGCAATCGTCGCCTCCTTCGTAGATCCACTTCTCAATCTCATCGAACAGTTGGCATAGTTTCTTGCGTTCTTCGTCCGGTACAAACGTAGCGAGCTCGTCGGGTGATGATAATTTACCTCGGAGTTCGTAAACGTATTCTTCGAGAGCGTTACGGGCGTCGATTCTGTCTCGCTCTTGACGATCCGTAGATACCATTTTACATTCTTGTTTTGTCAGGGCATTCAATTCGTTCGAAGAGTAAGCTCCAACTAATTTGATTTTGACCGGCAAATCGGCGGTTTTTACAGCTCGTTTTATACGATGATCCTTCTCGACTGATTTGGAACTCGAATGCGGTTGACTTATTTCCATCGGTTCGCCGTGATCGTCAATTTCTTGCTTTTCAGCCAAAATCGCTTTGGATACGGTGAATATACCATTAATAGTGATACAAACTCTCACTTCAACCGTCTGGTATTGACCTTTAGCGTCGGGCTTGACGTCGTTAACGATGAATTTACCGATCAACTTGTTATTGTGAGCGTAAACCGCTTGCAATTCAAAAGGTTCGCGAGTATCGAAAGTCAACATCTTAGATAACGGTATCGGGTGATTTTTACGGTATACCTTCCAAGCTTTATTAGATGGTGAATCGTAGTACAAGTACACATTAATCGGGTAATTTTGAATATCGGTGATACTAAAATCTCGAACAAAGATAGCCGGGCAAAGCATCGCGCACTGAAGAGCGCAACCACGAGCTACAGCTTCATCTTGATTCAGTGTTGTACTAGGTACTTTACCGAATACCTTCTCGATGAGCGATTTAATCGCTGGCACGCGACTCGAACCGCCTACGATCTCGATGGAATGTATTTCTTCTTTCTTCAACTTGGATTCTCGTAAACACTTCAGCATGGTCCGTTCAACACGTTCGAATAATTCGGCGCAAAGCTCCTCCATATCGGTACGTTTCAGATCACCATGTACGTCTATATCGTTGATGAAACATTCGATATTCAAAGGTATTTTCGTAGAATTAGCGGACATTTGTTTTTTTAGTTTTTCTACTTCGCCGAGTAAACGTAACATGGCTCGATGATTTTTCGTCGGCTCGATATTATACTTGGATTTGAACTGTTCGCTGAAATACTCGGCGAGAATGATATCAATATCGCGTCCTCCTAGTTGAGGATCTGCTGCCGAAGATAACATCTTCAATTCACCCAGATTGAAAGCGCAAGCGGATACTTGTAACGATGAGTGTCCACAATCGACGAATATGACATTACGAGGCGGCTCTTCAGGAGTTGGAAGGTCTTGTTTATAGATACCGTAAGATAACGCTGTAGCCGCAGTCTCGTTGAATATACGTAGTACATTTAAACCAGCTATGGTAGCTGCGTCTAGTAACGCAAGACGTTGGGCGTTATCGAAAAACGAAGGGACAGATATCACACATTGATTTACTTCGCATTTCATTGCCACTTCGGCGGACTCTTTCAGCTTGGTAAAAAACATAGCGGTTATTTGTTGAATGGAGAATGCATATTCTTCGTCCAAGTAACGAACTTTGACACCGATCGTACCATCTTTACAACGAATGATAGGGTATGGTGCGTAACGTAACTCGTGTTGAACAGTCGGGTCATCGAAATTCTTACCTAACAACCTTTTGAACCCGAAGATGGTGTTTTTAAGATTGGTTATTAACTGATTCTTGGCCGCCACACCGAGGATTCTGTTTCGATTACTGAATGCCACACATGATGGAGTAGCCCGTAGACTGAAGTCGTTACTGATGGTTTCTATTCCTCCGTCTCGAGGTACGGCTATGTACGACGATTCGTTACCGAAATCAATACCGATTACAAACATCGAAGGCGAAGCCATTTTTCAACACTAACCGATGACTATCTTGACGAATGAAATGCACGAATTAATTGTTTAGTTAGGTAATTAACGCGTTCTTCATCAACGAACAAGGAAAAATTCGCAAAAAATACCGTTTGCAGAATAACTTTACTGGAAAGACGAAAAATGAGATGATGTTGATTTTTCATCTGCTAATTGCTATCAAATTGCTGATAACCGAAATAAACGGTATTGATTGGTCGAAGTATTTTATTCTCGTCTGTGATTGGCTAAAATTGTAACCTCGCTACTACCGCCATGATATTTGGTAATTACGAGATTTTACGTTGTTTGGTACATTTTGGATATTTTATATTGGAATCTGATTTAGAGCTAGACTAGATTTTTGAAGTCGCGACTTCAAAATTCGAGACGTTTGAATTTTTTCATTTGTTTTTTTAAATTCAGCGATGTTTACCATCATTGGTTTAATCCTGAAATTGAAATTTCTCCTACCTACGTTTGTTGCGCCATTTCAACACTTGAAAAAATTTCAATCATGAATTCACTAAAAAAGCAGGAAATCATCTCAATACCAAGAAGAAAATGAAATCATGTGAGACAAGAACTTGCAAATAGTAAAAGTTCTCCGTTCTAGTGCAGCGAGCCTTAAAATGGATTGGATCCTCTTTCTTTTTTTCAATTTTTGGTTTGTTTTGAAATTTTATGAACTTGGCAAAAAAATTATGACCGAAAAATTTTAAGAAAACGTACTCGTAGGAAGAATTTCAAGCCAATGCATAACCCTTCCGCGAAAGCTCAAGGTTTGAAAAAGTTTAAAATGTTTCAATTCTTTATTGGCTTTGAAACATTTTTCTCTAAATTATTTTTCTGTTCAGGCGATCTCTTGATGTTCACTATTAGTCTTAGAGGACTCCTGAACTTGACAAAAATTAAAGTTGATCTTTCCTAATGTTTTTTTACACATCAAGTACATAGGTATATAATATTATGATATAAGTCACTAGATCAGATACTTATCTATTAAAATCAAAAAAAATAAATAAATAAATAAAATTTGAGCACTGTCAAATTTTTTAAACCTTGAATTTACGTCGAGAAAGTGAAGATTGCCTTGAAAATTTGATATTTTTCCCTAGTTACGTTGAGGTCATTTGATTTGATCACAATTATTTGTTTGGCTCTAACAAATTTTTAGTTAATAAGAGTTCAAAATTCGAGACGTTTGAAATTTTTTCATTTGTTTTTTGGATTCAGGTGATCTTTTGATGTTCACTATCACCAAGAGACTATACTTGAATCAAAAAAATATAAGCTATTCAAAGTTCAAACACTAAAAAATTCAACTTTTCAAAATTTTCAAACTTTAAACTCTCGTAGGGAAAGTTAATTATTCATCTAAAAATGGAGCTTTACGAATAAGTACGATAATTTCAATACCACCTAATAAGAAAAATACCTCACTTTCGAAATTTTTCGCTCAGCCTCAATGTCAAAACACTGCTGCAGATCTTCGACGTAAAATTAAAATAGAAAGATAATTTTTAGTAGATATGGTCTCGTTTCATGTACTTGGTTTGAGCTCGCTTTTTTTCTCATAACGATGTGATCAGTAGGTACACACAAGTATTGTACCTTGTACCTGTACCCAAGCTCCAAGCTCAAAGAGACATACCTAGTCTACTTTCACTCCGTACCTTACAATTAATGAAATATATAGATATCTACTTTTGTAACGTTATGGCACCATTTAGTTGAACGTCGTTGTGGCACCAGGTAGCAAGTGAAGAAAACTTAGTCATTTACGCGAGCATTTTTCTGGCAACGGTTTATTCATTAATGAAAACCAACTGGTGCCTCTATATGATATGAGTATAGAGTGATGATTAAGGGTATAAGCAACAGTGCCATCTAATCGAAACATTTTACAACGAATTTTTACAAAAGAATACATCGAAAACCTATGAGACCTGAACATGGTGCCACAACGTCTGTTGACTATATAATTTTACCAGTATATTAAAAGGGACTTTTAAATGTCGTTGTGGCACCATTACAAAAATTTGCCTAACGACCCCTGGCAGTGCCCTGATGACATTCCACACGATTTTAAATAAAATACGTTGTGGCACCATTTGGTGGTGCCACAACGTAAATTTTGGTGCCTGAACGTGTGTAAAGTATATAAAATGGTGCCACAAGTACATCAATTATGAGTAAGTATATTCAAATAGATACCAAACACTAGGAAATTTTCAATGTGTAATCTTTACTCTCAAGAATCAATATTATTTGTTTAACAATTAACATAATACACAGGTTCATCTACAGCGTTGTGTTCGATGGCTTTCAGCTTGTCTTCAACCGCGATGAATCGTTGGTGAAAGCTGTCAAAGATTCGAGACTGCTCATCGAGGGCTGAACCACTCACATGGGTTTCTATCATGTAATGATTTTCCACGAACCGATCGTAAAGATCCGGAAGATGAAAGCGCGTTATTTGAGCTTCAACCAGACAGAGATTCTTTTCCGACACAGTTGATTCGAGCTCCTCGATCATGGATTTCTGCCATTTAATTAGAGTATCGAGGTTGGGCGAGGTAACGTGAGGATGTCGAGAACCAGCCGATGTCGATGATATAATTTCTTCCAACTTGGTTTCAATTTGACGAACTTCTCGCAGAACTTTCAATGAAATTTCAATCTGAGCGTCAATCGAATCTTCTCCATCTAAGGCGGCGATACTACTCTGGATGCGAATAAATTCATCAAATAACTTCTCCAAATGCTTCGACTCGACTTTCGCTTCTTCTGCGTTAAGACGGTCTGCGTGTTTCCGCGAATCGATCATTTGAATGAAATATCTTTGTTTGCGTAGTAACTATAGTAAGGAGGTTAAATTGGTGGTGGTAGCGAGTTCATCTACTCGGGAAGACATGCTTAATAGATCAGTAAACTCCGTTGAAATATCTGAAATAGGACTGGAATACATCGAAAATCCAAAAAGTATACGAAATACACCATTTACCGTAACATCGAAAACGAATTTATATAAGCTCACGATGGTAATCAAAGCAAAACACGAAGCAGTGATAAGGGTTTATAATTATAGTGACCCAAGTACATTATAGGTACTATTTAGAATTACGCGAATATAGAGAGAAATAAACTCAAATTCGTTCAACTAAAATCACTGGTGAACTAAGTCAAATAACACCATTACACCAAGTACAGTAGGTACCACAAAGAAAGAATTAGGTACCTATCATATGATTTGAACAAAGTATGAACAAAGTAAGAACTGAGCGATGATAACGGAAAACAAACATATGGCTCGGATCAAGGTCAACGGTTGGCTTGGCTCATTCCTCAGTCGGAGTCGGAGCCAATTTTTGTGACGTAACGCGTAACGTCAAAAAAGTACAAGTCCCAAAAAATTGATCACCATTTCCATTTCGGATAAATTGAGAATTTTACCAAAAAAAAAAAATTGTGAACAGAAACAAAATTGTAAAGCTTTTCTGTTTGTTTTTAAAATATTTCAAGCAGAAGTTGAGAAATTCTGGAAACCGCGAAATACTTACTCGACTTTTTTTTTAATTTTAAATTTCAAATTACAAAAACTCGATTTTAGAGAAAAACGAAGGAATTTACGAAAAAAATGATGAGAAACCAAAAGAAACACGCCCGAATTGATTTCAAAAATTTATCAAATGTCAAAAATGCATTTCAGCCTCTGAAATTTCAAAGCCTCGAGGGCTTTTATTTAATAAAATTTTCGCAAGGCTTTCTGATTTAGCTTTATCTAGGTCAAAAATTAGAGTTTTTAAACTATGTTGTTATGAATTTTGATCCAGCATAGTTTATTTGAAACCAAGATGAGGTGTTGGTTCAAGTGGTTCTCTTTCAAATGGGCCTAGGTAAGTAGGTATGTATTTTGTAAGAAAAAAGTACACTGTTTTGGATTAATTTATAACGATAGAGCAGCTTGGTAACGGGTAACAACTCAAAAGACCGTTTGTACCAACGAGTTAGCTGGTGAGGGTCCTGCCTTTGGTGTTTTTTATTGGTTTGTTTGTTTTTAGAATTTGAATTCCCATTCTTCCTCTATGAGAACTTGAATATTCTGAAGTAAATTCAAAGGTCGTTTTTGAGGCAAAAAAAAAGAAAGAAAAATTCGGGGTCATGGTTCCACTTTCAGTACCCGTACCTTCATACCGAATCGGTTGGTTGAAAACAGCAAGGAAAAACGTAAACCTTCTTTAAGAAATACACTCCTCTGACTCCTCCCCTTCAATCATATGAGTACCTACACTGTTGAATATATACTTTCTAGTTTTAAATGAATTGAATCGTAAATTTAGTACCTGAACAGGTCTTCGGCGTCGGATCAGCTACCTCGAATGGATAATTGGAAAAATAAAGGCACAATTCCAGTCACTGGGAAATTATTGAAATGACTTGAGGTTGATTTCCTGCAACATTACAAAATTTCAGAAAAATTAGGCAAAGATGCTTAAATGAAATTAAAGCAGCACAAAAATTCATTTGGAACATTGGAAAAAAATACTTAAAATTGCCTAAAAAATGTTTCTATACCTAACAATTTTATCAAGATCATGAATTCGGCAAAAAAAGAAAAATCATTGAAAGCTTGAAATTTCTCCTTCGTTGGGTGCGTCATTTTTACATTGGAAAAACTTCATGCTGTAAAAGGAGTTTTTCATTTGAATTTCAGAACTTTCAATGAATACTTTTAAATGGATTTCTTTGAATAACTAAGTCTAAAATCGTCAAAATAATCAATTCAGGATTTTTAAAATCCGCAAAAAATCGAAAAATAAACTTGGGCAGCTGAGATTTCAAACATGGGAATTTCAGATCAAGCATACTTTTTTCAGAAGTCACGATCTCGTTCCGTTCCAATCGGAGACAATAGAACGAAATGAAGCTTGAAAATTGGATGTATGTAGTATTGTACATGTACAAACACTTATTGAAATGAATTTTTAGGTCTCGAACTATACCACACGCGAGTAATTTCATGCAATATTGAAAAAAATATATATCTCAATGCGCACTTTCTCAGAAAAACAGAACATTTTTTCCTCAAAACGAATCTAATTGTGAAATTTCCCGTTGTTGGCCATTAGGCTAGACCATCAAATCAGTGTTGAAAATATTTTAAAACGACATTTTTCATCTCACCAGTCGCCGAATAAGAAGCGCCGAGAGGAGCACCTAAAACAGCCACCAGCGATATTTTCATAGGTACATATTGAAGTTTACGAAAAGTATTCGGAGCAAAACATCCACCGAAAATATTTCAAAAATTTAACCTAATCAGTAAATCATTGCCAGAAGTAAGTAATAGAGATCTATACGAATATAATGAACGAAGAGCGATGTCACCAAACAATCATACATTCACTCTTGAAGTTTATGAAATATGTAGCTACCAAAAGCTGGAAAATTTTCAATAGATAATCTCTACTTGAAAATCAATACTTTTTCACAAAAGCAAGTTCTACCGAAAGTTGTTTCGAGGTATTCATTCACCATAGAACACAATATCATGATATAATATTTTATTTAATCCAATAATACATATAATACCAACATTTTAAAATGAAACAATAAAACCAATAAAAACTGGGAATTGATAAAAATAAAATTTTTAAAAAAAGTCATAAGTTGTCAAGGATTCGCGACTGCTCGAAGAAGGCTGAACCACTCACACAGCTTGTTATCATGCAATGATTTTTCAAGAACTGATCAACAAGTGAGATTATGGCGCAATAATTCAGCTTCAACCTCACTCGGATTCATTGTCGATTCAATTGACTCGAGCACCTTGATCATAGATTTCTGCTTTTTAATTGAAGTGTCGAGATCGTCTGCTTTTCGATGAACTTTCAGCGAAGTGTCTCCAAACAAAGCTGCAATACCATATTACTCGTAAAACTTTTCCTAATGCTTCGACTGAACTTTCGCTTCTTTTGCGTCAAGATTATCCGTGAGTTCCAGTGAATCGATCATTCGAATTAAATATTTTTGTTTGCGTAATGAGGCGGTTAAATGAGTGATGGTAGATTCGGAAGCGCATTTTGGGACTTCTTCTTGGCTCGGTTCTCGGGGTGGTGTAGGAGGTTGTTGTGGTTTTGGTTTCTGGAATACTTTGATTACCTCTTGTTCGAACTTTTTCTTCTCGGATTTAATTTGATCCGCGGTGAAGTGTAGATTTTGATGGCGCGAAGCGACGTTCAATTTGTTACGTATATCCTCGATCCATCGCAAAGCTGAATTTGTCGACTCTTGAACCCTTTGGACTTCGTTTTTCTCCAGATGAGAATAGCTCTTTATGCCGGCGTTATATTGATCGACTGCTTTTTGTGTCAATTGTAAAATTGAGCTGAATTCTTCCAGCAACTGTGGTTGTACTCCGAACTCGAATTTGCGCTTTTTAATCGGTTCGTCGTAATCTTGTAAACTTTTGAGCTTATCGGAATACACCTGACGTTTGCAATCGTCGCCTTCTTCGTGGATCCAGTTCTCAATCTCGTCCAACTGTTGGCATAGTTTCTTCCGTTCTTTGTCCGGTACAAACGTAGCGAGCTCGTCGGATGATGATAATTGACCTCGGAGCTCGTAAACGTATTCTTCGAGAGCGTTACGGGCGTCGATTCTGTCTCGCTCTTGACGATCCGTAGATATTTGGGGGGGTGCAGGAGGTGATTGCGGTTTTGGTTTCTGGAATACTTTGGTTACCTCTTGTTCGAATTTATTCTTTTCGGTTTTAATTTGATCCGCGGTGATGTGTAGATTTTGATGGCGTGAAGCGACGTTCAATTTGTTACGTATATCTTCGATCCATCGCAAAGCTGAATTTGTCGACTCTTGAACCCTTTGGACTTCGTTTTTCTCCAGATGAGAATAGCTCTTTATGCCGGCGTTATATTGATCGACTGCTTTTTGTGTCAATTGTAAAGTTGAGCAAAATTCTTCCAGCAACTGTGGTTGTACTTCGAACTCGAATTCACGCTTTTTAATCGGTTCGACGTAATCTTGTAAACTTTTGAGCTTATCGGAATACACCTGACGTTTGCAATCGTCCCCTTCTTCATATACCCAGGTCTCAATTTCGTCCAACTGTTCGCATAGTTTTTTCCGTTCTTTGTCCGGTACAAACGTACCGAGCTCGTCGGATGATGATAATTGACCTCGGAGCTCGTAAACGTATTCTACGAGAGCGTTACGGGCGTCGATTCTGTCTCGCTCTTGACGATCCGTAGATATCATTTTACATTCTTGTTCTTTCAGGTCATTCAATTCGTTCGAAGAGTAAGCTCCGAATAGTTCGACTTCGACCGGAAAATCGGTGGTTTTTACAGTCCGTTTTTTACAATTTTCCTTCTCGACTGATTTGGAACCCGGAAGCGGTTGACTTACATCCATCGGTTCGCCGTGATCGTTGATTTCTTGTTTTTCAGTCAGAGTCGCGTTGGGTACGGTGAATATACCATTGATAGAGATACGGACATTGACTTTAATGATCTGGTTTTGACCTTCGACGTCGGGCTTGACGTCGTTAACGAAGAATTTACCGATCAACTTGTTATTATGACCGTAAACAGCTTTCAATTCAAAAGGTTCGCGTTTGCAGAAAGTAAGATTCTTACAGAACGGTATCGGGTGATTCTTAGGGAATACTTCCAAATCTTCGTTAGTTTTTGAATCATAAATCACTCTAATCAGGTAGTTTTGAATATCGGTGATACTAAAATCACGAACTGAGGTAGTCGGGCAAAGCATAGCGCACTGAAGAGCGCAACCACGAGCTACAGCTTCATCTTGATTCAGTGTTGTACTAGGTAGTTTACCGAATACCTTCTCGATGAGCGATTTAATCGCTGGCACGCGACTCGAACCGCCAACGATCTCGATGGAATGTATTTCTTCTTTCTTCAACTTGGATTCTTGTAAGCATTTCAGCATAGTCTGTTCAACACGTTCGAATAATCCGGCGCAAAGCTCCTCCATATCGGCACGTTTCAGATCACCATGTAAGTCTATATCGTTCATGAAACATTTGATATTCAAAGGTATTTTCGTAGAATTAGCGGACATTTGTTCTTTTAGTTTTTCTACTTCGCCGAGTAAACGTAACATGGCTCGATGATTTTTCGTCGGTTCGATATAATACTTGGATTTGAACTGTTCGCAGAAACTCTTGGCGAGAATGATATCAATATCGCGTCCTCCTAGTTGTGAATCAGCGGTCGAAGCTAACATCTTCAATTTACCTCGAGTGAAAGCGCAAGCGGATACTTGTAACGATGAGTGTCCGAAATCGACGAATATGACATTACGAGGCGGCTCTTCGGGGGTTGGAAGGTCTTGTCTATAGATACCGTAAGTTAACGCCGTAGCCGCAGTTTCGTTGAATATACGTAAAACTTTTAAACCAGCGATGGTAGCTGCGTCTAGTAACGCAAGACGTTCGGCGTTATCGAAAAACGAAGGGACTGATATCACACATTGATTGACTTCGCATTTCAATGCCGCTTCAGCGGTTTTTTTCAGCTCGGTAAAAAACATAGCAGTTATTTGCTGAATGGAGAATACATATTCTTCGTCCAAGTAACAAACTTTGACACCGATGGTACCATTTTTACAACGAATGGTTGTGTATGGTGCGTAACGTAAATCGTGTTGAATAGCCGGGTCATCGAAATTCTTACCCAACAACCTCTTGAACCCGAAGATGGTGTTTTTAAGATTGGGTATTAGCTGATTTTTGGCCGCCACTCCGAGAATTCTGTTTCGATCACTGAATGCCACATATGAGGGAGTACTAGTAGCCCGTACACTGAAGGTGTTACTGAAACTGATGATTTCTATACCTCCGGCTCGAGGAACTGCTATATACGACGATTCGTTACCGAAATCAATACCGATTACAAACATTGAAGCCATTTTCAACACTAACCGGTAACCGATGACTATCTTGGCGAATGAAATACACGAATAATTGTTCAGGTAATTAACGCGTTTTTCACTAATGAACGAGAAAAAATTCGCAGCAAATACCGTTCGCAAAATTACTTCACTCGAAAAATTAGATCAAGTTAATTTAGAGTGCTAAGTAGAAAGAAAGAAGTATGATATTGTAATAACAAAAAAACGACTCGAATACGTTTCGGCAATTGTTTTATTAATTCGACTGTACAATTATCATGGCTAGCTCATATAAATATTAGGTGGTATATTTAAACTACGTGCATATCTTATTATCTTATTTTTATTTAACCTCACGTAGTCACGTATCCCTCTACATATTCCCTGTACTTTTTTAGGCTGTGTCCTCACAGCATTATGTATACTTAACCTATCTATTTTAGTAATTTTATATACATTCTTATAAATTATTGTGGGTTTCAATTGCAGTATCTAATTTTATTCGCGTATTTTTAATGTACATAACATATTTAAATCCTATGATTGTAGTAGCTAGTAGACCCAAGGTTAAGAGGATGTTCCATATAAGTAATATAATTACTAGAAAATCCCCTTTTCCCCGGTATTCTTCGATTTTTACATCCCCTAGCCTTCTCTCGATCTCTTTGTTAAATTTAATGGGCACACTCTCGTTCCACTTTTTATCTAGTATGTCATTCATTTTCGCAAATTCTATTCTCCCTTCAATAGCCACACTCGCTCCCTCTAATTTTGTCCATTGCACTGGCACTACCATCTTCTCTTCTTCCAATACCTCTTTGTTGCATGGTATCTCTTCACTTATGATCGTCCTTTCTCTCCCTTCAAGTTGTTCTCTCACCTGGTATCCGCACGGAACTTTCAATCGTAAACTGCCTTCATTCGTTCCAATAATAGTCTTATGATTTCTCGTACTCGGATTATATAACTTGATCTCCCCCTTATAGTTTGATAACACATATTCACTTGGTCCTATCTTTGCAACGACTGTCTCTTCCTTCTCAACACATTCAAACTCGCATACTTTGTTCAGTTTTCCTTTCTCAACTTTTTTAAACATGGCTTTGACACACTCCTCATTCCCACTTGTAATTTCGTATCTATTCATGTAGCAGTAGTCGTTGTTTTCACAGTTATCTTTTCGAACTTTTGTTACTTCGTTTTCATTTACCTCATGAGCTATTAAAAATTCGTCTACATTCACCTTACACACTTTATTTTCATACGTAAAAGGAATAGTTTTGAAATTATATAGGTTCCAAATTTGGTTATTATTTTTAATTGGGATTTTTATTTGGATAGCTAGGTGGTTTTCAGAGAATTGACATTGTGCTATAGGTAATGAATAATATTCGAGTATATTATGTGTTTCTATTGCAGTTATTTTATTTAGTTTGTTCAACTCTTCGTTTAATTTGATCAAATCTTTTTTTAAAGTTTTTCTATTGATAATTTCAGGAGGAATTAGGTTCTTTTTGCAGTGATTTACTGTTTCTTTGAAAAAATTAATGCTAAACTGATTTTCCATCATATTGTATAGAGACCCTAAAATGCTTATTAAATCGATTATTTCCCTATCAGTCTTGTCTTTTTCTTTCACCATAACATTTTTCAATAATTCCATAACTTCACCTGACTGTTTTGTCCTTTGCTCAGTGGTCATCATAAACTGGTTTATCTGGGTTGTTACATTGAATAGAGCTGCATGTTCTTCTATGACTTGGCTTTTGAGACGATAAAATCCTTTTGTTAAAGTTTTTTCGTTGTGGTATATGGGTTTCGTCTGCTTTTCAGTAATTATATTGCAGCACCACGCCAGCGCATCTCCTAAGAACTGTACCCCTCGCTTCCTCCGCTCATGCTGGTGTCCACTCTCGTGTCGAAATTGCTGACTGGCTAATTCAGTGTTCAAGTAGTGGTCCATTTCTTTGATAATTTCATCGTTTTTCTTCATTATTTCACACATTCCTAGGTCTGTTTCATTGCCTGTGAGATCCTCACATGTTCTTTTTTCAATATGTTTGCACTGTTACTTTTCTAGGAATTGGGTAGTCTATCTCATAGAGTATCGGAATTGATGATTCATACAGGACAGCATTTTCGAGTTTCTTGAATACTAATCCACTATGTATCTCCGTAGTGATTGCTTGGACTGCTTGTAGGATCCCAGCACACAAAATAATTTTCCCGAACATTATTTTTTTACGTTTTTCTTCGTTTGACAATTAATTTCACGACTTTATAACGATTAAATGTTCACAATTTGACTACTATATGAGTTGCTACTCACAGCACTTTGTCACTTTTCGTTTGTCAAATAATTATCACGAATTTATGGCGATTAAAATCATAAATTTATGACGATTAAATTTTCACAATTGATTACTTTTCGAGTTGCTAATCGTAGCTCTCTATCACCATTAATGGTTTATGTATTCGTTTTCCATAGATATTGTAGTACATATTTTCCTACTCTCAGTTTTTGTTATTGTTTTGATTTACGTGTCTTTTTCATAGCCATACACATTTCTACCTTCAATTTGTTTACTTTGCTATATTGTTTTGTATTTCGATCATGTACCTTTCCTATCTAATTCTCAGCTAAGGTGCGGCCGTCACCCATGGCATTGAACTTACCTATTCTAGTTGAACTGAAATTCTTCAATTCTCAATCTCGGATTTTTACCTCTCCTGTCTATTTGACCTGACTGTCTTTATCTTGACCTAAACTCCTTCATCCTCCTAATGTGTATGATCTCTTCTTTTTCTCCCCCTCTATGAGGAATTTTCACCACATAATTTACGTCACTGAGTTTTCGAATGACTTCATACGGACCTGTGTACTTTGGACTGAATTTTTTCTTGTCCCTAAATGGATTTTCAATCAATACTTTATCTCCTTTTTCAAATTCTACGAATTTATGCTTTCTATCGTAATACATTTTATTCTTTTCTTGACTTTCGTAGATTAATTTAGGTATTTCGTTCCTAATTTTTTGTAATTTTTCAATTTCCTTCATTCTTCTGTTTTCTCTTTGAATATTGTTGATTTTCAGACCATTTTTTAATGGGGTGTTGGGTTCTTGCCCAAACATCACATAATATGGACTAAGTCCATTTAGTTGACTCATAGGCGTTGTATTATACGAATAAGTTACGTATGGTACGTATCTAGCCCAATTATTTTGGTCATCGTTTACGTAGTGGCCAAGTGCTCTACATAGCGTGCCATTGAAACGTTCAACTGACCCTTGTGATTGTGGGCTATATGCTGTGCTGTGCACAAGTTCTATTCCCAACTTTTCGCATACTTCGCTTAAGTCCTTGTTTTTGAAATGTGTTCCCCGGTCTGTTGAAATTTTCTCAGGTAAACCGTATCTTGTGACAATTTCCATCAAAAATGTGATGACATTTTCAGCAGTTGCCCTTGGCACTGGTTTCGCTATTCCAAATTTTGTGCATACGTCTGTACCTACCAAAATATACTCCCTACCTTCACTTTTTGTAACTGGGCCTATAAAGTCAATCATCAAATGTCCCATCACTCTGCATTTTTCAATCTTCACATGTTGCATCAATCCGTTTTTCTTTTTCTCCTCTTTTCTCATCTGACATGATACACACGTTTTTATGTATTTTTCTAGGTTTGTATACATGTTCTTCCAGTAATACAGATTCTTGATTCGCCCATACGCTTTTTGTATTCCCTGGTGTATACCTCCTAATAGGCTGTCGTGTGCCTCTTGCATAACCTTTTCTTTCACATTCTCTGGAATTACAATCAGTTTTTTCTTTTCTTGTCGGTTAAAAATTTGGTACTTTAGACACCCATCCTCTATTTCATACCTTCGACTCCACCTATCGAACTTTTTTATTTCTTCTTTTGAGTATTCATTTTTATCTGGCTTCTTTTCTAGAGCATTTTTGATTCCTACACAAAATCTGTCATTTTTTTGCTCTTCGATAATATTTTTTACATCTGGGTTTTTCAATACATTCTTTGCTACACTCACACTGTTTACATGTTCTTCAATTTCTACTCTCGATAGGCTGTCTGGTACACTATTTTTTACACCACTAATGTGTTTGATTTCATAGTCATACTCTGATAGTTTGAGAATCATCCTTGCAAGTCTTTTTGATGGTTCTTGTATTTTTGACGTATGTGTTAGGGCATCATGATCCGTTAGTACCGTAAATTTCTTCCCATACAGATACTCTCGAAAGTGCGTAACTGACTCCGTTAACGCTGTTAATTCCAGGTCGTACGCACAATCCACTCTCTTCTTTTCAGGCATCTTTTTACTAAAATAGGCTATCGGTTTTTTCTGACCACTTTCATTCACCTGACATAACACTGCTCCAATAGCTACTTTTGAAGCATCTATCTCCAAGATAGTTTCTCTGTCCTCATGGTAAATTTCCAACACTGGTTTTGATGTGATAGCCTTTTTTAATGCTTGAAATGCCTCTTCCTGATCAGGCCCCCATTCGACTTTTTCATTCCCTTTTGGATCACCTCTCGTCAAATTTGTCAATGGTAAGGCTATTTTTGAAAAGTTCTTTACAAATTTTCGATAATATGAGCACAATTGGTTGAATCCTCTTACTTGTCTTACTGTTTTTGGCTTTGGGTAGTTTAATACCGCCTCCACATTCTTTTTTAATGGCTCAATCCCTTTACGAGAAATTTTATGACCTAGCATTTCTACTTCTTCCATAAAAAATCGACATTTTGTAGTTTTAAGTTTCATGTTCATTTTCTCTAGTCTTTGTAAAGTTTTTTCAAGGTTCGCATAAGCAGTTTCAAAATCTATACCATAACTACATATATCATCCATGTAAATGATTGTTCCTTCGTATAAAATATCAGCCATTTTGCTGTTCATTTCTTTGCAAAATGCCGCAGGAGAGTTAGCTAGTCCCTGTGGCAAACAAGTGAACTCATATAATTGGTTCTCCACTATGATAGCAGTTATGTGCCAGCTTTCAGGGTCCAATGGTATTTGAAAAAAGCCCTGAAAGCAATCCATGATGTTGAAATATTGGCATCCTCCCAGACACATGAATAAATCATCAGTCCTAGGTACAGAGTTATGATCTTTTATCAATTTTTTGTTCACTTTTTTGTAGTTGCAAATCAGTCTATATTCTCCATTACTTTTCCTTTTCACAAATGCAGGAGTTGCATAATTTGACGTACTTCGTCTCAATACACCTGCTTCTATATATTCGTTGATAATTTTCTTAATCGCCTTTCTTTCTACTGGTGCTAATCTATAGCTTTTTAACACGACTGGTTCGTCATCTTTCAACTTCAATTTGTATGGATCAGCCTTTGCTTTCCTCAACTTGAGAGGATTTGTCGTGAATATATGTTTGTAACGTTTAATTAGCTCTTCAGCTCGTTGTCTTTGTTGTGGTGTTAATTTGTCAGAAATACATATCTCATTTCCCTCATTATCATACACACTCTTGTATACACTAGGTTTCACTTTCTTATTGCTTGTTTCGCTGACTGTTGCTATTTTTTGGTTTTTTCGGATTTTCTTTGCAACGTTTGTATAATTTTTCAAGCAAATTACGTGTGTCTGGTCATTCATTTTATGCGAACTTGAAACCTTGATTCCCGAATTATTTACAAAGTACTGGTGTGGTGTTATTTTCCCTATCTGTTCATCAGTTGTATTTACTAATAGTGCAATTTTTTCATTAGGCGGAATGGTCACGTCATCCTTGCAAACTATGTGCTGATTTTTCACAATACATACATGTTCGTGATTTATTTGATTTAACCATTTCTCGTCAATATTAAATATTAATTCTCCGTTTATTGAAATGGTACGAGTTTTAAAATCAATACATGTCCCATATTTTTCCATAAAGTCCACTCCTAAGATGAGATCAGCACATAAATTGGAGATGACTTGAGCGTTGACCTCGAACTCTTTCCCTTCTATTTTAATCTGCATTTTAGTTACTCCCTCTACCTCTAACGTTTCTTCTCCTGCTCCTACTAACCCCAAATTTGATTCTTGTAGACCTGCATTTTTATTTACCAGAGATGATTTGATCAAAGTGTGATTACTCCCAGTATCAAGAATTCCTTCGATAGCTTTATTGTTTATTTTTATACGTACTGGTAGTTTTAAATTTGCAATTTTCACGAGAAAGATTTGCTCTGGTTTTTCTACACTTTTGGGGTCGGGGAGCCGAGACTCCCCCTCACCTAGTTTTTTGGTTTATACCAACACTTGTCAGTTTCATGCCCTGGTTTTTTACAATTATCACAATACCTATTATCATTTCTTTTTTCGTTAATAGGGGTTTTATTTTTGTCATTATACCAACAGTCGTTGGTGTGGTGACCATTTCTTCTACAGATCTTGCAATATTTATTATTCCTTTGGTAATTACGGTTATCTTGTCTTCCACCTGAGTAATTTCCTTTATCATTCTTATTACACCTACATTCACACACTTTCTTTTCATGAACAGCCAATCCTAGCTCTTTGATTAGTTCTTCGTCTTCCTTTGCTGCTTTCATTTTCTTAATTTCAGCCTCAAGGAGCTTCACTTTTTCTGACAAATCATCCTTTTTCTTGCTAATTATTTTACTCTCATATTCGTATCGTCGTATGTTCTCTTCCAATTTCTCTATTGACGTATTATCAAACATACCTATCTTCTCAATTATTTCTTTCTTCAGTCCTCTCAATACGATTCTACAGATTGCACTGTCCTCCATTTTCAACTCTTTACCTTCACTTGCTATCTCCGTTAAGAATTTCATGGCTTCTTCATTCTCTCCTTGTTCTCTCGAAAATAACTGGTCTTCCCTGATTAATTTTGATACTTTAAATCTGTTCTCCATTTTCGTCTTGATAGCCTCAAATTCTGTTTCTTTTTCACACTCTGTAATATAGTACTGAAAGGCATATCCTTCTAGGTATAACGGAAATCTCAATACCATTTCTGCATCTAACCATTTTCTTACTTTGCTCACAATTTCAAATTTTTTCATAAACCCATCAAATTCTCCACTTTTTCCTGAGAACTTAGCAATCTCAATTTTCGTTTCACCCATTTCGTCGTCACTTTCTTCACTTTCTTGATTTTCTCTTTTCAGTTTTTCCTCCTCTTCTTTTCGTTTCTTTTCAGCTTCTTGTTCAATTTTTTTCTGCTCTGCTATTCTTTTCTGTTCTTCAATTATTTTTCTCTCTTCCCCTTCTTTTTTTTTCTTTTCCTCTTCACTCTTTTTAAACTCCTCTTTACCTCTTTCTAACCTCCTCAATTTTATCTCGTCAAGCCCTTCCAATGCTAGTGGCTTATGTTCTACACTATACTTATTTTGTAGTTTTAGTGCTAATTCTAAATTTACTTCTAACCGCACTAACGATACCAATTTCTTCCTGAGGGTTTCTAATAAATCATCATCGGATACTTCTTCTTCTGGGAAATTTTGGTTGATTAACTGCGAGATAGTTTCTTTTGGTAGGTCGTAAATCCAGGACACTCTGACGAATTTGGTTTGAATTTCATCCATTAATCTTCGGAGAATTTTTCTGGCTTTTTATTGGTTTGGCTTTTCATTGGATAGGTTTTCTTTGGACACTCTGACGGATTTGGTTTGAATTTCACCCATTAATCTTCGGAAAATTTTTCTGGCTTCTTTTTCGGTTTCGCTTTTCATTGGATAGGTTGTCTTTGGTCAATTGCTGTTTAAATTCTCGACATGTTGCTTTGGTTTTGAACTCGTTACTGGCTGTCGCGAATGCAGGTCACAATTATACACTTTCGATTTCGTACAGTTATTATTATTTTTTTTTTTTCGCTTAATCGCGCATTTTTAACATGTTTAGGTACTATGCCAACGATAATTACGTGTAACTTTTTCTTTACTACGCGAAATTTAAACGTACATATCTACAAACGCGAATACTTGATTTTCTTTCAAGCCCGTAGCTAGGCGCCACATATGTAATAACAAAAAAACGACTCGAATACGTTTCGGCAATTGTTTTATTAATTCGACTGTACAATTATCATGGCTAGCTCATATAAATATTAGGTGGTATATTTAAACTACGTGCATATCTTATTATCTTATTTTTATTTAACCTCACGTAGTCACGTATCCCTCTACAATATGATGAACTATTATGATTTATGAACAAAGAGAACAAACTAACAAAGCAAGAAGTCAGAAGAACTGCGACAGTTGATAAGGGAAAAACAAGGGTGGAAGGTTCGGATCAAGGTTATAAAATTATCACAGGTTGCCTCCCCGGGCGGAGGGCGGAGCCAACTTTTGTGACGTGACATCACTGACGTAACAAAAAGTGCTAATTATTAATGAGAAATTTCAAATTTTTCAAACAAATTGAGAATTTTACCAAAAAAAACGGGTGAACATCTGAACAGGAACAAAATTGTAAAGCTTTTCAATAGCGAAAGTACTCAGTTACTCCGTTACTCAACTTTTTTTAAATTTTCAATATTTATTTTTTTCAAATTACAAAAAATTGATTTTAAAGAAAAACGAAGGAATCTACGAAAGAAATATAAATAATGAGAAACAAAACGAAACACGGTCGAAGTTTTCATTTCAAAAAATTACCAAACGTCAAAAAATGCACTCCAGCTTCTGAATTTCAGAGTCTGAAATTTCAAATTTGTCTTTTAATTTTTCGCACGTTTTTCATGATTTAGCTTAATATTCTAGGTCAACACTTAGAGGTTTTAAGCAATGTTTTGAATTTCGATCCGGCTTAGTTCATTTGAAATCAAGATGTGTTAGTCCAAGTGGTTCTCTTCACATAGGGCTAGGTATGTATGTATTTTGAAAGAAGAAAGTATATTGTGATGAATAATTGGATTAAAATCAAAATTGATGATTCTGATTCTTGATTCGATCCAGTACCCAACTTTCTCAAGTTGTCATAAGTTTCCAAATAAATTTATCATCTCCAGTGATTTGTAAAATTGATTTGTGAATATAATCACAAACTTTTTTTTATTGGTGATTCGAATCTCAGATTTTCACTGGTTCGTGATTTTAAAAACATCCTTATTCGACCCAACCTTGGCTTATTTATATTTTCTGACAATGCATTACTCACCAGGTCCACGACACAGCTCAACATTGCTTATCAGCACCTGATCTGGCTAATCTCATATTTTCGCTATTTCGCTGACAGCAGTTTTAAACGTCTATACATTGTGGATATCTATCTCAAAATCTACATATATTGTCTGCGAACCTACAACAGTGATAAAATACGTATTTATCAAATAATCGTACCTACTTCTACTACATATTGCTTCATTTCATAATTACTGATTCGAAAAATACTCCGCCTAATTTTGCAAATCTTCGTTTTCAATATTTCTTTTTGATTACATAGGTATTTTTCTTTCATCTAGGTTGGAAACTTGACTTCAGGTCTTCGGCGTGGAATTTAAAAAAATCTAATGATGTTGAATCGAAACAAATTAGGTATTCGCAAATGTTACTTAAGTACACATCAAAGAAAAAAACGATAATTTGATTTAATTATGCAAGTTTCTACGCGAAATCACGTGAACACAGATTGTGTCCTGTGTTTTTAAAAGAATGAAAATTCCATATTTTTTAAAACGAACTTATCAGCATAGGTACTTAGGTAGGTCTAAGTACGTATACCAATAAAAAGAAGAGTATTTTTACATAAAATATCATTAAAATTAAGTCGAATTTTCCCGTAAAATAATCACGTGTATTGAAAATAATTTTTCAAGCAACTGATAAATTTGTAAATTTTTTATGAGCATTTATTATTACAAAATTCTTCAACTTTACATACACCTTCAGGATAAATCAAAAATTACGCTGAAGGCTTCAGATCGGTTTCAAAACGATAAAATTGGGATCCGATGGGTTGGTTTTAGACAAAATACACTCATTTGAAAAATTAAAAAAATTTCCAATGAACAAAATTTTCTTCATATTTTTGAGTTTTTCTCTTGTGCTGTTCAAAAAAATACTCGATGAAGATGTTCACCTAGAAATTGGTCCAAAATAAATGTATACCAACATTACCAACTCGTAAAACAACCTAAAAATGAGCCACAAGCCAATTTGTTAAGGGGGTCAATGAGAATCTGACATTTTGGATATAGGATGGTCTCACACCATGCTCTTTTCTATATAATATTGGATAGGATAGATAATCTTAATTTAAAAATCGATATTTCTCCACAAATGCAACTTTTTTAAAAATGACGTCATATCGTACATAAGTTCTATAAGTACAGTACACAAAAATTAATCTTAGCGACAATTTTATTTATTCGCCAAACAACACAAATGATATCTATAATCTAATGACATAATTAATTATGTAAAAATGCTATAGGTACGATAAGACTGGCAATAATAGGTACATCAATGATTAACTGAAATAATGAAAAATGAATCAAAAAATAAAGCTCATCTGCCTACCTACATAACAGAAAACACAAATTTATTTTTTCTAATCTCAAGTTTTATACGTACATCAATAAACCAGACGCACCAGACCACTAAATCGAAATAAACAAACCATAAAACAAATAGGATGCGAGTATAATGAATCTTCTTCGTAATAATCATTTCTTTTCACGAGCTTCAATCATTGAAGAAATGTAATTCAATTTTTCTTTCAAAATTCGCCCTTCGCAATACAATTTGTAATCCTTGACAGCTCGTTCAACTCTTCCGGAAATTTCTTCCACTTTTTTAAGATCGACATCACATGGACAAGGAGATTGACGAACAAGATCTTCAGCAATTTTTCGGTTTTGAACGAACCACCAGTAGACGTTGTCGACCCAAGGACGTAAATGAATGCTTCCCGCAACCACAGGAGGATGATCTAGATTTTTAAGAATTTTTTCATATACATCATTTTCATTATTGGCGAGTCTTTCCATCAACGTATTCAAATAACTCTGTGATCCTAATGACGAAGCGTCAACATCATCAGACAAAGGAGCTTTAGGTACCGACGAAACCGATTCTAATGATTTAACTTGAGCATTAACTTCACCAGACGAAACAGCCTGTGATACCGACGACGTAACTACAACCGGAGCTAAAATTCCTTTCAGCTTGATCTGAACGGCGATCACTTTTTGGAGAATTCCTTCAGTGATTTGTAACTGCTCATCGAGGGCAGAACCGCCGATATAGGTTTCTATCTCCGATTGATTTTTAACGAACGCATCGTGAAGTTGCGAAAGATAACTGTGGAATGTTTCAGCTTCAATCGCACTGAGATCGTTTTTCGATTCAATTAATTCGATCTGCCTGATCAAAGATTTTTGCTTTTTCAATTGAGAGTCGAGAGAGTCGACGATGACGCGAGGACGTTTGGTTTGATTGGAATGTTCATTTATTACAGAACTCGCCGACGTCTGTGGTACGGTTTTAATCGGTAAGATATTTTCTTCCAACTTTGTTTGAATTTGTCGGACTTTCCGTTGAACTGTCTGCGTAATTTCAACCTGATCGCCGAATGGAGCGCCTTTGACTAGAGTAGCGATTTCACTCTGGTTGGAAATAAATTTTTCGTAAAACTTATCCAAATGCTTTGACTGAACTTTCGCTTCTTGAAGGTTGAGATCGCCTGTCGGTTCCAGTGATTCGATCATTTCAATGAAAAATTTCTGTTTTTGGAGGAACGGAGATAAATCAGCGGTGGTATCGAGTTGACCATTCACATTTGAATCGGAAACGTTTTCTTCGAGAGTGTTACGGGCGTGGATTCTGTCTGGTACTTGACGATCCGTAGATGTCATTTTACACTCTAGTACTATCAGTTCACTCAATTCGTTCGAAGAGTAAGCTCCGACCAGTTCGGCTTCGACCGGTAATTCGTTGGTTTTTACATTTCCCAAAGTCGCTTTGCATACGGTGAAAATACCATTAATATTGATGCGAACTTTCACTTTAACTGCCTGTTTTTGACCTTGAGCGTCGGGTTTGACATCGTTAATGATGAATTTACCGATCAATTTGTTATTGTGAGCGTACACAGCTTTGAATTCAAAGGGTTCGCATTTGCAGAAAGTCAGATTCTTAGCGAACGGTATCGCGTGATCTTTGGGGAATACCTCTAAATAGTCATTATATGTTGGATCATAAATAACACTAATCGGATAATTTTGAATATCGGTGATACTAAAATCTCGAACAAAGATAGCCGGGCAAAGCATCGCGCACTGAAGAGCGCAACCACGAGCTACAGCTTCGTCTTGATTCAGAGTTGTACTAGGTACTTTACCGAATACTTTCTCAATGAGCGATTTAATCGCTGGCACGCGACTCGAACCACCTACGATCTCGATGGAATGTATTTCTTCTTTCTTCAACTTGGATTCTTGTAAGCACCTCAGCATAGTCTGTTTAACACGTTCGAATAATTCGGCGCAAAGCTCCTCCATATCAGTACGTTTCAGATCACCATGTACGTCTATATCGTTCATGAAACATTCGATATTCAAAGGTATTTTCGTAGAATTGGCGGACATTTGTTTTTTTAGTTTTTCTACTTCGTCGAGTAAACGTAACATGGCTCGAGGATTTTTCGTCGGCTCAATTTTATACTTGGATTTGAATTGGTCGCTGAAATACTCGGCGAGAATGATATCAATAGCGCGTCCTCCTAGGTGAGGATCTGCGGTCGAAGCTAACATCTTCATTTTACCTCGATTGAAAGCGCAAGCGGATACTTGTAACGATGAGTGTCCACAATCGACGAATATGACATTACGAGGCGGCTCTTCGGGGGTTGGAAGGTCTTGTTTATAGATACCGTAAGATAACGCTGTAGCCGCAGTCTCGTTGAATATACGTGAAACTTTTAAACCAGCGATGGTAGCTGCGTCTAGTAACGCTTGACGTTCGGCGTTATCGAAAAACGAAGCGACTGATATCACACATTCATTGACTTCGCATTTCAATGCCATTTCAGCGGTTTCTTTCAGCTTGGTGAAAAACATAGCGGTTATTTGTTGAATGGAGAATGCATATTCTTCGTCCAAGTAACGAACTTTGACACCGATCGTACCATCTTTACAACGAATGGTTGGGTATGGTGCGTAACGTAACTCGTGTTGAACAGTCGGGTCATCGAAATTCTTACCTAACAACCTTTTGAACCCGAAGATGGTGTTTTTAAGATTGGTTATCAACTGATTCTTGGCCGCCTCACCAAGAATTCTGTTTCGATTACTGAATGCCACACATGATGGAGTAGCCCGTAGACTGAAGTCGTTACTGATGGTTTCTATTCCTCCGTCTCGAAGTACGGCTATACACGACGATTCGTTACCGAAATCAATACCGATTACACACATCGAATCCATTTTCAACACTAACCGATGGCTAACTTGCCGAATGAAATACTCGAGTCAATTGTTTAATTAACGCGATTTTCACTGACAAACCAGTAATTCGCATTCGCTGGACGGCAGGAATCACTTTACTCGAAAAATAAGATTACAACAGTGACAGGATCATCGATGATCGGAATTTTGAATTTTTCAACTCCGTCAAAGAAACACTGAACTAACTGAACATATATAAATTGAAGGGTATTGATAAAGATTATCGACATTGTTGATTCCGATCCGATTATTCAGATAACAGGTTGGGTTCGCCAGTCCAAGCCATGCGCAAGCGCAACCAACTTTTGGGACGTGACGTCATGACGCCAAAAAAAAGTGCAAGACGAAACTGACGACAGTGGACAAATTTTTTCAATATTTAATAATTAACAAATTTTTTAAAATAAAAATTTTGAAGTTCTGTCATACTCTTAATTTCAGATTCAGACACTTTTTTGATGTTTTTCAAAAAACCCTCCCCTACCCTACCTTCGTACTTTCATTCATACCAAATAGCAAATCAATCGGTTGAACACAGCATAAAAAAAACGTAAACCCTTCTTTTAAGAAATATACCTCCTCCTCTCAGTCTCAATCATTCGAATTGAACAAAAGCATTGGTATAAAAATCGAACTCCTTTCAAAGGCCGCATAGCCATTTCACTTCTCACCGCACCGTAAAAGTAGACATACTAGAGCTGTTATTTAGGTAAATATGAGATATTTGACAAAGTAGGTATTAAACGTACAAAAAGCTTCTGGTTTATTCCAGAGTTGTGACGAAAACGAATAATACTTAGGTATTTATTCTGGACAAGATAACATTTTGCTTTGAATCACAAATCAACTCAGAAATGATGTTCATTCGCATTCCGTATTTGCATCACTCAAATCAAATTGATTCGTGATTCGTAAAATTGATTCGCGAATAACGAATTAGAAACCAATTTTTATTCGTGATTTGAATCAGAAAAAAATCCTCATTCGTCCCAACCCGGGTCGGTTTTATAGTGGATTATCCACCTTTTTTTAACAATACATTACTCACCAAGACACCAGCTCAACGTTATTTATCAGCACCCATTCACGCTGATCTCATATCTTCGCCATTCACAAACAACAGCGTTGTCGTCTACAATCTACATTGTGGATATCTCTACATCATTGTCGGCGAGCAGTATAACAGTTTCCATGATTGTTCCGAAATTCTATCTCGAAATAGATAGGTATCTTCGATAGTGATAAAATACGTAGGTGTTTATCAAATAATCGTACTCATTTTTCATAATCTACGCATGTAATGTACACTTAGTCACTTACATATTCGAAAATACTCCGACCTATTTTGAAACTCTTCATTTTCAATATGTATTTCCCTTTCATCTACGTCGGAAACTTGACTTCAGAATCAGATCTTCGGCGTGGGAATTAAAAGAAATCATGATCTTGAATCTAAAACAAATAATTTACATATGTTACCAACGTATCAAAGAAAAAAACGATAGTTATTTTCTCAAAATTATCGTTAGCTTTCAAAGCTAAGTAAGTATGTAAGTTTCTTCGCGAAATCATGTGAACAAAGATTGTGTCTTGTTTCCTTCAAAAATGAAAGTATTTCATATTTTTCAAGATACAAATGCTAATATGTATTGGAATATTTCAATTGCTCGCCAGATTTCAACACATGTTGATAGGTCGCATGACGCTTTTTCGAAAATTCTATAAATCATGACCCATTTTTGGGATTTAAAATTCTTCAGAATTACTCAAAATATTTGAATTTTTGCGAAATTTTCGCTTATTTTGATAGGTAGGTCATGTTACTTTTTTTCTAAATCCTAAAAATCATAATACAATTTTTGGGCTAAAAATTTTTCAAAATTCTCAAAATAAGTACATTCTTTTCAAAATATTTCAATTTCTGGTGAAATTTAAAAATACCTATAGGTACTTAATGTATTTGTGACGTGTCGTAAAAGTGAATTTTTCAAACATCTATCAATATCATCGTAAATGTATAAATTGTAATCGGTTCCTGATCTGAATTCAAAATTATAATGCACTCCGAAGTCAAATTACAAATAGGTAAGTAGCAATCAATGTTATTACGTTTTCAATTCCAAGAATGATACATGGCGTTTCCTTACTTCGTATTAATCAAAGATTTGAAGTCCATTTCCTTGAAATGCGCCCAAACGCTGACCAGTTTTGTCTTTTAACATAGGTAATAATGAAATATCATGCGCAAACATTCAAAACTTCAATCGATCGTTAACACGATCCGAAAATACGTAAATGAATGAAACACCAAGCACCTGAAAGAAAAATAACAATTAATAGGTAGACGTTATAAAAACGTAGATACTGTTACGAAAGTATTCATAGACTAAATTTCAGCCAAATCATGAGAAAAGATTCTACAGGGTGTGTCAAAAGAAAGTTTACACACATAAAATATCAAATTTTAAAACGTGCGAAGCAATCAATTTCGATGTGTTAACAGAACCAACTGAAATATGAAATTTTCAAAACGAATACTTACCAGTAAAGTCTCTCAGCCTTTTTTTGTTGTCAACATTTTCATTTTTACTCGTTTATCTTAAAAGAGTGTAATTATTAGCTGTTTTTGAAAAGTGTCAACTTTCTTTCGACACACCCCATAGTATGTACTTGAATATGATGTATTTTTTTTTTTCAAAACCCGAAAATAAGATATGTCAGTAGAATTAATTGTTTTGTTAGTTCATAGGTAAGTACTTAGTTCAGCGGCGAAAAATATACAGTAAACTTATGTGATTGCGTTTGTCCCAGCCCAAAATGATAACAATGATAACATTAAGCGATTGATACCTTGAAACAATGAAAATAAAAACACGTACCTAAGAAAAACAATAATTTTCACTGCATATTGCCAAATTTTCGCGAAATTTGACCAGTTTTTGCTTATTTTTAACGATTTTTAAGATTTTTAAGTATTTTTATATCGTTTTCATGATGTTTCAGCGTTTATTTTTCTCACTTTTACAACCTCCCGTCCAGTAATTCCAGTATTCATATAGATACTTAGTTACATTTGAAGGCTTTCGGACGTACATGAAAGAATTCTGATTCATGAAGAAGATTCTGTTGAAAACTTGAAATCGAGAATCTGCTTCATGAATCAGAATCCTTTCATGTACGTCCTAAAGCCTTTCATATGTAAGTATCTATATGAATACTGGAATTACTGGACAGGAGGTTGTAAAAATGAGGAAAATAAAATTCTTGTAAGTTTATTAACGTAATAATTATATGCCATGTAATCTAATTACACTTGTGTACTTTCACACGTACCTCATATTGCATCATCGCTGGATGTTTTGATAGTTTCCAGATTTTGAGCCAAGCATTAGATTAGGTAGATAGTAGATACGGAATCAAAATAATTCTGTCGTGTGTCGTGTAGAGAAAGAATGGTCGATCTTGAAGCAAAATAGACTATACTAGCCCTTCTTCTATGGTACTAGTCGTTAAGTCGTTCCTGAACACTACCAGCAAGGAAATCAGATCGATTAGAATAGATTACGAATATTTGGTATAGTTGTCAGATAATTAAACAGTAAAGTAAAAGCTATAGATACTTACTCGAAATAGGTACATGAACTCGTATAGAAGAAAGCGATGAACAGAATTATTTTGACGGTGAGACGTGGCTGATGTCTGATGGCGATATTGCGATGTTATGTGCCATGTCGTTGAACAAAGGAGTGAAAATGTACAGGGGGGTAACGGGTAACGGCATTATTTTTTTAACCTCCTAAGGGCTGGTATTACGACACTTTGTCAACGTTCCGTCAAATGTTGACGGACCGATGAACAATAGTTAACCGGTGCTTCGACCTCGGTTAACGCATTGTCAACGTTTGACGGAGAGTCGTAATACCAGCACTAACTCGTTAGGACATTTGGAGATTTGGACATTTCTTGGAATTTCTTTTTCTTCTGATGTAATGGAGCTAGAGAAAAACAATAAAGCTTGCTGAAATCGGTATAACATTGCTGAACATTGAACAAGATTCAATATTTATAAAAGCTTTCATTTATGTAATTAGGTTGGCCGAAAAAAAGTATTGTGTTTGTGTATGTAATTTCAAAAAAATGAGTTCGCTACTTTTTTACCCTCGGCCCACTCGCCAATTTTTTTACCTCTTCACCATTTTTTCCTGTGTTATTTAATTGTAACAACATAATCCAAGTTCTTCTCAAAAATGATTAATCAGTTACGCTAAAAAGTGCTCTTTGCATTAGCATTATGATGCATTATTATCATCCATTGCTTGAAAAAGATCCTGCGAAAAATCAAATTGAGAGTTTTGGGAAGATTATTCGCTCGAATTTTCATCAACAAAATTTGATTGACGTTTTATATTGGGCTTCAAAATTCCTGGACCATCAGAGCCAGAGAAACTCGTTCTTTTCAGAAAAGAAACTTTTTTGGAAATTTTTTTGTCACGAAATTAACCCTGTGACGACAGCATAGTTTTTGCCAACATGATGTATCTTTTTACGTCATGCTGGAAAAGAAAAATTTCTGACAACATGATGTAAAAAAACTACATCACAACTACGATACTGTAGAAAATTTTTTTTCCAGCGTTGATGTAAAAAAATAGATCAAGTTGTGAAATTTTTTAAAATTTAACATTTTGATGTATTTTTTTACATCAGTTGTCGTCTGAGGGTTAATCAAAATTTGCTGTGAAGGTTCTTGCTCTGTTTTTTTTTTTCATTTATTTTCATAGAAAATGTAGGTATACATATTTAAAGGGGCATAAATATCGAATCATTTAGGTATTCAATTTTTTCGGACGATTGCTTAGTGTAGCAAGTGTTTTTTGGACGCCACCCATCATTTGCAACAGTTCGGCAATGCTTTAGCTTTTCCAAAAATAAATAATATTTATCTCACACCTTTAATTAGTCGTCACTTCATCAGCTAGCTAAAATTCTGAAAATAAGAGGTAAAAAATTGAATAGTAAAAATTGACATGGGTTTTCTATTTTTTTCATCCGAATAAAAAAAAATAGAAAACTAGACTCGAATGGTTCCCTATTCTTTTAACCTCCTTTAAAATTTTTAACTGACAGTTCTTATCAAAAATAACGTACTGTAGCTCATCTCATAGACCAGAGTGTGTCATTTTGACGGAAATTATCCCGTCCAATCTTTAAAATTAAAACACACTTTTTAAAAAAATTTTTGAAAAGAAATCGACTAAGATTCGTATCAAATTTTTCAAAATAACATATTGAATGGAAAATGAGGCTGTTCAAGGCCATCGTGTTCCAAAAGAAGCACAAAACACATATCAATATGATTTTCAAATCGATTTATGACTTTGAAAGGCTTATTTTTCACAAAACCCTTGGGAGGGGGAGGTGATGGATTAAAAAGTGTAAAAAAAACTGGGCCGTTACCACTAGGTATATGACAGAAATCTACAAATGCATAAATAATATAGATAAACGAAGAGCGATGTCACCAAACAATCATAAGTTCCGGTACTGGTGATAGGTAAGGTACTTACCATCTACCTACCTATATTTAATAAGAAAAATACTTCACTTACGAAATTTTTCGCTTTTAATATTCCGTTGCACGTTGAAGTAAATAATTTTTCTTTCACTATAAAAAAGCTGCTTCAGATCTTCGAAGTAACTAAAGTAAAGCGGAAAAAACCACGATTTTATCAAAAATACCACCTTTTGAGAACCCATATCTTCCCCCCAAGTAATTTGGTAAAAATCTTCGATTTTTTTTGTGATACACTCTGATACATACATAAACATAGGTAGGTATGTAAGGTAGCATAAACTATAAAGACTCACAAAAGAAATGAACAACAAAAAACGGCCCTAGATCAGCAGAACCAAAAATACTGAAATAGGTACCCTCTGGTTTAAAAGAAAACGCAATATCTAGATTGTTGATGGTAAAACTTGACAATCTACACCAAGTTATAAAATCTCAAACTCATCCAGACAGCTACACATACATAAATAGGTAATTGCATGTAAAAAAAAACACACAAAATGTCAACGAAATTCTCATAAAATGATAAGAGCTGTTTTAAAAACAGATCTTTTTCAAATTGCATCATTACACTTCAGTAACACCAGAGAGTAAAAAATAAGTAAGTAAGTAAGTATGTAAAATTAAAATAGGATAGGAGTAAAGTGTTGAACACACCAACGAAATTTCAATTTTTACCATATGACTCTCGTTTCACATGAACCTTACTTTGGTTTGAGCTTTCCTTCTTTGTGCTGACGATCAGATGGGTAAGTAGGTACCAGCTTAATTAATTATACCCAAACCCAAAAGGAAATTAAAGTCAACTTTCACTCTCAAAGTTTATAAAATAGCTACCAAAAGCTGGGAAATTTTCAATGGATGGTTTTTACTTGAAATTGAAAATCAATATTCCTCCAAAAAAGCAAATTCTACCGAAAGATCTTTCGATTTTTCCTCTTTTAAGACTAATAAGGTAGGTATTTATTCACCATACAACGCAAGTAAAGTAGGTACATGATATCAACACATCTTTAATCCAATAATACTAAGTACCTATACATAAAAAATACAAAAACAAACATTTTGAAAATAATGCAATAAGACCAATAATAAATAACTAGGTAGATAGGCATTGATTAAAATAAAATTGAAAAAAAAAATCATCCATCTGTATTACATGGATTACAAATTTATCCTTTCTAATTTCAAGTTACACCAAAATCAAAAATGAACTGAAACACACACGATGCGAATCTAATCAGTGAGATCAATATAATAATGATTTCTGCCCACGAGCTTCCATCATTGAAGAAACGTAGTACAAATTTTGTTTAGGAATTAGTCCTTCACAATATAGCTTATAATCTTCAACAGCTCGTTCAACTCTTCTGGTAATTTCTTCCACTTTTTTACAAAGATCGCCATCGTATGGACATGGAGATTGACGAAACGATTTTTCAGTAATTTTCTTGATGTGAACGAACCACCAGTAGGCATCGTCGACCCAAGGTCGTAAATGAACACTTCCTGCAAGTACAGGAGGATGGTCTAGATTTTTTATAATTTCTTCATAGACCTTATTTTCATTATGAATGAGTCCTTCGATTTTACTATTCAAATAACCGCGCGATCCTAATGATTTGACATGAGCTTCAACTTCAACAGGAGATAAAATACGTTCACGTACCGATAACGCAACCGTGGAATCCGATGCCAGTGGTATGGTTTTGTTCGATGAGATAATGTTTTCCAACTTGGCTTGAATTTGACGCACTTTTTTCAGAACCGTCTGCGAAATTCTAAGTTGCTCGCCGGACGAATAAGCGTCTTCAACCATTGTCGCAATTTCACTCTCATTAAAGGTGAATTTTTCGCGAAACTGATCCAAATCCTTTGCTTGAAATTTGGCTTCTTGCGGGTTGAGATCGCCTGCCGGTTCCAGCGAATCTATCATGTCCATGAAATATTTCCGTTTACGGAGTAACGAGGTTAAATTAGTGGTAGCGAGAGGATCATTTACTCTGGAATCGAATCTTCGTGTTGCTGAACATAAAGTAAAAGACATTTTTGCTAGCTCAGAAGTCTCCGTTAAAACTGAGGTTAAATTAGTGGTAGCGAGATGATCATTTACTTTGAAAGCGAATCTTGGTGTTGATGATTAGAAAGAGAATCTTATTAGCTCAAAAATCTCGGTTGAAATATCTAGATCGCTGAATCGAAAATCCAAAAACTATACGAAATGAAACCATTAACCGCAATAGATAGGGTACTCTAATATGTACTTTGCGACAAAACAACCACGAAAATAAAAATAAAAACGACAGTTTAAAAGTTGGACTGAAACTTGATACAAATAATCGGTAACTTCGAACACGAATTATGAACTCACGATTAGTAATCAAAGCAAAACACTCAGCTGTGGACTACAGGCAGAATTACGCGAATAGAAATGAAATAAACTCAACTGAAATCACCACAGCATAAACCAAGAGATTAGAGAACAAGCTCAAACGAAGAAAACTGGCTACAGAGCTTCGCATTTCACGCAGTTATGTTTCGCTAAAATCATAAGCATGATGGGATGTGATGAAAAAGTTTCAGGGAAACCCCTGGGTTTGAAGCTCACACCGTTTCCCTCTACCTGCCGAAGGCTCCATGTCCATACTTATCTACGCAAACACGCTTGTCGCTTTCAGTTTCAACGATCATGCCTTTTCAATAGAACACGAACGCACAAGCCTAATTACATGTAGGTACCTACATATTAATCTATTCACAATCCAAAATAAATATGATGAATTAAAAACTAATGAAAACTGGAAAGATGAAACCAGTTTCAGAGAGGAAAGAGGATAGCAAAAAAAAACTTTGAATTATTATAAGTAGGTAAGTACTTCTACCTGTGCAGATTAAATGTATGTACCTGCATATGGCCCAGTAATAATTATAAAAGATGAGATTTGAGATTTTGCATCGACTTGGACCATTGATTTCAAAATTCAAGATCACTTGAGGGTTCTAATGAACAGTTGAAAGATTTGCAAATCTTTTATTTTTGAATAAACTCGACGTGTTTTGAAAATTTTTTTCTTCTCAAATATTACAAATTAATGAAACTAAATTAAAATATGAGGAAAACAGCCAAAAACTCAGCATATTTTTCCCAAGTTTTTGTAATAGGAAATTACGACTGAAAAATTGGTACCTCAAAATATTAGGTAGGTACACCAATTTCAAAAATATTATCTTGCGATATTTTGACTTAATTTAAAAAAAAAATTAAATGATAAATTTAAATCGAAAAAGTATTTCTAGTGGAAATATTCACATAAAAGATTGTAAATTTTCAATGGATAATCTCTGATCGAAAATCAATGATTCTCCATAAAAGCAATATTTTTAAATAGCGTCATAAAATAAACAATTATTTCGATTTTTAGGTACTCTTTTAACGACGATTTTATTCATTCACCATACAACACAGTTACATGATATCAACATTTTTAATTAATCCGATGATATAAACACAAATACCTACGTAAATTTTAAAACAATAAAAAAGAACAGTATTGTCAGGGGAAAAATATGGAAGAAAAAGAAACTTATTCATCGGTAAAAAACAGATCACAAATTTATCATTTTCGATCTCAAGTTTTACAAGTAGGTACGTATTATGTACATCAGACAGGTCACCAATACAAGTACCGAACACTTGAAAAAAGAACATCACGAGTAACCATTAGAAGAAATGTAATCCAAATCACATCTGGGAATTTTTCCGTCACAATACAATCGATAATCTTTAACAACTCGGTCAACTTTTTCCGAAATTTCTTCAACTTTTCTGAGAAGATAGGGAAATTCACGAACATTATTTTCAACACTACTCCGAATTGAAAGGAACCATCTGTAGGACTCGTCAACCCAAGGACGTAAATGAATGCTCCCCGCAACTTCCGGAGAATGATTGATGTTTTGTAGAATCTTCTTATAGACACAATTTTCCTGATAGATGAGTATCTTCAATTTTTCATTTAAATAACTCTGTGATCCCAATGATTCGCCTTGAGCTTCAATATCATTACAGGAAACACGCTTACGTACCGACGTATCCGATCCAATTGATATTTCCTGAGTTTCAACATGAGAAGAATCACGCTTACGTACTGACGACGTCTTCGCATCATTGACCGACGAAACTCTCTTTGACACCGTTGTAACCAGAGCAATAATTCCTTTCAGCTTGATTTGAACGGCGATCACTTTTTGAAGAATTCTGTCAGACATTTGCAACTGCTCATCGAAGGCTGAACCGCTCACATTGGTTTCTATCTTGGATTGATTTTTCACGAACTCGTCGTGAAGTTGCAAAACATGACCATGCAATATTTCAGCTTCAGCCGCACCGAGATTCTTTTTCGATTCAATTAATTCCATCTGTTTGATCAAATAGTTCTGCTTCTTAAATAGAGTATCGAGGATGTCCGAGGTAGGACGTTCTGTTTGATTGAAATGTCCATTTATTGCGGAACCGACCGGTGTCAACGGTATAGTTTTGTTCGAGGATGTCATTTCTTCTAACTTGGTTTCAATTTGACGAACTTTTTGCTGAACATTCCGCGAAATTTCTACCTGATCGTCAATCGAAATGTCTCCAATTAAAGCGGCGATTTTACTCTGGATGTGAATAAATTTATCGTAAAACTTCTGTAAATGCTTCGACTGGACTTTCGCTTCTGTTGCTGTAAGATTGCTCGTGGGTTCTAGCGAATCGATCATTTGACTGAAATATTTTTGTTCGCGCAGTAAGGAGGTTAAATGAGTGGTGGTAGCGATATCATTTACTACTTGGAATTCGTCAGATCCTGCTGGTGTTGGTGATGCCAGCAACGAGTAGGAAGACATGCTTGATTGCTCGGAAAACTCTGTTGAAGTATTTAAATTGGGACCGGAACCGGAATCCATCAACAATTCGAAAGCTATACGAAATGTACTAATGTATTGTAAGCTAACACCAAGTCAGTCACACCGAACACGAATTTATAAGTTCACGATGGTAATCGAAGCAAAACACGAAACAGTGGTAAAGCTTTATAATTGCAGTGGACTAAATACAATAGAATTACATATGTTTTAGTCGAAAACATAAACTCAAATTCAATTAATGTCACAAATTCACAAAACCAAAAACGAGGGAAGGACTAAAAAGATAACGCGATAACGCGGAAGGAAATGAAAACAACAAACAAGCATGGTGCGATCAAGGTAATTTCAGATCACCAGGTTTACTTCATTCGCCAGATGACGTCAAAAAAATGCAACTGCAACTACTGCAACGACAACGTGCACCTGTGCACCTGTGCGCCTGCGCTGTGCGACTGCAAAGTGCAAGTGCAGTGCAAAGTGCAACACTAGTGCAAGGGCGAAAGGGCGAAGTGCGTGACAATAATTTGACAAACTTGACTCTTGAGACAAGTGCGCACCAATTTTTCAAAATTTAATATTACATATTTACCAGTGTTGCAAGAGTGGTGGTTTCAGCACTACTCTCACTCCTTACTCACTCCAAAGGAAATGTCAACACTCTTACTCCACTCCTACTCCACTCCTTACTCCCATTGTTTTTCATTATTTTTCAGGAATTTTGACTCTACAGATATTGAGTGATTGATTATATCCATAAATTAAAGGTGCAAGGTGCAAGATGGTAAAAGTATATCAATAATTGATAAAATAGTATCATTGATGATAACTAATGAGAAAAACAGTAAAATAAACAACTAAAAAAAATTGAAAATACTGAAAATACGTGAGTAACAGCAACCAAAATTAGGGGAAAAAAGAGGAGTAAGAAGTTTTGATTTGACAACACTCCAACTCCACTCCTACTCTTTTCAAAAATTCTCACTCCTTGCACTCCTTACTCCTACTCTTACTCCACTCTTGCAACACTGATATTTACCTAATTTTGATTTTGAATAATGCATTATTGATTCGATTCATTTACTATGTACTTAGATGATTGGCAAAGCCTCCCCCTCCGCCCAAAAAATTGATCACCAAATAATTCAGTATTCATCTCAAACTCAATCTGTAAATCTGTATCTCAGAGAAACCTCGTCGTCGTCATTTTTTTTTCTGCAAAACGATTGTATTTTTAATTTTGTTTTTTTTTTGGTTATTAAAAATTTTAAAATTTTTACTTCTCTAAAAAAGTTTTTATTTCCTTCAAAAAATGAATTTTTGTGACGCAAAATTGAGAATTTTACAAAAAAAAAAAAAAAAAAAAAAATGGAACATGAGGAATGAGGATACAAAATAATTGTAATGATTAAAAAGCATTGAGTAGTTCGTTTACAAGATAGATATTTCAAGCTGAAGTTGAGAAATAAATATGTACTTGAATTAAATCGATTGATTGCGAATTGTAATTTTTTTTTAATGTTCAATTTCAAATAATTACGAAAACTCGACTTTAGAGTAAAACTAAAGGATTCTGCAAAAGAAATAATAAGAAAAAAAACAAAACACTTCTTAAAAATTATGGTACAAAATCCTTAATCGCTCGAATTTATTTTAAAAAATTCACCAAACGTCGAAAAATAGAAAAATCTGTTTTCTTTCTTTTTGTCAAAAGCCAAAATTGCAAAAATAAATTATATTTTATTTGTAAATTATATAGTAAAAAAAATCGTACGTTTTTGCCAACATTTTGAGAAGAGCTCTACTTTGAATCTTTTGTCAAAATTGTCAAAAAGGTCTTGTTTTTGCCAAAATTGCCGAAAACAAAACTTTTTTTGGTCAAAATTTCCAGAAATTCCATAACTTTTGGTCGCCAAAAATTCGATTTTTATGTCGAACTTGCAAAAAAAATTGTCAAAAATCAATGTTATAAATCAAATAAAAATTAGGCTACTTTTTTGTAAGGATGTCATATTTTTCACCAAAAATGCAGAAATCTTGTTTTTGGCAAAGATTGAAAATTTCTACAAACTTTACAACGAATTGCATTATTTTCAAAATTGCAAAATAAAATCAGTTTTAAAAAAAATCAAAACTACCAAAAAAAAAAACTTCACCTTGGTCACAAAAATTAGGACAAAACCAATTTTTGTTGAAAAAAATAACTTTTCTTCTTTTAAAATACCATAAAAAATCAGTTTTTTTAAAAATCTAAATCACCGAAAACAAAATTGCCAAAGAGTTGTCTGGGGTTTGTAAAGAGGGTTCGAATGGAGAAAAAAACGAACATAATAATTTGAAACTGTAAAAGAAGTTGCCTACTAAGTTGGTATCCCTGACTGATGAAAATAGTGAATTTGAACTCACGATCAGTGCCCTCAATTTACCCCAAAATATCTTGCTTTTCATTCGTAAAGGGTTTCGAATGAAGAAAAACGCGATAATATTTGATTATGCTACAAAAGTTGCCTACTCTCAAGGCATAAACATGATTGGAAACATGGAGTTTTTCAACAAATAATTATGATTTTTTTTTAAAATTCGATTTTCACTCAAAGTTATTTTTAATCCGGTTAGTTATAGTTGGCATACTTGACTGATGAAAATTGTAAATTTGAATTTTAATTCAGGACGGAAAAAAACGCAAATATATTAAAGTGTCAAAGAAGTTGCCTACTCTAAAGGCATAAATATTATTCGAAACATGGAGTTTTAACTTTTAACATGATTTCAAATAAGTAAATCCGATTGAGAAATACAATTTTAATGTATGACTAGATAACCGGCCGTTTTTCGCGCATACTGCGCTCCTCTTCTAGACGTGAATTGTTCATTTTGAAAATTTTGAAAGTATCTTTTTTCGCCTATAATTCCCAAAAAGTCTTGCTTTTTGCTAACATTGTTATTGTTGCTTTTTGCCGGAAATTGTGAAAGTTTATGGCTGTTTTAATAATTGACAGAAAAAAAAATTGTTTCAAAGCAAAAATTCCAATAATTGTTACTTTTTCATCAAAAATAACCCAAAGCGTAAATTGTTCTCTAAAATATCCTGAAAAGCATCACTCTGTCATCGCTTTATCATTCATTAAAATAATGTCCTACTTTTCTACAAAAATTGAAAAAAAGTATCAGCTTTCTTATAACAATTGCCTAAAAAGTCATGGTTTCATTTAAAGTTGGCAAAAATTTCAAGTTTTAGGCAAAATTGCGAATTAGGCTACCTACGTATCACTTTTTTAGCAGAAGTTGCTGAAAAATTCCAAAAATACTTGTTTTTTTTCCTACAGTTGAAATGAAACTAACACATCGGATTGGATCTAATACCACATAACTGAAAATTTCAAAGTTTCACTTAACTTTGACCTGGAACTTTTTTAAGCTTTCTTCAAAACTGCGAATGTGTCAAAATGTATTTTATGGCAAGCTTTTTCTAAGCAGACTATGAGTACTCTAAATATTGGTTCGGTACTGGAGAATACTTCAATAAAATACTTACTTGACACAATTTTAGAAATATTCCAAGATTTCCGAGTCAAAAATGCAATTAGGAATTTCCTTAAAACGTGATTCTAATTTTGTCAAGGACTCACAAAAAAAATTCAACCCCTCAGTTGAAAAATCTAAACTCCTACATATAACAGTAGAGATTTTCCCAAATAGTCCGAAACTTGCGTAAGTTTATGAAAAAGTGAGATGCAAGATATAACCACTCCAGAACTCAAAAAAATGAAACCATGGTTCCAGGATTAATTTTGATACCCAATATGCTAAAAATAGCACTTTTTCATGTGTACATCAACACCGTTGTTTTTCTGTTTTGAGCTATTTAAAAACTTTTTAAAGCTCCCTTCAGAAACTTTTCAACTTTTGATAAAAACCATCACAACTAAAGTTTAAAAGCTATTTTCAAATTAAAATATTATTGAGTAGTAGAGAATACTGATTGTATGAAGCTTTAGGATTTCATTTAAGGGTATTCTTTACCACGCGTTATCAGTAGGTTCGGTTCGCGAAAAATGCCCAACTTATGCACCTGATTACTCCGTGAATTCTCAACCGATTTTATTGCGATTTGTTTTAAAATGATGTTAATGCCTTTGTCTAGCCGATTACGTAGCGATTTTTTGCAATTATCAATTTATTTTTCTCAAAAAAAGCTTCGAAAGTATGGTAAGTTGCGAATCGCCAAGCAGGCAACTGAAGGGTTATATCAAAAATGTGGCGACGTACTCGGCTAGATCTCTTTTTTTTGAACCATACTGTGAAAAAATTTTTTTAAAAAAGTTGAAACTTGCGGAGTAATCAGGTGTATAAGTTCTGTACTCTGATGGGCGGGAGCGGGTGGCGGGACATGAGACATTCCAAGTAACAGTTCAGCCTAAAAAATATAGAGGGTGTGTGTGGGTGTTGGACGTTATGAAGAAGGGTAGTTTCGTTCTTCACAGATTTTGTGTATTTAAAGCTTAAACCGGTTTTACAGTTTACTTCTTCCGACTTCTTTTGAGGTTACTGGTACTGGGTGTCGATTTAGTTTTCTAATTCAATAGGCAAGGCAAGGCGGCCGCCTAGAGTGGTAAATTTTATGAAGGGAGGGAGGGGGATAAAATTTGAAGAAATTACAAAACTAACAAATTATGGAAAATTTTCTTTTTCAAAAATAAAAAATAGAAAAAAACGTTCCTTAATAATCAACTCAATAGTCAACGTCGAGAAAAGTTGGTGTTTTTTTCCTATTAAATTTTGTTTTACCTACTTCTTGAAGTATGAAATTTCAGAAGCTTGTTCTTGTTCAATTTTTTAAAAATAAGTATCAAATTTTGAAAAATAGACTTTTCTGATCGTCAAAACTGATGTTTTTACTTCTTGAATTATCAATTTTTAAAAGCTTAAGCTTTCAGTTCACGTAAGTATAGGCCTGTTTGGTTTTCTTTTCAACAGTACTCGAGTTTCACCTAGGAAATTTTTTTGATACGTTTGTCATGTATGTACCTATGTAGTGTACTACCTACTTAGTAAAATTTCATTTTTTTTCATCAATAAATTGAAATTATTTGAGTACCTACTTACTAGTTTCTAATATTTAGTATTTTAGTTTAATGACAAATTGGTTAAAATTGATACCAATTTTTCGAGTTTATGAAATTGGCAATAATGATCGAAAAATTGACACAACTGAATTCCAAAGTATTCCACCAGTTTCAGAAATTATATCTTTCGATGTTTTGCCTTAATACAAACTATTTGGGAAGAAACAATTTTCAAAATACTAATTTACACAAAACTAAGCAATTTTAGAATACATTTTTAACCACTCAGTAGAACTCTAAAAGAGGTCTTGGATTTTGAGGACAATGAAGACCTTGATCATTGATCGACGCCACGCAGAATCTCAAGTATACTATCTTTTAGAACTGGGGCAGTTCTTTTTGAAAAGAGGTGGAGGTAGTAGTAGAAGTAAAAAATCACAATGCATATTTTGAAAAATTTCCTCTCTTTGAGGAAAATTGGCACGTCTGAAAAGAACATTCAATTGCAATAAAAGACGAAGCTGGTCGTATAAAAAGTACTTACTTATATTAGTTGGGGGACCCGCATAAGGATCAATTGCAGCCCGCAGCCTATCCTCCGGGACAACTTTTTTTAAAGGGGAGTCCTAAGGAACTGACAAAATTTCAAGTGCTTAAATGCCTTTTTCGATTCTTGGTGAATTTTTGAAAATCAAAACACCAAAAATGAGGGGGAAAAATTAAAATCTCGCCAAATTGACCTAGAAAGCTGACATTTGGAATGTACCCTATTTTTGACCTGCCAAATCGATTGGAAACTGTTTCAGACCGTTTAGAGTAGTTCTGGAGCCTCCAGAAGATTTTTAAAACTTGAAATTCCCACAAAATTTCATGAAATGGTGTTGGAAAAACGAAATTCATTCTGCAAACTAAGGTTACAGGTGCCATTGAAAATCACCAAAACTGTCAAAACTGTGCAGTCCTCTGAAAACATTTCGAGAAAAACTTTATTTATTCAAATATGGGGGAAAAAATTAAAATCTTACCAAATAGACCTAGAAAGCTGACATTTGGAATATACCCTATTTTTGACCTGCCAAATCGATTGGAAACTGTTTCAGGCCGTTCAGAGTAGTTCTGGACCCTCCAGAAGATTTTTGAAATGAAATTCCCACAAAATTTCATGAAATGGAGTTGGAAAGACGGAATTCATTCTGCAAACTAAATTCAATACGCTACGAAGTCGACTGCAGGTGGATTTCAAGTCATTTTAGAGTCTCCAGCGACTTTTTGAAAGTTACTGAAGCTTCCAGTAGATTTCTGAAACTTGAAATTTTGTATTTTCACAAAATTTCATTGAATGGAGATGAAAAGCGGAAATTTACTCTGCACTCTAATTTTAGCACTCTCCGAAGACGACTTCAGGTGGGTTCAAGTCATTTTGAAGCCTCTCCTGCGCCTTTTTTGAATTCAATTTTTTTTTAAATGCCACAAAATCTGTCCGAATTAGCTCTAGCTTGTACTGTGCATAATAAATTTCGGTTTTCCAACTCCATTTGATAAAATTTTATTGAAATTTCAAGTTTCAAAAATCTGCTGGAGACTCTAGGAATAGTTTTCAAAAAGTCTCAGGAGGCTCCAAAATGACTTGAACCCACCTGAAGTCGTCTTCGAAGAGTGCTAAAATTAGATTGGAGAGTAAATTTCCGCTTTTCATCTCTATTTGATGAATTTTTGTGAAAATTTCAATACTGGAGGCTCCAGTAACTTTTAAAAAGTCGCTGGAGACTCTAAAATGACTTGAAATCCACCTGCAGTCGACTTCGTAGCGTATTGAATTTAGTTTGCAGAATGAATTTCGTCTTTCCAACTCCACTTCATGAAATTTTGTGGGAATTTCATTTCAAAAATCTTCTGGAGGGTCCAGAACTACTCTAAACGGCCTGAAACAGTTTCCAATCGATTTGGCAGGTCAAAAATAGGGTATATTCCAAATGTCAGCTTCTAGGTCTATTTGGTAAGATTTTAATTTTTTCCCCCATTTTTGAATGAAGTTTTTCTCGAAATGTTTTCAGAGGACTGCACAGTTTTGACAGTTTTGGTGATTTTCAGTGGCACCTGTAACCTGTTGGTTTGAGCTATTTTGGTTTAGCACTGCACTTCCATCAAAAAAGCGACATCTTAGAACACGATCACTGGCAAAAAATTGGCAAACTTTAGTGAAATATTGAAAAATCTCTCTCATCATTCTTAAATTTTATCAACAAAATTCGCAAAAATGCAATAGGTCTTTATTACGCAACTCGAAACAAAATTTGAAAAACATGTGAAGCCCCTTGTCTTCTAAAAAAAAATATTGACCCAAAAATTAAAAAACGTTTTGATCGTGTAGCATTTTTCACCCTCAAAAACGATGAAAAATGGAAAAAAATTTCCATCAGAAAATTGATTTTGCGGAAAATGTTTATGAAGTGGAACTTTCTTATCATTTTTCTCATTCTCGAGATCAGTGTGAAAAGTCCCATCAGAATCACCCTCAAAAATTCCATATTTCGCATGAGTATGTCCTCTCTTCTTTTACTAATTTAGCTTACTGTAGTCTTACTCACTGTAGGTATCTATAACACTTGCGAAGTTGCGAGAAAAAAAAAACAAACTGAGAGAAAAAGTGTAAAAATACACAGCAGGGTGTAGGTATGGGTAGGTAGAGTGTACATATACAGTACAGTAACGTAAAAATCATTCTTGTTAGGTTTTTTTAGGGAAAGAATATCGGAGCCCTGGTAATAGGTATAAAAATACACAGCAGGGTGAAGGTAGGGGTGGTGTACAGAAAAGTCACTCTCGAATGTATCACACTAAAACTAGTATACTGTACAACAAGAAGCTTAGACAGTTTAAAAAACTAGGCACGTGCGGGGAGAAGAGGGTGAGTATTGTTAAGAAAAGGTTGCGTAGTATGCACAAAGATGCACTATTGTCTGAATGTGAATGAATAGAAAGAAGAAATGCACCTCTGCAGTTCGTGATTTTTGGTCGTTCGCGAGGTAAATCACCAAATGTAAACATATATGTTAAGGAAAAACTGGTATGCAACCAGAAACCACACTTAGTGATAACGGTGTAAAGAATACCCTTCTTCAAAACTGCGAATGTGTCAAAATGTATTTTATGGCAAGCTTTTTCTAAGTAGACTATGAGTACTCTAAATTGGTTCGGTACTGGAGAATACTAATTTTTTATGTCATATCTGAAGCTTTCTAAAAAATTTTCAGCTTTAAGCTTTCTTCAAAATTTCACGAATATGGTCAAAAAGTATTTTTTGGAAAGCTCGATATAGGTAGACTATACATACTTTAAAATATTCATTGGGCACTGGAGTATTCTAATTTTTACATCATATCTGAAGCTTTTTGAACTTTTTTCAGCTTTAAGCTTCCTTCATTAGCTTTTGATCAAAACACTTAGGTACTTATGCACTTGCTTCTTAAAATTTTCAATGCAATTTTCACTACTTTCAATAGCATTTTTTCAAAATCTTCCTTTTTTAAAATAAAATCTTTGAATTCATTCCATTTCATCATAATTTTTTCGTCAAAACATCAAAATAGTATTTTTCAATTGATTTTTTTGAAAAATCATATTCGTTGAAAACCTCCACGTTTCGAGTAATTTTTTTGCCTTTAGAGTAGGCAACTTTTCTGACACATTCAAATATAGGTATTCGCGGTTTTCTCATTGAAAAATGTCAGATAGCAATAGCACCTATTTGAAGGTGAGGCAAAGATGCTAAAAATACCTACCTACTCTTGTTACCAGAATTTCCAACTTCACGCTCTAAAATTTACAGATTTTTTTTTTGGTCCATGACTGCATCAGCTTAGCTAACTAAATACGCAATGTAAAATATTTTTCATTTTTGGAGAAGATGAACGAGTTAGCTCAAGCTAAGCGAAGGCAAAAACTCGAGGATTCCAATTTCGAAAAGTAAAAAAGTGCATTTTTCATGTAAGGAGTCGGACTATATTTTTTTAGCTTCAGAGTTTTAGACTTTGAGTTCCCATGTTTTTTTTTCAAGAATTTCAATTTGCTCGACAGAAATGATTTTCAAAATTCGTACTTTGAGAACAGAGAAGTATAAAAAAATATCATTTTTTGGAAGAGTCTTATCTATACATATTTTTTTTAGCTTCAAAATTTTTGATTTTTAGGGTTCCCCCACCAAGGCGAACCCTATTAAAATCGCTCAAGTTTTCAGTTTTTCAGAGGTTTTCAACACTTCGAGCGCTATCTGGAGTACCAATGTCAAATCCGAGACTGATTTGAAATTCAATTTTTAATTTGTTTGCATACGTATATCAATGCTTTTATAAATTTAAATGTTTAAATCTAAAAGAAATTGATCCGACTTCATTTTAATAAAACCATGTATACTCTTTTTTGGAAATTATCAATAAATCCCCAAAGAATCGAAATTAATTTCGAATATTTCAGAGACTAATATAAACATGGCCAAATTTTTTTTATTTTGATTTGTTTTCCTTTTTGGAAATAGTATAATTATGAGACAGAAAAGCAAATTAATCTGACAGAACGAAACGAGAGCAAAAGCTTCAGAAACTTCCTATTTCTAAATGTAATTTGAATGATGTTTTTTTTTTCAATTCTGAAACACTGAAAATCAAACGGAAGCTTTTGAAAATTCGTATTTCGAGATGTGAAAAAACGATATTTTTTATGTAAGCTTATTTTGCGTTGAATATTTTTTGAATATGAATGGAAGTTCTTAGAAATTTCGATTTGAAACAAGATCTGGTAGGTACGTATTTTTAAAAATTTAATCTAAAGATATTTCTAAAATGGGCAACACATTGAATTGAACAGCCATGGGCTGAAATTGAAAAAATCATTTCTACATTATCAAGTTGTATAAACATGCCAGTTTCTTTCAATTATTTCATCATCTAGGCTGGGCTGCTCTTATTTCATCACTAACACAGAAATACTATATTGTGAAATGCGAACTCAGTACCTATAGGTAGTAGGTACAGGTACTATAGTCAGGTCACTTTCATCACTTTGCTTGAGCTTGTTCTCTAGTTAATGAAGCCTTCGGTTGGTAGAGGGGAACGATGTAAGCTTTGAAGTACGTAGTTTACTGTTAGGTACCTTTGTACCTTTTCTATCACATTCCACAATCCATCCACCTTGCAAATGCTAATGATTCTAGGAACTAGGAAACAGGATTATGATGAAATATGAAACGCTGTGTAGCAACTAGCAACTTAGTACGTCTCCTCTCCTTCGTTTGAGCTCGTTCTAGTCGTTCTTCAGTTCTTGCTGTGGTGATTTCAGTTGAGTATATTTGTGTATTTTATTCGCGTCACGGATGTGTGTATTATAGTTTGATTAACTATCAGTGCTTGTAATTTTCTGTTCGGGGTTACTGATTATTTTTCTATGAAGTTTCAGTACAACTTCTAAACTGTCGTTTTTATTCTCATTTTCGTGGTAAATGTTGCACTTCGTGTAATTTTTGGATTTTGTACATAGGTTTAGGTACGGTACCTACCTATTCGTTCCACCTTCGGTATATTTTAACGGCGTTTCTTGAGCTGACAAGTTATTATTTTCTATTTTCAGCTCATAAAAATCAGAATGCATTATAAATTTTTAATACGAATTTTACAAAGCAAGCCTTATCTTGCCTCATCTGTTACTATGAAAAATCTGCTTACACCAACTTGCCAGCTAAGCCAGCGTTCTTTTCGAACGCAGGCTTTAGGAGTGAATAGGAAAAATCCGTTTCACTCGTCCGTGATGTGTTACTCTTTACTCCCAAGGGAATCCGATGTGAAAGATGTGAAAGTAAATGATCAACTCGCTACCTCTCGTAATTTATCCTCGCTACTTTGTAAACAAAAGTTTTACATGAATATGATCGATTCATTAGAACCTACTAGCAATCTCAACCCAAACAAAGCAAAAGTACAGTCAGATCATTTGAAGCAGTTTTACGAAGAATTTATTTCTAACCAGAGTGAAATCGCCGCCTTAGTTGAAAATGCTTCGTTCGACCATCAAGTTGAAATTTCGCAAGAAATCGAGCAAAAAGTTTGTCAAATTCAAACCAAGTTGGAAGAAATCATCTCGCCGATTAAAACTGTACAAACGTCCGCGAGTTCTGTAATAAATGATCATTCGAATCAAACGGAACATCTTCACGTTATCTCCGATTTCCTCGACTCGATTCTTCAAAAAGCAAGCACTCTTCAAATCAAGCTGAAGAGAATTTTAGCTCCGGTTACGTCGTCAGTACATGAGGGTGTTTCGTCTGATGATGTTGCCGCTGAACTCGAATCATTAGGTTCACGGAGTTTTTTGAATCAGAAATTGGCGTCACTCGTCTATTCAGAAAATGAAGTCTATGAGGAGATTCTAAGGAACATCATTCATTCCCCGAAAGCTGCGGGGAGCGATCATTTACGTCCTTTCGTCGACAAACGGTACGAATGGTTCCTTCTGCTTCGAACGAATTATGAAAACGACGCTCGCAAATCTCCAGATATTCTCAAAAAAATCAAAGAAATTTCGGAAAGAGTTGACCGAGCTGTCAACGATTATAGATTGTATTGCAAAGGAAAGATTCCTAAAGAAAATTTTGATTACCTTTCTTTAAAGAAAGAAGCTGTTCGTTAGACTCGCATGCTATATGATTTACCTATATAGTTTAGTTCATTTTGATGTGATTGTCTATTGGTCTGTCTGATGAACATCATAATATTATGTGTATAAAAACAAGTATTAGAGATGGATGAAGTTTTGTTTCTTCTTTTTTAATTTTTCAAATCAATCGTTTTTTATTATTGTTATATTCTTTTTTCCCAATTGCAGACACTTGTACATATATTTATGTTTAATTAAAATAATCGTAATATCTCTTTTATGTTCTTTGGTGACGAGTAAATAAAATTATCATTAAGAGAGTGAAAATCGAAATAATTCTTGTGTAGGTACTTACTTAATTTATGACGCCAATTATTTAGATGTACATACTTCAGTGGAAAAATATTGATTTTCAAGTAAAAATCGTCCATTAAAAATCTACTTGCATTTTGAAATTCGAAGTTACCTTCACTCGAAGCTGGATTTATTAAGCATTGACATGATTTCTTGGTAGGTTCAGCACGACTAGTTCTATTTTATTAGTAATTTCATTACGAAGATCTGAAGCATCTGTTTCACAATAACAAAAGAATAACCAACGAAAAATTGATAATGAAGAATTTTGAAGAGATGATGAGATTAAATTCATACATCACAATTTGATACGTAACATTAGATAGGTATTGAGTTCTGTCTGAAAAAAGTCTTGCTTTTTACAAAAAATTGACTAAAGCTCTTTGTTGCGAGTAATTGTCAACAAATCTTGGCTTTTTGCAGAAAATTAACAAAAATAGTAAAATTGATAAAAATGTATACTTTTTACAGGAAATCCCACTTTTTCCCAGAAAATTGTCAGGTCTTGCTTTCCTTGTACAAAAATTGTTAAAAATGCTAGCGAATTCCTAAAAAATCATAATCGTTGAAAAAGTCCACGTTTCGAATAATTTGTATTTCACATTATTTTTTTTACTTGCTATGTCCTAAATAGAATGTTAAAAAAGGTCATATTGAACAAAAGAGGAGGTATCTAGATATAATTCGTCACAAAATCACTCAAAAATAACATCGAATTAAGCGCATAATGAACAATAATCGTTTTTTGAAAAACTGCTCAAAAACTCCCACATTTCGAATAATTTTTATGCCTTGAGAGCAGGCAACCTCTTTGACATCTTTGAATATTTTCACATATTTCTTCATTTTGAAGCCCTTTACAAATGTGAAAATGTGATTCTGGGGTAAATTCAGCCCACTGATTCAAAATCCACTATTGCCTCCAGCCAGGGATGCCAATTTCCCGCATTAAAAACTGTTTCAAGCGAAAAAAATCAAATGCACTGAAAAATCCCACGTTTCGAGTGATTTTTGCGCCTTGAGGCCTGAGGGTGGGCAACCTCTTCGACATCTTTAAATATTTTCAGTTTTCACGTTTTTCTCAGTATTAGAGCCCCTTGCGAATATAAAAAGGTGATTCTGGGGTAAATTCAACTCACTGAGTTCGAATTGACAATATTCGTATTAAAAACTGTTTCAAATGTAAAAAATTGAATGCGCCGAAAAACTTCACGTTTCGAATAATTATTTTGCCTTTAGAGTAGGCAACTTCGTTGATACAGCTATCATTTTTTTTTTCAAATGATTGGAAAATCCCACGTTTCGAGTAATTTTTGCGCCTTGTAAGTAGGCAACTACTTCGACATTTACAAATTTTCTTTATTCTTATCCTTGCAGCCGCTGGGTTCAATTTACTCTGGTCAGAAATACCAACTTACCGGCAAGAGCATAATTCCACATCAAAATAAGTGTATCACGATCAATTTTTTAGGAAGTAGTGTTTAAAATTAAGCCCTTTTCCTGAAAAGATGATAACACTCCGAATATGCTCAGCGATAATTACTTTCCTGCTTCTCGAATACGGTCGCAAGAGGGTTTTGCTCAATGCGGCTCCAAAAAAGCACGCTTATATTAGAAATTATTTCAGAAACCCCATCTTGAAAATCCACTCATCTTACATCTTATCATCGCGAATTCATTTAAATTAAGAAATTACGTTATTTTCAACAAAGTTTTTCATTTCAACGCGATCAAATGCCCCACAACTTTAACGATTTTCAAACTATACAGCTAATTTTGAAAATTTCGATCAATTACCTTCGTTAAATTACGATTTCATCCCCGGTTCATAATTTTTTTGAATTAAAATTTTAAAAAACACAAATTCAATTACAACCAGACATCTTATAAACAGTACAGATCACCATGCACACTATACACACTCCTTCACCTGCCTGGCAAGTCGACCAAAGCAACAAAACCAGGTCAGCCTTTGACATTTTTTCAAAAAACCTCGTTTCTTGCTCAAACTCTAGCGTTGCAAAAACCTAACCAGATGCAACACTATTTCGCTCGCTCGGGGGCAGATCTGATCCTCGAGGCAAGAAATCAGATCTACATCCGTCTTTGATAGACCGGAACTGAGTTTCGCAGTGTGAGCTGGTGCTGGTCAGTGGTCACTGGCCGGCCACTACAGCGCTAAATACCCAACGGCTCACAAACACTACATGGAACGCAAACGTTTCAACCGTATTAGTCGTACAAAATGGCGGCCATTTTGATTGACAGGTCAGCTGAAATCGCGGATTTTGCGTTCCAACATAGGACTAGGATACAAATTTTTAAACCGTTTACAAAGGTAGATCAAAAGAGCAGGAAAAAATTCATCACCTGTCAAAATTTAATTTCAAATGCTCAAGTGCCTTTTTCGATTTTTGGTGAATTCTCAAAAATCAAATTTTGGCCAAAATGTGAGAAAAAAATCAAAATTTTACCAAATTGACCTAGAAAGCTGAAATTTGAGATATACCCTATTTTCGACCTGCCAAATCGATTGGAAACTGTTTCAAACCGTTTTAAGCAGTTCTGGAGCCTCCAGTAGATTTTTAAACTTGAAATTTCTCCAAAATTTCACTAAAATGGGGTTAGCAAGTCGAAATCAATTCTGCAAACTATTTGTAATTTCAATACAATAATATGAAGTCGACTGCATGATGGTTTCAAGTGGTTTTGAAGCTTCCAGCTACTTCTTGAAAATAACAATTCTCCTAAAAACGCCATGAAACCTTTCAAAAAGTCACTGAAGGCTCCAATAATTACTTGAACCCATGAACCCACCTGAAGTCATCTTCAGAGGGTGTTAAAATTGGAGTGCATAGTTCATTATTTCAGCTTTCAATCTCCATTTTGATGAAATTTTGAGGAAATTTCGAGTTTCAAAAATTTACTGAAGGCTCCAGTAATTTTAAAAAATTGCTGGAGGCTTCAAAACGACTTGAAATTCACCTGCAGTCGACTCCACAGCGTATTGAAATTAATTTTCAGAATCAACTTCGGCTGATCAACTCCATTTGATGACATTTTGTGAGAATTTCGAGTTTCAAAAATCTGCTGGAGGCTCCAGAACTGCTTAAAACGGTTTGAAACAGTTTCCAATCGATTTGACAGGTCGAAAATAGGGTATATCCCAAATTTCAGCTTTCTAGGTCAATTTGGTAAAATTTTGATTTTTTTCTCGCATTTTGGTCAAAATTTGATTTTTGAAAATGTACGGTTTAAAAATTTGTATGCTAGTCCTATGTTGGAACATGGAACGCAAAATCTGTGATTTCGGCTGACCTGTCAATCAAAATGGCCGACATTTTGTATGTAGGGCCACCTTTTTTTTTTTGAGGACAAGGGCTAGAAATGAATGTTCCTTAGGAGGGCTCCCCCTTTAAGAAAAGTGTTGTGCCGGAGGATCGGCAGGGGGTGCAAGTGATCCTTATACCCCCCCCCCCGCGATTAAAAGGAGTTCTTTTGCTTTTGTTTTGGAAGTGGAAAGATGGTGGAAAGTGTTTTTGACCGAGGCTAGCAAATGGTAATAAATACCTACAGAGTACAGATAAAAAACATAAGCCACTATCGAACAACTTAGGAATATATTCTGTCTCTGGTTCTGTCATTGATTTAAATTTAAAAATTAAAATGAAAAAAAATATCTTGAGGCTGAGGCTGATAAATGACCTAGTTATTTATTAGTTTTAGATTGGAACTGAGAGAAGCAAAGGCGTCTCAAGCTCTCAACTCTTACCAAAGTGATGGGGGTATGGCATTATTTCAAAAAATAGGTCCTGGAAATGTTTTTCACTGAACGAGATAGCGAGAACAGCTGTTCTCGTAACGTTCAGACTTCAGAGTTACTAAACGATCAACAAAAATATTTCATTTTTTCTCGAACTTCGTCAACACTGCTTCCAAGTGTTTTTTTGTTTGTGCCTGTTTTTGATCACACCTGAATGATGCGATCTGAAAAAAATCCAGAATGATAACAGTTTTGTCAAAATATCGTTCAAGTGGAAATTGGTGTAATTTTTATTAAAATTCGTAACCGTAGAAGGCGAAATTCGCTTCGTTGTTTTCGCGTAACTTTCAGTATAATATACTCTTTCACAATTCGTTTATAGTTTGGCCTGCAGAAGGCCCGTTTAGAAAGGAAATTATAAAAGCATCACCACGCCTCTGAAAATAGGCCTTAGTAATACTGCGGTAATGGATATGATGATCTCCAATCTGCAGCAACAGCGGCAGATTAACGAGCAGTTGAGACGAGAAGCTGCCATCAAACGTATTTTGGTATCTCAAGCGGTCCACGATATCATCAGGTATATTCAAGAGCATGAAAACGAAGATTACTTATTGAAAGGCTTCAGTTCACAAAAAGCTAATCCATTCCGCGAAAAAGGTGGTTGCGAAATCATCTAAAATGCGTTTTATTTATTCATCATTTATCCTTTAATCAATCTGCCGCTTTATCTTCATCTTATTTTACTTTGTGAATAATGGATAAGTTCTATTCTAATTTATATACTTGTGTGTGTACTGTGTGTGCGTGTGTTTCTTCAGTTATGTTATATGATTTATCTAAGATGAGTTTTATTTTATAATTATCATTATCAATAAGGCGTTTTCTCTACTTATATAGCCAAATACTTGAAAAATATACTTGTTCGTGTATTATTTGTTACGTTGCTCATTTATTTTTACCATTCAAGAGATAACAAAGCGTTGATTATTGAAGTAAAACACGTCAAGTTTGGTGTTATTGCGCTGCAGAAATGCGTTTCGATTATTGATTTCACTCAACAGTATCATCAACTTTTTCTAAGAGAATATTATCGTCTCGAATGGACTTGGTAAAATTTAAGCACAGAGATAGTGAAATCATTGCGAGTGAAACAGCAGAGAAGATGATTTAGCAGCTTTCAATGTACAGAAATAAAATATCCATTCTGCGAGAAAAGTAACTCGATTAATATGAATACGATGAAGACATAAATTCGATCGATCCATCGTTCATCTCCTTCGTGCGAAAACAGCTGTATACTTGAAATAAGCATTCTCAAACTCAATCATTCATCTTTGCCGCCATTTGAGAACACATTCGAACATCAGAATGACAAAATGAATTATAAATTTATTCAACGTCGCAGAAAATTAAATTAATTGCGCAACGCGCATACAAAATCATTATTCGCATTTCATAAAATATCACTGAACAAAAAAATTTAAGTTCCATGTTTCTTCGTTTCAGTATGATGCGATTTTTGATAACCGTACATCGTTGATACAAATTTAAATAAGTGAAAGGATCAAATCCTACAAAAAAGCACGTTTCCTCGTATCCGTATAAAATAGTATCGTATAAAATAAAACCTTATAATATATACAATTCACAATATAATTTAAAAAGTATCTAGACTTTGAAAAAAATCGAATCAAATAAATAAATAAATACACGAAAATACAAAGTTAACTAGAATTCGATTTCTTAACATATCCATGTACCATATCCGTTTTATCCGTTATTTAAAAAATCACATTACGCAGTAGGTAATTATGATTCCTCCAGCATTAATTTCTTGTTGTACGCGTCCAGAGTTTTCTGTATAGTGGTAGTCGAGTATCGGCAAGTTTCCGCTCCACAGGTACACGTGAACGATTTGTATTTAATGATCCAGAATTTTTCGCCATAGTCAAAACTGTGCGGAGAGAACCATAGATTTAGAAAATATGTATATTTATTTTTTACATTTTGAATAAGAAAATAATATATTATTGCTGTACCCTAATTCTTCATAAGGTTGGATATCTCTATTCGCGAAAAACGCGATTCTTGGAAAATGTAAGTCTTGATGGTCGATGAAAACTCTGACAGGCAGAAGATTCGGCACACAGCTGTGATTGATGAATCTGGCGATATTGCCGTAACGGAACGCGTCTATACAATAGGTTTCTCCGTCCTGCAAAATTAAATAATAATGTTTTATTAATTCAGTACGATTTACGACAACTTAATCTACTGTGGATAGGGCTGTGCGTCGACTAAAAATGCTTCGACGGCGAAAGTGAGAAATCCTCCTCTCCACCGCATCAAACCATCAAACATCGACCAAAAAAACAATTGTTTGCCATTTTAGCAAAAAGTGGAAGCTTTTTTGCATTTTTGACGTAAAATAAGACATTTTTACACTTTCTACAACAAACAAGCCAATTTTGAAAAAAAAAATTGAAAAAAGCATGAATTTTTGAACATTTTGACAAAAAAGAAAACTTTTTTCTGAAATTTTTGCAAAAAACAGAACTTTTTGAAAAATTTGTCAAAAAAATTGGATTTTCTTTTTTCAACTTCGATAAAAAACTGGTTTTCATGCAATTTTGAAAAAAAAATTCATTCAATTTTGAAAAGAAAAAAACAAACAATTCTAAAGAAGACATGATTTTTTTGTACTTAATTAATTTTGGAAAAACAGAACTTCTTTACAGTTTTGGCACAAAAAAACTTTTTTTCAATTCAACAACAGCAAAAAACTTTGGATTTAAAAATTTTAGCAAAAAATATAACCTTTTTGCAATTTTGGCAAAAAAACTGGTTTAAGGTTATGCAATAATTTTTTTAAAAAACATATTTTTTTTCAATTTTAAAAAAATAAACTGCTTTTAATGTGATTATGAATTTTGAAAAAAAAGTACTTTCCAAGTTTGAAAAAATGGGTATTTTTGCAATATAGGAGTTTTTGGCAGTTCTACAAAAAACGTTTTCATTCAATTTCGAAAGGAAAAAAATGCTGAAAAAAGCATGTTTTTTATAATTACTTTTGAAAATGCAGGACTTCTTTGCAGTTCTGCTAAAAAAAAACCTTTTTGTCAGTTTTGAAAAACAGGTTCACGTTAAATTTTAACCAAAAACATACTTTTAATTTTTTTACAATTTTTGCCAAAAATAGTAGGTATTTTTTCACTTGTAAGTAACGCTGATCAAAAATACAACTTTTTTGAAATTTTGACAAAAAAATGATTTTAATGCAACAATTTTGAAAAAAAAATGTTTCTAATTTTGAAAACTGAGTAGGTATTTCATACAATTTCTACAAAAATGAGCATTTTTGACATTTTTTTGCAAAAAAAAGCATTTTTTGTAATTTTAGCCTAAAGTGGGACTTTTTTGACACTGTAGACAAAAAATAGGACATTTTTGCAATTTTTACAAAAAAAAAGTTTTCATTCATCTTTTTAAAAAAATGTCGAAGAAAGCATGATTTTCTAAAATTATGGCATAAAAGTTTTTTTGGACAATTTTTTGGAAAAAAAACTTTTTTCTTGAATTTTTTGCAAACTACAGCACTTTTTTACAATTTGAGGAAAAAATAAAGCTTCTTTTATTTTATACCATTTTTGAAAAAAAAACAGTACTTTTCAAGTTTAAAAAATTGGATATTTTTCAAAGTTTTGGCAAAAAGAAATAATTTCAACTTCTACAAAAAAGTTTTCATGCAATTTTAAAATAATAAATTGAAAAAAAATCGGAGGAAAGCATGTTTTTTTCATTTTATGTCACTCATTTTGAGAAAAAAAAAGTTCTTATGCAATTTCAAGTACATTTGGCAGCATTTCGAAGGAAATCCGCCGCCTCAGCAGCGTTGGCGCACAGCACTATAATACTTACACTTACTCTATTATCTAAATCAAAAAGATAAGAGTCGTCTTGTCTGGTGTCAGCTTCTGTATCGGTAATTATTTCACCAATGTACCTAAACGGGAGATTAAATTGATTACAACGTTGAAATTTTTCCACACAGATTGTTTATACATAATTATGTACTTTTCATTGAATACTCACTCGCAAACATACGTTCCTTTCGGAATCAATCTCAACGTACTGACTCCCCATCCTTTCTCTTTAGTTCGGAATAACTGGAATCTGCCGGTGATTCCGTGTTGAACTACTCTATTCTTACACGTAACCTTGTTGCATTTACAAACAGCGTTACATTCGAACAACATGGGTGGTTCTGAAATAAGATAAGATAACGTTGATCAGTTTACAAAAAGTACCGGTCCATTAGGCGTCGAATGTTGAAGATAATAATAATTACTCACCAGCGTAATTGAAATCAGGAGATAATTTTCCATCGTCTGTGTACCAACATCGTAGACTTAGTTTACCACACGAACAGAATGTTGAACTGCAATTATCTCGACAACAACAAGACTGCAGAAAAAGAACATTTCACATATTAATAACGTTGTAGCGTTTTATTACTCAAGCAAGTTTCAAAATAATACAAATACCTTTAACGAAGTGATGGTTCGATCAACTTTGATATTAGAAGTAAAACAGTTCTCAGTGATGTACACAAAATCTGTAGGCTCGTCTTCCATATCGATAGCATTAATACATTGTATAGGATTCACTTCGTGTCCTCGAGTAATATCGCTATCACAAAGAGAAAAAAAATTAAAATCAGAAATGAACATCTATCAGATTACGGTACAGAGAAAGATCCATCAATTTACTTGGTCAATATTCTGGCAGTTTTTTCTCTACTATGGGACGTCATCTCTTTCAACTGCATATTGAGCCGAATCGCGTTCTCGGAATCGCTCGGTTTTATAACGCAACAATCTACTGCCAACTGGCCGGCCTTATTGACGATATCTGTCCGAGCTTTGTGAGCCAAGAGAAGAACAACACAAGCATAGTGATCTTGCCGAGCACAAATATGCCTGAAAATACATTCGCGATAAAATTTCGAAATTCTCGAAGAGATAAAAGTTACTCAACGGTCGCTTACAAGGGTGTATCACCATGAACATTTGTACAATTGATATCTGAATTATAATTCAACAATACTTCAGTCGTATCGACGCTTCCGGTGAAAGAAGCCCAATGAAGAGCGATATTTTGTTCGACGTCTCTCACAAATGGATCAGCACCGCGTGATAGCAAATATCTAGAAGCAAAAAATCAAGTTAGCCTCAGATTCTGTTACACTTGACTTGAATTGAATCAAAAATACATAAATCGTGGAATTTATCCAATGCACACTGCACAGGTTTCAAAGTAGGTAGCAGAATAAAATTGAATCGTAAAATTATTCAAACCATACTTACAAAGCTACATCTAAATGATTGAATTCGGCAGCCCAAACCAAAGGTGTCCATCCACCATCATCGACGAAATTAACATAATCTCGAGGCGACTTCGGATTCGATAAAAGGTAATAACACGCTTCTAAATTGCCCGATTTTGCAGCCAAATGCAAAGCAGCCATGCCATCTTTACCCTAAATTCAAACGTTCTCATTATCACATCGTTACAATGACAATATTCTAATTCTAGGCCGATTATAACGACGATACCTTGAACGAAACATTAGCTCCAGCTTTAACCAAATATTTAACGACATCGTTGTGACCATTTAATGCAGCTAACATCAGCGAGGTGTTTTGTTCACGATCCAATAAATCTAATTGCGAACCGGCCTGCGTAAGTATATGAACAATAGCGATAAATCCTCCGGCACTGGCAGCATGAAGAGCAGAACCCATCACATGTTCGCGATACAGATGATTCGGATTCAATCCGGAACCTAAAAATGAAAACTAATTAACGCCCGAGCACGATTTTCATTTCGCGTATTCTGAATATTCAACTTACTCAAACAAGCCATTATTTTTTCAACGTCTCCGGCTTTCGAAGCTTGATACATCATACGATAAGTACATCTGGAGAAAAATAAAAAATACCATTGATGAAAACGATCTAGGTATAAATTCAAATCGAATCGAGCTAATAAAACAAATCGAACTGAAACACAATTACGGATTATTCAGGGCTCATACTCGGTTACGTTTTAAATAACTGAGAAACTGAAGTTACCAAAAGTATAACATTTAGTTACTTTTTCAACGTTTTGGTTGCCTAACTGAAACACAATTACGGATTCAGGGCTCATACTGGTAACTAAAGTTACTTTTAGTAACTTTAGATTACTTTTTCAACGTTTTGAAGACTCGAATAGCAAAAAATTTAACGTTTTGTCAAAATTGCGAAATACACATACGTTTCTTTCTGAAAATTGTCGCTTCTTCGCAGACAATCCCAAAAAGAAAGCATTTTTCATTTCCTTTTTTTTGCCTAAGAATGTCCTGATTTTGGCTAAAATTGTTAGTAATTGCTTTTTGCCAAAAATTGATAAACATTGTTTGTTCTTTACTGGAAAATTTGATAAAAATTGATTAAAACTAAAATAATTACTAAAAGTTACCAGCAATAAAAAAGTATTTTTTTTACGTAAAAAATGCAAAAAAGATTTTATTTTTGAAGGAAAAAAAAAACATTACGAAAATATAGATTAGATTCTTTCTGTAAATAATTCCCAAAAATTGCTGCCTTTGGCTAAAATTGTCAAATTTTTGCTTTTCAATAAAAATTTTCACTTTTTAGCAAAATTGCTAACAACTTTTTCTTTTTTCCCAAAAATTATCCAAAGATATTTTTTTTTGTCAGAAATTGTCGAAACGTTTTTCGCCAATAATCCAAAAAGAATGCTGCTTTTGGATGAAACTGTCGTTGCTTTTCACTCGAAAAATAATCAAATATTTCTCCCTCTTTAACAAAATTGCTGAAATAGTTATCTTTTTGTTTATGAAAAAAAAAACCAAAAACAATCACTTTTCTTCAGAAATTGTCAAAAAAAACTTCCTGCTGTTAAAATCGTCAAAAGCTCGCGTTCTGCCAAAAATTATCATTTTTTTTTTGGCCAGAATTGCAAAAATTCTTATCTAGTAGCCTAATTTTGCCAAAAATAGCAAAAATTCTAGGCTTGTATCAAAAATGTCGTTTGTTGTGAAAAATTGCAAGAAATTGTCGCTTTTGTAATTTTATTGGCAAAAAATTCAAAATGTCTTTTTTTCCCCATAACTTGTCCAGAGGCCATGTTGAAAAAAATTGTAAACATGTATGTGTTGCATTTTTTCCAGTAATTTCCAAGAAGTCATTCTTTTTGGCAAAAATTGCTGCTCTCTGCTAAAATTGTCAAAATTTTTGCTATTAAACAAAAATTTTCACTTTTTAGCAAAATTGCAAACAATTTTTTCTTTTTTCCCAAAAATATTTTTTTTTTTGTCAGAAATTGTCGAAAAGTTTTTCGCCAATAATCCAAAAAGAATGCTGCTTTTTGATGAAACTGTCATTGCTTTTCACTCAAAGAATAATCAAATATTTCTCCCTCTTTAATAAAATTGCTGAAATGGTTATCTTTTCGTTTATGATGAAAAAAAAAAAAAATACCAAAAACGGGCATTTTTCCTGAAGTTGTCAAAAAAAAACTTCCTGCTGTTAAAATCGTCAAAATCTCGCGTTATGCCCAAATTTTTTTTGCCAGAATTGCAAAAATTCTCATCTAGTAGCCTAATTTTGCCAAAAATAGCAAAAATTTTAAGCTTTTATCAAAAATGTCGTTTCTGGGAAAAATTGCAAGAAATTGTCGCTTTTGTAGTTTTATTGGCAAAAAATTCAAAATGTCACATTTTCCCCATAACTTGTCCAGAGGCCATGTTGAAAAAAATTGTAAACATGTGTTGCATTTTTTCCAGTAATTTTCAAGAAGTCATTCTTTTTGGCAAAAATTGCTGCTTCCTGCTAAAATTATCAAAATGTTTGCTTTTAAACAAAAAGTTTCACTTTGCAGCAAAATTTGCTAAAGGTTTTTTCCCCCAAAAATTATTCAAAAATCTCGTTTTTTTGACAGAAATTGACAGAAGGTATCACTTTGCTGAAATTGTATTTTTTTTTTCAAAAGAATCCCAAAAAGATTAACTTTTTTCCAGAAATTGTCCAGAAGACACTTTTTTGTTCACCAAAAATCGGCAAGAAAAACGTCCATCTGTTAAAATTGTAAAAATCTCATGTTTTGCCACAAATTGGCTTTTTGCCTAAAATTGCAAAAATTCTCATCTTGTCGGCAAATTCTGCTTTAAGAAAAGCACAAAAGCAAGGCTTTTGTCAAAATTACCGAAAATGTTGTTTCTTATCAAAAAGTGGTAGAAATTGTTGCTTTTAATCGCAAAAAATTCCAAACGTCTCATCCCCCCTCCTAAAAAAAGGTTCATAAGTTTGCCTTATTGATAGAAATATTGTTAAAAATCCTAGCCTAGTTTTTTTCCAACATATTTCAAATAAAGTTCAAAAAGTCTCACTTTATCCATAAAAATTACAAAGTATCACTTCTTTGCCAGTAATTTCCAAAATGTCTTTATTTTTGCCAAAAATTGACAAAAATTCACGCTTTTTGCCAAAATGCTGAAAAAGAAAAATTTTACTTGAAAATGCCCAAAATAAACCAACCAGTCTCACTTTTTTTTCTAACACTTTAAAAATTCCACTTTTTTGCCAAAACTTACCAAAAATTGTCGCTGTTTTGTAAAAATGTTCTGTCATATTTTTGAAAAAAATCAAGTGTCACTTTGTCAAAAACTGCCAAAAAAAACTTGCTTTTCGCTAATTTGTTAAAATCTTGTTTTTTTTCCCCAAAACGGTGCCAAAAATTCTCACTTCTATGCCAAAAAATTAAGAAATGCCTACTTTAAAATCAAAAGGTTACAAAATAGCAAATAGTTTTACTTTTCTGTCACTGTAACTTTTCGAGTACAAGTCCTGCCTACTAAGTAACTACGAGTGTAACTATTCAAGCAAAACAAGCCCAGTTAAGATCGATGAGAAAACAAAATGAAAAAAAGAAACTAAATCACTAGCAAACAAAAACAAACCTCTGAGCTGGACTACTGCTACTACAAGGCAAAAGGCCTAACAAATACTTCTCTAACTTTTCTTTCTCTATCGAAGCTGGTAATCCGTCGGATGTGATCTCTTTTCCAGAGGGTAGAGTGAATATTCGAGGAGGCACGAGAGGAGGGGACATCGGACGGTCTTCTGGTTTTTCCAACGTCACACTCCCCCGAAAACTCATCTTCGCCGATGGCCTAATATATTATACATTCGATTAGGTAAATGATTGGACTCGCGAATACGAGTAATCATAAACGAAGAATTGAAAAATTCACTTACGTATCGCGCAGCGATATTTGAAAAGGTAAGAACACCGGGTTCTTCTTTTGACCTATTGATATATGAACATCGTTGGAAGGAGATAACTGACCACAATGTGGACATACTCGTTTATCTTCGATAAGAAGCTCGCATTTTCGATGGTACATATGATGCGACTCACACATCACAAATTTACCCTAGGTAGGGTAGAAATGGATCTCGATATAAGACATCGTAAATTCAGCACATTACTAGCTAGCAATTCGCAATGAATTTTCTGTTTTTTTTTTACCTGAGTACAAAATAGGCCGCAAGTTGGGCAACAATTGTGAATCAACAAACGGTGAGTGTGCACTTTGCAGAACATCAGGTAAGTAACTTTGACGCTAGGCCTTTGTAACTTGATGTCTTCTTCGACGATGTCTACGTAATTGCAACATCCTATGTGTTTCCCTTCGATGGAATCTATAGCTTGGCAATGATGTTTCGAATCAGATTCAACTTTCATGAACACTTTCTCTTGTACTTGACAAAGGCATAAGGCTGCAGTTCCTCCCTGAAATGAAGAAGATTCATTGTAATTGGTCGTTTAGTTTGCAAACTCTGAAAACATGCGAGAGATACTAACGCCAGATGATATAAGCGTTGATTCTGGTCGAGATGGTTTTTTCGGCGTGTCTCCGGTACTTGGTGATGGTGCTTTCTCGTTAAATGAATTGTCTGCGAATAAATGTCGAGTTAGAGAGGTATTCTACAGCGATAGTTGATCGATAGGTGTAATTTTCAACTTACTTATTACATCCATAGATGTATGTTTATGATTTTGAAGAATACCAGTGGCCGATTTAAATAATACTGATTGCTCTTGACTAGAATCTTTCGACAATTCGCTTTCATCTGTGAAAAAAGTCATCGTTATTAATAATCTAGAGATTAGTACATTCAACTTCACGAAACACATCAAAATAGTAAACACATACGAACCATTCATTTCGTTAATTTCTGAAGAATTAATAATGGTGTGCTGAGAATCGGTATCTTGTTCGGAACTTTCCGATGGTTCGTATTTATTGCCACGACCACGTTCCGATTGCAGGCGTCTTTTTTTTGGATGTCTTTTATTATTAAACGAATAACTCAACCCTTTGAAATACCTTTTCCTTCTCTTAGGTTTGAGGTTTTTATCATACGCTGACTTGGACGACTGCAGACTATCGTCGGTTTGTATAGAATTATTGAAGGATCCGTTGCTATTGATCTCTATCTCCGATAACGCTTCGATTTTCATCAATGTAGGCTCGTTTACGGCAGGATTAACGTTTAAATCAACGTCATCTTCGATAATCGGCGTGATGGTGATTTCCTTATTATCTGGTAATTCGTGAACTTTCGATTTGTCGTGAAAATACGACATCAGAGATTTCGGCGACTTCATCCTGAGAGATCTTTGCGACTTATCTAAACCTTTCGGCGACCTTTTCTTGTACGAAGTATCCGGTAAACCAAAAGATTTCTCTTTCAAGGCGATAGCATTCTGTAAAACAGATTCCTTACAGTTAGACATACGCCTCAAAGTTCGCTTACTCGATAACTCAACGTTGACCGAATCTGGTAAACTTTCTCTGACTTTATGCACTTCTTTCTTCTCCGGACTTTCTTCTGTTACTTTCGGCTGAATACTGCTCGTACTGAAATAAGCATCTGGATCCGTATCACTGGTTCGTAGCGTTAAAATAATCCTAGGCTTATTCGTATCGTTGTTCTCATGTGTTAGCTCGGTTTCGTCTTCTACGTTTTCACTCAATATGTCTTTCTCAATCGGCGCAACATCTGGTGTGTTTTCATTCACAGGTGTTTCATCCTCCAACAATTCTTCCAAATCTTGCGTACTGTAAGGCTCATAGCTTTCAACTCCGTTCGTTTCTTCGCTCTTGTTGTAAAGAAAATTCACATCATTTTCTTGCGTATTGGCGTTATCTTCTTCCATTAGAATGAATTTAACGCGGTTAACTGTCGCACCAGTATAACATGATTAAGTGTTTTACCTGAGTTTCACTATACGGCGTCGAAAATTTCGAAAAATGTGCCGACCGGAATTCACATTACGACCGCGAATCCGACTTCTTCGTTGATGATTTATCGTTATTTTACTAACGTACTTTTTTAGGCGATAAATAACGATCGTTGATTACATTATACTTATTTTTTTTTCGAACGCGATTGTGTTTTACTATCTATTAAGAAAACACATTATTGACATGTTTACTTAGATTTTTAAATCAACCGAAATATTGTAGAAATTATTATGAAGCTATTTTTTAGTTTTTTTTTCGAAGTCGACACGGAAAAATAATGGCGTGGAGCGCGGAGCGAGAAGGGCCACCTTACAATATCCCCGCACAAGGTTTATGAGAATAGCGGTATATGGAAGTGTTTTAGTTTTTTGAAAATTTCTCAAGTACGACGGCGTATTGATAATTTTTCATTAGAACAACTTTTCAAGAGAATTTAATGGACTTTGAAAATGGTCTAGATGAAAATTTACGTACATGTCGTCCTTCTTGAGATATTTTCAAATTTGAAAATTTTGAAATGGAACTTTTCCATGCAACGCTATGTGAAATCGTTCGTTATCCAGTTTCTCACAGATTGCGATAGTGTCGCCATCTGGCTTCGTGTCGAAATAAATTTTTTTTGAATGGAACGAAACGGAAACGGAACCGAACCGACGGACGGAACGCTCAATTTCAACTTTGGAAAAAAAATTTAAAAAATGGAAAAATGATTTTGAATAATATTAAAATATAATATTATATTTTGATTTGATGGTTACTTTTCAAACATTTTTAGAGTTTTCTTTTCTCATGTTTTCTTTTTGCGAGAAAAAAAAACTCTATTCACTCTTGTAACTTTAAGTCTTGTAAGTTGTAACATAAGGGGTGTTCGAGCGCTCTACGTCTACAGAACGATACAGAATTTACAGAAAACGTAAAAAATTAGTGGTTTTGAGCACTCATGAGTCATGAAAGACTCAAAAGTCAAAATGGACAATAGACTGCTGCAATGCAATTTTACAAAAAACTGTAAAAAATTTTCAAGCAGGTTTCATCTGTAACTTGCTGGAGAGCGCTCAGGGATCGCAGAGGGGGGGGGGGGGGTCATTGCCTCCACCTCCAGCTCCGGCTCCCAAATTTGAAAAAAAATACCTCCGGCTCGGGCTCCAGCTCCGGAGATTTTTTATGAGTACCTCCACCTCCACCTCCACCTCCGGCTCCACTTGAAAAATTTCAAGTACCTCTTGCTCCGACTCTGGCCTCGGAGCAAGGCCCAAAAAAGGGTACCCTCCGAAGGGCTCCTGCCCTCCAGCTCCGCCTCCGGAGGTCGAGGAGGGAGGGGTTAGAGCCTGCCCCTCCGGCTATTTGAAAAAAAAATACCTCCGGCTCCAGCTCTGGCTCCGGTTTTTTTTTTGTAAGTGCCTCCGCCTCCACCTCCGCCCCCAGTAGAAAAATTTCAAGTACCTCTTGCTCCGGCTCCTGCTCCCGGAGCAAGGCAAAAAAAAAGGTATCCTCCGGGGGCCTTCACCTCCGCTCCGCTCCGGAATCCCTGAGAGCGCTCGAACACCCCTATTGTCGACGCCCGACGTCTTTTTTTTGTCAAAAAACAAAAATTCTCGCTTTTTCAAAATCAAAAATAAATGACAAAACCTTTTGCTTTTCACTTAAATTTGCTACAAAATTGAATTGAAAAATTGAAAATTTCCTCTTTTCGCTGAAAGTTTCAAAAAGTCTCTCTCTTTTTCAAAAATAGCCAAATAGCCCAAATATGTAGGTGGTTCGAAAGTTTCATTTATTCAAATTTTATTTATTGATTTAATTTTAAATTTAATTAGGTACATTTTATTTTTTGTTTTGGAAAGATAGCTAATGTGATGTGACTAATGTGAATATCAATCTTGGCTCCCTTCCCTCTAACTTGAGATCCTACTTTTTTTGCATAACTTGTCCAAGTCAAAGCCTTTGCTTTTTGCCAAAAAATGACAAAATTCTCAATTTTTCAAAAATTAACAAAGATTTTCGCGTTTTAGAAAAATTGCTGATGATTGCCGCTTTTTGCATAGAATTTGAAAATTCCAAAGTATCCCACTTTTTATTCAAAAATCAAAATTGTCCAAAATTCTCGCTTTATTGTCCCAAATTGCTAAAAAGTATATTTTTTTCCAAAAATTGCCATTCGTACTGTCGTACAGACAGAAAGATCCATTAGGTTAGGGGGTGTTTGAGCGCTTTCAGTTCAGAGACAACTTCCAGAATATTTTTCTGCAGATTGCTGCAATGCAGTTTTACAGCATACTGTAAAAAAAAGAAAAGAACTTGAAAACTTTATAAAGTAATTAAAGTAGGAGAATAAAATGAAGAAATAAAATAGGTAGGTGCCTAATTAGGTATGTACCTAATTAGGTACATCATTCAAATTATCTTTCAAAAAAGAAAAGAAATCAATACTTGTAAATAAGGACAAAAAAAAATTAAGGAACCATCCTCGAACACATTTTTTACATTTTCTGTAATTTCTGTAGGATTCTGTAGATTTCTGTAAAGTGTAAAGCGGTCGAACACGCTTTTGCTTCTGGGTAAATAGCTGAAATTGTTAATTATGCAGTCTTGCCTTGCCTTGCTTTTTCAAGAAAACGCCTTCCCACAGTCTCCCCCTCATCATCAATGTTAATTGTTAGCCAATGTCCACCAACGTAGAGACCTCCGAAATTTGAAAGAATCATAAAAAGATGAAACAAATAGCATTAGGTAGGTATTTGAAAAAAAATGATTACTTTTTGAAAAAAATTCATAATAACTCGAGATCCAACAAAATTACTGGAAAGTTTCACCTTGTTTCCAAAAATTCAAGAAAGGAATGTTGTTTCTTTTTTAACAATTGTCCATAAATTCTAGCTCATTTTCTAATAAAAATCGTCAAAAAAGTTTCCTTTCGCTAAAATGTTCAAAATCTTGCAAAAATGCTTGATTAATGATTAATGATTATAATTGTTTTTTTGAAAATGACAAAAATTCTTGCTTTTTAGCAAAAAGCAAAAAAAATAACTTTTTGGAAAAATGAGAAAATTGAAATTTAAAATTCCAAAAAGTCACATATTTTTCCAAAAATTGTCCAAATGTCGTCTTTTTGACAGAAATTATTGCGAAAAAAATAGCTTTGATTGTTTGGCCCTCAATTAGGTAGGTACCTACCTTATATTTACAAAAGCTACAGAGCAGGGATTACTGACTAGGGAGCATGTGTAAGTAAGGCTGGAGAGAGTGAGAGTAGAATAAGAGTAGGACGTAGGAGCAAATGGAATGCTCAGAGAGACTGGAGTAGGTATCCCGACTCCTGAGTATGATGATGAGAGGGAAGTAGGTTCAGTTCTGAACGTGAGGAGCAGGAGCAGGAGCAGAATTTTTTCGGGAGTACAAACTACAAAATCCAATACTCTTGCAGCACTGTTTGTGATATTGCAAGTTTCAAGTTTGCGAATTTGCGACTCATCGTCAATCGTCATCACGTCATCCACTTTGAAGTTTGAAGTTTGAGTTGAGAGTTTCAAATTGCAATTTTGACTTTTGAAGTTTTGAGTCGCCTCGCTGATTAAAAATGGTCGCATTCTTGGGTAATTGTTTGATTTGAGAAGAGAAAATCAAGTACATTAGTACATAGATGTGCTCTTTTTAGTTTTTACACAGAGCCTATGGCAGATTTTCGAGAATCTGGTTCTGGATTTTGACAGATTTTTAGAATCCACTAGAATCCGCCAGGGTAGGGGTACCTAGTAGTAGGTTTTGATTTTGAAAATAGATTTAAAATTTTTTTTAAAAGTAAAAAGTGCTAGAAGAAAGGATTTTTAAAAACGTCCAATAAATCTAGCTCTAGATTCTCGAAAATCTGCCAAAAATGCCAAAATCCGTGTAAAAAACACATCTGATCTACTCAATTTATTCTAATCTGATGAAAATTAGATTATCTAAAAAAGAACGGTTCCTAGGAAGAAGGAACCGTTCCAGAAACCAACCGTAACAATATTTTTTTTTGTTCCGTTGAAAAGCATACTAAAAACTGAAAAACTGAAACCGAAACGTCTTTTCGATCACTCGTGACGATTACCGTAATTATATAACCGTAATTACTGAGAAAGTTGATGGGTGAAGTAAGGAGGGGAATGTGTTTGTTTTTTTTTACCGCTTCAGCGAACTGATAAAATTGATAAATTTTGTACGAATGCCGAATGTGAATTGTAATGAAATAATTATTATTAATTAAGCTGCAATTAAGATATTTTAGTATTCGAATCAAGATAGACTAATCGGCGACAAAATGGAAGTGTGAGTATCTTCATTTTTACTCTGATTTAGTTTTTGTATGTCTCCTTAATTACGTGTTATCTCTTGCAGAAAAAATCCTCAAGCTGCTATCCTTTCCAATTACGAAGTAAGTTAAAAAGGTTTTTTGTGCGAACATTTTTCATTTCGAACTTGTAACATTCTCCTTTCATTCAGGTACTTTCTCTGATAAACGATGTAAAATCCGCCAACGTACCCACTACTCAAGAAGCCACCCAGTTAGCTACAATTTTATACGAAGTAAGTAACGAACAACGCTCTGTTTTTATTCGCCAATAAATTCACTAAAGATTGAATCTACTTTTATTTATCTACAGACTTCTCACTACCTACAAGAATTACCATGTAACGAACAAGACGAATCGAAAATCAACGACATGATGAACCTCTTGAAAGATTTCAAGCCACCGTTGACGAAACTAGAAAAATTAATGATTTGCAATAACCCTCCGGAAAGCGTTTTACAGTTCTCTCTGGTAAATAGAGATTCAATCAAACGCACATCAGTATGATCGAAGTTTATTAATTTTCAAATGTATCTTTCAGATCGTTAAAGACCTCGAAGAAAAATTAGACGAATCGGAAATCGTAGCGTGGCTAGAGAAAATAGACAATATTATGAAGTCGTGACATAAAACTGATACCGAAAAGGTTTATTCGTATAGAAACAATACTAAAACTAACAAAATGGTAACTAATTGTGTAACTCTACGTTAATTGATTTGAATTCTTTATCCGTTAACATTTTCCATTTATATCCGAGGATTTTGGACACTTCTTCTTCTGTTTTTTCGTACGATTGACTAGTCGATTTAATCCATTGGTAATCTTTCTCACTCCAGGCTGGATTTTTAGGCCAGTCATTGCGTATTATCACTGCGTTACGACGAACATAAAAATATTTTAGACATCTCACGTGTCGAGTTATTAGTATTAAAATCGTTGCCGTTGATATTCTTTCTCTGACCACCTGTAAATTAAATGAGTAATATATAGGGCATGCAAAAATACTCTCGTTTGAAAAAAAATGTGGGTAGGGGAAAAGTACTCACCAAAGTGTGCAAGTTGGGGCAACTTTTACTCAAGAATATTAAATGTGCGTCGATTCTTTCGTTGAATGATTTGGGCTGATGAAACCGTGGTAATAACTTGTGCCCGAATACTCGCAGAGTATCCGCGTAATAATCTACAATCTGAGCTATAACGTCTGCTTGAACCTATTTTTTTAACAAAATCAATGTATTGTTATCACAAAGTACAGAAAAATTGCTATGTTGACCGTATCCGGCCCAGTGTTTCAGTCTTACTTGAATCTTGGGCGACGTATAAGTGATTGTATACACAGGAGCACATTCTTGCCACAAAATGCTGCGATCTTTGTTCGATTCGACTCGTAAATGTACGCGTAAGTTTGGACTTTGTTTCCGGCACAGTTTCCAAGCTTTAGCAGAAATAGGTTTCACATCGGTTGGTGTATAAGAATTTTGAACTATATGCAAGTGACGCAGTTTAGTCTCGGCTAACAAACATAAAACGTCATCGCCTAAACTTTGAGGACTGATTACCAACTCCTAATTGGCATTTAAGACAACGAATAGAACATTTTTCGTGAAAAATTAATTTCCATAATTAATCGGCCCTGTCCAGAAGGCGTTGATTATAAATAAGAACTATACTACTGGTGATGATGATGATGATGATGATGATGATGATGATGATGATGATGATAATGTTATCGTATTTTCAGGTACGGGGTGATTCAAAAAGTTCTCAAATGTTTCCCGAATGCTCAAATTCCAAAGTTCGTCGCTCCAAAAGGTAAAGCAAAGGAACAAGAGTGAAATTATGCTGTTCTTTGTGTGTAAATATTTTTTTTACTGTAATAAATATTTTATTTTTTTATCCCAGAAGTTTAATTTCTGTAAAGAAATTGAATTCCGGGCTCGTGCTCGGTTACTTTTCAAGAAACCAAATGACTAAATTTGTAACTCTCGCTTTTTCAAAAATTTACATAATTTTCTAATTTTTAGCTAACAGGTTAATTTTTTGGGGAATGTATTTCAAAAAGCCTCACATGTTTTCAAGAATTATCCAAGCCTCGTTTTTTGAACAGATTTATACTTTTTTCCAATAATTGCCATAAAGTCTGATTATTGATACGTCAAAATTTTGCTCTCTGCCAAAAATTGACAAAAAAAAGCTATTTCTAGCAAAACTTCTGAAAAATTTCATTCTTTTACCAAAAATTCCAAAAAGTCTCTTAAAAAAAAAAAAAAAAAAAAAAAGGTCAAAAAGTTTTGCTTTTTTGGAGGAGGTTGCCATCTGAGGTGTTATTTTCTTGAAAGGAACTCTAAAAATACTAATTTTTGCCAAAATTGTTAATGTCTGGCTTTTTGCAAAAAATTGATAAAAAATAGCTTCCACCAAAATTGTTGGAAAAAAAGTTCACTTTTTTCCCCAAAAATTCCTAAGTCTCTTGAAAAAAATAGTCGAATAGAATTCTGGCTGTTTTGCCGGAAGTTGTCAAAAAGCTTTTTCATTTGCTAAAATCATAAAAATCTGGCATTTTACCAAAAATTTAAAAAAAATCCTCGTTTTTCCAAAAATTACAAAAGTGTTTGCTTTTTAACAAAACGGCCAATTTTTTGGAGAAAATTCCAAAAATCCACAAATTTTTTCAAAAATTGTCTACGTTTTTCTTTCTTTGACAGAAATTGCAAAAAAATGGGTAGGTGTCATTTTTTCTTCAAAGAATCACCTAAAATGTCGTCGTGATTTTTTTTTCATGATTGCCAAAATTTTTTTTTGTCAAAAATCAGTCTTTTTTGGCCAGAAGTTGCAAAAATTGTAATTTCATAGCCAAAAATGCCTAACATTTAAAAAATTGAAAAAAACCATTTCAATTTGAAATAATTAAATTCTGTTGTTTTGGTCATTTTTTACCACAATTATTTTTTTTCGAATACCTACATAGGTATCTAACCGGAAGGAAGATCATGAATCGAGTCGAATGAAATAAATGAACAAATTTTCATCAAAGTGATAAACTTACGTGCAGGTTGAGAAATACTCCAGCGTGAAGTAAAGGACACTGAGTTTTGCTTATATTTATCAGTACTAATTTATTCATCGTTAAACTAAGAGAAAAACAAATCTGATCGAGTAATTGTAGAGCTTCGTGGGAATCTAACATCAAATCAGTCAGCTGAAGGTCTCGTAAAGCTGGTAAATTGTTCATGAGCTTCTTCAATGCATCCAGTAATTTTCCTATGTACAGATCACCAATCCAAAAATGATTAGTGCCTACCAGAACATGGATTTTAGGATCTTTATCGATGGTTATTTCTCAAAATCTTACCTCCGGTGCCGTAGAGTTTAGTTTCATTTCTCGTAGCCATATTACAAGGAAACGTGTACTGAAGACAAGTAATCTGAGATGCGATTCCTTTAACTGTACAATTCGGATTATTCTTCTGTTCGGAGTAGAAAGAGATCATATTCATAAACTCGTACAAATTATAAAAATTATTGATAGGTTTGAAAATCAACGTTTTCAAATGTCTGCCAATGGTCGTCAAGCACTGCTGCGTCTTCAAATGATCCAGCATATACTACACATTTTTATAAACACAAAAAAACATCACCGTTAAGTACCTCCGAGTACTAGATAGGTACTATACCTATTTACTCGAATAATTACCTGCCATCCCGAGTAATAATTAAACAACCTTCTGGTGAGCGTTTTATCATCGAATTCAAAAATCCTCCAAACATTGGGCAAATGAAAAACTCGATGCCACGATTTACACACCAACGAAGCGTAATATCTGTCTTGCATCGTCAACTGGGAGAATATATTTTCCAGCAATAGATCCGGCAACTCGGACCATCCCGATTCTTCAAAATCTTCCTCCGGTTCACTGACACTGACTTCTGGCTGCAATTCCACATCACGCTGTACGTCGAAAAAACTCTTACCATCGTCGTCGTATAAAATCTCTCGTCTCGGCGCGAATCTGGAGTTTTCTTGGACCATTTGCGATGCGGCCTCTCCGAAAAGAGCTTCCAGCAGTGCATCGTACTCGTCCTTATAGCTGTTTTTGAACTTGGAACTTATTCTATCCATTTCGCGTACATTTGATTTTTTTTTTTACTAAGAAAAATTGTACGAACTTAGCTCGAAAAAAATTATACGTTTGAATTAATTATATAACAGGAAGAAAAAGCTCTACGTAAATGTACCAAGTTTGCAATCACGGTTTAGCCAAAGTGTTTGGGTCAACGCCAGAATTTCAAAAAGCGAAACATTTAAGACCAAAATAACTCGAAGCGAACGTCCCGATGCGTAAATACGACAAAGAGTAACCTTAAATTGAAAAAATTACACTTTGATCGACGTTTGGTGAGTACGAAATAGGACATGGGTAAAGATGAGTTTATGGAAATTTTTTCGAGACTTTTTTTTTTGGTTAAAATTTGAAAGCAGAGTTCTGTCAGAAGAAAAGTCAAATATATTTGTAAACAGTGATAGGTACCTACTTGAGTAAAATCCATTGTTTTCTTTTTCAAAATTAATTTCCATTCGAGGTTTTTTCAAAACCCCAAGGTCAAAAAGGAACGAAAGAAAAGGGTACGGCTAAAGCTAGGCTAGGGGTTGGCTAAGGCTAAGCTATGCAGACAGATAGACAGACAGACAACAAGACAGAAGGTTAGAGGCAAGACAGGTAGACAAATAACCTTGAGAGAGCAAAGCCCCTTGAGTGTCAAATTTTGGCACTTTTCTTACTGTTGCAAATTCAATCCATAATTCCGTACATGAGTCCCCCCTTCCAACCACCATTTTGCACCCCCTCCATCTGTAAAAAATTCATATTCCATTTTTTTATTGCGTTCTATGATAACAAAAAGCCTAACGAATTTTCTTATTTTTTCTACACTTTATATAATTGCTGATGATGTTGAATAATATTATCAACCTAAAGGACTTCATCGAATAATCGACTTCTGTAAAAAAAATTTGCATTCAAAAGGTTATCAACCTATACTTAGTTCCGGTTTTTTGGCACCCAAAACCCTGGTAATTATTTTTGACCCAAATGTCGCGTACTTATTGCCAATGTTTTGATAATAAATACAACATTATTAAGATCATCTAGCCAGATCTGATATATGAGTATAAATTTCGAAGAAGCAACCAACATAAAACACATCGAGTGCAAATCTTCCTTAGAATAAGTACAAAAATTGGAAAATCAGTTCAAGGATCACGTGTTGAACGTGATTCTCTTCGGTTCCTTATTTACATACCTTATTATTCGTATTCGTAATGATCATGAAACAGTGAACTTGAACGTATTGCTTCATTTAAATTAATCTCAAGACTTCATCTGGTGGATTTTATCTTGGCCTAGTCACACGAAATGCGATTGTAGATATTTCACTATGCTGGTTTTTTCCCATATGACGAATGGATTTTTCGACGAATTTCCAACTTGAAACAGATCATGATCGAAGAATTTCGCGAATTTACGTATTCGTTTTATTTTTACGCGAGTTGCCAAAAATTACAATTTTTTAGCAATAAAAATGTCAGATTGATGTTTGGCAGAGTACATTTTTTTCATCTTGAAAATATAAGTACATTATACAAAAAAAAATTCTAAACACATTTGTATGTATTTAAAAAATATAAATAAATAAAATTACACTATTAAATGGTAACAGTTTTAAAAATAAAATAAGTAGATTGGATGCAAATATTCAAAAATATTAAGACAATTTTGATTCCATTTTCGTAATATCATCGACAGCCTGTTGAGAGAGAAAAAAAATCACATCAGTTTCCATTTAAAGCTTTATACAGTAATTGAGGCAGATGCAGATGAAGATGAAAAAAAAATTAATCAAGAATCTGAAAGTTTTTTCACCATCTTCACCTTCATCCTTATCTGTCTCTTCATCATAATAACGATGAAAATTACCTCTAAAATTGTAGCCATGCTCCAAGCTTGAGTAGCACACGAGAATGGACAAAATACAGCATCTTTGTTCGTTAATTCCGGTAATCCTTTCCAATCGGATTTTTTCAAATGTATGTAATGATTTGCCAAATACGATTTACATTCGGATAGCACTTCTTTTATTAAATTATTATTTCCTAAAACCGAAGCGAAATGAACTCGAGCTCTTAAGTAGAAACCAACCGGCCATAACCATTCCTGAAAAAACAAAATTCATATTCACCAATAAAAATAACACACGATACGAAATATGCTAGGTAAGGGGATGATCAGATTAGCTATACTTACAGGACCTTGATGATAATTGAATCCATGAGCTACATTGTGATCAGCTGAATCGTTGCTGTTATCGTAATAACCATTATAAGCCCAATCAGCAGGATCCAATGTTTTCATTCCTAACGGTCCCAAGAGTACGGTTTTCATGGTTTCCAAAGCTATCCAAGCGTTTTTAGGCGTGAATAATTCGGGCGCCTAGATAAAATTTCTTCGATTAAAAACAAAAAACTGCAGTTGCATTCCAGCAAAAATGCTAATAATTTTCACTCTCATTCAAAAATTTCAAAAAGTATCGCTTTTTTGCCAATAATTTTTAAAAGAACTTTAATATTGCCAAAATCTTTTTTTTGCTTTTTTTTTGCCAAAAATTAAAGTTTTTACCAGAAATGTTTGCCAAAAATGAACCGTGTATTTTTTGGTTATTTTTTTTCTACATTGAAGCTTTTTTTCATGTTTTGTTTGGTTATTTTTATTTCACTTTTAAGTTACAATTTTTTTTTTTTAAATTGAATAAGTACGAGCCTTTCAAGATGAAATACTCACCACGACCATGGCGACGCAATAATTACATCTTAATTGATAATCAGTCCACGGCTGCGAAGCTCCAACGCAATCTTTATATATTCCTTTACGATGCACTAAATCTGGTCTAGCTTCGTTAGGATTTGGAGTGGTCGGAACCCAGAAATATTTTTCAAAATTAGCCTGAAGTTTTTCATCCCATTCAACGTAAGTCCAACGAACCTCTGAACCTAGGAAAAAACACCAGATATTTATTCAGTAAAGAACATCTCGAGTTGTCGTTGACTGATAATTTTTAAATCTCTATAATCTACCAGTCTATTCCCAACAGTAGCGTGAAAACAGAAAATATAGTGAGAAAAAGAGTGAAACCAAAATGGAAAACGAGCCAGTAAAATTGTCCCAATTATTTACCATTGTTTCCTTTACGTGTAACTCCATCGTAAGGGTAAAATCCTTTTTTGTTCATTTCAGCGAGCCAATGCACAGAAGCTTTGGACAATGCGACGATTTCGATAGCTGAGCCATCACGAGGCGTAGCAGGTTGGCCTCTGTTTCCAGCTTTATCACTTGATCCCATTTTATCCATCCATGTTCCACAGTTCCATTCGTTGCCACCAAATACAAATCCTTGATTTAAAAAAAAAAAAAAAAATGAGAATCGTCATTTCGATAGGAAAAAAAAATCAAAAATTTATATCCAGGTACAAGTTACCAGTTACTGGATGAACTCCAATTTGATTATCGAAACCGGTACTCTTCATATGAGCATCAATAGCAGGTCCGGCGTTTCTTTCGCGGAAACAAAGTCCTTGGAAATGTTTATTCATTGCCTCTTGTATCACATCACTTAATGTTTGATCCTGCAAAATGGACCATACGATTAATAAACTTCACGGCGACGGTATACACTTTATGAAATATCAATGTGACGATGAAAAGCACCCTGCAATTTTCCTAAAAGCGATCACATTTTACCTGCGAGACGAGCGGTGAATCATCCGTGGGGTATAACCGATTCACCTTATCTGTGAGAATTTTTTCTCCTCCAGGAACCGTGGAAACGTAACATTTAATGGTATACAACCACCACCAAATAGCATCGCGACAATTAAACCTGGCATTATTGCCTCCGTCTAATAAATTCGGTATCAAGCCATGTCTCAAGCACCCAGCATACCCGAGAATTATGTATCTACACAACCAAGATGATAATTATTTTGGAATTTAATTCTACCACTCATTTTTCTGGTAGATTTCGTCGGCTCTACCAGTTTCCGAAGGGAGAGGTAACCCCTTGAAGAGATAGAGCATTGTTGGAGCAAGTCAGAGCATCTGGTCCGGACGTTAGAGCACCTCTCATACGACCTTGAGACGAGACAGGTCGATGACCTTGAAACACCAGACAGACAAGTCTGGAAGACTGACAGACGGGTCAATGACCTCAATAGATCAGACGACCTTGAGAACCCAGACAGGAACGTAGACAACCTAGAAAGACTTAACACATGGGTCAATGACCTCGTGAGGTTAGACAGGCTGAGAGACGAACTTGAGAAGCTAGCCAGGTAGGTCAGTGACATTCAGAGTCCGGACACACGGATTAATGACCTCCACTGGTCAAACAGACGACCTTGATAAGCCAAATAGCCGAGCCAATGACCTTGAGAGTCTAGACACACGGATCAATGACCTCCAGTGGTTTGACAAACAGACAACCTTGGAAAGCCAGATGACCTTGAGAAGACCGACAGACAGGTTGATGACATCAATACGCCAGACAGACCGCCTTGAGAACCCAAACAGGAATGTAGATAACCTTGTAAACTAAACGGATAGGTCAATGACCTCGAGAGGCCCGAAATGCTGAGACCCCACATAAGGGTCAATGACCTTTAAAGACCAGATAAGCTGAGATATGAACTTGGGAAGCTGGACAGGAAGGTCAGTGAACTACACAGTCCAAACACACGGGTCAATGATCTCCACTGATTTTTTTTTTTTTTTTTTTTTTTTTTTGTTAAACACCTCGGTCGCACTAGGCGCCGAGGGTTTATTTTTAATTAAAAAGAAAAACAATCTTAATCTTAAGGTTACTAATATTAACTACTATTAATTATCCTAGAATATAGTTATACCTTCACCCCAAGATTAAGATAAGGGACGGGAAGGGGAATGGGAGGGAGAGTGAGACGGATCGTCCACCCTGACCCAGACCCCTAGGCGGTTGCCTAAGGCTCGATCTCTGCCAAGCTCCAGGAGTCGTTATTCACGCGTACCTGTCTGACAGCAGACCGGGCCCCCGACCCGTCTCTGGGGGAAGTTTGAAGGGGGAGTGATTTCACCTAGGGGTGATCCCAACAAGTTGGGGCCCCTAGTTATAAGGCCGTGAGTACATTGGGATATTTGTGGGGCGGTCAGCGCACTTGCTGCTTGCTTCTCACCGACCACCCACATGAAAGATTGTTAAATTTTCTATACTAGAGTTAGGCTATTCTATACAATATTACATTTCTTGTTCCAGGACTGTCTTGAATCTCGACTTCTGGATGTTTGGATACTTTTTGTATTTGGGTATTGGAATTTTGGGGATTTATAAAAAGAAAGTTATTGAAAAATAATAAAAAGGTAAAAATGCATAAAAAGTACAAAATTTACAGTTATTTATTAAATATTTACGTTAAGTATTTTTGTTGTTTATAGGGGCCATATCTATACATACTAAATTACATCTGAAACCCTAATTACAAACTTTTACATGAGACATATATATAAGGTGGAGGGTGTCTATTTATAATTTATCGGCACCAACCACCTCTGACAAATTATATAACTGATTAGACAGACTGAGGACCATGGTAACCTGGTAAACAGGTCAATGACCTTTGGAGGCCAGACAGGCAAACATACGGTATTAGGGAGCTAGACAGGTAGGCCAGGGATCTTGAGAGAAGACATACAGGTCAATGACCTCCATCAGCCATACAGAAGACCTTGATAATCTATATAGATGGGTCAACGACCTTTAGAAACCAGACATACGACATTGAGAAGCCAGAATAGGGTCAGTGACCTCATGAGGTTTCAGACACGTTGGCCAGTGAGTCAGTATACGACCTTGGAAGCTAGACAGGAAGGTCAGTGACCCTGATAGTCCATACACACGGGTCAATGACCTCCACTAGTCAGTCAGACATATGTACATACAACCTTGGTAGGCCAGATATGCGGCTCAATAACCTTGAGAGGCTAGGCTGGCAGACAGACGACCTTTGGAAGCTAGACAGGTAGGTCAGTGATCTTAAGAGTCTGGACACATGGTCAATGACTCACAATGGCCCGACAGACAGACGACCTTGGAAAGCCAGATGAACGGGTCAATAACCTTGAGAGACCAGACAGGCAGACAGACGGGTCAATGACCTAGATGGACTAGACATGTAGGTTAGTGACCTTGAGAGGCCAAACATGTAGCCAAATGACCTCCAGAGAGCATAGACACGTTGATGACCTTGAGAAAACTGACGGGCAACGTAACTTTGAGTGGCTAAACAAGCAGACAGGAGGACCTTGAGAGGCTAAGCAGGTTATTCTTTAGTGAGGGGAAAAGTGAAGTGCTCTAATGTCGGAACTTGGTGCTTTAAATAGCTCTATCGATGCTCTATGCCTTCAAAGAGGTCCCCTCTCCCCTCTTGATGCTGACAAGGCTAGCGAAATCTATCTCCATTATTCAATCTCTTACCTCGCTTCGTCGTAACGACCAGTCAGCAAAAATAATCCTCGTAACGAGATAAACGTATCTCTACCCCAATTTCTCATGTAACCGGTGGCAAAATGAGGCAATCCTAACAAAACACAACTGTCAAAAGCAGATTCTTCAAGCAATACAACAGAAAACACAACTTTCATTACCTGCAGATAGAGAAACACACAATGGAGTTTTTTTATCACCTGCCAACTCCGGCTGGGGTGGGTTCAGGTTACTCGAAAGCGGAGGTAAAGGACTAGATTCGACGTATCCTCCAAATTGAAGCGAGCCCAAGGCTAACAATTTATAAAATTCCGATCCTCTTTGAACAGGGCTGTAGCATGAATTAAGAAATTAGACAGGGTAAAAAAGTACAAATTCAAGTACAAGGAATATTATTATAACTTACTCAGCCATCAAAGACCAGGCCAGTTCAACGACCTCTTTATAAATGTAATTAGTCAATCGATAAAAATAACAAGGAACCAGGTAACGCGGTATTGCTCTCAAAGGCTGATAAATTTCTTCCAACTTTTCAGCAAATTTTTTAGTTCCTGGCTTGGTTTTCAATCTGTTGATGGTGTAATCAATCATCCAATCGCCTTCTCTTAAATTCTGACAGATTGGATGCCCTAGGTCGTTGTTAAAGGCGATGGTATCCATTGCCGAGAGCAGTCCTGCAAAATAAATCCCAATTTTTAGATACACGAAATTCATCAACTTTCCATAAAATTGAATAAGATGAAAATCAGCGGCAGTAACCTTGTAATCCACAGTATACAAAAGGTGAAAAATTAGGCACATTGTAAACTCCTCCATCTTCGGAGTCGCAACAGTATAATATTTTATTCAAATCTGATAAAGTTAGAGGCTTTTTAATTTCATCCAAGTTAGGTAATTGGTTCAATTTTGCAAATTGTTCTTGAATTTTGGCATTTTGAGTGAATCTGCAAGAAAGAATAGAATCAGTAATGGAACGAAGACTCGAAAAGAAAGGATATTTGTCGAGTTCTACTCACTTGATGGACACAACAGAACCAGGTTTAAAATTTTGGGTCAAATTGACTCTGATAGAATTATCAGAGAGATCGACTAACTGGACCATGGAAACATCCTTAGCCGGGAAGTTCTTCTTGATATTCAATTTATAATCGTTCAGACCATTAATGATGTATTTATTTTTGGTAAAGTTATTATGCTTGGCGTATCTGTCTCCAGTTCTATTAATTTCAATCAACGAGACAATAAAATAATTCTCATTTAAAACAATTAAATACGAAATCAATTTGTAAATATTTACCGATTTTCTAGGTAGGCTTCTAAAAGCACATTTTCCACACGTCCTGTTACAGTTACACCGAATCCTTCTCCGCTAGCTGAAGGGTTTGGATACCAGAAAGCGGTATATGCGATCAAGATTACAGTCTCGTGAGAAACACGATTATGTCTGGTAACGCAAACAATATCGGAATTGATCTGATCCACAAAAACCTAAAAATGAAAAAAATCACTTATTATTTTCACGGATCTGATGAGCAAAAATTATGATCAATATTCTTACTTGTTTGAAGCCATTTTTGCCAAGATAGTAATGTAAATCGTTGAGAGCTTTTTTACCACTGACAATTCCAGTATCTTCGACAACCTGATCGTTGCCCCATTCCATATACGTTCTTGTTTCTTCAACTACGTGAATCTAACGAAATAAAAATCACAATTATTTAGAAGATAATCAACTCATCGTGTAATTTTGAAATCCATCTGAACTTACATGATGTGGTACTAATTGATCGTATCCCATATTACTACCGCTAGCGCAACAAGCCATCGATACTAACGCAGAACTGGGCAGTAAATCAAACACAGATCTTTTTTCAATAGGACTAGGATTATCGTGAGTTAAATCTAAAAACAACGCGTGCGCTACTGAGGGCGTTAATGGTCTGGAAAATGGCTTCATGAAAGCTCCAACTGGTTCTCCACCGTATCTGTGCACCAGACGACCCAGCTCGTGCGAATCCCAAGCGGACATACTTTCTGTAAAATTAACCAATGAGTCAGAAGGTTCCTATTGCAAGGGAATTTCTTGAACTTTTCATCCCTGATTAGAACGAAACCAAGCCTGATTGAAAGAGCATGTCCTGAACTCCCAGGTAATAAAAAATTTAGACACTGAAGTTTGTTTTATGATTTTTGGCGAATTTTTGAAAATTTATACGAATTTTTTTACAGAACCGGTGTCAATAATGGTTTAGTTCAAATAGGAGAGCGCCAGTTCAAAAAGTTCCTTGTTTAGAATATTATGCGAATGTGCTTTAAAATTATATTACCTCTAATTAAAGACGTGATTCCTAATCTATTAACGAAGAGATTATCAGTGAAATCAGAGTTGGTGAAAAGTTCAGCAACTACATACAAATTGGGTCTAACTTTTCGAGCAGCATCCAGCAAATACTGAAAATGAAAAAAAAAGTCAGTAACTCAAACTAATCAATATAATGTTTTCAAATCTGACGTGATCAAGTTGATAGGTACCTCAGCAACGTGAATTGGAGTAGAATGACAATTATCCAGACGAACTCCATCAAAAGCACGTACTGTTTGTTCGACGTATTGACGCATACGATCCCATAAATACGGACAGTCTTCTGGAGCGTTACCATACCTAGAAAAAAAGTCATAATTTAAAACCACGTCCTTCATTTTGTTCAAAATTCATTTCAAAGGATTAAAAGTATGCACCTCAATTTCACACTGTCACCCCAGGCGATTAATTCTCGACACAGGTACACTTGCGATTCACGATCGGCGAAATTTTTCAAAGGATCCGCATTAATGAGCCAACCATTATGCGCCATTATAAAAGCTCCTTTTGCCGTATACATGTGATCTTCCAAAGGTTCATTGTTATAATCGGTGAAATACCTGAATCAAATTAATCACAATCAATCGATTTTTCAAATGATTGGTTACCTTCAGAAATCAGTAATACCTCGAGAATAAAGGCGACTCAGCGGTTATCTCACGAATTCCGGGTCCATCTGGCTGTACCCTGAAATACCGCAGACCAGCTATGCAATTATCGATTCCGGCAGTGATATGATTCTTGAGGGTATTTTTTAAATCAGTATTTAAAGCTTCCAAATGCGACTTGAATTCTGAGGCACATTTTTGCAAACGAGTTTGTTCATCGAAACAGTCATTTCTAAAAAAAAAAGAGAAGAAAATTATTGCAGCTGAAATGGGCGTTCAACAGAGCAATGTGAATGAAACAAGCGTACCGAAACGTGTTGTAAAGTTGTAAAGCTAAATTCATATCAACGGTTGAACGCTTTCGGCGAAATTCTTCATCTTGGACTATATTCAAATTGGGTAATACACCAGTAGTATTCGGGTTGGATGAAGGTGGCGGTAAACTTCGGCATTTTTGTAAAAATTCCGCGACTATAGAATCAACGTCGACGATGTACAATTCTTCGATTTTTACTTTCGGTAGAACATTCTCTAACAGGGCGTATCTGATGGCCTGAAACAAAATTTGAATTTTTATTTCAATTTAAAAAAAAAAGAATCGTCGTATTTTCTGGTAAACTAAATATCAAATTACTAACAAAAAAATAGAATCAAATAATAAGTGTGGAATCATTTTTAATATATTCCTCGTAAAATCGCAATTTTTTATAAGTTCTTGAAAATTGGACAAAATTTGGAAATTTTCAAATAGAATTTGTCCTAACGTAGTAATGAAAATTTATGAGAATTTTGTCCAAGTTTTCAAAAGTATGACAAGATTTGAGTATTGCCCTAAATTATCTTTTTTTTAGACCAAATTGCAACGAGGTCTTTTTTTTGTCAATTGCCATTAAGCTTTGCTTCTAGCTAAAATTTTCAAAGTTCCACTTTCTGTCAAATTTAATCACTTTTTGCCATAAAAAAAGCAAAACAAAAATACTCGTTTTCAACCGAAAATTTATAAAAAATCGCTAGGGAATCCATACTGATAGGTCAATGACCTTAAAAGGTCAGACGGGAAGACATGAGGCCAGGCAGAAACACAGACGGCCTTGAGAAGCCAGAAAGGCAGATCAATGACATTGAAAGGCTGGACATGCAGAGAGACGACCTTGAGAAGTTAGACTGACGGGTTAGTCACCATAAGAGGCGGGACAGACGGACAGATGACCTTGAGAAGACAGACAGATAGACAGATCAATGACCTCCAAGAGTCCAAGCAGACCGACAGATGGCCTTGAGTGGTCGGACGGCCAAGTCGATGACCTTGAGTGGTTGGATGGACGGACGAACAGACAGTCAGACGACCTTGGAAGGAAGGACAAACAGGTCAATGACCTTAAAAGGCTAGACAAGAAGACATACGACCTTGAGAAACCAGACGGCCAGGTCAATGACTTCAAGAGGTTAGATATGTAAACAAACGACCTTAAAAGAAGCCAGACGGACTGGTAAACGACCTAAGAGTCCAGACAAGCTGACAGACGACCTTGGAAAGCCAGCCAGACAGGCAGGTGAATGACCTCTAGAGACCAGATAGTTCATTAGACAACATACGGACAGGTCGATGTCTTCAAGAGACCAGATAGGCAGACAGATGACCTTAAGAAGCCAGACGGGCAATTCAACGACCTCAAGTGACTAGACAAGCAGACAGATGACCTTGAGAAATTAGACAGACGGGTCAACGACCTTGAAAGGCCAGATCAGCAGACATATACGATCTCGATAAGCCAGACGGATGGGTCAATGACCTTGAGTGGCCAGACAGGCAGACAGACGACTATGGGAGACTGGACAGACAGGTCAACAACCTTAAAAGACCAGCAAGTCTAGAATGAATCACATGACAACTCGACTTTTAGCAGCCTAAATTTTCTGGAGAAACCGAGAATCAGGCTGGATGCTCTAGAATGACCGAAAATGGAGGAATTTCGATCAGAGAAGTTACTTACTCGTAGTTTCAGGACTAATTACCAATTTTTTTTTTTCAATAAAAAAAAAGTAGGCATATAAGTACCTAAAGATACATTTAATCATCCAGCCAGATCAGTCCAGTTTAATTTTCGTTGTTCGTTCATTTGTCTAGAGTCTTACTGCCTTTAAATACCATAAATAGCCTTGAACTTTGGCGAGCAAAATTTCCCCTTCGCATTCTTCACGCAGTAAATGAATTTCAACGCTTAATTAATCAGGCGGTGGCGGAACTGTAGTTTTCATGTAATTTTTAGCGTCAATAACCTTGAATCATATTGAAATCTAAATTCGGGTGTAATTTGGTCCTGTATTTGAAATTTAATAGTCGTTCATCTCAATCATTTCAATACGAGTGAAAAAGACTTTCGAACGAAAAGAAAAATCTACGAACCTAATTAATAATTTAAACATACGTTTATCGCGTAATAAGACAATGCATCGATCAACGAGATGATCATTCAACAGATAAACATTTTTGAAGTATTGAAAATTAAGTCGATTTGATTTTCACTTACGTTGAGATGTTCCTCATTACATACAATTTCCGGTATTCCGTTCAATTCCCATAATCCTTTGGATACTTCCATGCTAAAATTAAACAACGTCATGTCCAACAGATAAGCAGGCTTTAAGTAAGGACAGTTGATCATATTATAAGTAGCTTCTGGATGCTCTTTCAACCACAAACTTTCGTTGGCTGTATGGTTCAGGACAATATCACAAATGCTCAACATCTAGCACGTAAAAATAAACACGATTAAACACACTGGTGAAAATACGACATTCAATTTTTCGCATCTCGACTCTCGACTTACTTTCCATTCTTTCCTGAGCTTTTCGGTTAAGGCAGTTATATCATTTATACCCAACGTAGGATATTTCTGATCGCAAAATTTCGAATTAATTTTCAATTGATCTTGTAAACTGTACGCTGATTGCGATCCTCCTAGTTCCTGTACAATTTTAATATTTTTTAGTACAACGTTTACGATTATGTATTCAGCTCAGTAATCATTTTATTTACTTGTATAGGAGTAAAGTGAATCATATTGTAACCGGTTTCTTTGGCAACGAGTAATTTTTTCTCCCAGGCGCTAAATGGACCAAGATTTTTCGCAAGGTAAGTTACGCATTGGATGCAATCTAACGAAAGAGTTTCGTCTCCATATGGCAAAACTGGATCTACGATGAAATATCCAGAACCTCGCCTTTTTGGGCTGAAAATTAGCGTTAAAATTTATTAAATTTACTCAATTTTTTCTATCAGCGTTACATCTACGATAATCACGTTTATTAAATAAAGCAGAGTAAATGTGTAATTAAATCCACACCTATCATCGAATTGAAAATAATAATGATAAGATCCGGCCCGATCCATAAAAACTTTAGCTGCCAAAGAGTCATCGCTAGCTGCAGGATTACTCCATTCCAATTTCCTATACGATTTTCTGTCAAAAGGCTGTCCATTTGTTGGCACGTTGGTAAATATGCTAACCTGATGACCAAATAATGACGGACCAAGACGAAATTCTAAACACCATTCTGCAGATAAAAATAATCCATTTAGTTACCGACTGATAAATTTAGTGCGAAGAATTAATTCGGATTATCATTACTTAATCTGGTAATCAAATTTACTGTAACTATTTTTACACCGAGTATCGCAAACGTTTTTATCAAACCACGGTACATCGGTGCGAATTTTAAATTACCCATTACTAACCTTTCTCCAGCCTATAGATAGTGGCTTCTTGATGCTGATCATTTTCCAAAGTTAAAACACGACACTCTTGATGATTGATGCAACAATTAGATTGAATTGATTCGGTCATCGTACCAGCGAAATTATCGAATTCGTCGTCCTTTGGTAGAGTATTCACGGACATGAAACTTTTATAAGTTGATCTGAAATCCGAATATTCTTATTAGATAGTAAACGCGATGAAATTCAGGTATTTCTTACATTTCAAGTACATACGATAAATCTGACGATTCATCTGGTATATTTCTATAACGAAATTTTTTACGTAATCTATGAAATAATTGAACGAACGCAAGGCAAACGCCACGGAACACGTTAGTTTCGAAAAACATCATGTACACGAGAATGATAACGAGAAAGAGACCTACGATTATCATAACTGAACGTTGAATAAAAAAGAAGCAGGCTGAAATTTGTCCAAATCTGGTACCTTTTTCGAGTTACGACCGACGTGAATAAAAATAGATCGATTATTGTTCGAAATCATAGAATGAAAAGTAATCACGTGCGCTTATCACGTTCCCTTATCTGCGTCGAACTTCGACCTTTTAATAAATTAGCGCTGTACAATAATCTGGAGCCGGTATTATTAGCGTTGATGCTCTTGCGTGTGATGCAACATATTATTCGTACCTGTCGTATAGGTATTAAGTACACTGTTTTCAATTTATAACAGGTGAAAACACATGAGCGTACGTGAGAGAGGAATTTTCCAGTTGGAAGATATCTTTTTACGAGTGATCTAGTAGCATTTTCTGAACGGTAGACTGAAAATCCTTGCAAGTAAATAAATACATGATTAGAATCGACCAATTTTAAGAATCTCGTACCTGTTGAACACCGCGGATTTGGTTTGTTTATTCAAATCTTGTGTTGGCTCAATATCGTAATACAGACAGGCGACGTCGATGGGTGAGGCAAAATATGTGAGGAGTTATTGCTGAAAGATGAAGTTACCAATTAGTATGATTTTTGAAGAGGAAAAATAATTATGAAACATTATTGCAAAAAAATACGTAGGCGACGGACGTTGGTTAAATCGCAGATTATATTTGGTTAGATCAAGTTAGATGGCTGATAATTACTTGGTACTCGAGTACAATGTCAAACAGGGACATCATTTTTGCGAAGCGCGTAATTTTAATTATTTAAAAAAATTTTTCAAGTTATTATCATTGGTTTATTTTTATCACTGTTTCAAATTCATGTTTATTTTTGAGACCACCTAGATTACTGTCGAATTTTCGTCCATAATTTTGTGTTCCAAAGTCTATTCTGTCAGTTCATAGGTGGATGGGGTGCATTTAAAACCGAATTTTAAATTTTAAAAATTGAGATCTTCAACTTCCAAAGTTCCAAATAAATACTAAATAAATGAATAATCGTATTTGGCATAATTTAACGAAAAATAATAAATTAATAATTACACACTTGATACTTACATTGAAACTTGAAAGAAAAAATCCAATAAGTATAATATTGGCACCTTTCAACTAATGTAGTAATGTATAAATGAATGAATGGGCTCACACTCAATTTTCTTTAAAAAATGAACTTTCTTTAGTAAGCAACCTAAACTAAAAAAATTGAAAAGGAAAGCAAAAAAGAGACACACTACTAGATAAAAAACAAAAAAAAACCTATTTTAATACAGACTATGGAGAAGAGTGACCAAAAAAACTGTTTGATTTTTAATTTCAAAAAGTTGGATCTACTTTTCAACTTCTTGACAATTTTTGGCAACGAAGTGAGAATTTTTGCAATTTCAGGGGGGAAAAACCATTTTTTTGCAAGAAACAAGCGTGGTAAACAAAGTGGTAGTAAAGGAAAGTCTCCAGGGGGAAAAAATGTAAAATGCAAAAAACCGAGAATACCAAGACAATATTTGGGTGATTTAGGAGAAATTTGTAAAAAAAAAACACAAGAGTAAGTACAGGAATAGTAGCAATTTTGCTGAAAAGCAACAATTTTTGTAATTTTTGAAAAAGCGAGAATTTTTGCCAAAATTGAAGTTGACAAGTTTTGTCAAAAGGAAAAAGGCTTTTGGGCAATTTCCGACAAAACAGCTACGTAGAATTCTGGACAATTTTTCAAAAAGAGGGAAACTTTTTGGAATTTTTAGAAAAAAGTGAAATTTTTTTGCAAAAAGAATGACTTTGACAATATTTCAGCAAGAAGAAACAAGACCTTAGGGCAATTGTTGGCAAAAAATTTTTTTTTTTGGAATTTTAATCGACAAATCGAGAATTTTATTATTTTTTTTCGAATACATAATTTTGACTAAATAGTGCAGTATTTTGGAATGTTCATCGAAGAATCAATCAATTTTTCATGGAGGTGCAAAATAGTAAACTTTTTAAAAAGCGGAAATTTTGTCAATTTTTTTGAAAAAAAGCAAGACTTTGGCAACTTTAGCAATAAGCAGAACTTTTAGTTGAACAATGAGAGACCAAAAAAAAATATATTTTCTCAGTTTCTGTCAAAAAAAAAACTTTTAAACAATTCTTGGAAAAGACAAAAGAGTGAACTTCACAGATTTTTTGTAAAAAGACGACAATTTTAATTTTTTATCACTCTGCTTGAAAGCAAAATTTTTTGCAATTTTCGAAAAAGCAGCAAGAATTTTCGACAAAGAGCAAGACTGACAATTTTGGCAAAAATCAAGGGTTTTTTGGTAATTTTTTGAAAAAAAGACAAACTTATGAGAATTTTTTAGAAAAAGGAAGGAAATTTTTTGCAATTTTTTGCTAGAGGGCGAGAGTTTTTGGTCAATTTTTAGCAAATAGTAAGATTTTTACATTTTTAGGAAGAAGCAGGAGTTTATGGTAATTATTGAAAAAAATTTACTTTTTCGCAATTTTGGACAATTTAGAGAAAAAAGTAGGATTTTTTTGAACTTTTTTCAAAATAACCTGCAATACAAGACTGACACTTTCTTGGGCATTATTGGCCAAAAACTTATACTTTTTCAAATTTTTTTTTGAAAAAGTGAGCTTTTTTGGAAATTTTGGCCTTCGGGCCAAATCGATGCTTTATTCAATTACCCATCAACGTATGAAAAAAATAAACAAATACTTGGAAATTAAAAAAAAACAACTTTAACGAATTTAAAAAATTCCAATTTTGCAGCAGAACTCATAATTAATTTGTTATCTGAAGTTGAGAGAATGATAACGATAAAGAGAACCATTAACTACACGTAGCATAAAAATAGGTAAACAGATTTATTTCACCAGCTGAAAAGATACTGAAAACCTGTACAATACAGATACAAAAGCAATTGTCATAGTACGTAAAAAAAGCATGGGTAGGTAAAGGGTACAGGTAACAGAACTGATCACATTTTGTTTTTATGAAGTTGTGCCTCAAAATATAAAACAGGCCTAGATAAACAAATACTTAAGTTGATAGAAAAAATAACTTAACAATACGATTTGCGAACAAGAAAATTCACCAGTATAAAATTTGAACATCCCCATAATATATGTAGTATAAAATTCAAAACGCGAATACCAGAATGATGTTTACATTTGAAATATAATTTCAAAATTGATACAGCTAAATTATCAATAACTACGTAAGTATTCGTAAAAATGAAAAACACATTTAAAAAGTAAGTAAGTAACTGATTTATATAAGAAACAGTATATTTCCCATTACGATTTACGGAAAATTCCCTGGTGGAAATTTTTTCCCCTTAGAATAAAACAATAAGAATGCAATTCATTCGAATATAGATATAAAACATAGTTTGAAAAAAAAATTAGCGAATAAAAATTAAAATCTGAGCTCAACGAACAGTTTTGTATGACGAGGAAAAAATTCATCTACACTCATCACGAATCAATTATCAGCCATTTTTCTTCAACGTGTTCAACTTGTTTTCGAGCAATAGGATCTCGTATTCTAATTTTCAGCTCAACTTTACCACCAACCGTTCTACGACCATCCATTAACTGAAAGATAAATTCAAAAATGTTGAAATACGTAACTACCAAAACTCGAAAATTATTTTGAATGTCAGTAGAGAAGACTTACATCGTAAGCGTCATGAAGCGTACATTGAGTTTCCAGCGGAGCCAATTTCACACTAGCGGTACCAAGTAGAGAATCGCTTCTGAAGAATCCGCTGAAGCAACAACAATAAGAACTGTCGCAAATCATTGCAACAAAGTTACAAGCTAAACACTACTTAACAAAGCAATAATCTACGTTGTACGTGAATGGTACTTTAGTGAAGCGAAGCAAATAAAATTATTTTCGAAATCCAGAAATTCGAATGAGGAACTAGAGATACGAAGGTCGAAGAATCTCCTAGAAAATTTAAAATACCCGTTTTCCAACCACTACGAAATGTCAACTCTTTTTTTCCACAACAAAACTGCCCACTGGTCTCAGTTTCTAGAGAACTTTCTCTACTTTAGACTGTAGACTAATAAAATCGTTTTGATAAGAAAAGCGGATGGCTATCGTTAGAGCTATTAATGGTTTCTTGAACAATATTAAGATTTAATCCTTACCCTTTGGACCAAATTTCACATTTTAATACTTGACGTTTGAAAATTCGCTGACATGGCCTGGAATTTCTGTCAATAGCAAAAGTTGTGATAAAATTGTACGCAGGATTATTTGTATTGTATACGACTGCGCTTTTGTATTGCTGAGGAGTTTCCTACAAAGCAAAAATAATACAATAATTCCATTAAAAATTGTAAAATAAATTTCCAATCGTAGAAAAGATTCCAAATGATCTGTTATGAAATTATTTCGCCAGAGAAATGTATATTTCTATTATTTGGTTATGGAATGGAATAACTCTTGAATTTGATCAGTTGACTAAAATACTCACCGTTGGATAAGGGAACTGCAATTTGACATAGGTATCGATTTCTTTCGGATTTGGAACATTATAATTCACTCCTTGAACAACAGATACTTCAACATCGTTATCAGTCAAATCAGTATTACATCTAGAAAAAAATAATAATGAAAGAAGCGATGGTTGATTTAAGATGAAAATCGTATCAAATTCCAACTTACTGAACAATCGAAAAGGATTTCGACTCGTAATGAAATTTAGGTACTCTTAAATTGCTGCTATTCGCCAGTCGCACAAACTTCAAATCTTTTTTACATTGCAAACCTAATTGATCGAATCTGTTGGCATTCACAATATCACCTATGGCTTTGAAATGTTCTTTAGTAGTAGAACATAGCTAAACAAAAGATGAAATGGTCGTGAGAAAAAAATGAAACAATCGTATTTTCGTTCGATCGAGAAAAAGCTAAGTACCTCTATTTGATGCGTAAGATCAGTTTCTAGTTTATGGTAAACGTCTAGATCACTTCCTGGGATACAGTTACTCAACTGTATAACATCTCCACTAGGTTCATCCACAGAAATATTCTCACTAGGCAGGACAGGAAGCTGGAAATGGTATTTTGTTACAATCGTGTCAGTTTATGAAACGTAACTAAAGCAAATCGAACCATTTACCGAATTTAAATCAATAGGTATTCCGCTCTTGGATGCATCGATCATTGGTTGAATGCCCATTACAACTCGTAGATATTCTTTAGCTTTTACCATATCGCCGTCTTGTTTGGCTTTTAATGCAGCGTTTTTGAAAGCTTTTTGTCTCTCTAGAATCTGTTCGAGTTGTTTTTCATTTCGTGAAACGTGAGCAGCGGAATGGCCTGAAATAATATTTAAAGTTTTACTCGCATGTGAACTAAAGAGTGCTGAAGAAGTTGAAGAACTTCTACTACGTACCTTTGGTAGCTACAGCACTAGGTACTCTCACAGGTGTTTTCTCAGGTTCTTTATCAGGCGTATCGTGAGATTTTGGAGTTTCGATCGAAGAAGTGCTTGGTTTACTGTCACTTGACGGAATTGGTGGCCAGCCTGAAAATTAATAAGTGATTTTGAAACGTAATAGCGAACTCGGGCTGGATACGAAGTGAAAGAAATAGATAAGTATGCTCGAAAAATACCAGGAGGTGTTGGTAATTCGTCCGCAGGAATCGGTTTTCCAGCTTTGTGAAGTTTAATAGCGTCTTCGTATTGTTTAACGATACGCGCGTTTCTACGAGCTTTGCCACTATCGTTTTCTTTTTTTGCTGTTTCTTCTCTATCTTTAAATAATTTCATGCGTTGTTCTAAAGCCTCCAAAACAGTTTTTGGTTGTGGTATAACGTTTGGACCTGATGAAAAAAATTTCATACTCAGTTTCATTCTAATTTATCGAATAACCGACGCAGATGTAAAATCATCTCACTTGAAACTGTCGGTTGAGGCGTATCGATGCTCTTTTGATGTTCTTCGGATATCACACTCGGCGAAGTTGACGTTTGTTTTTCACTTTCTTGACGTTTCAGTGAGGGCGGAGGGCTGACCGATTTTGTAGCCGGACTTGGCAACGAATCCGGTAAAGCAGGAGGTAATGAATCTAAATTAACCATAGCTCCTGCTTCGACTTCTTTGATAAGTGGTTCCAAGCCCTGAAATTAATTTCTTCGATTAAAATTATTTCTAAAAATGAAAAATACCGTTAACGAAACCCTGTACCTTGACGATTTTCATATAAGCTAATGCAGTCTGAAGATCTCCATTTTTCTTGGCGAAAACAGCGCCTTTCTTATATTGCATTTCACGTTCTTTCAATATATCAATTACATTATTGGCACTTCCGCTTGATCGAGTTTCAACTTGACGGGTATTGGAATCTTCAACTGGCGATGACGGATAAGAACGAGGCGGTATCGGCGGAGGAACCGAAGAAACGCTCGGAGGAGTCGGTACACTATGTTCTGTTAAAATACAAACACACGTGGAAAATATTCATCGTGAAAGTTGATTTTATTTAAGATCAAACTAACCGGGTGGTTTTTCAGGCGTTTCAGCTGGCGTTGGAGGAGGTTTAGAAGATCCGGTCGAAACGACTGGTGGAATATCATCTACGTTAATAGTAGCTCCGGAGTTCGCTCTCCTTAATAAATCTTTCAAAGTAGTAATACCTCGCGTCATTCTGGAAAAAATGCATGATTGGTTTTAAGTAACACTTCTGCAGTAACATATAAACCATCACAATGTTTAACCTTCTAGCTTTCGTAGAATCGCCGGCATTTTTAGCGTTTTGTTCGGCAGCTTGATATAATTTCAGTCGTTCTTCTAATATATCTTTCGTAGATGATGTCACTACTGGTTGAACTGGAGCTGGATGCGATGACTCTTCATTTTCTCCATCAGATTGTAGTTCGTGTAACTCAGCCTATAAATACAAATGAACTTGAAACGAGTTCGTAGTTTAATTTTCGATTATACTTATTTCGAATCGTACCAATAGGCTGGGATCATCTTCGCCCGAAGACACATCATCGTCAGAGGGTATATCGCGTAAGCTTTCCTGTACCATTCTATCCAATTCGGCAGGATCAACTACCGGTTTGGCTGAATATTCGAACAAATTTATACACATCAGTAAATAATAATAATACCTAATGTAAGTTCTAAACAACTTCAAAATTACCTTTAACTTTTGGTTTAGGTGCGTTTTTCTTCGTTAAAGCTAAAAGTTCCGCTTCCAAATCATCGTCATCATCGTCGTCATCCATGTGCCCAAAATCGTCTATATTTGACATGTTATCGATATCCAACAATCCATACTGAAAAGAAGAAAAATTCGTATCACAATGACCGGTATTTAGTCAATTCATGTTATGGTATAATTATTACAGATCCTGCTAGTGAAAACTGATCACACATCTAACAATCTCAAAAAATGATTTACCTGGGATAAATTTTTCCTCGGTCTGTCGGCTGACGGCTTCGAAGGAGCACTGCTAGTTTTGCGTCCAAACATTTCGGTTTTCGGCAGTTACTGGACAAAAAATACTCCAATGTCAGGTGTTTATCAACATTAAAACGACGGAAACTTTTTGGCACGAAATGAGTCAGCAGTCAACTCTTCAAGAGATACCGAGACCGAAGCAAGATAATTATTTTTATCTACGATAACAGTTTCAATAACCGAACATCGCTCGTTGAAGGACGACAAACTATTAATCAAATGATGAATCAAATTACGCAGAATGAAATCACGAATTTATTTGTTTTACACTTTTATTACAACTTCGAACTTATAAGCTGACCGTTATCACTCTGTGTTTTTAATTTTTTCGTCATGGAAAACAACAAAAAACTGGAAGACCACAGCACACAGAAAAGGTGAAATTAGTGAATTTTGTCAGCTCGCAGGTGGATGGGGTGCATTAAATAATCGTTATCATTGTTAACCCTTTCGTCTCTTCATGAAATGATGAAATAGTGGAATGACTTTATGACTTTACACACACTAACACACAAACACGAAAAAAAACAACAACTGCTATCAAAGTTCCTGTAAGTTTTTTTCTCCGTTTTTATTGTCTGCTGTAGTTTGCTGATATGCCATAGTTTAGTAATGAAAGATAATTTGAACAATATCTTCATATTGTTGTACTGCTAGATTCCAGATTTCCAGACGATTCACCAAAATCCTAGTATTTCTAGTTGAAGGAATGGGTATTGTCCTTTAACCAACTCAATATTCTGAATTAGTGTTACTTTGGCTTCTTGCTTCATTATGAAAATAATAATGTGAAATTGTGATTGTGAAAGAATAATTTTTTCGATGAAATGCATTCTATTTAAAACAAAACAATGGAATATAGAATGATGTATCCGAATGAATGGAGTCGTTTGAAAACATTTCCTATTGAATGGTGCACCAAATCATTTAGAACTGTAGAAGAGATGGCAGAAGCGGGATTCTATTTCTCTAGAACAACGAAACAAATCATGTGTTCAAACTGTGGATTACCAGTTGTGGAGCTAGATAGTGATTGTAATGTGGCCAAAAACTATCTTAAATCAAAATGCAAACGAGAACCATTGCTACAAAAATTGATCCAGAAGATGGAAGAAAACGGTTTTAGTTTTACAGATGTTGCCAGTAGGTACCTACCTATAGTTATTTTAAAACCTATCACACATGTCAAGATTTGACCAAGTTGATCTTATTTGACTGCAGGATGTGAAGATCTTATATGGGATGCCAAGGAAAGAAAATCATGGGGAGTAGAACAAACTCAACAAAGCACTGAAGACAGTGAAGACTATGATGATTTATAAAATAATTATGTATTATTAATAAGGTAATAAAATGATTTCGTTTTCAATTTTTATTTTTGTTTTTGGTTTTGAAAAAATTGAGTTTTGGAATTTGGTTTAATTAAATTTCAACTTTTTCAAAAAATATAGGTAACCCATTTTAGGCTCAAAAACTAACAAAAACTTCATTAAAAATAAAAATATTAAAAATAAAAAAAAAAAACATGATCCATTTTGGGCTTAAAATTTCTCAAAAATGCTCACAAAATTTTCAATTTTTTGCTGAAATTTTTAACCTACTTTTTCAAAAATCCTACAAATCATGAATTCATGATTCATAATCTTATTTTTGCTTCAAAAAAACTTCAAAGCTGCTCAAAAGAACCTCATTGTGCAACATTGTGAAAATCCAAAATACGTCTTTTCTGATATCCTAGACCCTAGACCCATTTGACCCATATCTACTAAAAATAAACACTGGATTTTTGGGGTCGTAAAAATGCAAGCCAACTTGAGCCCTTTTGCCAGTGGCACTGACATTATACAAGTAGTAGAGATTCGCAATAGAAATAAACAAACACGATATGTAAAGCATTATTATAACACATTCTTTATTAAAGGAGTTTATTACATAGAGAAATTGTGAACTACGGTCATACTGGTATCATGGAATTCACTTTTTAATAATAATACAATCACTAGTATCAACGAAACAAAAAACAAATCAAGTAAAATTAAAAACAAACAAAAAACAATATCAATTCAAGCATTTCATCTGCGTTATTCGGATAAGTATCTAACTACCTGTATAGGCTATAAGTATTCCAATCCAATTGAATACATCATCGTACGATGTAGGTAAGTACTTACTCCAATTTCCACACGATTATGAAATCGTTATCTAGTATGTGATTTCGAGAGGTAAATAAACGCGAATAAAACCCTGCTGATCATGGGGATGTGCCATAAATGGTAAAAATCTACATACCTACATACTATGCACTTAAAATTTGAAACAATTCAACAATCAATTTTCCGAGCTATTCGAATATTCATCGCAAGGTAACATCCAATATAGTACAAGTACGTTAACGAATTCTCAAAAAAATAAAAAAATTGTAGGTCAGGACTAGAATATTGTATAGAATCTCATTCTCATTATCTCAATTATTTTTTCCGATTAAAAAAAAAGCATTTGAAACTTAAAAACAAATTTTCTCTATAATTAATCTTAATAAATATTTGTTCTTAAGAATGTTCTATCATATTGTTCGGTTTAATACTGTCTACAGTACGGTATAGGTATGAAAATAGGAGTAAAATTTCAAAAAAATAAATTAAACAAACCGTTCATTGCGCGAGATTTTCCAGCATTTTTGCGCTTTGTACTGGATTTTTGTGCAATTTATTATAATTATTATTTTTTTCACTAAAAATATGCGAATTGTTCTAGTACCATAGATGTGGTTTATGACGAGATAGGTAACAGAACCTGGTAACAGGAAGAGGAGTTTTTGCCAGGCGAGAATATGGTAACAAAACCAAACCAATGAACAAAATTCGAGTATCTATAGGTTATTTGTGCGAAACAATATCGATAGTTTTTTTGAAGACTGCGAGGTTCAAAATTGTACGTGTAAGTATAAATATTGTATAAATAAACGATTTTTATCTATGTTTCGTAAGTATACGTATAGGAGGATCTTGTACAATGTACACATCACATCTGGTTCGAATATAGGAAAATGAGGTGCTATATTTTTATTGAGTAATAAAACTGTTCGTTGCGATAAGTTCGTTAATAGGAATTTTTTTTCATTTTTTTTTCTATACTTTGTTCAGCGAGTTTATGTAGGAAGTAGATATTTCGAAAAAAAAAATTAAAACACAGTAAGTAATTAGAATCTGTGACATTAATCGCCACATGATATCTAAAGTATAAAAGATTGAAGAAGTCTATCGAAAACAAATGAATAAACCAAAATAAAACCTAAATGTCAGGTAAGTAATTCCATCGCAAGAAACATTACCTTCTTTTAAATACATACAGAATCCTACTCCCTCCTTCTTTTTTCTCCTCGAAAAACTTTCATGTGGTGGGGGTTAATGAGTTGAATTCACAAACTCGAGTTTAAAATCTATATCAGTATCATCGAAAATGTATTATTTCAACACTGCGTCATGAAGATTTTTTTTTTCAAAATTCGATCAAAATTTACACATTTCTAGCCTCCTTCTCCTACTCTTCACTCTTTCCTCTGACAAAAAATTTGATCAAAATTCAGGGACTTTTCCACGCTCTCTTCACCTCTTTCCCAAAACTTCGGAGAATCGTTTCCTACGACCAAAAAAAATCATAAAAATTGTCAGAAATGAAAAAATAAAAAATATTTCCATTCCAATCTTTTAGCAAATTTTTCAAGCTTATCTCAGAAATTTTGCAAACGGTGAAAGTTGATCTTTTCGTAACGATGTCAACTTTAAGCATTAGTTTTTTTTAATCAACAACATCAAAAGCAGACTCTCCTCAAGCACTCCTCATCACTTCACTCAGCAATTTCGGCGCTACTAACATTACGTTCATTACAAATAACACAAAAAATTAAAATTACACACAACAAAACTAAAAACTCAACGATACAGAGGTAAAATAAACATTAAGTATAACACATCTGAGTATTAAATATGCGAACCAAAAAAAAAAAAAAAAATCATAATAAAACACAAACAAAAACTCAACTAATTAACACATAGAAGTGATTATATGGTATGGTACTTGACCTCAAAATTTCGTAAATAGAACAAAAAAATAAAATAAAATAAAACACACAAATTATTAGCCAATTCTGCAAGTTCGTCCATTAACGAAGAAAGATGAAGAAAAAATGAAATAAAAAACAAAATTCATGACGGGATGACGCTCAGGTAGGGAAATAAAATCACAACATTTGTTCACTCTCACGTATCGACCGAACATACTATAGCTTAAAACATCGACTAAATAAATTACGATAAAAGCGACGCGACGCGAAACAAGGCGAAAAATTACCTATTTTAAAATTATTGGTCTAATACGAAAAATTTGTCAATTTGTACTAACGAATGTGCATTTTATGTAAATTATCTTTATACTTAATAATTTTTGTTTCATGGTAAATTAATAAAACACATTTAACGATACCTTCTCGTATCTTCGGTACAATATTTGTGTGCGCTTCAGTCGTAAATCGAAAACGAAAGGAAATAAAACCAAACAAACGAAGAAGAAGATAAAAATTACATACATATTTACATAATAATAATTTATCCGCCCCTCCGGCCCAAACACACCTTGTCCAATAAATTCTCTCTTCTATTTCATCTTCGCACACTCCGGCACACCTACAATACACAATAAAATACACCTTAAATAACGCAATTGTACGATATGATGGACGGAACGAACGGAACGAACGTACTAGATACCTATTGAAAAAAGGAGCACGCGAGTATCCCTTTTACTATCTAGAACATCCGTCTTCGTTTTTTTTTTCTGGACAAATCATTCTATAGGTTCTCTCGTTTTAATAAATGCGAAAATTATCTTTCGACTGGCTTAATAATCTTAATACTATAAAATTAAAATCTGTTAAAATTACACAATTGGAATATACAAAAACTAAATGACTAGGTAAGTTGAACATTACAAATAGTAGAATAATAAAAACAAAAACACAAGACTAGAAACGAAATAAAAAAAGCAAAAAATAAGATAAAAAGTCAGACTAATGAATGATGTGCGTCATTCGTCGAACAAGAGATTTTTTGAAGAAGAAAAAAAATGCAAATAATACGTTTCATTTTTGATAAATTGACGTTAAAAATAAATAATAGAAAAATAAAGTAGGTACGAGAAAAAGAGAGAGAGAGAAAACATTGAAAGCATAGAAAGCGAACAAAATAATACTGTCGAGTTAACGCGAGAAAAACAAAATACCCCTCCCCCCCCAAAAAAAATGCAGCAAACGAATCTCGATTACTAAAACACTTAAAAGCTAATATTTTCGTCGATTAACTAAATCTTAATTTGTATAACGAAATGTGACGTTCTAATTAAAAATTCATACAACGTGATGTTTTAACCCTTTAGTGCCCGCGAGAAATCGAACCACAGTCCAGCCGAAAAAAGGGTCAAATTTTTTGCAATTTTGATACAATATTCAACGAAAATGTGCAAGAAAATTGAGCAAAGCGGGTAATTTCCAGCCAATCTGGGGCTCGGTACGATGCAATGAGAGTTCGTAAATTCCATTCGTCGGATCTTTTCAGGGCACAACGGGTCTAATGGTTTTACGAAAAACAAAAAAATAAATTCAGCGAACATGAAAAGCAGTTAATGGATTGTTAACTTTAAAACGCGAATACGGCTGTCGATACTTATAAAATGGGGTTTTTTTCTTTGCAATTCGTTCATTCATTGACACGTCCAAACTATACTATAAATGTCGTACGAAATTAATAGTACACAAGCAAGGCACTGTAACTACGATGAATCATGTTAGAAACATTATTTCTAATCTCTATACGCTCGTATCGAAAAATCATACTTTTTCACCGGAGTATTGCGCTTATTATAAAACACAGATACTCAGTCTCAAGTCTGTCAATTTTATTTACAAATATTTGTTCGCGAATTAATTAATCCAATGCTATTGGGATAAGTTTGTTGGCTTTTTTTTGGTCATTTTTTCCTCACAACTAAAAAAAAAATTATACTATTTAGACCGAAGCAACGAAGCTAATTAGTAATTACTACGAATGGGCGAAAATAAAATTCAGATTTACGGAGGGTATGTTTTGTGCTTAAGTTACTTTTATAAATGCAACGAATAATACAGCATTGCTGTACTAGTTTTTTTTCTTTTTTTTGCAACTTTTGAATTCCAAGCGTCGAGACGTGAGATTACGCTGCGAAATTACTGAATTTTGAAGGATTGTAGTCCATATTTGTGAACGAGAAGCCACGGAATTCTTCTTGATTGATGGATTTAACGACGTCAGCTGAAATGGGTGTCAAACCGGGTTCCTCTTTGGTGAATTCGGTGTCGAAATTCAAGGCGTCTTTTTTGCTTTTCTGGAAAAGAAAACGAATAGAATAAACAAAAAAAGTGAAAAAATTGTTTTTCTTGCAACAAATTAATTTTTAAAGATGGAATCAAACACTCAGAAAGGCACAAATTGAAATCCCAATTTGAAAATTTATAAAAATAAAGAGGTTGAAGGGGCCAAGTCTGAATAATAGGAATTTGATATTCTTTTAGATAAGACTGCTCTGATCCATTTCCCCAAACAATAAGTCGGAACAAAAAAAAAAAAAAAATGGAAATGGCCTGGAATGAATTATTTGTCCAAGCTTGAATATTCACTTATTATCTAATAGTAAAATTCGGAGAAATTGACCCCTCAGGGTCCAACAACGTCCACTCGAAAAAAGGCCAGAAATGTGACATTGAGAGACCAAATCCCTAAAATGAATACACATTTGAATTTTTTTTTTTCGGACAACTGAATTCTCGAATTTATATTTCCCGAACAAAAGACCATTCCCCCGAATGAATTTTCCCTAAAAATTTAATTTCAAATTCAAAATAAAAGAGTTTTTTGAAATTACGTACTCTACCTAACAAAACAAAATTTCTAGGTAATTTAGGCAAAAAAAAACAAAAAAAACTTCTATATTATTAATAAAAAAGTAGGTAGGTACTTGAGACTTTTTTTTTGTGATTTTGACAACCAGAAAGTAAAAATTCATAGCAAATTATGACAAAATAATAGATTCTTTTTTTTTTTGCAATTTTGGCCAAAAAACAGAACTTTTTAGCAGATTTAACAAGAAAACACGTTTTTTTTTTTTGAAAATCTTCACAAAAAATATGTCTTTTTTTACAGTTTTTTAAGAAAGTATAATTTTTTGCAACTTTGATTTTAAAAAAGTAAGACTTTTTGATCATTTTAATAAGCAACTTTTTATTTGAAATTCTGACAAAAAAACCCAAGACTTTTTGACTTGGAAAAGTTGCAATTAATTCCAGTCTATTAGAATTTTGAAAACTTGGAGGGAACATGCATACGGGTCAATGACCTTAAGAGGTTAGATAGACAGGTCAATGACCTTAAGAAGCCAGGTTGGCAGACAGATGAGATTTGGAAGCCCAACAGACACGCAAACAACCGTCAGAAGCTAGGCTAAAAAAAGTAGGTCAGCGACTTTGAGCTGCCAGACAGGCGGGTCAATAACCTTATGAGGCTAGACTGGTTGACAAGAGACCTTGGAAAACCATACTGACTGATCAATGACTTTAAAAGGTCAGACAGACAGACAGACAGACAACCTTGAGACACTGGACAAGAAGGTCAGTGACCTTGAGAGTTCAGGTACACACAGGCCAATGACCTTAGGATGCTAAACTGGAAGAAATACCACTATCAGAGACTAGATAGGTAGGTCAAAGAGATTAAGAGGCCAGGCAAATAGACGACCCTGACATTAGACAAGTAAGTCAGTGACCTTGAGAGGTCAGGTAGACAGGTCAATTACCTTAAGAAGCCAGGTTGGCAGACAGATGAGCTTTGGAAGCCCAACAGACACGCAAACAACCTCCAGAAGCTAGACAAAAAAAGTAGGTCAGTGACTTCAAGAGGCCACACAGGCGGGTCAATAACCTTATGAGGCTAGATTGGTTGACAAACGACCTTGGAAAGCCATACTGACTGGTCAAAGACTTTAAAAGGTCAGGCAGATAGACAGACAGACAGACAGACAGACAGACAGACAGACAGACGACCTTGAGACACTGGACAAGAAGGTCAGTGACCTGGAGAGTCCAGACACACAGGTCAATGACCTTATGCGGCTAGACTGGGAGAAAGGCCACCATCAGAGACTAGATAGGTAGGTCAATGAGATTAAGAGGCCAGGCAAATAGACAGGTAAGCCAGTGACCTTGAGAGTTTAGACACACGGGTCAATGACCTTAAAAAGACAGACAGACAGACAGACAGACAGACGACCTTGGGAAACCAGGCAGAAAAACAATAGGCTAGAAATCTGGTCCGAGATACTGAAAAGGTGAAAGGAAAGGGTGATAAAGCAGCTTTTTTCCCTCTCATTTTTTTTGTTTTGTTTTAAAATCTTACTATTACAGATTAATTATTTATAGAATTGATTTTTGAATCTCGATTGTTTGGTATGTACTTAATTTGAAATAATTTCTGTATGTGTTTTACTTTTGTACCTCATTTCTGGTTTCATATTATTTTTAAGAGATATTCATTTCGTTGATCTCGATGTAAATTTTGAATACTCGTAGAATTTATAATTTCACGTTTATACTTTTCATGGTTTATATTCTGTTTTGTATGTATTTTTAAAATTTTTTCATAACTAGCCCTACATAAATATGGTAGTTGTAACCCTCCTTGCTCCTCTCCCTAAAAACATTTTTTGCTTTTCGCTTACGTTTCGTGTGCAAAAAAAATAGTACTAATCATAATCCCACATCCTGAAAAACACAACCCAATAAAACAATACAAACATAATATGCAAATACTAACGATTTTCGGTTTAAATGGCGGTTTGATTTTTCGAGCTTCCAACGCTTCCCAATTGATGTCGCGGAAGAAGATATGAGTCCTTATAGCATTTTCCATTCCATGTGACGCTACAGAACCCAATCTTTTGCTAGGATTTTTGGTCATAAACTGCAAAAAAAACACACAGCGTTGAAAAACATTCATTCAATACCTAATTAGAATTAGGTAGAATTTTTTACATAAAAAGTAACACTTACGCCTTTCAATATGGACACGGCTTCTTTACCCAACCAGACCGGATAGAGTACATCATCGTGTAAAATGGACTCGAACAGATCATCTTCGTTATCAGCTTCGAAGGGTGGCTGGCCAGCCATCATTTCGTACATTAGCACACCCAATGCCCACCAATCGACACTAGCTCCGTAATCCAACTCTTGTAATATCTTTACACAAATTGAAACATGATGAATCGTTAGTAACTAATAATTCATCGGCATTACTCGAGGAAAATTAATATTCGTACCTCAGGAGCGATGTAATCTGGAGTACCGCAAAATGTGCTAGTAGTTACGCCGTCGATGATACCTTCCTTGCACATACCGAAGTCAGCCAATTTACAGTGTCCCTCGTTATCCAATAAAATATTATCCAGCTTCAAATCCCTAGAAACAGCCACAAAAAAAATTAAACCTCGAAACAGAGCTCAAAAAAAATGGTCCTTAATCGTGTTTTAATTACCGGTAAATGACACCGTGTCTATGCAGAAATTGCAACGCTAACGTAACTTCGGCCGCGTAAAATCTGGCCCTGGGTTCGTCGAATTTTCGAGATCTTTGAATTTGAAACATTAGATCGCCTCCGTTAACATATTCCATTACAAAAAACAAACGTTCCTGTAGAAAATGCAACATGACGATTAGATTTTACTCACGAATACCAAATTTGCAATAATTGTGAAGATGTCAAAGGGAGTGGAAAACCGACCTTAGTTTGGAAGGCGGAATGCAAGGCAGTGAGGAAAGGATGCTTGGCGGCCAAAGCTAATATTCTCTTCTCAGTCATGGTACAGTCGACATCGTCGTCTTGAATGATGATATCTTTTTTCAAAACCTAATTAGAGACAAGGTCAAAGTTATGAGAAAATTCTTCAAATATACGAGTATCTACAAATGATTAATCCACAGTCCAAACGGCAAAGTTCGTTCCCCGTCCATTCAGCCAAACCAAAGTTTGCAAAAAACAGCTGCCACAATAGGGCGTAGTCGAATTTCAAAGTAACACCCCCTCCCCCAATTTTGGAGTAAAAATGAACCGTCAAAGAATTATTCTAAAGTGACCGTGTGACCTATCAAAATGTATTGAAATTTTACGAAGAATTCGAATATTTTGATGAAAATGTATTTCGAGCATTTTGAAAAATTTTGAGGCCTGGGGTTGGGTCACGATTTTTGAGTTTTTTATTAAAATGTCATGCGACCTATCAAAATGTGTTAAAATTTCGCGAGAAATTCAAATATTTCTATGAAAATGTATTTTGAGCATTTTGAAATAAGGACTAAAATTGGGTCATGATTTTTGAGATTTTTAAAAAAGTGTCATGCGATCTATTAAAATAGGTTAAAACGCGAGAAATTCAAATATTTTGACGAAAATGTATTTTAAACTGTCTTAAAAATTTTGAGACCCAAAATCGGGTTACGATTTTTGAGATTTTCGAAAAACTTTCATGCGACCTATCCAAATGAGTTAAAATTTCACGAGAAGTTAAAATATTTTGACGAAAATGTATTTTGATCATTTTTGAAAAATTCTGAGCCCCAAAATTGGGTTATGATTTTTGGGAGTTTCAAACAATTTTCATGCAACCTTTCAAAATGTGCTGAAATTTTGCAAAAAATCAAAGTATTTCAAAAAAATGTATTTCAGCATTTTTGAAAAATTTTGAGCTACAAAATTGGGTCATGATTTTTAAGACATTTGAAAAAAGCGTAATGCTACCAATCAAAACGGATAAAAATCTCGAAAGGAATTCATTAACTTCTATCAATGCTTTTTTTGAGCAGATTAGAAGATTTTTTAGGCTAAAATGAGATCATGATTTTTGGAATTTTTGAAAAAGTAGGTTGAAAATTTCACCAGAAGATTAACATTACAAAACTGAACCTTTTTTTTGTGACTCAGTGCATGGATTTTCTTCCCAAAAATCCCAGAAATTCTGACCAGATTTTGGGAATTAAAATTTTTCAAAATGCTCAATATACATTTTAGTCGAAATATTTGAATTTTTCGAAAAATTTTAATCTATTTTGATAGGTCACACTACCACTTTAGAATGCCCGGGCAATTTTGAAAATCGATGGTTTTAGGCTTCATCCCTCTCCTCCCCCTATCGTACAACTGTGAAAATCCAAAACACGTCTTTTCTGACTCGTCAGACCAATATTTACAGGAAAAACAACTTATTTTCTGAATCGTAAAAAAGTCATCCAAATTCGATTTCAAGAGCACTTTTTGCCAGTTGGACTGTAGACTAAAATAGAGCTGGCAATAATATACGTAGAACAAGAATTATTACTTTTATGGCATAAACTTCGTCAGTTCCCTTTTTCTCTGCTAACATCACTTTACCAAAGCTTCCTTTGCCGAGTACTTTTAAGAAATGAAAATCATCAACTCCTAGTTTTCGGTCACCGCCATTGGATCCGCTACGACTCACTGCTGAACAAGATATGAATTTTCAAATTAGTCTCTATGTTCGAGTCAAGCATTCGGACTTATAGGCAAAATATCGGTGTTGAATGAAAATACCTCTTTCTGAGCTGTCAGCCTGCCTATCATCATCGGTCACTCGTCTTTGATCGAATAATAAAGCATTTTCATCAGATGCCACCGGAGATGTACTGCTTTGTAAATTTGATGGTGGACCGCCGACGCTGCTTGATCCCTATTTTGAAAACAAAAGTTACAATATTGTATATTAAGGGTACACTTTACAGCTGTGATCGGTAACGTTTTTTTACGCTTAAGATAGTCAACTTACAAGGTAAATTTCTCGGCAAATATTCAATGGATTTTGCTAATTTTTTTTTTATTCGAAAGATAATCCATTTTTTAAGCAATGACTTTTGAGATTTTTCGTATTAATCGATCAGAAAATCAGTGAAAATCGCTTTTCTTGTAGGAATCCGTTTTCAAGCATAACTTACTATCTGATCACAATATTGGAAAAGTTGAAAAAGTCATTGCTTGAGTTTTTTACTCTGAAAACGTTGGTGAAAAAAAAATTGAAGAAAATTTAAAACTCAACGAGATATTTACCTTGTAAATTTAGATACTTGATGGGCGGGCGCGGAAGGACGAGGTAGGAGTGACGACATTGTTTGCGGACGCGCAGTTCAGGCAAAAATATGTAGAGCGCATGGTTATAGGAATTCCAGTTGAGTTTGTGCAACATCGTTCCTTACTCAATTATTTGTATATATACCGTATTTTCGCATTTTTACCTGATTTTTACCCATGGTTTCTGTAAAAGGTCTAATGTCTTCGATTATTCCTTTTCCAAAAGAGGTTTCTCTTTACCTATGACTTTACATAGGTAAAATATGTGCCTAATGAAAAAATTTTTAAACAGAAGACGTTATGCGCTGAAAGCTTTAGAATGTTTTTAGTTACTAATTAGGAAAACTTTGATTTAAGCCCTCGATTCCCTCAAATTTAAAAATTAGGAGTGCAAAAAACTTTGAATTCAGGTTTTTGTAAATATGTAATTATGTAATGTATAACTCGTACGTATTTTTTTTTTTTTCGTATTGAATGAAATATTCTTATATGTAGTATGTAGGTATTTTTATTCTAATCAAACCAATGCGAAAATCAAACCAAATTTTGATAATTTTACTGGCATTGAAATGGACCAAGATAGGTTTAGGTATCAAATCTCGATTTCTAAGTAGGTACCCACTTGAAAAAAATTATTAAATGGACCAAGATAGGTATCAAATCTCGATTTCTAAGTGGGTACCCACTTGAAAAAAATTATTGATTTGCTGAAATTGAGCCAAACTTTCGATTTTCAAAAAAGTCTTATTTTTCTAGACAAAGACTGCAAAACTTGTATAATACCTATTTTTTCTATTTTGCGCCAATAATTTCCAAAACGTCTGGTCTTCTGCTACAATTATGTCTATGTATTACTTTTTATTGACAAAATATTTTCGTTTTTTCACAAAAAATTCCTTTGTCAAAAAAAACAGGACCTCTCCAAAAATGAGATTTTTCACGATTTTGGAAAAACTTGGAGCATCTTGACAACTTTGGCATAAGAATTCAACTTTTTAACAATTTTGGTAAAAATTGGGATTTTTTACAGTTTTTCCAAAAAGAAATGAAACTTATTGACGATTTTGACAAAAAATGCTGAAACTTTGTTTTCTATCAACTTCAACAAAAAAGCAGGACCTCTTTAACAATTTTGTTAAAAAATGTGAATTTCTCACGATTCAAAAAAAACTTGGAGTATTTTGACAATGTTTACAAAAATAAGACTTTGACAATTTTGGTAAGAAACCTGAGTTTTTTTTTTTGGCAATTTTGAAGTTTCATTTGACAATTATTGAGATTATAGGTACCTACTTTTTGAATGTTTAGGCTCAGGGGATGTAATTTTGACATGGATTAGGTATGTTTTTTGCGCGGGAGGGATTTCCGAAATTTTCGAAAATTGTGAAACGTTGATCCGCATTATTATGCTGACTTTTGAAACCTTGAAACAAAAATTATTGTATTTTTCATATTATATGTACAAGTAGGTATGTCTATGTTACCATTTTGAAAGCTTTGAAAAACCACTCGCTATTTTACATAAAACTCAACTACCTATCTACCTACCTACATTACTTTGGTAGTGGGAGCCAAAAAAATTCAAAAAATTTCCCAATAACCACCCTGACCAGTGACAAGGGAACCTCTTGAGGTGTCACACTCCGATTTGAACAGGACCGCGATTTTTGGAAAGAGCATAGTCTAAAACCCCCAAAACCAAATTTTCAGAGGACCAAGTACATTTTTCGATTTTTGGCGAATTTTTGAAAATTCAAAATTCACTGTTTTTGGTGATTTATGCTTTTTTTTAAAAAAAAGGTACGTACTTGATCAGTAAAAATGGTCAAAATAAGTCCCAAAAACTAATATTAATTACTCAAATCCAATTTTATCATTTCCAGTCATTCTGGAGCCTCCAGCGCAATTTTTCAATTTCTCCAGAATTTTCAATTTGCTCCGGAAGGCGTGAATAATGAAGTTGGGCAGCTAAAAATCGAGTTGTACATATATTACACTCGACCTGTTTAACGAGTTTATCCACATTTGAGCCGATTTTGAGAGTGACACCTCAAAGTGGATTTTTGACCAGCTTTTTCAAAATTAGTGTGGAAATTTTTGAAATTCACGCGAATCGCTGTATTTTGTCCAAAACTAACCCCCCAAATCCAAATTTCACCATTTCTAGCCATTCTGGAGCCTCCAGCGCGATTTGCAAATTCTCCAGAACTTTGAATTTTCTCCAGAAGGCGTGTTGAATATGCAGTTGGGCAGCTAAAAATCGAGTTGTGTATTATACTCGACCTGTTTAACGAGTTTATCTACAATTAAGCCGATTTTGGGAGTGACACCTCAAGAGTGGTTTTTTTACCAGCTTTTTTCAAAATTAAAAAATTCCAAAAAATCAGAAGATAACCGTTTGTGAGGAAATTTCAGAAATTTGCGCGAATCGCTGTATTTCTTCAAGAACTAATTCCCGGAGCGCAAATTCTACCATTTGCAGCCATTCTGGAGCGAGAGTGACACCTCAAAAATCACTATTGAGGGGTCATTCTCACAATCGGCTCAAATGTGAATAAACTCGTTAAACAGGTCGAGTGTAATATACAACTCGATTTTTAGCTGCCTAACTTCATATTCACGCCTTCTGAAGAAAATTCAAAATTCTGGAGAAATTGAAAATCGCGCTGGAGGCTCCAGAATGGCTGGAAAATGTGAAATTTTGGATTTGGGGGGTTAGTTACGGACAAAATACAGCGATTCGCGCAAATTTCAAATATTTCCTCACGAACGGTTATCTTTTGATTTTTTGGATTTTTTAATTTTGAAAAAAGCTGGTCAAAAAACCACTCTTGAGGTGTCACTCCCAAAATCGGCTCAAATGTATATAAACTCGTTAAACAGGTCGAGTATAATACACAACTCGATTTCTAGCTGCCCAACTTCATATTCACGCCTTCTGGAGAAAATTCAAAATTCTGGAGAAATTGAAAATCGTGCTGGAGGCTCCAGAATGGCTGGAAATTGTGAAATTTGGATTTGGGGGTTAGTTTTGGACAAAATACAGCGATTCGCGTGAATTTCAAAAATTTCCACTCAAAAGGGAAACTTTTGATTTTTGGGATTTTTTAATTTGAAAAAATCTGGTCAAAAATCCACTTTTGAGGTGTCACTCTCAAAATCGGCTCAAATGTGGATAAACTCGTTAAACAGGTCGAGTGTAATATATGTACAACTCGATTTTTAGCTGCCCAACTTCATATTCACGCTTTCTGGAGCAAATTCAAAATTGAGAAATCGAAAAATCGCGCTGGTGGCTCCAGAATAGCTGGAAATTGTGAAATTTGGATTATTAATATTAGTTTTGGGACTTATTTTGACCATTTTTATTGATCAAGTACGTACTTTTTAAAAAAAAGCATAAGTCGCCAAAAACAATCAACTTTGAATATTCAAAAATTCGCCAAAAATCGAAAAATGAACTTGGGCAGCTGAAAATTTGGTGTTGAGGGTTTTTTGACTATGCCTTTCCAAAAATCGCGGTCCCGTTCCAATCGGAGTGTGACACCTCAAGAGGGTTCCCTTGTGAGACAAATATTACCTCTAAGAGGAAGATAATAAAATTAGCCCTATAATATGTAGTTATGAAAATTCCTTCGGGTGCTTGCGACTCTGAAAAACTAGGTAGACTCTCAATCAGCTGAGTTTCCAGACATAGGAAATACCCTATGATGCAGTCATGTGGGTGAATGTGTTATACGGACCTATACATTATCTGCAGGCTCGAAATCAAATCAATGATAGTGTAGAGGGTTGTAGTGGTAAAACAGAAACCAGTTCTTGTGCAGTGAGCAAGAATGTAACGTTGTAGGAGTACTCATATGTCGTGTTTAGTGTCGTGTGTACTACGAGAACATTTTCTAAAAAATACATGCAAAAAAAACCTGACCATTGTATCCCTTGTTAGGTATAGACATCGACGGGTATAATAGAATAGTTAAGTACTAGGAGAACAATACATTTTTTTTGGGGTGGAAAAAAAACACTATGCACCACCAGTTCGTGATTTCAAGTCGTTCATATAATGATTCCGTTGCTCATAGTGACGTAGATGTTTTCACAGCATTGAAGGTTGCATAGGTGGAACCTTAAAATCGGCCTGTAAAGTGTACCCTTAATAAGATTTTATATTATGCCATGTTTCATATTCCAAATTTTAAGGTCAGAGATTACTGAACATACTTTTCTACAACAAGAGCAAGACTCTTCAACATTTTCAAGCTAAGTTACTTATTCGACTTATTTAGGTACCTTTACCTTAGTTCCAGGACTAGGTGAAATTCCAATTTCATCCAAAAGTTCAGCCAAATGTCTGACGTTTATTCCGCAATTATTCGCTACGTTTTTCTGGCATCGTTTATGGACATTCATACTACAAACTGTATTCGAATAAAATACACATTAATCATTTTTTCCGAACAGATTATATTAATTAATACGCAATCATAATGTAAATCGATCACTTTACCTTCGCATTGTAACCCTTGTCGAATCAGGCCATACAACAAAGACCCGCAATGATCGCAGAATGTAAACCGTTTATAACTATGGACAACAAATCGATGTGGAACGTTAACACTAAATCGCTGAGATTTATCATCGACCATTTGCTGTAATTGAAATTGAAACATTATCTTACAGAGCTCAGAGCGAATTAATGCAGGCGAAATAAATTAAAAATAACCAAACTCCGTACCTCATCTTTCATTCCAGGACATTTAGTCAAAACAGATCTATGGCATCGTTTATGAACCACACACGTACATACTGAAATTAAAAAACAATACAAGTAAGCGATTAGTTTTCAATTAGCGATTAAAAACATATCGAGCCTCATAATAGCTTACCTTGACATTGATAACCCTGTTTTCCTAAACCCCTGTAATAGTATAAAAATCAACATTATTAGTACGATTGTTTCATTATTCATCAACTTTACGATCGGTATTTGAAAATTTTTACCAGATGAATTCGCGACAATGCGAACAAAACGTAGGCTGTCTCAAGAATGTGGCCATAAATTTGTGTCCGTTGAATTGATGTACTCGTCTTCTCATAGCCCCTCGACGACGATTGAAGCCTTGACGTTCTTTGAACTCCATCGGCTTCTGGTTTGATACTTGTTCTGCAATACAAAATTCATAGGTAATGAATGACTATCTTCAACGAGTAAAATGAGAATAAATCCGAACGTACCCGATGAGTTCCATTTTAGTTCGATTTTTAAATGCAGTTTCCCTTGAGGTTCCAAATCAACCTGTAATAAAATACACACATAAACCAGTGAAAAAAGCCATATCAAATGCCTCAAGTGTTACATTGGCGTTAACCTATACCGATACATATGTTCAACGCGTATCGTACGTACCCAAAAATCTGGCGTTTCCTTTTCTTTTTGAAGCAGATCGTCGAATGTAATGGTACAATTAGCGATGAAATCATCGGGCGGTATAGCAGCATCGTGAAATACGGTCAGTTCCAGGTAACTAGCATTATGTACCTCCTGTACAACCGATTCGTTCCATACAGGATCGAAGGTTTTCTGCTTGGTGCTTGATCGATGTAAGTGTTGTTCGTCCACATCGATCGTGACGTACGGATCGATCGGTTGATCGTCTAGTTTGCCAAATGTTACATTGTGTCTTTTCTGGTAATCGGTGGGTCTCAAACCGCAAGCTTCACATAATTTAATTTTCAAAGTGCCAGTGAACATAGGTGGTTTCACGATACGCCATTCGAGCCCATTAAACACCGAAGGTAACTAACGCGTATGGATTCGATATTAAATGCACGCGAAATAATATACCACATCTTTAAACTATTAGACTAATAATTAGCAAATTACAAATTTTGGGCTGATAAGATTACGCTCAAGAGACTATGCTCTGGAAATTTTTCAGAAACGCCAATAAAAAAATTAACCCACTAGAGTCTGTTTTGTCAGATTGTAGGTAGATGGGGTGCATTTTTTTGACCTTTTTTTTCCTACCTAGCCTACAAAAAAACTTCGTCAACTCGTTACCTTCGATTTGGGTGAAATTTGGCTCACTGAAGGTTCATGTCGCCAACACCTTAGAACCAAATTTTCAGCTGCCGAAGTCAATTACAGCATTTTCTGGAGCAATTCCAGTGAGCTGGAAAAAATCGATTTCTGCTGGAGGCTCCAGATTGTCTCGAAAATGGTCGTAATCGATTTGGAAGGTTGACGTTAGGGTATAGGTGAAGTTTTGAACAAATTTTTCCAGAAATACGCGCTACTGGAATTTTTTAAAATATGAAATGGGTATTCAACTTATAAAAAAAAAATACAAGTGTGAACTCGTCACCTCGGATTTGGAATTCAACTGCCCTAATAGGTTGAGAATATCGAACTTATGATAGGATTAAAATTTCAGCTGCCGAAGTTGATTACGGCGCCTTCTGGGAGTTCTGGGCCAATTCCAGTGTGCTGGAGAAAAACTAATTTCTGCTGGAAGCTCCAGATCGTCTCGAAAATGGTCACAATCGATTTGGAAGACAGACTTCAGTATCCAAATCAAATTTCAGATTTTTATCTCGTGCTTTACCATTTTTATAAAAGCCATGTCAGATGGGCCATTTCAGTCATTTTCAAAAACTTGTCACAATTCGAAAAATCATTAAATTTAATCGTGAGGTGTGGGTGACATGAACTTTTAGTGAAACAAATTTCAGCCAAATTGGAGGTGTTAAGTTGACGAGTAGGTATTCCTTGTTAGATTCTGATTTTTCCAGCTAGACCAAATTTTTTAATCAAAACTTTTAGTTCTGATATCAAACAATAAAGCAGGAATAAACATAATGTAGGTAGAGGTACAACTATTACATTTTAAATTCAACATAAATTAAAAATTGTGATCTCCAGCTTCCCCAAATGGTCAAATAATACATACAGTTAGGTACCCGAGGTGTATTGAAGATGAAGAAGAAAAAAAAAACATTGAAAACATAAACTAGGCTAATAAAAAATTAATCACATTGAAAAAATTCAAAATGATTGACACGACGTGCTTCAATTAACACTTTTTAATTTCAACTAATGAACAAATAGGTAGGTAGTCGAACAATACTAATAAAAAATCAAAAATGAACACAGGGGGTTCGTACTCACTTTTTTCCTCAAAAAAGTACCTAACTTAAGAAACCAAAGAAAGCTCAAAAAAGGTACCAAAATGCAACTAAAAAACTGACATAACACGAAAATAAAATGACAAAAAAACAGATCCATTTAGAATTTTAAAAAAGTGGACTAATTTAATTTTGCAATTTCTTGGTGGAAAAGCGAAACCCTTTTTTTGACAACTTTTGGCAATACCTAACACCTAACGAAGCAAGAATTTTTGTGATTTTGTAATTTCAAGCAAAACATCCCAATTTTTGGCAAAAAGCAAGACTTTACAATTCTCATTCTCAGCAAAAAGCGACCCTTTGGGAATTATTGGAGAAAAGTGATTCTTTTTAACAATTTCTGAGAAAGAAACCAAGGCATTTTAGGCGATTCTTGAAAAAAAAAAAAACTTTCTTTTTGGCAATTTTGCTTATACTTGAGTGAGAATTTTTTTAAGAAAGCAAGAGCAAGGACAATGACAATTTCAGAAAAAAATAGCACCTTTACCTTGGCTTTTAGGTGGGTAAACTAGGGGTCAAAAAATCGATACCTAGTAACCTATTTGGTATTTTTTGCACATTTCCATCAAAAATTAAAAAGGGTAGACTTATTGACTTGAACATTTCATCTTTTTTGAAAAAGTCTACTTTTAGTAATTTTGTAATTTTTCGAGAATTTTTATAGGCGTTGGCTGCTGGGTGGGAATATTATATTCTTCAAAAAATTAGCCATTTTGCTGAAAAGCAGAAATTTTTGTATGTGTAATTTTTGATTGAAAAAGGGAGAATTTTTGAGCATTTTTTGTAAAATGCAATGATTTTGACAGTTTTATTTTTTTAATAATTTCCGTACAAAACATGGCTAAAATTTAGGACAAAATTTGTTTTAAAAAAAAGGAACTTTTCGGAGAATAGTATCTGTACCAACTACCAATCAGAATTCAGAACTAACCAAAAGTAGATAGCAAAAAAAACGCCCAAGTCCAAAAAAATGAACTGTACATCCACCACATCAATTTGATAAACTAGACTCTGGTAAACAAGCGCAGATGAATGATAAAAAAAAAATACATTACACATTTTGCCGTTTGCGAAGATAAGAACGAATTGTTTTAGCGATTGGCGATGAAATTTTGACAATTTTTCGTATAATTAAGTAATCTTACGTTCAACTAATATTTTGAACTGAAATTGTGACATATAATTGACTAAAAAACATCAACCATGAGTGACCAATCGATTGTAGACAAGACTATGCGATCAGTTTTCGGTGAGTTGATATTCATCTTTGTAATTTATGTATCTCTTGTGAACTTTTAATTCACTCGTTACATTTTCTAGTCGGTAATATACCGTACGAAGTATCTGAAGAAAAACTAAAAGACATATTCAGCGAAGTCGGACCAGTACTTTCGTTCAAGTGAGTTTTTCTCTCATCAGCTAGCAATAATGTGTTTTTTGACTTCAACTCATCATTATTTTCCCATTTACAGATTGGTTTTCGATCGAGATTCCGGTAAACCGAAAGGTTATGGATTTTGCGAGTATAAAGATCAAGAGACAGCTCTGAGTGCGATGAGGAATCTGAATAATTACGAAATCGCCGGACGAAACCTTCGGGTTGATAATGCTTGTACTGAAAAATCTCGACTAGAAATGCAATGTGAGTTTAGGTAAAATCCTGATACTTACAACGAATGTGACTAATTACATATGTAATTCGATGACTAATACAAATATTTTTTCAGCATTAATGCAAAGTACGCAAGTTGAAAGCACTTACGGTGAATCTATTAGTGCGGAAAAGGCTCCTGAAGTTATTAGTAAAACTATCGCGATGCTACCGCCTGAGCAAATGTACGAATTAATGAAACAAATGAAGCATTGTGTTCAGGTAATCGGATCTATTGGCAATTTCCAAGTCCCAGCTGTATATTGATAAAATTTTAACAATTTTGACTATTTTATACAGAATAATCCTACGGAATCGCGACAGTTATTGTTACAAAATCCTCAATTAGCGTACGCTCTGTTACAAGTTATGATCGTTATGAAAGTAGTTGACACGTCGACTGCTTTGGTTAGTATATTATTGATTGAAAAAAGGTCATCGATATCGATTCGTATTACAATTGTGATTTGATTGCGTAGGCTATGCTACATCCGCGGAATGTGGTCCCTCCAGTATTGACATTATCAACAACTACCACTCCATCGACGGTGGTAAATAATGGAACATCGACTTCATCGTCGTCATTTTCTGATACCCGTCCAGTTTCATCGAGCGATCCCAATACTTCATTTTGGAATAACATGAATAATAATAAACCATCCGGTCCCGTTCCTAGTATTTCATCAATTCAACCACCTCCTCTACCGCCCATGGTCCCAATAAAACAGGACTTGGATATGCGTACACCGGATTTAAATACTATGAGTAATCGGTTCAACGATCAAGATCTCAGAATACCACCACAGATGCCTTCATTTCCTCAACCTGAAATGTAATCTAATCTGATTCATTCTAAAGTTGAAGTAATCAATCAGAGTATTAATATTACAACGTGTGTGTGTATTTTTTTTTCTAGGTTTAAAAGAGATCCGCGTTTACAAAATCAGCAAATGCCCGATAATATTCCATTCCCAGGCTTAGTTCCTCCTCCGGGTAAGTCTTCAATATACATTTCGATCGATAGTGAATTCATTTTCTCATCACTTGTTATTCTATAGGCATGATTCCGCCACCGAATATACCAATGGGATTAATTCAAATGCCCGGAGGTATGCCCGTCCTACCTCCCAACATGCCTAGAATGATACCACCACCGGGACCTTTGCCAGCTCATTCTAGACCATCGCAGCCCCTCAGTGGACCTTCGTCTACCCCGGTGACCAGCGAGAGCGATATCAAACCTCCATTACCGACCAGTGGAAGTGATAGCGAGAAGAACAAGGTGAAGTATTATTCGATAGAATTTCATGAAATGTTTCCGAAACTAACCTTCAACCTTTTCAGGCCGAGTTAATTATGCGAGTGATGCAACTGTCAGACGAACAGATCGCATTGTTACCGGTCGAGCAAAAACAGAGTATTTTAGTACTGAGAGAGCAGATCGCCAAAGCCAGAAGCGCTAAACGATAATTTAGCTGCGGTTGTTTGGAATTATATCTCTTCCATTTGTTCAACATTCAGTTACCGCTGCAAAATATTTTGAGTTGGAATTATGACCGAAGTTTGCTAGTTTGTGTGTGTGTGAATATTTTTTTACCGGCTTGCCCGGTCGTATGGTGACAGAGTTTTGCGATTGTTTTCTGTACTTTCATCATTACCTCATCACTTTTGTATATTATTTATTAAATATAATTTTTGCGTTTTAAATTCTCAAAGAAATGTGTATCTATAACAGGGCTCGTACTCATTGGAATCTTCTGCATAAATACGACAATTTTTAGCCATTCTGCTGAAAAGCAAAAATTTTTGCCAATTTTGAAAAAACGAGAATTTTTCACAAAATATCAAAGATAAATTTTTGGAAATTTTCTCAAAAAAAAAAGAAAAAAAATGACTGGCAACTTTTCTAGAAAGCAGGGGTTGGCAGTTTTTTGCAAAAAGCCAAACTTTGATTATTTTAGCAAAAAGCAGAACTTGACTGCAATTATTACATAATTTTTTTTGAAATTTTGGTTGAATAAGCGAGAATTCTGTACAATTTTGAGTTAAAAGTACATTTATATAGGTCTAGGTATTTTTGGAATTTTTAGCAATTATTTTTTTGGCAAAAGCGATATTTTTGGGTAATTCTACGAAAAAATTTGAGAATTTTTGGAAGTATTACGAGCCCTGATCTTAATTTTAGCTTCAATTAAGTAGACGACGTTTTTATTTTCTGAAACGTTTCCACCTCATATTTCAAACTATAATTCGCGATTTTGATTTATAAATTATGTACAAATCAATCATATTTCGAGATTAAATAACGTTTAATATTTATAATAGGTATTAAAATACATGCAGTACACAATGATATTATCATACAAAAGATTATACAAGGAGTATATTGCTAATAAATGCATTTCGCGAAATCTCCCTTCAGCAGGAAACCGACGCGTTTGAAATACGTATTATGTATGCTCCCGGCTTCGTGAACTCGAACTTGATCGTGGTTTAAAAATGTTGGAAATTCGGCGGATAATGAACGAGTAACTTGTTACCATACAATTGATAACAGTGTTCCCATTTTATTTTATTGAAAGTCCAATACAAGCTGCCGTCCACTTCGGCCGAAGGTTTATCTTCTGATAGTTTCAGAAGCAGTTTAACCAAACGCCCGTAATGGCCATAAGCAGTCGCGTGCCAAACAGCAAATAACGAAGATCCCTGCAACACGAAATGCTCATTTAGTCCTGAAAAATTTTACTCGAGAAATAGGCTGTACAAAAACCTCAAACACTCACTTTAACATCTTGAGCATCGATGTACTTTATTAAGTTGAGCCATACCGCGTCTATGGATTGTAAATTAATGGTCACCTCGTCGTTTGTAAGTTCACCGAACAGGATGTAGAACTGAACCATGGCGCATCCTTTCCGTCCCAATGACTCGATCAACGCAGTTTTATTTGTATTCATTAACCTTGGAAAGAAAAATAAAAAAAACAATCAGTAACTTAATCATTAGGGATTCAGTTTATCAAATTTTCAGAAAATTACTCACGTTTTTTGTTTGGATGGCGTATCAGACTGCGAATCAGACTTGGTACCGATGAAAGCCAGCAGTTCGGTTTGGTTTACTGCTTTGATAACTATATCAGCGATAGATATAACTTTTAAGAGATGTTCACGAGTCGGACTATGTTTAGGGAATCCTGGATAATAACGTTGACTCTCCGGTTCCATATTTTGTAACATGGCAGTGTGTATTAGTAAATGATCAGCCAACTTGGTGGTCATTTTCTCGTACAGTATTCGAGCGTTTTCGTCGTTTTGATCTGTAATTAAAAAATACAAGGAGAATGAAAATTCATATCGTTCAGAAAGGTTTTAAGAGGGGAGAATTTGAAACTAAATGGCTCAATTCCCCATTCAAGGTATGTATTTCAAAACATTTCAAAACCGCCGCCTTAATTTTCGATTTTTTCAGAATTTTTGAAAATTTCTCCAACGCTCACCATATTTAGATATCCAAGAGGTCATAAATTCTTTATACGCATCCTGGAATTCTTCGTCTTTAGATTTCGGAGGCTCGGTGGGTTTTTGATTCTTTTTTCCAATATCGGCGAGGAAATATCTGATCGGATGCGAATCCTGCTAATAAAACAGGTAAAATTTGTGAAATCGAATCGTTTTTGTAATCTGAGAGTTTTTCACTTACCACTTTTTTGCCGACCTTATCTTTACTAAATGATACACTTCCCACGAGGTATTGACCCGGACTGATCGATTTGGGAAGTCTGAAACGATAAACGATATAAAATTAGATTTTTGAGGATCAGGATACCATACAGTTCAACGATAAAATAATACTCCGGATATATCGTTGAATTTAAATTTTCGAGACTTACTTATCATTAGGAGCAGTGCCCAAATAAATCGGTACGAAATTGGTGCTGCGTCCAACCAATGTCAGCGATTTGAACTTCTTTCCATATGTAGCGTTTGAAGAACTAGTGTAGACGTCTAAATTAATAGTATTGGCCAGTTTTTGCGACAACAACATCGGCATATCGGATAACTTTTCCAGCAAGTCTTTCCTATCGTGACGTACTTGTTGCCTAACGATATAATCGCCTTTTTCCAATTTCACCGTGTACTAAAAATTAGAAAATAGAATCACCGAGTTATATCGCGAGTTGGTTCGAAATTTCATTTCATCATTATTGGTGTAATTATCTCACATGTTCGGGAAACGCGTCTCCGGCGGCGATGTAACGTTTATTACTATCGAAAAGAAGCCACAGCTGGGATTCGTAATCACTCTCGTATAAATAATCACTGAGGAAAGGCGATATTAAAGTTACATCGGTGGCTTTGTTGATGTGGAAATTGTAAGTTAATACAAGCTGATAAATAATCGTGTTAGGTGGGATAATATCACGTTCGCTGGTCAGTGGACTAATTACAGAATCGACCAGTCTACAAAAAAATAGATAATAATACCGGTTAATTTATGAATGAAAATAAGTATACTGTTTTCATGGTAAGTACACCTACTTTATAACAGTGACGTTATTTTTCAGCGAAGCGTTCACTTGAACTTCTTCAGTTTGTAAACTTGGATATAGATCGAATCTATACAAACCTTCGGAATGACTCATCGTCAATTCCGAAGGATTTGGATGACATCCGGAAAAGTGTACGCTGTAGTTTACTCTCATCTCGCCCAGACTGCTCCAAAATTTAGCTAGGGTTACTTGTAGAATGAGACCTCCCTAAATAACAAACAAATACATAGTATAAAATAACTTATGCAGCAATACTCCTCGTATGAAACCCATCTTTACTCACTTTGACTTGCAAACCTAACGGAGATTCGTTTTTATCAAAAACAAAGAACGTTTTGCGGTAATCTACTTCGTTGCATGATCTACGAGGACGGATTTGAGAACAATGGAGAATAAATCGACCAGATTTCTCTTTGGATGTGGCCAAGTTCTCGATTTCGATAGCTTATCATGGAACAGATAAAGGTTAAAATTTAGACCGAGTCAACCAAGTAAGAAAATAGTCTGACTGAGATACTCACTAGCCCAGGTGGCTTCTTCAGGTACTCTAATGAAATGCCTTTTAATGATATTAGCGCCGAATGCAACATCGGTAAATTTCACCTCTGGTTTGATCGCATCTTCGGCCAAAGTATCGTATTTCAGAACAGTTACTTCTACTTTAAACACAGCACCTTTTTCTGGTCTTCGAGAATCGTAAGCTTTAATTCTGTTACAAAAGGTTAAAATTATTCCAATAACATTAATCGACTTTGGGGGAAGGGGGAAGGAGTCACAAATTAACTTACGTCGTAGCATGAACACCGGATAACAAACCGGTAGGGTCAACTCTGGCAGCAAATTCCCTCGTGCTGTTGATTAATTCGAAGTATTTTGGGATCGAAACCCAAGGAGCGTCGCAAACTAGTACCAAATGCATCGTAAAATCAATCTTGACTTGAGGATCTGTTCAAAAAAAAAAAAAGTACAGTAAGTAAAAAATATCGTAAGGTTTTCAGAAGCTCAAATTGACTGCGAATACTTACCAACTTCGTCGCTGTTCGCGAAAATTGGTTCGACTGAGATTCTATAATCTGATAATCTATTGGATCGGACTACGATGCCTTTTCCTTCCTGAGTGGGACATGTGACGTGGAATCTAACTGGGATATCTATTTCTTTAGAGTAATTGGTCAAATATTCGTAGGCTTTTTCGACCTAGAAATTGAAACAATTCGAGTGAATGTGCCGGAATTCTAAACGTTCAACATGAAAAAATAAACCAAATAGGCTACCTGTAGAAGACCATATCCTTGAGCGAAATAATCGTAAGTTTCGTGGAAATAGGCGGTATTCTCCAATGCCCTTTTAATGTAATACGGACTATAAGGTATTTCATTTTGTAGCAATCCAGATATCAGGCAAGCTGCAAAATCACCACATTGATCACAATCATCACCATTACTTTGGCAAACATCAAATCACAAAGTATTTCCTTGCTTACCCACAGCACCGCAAACATGAGGAGATGCCATACTGGTGCCGTTATAAAGCTCGCTATTTTTCAAAGTATAATTAGGTACCGATGTAATGGCACCTCCTGGAGCACAAACCGAGATACCTCGGTCACCGTCCAACGTAGGTCCTCGTGAACTCCACGAATAACACGTAGCTGGCAATTTCTCACGCATTGAGTACTCGATAGACATCATATCAGGTGATACGAATGCTCCGACGCCTTCAAAAGAATATAAATTAATCGAAAAAATCAAAAAACGAGGAATAAACAAGTAAACTTTCAATACCAATGATGTTATTGGTAGATATACACGGTGGGGTTCCAACGGTGAATAAAGCAGGACCATGATTGCCTCCGGCTGCTACCCAAACTACTCCGTATTTATCAACAACTTCGTTCATGAGATCACCCATACGCCTAATGCATAAAAATCGAGTCCTCAAGATAGCTCTCTAATAAAGCACGTCAATTCAGAAGTATTTTCGTACTCACCCAGAGTTACTGAAATGACTCATTTCACCGTAACTCATATTTATCACGTGTATTTTTTTATTATTACGACAGTTCTGCATTATCTTTATCATAGCTCGAGCCATAGCTGTACCGGTCTCCATTGTATCTATCCTGTTATCAGCTGCGAACGATAAGATAACCATTAATTAATTAAACACGTCGTGTTCATCACCTCATTAGGTACAAAGTAAATATTTTTTTACCTATGGTAAGCGAAATGATTTGAGCTCCCGGAGCTACTCCATTTTTGGACGGATCATCTGGGAAATTAGCGGCAGTAATGGCAGCTACGTGAGTACCATGAGTAGCTGTGAAAACAACAAAAAATTCAGATAAATCAAGAACTAGATCATTGGTAGTGATGGAGAACTAATTCAACGAGTTCAGTTCACTCACATGTGCAAATACAAATTTCCAAAATGTTTCCACCATCGTGAACGTTGAACGAGTACGTTAGAGGGATTTCAGCAGGGAATGTAGCATGACTACGAGGATCAACGCTGAATTCCGCCAGCAATGGGCACGATTCCAGGTTACCTTTCTCAGTGGTATCCATTACTGCACTATTAACAAAGTACATACAGGTTCAAGTAACGTCGAGAGGAGAGGCCTAATGTAATATTTGCTTCGAAACTTACTTCCAATTTGTACCATCGTGGAATAAAACGAAATCGTAGATAGAACCAGGATCGTTGTATTTTTTATCCAACGTATTCAAAGCCTCGACTTGACTTTCCAAGTCTTCTTTCAAGAGTTTCTCCTCTCTGGAAAGTTCTTTACCTTCGCAGGACTGATAATAGGAAAATTAAAAATCAAAAATAGCCTGAATTGTGCAAAATAACACTCGAACGACGATGATACCTTATTAAACTCTTGCGACTGTTGAGTACAAGCAGCTACCACTGATTTATGCGGACCATCCCATCGTTTTTCTTTCCTATTCTTTTGAACTCTATCTCTGACATATCGATTCATAATATCGTACGAGTTTCGTACACCGATTCTGTACTCGCCGGTTGGATTTTTCCATTTTTTAGGAATCTATTGAAAAAAACACATAAATGTAAACAATCGTACAATAGTGGTTGATTAACGTGTACTCAAATTACCTTCAGCGTACGACCAGATAATCCTTTAATTTCTCCATTTACAGCTTTCACAATGGTCGAAGTACAAATATCTCCTGAGCCGCTACAATCGTATCTTTCGATAACTTTAGGTTTGCCATCAGTTGTGATCTAAGCCAAAATACAAAATTAACTCGAGTAAAACCTAATTTTAAAAATGGAATGCATTATAAATACCTGGAGTCCCGGTGCACTGGGATCCACTCCAGAATCAAATATTGCGATCACGGTCCCTCTGCCATCGTAGTTAGGGTATTTAGACAGAAAAGACAAAACTCCAGTTTCTTTTTTAGGGAGTAGACCCCACGTAGGAAATTCCACGTCGGAAATCGTGCCCATTTTTTTAAACAATCGACGCTAGTAGCTGAAAAATAATTACGTTGTGTTTGTTAAAATTATTACTCTAGATCTAACACGTATAATAAATTCTACAAGTCATGATAATAATATGTAAACAATAATATTTCCACCGGTACGTACTCGATCAAAGATGGTAAACTTGGATTCGCAGTGATCCAGCGATCGACCTGTTGGATTATTCGCTGAAGGGAATAGGATTTTATAATTAGCTAACACTACTGTTGATCATCAAGGAAGGAAGAAAGACAAAAGCTCCTTGAACTCCAAAATATTCATTCGTGGAATATTTCAAATCTGAACTCATCAGAAGATTGCTTTGGACCAAACTAAACCAGAGTCTGTCTTGTCAACTCGCAGGTGGATGAGGTGCGCTGAATAAATTCAACAGACTCGCTTTTTCAACAAAATTTGCAAACAAGTACATGTAATTTTTTGTCAATGATTCCCAAAAAGTTGTCAAAGACTTGCTTTTTGTTGAAAATTGCCAAAAATTTGGCAAAAATTGTCGCTTTCTCGCTTTTTTTGAAAAATTGGCTACAAATTGCCATTTTTTTCAAAAATTAAAAATTCCAAAAAAATCTGCTTTTTCTACAAGTTTTTCAAAATTTACACTTTTTTGACCAAAATTGCGAAATAGTATTTTTTTAAAAATTGTTTGCCATAAAGTCCTGCTTCTGCATCTTGCTAAAATTGTCAGTCATGTTTTTTGTCAAAAATTGACAAAAACTGCCCCCTTCTGGAGAAATTGGAAAAGTTGCTAAAAAATTTCACATTTTTTGAAGAATTCCAAAAAGTCTCCTTTTTTTAAATAAAATTGTCCAAAATTGCCAAAAAAAACTTTTCCTTTTGCCAATATTGTTGAAGTCTTGCTTTTTATCAAAAATTATTACTTTTTCAAAAATTACAAAAATTGTTGCTTCCTAGCAAAATAGCTGATTTTATTTCAAAAACCAATGCCAAAAATTCTTGAAAATTCTAGCTGTTACAAAAATGACGAAATGACTAAATCTGAAATCTCGCTTTCTAGTTTTCTGATAGAAATTGTCAATAAAATAGGTATCACTTTTTTCCCAATAATTCCCAAAGGGTATTGGTTTTTGCTAAGATTGTTGAAGTTTTGCTTCTTGCCATTTTCTTTTACCTGCAACCACAAAAACATAAAATTCTCACTTCGTTGCCGAAAATTGCCAAAAAAGTTTTGCTTTTTTATCAAAAAGTTGCGAAGTTGGTTCAACTTTTTAAAAATTTCCAATCAGTCTGTTTTTGGGTCATTTTAGTCTCTCTGCATTAAATTTTTTCTTTCGCGTTTCACCACTTTTACGTTACATTTTGATCACTATTTTCTGCTTTTTTAGTTACTGAAGTTAGCTTTTTAAGAAAAAAACTTGAGTACGAGTCCTGTAATCATTTTTGTTTTTTATTACCTAGTATTATTCGACTACCTACTTACGGATTTGTTCATTGGTTGAAAAGTGTCAATAAAGCTTGTCGCACGTGTAAATTATTCTAAATTTTTGAAGTTCTTTATTAGTTTTCAGGTTTAAAAAAATATATATTTATTATATAAGTATAATTATGTATTACCTACCTCTTATATTTGTCGTGGATCATTTTGGAAGTTGGAGATCTCAATTTTAAATTTTAATCATTTTAAATTTAAATTTAAAACTTGTAAAAACTTGATACTTGTACCTACAGTATGTTTGTTCTGTTCCTTTGTTCCTTTTTTATTTGATATAAAAAAATAAAAATTTTGATTAAAAAAATTTGGTCAATTTTAATTTTAGTAAGTAGAAAAATCTTCGTAGAATCAAGAATGAAAGAAAAATGTACCTCATCCTCTGAAAAGTGAAAGCTGACAAAACAGACTTTGGTAAGCAGTCTGCATTGTGATTCAGCGTTACCAACGTCGAATTGAAGGATCAATTTTTAAAATGACAACAAGGGAAAAGCTGAGCTTGAACTTTTAATCGTTATAAATAAATTTCAAGTTTCTGGCAATACTCTAAATATGACTTCAATGATTAATTAATTTTTACTTCGTAGAGAACTTGTTGAAAACTTCGCTATTGGGAACTGGAACTTTTTTATTTTACGTTTTACTGAACTTGATGCGCAGTGCGCAGCGCTCTCTATGTTATTTTCATCTCGTTCTTTCTTGTTATCAAAAATTGAGCAAAATCTCCGAATTTCTGACCTTCATTAGGAAAAATTTAATTAAGATTACTAAAATTCGCTCATTTACTTTAATTTGTTGTTCATCCGAGAAAACTATTGCTCTAGCTCTAGTTAATCATGTGGTACGAAGTCTGCATCCCTGCTGGAGTTATCGTGGTAACGACGAGCATTCCCTCGATACTATGTCCACTGTGGAATAAGTTTTGGTATGGAAATGTAAGTAGGAGAATTAAATTTCGTTTCAATACTTGTATTTTGCTCATTATTCAGTATACGAACACTACGAGCTGTATTTCCCTTCATTATTCTATTTATTCAGAATGCTTAGTACATATGTGTTCTATGCGTTCAATGCATCCAATTTTAATGCGTTATGTTGTGCTGTTTATCACAGGCTTATAATCGGTATACCGACGATGGTTGGGTAGAGCAGTTCTGGTTCAGAGATCTTCACCTTACAGGAAATCCATTCAAACCAGCTGTACGTAATACGTATTCCTTGTAAATTATTTTCACACAATCTAAAAATTGTGATTAATTTGTGTGTATGTGTTTACAGGGTATCGATGACTTGCCCGATGCACCTCCGAAGAAAGAATAAAGTAATAATTGTATCATATTGTAAATAGTAGGTCATTTATAAGTTATGGGTAATTGTTATTTCTTTTGAGATTTAAAAATAATAAATCTTCATTTTCAAATTGTATTCGGCGTTTTGTTATGCTTACTTCGATGCACAAAACCACACATTACAAAATTTGATAAAAGAATTTTTTCTATCGTCTTTATTTATTTGGGTCACTTTTGTTTTTAAATTTACTTTCTAATTAAGAAATAAGAAACATTTTCTTTTTTCATTTCTTTCGTTGTTTTTTTTTTTGACAGAATAATTTTTAGAATGTAATCTGAATACCTCAGGAGGGCAAAGGACTCCAAATTTTGAACTCGGGGTTCAGAAAAAATTCAAAAATGGAGTGTAAATTCAATTAGCGATAAAAAATCCTCAAAGTATGTTTTCATTTTCAAAATTTGATTAAGATGCTTTTTATTTTTTATTTATTTGATAGCCTACATTTTTTAGTAAACAGTTTTTTTGAAAATGAAGTTCTCTGTGTGATCTGTTTGAATTTTCAAATGAAAGATTGTTAGTATCTTTCCATTCAAACAAGCGGAAAAAATAATTAGATACGTAGATATTTCTTTATTTTGAAAATATCAATCAAGTATTTATATAGGAACGTTCTGAAACACGTTTATATCAACAATAATAACATTCGATAGATACATATTTTCAATAATCTAATTCTGTACATTTCCTCGTGATTGGTTAGTCGAGTGTAGAATCGACTCGTTAAAAACTGAATTGGAAGGAGTAGGAAGGGGAAGGGACGAATAAATATTGTAAAAATATATACACCAGTATCAAATAGTAATTACACCATTATCACGAGGAATCATTACAAATCTAATGGAATGAAACGAAGAACACGATGAAATACTCATTTGCGAAGCGGAGTAAAATAAAAACGCCATCAATCACTAATCCCCTACCTCCTCTTCAAACTGATAGCTCGTTTTCATGTTTAAATTTCGGATTTAAATCCCGTTTCATACGGACAGGTAGTTGGAGTTGTTTTTCCATTCGTTCGGTTCGCGGAACAATTGTAGTCATTAAATACCTATCGTTATGGGATGCGACTTCAGAATAAGGAGTACGTTTAGGTTTACTAACATGGCGACGACTTATCGACCTATACCGTTCTTTTCGTGGTACATAGTTTGGATCTTTGGCTGCAACGTTGTAATTCTTATTGATAAATTTACTCTCGGACCAGACATTGTCGCTGCTTATGGCCGTTGGACCGTAGTCAATTGGACCAATATCGTTGTCTATCGATCCACCTACAGCTGTGGTCAGTCTACCTGGTTGTTCTTCTTGTTGATAGTACGTGTTGTAGTTATCGGTAGTAAGGGCGAAGTTGGTTGGGTTGACTCCTGGGTGAAATAAAAAGGAAAATTATTCGTCGAAAATTTATCTCAAGTACCTAGACCTACTAATATTGAATTACGAGTACGAAGCGAAATTGGTGCGAACCTTGTCTAAAAGATCCTGTCGTCGGAGCAACGTTAGCATTCCCGTGAACTGGAGGCTTATTCGCGTACGATAAAAGCAAGGGTAATAAGGCCATTTTTGAAAGGATCACCGATACCACACCCATCGCTAAACCGAAAATAGCCTTGGCTGCTATCACTTTCAGTAGTGCTGGAAGTAGCATCAGCATCTTCATTATCAGAGCTGAACTCAACGCCATCATACTTTGGTCACCTCTGTAACATGTTGGATCTTTGGCTGCTTTCTGGGTTCCTGGAACATTAAAAAACGCGAAAGTTGAATCCAAATTAATTTTTTTCTCAACAGACAGAATTATTATTTTTTAAAATTGACAGGATAACAACGTTCTTATTTTAATACATAGAAAGACAGTTGAAGAAATTTTCTTTCAAGTTTTTTGGTTCAGTTGCCATACCAGCACTTCGCAGAATCTGCATTCTTAAAAATGGGCATTTTTTGAATAAAAATGAAATTTTTAGTTCTGAAATACAATTTTCTAGCCTTAAAAAGTGAATGTTTTCAGCATCAAATATGACATTTTCAGACCCGAAAATAAAAACTCAGATCTAAAAATGGAAATACTTTGCACCATAAATGTTAATTTTGGAAGCGAAATAAAATTTACACCTCACAACGGAATTTTTTAGCACCAAAGTGCAAGTTCTCAGCTTTTAAGAATAAGAGTTCCATCTCCAAAAACGATATTTTAATCCTTGAAATGGTAATTTTACACCAAAAATGTAATTTTCAACGTCAAAAATTCTAAAATTTAGATTTTTTGGCTTGAATATGAACATTTTGGCGCTATTGAGAACTTTAAGCTTCGAAATGAGAAGCTTTAACCTTCAAAATTGAAAATTATTGCATCATAAAAATGGAAATTTATGGCAAAAAACGTCATAAAAAATAAAAAATGCAAAATTTGATGACTATTTTGGGTGTTATTTTTGAGCCCAAAAATTGACCATTTTGTTTAAAGGAAAGTTCCGAGGTAAAAAATCTGACACTAGAAATGAATTCGCCTCCCAAAAAAAACCATGACCGAAATTCCCATTCGATTTGCTCCAAATTCAAAGGTTCATTTTTTAGAGAAAAAAATGCACTTCGTATTTACGGCAAACTGGTTAGGCAATTTTATCAACATCGTCTGTTTGTAGCTCATTATCATTAATGAACGCCCCTAATTTTCTGGTGTGGTCCAAAGTAACTATTTTTTTTTTCATTTTTGAAATTGATTTCCGACTGGTTCGAGGTCGCCGAGTCCGAATGTGGTGTCTAATTTGAGCGTCAGTGCCACTTTCATCGAGTACTGATGTCTTTTTCGGAAACTACGAAGCAAGGCTCGTCGAATCAGTCTGAATTTGCCGTCCGAATAACCCCCCCTTCACGCCCAAGCCAAATTTTGAAAAATTTTGTTCTCTAAAAAAAATGCATGAATGTTGAGAATATAAGTTTTTGCTCCTAATAAGGCCTTTACACTTTACAGTTCTGAAAATGATGAATTATTCAATCCAAAAGTGGAAATTTTTCACTCGTAGAAATTAAAATTTTAATGAAATGAAATTTTAAACCCACAATATAAATTTTTAAGCACCTGAATGAGAATTTTCAGCCTTTACAGATGGGAATTTCAGCCTCAAAAAACGACATTTAGCTCTTGATATGAAAATTTTCACTCCAAAAATTCCAAAATGAAAGAATGTCGCTCTAAAAATAGATATTTTGGTCCGCCTAATTCAGGTTCTAAATTTTTATCCTGAAGAAATCGAAATTGTTTTCTCAAAAATGAAAATTTCTGCTCCCAATTGAGAATAATTAGCTCCAAAATGTCAAGTTTAAGCTTTAAAAAATGAAAATTTTGGCCCTTTGAAATTTTTGGTTCTAAAAATGATAATGTAGGCCTCAAATTAGAGATTTTTAGCCCTTGACTCGAAACTTATAAATGTTTTCCTCGAGAATAGGTCATTTTGACCACATTTTAGGCTCAATGAAAAACGTGATTTAAAAAAATTGAAAATTTTCAACTTGTGGAAATTGAAATTTTACAGAAATGGAATTGTTTCCTCAGTGTTGAAATTTTTAGACCAAATGGGAGTTTTGCCCCCAAAAAGCACATTTAGCACTTGAAATGAAAATTCTAATTCTTTTGAAGAATTTTCAACTCCAAATTGACGAGATTCAGTCTTTAAAAACTAAAATTTTAACCCTATAAATAGAAATTCGTGTTCTTTTAAGTCATCATTTAGATCACCGATCTAAGTTTGAGAAATAAATGTGTTCGCAGATGACGAATTTTGAAATCACCCCCCCCCCCCCCAACTACTTTCGAGTAGAAATCAACTGTCGTAGACGTATAATCATTCAAAAGTGAGGTTGCGACCTATCAAAATAACTTAAAATTTCGCGAAAAATTCAAATATTTCATTGAAAACGTTTTTTGAACATTTTTGAAGAATTTTGGGACCGAAATTGGGTCACGATTTTTGGGATTTTTGAAAACATGTAATATGACCTATCGAAATAAGTTAAATTTTCGCAAGAAATTCGAGTATTTCATCGAAATTGTATTTCGAGCATTTTTGAAAAATTCTGAGCTCAAAATTTGAGGCATGATTTTTGGGATTTATGAAAACGTGTAATGTGACCTATCAAAATAGGTTAAATTTTCGCGTGAAATTCAAATATTTCATCAAAAATGGTTTTCGAGCATTTTTGAAAAATTTTGAGCCCAAAATTGGGTCATGATTTTTGGGATTTTTGAAAACGTGTGATGCGACCTATCAAAATAAGTTAAAATTTCACGAGAAATTCAAATATTTCGTCAAAATATTTTTAGAAAATTTTGAGCCCAAAATTGGGTCACGATTTTTGGGATTTTTGAAAAAGTGGATTTTTTTTTTACTAAATCAATGATTAAAATAAGTGAAATTGGTCAATAAAAACAAAAACATCTTACCTATCGTACCATTTTCATCCTTGGCGTCAGCTAAATTAAAATCGTAACAATGTCCTCTGGCTCCTCGACCATCCAGTCTAGTATTTATCACCGGTACTGTTATCCTAAGCACGTGAGTTTCGACGAAATCTTCGAAAACCTCTTTTAACAAATTACTGAGCGTACTTTCATCGGATATATGCCTCGATGCCAAAAGCTGTTCGGTAATAGGCGGCGTAAGTCCTTTCGATATCCGCACAAAGGATAAATACCCGCCGAATAAATTAATCCTATCCACTCTATTCAACGAATCCAAATAAATCAATATTTTTTTCTGAAAACAAACGTACGAAAGGGTACTGAAACAGTTCAAAATATCACTCGTGTCCACATCCATGATATTAATCTCGGACGCGTCTTCTTTATTCCTGTTCGCGGGTTTGTTTCTAAAAGTTAGCAAATTCAGTACTTCGGGATCCATGGCCTCGAAATTATGTATGAGATCGGAAACACCTTGCAATCGTATACCACTGGTTAGCTTTAGATAATATAATAGAACAAATAATCGCGTAAAAATAGTCTTAGTTGAACGCGAAGGCGAAAATTTCCGAATCATAATTGAATCATAATCGAAGGCGCGCGAAACTCCTACAGTGTAATAAAGTAAACACAATTCACAAATTCACGATCAACAACACAACATGCTAATGATGAAGATGCACGCACCTTGTGTAGGTATAACAATGCCCTAATTAAGATGCCGTAATAAGAATAAAGAACTCCAATAAACAGCCATGATCTTACTTATGGTAATGAATCGAGATTTTGAACTTGTTTCGTCGGTATGATCGTTGACTCCGACGACGGTGTCGATTTCAATTACTCGATGCATTTAAATGAAAGTTTACGATTGGAGAAATTTTAACCGTTGGGATGCTCATCTTCTCGTGATACGAAATGGTTGACGTTGGAAGAGATTTATTTTGGTAAAATTTATTCGGTTTTAGCGAGTCGAGATCTCTTTTTTGACAGGATTGTTCGTATGGTAAATGCGAGATGTTGATTAATAAAATATAAGTGGATTTTTTTTTTCGAATCACTTGCGATTGTTTTTAAGATGAGTTTGAGACTTGCGTGTAGCATAATCTAACAATTCTCAAATTTTGTCTGCCAAAGTTAAGGAAGTAACGCTTTTTTGGCAAAGATTGCGAAAAAGTATAATTTTTTTACCAGTAATGTACTCGTATAATTCCCAAGAAATTGTCAGAAGTCTTGCTTTCTGCCAAAAATTTACAAAATTCTCGCTTTTCCAAAAATTTGACAAAAGTTGTCGATTTTACAGAAAAATGGCTAAGGATTGTCATTTTTTGCAAAAAATTCCAAAGAGTCATACAATCTTCTTAAAATATGTCCAGAATTCTCGTTTTTTTGACAAAAACAATTGACAAAATACGCTCGTTTTTAACAAAGTTGCTAAAAAATTTCCCTTTTTTCCAAAAATTCTGAGAAGTGTACTTTTTTTTTGAAAAATGTTCAAAAGTTCAGATTTTTTGGGAAAAATTGCCAAAAAGTCTTCCTTTTTGCTAAAATTGTCAAAGTCTTGCTTCTTGTCAAAAATTCTCGTCTTTTCCAAAAATTACAAAAAAATTTTCTTTGCGTCAAAAATGATTAAAAATTGTGTTATTTTTGCAAAAGGTTCCAAAAAGTCTCACTTCTTTCCAAAAATTGTTTAAAAATATCATTTTTTTTGACAAGAACTGAGACAATTTATAATTTTTTGGCCCTTGATTACCTAACTAAAGGTCCTGCTTCGTGCTAAAGTTTTGTCAAAGTTTTGATTTTTACCAAAAATTGGAAAAAGTTTTTGCTTTTTTAAAAATTGACAAACATTTTCGTTGTTTTAGAAAAATGGCAAGGGATTGACTTTTTTTTCAGCGGTGACAAAATTTTTACATTTTAATTTCAGTTTTGTTTTTTTCAGATTCAGTTTTCAGTTTCAGTTTCAGTTTCAGTTTTTCATCACTAAACTTTTTTTTTCGTATAAAATTCCAAAAAATCCTACTTTTTTCTAAAAATTTTCCAAAATTTTTGCTTTTTTGACCAAAAATTGTGAAAAAGTATCTTTTTTGCTAATAATTGTCATCAAGTCCCACTTCTCGCTAAAATTGCCAAAACATTGCTTTTTGCAAAAAATTGTCAGGTACTGGTGCTTTAGCAAAATTGCAAAAAAATTTCACCTTTTTTAAATAAAAATTCCAAAATTCTCCTTTTTTGAAAAAAAATTAAATTTCCAAAAGTTTAGTTTTTTTGCCAGAAATTTCCAAAACTTGAGCTATTTGAATATGAAGAAATCTTGCTTTTTAAAAAAATCTTTACTTTTTCAAAAATGACAATAATTTTTGCTTTTTTGACAAAGGATTAGCACATTTATCCAAAAAATGTCCAAACCCCTTTTTTTGATAGATATTGTAAAAAAAAATAGGTATCATTTTTGGGTCTCTAAAGGTCCTACTTTTTCCAGAAATTGTCATAATATGACAATTTCTGGAAAAAGTAGATGTACCTAGTTCTGCACTTTCAATTGTTCTTGATTTTTAACAAAAATTCTCATTTTGTAGCAAAATTGTTGAAAAGCATTTTTTCTCCCAGAATCACCCAAATGTCTTGTTTTTTGTGCTAGAAATTGCTAAAAAGTACATATCACGTTTTTGCCAAACTTATATACTATAATTCCGAAAAGGTTCAATTTTTTACTAATACCTATTGCCAAAGTCTTGCTTTTTGTTAAAAATTGACTATTTTGCGAGAAATTGCAAAAATTCTCACTTCTTTGTCAAAATTTCAAGCTTCTCTTTTATGGTACCAAAAAATTGCAAAATCAGTTTAACTTTTTGAAATTAAAACCATGCAATGTTCTGGTTTTTTAGTCATTTTTCTCTACATTACTTTTTTTCATGTTTTGTCCCTTTTTTTTTTGGAAAAAATTGAGTACGAGCCTAAAACTTCACTTTTATGAAAATTTTTATTCATTTTTTTAAGGAGGGGTTCCGATAGAAGGCCATTTTTTGGCACCAGACACAGTTATCGACTCGACCACTCTTAAAATGTTGTAATAAATGTTCCAAATACGAATCCGTACCAGTTAAGCCAAAATGACGATGTTTTGGGCTCCAGGGATTCCCAAAGTTGTGAATAAAAAAAGAATTTTAGGAACCACTGAGTCTTATTTAAACTTTTTCAGCTTAAAATATCTGCTTGAACCCGATAAACTTTATGCGAGGTGATTTTCCTATTTTTAACTCTCGGGGGCAAAAATGGGGGGGGGGGTTAATTTTTGGAAAATTTTGGAACCACCATTTTGAATCTACCCCTTTGAACCTCGCTAAGAAGCCTTTTACAGTTTATTAGTACCTGAAAGACCTCCATTCTACAAAATTTTATCGCTGAATATAATTTTTCGTTAGTACTCAAAAATCCAATTTTCCAATTTTTTGTAATTTCGATATTTTGGGAACCCCTGGAAAACTAGAAACCTGCGATTTGCGTCAAACGTAACGTTTTGAGGTGTATATTCATTTATCTACTCGTAGATGAAAAAGTTTAATCAAGCTCCCTCTATATTCGTAATTTTGAACCTTTTTTAAAAGCCCCCCTTCCTTTAGGCACCCCTAAGAAAGATGTTTAAATGCATATTTTTAAAAAAAATAAATTGAATAATTCACATTTGGAACACGCTAGCAAGTGCTCGATAATTTTTCTTTTGATTTTTCCTGTAATTTTCATGCTTAATTGAGCTTTTTTGAAACAAATTCTGAGATTTTACTTCGTTGAAATCGTGAAAACGTGATGTTAAAATCGATTGTCTGGTGCAAAAAAATTATTTTATAAAGACTACTCCTTTTGGAAACCTTTGTACTTACGTATTTGCATAAGTAAGCTAATACTTACTTTTCTTGGGACTACGAAAACAGAAACTAGGTAGGTAGGTAATAATCTACAGTGATACTTTTTATCGACATTATTTTACGTAGGAAAATTGCCCCTCTTCATTACTTTTTTTTGGTTCAAGTACTCAAAATCTGCATCAGAGGCTTGGCAGGTGTCCCAAGGAGCTCACGAAGACGTGATACTACAGTACGAGCAGTGAGACTGCCATCAGCACCACTAATTGGATTACAGTTCGGGCCATTAATGAGCTCATCTGCATCCGTATGTATTTAGTTCATTGCTTGACACATTCAGATTAATGATTTGTATCTGTCCTCTCTTCTCTCGTGTCGAATAACGTTTTGGGTTCACTCCACGTACTCGTATATATTATAAGTAAATACCTAATTACCTAAAGATCGCTCGCTCGAGATTGAAATGAGAACGATCTTTGGCTTACTGGTACATCTAAACGATTTTCATCAATCGCACTGTATAGGTACCTTCTATAGGGTACGTCGAATGAGTGATGCGATTTTTCTTCGACGTTACCTTATTGTTTACTTTTACCGAGGTATTTGTTATTGTTTATTTAAAACGAGCCTCGAATCATTTTTGCACAGCAAAATGCTTCAGTTTATCTGCCTTTTGCCAAATACCTACTACATATTTTTACGACCTTAAACTTTAACATTATTCCTGCGTCTGGTCACTTGGCCATAATTTTTTGCTATGGCTACATCAAAATTTGAAAAAATAGAAGAGGGGATTCGGAAAAAATGGTGAGGGATCTCGAAAGACTGTCGAAAAAATGTTAAGTCGATAACTTTTACCATCACTTTTCTATTGGGGTTTCAAATTTCAAAATTTATATTAAAAATTGAAAAAAAAAATGTCTGGCGATGATATGATTGGCCACCACTATGATAAAATTTTTTGAGAAAATTCGTGTTGATAGGCCCATAATTTCCCCCCTACTACTCATGGATATCGATCCCTCCACCCAGAAACGCGTTTTTTGGCGATACTGTCCAAGGAGAGGTGGGGTTGAAGGGCAGAAATTTCGCTCAAATTTTTTTTTTTTGGAAGTACTTAACAATAATCCATTATAATTCCTCGAATCTGGTAACAGGGCCATTTCGCCTATCTTATACCTGTGGGAATACCCTTTACATATTATTGGATTCAGTGTACAAAAATGCTTTCGTTCGAGCCTTCGTTGTAGGTACTCTTAATTGGCAGTTTGTTTATCATAATAATATGTGCTTGTATTCGTCAGAGTCAGAGTGGCTCTTGGATGTATTGGTACAGCTGGTATTATAATACTACGATTAGGTACGAGATTTCAATACATTTACGAGACTGCTTAAGTGCTTAGCAAAAAATATTAGCCCTTCATTGGCCAACGAATAATATTCGGTACAGCATTAGATACTCAACCAGCATTGTCGACTCGAAGATTTACATGCACCACACACGCCACCTTTATCAGTACAATGAACATATTTGCATTAGTGTACGCATTGAGTGAAAAAAGTAAAAACGATTTCAAAGTTAAGAACACCTTACAAGCGAATTTCGCTCACGACTCGTCAGAAGAAGACAACGACAACGAAGAGGACGATGACGATGACTACGACGATGACCGTCAAGACACCGTTTCGGCCCCAGGACCGCAATTTTTTCAGATCAACAAAGAAGAGGTTGTGGTTTTGAATAACGATCGCGGCTCTCAGATATACCTATTGGGCACAAATCACGCCAGTCCCGAGAGTCGTATAGCCGTAGATTCGTTGATTAAAGCTATTACACCGCATATCGTAGTCGTCGAATTATGCAAAACGCGAATAGGCCTGAATCCGTTGAAAACATTCGAACGTAATCGCTCGTTTAATTTGTACTTGTTACGAGATGCCGTCTCCGAGCTCGGAATTAGCGCTGGATTCATATGGTACTCAATGGCGTACATGGAGCGATTCATTTCGAGATTGTTGAACGTCGACTACGGGGGCGATATGAGAGCGCCGGGTACCAGCGCTTCGTTTCAAGTCACCAATGCCGATTTATTAGAGAATAAGAAAAATAATTATAAAATTATGCTCGGTGATAGACCTATCGAAGTGACTATCAAGCGTATGGCGTCTATTTTAACCTTCCCGGAGAAAGCTGCTATTTGGTTTTTCAACATATGCTCGGCTGTGTTGGGCTTACGTTGTTATTTGCTAAATGTACCGACGGTTTTGTTTCGCAGTCCTAAATTTAATCACGTTTTGTTGGATGAAAGAGACGTGTATTTGACGTATTCTCTGCAGATGGCCGCTAACATATCCGATCAACCGGTTCGAGTCATAGGTATAGTAGGTAAAGCTCACGTGCCCGGTATATTAAGTCGATGGAATGCTGTAACAGAGGACGAAGTTCGAAGAGTCACCACCGACGAAGTAACCGCCTTTTATTAAGTTCAATATTTTTTATGTTATCGTAGTTTTAAAAACAAACGTAATAAAACTCTTATCGGCGAAATTTCAAATTTGCATTTCAGATATGTAAAGACTCGCCTACCTATAAATATCTATCTACCAGTTGGCATGGCCTAAGTATGTAATAATCCCACAATAGGATATGCAAAGAGGGAAAAAGTTTGAGGAATGCGATAAGTAGGTAGGTACATTTATCGAATCATAAGTTTTTTGAGGGCAGTTTCGATTTCTTATTGCCCTTTTCAAAAAAATTTCTCTTTGTGGAATTGCCTCTTAGATTAAGGACTCACTTTCATCATACAAGCCTTGTGGCGAAAAAAAAATCAAAAGAGATCAAATCAGTTCAAATTTTGAATTTAAAGTTGAAATGGAACTTGGAAAAAAACTATTTTCAGTTTTTTAATGTCGATTTTAGAGCCTCCTGTCCAAATTTGGGGCCCTTAAATTCAGAATTGGTCCCTCGCTGTGTTTTTCAGGAGCAAGTACCCGTCGAGAGCTCTAGATTGAAAAAAAAAACAGTTTTCTAGCTTTAATTGGGGCCGGATGAAAATTTGTTGATATAATAACAGGGTTGTGCAGAATTTAAATCATTTTGGATTTGGATTTAGAATCCAAAAATCTTATAATCCGGATTTTGGATTTGAAAACCTTTCAATCTAAAATCCTTTATTTTAAAATTCAAAAATGTTCGTTGCGGGATCCTTCTCTTTTCATTAACTTATAATTAATTTTAATAATTTTTCAGTAAAAAGGTTTCAAAATAAATTCCAAATCTTCTTACGTATTTTTACTTAAATTTTGGATTTCGAATTTTAAATCCGCTTTTGGAAAATATTTTGGATTTTGGATTTGAATTTGTTATCGTTAAAATGGTAATGATTGGGATTGGATGATTCAGATAAGTGTGATTACTTAAAAGGGGGGTTGCATGAGATACTACCTAAGGGGGTTGAATTTAACCAATGTCTACTAATGCCGATAGACAAGGGTATCCGATCCGATGTTTAACGAAACAACTAATGTTAGAATAATAATAAAATGAACACCTCGTATTATTACTTCCATGATAAACTTTATTGGACCAATAGACATCGATTACATTATAACTAATGTGTTTAATTATCCTATCCTCGATTCTCGTTCCAATAATTAATGAATCTATGTTCTTTGACATAAGATTCTTGCCGATCATGTGGTTTATACGACATCTATACCATCACGAGATGGTATAGGTAAGCAAATAGGTATCAATCAATATACCTATCTACAAGTCAGGATCCTTGTCCATGGCCTGTAGATCTGGATAATATTAATTAACTATGCTAATCTTATATTCAATTAGTGGAGACACCACCATGTAAATTGTAAGTACCTACTTACCGAACACTGCTGACCATCTCTCCACCTCTTCCCCGAGCCTACCCCAATAATAGTGACTCTACGGTGGATGCTTTGTACTAAGATAGACACACGTATCACACACCCAACTTGATGATGTCCGGAACCATCTCAAGTAGTCGCAAAGCATAATAGGTTGATCGCGATAGGTTATAATTTCATTACATTAATTATCCATTGATGATCGAGTAAATCAATACTATATAATTACCACGCTTGGAGTGGGTTAAATATAAGTTAAATATCTCATCGGGAGATTAATATTATACATTTTATTTGACACTATGAGAGCACAATGCCACTTGATACCTTACGCTGCAGACGATAGAAAACAAGTGAGGCTTGTGGCCAAAGTCTCATAGCAAAAAGCCACGATCCAGAAGATCTGAGCTCACCCCTTTTGTACATCGATTGACAGATCTATGTATAAAACGGGTGTATTGTGTAAGATACACATACCAAATGATTTATGTGCATATTGATTTATGCACAAATAGTTCCCACGTTACGACAATTCCCCTAATCAGGTAATCTTTCCGAGAATGACCACCAAGAGGGTGAAGGTACATTACACTATATCAAATTCTGGTCCCTGAAAAGGTTTTGGATTTTGGATTTAAAATCCATTTTTGCAGGGGATTTTATATTTTGCATTTGAAATACTTTTGACCCGGATTTGGCCCAACCCGGCTAGATAATCAATTGTAGGTATTCATTTGGTATTTTAAAATCATTATATGAGTAGAGTTGATGGTCTTTATTGCACCTCTCCAGTTCTCCACTAATCTGAGCTATGCAGGATGACTGCAGACCAGGTAATTATTCCTTCCCTGAGGAATAATTATTGGCTAAACCAGCATTAGAAGGAATTAAAATAATTTCCCTCTATCCCAGTAATTACCACTTTACCTCTGTCTCTATCAAATTACCAAAAAACTTCGATAGTAGCCAAAATTTCAAAAATTCCTGCTTTTGCCAAAAATATCCCAAGAAGCCCTTGTGATGTTTTTTTGCCAGAATTGTATGCAAAGTTCTGTTTTTTGCATAAATTGTCAAAAAAATCTCGCTATCTCGCTTATATTTCAAAATTGTAAAATTACAAAAAATCCTTACTTTTGTAAAAATTGCCAAAAAAAACTTCTGCTTGCCAAAATGTTCAAAAAATCCTTTAGCCAAAATTGGCAAAAATATTTTGCTTTTGCCAAAAATTATCCTAAAGAATCCTGTTTTTTGCAAAATCATTGTCAAAATTTATTTTTTTTGTAGTTTTTAGAATCTTGTTTTTTGCCAAAATAATTAAATTAGATATTGTAAAAAAAAACTTCTGCTTTTAGCCAAAATTTTCAAAACGCCTGCTTTTTGCCAAAATTGTCAGCAAGTTCTACTTTTTTGACAAAATATTGTAGGTGAAGCCATTTTTTTGGCAATTTAACCAAAAAATTCTGTTTTATACCGAAATGGTCAATAAAATCATGTTGTTAGCCGGAATAGTCTGAAAGTGCAGCTTTTGCAAAAATTGTCAAAAAGTCCTAACTTTTGTCAGAATTTGTCTAAAAAGTGCTACTTTTTCCATTTTAAAAATCGATCTTCAATATTTGATATTTTTCGTCTCGATTTCCTTGTCTATTCATTTTTAGTGTGCGTAGCACACTATTGGTTTCGCTTTGAGAAATGAAATTTCATTATACATGAATGTTCTCTTAAACTATCCAACCGTTTTTTGTACCTATTGGACACCATTTGAGAATCATTAAGGCGGAGGGAATAGATTATTTTTCATTCAATTCGGATGGGTAATTGCTGAGTAATTGCAATTTTAGTTCATTATTTTAATGCATTAAATCCTAAAAAAGGGAAAAGGGGACTTGCAAAACACCTGCCGCTCATTGTACCCTGCTATACCCCCAGTCTATTCCATCTCCGCTTTTCAAATCAGCTGTCTCATTGTACCCTGTTACACCCCTCATCTGTTAGCTGTATGTTCCAAGTGGGAGTGGTTTGGTGGGGCGTTTACCCAACAAATATATTCTTTTAATGCCCTAACCCACCATGTAAACTCGTAGTCGAATGGTTAGGGCATGTAGGTAGGAATAGGAATTGTAGGGTCCCAGGTTCGAATCTCCATCAGGTAGGTAGGTATAGGTGACGGATTTTTCGTTGGAAATATTGGATAGGTAAATGCTGTGGAGTGAGTACATGATGCTGGTGCAAAAAAAAACGAATTTTGAACCCTGTAGCCCCCTCATTTTGATTTATAAAAACAAAGTTATGAAATATGATGATATCATTTTGCTAAATGAATTTTCATTTCACTTATTCAAATACTTTTTACTATACCTATAGCGCCGTAAGTACAGTAAAAATTACCTTGAGATGAGTAATTTTTACTTTTTATGATATAAAAATTACTTTAAAATGAGTAATTTTTACACAACTTGGTTAATGTAATTTTTATTATCATGCTTTAGTAAAAATTATTAAAACAAAATGATTTTTACTAATGTTATAGCAAAATTTATTAAAATGATGATTTTTACTATAAGATTACAGTAAAAATTATTATTGTAACTGAACAGTTGAAAATTGCTGATTTTCAAAACAAATTTTATCATACTTATATTATGTATTTTTGTATGGGATCTGGTTATTGTGCTAAATATGTAGTCAACATTTTTTGTAAAAATTACCCATATTTTATTCGTGTTATTTAGAGGCAATGCGAATTCTTAACATATTTTATATGATTTAATAATTTTAGAATCAAAGGCAAATTCTGAAAATTGGTTTGAAATTTTATAAATTTGAAGACAATGGAAATTCTAAAAAAAATATGAAAATTTGTCATTTAGAGACACTGAGAATTCCAAAAATTGATTAAAAGTTCTATAAGTTGTAGATAATGTGAACTTGAAAATGATATGAATAATTGAAGAGCTCTATTCCAAAGTGGGTTAAGTCATTTTTTCCTCCAAAAAATGCGTTTAAAGTTTTTGATACTGAAATTTGTTCTGTTTCCAAAGGTCGGTGCACCTTTCCTTTCTTTGCACATAGAACAATCACTTGTAGAAAAATTTACTTTGAAAAATCCATCCCACTTTGGAATAGAGCTCTTCAATTATTGTATGTAATATATTTATGAAGATAAAGAGAATTCTGAAAAATTAGAGGCATGCACTACTTAGCTATGTAATAGCGGTTATAACTGTAGAAAAGGCAGCTACCTACGCACACTTTGCAGCTAAGCTTTGCTTAGCTGTCTAGTTTTTAGTAGTCTTTGAAAATAGAAAAATTCTGACCCAAAATTCGGATATTTACGTAGTACCTATCTGAGGTACTATGCTTCGTTGACTATGCAAAGGCCTTCGACTGTGTCAATTGGACAAAGCTATATGAGATACTATACGAGATGGGAGTTCCAGAGCACTTAATTGAGCTGATCAAATCGCTGTATGACAAGAATGAGATGATGGAGAGAGTAGGTACTTAAGCAGAGAAGAGTTGAACAGGTTTCATCCAGAATGGGGAGTAAGGCAGGGCTGCATACTCTCACCTCTGCTGTTCAACATATGTGAGGGCACATACGAAAAGGGACCATATGACCAAAAGTAAAGTTTCATAGGAGGGAGGTTTAAAGTTTTGCGTTATTTCCCTTGTTTTAAGGTAAGATTATGTATGGCTATTCCAATTTCGAACGTCCTACATACTACCACACATTCACCCACGCCCTCCAATGACCTGTACTGGGTCAAATTAGGCACTACAAAGTTGATACAGTGAGCAATTCAGTTGATATTATCAAGAATTTTAGAGTCTTAGTTTTGATAAAAATTGTTTGCGGCTAATTGTGGCAATGTTTTTTGGTTCAACTTGTGTTTTTTATATAGTTTCAAAATAAAATTAGTTATGTAGCTATTATTAAAAAATTCATTTCATAAGTCTATACCTGTGGCTAGGTGTCTGTACTGATGGATCATCTTGCCGGAAGTCCTGAATTCAGGTTCCACTACAGGAAAAAATCTTTTACGACTTTTCCTACTCATGTATTTTTAAAGTCATGAGTTTTTGTAAAAGTTTCATTTTTTACACGTTTTTACGTCTTTTTTCAAATTTTTTGCGTCATTTTTTAACTTTTGTGAGTAATGAATTTATGCATGCTTCGCCTAAACGTAAGAAAATTTGATAAAATGATAAAAATTGGGGCCTATGGAGGGTTCCACTCGATTTTTGAAGAGTTCCTACAAAAATTTGACGAAGAAAAAGAAAATTGATTTTTTGGTCATTTGGTCTCTTTTTGTATGCCTCTCACATATATGGCGAGTACATATTGTGAAAAGCCTCAGAGAATCTCCAATCTCTATTATGCTGATGATACCACCTTAATAGCTGCAAATGAAGAGGAACTGGCAGAACTGATCAGGCAAGTCAGGATGGTCAGTGAGGACATGGGACTCCTCATAAAAGTGGGGAAAACCAAGGTCATGGTTGTTGATAGAGCTGGATACTCACCAGAATTCGAAGCCCTGAATGAATTTGAAAAAGTGAACTCATTTATTTATTTGGGTTCATTTGTGGATGCTGATGGAGGATCAGCCAAGGAAATTAGAAGAAGAATAGCTCTTGGAAAAGCAGCAATGTCTTGGTTGAGAAAAGTCTCCACCAACTGGAAAATCTCCATAAAAATGAGGAAGAGCCTAATCAGGATGTAAGTTTTTCCAGTTTTCTTATATGGAGTGGAGACCTGGACATTGAAGCAAGATGATCAAAGAAGAATTGTTGCCTTTGAAATGTGGGTATGGCCTATGGCGCAGGATGTTGAAGATATTATACACTGTGCATTGAACTAATGCATCAATTGTGGAACAACTGCAAGAACCAACCAGGCTAAATAAAATATGTGAAACCATGATAATGAGTTATTTTGGATGCGTAGCCAGAAGAAGAGGGCCAGAAAACATTTATAAAGGAATTCTCTTTGGCAAGGTCCCCGGAACACAAGGGAGAGGAAGATCTCCAACATGGTGGAATATGATACAGTCTGGAAAATAGTTGGCTCAGTTGCAACTGCAGCCACACTAGTTCAAGACAGAGAGGAGTGGTGGTCGTTATTGGGGGCGCACTAGTCGCTTGCGACGTATGACGTTGATGATGATGATGGATATTATCCTATGGGTAAAGGACCTTCGAAAATGCTAAAAAATTGATTTTTCAAATGATTTGTTCCTCTTGAAGGGTCAAATTTTGGTCGACAATTTTTTCCTCTCACTGTCAAGTCAAATTTGGATTAAATTGGTCAATTTTTTTTTTATAGTTTGTAATTTCCATTGAAAAATATAAATTGTATTATTTTTTATTCGACTAATTTTGGAATCACTTTTTTTCATTCACTATCCTGAGACATTGACCTGATTTTTCTATAACCGCGTAAATTACCTCTTGTTTTTGGGACAACAATCTGATTTTGAACCAATCCATAATCTAGAACGAATTTTAGATGACTGTTTAGTACAATTGGGATTTTTTTTCAAAGTTTTTGAATTTTGGTAGGATTTTTTAAACGCTTTTGTGTATGGTACCTACTTTTTAAATTTGAAAAAGATTTTGTTAAAATGTTTGAAAATTGAAATTGAAATTTGTATTTTCTGCTATGACTGATTTTGAGTTAGACTTCTGAAGTTCTGAACAATTTTGGGAAGATTTGCACATTCTTGGTAACTTTTGGTAAGTTTGACTTGTGATATTTTCATTTTGAAGGATTTTTTTTCATCAATCATTGCAGAAACGTGTTTAAATTGAAAAGAATGTGAGGATTGTAACTGAATTGCTCTGACCTCACAATGTTTTTTACTTATGTGAAGAGTTTGATTTTCTCGATTTCAAAATGATTTTTTAGAAATTCCAAGTCTGAGAAAAAAGCAAACATGGCTCGAACTCTACATAATATAAAATGTATTTTAGAAAATGGATTCGCTCTGAACTTATATTTATTTCAACTTATTTTACATAATAGGTATAAATGCATCGTAGAGCTGAACAGCCATAGAGATTATTTTTTTAGAAGATCCTTCGACATCATCTTCCAAATAAAATTACTTAGTAGACTATTTAGGTGGGGTTTTTGTAAAACACTCGAAGCTTATAATAGTTTCTGAAAAATTGATAAAGTAATTTCAACTAATTTCACTTGAAAAGTGAGCGTTTTAGACGATAGGCAACCCAATTCACTTTGCAGTGCACACTATCGCTGTCCCTTCTCTAATATATGTACTATTGCCAGGCGTTCATCAAGTATAGGTACCTATTTCTTTTATTCTTTTTCTCTTAAAGATTTGTAGTAGTATTATTATCAAATAAATACAATTCATCGCTTCTCTGACCACGATACTGTGGGTCATTGATTTGATGCAATTCATTAATCGATGATCACAGCGTCGCTATTATAAATTACGTCTTCCTATGATTGAATATATGTAGCTCAACACCTAGATCCTCGAGCTACCTACTCGTAATGATATCGAACCGATGATTGATATTGATACGAATTACCGGTTCTCGAATGGATTTCGTATACATCAACTTTTTGCACTTGAATCTACGTACAAACAACAAGAAAAAAAAATAACGATTTTAAAAGTAAAATTTTTGTGAAAAAAGAAAATCGTTTATTTATGCACAAATTTGGGTATAGGTAAAAAGGGTCAAAAAAGAGAGAGAGAGAGAAAAAAAAGATCAACGTAAGTATAAATTATATATATAAAATGGCACGTAATCGAGACTCGAATTAAGACTCGTAGTAGTAGGTATTATGAAAGTTGCAGAATTATTCTTGTCGTATGGGATACTCAACTGATCCTTTTTCCTGAGGTCTCGGAGCTTGGTAACCTATAATTGGTTTGTTGTTGTTTTGTGGGCTGGCTTGGCCTTGGCCTTGACCTTGCTGGGCTTGATTTTGGCCATTGATTCGATTATTCACTCCTTGTGGGCTGCTAGGTCGAGCATTCGGTGACTGTTGAGGTGGTGCGGTAGGTCGTTGATTTTGTGTTGGTCTGCGAGGAGTGGTTGGTCCCCGGGGAGGTGTTGGAGCAGCGTATGTAGCACCTCCGTTGTTGTTGTTGTTGATATTGTTGTTATTGTTTCCAGTGTTGAAAGTGTTTCGATTATCGACTGTTAAAAGGGATACGGGTTCGTTTGATGGGTCTGGTGATACGAGAACACCTTCGAAAAGGAATCCAGAATCGTAAGTGTCACGAATGAAGAACAGAAATGGATGATCTGCTCTGAATTCTGGTGTGATAGTGGCGCTTAGTAATACGATATGAGATCCTGTGACAGATAGGAAAAAAAAATAGCATTGAATTGGGGTCATTTTAAATGTAGAATACAATTTTTTTGCGGGGTCGTCATTTCGGGGAAAAAATTTACCATTGGCCCTTAAACCCCCTTTGGGAGGGAGGTGATTTTTTTGGTAATTGAAATGTAAATTTTTTGGGATTGCTGTATCCTGAAAAAATTTGTAGATAGTTTTTTTAAGGGTAATTCGAAGTATAGTTTCAAAAAAAATTTTAAAATAGGTACTACAATTTTTAAAAAATTGCCAAATTTCGGAGCCTATTTTGAAAATTTAAAACAAAAATGAGAAGCTCGCATTTTTATGATATTAATAGGGGACTCCAAAAATGTTGATCAAAATGAAAAAAAGTCAAATAAAGTGTATCATAATATTGTTTCCCACATTTTTGAGAGTTACAAAAAAATAAATAATAGATAAGTAATTTTATAACAAACCTGATGCACCAGCTGCCTTAGCACCTTCTTCGGTTATTTCGATTTTTGCATTATGATAAATATCCTTAACTAAAATTGGTTTACCTCCTTCTAGCATACCGGTAAGGTTTGATTTACTCGAGAATACATCTTTGATATCAATATCGGGCTGAAACAATCACAAATTCAAGATTAGAGTAATCGAAGTTGTAACCTACCCTTTGAATCCATATTGAAGTAGGTTGCCTAAGTGAAAATTCAACTCCACATTTTTTATGACAAGATCATAATAAATAAAACTTACCAGTGATAATATATCAGCCAATGGTGTCTTAAATTGAATCGTCGTTTTGGGTAAAGTAACTTTGACCGTCGTCTCTTTCGTTTCGCCAAACTTACTCAGCAATTGGTTATGATTCAAGTCCTTCATCAACGCACTTATACCGTCTCTTCTATTGGGTAAAACTATCGTAAACGCGTATCGTTCATCCTAAAAATCATTTGTGTTAGTTGCACTGAAGAGTAAGTGTTACTTAATGTGATTCTTATCTACTCAGGGCCGTAGGGGGACAATTATTTACATAGCTAGAGTTGATGAAATTATGGCCAAGGTATGATAATTTTGGGTCTGGATGAAGCATATCTTGGATTTTGACAAAAATTTCAGAAATTTGCACTGATTGTGAGTGGGAGACTACACAGAAAAATTTTAAACCATTTGAGGATAAGGCAAGTGTCTTCAGTGGGCTTATTTTTTGGAAAAAAAAATATATAAATTATTCAATATGTGTAGAGAGTAACTTTTGGTTATTCTAAAGTTACTTTTTTTCCAATTGTCGAATCTCGCCTTCTGTTCCCTCGGTTTTTGGAATAGACCGGCAAAAATTCTCAATTTTTTTCCAGAAATTACCCAAAAGCATTACTTTTGTCAAGAACTGCCAAAAAGCCTCGCTTTTTCGACAAAAATTGCGAAAAAAATAATGTATTTGCCAATAATTCTCAAACAGTTGCCAAAGTCTTGCTTTATGGCAAAAATTTTCATTTTCTGATAAATGACTAAAATGTTTACTTGTTTTGGAAAAATGGTAAAAAAAATTGATTTTTGTTCAAAAAAATCTAAAAAAATTACTTCCTTACAGAAATTTTCCAATAGTCTTGCTTTTTTTCACCAGGAAATGCCAAAAACCTTTACTTTTACTAAACTTGTATCTACATACGTCTCGTTTTCAGCCAGAAATTTTTTGTGAAAATTTTCACTTTGTTGCCAAAAATTGGACAAAAAGCCTCCCTTTTTTTTGCCAAAAATTTGCAAAACAGTACAACTGAAAACAAGAACATTTTCAATTTGAAATGTGCTGAGTTTTTTTCGGGCAAGTTTCTTTCTATTAAAATGTTTGTCGAGTTTTTTTGGTCATATGCACTATGAATTACTTTTAGGTGGAAAAAATTTGAGTACCTACAAGATCTCACTTTCTTTTTTAAAAATTGTCGCTTTTTCATAAAAATTGCCAAGAATTGTCGTTTTTTTGCAAGAGATTTCAAAAAGTCCTACTTCTTTCTCAAAATCATCCAGAATTCTCGCTTTTTCGACCAAAATAGTGAAAAAGTAAATTCTTTTCCAATAATTGCCATAAAGTCCTGCTTCTTGCTAAAATTGTCAAAGTCTTGTTTTTTTTTTGCCAAAAAATAGACAAAAACTCTCGATTTTTAACAAAGTTGCTAAAAAATTTCACTTTTTACCAAAAATTCCAAAGTCTTTTTTTTAAGAAAAAAATTGTATAAAAGCCGGAAATTGCCAAAAAAGTGTTTGCTTACCTTTGTTAAAATAGCCAAAATTTTACATTTTGTCAAAAACTATCAAAAATTCTCGCTTTTTTGAAAACGACAAAAATAATAATATCTATTTGCTTTTTAGCAAAACCAGCAAATTTTTTTGAAACAAATGGCTTTTTGTCAAAAATTATTGTTTTTTTTTCAAAAACGACAAGAATCTTTGCTTTTTAGCAAAATGACTAAAAATCGTTCTAAAGCCTTGTTTTATTGACAAAAACTGCAAAAATACGTGTACCCAACTATTTTTTTTTGGCTCCTAATTTCCCAACTAAAAGTTCTGCTTTTTGCTTACATTGTCGTTGTCTTGATTTTTTCCGAAAAATTGACAGAATACGCTTTTTCAAAAATTAAAATCTTTTTCGCTTTTTAATAATGAATTTTGTTACTTTTTGCAAAAAATTACAAAATATTTAACGTTTTATCAAAAATTTTCCAAAATTCTCACCTTTTCGATCAAAATCCCAAAAAAGTGTCTTTTTCGCCAAAAATTGTCATAAAGTGTTCCTTCTTACTAAAATTGTCAAAGTCTTGCTTCTTGCAAAAAATTTGCATATGCTGAATAATTTCACCTTTTTTTTAAATTTTGAAAAGTCTCACTTTTCCTAATAATGGACCAAAATTTTAGCTTTTTTAAAGAAATTTCCAAAAAGCATTTCCTTTTGCTAAAATTGCCAAAATCTTGCATTTTATCAAAAATTGTCAGAAATTCTCGCTTTTTTAAAAATGACAAAAATATTTACTTTTTAGCAAAACATCCAATTTTTCGGAGACGTTTTCAGAAAGTCGTTCATTTTTCCAAAAATTTTCCAATTCAAAAAGTGCCCTTTTTTCCACAAATTGTCCGAATCTCGCTTATTTGGCAGAAATTGCGAATAAAATAGGTATCATTCGTTCGTCTTCAATTACCTAACAGGAAATCCTATTTTTTTCTAAAATTGTCAATGATTTTTTACAAAGAAAAAAATAATTGCTCACTTTTTAGCAAAATTGCTGAAAAGTAAGTATTTTTTTTAGATTCGCCCAAATTTCTTGATTTTTTTTGGCCATAAATTGCTAAAAATGCTTATAATTTTAAAAAAGTCCTGCTTTTTGCTGAAATCGCTAAAGTTTTGCTATTTGTTAAAAATCGACGTTTTTTCCAAAAATTGTGAAAATTCTCACTTCGTTGTCAAAAATTGGCAAAAAGTTATAAAATTAACGCAAATTTTTAAAATTAAAAACCACAACACTTCAATTTGAAATACTTATTCTACGTATAAAATAAGTTAATTTTTCTTCGCTGCCACAAAATTTTCAAAATTAGTCATATTATTAAAAATTAAAAACCAGACTGTTTTTTGGACATTTTTCTCTACATTAATTTTTTTTCTTGTTTTATCCTTGAATTTTGGTGATTTTTCGAGCATTTTCCGTCACATGAAGTTTTTCTAATTTTTTTGGGGGGAGGGGAGGAGGGATTTAGTATCGAAAGAACATCATGATGAATTTAGCCTACTTTGAACGGTATTTCGGCTATTTTCGCATCCAGATTTCTATCTTCGTGGTACTTGATGGGTATTTCGGCCGTCATGTATTTAACTTTTCGTTCCGGTTCCCCGTTGTGGAAATAATGCGTGTAAGTTGATTTCGGATCGAAAGCTGTTCTCCAGTCGCCTTTGAAGAAAATACAGTTCGCCAAGAGTAATCTGGTTTCTGGATCGAGATCATCTGCACATCGAATTTAAACGTTTTAGATACCGTAATTATTATAATGTTGAGCTGCCAAGTAGGTAGGTACTTAGGTAGTATTTGGCAATTGTCTTGTTGTTACCTTTGCTTACTAACGAAGTGATCAATCCTTGAGTGACATTTTGCACCCACGAATTTATCGTTTGGAGAGCTTCGTCTTGTTGAATGAAGTTGACTTTTTGGAATTCGGAAGCGTAAATCCTTGTTAGTGTATCGATATAGCGTTTCGATAGCTTCTCATCCGCAGCCAGGAATACTTTGTTTTTAGTATCTACCGTTACTGCCCCATTAGTGTTCTGAAATCATAAGTGTAGGTATAGTTCTCCTACAATAGCTAGGTAATGAATTAATGATTAACTAGTGATATTTTTAGCGATTCTTACTTTTAACAAATTGAACTGCTTTTGCAAGATGGCTAAAGCTTTATCTTTCTCTTCGGGTAATCTAAGCGCCTCTTTGAGTTCTTTTTCTGTATAACCAGCGGCTCCTTCGAGTAACATAGCCAACATGACTTTAATACTGGCAGGAGATAGAGCTATATTTTCTTTCTGTTTAGTTTGGTATATTTTCTGTAATTGTAATTCCAGTTACAATACATGATAAATGTGTTCGAATCGAGTAACTAATCGTGTCTGAAAAACCTTACTATCAAAAGCTCCTTGTCGAAGTAGTTCAATTTTTCGCTGAAATCCGTCGGTACTTCTTGACCTGGTCTGATTCCTGCTTCTTAAAATCAGATTAGTTCTCCATCGTGTTGATAACAATAAGATTAATAATCTCGATTACAATACTCACGATTAGATGTGTCAGTCGGCGATAAAGGAATTTGTGGTTGAGGTTGAGGTTGGGGATAAATAGGACCAAGGTGTAGCGGTTCGATTACTTTTCCAATAAAAACGATGTTTTTTTGAGCTTCGTCGGCGATCAAGAAAATGAAAGGATGAGTGATATTGATTTCTTGTGCGTCTGAACCGAATCTCGAATCAATCACTACGTCTACGAAAAAAAAAACAAATTTTGTTCATTATACTTATTATTTTTTTCCACGAGATACGAATAATTTTCCACAGCGATAGATGATGATAAATTACTTGTTGAGGCGAAAGCAATGGTTCCTTTTTCGCTGACTTCGATTCCACTTTTTTGCAAAATATTCGAGATCATCAACGGACCTTTTGGACTTACACCGATACCTTCCAAATTGGCTCTTTCACCGAACAATTCTCTGATATGGAGCTAAAATTAAGAAATAACGAGAGATATGAGTAGGTATATGTTTTCAAATTATGCAAGATATGTTTGTCCGGATGAAAATTACTTACCCCTTTCAATATTTCTACCAAATGAGCGGTAGATTCAAACTTAAACTTTGGTAATCTTAAAGTTATTAATTTTTCTGAACTTTGCGCCAACGATTTGGATAATATTTCGGGTTTTATATCATTAGCCAAGCTAGCCAATCCTTCGACTTCGTAAGGATACAGGATATACATGGCGAATTTTTCACCCTATTTAGATGATCATATAACGTATGAATAAGCTTATATTTCGAGGTAATCGCAGACTACCCATTAGATATTAATGCGGTTTACAAAAATGTATGTGTATGGTTGTTTTCTTACCACGTAAGGTAACCTAATAAGATGTGCTTTCAAATCTTTCATGTCGTAGTAGTTGAATTTTTCTGTCAGTGACATCATCTGAACGTGGATCGTTCTGCTGTGCGATACACGGAACATTCCAAGTCTAGTTTCATTCTCAGGGAATTGGTATTTCCATTCGCCTCTGAAGAATATCGCGTTCAATAGCATTATCACCGTATCATCGTTGAAATCACCTAAACAAACATATAAAGGTCAATTGTAATTATGTAGGAATGAACAATGACGGAAAATCCACCAGCGGCAGTCTAATTGATGATTTCATCAGTTAAAGTTCAAGAGATGTATGCAGATTTGTCCTATTGATAACGTATACAACTATACAGCAAATTTTGAATGAAGAAACATCGTTCGAGATGAAGTAGTCGGTTTGGGAAGGAGGAGGAATTTTTAGGAACAGGTTCCAAAAATGAGCAAAAATTGCATAAATTCAAGTGAAAGATGTGTAGATACTTGAAGTTATGCAGTAACAGAACTTCTTTTGTTTCAATAATATCGAAAAATTGCCACAAAAATTGAAAAAAATTGAAGAATTTGGAGGAAAAAATGAAATTTAAGAAAAAAATAAGCTGTTAAGCAAATTTGTGAAAAAAAACAGGACTTTTAGTAAGGTAAACTTTGATACAAAAAGAGTGGACTTTTTTAGGCAAGGCAAAAATCAATGCTTTTTGAACGTTACGGCAAAAAAAGCACTTTTTTTAATACAATTTTAACAAAAATTACGACCATCTGACTATTTGATCAAAAAACTACTTCCTGAGAATTTTGACGAAAAAACATTACAACTTTTCATAAATTCTCCAAAAATTGCTTCTCTGTAATAATTCTGACCAAAAAATGGATTTTTTTGACCATTTTTGGAAAAACTGAATTTTTTGGGCAATCTTGGCAAGAACAACACTGTTTAAAAATTTTGATAAAAATATCTAATTGGCTATTTTTGACAATTTTTCCAAAAATTGGTATTATTCCATTTCACTGTTTCATAAAAAAAAACTGCTTCCAGAGAATTTTGATGAAAAAATATTACAACTTTTCATCAACTTGTCAAAAAATCACACTCTCTGACAATTTTGACAAAAAAATGGATTTTTTGACCTTTTTTTGGCAATAACAGAATTTTTGGGCAATCTTGGCAAGAACAGCACTGTTTGAAAATTTTGGTAAAAGTATTTTAATTGGCTTTTTTTTGACAATTTTGCCAAATATTGGCATTCCCGTCCCCTTCCCCAAGAATTGATACTTTTTGACTCCAACACATTTGGCAACAAAAATAAAACAGAACCTTTACAAGCAAGTTTGGCAAAAAACAGGACTTTTGTTTGGAAATTTAATTTCGGTACAGAAATAGGACTTTTTAAACAAATAAGGCGAAAATCAATTCTTTTCGAATGTTTGGGGTGGGCAGGGGGGGATAAAAAATTGAATGAACCATGGATCCAAATTTTCTAAATACCCAACACGAATTATTCTTACCACTTTGTTGCATTTTTGACCAAATTTTGGTCGAATTGAATCCCAACTGGTGGAAAATTTTTATATCGGACAAGAAAACACGAGAAAATAAATTATTAGCCAAAATGTGAACTTTTTTATTTTTGGTGATTTTTTTAAAATCCAGTTGTAGCCAAAAATTTTAAAAAAGTCAAAAATTGTATAGAAATATTTGCATTTGAATTTGATAGATGAAAATTTTGTTTTTTACCCTATTTTTGACTTTCAAAATCCATTGGAAATGGTTTCGCGAACCGTTTTGAGCAGTTCTGGAGCCCTTCAGCTTGAAAGTTGAAATTTTTGCAAAATTTTACTCGATGAATTTGGAAAGCTAAAATTTATTCATGCTGCAATTTCAACAAGCTGAGTTGATTGGAAATGTTTTCAAATTGTCCTAGAGCCTCGAGCTATATTTTTGGAATTCTAGATTTTCATGAAATGGCATAAAAACTGTGCAAATTGACTTTATAGAATGAATATATGGAAAAATAGTGGGTAATTGGCCACAGGGTCAGTGACATGCATTGAATAATGAACACGTTTATAAGCATTGAAATTCATTTCGACAGACTTTATAATCTTTTTTGGGGGGAGGGGGGACTGGAATTTTCAAAATGTTGCCGGTGGCTTCGAAATGGTCTAAAAGCATCCCCAGTCAACTGGGCATGTTGAAATTAGTGTATGATGTAAATTTTAGCATTCATTTAACTTCATTGGGTAAAATTTTGTGGAAATTTAATTTCTGAATAATCTTGAAGAGGCTCCAGAATTGCTTAAAATTTTTCGAAACCATTTCCAAGCGATTGGGAGGGAGGGAGGGAGGGAAGGAGGGAGGGAGGTCAAAAATAGGGTATGTACTATATTTCAGCTTTCTAAATTATGTACCAACCTATTTGCGTAAAACTTTGATTTCTTTACATTTTTGGCCCAACTTTTGATTCTTAAGAATCCACCGAAAATCTAAAAAATACACTTTTCCAAAAAATGTTGTTTTATCTTGCCAAAAATTACAAAAAATTGTCGGTTATTGTTTGAAAAAAAAAACAAATCTACTTTTTCCTAAAAATCTTCCAAAAGTTTCGCATTTTCCCAATATTTTCCAAAAAAAATCATTTTTTTGTTTTTTTCTAGTTGTTTCCACAAAATCTTGCATTTGTCAAAAACTGACAAAAAAACTTTTTTCACCAAATTGTTGAAAAAAATACGTCATCTTACCTAAAAATGCCAAAAAAACTCACTTTTTTGCTGAAAATGGCTAAAAAGTTTTGCTTTTAGTCAAAAATCGACTACCTATTACTGAATGTATCGGTGAATTTGTCAAAATGGAGCTTTTTTTTCCAGAAATTATTGCCAAAAAATTCTCGTTTTTTAGTCAGAAGTTTTCATAGTCCTGCTTAGTTCCCAAATAGTTGCGGAATTGTCTCAATTTTCTGGCAAAAATTAGGAAAAGTATCATTTTTTCGCCAATAGGTACTTGTCAAAAAATTTTGCTTTTTGCTAAATTAAGTAGCCAAAATCCCGTTCAATTTGAATGTTTACTGTTTCGTGAATTTTTTTTAATACCATTTTTTGTGATTTTTTTCTTCATCAAAATGTTTTGCTCGCGTTTTGTAACTTTTTTGGTTACTTTTTTGGTTACTTTCTAGTTACTTTTTTGAACTTTTCTGGTTAGATACCTACCATAAAATTACTTTTTTCCGAAAAAAAATTGAGTACTACAGAAGCTGAAAGTGACAGGCATGCAAAACTATCATCAGCTGTAACTTTCAAATTTGGCTGAATTAACTTGCCACCATCTCCCCCCTCTCATCACATACTCGTACTCGTACTTACCATCGCTGACGAGTTCTGGTATTTTTCCTTTCGTTATTTTACTACACCACGCGTTGATGTCGGCTTTAGTAGCTAGTTTATTTTTGAAATCGGTCGGATGGACGCTGGAATTGTAGTATTCTTTGATTTTTCTCGCAAAATCCGGATTCACTTGGGTGGCTGCATCGGCGAACAGCTTTGTACCTATGTTTAATTCGTAGGCTTGTTCTTTCGTCTATTATAAGAAGTGGTAAAACATGAAAAAAATTTACATTAGTTCTGTAAGAAGAAAAATCACACGTCAACGAAGGCGATGACAATTTTCATAAATTCTTTACTGTAAGAAAAACCGTCATATTTTACCTCTAGCGATCTCATGATAGACGAAAATTTTTGTTCGACGGTTTCCTTCTGAGTTGAATTAATGTTGAACGCTTCCTCTATCTCTTTGGCTGCTGGTCCTTGAGTTCCAAGATACAGCATACTGAGAGCCAATTTTACGCTCACGGGAGATACTACGAAATTGCTTTCTTCTTTGGCGTTTAAAGCCTGCACAAGTACGGAAGAGAATACATAAGTATTTAGACAATTAGTTCGTTATCGTAATTTATTATTCAACTTATTGCAGTTGCAGAATTGATAACATTCGGCTAATTTCCTACCTTACTTAATCTCCAATCGAAGTCATTGTATTGTTGGTTATTTAACGGTTTGAGTTTATTATCCAGCAGTCCGCCTCCTTGTTGTCCTTGTTGTACATTGTTGTTTTGATTTTGAGCTATCGAAGTGCCTATCAAGCATATCACAAGGAACAGGGAAGCTGAAAAATTATCAAATTTCGTGAGTAAGGTATTGAATTTACAATTTACCAGTTACCTACATGCATAAGCATAAGTCTTCCAATGGGCATTCTCGTTGTTCGTGAAAATCAAACGAATTTTTTTTACGTTCGTTCAAGATTATCTACCTACCTATAGCATTTTTCTTTATCAGAAATATTAATTAGCGAAGTTATATGTACTTGAGAACGATATTCTGCGTTCGAAGTTAAAAGTTAGTTGCGATTGAACGTGAACTTTTCTATCTATCCGCGTGACCAGACGTTTAAATTATCGGTAACTATCGAAGAAAATTACTTTTTTTTGTACGATTTGTAATTTTTAAACAGTGGGTATTTAACCACGACTGAATTATAGAGCTTGGTGGCTTAAGAGTTAAGTGAGGGAGAAGTGCGAGTACTGAGTAGGTAGAGGTACTGGAAACTTCCTGCATTATCAATATCTGTGTAAGTTGGTAAATAAGATAAAAATTTTCATCTACACCTGAAATTCTGAATTTCTTTTTAATTATGGATAATTATTGCTTTTTGCAGAAAACTCCAAAAAGTCCCACTTTTAATCAAAATTGTCCCAATTTGTCGAATAAGCTTTACTTTTACAAAAAAATTGATAAAAACTCACGTTCTAGTAAAATTTTACCTTTTTTCCAAAAGTCTTCCTTTAATTCTAGCTGGTTTGCCAAAAATTGCTAAAAGCCTCCCCCTTTTCCTGGAATTACCAAAATCTTGCATTTTGCAAATAATTCTCAAAAATTCTCGCTTATTCAAAAGTGATAAAAATGCTTATTTTTTAGCCAAACAGCTACCTAATTTTTTGGAAAAAATTCCAAAAATTCTCACATTTTTCCAAAAGTTTTCCCAATTATGTTTTCACTTTTTCAGAAGAATGGTCGAGGGTTGTTGTCGTTTTTTGCAGAAAATTCCAAAAAATCCTGCTTCATTTCGCAAAATTGTTCAAAATTCTCTCTTTTTTGAACAAAATTTTGAAAATGTGTATTTTTTATAATTAATTGTCATATTTACAGTCCTCTTTCCTGCTCTTGCTAAAATTTTCGAAATCATTTTTTTTGCCAAAAAGTGACAAAAACTCGCGCTTTCTAGAAAAATTGCAAAAAAATTTCATTTTTTCCAAAAATTCCAAAAAATTTCATTTGTAAAAAAAAAATTCAAAAGTTTATTTTTTTTTTGTAGAAAATTCCTAAAAAAGCATTTCTTTTTGTCAAAATTGTCAAAAGTTTTGATGTCTCTCATACTTAAATTCTCACGTTTTCGAGGAGTACAAAAATTTTATGTTTAAAAATTGTCGTTTTTCAACTAAAGATTTTAAAAAGTCTCACTCTTTTCGAAAATTGTTCAAAAGTCTCTTTTTTTTGACAGGAATTACAAAAATATAGGGTGTGATTTAATACCACGACAAAAAAGGGCGTCAGCACGACAAGCATAGGCACTTTCACGCCAGAAAAATCATTTCCACGACTAAATTGGAAATTCCCGACAATAAAGAGCTTACCCCGACATAAAACGTACTCCAACGACAAAATAATGTATCAAACGACGAATTAAAAAATTCACGACATTTAATTACTTTCCACTGCTATATAAGGCAATGCACGACAAAATTTTTCTATCAAAAACAGGCGTTTCACCGACAAAAATAAACGTTTCAAAATATTAAAATGATACCAAAAAAACGAAGTAGGTATGTAAAAAATTGCTCTTTATAGAAGTAATGTTTTGTGGGCTTTGATGGATGACCCCCTTCGTTTTTTGACCTCAGGTATGAAAAGCGAAAGGGGGCTAAGGAGAGACAGTTTGCCCCCCTCCGGTTCCGCGAAAGTAGGAAAATTCCAACAATATTTTAGTTTCAGTTTTCAAAAATTCAAATTTTTTACAATCATGTATTTAATTATCGTTTATTTGTCGTCAAAATCGCCGATCTATCTTCAAAATTCTCATTTTTTTGCCTAAGATTTTTCCCTCGCTTCGCTTAGCTCAATTTGGTTCTCTGCTATGCTAAAAAATAGCCAACAATTTTCATTTGCATTTAAACCGAGTTTAGCGTTAAACTGAGTTTAAACCATGATGGTGCAACTAGCCCTCAGTTGATCATTTGTTAAAATTTGTACAAAATATAAACGTAATTGAACTCATAATGTTCTGTCGTGTATGAAATTATTTTGTCGTGAATTCTGCTTATCTCGTTATTAAATCGTAGTCGTTCATAAATACTTTATTGTCGGGCGTCATCTGGCGTGGAACTTCATAATTTTTCGTCGTTCATTCATCTTTTATGAACGAAAAAATGCTTGTCGTGATGACGCCCTTTTTCGTCGTGCAAAAAATATTTCCCCAAAAATATATAATTTTTTTGCCTTTATTACAAAAATTTTCACTTTTTAGGAAAATTGCATTGTCGCTCTTTGTGAAAAATTCCAAAATATTCAAATTTAATTTTTTGATCGAAATCGCAAAAAGGTATCCTTTTTGCCAAAATAGTTGCCATTTCCTAACAAGGTCTATTTTTTGAAAAAAATGGTCGCTCAATCAACCTTAAGACTATTTATGGCAAAAAAATATCATTTTATAAAATACAATGTAGCAAATTTGCCGAAAAATTTCACCATTTTCTATTCAAAAGACTTCCTTTTTTTAAACCATGATTCCAAAATTTGAGCTTTTCTACCTGAAACTGCCAAAAAAACTGCTTTTTTACTAAAATTGTGAAGATTTTGTGTTACTTATGTCAAAAATTCCTAAAAATTTTACTTTTTCAAAAATGAGAAAAGGTTTTGCTGTTTAGCAAAACTGCTAATTTTTTGGAAAAAATTCCATAAAGCCTCACATTTTTCCAAAAATTGTGCAAGTTTCGCTTTTTTTTTACGGATATTGCGAAATAATAGGAATTATTTTTTGGCCCCTAATTATCTAACTAAAGGCCCTACTTTTCCTAAAATTGTCATAGTTTTGCACTCTTGCATGCCTTTTTCACAAAAATGCTCACTTTTTAGCAAAATAAAAAGCCTTTCTTTTTGTCAAAATTGTCAATATAGGTACCTACCTACATGTCTTGCTTTTTGCCAAAAATTGCAAAAATTCTCATTTAGTAGCCAAAAATTTCCAAAAAGTTTCGTTTTTTCACCAAAAAGTTACAAAACCAGTTCAATTTTTTTCATGTTTCATCATTTTTTTGGTTAGATACTTTTTGGATAGGTACTTTTTCGAGCATTTTTGGTTACTAAAATTACTTTTTGGCGGGAGGGGGAGGGGAATGGTGAACGAGTTTTGCAGAAATGGTCAAAATTCGCCAAAAATCAAAAAATCAACTCAAGCTGCTAATATTTTGATTATTTATGCGATGCGGATTTCTGATCAATCATGCTCTTTATAAAAATCGACATTTCGTTCAAATTGGTGTCGGACACCTCGAAATGTGGTTCTCTTGAGATTTTCCAAAATTTTGAACAGTTGTTACTTAATTAATTGAGAAGTAAGCCAGTACAAGTCTCGGATATAAATGTCATTATCAAATTATGGCGATGTTTTTGTTGCGATTTACCTATTTTGATTTTTTATTCATCCAGAACTTGACATTAACCCGATTACTTGTTTTTACACTTATCAGTTACTATCGCACGAGTTATACATATGTACCAGAAAAGCAGAAAAAGATTCGCTGTTATTTATTCGAACGTTGGATGTAGGGGAATTCTTATCTTTGTATGTATTTTAATTTTTTATCGTTATATTTTTTTCATATTTTTCCAACATTCTCGTGTTAACCAAATCAAGTATATGCAATTTTAGGCAACCTTCCAATTAACAACATTCTAGCCATAAGACTTATTTATACTTAATTATAAATATTTTTCATTAAAATAAAAAATAAGGAAGAAAAAAAACACACACATAGTTGGCCAACGACTATTAGACCAACATATCGAACTAGGTACGTTAATAGATTCATGTTTATTAACTTCGTTAAAAATTGTTTGGAAAAAGCTAATATGTACCTGTACCTGGTCTAAACAACGACACTGGTAACGTTCATTTGTATTTATAATTTTGCCATTATCGCGAACAATACGTACGTCAAAAAGGTCAGGGTTGATGCAGACGACGACCATTACCATCTAGGTACCTATTAACGTGTAGCCAAGCCTTATTTTCGATGAATTGAGAATATCGCTGACTCATATGGGTTTTTTCGTTCTTAGAATATAGGTACATTTTTCGACTATAGCAATTTTAATGTTTATATTGTAGATAGCTAGGTACCTTACCTACTCGTAGGCTTATACCTATTATACGGGTATACCTTGAAAAATAAATAGGTACCTATTTAATTGTAGCCTATATCTCTTATATACTGATGCAGGTAGCATAATATACCTACATACTAAGTCACATATACTCGTAGGTACTATTTTATATGTAGAATCAGCGCATAATATGTATACGCGTATTTTTACTGGCGATATATGCGGAAAAACCGGTTCCGGTGGTGCAGATTATTAAGGATAAACATTGTTTCGAGATGCAAAAAGAGATACTACAAATCAGCAGCAGCAACCCGGTAGAGAAGGCTGTGCTGATGATGGTATTGGCTATAAACTGATCGAGACCGTTGATTCGTCGCGATGATTTTAAACGCAAGATAGGATTAGGTAGGTACCTATTTGGATGGCAAGTCCAAGTGGTTTGCCATCGTTTCAGCTTGATTTTGAGAATATTACTATTTCGTACTTACCGTATACAACAATTGCACTGGCCATGGTTATGGAATAAGAACCGGTTTAATTATTAAAAGTATAAACGAGACGATGCGAATGCAAGTAACTCTATTCTTAATGACTGCGACCACGACTGATGGCTAAAATAAACCCCTGATTGTTGTAATCGGTTGGTTATTAGGTAGGGTATCGATTCAGCCGATATTCATTTTTGATAATTTTGTGAGGTTTATTCACTCGTAGGTATATTTTACGAACAGACACGGTAATATACTCGCGGAAACCGCGACTCGGCCGATTAAAAGGAGCCTTTTATTTAACACGTCTTTTTTAGTGCCAAAGACGCGACGAATAAAGCACACACTACACTATTGAAAAACACACACGTATTGACCACTTCACTACTGTTAAGTATATAATGATGTTGTATGAGCGGCGCGATGTTCACGTACACAGATAACTAAGATCATCTTCAAACGTTTATTGCCGGACACCACTCTTCGTCTCGTCGTGGGAATTCCAAACCCCACTTAACGTCGGTTGGTTTCTTAACGTAGTAGTTTTGTTTTCAACAAATCGTACACTACTCATATGATAAAACGTTAAAACGCGTTAACGTCACACGTTCGTATACGAGCGGTTTAAAATAATCATCGTATGGACTCTGAACTATTAGCATCTTATTGCTCCAAAGTCCAAGTTCACTCAAAGTGATGGCAGAATGGACCAGGGAAGGGGAAAATACACCCCAGGGTGAGAAAAAATTAGCTAGGTACCCAAAATGATCAACTAGGATGATGCTTGGAATCGGTTTTGTTTTTGAACGACCCTGTGTGTAATAGAAGGAGTATTACCTGCACGACTCCGATCGCTGTACCGATGCTGTTAACGTAAGCAAATTTATAATTAGGTAGTTATTGATTGATGGTATGAATTATTCTTCTGCTACGCGATATTCTCCCTAAGGTGAAAATTTTTCAATTCCTGGGCAAGATCAGGTTTTCGTACACAGGTAATCAAGGTATTAAGTATTGGAAAAATTTTCCTATATTTTTTTTGCTTACCCTGTTGCTGTTGCTCATTGAAAGCTTGCTGGTGATGCTGACACGACTCACGTGTTGTTATGTAATGCGAAATTTGGCAGATTTTTGATCGTGTGTTGCTTGCTTTGATGATTTGTGCGGTGTGTTTTGCTGCATATGTAAGTGTAGAGGCGTTGTACTGTGTAGGTGGAGATTTTTAGAGTAATTTTGGGCGAAATCATACGCTGGATTTGGGTGAAAATTGATGAGGAAGTTTACTTTGAATGTGAGATTACCCGGAAAATTTTAAAGCCCCTTGGCTGTTCAAAGTGCTGAACCAAAGGTCCTCAAAGTAGGGTTATTTTTGAAAAAATTGTGATTTTTTTGCCACTTTTGGGTACTAATAACCTGTGCTGTTATTCCTTCATGAAAAAGTTGTCATTTGAGTTTCTGAGCTTTCCTGACCCGTTGAATTCAAAATTCAAGACCATTTTTCAAGTGTTACCTAATTGCATTTTTCAATCTTTTCGGTGCATTTTTGAAAATCAAAGGGTCCAAAATGGAAGAAAAATCAAAATTTGGCCAAAGTAGATACCATAATCTATTTACCTTATTACAGCTCTAATACGTATCAATGAACATACCTACCTACATCAGATAGCCATTAATAATTTGCAGACTTTTGTGTTAACAAGGTTGTTAACTGGGCAAATAGGTGGAAGATGAAGCTTGATCATTTTCATCAACAGGAAGTACAGTTACTTACCTACCATTCATAATAAATGGATCAACTGTTTCACAGGCAGATGTATCCAAATACCTGGCAATGCATCTTGATTACCACCCTATATCTTGATGCAAGATTAAATTGGAAATATCATGTTTGACAAAAGAGGAAAGAGGTAGACCATATAGACCTTTGAGTTGGAAATTTTTACTGGCTGATTAGGAAAAAGTTCAAACTGTTGGGGGGATTTCTAGCTTGTCCCACCCTGGGTACCCAATATGGCCCTATCGTTCCTATTAGGGAGGCTTCAAGGACTTAACAGGCTGCGCCTTATGCTAGACTCCAACAACATGAAACAACTGCAATACCCCACAAGAACATACAAAGGTATAGTAATAGTGCTATGGTTTATTGTCAGTACTCAGTAGCGTACTTACTTACCAAGTATCAACCGTTAATAAAAGATTACACAATACCTGACAACTGTCAGTTTCTGCTGAGCATCTTAACTGAGAGCTGTGTGCTGTGTACCAGAGCTTGACCTGGGACAGAGTAGTACCCGGGTATACTCATTAGGTACCACCATATTTGGTTGAAGCAAATACCGAGTATACCCGGTTACTGGTTTGACAAAGACACACCTGGGACTGGTAGTATCCTGTCACTAGTCAGTCTTTGACAAAATGGAACGCTATGTATTTGCCTTCTCATCAGCTATTGTGTGTGTTGTCAAAGTGTTTGTGTTACTTGCATATGAATGCATCATACCACCCGCACACATTCGTATGCATGACGTAATACACTACCTAGAATACTTGGTTGGCAAAAATCGAACCGAATATGAGTACGGGATTATACTCGGGTTAAAGCGGATACCTGGTAGTACTTGGTCCCAGTTTTGCCTGACCCAGGACTGGGTATATTTGGTATTTGGATCGGTTTGAGCTCTGCTGTGTACCCAGCACAAAAGGTACTTACTCCTTTGTCTATAAGAAATGGTAAAGACTGCCAAGAGGCAGCAATTTGCGACTCCGGCTTGGTCTCTGTGGTTCTAAACCACCAGAGTGTGCTGAGCTTCCATACAAGACTCAGTGTAGCCTCCTTCTGGGCATAAAGATACTAGGTGGGTAACTTGGAGTCCCTAGTCCCCACTACAAAACACAGTCTGAAAAACAAGAAATTCATCTAGACACACAATGATGATTATGCCTGCGCAGCTGCGGGCTTATAGGGATTTCACAAGACAACTGTCGCGCTCTAGGAAATTGTAGTAAAAAACACCGGAACTAACGAAAGGTCCCGTTGTTATCAGCAATTTTCAACAATTTTCCTTCAATTTTCACAACAATACATTCCAATGTTTATTCGGGGACCTTTCATCAGCCAATCAGAAACAAGGCGACACTAGCGCGGCGCACCTCTGTCAAGTTCCTATGGCGCCCAATCATGGGTCTGTGCCAAAAAGTCAAATCGTGATACATATATGTACTTAATCCAGCGCTTTCAAGACAAAATGTTATGTTTGATGGTTCCTGGTCATTCCCCCAAAATTTTTTCCTTATCAGAATACTTAATGTATACGTACCAATTTTCCTATTACTTTTATCCCGATTCTTTTCCCCAAGTGTTCTTTCTACATATATTCTTCATAACTTCTGACAATACTACTAATGTGGTTTTGCAGATCGATTAACTTTTTTTTTGGTGTCTCTTTCACCCATAGTTGTATGCTTGATTCCAATACTGCTACACTACCTCCATATCCACTTGCTCCTTTTGAATTTCTCTGAGTGTGAGTGAGACATAGAGTATGTAAGTGGAACCGGTTGTGCCACCCTTTCACTCCAATTATTCATCTTCACCCTTGTAAACTAAAAACACCTTAGGCTACTACAGCACCTAATGATTTGAAATTTTTGGTTGAGTGAAAACAAATTGAGGAAAATGGAAAAGGTGTTCAGAACAAAAAATTCCAGGAAAAGGAATGAGGGAAAAATGTTTGAGAAAATAGAGATGGCAATTCGGTATTTGAAGTACCTAATCAGGGAAAATGTCATTTCAGCATAAATCCATTAGGGTATATTAGGATTTGGAAAATTGTCAGTGCGTGCGCGCGCACATGTACATGGAAAACACTACTCTGTAAGCAGCAACTGTGGCTAATGACTATGATGAAGGATCAGCTTGATGGAGGTTGAGGTTGTGGGTTCAAGTGAGGCCTGAGGCAGAAATTTCTTTACCATTTTAATCATCCAGATGTTTTTTGGAAAGTCAAAGTCAAAAGTCGAAACACTCATAATTCATTTGATCATAAACAAAGTTTCATTAATGAGTTATGTACATATTGTTTAATTAGATGAGGTTAGGTTAGGTTAGGTTTGGTTTGGATATTCAAAAAACACTTGAAACCACAACACCAAACCTAACCTAACCTCACCTAAATGAACTAACATAACTCATTAATGAAACTGTGGTTTTGAATGTAAACTAAACCTAACCTAACCTCACCTAATTAAACAAACATAACTCATTTAATGAATTATGAAACTGTGATTTTGACTTTTGAGTTGTTTAACCTAACCTAACCTCACCTAAATGAACTAGCATAACTCATTAATGAAACCGTGGTTTTGATTGTCAAACCAAAGCTAACCTAATCTAATCTCACCTCACCTAATTAAGCAAACAACTCATTAATGAATTATGAAACTGGAGTTTTTGAGTGTTTTTTTAAATATCCGAACCAAACCTGGTTTGGTTTTGATATTTATTATGCTCATCATGTATGATCATGTGGAGGACATTTTTCTTGCATGACCATGCTATTGAGCCTATCCACCATAAGTACATCTAATCTAGGTAATCATGTATGATCATGTCAAAACTGGGTTCATGATATTTTTGGGCACACTGTAGAAGAATGCCTATTGGCAACAGGTAAGTATCCTATTTTTTTTTTTTTTTTAAAGTAACCTAGAAAGATGAAATTTGATATGTACATCATTTAAGACCCACCAAATCAATTGGAACCCGTTTGTGGCCGTTCTGAGCAGAAATTTTGAAATTCATGATTTCCTCTCCATTTGATGTACCTAAGTACATAAAAAGGTGAGATTCAGTTTTATCCTGCCTATTTTACTATTCTGGGCCAATTGTAGCTAGTTTCAAGCCGTTTTAAAGGCTACAATGACTTTTAGAAATTCCAGTTGTCAATTGTATAAAATTGCTGAACATTGGTTTCAAATTAGGAGACACTGGTTTTATATAGATTTGGGCAGATTCTATGTCGTTTTTTTTTTTTTTTTTTTGGTAAATGGAATGGCATTTCTCAAAAGCTGCTGTAGTCTCCAAAATGGTTTGAAACCAACACAGCACATTGCAATTAGTGTGAATGTCAGGCTTCTATGTTTTTCTTTTGTGAAAAGTGGAACTTTCCAGTTTCAAAAATTTTCTGAAGGCTCCAAGGACTATACCTACTCAAAACTGCTAGAAACCATTTCCAATCGATTTGGCGGGTCTTCAGTAGGATATACAACCAAATTTGAACTTCCTAAATTACATTTTGAGCCCTTTGATTTTAAAAAATTTACCAAAGGTCGAAAAATGTACTTTTGTTTTGCACCTGGAATTTCGGCTGGTGGTGTATGGTTCAAAATTTTCCTGCCAGTTGGGATACCTCATCCCTTGTACGTAACGATTTTCATTTTTTTTCTTACAGAAAATTCCAAATATTTCTACTTTTTCCTTAAAATTATACAAATTCGCGTTTTTTTGGCCAAAATTGCGAGAAAGTACCTACTGATGCTAAAATTGCCAAAGTCTTGCTTTTCGCCAAAATTGCCAAAGATTTTCACTCGCTCCCTCATTTGATATCAAGTACTTTTAGTTGGTGATGAGTCGCACTTTCAGGTTCTTTGACTCTTGATGAGTTGCAAAGGTTACTGAACTAATCATCACATATTTAATAGGACTTCAAAAAGAAAGAAAAACAAAAGCGAAGCGTACCTTTATTTGGATTACGCTGAAAATAATTTACTATGTGATAATTTCTTAATATTTACACAACACTATTCGACTCGTGCATAATTTATTCCCGATCAGTTGTCGGATCGCCGAGTATTCCAGAAGCGATGGTAATATTATCTTTGTGGTCCTGCACGAAAAACAAGAACGGACGATCGATGGTGAATTTCTCAGTGACAGTTCGCGTTTGAACGGATGACGCTGTAAAAATACCCAGACATTAATAAGATACACATTGCTAATTCGTACTATCGGTTTGTAAATAGGAAAATTGTCGTTGAATTAATTAGACACAGTAAGTAGTAGATGAGTAAGTATCTAATTGAAAATTTCGCGAAGAGGCAAAATGTGTTATTATATCGAGGCAGGCTTGAAAAAAACTACCTACTAAAATAAATCAAGAAATAGGTATCCTCTACAATTTTGGTTCTAACAGAATTTTCATTTTAAGGCAACCATTTTCGCCTAAATTGGAAAACTGTCTCTAAAAAAATCATTGAAATTCAGTTCTTCTTCGTTTTTACGAAAAGTTTTAATCGTTCGAGAACGAATAATTCACAATTCCTATTGATAGATTGAAAATTTTTCATTTTGTTTTATTGTAGCCTAAGAAAATTAGCATTATTCTTATGATTTGATTGTCGAGTGATTCAGTCGTTCTTGAATGATTTATGGAGTTCGAGAAAATCGTTCTCAAACGAATTGAGTCAAGTTTTTTATGAAAGAACAAGTAAAATTGTCGAGTTTTGTTTTGTCATTTCCTCAATACCTTCAACTTTTCAGTGATTCATTCGTTCGCGAACGATTTTTACCCTTTGAGCAAATCGTTCACAAATGAATTGACTTGATTTTCAAGTGATGGATTGAAAGCTGTTTCGTTCGTCTGTCTTGTTTTGTGTTATGTGATTTAATTTTCACGTCAGTCAGTTTTGCTCGAATGATTCGTAATTCTGAGCAAATCGTTCACGAACGAATCGAGCCCAGTTTTTGGAGATGGGATTAAAATTTAAAACTGTCGAATTTCGTCTTATCATCTATACCTAAAATTTGTTTTTTCAGTGATTCATTCGTTCGCGAACGGTATTGCTCTCTCGAGCAAATCGTTCGCGAACGAATCATTCACAAATTCTATTCAAAGATTGAATAAAATATGTTTTGTTTTGTCTACCAGTGTATTAGCTGATTTTATTTTCAGGTGATTCGTTTTCATTGTTTCTGAGTGAATCGTTCGCGAACGAATCAACTATAATTTTTGTTGTTGATCAATTATTGATAAGATTTGAAAAATTCGAATTTTGCCTCGTCCACTTTCTATGGACTTTATTTTATTGGCGATTCAGTCGTTCTGGAATTATTCGCCGGTTTTGGCTGTGTTGAGCGAATCGTTCGCGAACGAGTTGAGTCTAGTTTTTGCTGATTGATTTAAAACTGTGAGGTTTTTTTTGCATCATATTATGCAATTCCTCAATATTTTACCTATTTGTGTGATTTTCAACAATTTTTGGATAAATTTTTGGCATTTTATTGATTTTTTTTCTTAATCTGAACTATTATTTCAAAATTCAAACACTAAAGTCTGATTGGTCGAAATTGATGCTGCTCTTCAACTTTGCAAAGCTCATGTACCTACGAGCGTTTTGAACTTCCGTTGAATGGAAAACCTCCTCAGAATCGAGGTCTCTTTAATGGTGTACCAACTACATATTTGTAGGTGTTTATAAGGAACTAGTTCGGAATTTAGTGTGACAAAAAATCGATAAGTAGGTACATTTAATTAAGATAAATAATGGATACCATACCGGTTAAGAAGTTCGGCGTTGCTGCGTCATTGTCGATATTTATAGTGACCAGTTGCACGATGTCGTCAACAAATAAGCCAGAATCTTTGCTAATTGAGTTGAAATTGGCGTCGGACGTGAAAATTTTGTAAGCTCCGAGCTATACATCGAAGAAATCAAATGTAAATCTTGCACATGATACGTAATAGGATTTTCCCCGTGCACCCGTTTAGGTAGGTTTTTCATTATCTACCTACATACTATGATACCGTATTCAGTTGGTAATGCTTACCTCGTTCAGGGACTTCTTCAAATAGCTTATGGTTTTGAATTCGAACGACGGCATCGAGATTTGTACGTGTCTTTGTTCTAGCTTAGACGAGATCTCGGATAGATTCACATTGTCGAAATTCTGAAGTACTTTTGGTAATCCGTCTTTTTCATTTGGTACGATCAATACGAAGGAGTAACGTTCTCCCTTAAAAAATTACAATAAATATAATGAGTAGGTACGTAAATACATTCGAAATTAAAATTTTACTCGTTATGTAGATTTCATTTCTAGTTTCCTATTATTTTTTTTTCTGTTTTTTATCACTGCAGATGAAGTATCAGCTGCTCAGCAGGAGTCCATCGGTGTATGGTAATATGGGCACCTAGTTCGATACTCGTTCGAATCCGGATTTTTCAAAGACCTATATTTTAAAATGATCGTCTCGATGACGTCATCGAACTGGAAACGAGGTTTTTAATTTCCATATGTGTCGTTTTCTCTCTTTATATTTTAGGTGCATGTCCTTCTTCTTTCTCTCAGTTTTGAAAAAATCGTAGTTTTTTTTACGTACATTCAAATTGAGGAATTTGGTTGACTTGGGCGCCAAAATCAAATTTAAGATCTGGTCGTTGAATTAATTAGAATATTTGAATGTTTTATATCTAACCTTATACGGTATGAAGAAAACGCTGCTGTTTAATTCGGGCAATTGACCGACATTGAATTTGCCTACAGTGAACATCATCTTGGTGGCGATTTTTTCACCATTCTGTAGGTAGAACGAATCGTTTCCTTGTTTGTACTGGAATGGAGTTTTCCATACACCTTTGAAGTATAACCCGTTGAAGACAATCATCCTGGATAAATGTTCTGAACAGAGGAAATGTCGTCGAGGTTCAAATTTACAATTTTATGGTATTAGTTTGATTGACTGCTACTTGCTAAAATTGTCAAAATCTTGCTTTATGAAATAAATTGACAACTCGCGTTCTGGCAAAATTACTGAAAAATTTGATTTTTTTCAAACAATCGTCCAAAATTCTACCTTTTTTGCCGAAATTATCAAAAAGATTTCCCTTTTGCAAAAATTGTCAAAATTTTTTAAAAATGACAAATTTTTTGCTTTTCAGCAAAATGGTCAATGTTTTGTCAATATTTTCCAAAAGTTCATTGGCTCTTGGCTGAAATTTCCAGAGTTGAATTTAATTCCAAATGGCAAAAGACATAGTAAAACCCAAGCTAAACCGTGAATAATTTATTGGGAAATAAAGTAGAAGTGTCCCTACCAGGTAAAGCGCCAGATCGAGTGTGCCAACTTACCCCGTGCACCTTATTTTATAAAAGTAAATACTATAACGCTGACGTCAGCTGTACTCACGAGTTACATTTCCGGTATAAAGACGATTGGCCGATAATCCAGATACTTCGCTCTTGGAACTGTTTTCCAAATCGATGCCCAAGAAACGTTTAACGAGCCTTTTGATTCGTTCCCGTCTGGTCTTCTTTTCAGGCTGAGGAGAGCTCGTCGTGCTGCTCGGTTCCGGTTCGAAGGCATTTGTAGTTGGTTCATCGGTCGATATTTCGTCTTCATCGTACGAAGGTCTCTCAACCGACTTGACTTCGGTGAAGTAATTTTCCAGTAGGATTTTTTTATACGAGTCTTGCACGCTGAAATTTCTGTACACGTAGAAGTAATTTTTGAATTCTGGATTTGACGATGCTTTGTCCTACATACAAGATAGGTTTCAAGATTTGGTAAGTAGGTAAGTAAGTACACCAATTCAGCGATTAATTGATCCGAAAAAATATTTTCGAGTACCTGGAATCGTTCTAAGGTTTGTTTGTACGTCTGCCTAACTAAATTCACGTCATCTGGGTAGTGTAGAATTTTAGTCAGTTCTTGTTTCGTGGTGTTTTCAGCACCCTCGGACAACAGACCCAGGATCACCGTGTACCCGAATGGCGAGAAAATGTAATTAGTTTCATTGTTTTCTAGTTTCTGTTTAGTAAAAATAAAAACAGAATGTGGTTTGATAAATTTACGGATACGGGATGAGCGGATGTTTAGGTATTATTTTATCAACCTTTAGAATTATTTTCGTGATATCGACTCCTGATTTTTGTAAAAAATCCAACTCTCCGGAGTCTGAACGTGAAACGATAGTCGAGCTTGAACTGATTTGTAAATTAAAAAGCACGCAGAATGCTAGAAGAAGATGAAAGGGTAGGTATTTACATTCAATTAATTCTTGGTGTGATCATTCTTTACAAGAGAACTCTGACAACTCGTTAACTCCGATCGAGTTGAAATTTGGCTCACTGAAAGCATCTGAACTTAATTTTTAGCTGTCTGCCGAAGTAGATTTTTCGAATTTTTTAAAATTACCCTAACGACCTATTTGCTTATTAATTTTTTACAAAAAAATAATGGATCAAAAAATCCTGGTGATTTTTGAAAAAACTGCAGAAAAAGTGCTAGATGGAAGTATTTTGATGAATTTCAAGCAAAAAGTGATTTTTTGAAAATAAATCTGCCTGATTAGTAAAAAAAAAAACTGTTTTTTTTTTGGCCAAACATCCAAAAATCTATATGTATTCATAAATCGATATTTATTGTCCATAAAATTACTTTTTTTTGCCAAATTTGCTTAATTAGTTCTTTTGAAAAAAGTGCTAAAAGTCCTGATTTTTGGCAAAATTGCGAAAAGTCGCAGTTGTAAAAAAAAAAGTTTCAATTTCTGACAAAATTGTAACCAGCCTGTCAGAATTGTAAAAAAAAAGTCTAACGTTGGACAAAATTACTAAAAAATTGAAGTTTTTTGTCAACATTGTGAAAAAATCACGACAATTGTCGAAGAAAGCATGTTCTTTGTTAGTGAAAAAACGCTGGATTGAAATGGCTGAAGTCTAGATTTTAGACTTGACTGCCAAAAAATACCAATTTTTAACATAAATGCTAAAAAAAAGTCATATTTTGACCAATTTGCTAAAAAAAAAGGCCAGCTTTTTTTCCAAACTTGCCACAAATACCCTGGTTTTTGATAAACCAAAAATTCTGATTTTAGACAAAACTGCCAAAAAGGTCTGAATTCTGACAAAATTTCCCATCAAGTCCTACTTCTTGCCAAAAGCTCCAAAATTGCATTAAAAAAGCCCTGTTGATTTTCACTGAAGCGGTGAAGTCAAAATCATGATTTTTGATGTTAGGTACTGTTTGGAAGTTCTGGCTTTTTACAAAGTTGCCCCTCCCCCCCTCGAAAAAAAATTATTTTTTTGCCACGATTGTCAGACTAGCTCTTTTGACAGTAGTGTCAAAAAGTCCTAATTTCTGGCAAATCCAAAAAAAAGTCTTTTTTGTCAAAAACGCAAAAGATACATATGCCTAATAAATAATGTAACTTTTGATTTCTGCAAAAATTGCTCCAAAAGTTCTATTTTTTATTGGAAAAAGGACAAAAAGATAAAATCCTGATCCCTGAAAAATTACCAAAAATGTCCTATTTTATGGCAAAGTTTTCAAAAAAAGTTCCAATTTTTTCATGTGCCAAAAATTTAAAATTGCCAAGGAAAACTTTTTTTCTCAAAAATTCTGAAATCAAAATTTTTGACAAGGCTACCATAAAGTTCTGATTTACCTATGACAAAATTTTTAAAAAAAAATCCTGATTTTTGCCGAAATTGTCATAGATGGGCTTTTTTGGAGAAAGCAAAAATCCTATTGAGTCAAAAAGTCCTCATGACCGCCGACAAAATTGTACATAAAATCCTACTCCTCGTCCTGCCAAATCTGCCATAACAGCATCCAATTTTTTTTTAACAAAGCCTAAATTTCTAATTTTTGACATACTTTTAGGTATAACTTCTGACAAAATTGCCCATAAAATCTCCTTCTTTGCCAAAATTGTCTGATTAGTCCTAAAAGTCATAATTTCTGGCAAAAAAGTGCAAAAAATTCCTCTACTTTTTTTTTACTAAAATTGCTAAAAAACTCCTGATTTTTGCAAAAATTGGCATAAAAGCTTTATTTTTTATTGGAAAAACTTCCAAAAAATACAATCCTAATTCCATAAATTGTAAAAAAAACCCCGATTTTTTCGACCTCCGAAGCTGAAAGTTTTTGTGAATAACTTTCAACTCACGTTGAAAGTCTATGCTGAATTTGGTCAAAATTCACTGATTTTTTTTTTTGGGGGGGGGGGGAAGAGGGTGGTCTACCTTATTGTATATACTGAAGTCGACCCCCCCCCTCTCCAATCTATTGACACCATTTTTCAGTCGATCTGGAGCCTCCAGAAACATCAGGTTTTCTCCAGCAATTTCAAAACGATCCAAAAGGTGTTCGTTATGAGGGGGGGGGGGGGGTAGACGAAGTTTTAAGTAATTTGTTGCAAAAATTGACAATTTTGAGATTTTTTAACCTGTAAAAAAATACCTACACTTTTCAACTATTTACTCATAGGATTTTCAATTCATAGGCTCCAGTTGATTCAAAATGTCTAAATTGAATTAGAATTAAATTTTCAGCCACCGAAATTGATTACAACGCCTTCTGGAGTGATTTGAAATGGCTGCAGAAAATCCAACCTTCGCTAGAGGCCCCATATTAGCTGGAAAATGTTGGCGAATTCGCCAAAAACCAAAAAATCAACTTCGATTCTCAGTTCTGGTTGACATGCTTTTTCAGTGAGCCCAATTTCAGCTCGATCGAAAGTTGTAAATGATTCCTTCGTTAGCATTGAAAAAAAAAACAAAAAAAAAATACTTGATTTACGAACCTATCGAACAAATAACGCCGATACGATTCATGTTGGCGATTCTTCCAGGTACAGCAGTAAACGACGAAAAACGTAACAGTAATTAAAAAAAAGATCTTTATTATTATTTTTTTTCTTCTCGAAAACTATCACAACTAAAAATGACACACTTCAGTTCGTTAACCGTCTCGATGGTGAACTGGTAATCAAGTTCAACGTACAGGTCAAAAAATCGTATACGAACAGCGTACCTATACCTATGTCTGGGGTCCACTATAATATGATAACAGGATCTTGGAACTATCTATCGGTGTACGCCGTACGGATCATCTCGCTACGGGTGACGAAGTGACTACTTTCTTACGTTGTCTGCGATATACGTGCGTTCAAAAAATAAGCAAAACAAAGAGCCAATTAATTACCTACCAATTTACCATTTGCCAAAGGTGTTCGATGCCTTTTGTCTCATACTCTAAAGCATAGTTAACATCGCTCCGTTATCTTTGGTTTAGTATTATGATTGCATAGGTAGGTAGTAGAGAATGGTACCATAAGTAATATGTGCATATTAAGATAATGGATAAGAGGATATTTTTAGAACACGACTGTAGTCTGTATGTAGCTGTAGAAAGTATGCATCGATGCTGGTTTGTGAGGCGACAAATTTTCGCACCTTACAGTAGTCGGCTCATCTGGGCTGCAGTTATCGTTATAGTTGTTGGCTTTTGCTGCGACTTGAATATAGCCTATACTTACCAGTGCAGTACGCAGAATTTAAATAGGTACATAATGTAAACTTCTTAGGTCAATCTAGTCTAGGTCTTTACACCTGATTAAATATACTAGTACGATTCGATATTAATATCAACTCGTACGATTCTTATGAAGAACCGGTTCTCACTTCTTGGCAAAAATATGGTTTTGGTTTTAGTTTTCCTATAAGTTGTACGTTTGAATTTTTTTTACATTAGTATGTAAAATTATACCGAGATGGCGGATTAATACTGCGTATATTGGGTATCTTACTATGCTGGTTTGTACCGTACCTAGCTACCTATACACCTACCTTCGTATATTTGACTCTGCAGTAATAATTTCGATTCGAAGTATCATCGACGAATTTATCCTCGTGTAGAATTTTTTCTTTCGTAAGAAGAAAATCACGTGTTGTTATTTTATTTGTCATTTGAGATTTACGCGGTTAATAGAGCTGTCTTTTGCTAAATTTTTCACAGTTTCTCTATCCGCAAAAAATCTTGCTCTTTCTCAAAATTATTGCCAGAAAACCTCAGCTATTTGCATAAATTGTTCAAAACTGGTCACATTTTCGCAGAAAATTGCAAAAAATTTCAACCCCCCCCCCTGAATTACCCAAACGTGTCGCTTTTGCCAGAAACTGCTATTTTTTTCTCACTTTTCAAGAATTAACAAAAAATGTTTTTAGAAAATTGATCAAGAATTGACGTTTTTTTTTTACAGAAAATTCCCGAAAATACTGTGCTACTTTTTTCTTAAAATTGTCCAGAATTCTCGCTTCTTCGACCAAAATTGCGACCAGCTTTTTACTAATAAATTAACAAAAGAATTGCTGGTAATTGTGGGTTTTTGCAAAAATTAAAAAAATATCCCACTTTCTATTCAAAATTTTCCAAAATTCTCGCTGTTTCGACTAGAATTGGAAAAAAGTGTATTTTTTTGCTAATAATTGCCATTAAAGTCAAGTTTCTTGCTAAAATTGTTAGCCTTGCTCTTGGTAAAAAATAGAGAAAAATTTCCTGTTCAAGCAAAATCGCAGCAACATTTCAGTTTTTTTCAAAATATTCCGAAAAGTGTCCCCTTTTTTTTACCAGTTGTCTAAAATTGTCAAAATCTTGCGTTTTTCCAAAAATTTTCAAGAATTCTTGATTTTTCATAAATGACAAAAATGTTTGCTTTTCAACTAAATAGATAATTTTTTGGAGATAATCTCAAAAAGTGTCACGTTTTTCCAAAAATTCTCCAACTCTTTGCTTTTATTGGTTCTCAACTACCTAACAAAAGGTCTTGCTTTTTTCCGAAGTTGTCTCGTTTTTTACAAAAAATCTCACTTTTCAGTAAAATTGCTAAAAAGTAATTTTTTTCAAGAATCGCTCAAATGTCTTGTTTTTTTTCAGAAATTGCTAAAAAGTATAATTTTTATGCCAGTAATTTCTAAAAAGTCTTGTTTTTTGCTAAGATTGCCAAAGTCTTGAATTTTTCCAAAAATTGTTTTCTTTTGTCAGAAATTGCAAAAATTTTTACTTTGTGGCCAAAAAATTCTCAGAAAGTTGTAAAATTAGTTCAACTTTTTTATATAAAAATCCAGAAAATTTCAATTTGAAATGTTTTTTTTACGTTTTGTCTGTTTTTTTGTTACTTTTTCAAGCTTTTTTGATTACTTGAGTTGGGTACTTTTTGTTCGAAAAAATTCCCAGCAAAGTTCGTTGTTTAATTAACGTTCACTTCCTCTCTTCTATTTTTTTTGTTTTTTGAAAGTTCTTCAAAACACTGAGAATTGGTCGCAGAATGTGTTCATTTTTCCCCGGCTCAAATGTGAAATTTTGAAGAGAAAAAATTGCTACCAATTTCAACAGTTTTGTTAATGTTTGTCTTTCTAAAAATTTATGGAAGTTGAGTAAAAATTTCGTAAAAAAAAAATCTTCGCTTTTGTTACTGTTGCAAATAAATACTTTTTTAAAATAATCCTGAAATACATTCGCTATGCAGCCCATCTAACGCTTTGGATGTTGACTAAGTTGCTGATGCCATTCGCCAGAATTTCCTTGCAATAAAATCCATGCAGAATGAACTCGAGAAAGCATCATTTTTTTTTTGCTCTCTAGCCCCTACCCAACTTGTATACGGAAAAATGGTCCAGATCCAAGTTAAGTTATATGATTTGTGATTCTGCGTCGAACTAGTCCATTGACATTAAAATTCAAGACCACTTTTAGGATTCTACTGAGAAGTTGAAAATTTGCAAATCACCTTTGCCTTTCTTGGAGCAAATTTTGTACATCGAAGATATTTTTGCTCGGAGGCTCGGACACATTTTATTCATTTTATATTATCATTTTTTTTCATCTACTTTGATTCTTATTTCGTTTGATATCAAATTTCATTTTTTGTTCTTCGTTGTTTTAAAAAAAATCAATTAATTTTCATTTTCTTTATTTCATACTATTTTTTATGTTTAATTACATTTTGAATTTTTTGTTTTGCATCAATTTGATCAATTTCTATCATTTTTTTATTTTTGAACAAAATTTGAAATGTTAATTTTTCTGGTTAATTTGTGTATTTTATTTACTTATCGTTGATTTTTATTTTTTATTTTTTTTCATTTTATTATTATTATTATTTTTTTATTAGGTACTTATGTACTTTTTCTTTCATCTTATTCATTTATGTACGTTCCCATTTTTTTTCTATTTTTATTTTTAGTATGAATGTATTTCTTTTTTTTAGATTTTTCAATTTCTTTCAGTTTTTATCTGAGGTAGGTATTTATTGTTTTTATTATTGTTATTCATCCCTCGTTTTCTCAAGATCTAGACAGAAAATAATTACGAAAAATTCAGAATTCAAAACAAAAAACAGAACTGAATGATTACATCGAGAAACATGGATTCTTATTTCTTTAGACAATCACGAAATAAGTAGTAAGGTAGGTAAGGTAATTACATGATCTTTCACAATATAAAATAACGAAACTCATCCCAAACCACACAGCTTCCCAATCTAAACTATTAAATTACAACTTCGATAACGTAAAAGAAATTTATTGTTTTCACAAATACAAACAATGGTTATAATTTCAACTGGCACAATATATAAATGGTATTTTTCTGGAACTTATTGTGACCTAAAAAATATGGTAATGAATTAAACATAAAAATGAAATGTACAAATTACAATCATAATCTCATCCTTACATTTTCGACATTATAAACAGATTACTCAATAATCTCGTAGCACAGAACTCAACTTAAATTAAATGGTTTCACAGGATTTTGCGCACATAAATACTCGTAATACATAAAAGATTCGCACCATACGTATTCATTACACTGATAATGATAATAAATAAAAAAAAAAGAAGAAACAAAAATATTAAATAACAAAATGCCAGCAAGAAACATTGATAACAAATTTTTTTTTTTGAAAGTTTGTAGGTATTTTATTTGATCTTGATTATCGAGTCTCGGCCTTTACCAACGCCGATCCATTTCACTAGAATGGAAAACACAACAGAATATTATTATAAACGTAAATAGGAAAAATTAAGTACTTGAATCATTTTATAAGGCAAATCGAAAGTAGTTTGGTACCTGGGACTTGCAGGAATTCTTCAATCTTTTCGATATATTTCCTAGCATTTTCTGGTAAGTCGTCGTACTCTCGGACGTTTTCGATACTGGTTTTCCATCCTGGTAACGTGATATAATCGACCTGAAAAAAAAATGCATTACAATGTAAGTTTTTTTTTGTTGGTGGTAATTTTGCTTTTTACAAGTATTTTTTGTGGTTCTGAAATTCATTTTATCTCAAATCCAAAACTAAATCTACTACAGATGGGGCTTGGGGTTCAAAATTTTGAAAAATGCGACAAAGGTGGGAGTTTTAAAATGTTGAAGAATGCAACATTTATGAAATGTTTTGGTTGATAATTTTGAACAATTGGACTAATTTTGCAACTTTTTGGCAATTTTCAACAATTTCTTTCAACGAAGTAAGAATTTTTGAAATTTTTGGCAAAAGCCAAATTTTTTACGAAAAGCAAGACTTTGGCAATCTCAGCAAAAAGCTGGACTTTTGAGAATTATTGGCAAAAAAGTGACACTTTTTAGCAAATTTTCGCAAAAAAAAACAAGACATTTAGGCGATTTTTGAACAAAAAAATATTTCTCAACAATTTTGACAAAAGTTGAGAATTTTTGTAAAAAAGCAAGAGCACAGTGAAAAACTATAACAATTTTTGAAAAAAGTAGGCCAATCCAATTACAATTGAGAATTTTTAAGAATTTCACCAAAAGTTCACAATTTATGAAAAAAAACTAAAACGTTGGAAAATTGTTCAAACAAAAGGAAAACTTTTTGGAATTTTTAGAAAAAAGGTGAAATTTTTCAACAATTTTTCTAGAACGCAAATTTTTGTCAATTTCTTGCAAAAAGCAAAACTTTGACAATTTTAACAAACATCAGAATCTCCTACTTAGGTAATTAGGGAACAAAAGAAACATATATTCGAAGTTCCCGTTAAAAAAACGAGACTTTTCAACAAGTTTTGGAAAAGATTGAGATTTTTTGAAATTTTTTGTACTTTTTGTTAAAAAGCAACAATTTTTGTCGTTTTTAAAAAAGCGAAAATTTTTGAAAAAAAACAAGGCTTTGACAGTTTTAGCCAAAGTTTGCGATTTCCGACAAGAAAGCTGAACTTTTGTGCTATTTTTTTACTTTGAAAGGGTAACTTTTAGAAACAATGTGAAATTTGTTGTCAACATTGCTAGAATGCGAGGGTTTTTGTAAAGTTTTGGCAATAAGCATTAATTTGACAATTTTAACAAAAAACAAAACTTTGTGGCATTTATGTTACTGGGAAAAAATATACTTTTTCGCGATGAAATTCTGGACAATTTTGAAAAAAAGTATATTGGTCATTTTTCAAAAAAAACGACAATTATTGCCAATTTTTGAAAAAACAAGAATTTTGACAATTTTTGGCAAAAAGCAAGATTTTGACAATTTTATGGAAATTATGGGGGAAAAAATCACACTTTTTCGCGATTTTTGTCAAAAAACTGAGACCTTTTGGCAGTTTTTGGCAAAAGAGATACTTCGAGAATTTTTGGAATTCTCTAAAAAAAATCAACCATTTTGCTAAAAAGTAGATTTTTTTCATTTTAAAAAAAGGCGAGAATTTTGTCAATTTTTTGCAAAAAGAATGACTGTCAAAAAAACAAGTCTTTTGGACAATTTTTGAAAAACAGACTTTTTGGAATTTTTTGCAAAAATATGACAACTTTTAACTATTTTGCTAAAAAGCAAACGTTTTTGCCATGTTTGAAAAAGCGAGAATATTTTACAAAAAGCAAGATTTCGACAATTTTACCAAAAGGAAAGGCTTTTTTGACAATTTCCGGCAAAAAAGCTGAACTTTGGTACAATTTTTCCATAAAAAGATTTTTTGGAAAAATTCAAATTTGTTAGCAATTTGGCCAGAAAGGGAATATTTTGGTCATTTTTTTTGACAAAAAGCAAGATTTTCACAATTTTAGTGAGAAGCAGGAGATTTTGGCAATAATTTGAAAAAGGGCTCTTTTTTGAAATTTTGGACAATTCTGAGTAAAAAGTGGAATATTATGGAATTTTCTGCAAAAAGCTACGCTTCAATCATTAGCAATTTTTTTAGAATACGAACATTTTTTGTAAATTTTTAGAGGTAGGGGGGATGTTTAATTCTAATCAATTCGAGCTTGTTTCAGATTTTTGTACTTTCAAACCCGGTTACATTTGAGGAGCTTAGTAACAAAGTTAGACAAACGCCACGGAGGGCGCATACGGAAAGGGACCTAACGACCAAAAAAAAAAAAAAAAAAAGTTCTCCGAAATTGTTGTAGGAACTCTGTAAAGGGTTCCTACAACAATTTCGGAGAACTTTTTTTTTTTTGGTCGTTAGGTCCCTTTCCGTATGCGCCCTCCGTGGCGTTTGTCTAACTTTGTCACCAAGCTCCTCATTTTTAAATTTATATAAGCTAAGACCTTTCTTTTAATTCTGTTTTCGCGACGAAAAAAATTTGACTTTAATTTCTACGACACGAATAGAAATCTTTACGAAGGAAGGGCATCTGTTATTCGGAAGATTAACCTATTACGACACGTACTCTAATTGGGTTCACGAGAACCGTGCTGATACGAATTAAATTACTCGATAAATTAATTAAACGATAAAATCAATCATCAAACATATCGATCAGATAAAAGATAACCAAATTTCGAGGAAAACATGACAGAAAAATAACTTAAATCGTAGAAAAAAGTCAATTTGAACATTTTTCAAAGTATCTGATAAGATTAAAATCGAACCATATTCGTAATGATGAGATTCTGATGATACGTTCGAGTTGGAAATTTACATCATATTTCGTATTATTAATCAAAATCGCCCATCAAATAAGACAGATTTTAAAGATAGAGAAAACGAGAATAAATTTACAAAAGCGAATATTTAGTAAGATGATGACGATAAAATTTCGAATTTATCTTCACCATCTGCGATGCGGTAATCAAATCAACGTACTTCGACTTGAGCTAATTTCGAAGCATCGGATGGGAAATGCTTCAATGGTTTACCGTCCAGTCTGTACGATACTCCCAACTTTATTTCTTCTAAACCGTCCAGGATATCCAGCTTCGTAATACATAATCTGCAATAACGATACAAAACTAAAAACAATGTTCACCTTTTTTTTACGTAGGTAATTTTCCGAGTCTTACTTTCCATATCCATTGACCATCGAGGTATACTTCAGTAAAGGAATATCTATCCAACCACATCTTCGTTTTCGTTTCGTCGTCACTCCGATTTCGCCTCCTACTGATTGTAAGAAATCGCCAATTTCCTGCCAACAGATAAATAGGTACTCGTGTTAAGAAGTCGGTGTGACCTTACGAGCTGTTTCTATTCGAACTTTGTAATCTAACGATTACTGCAGGCGCCTGAGCGGTTGCTTTTCGTTCGATTCAATTCATTGGAGTCGATAAAGGTTGGAATTCGTGATAGCTCATTTTTTCACTTACATTACTTTGTTCGGTTGGGAAAGGTCCGTCGCCTACTCGAGTCGTGTACGCTTTCACGACACCGATAACTTCACCGATGGCTTGCGGCGGTACTCCTAATCCTGTACATACGCCACCTGCGCTGCAATTTGACGACGTTACGTAAGGATACGTTCCTATGGAGAGAGATAATGAAAAGATTATAATAAATTGGAAAAATATCATTTAGACGGATCGAGAAGATGATTATATTATGGTACTTGCCGAAATCTATATCTAACATGGCAGCATTGGCACCTTCTACTAGAATACGTTTGCCACTTTTTAATTCGTTATTAATATACGATACGGTTTCGACCACCAAAGGCCTCAAGATATTGGCATATTCTTTGTACTTTTTCAATTCCTCTTCGACGTTTATTTCCAACGATGGGAACATACGAGTGTGAATTTGTACTAAGGTTTGATACCTGTAACAAAACAAATTCCAACATTGTTTAGAATACCAACTCAGAATAGATAGAGCCAGCAATTGGGTATATTTGGTAGGTGAGGAGAGAAGATGTGTACTTTTCAAGATAAATTACCTCTATCAAATTTTTTTAAAAATATTTTCGGTGGAGGAGTAAGGTACGGTTAAACACCTCAGAATATCGTTTCAATTTCAGTGAACTCGAAAGTGATATTAACATTCATCGCGAATCAGATAAAGTCATTAAAATAATCGACAATTTTTAATGAAAGTGTACATACGTAATCTTTATCGATCGAGTTAAAATTAACGCTTGTGTTTTTCATTTCATTAATTTCGTTCAGAAAGTAATAACTTTTTAAAATTGAGCAGAAAATTTTCATTTATGAATTTGTTGAACGAAAGAGACTTCGAATGAAATTAAGAAACGGATTTAAAGCACGGTAAAAAGGGCAGTAGCCAGGTGGACCCCCATGAATAATCGGTCTACTTTGTAAAATGAGGCTGTTTCAATGATTAGAAATTTTTGATTTTTTTTCATCTATAATATTTCAAAAACACCTCGAATTTTCAAAAAAAAAAATTAAATTATTGGATTTCAAAATACAGTAAAAATAACGCAAAAAAGCAATAATCACTGAAAATTACCAAAAAAAAAAATGTGAAATTTCGGTAAAAATTTCCCAAACTGAACAGAAAAAAACTTCAGAAAATCCATTAAATCACTGAAATTTACCAAAACAGTAAAAATTCCAATGGACAAAGCTAAAACGTATTCATATAAAAATTGAAAATCCCTCAGAATGGCGTAGAAACATTTTTGAAAAAATCAAAACTATCAGAAAATCTCCCTTTTTTGCCAATTGTAAAAGATCCAACTTTCAAGTAAAAAAAAACTTTTTTGTCACAATTCCAAAAAAACGGCCCTTTCTCTTGAAATCTTGTTTTTTTCTCTCTAAAATGGTAGGAAAAAGACTTTTTTTAATTTCCAAAAATTCTAGCTTTTTGAGTCAAAACTGCAAAAAAAATCAAAGTTTTATCAAAATTAAGTAAGTATCTCAAAATTTTGATTTTTTTGGTGAGTCAAAATAATTGCAAAAAATAACGTCTGTTTTTTTCAAAATTACCAACAAATCTTTATTGTAAAATAAATTTTAAAAAATTTTTTGGGTCAACATTTTCAGGCAGGATTGATTTTTTTGTCTTAAAAATTTGTTTCTTTTTTGTCAGAATTGTAAAAAAAAAAATTCTTCGACAAAAATGGCAAAAAAACCTAATGTGAAAACTGTAATAAGGATTCTCATTTTTTATCAAAATTGCCAGAAAGTCATATTTTTGCCAAAATTGCAGAAAACCCTATTTTTTGGCCAAAATTAAAAACTTCTACAAAACCTTGCAGGTATTTTTTTTTTGCAAAATATCTGCCTGTTTCGTCCAAATTGCGAAATGAAATTAGTTTTTTATGAAAATACCAAAAATTTTCATCTTTTCTCCAAAATGGTGACAAATACTACTTTTTTGTAAATGCGGTAAAAACCTACTTTTTGTTAAATTTGCCAAAAAATGAACCTGTTATATCATCAAAATTGCTAAAAACTGATGTAGTTTGCCAAAATTGCAAGAGACCCCCTATTTTCAGACAAAATTTTTACAGATAATCTTCCATTTTAGTTAAAAATTTTTCCCCTTAAAAATTACATAAAAAATTAGTTTTTTATTAAAATGACTAAAAAGACTTCACCTTTTTGCCAAAATTGCTATACTTAAAGTTATTTTTGACTAAAATTCTTGAAACCTCCTACTTTTTAGTGAAAATTTCCAAAGAGTCTTGCTTTTTTGTCTCAAAAATTTTTTATTTGTCTAAATTGTCAAGAAAGGCCTGTTCTTTTTCTTAAAAGTGCCAAAAAGTCTGCCAAAATTGCCCCCCTCCAACAAAAAAAGAATTAACTCTTTTTTGATCAAGATTTTCAGAAATTCTCGATTTCTTGTCACCAAAAATTTGTTTATTGTGTCAAAATACTTGCAAAAAAAAATCGGTGTTTCATCAAAATTACCAAAAAATTCGACTTTTTTGTCAAAATTTAAAAAAATATACGTTTTATTAAAATTCTCAGAAAGTTTTGTAAAATTGCAGAACAACTTTTTTTGGTAAAAATTTGCAAGTAGCTTCACTTTTCTGTTGTAATTTGACAAAATTTTAAAAAAACAAAATACTTTTTAAAAAATCTATTTTTGGCCAAAAATGCCAAAAAAAAACAGCATTTTTATCATAATTGCCAGAAAATTGTGTTTTTTGCCAAAATTGCGGAGAACCCCTTATGTTTTCAGGAAATCGCAATCTTTTTTTTTCAAAATGGTAAAAAAAACATTTTTTTAACAAAATTTTCGAAAAAACCCACAGTTTTTGCCAAAATTTTGAAAAGTTTTACTTTTCTGTACAAAATGTAAAAAGACCCATTTTTGTCAAATATTTCCACTAAAAAAAAGTTTTTTTCATTAAAATTGCTAGAGTTATTTTCTGTCAAAATTTCTGAAATGTCCTTTTTTCTAAGTAAAAATTTCAAGAACGTCTTGCTTTTTGTTGCAAAAAATTTTCATTCGTTAGAATTGCGAACAAAAACCTGGTTTTAATAATAAATCTTCTTTAATGTCCAAATTTTCAAAAAATCACTTTTTTTTGTAAAAAAGACCCATTTTTTTGTCAAAATTGTTTTAAAAAACACTGTTTTTCGTCAACTTTGCTACAAAGTCTATTCTTTTGCCGAAGAATTCTAAAATAACCTATCCGGGTAGTTGTCTCGGAATCCAATTTTTGATATGAAAGAGGGAAGGGGAAAGGAGGATCAAAATAACAATTTCGAAATGGCAAAATAGGGGATTAGTCCTAAATGATCATCGAAAAAATTAGATAGACCAAGCACATGACCATTTTAAAAAAATTTTTGTACACTCTGGTGCCCTGTAAGTTGTCAGTAGCATAGACGAACCGCTCATTATAATATTTTGGTGCCCTACATAGATAAAAATCACATATTGCATTATTTGAAATTTCTGTACCACTTTATTTGAAAATAATCCCTTCATTTTTCGTATCACTCAGTCCTCTCTATCAAACTGTACGTACGTTTCAAGAAGAACGAGACAATTTTAAAATTAATATTCCTTCGACACGAAGCCTTACTTAATATTAAAATTTCATCATATTTACTTCATGATGAAATAAAAAAGTAAAAAAAAACTCGCATGTTAAATTAATATTACAAAAAATATCGAAAACATCCAGCTAGAACATAAATAACTTAAATCTCGAAAACCCTTGTCAAATAATGAATTTTATGAGCACGATTAAGTACGAGTAGGTATAATAAAACAATCCTCAATTTCAGCATAAATACGCAAACGGCAATAAAAAAAAATGTAATCAATGAATGCAAATGTTATTAGATAAATTATGTAATTACGATAAGATGTGCAAGAAAGAAACGTTCAACTTTTCAACGTTACTCTAATTGCTCGACCCGTAATAATTATCGTATATGAAAAAGTAATATTTTCTCACGATTAAACCATTCAACACTATCGCAGACCTAGTTGTAAATTAATCGGTGAAAAAAGAAATACCTCTACTATACTCATTCTTTACATATTTAATCTGGTAATAATACGAATATTTCCTCATCCAACTACCTCAATTTCATCGACCTCTTCAACATTGAGAAATTTTCACCTTTAGGGACAAAAAAAATATTACCGTTGCTTAAATTTAGACACTATCGATACCGCATACAGAGCTTAGAATAAAAGTGTTAATATCGTTACACCTCCGACAGTTGGCCGGTATTCAAAATTTTCAATTTCACGAGCTTCTCAATTACACGCGAATTCAGAGGAATTATATGCACGATTTTTTGGTATATTTTAGACCTCCCAAACGGTGAAAAAAATTACTCTATTGATTAAAAAGCAACCCCGCGGTCAAACAAGCTGAGTTATTATGCCGATATAATATAATTTTATTCGCGAAATTGGCATTGTTTATTATATAGTTTGGCATACGTAAGATATTTACTTTCGTTTGTTTTCATATATTGCCAAATAATAAGCATATTTCTTAACACGCGAATATTCTTTTAACGTAGGTACGTAAACAACAGGTCTCTTTGAAAGATACCGATGTTTGAGGATTTTACTTTTTCAAGTGCTTACTTTTCAGAGAATTGATTGAAATCTCCGATTAGATCAGCGATACGTAATCCTATGCGGTTAGCTTTCGACGAATACGCTGGTCCGATACCTTTTTTCGTCGTACCCAGTGATTTTTTGCCTTTTTCTAATTCTTGTAAACCGTCGACTTTCTGTAAAAATGAAAAAATATTTCAATATTAGAAATAAAATATAACTCGTTTCGAACGAATTTGAAAATTCGTACAACACGATTCTTCATTCGATAAAAAAAAAATACTTCCTTCGAGTTCTCGATGTTTTTAGAGAAAACTAATTTTTCGAATATGTCACGATAAGTTTATCAGTTTTTTAAATACCGATGATTAGTACTATGGTTAAGAATTCGCCCCGAAGCACGTCACAAAATTCGCAGGGTAATAAAAAATGAGCAATCTGGTGCTAAATTATTGTTTATGTTCAACATTCGAGGCTCGACCTTGTGTTAATTATCACAAAAGGCGAATAATTATGAAAAATTGCATTCTTCTTCCTAATCTAGATTTAACTAGTTCTAAAATGCAAAATTCATCGTCGAAATTTGCACAGACAGAAATACTCTCGTACGAATACGAAACGTGAAAAAAAAATTTCAAACTATCTTTATATGTCATGAAAATGAAACAATGAGGAATATTTCGTAATTTCAGCATAATAACATGTGTCAGGTAAGTATTAAAATACTCGATGAATAGAATTTTGTTTACGAGACAAATATTTCAGTATTTTGAATGAGAAACAAGAAGAAGACGACGTAATGAAACTAGGACGATAATTAAATAACATTTTTAGCTTCGCGTGTATAAAATGGGAAATTCAAGTAGACGGAATTTTAATTACGATTATGTAATTAATATTATCGATTGGAAAATACGTTTTATATGTGACATAATATCAAATTACTTGATGAAAATCGAACACCAGGTGAGCTCTGTCTGAAATCAACAGCCGATCTTGCCATCCTTTCAATCCTTTCGCTTCGTTTTTTTGTATTTCTTCGAACAGCCCGGGTAAATAAATAACGACACCGTTACCTGAAATCAGCCAAATAGAATTTAATATCTAGGAGTCGCAAAAACTTGAACGTTTCGCTGTAATATACTTGGGAAAATACACCGGAGATTAAAACATGATACAAAATAAACAGATAACGAAACAGACTTCAATAACGTAGATAGTTCAAGGTATCAGAAAATTGAAAGTGATTAAAAATCGAATAAAAAGTGAACGTACCGATGACAGATTTGCACTTGGCGTTTATGATACCGCTAGGAAGTAAATGAAAGTCATATTCATTATTGTCAACGACTACAGTGTGTCCAGCGTTATTTCCACCCTGCGAAGAGAAAACACAACGTTGAGAAAAGAAGACAGATTTTATAGAATATGACAGATATGATTAAAATTTTACCTGGCATCGACACACCATATCAACATCTTTACCCAGCATATCAACCACCTTGCCTTTGCCTTCGTCGCCCCATTGAGCGCCCAACACGACGGTGATTTTATTGGATATATTGAGTCCATTACTCAGTACCTGATCTCCGTTCATTTTTCAAAAATGAAAGGTGAAATTATGTACGATAAAATCACGAAGGTATACGGATACGCGAAACGTACGAGTAAACGTGAACGGCGAACAGCACCAGCGAAACGTGCTACCTAACGAACGAGATCTGAGAATAAATGAAAATTTTATTCATTTATATACCTTCGTTATGGAATAAGTAGTAGCTGAAGCGTTTTTGAATGAAATTACGATGGTAGAATTTTTTTTAGATTCTCCGCTGTCAGAGTCCGTCGAAACAGCGCACCGTCCACTGCACATACACCGGAGTCTGTTTTGTCAGCTAGCTGGTGGATGGGGTGTACTGAGAAAATTAGATTTTGTTTGCAAATTGAATTATTTTGTATGTCAGCGATGTGATGAGTGAATAATTAAATTTATCAATTGTTTCAACCTACAGGAATTTTCTTATTCCGTTTTTATCTTTTCTTTGTATTACGTAGAGGTAACGGCCTTATTTTACTCCCCTAAGAACAAGAACTGGCATTTTTTTTGATCCAATGAAGCTAGCTAGCTAGCTAGGTAGAGAAAAACTACGAATACTACGATAGAAGCTCGTTGAATTTGAAATCAGCATTTTTGAAAAAGTTTCAATTTAATTAGGTTGGCTGAAAAAATTACGAATCACAAAAAAATATGTTCGCCATTTTTTTAATTGCTTGAAAACGATTGAAAAATCGAATTGACAGTTTCTAAAGACTATTTGAGCCTTGAGGAGTAGGTACAGGGAAAGAACGTCGTATCGTACCTAACCACTTTTTAGAAATTTTACTAGAGAGTAGAGAGTGTTTCATATTCATAGATTGAAATGTTGTTCGACTTGAAAGTAATCATTATTTTGCTAGACCAAAGGTCTTTTGGAACAATTCTGAGCATGAAAATATCTCTCAGAGGTGAAATAAATACCTTCAGAGGCTCCAGAGCATATTTCAAAGTTTTTCTGAATGGTTTCAATTTTTTTCAGAATGGTATGAATATGGTTTTGAACTTTGGTAATGTAATTGTATAATATTTTTCTTGTGATAGTGGTTGTTTTTCATATTACAAACTATTTCAAATTTTCAACATGGTTTTGATGGCTGCGATGGTTTTTTATATCAAAAACAAAAACCTTTTCAAATGGTTTTAGTGTTTTTTTTGTTTTTACTTTTTTAAAAATAAATCCACCAAAAACTGATAAATAAACTGGGCCACTAAAAGTTTGAGAGAGAGTTGAGACAAATGCGAAAAATTGCTGAGATATTCTTCTAGTCTAGTATTTAATATTTTGATAATCTGACACTGTAGAATAGATTGGGAATTCCTTCTTTTTTCTAAAGAAACAAGATGCATAATGATTAGGTAATATTTAAAATTGAAACATTTGAAACTACCTACACTACAAACCTATTTGAATTAAAATGACAATAAGCAGTGAAAAAAATTCAATGAAGTTGAATCACTTTCCTTTATAGACAGTACTGTCTATACCTATATACTTTCCTTGAAATGGTCTCTGAGTCTGAAGTCTGAACTGCCTAACCTACGTAGCTAACAGCCAGGAATGAGGGCAATGAGGGATGTTCAAGGGATGCTAACCTAATCTAACCAAACCGAAACCGTAATTTTTAACCGAAACGGATTTTGACTAACAAAACCTACAAAACGAACGATTAAAATGAGCCAAAAACCGTAACCGTAACCATAACCAAAATTATTGATCCAGAATTATTTTTAATCACAACCATCCAAAATTATTGATTTAAAATTTTTTAATAACTGGTTCATTATTATTTCAGTTACAATTAATTTGCAATTTTTGTCAAAATTTATACAAATGATAATGAATGAGCTTTGATCAATTTTTGAATTTTTTGGCGCTGTATGCAAGTTTTCAAGCAATTTTAATTTTTAACGAATGTTTTATACAATTTTGGCAACATTTTAACAACTTTTATATAGTTTTATTCTTTCTTGACGATTTTCAACGATTTTTTTAAAATCAAGTTTCAACATCAAAAATTCAAATTGTGTTGAAAGAAATTTCAACAATTACCTACCTATTCAATTCTGGCTCAATCCTGTTAAAATTTACAAAATTACCTATCATCACTTTTTAGTTTTTGGGTGATGTTGGTCGTTGGGTGATTTTGATTTTATAAGCTTTTTTGAACGTTTTTACCTCGTTTCACCAGGTTTGTAACACCTTTTCTTGCACTTTTGGGGAATTTTACAAAAATTTCATCAATTTGAAGTAATTTTTGGTAATTTTAATCATTCAATGCTGTTTCTTGGCCAAATTTTACAGGTTTACAATATTTTGTTATGCATTTTTGATAAATTTCTCCCATGTTTATTTCATTCCTCTCTGGTGATGATCTAGCTAGGAAAGTGATGTAGAACAGATGTTTACTGTTCAGGTTTTTCCTACTACTACGTAACATTGAATGAAGTTGAATCACTTTTCTTGAAATGAGTTCTCAAACTTGCAGAAAGAAATTCAGTACCCTACTTACCAAACTTACCCAACACCTGACAAAAAATTTCCATCATTGGTCTGGACAGAAAAGGACATCAGTAATATCAGAAGCTAAATTAAATTATTGAAAAAATTGCATAAACTAAAAAGAACCATTTGATCAATTGGTTGATATTGATTAAGGTTTCATTTTGCATTTCTAATTCATTGAAATGCCTCTTGTGATTGCGGTTTTCTCCCAAAAACACAACTTTTCAGTAGTTCTGTTTTTTTAAGCTCATTTTTTTTTTTTTTGAAATGGCTGATTTTCGAGGGAATTAGTTTTCATAATTTTTGAACCGAACAAAGGGGAATCGAAAGAGGACCTCAAAATATACCACCTGCCAAAATTTCAGCTGCTGAAATTTATTTTCTGATTTTTGGAAAATTTTCAAAAGTTCAGATTTGGAGCAAAACTTTTTTAAAAAATCAAAATTTCAGCAAATTCACCGAGTAAGCTGAAATTTGGTTTTTATAGATATTTTTGACCTCCCGAGTCGATTGGTAACGGTTTCGAGCCGTTCTGGAGCCTCCAGCAGATTTTAGGTTTATTATGGTTGAATAAAAATAAGTTTTTTAAGAAAATCCTTTTTTTTTTTTTTTTTTTTTTTAATGAAAAAGTAAGTACTTAATACTTGTTCATCTATGTAGGTAAGTGCATTTATCACTCATTATCATCGTGGCTGGTTTTAATTTAAAAAAAAAATCACAAATAAACATCTGCAAATAATTATATTTTACAAAAGCAAGCAACATGTATAAATAATTTTCAACAGAATGTTTCAAGTTAGACAATTTTACGTAAAATAAAGAATGAAAAAACAGATACAGATACGCAATTTACTTCCGAATGATCATTATAATGATAATTATTACTGTAAAATAAAATCGTAGATACGAATTAATGATTTTAAACGAAATACGATAATAATTATAATTGGACTTAAAAATACATGATTATCGTATAATATCACAGTCGCACTTTTGTACTAAAATTAACTCTAAAGAATAATATAAAAATGATTTTGAAAAATTGGTGATACCCGTTTTAGTAAAATATAAAAATGAAATGAAAATATCCCCACAACACTATAAAAATTTTCATAATGGATATTATTCATTTTTTCAAAATTGAAAGGTGTGTTTTCAGAAAATGACTCGTAATCAAGTTTGTTTTGAGACCCTAATATATTTTTACATTTCCACATCCACTTCAGGCCAACTTATAATAATTTAACGCCAAGCTACAAATATATTCACCACTCGATTTTGTTTCAAATTTTAAAAAAATTATTCAAATTTGATCATGAATTATTGTTTTTTTTCTTTTTAGAAGTATTTGTCCTAGTTCTAGAATAATCCTATCAGAAATTCCTTGAAATATTCGCTCTTATTTCTACTTTAACCCCTTTAGCAATAATCTGAACAATTAAGGACTCGTACATAGGTAATTATAAATACCTGCTTGTAAAATACTATTATTATTTTTAGAAAATTTTCATTCCATAGAACTGATATTAAAATTTAATCCATCTATAGCCTACTTAAATTAAATTATAACTCCTTAACATACTCGACCTAATAAATAAAATACAGAAAAACAAGCGTAGTGCAATAACTTATACATTAACATACGTCTAAGAAATCTATAGGCCTATTTGTAACATTTGATTAAAACGATATCCATTAAAATAAAAAGCATAAAAGTATAGGTAAATAAATTCTAAAATTTACTTATAATATAAAAAAAAGTTCGAAGCGCAAAATTTTCAAACGTAGGGTATATAAAAATTAAGTCCAACAAACAAAAGTTTTCTTCTCACAGTGAAATTAAGAATAAGTGAATAAAAGTACCCTGTGTACAATATAAATCGAATAAAAAAAAAACCTCTTTATAAATTTAAAATTACAAAAGAACATAACACAAAGCTCGTTTTATTCTTTACATTCGACGAAACTTAAACACAGTCATCTTAATGAAAATCATCGAAAAAAGTTTATTAAACTTAAAATATCACCTTCTTAGTTGTAATTTAGTAAGCGTATTAATAACGATATACTCGTTCAAACAACAAACCAACAGCAATTGATAGAAAAACAGCAATTTTAGGTTTAATACATAGTTGAAAAAAAATTCACACTCGTCTAAGCGTATACTTAGATCTGAGGCGATATAAACAATCAATCGGGTATATGGTATTTTATTTTTCAACAATTTTGATGGCACAGCTCCACAATGACTAGAATGATTTAGTCCTATAAACTTGTGTTTTTTACGGCACAATAAAGTATGGCGAATAATTCCCAAACTGATTTTGAAAAAGTATAATAAGGCCTTCAATCAAAAATATTGTGGATCAACCACCTAAATGAATACAGGTAAATTCTTTCTTGAAATATAAACATAATTCAAAATGTAAACTCGATCATTCAATACAATATATGTAAGGTAACGTAATAAACAACCATGTTTTTGGTTTTTGTCCACTAATTTGATTAGAAATCAACATATTCCAGATTCAGATGACAGACTATGATTTATTTGAATTAAAAAGTTACGTTGTACAAAAGCTGAGGAAACGGTATTTATGCTTCGAAGTAGGGGGTTTCAAATGGTTCAAAATGAGCACACGAATTCAATTAGAAGTTACGGTGGAGTTCGACTAAATTCAGCAGAGACCTTCATTTCAAGTTCGAAGTTATTCAGAAAGATTTTTAGCTGCAGAAATGCTCCAGGGGCCAAAAAATAATACTTATTTTTCGCTGCAATTTCTGTCAAAAAAGGAAAACTGGACAATTTTTTAAAAAATGTGACTTTTGGAATGTTTTTCAAAAATTGGTCATTTTGTAAAAAATTAAAAATTTTGGACAATTTTGAAAAAAAGCAAGATTAACTTTTCTTAAAAATATCCCCTCTTTGAGAACCTATTTGTCCCCTTCAAGAGCACTTCCCAAGTTAAAAATTTTTCTGAGTAATTTTCAACTCAAAATGAAGGTTTTTGATGAATTTGGTAAAAATCCATCGATTTTCTTCTTTTTTTTTGGGAGGGGGGGGGGAGTTACAGGTCTAGCTTGGTGCTTTATATAAATTGCACAAAATAAGATATTGTAAGTAATCGTATAGTTCATAATATAGCTTCATAGTTCATAATGTACCACAATACTAAACATGTAAATTGTAAATAACAAAAACCAAACATGTTACAATGCTTATCAGTACAGTTTTAAATCCGTTCACAAAAATTGAAACGCATAAAATAAATCAAATAAATCACGTTATTCGAGCTTTCAAGTTAAAAATGGCAGCAAACAGTAATTCTTGTTTCATGATAAAAAATAACAGATGTTTTGAATACAGAGACATCAGAGTTCAGAGACATGTACCATTGCTCATTTAATTGTACATGAAACAGCACTAACAGAAACGAAATATCGTTTTCTGTCGACATAAATAGGTACTATTTTGATCTAAGTAAAATGATTTCGATACTTTATAGCTTAAAACTTTCCAAATAGGTACTTCATAGACTCTAGAATTTTATGAAAAAAAGTTATACCTGAATAAAACCAAAAATAATCATTAAAAAAAAAATATATCAAGTTACATCATAATTAAAAACAATAAAACCAACTTTAAAACTTTAAAAGTTCATATTATCATACAAGTCCGTACAAAACTGATTTTTGTAAAATTCAAAAATTGAAAAAAAAAACATTTAAAATTAAGTAACACTTGGTAGGTATTTGATACTTTTAATTTTCGTCATATCAGATGTCGCGGGGGTATAGCTCAGTGGTAGAGCATTCGACTGCAGATCGAGAGGTCACCGGTTCAAACCCGGTTGCCCCCTAAAATTTTGAAATTTTTTGAATCAAATTATATGACAAAATAATGTCTAGATGATAATCAAATGTTCTACCACCAAAGGTTTTCAATATTGCAAAAATGTACTCGTATAGAACGAAAATGATTTTTTAAAAAAAAACAGTCAATAAATTCATCTTTTTCCAATTTTTGTTTGGTTTGTTTTCAAATTTATAAAATAAAAAATACCAAATAAACATATACATAACACCGGGACAAAAGCTATAATAATAGCAAAGCAAAAGGCAAATCGGGCAAACATTATTCCGTACCTTTAGTGTGTTTGAACTTTCTTTTTCTATAAGAATACGTCTTTCAAGTTCATTTTAATATTATGGTAGGTATTTTTTTTTTTTGAAACGAGAATACCTACCTACTGCGGTGCACCTTATTTATGGAGGAAAATTCTTTTTTCGTTTTTTTTTTTTTGCTCCCATCCTCTAAAATCAACGTATATATCAATTTTAGCCCCCTATCTCCACCCATGACTAACCTGTGGATTAAAGGGAAAAGCTCTTATTCAAACCCACTTGTGGAAAAATATTTTTCAACGCCTAGAGTACGTTGTAGGAATCTCCCCAACCACGTTGACAAAAATAAGTGGTGTCAGGAACCCCCTTCCCCTCCCCTTTGTTCTCAAAATATACAAGAAATCCCAAAAATTGAAATTTTTACGTTTTTTTTTACCTTCTAATCGTTACATTTGGTAAATTTTTATTAGAAATACGGTTGAATATTTTTGACCCCCACTACATGATGAAAAAGTGGAACATGACCCGTTCCTGGAAAAATTTAAAAAAATGAATATTTCAACTTTTCAACCTTTTTTTTGGTTTTAATCCTTCGATTTGGTCCCATCTTCATCAGAAAAGCACAATTCAATGTTGTGGATTTGCCACACACCCCCCCCCCCCAACTTCCATGATGAAAAAGTGGAACTTGACAATTTTTGAAAAATTTGCACACATGTCAATTTTTTATTTTTGTTGTTGGAGACCAACGTCATTTGGGAGACGAAGGGTGGGGGGCCTATGTGTGTAGAAGGTTTTTGTTTCTGCTAAAAAAAAAAGAAAAAAAAAACAATTTTCAAGAAGTTTCTACAGATATTAATTTTTCATAATTTTTATTTTCCCCATGGGGAAGGAAGCTCCATACAAGAGTGCCAACATCATTTGAGAGTCCAACGAAGCGCAGGGGTTTTCTTGAAAAGGAGGTTATATATGTAGAACAATTCAAATGTGGAAATGAGATGTTTTCAAAAAATATTCCCTAATTTTGATTTACTTTCATTTTTTGTGATTTTTTCAATTTTAGGGGGCTCCTTATTATGAGGCTAATACGGTTTGAAGGGTGGGGGAAGTTTTTCCTTGAAGAGGATTATTTAGAAAAATTCTGACGTAGAAAAAAAAGTTGGTAAATTGATTTTTTTCCATTTTTTTGATTTTTTCAACGGGAGGGGGGACAAATTTTTTGAAGATAGGGGGAAATAAAATAAATAGGGAATCGTGTTCTCAATCGAAGTAGCAACTTCGGGACGAGGGAGATGAAAAATTCCAACTTGGCAAAATAAGGTACACCTCATGAGAATTCACTCATTTTCGATCTGAAATGTGATGAAATTTTCAAAACTGTTGCATAAAAAATAATACTCGAAAAAAAATGAGAAAAGAATAATTCAAACAGAAAAGTAAAAAAAAAATAGAAATAACTGGTAGACAATACAAGAGGGATTATTTGAATGTTTCCTGATAATTTCAATATTTTTTCATATTGCTTGCATCATTTCGTAAGTGTATTTTGTACTAGGCACTCGTAATACCGATCATTTTTAGTACAGTAGGCAACCTAAAGGAATTTCCATTTTTTTTTTTTCAAAAAACTTCTACGCTACTTCTCAATGGACAGATAATATTCGTATTGTTTGGAACACTATTACCTAATATTAAACTGAGAGACATCTTTCTTCAAAACCACCGAATCTAACGATATTAAAATAGAGTTCATTCACGCGCAGATTAGATGATGAAATTTAAACGAAAACTTCAAATGTGTTTTTCTTGCACGAATTTTGGCAGGTTTTCGAGAATCTGGATTTTGGAGGTTTTTTAAAACACTTTTTAGATTCCATTGACCTGCAGCTTTCAAGTTTCAAAATCTTAAAATCTTCTCTTTTTTTTTCTTCAAGTAAAATCCAAAATCAATTTTCAATAGCTACTACCTATACCTTACAAAAGCAAATTCTCGAAAAGCTGCCAAAAATTCAATTTTCATATTTAAATAAGAAGCTTTATATGTATGTACTTTCAAATCGTAGAATAATTAGTAGACCTAAGTATGAAAAAAAAAAAATAAACAGTTTCAACCCACTGACGTTCAATAAACAAAATTATAGAAAAAAATAGTAAAACAAATTATCTGATAGGTAATAAATGAAGGTAAAAAATGTTTTTGGCATGGTTCCTCGTAACGGTAAATCTTCTTACGAAAAAATATTTGATACGGATAATAAAAATGATAAACTTAACAAGTATAACGCAATATAGAAACAAACTTATAAAAATATGAAATTTATAAAAATAAAGTGATCGTAAAAATGACAGGTAGGTAATATTCAACGAACTGAAAAAAAACTTGAGTAATAATACTAGGTAACTAGAACCTACAAAACGGTACTTCACAAAAAAAAAAAAAAAAAAAGGTTTTGACAGTAAGAAAAGAAGGAAACAAAAAAATATGTAAAAACAAGTACAAAATATTGGTAATCTTATAAAACTTTTAGTTATAGTCTGGACAGGGACGAAACGAAAGTGGAGACAGGGGGCATATGCCCCTTGGGCACGTGAAAAGTTGGCAAACTCGTTCTTTTTTGGTAGAAGTAGGGTAGGCAAAAGTGGTGACAGGGGGCATCTGCCTCCTGGGCATAAACAAAAGTGGAGACCGGGGGGGCATCTGCCCCAGGCCATGTGAAAAGTTGAAAAATTCGTTCTTTTCTGGTAGAAGTAGACAAAGTTGATATTTTACGAACTTCTGGACAGAAATTAAAAACCAATGAGGTAGATGAATTAATATAAATAATAAATCATTAAAAGTTGATGAGAATTTCCAACTGTTTAGAACTGCTCAAAAATGCCAACTGACGACTTGAGCGAAATTTTTCAAAACATTTGAAAAATTGACAACAAAAGTTGGTGCATTTTAATATGATTCTAGTTACTTTGGCAAAATTGTTCAAAAAAATTGAAAAACTAACAATAAAACCGGCTTGCTTATCTTATATACGTACCAAATTGAAATTTACATGTTCCAAATAGTTTTTTTACTTCTCGAAAGTCGAAACAGGAATCTTCAAAAGCTTTTGCCTCAATTTCACTCGGGTCTGTTCAACTTTCTGTTTCAAAATCAGAATTTCTAAAGGAAAAAAAACCATCATTCAAATTCTAAAATTTTAAAGCCAAAAAAATATGAACTGAATTCTTTTGTAAAAAAATACATTCTCAAAATAGGAATTTTCGAACTCGGGCCTGTTTATTTTTCTGTTAAAAAATTTCAATTTCTATAAAAAATATAAAATTTCAAAATTTTGAAGATAAAAAAACATATGTAGAACTAAACTCCTCGATCCTGAATCATCAGTTCATCACATAAGTATAAAAAATATCTGTCCTCACTTTGCTCAGGTTTGTTCATTTTTCTATTTCGAAATTGAAATTTCTAAAAATCCAAAAAATGGATACCTATTTAAAATTCTAACATTTTGAAGCCAAAAAAATTTTCTGTTTAAAAAATTTCTGTTTATTAAAAAAAATCAATTTTGAAGCTAAAAAAAACATATGACCAAACTCCTCAATCCTCACATAAAAAATATCGTTTTTCAACTAAGCTTCTGTCCTCTTTTCTATTTCAAAATTAAAATTTCTAAAAAAATATAATTATATAAAAAAGTAATTCAAATTCTAAAATTTTGAATCCAAAAAATATAGGCTGAACTATTTACATGAAAAATATGACGTAGTTTTTTTACTTTTCAAAGTGGAAATTGGCAGCAATTTTTGCCCTAGCTTCGCTTGAGTCAATTCCTTTCTCTTTTTCAAAATTGAAAACCAAAAATTTAAATTTCACTTTGTTCTCAAGTTCTCAAGTTCATGAAGCCAAAAAAACTTCAGTAAAATTTTAAAGCAGTTCAATCTGAAAATTTTAGTAACAAGAGTTGGCATTTTCAACGATTTTGACCCCCTCTCCTCGAGAAACCACTTCGATTCGTCCCCGAATCACTTACCAACATTACGATCACGGTGGTTGGTGAAAAGCCTGACTAAAACCCGGAAGAGGAGTAGAATTGGTTTGCGGATCGGAAGAATTCAGAAGCGAATTTAATATCTCAGCGTTTGGAAGAAAGTTGAACGTTTGATCACCGATTCTGGAACCATCGTCGGTCGATTCAGCGCAAGATGAGCCGGCATTCGAAGATAATATATCTTGGATATCCGCATTGGACAGTATGCAATTACCCATCGAAGGAATGGAAGGGGATATGTTGGTGATCGGAGGTAGAACTAAATCCATCGACAGCGGATCCGAACCCAAGTCAGATTCGACCTTAATATCGTCGCTGCTCATAGGAAAATTCAAATCAGCCTGATACGAAGGAGGAGGATACATCAAGTCGGGTAAAATGGCGCTGTGGTGTGAAGTAGAAGGACCTGCCAAAGCTTCAACATCGCTGGTGGGGTACGTGAATTGATCGAATTCGAAGTTTGGATATTTGAATGGAATGTTAGGGTCTAATATATTATAAATATCTTCAACTTTGGTGGATGGCATAGGAGTTTTATCATCTATGGTAACTATAGACAGTACATCTGGCGAAGATTCCAGTTTCAACATACTCGTAGTACTCGGAGGGTTGCTAATATTCGGCATTTTGTACATATTCTCGTTACTGCTGACGCAACTTTGATCTTGTTTCTCTGCTGTTACAGTCGCCGTTGCCGTTAATTTAGGGAAAGTAAATTCGTCGCAAGGTGGTTTCTCATCGGGCATTGCTATATGCCTATTATCGACCGATTTGGTTCTATCGACGTCTTGAGTTTTACGCGTTTTAACTTTTTTCGAAGACGAAGAATGACTTTTTTTAATATGTCTGGTGAGATGATCCTTTCTACCAAACCGCTGCGGGCAATACTGACACAAGAAGTCTCTACGACCGGTATGCACGACCAAATGTCGACGAACATCTTTACCGGTGAAAAATGATCGGTCGCAATGATCGCAATGATATTTTCGATCGGCCGGAGTTTTCAGCGAACGCGATCCAGCGTGTACTTTTAAATGGAAAAGCGTATCCTCCTTCGTTTCGAATTTCTTGCCGCAAATTTTACACTCTAAATTACCCTCTTCGGCAGAATGAACGGCGATATGCTTCCTATAACTTAATATAGAGCTGTACTCTTTATTGCAATCTTCACGATCACACTTGAACCGTCTTTTGACCGGACTGTGAACTTTGCTGTGATTTTTCAGATGGTCTTTTCGATGAAACGTTTTCTCGCAGATGGTGCAACGATACTGTCTCAAATCCGAGTGTATCAATATATGACGAACTAGTTTAAACTTGGAAGAAAACGCTTTCGAGCAGTGACTACAAACGAATGGTTTTTCACCAGTGTGCGAATACATGTGCTGATTTAATTTACCGGGCGTGTTGAAGCTTTTCGAACATGTATTACAAACGTGACGAGATTTCGAAGACGAACTATCGGCTTTTTTCGACGAAGCAGAAGCACTGTCTTTAGTACTAGTAGATTTCGTATCAGATTTACAAATATTAGAAGGCGGCAGCGATTGGAGTTTTTTGGCGGAGTCGCTTTTCTCGTCGACTACCTCCAATGGAACACTTTCTTTGAACAGTTGTCGTTTGGAAGATTCGCCAAGTTCCGTATCAACGACTCGTTTCGTCTTCTTAGGTGACATCTGCAAATTATGATCAGGTACTGTTGTATTTGGAGGCGTAATACATGTGCAGTGAATATGACTAGCGTGAGTTTTTCCTGTAGAAGCAGGTATGGGTTTTTGACATAAAGAGCATAATTCAACCAACCGGGATCGAAGTTGCCTCCCCTCACCTCCCAGCGATAAATTCTGAGATTCTCTATCCGGGGAAGGGAACAGATCTGCGAACACATACAGAAAGTATTAATATCAAGTTATTTTACAAAGAGTACCAGCTTTTTAAAAGTGTCATTACGTATACTTCATAAATTATTTGTGTCTATTTTCAGGGCGATTTGTATTCATTCTTAGATTATTTTTAGAAATACTTTGTTGATAATGTAGTTTTTTTTAAATTATTTTTTTTAATTTTTTCAATATTTAACGTCTACAGTTTTTTTGATGCTTATCAAAAACTTTTGAGTCATTTCCCAAAATGATACTCTGTTTCATCGACTGTTTCTCCTTTTCATAATAAATTTCATCACATTTTAACACACCTTGCAATCTAAAATTTTGGCTCACAATTAGATCTGTTGGTTTTCCATCAATCTATGGCTAAAATTTAAGCCAATTTTGATTCGAGTAATATCTATTTGATAAACTTTTGGTGATTTTCAATTTCAATAATATGTGTGATTTCACAAGCTTTTCTTTTTCTGAAAGAAACTCATTTTTTGAGAATTCACTCCTCCCTTGGAATAATTTCCACATTGACTCTGAAATATGTTCTGTCGTGAATGAAATCATTTAGGTGTGTTGTTTATTGCTTATCTCATCATAGTCATTACACACTTTTAGTCATTCATTCATACTTTACTATCAGGCTTTATCTGGAACGGAATTGTATCATTATTTACCATTCGTTCAACTTCTAGTATTGTAAAAATGCTAGTCATGGTGACACCCTTTTTTATCGTACAAAAAATTACTTCCCCTAAATTAACGTGAAATAATTATTTGCAAAGAAAATATTTTCAAAACACAAATTTATTCAAACATGAGTGATTTGCATATTTTCAACTGCTCAGTAGAGCCCTAAAAGTGGTCTTGAATTTTAATGGCATTAGCATAATTATGTAGGTTGACGCAGAATCTCAAGAACTGTCATTTTTGAGACTGGGCCATTCTTTCCAAAACAGGTTCAGCAGCAACAGGAGGGGAAAAAACAACTTTTTCAAAAATTCCCTCTCTTTGAGAGTCCATACCTTCCTATCAGGGGCAGATAGAGAACTAAAATTTTTGGGGTGTTGTTTATCGTTACTTTAGAAAGGGGGATTATATCTAGTATGATTGCAGTAGTGGGTTAGCACGATAAACAAATTTATTCACAATAAGAAGAGGATTGCACAATAGAAAAATGTATTACACTACAAAAAAGTGTACCTATTACATGATTCATAATAAAGACCGATAAAAATTAAACAATTTCTATGAGAAGTTTCAAGTTTTTAACAAAAAATGAACAATAAATGAGGCGATGATATCCACAATAAATAAAAGTGAACAAACAGGAAATTAAAATTATATCCATTGTAGTAGTAAATTTGTCAATTTTATTTTATCAAAAAACTAATTAGTGAAAATTTTAATAAAAATAAAAAGCATGAATTTTCTGACAATTTTTGGCAAAAAACACTATTTTTTTAGCAATCTTGACAAGAACAGGTGGTTTGATAATTTTGGAAAAATTGGCCTCTTTTGACAATTTTATCAAAAAACTAATTAGTGAAAATTTTAATTTTGGGGGGGGGGGTGTTTACAATTGCAGGATTATTACACCCGTGGAGAGAGCGGTTTAGATTTGGTTTATTAGGTTGGTGTTTTTTTAGTAGAGTTATGAATTTTTGGATTTCAGAAGGGTTGTCTGGGATATTCATTGAATTTGGGTCTATTTGGAGAGATAGTCTTGTTTGCTGTGATTTAGGACAGATGAATAGTAAATGTAGGATGGATGTAGGTTCATTTTCACAGAATTGACAGGGGGGTTTTGGCATTTTTTGATAGAGGTGGTTGTGTGTGATTTTAGAGTGACCTATTCTTAGACGAGTTATAATTATTTCTTCTCTTCTGTTTAAGTGATCAAGGTACTTCCAGGGGCAGATTGTTTTTTTTTTGTGTTGAACGAATTTGTTTGATGACTGTGATGACCAGAAGTTTTGCCATTTAGAGTGAGTATTTTGTGTAAAGAAGGATTTTATATCGTCAGGGATACAAATGGTGAAGGGTGGGGGGGGGATAAAAATAAAAAGCATGAATTTTTTGACAATTTTTGGCAAAAAACAGGATTTTTTAGCAATTTTGACAAGAACAGGACTGTTTGATAATTTTGGAAAAATTGGCCTCTTTTGGAAATTTCATCAAAAAAACTAATTCCTGAAAATTTTGATACAAACAAAACATATGAATTTTTTGACAATTTTGGCAAAGAACAGCTGTTTTTTTTGTCAATCTTGACAAGAGCGGGACTGTTGACAATTTTGGAAAAATTGGCCTCTTTTGGACAATTATTTTATCAAAATACTAATTCCTGAAAATTTCGATAAAAACAAAACACATGAATTTTTTGACACTTTTGGCAAAAAAACTGTTTTTTTAGCAATCTTGACAAGAACAGGACTGTTTAACAATTTTGGGAATGAGCCTCTTCTGACAATTTTATCAAAAAACTAATTTCTGAACATTTTGATAAAAATAAAAAACATAAATTTTTTGGCAATTCTGGCAAAAAACAGAATTGTTTTTAGCAATCTTAACAAAACAGGACTGTGTGACAGTTTTGGCAAAATTGTGTCTTTTTTGACAATTTTATCAGAAATGGACACTTTTTGACAATAATTTTACCAAAAACGGAAATTTTCTATCAATTGTTCCAAAATAGACAATTCTCGATTGTTTTGCTAGAAATTGACACTTGAAGTGGGGAAATTTGGCAAAAAAAAAAACTGAACCTTATAAGAAAATTCAACGAAAAAAACAGGCCTTTGTTTGGCAATTTTGGCGCAAAAACATGTTTGAAACGTGAAAATCAATTCTTTCTGGATGTTTGGGCTGAGGAGAGGTTGTAAATATGTACATGAAAAATTATGACTTACAACCCTTCCATTGTTTAAATGATTATCGAGCAAACCACTTTTTTTATTGTTCAATTATTTCCCAAATTTTTTGTGGCCAACTTCCAACTCAAAAATATGAAGGTCTCTACAACTTTTTTTTTTCAAGTTTGATATTTGCAACAATTATTTCAGAAAGAAGAATGAATAGAATCATTTAGGATGCACACTACCCCTATTTCCTTTTTACTTGGCATGTAATAAGGGAATAAAATCCAGCATCTGCGCACTGATTAGCGAAAGAGAAGCTCTCGATGGTCTGCCTTCGATTTGAACGAGATCACGATTTTTGGAAAGATCATGATAGGAAATCCCCTTTAACTAGAACTTTAGTTGTCCAAGTTCATTTCCCAATTTTTGGAGAATTTTTGAAAATCAAAAATTAACCGTTTTGAGTGATTTATGCTTATCAAATTAATATTTTTTTCAATAAAAATGATGAAAATTAGTCCCAAAATTAACATCATCCTCCCAAATCCGAATTTTGCTATTTCGAGCCGTTCAGGAGTCTCCAGAGTGATTTTGGATTTTTCTAGAATTTTGAAAGGACTCGGCTCAGATTTTGAAAATATTCGCAGGGCATCTTTGGGAGACCAGCAAAGAATTTTGTTCAAATTCCTCCCCTCTTCCCATGCGAAAAAAAAAACAACCTCAGAGAATAATATTGAATGCTAATATGTAGCAGGTTTTTTGTATGCATGGAGGATAGGGAATTTTTTAATCATTTCCACGATGAATAAAAGTTTCCATTAAAGTGAGACTAATTTGTTTGAGTATTTTTTGGCATATTTTACTTAGAAGAGCATAACTAGGCATTTTAAAGGGAATTTTTTAGGGTTTTAGAGAATTTTTAACGCTTTAAGGAAATATTTTCACCCAATTTCAAATTTTTGTACGGTACGTATTTGATCAATTTTTTAATTTTTTTCCACAAAATTTTCAAAAGAAAATCAAGCAAAGTGTTTGGAAAAAACTGATTTTCAATGATTTAACCCCCCCCTCCCTTACAAAACTTGGCCTATGTCAGCACCAGACAGGACACTTTTAGTTTCGGTGCAATAGCAGTTTGAAATTTTCTTTTAGGATTTTTGGCTAGAAAACAGTGCAGAAAATTGAAAAAATCCCAAGGATGGCCCCCAGTTCCTCTGTACACCACAGAGATTTCAAAATTTTTGCCTTTTGGTCAATATGGAGAAGAATAGGGATTTTTCGGATGTAAAACAGGGTTTTTTGAGAGGAAAAGAGGGTTGGGTGAAATTTGTTCAGCTCTAAAATCCTTTTTTGGTTACTCGAGGCCAAAGATACCCTGTGAATATTTTTAAAATCTGAGCCAAAGGCTCGACTTACATATTTGAAGGTATTCTTTCCAGGTAAGAATGCCATGACATCAAAATTTCAGGGATGTCATTTTGTGACATGTAAAGGGATTACAAAATACATAATATTTTATACGGAGTGTAGAAAAAATTTTTGGAAGCGATGTCTCGAAAATGCAACTTAGATGACATATCACACTGACATCATCAAAAGATACCTCATATTTTCAATATTTAGACCATAATATTAATGTTCTTCCCCAAAATTTTAAGACATTCGATAAAATTCCGAGGGTCGTTGCAATAAATTCTTGACATGAAGCAAAATTCATGTATCCATGATTCAAAATTTCCCTCGCAGAAGTTGCTCCCTTTTTTTGCATGGTGCTCGGTAGTGTATTTTTGGACATTATACTTCTGTAATTTCCTGACTGCTTCATTTCAATCAAAATTTCTGGGCATTAGAATAGATTCCTCGCAATATTCTCTGAACGATAGTCCAAATCTAAATCAACACTCGATCTCGAAAAAAATCAATTAAAAAAATGGTAATAAATCATATAAGTTGAGAAAAAATGTACAAGTCCAACTGCAACAGGGAGACAAATCGCCCTAAAAATAAGACGCAAGTCACCAACTACTTATATGTACCAAGGACGATTATTCACACAGTTTACAACTCAAATGACAGAAATTACCCGTTGGAAGTTTGGATACCATTTCGAAGGCATATTCCTTGTTTGCGACAACGATACAATGATCAGTACAGGTAACTCGGACAGAAAATCGCGCAATACATGAAATATTGACCAAAACACCACTTGCAATCCTTCACATCAAAATTATGACTTGAAAATTAAAAGTTGATAATTTTCGCAAAAGAAACACAGGTACGCGACGTTTTTCATAATTTAACACAACAGACGTACGTATTAAAATTTGAATGAAATATGACGCATTCGAATATGCGAAATAAAACCGCGAATTTCATTGACGACAGTCATCTCCATGTGCACAGTGAACGCATCGATGTAATAATTCACATTGCGTTTATGAAGCTGGGTTTTCACTGATTAATACGCAGGAACGTACAGAGATACTCTGGGTCTCAAAATTTCCAAGTCGCTAGCATCTTATAGTAAGTCATGGTGCTACAATGTCAAAATAATTCCTATGTCCGTATAATCAGCATGCAACAAATGATAATCCTGACTTGTGAATGTAAACTCGATATTCAACGATCGAAACCACTTCGGAAATTCAATTTTTAAACAAAACGAAACTGTAAGAATGATTAAAAGAAACAAATGTAGCGATTAATAAATTTCCGAGGCACAAGCTTTAAACAAAAAATAATGCACGATAAGAACAAAAACCAAGATAATTAAAAAATACGCAGCAGATTATGATAAAGTATTTGGTGATAAGTCGCATAAACACGCGTTATCCAAAACACAAAGAAACAAGCCATCAACTAGTCGCTGATCCGCGAGTCTATTTAGAACCACGCGTAGGGCTTTTTCAGATGGTGTGGTGCATTTTTGGAGAGACGATTTTTTGCGGTCATTCTGTTTGATATTTTCTGGTTATGACTTGTTTATTTTATTTTTATTTTTTGAAATTTTATTAATATTCAAACTTCGTGAGAAAATTCTCAAAAACTATGTCTTTTTCGTAGAATTTTTTCAAGTCCAATTTATACGTTTCTTAGCCTGGTCTGCCTGGTTGAAGCGTGATGACTGATGAGTCGATGAGAATGATGGAGATGGGAGAATTCGCATTTAGGAGGTGAAAACTGAAAATCGGATTTGGTTAAAGTTAAGTTGAAGTTCGTTCTTCTTCTTTTCCAACAAATTTTTAAAAATTTTAATCATGATAATTCATAGACCTAGTGGGTAGTGGCTAGTAAGTAGGTACCTAATAAAAGTGCAAACATTTTTTCAAATTTTGAATAATATTCAATGTTGCGTGATTATTTGCCTTATCTTCATCTTGAAAATGTGTACTATGTGGACTATGACGAGTGCCGACTATTCTTTAATTTTTTAAACAAAAAAGCCTCAAAATTTGTGTTGTGAATCTTATGTTATGATTGAATTACAAAAAAAGCATTAAAAGCAATCGAAAATTAAATTTTAATTTTAAATTTAACATTTTAAAACGAATGTTGCCATCCCGGTCCATCGTTGGCGGTAGTTCTCAACGGGTTTATTTTTAAAAAATCGAGTAATTTCTTGATTTTTTTTTAAATTAATAAAAAAAATTTGAGTGGGGTTGTTGAATGTTTACTTCCTGGTTGAATTGTTCTTTAATTGAACCTCCCAATACATTGCAGTATATCTAAGTAGTTTTGATGTGACTTGGAATTTTAATGTTGTGTGTTCCTGTTCTTGAATCACAAACAAAATATGTAGCCACTTGAAAAAAAAACCTCAAGACTATATTCAAGTTTTTCTGTACGTACTTTTAAAAATAGAAAATGAAAAAATATATTGGAGTAGGTAAAATTAAGCTTCAAACTAAACTCTGAAGTTCACCAATCACCACACGAGGCGAAAAAGTCTGCGCATGAGTATAAATAGACTCGTGTTTTTGAATTCGCTTTTTGCTCATTGGCTGTTTTCAATGCTTCATTACCTACCTACTTTTACTAGCATTTTTTGTTTAAAAATTAATTTTTCACCTGCTTGAAACTTTGGAAGATCAAAGATGAGCAATTTTTATAAAATTAGGTTCATTGGAACCTATTTGTTTAAAGTTTTGGAGTTTCAGGGTTGATTGTCCCTTTTTGTTACCAAAAAAAAATCATCTGGTTTTAATTTGGTGAAAAAACCTAAAACGAAATCTTTGGAATTGGAAATTTTTGCCTTTGCCTGGCCTGGCAACAAAGTGAGAATAATTATTGCAAAATAATTGCTCAAAATTTGCCAATTCTAGCGAAGAACCCGATTTTTGGCAACAAACAAAACTTTGGCAATCTTGGCAAAAAGCAGGACCTTCTTGTGAATTGAATTACCTATTGACAAAAAAAGGCGATACCTACTTTTCTGCAATTTTTTAAAGGAAAAAAAAACAAAACATTTGTTACCAAACTCGATTCTTGAAAAAAAATAATTTTTTTTTTGACAGTTGCAAAGTTCTAAAAAATTAAAGTTTCGTAAAAAGTTGAAAATTTTTGTAAAAAATTGAAAAATTTTGTAAAAAAGCAAAAGTGCAAGATTTGACAATTTTAGAAAAAGTATCAGGTTATCACCTCTTGTTGGGTAATTAGACAGGCCAAAAAAGGGGAAACATTGGGACAATAAAGAACAGGCCTTTTGTCAGTTTTAGACAGAAAAGCTAAAATTTTACACCTGGTTTGAAAAAGAGAAGCTTTTTAGAATTTTTAGAAAAAAGCAAAAATTTCAGCCAAGTATTTTGCTGCACAGTTATTTAATCATTTGTTTTTGTCGCAAATGATCTTAAGGCCGAGCGACATTCAAAAAATCCACTTTTTAGAAAACGAGAGTCGAGACTTTGACAATTTTAGCAAGTGGCAGTTATTTTGGCAAAAAACGAGGATTCTGGACAGTTTTAAATGAAAATTGGGATGATTGGAATTTTCTGCGAAGAGCGACAATCATTTAGAATTTTTCCCAAAGCGAAAGTTTTCGTACCTACATTTTTGAAAAAGCGAAAATTTTGTCAATTTTTTGCAAAAAAGCAAGACTTTGAGAATTTTAGCAATAAGCAAAACCTTTCACTAGGTAATTATCGTTTTCAAAAAAGCGAGAATTTTTGACAAAAAGTAAAATTTCGACAATTTTGGTAAAAGGAAAGATTTTTTTGTCAATTATTTCCACAGAAAAGCTGAACTTTTGAACAACTTTGAAATTTTCTTCAAATAATAGCGAGAATTTTGAAAAATTTTGAGAAAAAAGCAGGCCTTTTTGGAATTTTTTCCAAAAAATGACACAACAACCTTGACCATTTTTCTGAAAAAGTGACATTTTTGTCAATTTTTGAAAAGCAAGAAACGAAACTTTCTGTTAATTTCTGGCAAGAGCGATACTCAATTCAATCACCCATCTACGAATTAACAAAAATAGACAAACAGTAATTTAAAAAAAAAAAAACTAAAACAAATTACCTTGGTACATAATAAAAAAATATTCAAAAATTCAAAATTGAATTGACACGAACCAATGAATACGTTTCTATTTGAATTATTGAATAAGCAGCAATAAACAGGATTTTTTTGGTCACTTCTTTTTTAAGGGCAAGTTTTTATTTTTTCTCCCTAATTCTTTGATCATTTTTTCCAGCTTTTAAGGCAATTTTTTATACATTTGAAATTTTCTTCGGGGCAAGCTGTGCTCAAATTCATTCAGCGCATCCCATCCACCCACGAGCTGACAAAACAGACTTCCGTTTCAACAATTTCCAGCTCTCTGATTGGCTGATGACACATTGTTTACATTTTTCTTTGTAGGGAGCTCGATTTTTTATGGAACATATGATTTTATAACCTTCAGAATGCAAACCTTGTGTCTTGGTAAACAACTACATTTTACAAATTTGTCGCAATAATTATGTTTTTGTGGGTGTAGTTATTTGCTACGAGTGTAGAACATTTATTCGAAAACAATTCACCCTCATCATCTTTCGTGATCAAAAATACAGAAATGATTCGTGGATGTGTGACATTCTGTTAAATTTTGGACACAAACGTTGCTCGCTGGAGTTCTATTTTCTCAGTATTTGGTTCGCCGGTTAGTAGCTGTTTCAAATTTCACGACCAAAAATGTAAGTTTAATTTAGGATTAGGTTGGTTGGTTTTAAAATTTCCAATTTCAAGAAGTTACTCAACAGCTTTACCATGTTTTTTGTTTACAGATGTTCGTGTAAATTACTGATGCTTTTGTGATAATTCGTCTTTCACTATGGCTATCAAAGCAGACACAGATTACTACGAATTTGCTTCAACTTCCAAACCAACTCCACATCTTAGTTTAGAAATAACTAATCACAAACCTAAAAAAATGATACCTTTTTACAGAGTAAAAAGCTCTTTAAATTCAGGAAAAATAAGTAAATAATTACTGACTACACTCCTCCAATGTACAAGATGGGGAAAGTATAGTTTCTGTGATTTTTTTTCAGTGAAGCCGAAATGTTCGTCTTTGAATTGGTTTAGTAAATCTCTCATCATGCATTTACAGAAACCAGAATTCTTACATTCTCATTGTGTATTGAAGAAAAACAATTACTGCGGTGTAAGTTGAATTTTGAGTACACTTTTCTGATTCACTCTTGTGAAAAATTCCGCTGAGAGTAATAATCGATGCATTTTGATTGTTTCAGCGAAATAATGCATTTGCTGACGATGACAGCGAAATGAATGAAATAATAGAGAACGTTCGTCTTAAACGAAAGTAATAATTTGCCATTTCGTATTCGTTTCCTAATTTCGCTATTGCAAAAATTGATCTTTAAATTTTCATTTGTCAAGGTTTCAAGATTTCAACAATAGTAAGTTTTCCATGGACCAAAACGTAATTATGGATGATAATATGCTGTCTACTACCGATATCGAATCAGACTCTTCTGTCGAACATTTTAGTCCTCGATTCAACTCTCCTATCGATCAGAATTCTAGCCAATCCAGCAAATCACAGAGTTCCATCGAAGACCTTAACAAAGAGATTGAAAAATTATTCCTAAACAACTCGGAGAAATACGGATTTTCTTCGTTTGTGTGGGACCAAGGGGTAAAAAAAAATCATCTTTCATTATTCGTCTCAATAAATATATAGTCGTACTATCTATGTGATTTAAATTTGTTTAGGAAATAGCCGAAGGTAGACGTGCCCCCATTTCTGATATGCTTACTTCGTATAAAGCTCAGAATCACAAGAAAAAGAGACGTTCCGCTACTGCGTTAGGAATTCGTAATTATAAAGAAACTGGTCAGTAATTATGTTTGTTGAAAAAGTGACCTTATTGAATGCTTTTCTCTAATCATTGGCCCAATTTTCCATGTTTATAGATAGTAGCAACGGTAATTCATCTCAAGATGAAATCTCTGGCTGTGAAGAAGCGGACTTTATCCAAAAACTAACTCCTCCCATCATTGTGCCAGTTCCTGTTGGAAAATCTAGGTAAACAAATAGGAAATAATAGAATTTTCTCGCTCATGAGCTCAATTTTCATTTTCCTTTCATCCATTTCCAGCGTGGATCAGCTCGACTGTACCAGATTGAATATTCCTTTTAGCGGTACACAGCTACGTCTCAGCGAAGATTCTGCATTTGCACCTATTAAATCTACTCAAAGATCACAATCAACTCCTCTGCAAGACACCATCGATGTGTAAGTTTGTGAGATATTTTCATGTGGCTTTTAAAAGATTTAATCTTGATTAAAACTTATAATATACTTTTCAGTATCGAAGATCACGAAGAAAAGATTTTCTAACGTGGGACTACGATATGAATAATTTTAGTTGTTTCATAGAATCAGACATTCCAAATTGTTTAGCTTTAACTTAATGATCTCTTACGTTGAAAAGCTTTACATTTACAAGTATTTTTGGTATTATTTTTCTTTTTTTAATTGTTATTTTGTTTTCCTTTTCTAATTTATATTCGTTCTTATTTCTTCGAGTTCGTTAAATTATATCGTTTACTATATTGTATTATCAATCTATCATTATAACATTACGTTTACTTTTTTCACTTGAAATAAACGTGCTTATAGAAAATCATTGCAATATTTTTCGTGTTTTGAAAAAAAAAATTTCTTAGTCTAGATTTCCTCGCCCCCTCCCCCATCCTTACGAATACACTTCAAATATTTTATGTCATTCGTTTTAGAAGATCTATGTCTACCAAAAGCAAACCAAACTGATTTTTTTGGATCGCAAAATGCAAGCCAAATTCGTTTTCCAGAGCACTTTTTGACAGTTGAATTGTAGACCATTTTACACGTATGAAAAATAAAAATCCAACACTTTCAACTATAGTGTTTTAATCAAAAATATACAAAAAATTTAAATACAATCACTTTTAATACTTTAAAAATACATAAATTAAAAGTGTACAAATCGAAAAACAAATTAACACCAGCGTGAAACAACGTTAAATTTAAAAGCATAATCAACAATGAGTATTACATAAAGATACAAAAAAAAAAAAAAAAAATAGTATACCAACAATTCAGGAAGAAACTTCAAGTTCAAGCAATACGTACACGTAATACATAAATACAATATATAAAATAAATGTAGCGTTGAAAAAGATGAAAACAAACAAACAAACGAAAAAAAATGGCAGTTGAAACAAAATACTTGAAGTAGTCATAGTAGATGTCATTTAAAACTTGAAAATCATAACACAGAAACAGTATAATAAATGATTTGATTTTGTGCAAACTTTCTTCAGTGACGATACACTATAGAAAGAATTCTTTGTAAAAGAAGCTCGTACATGACATAGGTAGAGAAATGAATTTTTTTGATTATATTACGAATAATTATTATAACATGAAACTGCACAAGTGATAACACGGATAAAAATACCTCAAATTATTAATTGAAAATCTATATTCGAAGTAAAAAGATGCTCGGTGAAGATTCCAAATAGCGAAAAAATGTCTCGTTTTAATCTCTCTCTATTGATTGATTAATTTGATTGGGTACAACTTTTTAAAAATTCCAAAATCAACCCAGCTCCCAGCTCAATTTATAGTTTACGGTCAAGCTGGCAAAAAGTGCTCTGAAATTCGAATTCGGTTTGCATTTTTGTGACTTGAAAAATTCAGATTGCTCTTGGTAGATATGGCCTATGCCTATGGGTCTGAAATATCAGAAAAGAGGTATTCCAGATTTCCGGTGTTGAATAGGGAGGGGGGGGGGGTAAAATCCTCAATTTTCAAAATGGATCCAACGCTGAACGCAATTTCTATTTAAAAAGTTAGATGTTTACTTCGGCGTTATGGCATCTTCAAGTGATTTTTGGGAATTTTAAAGTTACGCCCGCCCCCTCACCCCATTTCGAGCAGGAGCAGAAATCAATTGTTGTGGAGTCTTTTTAAAAGTGATGTTGCGACCTATCAAAATAAGTTGAAATTTCGCGAGAAATTCAAATATTTCCCTGAAAATGTTTTTTGAGCATTTTTAGAGCATTTTGAGCCCAGAACTGGAAGGTCATGATTTTGAAATTTTTAAAAAGGTGTAGATAATTCAACCTAACAAAAAATAAGCTATTTTTTCTCGAAAAATTCTAATATTCCCACAAAAATGATTTTTGAGCATTTTTGAAGAATTTTGAGCTCGAAAATGGGTTATAATTTTTGAGACTTTTTTAGAAACAGTGTAATTCAACCTATCAAAATGGGTCAACATTTTGCAAAAAACCAATATTTCCACGAAAATATTTTTTGAGCATTTTTGGAGCATTTTGAGCCGAAAATTGGGTCAAAATTTCGGAGATTTTTGAAAAATTGTAATTCAACGTAACAAAACGAGTCAAAAATTTCGCGATAAATTCGAATATTTCCACGAAAATGTTTTCAGAGTATTTTTGAAGAATTTTGAGCCCAAAACTGCGTCACGATTTTTGAGATTTTGACCTATCGAAATAATCGAAAAAATTGACACATTTTTTTACCCTAAATTTTTCACAAGTGCTCAAAAAAAGTTTCTTTGAAATTGGTGATTCTCTTCTAGAATTTAGAACCATTTTGATAGGTTACGTGACATCCTTTTCGGAAATCCATCAGATTATTATTCAATTTTCGGATCAAACTTTTTCAAAAATGCTCAAAAAATATTTTCGAGGAAATATTTGACTTCTTCGCGAAATTTTTAACCCATTTTGATATGTCGAATTGAAGTTTTTCAACAATTACAGAAATCATGACCCAATTTTGAGCTCAAACCTCTTCAAAAAATGTTGGAAAAATCTAAACTATGTATTTTTTGACATTTAAGACCCATCTACCAAAAGCATACTGAATTTTTAAGATCGCGAAAATGCAAGCCCAACTTGACACGTTTTGTCGCTTTGACTATAAACTAGTATGTTCAATTATTACAATTTTCAACCTAAAATAATGTAAAAAAAACCTCGAATAATTCAAAAAATATACCCTAAAAAATTAGTGATGTATTTCATTCAATGATTTAATAAAATAAGCCGATCTCAACAACCCACTACGCATTGTACGCAACCCACCCTATCAAATTACACTGCATTTTACATACATTACATGATCACTAATGAATAAAGCTTCGATTTGTCAACAATGAATTGTTTTAAATTACGTATAATGTCTCGTAAGTACCTACTAAAAAGTAGAAAAAAAAAAAAAAAAAAAATGAATACAGGAACTGCCAGTCACAACAGTGGTGATTCGTTAAATAGAAAATTAAAAATATTAAGTACTCATTTTTATGAATAAAAAATACAAACGAAAGTCCATTGAATAAAAGCTTGTTCATTCTGATAACTCCTACATACATCGATGATAATCGCATTTCACTAGTAGATTTTCATTAATTAATCGAACATCGAACAGATAATTTTGGCGAATTTAATTCAATAAGAGTAGGTAATTTAGAAATGAAATATTTCAGTAAAATAACAAAGAATTACCAGATATATAACTTGCCAAACTTTATCTTATCAAACAGCAGTGAAAATAATGTTAAATAAGTACCTGTACCCGCGTAATTAAAACTCCCAAAGTTTAAAAATTCAAGTCACCAAAAAAATGACGAATGCACTTCAATTTTCAATACGTATAGAGAGAGAATTTAGCACAAATCACAGTTCAAATTATTTTAAACCAAAAATTGAGCGATATTTACACCGGAAAATGTACACACACACGAATACAATAGCGCAATTTTACCTCTAGCTAAGTACGTACGGTAAGTAGATAAAATTAAAAAACAAAAAAAAAAACATGCTAAAATTCTCGTAACTTCGTCTACATCATCATTCTCATTCATCACTACGTTGCAGATATACAACCAAAAAAACGAAGCTTTTTGGAAATACGTAATTTTAAGGTAACAAAATTTCAAAGGCACGTATCCGCTTTATAAAATAAAAACATAATATCCGGAAGTACAAAAAAGCACCATATTAAGCAGCAATTTTAAAACACAACAAGTTAAAATAATTAATGTCACAAAACGAAACATAAATAAGTAGTAGGTACACGAACAAAAAACTCACACTAAAATTACACGAATAGACAATGAACATACACATTACGTACTAGGGTGTAGTGATACCTTATTTATTTGTACCTATGGTGGATTTTTAAATTTTTTTTCCCACCCCCTTAAGTTGTTACCTCGAAGGAGAAAATCACGCCATGAGATTTTCAAATTTTAGTCCTTTTATCTCCACTTATTATGGCTAATCCTCTGGATTAGAGAGAAGAGATGTTCTAATTATTATACCCACTCGTACTTATGAAAAAAATATTTGTAAACGAGCTAAAGTAGCCAGGTTTCATGAGAAAATTTTCTCCAACCATGTTAGAAAAAATAAAACGTCCAGTATTTAGACGACTTTCACGATTTTACAAGATATTATGATCAGCTTTGTAAGAAATATTATACATTGAGGAATTCACAAGAAAACAAATTAGGACTGCCAACAACAATACATGCGGATGCTATCAAATTGGAGCTGGAATTTCTTTAGATACTAAATCAACAATCATGGTTAACAGATTGCGTAAAAATGGAAATTTGATTCTTGTATGAGATGTCACAGTACCAAATACTACCAATGGCCAAAAATAATGACTGAGTGTATAAAGTGAAATAAAATTTAGAAGACCAACGAAGGAGTTTTCTTGAAAGAGTGGTTACATACCTATGCAAAAGTATTCTGCCCAGAAATGAAACATTTTCAAAAAATTTGTACAGACAGGATGTCTAGCAAATCCAAAAAAAACAAAATTTTGTACCTTTTTTTGTACAATATAAACCATGAAAACGCGATAATATCCACTTTTCTGTTTTCTTTGATAGAAAAAACAAAACTTGACATGCAAAAATTTTTCAAACACTGGTTTTTTTCATTTGATTTTTTTTTTCATTTTAAAAGTCCTTTCAAAATTTCATACAAATTTTGTACAATTTCAACAATAAATTTTCAATACCTACTACTTTTTTAGGTTATTTTTTAATTTTGTACTTTTTCTGTTTTTTTTTTTTTTTTTTTTTTTTTTTTTTGAATGATATAAACTATGAAAAGGCGACAATCTTCACTTTTCTTTGGTAGAAAAAACAAAACCCGACCTGCAAAAATTTTTCAAACACGGTTTTTCTTCATTTGATTTTTTTTCATTTTAAAAATCCTTTCAAAAATTATTTTCCAATTTTGTACTTTTTTGGTATTTTTTTTTTGTACAATATAAACTATGAAAATGCAACGATATTCACTTTTCTTTGGTAGAAAAAACAAAACTTGACATGCAAAGATTTTTCAAACACTGGTTTTTTTCATTTTAAAAATCCTTTCAAAAATTATTTTCCAATTTTGTACTTTTTTGGTATTTTTTTTTTTTTTTTTTGTACAATATAAACTATGAAAATGCAACAATATTCACTTTTCTTTGGTAGAAAAAACAAAACTTGACATGCAAAGATTTTTCAAACACGGTTTTTCTTCATTTGATTTTTTTTTCATTTTAAAAATCCTTTCAAAAATTATTTTCCAATTTTGTACTTTTTTGGTATTTTTTTTTGTACAATATAAACTATGAAAATGCAACGATATTCACGTTTCTTTGGTAGAAAAAACAAAACTTGACATGCAAAAATTTTTCAAACACTGGTTTTTTTCATTTGATTTTTTTTTCATTTTAAAAATCCTTTCAAAAATTATTTTCCAATTTTGTACTTTTTTGGTACTTTTTTTTTGTACAATATTAAACTATGAAAATGCAACAATATTCACTTTTCTTTGGTAGAAAAAACAAAACTTGACATGCAAAGATTTTTCAAACACGGGTTTTCTTCATTTAATTTTTTTTTCGTTTCAAAAGTCCTTTCAAAATTTCATACAAATTTTGTACATTTTCAACAATTTTCAATACTTTTTTAGGTAATTTTCTAATTTTGTACTTTTTCTGTATTTTTTTCTGCATGATAAAAAGGCAACAATATTAGACTTTTCTTTGGTAGAAAAAACAAGACTTGACATGTAAAAATTTTTCAAACACGGGTTTTCTTCATTTTGTTTTTTTTTTTCATTTTAAAATTTCTTTTCAAAATTTTGTACAAATTTTGTACATTTTCAACAATTTTCAATACTTTTTTAGGTAATTTTCTAATTTTGTACTTTTTCTGTATTTTTTTCTGCATGATAAAAAGGCAACAATATTCACTTTTCTTTGGTAGAAAAAACAAGACTTGACATGTAAAAATTTTTCAAACACGGGTTTTCTTCATTTTGTTTTTTTTTCTTTTCAAAATTTTGTACAAATTTTATACATTTTCAACGGTTTTCAATACTTTTTTAGGTCATTTTCTAATTTTGTACTTTTTCTGTTTTTTTTTTTTTTTTTTGCATGATGAAAAGGCAACAATACTCACTTGTCTTTGGTAAAAAAAACAAAACTTGATATGCAAAAATTTTTCAAACACGGGTTTTCTGCATTTTGGTTTTTTTTTTTCATTTAGAAAATCCTTTCAAAATTGCACATTTTCGACGGTTTTTTATAGGTACCTACTTTTTTAGGTCATTTTCCAAGTTTGCACTTTTTTTGTACAATAAAAACTATGAAAACGCGACAATATTCAATTTCCTTTGGTAGAAAAAACTCAATGTGCAAAAATTTTTCAAACACGAGTTCCTTCATTAATTTGATTTTTTTTTCATTATAAAAATCCTTTCAACGTTTTGTACAAATTCCATAGATTTTCGACGGTTTTTAATACTTTTTTGGGTCATTTTCCGATTTAGTACTTTTTTTGTAAGATATAAAATATGAAAACGCGACAATATCAACTTTTCTTTGGTAGAAAAAAACTCGACCTGCAAAAATTTTCAAACATGGATTTTCTTCATGTGATTTTTTTTCATTTTACAAATCCTTTCAAAATTTTGAATAAATTTTGTACATTTTCGACTATTTTTCACACTTTTTTCAGGTCATTTCCTAATTTTGTATTCTTTTTTGTGAATTCATAAATTTTTCAGCAGGTAGGTACACACTACACACCCTGACAGATATCAATTTTCCATATGTTTTCTTGTAGATTTATATTTTTCTATGCGGCGGGGGGGGGGGGCTTTTATATACTTGGAAAAAACTACATTATTTGGGGACCTAAGGATTTTACTTGAAAAGAGGGTGTGTAGAACAATAACAATATGAAAATGCCAAATGGGATATTTCTAATAAAAATTTCCTAATTTGGATTTATTCTTATTTTTTTTGGTCATTTTCAACTTTTGGGGGCTCCTTACTAGGGGGACCCATTACGGTTTGAAGAGTCGTTGAGATATTTTTCTAGAAAAGCGGATTATTCAGAAAAATTCTGATGCAGAAACAAAGCATTGTGTGAATTGATTTTTTTCATTGTGGTGGGGACATTTCCAACCGGCACCACTTTTTTGCAGATAGGAAGGGAAAAAGATGAAGAATTATTTTCTCAACCGAAGTGACAACTTTGGGGAGGGGAGGTGGGAGATGGAAATTCCAATTTAACAAAATAAGATGCATTACACCCTAATACACGCACAATATTTAGTAACCGGTTCACGAAGAATAGAGTTAAATAATAAATAAATAGCATATTCGCACTACATGGCGTAAATATAGAACCTACTTACAACGTATATAATACACAATAAAATCATCTAAACCTTACTCAATAATTAAGTTTGCAGTAATATATCACAAAATCGACTAAATATTAAAAATTCGTTCAAATGTTTGTTAGAGGAGTTCGTTAACTTTGAATTTTTTTGACACCACAATTGATGCCAAAAAAGGTTAACGTTTTTGATTTCTTTTTTAAAATAGTAGTTTTCATATCAAAAAAATCCGAATACATAAAATTACAAACTGCGTTTAAAAACATTTAAAAACCAGTTTAAAAAAATCAACACAATAAATTATAATACTCGGAAAAACGATTATCGTCTGAAATGAAAAACACGCTGTTTTGATTTCCGTTCGATAAAACTGAAATTATTATAAGTAGTATACACGATGAGAATGAAAATTTGATTTTTCAAAAAAATCATCATCATAATTACCTCACGAACACACGATGATTTACCTACTATAATAAATGCTTTAAAATATTCAACAATGAAATGAGATTTATCACGTTACTTTAGCACGTGGTACTTCATTTGCACCTAAACGACTTACATTCCAAAAAATACAAGTAATATTACAATGAAACAAATTACCTACCTATAAGCCACTCCGTAATCCAAATCTCTTGAATTATATTCAGCACGCGATACGCGTAACGTTAACAATAAAATGATAAGCGTAATTACACCAAAAATAGAAACTTTAACGGATACCTTATAACATATAAACCTTTCAATATTAAAACGTAAAATTCGGTACTTTTTAAGTACCTACGACGCAAAAAAAAAAAGAACAAAAACAACAAAACAAAGAACAAACAAAAATGGAAAAAATGTCTGGATTTTGTGCACGTATCAGAAACGGCTTTACATTTCACCATCAGTTTCAGATCTAGATTGACCGAAATTTCGAGTAATATTTTCGGATACAGATCGAATATTCGCTAGATTCGAATTAATACTGTAATTCATCTCCTCTTTGTCGGCTCGTTGACGACAAAATGGAGGCGTAAATAATGCGTTATCGTCCATGTAATAGTTATCGTACTCGGAATCGTAAAACACACTCAATGAGTCTAAACTCATCACAGCGTCGGAATCAAATATACGGCTAGACGTTCGAGAAGATAGACTGACGTTATCTTCGTCTAAATGATACCCAGCATCCGGACTGTAATTCTTGGGCGCCATATTTGAACCTGAAAAAAGTATACGGTCGTATTATAATGATTGTTGAAAAAATTTACAAAATCTTCCGTATAGTCTGTGGCAAAAACTGCACTATAAATCGAATTTGGCTTGCAGTTTTGCGACCTAAGAAATTCAATTTGCTGTTGGTAGATATACAGAAGTTCATTTCATGCCAATTGCACCAAAGTTCGCGAAAAATGGCTGCCACAATAGGAAGCAGTGAAACTATTAAGTCGACCCCCCCCCCCCCCCATTTAGAGTAAAAATGAACTCTTGTAGAATGTTGAGCATTTTTGAAGAATTTTAAGCTCAAAATTGGATTATGATTTTTTGAATTTTTTGAAAAAGTTTACTTACTTGGATTAGAACTATCAAAATAGCTTTAAATTTCGTGAGAAATTCAAATATTTCCACGAAATTGTTTGTTTGAGCGGTTTTGTTGAATTTTGAGCTCGAAATTGAATCAGGATTTTTGAGATTTTTTAAAAAGTTTACACCGACCAATGGTCGTACAACTCTTATCATGACCATTCGAAAAATTGATTTGATTTTAGGCTCAAAATTTCCTCAAAAATTCTAAAAAAATATTTACAGGTAGCATTACACTTTTTGAATCTTCAAAATTATTATCCAACTTTGAACTCAAAAAATTCTTTAAAAATTTGATACGTCGCAAAAAACTTTCTTAAAAATTCCAAAAATCAAAATCCAATTTTTGGCTCAAAATTTCTTGGAAAATGTTCAAAAAACAATTTTTAGGAAATATTTAATTTTCTAGAGAAATTTTACTCTATTTTAATAGGTCCCATAACACTTTTTCAAAAATCCCAAAAATCATGACCCAATTTCTGACACAAAATTCTTTAAAAATGTTTAAAAAACAATTTTGAGGAAATATTCAATTTTCTCGCGAAATTTTAACCCATTTTAGTAAATTGGAGTAAACTATCAGAAATCCCAAAAATCATGATCAAATTTTGGGCTCGAAATTTTTTTTCAAAAATGCTCAAAAAACAATTTCGAGGAGATATTCAATTTTCTCGCGAAATTTTAACCTATTTTAATAGGTCGCAATGAACTATCTCAAAAATCTCTAAAAACATGACCAAATTTTGGGTTCAAAATTTTTCAAAAATGCTCAAAAAACAATTTCGAGGAAATATTCAATTTTCTCACAAAATTTCAACCTATTTTGATGGGTCACGATCAAATATCTCAAAAATTTCCAAAAGTATAACCCAATTTTGGGCTCAAAATTCTTCAGAAATGCTCAAAAAACAATTTTGAGGAAATATTCAATTTTCTCGCGAAATTTTAACCTATTTTGATAGGTCGCAATGAACCATCACAAAAATGTCCAAAAACATGACCCAATTCTGGGCTCAAAATTCTTCAGAAATGCTCAAAAAACAATTTCGAGGAAATATTCAATTTTCTCGCAAAATTTGACACATTTTGATATGGGGCAGTAAACATTTTCAAAAATTCCAAAAAACATGACCCAATTTTGGGCTTGAATTGATCGAAAATGCTCAAAAAACAATTTTGTGGAAAATATTAATTTTCTCGAGAAATTTTGACCCATTTTTATAGATCGCAGCAAACTTTTTCGAAAATTTCGAAAACCGTGACCCAATTTTTGGCTTAAAATTCTTCAAAAATACACTTCGAGGACAAATTAAATTTTTTCATAAAATTAAAACCCATTTTTATAGGTTGCATTAAATTTTTTCAAAAATTCCAAGAATCTTGTCTCAATTTTGGGCTCAAAATTTTCGAAAATGCTCAAAAAACAATTTTGTGAAAATATTCAATTTTCTGACGAAATTTTAACCGATTTTGATAGATCGCAATGAAATATGTATATCTCAAAAATCCCAAAAAAATGACCCAATTTTGGGCTCAAAATTTTTCACAAATGCTCAAAAACAATTTCAAGGAAATGTTCAATTTTCTCGCGAAATTTAACTTATTTTGATAGGTCGCAATAAACTTTTTCGAAAATCTCAAAAATCATGACCCTATTTTTGGCTTAAAATTCTTCAAAAGCACAAAAAACCAATTTTGAGAAAATATTTAATTTTTTCGCGAAATTTTATCTCGTTTTATTTGATTGCAATAATTTTTTTCGAAAACCCCAAAAATTATGACTCAATTTTGGGCTTAAAATTATTTTTTAAAAAATGCTAAAAAATCAATTTTGAGGAAGTAGTTGATTTTCTCGAAAAATTTCAACTCATTTCTATAGATCCCAGCAAATTTTTTCAAAAATCTCAAAAATCATCGCCCAATTTTGGGTTCAAAATTGTTCGAAAATCCTCAAAATCCTATTTCGAAAAAATATTCCTTTTTCTATCTCAATTTTAATCTATTTCGGTTGGTTAAATTAGACTTTTTCAAAGATCGTAAAAATCATAACCTAATTTTAAAATCAAAATTCTTAAAAAATTCTCAAAAAATATTTTTGTGGAAATATTATAATTTTTTGTTAAATTTTAACTCATTTTGATAGGTTGCAACATAGGTAACTTTTGAATAATTCCACAACACTCAAAATTGGAGAGGGTTCAACTTCAAAATTCCACTGCTACATATCGACTTGATGAAGCCTTGTAGCCTTGCGTAACTATCGTTTTGCTAAGTTTGCCCAAAAATTACACTCAAGACCCTCTAGTCTCACCCCCCTCATTGTACAACAGCAAAGGTAAAGTAAACAATTCGGAATGAGAAGAGTGGCCAGAATTTATCATATAAAAAATTTCTTTCGTCGCAGCCATTTTGAAAATTGAAGGTTTCTGGACTACACCCCCCCCCCCCAATTGTACAAATATGAAAATGACAAAAAACTCATAAACTCATTTCTTGACATTATAAACCCATGTAGACTAACGTAATACGCAAGAGAATTGTCCAGCTACTCACCTTCTGCGCCATCCTTCGAGGATCCTTCGTTCGATAAATACTGTTGATTTTTTTCATCTTGAGCTATAGATTCGGAATTGACGTTTTCTCCATCATCGTCCAGATCATCCTCACTCCATTCGGGTTGATCGAACATTTCTTCGATACTCTCAGATCCTAACATCCTTCTAACTTCCGCTTCCTGAAGTGGAAAAAAATCCATTAGAGAATTTCTACAGAAATCCTAAAAATTATAAAATTTCTACTCGTACTTGTTTTTCAACTTGTTCGGCAATTTGTCTTTCTTCTTCTTCGAATTTTTCTAGGTGATGTTTATTACCATTCTGGATCATTTCTTCGTCTTCTTTTCCTTTTTCTTTATCGTAACAATCGCTAAAATAAGCAAATGAACGAGAAAATGATTTTTAAAACCTTAATACTCAACTCGTTATACATTTTTTCAAAACTTACTCTAAGGAAAATCGCATTTGCGAACACGAGCCAAGATCGGCCATCTCGAAATCGTACTGTTTACTCCTGTAATCTTTACTCATATCGGAATCTTTCAGATCGATATCTCGTAACAACGACTCGTCGCTGTATCCTTTCATCAGATTATCATCTTGTACAATATTATCGTTAGTCATACTATGGAGTAGCTCTTGTTCTTCGAATATTTCCATGATTTTCTGCTCAATATCGATAGCTTTATCGGCATTTTTACGCAACAACGAAGAAACGCAATGCGGTATTTTCAAGTCCGTTTGACTGGAGCTATCTTTTTTGGAACTTTTCAGCATTTGTTTTATTTCGTCGTATTCGACGTTAGATTTCCTCTCGTGGCCGAGATATTTCACGATACGATTACTTTTATCTAGATTCGAAATCGAATGTTTATTTCGACGCCGTTTCGAATGCTTTTTATACTCGAAACTCGTACAGGTGTCGCCTTGATACGAATCTAAGGCACTGAGACAGTTGGTCGAATCCGACGTTGTGTTACCTTCGGCTGTAGCCAACGCCATTAACGTTTCGGGCGAGATTTTCTCTTTCTTTTTATTCGAACCGGTACGATTTTGATGATAATCGGCGGGAATTTTAGACTGATGAGCGAGTTTATCGTTGTTATGCGAGTGCTTTATGGGATTACTGTAAAGCGGCTGCTGATTCGATTCGTTGGGATGGGTTTTGAACGAATTATGATTCGGAGACGAGCATCCGACTCCGTACGGTAACGCTGGTCGTTCCGATGTATGATGCGGTGACATATCCGGAGATGAGCACGGATCGACGCCAGACATAAATAGCCATCTTTTCGAATCTTGAACTATAGGAGGCGACGGTGAAGGCGAAGCGTCGGTAGTTTTGCTGAAACTTTCATCCGACGAGCTTACACTGGGCGAATGATTCAAGGAACTGATTTCATCTGCGGACGAATGCGCTCTAGTTTGACCATCGGAGAAACGAGCGGCTGCGTAACTAGCCAGACTTTCATCCGAATGATGTTTTTGTAAGTGATGCGGAAGTACTTGTTTCTTTTTATGCTTACTGGAACGATGATGGGATGCGGTCTTTGGTGGTCTAGGTAACGGTTTCAAGTACGGTACGTCGCTACTCTTCGAATTCGGTTTTCGCATTACGTTGTCGAATTGCGACGACTTCGGTTCGTGAATCGAACTGTATTTCGGAGGCGAATTGAAGTTCTCGTGATCTATACTACGTACGAATTTCGGCTCGTTTCTGTGAAAGTTGGATTCGCAGCTTTTCTGATTACGATGTTCGTGTTTCGGTATGGCTGCTATTATCGGATTAGTTTCCATGTTGCGCATCATTTTACTGTAAACGACTACTTTAGGTTTCGCGATACAGTAACTGTGAAAAATAAAACAAAAATAAAATATCGTATTCCATGATAATCTCAAGTGTAAAATTAAATCTTCGAAATTTACATACCTCGCGCTATTGTAAGAACTAGCCGAGCTTTTCGACGGCGGGAAAACCTGAGTAACACCTTTATGCGGAGGAAGTGGAGGAGGTTGAGAAGAATGATCAACCATTCTGCTAATTTGGGGAGATCGATGAATCGGAGGAGGCTGCGGAGGTGCGTGTTGTATAGGTAAAACACGTAGCATATTACAACCACCTACAGGTAATAATAAAACAAACAATTTTAGAAGAATATCGTATCAGTCGAGTAGATAATTGATGTGAAATTATTCGTTTACTAACTCGGTAGCAAGGCTTCAGTTTCAGCTGAATCGTTCGGCTTGCGATGGCTGCAACGAATATTTCGTCCTTGGAAGTTGATAGGAACACCGTAATCTTCCATATGGATAGACTGGGACATCATCATTGAATCTTGATTACTACGTGTATTTTGCTGCAAATACACTAGAGGCGTAGCTACGCCACCGTACATATTACCTGAAAATAAAACATCTCGTTGGTCAATTCGTCACTATGGTTAGAATGATTATAAAGATCAATGATCACGTAATTTTATAACTAACCGTAAGATTTATGATTATTGTAATTCGCCAAATCTTCTACTCTAATTGTACCCAGCTGTTTTCTATCTGTTAGGAAATAAGTCTTCATGTCACCTTTGCCTTTTACTTTAACATGACCGCGACATTGGAATTGGTAAGGTTCGTTTTTGAGAACTTGGTAGACTTCTTCCGTTACCTGTATAAGATGAATTGTTCGATATTATTATGAATAATTTACAACAAAAATTATATTTTATTCGAAATAAAACGCGACTGTTTCATTCGGTAATCAGAAGCAAATTTAATACACAGAAAAAAGGGCATCCGTGAATAATGGGCCTAAATGACCCAAAAGTGAAAAACTGATTGCAAAAATTGCCAAAAAAGAATGAAAAAAAGTAAAAAAAAAAAAAACGTAAAAATAAAGTGTCAAACTTTCTAAAAACGCATGAAAAGGTGCCTAAAACCTGTTAATGTTAAAATTATGTAAAAACACTCAAAAAAGCAATCAGGTCACTGGAAATTACCAAAGAAATGTGCAATTCAATAAAATCAGCCAAAAATTCATTTTTGGGTTCTCAGGCGTTCCTCGATGAGCACATTAACCTATTCTCCGAATTCCGAATGCAAAAATGAGTTAAAAATTGCAGAGAACACCTGTTTTTTGGTCAAACTTCTCAAAAAGTTTTGTTTTTTGCCAACATTTCTAAGAATAATCTGATTGTTGTCAGAACTATGAACATTGCTGATTCTTTTTTTACCAAAATTGCCAAGAAAATCGTATTTTTTCTGCCAAAACTACAGACTGAAAACCCCTTTATTGTTGGAAAAAACTGATTTTTGTGGAAATAGCAAACAAAAATCACTTTTTAAAAAATTAAAATCGCCAAAAAACCTCACTTTTTTGACAAAATCCCAAGAAACCCTACGTTTTTGTGAAAACAGTAAAAAATGTCAAAATTGTCAAAAAAACCAGTGTTTTTAATTAAAATTGTCAAAAAGTTGTGTTCTTGGTAAAAATTGCGGAAAATGACTTTTCTGATGCCAAAAAATCTACTTTCTGTGCAAAAAAACACTCAGTTTTATTAAAATCAAAATTACCAAAAAAACTTATCTACCTTTTGTCAAAATTTCAAGAAATCTAACGTTTTTGTAAAAACAGTAAAAAATGTCAAAATTGTCAAAAAAAACAGTGTTTTCAATTTTAATTGTCTAAAAGCCTTCTTTTTGGCTAAAATTGGGGAAAAGGACGTTTCTAAAGCCAACAAATCTGTTTTCTGTGTCGAAATCGCAAAAAACTACCTCGGTTTTATTAAACTCAAAATTACCAAAAATTCATTTTTCTGCCAAAATATGTAAAAAATTCAACTTTTATGAATTTTTTGTCAAAATTTCAGAAAATGCCTGTTTTTTTTCAACTAAAATTGTCAAAAAAAAATTTTGGACATTTCCAGAAAATCTTGTTTTTTAGTCGCAAACACAAAAAGAAAGTAGGTAATTGGGTATTTTTTATCAAAATTACCAAAAAAGATTGCTGTTTTGCAAGAACTGTAAAAGAAACCATTTTTTCAAAACTGCGAAAAATGCCTATTTTTTTTTTCTTGTAAAAATAATTGCGGAAAGATAATTTTTTTGATCAAAATTTCCACGAAGAGGCTTTACAAAAATCGAGTCTTCATCAAAATTTGATGTCAAAAAACGTACCTTTTTTGTCAAATCGTAAAAAATTGTATTTTTTTTTTTTGAAAAACTGTAAAAAATACCCATTTTATGGTCAAAATTGCCAAAAAATCTGTTTTTTTTTTCATGTTGAAATTGCCAAGTGCTGTCAGTTTACATTGACCAAATTGTTGCAGAGAAAACCGTTTTTTTGGGGTCAAAATTTCCCGAAAATCTTGATTTTTTCTCGCCAAAAAATAAACCCAATTTTTTACCAAATAATACCAAAAATTCTTCATTTTTTTTCCAAAATAGAGTGAAATATTCTGTTTTTTTGTGGACATGTCAGATGAATTTATCCTTTAAACTTGAAAAAAATGTAAGTTGTTTTTTTCTAAACTGGAATTAAACTTTTTTTGGGTAAAAATTCTCAGAAAATCTCTGGTTGTTGTGTCGAAAAATGTGTCTATATTTTGTCAAAATTGCAAAAAGTAGATAATATTTTTTTGTAAAAATCATAAAAGGAACTGATTTTTAACAAAGTTGCGAAAAATGTCTTGTTTTTTTGGCCAAAATGTATTATTTTTTTGTCAAAACTGCAAAAACACCTCTTTTAGGTAAAAATTCTCAGAAAGTCTTTTTTTGTTGCAAAATAACTGCCCTTTTTGTAAAAGTTGCAAACAAAATTCAAGTTCATCATTAAAATTAGGTGCCAAAAAAATTACTTTTTTTTGTTAAAATTTGTAAAAAATTCTACTTTTTTGTAAAAATTGTAAAAAAGATCCATTTTTTGTCTACAAATTGCCAAATCTTGATTCATTAGTCAAAATTGCAGAAGAAATTTTTTTTATGGTCAAAATTTCCAGAAAGTCTTGTTTTTTGTGGCAAATGTTTGGTCGATTGTCGAAATTGCAAAACAAGAAAAATCTACATCAATCAATTTTACCTACTTTTTTTTGTCAAAATTTCGAGAAATCCTACTAAAAGGACTACGCTTTGTCAACATTGGCAAATTTTTTTTTTGTATCAGAATTGTCAAAAAAGCTGGGACTTTTGTCAAATTGTCTAAAAAAATGTTGTTTTTTTAACAATTCCAAAACGATCTGTTTTTTTTTTCATCCAAAAAGCCTTACGTTTTGTTTACAAAAATAATTTCAAAAAAATGCAACTTAATCAAAATTTTTATGAATACCTACTCGTTTATGTCGAAATTGTTCAAAGGTTTTGTTTTGCTTTCTAACATTGCGAGAAATTCTTACATTTGGAAATATACTAATTTCTGTGAAAACTTCATTCAGGGAAGTGATCGTTCGGGGATTCGAGAATTCAGTCAGGTAGTCAGGGAAATAACGTTCGAGAAAATGGTCATTTGTGGTGATTACAGTTCCTGATAATGAATTCGAGGGATTGTCTCAGAATCCTATTTTAGATATAAAAGCATTGGGGGGGGGGGAGATTTTGACCCTTTTGAGGTGTTTTGTCGTGTTGACCTTCTTCTTTAGATCCGCCACCGCCACCGAAATGAACTCGGAGACATACTAAAAATTTAGAAAAAATAATCAACATCATAAATTACTTGAATATGATTGGGCAATCCTGTGGAATCCATTCTGCTCGCAACATTGACGGTATTACCCCAAATATCATATTGAGGCTTCCTAGCACCAATTACACCGGCTACAACGGCACCAATGTTCATTCCTAAAAGCAAAGAAAATCGATAACTATCGCTTCACTATTCGTTCATTATTCTAAACATCGTATCTTCGATTCAAACTCACCCACTCTCAACATGAAATTATTATATGAATTATCGTTGATATTAATCAGTTTCTCTTTCATAGCGAAAACAAATTCGACCAAAGCGCTCATATAATGAGCTGCGGATAACTCATCGTGATCGGAAATTCGATGTTCCGGCATTAATCCAACAGCAGCCATGTAAGTAGAGCCGACCGTTTTGATTTTATCAATAGCTTGAAATCGGTCTTCACTCAAAAGCTAAAATACAACATAATTTCATTACTTTAAAATTACAAAAACAAGCAGAATCATTAAAAATTAGCTTTCAATACACGTACCTCGTCAAAATCAGCGATAATTTCATTGAGCAATCTTAAACACTCGACTCCTTGGTTATTACCATCCAATTCCATATAGAATTCGTGATAATTTGTAATTGACGCAAATAATACCCCTACTTTGTTATAACTTTGATAATAAAGCTCTTGCGATAACGTATTCTGAAATATAATATCACATATTTGGTCAATGAAATGAAAATGAAACTTTGAAAGAACATTTTAAAAAAATTCAGTTTTCAATTACCATATTATTCTTGAACTGATTATCTAAGAAATGCATGGCAACATGAGACGGTAACAAGTTGAATAATATGTGTTTATTACTTCTCTGCAAACTATCCATATCTTTCTTTTCTTCTTTCGCCTGAGCAAAAAATACAACAATACAGTAAACGTTACAATTTGCATCAATCGTAGGAAAAAACTGATTGAGAATATGCCAACTTTACCTGCATCTGCCAAAGGAAGTCTAATCTAGCAGTCCATTCGACCTGCCTAGCATGTAATAAAACAGCTAAAAGAAACACAACCAGTTGAACCATACTAGTGACATGTAAAGGAACTATGGACCTGCATGAAATTAAACAAACCCGCGTTAGATCAACTTTCAAAGCGAAATATCACACGTAACAATTTAAATACATACAAAACTGCCGAATCGTAACAAGCGAAGAGTTGGAAATGCGAAAATTCGATAAACAACAGATAAATAACCGACATAAAGGTTAACAAGACGCATTTGATGATGATAGGCAATCTCAAAAAAATCGCCACCGTACAATACCCCAAACAGCAAGAAATCACAATATACTGCGGTAGCGGACACAACCTATGCTCAGCATCACTATGAGTAAAATTCAACGTATTCGATGGTTCGTGACAAACCGGATCAATATGACAAGTAAACTGTAAAATTTCGAGAACATCGTTTAAATTATTATTCGTCAAATTCCATTACGGAGGCAGATTGAAATAGAACAATTTTTCAAGCTTTTACGTATAAAAACATTCACAAAGGAAGGTGATTTTCAATCCGCCACCATGGTAGCTTAACCGGCGTTTGGTGGCATAGCAAACCATATTGAATTTGGTACCAACGTGTAGCTCTCGCCGAGACGAACACAACGCGCTACCTACAAGCCCCTCTATCTATTCATGGAAAGAAACTGCGAGCGTCTAAAGTGTACCAAATGAGCAAAAAATGAAAAATTGTCAAAATGAAAAATTCGACCTGGGGAGCTTGTAGAGCATTCTTTTAGCTAAAAATTGCAATTTTTGGCATTGGCCTACCTTCATTTTTGAAGAATTTATGCAACTTTGAAGTTTTGAAACAGATCAATTTGAGTAAAATTTGATGAAATTTTTTTTTGGGAAATTTTACTCAAATTGATCTGTTTCAAAACTTCAAAGTTGCATAAATTCTTCAAAAATGAAGGTAGGCCAATGCCAAAAATTGCAATTTTTAGCTAAAAGAATGCTCTACAAGCTCCCCAGGTCGAATTTTTCATTTTGACAATTTTTCATTTTTTGCTCATTTGGTACACTTTAGACGCTCGCAGTTTCTTTCCATGAATAGATAGAGGGGCTTGTAGGTAGCGCGTTGTGTTCGTCTCGGCGAGAGCTACACGTTGGTACCAAATTCAATATGGTTTGCTATGCCAGCAAACGCCGGTTAAATAAGTATCTACTATACATGCGAATGAACAAAAAAACAACATACCACATTCACTTGAGCTACAGCGTAAACTAATATAACGGTAAAAGTAATAATAGCGATACGCAATACGAAACTTTGCGAAATATCCCAAATAATCCAACGAAGACGTACAGCTAATAACAACATTAACACCACCTATAAAACCCCAATACGAGGTTATCATTAATAATCTCACATAAAGTTACCTAAGCATTATAACAAATGGTCGAAAAGGATTTTACTAAACGGACAAAATACAAATTCACTGTTTCTTTTTTTTTTTTATAACGTAGCACGAACCGAACATTCACCATCTATGTATTTGTTTAACAACTACCAATTCTAAAAAAAATCACTTACAGCATTCCAAATAAATGCTATCAAAAACAATAGCAACAAAATTTTCGTCCTAGGTAAAACAATAAACTGAATGGCCGCTACAAGAACCAACGTTACAAGACTGCATGCCAGTGAACTGGTGAATCCTGCGTCTGTATCGGCGTGATACTACAAATACAACATAGGAGGATTAATTAATAATAATTGTAACTGTACTGTCAAAAGACGTAATCTAAATAAATTTCAAAAATACGTACTTGATTCTCTTTATTTTTATCCTTAAAGCAAAGTGTGAACAGGTTAACGTGAGTAGACTTTTCTCGATCAACACTTCGTGCCTCTATGGCCTGATTCAAGTACTTATTCACACGGTTTGAAGGCTGATGATAAATGCTGGAATGGCGTTTCTTGAACGGTCGTTTAAATTTCTCGGTTACTTTGTGCTATACAGAAATTTCGTTCAAAGATTATTATAATAATTTGAAATTCTCATAAAACAAAATGAATTGGTCCAATAGTTCAATCGGCAAAAAGTGTCAAGTGGTTTGCAATTTTGGGACCGAAAACATTCAGTTAGGTATTTGGTAGAAATCGATATAAAATGTCAGAAAAGACGTATTTTAGATTTTCGCTGAGCCTAAAACTGGGTCACGATTTTCGTCATTTTTGAAAAAGTTTAATTCGACACATCAAAATGGGTTAAAAATTTCGTGAAAAAGCCAAATATTTCCTCGAAAATATTTAAAGAGCATTTTTGAGACATTTTGAGTCGAAAACAGGATAACAATCTGAGGGATTTTCGAAAAAGATATCCACAGAAATACTTGAGAAAATTATTTTTCAATAATCATAAAAAACATATTTCTGGAAATATTTGATTTTCTCAGGAAATGTTTAACAAATTTTGATAGGTCGCTTCACACTTTTTCAAAAATACCGAAAACCATGACCCAATTTTGGGCTCAAAATTCACCAAAAAAGCTCAAAAAACATTTTCATGGAAATATTTGATTTTCCTGCGAAATCTCAAACGATTTCAATAGGTAGGTCGAATTAGCTTGACTTTTTTCTAAAAAACTCAAAAATCGTAACCCCAATTTTAGGCTCAAAATTCTTCAAAAGATGCTCAAAAAACATTTTTATTGAAATATTCGAATTTCCCGCGAAATTCTAACTCATTTCGATAGACTTAATTACACTTTTTCAAGAATATCTAAAAATTGTGATCCAATTTTGGGCTAAAAATTCTTCTAAAATGCTCAAAAAATATTTTTTAGGAAATACTCGATTTTCTCTCGAAATCTTGATCCATTTCGATATGTTGAATTGAAAAGTTTTTCAAAAAACTCTAAAATTATGACTCAGTTTTGGGCTCAACATTTTTCAAAAGATGCTCCCAAAAAACTTAGTGTAAATATTCGAAATTCTCGTGAAATTTTAATCCATTTTATTTGGTTTAATTACACTTTTTTCAAAAATTTCAAAAATCGTGACTCAGTTTTGGGCTCAAAATTTTTCAAAAGTATTCAAGAAATATTTTTGAGAATACTCGATTTTCTCTCGAAATCTTGAATCCATTTTGATAGGTTGAATTACACTTTTTTTAAAAACTCAAAAATCACAATCCAATTTTTGGCTGAAAATACATTTTTTGGAATTAAGCTTATTCGAATTTCTCACAAAATTTTAACCCATTTTAATAGATTGGGCTCGAAAATCGTGCCCCAGGTTTGGGCTCGAAATTCTTCCAAACTGCTCAAACAACATTTTCATGAAAATAATTGGATTTTCTGTAAAATTAACCTTTTTTGATAGATCAAATTACACTTTTTCAAAAAACTCAAATATCACAACTCAGTTTTCGGCTAAAATTCTTCAAAATACATTTTTTGGAATTATTCGAATTTCTCGCAAAATTTCAACTCACTTCAATAAATTGAGAATTACATTTTTTCCAAATTTTTTAAAATCGTGACCCAGTTTTTGGCTCAAAATTCTTCAAAATACATTTTTTTGGAATTACTTATTCGAATTTTTCGCGAAATTTTCACCCATTTCAATAGATTGAGAATTAAAATCGTGACCCAGTTTTTGGCTCAAAATTCTTCAAAATACGCAAAATGATCGATCGAATTACACTTTTTCAAAAATCTCAAAAATGATAATCAAGTTTTCGACTCGATATTTTTCAAAAATGCTTAAAAAACATTTTCGAGGAAATATTTGAATTTCTGGTGAAATTTTATCTCTTTTTGTAATATCGAATTATTAAATATAGCCTACTTTTTCGAAAATCCGAATACTTAATCATGATCCTTGTTTTGTGTTCAAGATTCTTCAAAAATGCTGAAATTTCTCGCGGAAATTTTAACCCATTTTGTGAGATCAAGTTATGTATACTTTTTCAAAAATCTCAAAAATCATTGCCCAGTTTTGTGCTCAAGAAACATTTTAGTAGAAAGTTTTAAATTTCTCGGGGGAATTTTAACCCATTTTGAATATTTTGATAGGTCGCAACATCACTATCAAATCATTCTACAACAGTTCTTTGTGCAATTAGCAACCAAATCTACTAAAAGCAAACTCAATTTTTTGGGTCGCAAAAATGCCTAGTTCGATTTCTAGAGCACTTTTTGCCCATTGAACTGTAGACTAAATACTCGTACCTTTCCACCGGCCATATTACGGAAAAGTAATGATGAGCTGTCGTTTCCAACTCCTCGTCTACTTGATGATGGTTCGTTGATGGCACGTTGTAAATCCAATACCTAAAATTCAAAATTAATAACAATTAAATTCAATTTTTTTAAAAAAGGCTGAAAGCAAAAAAGTTTTTTTTTTTGTAAGTCATGGTCATGAATATGAGAAAAAAACTATTTACAATTCGATTCACTCAGATATTTATTAAAAAAAGAATTATTTAAAAATTAAAAATTCTGTAAAAAATTTCAATTTCAAATCTTTCGAATTCTTGACAGATTTTTTTTCTCACGAACCAATCAAATTTCAACTGTTATTTTTTCTAATAATTTGATTTTCGTTCACTCCAAAATTAATCGAGAACATGGAACGAACGTAATTGCGGCAGTTTTTTTCGCAAAAAATAATGATATCTTGCAGGTTGAAAATTCACTTACCTTATACGAACTGACTCCTTTGCCATCGGACACAGCGTTGATATTGCTAAACGGTACTTCGACAGAATACTTAATAGAATGCAACAGTTGCACTACCACGTTAGACACATTTTTAAACGACAATTTATGACCAGCTCCGCTTACAGCATGAAGAACACCAGATTTCATTTGTAAAGGCTTTTAAAACATCACAAAATTACAAACGAATCACAAATGTACGTACTTTATACGTATGTAGGTAAATAGAAATTAAAACTAAAATAGAAGATACGAAAAATCACCAACATTTTTGCTGTGATATAATTTCCGTAAACCTACATTTGTAAACAAACACTAGTTTCTAAAAAGCGTACTGAAAGCACAAGTACCAAATCGAATGATTGATGAACATGAATACCTACATTATTAAGTACGCGTATCATAATTCAATTTTTTTTCAGCAATGGTTTGAGAAATTATTAAAACATGTATTCATAATTTCCAACTACTGATACGCAGGATTATGAAAATATGAAAGTGCAGACTACTAATAAAAAACAGTAAGTACTTTATAGAAAGCTTACTTTTCTTCGACGAGCCGGAGGAATAACGAAGTAAGTCGTCACATTATTATCTCTCAAATACTGATTTCGAGTAGCACCATGACCAGCCTCTACTTCATATTCACCCCCTAACGAATCCAACGTCGCTTGAGTGATATGAACTCGTCTGCAAAAATTAAAAAATTTCAATTTAAAAAATATTATTCAAGTTTGGACTATTATTTGATTTGATTACGTTACCCTGGTTCTCCTCCTGCTTCCATATTGTTAGCTAAAGTCACATCATTGGACCAAACATCGTATTGCCATTTTCGTAATCCCAGCACTCCACACAGCACACGTCCCGAATGTATACCGACTCGCATGTTCAAATTCACATCAGTGGCTTCCACTACCGCTCTGCAAAGATAACTCAGCATGAGCAATATTGTCTCTTTACCAATCAAAAACAACTTGTATTGAAAAAAAATTACGCAATAGCATCGATCATATCGAGTCCCATTTCAACGCAACATCGAGCATGATCTGAACGAGGTTCCGGTAGTCCGGAAACACAGTAGTAACAATCACCAAGAATTTTGATTCTCAAACAATGATTTTCCTAAAATCAGTCATACAAATATGTTTAGATCATTAAAGAGAGACTGTTTGAGACTAGGTATGCCTGTATTATTGTATACTGACCGTAGCAAGTTGATCGAAACGTCCAAATAATTCATTAAGCAAACGAACTACTTCTTGAGCGGTGCACTGAGATGCCAGTACAGTAAAACCAACGATATCAGCGAATAGAATGCTAAAAAAATAACGATAAAATGTAATTTAAAGTTCCTACGAAATGAAACATTGACTTCGGTACGTCTTTACCTGACATTTTCATGCTTTTGAATGTATATTTTATGAAACTGTCCTTCCACCGGAGACATAATATCATTCATCATTTCCATCGCGACATGCTGAGGTAACACAGACAACAATAGTCTTTCCTGAAAAAATCGTTAAAAAATATTCTTTAATATTTGTGTTCATAATTTTTTGACGAAAATACTTTTTTTTATTGTAGAAATAATTTGGCAACATTAAGTACGAATAATGCACCCATAAAAATAATACATAAAGAAGCAATCTGTTTAAAAATAATTAGAGGATATGAAAGCGTACGAATTAATTTGAAATTTTAAAAAATTTCGGAGAAATGACGTCAGTACATAATAAGTGTAAGACCTTCGACTACATACATACTTTACTTAAATACACATACAAATACATGCGCCATACGCCAGATCTTATTTCTGTCCCTCCTTCCGCAGATAGAAGCGGTGAAATGCAATTTACATTTTTCGTTTGTGTTCAACTTGATGAGTTGGAAATGTAAATATCTCTACTCTAACTTACGAGTTGAAAGTTAGAAACACAAAATATAATTACATTGCACCACTTCCATCTCGGAGAGGACAAAATAAGGTCTGAAGCCTCATCAATATAATCGAAATTTAAAACACATCCCAGTATTCATCTCAACATGAGAATTTTTAAATAAAGAAAACAGAACGATTCACTTACAAGTTTTTCATTTTCATCTTCGATATGCAATCTAGCGGCGATACAATTTCTGGTATCCAAAAATACTTTACGTTGAGCGTTTTCAGTCAAAGAATGTAATAAAACACCAATAATATTCACGCAGGAGAATATGATCACGTTGCTAACAATCTACGAACAAATCAATACACGATTACTCCTCGTTCACTAATAACTTCGATTTAAAAAAAAAGAAGTAAAGACGAATACCTGCTGCCAGATTAAATGAGGAAATTCTTGAGCAAATATTACAGAGGTGACTAAATGAATCAAAGGTAATGTTATGCCGAATGATAACGCAACCAGCATTTTAACAGGCATCATAGTATACGCGAGAAATATAACGAATATAATTTGCCAAACTCCTTCCGCTATAACTCGTCGAGTTTCGATTTTCAATATCATATTCTCCGAAGGAGCAGAACTTCCGATGGGCAAAGAAACAATGCAGAACGTACCGCAGAAGAACAATATTGTGTAGCAAATCCATAGCAGATACGAATCGTGCATATATTTCGTGTTCAAGAAAATCAGAAGAATGACGAATAGTAGACAGTGAACTATATGGTATACATTCTGCGACGATGGTCCTTGAGCGTAAAAGAAACTGAGATTCGCCAAAAGAGATGTCAATATGATGAATAGTACTATCACACTAGCCACAGACGAATGTTGCAATTTGAATACATAACGCTGGTATAAACATTCCAATTCGTCGTTTTCAAATCGATGCCGATTGAATATCCGAGAAAGAGAAAACCCACGACTAGTGGTCATCGCTTTCACGCTGTGATCCATGTTTAGATTTTGGATTGATGAATTCAACTAGCTGTGAAAACAAACAAAATATAGGAAAATTGATCAAGTTGAGCGCAAATGAATTTCATTTCTACACTAGATTATCGTGTAATATCTGTTCGATGTGAATCAATGAACAGGCGAAACTTTTTCACTAGACTAATGGGATAATGTAAAGATCAATAATTATCGATACAAGTCTTCGTGTATGATCACAACTGTTTGAAACTAATTCAATAGATACCGCCGGTACATCTCAATGCAATCGTACAAGAACAATTCCAAAAATAAATTAGTTACCTCTAAAACATATTCAGGGAGAATGCATTGTTTTCTCGATAGAAATTCACTAATTTATGGAAAATTACTTTCTGCGGTGAAATGACATAAAAGCACACAGTATGCTCTGCATTTTGATTCCAGTCGTTGGCAAAATTCACATCACTTGCTTGAATAAAATAACTCGAACTTATCCCATAATTAAATAAATAATATATCTATTACTCTATTTAGGTGTTTTAAAATAAATTTGTTTATCAATTTAATTAATGCATCGTTCATTGTGGATGGAGGGAAAAGAGAGGTTTAGAGGTGGGGAACAAGCCACAGAATCTAGGAACAGCTACCGCTTCGCGATTTACTGCGGCTAGACACAGCTTACATTATTTGTATTTCTTTTCCGTATGTTATTTCGGGAGGAGGTACCGAACTGCCAGTGAATATAATTTTGACTTTGAGAATTGAGATTTTCGCAGATTTTGATTTCTTTTCAATTTTTTAATGGAATTTTTCATCAAATTTTCATACAGAATACATTCAAACCTCTCAACGTAAATTTTTTGAAAAAATGAAAAATACAAGTTTTTTTTTTATTTTTCCAATTTCGATACCTTACACTTACCTATTGTTACGTTTTTATTCGTGAATCGTGATCAATCAAAATTCAAAAGTATATAAAATTAATAAAATTATTTTGTTTCAGCTAGGGACAAGTTCCACGAATTCGAATGTGTTACAATTTACAAATTTAGTACACTTATTAAAAAAAATTATCATCGCCAAAAATTGAAAAATCAACTTCAGCAGTTGAGAATTGAATTAAGAAGGGAAAATGGAGATGGAGGTTTCTTGAGGCTCCTTTTGAGAAACGTATACGTATACCCTCTTCCAACCACCAAGTTTCATTCTAATTAGAGATTCCTGTACTGAGGAGGGGGACTGGGTTTCCCACTTTCCCTAAAAATTGAATTGAAACCCACAAATTTTCAACAAATGTTTTCACAATCTGTCTTTTAGTTTTACATCGCCAAATAAGAATGAACAGAACTTGAAGATCAAAACCTTCGAGTTCATTGCCAAAAAAAAAGGGTTCATAATAAATTTCATCTGAACAATGCAAAACCCTCGTAAATGAAAACCTTCAAGCCATCCGAAATATAATATTAGATTTTCAATAAAGTATAATTTTTCGGGGAGGAGGGGGCTTTTACAAAAAAAAAGGATGAAAATGTTGACTTACCTATTTTAGTGCTAAAATTTATCCACCTGCCTTTATCCTCGTTTTCATGCAGATTATAATAATTTTCAATAAATTACATAGGTGTGTACGTTTGTACGTTCGATAATAATCCTTTTATACATATAAGTACATCGCCGTAACTTTTCTGTTACCTATTCTATCCGTTTCCAATCCATCATAAATAAATATCGTGAAGATCGCAGTTGATGTCATAAACTAACTAGACAATACAAATAAACGTAAATATTCAGGGTTCAGCTAGAAAGATTGACTCAAAATTTTCGATTTCGATCGCATCAAAATGATTTAAGTAGGTACATAATTAAAATTTTGCCTTCTGACACTCATTTAAACACGGAGTTATCTCATCAGGAAATACATCAATGCTATGTACAATTTTGGAGAAGACTAGACGATTGTAAAAATATATTTTTATCAGAGCCTCAATATCCACCATCTTTCAATATCAAAAAAGTAACTTTTCATTAAACGTTTTCAATCAAATTTCATAAAAATAAACGCAAACGCGTATTCTCATAATTAACTCAATATTCACTTACCTTGCCGCCATCAATAGATCTACTTGATCTACGAATCTTCATAATTATGCTGTAAAAAAACATTAGTATAACAATATGCAATTACAATAAACATGACATGAAAAATAATGAATGCAATCGCAAATACACCAACAGTTGATAGGTATACATACGTACTTAGAAATAGATACGATCATTACCTATGCTTAAAACCTACTGCTTAAATCTACTTAAGTATCCGGATACCCTTACAACTTAAGATAGGTACTATGCATTTCATAGGTTTAGGTACATAATGCCAAGCAGAATTATTTGGGCACGACAAAATAAATTACAAAATACATTTTAAAATTAGGTACAATATTAACATTTTTACGAAATAAAATTAATTACATCGTCCAATTTCAGAGTATGATGGTACTTCACGGTAGAAATCTATGATGTCCAATGAAATGAGTAATGTAGTTGGCAAATATTTGTGGCATTTTGAATACCTACGCAATATGTACCGAATATCCACGATTTTAAAATATTCTTTCTCAAAAAATTGACCCGCCAACTGTTTTCATAGACTCGTACCTACATAGAAAAAACAATAAAAATAAACCCATAAAAGATAGGTAAGATGAACCATGATAAACAAATCTCATAAATTCGCGCCTTGAAAAAAATTCATTGTATCTCAATTTCCGGAACTTACCACTAAAATACTCTTTAAAAAAAGGGAGGTTCATATACCTACGTATGTTCGTAGGCAGGTAACACTTTTCATCAGAGTCAACGTGCCAAAATTTCGTGAAAAGAATTACCAGGTAATGATAAACTGTCGAGGGGTGGAGGGCTCAGGGTTCATCAAAATTAATTCGTATTCATACTTAAATTACGTGTAAGTGTATTGTTAAAAAAAATTACGACATTTGTCGATAGCATAAATTCAATCTAAAGTAAACCGATGACTACTCGATGTCGCCTTCAAAAATCTACTCATTGCTCTAAAAACTCCCCTGTACTTTATATCATTTTAAAATTCATCACATCTCTCTGACATATCGAGCTGATGTCAGACATGTATGAGGCAATTTCTATGAAATATTTTAAAAAACAAAAAACACTCACCAACGATCGTTGTTTGTTGAATTTGTCTTCAAATTTATATCTTGTAAGTAGTAATTCTATCAAATGAGCAAGAACTTGCCAAAAAATCACATTTCGTATCTTTCTAAATCATCATACTTGGAACTTGCTACGATGCGAACCTATAAAAAGAAATATCACTTTATTTGTTAAATATTGAAAATGCATTATATGTATTTAATTACTTATACGAAGATTTATGTACAAGAATGAGAGTATGATTTACTTACCATTATTGGTATCTTGAGATTTTCAATACTATGATAGGTAAGTATGTGTTTGAATTTTTCAGGAGTCCGAATCAGTAATTCAGTTTGAAGATGGCAGTCGTCAGTGGGTGGAAAACAGTCCCTAAAAAATGATACATTATTACGTTAAAATATTTTTCATTTTAATTACCTATCAACTTCCCATTTTATTCTAAATAATAATAATCTCTTGAAAAGAGCAAAGCATTTTTATAAATTACCTAATTAAGGGAATTTTTCATGCCAAAAAATGAGAAGTCAAGAAAAAAAAAATAACGAATGGAAACCAATTCTCAACTCCATCCTTTCCCATAAGTCATCCCAATTTTTCTCCAAGTTCGTCAGTTGATCGATTTCGTGAACCTGTTTCAAATTAGAGCATTTTTTAGAAAACGACAAACGAAAAAGCCTAGACACCTTGTATGGAAACAGCCGAGGGCCCGAATTACTTATACCAAGCTGTGCCGAATCCAGTGAAGAAGCAATTCCAGTCATCTTCCAAAAATGATACAAATTTGTCTCAGGCTTACTTCATCAAAAAACTTTAAACTTCTGCAAATTTTGAATGGAAATTGGAAAATTTAATTCTTCTTCTGGAATTTTAAAATACTGCTGGGGTGCTGAAATTTCCTGAAAAGTATGATCTCATAAAACTGAGCTGCCATTCAGAAGATAGTGGAGATGGGGTGAGGGGTCATCATAATCGATTCGTATTCAACTTATATGTACCTACTATACATTATAATTAGTTTAAAATATGAGGCACTTTTTCGTCAATGCCAAATGTGCTCTGTAAAATGTAGGTATATCTACTTCTACCAATATTATAAAAATGTTCACCAAAAAAACAACAGTATTTCAAATTAATATGTACGTATGTACCTACTACCTAGGTACTTGATTATTGGATCTAATTGTAAGAGTACCTAGATGGGACAGCTTTCCCAAACACTGAGAAACAGGAAATGGCATTACACAAAGTACATAAATTATGAAAAAATCATCATTTATCGAAAAGTTGCAAAAATTCAGAAGCCATAATCAAATTCGTTTTGAATGCAAACCATTCCTCAACTCCATCCTTTCCCGGAATGTACAGATTAAAAACTTTCTTTGGATAGGAGACTTTTCTTCCATTTTTATCCAGCTGACCTGAGCTGACTTGACTGAGCACACAGAGACTGAACAGACAGTAGACCAACCGCACTGAGCACCCGGTAACAGAGCTGACTAAGAAAGACCAGTCGGACTGTTGGAACAGACGGAGACTGAGCAACCGGAATGGCCAACACCAGCAATTTCGGACTCGTGAGACTCGGACTCGTGAGGCCGCACTCGGGCTCGTGAGACTCGGACTCGCATAAAACGCCGAATTTCTCCAAATTCAAGACTCTGGAGACTCATGAAGGGACTCTTAAGAGGAGCTGTCATTGCAAAAATGAAAGTAAAACACGAGCAAGACAAAAAACCACTATAAAGTCCTGATGAAGTGGTATGCATGTGTTCAAAGTGATTTTTTTCTATCAACTAGAGTAGTTCATGTTACTCTCATAAAAAAGTTTTGGCGGGCTATAATACTGATGCATCCATTCAATGCATGTGGAGAAAAGCACCTCCCCAATTTTTTTTCAAACTAATAAGGGCTATTTTTGCATTGAGCTCCTCCTTGTGAGACTCGGACTCGTGAGGCCGCACTCGGGCTCGTGAGACTCGGACTCAATTTTAAAGAATCTCTTCATCTCTAGTGCAGCGATTCAAGGACGACAGACCCTCTGCTGCACATGTCCGTGTGACCAGAAAATCTTGACCGCTTCCCAATGCCCCGACGGAGACAGTAGTCAGAATGCCCGATCAGAATGCACAGACTCGGGCATACTCAGAAAAACAGACATACAGGTTGTGTTAAACTTGGAAAGAAAATCTATCAAGAAACGCCGACTTTTGAAAACGGGAAAATATTTTCTTGACTTCCCTGACATAATAATGTCAGATTTTAAAACAACTTGGAAAGAAAATCGATCAATAACAGTGTGAGGTTGACTTTTGAAAGCTTGGGAAAGAACGTGTTGACACTGTTGACTCATTGCCGTGATATGCTTTCATAGAAGATTTTGGTGATTGGGGGGGGGGGGGTCATCAAAATTGATTCATATTTAACTTATACTATATTGGTTTCAAATATAGGGCACTTTTTCATCAATGCCAATATGCTCTGTAAAATGTAAATATATCTGTAGTTCTAGAAATTCCTACTTCATACGTACTTATCTAAAAAGTGCCTTAATTTGAAAGACAATAAATTCAATTTTTGAATGAAATTTTTCAGAAACTTTGCATCATTAAAAAATACTTTTAAAAAGTCAGAACATTTTGCAATGTGTTAAAGAGTGTTGATTTGCTTACAAATTACGAAAAAAAAGCACATACCTTCGCAAGTCCGAATATAAAAATTGAAAAAAAATCACTTACCAATAAACGTTAAAATAATTCTCGTAATTTTACCAATTATAAGCGTAAGTACTTGGTATAGGTAGGTACTTCCAAATAAACGGAATTTGCATGTTCATGTAGACAGTATCCAATTTCGAAATAATTCTTCGTTAAGTTGGGACTCAGTATGATACAAACCTATACATAGTAGGGACAAACAGAGCATTATTAGTAGGTACTTATGCATACATTTATTCGAATGAAATTATATGTTGTTCACCTTGACCAGTAATATCTTGAGATTTTCAATAGTGCACAATATAAGTGTTTGAATTTTCCAGGAGTCCTAATCAGTGATTCAGCTTGAGGATGTCAATGGGTGTGGGAAACAGCTCCTAAAAAATAATACATTGTTATGTTGAAGTATTTTTCATTTCAATTATGAACTTGGATAGGCTACTCGTAATGCATAGGTAGATAATATTATTGCTAAATTTATCGTGTAGGTACTTGATACTGAAACACGTCTTCTTATCCCCAATCATGAGAAATAAAAATGTCACCAATTTTTTGCAGACTCACTCGATCGAAAAACTTCTACAAATTTTGAACGTGAAACTTAATTTCCTCCCCAGTTGAAATTTTGCAATACTTATTCAATAATCCACTACAAATGCATTTACGATTTTCATTTTCCAAAAAAAAAAATCCAAAAATTGAAAGATGATGAGGTGGAAGGACCAAAATGTGACAAATATTGAAAAAAAAACAACAAACAGTATTTTAACTTGATAATATAGGATAGAACTCGAAGTAAATATAATTAACCTAATGAGCTATCTAGGCTGTGGTGCACAGGAACACAACCCCCGAGCAGCAACGACAACAAATCATACCCAGAGTTCAACATGTCACTGCAAGCAAACGCAACAAAGTATTGCAACACCAAGAGCCCACTCTGCAGTCCTACCATCGAGAAAAATATGGCTGTTCTACATAGCCTGCAACTTGCAACTCGCAACCTGCAACCTGCAACTTAATCAAAAGATTTCGATTCAGTTGCGCAATTTCAGACAATAGCCAAGCGACTTCTTATCAAAAATTAGAAGTTGCGAGTTGCGAGTTGCAAGTTGCAGGCTATGTAGAACATACCATAGTTTCCCAACCGCCACAGGGAGCCTGGAGACCCTAAAGACCCTTGTGGCCAGAACACCCTGCCACGCCCACCCACAATAGCATATCTCCCCCCCAAGTAATCTCAGCTGAAATCACTACCAGGAAGAGTGTAACCGGCACCATATGATTTTTATTCCTTTTTCAAGTTTTTTTTGACTAATTAAACGAATAATTTTGAAAAAAATCATCTAAATTAGAAATTACTTAAAAGGTATTGCTATAAATAGAATTTCAATTCTTGAATAAAATTTTTTTAAAACTTTGAATCAGTAAAAAAAATATTTTCAAAAAGTCGGAACATTTTGCAATGGGTAAACTTGCAAATTACGAAAAGAAAGCACATACCTTTGTAAGCCCGAGTATAAAAATTGAAAAAAAATCACTCACCAATGAACGTTGCATTTTTCTTAAAATAATTCTCATAATTTTACCAATTATAAGCAGGTACTTCCAATACTTCTAAATGTATGGAATTTGTATGTTCAAGTAGACAGTATCCAATTTCGAAATAATTCTTCATCGTAAAGTTGGATCTCGGTGCAATACAAACCTATAAAAGGGATACAGAGAACATTTCATTAAGGTAGGTAGCAGGTGCTTTATTTAACTATTAAATACCTTGAATTGAAAATACAACATATATTAGCCTATGGCGTGACGATGTGATATGTCGGTGGGGTGACATTGAAATTTTTTCAACTTTTTTCGCCAAATTTTCTCAACTTGGTGTAAATTTTTTGGGAAAAAGATCACACCACATTTTGTCGTTAATGTTTTGGAGACACGAACCTTAGATTCTGAAAATTTGTGTTCAGCGATCTTGAAAACATAATAGATTTTCGGCGACTTTTCAAAATTTTATCCTATTCAGGGGGCGTAAGGGGGTTTCTGAGGAATCGTAAGCAGAAAATAGTTCATATTCGGGTTCAGCTGGCGACCTTAAAAACATACCATTCGATATATCACTCGACTTATTTTCACTGTTTTTCATAATTTTGGCCCCTTTTTGGGACACAAAGAGACATTAAGGGGTTGGATCCAAAAAATAAGCTCATTTTCGTACTCAGCGACCTCAAAAACGTACCATTCAATATATCACTCGACTTTTTCGTGATTTTTCGAAATTTGGGCTCCTTTTTTGGGGCACAGTGGGACATTGAGGGATTAGATTCACAAAATAAGTTCATATTCGTACTCAGCAACCCCGAAAACATACCATTCGACATATCACTCGACTTTTTCGTGATTTTTCGAAATTTTGGCCCCCTTTTTGGGGCACTGCCGAACACTGAGGGGTTGGAAATGAAAAATAAGTTCATAATTGTACTCAGCGACCTCAAAAACGTACCATTCGATAGATATATCACTCGACTTTTCACGATTTTTCAAAATTTTGACCCCCTTTTTGGGGCACAGAGGGGCTTTGAGGGGCTGGACCCAGAAAATATGGTTCATATTCGTATTCAGCGACTTCGAAAACATACCATTCGATATATCACTCGACTTTTTTGTGATTTTTCGAAATTGTGGCCCCCTTTTTGGGGCGCTGCGAAACATTGAGGGGTTAGAAATAAAAGATAAGTTCATATTCGTACTCAGCAACCTCAAAAACGTACCATTCGATATATCACTCGACGTTTCACGATTTTTCAAAATTTTGATCCCTTTTTTGGGACACAGAGGGGCTTTGAGGGGCGGGCTGGACCCAGAAAATATGGTTCATATTCGTATTCAGCGACCTCGAAAACATACTATTCGATAGCAAAACATGCTCATGCACATTACATAAAAAATAATTACAAGTATTTCTACACTGAAACAAATCTGGAATTTTCTTTTCCTAGAGTTCAAAGAAATATTCTATAGGTAATGAAATTATGACGGGAATATACTTAATGCCTTCGCTATTTGCTTAGGTCTCTGTGTTTTTTAGCCAAATTTTTGTAAAAAATGATGGCTATTGCGGTAGGCCCAACTTTGGATAAAAAGGTCGGGGGGTCAAAAATTTTGATAGTTCTCGACGTTTTGAGCTCAAACTAAACGATTCCCGGTGTGTCAGTTTTTATATTATATAGATTTAAACTTAGTCCTTGTGGTGCCCGTTTTAAGTATACGTAGTCATTGTGGTGCCCGGTTTTGGGCTTGGGGCACCACAAGGTCTTTCTATATAAAACGATGCAAAATCGAGTGAAATGCACTCTAAGGTGAAAAAAAAAATTTTGAGGCAGGCACCACAAGTACTAAGCTTATGATGAAAAATCCAAACTGCACCAAAACACCTTTATCATACATATATATGTGATCCTCTATGTAGGCGGGCACCACAATTACCATAAAAGACCCGGGCACCACAAGGTACTAGGTATGTGTATCTATATTTATATAGAAGTTTCACCGAAACTTGAATTTTTTACTTTTTCAATCAAGAGACGTTCTAATGAATGAGATGGGATAAAACTAGGATAATAGGGTTCTTTTGGGAGCTAGAGTTGACCCCTGCAGTGGGGAGGGTCAAAGTTGAAAATTACGGAAACCAAAGGGGGCGAGGGCCGATTGTCGCCCACCCCTGGGCATCTAAAAAGTTGAAAAAGTTGGCAAATTCCTCTTTTTTGGTGGAAGTTGGCAAATTTGACATTTTACCAACTACTGGATAGAAATAAAAGTAAATTAAATAAATTAACACAATAAATCATTCAAAAGTCGATGAGAATTTCCATCTGATTAGAAATGCTTAAAAATACCAACTGACGACATGACATGAAAAAAGCAAATCTCATTATTTTTACAACTTGGGTGAGATTGTTGAAAAGAAATTGAAAAATTGACTAGAAGTTGGCAGATTTTATTGACAAAAAATTATAGGTACCTATACAAATGTTTTGGAGAAAGTTTGAAAATTGACTGAATTCAAGAAATTCGTCGAATATTAAAGCAGAAAAATTTATATGGATTCTAAATTTTTAAAAATTCCAAAAGGTGGAAAAATTGACTTCTTAATTTTTTTAAATACGTAATCTTGTTCCAAACTGAAACTAAAAAACTGCCATTCAAAATAAACTTGTTGACGTTTATAAAAAATATCGTTTTTTTACTTCTCAAAATGCGAATTTTCAAAAGCTTTTGCCTTCGTTTCGCTCAGGCCTGTTTGATTTTCACTTTCAAAATTGAAATTAAAAAAAAAAAACATTCGAATTTTAAAATTTTGAAGCCAAAAATTATTAGACTGAATCTTTCAACAACTGAAGCGAGTATATTAGGGTTGTCGATGACGAGTCTGATTTCTCGTACCTATGTGACTTTTTTCAGAAAACAAAATGAGCGATATTCCAAAACGCCCTATGTCCATTTTTTGAAATTTCTTTTTTAATCTGGTAAATTGGCTATTTAGGCGAGTTTTTAAAACTGTATTTGGAAATTTTGAATTGAACTTGATTTATTATGGCTGTTTGATCAGATGTGATGGCAAAAATATAGCGTGTGGATTCGTTGATTCGTAGATTCGAATCCACGAATTCATCTCATTTATTCGAACCATATTCGAATCACAGCGAACGAGAAAATTTTCGAATCATATCCAAATCCAATTTTTAAGGATCATTGCGCCCCCCCCCCCCCCAATGAAAAAATTGGATTATGCTCATTCCTTTCATTTTTTACACTTGCCTCTGTGACCAAATATCATCAAAATCAAGTAAAACTGCAAAAACTTCCCAAGTTTAGGAAAAAACATTTTTTTTTTTTTTTTTTTTGTAAAATTGTTGGAAATTATGAAGAAATTGAGTCGTAAAAAACTAAAAATTACATAAAATTTCTCCAAAAAATCGAAAAATATTCGTGAAACTTTGTTGAAAGTTCTACAGAAAAGAAAAAAAGTATGAAGCAATTTGACTTAAACTAAAGAAAGTTTTTTTTTTTTTAAGAAAACCTTCCGCTAGTACGTAATAATTTTTCAACTCAAAAGTACAATTTTCTCTTCACCTCCACCTCGTACCTCTTTTTTCAAAAAAGTGACGCAAAAACAGTGCGCTTAATTCGCGAGTTGTTGAAAAGTAAGACTCTGAGTCTATTTTCGAGTCGGCTCGGAGTCTTCGAGCCCTTCAGGAGACTTTATTTCCGAGCAGACTCGTCCGACCTCTGCTAAGTAATAACCACCAATCTCGAGCATACGTACTTGAGATAAGATTATGAATTTTCAATATAGGCTATAGGTACCTAGGCCAGAGCTACAATGTGTTGTACGTACTATACATTACATAGAATGAAAGAATGTACCGTGCCAGCCGGCTCGCTTCATTTGCATTCTTGGAATAGCAGGATGTTGGAGGCAAAGAGAAAAGAGCAATGCCATACTTGTTTTTCGGCCATCTTAGACAATGGTAGCGCGTTCCTCTTTAAATTATTCTCAGTATACCTATAGTACCGAGACCACCTACTTGAGTTAATTTTACTCGTTTAGAATGTGAATACGAGTAAATCGTTCTAAATATTGAAAAATCGCGTAAGATTCGAATACGGTGATAATAAAGTGAAAAAAAGAGTGTATTTTACTTGTACCTACTCGTACATAGCTAAAAATGTGAAAATGGAGAAATCATTGAGAATGCTGACGATTTGTCTAATTTTCTTCGCTGCATTGGAATCAACAGCAGCATGCAGGAGACAGAAACATCCAGCTTTTTTTGAAGACGAAGAAGATGGAGACCATGTAGTGTTGACTGAAAGGCCAGAAACAGACACTGATCCAACGTGGACCCTGAATGTATACTTCACTTCATGGACACCCAATGGTACGTTCATAGTGAATGATTTTTATCTTGTCGACCCAAAACCTGAGTTTAAGGACAATAAAACTATTTTGAATGTAAATAATAACGTGACAGCCGTATTCCAAACAAAGATTAATTCGTTCATAGAGGGAAAGTTGGAGATTGACCTTATAATAGATCATTGCGGCCTTTCATTACGCACGCTGCCGAAATTGAATTTCATCGTGTGCGTCAAAAATATAGACCAGAACAAGATGGTGTTTTGCCAGTGATATCTTCCCCTCTCGCAGGAGATCCTTTCGCGGGGAAGGTACGTGGCATTTGTTATGCACACGAATGCAAATTACATCCGTATTGGCCGCAAAACGAGGAGGAATATGATTTATTTATACAATGTGATAGGGTGCAACCATACCCATCCGTAGATGTTTTGTTGGCCAACAACTCAGCAGAAGATTTAGTACGTGGTTAGGTATCAGTTTGTGTAGACTTTTTTACCGTATTTTTTGTATACGTACGTATTGTATACTATATTATAACCTTACAAGACGCATTTGGTTGCTTCCAAGCTCTGAAACCGGGTTTCATTACAGTGCACGCTATAACGGGAAGTATTCGCATACACAATTGAGGAGGTGGATAGCAGAACGCAATAACTCCAAAATTACGAAAATTGAGTTAGATATCTATCCTTATGTAAAATTCAACGGGGAATCCATTCCCGGTGTCAGATTTTGTCCATCAGTTGAATATCATAGCGCAATCGAGGAAAACAAGTCTGATTTTAGAGCTAAATGCATTAAAAAATGAGATTTTGTTTGCAAAACGCAATAACTCCACTACTTTTTATACATTTCAGTTGCGCAGATGTGGTAACACTGTTTTTTTTCATCGGGTAGATACTGAAACTCATTGGGTAGGAGTTACTAAAAAAAATTGTGCTTTCGTTCCCACTCTCTGAATGCTATATCACAGACAGGAATTGTTTGAATTTCGCAGTCCAGTTTTGTATTGAAAATTTTCGATTACTGTAAACATACTTTTTTTCTATAATTTTTCAATTTTTTCAAATAAAAAATACGTTTTTTTTTGCAGAAAAACACCCAAAAAAAATTTGCGTTCAAAACGCAATAACTTTTTTTTCTTTTCCTCTCTGTGCTTACCCAGGTAACCAAAATTTTGAAATTGAGTGGAAATATTATTTATGGCACCCTCCCCTTTCATTTGACACCAATTTTGGAACTCGACCCCCCACCCCTCCCCTCCTGACCATTTTTCCTAATTTCCCAAAAAAAAAAACAAAAATGGAGTTATTGCGTTCTGCTATCCACTTCTTCAATTTTGGTTCCTAGAAAACGTAACGAACGTTATCAAAACGCAAGTAACTATGCATACAATTTTTTGTGAAGAAAATGCAATTTTTTTGATTGTTTGCGAATTTGAATGAACTTTTAATTAATCTCAAATTAAAGATGTAATTAAATTCCTATCGATTAATGTTAATTCTCATCATTTCGCGCAAAAATAACGATTTAATGAATACTTCTATTTACCAATTTTCTAGAGAAATTCTCGGAATTTTCAGTGAACAATTAAACACATAGATATGTATTTTAATGAAGCAAAATGTTGGTAATTTTGATTTTTATCCTCTTTAAAATGTGTGTTTTTTTTTACTGATAGCTCTACCTTCAACTGTTCAAAAGTTCTTGACAGGCCCGTAGCGAGGATTTTTTTCAGTCAGGGCAGATGGAATTGTAACCAGGGCATGAAAATTTACCAAAATTCATGAGTTGTGGGAGGGGGGTCGCAAATTTTGTATTTGGTCAATAATTCAAGCAGTCATAGCTCTTGGAAATCAGTATCCCCCCAAAAAAGTACCTGAACACGCTAGAAAGACTTTTCATGTCATCGTCCAAAAAAAAACTTCCAAAAAATCTTTACAATTAGACAACTAGGTATTGAAAAAAATGATCCGAAAAAAATGACCCAAAACAAAAAATTACTGATATCTACTTTGCAGGGAGTTGGAGAATGATTGGTTGGTACCTACTTACCTAAACTACGTAAGTAGGTACTTATGTACCTATTTCAGATTAGGCTGGCGGCCATATAAGCAACTGAACAGTTTCTATCATTTCACAGCATGAATATTGTATCGAATTTTCATTGCAAAATGAACAAAAATTTCCCAACTTCCGCCCATTTCTTCAGACAAGTAGGTATATTTCCATTTCCAACATTAATGCATTATTACTTACACAAGTCAGAATCTATTCAGAATCATTGAAAAAAGGTGTAAAATAAATTGCAGACCCAGTTCGCCGCAAATACGTATAGGTACTCGTATGTACGTTCACATAGCAACAATCTTTCAACAGGCTTGACTAGTCTAGGAGGGCGGAGACCGAGGTGAAAAATGCGCGAAGGAAACTGAAAACGATCGTAGTTTCGTAGTACATTCGTCGTGTCACCGGACGCCAAAATGTTCGAAAGGAAATCACATCAACGAAATAGAAAATTACGCAAATCGATGCAAAAATACAGAAATCATTATACGTAGGTACCTATTTAAATCAATAATTTTGAATTAAGAATCTACTCGAGATTTTTTTTTCTAAAATGGTAAAAGAACCGTCGGTATTTTCTTTAAAAAACGACGAAACACGACGAAAATTCACTTGAGTAGGATTAACGGACAATTTCGTTGTCGAGCACATCGGTACTCCAAAGGGCTGGCAAGGAAATTTACGTTAACGAACTAGAAAATGACACAGATCGGTACAAGAACGCGAATATTAATCATCTAATACGTAAATTTTGAATCCAGAAACAACAATACGATGTCAGCAAAAAATAACCGTCACAAATTTGGCTCACTTTCAGATCGAATCTTCGAAAACGCGAGTAAGCGCGAAGAAAATTCACTCGAGTAAGGACGTACGATTTCGTCGATGAACACACCGGAAATTTAGACAGAACAAAACACGAACGAGAGTACAGGAACGCAAATATTAATCATTTACATACGTGAATTTTGAATCCAGAAACAACATGATGTCAGCAAAAAATAACCGTCACAAATTTGGCTCAGATCGAATCTTCAAAAACGCGAGCAAGCGCGAAGAAAATTCACTCCAGTAAGAACGTGTACGATTTCGTCGTTAATAAACACACCGGAAATTTAGACAGAACAAAACACCAACGAGTACAGGAACGCGAATATTAATCATTTACGTGAATTTTGAATCCAGAAACAACAATACCATGCGATGTCAGCAAAAAATAACCGTTATAAATTTGGCTCAGATGGAATCTTCGAAAACGCGAATAAGCTTGAAGAAAATTCATTCGAGTAGGAACCTACGATTTCTTCGTTAAACGCACCGGAAGTTTAGAGTAAAACACGAACGACATTCACGCATCGAAATAGGTACATATTTGTATCATCAACGAATAGGTATTTAGAACATATTCACGTAATAATTAAAATAAGTACTCACCGATTAATCGGAAGAAAACGCAGAAATGAACGTACAACTGCAGCAAGACGTACGGCAGACCGCTGGACGCCAGACAAGTCACAACACAACACGCAAACAAAAGGTTCATTGATCGTTGGCATAGAACACCATTTGATTCAAAAATACGTACAATCGATGAATCGAAATTTACAAATCACCAACAAACGCGAAAATAATACCTACGTAGGTAAATAAACCAGGGTTAAAACACATCACGAATGACGAAACACGAAATCCAAAATACTTCCGAAATAGAAAACCCGTTACGAGTAGGTAAGTACATTCGACATTCCGAAACAAAAGTCACGATCTCGTTAAATACGATCAGCCGTTACAGCCACACAAGAAAATACCATAAATATTCCATAAATATAGCGAAATTTACGAACAAACACTTAAAACGACGGAGACGTACTTTGCAGACGTTAACTTGAACACTTGAATGAAACAATGGCCGACAACACGAACTTGCGTTTACCAAAAACATCGTAATTCGAACTAATTGATTGTGTTCGGATACATTTTACACAATAAGCAACTTTTTAATAAAAAAATGATAATAAATACGGAATATTAACGAGTAAAATAAAACAAAACTGCAAGCTGCAACTCACACGACGTAAAAGCTTCAACGGTGTACGTTACTAGAATGGACGGAGTAATAGAACACGAACGGTTTCGTTGTAGTAAGGGTGAGGCGAGGGTGCGCGCGACGCGCGGTAGTTGGTCAACTGGTCAAGCACGAACAATGTAAACAAGATTTCAAAACACAAGCTTTTCGTTTTTTGTTGTTTGGAAATCTGAAATTTGGAATTTTAACCGTGAATTAATTAAAATCATGCATGTGATGTACGTAATTACGCTTTTTCAGCTTCTGTATTATGAAGATATCCTAATTTTTTTCACGTGAAAGAAGTCAAATAAATTGAATAGCTTATCAGATTCTGCCGATTATATCGAATGAAACAATCATCATTGATTTTCATTGTTCGTTTTCGTTTCTTAATGCATATTTCAATTAAGTATATTATGACTCAGATTGAGATTGAGATCGACAAATCAATGAATGAATCAACGATAAACGTAGGTTATCAGGTAGAAGCAAATCTTTAATCTTACAAACGATCGAGCAGTGTTTCATTCATATTGTATTCATCGCAGATCGTATCAAACTACGCACAGTATACCTAATGGCAATAATTATCTACTTATATGTAAGTTATTATAATCTAGGCTATAAGGCTAGTATAGATTCTCCGATGCCTTTATCGAAACGTTGATTCACTTGAATAACGCTTAGATTTTACCAAACTAATGAAATATCTCACAAAAAGAATCGATTGATTGTAATGATAATGGAGATGTGTTGCAATTTGTTTTGTATTCATTGTGATATGTTTCGTTTTTGCAATAGCTTCTGGTTTCTATGTAACATTAATATAGATAGGCATTGCAAATACTATCGATGATGTTTTCAATGAGTATAATATTCATGGATTAAGTTTGCTTCATTTGATATCAAGAATACAGATGAGAAAAAGTCTTCTTGAAAGATATTTCGTTCTTACCAATTCAAAAGTTCGACTGGAAATTGTCAATTTGACATTTTGCAAATCTTTAGAAGAGGCAAGAAAACAATTTTGTTTTAGTATCTATCTACCTACGAATACAAAATTAACACAAAATGAATGAGTCAACCTAATCAAAAATAAAATAATAGATCAAGTTCAAATACTTCATTATACATATATTTTATTAAGTACCTACTCGCAAAAAGACGAACAAATTTCGTTACGTTTTCAAAAATATTCAAAACTAATACATTATAGTTTTGAATATTGTTTCACCTTCCGACTCGCCTTGCTCCAAGAATTGGTCATTGCATCTCCCATTTTGTTGGCATATTTTAACACTTCATTTAATTTGATGGCATGATCGTTGAATTCAGAACACCTCATCTTCAAGAACTTTAGTTACATCGATCTTCATTTGTCAGCCAATTCTAGGTAGTAAAGTCCAAAGTCCGTATAAAGGATAAACTTGTAAAACATTTACTTCTCAAATTAAGGTTTCATAGAATAGTAAGTACATCTATCAAAAAAATTCTGTAGGTAGCATAAGAATGTAGAAGGTATATTTTTCCTGAAAAATATTAGAAAAAATCGGTGCAATGAGTGTTTAAATAATAAAACCCAAGCATTTAAAATTGAAATTTTAAACAAGTACCAACTTACGATTTTTGGTTTCAAATCATTGATTTCTTCATCTTTTTATTCTTTTTTTTGATGGCGTCTTTGCCGTCTTTCACTATGAGCTCTTCTCCTTTATAATCTATCTCGGTCTATTTGCAGGTTCAAAACATCATAATAGGTATTCATAAACTTTAATTTCTCAATCAGAACATACCGATTCCTGTACGTTTTGGTAAATCTGTATGAATACTGTTCGATCGAACAGCATTCATTATGTTAACATCACGTTTCAAAGAGATTATAATTACATAGGTACATACTTTAGAAGACTTTTGAAGATTCTAATTTTTAATTAATCAGATAAAGAAAAGGTTACTTAATATCAATTAATCAAACTATATTACACGAGAAAATTGAAATATGTAGGTATTGATAACAAAAAAATACCGATCTTGGAAATTGATACGAATTCGATACCAGGAGAAAAACTATACGGTTTTGATACAGCTTTGAAACGGAAACGTTGAATAAGAATCGTTTTGATGCAATATTGAGGCAATAATGAAACCATTATTCCCAAAGCTAGCATCAAAACTACCTCAAGTCAGGCCCTACCTGCAATTGAAGTTAAATAAACATACGATGTCAACTCATGATTATGTATTTTACACTAAATGTGGTGAATATAAATGCACATGCTTCGTTAATAATAAACGAAAAAGTATCCTATAGACATGGATAACCGAAGCGCACGAAAATATAAATACCCACAATTAGGATAAATTTTAATTTTGAAATTTGAACATTAAAATATGCTCAAGCTAGTTAAGTTACGTATAAATTAAAGAAAAAAATTCAAAACAAAGTAAAACAAAATTCATGTCTACTTGAAAATTAGGTACCTCTAGGTACTCGTACCTATACATGCGCAAATGAATAATTATTTAATTAAAAATGCTGAATAGCTTAATTATTTTTTATTTCTTTGATATATGCTGAAGTTTTCGATTGCTGCTAAAATGATGTAGGTAGTACATACGTATAATAGATAATTAGGTACATATTGTAAGTAAAATGGAAGTATCGTGTGATTTTAAAAAAAATACCACATCGTGATTAAAATTAAAGTTCATCTCTATTTACTGGAATAGGCTGAGCAGGATATTCATTGGGCAATGTATTTTTCCAAAATTCACTAATAGCTGGATTTGATACATCTTCAAACGCCAAATCACTAGGCGAATAAATATTTAAACAGGTAAAATTGACGTGTTGATCTTTACCAATTGGTTTCCACGTTTCTATACCGACACTTGGATCCCTAATAATAACAAACACAATATCACAAATTAATAATTAGTGGATCTTAAAATGCATTAAACATTTCACGAAGAAAAAACAATCAGGTATAATCACCCAGTTTTCATGAAATTCACGTAAATAGACGACATGAATTTATTCATCGCCTTATCCGTTTCGGTTTCTTCTGCACTGGTAGGCAGGTATTTCAAAATATACAGCAGGTCGTCGGAATGACTAGATCCTAAATACGTACAAATAATGAAATGATTTTATAGGAACATATTTTCAAATACCTAACTATACATAAATAAAATTTCAGGCAAGTATTATTTAGAAAAAGCACCTTAGCGTTGAAAATGTTAGTAAACCCAGAAACAAGAAAAATTATTTATCGTCAGCACAAAGCAAAAACACTTTCTTTGCGCATTGAAAATATTTAATAGGTAACTATGTCAGAGAATACGAATTTACGTACCATAATTCTCGTAGTTTTGAGCATATACATTTGTAAGACTGTATTTTCCTCGGTAATTGAACTTGTAACAAAAAATATTCGTCTTGGTAGCTAAATTATGCAATTTAGCAGCACTGAATATTTCATTATAAAACAATCTGTCGCCAAGCATCTGCCAATTAAAAATTGTAATAGAATTATTAATTTTCTGGCTTTATTTGCAACCTTTAAATTTTTTGAAAATATTGTAGCTTGAAGTAAAATAATAAATATGAGTAGATTTTATGGGGCCTACTTGAATTAGTTGATCAACGCTTTCTTTGGAAATAGGTTTATTATCAAAGTAGAATTTTCTGATAGCATCACTAACTGCATCTTTTTCTTGCTCCGGTACGCTGTAGTTATACATGAGCAAATTTGGCGCAATTTCATTCCATTTTTCATCCAGTTCTTTCAATAGATTATCGTGAGGAATAAACTCTGAAAATAAAAGTGAGATGGTTGTCAAATTTGATTCTTAATAGGTAGTTTCAATTTTTTATTTGAAATATTCTAACTAGAGTGGGTAAGTAAATGCAAAGAAGGTCGTAGTACCTGCTCCTGGATATAAACCTTCTTTTTCAGTCACACTAGTCATCCAAGGTAAATCTTTCACTTTGCCATTGACCAATAATTCAAGTGGGTGTGCGGATAAAAATGCATTTGGACTCTCAGGTTCCACAACTGGACCAAACGGAGTGAATGGAGTGTATCTCCAAGTCTGAAACAACAATAAAAAAGTTGTGTTGATATTCTAAATAGAATAGACGTATTGTGAGACCATACTCTACTGCAAGTTTTGATGGATTGCACCAATCCTGTCTCTTTTCTTTTGAAAAAGTAGAGTAGATCAACAAAAAAGTTAGAATCCCAAAGTCGTGATGATTGTGTAGGCATCTATTTGTCGCCATGAGAGCGGCGGAACTGGAGAAAGCTGAATGACCACAATATTTTGAAGCAGATTAAGCGCTCCTTCACAGTAGCTTACCATAAAATTCTTCGTCTGCTCAACAATAGCTCTAGCTGGTCTCCTTTGCAAACATTTCACCATATCTCTGGTATTATTATTAATTGGACAACCTACTAATGAAGCCAATTCGGTTGATTTTTGAGACACATTTCTTGGTAAAGTCCACGAAGGTAGTAAAGTGCCACTTAAAGAAACGCCTTTTTGGAAAAGCCCTGAAAAACAAATCAACGTGATAGTTAATTGTCTACACAATTCAAAAGTAATACCTAATTAATTTTTCCTACCTTCGCTGAGCGGAGAAACGTAATGATAATGTACACTAGCACCGCCAGCGGAACACCCAGCAATTGTGACACCGGCAGGGTTACCACCGAAATGAATAATATTACGTTGAACCCATTTCAACGCAGCCACTTGATCTTTCAGACCAAAATTTCCGGGTGCCACGTTATCTTCGGTGCTGAAAAATCCTATTCATATCGCTCATTTAGTGTCTAATTATCCATACAATCTTCTACTAGGTACCTAAAGCGATTCATCATTGCTATCTGCTGTAAAATATATTTACCCAAGACTCCTAAGCGATAATTAATGCTAACGAAGACTAGATCGTCATTCTGCAAAATATAATCAGGATAAATTGTTCCTCCAGTACCAAACATAAAAGCTCCTCCATGAATGTAAACCATTACATTCATCAAAGGACTAACTCCATTCACCGGCAGCTGAAATAAAAACCACGAATTACATAAACACCTAAAACATTATTATTCAGCTAATTAAAATTCGAAATCACAAGTCACCTTGGGTGTGTAGATATTCAAATAAAGACAATCTTCTTCGCCGGAAATCTGGTACAATGCTCGATGCTCTATTTGTAGACATGCACTTTGAGGTTTCGTTGCATTCCACGTACCGATCCATGGTTTCAAATGTTGTGGTTCCTGTAGATAGTGGTTATTCATATTAAAACTTATTGAAATAACATTCTTAAAAATAAATACGAAAATTATAATCACCTTGAATCTATACTTGAAAATCGGCGCAGCAGCGTACGGAACTCCTAAAAAAGCATTAACGATTCTACCATTAGGTAATTCATAGGTGGTTCCTGCAAGTTCACCTTCTTCAACTCTGACTACAGGCGAAGAAGATAGCACGAATTGGAAACAACAAACGACAGCAATGGAACGCAACATGATTACTACTACCTACTACCTATTTAGAAACAAGTTTTGTGAAGAACTGATGAAAATGTAAAATTTTGACAATTTTTATCGTCTTGTTTTTTCAGATAAGGCGCGTATGTAAGAAGCTTAAAGTAATTACAATTACCTACTTTATCTATATTTCTCTTCTTTTTTATTAATAAATATGATGCTATTTTATCTATTTTCAGTTTACAGCTAAGATTTCAAGTACCCGGCGAATAAGCTGCATTATTTTAGATAATGAATACCTACGCGAAGAAAAAATTACAAAAATAAATATTTTTATTTTAAACAAGAACAGCCAAATGAAACAAAAGAAATCAAAAATTAAAATAAGTACCGTAGTTGAACAAGGATAATAATTAGTAGCCCATGGACTTGAGGCAATAATACTACACAATACACATTCGTATAATACCTCGAATTTAACGATTCGTACGTAAATCAATTGTAACATAATCTAACAACGAAAAAAATCACAAAAAAGCACACTGGAAATAAATTAATACATAAAACAGGTCGACTTAAAATACATTGAACATAATTTATAAAATATATAAAATGCAACAGGTGATTTAAAAAAAATCAAATCTTTGGTAGAGATTTTCATCAAGGAATGTAGACCTATATTAATCTCTAGGAAAAGGAGGACAAAGTACGGCGTCACTTGGGTAAGAAACAGGTTCGGCGTCTTTGATCAATAAATGATTATATTTTCCATCAATTGCTATGTCTTCTGGACCTCGTAGGGCGTTTTGTTTGATAAAATTCGTCACTGTATCGTAATCAACAACACTCATGCTTAGATATTTTCCCCAAGCGTAGAGGGCTAAAGGCTGTAACAAAATTTTCACGAATTACAAAGTATTTAAAAAAGCGAGTGATTTTTTTTTTTTTTGGTGAAATATTTCAACGTACTCGTTCGACAGATAGATGAGCAAACGGAGTAATGATATGTCTCCATAAACAAGAAGTGACTAGTTTTCTTAATTGATCCACAACCAGAGGATGAACACAAGGATGGTACAACATTACCACAGCGCCATGCTGTAAATAATAATGGATTAATTTTTTTCAACTATTTTTTATAACTGCAGGGCTCGTACTCGGTTACAAATTTTTTTGGAAAAAATTGAGTGGAAACCCTGTAACTATTAAACCTATTCAAATAAATCATTACTTCGAGATTATGCATCCAACGCTGTTTTGGTATATACTCGTATTCTCCATACCGACCCCATAATGGTCTATGAGCACCACTATACAACAAAATAACACGTTAAATTTTCAAAAAATCAGAGTAACTGCAACATGCAAACTCGAAGGACGATACTCACAATGTAATCATCGGATCTGGATATTCTATAGATGTTTCCATACACATATGCGGAGGCTAAAAATGAAATAAATCTTGAAGGATGGTTCGTTCAATGAAATTATACCTATTAAAAAAATGTTCGAAGCAAATTTACGAGATATGCCTTAGGAATCAAATCTTCGTGGAGAAGTGGAGCGATACTGGCATCGGGAAGGAATGTTTTTGTGAAACAGATCGTATTAATATCTAAATCTTGCAAGTCCAACGTTAAATTTGTCTGGAATTTGAGAAAAAAATAGAACTCAGTTATTATGGATTCAACGATGCAATTATAAGTAAAGGTGAAAAAATCATTTTTACATTTGCATCGTCACATCGCACATCAACAGTAAACGTATCATTTTTATCGGCAAAGAGGAAACGATGCTCATACGATTCATCTGGAAAATTCGGCATAGTCCATTTTTCTTGTTTTTCCTCTGGAAAATTTCGTAAAGGCCAATCTCCTTCTTGATTGATAGAACTAAGAATACAAAATTGATAGATTATTAATTCAAAGTGATGATCTGGCAGAAAAATATAAACTGTAAATTGTAATTTGAATTTCTTACTTCGAATGGATATTTATTACTTCGTTGTTGAGATTCTCCAATGCACCTGTTGCGCTCGAATAATCATCTGCAATGAAAATTACGTCAAATAAATAAATGTAGAGAAGTTTTGGATGAAAAGGACATGTAGAATTTATTAATTACCTTTCACTATTGTGCTTAAACATTGTTCAATAAGAAAAATACCGGCAAGAAATGTTACTTCAAAAGAACACTTTTTACTCCATGTAAAATGCACTGAAATGGTCATTGTTGTGATGCACTATCAGGAAAAAATTCATCAATTTTTCATTTTAAAAATATCTCACAGTTGGAATTACGTTTCGTACATTCCAGATAAGTTTTTTGACATATCGAGGGGTCGATTAAAAAATTACTATCGAAATTCAAACCTCAAAATCTGTTTTAATTTTTTGAAAAATAAATGAAAATTTTTTACAAGTTGTTATCAATTTTTCACACGTTGCAAACTGTGGGAATTGATAAAATCAGTGCTGCCATGTGAGGGCTGTTCTGTTTCGTTCGCAAAACGAATTTTTGAATTTTTCTAAATTTTTCTTTTTTTCCCAAAGGCCAAAATTTGCTTCTTTAATTAAATAAATATAGGCAACATGTCGAAGTCTTGTCTTACCGTAAGAAATCGACAAAACCTCTCGCTTTCTAGCAACGTTTTGAAGAAGTGAGAATTTTTGAAAATTTTTGACAAAATGCAAGATAATTATTGTTTGACAATTTTAGCAAAAGGAAAGGCTTTTTTGAAAATTTCCTGAAAAAAAGTTGGAATTTTGAATAATTGATTGAAAAAATAGAAACTTTTTAGAATTTTTTGGGAGGACGTGAAATAAAATAAGCAAGACCATGACCAATAAGTCCAGTAAGAAGTAAGCCTGTAAGGCAATTATTGGCAAAAAGATGGTTTTTTGCAACTTTAATAAAAAAAGCAAGGATTTTGGACAATTTTGAATAAAAAGTGGCATTCTTTTTAAAAAATTTTAATTTTCCGCAAAAAATGACAATCTTTAGCCATTTTTTAGAAAATGAAAATTGTTGTAAATTTTTGGAAAGTCGAGAATTTTTTCAATTTTTGGCAAAAAGCAAGACTTTGACGATTTTAGCAGATAGCAAAACCTTTACTCATTCCTATATTATGATTCGGGACAAAAAATAATGTATTTTCGTAGTTGCTGTTAAAAAAACGAGACTTGAACAATTTTTGGAAAAGAATGATAATTTTTTTGGGGGATTCACCTACATGCATCAAAAATATGACAAATTTTTAGTCATTTTGCCAAAAAGTTGAAATTTTTGATTGAAAGAAAGACTTTCACAATTTAAGCACTAGAAAACTTTTTTTCGACAATTTCCGGCGATGAAGATAGAATTTGGACACTTGTTTAAAAAATAGAGACTTTTTGGAATTTTTGAAAAAAAAAACACGAAAATTTTCAGCTATTTTGCTAGAACGCGAGTTTTTGTCAATTTTTGGTAAAAAGCAAGACTTCCACAATTTAAGCACAAAAATAGACTTTATCGGCAATTTCCGCCAAAGAAGGTAGAATTTGGACAATTGTTTTAAAAAAGGGAAACTTTTTGGAAATTTTCAAAAAAATCGAAATTTTCCAGCTTGTATTTTGCTAGAACACGAGTTTTTGTCAATTTCTGGCAAAAAGCAAGACTTTGACTTTAGCAAGAAGCAGTAGCCTACTGCATGGCAATTTGGCAATTATTGAAAAAAAAATACTTTTTGCAATAGTGAAAATCCTGGACAATTTTGAGGAAAAAGTAGAATTTTTTGAATTTTTTTGCAAAAAATGACAATGTTTAGACATTTTTTAAAAAAGCGAGAATTTTGGTCAACTTTGAAAAAAAACTGAATTTTTTAAAGTTTTTAGTAAAACGACAATCTTATCTACTTTTCTAAAAAATCAACAATTCTTGTCAATTTTTGGCAAAAACTAAGACTGACAATTTCTTGAACTTGAGCATAATTTTGGGGAAAAATTTGGATTTTTTGGAATTTCCTGTAGGCGAAGTTTCGTTTTGATTGGCGATTATCACTTGACCCTTCTTCATTCATGAGCTTTGTGCCCCATCAAAAAAATCTTATAATGCAAATTTGATTGCTGCTATTCTGAGTCTCTGGTTTGGATTTCAACTATCACCTGTTATTGAGGCCCACTTCCAACATGATTGAAAAAAGTTGCATTTTGAGGGCCTAAAATTTTTGAAGAAACCGGAAATGCTCTATTTTCATTCAACTGTCTGGTAACTCCATTAGGTTTTCATGAATAGAAATATCATTTCGAGCTGCGCCGCAATGGCAAATAACACGAGTAATTTTTGGTTTTAAAAATCAATGATTTATTCGGAAACTAAAAATAATTCAAAGGGAAATGAATATTTATAATCAATACATTACATAATATTATGCAACATGGTGAAACTATAATAATTTAAATTACAACAAACACACACCATGTTCATAATAAAAATTCATACGAATTGCAGCTAAATACTACTTACTAGTACATAATGAAACAACGCGACTTATTTTCATATCAAAATAATAATAATCAAAAGTATAAAAAAAATCATTTTTTGGTACACTTGTCGGGCATAAGGTAAAAGTTGCGGTGATATTTAACAGCAAGCTTTAGACGTTAACGTAGCCTCTTCAAACCAAAAGTTTATTCTTTCAAGTGAAAAAAAAGAAAAAAAATAGTAATGGGAGGTCATTAAAAATTAAAAAATGACTTTTTTTCAACGCTTCGACAAATTTCAATGGAACATTGTAAGGTATGTTTACAAGTGCACGACCGATTTTGTAAACGGAACGAAGTTTTTACGAGATTTGATTTTCGTCGATAAAATACTAGTTGGTAAGAACCATTTTTCAAAATCATATACGCATACTGAAACTGATGGAGAACTCCTCGAGGTTTACAGCTACTCAAGGAACTTCTATGTAGACGAAGGAACACTATGAACATAAGTTTCGCACTAGGCGTTACATTATAAGATATCTACGTACAAACTGTTCGATAATAATGTACTTTTTCCATGTACATAACAATATTTAAAATATTCGAACTCAAGTCATCAGAATAAAAATACCCCTCAAATGAACATTTCCATCGCCAACTGGATAGTAAAACCAGTACTTGACAGTAATACAATTAACATTTTCAAATCACAATACGTTTCAAACGTATTCTTACATTAGATTGGAATAAAAAAGGGGCAAAACTCGACATGTGAACAAAAAAAAAACAAAAATTAAAACAAAAGCGTATAAAATTACATTTGTACTCCAATACCAAGAGATGTCACTATCAATGAAAGCAGCTTAACTCTCCATTTCTTCTTCTTCGTCATCGAAACCGAAACAATTCTGTACATCGCTGGTCGAATCGACGACGACATTTTTCGTTATTTTCTGCACAGTTTTAGTATCATGCTTTTCCACTGAAAAACAAAAATAACGTAAAAATCAATAACAAAATTCAGCTAGGCCTAAATACACGCTGTATATCATTGAAATATTACCATAATCCGGAGTGATGAACTGACTGGCATCAGCATTCTCTAGGGTCAAAGTACCACCTTGGAAATCCCCTTCAGACACAACGGCCACCGCTTGCTCTCCGTCACCACCTTGCAACTGGATAACTTCTAAAACAACGTAGTGCTGTCCATCAGCTCCTTCGATCAGCTGACTTCCCAAATCACTTTTCAATAATTTAGCGTCATTCTCAATGATTTCATCTTTCAATTCGATCTCCTCTTCGGTCGAAATGATTTTTATTTCTTCTCCGTTTACAACTTGTATTTTTTTCTGTCGTCCCATTTTCAAAGCGCTCGCTGTTTGAACGGCTTCGGATTCCGGATCATGCATACACATGTGACGAATAAGATTACCCTTGTGACGGAAAGAGCGTTTACATTCGGGACACTCGTGAGTTTTTTCTTTAGGAGCTGGAGGTACGTAGGTGGGATCGTGGTATAGATTTTGGTGACGTTTTAGAAGTTGTTTTTGTCTGAAACACTACGAGCGGAAATAATAAACACATGAGAGAAAATTCAAAGTACAATCATTGTAAACTCAAATATTCTTACTTGGTCGCATAAAGAGCAACGGAATGGCTTCTGATCGGTGTGAATTAACATGTGCGACTCTAAATGGCGATGAGACACCGAAGCGTAAGGACACAGGTCACATTTCCAACATTTTTCTCCTTCGTGAGTTTTATTGTGCATCTAAACGAATCAAATAGTATCGCGTTGAAGAGAAAATATTCATCAAAATTACACCAAGTGTTGATATTCCACTCACTTTGTAAGTATATCGATCGGGGAAATTTTTACCACATCTGCGGCAATTAAATAATCGATCGGAAGTATGCAACTTTTGAACGTGAATTCGTAGATCCGTTTTACGACTGCAAGTAGCTGGGCATTGGTCACATTTAAACACCGGTTTATCATTTTCATCTGTAAAGTAAAAATATGGCACATGAAATTAATTCAAAATTGACTTTTTTTCAAATTAAAAAAGAAATATTTACCACTATGAATCAATTTATGGGCTTTAAGACTATTTGACTGGGTAAACCTTGAATGACAGATATCACACTCGTACGGTCTTTCACCGGTGTGAATACGCAGATGACGTTTCAGTTTAAACGAATCTGGGCTAGCGTATGTACAATGTTGGCACTGAAAATAATAATTCAATTACAATTAATTACTCGATGCAGCGACGTAATACAATAACTAGAACGTGCAAAATTAATACCTGGTATGGACGTTCTCCAGTATGACACCTCATATGGTTTCTCATTTTACTCAATTCAACACTGGCGTAATCACAAATTGAACACTTATGAGGTTTTTCATGAGTATGTTTGTAACGAACGTGACGTACAAGTTCCCCTGCAACGATGAAAAAAAAACAATTTTAACATATTTCAGAAAATTCCAAGACGTGATAATAAATTATTAAATATTTATTTTGGAAAACACCAAAACATAGCATATGAAGTCAGGTGGACAAGACACAGAAATTTGACCAAAAAATAAGACATGCTCACCTGAAGTAGTAAAAGCACTGGGACAATGTTTGCAGTGATGCGGTTTGGTGCCAGTATGAGTATTAACGTGATTCTGCAACGAAGCTATAGTTTTGAATCCACGATCACAAACACTACATTTATGAGGTCGTTCTTCGGAATGCGATTTCATGTGTCTCGATAGTAAATACCTAAAAAATCCCGTCATCAAAAAATCTCAAAAAATACGCAACATACTAAATAAAGCGAATACGTACTTTTTGGGACTGGTGTAGTTACAATAATTACACATATGAGCTTGAGATACGCTTTGTGATTTCCTCGCAACGATTTTCATAATTTTTGATTTATCGTCTTCTTCAGAAGAATCCTAATGGAAACAAAATACATTTTACTCGTAAAATCATACATTTAAATGACTGATTTCATTACACACCCAATATCCACTTACCGCTGTAGCATTGGCTTCGGGATCATCCGCATCTTCGAAATCGTAAATCGTAAGATCTTGATCGTCTCCTTCTTCTCCATCTTCCTTTTCCTTTTCTCCTTCTTCGGGCTGCTGTACAATTAATACATAACTCACTTCGCCAGGATTAGTTTCAGTCGGTACAATGGTAACTGTTTGGTAGGAATCTTCTCCCAGAAGAATATGACTGGATTGGGATAGGTCACTAACGACCTGAAAAATTTTAAATCAAGCGATTAGACTTGAAAAAAGTACATAGGGTGATTAATTAGGTACTAGGTAGGTATGATTATGTACTTTGCTTTGACCATCAGAGGCGGCACTGTTTTCGTTACTCTCAGAGTTTGATTTTTCATGGTTGTCGATTGTAACTGTTCTTGTGGTTTGAACTTCAGGATTTTTATCGTCTGCGAAAAAAATATGTTTTAACACGGTGCTTGCGAAAGTGAAATGAAAAATGCCAGATAGTTTATTTATACCAGTTATAACAGTCATGACTTGTCCATTGACTGTATCAGCTTGATAGAAATATTCTCCTGTTTCTGTGACATAGTACGTGGTGTTTGCTGTCTCATTCGCATTAGGCTGGGACTGGCCATCTGTACAAAAAATTATGAATCAAGATTACGAATGAAGCGATTTGAAAAATGATCATTAATAACTTACCAGCTTGACCAGATTCGGCTTGGACTGTGAGAATTTCTTTATTGAAAGTCTGCAGGTAATTTTGTAAGTCGGTGATATTTTCACTGGAGCCATCGGCGTTTGGATGATGATCCACGATTTCGATTTTTATTTCGGTGGTTGCGTTTTCTACAGAAGAGAAATAGTAAAGAATCGTTAGATGCTGACGATCATACGATCAAGCAATAAGATAGTAAATAGTTTAAAATATCCAATACCCACCGTTTTTTATATCAACATCAGTCATGTTTGCAGGATTCAAGGAACAATCTGTAAAGTTGAAAAATAAATATAGATCGACCAGTATTCCATAAGGGTATCAATAAATACAGAGACCGAGAGGAAGTTTGTGTACAGTTTCTTATCATTGGATAGGCGGTTCAATTGACAAGGTAATCGATATATATATTATTTAATTAATCGAATGTATGATTTTTCCTTTCAAGTTGAACTGTATCGTTACTGTGGCTTGGACGCTTTTTCATCTAAGATTTTTATAAGAAAACCCCCAACGCATTCATACCGGAGCATTGAACGAGGTGACGGTTATTGAAGGAGGACCCACCATCTTGTTTTCAAGATTGAGTATACAAACGATGTGTTTGATCTCTGTTCCCTCGATGGTCATTACTTAAAGGGGAAACATGATTAAAAGAATAGATTCTTATTGTTATCATAATGGAAAATTTTCATAATTAAAACGTAAACAAGACCAACGAATTTTATATGGGACAATTTATACGCCGTCTATCGGTTATAACTTCAAATGTTACTTACGGTATTGAACATAGGTGGCATTAAAGAGGCAAACTTTTTATCTCAAACACTGTTCCAGCGCTGATCACGGTCCACGGCTTTCAATTGATATACGATGAATTAATTGGCATATTTTTGTAACTAAAATAACCATAAAACTATTACTAATTCTACGTAAAATGCGTAATAAAATAAACAACCGCAAAGGCAAGGAAAAATCAATTATCTAACGATCGGCATGTTTGTTGTAGTTATTCAATGATCTATACAGAAACATCACTAACTGGATAGTGGAATGTCACCGAATGAGAGGCTTCGAAGAAATGGTTTTGTATCAAAATGTCGCTTTCTTTTTTTTTTAATGGCTGATTTCAAATCGCAAAAGAAAAAGAATTCTCGCTAAAATCGAGTAGTTTATTTTAAATATAGTTATAATTAATAAAACAAAATGATGTTAAAATCTTCAAATATTTTCTCGAATCGAAATGAGCGAAAAAAAAGTGTAATTTCATTTCACGAACACTTTGTGACATCATTTCAGATGACACAATCAAAAAAATCCTTCTTGTTTTAGCTCTTCGAAAGCGAACAAATGAAAACCGCACAGATAATGAATGACCGTGACGTAAACCGTTTCTCGTAGAGTTGCAAAATGTTGGCAAAAGTTCTGAAAAAATAGCTTTCCAAGTGCGTATTTTCGTGCAAAATTAATTGAAAAAGTGTCAGTTGTGTGCTTTGAACTCAACTGCATCGTAGGGTAATGCTAAGTTAAATGCATCTTTTATCTTACGCGTTCGTTTTGTGTTTGTGTAGTATACCCATCAACGCTTGCAGAATTTGATCGCATTTCACTCTATTCGTGAAATTATTGCCAAGTTTCCCGTTGTATCTTCGGACATCGATCACTTTTTCGTCGTAAGAATATCCTTTCTGTACATAGCAATTTCACATCATGTTTATTTGGGACTGGTTCACCGGAGTACTCGGATACTTGGGGCTGTGGAAGAAATCCGGAAAGCTGTTGTTTTTGGGTCTAGACAACGCTGGAAAAACCACCTTATTACACATGTTAAAAGACGACCGACTAGCACAGCATGTGCCAACTTTACATCCCACATCAGAGGAATTATCTATTGGTAATATGAAATTCACTACGTTTGATCTTGGCGGACATTCTCAAGCCAGAAGAGTGTGGAAAGATTATTTCCCCGCTGTGGATGCCATAGTTTTTTTGATCGATGTATCAGATTCCAGTCGATTTAACGAAAGTAGAGTAGAATTAGCTGGGTTATTGAACGACGAAGCTTTATCATGTTGCCCGCTTTTGATATTAGGAAATAAAATCGATAAACCACAAGCTGCATCGGAAGATTCAATTAGACATTTTTTCTCACTGGATACCATTACTACGGGTAAAAGTAAAATTAGTCGAGCTGAGCTGCAATCACGTCCAATTGAGTTATTCATGTGCTCCGTTTTGAAAAGACAAGGATATGGAGAAGGTTTCAGATGGTTAGCTCAATACATCGATTAGTATGTTACTTAATACGTCGGCCGTTTTGTTGTTTGTATAATTAATTCATCGATTGAAAGAAAACTGATATCGTGAACTTAATTAATTTTTAATTCTTTCAAAATGGTAGATTACGTGGATATCGAATGTTTATCTTTTCTTTTTTTCCTTTTTTTATTACTGCAATAATGTTACTTTTGTTATTTTATTACCTGATGTTTTTATACAATGTTTGTATATATAATATTTCGGTTGTACGTACCTATTACAAATTTATACGCCGTTGAAATGTGTGAATACGTTGCTTTGCAGTTTTAATTCAATTCGTGTTCGAATAAGGCCATAAAATTTTAATTAAGCTACAATTTGTAATGAATTATCATAGATACTCGTCTCGTCGGACCGACCGTTTTCCTTCTTTACGTCTTTTTCGTCAAAATATTTTCCACTAAAATGGTTGAGGGTGTTAAAAAATTTCTTTTTCGGTGGAAAGGTTGAATATTTTCTTATCTCTTCGTTGTGACGTATCGTAATTCATTGAAAATGAAATCTATCATGAAGTAATTCTGTTTTTGATTGAACAATGTACATTAATTTATTGTTAAATATTTTTGCCTGTGTATTAAATTAATGTGTGTTGTTAGAATATATAATGATGAATACATTAATATGGCTTAAATGTTCATCTTCATCTTGATTTTTATATAAGTTAAACATATTACGTTCTGCGTTGAATCGTTTACATTGTGTATTTTATGTTCCACGTTTTTTTGTTTTGAATTTTCAAATTATTCCTTTGTGGCTGTTATTTTGAGAACGTTATGATTTTGTTTACCATTCTTATGTCTTGAAGAGGAGTTTTATCGATACACGTGTGTATGTAGTATGTATTAAGCTCTTAATCAAGTTTGAAAAAGCTAACATTTATTTGTGTAAACAGCGTTTGCTTTATCTTATTTTTACCTTAGTTCATGTCAATCTAAAAGAAAATCATTCCAAATAACAATCGATTTTTTTTCCTTTTGTCTAGAAAATTTTTAAGTAAAATTTTATATCAAATAGCATCGTGATTTGTTCGAATTACTCTAGGTATGTGGACTGTAGATACATTTTGAAAAATTAACAAGACTGTTTTAATATAAATAAATGCATAATTTTCGGTATTATTTTGAAGTAAAACAGGTATATATTTGGTTAAAATTCAATAACAAGGTAAAAAAAAAATCAACAAAACAGTCATTCATTGACAAATCCTGCCTCACTATGAAAGATGAGAAAAAAATTTCAACAAAAACGCAGTGATTTGTATCAAACAGCTGGTTATTTATAAATAGCACAATTTGCTTCGGGGCAATCTCGCGCAATATTAAAAATATACGAGCTTGACGAACAATAACGTACTTGACTCTTTCTCCGAACGAAGGTATGATCTTTGATGCTCCAACGACGTAGTTCATATATTTTTAAGCAGTTGAATTACCACTTAATTTACTTTCTGGGTTCCACTCGGCCCTGGCACATCCTGATTTGAGAAACTAAGTAATTACCAACATTTTTATGCGGTTTCATCGCTCGAAATTTACGTTATCCTGTTTAATATAAAAGCAATCGCTTTTAATTTGTGTTCGTTGGCTTTTTCTGTATGTTCCAGTACCAATCGTCGGTGTTTATCGATGATACGTTCGTGTTCTTCGATAATTCTACAATTTTCCGATTTTATTCTGCAGTGTTCGGCTGCTTGCTCTAAATGTTCTCTAGCTTTTTGACAGCTGTTAGGCAGATCTTCTAATTTGAAGCAGTCTGCGCAACTGAAGTCTGACAAAGGCTGAAAAAGAATAATAAAGGAATAGGTATGATGAAATAGTTTGAAAATTTACGATTCAAGAAGTAAAAAGTAAAAACCTACGGTTCTTGGAAAAATTCGTTGATTTCTCCAGGTTACCTTCTTCCCAACTTTACTCAAATTTCTCAACTTTTAACCCCCCCCCCCCCTTCCTCTTCACCAGACCTTTGTTTAAACATTCCAAATCGAGTGAAATTTCCTACCAAAATATCGATAAGCAGATGTAATCTTACCATTTTATAATCACACGTGTAAGTATCCAACGATGTCCTCGATCCTACTCTTTTAATATGGTAAGAATTGGAGGAATTGGCATTTTGCGAATGAAAGTAATCTTCTTTATTCTTTTTGCCTTCCAAGGAAGATTTCGAAAGGCTTTTGATGTTACTCGACGAGTACACGTATTTAGAATCAATTTTCGACGGTCGATGAATATAAGCTGCTAATTTACTCCTAACGTGATTGTATTTACCAGTACGGTTCCTATCTGATTTTATCTTTTGTTCTTGACGTTCGGTTTGTCGTACAGATTCATTTTTATAATAATCTATGGGTGATTTATTTTGCGAAAATGTTTCGTGATTTTTTCCTCGAGTATTTCGTATTGGTATTTTAGACGTCGAATTGTTTCGCTTCAACGTTTCAGGGTTGAGCGGTTTGCGACCTGTTGGACCAGTCGGTGTTTTTTTCTCGGGTTCGTAAAAATCAATTGAATCGCTTTTCGGGTGTAAAACTGGTATTTTCGAATTACTCGGAGTGCACAAGTCTTGACTTTTAAGTAAATTTGCAGTTTCACTGGATGTCGTGAAGCTGGGTAATTGTCGCAAATTAGGTTTTCGAAGGTCGCTTTGAATCCTATCTGGAAAGTAGTGAACATCTATCAATATCAAATGATGAAGATGTTATTTGTAGGTACGAATAATTTAGTCGAAGATTAATTACTTGTATCCGTGTTATCGCAAGCAGCGTTCAATTGTTCTGGTGAAACTTGGAATTGATCTCGTGAAAAAAAACTTGTCCTATTGTCTTCAGTGTTACACTCTTGTTTTATTGAATGTGAAAAAGACGTGTTGAGATTGGAACGTGACGTCGAATTGGGCGATCTACTTAGTAAATTAGTCGACGATTCCGAACTCCTGAGTAAATTTGAAAACAGCTGAGTGACAGTATCTGAAACGAATTATTAATTCAATATGTAGATAGGTTTAGGTACATATGTAACGTACAAGAAAAAATAGCAAAATAAATATGATCTGTTTTGACCTATCTCATATTCTTATGGAAATCGGTTATTTATTTTCAACTAAACGAGAAAATCCTGATCGTCTAGAAAGTTATAATGGTTCAAAATCACATACCTATACTTTTACTATTATCTGATAAGCAATCTGATCCAGTACTTGAGCTCGAAGAATTGCAATAATTCGAACTGAAAACGTTAATATTTTTCGTTATTCAAAACAAACAATTTATATCAGTCAAGTGCTCGAAAATAGAAGCGAATTTTACCAAATCTATGCCCTGCCCATGGTATCAAAAAATTGCTATCAATTTTCAACTTACTCAGATTTTATCATGTTCGAATTATTTTCGATGTTCAAACATCCGGGATATATTGAATTATTTCGAACAATATATGAACGAAATTAATACCTAACCTATCAAAAAAAGAAAAAATTTCAAACCATTATTATAATTTAATTACCAAAGCACAAATTTCAATCGAAAATCCTCAACGCATGTTTATTTGAATTCAGTAGCCGAATATTTCGCGCCATAAATAGGCAAAGACGTCCGGTAAACACACCATTCGAACACAAATAGGAAAAATGTTAGAAAGAAAAATCACAAAAAATTCAAATTAAATCGCCCACGAAAAATGTATTCCAAATCACCATGAATAAATTTAGACCTACCTATTGTGATTGCAATCAGTCTAAGTAGGTACTAGAAAAATCATCCGAAAATTAATTTGAAATCATCACCGAAAAATTCTCAGCTAAATAAAAATCACTAAGGGAAAACTTGTTCTAGAAATCACCAAACAATTTTTTCAAAAATTACTATAAAAAATTAATTTGAACTAATTTTGAAAAAAATTCAAATTAAATAATCATCTGAACAATTTAATCTAATTCACAATGAAAATAATTGCATCATTCTGCTGAAATCATCACGAAAAATGTATTTGTAACTAATCGCTCACCAAAAGAATCATTAGAATTCAACACATAAGAAAATCGTCAAGAAAAATTCCAAGCTGAATTTCAAGAATGAAATTTTCAATCACTTGGGGTAAATTTATCCTGAAAATCACCAAAAAAGATGATTAAAAATTGCAACAAAAAATCATTTGGGCAATTGTTTATTGCACTTGCACATTAAGTTCACCTGAAAAATGAAAATTTGTTTCATTATCAGAGAATACCTATAATTAACCCATCAGTGATTTACCTAGGTGGATTTTTGAAGGATTTACCAAGTTTTTCCCCCCGGAATTTAATGAAAGAAATCAACTGTTAAGTGAAAGAATATTGTAATACATATAAGCTTGATATGAAATTAAACAATATCCATGAAACAAAAAACAAAAAAAAAATCCATGCAATTAAATAGAAAATTTTAGCATAGATCAGATTGTTCAACAAACAGATTGTCATCAAATTTACCTTTTTCCCTTGTAAAAAAAAAATAATGAACACTGCAGTTGAATAAATCTTTCAGTTTTTCCGTGCTTAATGCTGATGGGTATAATGGTGCATGATCGCATGATGTTTTTAATAATTTTTTTTGAAATTCTGAACTGTAGGTAGGTCTAGGTACCTAAAGCCTCTTTTCAAAATTGAAACTTTCAAGTTTCATTCGAATTATAGGTACCTACGTTTTGTTAGTTGAAACTTGAAACTGAACAGAAATCAGATCCTTCAACACGAATCCAGGCTCATTTGGAAATTCGTAGGTTTGTGTTTGTAGTATTGAAAACAGCCTTAGAGCAAGATGCAAAATCAAAAATCGGTTAATCGAACAAAGGTGCACGAAAAGGTCTAGCTTGTATTTGTGATCCATCTTTCTTCGGTTCTGACAAATGGACTTTCCTTTCTGCAAAAAACCTGAATTACATTACATCATTAACAATGTCAATAACAGCATTCAATTTCGATCTCTTAGCAGTTTTTTCAGTCAAGGTGTCAAGGCGAAGTCTCTATCTGGATTCTATTCATTGCACCCCATCCACCTGCAAGCTGACGAAACAGACTCTGGCTTATCCAGACAAGTGTTCAACATCTTAGACTAGAAAATTGATAAGCAAAAAATTGATAACAAACACAATTTTTTTCTAAAAAATTTTTCAATTCAAATTCAAAACTTCGAAACGTATCTCTGAATAGTTATTAGTGAACCTGGACATGCAAAATATCAATGGCTCTTCAAGACATATTATTTGAATTCCTGCATCATGAAATAGTCGCTTATTTCAATGAAAAACAAGACAAGGAGGTACAACTTTCACGATTATATTTTTACCTTCACGTATCACTTCGAAATTCCTCGAATATTACACTAAAAAATGACTATATTTTTTTACAGAAAGAAGATGTTTCTGATTTAGAGTATATTGGTTACTCATGCGGTTACCGTATTGTCGAGAGGTAATTTTTCATTCAAATTCAAGCAATATCATCGATAACGAAATGTTTCAAAATCTAATTGTCTTTTCGTACATTGAACGATTGGATTGGTTTTACTGTTGGAATTCATTCAATTCATGTACATTTTTGAGTCATTCGATTTATAAAATCCAACAATATTGGTTTGCTTTCTGTACATTTCACTCGACAATCTACTATCGATAAAATCTAGAATAATTAAACTTGATTTTCTATTTTTTAGTTAGGTATTTCCTTTTCTGTTACAAATTCCAATGTTACAGATTAACCAAAGACTGGCCCCGTTTCAAAGAAGAACTCGACATGCTGAAATTTCTCTGCACTGATTTCTGGTCTTCCATTTACAAAAGACAAGTTGATAATTTACGAACTAATCATCAAGGTGTTTACGTTCTACTCGACAACGATTTTAGATTTTTCAGTCGAATGTCCTCTGGAAATCAGTATTTGGAACATGCTCCTTTGGTAAGTCCCATCGTAATGATAAAAATCTGCAATTTTAGTACACGCATTTCAATGTTGTTGTCTTTTCTCTCTTACATAGTACGTGACATTCACTTGTGGGTTGGTAAGAGGAGCGTTAGCAAATTTAGGCCTTAACTGCGTCGTATCAGCGGAAGTTCATTCATTACCTGCTTGTAAATTCAACATCAGGGTTCAAAAGTCTTGAACTTGAAGTATTTTCCCATCTGTTATGTATAAATGTGTACTCTAGGGCTCGTACTCGGTTACCTTCGAGTAACCAAGTTACTAAAGCAGGTTACTTTTTCAACATTTTGGAAATGGTTTAATTTTTTTTTAACCAATAATTCTCAAAAAAAAATGAAAATTTTTTGCTTCTTTCGCCAAAAATGATCAAAAGTTTTCACATTTTCAAAAATTGTCGCCTTTTTGAAAAATGGCTGAAGATTGTCGTTCTTGTTTTTTCGACAAAAATTTCCAAAAAGTCTTGGTTTCCTGCTTAAACTGCCAGTCTTGGTTTTCTCTGTAAATTGACAAGAAAAATTTCATTTTTTTCCCCAAAAATTCCAAAAAAAACTCAATAGCTAAAAAGCGTTTTCTTTGCTAAAATTGCCAAAATCTTGCATTTTTCCAAAAATTGTCAAAAATTCTCACATTTTCACAAATTATTAAAAATTTTGCTTCTTAGCAAAATGCTAGTTTTTTAAAATAAGATTCCAAAGTCTCACATTTCTCCAAAAGTTGTCCAAGTCTCTCTTTTTCAACAGAAATTTCGAAAAAATATGATCATTTTTTGGCTCCCAATAATTACATGAAAAAAAGGCCCTATTTTATTCTAAAATTGTCATAGTTTTGCACTCTTGCTCTTATACTTTTTTTTACAAAAATGTTTTTTAGCAAAATTGCTAAGATTTTTTTTTCAAGAATCATGCGAAAATCTTCGTTTTCTTTTTGCTGAAAGGTATTTCCAAAAATTGGCAAACGTTTCGCATTTTTTTTTAGTTTAGCAAAAAGTTGTAAAATCAGTTCAACTCATGAAAATTGATTTTGTTGGTCATTTTCCCCTGTATTAAAATGTTTTTTTACTATTTTTTTTTGAAAAAATCGAGTACGAGTTTTGATTGGTACTCTATTACTTTCGTTCATTGTAAACATATTGTTTTTATACTGTAATATTTTCGTTATCGTTATCAAATAATAAGGAAATACATTATTCATTCCATTAAGGTCATTTTCAACAACGATATTTTATTTCCTGCGTTCAGAAGACAATAAATACTACAAAAATTCAACAAACTCACAACTTAACAATATTATCAGGAACTATTGAAGACAATTTTACAACCTAATCTGGTTAGGCACAGTTCTTATTGCACGACAATCTACAATTAAAATAACTTTAAAATTTGTTTTATATTACGCTATTATCGTTTTAAAAACCAACAACTAGTAAAACACACATGGAACTGCTTTTCTTGGAGAAAATCCATTTATATAAAATTGCGCTAATCAAATATCACAGGCAGCATAACGTCTTGGGTAACATTATCATCAACTGGGTAAACGTATAGCTCACAGTGTCATTGACCATAATACACTTTCATCGGTACTAACAAACACCATATTTTCCGTCGAAGTGGTATCGAATGTATTACTGGTGCTGACCATACCACCAAACTCCAAAACTCCGTCAGCTATTGAAAAGATCGAGTATTAATAAGAGAAAAATGATTCAAAATTGAGCCAAGTGCAACTCATAATACTGACTCAGGTTCCATTTCAAGCCAGATGTGGTCACATGATGGCAAGGACGGCCGATTGGAATAAGACTACAGTAAGCTTTCTCACTCCATAATTCTTCTGGTACATAGATCACATGTTCTCCAGGTTTTAGTAACCACGTTATGCTTTTATGGCTCAAAATCAGAATTTTCAAGTGTTCCATTCGGACATCTTGTTGCGCTTTGAATAAAACATTTATATTTGCCATCATGTGATCGAATCTACCAACATTATCACAAAATACGATCACCGTGTTGCTCTGAAATCGAATAAAAAAAATTACTACGAAATGCTCGATGATTTTGAACCCGAACGTGAAGTGATCGAAGAAATACGTACTTTTGTAGTAGATACCAAGACTTCCAAAGCTTTGAAAAAATCGGTTTTATTTTGGTCAGGTGTGTGAACGAGAATCGTATCATTTTTTCTATAAAATTCCAAAACACTCGGTTTCACCGAATCAAAATCTCCCGAAATGACATTTGGAATAGCGAAATTTTCTACATCTTGGTCCTTTCGTTGCTGAATTAAAGAATATAAATGATTTCCTCCGCCATCTACTACCATTTTGAACGATGCTAAATATACAAAATTGAATCGTGAGTACATTGAGATTAAATTTAAATTTGAAATCAACTCTAAACTCACCGCCGTTCCACAGTGGTAGTACTACATCAGGATTTAAAATAGGTGTATTCAGGACGATGAAAGAATAGCTGGAATTCTCGCCGAAATTGCTGAGGAGTTTCGCTAGGTTCCACTTGTTCATGGCTTGTTTCTTCAGATTATCGTTGTGAAAATACTTATTCATAAAGTTGGTCATGTTGACGCAATTATCTTTATCGATTATTCGTAAAAACTCTGTAACAATAATTTAATGACGCTTTCGCTTAGAAGTCATATTTATAGGAAAAGTTCCAATTTGATTTACACGACGTCCACATTTTTGCACGGTTTTACCGAATACACGCATCGTGTTCGACTAACGAAAAGTTAGAAATGATCCGAGTGGGTGTAATTTCGCTTTAAATGCTTTTTTTTATCGATGATTTTTGATATCGAATCGATAAGGAGTTAATCTGTACACCAATTACATTGAAAATTAATTATAGTACTCACTTAGAGCATCGCAAATAGATTTCATTTCAATTACATCGTCACTCATTTCGGCAGAATTGATTGTTCGTCATATTAATCGCACAAATAGTGGTGTAATGAAACGACCTTACAACGAACTTGCTACAGAGTTCATTCATATAGTGAAAGTTGAAAGAAACAATACAAAGTGAACCAGTCAAATGAAACACTTCGGGATTTTGGCAACGTGATAAAATTCATCCGATTATTCGGAAAAAATTGGAACAAAATTGATTAAAATATTATTAAATTAGCAATTTATTCTGCGAAATATACGTGATTCTTCTGTACTTATTGCATGTGTTAGCTCACTGATAAGAATGATAATGATAATACAAAGAAAAGTTTACCAACCTTCCGCCACTATTAGTAAACAACGTAGGGAAAGATATTTGCGATTTATTATTGCTGAATGCTATTTTTGCTGACTGAGGGCTATTTAAAAATATTTATGAATTGCCAAAAAAAAAATTACTACGAGTGTTTTGAACTACGGCCAAGAAATTAGAAGCGAAGTTCTTAGTTTTATCATTGATGATTTTTTTATTTTGCAAGTTACCATTTCCTACCAAATCCAAATAGATTATCCTCGAATTTTCCAATTTCAACGAGTAGGTATAATACATTTTTTAAAAATGATTGATCTAGGCGCCAGGCAGAGTTCATCAGTTTGGGTCAATTATGAATTATGATGTAGAACATAATTCTGCGTTTTTCTTGAATGTGAAACTCATTATAAGCTGATAAAGATTTCATATTTCGTAACATAGGTAAGGTATCAATAGGTACCTATTTATTTTAATAACGATAATTAATTACCTAATGATGCTCTTTTTCTTTTATTATTATTCTTAGTTTTTCACCATTGATGGTTTTCACTCAGTTTTTACTCATAATAAGTACCTAACCAACTCATCAGACAGGCAGATTTAACCTAGGGTAGCAGCAACCAAAAAAAAAAAAAAAAAAAAAAAACATTAAAATTATTGTACAATGTACATATTTACTTACATTACTCAAAACTTGAAGAAATATCAACAAAATGTACCTACATTAAAAAATTTTGAATGATCGAAAAACAGTCATAAAAACACCCTAAAAATCACTAAAAATGACCAACAACTGTTATTTTTTCATGAAAGCTGTCCGAAAAGAATAAAAAAATGCTTATTTTTATTTGAAACCCCCCTTAAAATGGTGTAAAAACACCCAAAAACGTCATTGCTGAAACTTGAAAATTTAGAAGCCAGACAGACGGGTAAATAACCTTGAGAAAACATACGACTTTGAGAAGCCAGACAGGCATGCAGAGACAACCTTCAGAGAGGCCAGATAGACAGACGGACCACCATAAGAGACTAGACAGGTAGATCAGTGATCTTGGAAAGCCACATAGGTGTGTCAATGACCTTAGGAAGACAGACAACCTACAGAAGTCAAGGGCAGACAGGCAACCTTGAGCAAGGTCAGGGTCATTCCATGTCAACTCAACCAAAAAATGGCGATTTTGAAAGTCATGTTTTTCGATTTCGCTCAAATTTTTTTTACAATATCTACCCACCCAGTAAGTAAGAAAGCTGCAATCAGTTTGGTCCCAGCCCCCTCAGGGGGCGGGTGAGGGGGCTTCCATTATTTTCACATTGTCTCGAGGTACTCAACTTCAGCTTCAGCAGCCCATTCCTCCAAAACTATGATACTTCGATCAAAACTGATTTCACAGTTCGAAATGGCATTAAATTTTGAACTGTTTAAGTATTTAGAAATTTTCAAAAGTTGACAATTAAACTTTCAATTTGAAAGTTCAAATTTCAAAATGGCGCTGTAAGTGGAAGCTACCATTTGAAATTTTGAAAAAATTTCCATAGATGTACATTGTGATACTTTTTCGAAATATTTAGGTTTCGAGATGGGACTCGTAGACGGAGGGGGAGCGCCCCCACCCCCAATTTTGGGTGAAACTTTCGGAAGAAAATCTGGGGCATGTGATATATCGAATTGTATGTTTTCGGCGAGGCTGAACACGAATATGACGTCAGATTTGTGATTGGATCCCATCCACGGCCCCCAACAATTTTTTTGGACTTTTACCTATTGGGGGAGCTTCTGGGAGCCATGGGTGAAGTTGATTCGAAAAACTAAGGCAATATTCGTGTTCAGCGATATCGAAAACATACTATTACATGTGTCACACGAATGTAACCATTTTGGGGGGGCCACCCCCTTTGGGGAGGTGCTGGGAGCCGTGGACGAGTCCAATCAAAAATCTGACGTCATATTCGTGTTCAGCGTCACCAAAAACATACTATTCCATGTGTCACACGAACAAAACGCTTTTTTGAACTTTTACCCCCTTTTGGGAGGTGCTGGGGGCCGTGGATGGGGTTCTATCAAAAATCTGACGTCATATTCGTGTCCAGCGTCACCAAAAACATAGAATTCGATATATCACATGCCCCAGATTTTCTTTCAAAAGTTTCGCCCAAGATTGGGGTGGGGGGTGCTCCCTCTCCGTCTACGAGTCCCATCTCGAAACCTATCAATTGATATTAGTTTCAGTACCAATTTTCAACATTTTCACTGAGAGAGTGTACATTTTTTCAAAAAATCAGAAATCTCCAAAAAATAGTACTTGAATTTTCAAAAATTCGCAAAAAATCTAAAAATCAATTTGAGAAGCTAAAGTGTTGAATCGGATATGGGGTTTCAGGTCATGTTTTTCCCAAAAACCACGATCCCGTTCAAATCAGAGGTACTTGTACCATACCTCACGAGAAGTTCCCCATTTCCCCAGTTGGACATTTAGTTATGTATTTAAAAATGAAAGACCATACCTATTTTCTTTATGAAGAATACTTCTAATCTGGGGCATCGTCACGAGTCAATATTTCCTTCTTATCATATGAAAATTTCAATTACTTATTCCTAATATCGTAAATATGTAGATGTTTAGATAGGTACCTATACTAATAAATGACATTATCGTCATGATTTAGTTAAATTGGACTTCTCTAATGAATAAATTTTGATTTTGGGTCACGTAATCAAACCATAAAGAGCTTTTTCGTTGGGGGTACATATTCCCAAGAACAAAATAAAAAATTAATTCGTGGCTAATTTTGAGAATTTCATTTTAAAAATAGGTATAAGATACCTACTTGAGTACTGAGTGAGGATGATAGTGTTTATATATTATATGCTACTGTACCTACCTACTTGAAAACATTTAAATATTTCTAAAATGGGGGTATTAAACTGCTTATAGTAAGCATAAATCGTATACTTAGGGCCATATCGGTCATAAATCTTTCGAGACATCATTTTATAATCTTGATAACAAGTTGATTAACTTGGTAACACATGAAGAAGTTTTAATACCTACAAATATTCACTCGTTGACTATAATTGAAAAACAGCACAGTTGTGACTGATTAGGATAAAATTTAAAAATATGTTTTTTGATAGCATGATGAAATATTGAATAATATAAGACATAGGTACCTATAATTTGTTTCTCACCAGACAGAATTGATATACTTTGTCGACAATTAAAATATAAAATGCTCCTTGGCGCGTTTTCATTCTCATTGATCTAAGGATATTTTCATTTTCTTCAATTCCATTCGCTCTTTCGGAGACAATTTTATTACCTTTAGCACTAGTTACCTACCTATGCCATCTTCAAAATAATCTCACGGGTGAGAAAATTCTAGCAAAAAAGATAGGATATCACGTTTTAATAAATGCTGTGATACCATCCATCGTAATGAAAAGTTTTTCGTTCGCCGATTATTGCATACATTTTTCTATGTATCTCTGATCAAATTCATACCAGCTTTTGTCGATTTGAGGAAATATTTTCTTTATTTTGTCATCAACAACCATATTGTTTCGTACATTCCAGTATATTTAATTTACCATTCCGTAAATAACAAAATAGATGTAGGTAGTTGATTAATTGAAGAAAAATATTTCGATTTTTTTCCTAAAAATAAAGTTACCAAAAAATATCACTTTGGAGAGAAATTGCCAACAGTTTCGCTTTTACGTCAAAAATTGCGAAGAAGTACAATTTTTCTGCCAATAATTCCCAATTAATCAAACAAAATCTGAATTTTTGCTAAAAAATTGTCAAAAAATTCTTGTTTTTTAAAAATTGTAAAAAAATTCTCACTTTTTTAAAAATTATCAAAAATTTGACAAAGATTGTTGCTTTTTCAAAAAAAATGGCCAACAAAATTGTCTGAAATTTTTGTTTTGTCGACCAAAATTGTGAAAAAGTATTTCTGTTGTAAATAATTATTCACAAAATCCCTGCTTAATGCTAAGATTGTCAAACCTTTCTTTTTACCAAAAGTTGATAAAAACTCTTGCTTTCAAGTGAAATTGTCAAAAAACCCCTTTCTTTCCCTAAAATTGTCAAATAGGTACTTACTTTTTGTAAAAAATTCACCCTTTTTCAAAAATGACAAAAATTTATTCTTTTTATCAAAATGGCTAAGAATTGTTTTTTTTAGTTCCATTGTCTCTTTTTTTTTTCAAAAATTGAACTGCAAATGATAAAATTTTTCGGCCCCTAAAGCACTTACCTATTCAACGAAATGTTCTGCTTTTTACTAAAATTGTCAAAGACTTGCTTTTTGGCAAAAAAATGACAGAATTAAGTACCACTTTTTAAAAAAATTAACAGAAATTTTCGCCTCTAGGAAAAATTGTTAATGATGATCACTCTTTGCAGAAAATTCCAAAACAGTCTACTTTTTATTCAAATTTGTCCAAAATGCTCGCTTTTTCAACCAAAATTGCAAAAAATTTTACTTTTTAACAAAAAGCTATTTTTTGGAGAAAACTCCAGTTTCACTTTTTTCGAAAAATTCTCAAAGTCTCACTTTTTTTTGACAGAATAACAGGTATGATTTTTGACGTTAAATTGCCCCAACAGAAGATCATAATTATTTTTTTCAAAATTGCCACTTCTTGCTCTTGCTTTTTTACAAAAATTTCCACTAGCACCTGCTTTTTGCCAAGATTTCCAAAGTCTTACATCCTTTCTGCCAAAAATTGTTTTTGTGCTAGAAATTGCGAAAAAATGTTATTTCGTTGCAGAAATCGTCAGCAAGTTTCGCTTTTATTCATCAAAAAGTTTCAAAATTAATCCAACTTTTCAAAATTAAAAACCAGAATATTTTTGAAATGTTTCGACGTCTCGATGATAATGTATTTTGGGCATTTTTGAAGAATTTTGAAACACCAAAATCAGGTCATGGTTTTCTCGCGAGAAGTTGAAATTTTTCGACAAAAATCATTCGTTCATTTATTTATTATTTACTTAGCACACGAGTAGGTACTTTTTTACACATTTTTGAAAAATTGTGTGCTCTAAAGTCGGGTCAGATTAAAAAAAAAAAGAAAGAAAATCATGATTTAATTTGTATACATTATGGTCGTACTTAGTACATTTTCGTCGAAATATTTGAATTTCTCGCGAGAGGAGTTGAGTTTTTCTTGAAAGTGGTGGACATAAACGCCGAATTTATTTCTGGTGTTTGCGAATTGCGATTGATATGCATTTTTTGGGCCCCCAATTTAATAAAGTTTCACAAAAATCACGCTCATAAGGAACCTATCATCATTCATCCTATAATACAACTGCGCAAAAAAAGTACCTATGTAAATGTTTATTCGGAGTGATCAGTGAGGGGAGTTTCCATTACGTAGGTACCTACATGTAAATTTTTTTTGGCCCCAACCATTTCAAGAATTATGAGTTTTTTGGGCTCCATCTCCACCCTCTCTACTTTATTGTGCACCTGTGAATATCAAAATATAACAAGTACCTATACTTGAAAGTGCTTAGTACAGTACATCTCTTCTGGCATTTTGTTCGATCAAGTAAAGCAACAGAATTATTTTCAAGTATTTTCGTGATTTCTACTATGCATAAACCTGAAAACTGGAGACGTATCGTCGTCTGGTTATTTCCAATTCGGCCGTTAAGCGATAAGGAAAAGGAATTCGTAGAACGTACCTAATAATGCATTGTGTTGGTTGTTGGGGTTGGGATAACCAAAGCGATAAGACGAGCCGGTTCGTTCTGTTCTTGATTTTTCGTGCTGCAGTTTCTAATTTTTTCGCTCGGTTTATTCTTGCTCTTCGCTTTGAATTATTTGAAGCGAAATATGGCTCATTCGTTGAAAATCCGTCGTACTTTCGTGTCTTTTTTTTTCTCTCGAAAATGACGATATTTTGAACCGAGAATCGCATCATTCGTCGAGTTGTTGTCTGTGTACTTGGAAATTTCTCCATCGGTTTCGACTTCGAGTTCGAAATTCGTCGTATAGCTTTTATTAGTTTTTTTTCGCTCGGATCAATTACCATATTCGTCGTTATAAAGTATCTCGTGTAATGATCGTGACGGAGAATCGCATCAATCGTCGAGTTGTCGTCCGTTCCGTGTACTTCGAAAATTTCTCATTTTTTTCTCCTTCGGTTTCGAGTTCGAAATTCGACGCAGTTTTTTCGCTCGGATCAATTCGTCGTTAAAAAGAACAAAATATCCGTCGTGTCCGTGTACTTTTTTTAATTCTACGACTACGTCCATTCGCCATTCCATCGAGGTAGAAATTGAGCGGATGATGTTGTTTTTGCAGCTGCAGGTGAGTGTTTTACTTTGGTACACTATACATATTATTGATTGATTAATGCATGTTTTAAATGAAGTACTTTACAGCTTCAATTTTGTGAACTCTGAAACTGCCTGACCAGTGACAAGAGTCTCGCACGTTTTTTTTTTTTTTTACATAATTTTCTTTTCCATCGTCGTATGTTTATTTTCTATTTTATAAAACATCAGACCTAGTATGGCACATTGATTTGAGGAGCTCATTGCAAAAGTAGCCCTTGTCACATGAACTTTTAGACCCTTTTCACTCGATTGCACCTATTTCCAACTGCGGAGATCGTGTTGTTGTAATGATGAAATGAGCATCAAGTTGGTCTACCCTGAGTAGCCCTGAGAGGAATTGCTTTATAGAGTTTACACTCATGATACTGGGTACGCTCAAAGGAGAGCTTTGGAGATTGCATAGGTTCATGTGACAAAGGCTACTTTTGCAATGAGCTCCTCATTTGAAACCCAGTATTCCAGTATATGAACTTGCATCGTTTTTTTGATACCATACCTTGACCAATTTTGAACGAAGAACGAAGAGATAGAATCAAATGTGTTTTTTTTTTATATTCTAAACTGATGAAAGACATAATATTTCAAAGAAACTTTTTGTTGAATGTTCGAATTTGACGATCTAAGGGAGAAAAGTGCAAAATATTTGGGCGGATCGTTTCTAATAAAATTCGGTAGGCTTTGACGAAATTCCGCAGATGCCTTAGGTATAGTTTTCAGTTGAAAGTTCCTCATCGTTCCTCAAGAATTCTTTTTAGCTCCGGAGGTGCCCCGGCAGGGAAGAATTGGGCTCTCGTGGAGGAGGCTTTTTTGGAAAAATCGTGGTTTTTGCGCTCCTGTCGCTACTCAACCCGTTTCTGAAAAAATTACTTAGTTCGAGAATAAAAGTGTCTGAAATTCTACGTCGATCTATACGCCATATTGCCGTCAAAAATCCAAGATCACTTTTCGGATCCTACGAATCAATTGAAAATTTTCAAATCCCTTATTTTTCGATAAGCTTACACCTGAATATAACCTAAATTTATGTTCTGAACATTTTTTTCATTCAAGAATGCGTATTAATCCGTATCAATTTATCAAAAATATCGAAAAATATCGTTCCTGAAGCTAGGGAAGTATTTTCAAGAACGCAGAGGTGCTCATTGTTTCTCATTTTCTGCCAACTGCCAATTTCAAGAAAAATTGAGAGAAATAACCGAAAACTGACAACGACAACATCTTATCGACTTTTTTTTGTGGAAAATTTCTTTCCTCATCGAGGGAGAAGTTGACTGAATGATAGTTACATCATTGTGTTTTTGCAGTGCTGCTGGCGAGTGTTTTATTTGAGTTCCTACTTACAATATATTGATGCATATAAATTAGCTAATACAATTTTGTGCACGTTGAAACTGCCAGACAATAAGAGTCACTTGCAGTATTTTTAAATCTCATTTTCTTTTCCATCGTAAAATGTGCTTTTCGGTTTTAGTTTTTACGCAAAGCAACTATTAAACTGAATTGCTTTTTCATCATTATTCATTATATTGTCAACACTTGGCCAATCAACGAGTATTTACAAAGAGCCTCATTAAAGCAATAATATTTTGGCGTCAAATTTGAAAAAGTTACTGCAGTTGTGTTTAAATGATGCAATAAAATGAGAAAAAGTAATGCAAAAACTATCTTGCAATCAGCTTTTTCCATGATGTAATATGGTATTTTACGTTTATTTGTGCAAAGATGTGTAGATTGTAGAATGGAACCTCCAAGCTACCGATTCAGCACTTTCATCGTGGAACACTTGTCTTGGGGCACTATAAAATAAGCAAAAAGTAAATAATGCAAAAACTATCTTGCAAATCAGCTTTTTCCATGATGTAATGGTATGGGTTGTTGCATTTTTGTGTTTTTCTTCTTCACATATTGTTGTTTATTTGATTATGCAATTGCCTTCCTCAGAGGTTTTTTGTTTCCAAAATTTAACCCACTCCAAGCAATCATCATATGTTTGGGTACCTAAGTACCTACATCTTCTTTTTTCCCACCAACTGTACATACGTAAATGAAAAACATGAGTATAAAAACAACAAATTTTTAAATTCAAAATAGAAAAAAATTCTTACTTGCAATTACCTTCCTCAGAGGGTTCAAGTCGAAAAAAAAAATGTCTTACTTGCAATTGCTATTTTTCGGTCCTCTTTATCTTTTGTTTCGATCATTAAGCACTTAAGATGGTACCATACTCTAGTCTAGCAATACCTTACTTACATTTTATAAGATACTATTTTTTATCAATTTCAACTGTAAAGGTCGAAGCAGCTGGAAAATGACGTTATTTGATGTTTTTTTTTGTATTTTGTATTCTTTGACAGGATTATGACTCTTTCTTCGGCGATATGGATTCGGTTAGGATGCTTCAACCAGTTCGAGATAATTTCTCTACGAATCAGTATAACATAATGTGTCTTATAGGTAAATTATTTAAAATTTGACTGATATCGTCAAGCATATGTTTTGAGCTAATAATTTTAATACCACTGATGAGGATTTCAAATAACACTAGTTTCATCTCTCACTACGCAGATGAATTTTTTAATGCGGTTTTAAATCTTGGAATATGTATATGTTCGTTATGCATCTCATCCGACACTAGGCATGTAACAAGTGTCGGATGTGTTGCATAACGAACATATTTCAGGATTGAGAACCACATTGAAAAATCATCCACGTTTATAGTATGAGATGTACACTACATATACATACACATACCTAAACCTGTTGGTAACGTGTTGGTAGGTAGTAGGTACTACAGAATAACATTCTCACTTGGTTGAAAAACAGTTCAATACTCAAGTACTTATGAATTAATTAAAGCTATAAAAAATTTTAATTAAATATACTTAAATGATTGAAATTAAAAAATGTACTAAAATAAAAAATGAAAAAATATATATAAAAAATGATTTTAAAAATATTATTGGCTGAGTGTGCACATTTTGTTCGTGCTTAGAGAGGTCAGAAGGGTCCATATTTGAGGTTTTCAGTCACAATTTCTAAATTACGAAGTTATTTGAAAAAGTTGCCCAATATCTTAAACGAAATATTTGTTATCGTTAAAATTTTCTTTGTAGGGGCTTTTGAAGAGAAGGTACGAATATGTTTTTGTGAAAACGTCTTTTTGACAACTTCTCCATCAACGCTGAAAAAATCCATGAAATCAGCCTAAGAATTACGGATGGTATTGAAAAAAAAAATCAGAGAAGAAAAATAGTGACTTACTGTTTTTTTCACTTCTTCTTCGGTTGTTTCCCTCGGATTAATTTTTTTTAACAACTTCTCATCAACACTAAAAAAAATCCCTGAGATCAGCCTAAGACGAAATAATTAGCCTTCTATTCCAAACAGGCCAGGGGAGGGTATTCTGACGCAAGCTTAACATCGTTATCAATATCGTGTGACTTATCGTTTGTTACGTACGTTTAATGTGATGCTTAGCTCAAAATATATCAGCTTAGTTTTTTGATCTGAGATGTAAAAGGCTGTCTTAAGGCTCAGCAATTGAGTCTAGTTGATTTTATATGCCATTTGTCGAGGTTATGGGACGTTTTTCTGGTGACGTATTATTTTCAGTTCGTGAGATCCACCCCCACCTACCTTCCACCTACACCATGGTCACTTGGAGACAAAAATTCCAGGACGAAAATTGTTCCTCTTTTTGTTGAGAGGAAAGCGAGGTTTCAAAGTCTAGCCCCTGGCTTGGATGGTGATCTTCCTGACGGTTCTCAAGACCTCACTACTGTCTGTGTGTCTAACAGGGTAGCAAATAGCAATTATACGTACCTAACTACCTATTACATGGATATGTGATTCTGCTCAAGCACATAAAGGGAGTTCCTTTTTGGACGACAAGAGGAAAGTGAAACTTGGACGACTTGGAATATTCCCACGGTCGGCTCGCACGAACTAATTAGCTCATAGCGTTGAGCTTTTAAGAAAGCTCAGTGTAGCCGACTTGTGAGAGCATAATATAGTATTTACAACTAAGCCGAGGAGCTGTGGTCCTCACTTACCCTCTACATATTGATGCTCTAAGACTTTTTTTTTAAATCGCTGTTTCGTACTCATTTTCAACTGCAATGGAATTATATTATTGGTGCACTAAATTGAAATTTCCCCAAAAGAGATCCAACTTCCTCCCCTCTCGACGTTGTGATGGAGAAGAATTGAATTTTTTAGGAGGAAAAACTGCCCCTGAAAGTCGAGTAAGTATGCTGATTTCATGAATCTCTTAGTGTTGATGAGAGGTTGTGAAAAATTCACATTTATGAGCCCCTGCGAAATGATTTGTAATGACAGATTTTTTTTTTGAGAAACCGTAATGTGGGATGTGAAAAATGTAGCCCACTTCCCCTCCAAGGGTAACAAAATTGTGCAGATTTTGTATCCTGTCGGGAAGTTCAGAAATGTTGAAATACATTCTCTATACTGAGTAAGTATACATGTTCACAAAACTCCCTCTTTCTGTGATTTGTTTTGGAGTTCAGATTGAAAAAATGTCGGAGGATTCTGACGAAATTCAGGGAAGACCTTCAATCTGAGTTGGGAAGTCACTCAGAAGAAATCTGAGATCCGGAGGTATCCCTGGAAGGGAAATATGGGTCCTCAAAGAGAGGCCATTTTCGAAAAATCTAGGTTTTTTCCATTCTAGCTGTCTACTCTACCTGTACGGTCCAGTTTCAAAAGATCTATGACAGGTTTTACTGAGCAGTTGAAAATTTTCAAATCGCTGATTTTTGCGAAAATTTCCGTGGTTGTGACTGAATGTGATTAACTGATTATGTATTGGTTTTTTGGCATTCAATTTTGACAATTTATGTTCACCTGCTTCTTGGTTACAGATTTTTCTAGCATACGAGTACCTAATATTGGTTTTTTGGTTGGAAATTTTTGGGTATTTAAGCGACGTATTTTAAAGATTTTTGAAACAAATTTTGACTTGATTTTTGCCAAATTTGGCAGAAATTCCATCAGTGTTCAGCGATTGTTGATTTGCATTGATTTTTGGTCTTGGTGTCTGAACGATCTATTTGGGTCGAACAATGAAATTTTTGACCAAAGACCACTACCGAAGGCCGTGTTTTCTGGAATGTATTTCTAGCAGAGGAGGGGAAGGGGAATCCTGCGGAATTTATTCAAATTTTCTTTGCGGATTGTTTGCTAGCTTATAACGTTTTGGAATTTTTAAGTGGTCAATTTGACCTCATATAGGTACACAATTCATACTGGACCATTTTACATTTTACGTTTCCCATTTGCAGCCAATTTTGGTACTTGTATTTGAGGTCGAATGGTCTTCAAAAGCAACAAGCAAGAACACTCTTGCAATTTGCAATCGGTATGTGCAACTTTTGCTATTTTTGCGTCATGTTGATTTCAAATATCCCTACCCCTAGTGTCAACATGCGATCCATTTTAATTTTTTAATCAACCCGAGCGAAAAAATTTTTTCGCTCGGATTATTAGCGAAATGTTGGCTCATTAGTTGTCTGTATCCGTCGGGAATCGAATCAATCGTTGGGTTGTCGTGTCCGCGTATTTTTTTTGTTGAAAATTTCTTTCCTCGTCGAGGGAGAAGTTGACTGAAGATTGATAGGTACATCATTCTGTTTTTGCAGTGCTCGTGGTGAGATAGTGTTTTATTTGAGCTCCTACATATTGATGCATAAATTACGATTCTTCTCCGCAGGTATAATTATATTAAATTAGCTACAATTTTGTGCATATTGAAACTGACTGACTGACAAGAGTCATCTTGCAGTTTTTTTTAATCTCATATTTTTATTTTCCATCGTAGAATGTGCTTTTCGGTTTTATATTTAGTTTTTACGCAAAGCAACTAAGGTATACCTATCGAAATGAATTGCTTTTTCATCATTATTGTCAACACTTGGCCAATCAACGAAAGGTATTTTCAAATTGCCACATTAAAGCATACTATTTTGGCGTCAAATTTGAAAAAGTAACTGCAGTTGTTTTTAAATAATGCAATAAAATGAGAAAAGGTAAATGCAAAAACTATCTAGCAATCAGCGAATAGCTTATGGCTTGTTTTTTCAAGAATATATAGCAGAATTATTTAGTATAATGTTTCATTTTTTCAAAAATACTTTATATTTCTCGGAAAAGGTATGTTGAACAGCGGTTAAACAGATCTTTCAGAAATACATTACAAAATGTGCACCATATAGGTCGTCCAAATAAAATCCAGCGGGCTTTGACAAAATTCAGCAGAGATTTTCGTTTCAAGTTGAAAGTCCCTCAGATTTTTTTTAGCTCCGGAGGTGCTCTGGGAGGGGAGAAATGGGCCCTTAAGGAGCAGGTTTTTATGAAAAAATCGTGGTTTTTGCGCTCCTGTCACTACCTAACCTGTTTTGGAAAAAATTACTTACCTAGTTTCAAAATGAAAGTATTCAAAATTCTACATCGATCTATAAGCTATTGCCGTAAAAATCCACGACCACTTTTAAGGTGCTAATGATCAATTGAAAATTTTCAAATCCCTTATTTTTTTTGGATAAGCTTACCTATCTGAATTTGTGTTTTGGTAATTTTTTTCTTCAAGAATAGGTAGTTATTCCGTATTAATCTTATCAAAAATATCGAAAGATATCAGTCCTGAAACTAGGGAAATATTCTCAAACGCAGTGGTGCTCATTTTTTGTCATTTCTGCCAATTTTAAAAAATAGAGAAAAATAACTGAAAAACCGATAACATATTCATTTTCGTTTTTTTTTAAATCGGCGGTAATGACGAAAAAATTGGTACCACTGCGTCCCAAAATATTTCCCCAGTTTCAGGAATGATAATGTTTTTCAATATTTTGGTAAATTAGTGCGCAATATTTTTAAAAAATTTTAAACGCGAATTTATTTTAAAATACCATATTTGGTAGGTAATTTGCATATTTTCAATAGCATAGATCGACGCAGAATTTTAAATAGTTTCGTTTGGGATTGGGCTATATTTCCCAAAATAGATTACCTAGGTAATGACACTAGTGGAAAAATGCGATTTTTTTTGAAAATGTGCTCTCTTACAGGGAGTCTATCTCTTTCAAAGACACCTCTGGACATAAAAAATTTTCTGAGTAACTTTCAACTCAGAATAAAGGTCTCTGCTAAATTTGATCAAAATCCACAGACCTTTTTTTTAAGTGTACCATTCATTTATTCCCAATTGTTGTATTCTTTGACATAAGTATGACTCTTTCTTCGGCGATATGGATTCGGTAGGGGTGCTTCAACCAGTTCGAGGTAATTTTTCTTTGGATCAGCATACTTACCATAATGTTGATGTAAGTGGTGAAATAGCGCCCACTGAAAGACTTTTTTTGGAGCTTTTAAGACGATTTTTTAAGGTTTTGTTGTTAAAAATGATTAATTAAAATTTTACTGATATCGTCAAGTAGAGAATTTCAAAAAACACGTAATTTCATCTCACACATCACTGATTAATTTTTTAATGTAGGTAATTTTTAATCTTGAAATATGCATGTTCGTTATGCAACTCATCCGACACTAGGCAAGAAACAAGTGTATGTCGGATGAGTTGCATAACGAACACATTTCAGGATTGAGATCCACATTGAAAAATCATCCGCATTTACGAGATGAAGGTACCTAAACTTGTTGGTACATACAACAGAACAACACTCTGACTTGGTTGAAAAACAATTCAAGTACTTAAAACTTGAAACCCTCTTCAATGTTTTGACGAGTTTGAGAGACCATGTTGAAAATTAGATTTTAAAAGAACATCGTGTCTCTGATTCGCCTACTTTTTTGCTCATTCTGTGTTCTTCAAGTAGTTTCCTCTGAACATGGCCAAAATGCCATGTTAGAGGAAAAAAATTTTCATATGCACTAGGAATGAGAAAACTGGAAAACAAAACGATAAATTGCTTCAAATCGTAGTATTTTATCGTCATAAAGTGGCTGAGTTCTGATTCAGAAAATGCAGAATTTTTATTCTGCATAATACTGAGTGTGAGTGATCATCAAGTTCTTTGATTTTACCCACTTTTTTTTCAATTGCTTTCATCTTCAGATTTATCAGAAATTATTTCCAGGCTATTTTATACAGAGTGAGGAAAATTTTGAGATTTCAGTATCAGTTTTGTAGCTATAAAAAGGGCAAACCCCGAAAAAATGAAATGACAGAAAGAGAAGTTTTGTACGAGTATATTAATTAGCCAGTGTGCACATTTTGTCCACCTTTGGAGGGGTCAGAGGGCTCCATACTTGGGGTTTTTTGCCATAAATAAAGCTATAAAAAAATTAATTCAGTATTAAATTAATAAAATGAAAAATAGAAAAACTAATATAAAAAAATGATTTAAAAAATATTATTGGCTGAGTGGACTGTACACATTTTGTCAGTGCTTGGGGAGGTCAGAGGGGTCCATACTTGGGGTATTCAGCCACAAATATCTGAATTACGATGTTATTCAACAAATTTGTACAATATCATGATCATAAACGAAATTAATATTTGTTGTCATTGAAATTTTTTTGTAGGGGTTTTTAAAGAGATATGTTTGTGAAAACGTCTTTTGTGACAACTTCTCCATCAACGCTTATAAAAAATCCATGAAATCAGCCTAAGTAAAATTAAGGATGGTGATGAAAAAAAAAAAAAAAAAAAAATCAGAGGAGAAAATTAGTAACTTACTCCCTGATCGTACATACGTACTATATCCATGGTTATGAGGTATTGATTACATTTCTCATTCGGTTCGATTTTGGTACTGTTCATTTTCTGAAGACAGAATCATCACAGAAATATGTGGTGCATGCTGGCGGCCATACGAGCGTGTCGCTTACTTAAGATTCTGAGGTACCTACCAGAATTTTCTTCATTAACTTTTTCACTTCCTCTTCAGTTGTTTCCTCGGCTTTGTCTTTTTCAACAACTTCTCATCAACACTAAAAAAATCCATGAGATCAGCCTAAGATGAAATGATTAGCCTTATGGAGATGCCGAGCCCTCATATAAACGTAGGTTTTTGATCTGACCCTTCCCCCTTCCAATCCCTACCACAGATAAGGCACTTTAGCTTCACTCAGGTGAAATCACTCGGCCATCTTTGGTGCAAAATAACAATAGAATTTAATGAAACGTCACAGTGACGTCAGGACGTCACTTGCCGAACAGCTGTACTATGCTGTGATTGGCTGAAATTATTCATTTTGCACCAAAGATGGCCGAGCGATTTCACCTGAGTGAAGCTCCAATTTGGTCCTAAAGATGGAAAAATGGGTAATCCTGTATACTAGTATGGCATATCGTTTACCTATCAAGTTTTTTGAAGTGCTGAGTGCGAGTATCCAATTAGTTTTTCGAGCTAACCCTCCCAGCTCACACCCCAGGTACCCTAATTTCTTTTCAAAGAATAAAAAAAAAATGAAAAATGACTTACCATGACATTTTAACATTTTATATGACTTGAGTCACCGTCAATGAGATTTCATTTTTAGGTTTTAAATCCTTACTTATATCGCGGTGTAAGATTACTGAAAAAAAATGACTTGCTCGCATGATCTCTACGGATGTTTTCCTAAATCATCCCACTGTGTACATTTTGCTTGCGCCGTAGCATGAAAACCAGGGACCGTAAGGTGCCTAATTAAATATCTAGGAGCAGTTCTCAGAGTTTTCAATCACGACATTAGAGCATTTCCTGTCCCCCCTCTCTATTTACAACTACGGCCAAAGTTACGACAAAATTAATAACTTACTGAAATTCCGGAATATTACGAACTGAAATTCTGGAATAAAAGTGGATTGGAAAACAGCTGAAATACAGGAGAAAACTGCATTTGATGAAAGAAGCGTGAATTTTGGTATGATGAATTTTTGAACCAAAATGAAGTTTTTAAGATCGGGAGCCACTCGAGCTCCCCCTCCTTCGAGGGGGGTGGGGCTTGCAATTTTTAAAATTTTCCTGTGGATAGAGTTTTGGATGTTTGTTGCCACTCAACGAGAATTTATTCGTTTTGCCATTTTGTCGAGGTTATAAGTATAGGACTTTTCTGGTGACATAATGGTCACTTGGAGAAAAAATTCCAGGACGAAACGACCACATACTTACAATCACAGTACTTAGTACTTACTTATAATTAATTACCTTATACTAATACGTACGTTACTACGATATTTACAATAGTTCACACACGAAAGCATGTGATTCATCTGCTCAAGCACATAAAGGGCGTTCCTTTTGGATGACAATAGGAACATGGAATTTAGACGACTTGGTAAAAGGAACTGCGAAACGAACGACTTGGAATATTCCGATGGTCGGCTCGCCCGAACTAATTAGCTAATGGCGCTGAACTTCTAAGAATGCTCTGCAGTGCAGCTGACTTTTGAGAGCATAAATTCACTCCTACGGCGAGGAGCTGTAGTTCTCCCTCTACATATTGATGGGTACTCTAGAACTTTTTTTTGAATCGTTTTTTCGTACTCATTTTCAACTGCAAGGAATATTGTAGGCTCGCTAAATCAAAATTTCCCCGAAAGAGGTTCAACTCCGCCCCCCCCCAAGGCGTTGTGATGGAGATGGATTGCATTTTTTTGATTCTGTGTAGGTACCTGATGGAAGTATGGTATCTAATGGGTGGAAGAACTGCCTCTGAAAGTTGAGTAGGTAAGTATGCTGATTTCATGAATTTCTTAGTGTTGATGAGAGGTTGTGAAAACCTCCCCTTTATAAGCCGTTGCGAAAAAATTTGTAATGGTAGAAAATCTTTTTTGAGAAACCGTAATGTGGTATGTGGAAAATGTGCCCCCCCTCCCCAAGAGTGACAAGATTGTGCGGATTTTGTAGGGAAGTTCAGGAATATTGAATTGACTATATGCTCACCATACTTCCCCTCCTCGTGATCTATTTTGGGGTTCAGATTAAAAAAATGTCGGATTATGACGAAATTCAGGGAAGACCTTCAATCTGAGTTGAGAAGTCACTCAGAAGAAATCGGAGGTCCGGAGGTATCCCTGAAGGGGAGAAATGGGTCCTCAAAAAGAGGCCATTTTCGACGGAAAATTGTGGTCTTTTTCGTTCTACTTCTACTCTGTAGGTACTCTACCTGTTTGGTTCAATTTCTAGAGATAGTATTTGAGATTTTGCGTGGATCTAGAAACCTAATAGAGCGGGCAAATAGCGGTTTTAAAAAGGAAAAAATTGGCACATCAATTTTTTCTTCGGGAATGTGTTCGGATGGACCCTCTGAACCACCAAAAAAAAGCCGACTCTCCTACCCGTGGAGGAAAATTTTTTAGGGGGCTGAAACCGGTTCCGATTCACGTTTTTTGCGTTTTACTCCGTAAATATTGGGTTTTTGAGAAAAACTACCAAGACAAAAAATGTTCCCCTTTAAATTCTCGACAATTTGATGCTACGCTCGATACCCATTGCTCAAGGGGGGTGTCCAAAAAAAGGGGTGGAAAGAGTAGTTGTTTCAAAAAAGGTCAGTCCAATAAATTAATCAAAATTACCACTTAAAATCATTCGTTTTGGCTCAAATTTTTTTTACAAAGTCTACTCACCCAACTACTAATCAAACTATCATTGGTTTGTCTTCAACCCTCCTCGGGGGTTCGTGAGGGTTGCTTGATTTTTCAAGTAACACACTACTGAATCATATATTTGAAAAACAAATCCGGACGTGCGATATATCGAATAGTATGTTTTCGAGGTCGCTGAATACGAATATGAACTCATTTTTTTCATACAACCCCTCAAAGCCCCTCTGTACCCCAAAATGGGGGTCAAAATTTTGAAAAATCGTGAAAAGTCGAGTGATATATCGAATGGTACGTTTTCGAGGTCGCCGAGTGCGAATATGAACTTATTTTTTGAATCCCACCCCCCCAATGTCCCTCTGTGCCCCAAAATGAGGGTGAAAATTTTGAAAAAATGTGAAAAGTCGAGTGACATATTGAATGGTATGTTTTCGAAATCGCTGAGTACGAATATGAACTTATTTTTTGCCTACAGCCCCTCAAAGCCCCTGTGTGCCTCAAAATTAAGGTCAAAATTTTGAAAAATCGTGAATAGTCGAGTGATATATCGATTTGTATGTTTTCGAGACACTGAACTGGAATATGCACTTTTTTCCTGCTCTACTTACGATCCCTCAAAATCCCCTTACGCCCCCTAAATAGGATAAAATTTTGAAAAGTCACCAAAAAACGTGTAATACGTCGAATAGTATGTTTTCAAGATCGCTGAATAGGACTACAGACTCATTTTTATTATTTCACTCATTTTACTATTCAAACGTCCTACTAACGCCACAAAATTATCCTCAATGTCTTTAGTAGGTAAGATGTCCATCTTCTTGTCTATCTCAGTGTTTTAATTTCGATTGTTTTCCTGTAAAGTTTTCGATTTCATTTTTTACAGTAGACTCCCAATTATCCGACTTTCAGGTTATCCGGTACTAATTTATCCGACTTACTTTTCGCATTACCCGACCCACCAAGGTCAGATAATCCAAAAAACATCTAATTTTTGATTTTGGAGTGTAAATAATAATCCAGGATTCAGCATTTTGTATTCTAACGGTGTTATTTTCCTTGAAATCGATCCAACTTATCTCAAAAAATTATAATTTGAGTCAGTATTTCATTGTCTTTTATGTACAAAAGTACGTTATTTTTGTTTATTAGTTATTTTTTCGATTCTTTGTTCCTGTTTTGAGCCAAAACTTGATTTTCTGAATGAAAGCTTGTCATCTCAAGCTTATGCACTTCATTTTTACGCTTAAAACATCAATTTTGGATTATCCGACTTTTTTGATATCCGACCCACCTTACACCCCCGATTAGGTCGGATAATCGGGAGTCTACTGTATTGGCTACCAATCGAAAACAAAATGAAATCATTTTTTTTTTTTATGGAAGAAAACATCGAAATTTAGTAGTTCATAGTTCCTGTTTTTAAAAAAAAGACATACCATTCGATATATCAGTTGACTTTTCACGATTTTTCAAAATTTTGACCCTCATTTTGAGGCACAGAGGGGCTTTTGAGCCAAAACGAATGATTTTAAGTGGTAATTTTGATTAATTTATTGGACTGACCTTTTTTGAAACAACTACTCTTTCCACCCCTTTTTTTGGACACCCCCCTTGAGCAATGGGTATCGAGCGTAGCATCAAATTGTCAAGAATTTAAAGGGGAACATTTTTTGTCATGGTAGTTTTTCTCAAAAACCCAATATTTACGGAGTAAAACGCAAAAAACGTGAATCGGAACCGGTTTCAGCCCCCTAAAAAATTTTCCTCCAGGGGTAGGAGAGTCGGCTTTTTTTTGGTGGTTCAGAGGGTCCATCCGAACACATTCCTGAAGAAAAAATTGATGTGCCAATTTTTTCCTTTTTGCCGCTGCTTTTTTACGTTATTTTCCCGCTCTATAAGACCACTTTTATGGTTCATACTGAGCAGCAGTTTAAAATTTGCAAATCGCTTAGTTATGGGAAAATTTCTGTGATTGTGACTGAATGTGATTACTGGTTTTTTGGCATTCAATTTTGACAATTTATATGCTCGCCTGGTTCTTGCAGTTACAGATTTTTTTCCAGAATAATATTGGTTTTTTGGTTAAAAATTTTTGGGTATTTAATCGACATATTTTAAAGATGTTTTAAACAAAGTTTGACTTGATTTTTGCCAAATTCGGCAAAAATTTCAGCAGTGTTCGGCGGTTGTTGATTTGCATTGATTTGTGGTCTTGGCGTCTGAACGATCTATTTGGGTCAACTATAATGACTCATATGGAGCGATTCATATCCAATTTTTGAAAAAAAACCACTACCAAAGGCCATGTTTTCTGGAATGTATTTCTAGCAATTGAGGGGGGGGCGGAGGGCTGCGAAATTTTTTTCCATTTTTTTTAAAGGATTTTTTGCTAGCTTATGGCGTTTTGAAATTTTTAAGCGGCCATTTGAGTGATGCTGCATCCTTAAAAATCCAAATTATATTCTCATGTTGTTCTTTTTTGATAACTTTGAATTTTGCACCTTTTATACTTTGGGTCCTATTTTGAGTTTGGCGGTTAAATTGTTATTTTTGCATAGTTTGAACAACTCATCTTATTTACTAACCTGCATATACTATGGTGCTTCAAAAAGTAACGTCCGTTTCGGGGCTAGCGCCAAAACTACCGAACCAATCAACGTGTGCTTCTAGTATGTTGTAGGCCAACTATTTCTCTCTCGTTTGCCGGGTCGCTGGTTATTCTAGCTTATTTGGTTGCTTCATAACATCAGTTCAAAGTAAATGCTTTTTATGAGGCTTGTGCCCAAGAAATGATTTTTGTAATTACTCGTTTTTTAATACCAATAGAAAAAGCACCACCACAATAGGAAAGTTCAACCAATCAAGTTGTGCTTTTGGTGGAATGTAGAGTAACCCTTCCTCTTTCATTTGCCGGGTCGTTCATTTTTATAGCTTCACTGGTTGCTTCATAACATCAGTTCAAAGTGAGTGCTTCTTCTGAGATTCGAATCTGGGAAATTTTTCCCTGCATTGCTCGTTTTTTATAGCAAAAAACACAACTGTGAAAGAAATCCATGATGAAATTGTCCTCGAGGTATTGTCTGAATGCAATGGATATCAGAAATGTGCATCCTATGGTTGAATTCTCGATGAAATTCGCGCAGGACAGCGTTATGGAAAGTGGCGCTTGTTGCATGGTGTCCGGTGCAATCATCATCAAAGAGGCTTGTTTGGCCTTCACTGAGCATATTGACCAAGTAACACTAATTTCTGGTATCCATTGCATCCAGACCATACCAGAGGACAATTTTATCAACAATTTTTTTCGCAGTTGTGTTTTTTGCATTGAAAAAGTGAGAAATTCTGCACATCATTTCTTGGGCACAAGCCTCATAAAAAGCATTTGCTTTGAACTGATGTTATGAAGCAACCAAATAAGCTAGAATGACCAGCGACCCGGCAAACGAAAGAGAAATAGTTGGCCTACAACATACTAGAAGCACAAGTTGATTGGTTCGGTAGTTTTGGTGCTAGCCCCGAAACGGACGTTACTTTTTGAAGCTCCATAGTATTTATTCTGATAAAAGAGAGAATTCGACTAATTTCCTGAAATACGAGAATGTCATTTCCTTGCTAAAAACATATCCATGATTTGAAGTTTTCCTTACAGAGAAGACTCAAAATCTCTTTTTGTCAAAATATGGGTAATTCATGAGAAAGATTTCCTTTTATGAAGCAGAAAAATGTGGATTTTAAAGTTGGAAATCATACGTAATTTCGCAGTCAAAGTTGAAGTTATTATTAATTATTTCGATGTTTGGCTTAATTTTTCGCACATTTTCATTGTTTGCAGCGATATACGTATAAGGTAATTCAAAATTGGTACTTACCTAGTTAAAATGCGCGTTTTTCTTGGTAGTTTCAAAATTACTCCTCGCATTGTGTGAATGAATTTTCTAAAACGAGGTCTCGTTGAATTCATAAGCAACAAGCAAGAACACTCTTGCAATCTGTTAAAATCTATCAATTCTATCATGCATTTTTGGTTAGACGCTGTGTTTTTTGGTTAAATTTGGATTTTTCGTTTCGTATATCTTCGCTAGAATTAGTGTATTTTTTCGTCTCTTTTGTACCTTTTTTCTTTTTTCTTCCCAGTAACCAAGAAGTAGTCAGAAAAAACAAAACTGAGTGGTGATATGACTGGTGATCTGACTGCTCTTAGTTGTGCTCTAAAGAGGAAGTAGCCATATTGTATTTTATTGCTTTGTGATTGGTTGGTCATTTCTGACGACCAAACAGAATTAATGTAAATGAGTCATATTTTTCAAATTTTTGCCAATCGGCATGTGTCTCAAATATCCATAAGTGTCACCATGTGATCCATTTTAATGTTTGAATCAGCAAAGTTGACGCATCTGATGAATTTTAGATGTATGATGTATGTATTAAAAATTTGTATGCTGATAAATCCTCCTCAAATGGGACCATTTTAAATAGAAATTTATTATAAGAATTGAAATTTATATGAATAGGTACCCAGTACCTACCTACTATTTTGAAATTGTGCGTTTTGTTCATTTCTTCCTTGCGGTTTTCAAGTCGGAGAAGTGAGAATGTTCTGAATTTCCTGGAACACCAGTTCTCAATATTTTCATGGTATTTAGCCCCCCTCCCTAGTTCATTTTTCAAGATTCCAATACCCCAAATATGTATAATTGAAGTAATTGGCTTCAGTCGAAAAAGTTCTTGAAATGGAACGATTTGGATAGGTATTAGGAATTCAAATTTGAGCTAGGTAATACCTCGATCCTGTACCCAGATGTTAGCTTCAGGAACATCCAGCAAAAGTTTGGGGATTGATTGATCCAATTTTTTCATGATGAAGTTTGGCAAAAATTGATTTTTCATCTTTACACTGTTTTGTGTTCATTACATAGAGGTACCTTACCCGCAAGTACTCCAAACTTACAACGAATTGGTTTACCCCCATTGATATCAGTAATATATTTGTCTTCATTGATTAGTCACGAATTATATAGGTATCCATAGAAAACCATAGAAAAATCCAAATCGACTATGATTAAGAAATTATCTCCGAATATGAACTAAATTAAGAACGAAACAATTTTAAGGCTTTATTCGTGTCAAACACCAAAAATGAACCAAAACCAAACTTGGCAACAGGAAAATTTAAAGAATTTGGTTACTTTTTGGTTTTTTGATAGGTACCTACCTACTTTTTTATCAATCACGACCCCTGGTACCTAGTATTTTAAAAAACCTTTCTTCCCAAATATTCTCATTCTCACTTGATGTGCCAAAACATCGAAAGATATCGTTTCTCAAACTGAAGAAACACTTTGGTCCGCAGTGGTACCAATTTTCTGATTATTATTGGCCAATTTCAAAAATTCAAAAAATACAGCCAAAAACTTGTAGATTTTTTTCAGGTTTTTGAAATTGGCAATAATGATGATAAAATTCATAAAATTGACATCACGTCCCAAAATACTCGTATATCGCCATTTTGAAAAATCACATCTTTCCACATTTTAGGCTTTAATAACTAGTTTGAAATATTGAGAAGAAAAAATTTCCAAGTTTTGAATTTGGTGCCATGTCCACCAAAGTTGAGTTACCAGTCCCCATGACGTGGACGTACCAACACCCTATAGTGAGTTACATTCTTTCTCAGACTCACTCATGGCTTGACAATCATCATGAGAAAATGGAAATGTAGCTTTGGCCAGGGAGCAAAAAATGTGGCCCTGAAAATGGCCAGTTTAGCTTCCAGCTGACTGGAAATCAAACATTATAATGTAGAATATTGTATTTCAGATGGTACGTCTGAAACAAGTACATAAGAGTAACATGTTACTTGGGTTATCAACAGGAAATCAGTGTGGAAAAAAAATAATGATGCCTTTTTACGTTTCCTTGTGCGCTTTTTTTTCACCATGCTTTTAGTTTTTTATTATGCCCTTTAGTCTTTAATGGCATATTTTTTGAAGTGGTGGATTAAGGTTTGTTTTGAAAGAAACAGACAAATAATATTCTTCTTCCTACAAATCCCGCACTGTATAATTTTTTTCTCGTGGCACATGCTTCTTGTGGCTGTCCATTAGCACAGCCGACTGGAAAGCTTTCTCGGAATGCGGACAGCGGAACTGAAGGTATCAATGTGTTAGTGATAGGTAGAGGTACATATTGTAAGGCCACAGTTGAAAGAAAAATTATAAAGGTACGGTATTATTACTTTGTGGAACAAATCCATCAGTATATTGACACCTGGCTCACCTTATATACACACTTACACAGTTGATCCAGCAGCATGAAGCGAAATTTACCGCTTCTGCAAACTGTGATATTAAAGCCAGCATGCAGGCCCTTGGAAAACGTAACTATTGAGTTTGTCTGCATTTTAAATGATCTGAGAATGGGAAAAAATTCGCAAAAACACTAAAAATTACTTACTTATTACTTTGTTGCAAGGTAGGTGGTGGTCTTCATGTCGAAAATTGGACATGGATCGCGCCAGCTGAATATTGGTGTTGTTGAGAGGAATTTGTCAGACGAAAGCATTACCTGATATCGTCCACCGCATTAAAAGACGATTTCAGTTAACTTAGTTATCACGACCTCTGGTAGCATTTTAAAAACCTTTTCTTCCCAAATATTTCTCATTCTCACTTTGATGTGCCAAAACATCGAAAATCATTTCTCAAACTGAGGAGATAATTTGGTCCCCAGTGGTGCCAATTTTCTGATTATTATTGGCCAATTTCAAAAAATCAAAAAAGCAAAGCCAGAAACTTGCCAAATTTTTTCAGTTTTTTGAAATTGACAATAATGACGATGAAATTGACATCGCGTCCCAAAATATATCGGCAGTTTGAAAAATCATATGTATCTTTCCATGTTTCGGTCTATCTAACTAGTGCGAAACATTTAAGAAGAAAAAAATTTTCAAAAAACGAATTTTGTAAAAAATGAAAAATTTGCAAATTTTCAACCGCTCAGAATATAGGTCTAGGTTGACAAATCTCAAATACTATTTCTTGGGTTTGGACCATTTCCCCCAAGACAGGCCTTTCCATTACAGCTTCTTTTCATTTGATTTTGAACATGTCACAGATGATGAAAAACTAATCGAAAATCTAATATTGACATCTGCAGCATGTCACAATCAATTTTATCGACATGTACTCGTAGGTATTTTACGATTGTCTGAAAATTGCTCAATAAAACAGTACCAAATCTCTCATCACTTGAAAAAAAAAAAAAACGACGACAACATGACACTAGTTACTATACGAGTACAAACGGCGAGACTCGAAAAGGTAAAAACGTAACGGATTACTTATTTTTGTGCATAATTGTGCAAAGTGATGAGATCTATTGTTTCGCAGTGTGCATTTTTAAAAATCCGCCCACTACGAGTAGACAAAATAGGTCGACGAATGAGCTAGCTTATTGTTCAACGTGTTCAGAAAATCATAGGCAACGGATTGCTTGCTGAGTTGGTTTTGTAAACTAGTTCTTTCTCTGGCTCTTTGTAGTAAGATGTGAGCGATGATGGTAATCTCGCGAAGAAGACGAACAAGAAACAATGAATTTATGTAATGATCGCTATTAATGCAATTAATGGAGTAGATTGTATCGTCGAATCGTCGTACACGATTGATCTATCAATGTCCTAGGTACCTACTTGTGAAAATATGGCAACGGTTTGAAAATGTCAATTTTTTTCTTCTTTTTGGTTTCACGTCGGATTTACGACGCTTCAATGACGAAAAGTTGCTCGATTCGTTTGATACGTAGTACATGAAGATGAGAGGGTTTCATTGACATTGCTCTGGCGGTGTTGTGGGTGTGCTTGGATGGTCAATTCTCACGTAGGTAATTAAATTGCTATACCTTGAATTCACTATTACACTAAGCAACTGAAAATTTGCGTTTGAGTTGAAAATGGGCTTAATGGATAGTTTAGATGCAAAAACAAAAAACAGAGTGGGGTTTCTCGATGGCCAAAGTTGCGAAAATGACAGTTTTTGCCCTACTTCAAGAGTTTGTAGCGACGACGTCATTTTTATATCTTTTTAAAAATTCCAAATCAGTTCTAAAAATTCGTCACCCATCAATTTTCACCTTGATTTGAGTAAATCCCCCCCCCCCTCCTTCATAAAAGTCCCCTGTAATAAGTATCTTTTAGGCCTGCAAATTGATGAGTTTTTTTTTGTGTGTGTGTTTCTTTTAACCTAACACAGGAAATCATAAGTTACACTGTGGCAGCAAGCTGCTATTCGATTGTTGGCAGTTTTACAGCTCGAACAAATGAGACTGTGAAAATCCTAAACGTCTGTTTTCATCATCTTCGGCGCTTGTATAGTCGTACTTATTACTCGTATACGTATTATGATGCAATACGTGCAACAATGATATTTTACCTGTACCGCCCATGTGCTCGATACATTGAAATGTGATTCAATGAGTTTAATTAGCCATTTGGTGTAAAACGAGGCTACAACTTACTCGACTTTCGACACATGTAGTCATCTTTGGAGAATTTATACCGCCGCCTATTAGTTTAATTACTGGATTTTTTACGCGGTGTGTTTTTCTCTGGAGAATCGTGCCAACTGCAGATGAACAGTTTAGATTTCCTGTCATCTCCGCGTACTATGTACCTATTTGTAGGAGATTTTTTCATAGTTGAGATTTAGTGAGATGCTGCTTTTGAGTAGAATGATTTTTGGACTCTGGCCGAGGATTATGGTGGGTATGGGTTTTTGGAAAGATATTGTAGTGAAAATATCAGTCCAGAAATATAGTGATTTCTGAAAACTTTTGGAGAGATTTGGTGATCGATATATTTGGAGGATTATTTTGTATGAGAGATGACTCTTATTTTTTTATCTTGGATAAAAATGTACAGAATTGAGTTTGTTAATTATTCTGTACTCTATTGAAATTTTTGTGATTTTTCTGGAAAATTGTGAAATATAGCTTAATTTTATTTCTACTCGACCTGAAAATAAATTCGGTTTTTCCGATTTCGTTTCAACTTTTTTGCAGTCTAGTAAAATAGCCCTCATCATTTTTTCTCCAACTTCTCTAGGAGAGGGGGAAAGGGCGAGCTCCATAATTTCCAGGCATCTACTTACCTGAGGAGAACGAGGGTCATTTTTTTTTCATTATGAGATCTAATAAATTTATCGAAATGAATACTCAACTTACCTGAGGAGAACGAGGGTCAATTTGTTAATTTTGCTGAAAAATATTTATAAAAAGTTCAAAAATTGCCCTTGAAACATGTTTTTCCGAGAGTGTTTTAATTTTCAAAAATTTGCCAAAAAAATCCAAAAATGAACTTAGCACATGAAATTTAGGTAGGTAATTGAGGTTTTAGGACATGCTCTTTCGATCTAGCTTGGTTTCGTTCAAATTTGGGAGTGTGAGTTCAAAACGATCCCTTCATAGCATGCTATCTTTGATTAGACTAACTAATTTGTATAGAAAATTTCAGAAAAAGTAAAAAAATGAAATTTTCCAGGGAAGATACTTTTTCACCAATATAAATATCGTCTTACGTCGAGTATGTATACCTATCTCCACGATCACTAGACTCGATAAAAATCGCAATTTTACATTATTTGAAGCCTCTGGCGTGTTTTCAAATGTCTCCAAAATTTTAAATCGCTTTGGAGGGGCCTAAATAATAAACTTTGGAACACAAAACTTTGGTCATCGCTTATTAGGAAACCTGTCAACCGTTTTAGAAGCTTATTTTTTGCCTCTCTAGAGAGATTTGAAATTTCTGGAAAAAACTGAAAAATTGCAGGATGCTCCAAAAATGTTGAATTGCGATTGTTTCAGAGTCCGATGATCTTATATAGGCACACCAGATGACATCTTGTCCAAAAAAAAGGTTCTCCATTGTACCTCCTTTGAAACAATTTTTTCACTTCTTCTGAAATTACGTACTCTCAAATTGGTCAGAAATGCACTTTTGAAGTCTCACTAGTGGAGTTTTTCGCCAGAAATCTATAATTATTGAATTTTAGAACTTTAAATTTTGGTTATTGGCTGTTGTAGGATGTATTGTTTTTTTTTTGATCAACTTTGGGTTTCATTCAATTTGAAGAGTGTGAGTTCAAAAAGTTCCCTTGCAAGTCAGCTTGTTGTGGAGCTTCTGCAACATGTTATTTTTTCGTTTATGAATATTGACGTATTGAAGTGCATCAAATGGGCAATTCGTTGACAGTACCAGCAACATTTTAAAAGTAGAAGGTATAAACGTAGATAAATTGTGGCAAAAGTACATAATAGCCGAGAAAAAAAAATTATGCTTACCTTGAAAGGAGTACCTATAGAGAGTACCCATCTTATGTTTTACACGTTTAAAAATTGCACAAATCGTGTAAATAATCATCGTATAATGTTTTACAATCTTATCCTCATCAAGTGTAATTTTGAAAATACAGAAATTGAACGTGGAGAAACCATAGTAACGCAGATAAATAAATACGTATGGGCTTACTTAATACGCTGCATCGATTCTACTGCAACAAACTGATGAAATCTAAAATATTAGAATCGCATTTTGGATATTCTTCGAAACAGTTGTATCCATCGAATCCTAATTTTTCAGCTCGATAATAATTTTCAGGTAAGCTTTCATTTCTTGTGCTTGAAGGTCTAGATAAAAATAATGGGTATGAAAATAGGAAATTCAAATTTATCATGTGTACTTACACTTGAATGTACATATTAAAAAAATCGAGATTAGGTACCTACCTAATTTTTAAAAAAATGAAAATTGAAATGAGTAAAAATTATTATTTACCGCATTATTACGTGAATTATGTCATCGATTAAATTTCGATTGGCGATCTCGTGTTTGGATATTTCGCAGATCATTAGAAGTAGACATTCTTTGCCATCATATCCTTGTCTGAAAAAAATCGAATGTGGGTTAATCAAATTACCAAGTTTCATTTATTAATGGTCTTTGAAGGATGAAGAACTTTCAAAAAGCTTGACAAGTATGTGAATACAGAACAAAAACATTTTGAAATTGGAAAATTTTGAAAACTTGGCACGTGTATTTTTTTACAAAAATGTTAGAATTACAATAGGTAGTAATGTGACTTTCTCGAACTATTTATTCCTTTATTCAGGACTGCATTTTTTTTTTTTAAATCAAAAAATGCTCAATTTTATTCTTATTTGTGTTAGTTTGAATCTTTCATTCCTCAGGCATCCATTTTTATACTTAGCTAATATCAAGAATTAATTCAATATTATACTGTACAATATCTGTGTAAAAAGCGGGAGGCTCCTGAACCACTTCAAATAGCAACCAATCAATTTGAGAAGTTGAAAATAGGCTGAACGCCAAATTTCAGCTTATTTGAATTTCATCAATTTTTGATTTTTTCAAAAAAAAAAAAAAGGTCGAGAATGATTTCGTATTTTACTTACTTACCTCGTCAGGTGATCTTGCACCAAATCATAAGTAGACCTTCTGGTAATACTATGAAATACTCTGGCAATATCGGAATTATAATATTGGGTGATATTATCCGGTAAATTGTAATTTGCTTCGAAATTTAACGAAAAATACAAATTTTCTTCAGGTACATCGACAGGAAGCGCAATAGCCACGTACAACTGAAATTAATAAAAACCAAAAAAAAAAGATTCTTCAATAAAATCAAATTTTTCAAATTGTTGAAGTACCTAATCAATAAAAGTAACTTTCATGCTTACCTACTTTACCAACTGAATTCACTCAGAAATTCATACCTACCTACATATCTAATTCAAGAAACATTGAGTATTTTTGAGGTGAGAGAATACGTAGGCTTGAAATTTTTCAAATACAAATTGACTAGTGACTTCACAGGAAATTAAATACTTACATTGAAAAGAAATGCACACGTTTTTTTATCTGGGTAATTTGAAGCGAGACAGTCAACTTATTCTCATGCTAAATATAAAAACTGTTTCAAAAATTGTTGTGAAACCAACATTTTATGAAAACACTCGCTGCCTGCCTGTCTGAAATGTAAATGTTCATCATTTATACGAATTGTAAAGTACTTACCCCAATAGCTGTTCCAGTAGGGTACGTGACATATCTTTTCTCCCTATGGAGGGCGTTGAAAAACATACCAGGACTGTGAAAGACTCCAGTACTGAAAGTAGGCTTCACTAAGGGTACTAAAAGGAGAGCAGTGTACATGAAATAAAACATTACTTACTTGCGTTAATCGCAAAATAAGTAAATTTTCGACTAAGAACACTCGAGTGTGCTCATGTCATCGTCGGAGATATTCCATAGACAATAATGATCTATTCCCTATTTCAGGTTCAGCTGCGTGTCTAATTCTCATCAAGGTGTTAATTAAGTACAAGACAAGCTCGTTTTAGATAACGGGATTTAGCTTAGATGTTGAAAATCTCTGGCAAACAATCACAACAAACCAAGACATTAACGCAAAAAAATGATCAGCTGGCTTTGAAAAATGTGTGTTTGAAATTAGAGTACCAACTTATTCATCATACATACCTATCTATGGATTTTAATCTGCTTTAATCTTTTGCTTTTTGTGGTCTTTTTCCATGTCTAACTAGACTGTAGATCCATTTTTGGAATGGTATAATTCAAGATTCGAAAATTGCCTGAATGAAATAAAAGTACTTACTCAGCTTTTCATGAGCTTTCTTAAGTTTTTTAGATAGTAATGAATTTTTTAGTATACCTACTTATCTCACATTTATCTATAGAAATACCCAGATCACGCCGCACTAATTGAAGAGTATTTCAACGACGATGGTGGTTTTGAAGTGAACGAGGAAACTTTATACAACATTCTGTCTGCTGAATTACAAGGAGGTTCAAAAGTGCAATCAATTCATACGTATCGTACATTACCAACTATCCCTCAAAGTGTAGCCAATGCCACAAACTTACACAAGGTGGGTATAGGTAATAGGTAAATGTCTAATTGATTGAGAGTTTAATATCTTAATGAAGACTATAGCCTACCTCCTTACTAATTTTGGAAGACAATATTTCTTATTACAAGTCATATAATTGTTCTAAAGTGAAGCTAACAAAATATTATCTACCTATGGTTTATAGAAAACTTACTCTCATCAAGTGAATCAAAACCTCAAGTCTTTGACTTCGAATACGCAAAATGGACCAAGTGGTTTATACAAGCATAAGAATTACCAACTTGTACCACCCGATTTCGTGGAAACTCTAGATTTATGCAAGAGTATGGGACATCTCAGGTAGTAAAAATGCGATTACGTTTAATATGATCCTATTTTTAATACAATAGGTACCTACTTTTCATTTTTCAGAATTATCGATCAGTATTTCAAGTCCATTGAAAACCACAAGAGTTGAAATAGGTACCTAGACTCATTATCTGGAAACTTTTTGTGATGTGCCTGCAATCCTTCTCACGAGATGTTTTTTTTCAACCCCCTCCCCCTCAACTTTCATGAAAAAATATTCAACATTACCTACCTTTTTTTTTTCAACGAACAATCATTGTAAAGTACTTACCTGCTATTCGTAATTTTGAACCCTTTGCTGAAAATTCTTCAAAAATGCTCTCGAAAATATTCTTGCCAAAATAATTGAATTTTTTGCAAAATTTTAACTTATTTTTTAAAAAAATACGACAGAAAAATCGAAAAATCATAGTCAAAAAGTTCCTATTTCTGTTATCCAAGTGCGCAGTGTAGCCATTCTTGACACAAAAAAAATACTATAGAAAACAACTTTCTACTTGTCCCTTTCTTTCAGATGTTCAGAATAATATTCAATTTACGAAGATACATTAAAGTTGCCATTTTTAAATCTGTCAGAAAAGCATTTCTTTTTCATCATCACAAATAATCGACAGAAGCTTATGGTGTGAATTAGAAGGGAATGAAACACAAAAGAAATACATAACTAAACAAACTTTTATATCCTTTATTGGCGTGTAAATTAAAGTGAAAACATATTTATAAAATAGCAACAAAAATCATAGAAAAATCAGTACAAGTGATTATTTGATTACAAATTTAAAAAAATATCAGTTTACGCCTGTGGTACTATTTTCACAGTCAAGAAAAATGCACAATTTTGGTGTCATGCTTTGCCTCAACATTCTGGCAAGAGAGTCAGCTTGTTCCACATTGTAGAGAAAGTCTTGAGAATGGAATATTATAAGTAAACATACTGACTTATTCGCACATTTTTGGTTCACTTTTTTCCATCATTTTTCAATACTCAAGTTGATTTTTTTTTTAAAAGAATAACTCGATCATTTTCAACTTGATTTTCACATCATTTCAAGTGTCACAAGTGTCATCAAAATAATGTTAGAACCTGAAAGCACTTGAATTTATCTATCAAGTTGTAGATCATGTGAAACATTCTTTTATACATATAAATGCATTATGAAGGAATCTGAAGTGTTTCCAACTTTCTCCATGAACATTTACAAGCAAAATGGAGGAGATGATTCCTGAATTGAAAATTACTAGGTACCTATTCGTAGTTCAAAATCTTACCTTCTTTTGCATGTTTTCCATCATTTTTTTTGTTTGCCAAACTTTCCATAACATATTATTCATTGGTCATGGTCAATATTTGAAATGCTCATAAATGGAGACAAGTTCGATACCCGTTCTCATTTATTCAGCCGCTCTAACTCCTTCCCATTGATTCAATTTCAATCATAGATTGTATGAGAAATGTTATGATAGGTCTCCTGAAGGAGATAAACCAGAAAATTGGTAGGCTCAAGTACCTCTAGAACCATGGATATTCAGATGATTCTAAATAAAATCTCATATTTTCTTTGTTCATGAACACCAATTATTGATCAGAACACACCGACTAAATTGCTAGAGTACCTACCGAACATTAAGTCAGATCAGAGAGCGCTGCTTCAGAACATTTCGCCTCAAATTACTCATTTCCACATTCATAAGGTGTACATGATAATGATTATAGATAAATTCTAGATGAATAAATAACTACAGTGATTAAATATAAATACTATGAGAGTTTGGTGATGATCTCGCCGAAAATGGTGTAGTTTAGGAACATCAACGATGAAAACGTGAAAGACTCCGGTACACATGAGATAAAAATATAAATTTGAGATCCTGGTCACCAATCACGTTGTAGTAGAATCAGCATTAGTGGTATTACGTTTCGTTACAGGAGGAGATGTTTCAATAGGATTTTGAGCACTGTCATCGATGATGGGTTCTTCGTATTGGGTAGTTCTACAAAAATACATAAAAACGCAAGATTAGATGTACTCGCACGAAAATAATATCAATCTAAGATAGGTTAGCCCATTTAATTCATAATAAGCAAATTCAAATCAAGCGAATTACATATACAGCTGTAAACACGCGTATAATAAGATTATAGAGGTGCTTTTTGGATTAATACACGAAATGGAAATAAAACTATATGTAAAAATTTGTTTATTACACAACAAATAGGTAACGATTACTCGCGTCTTCGTACAAAAAAAATGGAAAAAATTGCGTAAAAAAAAGTGAGTGCAGAAGAGGTAGGTAACAAGTTTAAAAAAATGCAGCATTCCAATTGAGTAAAAATAGGTAACGATTTGTTATTCTTATTGTTAGATGGCAACACAAATACATAAAAGTGTAACTATGTACAAGGAGTATGATTCGATAAATGGTTGTTTTTTCTGCAAAACAATAATTGATATAAGCCAAACAGAGTTCAAAAAAAGTGAGTATCACAACGTTATTTTGAAAGAGAGCTTTCATTTCACATCAACTGACCTGTATAAAACGTAATGCTGGTAAAGGAACAGAGTATCGAAGGCTACTGAAAATATACCCAAGCCGAATTTCGTCGGATCACCGAATATTGATTCCCAGTCATCTGTAAAAATTATGGTAATTTTTAATCGAGTTCTTCAACTTAATATTGAATAATGATAGAAGATTCAGTTCTGAAAATGTTCTATTCTTACTGTAATTATATCCATTGATTAACATCTGAGCTATACTAAACGTTCCTCCGGTAAAATCGAGTATCACGTTACCAATGCACCAGCCAACGGTGCTTTTTCTGGTATAATTCATCACAGCCTGCGAAAAAACAACAAGGATAAATCTCAAGTAGGTAGGTAGGTATTTAAAACTAAGAGTAGTGGGTTATCTCATGTCAAATTACCCCGGTTTTGTGTTTAGAAACTTTGAGTTGAGTTTTCTCGAGGTCAAAATTTTTTTGTTGAAAGTTGTTAAAGAAGAAAAATCATCATAATTGGTCAAATCCCTCTCGGGGCAAGAGGAGTTTGTTCCAGTAGTTGCGATTTCCTATCATTGTCCTACTTTCAGGAATACTGCAAGTTGTTTGAAAGTAGTTTTGAAAATGGCCACCAAAAATTTCAAAAGTTCAAAGTTGAGCTTTCAAAATTTTTAAAAAAATTGAAAAAAACAAGGAATCACATATTTTTTTGATATTTACAAGCACCAACTTTTCTTGGCGGAATTTGTAAAACACAGGGGGGGGGGGTGTAAAAAATGTAAAATATTGTGTGACACAATATCATTTCAAACGTTTTCAAGAGTGTGGATTATGAATATCAACTCATTTTTTTGATTCAACTTTTCCAAAGCCCCTCACATTAGCCCTGCAAATTTCCTAAAAAATTATGGGGCATATGGTTTTTAAATGACGTGTTTAAATTATGGCAACACTGAGTTGACTATGTCATTTGTCATATGAACTGAAACAACTTTCTACACATTTTTCAATCAACAGATCTATGATACTATTTCCTAGGGTCCAACCCTTTCATAAGTATATGAGGCCTCATTGAACAAAATCCCCCCCCCCCCACCAAAATTTGAGTGACAGTTTTTGGCGGTTTTCCAAAATTCCTCAATTTTACCACTTTCGAATTAATTTTGAAATCAATATTATTTTCAGAATTACTAACCTGAGGTATATATTTGATTATGGTTACTGATAATTTGATATAGGAGCAATAATATAAGAAATCCAACCAATGAAGGACGTTGAAAAATGCCGCGGTACCGGATGCTGCAACGATACACACATATAACACAAGGATCAGTTTGGCAATCTTTGACACGCATTGGCTCGAACTCTGTGAAAATAATAAATATTTAGAATATTCTCGTCAACTTAGCCCACAAAAATGCAATTTTTTTTAAAAATACGAACCTCGTAGGAATAACATTGGTAAATAACTACCAGTGATGCGAAGAAAGCGTGTGTAGAGAAAAATACATCGTTGAATTCGACCGGATTTAAACCAGTTGGATGCCTACTGAAGTACTCTTTCTAAAATGTGGGAGAGAAAAACAAAGATTATCGAACGAATTCATCGAAATATTCAATTTTAAAGCAATATTCGAGTTGAATTTACTTGTATCGATGGAATATATTTCATTCCAATGTTATAAAACGAGTATAAAAGGTATCCGGCAATATTCAACGCGCAGAAATCAAAGTTTAGTCCAACCACACTGAAAAAATTTGAGTTAATTTTAGGAATAATAAGGATACATTTTCTTAAAAAGTTGATGATGAGATGTATATTCACCTTTGACGACGATAATTGTCGTATATTTGAGGATAAAATGAAATAGACCAAGCGCTGAAGTAAATCCATCCTACGATAAGGGCAACTAATTTCAAATAGGTGATTTTTCCAACGAATACGTGCAAAACAGCTTCATCATCTCTGAAATCATCGAATGAGTAGCTTATTAATCACACTGTATTTCAATACGTGATAAGTAATCTGCTAGGATCACTTACAATAAAGTAGAGTTATCGATTTTAGCTAAAATCGAAGTGAATCCGGGCTCTTGTGCACAAACATGTACATGCCACCTTGATTCACTAGTCACGATGATTTTCTGCGGTTTCACTTCAGCTACTTTAACAAATTCAGCTTCTAAATCGATAGTACTGTTATGCTTCAAAGGAGAACTGAAACAGAATTCCAAAATATATACTCAAATTTCAAAAATGAGATGTCATCTTTGTAAGGATTATAATCGATTCTCAGTCTTACTCAGCTACTAATTCGACAGTTGAACATTCAGTGATGAGAGGTTCGATAACACCAGGTTCGAAATGTATAGCACACAAAGCACATGATAGGATTGCTACGAAAAAATAGAAAACTATTAATCGTTGGATTTAAACTTCGTAATAATGAAAAATGTGAAAGGATAACGTACCCGAAGCAAGTATCACACGCAAACTTAAACTTTCATACATGTTTGAAGCTTTTTAATTACACCAGGAATCAGAAACAATGATAAGTATCACCTGAAAAAAATACACAAATGTTTTAAAACTGACGTCAGATTATTTACGAACGTTGATAAACTATGATTAACACGAAAATCAACATTGAATACGAGCATTGTGTGGTGTAGAATTCTTAGTACGATGTAAGCACTTACTCGATTTTAATATTACAAGGTAATGAATTGAGAGGATAATCTAGACCGATTTGCATCATGGAGGAAATTCTCCATTTGATACTCGTGACAGTTTTATCTCTTTTAGTAATTACTTTGGTAATGAAATAGATGAAAAAAATGTACTATTTTTTAGTGAATAATCATTTTGTGAGATACACAGAATGATAAAAACGAAGTTTCGCTGATAACGTTTGAACTTGATAAAGCAGTGCTGCCACTTAAATGGAGAAAAATGTATGTTGAACTCTTTTGAAGTTTTGAGTAGGTATTTCACGTTTACGAAAACAAATTGCGAATTTTTGCAAGATATGTACATATTATTTTGCACCACTAGTGTTGAATTTTCAGTGTTCAACTTATAATAATATTAAGTAAAAATCACGGATAAGGATTTAAAATTTAAAAACTAATTACTTGGACGGAAAGAAAATAATTATTTATCCAACAAAGTTTTGCTATCAGTAACATACGTTAGTAGGTAATAAAAAAAAACGTCATCATAGGTGAGAATTTTTCCTTATTTATCAACTTTCAAGAACATATCATAATTTACAACACAAGTACGTATGTATTATGCTTATGCTGAGTGAGTTATGCATACTTACTTGAATGAAGACCACTTCCCCCTTCCTCGCATACAATACCTTGATACTTACCTAATTACGAGAAAATAGATGAAGTACCTACAATTTAGCAAATAAAATGGATTTTTGGTCAAATTTTACACAAAAAGTCACACTCTCACCAATTTTGAGTAGGTATAAAAAAGACCTGTTGTAGAATTATTCAAAAGTGATCTTGTGACCTACCAAATCGAGTTGAAATTTCGAGAGAAATTTAAATATTTCCATGAAATTTTTTTTTGAGCATTTTAGAAGAATTTCAAGAGCCGAAGTGAGTCACAATTTTTTAAGTTTTTTTTTGGAAAAAGTGTCATGTGATCGATCAATATAGGTGACAATTTGGGCAGAAAAAAGAAAAATTTGTATCATCACTTTTTTTGAACACTTCTGAAAAATTTTGAGCACATGTAGGTCTTGATTCTGGGGAATTTTTGAAAAAGTGACCATTTGACCTATAAAAAATTCAATTTCAAAATGTTGGCAGAAAATGAACCAATTTCTATAAAAAAATTTTGGAGTATTTTGAAGAAGTTTGAACCCCATACTGGGCCATGGTTTTTGAGATTTTTAAAAGGAAGGATCATGTGACCTATCAGAATGAGCAGAACTTTTGATAAAAAAATCAAAAAATTTTCATCAAAGTTTTTTTTTAGCATTTTTTAAAAATTTTGAGTCCAAAATTAAGTCATAAAAATGGTTTTTGAAGTGTCATGGCATTTGCCAAAATGAGGCAAAATTTCACCATAAAACCAAAAATTTCTATCACATGATATTCGGAGTTTTCGAAAAAAGTGTCATGCGACCTGTTGATGTTGAAATTAATTAATTTTTAAAAAAAATCAAAAATAATCGTGAACATTTTTTAAAGCACTTTTGAAGATTTTTGGAATTTAAAAAAATAATTTATAATGTTCTTCCCAGTTGTGTTTACTATCCAGATGTACGTAAAAGCCAATAAGGTAACGAGCACTGTTAGCATTAGCAACAGGAATTGGTTTATCATTGAGGATTGTGGGAATACATCCATGCTCGATCACGAAGAGCAAAATCAACAGTTTACTGTAAACTGATTTGCTTTCATTTAGTTTTATTTTCCAGTCTCTTGACTGGATAGCAATTACGTCAATAGCCACCTGCAGGCTGCAAGCGGCTCAGAGCTGTCTCATAATTTTTGTTATTGATTACACATGAGTCATCTGCATACATACATATAGGTACACCTACATAGGTACATACATGTATACAAAGAGTGAAGTAACTGAATTTTCAATTACAGGAAGTCGCAGTTGTAGGTGTAAAATATGAACAATATTGGTCCTAGGACACTTCCTTGAAGAACTGCAGCCAATATTATATGTAGGTAGGTACCTATAAGATGTTTTTAAGCAACTAGTTCATTTTTCAAATGTTTCTGAAATGTAGTCTTTACATTTACAATTAATTAAAACAATCAATATGCATAAACGTGCAATTTTATTATTATTTTATAACACACACTATTAACAAATCGACACACCGTTACACGATGATTTTTATGGCCACACCAAAAGCACACATCAATATTACTTTTATCGGATTCAGGTACCGGATGCTCGTTTTGATTCGGTGGGTTTTGATTCGGCTGTTTCCACAGAGCTTTATATTTTCTTCTTGGAAACCTGATCGTTGATTTTATTCACCTGCAATTCGGACTTTATTTTAGCAGACATACTTGCCGAATTTTCATGAATAGCATCGTAACCGCTTGTAGCCAACTCTAACGTTTTAGCCAATTCAGTTGCTTTTGTTAAGGTAAGACTAGAAACACCTAATAGTTGCTTCTGTAAACGCGAGTTGCAAATTCCTGCTGTAATTTGGCCACAAATTTCTTCATCTAGACATGCACCAAAATCACAACCTTCTGCTATCTCTTTTAGCGCGGCATGATAAGAAGCAAAGTTTTTGTTAGCGTGTTGTAAATGACGGCAAAATTCAACTCAACTCACTTCTTTTAACGGTTTAGGATCATAATATCCAGTCAGATGTTTGATAAGATCGTCAAAAGTTTCTTCTTTCGGTAGCTTCAGAAAAATGGGGCATTTGAGAATGGCATATGGCTCAGGACCCATACTGGCGATTAAAAATTTCACCTTAGCATCAGCCGCTACATCAAAACTTTTAAGATCCACACTGAACCTTTCACTCCATGATGTAAAATCTTCTTCTTTCAAGTTGAATTTCTCAAAAGGTGGAGGTTACTGGCTGACTGTAGCCATGATGTAGCACAATTCTCCAATTTCACGAATACTTTAACAAGATGATAACATTGCACTACAAAAACGATAGAAACGATAAAATCATCCTCGTCGCCACTGAAATGTAGTCTTTACGTTTACATTTAATTAAAACAATCGGTTTCCTTATTCTTTCCCCCAAAAGAGCCTTTCAGGATAAGATAGTGAAATCCGCCCTTTCTCCAATTTTGATGAAACTCACCACAAATGTTAGTATGGATGTAAAACCACTCCAAAAAAATATTTAAGCTGACCCCCCCCCCACCCCAACCCGAGAAATGTCCCCATATGTGTTCAAAATTCAAAATTTATTTGCCCCTCCATGCATGCGGGTATCGTGCGTCTGGGGTAATCTGAATTATACCACTATTGACCTTTAAAGTCCGTAACATTCCAATTTTGGAACATTTTGTGGATGGTGTAAAAAAATACCAGTAACTGAAAAAATTACTTACTCATAACTGTATTCGACAAGGAAGCCATTAGGGCATAATCGGTAAATTATCGATTTTTTTAGCAACCTGTGAAAAAAAGCAAATGCCTAGATAAAGTTGACCAATTGCTGGCTGACAAAATGGCGGCCATTTTGATTGACAGATCAGCCTAAATCACAGATTTTGCATCCCAACGTAGAACTCGCACGACATTTTTTGAACCGAATTAGCTAGATCGAAAGAGCAGTCTAAAATTAATCACCAGTCGAAATTTTAAGCGCTGAAGTATGTTTTTCGATTTTTGGAGAATTTTTGAAATTCAAACATAGACCAACAATGAGAAAAGAAATCAATAATTTCACCAATTGATCTAGGAAAATTTCACAAAATTTTATCAAATGAAGTTGGAAATCCGAAATTTACGCTTCATTCAAACTTCAACGCAGAGGGTTGAAGTATTTTTAGAGCCTCGAGAGACTGTTTGAAAATTCTTGGATCCTCCAACAGATTTTTGAAACATGGTGGAAATTTTGCAAAATGCAGTTGGGAAGCCGAACTGAAAGCAGGTGGTTTCAAGTCGTTTTAAAGGTTCCAGTTACTTTTTGGAAATTCCAGTCACTGGAGGCTCCAAAATGACTTGAACCGACCAGAAGTCGACTTCATAACGTGTCTAAGTTGGAGTACAGTGCGAATTTCGGATTTCCAATTTCATTTACTTAATACAATTTTGTGGAAATTTCAAGTTTCAAAAATCTGCTGCGGGCACTAGAACTGATCAAAAAGGATTTGAACCAGTTTCCAATCGATTTGGAAGGTCGAAAATAGGGTATACCTCAAATTTCAGCGTTTACAGGTCAGTTTGGTAAAATTTTGATTTTTTTTCACATTTTCAGCTTGAATTTGATTTTAAAAAATTCGTCAAATATCGAAAAATGCACTCAAGCGCTTGAAATTTTGGCCAATGATAAATTTTTGCATGCTCTTTCGAACTTACACAAATATTATATATGCATACCTATATGATATAAAAAAATTGGGCTTATTCAAAAATAGTTTTTCATGATATCTACGTATTTTATATAAAAGTAATGAGGTCATAAATCAATATGATGAAGGATAATAGCGGGTGAGATTGGTGCGTAAATCAGTCTTTTAATTTGGGGTTTGAAACTGGCAAGAGAAAGTTGGTGATGTGATCTAAACAATTCACTCGTAGGTAAATTATTGTAACGCCAAAAATTGGTTTGTTGGAATTTTGTCAACAGTTTTTCAAAGTTGACGTCATGGATCTACGCGAGGATCACTTCTTTGGAATTTTTTGTATTTTTTCAAAAACTTATCATCGCTGAAAAGCATACCGTAAACTGGGGTAACATTGCAGGGTGTAGTTTTCCATCACGTTATGCTCCATGGCGGTGGAACTATGAAGTATGGAGCAATTCTGACACTGGGAATGGATAGAGTACACTTTGGCAGTTATTTTTCCTATTTTGTCATTTTCAACTATGATGGTTCCAACACCAGTAAAAAAGCAAGTGAAAAACGGTGGTGTTTCAATTAATTTTAATTAACGTGAAAAACTTGGTGTCTGGAATTTTGAATTTTCAAGTATAGGTAATGAGTCAAGTGACATTATAGATGTGTTGGTACACCTCCCGACTATAAATTAGTGTATTTGTTCATGTGCCGAAGTTTTTCCCCAAGGAGTGAAAAAATAATATTCAAACTGGGATAACTTTGAAAGCTATGAAAAAATCATGAAATTTCAATAAAATTGGTCAAAAATGCATGAAAATGTTAAAAATGATGTGGAAACTTGAAAAACAGCTCTAAAATCATTGAAAAATCATGAAATTTGGTCAAATTGGGCAAAATGCATGAAAAACGCCTGAAAACTAGAAAAATTTCAAATAAGTGTTAGACTGTACTGTATACAAGCACAAATAGTAATAGGATAGAGGATGAGAAATATTCCTTAGCAGGTGAAAGATTACCAGTATAGCCTTATACGGCTCTTTGTAATATCAAGAAGGAACTATTTACACTTACCCCTTGCTAGCTCTGCTGCTACCACTATAGTGTCGGATACGTCAATATAAAAACCAACCAAATGTATCAATTAGGCTCACTTTCGTGAAATAATAACACATTTGTTAGTCACTCCATTGTAATCGTTGTATTAAATTGCATTCTCTTATACTTAATATAAGGTTTTCTCAAATATACACATTTTGCCAATATACAAATTCACCAAATAGCGTAATTAGAACAGAGACACTATGCTCGACCGCCTAATCACGTTCAAATTCACCAATGAAGATACAAATTCACCAATCCCTAAAAAGGACAAGAAGAGTAGAAAATACGTTTTCAATCGATCAAGTCGAAGGAAAACGGACTAAATGCCCAAGTCCTCCGATTCATAGATTGCCTAAGTAGGGGTCTGTACTAAACTCACGTATCTATCACAACGGACAAACAAGAAGTGATTTTGAGATCGAACCTTGCTAAAGTTATACCTAAAGCACCTAAAAGTTCTTAAATCGATCTCAAAAGCTGATAGGCTCGCGCTACTTTTACCAAACAATGGGGGAAATATAATAACCAATAGTATTGCGATGACGTAAATGCGAGCTCTCCCCATATGATAATATTAGCTCGGACCCTCTGCTGGGATTCGATAATACTTCGAATTCGCAAGTACCTACATCTTACCTTAATTAATCAAACGATCCCTAAGCTGTCAAGACCTAAGGGATGGAATTGACCAAGTCCTATAGGATCTTCACCAACTTAAGAATCATTACAAGATGCACTGAGAGGACAGTGAGTCCATAATGCCACCTTACATTAGCATTTCGAAGCACTCTTTCATAATAATTCAATTGTGAATATGGATCATTTTGTAGGTGCTCGACGCGTATAAGTAAAATGACCAAGAAGTGAATATTCATGTTTTTGATTTTTGATAATTTTATGACCTTGAGCGAAGCCCATTTCAAGGGGCTTTCAAAGTTTCCCCAAACACTGGGTAACTTGGAAGGGCACTTCTTTTGGCTCTTGCGCTTGACAGGAAAAAGGTAGGCAACTTCTGTAACTGCCAAAAATATAGCTGACATAGCTTTATCAGAAACACCACACACATTTCCCCTACCTCCGCCATTCTAACCCATAAACATAAAAAATTATGAAAAATCCTTCAATGTTACCTCAGTTTACGGTACCTTATTTTTAATATGTAAGTATACAAAAAAAAAAACTAAAATTTTCACTTGAAAACTCCACTTCTTCTCTCAAATGAAAATGAATTTACCAAAAAAGGAGTTCCTTGAATGTATTAACCTTACTATTTTTTTATGAATGAGATTTTTTTCAAAATTTTCAAACTTGTGGCTTTGAAGGAGGTAAAGGAGATCAAAGACTCAAAGAGATATATTTATACTTGAGCAGACGATGCTTTTGATTCATTGTCGATTCGTCGCGTCGGCTAGAATCTAGATTTATGGCAATTTTTCGATATTTTTAAAATTTCCTTTGGGGATGATACGTGGCACAAAAAAAGCCCTGTTAAACTCTATTTAATGAGATACAAGTAGATGTGACATATTACCTTACCTGCATCTAGATGATATCATGTTGATTTACAAATACTTTCTACTGTAACCGTTACCTGTAGAGTTTGAATTTATTCAGCCAATGTTGTTCTAATTTTTCTAAAGTCATAGGTGTACCCAAGTATAATTATGGTACATTACAATTGGTATGAATGTGTTTTCATTAGCTTGAGTGCTGAGCACCCATGAGCACCTGAAATGGACTGATTGAAAGCTATCTCATACGATCACTTATTCAAGAACGCTGCAGTCTTCTTTTTCTGTGGCGCATGATTAATTCAATGCTACTTTCTGTTTCGCAAATTGTTGTTGGCTCTCTTGGTTTCATGAGAGAAGATTACCTATCATTTTAGAGTAGGTCCAATTGTGAAGAAAATAGACAACGTTTTTAATAAAAGTTTTACTTAGAAAAAGACATGTACAAAATGTTTTAAAAATATACAAAAAAAAGTAGTAAAAAAAAATTCACAAAAATCTTATAATAAAATATGGCTAAGATAAGGAATCTTTGTATGGTTTTCAAAAACAGCTTCTATACTCGAAATTTATTTTTTATATCTATTTTTCATCTTGTATGGAAATTTTTCATCATCGATGATCAAATTGATACACCAGGTAACGATTTTAGGAAAGAAAAAAATTTGGTAGGGTACTTATTTTATCTATTATTATACGTAGGTAACAATCTTACTGTTGTACTTGGGATTTTTATTTTTCATTTAAAGATATTTTGTACGTTTTGATCTTTTTTTTCAAAAAAAAAAAAAAAATACTAATTACGTAATAATTATTTATCTATAACGAACTAATCTATACTAAGTAATCATTGACGAGTAAGCTGCACTCAAGTACATTACAACAATTAGAAAGAGAGAGAGAGAAAAAATACATAATATCCTGTTATCACGATCAGTTCTTAAATATGGCTCGTATTAGTAAAGAAAACATCAAAATATAAGATGAAAAAATAAATTAAAAATAATATTTTTTCAGGGTTTAAGTTACTCGGATATAGATATACGAGTATAGTTGTAAATACCCTGCAGTTTATATATTTCAATCAAAGATGAAGATTATTATAAGTATAAGATATTTTATTATAAAGTCGATGATATCCGCAGCGTACGTAATTTTTAAGATAAGTCTATAAACCTACCTTTACTACGTGGGTCAACATATAATGAAAATTAAAAAAAAAAAAATGTACTCGATGTTTTTTCTTCGTACGATTGGTATTAACCTTTGGTATAATGAATCTTAAATTAAGACGAAGAATTATTATTGAAAATCAAAAATTACAAGAAGGATGATGGGATGGCCTATAATTAATACTCGAGTATACATATGAGGTCAACTTGGTAACGTAGCCAAACGTGGGGGTTACATTACAAGCGGGTAAAAATTATTTGCCATTCCATGAGACACTTAAAACTTAAATTCTAAAAGCAAATGCATTCGTATAAAGTACTTAAAAAATCTCTTGATGGAATCTAAGCTGTTTTTTTTTGTATAATTGAAAAAAAAAAAGAAAGAGATAAAAAACATTAACTAAAAAAGGAAAGAATCGAGGATTGGAAAAAAGAGGGGGGCGGGGAGATGGTATCTTAGTAACTTCCGTAATCCGGGCCGGAGGACGAGTATCCTCCAGCGGCTTGTTGAGCACCTCCGTAGCCGGAGATTGGTTGACCAGAGTAGGATGGTTGAGCTCCACCGTATCCGGCGGTTGGTTGAGATGACGGGTATCCGGCGGTTGGTTGAGACGAAGGGTATCCGGCAGTCGGTCTCGAGGATGGGTATCCAGCAGCAGTTGGTTGACTGTAAGATCCGCCAGAGTATCCAGCGCCAGAGTATCCTCCGCTGGGTTTCGGTGATGGGTAACCTCCGGTCGGTCTAGCTCCTGGGTATCCGCCTGAACCGATTTGTCCTCCGCTGGCACCTGGTACTGGTTGAGGGTATTTGGCTTCTCCTTGGTAAGTGACTTCGGCGGTGTAGCCGTCTTTCCAGTCAGCGACGTATTTGACGATTTGTAAACGGCCATCGGGTAACAGAACTCGGTATTCGCCTCGTACTTGGTCACCGTTGCTGCTGGCTTGGTGGCCGAAATCCGTTCCGTAATAGTCGTCTTTAACGGCGTAATTGAAGTCGAATGGCATTCCGGGTACGTGAGGCTGGGCCAAGTGGTCGAACTGTAAACACACAAACGAACAAGATGATGATAATTTCGGGCTTTGAAATAGTACGAGTAGTACATTATAATTCGCGATTCGAGATGGAGACGCCATCACCATCGTCGGTCGTGTAATCGGCGTAGTTACGTAATGTAATTAATTAAGTTTGATAAATACATGATCGAGGCGTTATTAATTGCATCGACTAGGAGTCATTAAGCTCGAACCGGTGTTAATGTTGCAAAATACTAGGTACTTGTGCTCGAATCGAGCGTACTGGAGGGATTTTTTTTGTAATCGAAGACGATGAAGAGTGACTTCCTGTACTAGATTAGATTTTGATGGTTGATATCGTGTCTTCTTTTTTTAGCTTTATTCGGTGTTACTTTGGAGTGTGAGGGGGGGGGAACTTGCATCGAGCTTTTTTGAGTATTAAGTGATATTGCCATAAAATGAACTCTTTTATGTACTTTTTTAGGGTAAAAATCACACTCAATGCTTAAATTTTTAAATTCATGTATCAGATTCATCTCGAGACACCCTGCATGTAACCGAAGACTAAGTCAAATCTAGCTTACAGCCTAATGAAATGCTCCAGATAATATCGAATTCATGCGTAATTATTACGACGGGAAAGATTCAATTGGATTCATTGTAGATATGGGTGTAAAAATATTTTAGATTTTCCCAGTGGCACAAATTAGGGAGAGGGAAGGAGCCCATAAACACCCAATTTTTCAAAATGACCCGAGCCGAAACTTGTTTTGTCACTGGATTCTACTGAGCACTATCCTAACTCCAAACGTTCTTTACTTTATGTGACCAGTTCCAAAATAGGACGTTGATGCCCCTTTGAGTGTGATTTGTGGGCATATTTAAGCCCAAAGATGGTTACGCAGCAGTTGTCAAGTCGAAGGTCTAAAAAAATAATATCCATACCATGATCGAGTTCGTTCCACTCACATTGATCTAAAATTCGCTAAAATTGGCGTAGAACACAGTGGAATATTTTGAAGTCACCTCCCTTTCATTTTTGAGTGAAAATAAACTGTTGTAGATATTTTTCTAAAGTGACCTTGCGACCTATCAAAATGGGTTAAAATCTCACGAAGAATGCAGATATTTCGTCAAAAATGAGTTTTGCACATTTTTTCAAGAAATTTTTAGCCCAAAATAAGGTAATCGTTTATTTTTGAAGGTTTTGAAAATGTGCATGCGACGCAACGTATTAAAATATATTGGAATTTCGCGAAAAATTCAAATATTTTAAAGAAAAATTGTTTGAGCATTTTTTGAAAATTCTAAGCATCTAAGCCCAAAATTGAGTCAAGATTTTCAGCGGTTTTGAAATTGATGTCATGCGACCCATCTAAATTCAAAAAGGGATGACATTTTAATAACTTACTACCTTCACTTTTTCTCGAATGTACATATATTCATTACAAAGGTTATGACTCGGGACGATTCAAATAAGCCATACTTATATTGACTGAAAAATGGCTAGTCTAAATAAACTACATAAATCGTTTTTAAAAGCAACTTTTGAAATTCGCCATGTTTGAAAGCACATTGGTCGCCACAATTGCAATATTTATTACCGAAAATAAACAAAAAGTTGCTCAAAATCGTCACAACTTTCAATTTTAAAATTTCAATGAATTGAATTTTCGCAATTATTTCTTTAGAGTAGGAAACACTAATTCACACATGTCTTCATGTCAGATGGGAACTATTGAAATTTAAACATTTCAATGCCCCCTCTGCTCAAAAAAAAAGGTGTAAATTTGGTCAGATATTTCGACGAAAACATGATAAAGTTGCCACACGTGTTATGGAAATTGGGCTGAAATTTGAGCAAAAAATCAAAAGTCTCAAAATTGGTCTCTAGAAGGGAAAGTCCATGTTCTAACCTGATAGTTACGTTAAGCAAATCAAATTTTTCGAGTATTTTTGAGCATTTTTGACCAATTTTAAGCTCCAAAATTGTGTCAGAGTTTCGGGGGTTCTGAAAAAGCTGTCATACAGCCCATCAAAAAAGGTTGAAATTTTGACAAAAAATCACAAAATTCTGTCAAAACTTTTTTCGAATATTTTTTTGATTTTTTACCAAATTTTTAACCCATTATAAAACTGCAGTTTGTCAAAGTTGCGAAAAAATCTCCATTTCTAAGTCGATCGTTGCTGTTGCGAAAAAACGCAATATATGTATATCGAAAGTTACGTATTCAAAAATTGGTCAAGATCGTCGCAAATTTATAAAATTTCAAAAACACTTCATATGAACCCGAAAATAGGTCTTCAATTTTGAAATTTTTAAAAAAAGTTTCTCGCAGCTATCAAAATGGATTAAAATTTTAGCAGATAATCGAAAATGGGTGTCGAAACTTTTTTAAACTACCTACTTTTGAAAGATTTTAAGCTCAAACGTGACCATGGTAGTCGATAATTTTTGTCGCCAATTATATAAATTTTTCCCAAGCTTGTTTCCATTTTTGAGAATGTTTCAGTAGGCAGGCTGTACTTACAATATTATTTTGTTGGCAAACATTTTTTCGTGACTTAATTGTCGTTCGTTGTGATTAAATTACTCTCATATCCCTTCTACGACAGTTCGCTAAAACAAACTAAATTTAAAGCTGCAATTTTCCAAAAAAAAAAATGCCCAAAATAGTTTTGACAAAAATTTTTGATTTTTTGTCGGAAATCTTACCCTTTTGAAAATTCCGAAAATTATGATCTAATTTTGAGCTAAAAATTCCTCAAAAAGCTAAAAGTTTTGATGAGTAGATATTTTTTGACATTACGAATTTTTACGAAAATTTTGTGATACTCGAAATTCCTCAAAACTGCTCGAAGAACATTTCAGTTGAAATATTTGATTTTCTGATTGATATTCGATCTACTTTTACAGGTCGAAATGGCATCTTTTTCAAAAATTCTCAAAAATCACGACTCAAATTTGTGCTCAGAATTTATCAAAAATGCTCAAAAAATATTTTCGTAGCAATGTTTAAATTTTTCAACAAATTTTAGCTCTTTTTGATTGATCATATGGCACATTTTTCATAAATCTTCATAATCATGATTCAATTTCGGGCTCAAAGTTCTTTAAAAATTCTCAAATAACATTCTAGTCGCAATTTTCGAATTTCTCGCGAAATTTTAACCTATTTTGATAGGTCGCAAGGTCACCTTTAAAAAATTCTGCAACGGTTTATTTCCGCTCGAAATTGTTGTTGGGAGGGTGGGGAGGGGTTGCGCGACGTTGAATGACTGGGCTCTATTATGCGAGCCGTTTTTTGGAAATAATCGTTCACTGGGCGTGGAACGAACTCCTTCGTGATGTGGATATGAGTTTTTTTTGGGGCATGTAATTTAATGACGTCTGCGTAACCATTCTTTGTGTTACATTTTTCCAATAATCGCTCTCAGAAGGTACAGGGTGCCCAGAAATATCGAGTACCCCTAAAAAAGTTTCCTACTAAAATACTTTGGTTGGTCACAGTGAATGATAATAATGATAGCACATGATTGGTTGTTGGACTGGAGAGATAACATTCCACCAATCATATGCATCTATTTCACGTTGCCACTTTCTTTGGGGTACTCGATACTTCTGGGCACCCTGTACCTAGACCTACTACTATCGCTTCTTGCAACTGGTCAACTGAAGTAAACATAATTGTATTCAGAGTGAGGAAAGTAAAAAAAAAAAAAAAAACTGGTGTGTGGGAAATTGGGAATGTCCTCTTTGAAATCTGTTTCGAATCCTACTTCTGTTTGGGATGGTTGAATTGAATGTCCTCCTCGTAATTTTTTTGAGAATACCATCCAGGTGGAGCAAGATGGTCGAATGTCTTCCTCTTAATTTTTTTGAGAATACCATCCAGCTGGAGCAAGCAGATTATTACACCACTGTTTTCTGCTCGAAGACGTCATATTATCACATTTACTCCTTATTACGAGAAACACCCTAATCCCAAGCAATACCATACCCACATTCACGAGTCGATGTATCACACACACGTTGCAATCTGACACACAAATCCTCAACCAAACCTGCGCCAACCAGTGAAAACTAGACCAAAGCTTAAAGTTCCACTTCTCACATTATAGGAAAAATCAATTTAAAAAACTACCATCTCGATACTTAATACATTAATATAATATAGGACACCGCCAACGACTTGTTGATACCCTAAATGAGACTGGAACGCGGAAACCATATAGGTACCTATATATATGAAACCAATTAGTAGAAAGTACATTTTATACATAATGTCGTATCTTTTTTCGGTGCGTTTTGCTTTAATATACCTAGTAAAAGTATAGGTATAAAATCAAATGCAAAATGCTTCTTGAGAAATTAATACGTAATGACTTGTTCTATGGGGCCGACTGCATTCCTAATATGTGGGTGAGGTTTGTCTCGTACTAGTACATTATAAACTGTCAAATGTCACCAAATCACCCAATCCCATAAAAATAATTACCAGATAAAATATTCCTTAATCGAGTTGTTGTAGGTACGATAGCCTGCTAATCGGAACCGCTAAACTGGTTGCAGAACTGGTTAGCTATATTATATCGATTTGGCGGCGTTATTATTTATTTGTTAGTGTAACACGAGTTACGTATAGACAAATCGTATTAAAAAAAACCACTATTAGGTTTTTTTTTATTATTATTATTCTCCAAATCTGCAGCTATACGTATAGGACTCGACTCGTCGACTCGACTCGCGACTATTTCCGCGTGTACGTGTTGTATTTTTTGGGTCATCGAGAAACCTTTAGTAGGTATAGTGGAAAAAATATCCCTTGGAATGAAAGGGAAAAAATAATAAAAAGAATTAACCTACTTACGAATGTATGTACTTTCATTAACGAACTTATCGATCATAAACGCGATGCATGATTTGCATTTGCATTCATCATAAATTAGGTACATATCTTTGTACAATAAATACGTGTGTACTATCTATGGGCAGTGGCTGGGTGCTAGGCAAATGTAGCCATCGGATTTGATTGCTTCGAAAGACGTTTGTTATTAGTGCATGAAAATTATCAGGCTCATTTGGCATTTTGGCCTTTATTGGGATAATTTAGCATAGGACGTTTATTTTGTGAAAAAAATTGTTGAGTACTTACTATATTCAGATTTTTTTGATTTGTAACTTCTACCAGGCTTTACGTTTCTGTCTGTTTTTTATTTTCAAAAATTGTCATAGTCTTGCTCTTACTTTAATACTAAAATTCTCATTTAGCACAGTTGCTAGAAAATATAGATTTTTTCCCCGAGAATAACCCAATGTTGTTGTTGTTTTTTTTTTTATCAAAATGCTAAAAATTTAGACTTTTAGCCAATAATTCCCAAAAGGTTCCACTTTTTCTCAAGATTGCCAAAGTCTTGCTTTTGGCCAAAAATCAGCTTTTTTGCCAGAAATTGTAGAAATTCTTACGTCATTGCCAAAAATTGCCAAAAGCTTCCAAAAGGTTTCGTTTTCTTACCAAAAAATTTGCAAAATTAGTTCAACACCGTTTAAATTGAAAAAAAAAATAGAGCATTTCAATTTTGAAAAGTTCTGTTTTTTTCACTTTTTTCTCTCTCTACATACTTACTTACATTGAACATTTTTTCATGTTTTGTCACTTTTTTGGTTACTTTAGCTAATTACTTTTTCCAGCTTTTTTTGTTACCAAAGTTACTTTTTTCAAGAAAAAAATTGAGTACGAGATTTACAGTTGGAATTGGAGCTTTTTGTAGCCTCCAGCAAATCATTAAGTTTCTCCAGAAATTTCAAATCGCTCTGGAAGGTTTTAAAATGAATTTTAGCACCTATAACTTAGATGATTGGGTGCTTTTTGATCACCTTATCGACCATTTTAGGCGGTCATCGCGAAATTTCTAGACGATGAGTTTCTAAACAGTGAATTTCTGACCAATTCGTAAATTCCTAAAAAAGAGAAAAAAATCCAATTTTCAAACAAGATGCATAACAAGCTGAATTTGACGTTTTTTGGAGCCTACAGCGAGTTTTCAAATTTCTCCAGAAATTTTAAATTTCTACTCATAATAGGTCGTTGCTTATTGAGCACCTTTTCGATCGCTTTAGTTTGTTTCCTAGAAATGCCTAAGTTTGAAGCGAAGTCCAGAAAAAGTGAAAAAATCAAAGTCATTTTTTTCCATCCAGTTGATTGTTTTACCCAATTTCACTTTCGCTTTTCTGAAGGATTTCAAGTGCTTGAAAATTGATATTATCGATGTTTTTTTTTGCGATCCACAAAAATTAAGGTAATGTAAGTACAACTTTTGAGAAAACCGCCATCATTGTGATTTTCAGTTAAATTTTTCCCCAAGAAGTTTATTTATTTAGGTATGTGCATATTTATAAGCCTAAGGTATAGTGTATGGCTTATGGAGATATTACGAATAAACCGCAACCAAAAAAAAGTACTTACTTGCTTGGAAACGGAATTTTTTTGTAATTTCAAATCAAAAAATACATGTGCAGATTTTATTTTTCATCAATAATTTTTGTTCAGTTTTAGTTGATTTTTTACTGAATTTTCAAATTACAAAATGACATTTGTCGAAATCAAAAACGACCTCACAATATCTGATTTCAATGTTTTCCAGTTTCGTTGTGTTGTGAACATTTTTCTTTGTGAGCTGTCATGTCAAAGTTGTCAAAAAAAAGCGAATGAAATGTTGCGTTTAAATTTTTCCTTCGATAATCGCAAAATGAATGAAGAGCAGGAAATTGAAAACAGCTGATGAAAATTTTACAGAAAATTTCCATCAACTTGGCCATTCATTTCTGTGTGAATTTTTAAATTTTACTTGAGAAATTAACATGGTCGTTTTGAGGAAACTCAAGGGAATGCTTCATTTCCAAAACGAGTGATGCCTAAAATTGGTTTTACATATTTTTCAAGTATCACTAGGTACCTAAAACTTTTCAGTCCAACTTATCACTCGAAAATTTTTTGATATCTGCTTACTGAAATAAATGCAAAAGGAGTTGAAAGGATTTTGATCAAACTCCTTGAAAAAAGACCTCTGATTCTGTGATTTTTTCAACTCATTTTTGAAAGGAAGCAAACAAAAAGTCAACGAGTTGGAGTTTTTTTGGAGTGTGAAGGGTGTATTTGAAAACCAATCAGAAAGAAGCAAAAACTCCCTTGCAATCAGCGATAAAGAATTAACATACAGATGTATACTTAGGTAGATATTATGATATGTAAGACGTTAGAATGTTACGGAATACTGGTTTGGCAATTTTCATCTGTCTGAATATTTTCCTAAAAATTTGTAGATATTTTATATTGTTTAAAAATTAGAGATGATGATTTACGAATACTTTTATTCGAAAAAATTTCTGTTGAAAAAAATAAATCAATAATAATATCTAAATTTAAGCGAAAAACATTTCGAAATAAATATACGAATAAAATATAGACTATAATTAACGTATTAACGATCACGTCTTCTATGCCACTGGACATTTGTAGTCTTTTGAATTTTCGCAACAGATTGCTTTTTGAGTGGAAATCTTACTTTTCTTCCAGCCTTGATCGCAGACGTTGAGGAACAAATGAGCCTAGAAATGAAATCAATAGGTATTCTAAATTAGTAATGTGCAGTCTAATTTAATTGCCTTATCCAAGCACATCCGAGCACATTAGAAAAATCAATTGAGTAAATTGATAAAAAAAAAATCATAATAAGTGAAGCAGGTATAATCTTCTATCTCACCTTTTCTTTGTAAACATCGCGATCAACTGAGGCACAAATGATCGATGAACTGGTGGGCAAGAATTTCACCATCTGTGTGTATTTAAATCACACACACATTACCGGTATAATCGAGTTACATACTTAGGTATTACATTAACTATAAGGATAAATGAAGGGCGAAAAAATATAAATATTCACCTCTTCAAGACACTTGGTTGAACATTGAGTAATAGCGCAATTGCCCGGTTCTTCAACATCGACAGAAATGACAGGATCTTCTACCGCAGATTTAACAGCTCCTTTGACTATCTGACTACTCAGGAATACTCCACAGGTGCAAGTTGCATTGGTTTGGGATGCTGCAGCAGCTCCGCGTTTCCCTTTTACTCTTAGAGACGAACTGGAACTATACGAGTGTATAGGCACCAATGAACGAAAAAAATCGAAGCAAAATATTGGTTCTTGGAATAATTGGTAAAAATAATCGCAAATCACTTACCATAATTCGAAGCAGGGGACGATAATACAGCACAAGATGAGAAATAAATTAACGGTACGAGCCATTGCGAATATTTGAAACACTTCGATTTTAATCACACAAAAGTATTAAACGTAGGCTGAATTACTCGACTGAACGCGACCAGCACACGAATTAATAGGTAATTAAATTACAACGAATGATTCGATTTCATAAATAGACGAATTAGTTTTAAAATATTACCTACCAATGTAGCACGTAAGTATTCGGTATTTGCGATTTGTTTAGTAAATCAGCAAATTGGGATTATTATATTTGAAATAAATGGTCGTTCGAGTAGGTCGATGGCCGGCGAATATATTTGTAAACATAATACCGATCGATGATCACATATTCTAATTGCTTATAATTGTACCTTATTTGAAATCAAAAACTTACCGTTCAAATTGATAAACTTACATTGAAAAAAAATTTAAACACGTCGTTTACGCTTAGGTTGGTGTGTTTATTAATAATTATACAGACTGAACCTTACGAGTAGGTATTACTCAAATTCCCTCTGTTACGTATTTTTTAAGAAGGCGGAAATCCGCTGGATATTGTTGCAACTCTAATTAGGCAAAAGGCGGATCAAAAGGAAAAACATAGAATCCTACTTTGAATTTCAACCAGCACTTGGTAGTTCACTTCAGAGTTGAAAATATTATACAACAAATCTGAAATTCGATACATTTGAGTCAGACAGGAGAAGAGCTTTGGATTCTCAAAGTAGGGTGATTTGAGAAAACACTAGATTTTCTTGGTAGTCTCACCTCACATAACGTTTTGAAATCGTCTTTTCCAACCCCTCCCTTTCAAGATCTGTTTTGAATTTCTAGTACGTCTCCTTGAGCCCTTGAGAAGCAGATTCGAAACCACTATCAGGCTGAAGTACTCGTCTTGAAAGGTATTGAAAAGCACAGATTGCATAAATTGAAGTTTTTTTGGTTCGAAAAAAATGAGAAAACTCGTGTTTGAAACTCAGAAGTTCGACCAATCAGTTCTAGATTCGTATTCACTCAGGAACTTCAACTCATCTTGATTTTCCTGCTTTTTACGTAATATCTTGCTTTTGTACCCCCCTCTCCCCCCTAAAAATTGTCTCAAGTCTTGTATTTTTATCTTTGCAAAAAATCGTGCTTTTTGCCTCGATCATGAGATAATTTGGCCTTTTTTTGCAAAATGGCGGGAAAAGACGTATTTTCTATTTCAATCATATGTTGAAATTCTCCTTTTAAGTCAATTTTCTTGTTCAGAATTTTGATTTTTCCCCTTTTTGTACCCCCATCCCTGATTTCTCTCATTGCAATATCTTGAGAAAATTTCCTCTCAAAATTCCTTGTTTTGCTCGCGAGTCAAATTACCTTCCTCTTAATTTGTGATGTGAGCATTCTAGCTGCTCAGTCAGCTTGAAGTTTTATTCGTTCACATTCTTCCCCCTCTCTTTTCCTCTGTTTTACAACAGTGAATTGAAATCAATTGCCAGTGAAACTTGCAGAGACTATCATTGGTCTACTTTGGGCTAATTTAGCATAGTAAAGTGCCCTGAAAAATAACTTATGAATGTAAAATATTGAAAAATGCGATATGGAAATTGAATTGTAGACTTTTAAGGACTCTGTTTCGGATTTCATCGACCATGTTGTATTTTTTGAAAATTGTAAATTTTGGACCTCCTGTTTCCAGACGGTTTTTCGGATTGGGGGGGGGGGGGTCAAATAGTCTTCGAGAATGAATTCTGCGTCCTTGAAAATTCAAATTTTAATACCCCATGTACCTATAGTTTTTTCTTGAAAATTGTAAATTTTGTACCTTTTTTTTGGGCCTTACTTTTGGAGTTTCGGATGGAATGGTCTTCAAAAATGAGTTCTGCGCTCTTAAAAGCCCAGATTTTGTCCCAGTACCTTATTTTTTTGAAAATGGTAAATTTTATATTTCCCATTGAGAGCCAGTTTTTGGTGTTGGGGTAAAATAGTGTTGAAAAATGGATTCTGCGTTCTCATAAACCCATACATAGTTTGATGTAAATAAAAAATATTTTTTGAAAATTTTTCAATTTTGCGCGTTTTCTTTAGATTTTGTTTTGGAATTTGAAGTGAAATGAATTCCACGCCCACAAAACGCATAAATTTCGAAACAAATATTGTATTTTTTGAGAGCTTTGAGTTTTACACTTTTCCTATATGAATCTCATTTTTGGGTTTTGGGGTCAATTGGTTCTTAAAAATCAAATCGACCCCTTGAAGTACCCTCTTGACCAAAGTCTCAATTATCCGACTAAGTTTCAATTTTCTGCCCTTTCGCTTCGTGAGTGTAATTTGTTCAGGTGACAGATGGTCCACGATAAAATGCCAGTTTTTTAAATTACTTACTTCTTTAAAACAAGCATTAGACATCTCTGATTGCTACGTGTGGTAAATCACACCGATGACCGAATCATTTGCAAAGCAACATGCGACGATGATGAGATGATATTCGCGTCATTATTACGATTACGAGTACGAGTTCGATAACATGATGTGTATAGTGTGCAAGCTGGTATGCGTAGGTAATGAAACCTCTTAGTTAGATTCTCTTCTCACTCTCGTCTCTCTCTTTGCAAGTGTTGTTAGTCTCCGCGCACACGCCTGTTCACATCAACAATTACCCATCTTCGTCGCTCGGCGTTTTTTTTTTTTTATTACTTATCGTACCTACTACTTGTACAACCTTGACACATAAATTTACTTTTTCAAACATGTTTTTTTATTTATTTTTATTTCGAGTATCAACGAAACCTCTTCTTCTTCCTTTTATTATAATCTTTGTTTTACAATTGGAATGCCAATCGACCTACAATATGTTCGCAGATTTACGCGGATGGTCAGTGAAATGGTGATTTTTCATTGACTTTGCATGTTTGACGAAGTTTGCAGATCATAAAATTTTGCCTTGGTGTGTTCTACCTAATTCCAGCGCACTATAAATAATATTTTTTCATAAAAATGCCTGGTCTTGAGTGATTAGGATACCTTCCTTCTCTCCGAGGATTACAGATTATCCCCTGAGACTTTTCTAGGTTTTTTTGGACCAAGTTTCCTAATTTTTTAGACCCTTCAAATACACCTGGGTCTAGCTTCCACATAAAAAAATCCGAGTTCAAGACAAACAAGCCCCTTCAACTCTTTTTTTTCTACAGACCTGGGGTCTGGGGGCCTCCTAAACAGAATCGTATATGCAGATAGCAAAAGACTCTCAAAATAAGACATCCTTCATCACCCAAAATAATGATAAAAGTAGGTAATCTAATATTGTTAGTAACTACTTTTATTTTTTCACCTACTAATTTGTACTTTGCCCTAATTAGTAAGTAATTTTGAAAATCTGAAATGAGCATAATTTTGTCGCTCAAGGCTAAGCCTTCAAATTGATAACCGTTGAATATATTTTTCAATTTCCACTATTAATTTTAGTACCAGTTGTCGTGACACGTCGAACAGAGGCGGTAATTGGATATAGAAATAATACGATCACGCCATTCTCGCATAATTCTCTCTCTCTACCTATGGAGAGGAAAAAAAAATCTCGAAAATTGAAATTACCTATTCGTCGTAATGGAAATCACATCCTACGTGGGTCATCACCTCATCTAAATCCGTCAGTTTGAAAAACGAAAAGAAACACGACCACAGCATTCATACGGTCTGGTAATTCGTTCAGTTTGAAATTACATATTACGCAACCGGTTCGCTGTTTAGTGTTTAGATACCTATGTGTGCTCATTCATCTCGAACATCATCACACAATATTGAAAAATTCTTTTCGCTAAGTTCATTACCAATGTGACTCGAAAGTAGGTCTGTTACGTACTTTCAAGATTACCTATTCTCGAGTAGATATATTACCTTAATCAGATTTTTGCCCACAAACTTTCTACGAGTATGAGTGGTGTGCATATATGCTCGTATTTATAAGATTTCACTCCGGCTAGACACCCAAAACCACTTGAAAATATCTAGACGAGATGTCAAATAATCGACTATTAATTAGCTCGTAAATAAAAATGTGCATATACGCCGATTGAATGTTAATTATTAAATGGCCCAATTTATTCCTCTGCGTCAAATACGTATACGACTCGAGAGCTAACATTCAGGAAACGAACGAGTTTTCGAAACAAAAAAAGTCCTACAAGTGAAACACACGTGATACTAAAAATAGGTAAATACGAGTAGTTGAATCGCCTGCGTGTAAATTTACGTAATAATTGGAGCAATATCGCGTAAGTATGGTACGCGTATTAAAAATGAAAATTATTGCGTATAATAAATAGCTACATAGGTAGGTGGCAGGTACCTAGATCAATGATCGAATTTTACAACCATCGAAGCTACTCGTAATTAAAGTATGATGATCTGGCCTTTTTATTTTCTGTTTAGGAAAAATCTGGTTCCTTGTTCACTTATTTTAAATTTGGATCGAACGAATCAAAACTGAAAATTACTTACTCCATGAATTATGGAATTTGCAACGTACAACAGGTCGTCGGAACACCATGTTAAAGAGCTATAGCCAAGTACGTACCTTGAAGGTAAAAATATGTACCTATAAGAAAGACAATATAAAGGGACTCCTTCGCCGCAAATCATGGCTTTAGTCGAGCTATTTTTTGAGCACTCGTGGAAATTGGGAACCAGGCAAACCCCCTTTCTTCCCTCCTGCGAGGTCTGATTGAAAAGTTTTTATTTCTTTTTTTTTTTACCATGGAAAGGGGTCATTCAATGTCGAATCAGTCACATTTTGGGTTCAGGTCTTCCGATTTCGCTGAAAATATTTTTTTTAGGTTCTTCATATGCGTGGAAAAAAATGAAAATTGTAATCTTTGCTCCCACCAGGGGCAGATCGGGCGAGGTTGCCTTTTTTCGGCGGTTGAAATTTCTCTTCATGAAGCCCTGCAGCTTATTTGAAGTTCCTGTACTCGAGATTGCTATAATTTAGAGAAAATTCGTTTGCGACGTTTGAAAAGTAATTGAAAGCAGATTCAAAAAAATTTCCCAAGTTTAATATTGAAATTTTTTGAGAGATGGTTTTAAAAAGTTTGGCAAACGGAGTTATGAAAATTTGAAAAAAAAACACAAAAAAGTATACATTTTTATAATACTTACGATGATGAGCGTTTCGTGAGAGGATTCTTGAAACTAGGAACGCCCCCCCCCCCAAAAAAAAAATTGGTCAAATTGTAAAGAAATGTTGAATATTGTGTGACATATGGTTTTATACGTTTTCGTGTACGATTTTGAACTCATTTTTTGAAAATTTGCCCCTCCAACTCTTCTCTCCTTCCCATTGATCCCAAAATTTCCAGTTGAAGTGAAGCTTTTGCAGGAGTTCGATCATAAAAATGATTCTATCAATGAAATCAGTCCACTTGAAAACGTAAAGAATGTTTTACGATTTTCAGCGAATTTTGGTGGCCAATGAAAGGCTTTGGCTGGGCAAGATATTGGCGTTTGAAGCAGCGGTGGCAGCCTAGATTTCGCCTGGGTGTAGCGAAACTGGGATTGGTTGAAAGAAAAAAATGTCGATTTTTTCTGGGTGTAGCAAACATTTTTGAGGTTCTTAAACTGATTGAAAAAGAACAAAAAAGAGAGATTTTTCACTGTTTATCAACTTTTACCACAAAAATTGTGTCTGTGTAGGTAGCCAACTAGCAAAAAACGAACAAAACAAATAGTTATTGCTAAAAACTTGAGTTATAACAATGTAAAATTGGAGACAAATTTTTTTATGGGTGTAGCGAATTTTTTCTGGGTGTAGCGAGCTGCTTCTGGGTGTAGCAACTCGCTACACCCGCTATACAAAGGCTGCCACCGCTGGTTTGAAGAGCTAAATCAAAAAAAATGAGTTGATATTTTTGAGTTTAGCGCTCCTGAAAACCTAATGTCGCACGATTTTCTCAAATTTTCAGGAAATTTGAAAGCGCCAATAGACGCATTGGAGGGATCGATTTGAAAAAATGAGTTGATATTCGTTTTCAGCGCACTTGAAAACATATAAAACGATATTTCACACGATATTTTGAAATTTTTTTACATTTTGACCAAAATTTCAGGTCTCTTTATGTACCCTTCAGGGTTTGCGAATCCCATCAATGAAAGTTCATACTAGTTGATTTTATAAAATTGTACGCTTACTCGATTTTTTTTTCTTTTTATAAATAATCGCTCCAATATTCGTTTTTTTTTTAAATTTTGAGTTTTCAAAAACAGCTCAACTTTGAAGTTTTGAAATTTTGGGCAGTTATTTTCGGAATTAGGTAGTTTCAATTGTATACACTTTTAAAACCCTACAAACAAATTCTCTACTAGTTGCAGCAATTTCGAGCAAGCAGACTTCGAAATAGGGCATAATGACGAGAAATTTCAACCAGGTACTTGAAAGAAACAAACCTCACCCCACCAGTCTCTAGGGGGGGGGGAGCAATGATAACGATTTTCCTGCTTTTCCAATGTACAGGTAAGGAGCCTACAAGAAAATTTTCAACGAAATTGGGTGATGATCTCCTAAAAATAGATGAATTGAGTTTCACCCCAAAAAATCAATTTTTTGAAAAACAACCTACCTGGGTAAGTATGAGTAAAAAAAATTAAGATTGGAATCTTAATTTTTGGATTGATCAAATGTGCTGCAGATTTATACTTAGGCCAAGAGGAAAAACACGAGAGTTACAACGAAAGGTGCCAAGTTACCTTTTATTTTCTGTTCATTCAATTTTTTTGGGTGGGGGGGAGGGAGTTGAAAGGGGAAATACTCAATAACGATGGTAGCATAAAATTCCCTACCAGTAGAGTGGAATGGACTTTTGTCTCGATGGACCCATGTTTCTAAGACATTTTCAGCACAAAAAGTTCAACAATTTTCCAAAAACTGTTCTTTAGACCATTTCGGATTGAATCAGATTACGAAGGATTCTCCGGAAAACCCCACAATTACGATACTTCTTAGCAAGAAAAAATCCTCCACCGAACTTCCAAAAGATACCCCCCTCCCCCCTCGAACACAATCAGATAGTTTTTAAAAAATCTTCACCAACCTCTCTTTCAAGGCTTTATTGATTTTTTTTTGTTGAGAGGGGGCAATGTAAAGGGAGAGGACAACGGGGTGGCTTTTTCTTGAAAATAGAGCGATTCAGAAAAATGTATCGCACGAATTGGAAATTCAAATAAAAATTGTTTCATTTAATTTTTTGGAGTTTTTTTTCAATTCGAATTCGGATCAACTTTCAGCATCACTGAATTTCACATTCAGTGAGTTTTGAAAGCTTCCAGCATCACTGAATTTTCTTGGAAAAAAGAAGGGAAAAGAACATGGAATTTTTAGAAACTTTTTTTTATCAAAAAAACTGACAACTTTTAAGGATATACCTACTGCCTATTTATCAGAAAGAAATGTACAAAAAAAAAGTGTCCCAAATATCCAAATAAACTGGCTCCAGCAAAACCATCTGAACCAAATACCCCAAATCATGTAACATCTTAATCCATTTAATTGCATATCGATCAACCGTGCTAAAAATAATAGGTCCGAAGAAGAAGAAAAAAACACGATAATTTTTTTCCCAACTTGCAACATTGTAACATACGCGAAGATAAACCGATCGTGATAGTGATTATTAGTGAGAGCTTCAACCTCGAGGGTGTTAATTAATCTTGATGCGGCGAGGTGGCTGATGATGATGGTTGAGAAATTACAAGCGTCTATTAACCCGCCTCGGGTTACATTTTATCAATATTAAATTCTCGTTTGCAACTCGCCGTCTGGTCTCGAACTCTTGTGTTGGAAAAACGGGAGCTGGTATTTTGGTACCAATTTATTTTTGTTTACATTTGACGATGAGGTGAAGTGTAAGCACTAAGCACATACCAACATAGTAATTTGCCTTCGAGGGTCACGTTTTCTGCATCTCTCCATCTCTGTTTCTCTTCTTTCTATTACACATTTTCATCATCTTACACGAAACTGGTTACCTATGTGCTACGGGTGCAATATGTAGTATGCTACATTAGGTGCCAGAAAAATGACTTATGTACGTTGGTACCTAATTTTTTTGCAATTTTTTTTACTCATCGTGATCGTGCCATCTGTCCTAGTACCACCTTCCTCTAATTCTCATTTTGTTAGTTTCCGCGTAGGTATAATTAAAATAAAAAAATTCACCCAAGATGACACGAAACACGACGAAGATGCGAATACGATGCAACGAGAAAAGAATGATGAAGACTCGTATAGTCGTATATAACGAGGCAACATTATAAAATGGATTAGATTCGTGCCTCATCTCGCCGCCGTGCTTTCTTATCTTGTACAATCTTATTTCATGTTCATATTCGTCTCATTTCTATTGTTTACCAAAGCACGTGAGTTGAGATGAAAGAAAGAGAAAGACTTTCGGTTCCATTTGTCATTCGGAGGAGAGAAAAAATTAAGATGTGGCTTTGTTATAGCACCCCTTGTCTGGACTCCTTCCGTATGCGTATTTGATGATGTTTTCGAGGATTACCGGACATTTCCCCGAATCCACTTCCCCGAAAGACATTTTCCCGAATGACAAAATCCCGGATTTTTTTATCCCGAATCCATTTTCCCGAATGCCGTGTACCCGAATCTGTAACCCGAACGTCCAAAATCCCGAATGCCCATATCCCGAATGCCTTTAACCCGAATGCATATATCCCGAACACCTACATCCCGAATGCCTCGGCGTATCCCGAATTATAGTACATTTACCATGGAAATAGAAATGATGAGGTGTTCATATGAAAATTGAATTTTCTATTAGAAAAAAAAATGGCCGCCATCAGTGACGGAAAATTATTGTTACAAGGGTACGTCTACACTGAGAGAACTGTTTAGTAGAAGTTACTGTAAAATTTAGTAAAGATGAAGCCCTCTGGTAACCCTTTTTGTAGAATTTACTACATTTTGTAGTACATAATACTAAGAAATGTAGTAGAAAAAGTACATTTTTTTTACTAAGTTTCTTAGTAGTTTGTACTAAGAAATGTAGTAAATACTACAAAAAAGTGACCAGAGGTCCTCTTTACTAAACTTTTTAGTAATTTTTACTAAAGTGATTTTTCTCAGTGTACGTGAAGTCAAAGAAAAGTCCAGATGGAACGAAAACGTATTGGGATTGCCGAAGAGTGAGGCTGCAAGAGTGCAAGTCAAGAGCGATAACTGCAGTTCGACGAAACGGGGAACTGCTTGTAAGATTAAAAAATTAAAAAATTTTTTAACTCTATTTTTTTTTCAATTTTCGGGTGTAGGTCTTTCGGGGAAACGGATTCGGGGAAATGGATTCGGGATAAAAAAATTCGGGATTTTGGTATTCGGGAAAACGTCTTTCGGGGAAGTGGATTCGGGGAAGTGTCCGGTTACCGTTTTCGAGTGAATTTTATCATCATTAGGTATAGGTACCTACTACCTAGTACCTACATACGTCTGTTGAGCTAGTCCAGCATTAGCTCTTTTTTTCTGCATTTGCTCGCACTCGTGAGATTAATGATGTTGGATGCTGAGAGTCGACTGTATACAAGGTGTTAATGTAACACGTGTCAGTGCTTGGTGTACAGGTAATGAACTGTGTTACTCGTCGTAATCGAGCGTGTATTTTTAGAAGTTACGATATTTTCACGATGACCTGAAGAATTACGTAGGAGAAAGGTGGCCTACGTAATGAGACATTTTGAGAAGCTAACTAAGGGGTGGAAAACAGGCTTCGAGCTTGACTAATAAATTTTTGATGTGAAATTATCGTTATTGGACATTTTTTCTATCAACTCCCTCCCTCCCTTCCTTCCTTCCGACCCTGAATGAACAGAGAGAAAAGTAATCTGGCACCTTTCAGTGTAATTCTTGTGTTTTCTCCCTTAGCATATAAATCTTTAGCACATTTGATTTGATCGATATGAATTAAGTTGCGTGATATGAATTATTTGGTCTAGCTGTTTGTTTTGCTAGAGCCAGTTGACACAATCCAGTGATACAACTTATCAAAATCCTACATTTTTGCAACACATTTTTGCAAAAAAACTATGTTGGTTTCAGTTTTTCATTGAATTTTCAACTTATATAATTATAGCCAATCAGCGAATAATATTTCAACATTAGAATTTTATCTTATAATGATTTTTAGCAGTAATATTTTGGCGCCAAATTCGAAAAAGGAACCAGCAGTTGTTTGCGTTGGTGACGATTATAAATTTCAGGACTGTAACCCTACTCATAAAAAATTTCTACGTACTTGATTTTTAAATGGTGATGAATTATCTTTTGAATTCAATATTGTAGAAATCGTGCCTCTTTTTACGTATTAACCAGAAGTGAGATGATGAATTCAGAAAAATCAATTTTCGAATTGATATACTTGTACTTAGTAAATGTCTGAGATGAGATCACGTAACGTTGATTATGCCATCAAGAGTTGTTGTTGAAGAAACATTTTTAAAAGCACACTCAGCAGCCAATAAGTGAAAGGCAAAATGCAAAAATTCTCTTGCAATCAGCGAATAGCTGATGGCTTGTTTTTTTTTGGCGGGTGTAAATTTCCGTCGGCGTTTTGATTTATGTGGAATATAAACGAAAAAAATATTTCAATTAGTTCCATTTTATTTTCATTTTTGTGAAGTCTGTGTACTGGAGAACCTATTGCTTGAAAGTTCGAGGGAGGATTTAAATTTTTTTCATGAACATTGATTTATGCAATTTCCTTGAATTTCAAAACAAATCAAAAAAAAAAATGTAGATTTTGTTTCTTAAAGATTTTTGACTTTCAAGACCCCACTTTTTAAATAGTTTGATTTTTCAGCCCTTGATTTTCAAACTACCTTTTTTCAAAATTATTCTTTTCAAGACCCTTGATTTTTAAAAACCTGAATTGGAGACCCTGATTTTCAAAGGTCGAATTTTCAAGATCTCCATTTTCAAAAACTTTGATTTTTAGGACTCCGATTTTCAAAATTCTAATTATTTTAAAGTCACAGCTAGACTGAAAGAGCATGCAAAAATATATCATTCTGACTAAAATTTCCGGTATTAAAGCGTATTTTTTGATTTTTAAAGAATTTTTGAAAATGAAATTCTCGATTTACCCTACTTTTTAACCTGCGAAAAATTTCGAGCCATTTTGAGTAATTTCTGGAGTCTGCATCAGATTTCTGAAACTTTTCACCAAATAAAGTTGGTAGGGTAAAATTTACTCTGTACCTTATTTTTAAAAGTTAAAGTTTTACCTAAATTTTTGCCAGATTTTATGGCGATTTTTTTTTCTTTGAAAACTGTAATTTTTAAATTATCGCTGGAGGCTTCAAATCGTCTTGCAATCATCTCTGGTCAACTCACCATATTAAAATTGAAGTACAGAGTGAATTTCAACTGTCTTCCAACCTCATTTGATGGAATTTTGTGGATATTTCAAGTTTTAAAAATCCGCTGGAGGCTCCAGAACTGCTCAAAACGGTTTGAAACCGTTTCCAGCAATCTATTCGGCAGGTCTGAAGTAGGGTGTAATACCAAATTTCAGCTTTCTAGGTTAATTTGATACAATTTTGCTTTTTTTGGTCATTTTTAGCCCAAATTTATTTTTTTTAAAATTCATCAAAAATCGAAAAAATGCACTTCAGTTTTTGAAATTACATCTGGTGATTTATTTTTGTTTGTTATTTCAATCTAGCACTGCCCGGTTCAAAAATTGTTGTGCGAATTGGTGATTTTTTTCGTCAAGTTTGAATGCGTCGATTATTTTTTTAATTTTAATTTAATTGAAGGCTTGAAAAAAAAAATCAAACGGTTTTCATTCGCCATCGCGAAATGGAATGAGAAATAGGAAATGGTGAGCAGTAGGTCGTGTTGTAAAACGAAAGTTGAAACTTTGAAAATAAAAATTAGAGCAACCAATAGGACTACTTATTGACAAACTGCGAAAACTCTCTTGCAATCAGCGAATAGCTTGAATTGAGTAAATCTTCATATACTTCTATATTCATGTATGAGGCTGTGTGATACCTATTTATTTTTTAGTTTACGATCATTCAAGCTGAAAATTTTTTGATGATGGATTCGAGCGATGAGACAGATTTATAGAACACCAATAGGCTTCCATATTTTTGATACATACGAAATTAAGAACGTTTCTCAGTAGTTAGGAAATTCCAATAGCATGATTAAAAGACGAATGTGAAAAAAATTGGTAAATTCGGCTCGTGTGTGAACCTGCCATAATATCTGATAGAGAAATGCATCACGTAATATCGGATTATACCGAAAAATAGGTTTAGATATGTTCCTATGTAGTATGCCAGTATAAATGAGTTGAAAAAACAAGGTTAATGGACACCAAAATTTGAAACGGTGGCGTCTCATGCAAGGCATCTGTATACGAATTCTCGTCTTTCACCAGACGCTGTCTTGTACTCTCAATCTTTTGCTACAGTATTGTCGAAAATCCAAGCAAATTTTCCATTATATTTCGATTTTTTGTAGGTACTTGTGCTGGAATTATTTTCACGCTTGATTTAGACAGACATCTCAGACATCTGTACTATATAAAGTATAGTTAATCGATGAGAATTTTTCTATAAATTTGAGCTAGTACCCTTGAACAGAGTAACCTTGAAGTGAGATTCTCTACGGTGGCGCATCATCGGCCATGCCTTGCAAACATTGACTCTGTTCCTTGGCGCTAATACCCTCGAAAGAATGACCACACTGTCGATGACATTGGCTCGGTTAGCTTAACCATGACTCGTGTCGATGTGAAAAAATTAATTTTTTTACAGTATTTATCTATATATACGTGTGATTTTCATTCGAATTATCAAGTATGAAATTATAGAAGTAGGTATTTACCTCTCCACCTCCGGTTCCAGCACCAGAGTTTCCTCCTGGGATACCAGCGGCTGAGATGGCGCTGCCAGACTGTTCGTATCCTGGTACTCCGTAAGATGGTCTCGGTGGACTGAATGGTTTAGGCGTGCTGTAGCTCGGTGGCGAATACGTCGATGAGATGGGCACAACTGGAGCATATGTCGGCGAAGGTGAAGGATAACTTGGTGGTTTGTAAGCTGGCTGTGGTGGTCTGTAGGTTGATTGAACTGGCGGTTTGTACGCGGCTGGCGATGAGGTAAAGTACGATGGCGAAGGTGAGGGTGAAGGTGATGGGAATGGTATGCTGGGTGCGTTATAACTGTATCCTTCTTGTGGCGGTAGGTAGCTGTTGGATAGCGCTGGTGGTTCGGCTCTGACTAGAACGGCGCAAAGGCACATGGTTGATACTAGACTCTGTAAATAGAACAAAATTGAAGAAGAAAGATTAATGATTTGAAATCGACGAGTGGTAACAATGAGCAAAGTGAAAATAGTACACGTTAATCGGCTCAAATTGCGAATTTTATTGCTTGTTTGGTAATTTTACATTATGTTTTTGAAATTCTGCTATCCTAAATTACCTTTTGAAGGTGTAGGAAACTTTGACGTTTGAAAACCCCGAGTTGGTGGAAGAATGCTTATCATTTTTTGAATGTTGGATTGATTTTCTTCGGGTGATTATTAGGTAGGTAGGAATTTTGAATTGGGTGTAGGTACTTTGAATTCTGAATGAATTTCTAGACGCTCACAGTTTTGTTGAAGTTTGATGTGTCTACTTTATGGGACTTTTTCCAAGTTTGGGCCAATTTAAGTATAAAACTACATATTACTTCTATTTATGGGTCAATTTCGTTTTGATAAATTTTTCGTCGTGTTTCTGATACTTTGATAGGTATTGAAATATTTTTGACAAAATTTCGGACCTGAAGCGTATTATTATTTTTTAATTTTTGAGATTTTCTAAAATGTTGAGCAGATTTCTGTAATTTTTAGAGTCGGAGAATCCAATAGCAGTGATCACCAACCTGAGATTTTTTCAATAAGTAAAAAAAAAAAATGTCATTGAAAGTCTGAAAAAATTGAAACCATCTTCCTTTCTTTCAATCATAAAATGAATGAATACCTATGTCAAAAGACAATGCTGAAACTTTGAAAAGAAAAAGTTGAAAGCAACCATAAACAACATGGCAAAAAGCAAAAACCCTCTGGCAATCAGCGAGGCTTCATTATTTTAGAGTCTGAGAATAAATTCGTTGACACATCTAGCTTGAATCTTTAAAAAATTTTCAATTAATGTTGAATGATTGATTTTTGGGTCCGTTTTTGATTTTAGGTGGATTTTTGTTATTTTAGAAATCCTCGAGGTATTTTTTGAGAATAATTTCTGATTAATTTTTGAATCATTTTTTTGAGACAGGAGATTAAAGATTGATTTTTGTCGAGTTTTCGAAAATGTATATTCAAAATGATTTTTTACATAATTTTTTACCAGAGTTTTGATCGATCAATAATTCAATACTCAGGATAGTTTAAAAATCTACTCAGATTTTTGCTATTAGAGTGTATCTGAGTAGTTTTTGTTGAACATTTTTCTAATCAATTTTTGAGACTGGTAATTTTTTTTTTCGAGTTCTCGGATTGTTTCTATTTTGAAGTATTTTCCCCTAATTTTCGCAAATATAGGTAGGTAAAAATATCGAAGTAGTTTTGTTCTTGTACATATTTTAAAATAATTCTAGAGAAAGTTTTTCGATTTCTGTTTTTTTTTTTTTTTACAATTTTCTTGCGTTTGTTTTGATAAAGTTTTTGAGACCATTGATTAAAAGTGGTTTTTGTCGTATTTTTGAAACAAAATATCTGGGTTTTGATTTCTCCAAAAATGTTTGAGGATTGTTTCTATTTCGATGTCGTATTTTTTTCTTAATTTTTTTTTGTCACTTTTATGTATTCGAACAATTTTCTGGGGATTTTTGATCCATTTTTTTTCTCAATTTACACGAAGATGCGTTGAAGCTGATTGAGAATTTTTGATGGATTTTTGTATGGTTCTTGGCTCTTTTTTTTGATTCTCTCGAGATTTTCTTGGAGATATTTGATTATATGGTGGATCGAAGAAAAAAATAAATTTTGAAAGGTTTTTATCAAATTCAGTAAAACTGGAGAACTTCCATTTTGCTTTGAAAGTCACCCAAATATCAGCTCCGGAGCTGCCTCTGCGAGGAAAAGGGTATTCAAAGAGAAGGCATTTTCTAAAAACTCGTGATTTTTTCGCTACAGCCCCTACTCAACCTGTTTTGAGAAAAATAGCCCAGGTCCAAAAAAGAGTACCTGTTTGAGATTCTAGTTCGTTGTTCAACTTAGACCATTACAATCGAAATTTATGACCACTTTTAATATAGGCTACTTTTAGAATTCTGCTTAGCAGTTTGAAATTTTCAAATCTCATTTGAGGAATTCGTTTTTTTTAAACTGGCAGTTGGCAATTGGCATTACTGCATTCTAAAATATTTCCTCAGTTTCAGAAATTATACTTTTTGGTACCTATGTTGTGTTGAATAATACGAAATATTTCAGAAGAAAACTAGTCATCTTTTGGAACTGGGGTATTTTTCCCAGAACAGGTTGATTAGGGACTAGAGCGAAAACCCCGAAATTTTTCAACCACACCTCCTCTTTGAGAGCCCATATCTCCCCTCTCCCCAGGGGCACCTTCGAAGCTAAAAGTTAGTCTGAGTGACTTTCAACTTAATCTAAAGGCTCTACTCGCTGAATTTTGTCGAAATTCTTCGATTTTTTTTTTCACGATTCGCCTCGATGTCCATTTTCAAGATATTGGTAATGAAATGTTGGGGTAATTTTTCAGTTTGATTGAACTTGAACAGGAATTTTGTGCAGTTTTTTGAAGGATTTCTACCTAATTTTTTATGAAGTTATTCAAAATGTTGACAACGTTTGATCAGTTTTTGAATGTATAATGTGTTTGAGAAGTTTTTCGATCACCTATTAGCTGATTTTTAGAACAACATGTTGTCCATTTTCAATTGGAGTATTATTTTTGAATTTTCAAGATCTATTTTTCATTTTTGAATGAGTTTCTGTTATTTTACGGTCAAAAAACAAATAATTGCATTCAAATATTCAATGTCATCGATTATATATTTTTTCAATACATTTCTTTGAATGTAATTTCGTTGGAGGATAGGGGAAAAATCAAACATTATTCTTTCATTCAATCATGTAATTAATTGAGAAATAGGAAACGAGTGCAGTGCGTATGTCAAAAGACAAAGCTGAAACTTCGAACAAAAAAATTGAAAGCAATTAATAAGCAATCAAGCAAAGAGCAAAACTCCTCTTGCAATCAGCGAATAACTATAATGGTTTTATGAGTTATTTCGACAGTCTCCTCTTGAGTTGCAATAATGTTTCAATTTAGAGGGGGTTCTCTGAAGGGACAAGGAAAAGTACCCTTTTCCTTCCCGCCCGAAAAAGGTTGAATACGTGTCGTCAGATCTTCGAGAGAAAAAAATTTGATCATGGTTTAAAATTATGTTTTATGTTGGTCACTTTTTTCCTACTTTTTATGAATTTTTTTCATCTCTTTTGTACTACGAAGCTTCGATTATATCACACTACCCATTTTTAAAATCAAATTAATTACACTATACATAAGTGCTAATAACATCTTCCACCGAGCGACGTTCTCTTATTCAATCAACATATTAGCAACTTCATCATCTTTTCGTTTTTCAATTTTTCGTGCAATTAACCTGGAAAACGATCGAAGTCTAAGTTATTACGACCACATTCCCTGCCTCGCTCGGCCCATCGATACACTTCGGGTATATGGTTTCCTATAACGCATCTTTTCGCGTAATATTTCCTCTTTTATTGTTTTCTTGTCTCGACGTCATCGTCGTCGTATTCGTTCAAGGAACCGAAAAATACACAAGAAGAAAATCCATAGGCGCTCTTCATCGTTTATCGTCGATAATTACTACGCGCTTATCGGAATGAGAATCTCGCCATAAGACTTTCTCCTTCAATGCTACTGGTTGGTATCAAAGATGCTGAAAATGTGTCCATTTCAAAAAAATAAAAAATTTCCGATCTGTTGTGTAAATATTTGGCTTTCGGACGTTCGTTTTCGCGAATACGAATACAATGAATACCGGAAGTTATCGAATATTTGGGTCGATCGATTAAATAATAATTCGAATACTTCTAGATAGCGATATTTGCATATTTCTCGCGTCAAGTGAAGCTTGCTCCAGTTCCTCATCTTTTTCGCTATATAGATATCTGTACCTTAGTTTTAATTTATGATCAGAGAGTGAATCGTGTAGTTTTTTCGAAAGTGATTGATTTGATTAAGATTCATCGCAGTTTGAGTTGAAATGATTTCCCTGTCAATCGGATCTTTGATCTGTTTTCGTGTTTCCTCATTTTTTTGGTTTGAAAATAATGCGGAATTAGGTTCAAGATTTTTTGCGATGTTACACGCGATTTGGGTAGCATTTTTATACAAACTTACTTACTTACTATTGATTTATTCTAGATTTGATATATTATTACTTTCGATGTTTTGGTTTGAAAGATTTATTATCACATCATCGAATAGGCCTAGGAAATAATCGAACTGTGGGCACAACATTTTTTGTACCGAACAAAGCTAGATCGAAAGAGCATGCAGAAATACATAACCATTAACCATCCAAAAATTCTTTTCAGACGTTGAAGTAAGTACATTTTGAGCTTTATGGCGGTAAATTGTTAAAAATCAAAATTGGTTTAAAAATGCCAAAAAATCAGAATTGTATCAAATTGACCTATAAAGCTGAAATTTCATCCAAACCCTATTTTCAACCCGCTAGATCTATTGGATACGGTTTAGAAATGTTTTTAGCAGTTCTGGAGCCTCCAGCAGATTTTTAGAACTTGAAATTTCCTCAAAAATTCCACCAAATGAAAGTTAAAAAAATGAAATTCACTCTGTACTTTAATTTTAACATGCTGAGTTGACTGGAGTGATTTTAAACCGTTTTGGAGCCTCCAGCCATATTTTGGAAATTCCAGATTTCCAAAAAAAATGTCATAAGAGGTGTCCAAATCAACCTTAGCACGTATGCTCAGACTGGATGAGCTTCTTAATGATTCACTTTATCAATTACACAGAATTCTTCCAAAATCAGTGGTTTTCAAATTTGGAACTATGTTTTTGTGGAAATTTCAACTATCAAAAATCTACTGGAAGCTCCGGAAGTGCTTAGAACGGTTCGAAACCGTTTACAATCGATTTAGCGAGTCAAAAATAGGATTTACACCAAATTTCAGTATTCTAGGTCAATTTGATGAAATTTTGATTTTTTTTTTTTTTGCATTTTTGGATCAAAGATTTTCAAAAATTCACCATAAATCGAAAAATTTACGTTAACCCTTGAAATTTTCATTTGGAATACATTTTTGAATTCTTCGATCCAGCCTTGTCATCTAAGTAGGTTCAAAAACTTTGGTGTCAGTTTGAAATTCTTCCTTTGCAAGAATTTTTCAATAATTGATTGGAAAACGAAGATTCGAGTTGATTCAGCCGATTTCAGATGGTTCATTTCACCCAACATCGTCGTGAAGAGGTCCCTCTCTGCCCATAATGATGGGATGAATTTTTTTGTTGTTCATTTAGGAAGTGGTGATCAAGATTGAAATTAGGTATGGTTTGAAAATGTTGACTATTTTCAAAACTTGACAAAAAAATTCTCATGATAAGTGTTCAAAAAAAATCCAAAATATGGATCAAATTCCGAAATCATCTTCAGACTCTGGCTCGATTTCCAAACAAAAGATCAAAATGGAAAAACCCTCTTCATCTACTTCATTATTTGTCTACTCTCCCATCACATCCTCTGCCCACAGCTACACCTGTTTTAATACGAGTACATCTGCACTCTGCATACCCATACGAATCATTTCACTTTCTCAACTTCACGCGCCATTGCATCGTGCACCGGTAAGTATACCTACCAACCTAAGTAAAGACAGCATTAACACAGACACATAAACCTGAAGAATTTCTTAAAGGTCATCGTCTAATTGTTCACGTAACACGAGTACAGCTGCCGTCAAAGATTTGATAATACTTCACTGCATCTCTTTCTCTCTCTCTCTTTCTGGCTCACGCTACGTCCATACTTTCCTCTCAAATGACCGAGAGTAGGAAAAAAATACATAAATCGGCATCCTCTTTCGATCGCGTTGACCGGCGACGCGTGAAACAATAGCACTCGTAATCGTCGTCCGGACTTGGGAGAAAAGAGGAAAAAAATCAACGACCTCGAATACGAATACACTTATATACTCGAGCTCACGTTTTTTTTTGTCGTTTTCCTCTTTCTTCGTCGACACGACCGACGACGATACCGTTTCTTTGGGTCGTCTGCGTCGAGATGCGATGCTGCCAGCATCATCTCATCAGCGTCATCGTGAACAGCTGTCTCGTAATATAGTCAGTAACATAATCATCGTCATTAGTATCCGATGGGCGATGTGACTTTCCCCTCTGCCCTCCGCAGCCTCGAACCGGAAAACAATACAGAGTTCTCTGTGCCGCAGTGCAGGCCGGTAATTCGGAAATCATGCAGTTTGAATCATCTTTCATCGTCTCTCAAGTACACAAGTGTATTCGGCACGAACCTTACTTTGTGATGGGATATTACGAGCTGCTAAATGTCGAGTGAAGATGATCGACCTGTTTTGACGAGTAATAAAATTGTTGATAATTGAGAGCTTCCGTATACTCTTATCGAGTTTGGAGATTCAAATTTGAAATTATTTTGGCTGATGAACGAGCTAAAAGAATTACCTACTTATTCATGTGCTCCAAGGTAGGTTTTAGTTCGTGAGGGTCTGATATGACTTGTGTTCTTCGAAAAGCTGCGATGATTTTTTTTGTTTTTTTTTGTTTTTTTGGAAATCAGGAATGAATTTCGATGAGATATCTTCGTTGGCCTCTTTTGACATTAAAATTTACAAATTCTTCGAAAGGTTGGAATGGGCCACAATTCAAGCTGCTTTGTTTCAATGGACGCCAAAGATGGAGGAAAAATAGATAATTGTATTGAATTTTAACCACGTTACAGTGAGTGAAAAAATCAATTTTGAATATTGAAGGTGTCCTGTTCCTGATTGGGCACATTCCCTTATTGAGAGGAAGTAAAGTGTAGATCTTCAAATTGAAGTCAGGTATGACCCCACATGGATCCTTAATGACACCTTTAAAAAACCTCGTACTTTGATTGTCTGATACTCCTGTTGCAAAATCATGCGATTTAAAGCAAGTTTCAGTCAATTGCTTGGCATTATAATCCTAAAAATTGTGCAAAACTTATTCAAAAAACGAAAATTTCACTCTCCCTCCTTCTCACACTCTCATGCCTCGATGCATTATCATTTTCAGATGCGATTTTATGTTTCAATTTTTTAGTGTTTCTTTTTGACTGGAAAATTGATAGGGATAATAATTTCTCCTTTCAAGTTGAAAGATATAAAATTTTGAAAATTTCGTGTTTTGAAGTGGTATGAATTGTGTCTTAGAGTACCTACTTAACTACCTACTTTCACTTTTTGATTCTGATGTTGGAATAATGAGTCACCTCCTTTTACGATGAAAAATCCTGAGATTGAAACAGAAGATTTGGAATCATTTTTTATGCTTTGCTTAATTAGGCTAAATTCACGAGTTTTCAACAACACATATGTGAGATTTATTGAAATTTGAGAAAAAAAATATCGAAAGCAACCAATCAGCAAAAACCAGAAACTCACTTGCAATCAGCGAATATCTGAAGAAATTGACTTTCAAGAAATTTTGACTTTCAACACTTCATTCATTCCATTTTTGCTCTAGATGTTCAGACAAGGTTAAAAAGAGTGATTTGTTAATTGTGCTTATAACAATATCGACGATTTATAGAAAAAAACTATAAAAAAATAAGCTTTCAGTGAAATTTTTCATAATGACTGATGAAAAAATTCAAAATTCAGAACTGTTTGAGTTGAGTACAGTGAAGAAAGAGTTGATTGTGAACTCGCTTGAAATTATTTGCCCTCACGGTGGGACGTGGGAGTTATGTAAACGACAAAGTTTTTTTTTAATGTCGGTCCAGAAGATATGAAAAAAATCCAAAATTATTTGTGTGTGGAATCGAAATATCTAATGTATTTTTTGAATTCCCCTCCAAAATTTGTTTCTGTTGTTATTTTGTCAAAAAAAAAATGGTGGTCCTGGGTCAGATGAAAAAATTTTAATGAATGGGTATGCTATGCTATAACTGTAGGTATAGAATAAATAGATACTTGATGATAAGAAGTTCAGGGGGTCAACGTGTCATGCTGAGCTCAATCCATCCTCGAAACGGGAGGATTTTTATACTTGAAAGTGGGAAGGTGAGAAAAACCAATCCAGAAGAAGCATAAAACTCTCTTGCAATCAGTTAATACATATCTGATATTCTGTTTATTTTACATCAGTACACGGAAAAAAAAATTTAATAAAAATTACTATTTCAGTAGAGTAACCGGATCCCATTCAAAAATAATAAGTACTGATTTTTACTCAGCCAAAAAAATACATTTTACCTAGAATTAGGTAAAATTTATTACTCTCATAGTAAAATTTACTAATCTCATTGTAAAATTTACTAATCTCAATAGTAAAAATCACAATAATTATTTTTGAATGGGATCCGGTTACTGTGTGAAATAGTAAAAATTATCCATCATTTTTTTCTCGTGTATGTTTTTTTCGTTGGATACTGGTTTGTTTTTAATCGAAACACTGATATTTTTTCACTTTGTAATTTTCAGTTTAGTATCCATTCCTCACCCCCCACCCCACACATTTTCAAGTATCTATCGGATGTTGAAAAAATCTGATTTTGAGGGTGCATCTATCTATGTAAGTACAAAGAGACCACTTGACCAAAAAACAATGTTTTTGTATACCAAATTATTGTCGGAACTCTTGAAAATGAAAATTTCACTCCTCCCTCCTCACACTCTCATCCCTCGATGCATTATCATTTTCAAATGCGATTTTATGTTTCTTTTTGACTGGAAAATTGATTAGGATATTTCTCCTTTCAAGTTGAATGATATAGAATTTTGAAAGTGTCGTGTTTTGAAGTGGTATGAAGTGTCTTGGTGTAGGTACTTCAACTTTTTAACTCCGATTTCCGATGTTGGAATAATGAGTCACCTCTTTTTTCGATGAAAAAACTTGAGATTGAAACAGAAGATTTGTAATACGAGTTTTCAACAACACGTGTGAGAGATTTATTAAAATTTGAAAAAGTATTGAAAGTAAACAATCAGCAAAAAGCAGAAACTCTCTTGCAATCAGGTTTGTTTTTTTTCAAATTTTTGTTGTACGGGTTCATTGCAATCAACAATAACTCATACTCTTTTTAACCTTTCCTGAACATCTGATGCTGACCATGAGATGGAATGAAGTGTTGATAGTGAGAAACCGGCGATTTTGACTTGCGGAAATTTCTGTGAAATCACGTTCTTCAAAATTGTTGAACCAAAAAGTCAATTTATTCAGTAACATTTTCCATATATGACGGGTAAAAAAACATGAAAAAATTTACTCTTTTGAAATTGTCTGCCCTCGCTCCTCCACCCCTCACAGTAAAACGTGGGAGTTATCAAAGCGATAAAAATCCGGAAAGGTATATTTTTTCATTTTTGACTCGCCGAGTTATTTTAAATGTAGGTATTTTTTACAAGTGACCGAAATAATTAGCCCAGAAGAGATGGCAAAAACCAAAATTTTTGTGCGTTGAATCGAAATAACGTGTTTTTTGACTTTTTTTTCAGAATTCATTTTTGTTGTTATTTTTTTGAAAAAAAAATTTAAATGGTGGTCCTGAGGAAGGTGAAAAAAAATTGAATGATTGAATATAACTGTGTGGATACTCATACTTAAGAGGACACAGTGTTGACATCGTGGATACATTGTAAAGTCAACAGTAAATTCAGGAGGTCAAAAAACATTTCTTAATACTTGAAAGTTGGAAGTTGAGAAAAATTAGAGAAAAAACAATCCGGAAGAAGCAAAAACTCTCTTGCAATCAGCGAATATCTGATTTTTTTTTTTTTTTTATCGCAAAATCCAATCTCATCTTGTAGTTGGTTTCAAATCAAAACACATGTCAAAAAATTTTTACTCAAAAAAAGTTGAAAACTACAAAAGAACACAGGTTATTAAGTATGCAAAATTAGTTTACTTCAAAACAGTTTATTCAGAAAAAAAAATATATATATATAAAAAATGAGAATGCAAAAAAATAATTAAAAAAAGACGCATGATATCATTTTTTTTTTTTGAAAAATTTTTCGGAAAACTTCAAACACTTTTCCAAAAAATATTTCATTTGTAGGAAAAATCTTCTCACGCTCTTCAAGTATCTAATCACCTCTATAAAGGCCCCAAAAACAGATGAAAAAATCACCGATGTAAAATACGAGATCTACATAAATAGGTAATGTGGGCAAATCAGCATGTTTTTTAGAAGATGAAAATATTTTCATCTAGCTGAGCTCTGCAGATTGATGAATATTTTTACATGTAAAAGTGGCCGATTTTCTTCGTTTTCTCACTTGAGTTCGATTTCAGCGTCAAAATATCCTTACAGTCAACTCGCCACATATTTTCTGGACAATTTATGCACACATTGATGATACTAGCGCTCCTAGCCTCCTTTTATCGGTTCATCCAGTCTTCCTCAAGCCTTCTCACATATTTTTGTTGCCATGTTCAACAATTAAATTTTATCTTTATAGTACCTATTTGTACTTTGGCATTCGCCTTCTTGTCATAGAGAGAAATGGATATCTTTCCATTAACTGCAGAATAATAGACATATTATTTCATATGTCTGCCGTTTTTTTTTTTTTTGCTCAGATGTCTGTTATAATTATTGAAGCGAAGAGGGCGGACCTATGAAAGGGGGCAGAAGCGTTAGTATCATCAGTATGAGCTTGGTGCTGTTTTGTAGCTTTCTAACGCATAATGTGTTCGAATGCAATCAAAACTCTTCTCCAAATTACCGTGTAAAAAAAAGTTGTGGTATAAAAAAAGTAGGAAACTGATATTGTAGAACAAAATAGTACTGAGATATTTTGGCGGTGAAATCGAATTCAAGCAAGAATACGAAGAAAACTCTCATTTCTGAGGACTGTACCTACCCCTCATAAAAAAATATGGAACTTGTTTGCAAGATAGTAACTCTTGAGGGAGTTTTTGAAGACGCCTCTTAACAATTTTCCGCAATAAAAGCTCATACCTTGTTGAAAATATATTTTCATTTTCTCGAAACATACAAATTTGTCTGCATTGAACCGAACTTTTGTAAAATTGTTTAAAGTTTTTGAATATGATTCGAGATTTGAGAGTTGAAAAAGTATTGGATTCGAAGGAGAAGGTATAATGTTCTCGAAAATGTTTACATCGATATTCCACGTGATGCTATAAAAATCAAAAACTCTCTTGTAATCAGTGAATAAGATGTAATATTGGTGTCATTATTATTCAGAATTTACTCATGCGGTTAGCTTTACACTAACTTGAGGGCCAAACATTGTCCAGGGGTAAGGCAGTTGAGTTTTTTTGGTTTTTTCAAAGAGGAGATCATTAAGAGCAATTTGTCAGAAAAATGAAAAATATTTACTAAAAATCATTTCATTAGTTTTTCAATTTTTTTGGGGATTTAATTTATACAAGAGGACCCTTAGAATTTCACAGAAACGCGGAAGAGATTTTTTTCTATAGAAAATTTGTTTTTGGTGAAGGATGCACTTTTTTTAAAGGAAAGTAGTAGGTAGCAGCATCGCAGCTAACGTTGAATAAAATGCAAAAATCTTCTTGCAATCAGCATAACGTTTTCGTCGTCGTTTCAAGTTAGTTATAAAGGCTATTTATTGCGAATCCTTTGTAACTTAACGGAGAACTTTATACGAGGAGAGCAAAATTGTTTGAGGGGTTGGGAGAGGTTTTTTTCGAACGTGGTATTATCTGCCTATTTAGATAAATTCAGAGTCTGACCCAGAAATAGCGAATTTTTAGCCAATTTTTATCTATTGTATTTCAAAAGATTTTTTTACACTTTGAAACCTCCCTGGCACCATCTCTCATTCAGAGGGCTGGAATGTTCAGGATCAGGAACGTTTTCCTACAACTTATGAAGGTAGGAGAAAAAAGAATCGCTAAGGCTAAAATTTTTCTCACATGTTTGGCAACGAAGGACCACCATAAAAATTTCAATTATTCGTGGCCGAAAAATCTCACTTCGTATGATTTAGGTACCAATCGTTGTGATACTTTATCCTACTGTCACATCAATATAATGTATTTTTTGCATTGATTTGTTCACCTAATCTGACGTTCGGTTCCACACATCTTTTTAATTTTTGTTTGAATTTTAACCATGCCCTGTCCAGGGGTGGAGGAGGAGGTCTAGAGTGGTCGAATGAGTAAATATTCGGGCTCAAAACCTTCGAATTGATAACAATTGAAGTTCGTTGGTATCGCTTGACTTTAAAAGGGAATCGTTTAGAACAATTTTGTCAGAAAAATGAAATTAAATAAAATATTCGCAAAAAATCATCATTTCATTTTCCTCCAATTTTTTTTAGGGTTTCACACAAAAGGACCCCCTTATAAGACTTGAGAAATGGCGAGAGAAGGTTTTTCTAGAAAATTCTTTGTTTTTGGTGAAGAATGCACATTATTGAAAGGAAAGTAGGCAGGTGGCAGCTTTGCAGCTACCCTTGAGTAGAATGCAAAAACCCTCTTGCAATCAGCGAACCAGTTTTCGGTATTTTTTCCATTGCAAATTGATAAAAGTTTTCCCCCTAACTTCAAGGGCTCCTGGCACAATTTTTTACTCACTAAGAAAACTGAAATGTTCAGGAATGTTTTTCTCTTAAGAACCTACAACTTATTAAGGTAGGAGAAAAAAATTTCCCTTGAATTTTTCACATGTTTGGCAACACAGGACCACCATAAAAATGTCGATAATTCGTAGCCAAAAAAATCTCACTCGTGGTTTACTAGGACCATCATTTTTTTGCATTGATCTTCCCGCCAGTGTTGGAGGTTCAAAGAGGGCGAATGAGTGAATACGTATATGTTGAACTCAGTTCCTTCGAATAACAAGCAACATATCACTTGACTCGTGAAATTTTTAAAAATTTCAATCACAATTTCGAACCTACACCTCTTATAGTTATAGTAGAAGAATGTTGAGATCCAATTTTGAAAATCAATTTTGGTGAAAAAATAAAAGAGTGCTTACTGTGTACTACTTTCTGTTTGTTAAATAATGAAATTGTGATTATTGACTTTGAATATTTAATTTATTCTCTTTTAAACCCTGTCTGGTGCCTACAAATTTGGTCCAAGTTAAATTCAATCTGCCTCGAGTTATGAACCGTCAAAGTTTCAGCAGTTTTAGTACAAAATCACCAATGTGTGAAAAATTACAAGGCTCGTCCTCTCTGAAGTGTTCGTATGAAGAGAACCAAGATAGAAAAAATTGAAGTGCTGAAGGTATTTTGGACAGCCCCCCCCCCCAAAATTTAAAAATATGTATCTGAAAATATAAGTAAATATAGCAAAAAATTAAAATGTAAAATTTTAGGTTCCCCATTCATCTTTTCTTATTTAAAGAAATAATAATTTGTGAAATGCTCGGAAAATATCCTGCAAGAAGTTTTGTGAAAGTTTTGTATTTTTGTATAAAATTTTGGTACACACTTTAATTATGTGTAAATACTTGATTGAATTTCAACTGAAAGATGTTCATGTGTAATGTGTTGAGAAAAATGTTCATCATGGTCATGGAAGTTCTATGAATTGGAAGTGGTTAGTCTTACATAAGCCTAGTCTGGAAATTGAAGGGGCGACGATTTACGCAGTTTGGAAACACTCATTTTTGACCGAAGTTTCTGGTACAACTTTTCAAGACAGACAAAAGAAGGTTCTCTCCCAAAATAGTCTATCTGTAAAATTGAAGGCTCTACAGGCGAATAAATTTTCAACGATGTGTCTCAAAATTTCTACAAAATACTGTTTCCAGCTCTTTCAATTTCAAAGTTGGACAACATCCAGAAATGAGATTTTTTGCTCGACTTGAAAAGTTACTCGAGAATTTACCTTCAAAATTGGCAAAAATTCAACTTTTGAAAATTTTGAGAAAAAAATTTATTCTATTCGCAAAATATGGTTGCCCGCAGCGCCTTCAGCTTTATAGAGATGGGCAATTTTGTCAAATAACTTTTTTTATTCGTCTCAAAAAATTATGCCAAAATCAATGATCGAAAATTGGGTTTTCGAAAATCCATACACACCTGCCTCTTCAATTTCCAGATTACACTCGTGTCAGAAGAGCCGAATATCAGCTGCAAGTTGCTTTTCCAAAAGTACAACAAGTAGGCGAAGGTTCGTTCGGATCAACGATCAACAGATTGAGGTACTTCCCTCACCAGTCATCAGAATGCTTTCCATGTGTTTTTATCGTGCCTTCCGCATTGTCGTAATTATTTATTCAGTTTTATACTGATATGAAGTCTAATTTAAAAGTATTTTCGTGAATGAAATTTCAATCCTGCAAATTCTAATGATTCAGAGGACCTGATTTGTACAGTTCTTCTAGTTCATTTCATCATCTCATCGTCACAACTCTGGGATCATTATCTTCTTCGTACACCAGCCGATATCGATCTACTAACAAATCATTACATTACATCTTCAGCAGCCTCAACGTATGTAGGTATATCATTATCTTGTACATACAATTCGCCTACTTATATTCATCTCGTTCGTCAATCCATGGATGCATAACGAGGGTACAGAGACACCGGAGCCTTCGTTTTATCGTTTCATACGCATATAATTGAACCATCGTGTACCATTTTGCCCATCTTGGTCAGCTATATCGCTTCTGTCATCGTAAAAGGCACCGAAAAAGGTATCAAATCCAAACTCACGCCGACCATTTCCTCATTGGTACTCGTTAGCGTTGATAATAATTTGTGAAAAAACAAACAAAACCACGATTTGTGTGCCTGTGCGGTTTACCTACTTACTCTTGAATTTCAAACCCATCATTGCTTCCATTGGAGGCGCTATACTCGTAAGTCGTCAATTCCGGTCAAACCACCGACGATACTATCGATTTCAATGTGTTTTGTTTGTGTGGATTCGTCGCGCGAATTATGCAACATATTCGTATAGACCGAATAATGGGCGATGATGGGCTGGGAATTGTCCAGCAGCGTCATTCAACAAACCACATTCCAGTTCGAAGAGTATGGCCCATATTTAACTTAATTTTCAACATGATCGGGTGGTCCGGCAGCTATCTCGTAATATATGTATCGTTGACGTACATATTACGAGTACTCATAATCCTGCTTTATTTACAGCAGCTTCGTCCGAATTCGGTCCAGTCTCCAGCAACACCCCGAGACACGGAAGCATACGCCAAAATAACGCCCACCAAAAACATTAGAACCAACCCAAGAGCATAGATTAGGGGAACCCTCAACTCTCAAGCTCGTTTTTTTTTCTTCACCCAGATGTTATTTTGACTTATCCAATGTCCAGTGGCCATCGATCATACCTGTTCGGATCCTTTTTTCTAAATCTCATGTTCTTCACTCGATCTGCTAGTATCTTTATGTAGATCACGTCGAAAGCGACAGCAGAGCTGATTACGTAGCCACTTGTTTCTTTCGGTTCGGGGTATTTTCCTCTCTGATACTCTCCTCGATCGACATACATTATGTTGTATACTTAACAGATTAAGACTCCAGTACAACTTTATCCATTTCTATTCGATCGTAAAGCTATCCGAGTCTATTAATATTCGCTGCACTGTAACACAATGGCGATAATTTGATAACATTGCCTCGCCGCCGTCACCGGTAGTGTCCTCTTAAGTGGATCAACCGCCTGTTTATGGACCTGTTCTGCGTATATTTTGTCTCTTTCTCTCACAAGTCTATCGCGTATAAATTCAGCATCAAAAAATACGAGTACCTACGTCGATCTATTATATTATTATATGTGAGACCGGTAATGTTAGGTAGGTACGTGTTTGTGGTGTCTTGGAGGGATTTTACGATGGCGTTTATATTATCCTATACATATGGTTGTCTTCTTTTTCTATCGGTATATGGGTATTATAAGTTTCGAGAATTCGGAGAACTTGACAAAATATATCTGTGTTACACGTATTGCTGAAATGTCACAGAGTCACCCATTAGCGAAGTCTATAAATTTGTATCATCTTACATAGATGAGTTCTTAATCCGTTTTATAATATTTTATTACGTGATACAGCTACAGCTACGTGGGTTGGAATGGATGCTAAATTATCGAGAATCGGGGAAATTACAATATTGTGTGGTGATGCATGTTGAGTAAATTACCCCATTATGAAGGCTGTTTGAGATGTTTTTGGTCGACACTCTTGAAAAAAATGTGAAATATTGGAAAACATTACGTTGATCAGTGGAAGACAGAAATTTTCTTGCGATCAGTAGATGAATAACCCGGCGATCGGTTCCAATAATAATTTTTCGTGGCTATCGTCCATATGCTGATGTCTCATTTTTTTCTATGCGAACAAGTGGGAGGGGGGTATGACAAGAAAAAACACTTGGATTTTTCAATCCCTCAGAATAAATTTAGCATAGTCAAATTTCAAAATTTTTATGAGAGAAATAGTGCAGAAAAATTAGGTTGTGTTTGTATTTGAAGAACAAAATTGAGTCATAAGTTTACCAATCATTCACTTTGAGAAATAGGATTTCCCATATTCTCTGAAAACGATTATGCGGATTTCCAAATGCAAATGTGGAGACGTGGACAAAGGGGAAAGGCTAAGTTAATGAAAATTTGCTGGAGAATTTCATCTGTTGAAAATTTTTCCTATTTCATTCTCTATTTTTTTCAGTAGGCTACCCATGAAGGAACTTTTTTGTTGACGACTTGGACAGCTCAGAAGGAAAAATTTCATCATCTCTACAAAATTGGAATGAAATGTGGTCAGATTTCAAGGAAGACGAGATTAATTTTAAAAAATTTCAATTTTTTAAATCCGGAAAAAAATGGTGAAAAATTAAAATTGTTGAGAATGTTTCGATAAGGTAACTCTAATTGCAATATTTGGCCTTGTCTCGTCCCTTTTTATTGTGATTGGAAAATTCTACTTTGTAAGCTGTCAAATTGGGAATAAAACGGTCTGTTTTGGGGCATTAAATTGTTCCTTTCTAGGCCCTAAAAAGGAATGGAGGAGAAAAAAACGGAAAAAATTTTCAAGCGATGGAATTTCGTCGGAAATTTTATCAATTTGACCTTCTGTTTCTGTCTGAATCTTTGAATTTAATTTTTGAAATTCATATCCTTATTTTGAGAAATTCTCAGTTTTCAATTTGAGTGATGACTTGAATTCAATTTTTTTCTCCAAATACCACGATCGGAATTTTCCTTCCAACTTCTCGCATAACAAATTTTGAAAGTTAATTTCTCGATGGTTGCATTCTTCGCCCGCGTTGAACGGTTGATTTGAAGAAATGCAAGATTTTGAATAGATTTTTGGTGTTTTCTTGTAACATTTCAGGCTGTTTTTCAATTTCAAGGTGATTTATTCTGGGGCGGTGAGGGGGAGGGGGGAAGAGGGTGTTGACCAGTTTCTGAGTATTCGAAGTAGATTTTTTGAACCTACGATTTTGTAAATATTGTTTCCATTTCGATGATTTTTTTCCACGATAGGATTAGATTGACGAGTGGGATATTTTAAAGTTTTTATCAATTTTCAGATGAAGAAAGATTTCTGCTGAAACTTTTAAAGTAGAGATGTTAACAATAAATCGAGAATCTGCAGAGGAAAAGAATCTGATACGATGTTATTTTTGCCACGTTTTTTGAATTAGCCTCGATTTTTCGCCGACACCACAAAAAGATTCTCTCTTCTCTGCATTTTTTTTTCTTTTTGCAAAAATTGCAAAGTAGTCCTGTTGGCTGTTTTTTTCAATTTTTTGAAATGAATATTTCTAGGTAGTTCCTAGTTCTGTTAGAGATAAAAGAATTCAGTACCTTCACCTCATCTCACATTTTTTTGCAACAATAATGAAAAAATTCCTCTCTTCGAGTTGTGTTTTTTGCCAAAATTGCAAAAAAGTTCTGATTTGTTCCATTTTTTTTTTCACAACCAATATTCAAAATTTTCTATTTGTTCTGTAGAAAGCGATCATTGACCAAAATTGCGAAGCTGCTGACATAACAAATAATCCCAATCCAAAATACAAAACTGCTGTACTTTGTATCTCTTGGTTATTGAAATTCTTAGAAATATTTATCAAATTTTATTTTATAAACATCAAAACATATCAGATCAGACATCCTATCCAGTGTCAACTGAAGTGAAACTGAAATATCAATTTTCAAAGTAATGTTCTACCCTATGAGGTTATTTTAGATCAAACCGTTAGAATAAGCAAAAAATAAATTCAAAAACTCTCTTGCAATCAGTGATTTTAATTCTGTCATGTTATTTCAAAAATTTCATCTCTATATTTTCCAATAAAATTGAATTTGTATTTTCGCATAAATACGCGAGTCAAGAATATAAAATGACGGAGACATCATCTCGAGTTTATGATCTTGCTTATCCGAGATCCTGTGACACTGAAAGAAATCTCAGCTATCGAACTCGTTGCGGAATTATGACGTGAAAAAATGCCACTTAAGGGAAGTTGGAATTTTTCATTTATTAACTTTTACTTTCAGAATATTGATGTCTTTTCTGCTCACTTTTTCTAGTTCTTATTAAAAATGAGAAAATTCTCACTCAGAAAAAAATTTGATGAAAAAATATCTATTCGAATAGATTTGTTCTTGGTTAAAATATTGACCTGATCCCCATCACTTACCCTGTATTGCTGAAAGAGCTGTTTATAGACACCTTCTTCGAGAAAAAATACAGAAACTTTTTTCTAACGCTTCAACTGAATTGAAAAAATGTTATCTTGCTTCAAACACTTTTTAGTCTGTTGCCTAATTAAAAGTAAAACTAAAATTTGAAGGAATCAAGAGTTCTCCTTTTTTGTGCAGTAAAAACGTGTGTTTTATTATTGCCGATAACCAATTCAATTTTTCGTTTTTTTTCTTCAATTTTTGGTAGGAAATTGAATTTGGAATTGACACTCTTCGATTTAATTGAACGAAACTGATGAGCTAGATCAAAGAGCATTTCTTATATGTAAATACCGTAATCAAAACAAACACTAACTTCATTTTTGGGTTTTGGGTAACTTTGGTTGATGCTTATTTTTGGACATCTTTTTTTTACCATTTCAAGTGGCTAACACGAAATTCCAACAATGTACGTTCAAAACTGCATGAATTTTTGACCATTTGTAATTCCCAGGAAATGTTGAAAAAATCAAATTTTCGATGAAGGTACCAACGAGCGATTTTTTTTGGCAGAATATCATCTGATGTGTCTATACACGATCACTCGATTCGAAAATATTCGCCGTTTGGCCTTTTAAGAGCCTTCAGCGAGAATTTCAGCTCTCTGGAAGGCCCAAAAATGATCTTAAGCATCTGTAACTTTAGTCGATGCTTTATTAGGCTTCATCCCAACCGTTTTAAAACTTCATTTTTGGCCCCTGCATAGCGATTTGAAATTCCTGGATTAATTTAAAAGCTCGTTGGAGGTCTAAGAAGGTCGATGAACTGTGATTGTTTTCGAATAAGGGGCTGTTTTGGGCCCACCAGACGATATATGTCATAAAAAATCGCTCGTCGTACGTCCTCTGTTTTGAAAAAAAAAATTTCTCACTTTTTCTGGAATTTACGTAAAAAAACTACCAGTGAAGTGACGCTCTTGGAATATCGAGGGATGCCCAAAAAGCACTGATCAAAGTTATGGGCGCTCGAGTTCATTTTTGGCTCTCCTAGAGCGTTTTAAAATGTCTGGAGAAAATTGAAAAATCGCTGGAGGCTCCAGAATGGCCAAAACCTAATGGCTCTCTAGTTCAGAAAATTTCTTTATTTTTTTTTTTTTTTAAATCGTAAAATAAAGATCAGAAATGGTTAGAAAAGGTCATTGCAATTGTGCAAATTTTCAAAATTTTCTAAAATTTACGACTCGTCGCTGAAATTATGCCAAGTTCATTGCTTATCATCGTGTAAGTAATTTAGTCCTACATAAACAAGTTTCGCTCGTAATTTTTTCCCATCTAACATACATATCAAGATAAAATACGTATAATCAGACCAATGAACTTATTCACACATCAGACGAGGTTACTATCTATTAACTTCACGATGAATTAAAGAGTGAAGCAAAAAATCATCCAACTGGTTTCTAGTACTACATCATAAAATAATCTACTCGGCAAGCAGTAGTTTTCAAGCATCATTTAATCGATGGCGTATTAAAAATGAAATTTAAAAAAAACACTCATCTATTAGAAAGACGCGATGACACCGCGATCATTATCGTCAATATTTTGTAATTATCCATGTAGTACCAGGTACCTACATTACGTATCATGTATCTCGTCCATCGTCGTTGGGTATACGTATAGTATAAAAAGTACCAGCAGGTGGACGAAATTAAAAAATACGAGTATTTCAATTCGTGCGATACGATCATATCTTCGAGATAGACCACAAGCTACTCGTGTTTTACACGTAACAAATCATCACAACATACCAAAGTCTAAGTCTATAGCGCCATCATCGTCATCGATGACCACACAAATATCGGTAAATCATACACGAAGCTGCTTGGATGATGCCTTCATCATCATCACACATCCATATAGATTGCCAAACACTCAAACGATCCGACGTTTCCAAAAAAATGACGAAAAAATATCTAATTAATTAACACGTTTCGTGGAATTTACGACTATGACTCGTGTGGTCGCGCGCCACTCATCTATTCACCTTTTTTTTTTCTACTCTCTCTTTCATCGTATATTATATTGCCTATGCCTAAGCCTAGGTACTTCTCAACGATCATCAATGATGATGATGTAATCAAATCACAACCTGCGTTCCTATGGAAAGATTCACTCTCTCAATCGTGCCAAGTTTATCCCTCGAGATGGGTACCTTGATGCTCGTGACATGATTTCGGTCTTGCTGGAGTATCTTTTCATCTATACCTATTTATTAACGTACGATGATATTGAATCATACTCGTAATTAGAGCTCACTTATGTACATAGGTACGCCGAGCAATTGGAATTATTAATTTAAGGTCGTCTTGTCACCTACGCGATAATCAAACGGTACTCGACGCACTTCTTCCTCTTCGAAGTCATCTGTATATTGATAAATTGTCGAAAAATAATTCCTATACACTCTGGCATCTCGAATCATTACATTTCCAGGGTCATGGTACGATCAATTTGCATCATTTTGCATACCACAACATCATTCCCTACGTACATACGTAATTACAGGGTATTTAAACTCGCAGCTCCATAAAAACAACACCTATACGCGAATCAGTCATACGTATGGAGGATGACGAAGTACAAAATGCCAACTTGCCCATCTTCTCGAACGTTTAACCTTTTTACCACACAACGAGAATGATTTGTGACCAAAAATAGCCTAATAAATCGCAAAATGTAAATAAACATCGAACGAAATAGCGTTCTTAGTTCTTAGAAGCGACAATAATAGCCCATTAGTGAGTTAAACTGCACTCGAGGTGTAGGTACAGATCTCATGTCGCTAACATTTAAACTTAATTATCTACGCGATAAATGAAGAAGATGATTGCTTTAAATTGACGATGACGACCTTGGTGTACGCATATCTTAGCTTTTTACGACAGATTACGCGTTTATATACGTAGAAAGAGATGCAGAGTCATACGAATGATTTAACAACGTAGGTATACTGATCAGTGATCGAGACCGCTTTGGGTCCACATACGGTCATGGGAATCTCTGGTTTCAAATGTGGAGAATTGGAGATATTAAAGGCGCCGAATTTAATCAATCTTCGTTTCTGTTGTGGCGTTTTTCTCGGTTCGAGAAATACATATTTTAAACGATTAGTCCGCGTTTACGGTTGAATTAAGTGTGTTTATCGTGTCATAGACATCGGAATCTCATTTGGATGCAGTTGCAAGACAACAAGTAGGCTGAAAACGCATCCATTACCGTCTTAGATTACCTCGTGTTTCGTAATAGGTACCTACACGATGGCACGGTTTGTGTAAAAGCTTCGAAATATGTACGAATCCGAAAAATGCAGCTATAAGAATACACCGCAACCAAAGTGGAAGTATTATATCGAGCTTATGTAGGTATATTTTTAATGCGAATGGTTGATTAATTTGATACAGTATCTGGCGAATGTCCACGTGTGGCTCCAGCTGCGGAAAAAAATCACAGAAGTTGGCATCGATCATTTATCAAGACAACGTCCTCCGGCTCCGGCTGAGAAGTGCATTTTTTACTTAGCTGAGGGGGGGGGGGGGCAGAGGGGAAAGAGGTGGAGTATTCGATGTTTTGAGACGAAAATTAACTTGGGTAATTTTTTAGATCGATGTGGGGTATTCCTCCTCTCGCCTGGTTGAGAAAAATCTTGACAAACCAGGCCAATCTTGGTCGTGGCATCGATGATCGAATGTCGAATAGAGTTCTTAATAATTTTACTTTCATTTGCACGCTGAATGATGAAGGTCCGAGCGGAAGCTATTAATTTCCTATGCTGGGATATTTTGGTAGATCTTAGGTATACTTTGTATCGATCTTATAGGATCATCCTTTCGATCACGATTATTTAATTACCGACTTATTCGATATTCAAAATACTTACGCCTCTGTAATTATTAATTATGACGAAATTTTAGGTTTTTTCTTCTTCGTCTAATCTTCCGATTCGAGATTAACCTTGGATGGTAATTGACGATTTGATTGAGGACATGCGATGCGACGTGATAGGTCTCGAAAAAAAGCTCTTTCGAGTCAAGGTTTACGTTTTTACCTACTTCATCGGATGGAGTGGATTTTGTGGATTGAGTATAATAGTTGGTGTGGGGGAATTGGGTTTTAAATTGGAAAAAATCGTACAAAAAGTTACTTATTTAATTCAGAGTGTTCGTATAATAAAGACCTTCTTAAGTATTTTTAAAAAAAATCAACCACCCTTGTTCTAGAGATAGCCAATCTGGAGGACAAAATGGGTCAACAATTCAGTTTTTCGACAATAGCTCAACTTTTATAGCCAATCAATCAGTGATTAGCTTTTCAATAAAATCAATTATGAGATCAAGATTCGATATTTTGGCGCCAAATTCGAAGAAGTAATCAGCACTTGTTTGCCACAGTGATTATTAGAAATTTTAACATCAATTTTTAAATGGCAATAAATTTATGAATCCTTACTAGCCTATCAACAAACAGTATTTCGACATACAGGCAATCAGCAATTTTACTGTTTATCAAAACCAAATTTGGGACTGATTTGAAATTTAATTTTTAATGTTTTTTTTTATTCATGTACCTACGGATAATTTTATTTAATTGAATGTTCTAATTTACGAGAAATTTATTTGACTTCATTTTGATAAGAGCAGTCTGTCTAGGTATATTACTTTATTGTAAATTATTTGTATAAAAAAATTAGGAAAATATGAAAAATCAGCTTCAAGTTGATTTTTAAAAGCAAACTAGCAATCGATGCAATCACCGACCAATATAGTGAAAGCATATGCAAAAACTGTCTTGCAATCAGTGAATAGCTGATGGCTTGTTAAATTCGTGTGTTTTTATGTTAAGAACATTTTTTCGAGCAAGGTGAACATTTGCGAGTAATTTCTTTAATTCATCGAAGTGTGTCACTTCTGAAACGTGGGAAATATTTTGCAACGCGGTGGTGCCAATTTTTTGATCATTACTGCCAACTTCGAACAATCGGAAAAATCAAGTTTTGGACTGGGTTTTCTCAATTATCTGAAATCGATAATAATTACCAAAAAATTAGCACCTTTTCAACCACTCAGTAGAAGCCTAAAAGTGGTCTTGGACTTTGACAAAAATAGCATAGGATCGACGCAGAATCTCAAATACTTTTCATTTGAGACTGAGCTATTTTTCTCAAAACAATCTACATAACTACAGGAGCAAGAAAAACACGTCGTCTTTCTCGAAAATTTCCCATTTTTGGGGACTTACACTGCCAGTGGCCCAGTGGCACCTCCGGAACCTTAAAAAAATTTCTGAGTAGCTTTCAAGTAGAAATGAAGGTCTCTTGTGAAGTGCTAAATTTGGTCAAAATTGGTTAATACTCTTTGGGGGGGGGGGTGATCTGCCCTAATGTACCGGGTTTTGGCCATTCTGGAGCCTCCGGCGATTTTTTAATTTTCTCCAGTTTTAAATACATTCAACGAAAAGTGCGTACAAGCATACAAAATTATTTCAAATCACGAGTTTTTGAGTTTGATTTCACTGTGTAGAAGAATTGAACATCTTTCATTCGATGATTCGATCATGATGATAAGATGAAAAAATATATGAAGTAAGTATTCAGGATGTCGAAAACTGGAAAACACAGAAGTTGTATCTAAGTAATTGCAACCAGAGCGTTATAAATAAACAGCAAAAACCCTCTTGTAATCAGAATATCCTTTACTCTTGCATTCATATTATCTAGTCACATATACAGTAGATATTATTTAGAGAACCGGGAATTCATAGTTGTTCTTCCAGGATAAGGTCTACCTACGAGGGTGAGATGAAATGAAAAGATCGTTCATTTCATACTCGATGGAAACAGGAAGTGAGGTCAACCTAATTCGAATTGTAATGAATTGGGGTGATGATAAATTCCATCTCGTAGTGTTCATTGCAATCTTAAACATCTGACGAGATGTGCTCGAAAGGTAAAAATTCCAAAATATTTCCACCTATTATCCCTTCCTTTTATTTTTCAAAAAAAATTTCTGTGCGAAAAATCGACAATTTATTTGAGGAACTTGAACTCGCGTTGGAAAAACCTCGTGCTTTGTGTACCTATAGATGCATGGAAGAATTTCTCAAATATTCAAATTACCTATCGTAAGCTTAATTCTTCTCAATTTTAGCTGAATATGTTTGCCCCCCCCCCCGTCCCTTATAATTCATGAGCCTTGACCATTGCTGCCACGATATCATCTGTTCAAATTTAATTATTTGTTTTGTGATCGGTGTGTAGCCATTTTTACGATACAAAATTTATGTTACAATTGAAGAAAACTTCCGTGTGATCAGTTATTCGTAAATGCGTGCATTGTTGGGTTCCTGTGATTTTTATCGCCCTAATAGCTCGATGGATAATACATACATACATTATGTTGATGTACCTTGATCATAATTAAAAAAAGAGTGATGAAAAATGGAAAATTTTAATTTAGAATTGAAAGTCGCTCGCAAAAAATTGTGGTTTTGAGGCGAGGCCTTGAAAAGAAGATATTGGGTCGTATAAGTCCTTATTGAGCTTTATGGGAAGAAAAAAGAATCAAAATTTCACCAAATTGAGCTAGACTGCTGAAATTTTGAATGTATCCTATTTTCAATTCACGGAATCGACTAGAAACGATTTCAAACCGTTTTGAGCAGTTCTGGAGTCTCCAGCAGATTTTTTAAAACTAAAGGTTTTTGCCCAATGAACTGGGAAAGCTAAAATTCACTGTGTATCCTAATTTCAACGTGCTGAATCGATTAGAGGTAGTTTCAAACCGTTCTGGAGCCTCCAGCCGCATCTTGAAGATTCCTGTTTTCGAAAAAAATAGTCTAAAAATCCATCCAATTAAACTTTAAACGCATATAAATGCGATTGGTCCTTGTTGATCATACATTTAACCAATTTCCACTCCAATTTTTCAAAATAAATTATGAAATAGCTGAAGAAATAGGTATTATTGTCTTCGAACAGGTTGAAACCGATTCTGAAAAAAGTGTTTGTACTTAATAGGTCAGGATGTGTCACCCACGAGCACCAATTATTGAGTGAATCCGTGCTGAAGTCTAGTTCGGCTGTTTTTATGCTTTTTGTCGAAAATGTGGTATTTCCAAAATAATAATATGGATGGAGGCTCCAGATGGATTGAAACCACCTCCAAACAGCTCAGCGTGTTGAAATTAGTATATTATGTATAGTAGATTTTAGCGTTCTAATCTTCATTGGGTAAAATTTTATAAAGATTTTAATTTTCCAAAAATCATCGGGAAGATTCAGAACTGCTCAAAATGGTTCTATCGTATCAGTGGGTTAAAAATAGGGCACATTTCGGAATTCAGATCTCGTGAAATTTCTATTTTTTCCCAATAGGTATTGATTCAAATTTAATTTTCACAAAAATAGGTACCTACTACCTACCTAATCAAAAATATAAAAATGAATTTGAGCCCCTGAAATTTTCGCTGTTGATATATTCTTGTTGAGCTTTTTCGATTCAGCTATGTCCGGTGCGAAAAATTTCCTGGGAGTTGGAATAGGTAACTCTGTTGTTCAAAGAAAATAGGTATTCAAATATGTAGCTACATATAAAGTTTTTAGCCGTTCTTTTAGTGTATTATTTATAGAATTTTGGTGTAAAAGTTGGAAAAAAGCTTAAAAAATCATTTTACTGGGACCTTTCTCAAATTGTTTGACAGGCACTGTACATTATACCATTTTACCCTATAAAATTATTATTACAATTAAAGGAAACTTCCGAAAATTAATGTGAGCGATCTCATTTGTAAAAGCAACGTTTTTTCAAAAAATACCCACTGCAATAATATTGTGAGTAGAGAAAAAAAATTCCAACAACAGTTGAAAAAAATATCAATGTTTTTGAACTTTACGTAGGTACTAGGTACCTACTCCACGAGTCCACACACAGCCTATCATCCGAATTGATTCAAAGCTGTAGGTAAGGCAAATATTTATTTTGTATCATTTAAAAAACAAAACAAAAACTTAAAAATGTTGAATTTGCATTATTTTATTTTTTAAGGATTGCAAATTGATTCAAGAGAAGTTTTGACAGCATTCCATCTTAGTCTCATTGACTTAAGTCAATGAGACTAAGATGGAATGCTGAATTTTTCAGCTTGAGATTGAAAATTTCCATTCTTGAATTCCATTTTAAGTATTCTTTTTCTTTTATGACATCAAGCTGGATCATTTTTGAAATTTTAAAATTGATTATTTTGAGCGACTTATGCTTAGAACCAAAAATTTGAAAAATTTAAAAAATACGTGTTTATTCAGTAACTATTATGAAAATTAGTCGTAAACCTACTAGCTTCCTCGAACCGAATTTCAGCATTTTTATGATCATTTCGAAGGCTCCAGCACGGTTTTTAGTTTCTCCAGAAAGCATGAAAAATAATTCGGGCCACTAAAAATCGAGTTGAGGCTTATTCTCGAGCTGTTCAAAGAGTTTATCTTCATTTAAGCCGATTTCCAGACGGCCTCCTCAAAAGTGTTTTTTGGACTAGCATTCTCCAGTTATCATTAAAAATATGCTGATTCAAAGACGCGAGCGAATTGTGAGTAAACTCTTTGACTACCCAATTTGATTTCCACGCCTTCTCTAAGAAATCGAAAATTGTGCCGAAGGCTGTAGAATGACTCAAAATGATAAAATTCGGATTTCAAGGTCCTAGGGGGTTGTTTCAGACAAGACACAGTCATTCGTGCGAATTTCAAACATTTTCTTACAAAGAGAAAGTTTTTTGAGGTGTCTGCCTAGAAATCGAATCAAAATATGGATGAACTAGTTAAATAAGTCGAGAATAAACTACAACTTGATTTTTAGCTACTTATGTTGATTTTCACGCATTTTGGTGATATACTTATATTTTTTTAAATAGCATGAATGGCCGAAAATAGTCATATTTTTTGAAATTTCCAAGATTCGTAAAAAAACGAGAAATCAATTTGGGCAGATTTAGGTGGAAGTTTTTCTGGATGACTTTCAATTTATTATGGAAACCTTTCATTCAATTCGGTCAGAATACTTTATTCTGCATTTTTTTCTCGACAATCCATCTTCATGTGTGTCAGAATGATCAATATATGAATAAACTGATGTCCGTAAAAAATCTCGAATTGAGGTAACTTCATTTTGGAAATGCTCGTAAACAAATAAAAATTACCTACTTACTCTATCAATAATACAAAAAATCAGTTTTTCGGTGAGGTACGTGCTATTATGTTCTATATGCTGTACGAATCTTTTTCTCAAGCACCTTTAAAGAAGCTCATCGACCATCACAACCATGACGTAATTCGTCGAATATTGGCCCCAAAAACCCAACGACCAATCCCTCTTTTGTTATGTGTCCAACTATTCGCACGAAGAATAAATTCGATTATTTATCGACACGTTCGACTCGCCATCGCCAGTTTTCAAGAGTCCAGAAGGAGATGAATGAGTAATGCGTGATGAATCTGAATTGGTAAAAAAAAAGTTAAGCAACACCTCGTGCTTTTCGTATTCCATATTTCATAGCCAAGTTTTTTTTTTTATCTCTCTCTGGTCGCTGACCGTACCAATACTTACCAATAGCTTCATCGCTGATCGTCGTAATAATCATAATAACGTGTCAGTAGATGGAACCAGGCGATAAATGATCTATAGCCGAAGTGTTTAGTATTTACTTTTGATTTTTTTTTGTGCAATATTGAATAATGATGAAAAAATACCTCTCTCCTCTCTCTGTTTCTCTCGAGAAAGAAATGGAGAGTGAAAAATCGCCATCTCGATCGTCGTGATCGTATCTCTCTTGCACAAGCATACGTCGTCGTACAAATAAAATAATCATTCGGATCGGTTTATTTTTTTTTTCTTTGCTCCATCTCGCCTCGTTAAACTAGGCCGTCATTATCCGGCGCATACGTCCCACGATGACCACGACAATAATAACGGACGAGTCTACGTCGAGATGACCGCAGACGTAAAGAGGGTATTTCCCACGTGCTCCTGAGCTTCTTATCGTCTCATTATTACTATTACTGGTTTATATTAGACCTATTCGTGTACATTTCACTGTCGCTTTCATTCGACATTGCCCATTGCCGCCGCCGCTCTTGTTCGCGTTCTTTTCTTGTAGGTATATCTTGTTGTTGATAAAGAGAATGTTTCACGATGAGAGTCTGCTGGCGACTAATTACCTACCAGCTGATTCGTGTTATTTTTTTCTCAGCGAGCGAGCTACAGACGATCATATGATTAATTAAAGTGTGAACGGGTGAACGATTCGACTCGTGTTTGTACTTACGTGAAATTTTTTTACTTCAGATTTGGTAATAAGATTATACAGTAGAGTACGAACTACGAGTACAACGAAGTGTAGAAAAAAAGATTATGGAAATTCGACGTGAGATATGATCTCGATCGTTAGGTACTCATGTGCTTGAGCGATGGTTGTGTATGGTCAATGAATTGGCAAATGAGAACCGACGGACGCAACTGCTGTAAAATTGCGCCAAGAAATTTCACGATCGATTCATTAGATCGTGAAAAAAAAATCGCACGCGGATTCGTTCGCGAAATTATGAAATTTTTCGTTCGTTATTTTTTTTTGTTTGCGTTTTCGAGTCTCATTTTTTGTTGCATTTGGGATACCTAAGTACCTATTAAAGGTGTTGAAATTTTGACACGTCGTAGTTGTGATGGAAATGGGAAAAAATCAGATGGTTTTTGAGGGACACTATTTTAGCCATCTTAACTCCTACTTTTAAAAAAATCGCGAAAAGCAGAAACCCTGTTGCAATCATTTATCATCTTCTTTTTGATTTTATCATCACTAATGGGTTACACATTCATTGTTGTAGGATAAAATGAGAAAAAAATCTGGCGGCAGCATTTGAGACCGGAACTATCTGCATTTAATATGTATTTTCAAACGACGCCATTTTGTGAAATTTCAGTGGAAAAAAATTACATAGACCTCTCAGTAGCAGTAATCCCAAATTAATTGAACTTCAATAATAATTGAAAACGAATCGCTGTATATAGAGACGAGTTGGAATTTTGAAAATATCTCATTTTTAGTCCTTGAAGGATAGATTGCATTTCCAACCCTTTTGAGGCAGATGGAGTTTTTTTTCCAACAGTTGAAATTTCTCATCATAAATGCTCAACTCTGAAGACCAATTCTTCTAAATTGCTCCAAACTTTGCGGATTTCTGTTTTCGTCGTTTTAAAGACAAATACAAATAATCGAGAGTAATTTCAAAAATATTCAGCTGAAATTACACAAGTTCGAAGTTGCGATCTTTTTTGAGAGCTCGCGGTTTTCAAAATCTTACCAAAAATTCGGTGCTTTAATTCAACATAAATTGAAAAAATGCTTGAATTTTTCGTGATGAGATTCACCAAACCACGAGAAGGAGGAGGTGAGTACGGTGCCTCGAAATTTTGGCCAAAATGTAATAAAAAAATGCTCTAAATCGCGTTACATATCGCTTCATGGGATTCGGATTGCCGTTGGATGCGAACATAGACTCATTTTTTCCATTCGATCCAGTCCTTCATTGGCCTCAAAAATTTGGTGAAAATTTAAAAATTCGTTCAACATGTGGTTTATTATAGGTTTTTGGGAGCGCTTGAATACGAAAATCAGGATGTTTTGTTGTTTTGACGACCCCCCCCCCCCATCCAAACGCTCTCATTCGCCACAAAAATTTCATGAAAATTGAAAAAAAATCTGTGTCACTGGGTTTATTACAGTTTCCAAGCGTGGACTGATCACGTTGAAAGAATCATTTTGAACATCTTCAAGCTTTTGTTCAACTCAAAGTTGAGTGAATCTGAATATTTAGAAGGACCCTATTGTATTCACAGTTCACACACAAAACTTCAGTGAAATCTATCAAAAAATATTCCACGTTCTTTTGCTTTGTGAAGAGAAAATTGAGTATCTTTTGAAAACAAATAAGTACGAAGAAAATACCTTACTTCTCAACGTCCACTCACAACTTCATTATAATAATACAGTCGTTTATTTAAAATGATCGATCGATCGTTGAAAAAAAAATAATAAAAAGTTGTTTCAATGCGCAAACAACTCTGTCGAAGGCACCAATCGACGACAGAAAGGCACGTGTTTCACGTACCTATTTATGTATACGTAACTTGTACCGATGCTGTTCTTTTTTTCACTGTCATTGTTGTTGTTGTTGTTGTTGTTTCTTGAGACTCGATGAGAGCTCAAGTCGCTCTTCATGAGCTTACACACATACAAAGCACAAACTATACTCGTACAATAACACATCTTCAGGCACATATGTACTCGTACAAACGTATAGGCCTACTACCTACTTACACGAGAGGAAAAAAGAAAGAATATGTTCGACGAAATTACCAAGTCATTTGAACCGTTGTTTGGATCGAACATACAGAACGGCGACGACAGACGAGAAAACGAACGTCGTCGGGAGAGAAAATCATAAAAGAGAGAAGAAAGCCCAAAGAAATTCACGACGATCTTATCACGTCGAAGCCAAAACAAGCGCTTAGGTTCGAACATTATGCAATAATCGAAAACGTAAAATGAAAAATATTACGTCAATCATCGTCGTCGTCGGTTCGTACTCGTATTATAAAGAATGAAGCTGCAGATAGAGATACATAGTACTCGTATGATCGATCGATCGATCATACATACTACATAAGTGCTCACTACTCAAATACACGAGAACATTATTATCCAATAGTATTCGATTAAGCATACATGTGTGTGCTTTTGGCTCTGGTTGGTTCGATTGATTTGATAAGTTTTCGTACACACATATAGTTTTGTCATTGTCTACGAGGAATAAGACGAATAAGTATTGAGATTTTTTAGATGACGAGAATTGAAGTTTCAGTAGGATCAAGATACGAGAGACTCCCCTTGAATTCTGTGGTTCTTTTTTTTTAACCCATCATTATTATTTTATGAATGGCTTCATCCTTCATTCAATTTCATTCGACAACTGAAAAGCAAACGATTTTCTATGCAATTCCGGCGCTTGCATTTTTCAAAATTTTCATGGGTGAAATAGAACTGTAGATCGAGGAATTCAAGAGAACGAAATATGAACGAACATCCCCACTATTTAAATCGTTTTATGATACTCGTTGATTGCAAAAGAGTTCCTAATTTCTGCTCTTTAGAGTCTAGCATCTATTATGTTCGTATTCATTTCGAGTTGAAAATTACTCAGAAAACATTCTAGCTCCGGAGGTGCTCCTGGAGGAGAGAAAATGGGCCTTCGCGAAGTTCAAAGAGAGGGAATTTTTGAAAAAATCATGATTTTTTCACTACTGTCGTTAACCAATCTGTTTTGGGACTTTTAGAATTCTACTGAGCATTTGAAAATTTGCGAATCGCTTACCTATGTTTATTTTTAAATAAATTCGTGTATTGAGAATTTAGTTCTTCTCCAATATTTTGCATTCATTAAGCCAAAACATCAAAATACATAATTCATGAAACTAGAGAAATATTCTTTGGAACGCAATGGTGCCAATTTTTTAATCATCATTAAAAATTTCAAAAAATCGAAAAAATTGCACAAGTTTTCGTTTTTTTTTTAATTTTTGAAATTAGTCATAATGATTCAAAAATTGACACCACTCCGTTTCCAAAATATTTCCTCAATTTCAGAAATTTTACCTTTCAATTTTTTGGCACGATTAACACGCGAAATATTCTAGAAGAAAAGTTTTCAAAACACGAATAAACAGGTTGATGAAACATGATTTTTTTTCGAAAATACCGTTTCTTTCAGAGCTCACTTTACCCCTCCAAGGGTACCTCCGGAGCTAAAATGTTTTCTGAGTGACTTTCCACTCCAAGTGAAGGTTTCTGCTGAATTTGGTCAACATTTTCTGACTTTTTGCGAGTAGGTACATTCCTTTTTGCTTGAGACTCAAATTCAAATTAAATTACGAGATACTTTTGATCAAAAAATTAAAGGCAGGACACTAAAAGATTGGAAAAAATTGAAAATACGTTATGTTGAATTTATTCTCAATAGATTAAGAAAAATGAATAAATTTCTCGTCTCGTGTCGAATTCTTAAGATATGGGTTGGTTATTTCAAAAGGAATGACTTCATCCTTCATACAACCGTCAACTGAAAAGTTTCTAGCATGCAATTTTAAGCGCTTGCATTTTTCCAGATTTTCATGGGCGAAATAGGACTAGAGGAATTCAAGAGAGAAATATGATTAATCTAGTAGGTATTTACACGAACATCCTCTTTATTTAAATCATATAGCATTCCAAAAATGTTGTTACTATGTATACCCAGACAAACTATGTGTTTAATTCATACCTATTATATTTCGTTGATTGCAATAGAGTTTCTGATTTTTGCTCTTTAAAAGAAAGATTTTCGCTTTTTTGTCGGTGGTCCATACTTATATACGCTGATAGCCAATATTTATGCGATGAAAAAGTATTGAAAATAAGTAAGACATTTTTTTGAATTTTTGATGATATTTTTGCTGAAAAAAAATAGCAATTTGAATTTTTTTTGTCAATTTATCTACGTTTTGGATTCAGGTCTTTCAATTTTGCTCGAATTATTTTCCTATACCTAGGCTTATTCTTACTCGTATATGTATTAGGAAAAACAGCCTCATCACCTCGGTGGGCGAGGCAAGGTTTGTAATTTTTCATCAGTTGAAATTTTTTGCTAGGTACTTATAAATAGCTTACTAACTTAATGCTGAACTATAGAGTCTAATTTCTCGAGATTGTTCTAACTTGGGAGTAAAATCTGTTTACGACGTTTTAAAAATGATTAAGAGTATCTTCAAAAAATATTTGCCAAAATCCAAACATTTCAAAAGTTCGAAGTTGAGCTTTTTTGAAAGCGCAATTTTCAAAATGTTGTCAAATTTCGGAGTTGAGTATTATTTAAAACTTTGAAGGAAAATAAATCTAAGAAGCATATTTGTATATTTTCATGGTATACGTACATACACATCTGTGAGCTTTTCGTGGTGGAATTCAAATGGAGAGAGGGAGGGCTCGAGGAGGAGGCTCGGAGCCCCAAAATTTAGATCGAAATGTTTTAAAAAATTCCAAATATCGAGAGACCTAACGTTTCGTAGGTTTTCGAGGGCACTATAAATATGAATATCAACTTGTTGGTTTTTTTGGTAATCTGACCCCTTCAACACTCTCGTTGACCCCAAAAATTACTAAAAAATTGGAAAAATCGAGTGACATGTGGTTTATTAGGTTTTCAAAAGGGCCGAATTCGAATATCAACTCAGTTTTACGGTTTGGTCTCTCTAACACTCTCATTGATTGCAAAAATTCCTGAAAATTGGAAAAATCGAGTGACAAATGATTTATTAGGTTTTTGGATGGCTTAAATAGGTTATCAACTCGTGTTTTTGATTAGGTCCGGAACGTCTTCACTGCCACTTCAAAAATTCGTAAAAAATAGAAAAAATCGTCTTACATCCAAGTTATTAAAGGATTTCAACGAATTTTATCGTGATAGACAAAATGGTTTGAAGATGTTTGGAAAAAATTCAGTAAGGTAGGACAGGCCTAATGAAGGTATTCTATACCAAGTTTCGGCAAAATTGGCCGAAAAGAACTCGTTCTACAACAATTTTTTTTTCAAATTTCATGATGGAAAATTCAATCCACGGACAACTCCGTAGAGTGTTATGAGGGCTGGATTCGATACATTTTTGGCATACTTGTTCACGAGGTTCAATTCCAAACCTACTAAAAATGTCGAAAATGAGCCGAATTTGGTCAATACAACGAGCTTTCCTTAAACTTAAAATTGCTCCTAGTTTCAACTTCACAAACCGCAAGTAACGATTGATCATTTTCGATCAGTCCAACCATTTAGTTATTTTTGAGTTTTCCAATCAGATCTAGTTATAAATTCTGTTTGAATATTTATGAAAATTTTCTTCGGTATAGATTTGGAATTTTTTGAATATTTAGTTGAGAAATTCGCTCCATTTTGTTTCTTGTTCTCACTCTTATCCTACAAAATTGCAGCATTGAATGCGGGAAATGATTAACTAATCCTTAAGAATAATTATGAGAAAAGCAAAGACTTTCTAGCAATCAGTGAATTATCAGGATCTTTACTTGTGTATGTCCTATATGGAGGTCCGTAAATCGAAAACTTGAAATACTTCGAAAAATGATTTTTTTGAAATTTTTCAGATACTTAATTCTGTTTGTATTCGCATTCTTTAGAAATTATTTCCTCGAAAATATCGAAAAACATCGCAGTTTTTCGATACCTCACGTTTGGCATTAGAAAAGGCTATTTTTGGGGATTTTTTCAAAATTTCATCTCTGTGCCTTCGTATCTTTATTTATTTATTACAGGTTTTTCAGCCTACTTTTTTACTTCATCAAAAGTGGCAACACTGTTTTCGTCACTGTACTTAAATAGCCCCTGAAATCAGGAAAAATAAGAAAAAAAATTTCGAAGCGCCAAGTTATTTAGAACTCCCGGTATTTAAAATTTTCAATTGCCCCTCTTACCTAAAAAAAATCTCAAGAGATTACCTATCCACTTGCTTCATTTACTCGTATCATCGTTTGATGACCCTTCGTTCAAATTTTTGCTTATTTGGTTCGGAATGACACTTTTGGCGACCTCCAAAATTTCATACGAAGATGTGTAAAAATTTTCATTGTTCAGTTTCATTTTTCTTAAGATTCTTCACTTCAAGACTGATATCTTTAAAAGCTCGGATCAATATCCAGTCAATGAACGATGTCTCGACTCCCTATACCCATGATGAAGGGAAATTATTCCATTTTTGTGAATTTTATTCCAGCAACCGATCTTTCTCTCCAACTTTTGATTGAGATTTCCAATTTTTAGGTATTTTTTAAGAGTCTCGAGATGGTGTTTTATAATTTTTAGAGTTGTGATGCCTGAATTCGAAATTGACGTTAATTCGTCCAAAAATCATAACAAAAGTTACTTACTGATTTACTGACTAGGTATGATTAGATAAGAATAAACCGTTTCATTTCGACCGTTCTGGTTGGTCAAATTTGTGCTCACCTGAAACAAAATACAAATTTTGGTTAGTTAATTAATATAAATTACAAACTTCATCATTTAACTAATAATAATATGCTGAATCAGCCTTTAGTTTAATTCAGGGCTGGGAATTTAATTACCTAACCAAAAATGAGAAGAAATTCTCCTCTTCAATTTCCCATGAAGAGGGAATTACTTGGAATAATTAGGACCTAAAGCAAACATTTTTTGCTGATTTGAATTTTTTCATTTTTTTTCAACTTTGAGACAATGAGGATCAGCATTTTTGGTGAACTGAGAGAGGGGGTTTCCTTGAAAAATGGGTTTATTCAGAAGGGTTCTGCTTAGAAATGCAAAATTTTCTCAAAATTTGCATCTCTCTACTCACTCTACTCTGACAACATCGAATGCGACAAAATATCTATTAATTCAGTTATAGGTACAAAATAATAGTAAAAGTCAAGCAATTACCCTCTGGCAATTAGCAAATTGCATATAACTTGGTAAGTACATTTACTTGGCGTTCGACGGTTTGATGGTCATTTAAATGGAAGGTGTGTACTGTGTAATTACCGCTCATGTGGATTTTTTTTTTTGAAATTTGATGGAACTTAACAAAAAAAAGGTGGATGAATGACCTCAAGGCGACGAAGGAAAAATTTCAAATGATTAGGTCCATGTTCCCCTCCACACTCAATCCTTTGATATAACTCAAAGTTGTTTTCGAATGTTTCGATTCAATTTTATTTCAGACTTTGTGGTCTCTTGAAAATTAAAAATTATTCTTACGTTTTGTTGAGGGCATTTGTCCATGATTTTTTGTTAGATATCATCAAATTCCCCCCTCTCCCCCATAAAGTATTGAAAAACGACCCGCCCTAGTGATTAGGACGGAGCAGCCACCGTGAAGGAATTTTTCAGACGCCCTCCTCAGATCGTATTTTCGAAATACCCCATTTTCGTTGAACTGATAAGCATGTTCGTTCGTTTTAAAATACCCATCACTGGACTATTGTGGAAAATGGGTGTACAGACTTATAAAATTGACCATAAGTTTTTGAAAAAAATTTCAGGTTGGTTATGAAATTTTTATCGCGAATTTACAAGATCAACATTATTGGCCTTTTGTTTTCTTCTGTATTTATGAATTTGGGTTTGGAAATCAACATACCTAATTGTTTTGAAAAAAATCTTCAATTATTGAAGCGAGTGGTCGACCGGAATTAATTTTTTTTTTCAAGCATCACAACCTTATTAATTTTCAGTTCCAATTCCTCGCGTGAAATTTTTTGAAATCAATGTGCTGAATTGATACGAGGTGTTAATTCTGCTCATCAAATTGGGTCTTTTTTCGTGTGTTACTTAAATTTTTGAAATTCAGGGTCTTAATGATGGCTCGATGTGCTGAAGTTGATGTGCCTAAAATTTCAGTTCTTCAACCCTTATGGAACGACGATTCGCAGCTTCAAAATTTTGATAAATTTGTTCATTCTCTTGATGATAAGTAGGTACCTACTTTTTACACTATCAAAATCATATTGAGTTTTAAAGCGAATAATAAAAACAGTCTTGCAATCCTCAAGATACAGGATTGTACAGTGAGTCTAAAACTACAACCAACAAAAAAAAAAATGTGTTCTCAATGGTTCTACACATACGCGTTGGATTCTCCAAAATGCAGCGAATTATTGAAATGTGTTGAAGGCTTTTTCTTTCAATTTTACCATCTGTTTACTTTACTGAAAGCCGAGGAACAGTTTTTCTTTTTTCATTTTTAGTGATGGATACCCTAATGATGAGAAATGAATTGAGACGAATTAATAAGCGATTAAAGAAGCAAAACTCCTGTTGCAATCTGCGAAGAAAAAATACTTAGTTTTCTCTTCAGATCGTTGTTTACCCGTATTATCTCCTGGTTCGATTCATTTTCAAAAAAGTTTTCGCCCAGCCCTGCAGTTGGGTTGGGATACTTAAAGTTTTGCAAAAGGAAGCTACCTATGAATTCCCAATACAACGAAATCACTTCGTATAAAAATGCACCAGAACTGTTGAGCAATGGACACGATTGAGAAATAATATCATTATTTAATTTTTTCAGATAATTCATAGTGTTCGAAAAAAATGTAACACTGGTTTCACCAAATCTTCAAAAAGTGCTTCATAAAACCTATATTTGGCGAAAGTTCTGAACTGATACCAATTGTAGTTTCAAAGTGGTCTCCCCTTCTTAAAAATTAGGTACATATAGGTATCTCTATTTTTTTAGATTTTCAGCACTCCTCCCCTCCCCCCACCACCATGAAAATGCACTTTGAGTACTGCGTTTTGCGCTATATTCTTCGTGCTTCGTTGAGGTCTACTTACATGAAAAGTTTATTCGATCCTTTCGAGGTTCTCATTGTTTGAGTAAACACAAATTGAAGATCTGGTGAGTTCATCATAAGCCATCACTCCAAAATTACAAAACAGAAGAAAAATCACGTTTAAAAATTTTTTTCACGTCGGCGAAAAGAGGAAATTTGAGGGAAAAAGTGCTTATTTGCGACTAAAAAAATGTAGGTACAATGGAATGAAATAAAGTTTTAAAGTATTTACTGGTGATTTATGTTTTTAGTTCAACTTATCTACACACTTTTTTTCATTCCACTGCACATTTTTTTAGTCACAAATGACCAATTTTTTCTTTCAAATTTCCTCTTTTTCGAAGTGAAAAAAATTTTTAGATGTGCTTTTTTTTCTGTTTTGTAACTTTGGATTGATGCCTTACGATGAGCTCGTCAGATCTTCATAATTATCTGGTTCACTCAAACTACGAGAACCTCGAAAGAGTCAAAAAAATTGTTCTCTCGAGAGCAAAAATCTCGACGATTTGATATGAAATGGCCTGCAGTTGTAATAACCTTCAGTCATTTGCAAAGGTCGACATGTAAGGGCTAAGGGGTGTCTAAATGGTGACCTAATGTGCTCTGATAAACTTGCCGGAAGTTTCAGATCCCCAACCCTTATGATGACACGAAGATACTTCAGCTTCAAAATTTCTAAAAATTAGTCATTTTGACGCATTTTTTATTTTAAAAATTATTTTATGGTTTGAAGTTGATAATAAAAATGGTCTGGAAACCCTCAGGATAGTATACTTACTGTGAGCTGAAAAACTCCAAAAAAAACTTGTGCGTATGATTCACCTAAAACAGGCACCTAAATAAATAGGTAGGTATGGGTATCTCTACCTACTTATAGCAGATTTTTGATGCAGTAATTTTTTTAGTTTATTAAGCTGATGGGTGTGTTTGAACTTTAAAAAATTTATGATTAAGAAATTAAAGTTAAAAACCAACTAATAAGTGATAAGCAAGTGACATAAGCAGATATCATACTGCAATCAGCGAGTACCTATGGATTGTTACTATATCTTCGCGGATTAACAGGTACCGTCTCACGATACTTATTCATTTTGGTCAATTTTCAATGAAAAAATTTGATCATTCAATTCAATTATTTCTGCAGAGAATGAACGGAAGTGGAAATGGAAAAAAGATCCTATAACGTGAAATAGGGAAATTGATGGAATGAGCTCAAAATCGATTACTTTTTGTAGTAAGTAGATCTCGATTTGATTCAAAATAAGAATCGATTAAAGCCCAAGAATACACCAATTGAAATAGATTCTGTAGGCAAAATCACTGAAAGTGACCTCGCTGATGTTATGGAGAATTAATGAGAAAGACTGAAAAAATGATTTAGATGCGACTCGTCATTGCAAACGCTGCAGAAATGTGAGAAATGAACGCAGATACCTAAAATGCATTTCGATGTTGAGCTGGGTTAAAAAAATTTCGGACTATTTGACTTCTGTCCTGCTCGAATGTATTATAGATAGGTACGCACCTATTTGTAGTGTATCTATTTCAATTTTAAAACTTTTTCAAAAAATATTCAGTCTCATGATAGCAGAGCTCTCAAGATGTGCTATCAATAGTTTAAAAATGATATCTATATGTCCCAGAATTTTGAATTCTATGATGAGCTATTTCGTAGGTGCTTAAATGAGTCAACATTTCGAGTACTCTCAAGTCGTTATCGTATGGCTGATAAATGCTGAGTGCAGGTGGATAACATTGCATGAAAACTCTTCATAACGCGACCTTCCTGAGCGATTCGATAAATTATTGGGGATTGTCTAGATCGTTTTCTCGAAACAATCCCTCCTACCTTTATAACTTTTTCGAATCAAACTTCGCCCAATTTCGCACCTTTCTCAATTTCAGCCCATATTGACCTACTGACAATTTAATTTTCTCTTCACCCGAGCCATTTCCTTACCACACAGTCTCTGTTCCAATTAATATCACAACAACGTTTGAACACACCGTACCTAATACCCAATGTACCTATAAACTTACTGAAATACTCTCAACTCCGACACCGTACACTTCTCCTTTCCAAACACTTTGCATAGATCGTATAACCTGTATTGCATAACATCTTGACCCGAGTACCAGTACATTCTATACGTCTGCAATTAAACCTACTCGACGGTCATTTGAAACGCCGCCATCGCCACTGCTTTTAAAATCTCACCCGACTACCGCGATTTAAAAAAAAATCTCATACCTATTTCATTATACCTACATCGTACATCGACATCGTTTATTCGTCGTTCTCGTGCGTTGAGCCAACAAAGTATCTAATAATTGGCGAAAATTATCTATAGACGTAAGTATACCTTAATTCATTTTTAAATCAGCCATCGGATACCTAAATACCTGCTTCTCTTGCATCTATACTGTATATGAAGTATACGTACACGTGAGCAGCCTATATCTCGTACACCAATTTATTATTTGTTGAGGTATACGATGTGTATAGGCGTAGTTGGTTTGGTTTACTCTTTCGTTAGTGTAATTTGAACACATGTTGTGTATTTTCTCGTCTCTTAGGTAATGTCCTATATATGTTGCCAATCTGGTAGCAAAGTAATACGAATAATATCCCTTGAACTTTACACAACCACGTGGGATATCTAAAATTAAACGCGGATTAGGTCGTTACCTACACACGAGTCACCTATGTTGTTCAGTGTTCTGTTCCCTTCTGCCATCGTATTTCACAGTTCGTTTTATACTAATGACAGAGGAATGAATTTCTTGAGCAATTACTAGAGTTCATTGGGCGAATATGGAGCACGTCTTGAATGAGGATAGAACGATTGGAGTTCTTGACTGGGCTCATGATGATTCAAAAATGGGTTTTTAAGCTGATTTCAGTGACTTGAGAGGTGTGAAATGATATCTTATATCTCTCATTACCTCTCTGTGTTGAGTCGTACAGATTTTTGAGCAGGTCAACGTTGATGAAACAGTGTCCATTTTCAGGAAAAAATATTTTTTTGACTATTTTTGTACGTTTTTGAAAAAAATGGAGGGAACCCTTTTAAAAATGAAATATGAGTATTAAATCATCCTAGATTTTTGAGGACACTGATTCGAATTTCATCAACCAGTTGCTCCTTAGATAAAAAAATAACCCTAAAATGGCGAGGAGAGGAGGAGGTGCAAACTCTGAAATTTTTAAAAATGCAATATGAATTATCGAGTTATCTATAAAAGTAGGTTTTTGAGTATGCTGGTTTCAATTTCATCAACCATTGTCTCCTTAGGCCAAAAATAATCCAGCCCGAGTGGGAAAAGGGGATGTATGAAATTCAAAAATCCACGAAAATGCGATATGGCATCGGAGAAGATGATGAAGATGACTCCTATTTTAAGAATATGCGTATTTTTCAATCTTTCTTTCTGATATTTTTGAATACCGCAATATTGTATTTTTTGAAAATGTTTGATTTTATACTTCTTCTTTGGAACCAATAATTTGTGATGTTTGAGGTTAAATGGTTTTTAAAAATGAATTCTGTATCCTTGAAAAACCACATTTTGATGCTCATATTGTATTATTTTGAAAAGTGTGATTTTTGCCCCCCCCCTCCCATCGACCCCTTTTTGAGCTCCTGTTTGAGTTTCAGGTCTGATATGGAGTATTCAATAATCAATTCTGTACCCTCAAAAACCCCACTTTATGATACAAATGATGTAGTTTTTGAAAGTTTTAAATTTTATACCTTCTCTTTGGGCCTAATGTCAGAGTTCGAGGTACATATTAAAATGGACCTTTGAAGAATGAATTTTTGTCATTGAAAACTTTGATTCCTGGAACTCGAGATCCAAATTTTTGATTAAGTAGGTACCTGCCTACAAGTTTGGTGGAGAAATGTTGAATAAATTAGGGAGGGAGAGGAGATGAGTTGAGAGGTTTCTGAAAATCCAGTAAAACGGCTGTGAAAAAGTTCGATTTTTCTACAAAAAAATCTGTTGGATGCTCTATATTCTCTTCCCTTATTATGTAGACTACACATTTTTTAATGCATGTGTAAAATACCTTATAATCCAATATTTTCAAATACATTCATTCAACCTGTATTTTATCGGAATATGCAGCATTATATAAAGTTTAATACTACAATAAAATTTTAACATTTTAAACAATTAAAAGCGAAGCAAACTCAGTAGCGAAGCTTTCCTATTTACTGTTTGTATCCATGCCTACTTAAATTTCCCGAAATTTCTGTTTCATTTTGCCTACATCCTATTTTAGGAGTATTATTTAACGTATGACGATTACACGTTGAACTGATATGGGCACTGAAGTGAACATAGTAAAATCTCAGTTCCTCCCAAATTCCAAAAAATATACTTACTTACCTATTTATCTATAGGGTAAATTTCAATTTCGTATACGTTTCCTTTGGAGCTTGTTTTGGGTTTTGAAGTCCAACGAGCATCAAAAATGATTTAAGCGTCATTAAAAACCCCAAATTTTGATACTCATATTGTATGTATCATTTTGAAAATAAGTAAAATTTTGTATTCCCCTTTGGAGCCCATTGTTAGGGTTTTGAGATGAAATGGTGTTCAAAAATGAATTCTGGCCTTCAAAACCCCTTATTTGGATGCAAATATTTTATTTTTGAAAATTTTCAATTTTGCACGATCACTTTCTTTGGAGCTCATTTTGGGTTTTGATGTTGAATGTACGTCTTGTACTTACATTAAAAATGAATTCTGTACACTTAAAATCCCAGATTTCGATATAGATACTTATACTCGTCGTATTGTATTTTTTTGAAAATTGTAAATTTTGCACCCCCTCCTTTTGGAGCCCAGTTTGGAGTTTGGGATGAAATGATCTTCAAAAATGAATTCTGCGCCTTCAAAAATCCACATTTGAGTGCAAATAGTGTATTTTTGAAAAATCTTCAATTTTGCACCTTTTTTCGGATCAGATTATTTGGGTTTCCTCCTCCTTCTCCGTGAAAAAGTTTGTCGATCGATTTAAAGCATTCGCCAGTTACCACATTTATAAAATTTTCACTTTACTCTACCCCCTCCCCTCCCTCTCAGTTATTATAAGATTTTGGAAGATTCAAAAACTTGGTCTGGAAAACTGGACACTCTGTAGAATTATTCAAAAATGACCTTTGCTACCTTTTAAAATGGGTCAAAATTTCGCCAAAAATTAAAATATTCCGATGAAAACGTTTTCGAGGATTTTTAAAAAAATTTCAGGTCAAAACGTGGGCCATGATTACTTGATATTTTATCAAAAGTATCTCGCATCTGATCCAAATGGGTTGTAATTTTCTCAAAAAATTCAAATATTTGAACGAAAATGTTTTTGAGCATTTTAAATGAATTTTTGAGCTCGAAATTTGGTCATGATTTTTAGAATTTTTGAAAGGTATCATACATAAGTAAATGGGACCTATAGGTATCAAAATGAATTGAAACTTTGGAAGACAATCAAAAATATCTTATCAATTTTTTTCGAGCATTTTTAATAGAGATGTGTGGCATAAAATTTGCTTTATTTCAAGAAATTATCGTAAATGCACGTAGGTAATAAAATTGGTTCAAGCTCGGGTCCAAAATATTTTCTTCATAAAATGCTATACCAAAGTTCGAATGAAATAATTTTTTTTGAATTTCTCACCAAATTCGAACTCATTTTGTTCGATCACATGACACTTAATTCACAAAAATCTAAAAAATCATGACCCTATTAATTCGGGTTCAAAATTCTTTAAAAATGTTCAAAAAAACATCTTCGTCAAAACCCATTGTAATAGGTCACATTGGTACCTTTTTTACCAAAAATTATGATCTAATTTTGGGCTTGAAATCCTTCAAAAATGCTTTAACAACGTTTTCAATGAGATATTTGCTTTGATTAGTCGCAGGATATTTTTCAAAAATCTCAAAAATCATGTTCCGGGGTTTAAAATTCGTTTGATGTTCTCGAGAAACATTTTCGTCGACATTTTTCAATTTTTCGTGAAATTTCAACTCATTATGATGAGTCTTAAATGACATTTTGAAAAATCTCAATAACCATGACCTAATCTTCAACTTAAAATTTTTCGAAAAACGTTTTCTTCAAAATATTCATATTTTTCGCGAAATTTTAACCTATTTTGATATGTCACAGGGTCACTGCAGAAGAATTTTGCGATAGTTAATTTTTACTCAAAATGGGGGGGGGGAGGAGGAGGAGGTTAGCGATTTTGAAATTTTACTGTGCCTCATAACCCCGCCCCAGCCGCTTTAGTGGTGTGGAATGAACTCTTTTATGTTGAGCATGCATTTGAATTATTTCGAGCCACATGACTTGATGACATTTGGGTAAGTACATTATCATTTTTGTAAAAATGTTCCCAAGGAAAAAGCGGTGGTCGCTATTGCAATACCTATAATCTTTAGGTAGGTAAAAGACTAAGGCATGTTTGTTCGATGCCAGCAGTTTTCTGCTTGTCTTGCATCGTTTCCTAAATACGTAGTATAAAATTGGTCTTATCTCGTTTTATTATAAAAGGTGTACAAGACTTTAGGAAGGGGAAGGGTGGCCAAAGCGTTGATAAGATGTTGCTTGGAAGAGGGATTGTTGGAAATTTGCGATACCGAATGCATTAGGAAGTATTAATAGTTGCATTTTGATTATCGTAATCGTGGCCTTCGCTTCGTCCGGTGTATCTAGTCTAGTGCTAGTTTGCAAGTTCGATTATGCCGGATATTTTTCGATTGAAAGATCTCGTGTTTTTCGTGTTCTTTTTTTCTCAAATTCGGGGCTTCGTTGGACGTTGAAGTTTCGGCGATTCTCGCGTATTCGCCGGGGATTATTGCAAGCAAGCTATCGTGAGTTTTACGACGATTTTTGGTGAGTTTTTTGCATTATTTTGGTCCGGTGTGTATCTAGCGCTGGTGTGCATCGTGCAAGTTCGATTATGCCGGATATTTTTCGATCAAAAACTCTCGTGTTTTTTGTGTTTTTTTTTCTTTTTTTTAAAATCGAGGCTTCGTTGATGTTGAAGTTTTGGTGATCTTCGCGGATTTGCCCATGGATTATTGCAATGCAAGAAAGCTCTTGTGAGTAAAACAACGATTTTTGGTGAGTTGTTGCCATTATATTTCTCGCATGTTTCCTTTTTCAATAGGTAGGTACTTAGGTATAGGTACCTAGATTTTTGTGAATTTTTTTTCCAGAATTGCGCCTGCGTCTACATATTTTCGAGCAGGTGTTAATGAAATGCCCTCAGTTTAGGTTTACAATGTGCTGTATGAAATGTATGTACGATTTATGTAAAATGTAAATCTACTCGTGTTTCTCATCTTGAATCATATAGATGAGTTTCACTCCAGCACACAGTCGTGACTCGTCAATTTAACTCATTTTTTTTTTCATGCATCGTGGTAGATTGTTTGAACTTGCAGGTACATATTGCAACGACTCTGATGAACGTACTCATCTGATGCCTGGTTGACTAATGGAGTATTTTGTACGTTTTAATGACAAATAATTTTCAATTTATTCGTATAACGCGTGGACTACAGGGCTCCCTCGCTCGGTAGCTCATCGTTAGGTCACGATGAACGATCATCATGTCGGCTTTGGTAGTTGAGCGTTTAAAATACGTGTGAATACGTATATTTATTTCCATTTGTATGGATCTTGTGTAACATGACCGAAGACCGATGTATTTTGAGACACACGAGCTCATCGGTGAAATAATTCGAGACATATGGGGAACGACTTTAGCTCGTTTTGAATTTTTTTTTGTCGTTGTCGAATTCGGAATGGTCGATTTTACATATCAAATGAAACGCCGAAGGTTCTACTAAAGTTCGACGCAGTCAGAGCTTAAAATTTGTCAACTTTTAAAAAAATGTTGGCATTGTTGGCGCCAAATGATTCTAGATTTTGTGCCTCAGGAGCGTCCTTTATTCTTGCTTCAAGCACCTACCTATCTAGTCATCAATTGAACCGTTCAGTTTCGGGATAATTAGGAATTACTCGATTGAGAGAGTAATAGGGTGGTTAAAGTTATTTCAAAGAAGTGGTTTTTTGAAAAAATAACCTGTACAAATTCTGTAGAAAAAGTTCAATATTCTTTGAAGTCATGACACACTTATGTAATAATATGACGTTTTGGTTCGTTCAAGTGTGTAACTTACTCCACTCCGCTTTCTAAATTTGTTTGGTTTACTTACCTGTTGTTTGGTTTACCTTTTCCTTGGCCTCCTCGTCCTCGGTATATTCCTACTGTGTAAAGCGTGCAGGAGAAGGTTTACACCTAGCTTTGAAAATAGCTCGAGCCCATCATTTGTTTACCATTTTTGTTCTGGGTTCCTTCTCTCTGAACATAATATGTATATGTAAATCAACTTCAGCTGACCAGTTTTTTGGGCAAATTTAGCTTTTAAATGGTTACACAGATGACCGCTATAAATGATCAGGCATCTTCAAGTCGAGAAGGCAAGAAAAATTCATACCCTTTCCACGCCCATTAACCTGAGGTTCGCACAAACTGCTTTCACAGTAGAATACAGTCTAATTTTAAAATCGCCCCCTCCCCAATTCCCCGTCAAAATGATCTGTTTTTGAATTTTTCAAAAGTAACCTTGCGATATATCAAAATGGGTTGAAATATCACGAGAAATTCAAATATGTCGACGAAAATGTGTTTCGAGTATTTTTGAAAATTTTTTAGCTCAAAATTGGGTCATGATTTCTGAGATTTAAGTGTCATACGACCTATCAAAATACGTTAAAATTTCACCAGAAATTCAAATATTTCGAAGTAATTTTTTTTTGAGCATTTTTGAAGAATTTTTATTCCAAAATTGGGTCATGGTTTCTGGAATTTTGAAAGCAGTGTCATGCGACCTGTGTAAAAAGGTTTAAATTTCGGCAGGAAATCAAAAATTTGTTGTTTTGATGCAAATTTTTCATGTTAATTGTTACGTGATATGATGGCACCCTTTTCAATTCGGATAGGTTCCTGTAGTTTAGCTGGAGTGTTTTTTCATCATTTTTTCAAGAACCTCAAGCTTTAAACTACGCGATGGTTTTTGGCAATTTTTGGAAAAAGTCGTGTCACGCAATCTGTACTTATAAACGAGTTGGAATTCTGGAAAAAAAAATGAAAAAAATTTACCTCAACTATTTTTAAGCACTTTGAAGAATTTTGAAATCGAAATCGAGTGGATTTTTTGTATGTTCACGATCATCTGAAAAATCGACCTTCCAAGCTCGATTTTCGCCAAAAATGCTCAATAGTAAATTTTGATGAGTGCTTTGATTTTTTCGCGGGATTGTGACCCATTTTGTTAGTTCGCATGATACTTTTTCAAAAATCTCGACAATCTGACCCAACTTTGGGGTCGAAATTCTTACTTTTTGAATCCCTAAATTAACATTTTTATGGCAATTTTGAATTTTTCGAAGTGTTAACTCATTTTGATTGATAAATTCATGAAAACTATGGCCAAATTTTGGGCTCAAAGTTGTTCTAAAGTGCTCCAAAACACCCTCATTGAAATATTCGAATTTTTCGCGAAATTTTAACCCATTGTAATGGATCCCATGGTCGCTTTATTCTGTAACACTTGAAATCCGTCTGCGTCCTGAGCGGTTTACACGAACTTGGGTTCAATGGACTTAGTTAGAAGTTGGAACGGACACCTTTATGCTATGGATATGAATTTTTTGGGACTTCGACTTGATGCTTCCTTGATCATTTTTAATCATATATATATTTACCTGAAAATCACCCTTGTACACACATTCTGTGATCAATATACTGAAAGCAATTGAATTTTTAACCAGTGAAAACTTCAGTCATAATTTGATTTGTGGAGCCCTTTCTTCCAGTTGGAGGGCAAGCTATGCAAAAAAAAAACCTTATACTACAGAGATTAACTATAAAATCACCAGAGAATTTTTCTCTCTCTTTTTATGTCTTTTTTCGTCGAAAGCCAGTCCATAAAAAATTTACTTACTCGCATACACATTTGCAGTTTGTCCGATAAAGTACACTACCTAAATTTGAATTTTGTCGAAATGACAAGATATACTACACGTATATCCACATCTTCATAAATTTACATCCACCTGACACGACACCTGTTGTGTTATTCAGAAAGACGCATATGTTTGTTTTGTAGAGTTTTGCGCCGCGCACGGAGACCCCCCCCCAGGCGGAGCCTTACGTGCACCAGAAAGACAAAATAACGTTTTTGTAGCAATTTTGAATTTTTGAACGGTTTTTAACTCATTTAAATTGACGAATGTCTAAAAACTATGACCTAATTTTGGGTGCAAAGTTGCTCAAAAGTGCTCCAAAACATCCTCGTTGAAATATTCGAATCTCTCGAGAAATTTCAACCCATTTTGAGGGGTTGCATGGTCATTTTTAAATAATTCTGTAGCAGTTTGGGCCCTTGATTTAATGTTGCTTCTTTGATCATTTTAATGCTATTTGCCCAAAAATCACACTTGTACATTTTATGGCCAAACTACAGAAAGCCAACTGAATTTTTGAGCAGCAAACACTCCAGTCATAATTTGATTTCTGGAGCCCTTTCTTCAAGTTGGACTGCAAACTATGCAAAAAAAAACCTTGCTGGAGAGACTTACTATCGATCACCATTCACCAGAGAATTTTTTTCTCAATTTTTATGTCTTTTTTTTTTTTTTTGGTCAAAAGCCAGATTATAAAAAATTTACTTACTCGCATATACATTTGTAGTTTCACATAATGTAAGATTAATGTAGTAGAAAAAGTTCATTCGTTGAAGTCATGACATAATTTGACGTCTTGGTTCGTTCAAATGTGTAACTTACTCCACTCCGACTTCTCTATTTTTATGGTTTATTATTTGAACATCAACAATTTTGAAATTTTCAACGGTTTTAACTCGTTTGAATTTATAAATTTTGAAAAATTATGACCTAATTCTGGGTTTAAAGTTGTTCAAAAGTATGTACTTAAAAACATTCTCGTTGAAATATTTGAATTTCTCATGAAATTTTAACCCATTTTTATGGGTCACATAGCCACTTTTGAATAATTCTGTAGCCGTTCATCTGTATTCGAATTGGGTAGGGGGTGACTTTGAAATTCGTCTGCGTCCTGAGCAGTTTACTCAAACTTTGGTTCAATGGACCTGGAACGGACACTTTTATGCTATGGATATATGAACTTTTTGGGCCATCGACTTGATGATGATTCCTTGGATCATTTTAGTGCTATTCACTCGAAAATTACACTTATTATATTCTATAGCCATATCTACACAAAGCAAACTGAATTTTTGAGCAGTGAAAATTCCCGTCTTAATTTGGTTTCTGGAGCCCTTTCTTCCAGTTGGGCCGCAACTATGCAAAAAAAACCTTAATCGATCGCCAGATGAGAATTTTTTCTCAATTTTTATGTCTTTTTTTGTTCGTCAAAAGCCAGAACATGAAAAATTTACTTACTCGTATACATTATTTTGCAGTTAGCACTAGTAGATCTAGTAAAACTGTGTTGTTGTACTCCCATATCCACATCTTCATAAATTTTTACATCCACCTGACACCTGTTGTGTTATTCAGAAAGGCGCACGTGTTTGTATTGTACAGTTTTGCGCCGCGCACGAAGACACCGGAGCCTTACATGTACCACAATGATGATAAAAATCTTCGCTAATAAGCGTACGTACCACGAGCTGAATTCGCCATATAAGTGGATCGCCCGAAGCACGACAGTTGTATTTACGTGTTGTGTGTGGTGTAATCAAAATTAAAATTGAACGGAAGCGTTGGATTCAGATAATCTATACCTTCTTCCTACCTTTGAGAGCTCAATGCTCTCAAAAATTCACGATTTATTATTTCAGAGTATACACTTACTCTAGTTGAGTAGGTATTGCTATTTTGTCTATTAAGACGATTCGTAGACTTGATCGACGGAATGGATGCTGCGGATATCTCGGCGTTGGCGAATTTTTCGCGACTACCGAAGGCGTTGGCGAAAATTTCAACTACTATTGATGGATTTTTAAATTTCGGTCGAATTATTATAGAGCAGTAGCTGAGATGTGGAGGTTTAAATTTTGGGCAAGAGCTTAAAGTACCTACATATGTGGTACCATGGATGTATTCACAAAAGAATAGGCATTGTGGGCGTGGTAGCGAATAAAATACGTGTAATTAGGTATAAGATGATAAAACACAAAGGAATGCTTTGATAAAGTTGAACGTTTAAAGTGGAAGTGCACCTATTTCTAAAACTAAACAAAACAGTTTTGAATTTAATAATATTTTACAAAAAGTTGGACCATTTTTCTATCAAATTGAAAGATGGATATTCAAGTTGATGCTAAATGTGTGAAGATTTAAAAAAAAAAATTGCAAAAACTCTCTTCCAATCAGCCAGAAATGGGGAAAGGTCGGTAGGTATGGATGGATGCAGGTTAGTTATAGTTGACTTTTTCAATTGTGAGTCAATTCATGTTATAATGGTTGCATATCAATCAGTCTGCAGGGTCACAAGATACAGCCACTTGAAATTTTATCAATACCCCTTCTCTTAAAGGTTACTTGAATAATCCGAAAAATTTAAAACAGTCGTGTGAGGGCGGGGAGGGGGGTTTAGGCATCGTGCGGTTAATTATCTAAGGTACAATGATCCAGAAGAGTGGTACCCTTCGTTTGAAAAGGGGCTGGGTGTTCTACAGAGAGATAAAACTTTCGAAAAAAATTGAAAAAATAATATAAAATTGTTCATTTTTTCTTCGTCTTTTAATAAAAGTTGGTATTGACTACTTGACTTTATTCAGTGTAGGAGTAGAAAAGGTGGCCACATGTGTTTTGGTACCCGCCCTACGGCTGAAGAGGTTTTAGTTTAGGATGGGTGAATTTTTTTTTGTTGAATTTATTCTAAAAATAACAAAATTTTATGGGAAATTTATAACTGATTTTTTTTTTTGTTGAATAACTTTCAAAAAATTCACATCTCGAAAACTAAAAGCTTTCCAAGCGTACCTAAGGTTGGTACCAAAAAATTTGTGGCCAGTCCGTCTACTATCACAATGTAAGTAAAAGTTCAAGGGGTTGAGATGAATTTTTTTTTGAGATATATAGAGAAGAAAAAAAAGAAAAACTTAATCATTTTTTGAAATGTATTTAAAAAGTTTTGGTTTTCTTGAAGGCCCCCTTTTCAAATTAAGAGTGTCATCTTATCTTATAGATCATTGTACTCCTTGACAATACCCCGCGCGATGTTCCCAACCCCTCCCCTCACCAGAGCCCCATTCGTATTTATTGAGTTGGATTAATATGAAAATGACTCCAATATAACAGAAGTGGCTCCATTTCAAAACTAATAATAGAAATTGAGGACGAGGTTGCGGTTCAGATAAGACTTGCACGTAATGTAACAAGAAATCTAACGTCATATTTGTTCAAAAATAGTGGAATTTGAGGAGGGGGCCAAGGCTCCGAAGGGGCTGGGTGAAAGTAAACCGAAATCGTGACGTCATATTTGCGTTCAGAGGGTTCGGTTCGTATGAAAACGACTCCAATATTGCAAAAGTAGCTCCATTTTAAAAATAATGGAAATGGCAGGCAGGGAGCTGAGGCTCTGTAGGGGTTGGGTAAATGTAAAACAAAATAGCTGACGTAATATTTGTGCTCAAGTGGACTCGAATCATATGAAAACAACAATAACATCATCGAAGTACTTAACTTTGTTTCAAAAATGGTAAAAATTGTAGTGTGGGGGGGGGGTGAAGGGTCTTGAGGGTGCTAGACGAATGTAGCAGAAAATCTGACGTCATATTCGTGCTCAGCGGTATCAAATCATGTGAAAACGACACCCTACTCAGTAATAGTTATTTCTCCCAAAATTCCCATTTTTACCCCCCCCCCCTGGGATCTCCTCTTCACACGACACATTTTCAGTAGACAATCAGTGAACAGTATTTTGCGGAGACCAATTGGTGATTAGTACACCTATTTATCATTGCCAGATGAGTGATTTTAGAATTTGAACAATTTTGGAAAATCAATTATTGTTTGGTGTGAAAAATAATAAAGAAAACGATGAAAATTGTTAAAACTCAAACTCCGTAAATTTCTTTCTTTTGGCTATAATCAAATTGGCAAAAATAAATAAATAAATAAACAATCAACAAGAAGCAAAAACCTTCTTGTAATCAGTGAATAGGTAACGGATTGTTTTCAATTGTTGTTAAAGTCCTGTTCCATTATTTATTTTAGTATAAGTACCAACTTCGATGATCATTCTTAAAATTCTGACGATTTTTCTGATCCTTTGTTCAGCGAATTTTTCTGCATTTCCATCAGTTTTGCTCAGCATGGAGACTGTGGTAAGAAAATTGTGAATTTTGCGTCAAGAATAATTTTGACCATTTCCTTTCTGTGCTCTCGTTTTTTTTTTCATTTTAAAAAAAGATATCAAATCTCCTGAAAAATCGTAGGTATAGGTACTCAATCTTGTGAAATTACATAAAAATGTTGAAATAATGTAACTCGCCGTATGACGTGATACTTATATCAAATTCATCCGAGCATACTCGTACTCCAGTGTCCAGTGGCGTAACTTTTTTTTATTGTAAAATGATCATCAATGATCATCTTTCGTATAGGTAGAGGCACCTATCTCAATACTTGCGTATGGAGTTATATGTGGACAGAATTGTTTGCGAAATGAAAATTTTACGATATTTCTCTATCCATTTGTGTGCTCAAAAGCATTAATTTTATCAATCATCGAACTTATGTGTAGCCCACATAATGACTATGTGTAGTTTTAGTCTGGATATGCCAGCAATAAGACCAGCACTCTTTATTACGTACGTTGTACAATATTTAGCGATAAGGAACTTGCAACTAATACCTGCTTAGTGCCTACCTGCACACTGCACGGTGCATATACGAGTATGTTTCAAAAATATAAAATAAATGTATGAAATCAAGTCGTCCTATGAGTCTGTACAACTCGTAGATAGGTAACTAGTTTTTCTATAAATATGTGTTTTCGCGATCGTAGTGGTGGTGTTCGCGTAATTAAGTACTATGTTAATTAGGTTACTTGCTACTAGATATTTATTTTATTTTTTCACAAATCCACGTATAGTGCCTAGGACTGCCTACATCAACGACAACAACCTCTATATTATATGAAGCCACTTAAGCTACTGTGTTACTCACACCACACCGGCAGCATCACGATCGTAAGATTGATTCATTATGTAGAATATTTCTTCTTCTACATACAAGTAGATAATAATTCGTACTTTATTTTTTCAACGCGTTTTTACTTTTTCGCCAATAAATTGAAATTATGATACAAGCGAAGGTTGAACGCGAAACATCTTCGGTATAGGTATTACGAAATCTATAATGTTGTGGTCACTGGTCATCAGGTTTTTTCATAGGTAGAAATTATGTCAAGTTGTTGAGGACATTTTTTCACGCGTCCAAATCCGAATTTATTTCTTTTTTGATGGTATACATCAAGCTTGCTTTGGCGAAATTACGAAAGGAATGGGATAATTGTCGTAATATGATTTTTTAGAAGAATTTTTCGTCGTATTTCCTTTTTAGTTGGTGTTTTAAAAAATTGCTACATTATTGAAAGCTACGTAAGAATTATGCTTTATAAGTAAAGTGAGAAATAATTCAAGAGGTATTACAATTGATCACTCTGACACATTAATTTCACTTGCTGATGTGAAGTTGGAGTAAAAATATCGTGATGGAAGTTCTAGTTCAGTAAACTTTAGACTGAAATTTTTTCAAATTTGAAATCAAGTTAGAAATTTGATGAAGCTTACAGTATATTATACGAATCAATCTTTGAGAATTTTACAATTATTTTAATGAGATTGCAGTTCTGAAATCTCGAACTGTTGCGGTGTTCTCTGGTTGGAGAAGAGCGGGAAGAATATGGGAACTAATTAATTTTGTTTTTCAATCAATTTTGACGAAATGGAGAGAGGATGTGTTTAGTGAAATATTTTCGTTGAAACGTGGTAAAGAGTTGAAAATTGTTATATCAATATTTTATATCAACTGTTCGACAAATGCGTAAACTTTGAGAGATTGACATTTTTTAAAAAAGATCTCGAATGGAGTTTTTTTTTCCAAATCGATGTAACCAATAAAGCAATATCTAAAAGCAAAAAGAAAAAACCATCTTGCAATCAACGATGCGCTGACGGCTTGTTCTGGTCTTGCTCATGCTGTATCTGCTCTTTTTCTTTTTTTTTTTTTACAAATTATCAAAAATATAATTTTTTCATGCATCTTGGAGAACAAACATTTTTTTAATATTTTTTTTTACAGAAAATTTCACAATTTTCTTGAATTTTTTCTTAAAATTACCCAAAAGTACTTATTATTGCAAAAAAATAGTTTTCAGAAATTGACAAAAATTGTTGTTTTATTTTAAAAAAATGTTTTTATTTTTTTGCAAAAAGTTACAAAAACTACATTTTTTTGATATTGTCCGTAATTTTTACTTTTTCGACCAAAATTGCGTAAAAGCATATTTTTCCAATAATTGCCATAAAGTCGTGCTTCTTGCTAAATTTGTCGAAGTCTTGGTTTTTGCCAAAAATTGACAAAATTCTCACTGTTTTAAAATTCAAAAAAAAATCGTTTCGTATAAAAATCGCTAATGATTGTCGCTTTTTGCAAAAAATTCCAAAATATCCTACTTTTTATTCAAAATTGTCTAAAATTCTCACTTTTTCGATCAAAACTGCAAAATGTGTAGTATATTTTTTGCCAGCCATAAAGTCTCGCTTCTAGCAAAAATTGTTAAAATATTGCTTTTTGCAAATTGACAAAAATTCGCGTTTTAGCAAAATTGCTAAAAAAAATCACTTTTTTTTTCAAAAATTCTTTAAAATTTTCGCTTTTTTAAAAATGACAAAAATTTTTGCTTTTTTGCAAAACAGCTATTTTTTGAAAAAATTAACTAAAGGTCCTACTTTTTTCTAAAATAATTAGTAACAAATTTTTTTTTCCACGATCACCCAAAAATCTTGTCATTTTTTTTTGTCAGAAAGAAAAACTAAACAGTACCTACTTATCAGTTTTTTTTGCCAATCATTCCCAAAAAGGCCTGCTTTTCACTCAGATTGTCGAAGTATTGATTCTTGCCAATAATTTTATTGTTGACAAAAATTGCACTAGGTAATTCTTACGTTGTTGCCAAAAATTCCCGAACAGATTTTTTTTTCATCAAAGAAGTTTCAAGATTGCTTTAATTTTTTCAAGTTGAAATCCGAAAATTTTTAAAATTCATTTCTCTACTTGAATTAATTTTTTTTTATTAAAAAGCTCCAAAATTAGCTCAATCAACTTTTTAAAATTGAAAACCGAACTGTTTTTGGTCACTTTTCTCTGTTTTTTTTTCTTACCAAGAATTTGCAAATTTTTTTCTAAATTGAAAACTCGACTATTTTTCTGGTTATATTTTCCTCCATATTAGTTTTTTTTTTAAACCAAAAAAGTTGCAAAAATACTTTAACTTTTAAATTTTTTTTATCAAGAAATTGAAAAAGTTTTTTAAAATTGAAAACCAAGCTGGTCATCTTTGGTAATTTTTTTTTTTTTACAAGAAGTTGCAAAATTTTTTTAAATTTGAAAACCAGACTGGTTTTTTTGGTTATTTTTCTCAGTTTTATTTTTTTTTTTCTTAATCAAGATGTTGCAAAATTAGTTCAACTTTCAAACATTTTTTCACCCAGAAGCTGCCAAATTTTTCTAAATTGAAAACCGGGCTGTTTTTTTGCTCATTTTGCTGTATATTATTATTATTATTATTATTATTTTTTAACCGAGAAGTTGCAAAATTGGTGTGACTTTTTAAAATTGTAAACCGGACCCTTTTTTAAAATCATTTTTCTTTTTTGGTAATTTCTCTCTATATTAATTTTTTTTTACCAAGGAGTTGCAAAATTTTTTAAATTGAAAAGCGGATTGTTTTTTTTGGTAATGTCTCTTTAAGTATTGGTACAATTTTTTTTTAGTTGCAAAATTGGTTCAATTTTTTCAAATTGAAAACTAGACTGTTTTTTGGTCATTTTAAAAAAAATATTATCATCATTTTTTAATTTTTTTAAAAAAACAAGTTGTTGGAAAATTAATTTTTTTTTGCTTCTCCAAGATAGGGGATAGATCAAAACTAAACTAATTGAAAAACTAGTATTTTCGCCCAAATGGAGCGATTAAAAATTTCCTCTTCTGCGATCTAATGATCATTTTTGAATTGTTTCCCTAGTCTACTGCCTGAAGCCTTTCAAGTAGTGTTCAAATTGAACCAAATGACGAATCACTTGAATTTTCGTGCACGAAAAATTGATCAATTTTATTAAAATTTTTCAACGAAAAAAAAAATAGTGCATTTAAAAGCCGAAAAAAGCTAATAAAACCAACAACACGATACATACCTTTGTGATACTCATTTTGATGCTAATTAATCGTCGCAAACGATCTGACTGCAGGTACAGTGTATTCGCAGATTATGCAGAACAACAACAACAACACCACAACCGGTTGAAAAAAAAACACGCGCAATCGTTCAAATATACGAGTAAAAATAAGTCCTTTTAAATTTTTTTTACATTCACGTACAGTCTCGAGGTACACGTACCTAAGATATAAGTTTTTTTTTTACGAGTATAATGTAGGTACTTTAAATTGTATGCGATATATAACCGTACACACGATCACAACTGGTTGCTCGCTCCAATATGTCCGGACGAAAAACAAGAGTCCAGTACATCCGCGACCAATATATATACCCGTTCGCGACGACTAAAAATTCGCCGGCCTGGTACCCACACTTCCTATCCCTCCATCTTACCTCTTCTTCTGCTCACTTTTTTTTTACGTACTTTTTCGTGTTATTAGATCATATACCTCATCGTGTGTCTACGTTCCGAATACTTGAACGAGTTCACTCTGGTGTGCAATTTTTCTCCGCTGTAGTGGGAATTTTTTTTCCACAAGGTAGGGTAAGAGGAGATGTTTCACGGTGAAATGTTTATGTCGCTCAGCTCATCCACCTACCCATTGAATAATTGAATGATGTAATCGGTGATCGGTGGTTGTGATCATCGCACGATGACGTACGAATGAGTCAAGCTACCCTAGAATTTAAATTGCTCGACCCCGAAGAATCGTAGGTGATTTTGACACGAAAATTAGTACGTGGATGGTTTGGCGATGATTCAGGTGTTGCATCGATTATGGTAAATTTTTCGATGCTGGTTTGTATCGAGAATTTTTTACATCATTTGAATGAAGCCAGAAGTTCTCGAGTTTACAGAGAGGGATGTTGTTGAAATATAGAGTGGATTTCAGTCTCAGACAGAGACGAACCTCAAAAGTGGTCAAATCTCGAAAAAGTCGGAAAATTCGCCAATTTTGCGGAGATTAGACGAAGTTGATAAATTTTGAAAATTTTTGGTCTTAATAGAGAGACTTATTTGTCGGATTTTTTCAAACTTGAAATGAAGCACATTTTTGAAAAATTAAGCTCTTAAATTTTGAAGCCAACAAATAACCCCCCCCCCCCCTCAATAAAAAAACATTGTTTTTTCACTTATTAAAATAGGAATTTTTAAAAGCTTTTTCCTTCCATACACTCGAGCTAATTTGTTTTTCTTTTATATCAATTTTGTGTTGTTGTTGTTGTTGTTGTTGTTGTTGTAGTTTTCAAGTTTTCATGTCCTAAATTTTGTGAAATATTCGAAATTGCTAAAAAAAAAGTAACCGAAAAATCTTTGAAATCAATTCGGGCAAACTAGAAATTGATTAAACCAAAAAAAAGGACAAAAAAATAAATTTTCAAAAATGCAGAGGAAAAATTCCAAAATGAAATTGAACAAAATTTCCAGAAAGGAAACAAATAAGCAAAAGAAAACAAAATATTAAATTACGACAATTTTTGAAAAATTTTTTCTCAAATTTGAAAAAAATGTACAAAGGTTGTTACGAAATGAAAAAATTTCATGTTTGAGGTTTCTAAACAATTGAGAAATGGGAACGAAAATTTTTTATAAGTCATAATAGGGTGCTATGAATGCAAACTTTTTGAATCTTTTGTCAAAATTGTCTTCTCATCTTTCACTACACATTAAAAAACTCACCTTTTTATTCGACAAAATTATTGGCATTTTTCACCCTCATATCAGTCGGTAAATTTTTGGTTGACATCTTCACCCCCCCCCCCGTAGAATGCTTAGTTTCGTCCCCGGTCACAGAGGACAGTTTTTTTTTTTGAGGATTTTTATTGCCTGTGATTTACGTACAAAAAGTAATTTTTTGTTAGATTCTCATGTTCGAGTTTTTTAAAATTTTGTTTCATTTTATTCTCGAGTATGATGCTCAATTTGATAAATTTTCATTCGACGTGTATTTTTTAATCACAGAATAGGTATTCCAATTTGGATTCGGTTTATCGTTTTAAATGGAATAATTTTTGTTGTTTGCTGATGAATGCAGAAGCACTTACCTAGTACATAGCAATTCAATGTTAGATAATTTATGGTAATATAAGAATAACACGCTGTAATATACTCACCTACTTGTACATAGATAGCGTTACTTGTACCTCGTTTAGTCGAATGTGAATTTCTTCTCGGATAGGACTGCATTCGATCAACACCGCTCGCAGAACTGAGAAGCAGCGTTGCCACATTTCCGATATAGACCGAAGTTTACACGGCATCTTATGGGAACGAACTGCTTTTTCATCATTTTTGTTTCATGACTCAGAAATTTGAGCGAGCACGTAGGTGTTTTAAGAGTGAAAAATAATCTTCGTTTCATATGGAAGTTCAAAGTTTGGTGTGTGCGAGTACTGAACCTTTGAATTGGAATAGATCGTCGAAATTCTGAGCGAGCACTTGGATTTTTGAGGATGGAAGAGTGATCTAATAAAATTCATCCTCTACAATTTGAGCTTTTGTTCGACAGTGTAATCTTTTATTGGTCAAAATTTATGAAAGTTCAACTATGAGCGTTTACAACTTTTTCAACTTTTGACCAGATGGACCTACAGAGTCGAGGAAAAGCTCAAATTGTAGAGGATGAATTTGTAGATCACCGTTATATCCTCAAACACCCATGAGTTTACTCAAAATTTCATTTATATTTCGATTTAAAGATAAAGTATGAGTGAGTTTTCACGTACATTGAACTTTGAACTTTTGTATCTATCGACTCGTTTAAGGAAGAGCTTTCGATTAAAGTCTAAGATCGTAGAGCATTAAATATAGATTATTTTTCACTTCTAAAAAACCTACGTGCTCGTTCAACTTTTCGAGTTATTAAACAAAAACAATGAAGACGCGATGATTTGAAAAATAATTATACACTCTTTTTCTGTTTACGAGTATAAAGAATAATCTCTCCAGTTTTCAGGCCTCTGTAAGGCTCAAGTTTCTGCTACCCTTGAAAACTTGAGAAAATTGACCATTCAAGCAGAGCAATGCCATTGTTTGGAAACAAATTTAACCAAAATTTCACTCATTTTCCCTTTTGAAAATTACAGTGGTTGGAAAAATGGGTTTCCCAGGCGAATATAAGAACGATTTGTAAACATTTCTTTGATAAAAATATACCTACTTAGTAAAGGAACTGAAATAGCTGGTTTGTCTAGGAAACAATAAGTATCTTAAATCATGCGTCTGGTATAAAATTATTTTCACCTCGATACATAAAGGTACTTTACTTACACGTTGAATGTGATTTTAATATCACATGAAATCATTGCGCTGTCTGATATGACGTTTCAACTTACGCCTATACTAGGCGAGTGAAGCTGTGACTTTACCACTCATGGAATCATAGAGATTCAATATGATAATTTCTGAAGTTTCATTTGCAATTTCACGTTACTTTCCTGTTTCATATACCTAGTCTCAAAATTCTTAATTCAAGTAGGTAAATGAAACGATTTTCGAGAATTAATATTTTTTACTAAAACATACTTGCACATTTTTTGCTGGCGGAAATTCTTTAAGTAAGGTGCACGAGGGTAAGTTGAGACCCTCTGTTTTTGCAAAAAAAAGGTAAAAATTGTCGCTTTTTCGCAGAAAATTCCAAAGTCTTAATTTTTACCCAAACTTTTGCAGAATTTTCGATTTTTTCGACCAAAAATTGTAAAAAAGTATACGTTTTTGCCAATATTTATGGTAAGTTAATTGCCTGCATATGGTCTTGCTTCTTGCTAAAATTTTCAGTCTTGCTTTTTGTCAAAAATTGAGAAAAACACTCACTTTCCGGCTAAATTGCTGAAAAATTTCGTTTTTTCCAAAAATACTAAACATTTCGTTTTTTAAAAAACAAAATTGTTTCAAAAATTGTCGAAGTCCTGCTTTTTGTCCAAAATTCTCGCTTTAAAAAAATGACAAAAATTTTTTGCTTTTTAGCAAAATGCCTTAAATTTGTCGTCTTTTGGCAGAAAATTCCAAAAATTGTACAAAGTCTCGTTTTTTCTACAGGAACTGCGAAAATAAGGTCATGTTATTTTTTAACCCTTAATACCTACCTTAATGTACTGCTTTTTGATAAAATTGTAAAAGTCTTGTTTTTTGCCATAAATTGATGAGATTCTGGCTTTTTAAAAAATTTATAAACAGTTTCTCTTTTTGAAGAAATCGCCAAAAATAACAATTTGTCGCTTTTTGCAAAAAATTTCAAAATATCTCACTTTTTATTCAAAATTGAAAACTGTTGAAAAATGTCACCTTTTTATAGTTTTTGCGCGATGCGAGAAAAAACTATATTGTTTTTACTTTTTCATCAATGTCTTTCAACTTCTAGCAAATCAGCGAACAGTATTTCAATAAATAGCCAATCAGCGAATAAGCATTTAGGATTTTATTATAATGCTTTGCAATATTTTGGCGCCAAATTCGAAGAAATGACCAGCGTTGTTTGCGTTTGTAATGATTAGAATTTTAGCACTATATCCGTCAGAAATTTCTACACAATTTTTAAATGGCAAATAAATTTATTAATTTTCAGTTTATATGTAGCCATGGGACTGATTTGGAATTTAATTTTCAATGTTTTTTTATTCGTGTAGGAATGATTTTATGGAGTTGAATCATGAACGGTTTAATTTACAAGTCATTTGACTTCATTTTAATAAAAATACCTAGTAAGTCTAGGTACATTCTACTTTATAAATTATTAAAAAAGATCAAGACATGAAAAATCAGCTTCATGCTTCAAGTTGAGTATTTAAAAGCAAACGTAGGAACTAATGCAACCATCAATCAACCAATAATAGGATGAAAGCATTGGAAGCAAATGCAAAATCTATCTTGCAATCAGCGAATAGCTTGATGGTTTGTTTTCTATAAATCTTCAAAAAAAGGTGTATTTGTTTTTACAATTGTCCAAAAATCTAGATTTTCTCCCGGAAATTGCCATAAAGTCTTTTCTTTTGCTAATACTGTCAAAATCTTGCTTTTTGCCAGAAATCGTCAAAAACTCTCAGTTTTTCGAGAATGACAAAATGTTTTGTTTTTTTAGCATGGATAACTTTTTGAATAAAATTCCAAAAAGTCTCACATTTTTACAAAAATTATTCAAAGGTTTAGCTTTTTGCCGGAAATTACCATCCACAAAGCTATTCTGTTTTGCTGAAAGTGCGCAGTCTTGTTTTTTGTCAAAAATTCTTGCTTTTAAAAAAAAGTTATGAAAATTTTTGCTTGGGTTCTGCTTTTTGCTAAAATTGTCAAAGTCTTTGCTTTTTGTCAAAAATTGACAAAATTTTCTCTTGATGAAAAATTCACGAAAAGTTTTTTTTTTAGAATAATTAGCCGATGATTATTTCAAAATTTCGCACTTTTTCTTCAAAATTGAAAGCTGTTGAAAAAGTTTATTCTTTTTCCAAAAATTCTAAAATGCCTCCCTTTTTTTTTTAACAACGTGTACAAAAATTTAGCTTTTTTGCCGAAAATTGCCAAAAAGCCTTTCGTTTAATTGTCAAAATCTTGTTTTTTACCAAAAATTGTAAGAAATTCTCGCTTTTTCAAAAATGATAATTTGTTTTGTTTTTTTTAGCAAAATGGATAATTTTTTGAAGAAAATTCCAAAAAGTTACATTTTTACAAAAATGGTTCAAGTCTTGGTTTTTTGACAGCGATTGCGAAAAAATGAATAGGTATCATTTTTCGGCTCCGAATTACCTAACAAAAAGTCCTATTTTTTTAAAATAAAATTATTATAGTTTGCACTCTCGCTTTTTTTAAAAGTTCTCACTTTTTAGAAAGCTTTTTTCCAAAAATTAGCTTTATATGGCCACAAATTGCAAAAAATCTCTCTTCGCGTTGCCAAAAATTGCCAAAAAATGTCGTTCTTTTTTACCATAAAGTTGCAAAATTAGTCCAGCTTTTTAAGATTAGGTAATATTTCGACATTTCGATTTCAAATGTCATTTTTTTCGTAATTTTTCTCCACATTGAGGTTAAAATGTTTTTTTTTTTCGTGTTTTATCACTTTTTTGGACACCTACTTTTTGGAGCTTTTTTGAGTCACCTATACCGAAGTTACTTTTTGTTTTGAAAAAATGAGTAAGTACGACCTTTTTAAATTATCGGTTCATTTTCCCGCCAAATTTTGGCTTCAGTTTCACACCCTTGAAAATAATATAAAGATGCTAGAAATCATCAGACGTGGTCTTTCTCACATCCGTATTGTTGATGGTGTAAAATTCAATTTGTCGTTGCATAAAAGGTCTCAGCTCTCGATTAGGGATCTTCATATGGTACCAATTTTCGCTGCAAGATTTCTCCAAAGTCACATATCCTCCCATAAAACAAAGCTTCCACGCTATCTCGGTCACATTAATGAGAGTACTCTGATTCGGTGTGGTTGAGTTGAAGAACTCCTCCACCAGTCTAAAATCTTCTACGGTGAAACCGAAAGGTTGTTCTAAATTTATAATTTGCGAGTCGTTATAAAGCATTCCGTCGAATGTCTTTCGAAACGATTCGATTCGTAGAAAATCCTGGAAATTCCTATCCAGCGTCACGTTGTCTAGCCAATAATCACCTAAGGTTTTTTGATTATCGATGAAGTAAGCGATAGACCAAGGATTGAATATCTTCATCTGATTATAAGATCCTGCCGAATAACTTCCGTATTTCACGATAGCTCTGTAGAACAAATCGTCCGATAGTTGCAGATGGCTGAATAATTCCACGATATCTTTATACTCGATACCGTAAAAATAATCGATAGGTTCGTCGAAAAAACTGTAGTACGAGTAATTCAAGTATTTGGGCAAGAACGAGCCTCCTCGAAGATTAGCAATACCTGTGAAGATGGCCTTTGCGGTATTGTTGTTGTTGACCAGCGTACGAAATACGAGGAATCTCATGAAACTGATCAGCTCGTCTTTGAATTCCAATTTCATCGGATTCCCGGTCAAGTGTAGGTCGACGAAAGGCGCGTCGTATTCGTCGATCAAAACGTAAACCTTTTTTTCAAAATGCTCGGCGAGTATTTGAATAAGGAAAGCGACGCTTACCTGGATCTCTTCGGTTCGTTGTTTTCGCGATATGTGTTTCTTGAATAGTTTATGGTTTTCTTTAGCTTTCTGTCTTTCAGCTTCGGGTTTACTATCGTCCGATACGATAGATTCGTATACTTCGAGCATGTATTCGTGTTCGCTGAACATGTGACCGACTGCTTCTCTCAAGCTGCCCACAAATGCTCCGTAGTGATATCCATTCACGTCTCCTAGATTCAAACGAACCACAGGGTACTTGCCTAGATAACGTTTCGTCAAAGTTTTATTTTCACCTATGAGAAATGGGGTTTGAAATTGCGACGATCGAGTATCATTAACCCAGTCCAATTTACCCTTTACGAATAACCGATAGTTAGATGTACTGCTGACAGGTGTGATTTTTTCACCCTCTTCGGTGACCGCTATTTCCAGATAGGTTTTTACCATATCCATGTTGATGGTTTTACCGAAACGATTAGGATACGTTATGATGATTACCTCGGAATCGACGTCATCTAGAATGGCCTGGATTAGCAGTGATGTGTCTAGTAGGATGTTGCTGATTTCGACGAATTTCTTGAAACTTTCTTGACCCATTGAAATGTAAGCTCGTTTTGGATCGAATGATGTCTTCATCGTGATACGGGTTTGATAAATGTTCTCGTCGCAGCTCGTGCAAAGCATAAAGCATATCGTGCAGATGAAACAAAACTCTGATTTGTTGCTCATTTGTGGACCAAATATAGGATCGGTTTACCTTATTTTTTCATCGTCAAAATGGAATCAAATTTTACCTACCTACCTATCGAGTAAGACGAAATTAATCCGCTATTTACCCAAATTCACTTCACATTAGTTCTATAGAGGTCTACAGATAGCAAAATTGTTTTGAATATTTGTGCGAAAAATAGGACCAACTCGTCCGATATTTTGAAACGTATCATGCTTATTGCGCTTTAAGAACCAGGAAGCAGACTGATGAATATCAAACACCAAGTGATATCGTATGTATCATGCCAGCTGAGATAAAAATCAATTAATTTCAATAGCAAGTTGATTATGAGCTTTGAGAGGTTCTTATCAAATCATAAACAATTTTTATACTATCAATTTTAAGACGACTCCTAGTTGAAGAAAGTCCTATGATGGGAATTTGAGTCCGGAAATGTAAGTAGGTATTCACCGATCCGAGAAATTCACACACAATATCGCTAAATCCTCTACCAAAAAAAAAAAGTTGACTACGTAACCCCTTTGCTTTTTAGTCAATTTTTTTGTAAAAAATGGGGCTATTTGCGGTAGGTCAGGCATTTATATAGGTGTTTAAGTTTCAGCATCACATTTTATAACCTGGAACCTGTTTTTTTTTCATCAAATAAGCTCAAACTTGGGAAATAGGAGTTTCTCGCAAGGTATATTTGACCATTGGAGTTGAAAGGATCAAAGTTGAAAATTACAGAAAGGTCATTTTTTGGAGAAGCACAATGTGACCCCAAATTGATGAAAAGGGTTCAAATTCATACCATTGGTGTGTACCGCCATTGTGAACAACATATCCAAATTTCAGAGTCCTAGGTCATCCCCACCCCATTTAAGGTGGAAAAAACCTGATTTTGACCCTATTTTACCCGATTTTTGACCTCCCCCACTCTTAAAATTGACCTTAGGAGCCCCAATGTCCAGCATACAATGGGATGGTGCCACTTGAGTACCTTTTGCTGGTTTCAACCTTCCAACCTTGTTTGACCCCTTTCCAGAGTCAAAAAAGTGGATATTTTAGATATTTTATGTGTTTTTCGACGTTTAGAAAAGCCTACAGCCCCTCAAATTGACCTAGAAAGTCCAAATTTTCACAGTACATTGGGAGAATGTACCTTAAGTGCCTTTTGCAGGTTTCAACCTTCCAATCCTATTTGATCCCTCTCCAGAGTCAAAAAAGTGGATTTTTTGGATATTTTACATGTTTTTTTGACAACGTTTAGGAAAGCCTACAGCCCTCCAAATTGACCTAGAAAGTCCAAGTTTTCACAGTACATTGTGAGGATGTACCCGAAGTGCCTTTTGCAGGTTTCAACCTTCCAACTCTATTTGGCCCCTTTCCAGAGTCAAAAAAAGTAGATTTTTTGGTTATTTTCACATGTTATTCGACGTTTAGAAAAGCCTACATCCCCTCCAAATTGACCTAGAGAGTCCAAATTTTCACTGTACATTGTGAGGATGTAATCAAAGTGTCTTTTGCAGGTTTCAACCTTCCAACCTCATTTGACCCCTCTCCAGGGTGAGAAAAGTGGATTTTTCAGCTACTTTTAAGTGTTTTTTTCAACTTTTAGAACATCTTGTAGCTTTGGATTTGTTTTCAAGCCTTTTTTTTTAATGAATAATTGTCAAATGATGTGGTTGCAATTGAAGGTGCGAGTGAGAGCTTAGCAACCAATGCAACTATCAGCCAATAATGGTGAAAGCAAATGCAAAAACTCTCTTGCAATCAGCGAGAGGTGATGGCTTGTAATTATAATCAAATCTGTTGCGTTAATAACTCTTGTTTTTTCTTGTAAGGAACTGTCAAAAATTAAAAAAATGAAAAAAGTGGATACCTATCGCTTTTTCTACCAAACAATAAATCTCGCTTTTCACTTCTCAGCAAAATTGCTTAAAAAATAAAATCTCAATTCCTTTTCTCATCCCCTCCCCCTAAAAAAAAAATTAGTACTCAAAAGTTGAGGGAAAAAAAGTTAATCACTGCCTTTTCAATATTTACAGTTGAAAAAGGCGTACCTTTTGCTAAAATCATTCAGTGTGGTCAAGTTTTTGTTTTTTCGTAGAAAATTTCTTAAATTCTCAAATATTTCTCTTAAAATTACTCAAAAATATCATTTTCGACAAAAATTGCCTAGAAACTTCGCTTTTTTAAAAATTGAATAAAATTGTCGGTTTTTTAGACAAGTGATTAGGCATTGTCGTTTTTTCGCTGGAAATTTTGAGAACTCCTACTTTTTTCTCAAAAATCAAAATTGTCCGCAAATCAATTGTCAATTTTTTGACCATCGAAAAAGTAGGTAGGTAGGTAGGTAGGTACCTATATTTTTTCCAATAATTGCTATAATGTACTTGCAGAAATTGTCAAAGTCATGTTTTTTTTTTTTTTTTGGAAAAATTGACAAAACTGTCACTTTTTAGCAAAGTTGTTGAAAAATTCAGTTTTTCCTTCCTTTTTTGAAATTATCCGAAAGTTTAGCTTGATTGCCGGAAATTGCCAAAAAGCCCTTCAAAAATTATCAAAGTCTCGCTTTTTGTCAAAAATTTTCACTTTTTCAAAAATGACAAAATTTTTTTGCTTTTTAGCAAAATTTCTAAAAACTGTCGTCTTTTTACAGAAAATTCCGAAAAGTCTCACGATCTTTTCCAAAAATTGTCCTCGAGTCTCACTTTTTTGATGACAGGAACTGCGAAAATGAATTTGACCTTGATTCTCGCTTTTTCAACCAAAATTGTGAAATGGTATCATCAAGTCTTGCTTTGTGCCAAATACGGTCTTGCTGTTTTCAAAAAATTGACCAAAAACTCCCGTTATAGCAAAATTGCTGGATAATTTCATTGGAGTCTGTAACTGCTCTCATGACTGACTGAAACTTGGAGAAGAACCATTTGCGACATTTTGAAGTTCATTGAGACGATAGTGGTTCTAGAAATGTTCTCCAAAAAATTCGAAAGTTCCAAGCTGAGCTTCTGTTTGAAATCTCAATTTTCAAAAACTTGCCTTCCTCAGCTTTATAAATTCTAAAATTTGAAAACAAATATCCTCGAAACATGCATTTTTCAGATGTTTGTTTACAGTCGACTGGAATGAAAAAAAATCATCTGAAGTATTACTACTTTTAGTTTTTTATTTTTTTATTGAAAATAGAAAACACAAATATTTATGAACATGAACTTTGTACAAAAAAGTATGTGAATAAAGCATAGTAAGTACACATATGTAGGTATTTCTTGTACACATTAATTCGAGTATATCACGATTTCAATTTTTGATCCAAAGTGTCCTTAACAGCTAGTATAAAATCGTCCGTATTCAAGTACATGGTGTCTTTCACGTTTGCTAAACCATGAATACAGGCAGCTAAGTCTTTCGTCATTTTTCCTGAATCGACACAATCGACGCAAGCTTCTTCTAACAATACTGAAAATCTGAAATACAGAATGTTTACATACTTAATGTGTATAGGTAGGTAATTTATTCCATTTTTGTGAAATATTCATTCAAAAATTTTATCTAATCATCTCACTAATATACAGTAATACGGATATATCTTCCTTATCATTGAATTTTTTCATGTTCAAGTAGCATCATTTTTGAACGTTACACTTTGACGTAGGTAACTGAACCACGACAGATACGACATATTGGTGTCGCAATCGTTTGATTGAGTGGTTCAATAAAGTATTATCATTTTTTTTTCATTTCCAAGTACTTGATGAAAATACATTATGTCGTAGAATAATCTCGAATACTCATAAATTGATTCTAGCTACATGTTAAGCTACGATGAGTAAAACCTCTTATGAATCAACTCGATCCATTCCTTACCTATCTAGTTCGGTATTCGAATCCAAAGTAGCTCGATGTTTTAATCCTCTAGTCCAAGCAAAGATGGAAGCAATAGGATTTGTAGATGTTGGCAAGCCTTTTTGATATTGCCTTAAAAAATCAATTGAGATCGTGTTGAATCAACAATACTACATTCAGTATTAATATTTTGCATTAGATATGTAAAGAAATTTACCTGTAGTGTCTAGTAACCGTACCATGAGCAGCTTCTGATTCAATAGTCTTACCATCAGGACATACTAATACCGAGGTCATCAAGCCTAAGGAACCTGAATACCAGAAAAAAATTATTTTCATCGCTCAAGTTTATTATTCCATAATATCAGATTATAATAATACATCAAATTCACCATACCGTATCCTTGAGCTACAATATCAGATTGAACATCCCCATCATAATTTTTACAAGCCCAAATGAAGCCTCCACTACTCTTGAGAGTTTGAGCTACCATATCGTCGATTAATCTATGTTCATACCATATTTTATTCTCTTCAAATTTAGTTTTGTAATCCCTGAAATCGGTATCATACAATGCGTTAGTTTTTAAAGATTAAAACGAATGAATTTATGTAGTAATCTGAAAAATACCAGACAACAAAACTAGGAAAAAATGATAAAGCAGTATTAGTTAGGTATTTTATCATCCGGAAAGCTTATTTGAAAAAAAAAAATAGAAAATTTCAAAACAGAAAATTGATAACCTTTCGTAGATTTCTTGAAAAATATCCTTGAATTTTCCGTCGTATTTCTTCAATATGGTATTCTTAGTAGAAAGATAAAGAGGCCATTTCTTTTGCAATGCCATCTAAATGATAATTCAAAAGAATAAAATGTAAAAATACTTCACTATTTTCAATAACCCAATGACTAAAAAAAAAACCCTAGACGATACTCACTTGAAAACTCGAATGTGCAAAATCTATAATTGATTCGTCGGTGTTATACATAGCTAAAGTAACACCAGGTGATTTGAAATCAAACACTGTAAATCGTTCTTGTTCGCCGGTTTCACTCGTGTACACTAATTCTACCTATTAAAAAAAACACACACACACTGAATACTGTCTCTGCATCATCAAAATACAATATTGTAGAAAGAGTTCGAATATAACTTACTTTACCAGGTTTCTTCACAACATAATCAGTAGCTTTATATTGATCTCCATGAGCATGTCTACCTACGACTATAGCTGATGTCCAACCAGGTACTATTTTTGGAATCGTTTTACATATTATAGGTTCTCTAAACACCGTACCTCCGAGTATATTTCGAATAGTACCGTTTGGACTTAGCCACATTTTTTTCAATTTAAATTCTGTAATAATAATAGAATGATGACAACTTCATTGTATGTATATGATACTAGTTTCATTGTATGTATACGATACTAGTTTATCAACTCGAGAGTACTCATACCTTCAACTCTAGCTTCATCTGGTGTTATCGTAGCACATTTAATACCAACGTTATGCTCTTTAACAGCTAATGCTGCATCGATAGTAACTTGATCATTTGTCGAATCTCTATGTGGTAATCCTAAATCATAATATAAAGCGTTCACCTGAAACCCATGCCATGTTTAGCCATCATTTTCATTTAAAACTGAATTTTATGAATTGTTAAAATCGTAGGAAATCATTACTTTGACATACGGAAATATCAACGAGTCTTTAATTTTAGCCCATATAATTCTAGTCATCTCATCGCCATCCATATCGACAACCGAGTTCTGAACAACGATTCTTTTACCAATATCAGTTCCATCTATTTGTAAAATAATAAATTAAAGCTCTCAATATGGAATATGTAGGTGATGTAGCAGTATTATTATAAGGAATTGAACAAAAATACTACTTACATTTTCTGGAATTTCCACGAAAGACCGGCGAACTTAACACAGAAATATTCGATAAACTAGTATCACAGCAAGAAATAAATCGATTTTGGAGAATTTTAAAAGCCATTGTGTGAAATTTTCAAATAATCGGTAAGTAATACTAATGCACTCGCGCAGTTTAGATTAAACAATGAAAGTGTTCAATTAAAATTCATACATTTAACATTACTTTAAGAATTTCTCTTCAAACATTATTATTCACTGATAACGTTATGTTATCACGGTGTTTTGAACAAGCTACCTTGGAGGGGAAGAGGGAAACGTGTGTACAAAAATATCACTAACGAAGACGTCGGCATATAGAGAGCGTTCGTTCTCTCTGTTCTCACGATTCTCACGCAAGCTTCAATTTGGCGGAATTTTAGCTTCAATGTTTTATTTTGAACCAATGTGAAAAACACCACGTGTGTACCTTTGGTGGAAAAAATGCTACGAAAACCATAAATTTAACGGTGTCTAAAGTCTATCTATAGAACTCGTGAAAATTATCAGGAAAAAAATCTGAGTATGTAGTATACCTAATAGATATGAGGAATAAGTAGGTACACGAATAAGGAGCACTCCTATTCCTTCGTACGAGTATTATGCATGCAAAATTCCTTTTTTTTTCTTCTTCAATTTTCACAATAGATAGGTACCTACCTAACCTACTCTACTTACTACTATGTCAAACTGTGTTGGAACAAGAAATCCATTCTTAAGTAAGACTATAACTTGACGTTGAGCCCTATTTAATTTATCTGCAGGATTTTACTAGCATTTAATCATCAGTTCACTTCAGTATTTATAACAGGGTTGAAAACCGTTCGGAACAAGAACTGTTTGGAGTCACCAAAACCGCTTTTTTTTGGTCAGCTGAAATGAGAACCAGAACCATCAGAACCGTTTCAAAATTTGGAAAAGAAAATTCCTAAAAGAACCACGACCATACAAAATGAATTCGAATAACTTTGGAACCATTTAGTACCAATTTGAATTTTTAAAGAAAAGAATAACCATTACAAGAACCAGAACCAGATTTCGAATAATTTCAAATACGAAAAATCATCAGAACCCTTTTCAGAACAGGAATCGGTTCTTTTTGGTTCCCTTATCATTAAGAGGGATTTTTTTCAAATTTTCAATTTTTTGTCATTTTTTGGACCAGGAACCATTTGGAAACGTTTTTTGATTGGTGGAACCACCAGCACCACCAGCAAAACATCAAAGGAGAACTAAAAGGAACCACCAGAACCATTTGAGTTTGAAAAAAATTGAGAACCGTTTTGGAGGAACAATGTGAAAGGTACCTTTTGGAACCAAATCAAAACCATTTCAAAGCCACGTCTGAGAACATTTTGGGAACCATGGGAACCGAAACCGAGAACCACTTTTATTTTCTAAGGGTAAGAACCACCACCATCACAACATTCACAACCAATTCAAATTCAAACGGTTTTCAGCCCTGTTTTATAACATAAGTTGCCTATCAATTATTCTTCTTCTTGCGAAATTTTACCCTTAGAAAAGTGAACTTTTCACTCCACAACTAGTATTCTTTATATGTGACGCTCTGAGTGATACCATACCATGTCAGAAAACCTTTTTTTTGAGAAAATCGTGTTTTTATATATGAAAAATGACAAAAATTATCCTTTTTTTTTAGGGCCATTCCACCTCAATTTGACCAACGTTTTTGAGTCATGTTCTTCGATTTCGATCAAATTTTTTTACAATGTCTACCCACCTAATAAGTAAGAAATCCATAATCAGTTTGGTCCCAGACCCCTCAGAGGGTGGGTGGGGGGCTTCAATTATTTTTACAATACCTACATATTGTAAGTAGAGGTCATTAGGGTTTTTGCTGCTATAGCAGCTAAAACTCCTATTGCAATATTGATTTTAATCTTAGGGTTTTTTTCAATTTGTAGCCAATGCAATATGTGATTAGTGTTTATCATTGCCAGTTAAGAGATTTTATAATTTGGAATTAGATTAATAATACTACCTATGTTTTTATTATTTATTTTAATGATATTTTTTCATCAATAATTATTATTCATTCAAAATGTTTTATGTCGAATACCAAATAGTTTTTTAATTGATAAATAACTTGAAAGTTGAAAAATATAAAATGTAGGTAGTAGGTACCCAAATAGAAATACCTACACTTGTAAAGTAGGCTTATTTAAAAAAAGGTGATTGTGAAATTTGTTAATTAATAAATTAATGTAAAATATAAAAGCTAAAAGCTTGAAGCTAGCCAAAGCTATAAGATTGAAAAACTAAAAGCTAGCCATACTTAAGCTTTATTTATTTATTCAGCTTTCTTTCAACTTTTGCAAGTACCTACATCATCTCTGTAAATTTCTTGATTCTTGCTTTTGGCTGTAACAGCTGTAGGTAATCAAATTTACAACAAAAAAAAAAACTAACTAAAAAGCAAGTAAGCAACTAAGAAAAAGCAAAAATCCTTTTGCAATCAGCGAATAACTAATGGCTTGTTTCATTATATAGCTGGTTCTGAAATAATCGCTTTTTTGATTTACTTTTTTTTCACTCGAAATTGTGAAAAGCAAGCTATAGGTAACGGTATTGTACCGGTTTCAAAGCTGTACCGAGTACCAATAATGGCATACAAATACCAGTAGGTATATTTTTGTACATCCCAGATTTTCACATTGTTTTGAGGTACTCAAGTTCAGCAGCGTATGCCTCCAAAGCTATGAAACTTTGATCAAAACTGATTTCACAGTTCGAAAGGGTGTTGCATTCTAAACTGTTGAAGTACCTATTTTGAAATTTTCAAAAGTTGAAAGTTCAAATTTCAAAATTGCGCTGTAAGTGAAAGCTACCATTTAAAATTTTGAAAAAATTGTCATAATTTTGAAATATTCAATTTTCGAGATGGGATCTTTTAATGGTTGGGGAGCACCCCCTCCTCCAAATTTGGGCAAAACTTTCAAACAGAAATGCGGGGCATGCGATATATCGAATTGTATGTTTTTCATGACGCTGAACACGAATATGACGTCAGATTTTCAATTGGACCCCATCCACGGCCCCCAGCACTTTCCCAAATGGGGGAAAAGTTTGAAAAAGTGTTTTGTTCGTGCGACACATGAAATAGTATGTTTTTGGTGACGCTGAACACATGTACTTATGACGTCATCAAATTTATTCTTAAATATGCCATTCATAAGCCCATGGGTCATTCCACGTCAATTCGACCAAGAAGTGGTAAAGGGGAAGTCGGCGATTTTTTTGAAATTTTTCAAAGGAAAGACCTTCCGAAGGGATGACTAATGGCGCAAATCGCAGCCCCTAGCCCATTTTTAAAGGCTGCAGGGGCTGTCAAAGTTTTCAGTGAACTTGAAATATCGTCCATTTCAGCAGTGGATTACTCTATAACTGCAATATCTACCAAAATGGAACTTTTTTCAATAGTTAGGGGGTTTGAAAGGCTTTTTAGTGATATCATAAAAATCAGTGTTGCCACCTTTCTTCGTACGAAAAATTAGCTGGAAAAGTTTCAAAACGTAGTTTTTGTATCGTTCCGACTCTAAAAAATTCTGAAATTAATATTATTATGGACAAATTTTCATGCTGAACTACATATTAAAAAATTGGGATGGCATTATTTCGTGAAGTCAATTTAAAAAAATTGAAAGTTTGCGAAAAAATGCGATTTTTTTAATTTAAAACATTTTACGTACCCGTTGAAAACCCACTTTCACTCGATTAAATGAACTCATCATGCATAAAAAAATCAAAATTCTAAGAAATTCAATTTTCAATTCCAAACATCAAAAAACGTTTAAATTTATTCTGTTGTCTTATTGTGACCTAGCTTTCTGACGTATTTCATGAAAAAGTTGATAAAAATTACACTCATAGCAAAAAAATTAAAATTCGTTTGTTTTTTTGAATTTTTTCGAATTTTGATTTTTTTTTGTGATCGAGTTCATTTTATCGAGTGAAAGGCTGGAAGTAAAGTACATAGGTAGGTACAGATTTCATAAATAATATTTCGACGTTAAATATTTCCAAAATGCTGCTTGTTCTGGATTCGTGTATCCATTTCTCAAGTGTAATTTTTCACCAATTTCCAAATAACAGGGCATTTCTTCAGTTGACGGAAGCCATAGATTATTGCGAATTTCTCTGTTCGGATTCCTACGTTTGAAAAGGAAATTGAATAAAGTTGATTTTCTTGTATCGATAAATATACCTAGGTAGAGAAAATAGAAATGAAACGTTTACCCGTATTTGATGAAATTACCCCATAATGTACAAATGCTGTGTGCTACTTCCATATCTTTTCCTGACAAGTGAAAGTCTTTGTTTATCACTGCATAGCCATACTCATCCACATGATAAGTCCCTGTAAATAATGTGAAGATGTGCATTTTTTCGATGAAAAAAATCGCTCTTTTAGTTCACTATAGGTAAAGGTACAATACCTTTGATATCCCATTTCAATTGACGTCGCCACATATTCATCATTTTATTATTTTCTCCGCAGTATGTAAATCTGTAGTTGAAAATTGAATACGAATGGGAAGATTTATGTAAAAAATCAAAGGAAGTATAGTAGTCTTTGAGAATTAAATCGGTGAAGAGCTGTGCTGAAAAAAATTCACGTTAGGTACATTCATCAAAGAAGTAAATTTTGAGACGAAAAAAGCTAGCAATTTATACCTACTCTTAGTTTAGCATCGAAATTTTCTTGATTGTCTGCCTCGGTTATTTTATAAAATGAAATTATTTCTTCGAACATGTTTTCCAAGAATTCCTTTCTTACAGAGGTCAAGTCTGCAATTATTACTTTCAGTGTTTCAAAGTGAGATGCAAGTCTGTAAAATTCTGCATTGAATTTGAAAATCGATTGAAATCACTATCAGAAACTGATTTCAGAATAATCATTCGTTATGGTCAAGTAGGTACCTAAACTCCTCAAGAAATATATTCCTTCATTTTCATTTATGCCATTAATTATCGATACAGAATTTACATTTTTCCATAAATTTTTTGGATGGTCTGGTAGAAAAGCACCTTCTTTGATGCATTCGATTGATGGTTGAAACGAATGACAGCTTGGCATCTATTGAAAAATATTGTCAGTGGATGCTTTTAAATAAAAAATGCCAATCCTGGTGCATTTCAATATTTACCTCCAAGTTTTCATTACCAATCATTCTCGTGGCTTCTACTAACTTCTCTGCTGAAATGGATTTCAGTAAATTTAAAAGTGTTTCCTTATCGTTGCCATCGTATCCAAACTTACGACCCAATTTGAAAGCTAATTTCAACGGAGATGGGTTAAAATTCCAAGCACTTAGGGCATGCCCACCGCATAAAATTAATTTTTTTGATAGATCTAAATTTAGAATACAAACACTGTCTACTTAGAGGTGCATAAAATATTTCAATTAGCTTATGATGATTTACTAACTCTTAAACAAAGGAGACATGACCATCATATGAGCTGAAGAGGCTCCTGAACTCATCCCACATAACGTAATATTGTCAGAATCACCGCCGAAATATTTAATATTATCTTTAACCCATTGTAAAGCACACAATTGATCTTTTAAACCAACGTTTCCAGGGCAGTCAGGCATACCTAAATTTAAGAAACCTATAAAATGAAAAATGATTACAGAAACCATGAATAATATTTTATTGATAGGTACATTCATAAATGAGTGATTTTCGCTTACCTAGAGCATGCAGTCTGTAATTAAAAGTCACGGTTATAAAATCGTACTCGATTAATAAAAGAGGCATGATGGTATTAGAAGAAAATGTTCTATGACTTCCACCATGTATGAAAAAGTTAACAGGTAGTAAGGTTTTGGGAGAAGGAAGCTAAAATCAGATTCCACCCAATTTCATTAAACATTAATTTTATTCAATAGTCACGTAAAAAAATTTATAATCGCACCTTTGGGATGAAGATATTCAAATATAGACAGTCTTCACTACCAATGATCAGTTTTGGTCCGTAGTACTGAATACAACAATTTTTAAATTCAGTGGCGTCAATATGTTTGGGGTAATTTTTCACTGGTTTCGGTGGCTATTAGAATTATTACAAAATTGCGAATAAATACCTTATTGATCCAAATGCCAAGTACAGAAATTTCACTGCTTAATACCTACTTATGTACTTACTCACCAAAAATCTCAAATCTCCAATTGGTGGCTCAGCATACGGAATTCCTAAAAATGAGTAATATTTTTTTCCATGCCAAGAAATATCCTCTCTGCCTTGAATTTCTGAATCTTTAAATTTTATTGTATTCGACATCATTGCATAAAAAACACATTCACAAAACTTTTTAAATGAACAGTAAGACCTAACCAGGAATATACCAACACTTATGTTTTGTAGTCCTTGGAATTGTACGTTGGTAACGCAACACTGTAGTTTGAGTCAATCACTCACAACTTGTAAAAAAAAAAAAGTAAAAAAGAAACGGATTTAGTTTTAAATGATAGAATATTTAAATGTGTACAAGACATACTTATTTTCGTTATTGCTTTCATTTTTCTTATGGTTTTGTATGTGCGATAAAATATGAAAATGGATTTGGTATACTCGTATTCCTTGTGTGTGGTTGCTTGATATGTACCTGTAGTTAGTTACAAAAATGTGTATTAGATATCAGAAAACAAGCGTGGATCGAGTTTAAAGATAAGTAGGTAAAAGTAATGTTCTCCTTGTATTTTGCTTCAAATATCTACCTACTGACAAAACATTTTCATGAATTTGAAAATTTGAAGTAGGTAAGTTAGCTAACCAAATAAGTAGTTTAATGTAAATCTGAAATAAAAAAAATGAATGAAAATTTTTTAATTTTTTCAAAATTCAAAAGAGATAGCAATATAAAAGATCGTCCTTTTTTTCTTTCATTTTTTTGCAGGAAATTCCATAAATCCTCAAATTTTTTATCTGAAATTAGTGAAATTACCCAAAAGCATCACTTTTTTTGGCCAGAAATTGCCAAAAAGTCTCACTTTTTCGACAAAAATTGTCAAAAAGTACCCATCATAATTCATTTGTCAATATTAGTTGGGAAAGTGTCAAAATCTTGCTTTTTGCCAAAATTATCTAAAGATCTCGCTTTTTCAAAAATTTACAAAAATTATCGTTTTTTTTTAGAAAAATGGTTAAAAATCTGAAATGTCCTGCTTTTTTTCTCAAAATTATCCACAATTGTCGATTTTTTGACCGAAATTGCGAAAAAGTACACTTTTTTGCCATAACGTATACTGCTTCTTGCTAAAATTGTCAAAAGGTCTTTCTTTTTGGGCAAAATTGACAAAAACTGTCTTTTTATAGCATAGTTGCTAAAAAATTTGAAAAAGTTTTCCTTTTTCAAAAAAATTCTCCAAAATGTTGTCTCGATTGCCAGAAAATTGCTAAATAGCTTTTCTTTTACTGAAATTGTCCAAGTCTTGCTTTTTGTCAACAATTTTCGCCATTTCAAAAATGACAAACATTTTTAGCTTTTCAGCAAAATTAGGTAGGTACCAAAAACTGTCGTCTTTTTGCAGAAAATTGCAAAAAGTTTCACACTTTTCCAAAAATCGTTCAAAAGTCTCGTTTTTTTGACAGAAACTGCGAAAATAAATTTGACCTTGATTCTCGCTTTTTCAATCAAAATTGTGAAATGGTAGATATAATATTTTTTTTAGTTGCCATAAAGTCTTGTTTCGTGCCAGATGCAGTCTTGCTTTTTGCAAAAAATTGACCAAAAACTCGCCTTCTATACCTACCTACCAAAATTATTTCTGAAAAAATTTTGTTCCCAAAAATTCTAAAAAGTCTTCCTTTTAAATTGTCTAAAATTCTAGCTCTTTTGCCAAAAATTGCCACAAAAAACCCTTTCCTTATGTTAAATTTGTCAAAATCTTACATTTTGCCAAAAATTCTTTTGAAAATTCTCGCTTTTTCATAAATGACAAAAACTTTTGCTTTTCAGCAAAACCACTAATTTTTTGGAGAAGAATTCAAAAAAAGGTTCACATTTTTCCAAACATTACTCGAGTCTCGCTTTTTTGACAGAAATTGCGAAAAGAAGGAATCATTTTTTGGGCCTCAATTACCCAATGAAAGGTCCTATTTTTTTGAAAATTGTCATAGTCTTGCACTTTTGGCCTTTGTTTTTTTTTTTACCAAAATTCTCACTTTTTAGCAAAATACCTTCTGCTAAAAAATATTTTTGTTTCAAGGCTTATGTACCCAATAGTGTATTTTTTTTGGCGAATTTGCTAAAATGTAAAAGTGTCACCTTTTTTGTCAATAATTACCAAAAGGTCCAGCTTTTTCGTAAGATTTGCGAGTCTTGCTTTTAGCCAAAAATTACAAAAATTTTCCATTTCGTTGCCTAAAATTGCCAAAAATTCGTTTCTTTACCAAAAAGTCAAAAGGTTACATAATTAGTCCAACTTTTTAAATTTATAATGAAACTCTGTTTTTTGGTAATTTTTTTCTATTCACTTACCTACACTGAAAATAATGTCTATTTTTTTCACGTTTTGTCTCTTTTTTGGTAGATAATTTGTTGATGATTTATCGAGCTTTTTTGGCAACGAAAGTTATTTCTCTTTAGAAAAAACTCAGAAAACGTTTTTACAGAGCTCGAGCCCTATAGTTCTCTGCCAAATTTAATCAAAATCATCCGATTTTTTTTTCTTCGGTGACTATTTATTTATCTCAATGTTGCACAGTTTTTGGTAAAAATCGATGCTGTTGAATGTAAAAAGTAACAAAGAATGATGAAACAAATACAAACACTTATGTTTTGTAAGTAGTCCTTGGAATTGTACATTGGTAACATGTCACTGTAGTTGAGTCAATCACTCACAACTTGTAAAAAAAAAAAGTAAAAAAGAAACGGATTCAGTTTTAAATGATAGAATATTTAAATGTGTACAAGACATACTTATTTTCGTTATTGCTTTCATTTTTCTTATGGTTTTGTATGTGCGATAAAATATGAAAATGGAATTTGGTATTATTCCTTGTGTGTGGTTGCTTTGATATGTGTACCTATAGTTATAGTTACAAAAATGTGTATTAGATATCAGAAAACAAGCGTGGATCGAGTTTAAAGATAAGTAGGTAGGTAAAAGTAATGTTCTCCTTGTATTTTGCTTCAAATATCTACCTACCTACTGACAAAACATTTTCATGAATTTGAAAATTTGAAGTAAGTTAGCCAACCAAATAGTTTAATGTGAATCTAAAATAAAAAAAATGAATGAAATTTTTTTAATTTTTTCAAAATTCAAAAGAGATAGCAATATAAAAGATCGTCCTTCTTCTCTTTCATTTCTTTGCAGGAAATGCCATAAATTCTCAAATTTTTTGTCTGAAATTAGTGAAATTACCCAAAAGTGTCACTTTTTGCCAGAAATTGTCAAAAAGTACACATCATCATTCAGTTGTCAATATTAGTTGGGAAAGTGTCAAAATCTTGCTTTTTGCCAAAATTATCTAAAGATCTCGCTTTTTCAAAAATTTACAAAAATTATCGTTTTTTTTTAGAAAAATGGTTTAAGATTGTCGTTTTTTCTTTGAAAATTCTGAAATGTCCTGCTTTTTTTCTCAAAATTATCCACAATTGTCGATTTTTTGACCGAAATTGCGAAAAAGTATACTTTTTTTCAATAATTGCTATAAAGTACTGCTTCTTGCTAAAATTGTCAAAAATATTGCTTTTGTCAAAAATTGACAAAAACTGTCACTTTATTAAATAGCAAAGTTGCTAAAAAAATTCCAAAAAGATTTCCTTTTTCAAAAAAATTCTCCAAAATGTTGTCTCGATTGCCAGAAAATTGCCAAATAGCTTTTCTTTTACTGAAATTGCCCAAGTCTTGCTTTTTGTCAAAAATTCTCGCCATTTCAAAAATGTCAAACATTTTTAGCTTTTCAGCAAAATTAGGTACTTGAAAACTGTCGTCTTTTTGCAGAAAATTGCAAAAAGTTTCACACTTTTCCAAAAATCGTTCAAAAGTTTCGTTTTTCAACAGAAACTGCGAAAGTAAATTTTGCTCTTGATTCTCGCTTTTTCAATCAAAATTGTGAAATGGTATAATATTTTTTTTTTAGTTGCCATAAAGTCTTGCTTTGTGCCAGATGCAGTTTTGCTTTTTGCAAAAAATTGACCAAAAACTCGCCTTCTATACCTACCAAAATTATTTCTGAAAAAATTTTTTTTCCAAAAATTCTAAAAAGTCTTCCTTTTATTAATTGTCTAAAATTCTAGCTCTTTTGCAAAAAATTGCAGAAAAAATAACCATTTCCTTATGTTAAAATCAAAATCTTACATTTTGCCAAAAATTCTTTTGAAAATTCTCGCTTTTTCATAAATGACAAAAACTTTTGCTTTTCAACAAAACCACTAATTTTTTGGAGAAAAATTGAAAAAAGGTTCACATTTTTCCAAACATTACTCGAGTCTCGCTTTTTTGACAGAAATTGCGAAAAGAAGGAATCATTTTTTGGGCCTCAATTACCCAATGAAAGGTCCTATTTTTTTTGAAAATTGTCATAGTCTTGCACTTTTGGCCTTTGTTTTTTTTTTACCAAAATTCTCACTTTTTAGCAAAATACCTTCTGCTAAAAAATATTTTTGTTTCAAGGCTTATGTACCCAATAGTGTATTTTTTTTTGGCGAATTTGCTAAAATGTAAAAGTGTCACCTTTTTTGTCAATAATTACCAAAAGGTCCAGCTTTTTCGTAAGATTTGCGAGTCTTGCTTTTAGCCAAAAATTACAAAAATTTTCCATTTCGTTGCCTAAAATTGCCAAAAAATTCGTTTCTTTACCAAAAAGTCAAAAGGTTACATAATTAGTCCAACTTTTTAAATTTATAATGAAACTCTGTTTTTTGGTAATTTTTTTCTATTCACTTACCTACACTGAAAATAATGTCTATTTTTTTCACGTTTTGTCTCTTTTTTGATAGATAATTTGATGATGATTTATCGAGCTTTTTTGGCAACGAAAGTTATTTCTCTTTAGAAAAAACTCAGAAAACGTTTTTACAGAGCTCGAGCCCTATAGTTCTCTGCCAAATTTAATCAAAATCATCCGAATTTTTTTTCTTCGGTGACTATTTATTTATCTCAATGTTGCACAGTTTTTGGTAAAAATCGATGCTGTTGAATGTAAAAAGTAACAAAGAATGATGAAACAATTAAATATGGTGGGTGGGTACTGGGTAGGTGGGTACATGAAATGTTTTTTTAATACCAACTTTTTCATCAAATACAGCGTAAAATAGATGAAAATCGATTATTTTGCGCAGTTTCAATTTCGATCTTTTAAAAGAATGAATTGATTGTTCCTGCAACTTGAGGAATTTTTCAACTTCAGAATTCGATAAAATACCTATCGCATCAAGCATAATAAATTTTGGTTCGATCGATGTGGAAACGAACACCTTATTGTGTTTTGGATATTTTCTACGATCGTTGATGCCTGAAAATCCTAGGTCTATTGTCAATGGGAGCGATAAGATAAGAGGTCTTGAGCAACACAGGCTAGCATGGGTTAATTTTGTTCATCGCCATTCGCCAATTCATTTCACAACTTGATGCTTTTCGAAGAAGTGTAATCATGTCGAGAAGTGTACGAAGCAGTTTCGATAGGATTTTTCAGTATTTTTTTTGGTGAAATTTTACATTTTTCTTTCGAATTCGGTCGCGTTTTTTTTCGAGTATTATTCGAGAATCGTTCTTGTGAAATTTTTCGGAATTTTTCTAGCTGTTTAATATAAAATTCGCGTTGTTTATATATGTTTAGGTATTTGGATTCAAGATTTCAGGACGAAGTTGAATTTTGCCATCTGGTGAGTGAGTTTTTTTCAGTATTTTTATTTGGATTACCATTAGGTAGGTAAGGTACCTAATCATTAAGTTATTATACCTAGTCGTAGACGTCGTATCAAGACAATATGAACACAGTCAAAGTTTTTGTCTGAAATTTCCCACTCATTGGATGGTTATCTTTCGAACATTTGTCTATTTAAGCATTCAAGCAACTTTATTTTCAAGATTTTCGATAAAAATATTCAGCAAACGTGCATTTTTATTATGTTTCAACTATGAAGTTATTCGTGTTGGGATTCGTTAAACCAGGTTGGTACTGAGCACCAAAAATTTGGTCAAAATGTAAAAAAATATTCAGTTTTGAAGCAAGAGCATTCTTTTTTATCACTTCATTCCAAACCAAAATACGTATTCGACTATTTATATTATAAAGAGTTTGATTTTTGACTCGAAACCAGTTCAATTTTTCTATGACCAGAAATATTTTACTCCAGCTCAGCGTTACTCATCTGGAGAGATGTATTTTATAATTGTTATTCACATTTTTTTTGACGCATCAGTTTCTGAAATTTTCACTGACGAAGCGTCCCGCATCTGCAATTATCGTGCTGTTATATTTCGATCTAGAAAATAAATAGGTAGATGATTATCTGTGGACTGGTTCATTTGCTTGAATTAGGGGACAGTGCACTACACCCTCAGACTTCATAAAGCGTTCCCTATACCGTTGAAGAAATCTGGAACCTATTTTGAGGAGGGTTTAATTTTGAAGCAGAAGCTACAACCAGTGTTCAAACTACAAAATTTGATGTAACTTGATTGAAAAACTTGTGTGCTCAAATGATACCTACGTCGTACATAAGTATAAGTACCTTATAAAATCAAGCATGAAGGAAAATTACTAACTTACTGATACAGGATAGAAGGGCAGGTAATTAGCTCGCTGCATTTCTGTTACGTTTAGCGAGAGAAATAAAGTGTTTGACACAACAAGGTACATGACTAGAATGTTTTATTAAAAGATATAGCGAGTATACATACGTACATATAGAAAAAGAGATAGATAAGTAGGTATTGAACCACATGTTGTAATTGGCTCAACGTTCGACGAATTTATTTAACAGGATCAAACTTTCTTTTGACTTCCTTGCAGAATATAAATACTGTCAGCAAATTTTCAACTCGAGTAAGCCAATAATCTACGTAGGTCACATTATTGGGGCTTTTGCGCTTCTCCAGCAGTTTTTGATTTTGAGTCATCGTTGAAGCTTCCCCAAACTGACGTTGGAGGCTGAAATTTTACATGTACCTACCTACAGCTGTAGCCCCCAGTCAATCTGGTCAAATTTTTCGTGATTGACCCGGAAAAAATCCCGACATCGAGGACTTTTTTTTAGAATGTAGAGAATATCTCTCTGAACAACATATTGAAAGTCTCCACCCCTAGCTGTGACGAGCGTTCCCCGTAGCAGGGGGCGAGACCCCCCCAACTCGAGGTTTCACATTTTTCTTTGTAAATATGGCACGTACAAGAGAAATAGTGGTTACAAAAATATTGTTCAACTTAAAATTTTGCGACATAAATGTTCTCATCACTTTTCGTGTTGGATGAATACCTACACCTAATTGTTGCGAAAGTAGACCTGATTGAATGTTTTTGTAGTAACTACATTTCTTTTAGGTGACCTATTTCCAGAGAAAGATAAATGATAACCCAATTTTGGAGAGGTCTCACTCTCTTACCTTCAAGGGAATGCTCACCACCTAGGTGTGGAGAGTTTTCATATGTTGTTCAAGGAAGATTATTCCTTACATTTAAAAAAAAGTCCCCGCTTTGAAAAGTTTTTCTAGGTCAAAACGTCTAAATTGATTGACGTGTATCTCATTGTTGAAAATTTTTAGGGGAGACCATGGGGAGACAGTAGTTTTCAACTGTAAAATCGTTCCACTCCAAGATGCTCCTGAAATAACAAAATTGAGTGGCTTACTTATTTGCTACGAAGAGCAATCTTTAAGCTTCACTTACAACTTTCTGCTGAACTTCATCTTCAAATCGATGGGTTGATTTTCAGATACTTAGGTGGGTTGGTTTGGTGGGTACTTGGGTAGTTACTTTTATAAGTGCCATTTTGCATCATCGGAGCAACAAATTCCTTCATGGGTTGTTCAGTGCTTCAAAATGCATTACACTAGGTAAATAATTAGTAAGTCCTTTCTCGTTCGGTTCTGAAAGCAGGAGCTTTCTTTGCAATCAAATCATGTTTCCTCTTCAAAACATCATTTTTCGATATCTAGTAAGTTGCTCGATCCTGTGCGTATTTTTTATGATTTGAAATCTTATCAATCTTTTTATGCCCAGAAATGAACAAGGTTTCTTCTTTTCAATAATTGGAATTTCTCGCCGTAATTCCCAGTTCATCTGGAAGTCTAATTGCTCGGGACCGCTGAAACATGGAGAAGAACCATTTGTGACTTTTAAAAGTTCATCGAGAGTGATTTCAGAAATAATCTCTAAAAAATTTTCAAAGTTCAAAGTTGAGCTTCAATTTGGAATTTCAATTTTCAGAAACTTGCTTTTCGCAGCTTTATTTTCAACAATTTTGATGAAAATATCCAGCAAACATTCGTTTTTATGATGTTTCAACTATGAAGTTACTAGTGATAGGATTCGTTAAACCAGGTTGGTACTAAGCCCCAAAAATTTAGTCAAAATTTTAAAAAGTGTACAGTTTTGAAGCATAGAGCATTTTTTTTCATCGCTTCATACCAAAATAGATACCTACTTATTTATTTGACTATTTTCTTCAAGGTTTGAGTTTTTTGACTCGAAACCAGTTTAATTTTTCTATGACCAGAAATATTTTATTCCATCTCAGCGTTGTTCATTATCTCGAGAGACATATTTTATAATTGCTTTTCACATTTTTTTGACACATCAGTTTCCGAAATTTTCAGTGCCGATTTACCCATTAGCTCCAATAGTTCCGGAACTAGGGCCCACGAAGGTTTAAGGGCCCCACGAATCTGACGAGCTTTTTTTTGCTCTCTCTCTAAAAGAATGAAAAAAGACGCGCAGTATATTTTCATTTCCAAATTTTAATATAGGTAGGTACGGTAACACGTAACAGGCACCGAAAGTTAGTAAAAACGTAAAAGGAACAAAATTATTATCAAATAAGCAACGAAAACAAATAATTATGTCTAGTTAGGTACGTAACAGGTACCTACCAAAAGTGAGTAAAAACGTAAAAGGAACAAAATTACTAGCAAATAAGCAACGAATGCTAAAAGATTGGGTTGAAATTTGTTTGTTGGATTGTTTCTTTTGAGGAGGGGGGGGGCACGAAAATTTTTGGAATTAGGGGTTTTGGCATAGGGCCCACCAGGGGTTAGGAACCAGGGTTCACGAAAGCCTTAATGCGGCACTGGAAATTTTCACTGACGAAGCGTTCCGAATTTATTATCCTGCTGTGATATTTGATCCAGAAAATAAATAGGTAGATGATTATCTTTGGACTGGTTCATTTGCTTTAGGGGAGTGCACTACAACCTCAGACTTCATAAAGCGTTCCAATATCCCGTTCAAGAAATCTGGAACCTATTTGAGGATGGTTTATAATTTTGAAGTAGAAGCTACGACCACTGTTCAAATTCCAAAATTCGATGTACAAATAACTTAATTGAAGAACTTGTGTGTTCCAATGATACCTACTGGTAGATCTAGATACCTTGTAAAATCAAGCATGAAGGAAAATTACTAACTTACTGATACAGGATAGAAGAGCAGGTAATTAATCATGAGGTCGAGGTGTAATTCCCAACTTCGAGTAAGCCAATAATCTACGTAGGTCACATTATAGGGTTTTTGTACTTCTCCAACAGTTTTTGATTTTGAGTCATCGTTGAAGGTTCCCCAAACTGACGCTGGAGGCTGAAATTTTACATGTAGCTACCTACAGCTGTAGCCCCCAGTCAATGGACAAATTTTTTGTGATTGACCCGAAAAAAATCCCGACATCGAGGAATTTTTTTTTTAGATTGTAGAGAAAATCTTCCTGAACAACATATTAAAAGTCTCTAGGTCTCTTACCCCTAGCTGTGACGAGCTTTCCCCAGGAGGGGATGAGACCCCCCCCCCCCACCAAAACTCGAGGTTTCACATTTTTATTTGTAGGTGAATATGGCACCTACAAGAAAAATAGTGGTTACAAAATATTATTGTTCAACATAAAATTTTGCGTCAAAAATGTTCTCATCACTTTTCGTGTTGGATGAATAATTGTCGCGGAAATAGACGTGATTGAATGTTTTTGTAGTAACTATTTTTCTTTTAGGTGACCTATTTTCAGAGAAAGATATGAAAACCCGATTTTTGGAGAGGTCTCACCCTCTTACCTTCAGTGAAATGCTCACCACCTAGGTGTGGGGAGTTTTCATATGTTGTTCAAGGAAGTATTCCCTACATTAAAAAAAGTCCCTATTAAAAATTTTTTTTCGGTCAAAATGTATAAGTAGATTGATTGACTGGGCTACTGCAGTGTGTTCTTGATGTAGGTACCTACTACCTAGCTACCTACCTACAGGGTGCCCAGAAATATCGAGTACCCCTAAGAAAGTTTTTCATTAAAAATATAGGTTGGCAACGTGAAATAGATGCATATGATTGTGGAATGTTATCTCTCCAGTCCAACAACCAATCATGTGCTATCATTATTATCATTCACTGTGACCAATCCAAGTATTTCAATAGAAAACTTTTTTAGGGGTACTCGATATTTCTGGGCACCCTGTAGTACCTCTACCTACCTACCTACCTACCGTTTTGGGAGTTTCGACTTTTCAAATCGCTATTCATCTCCCTCCAACCCGCAGCAGTTTTGTGCCATTTATGATTATGATGTAAACCATAAGCTCTGAATAAGGGATGAGCCACTCGAACAACCCATGACGTTTATATAGGCTTGAGCGATGTTTTTGTCTTTTTTATTGATTTATTATCGATCGAACTTCTCGGACGGCTTACTACGTATAATGTGGTGGTCACATTTACCTAATTAGGAAACCCACTACCAACGCAAAACTCTCCGCTGGTCGTTCATATTCATTGATATTGTGCCAAGAACTCGATAACCGTAAATTTCGACCATCGTTCAAACAGAGTTCACCTGAATTTAATTAACCCAAGACATTAAAATGAAAAAAAATAAAAATAAAAAGTACTTACTTTAGTAAATTTACACTTGCTTGTAGGTAAGATAATTATCTGATGGCGGTGTATGAGGTATTATTCGCTGAACGATATCAGAAGTCATAATTATAGAGGCATATTAATAATGAGAGGGAAAGAAAGATTCTCGCTTGGTATGGTACTCGTACCATCTCTGGAAGAGTCGAGAGATTGAGAGACTGGTTGTAGAGCATTTCGAGTAATTAGAAAATGAAGATAGATGTTTTCACCCTGTGACAGGCCATTACGAATACCCGGTTATGTAATTTCTAGCGTGTTCACGCGTGTTGATATGGACAATATTCGTGTGGGTACAGTCTACACTACAGTGCTGGTTATACACGTGTCAATTCAACCAAAAATTGGTGGGGGAGGTGGGTCGGCGATTTATTTTGAAATGTTTCCTGTGGAAAGACATTTCGAGGTGATGACCATAATGGCGCAAATCGCAGCCCTCTAGCCCTTTTTTAAAGGTTGCTAGGGGGTGTCAAAGTTTTCAGTGAACTTGAAATATCATCCATTTCAGCAGTGGATTACTCGATAACCGCGATACCTACCAAAATGAAACTTTTCCCAATAGTTAGGAACTTTGAAAAGCTTTTTGGCGATATCATAAAAAACAGTGTTGCCACTTTTTTTTCGTACAAAAAATTAGCTTGAAAAGTTTCAACACGTAGTTTTCGTATCGCTTCGACTCCAATAAATTCTGAAAAAAATATATTATGGACAACTTTTCATGCTGAACAACATATTAAAAAATTGGGATGGCTTTATTTCGTGAAGTCGATTTAAAATAAAAAAATTGAAAGTTTGTGAAAAAAATGCGATTTCTTGATTTAAAACATGAAAAAAAGTTTTTATTGGTGAAGTTGACCCATTTGACCCTTATTTTTATGTAGGTATCCGTTGAAAAAATTGAGAAAACCCTTTCACTCGATTAAATGAACTCATCATGCACAAAAAAATCAAAATTCGAAAAAATTCAATGTTCAATATCAATCATCAAAAAAAGTTTGAATTTATTCAGGTGTCTTATTTTGACCTCTTTCTGACGTATTTCATGAAAAAGTAAAAAAAAACCTACTCTGAATACTCCAATGGTTAAAGAATTGCGTGACGAGGTAGGTAAGTGCAGCTGGAATGACAGAAGAACAGTTTTGTATAGGAAAGTGCAAACTTGCTGCAATGAAAGGAATGACCGAGACCGAGCGGGTCATGCTGCTGTTGAATTATTTGTACTTGTAAGTTGTAATTATTGATAATGATTCCATACGAGAAGCAATTGCAACTTCTGAAAATACCAGCTGATAAAACTATCCGAGAAGCTCTCAGGATATTAATTACGTACCCTTTGAATTAGGAGACCTCATGTCTACTAAAAATTAGCTATGATTTTCTTTTGGTTATCAAGTTTCTTTTTCATTCTACACTTGTCTGTTTTGAAATCAATCTGTAATTTTTCTCATTTTCCCCACGATTTCATTATCTGTAATAGGTGTATTTTTAAACCCAACAAACAATGCATGCATAACATCTGATTTAGGTATTTATTTATTTATTTATTTTTGAATTTTAACCATGTTGTTTGGGCCATTGAAGTGGGAAGAGGGTAAGTTAATTGTAAGTGCCAAGAGGTCGAATCGAAAATTTGAGCTTGGTATTCGACGAAAACATCACAATTTTGAATTTTGATCATGTTTGTCCAGAGGTCGGACGAGTTCAGAATTGTAGAATCGAAAGAAAATTAGTTTAAAGTGACTTGAACTTTGGTAACCAACAACGCAAACAAACATTTTGATACAGAAGAAATGACAAAAAAGTAAAATGAATAAAAAACGATCGAGATTTCAATAATTTTTACAAAAAGCAGGACGTTTAGGAGATAATTGACACAGAAGTGACGCTTGGTCGCAATTTTTGTCAAAAAATTTGGGTTATATTGCAACCGTTTGGCGAAGAAGAGATACGTTATGATTGACTGTTTTTAGCAACGACAAAATAAGAGAACTTTTCAAATTTGTGGCGAAATAGCGAGCCTTGGACAGCTTCTAGATAAAAGTGAGGTTTTTTTAATTTTGGGCAGAGAGCGAAACTTTGACAATAATTCTAGCAACAGACGTGACTTTTTTTTTTTTTTTTTAGCAATGTTTAACAAAAAAATGAAACTTTTTTTCGAAATTTCCAACAAAAAATTGAGATCTAGACCTATTACCAATTGTTGCCAAAAAAAATATAGCGAAATCTTTGAACAATTTTTGGTAAAAAGCCAGATTTTTGACAGTTTAGCAAAAAAACAACAGTTATTGTAAAAAAAAAGATAAGTAAGAATTTCTAACAGTTTTTAAAATAAATAGAATTTTTGTCGAAGAATGAGATCGTTTTGCTTTTTTTTTTTTTGGTGAAAAACTAACTTTTTGGCAATTTTTAGCAACTAGCAAGACTTCGAAAATGTCAGAAAAAGATAGGGCCTTGATAGGTTTTTTTTAGCAATTTCTGAAAAAAAAACAAGATTTAATTTTCGAAAAAGAAAAACTTTTTAAAATTTTTCATAGAAAATCGAACTTTTTAAACAGTTTTTGGCGGGAAAAAAACAATTCTTGGCAATTTCACTTTTTGCAATTTTTACGTATTTTTGACCAAAAGCGAGACTTCGTCAATTTCAGCCGAAGGCAGGGCTTTCGAGAAGTTTTCAGAAAAAAGTGAGATTGGAAATTTTTGGTAAAAAGTATAAATTGTTGGCAAATTTTGACAAAAAGCAGGTCTTTCGTCTATTACTTATTGGTAAAAAAATTGAGACATTTTCGGAATTTCACGCCAAAAGCGAGGCAGGGAAATTTCTGGCTGAAAAAGTAAGGCTTTTTGGAGTTCATTGTGTAAAAAAAGCTACAATTCTTAGCAATTGTTGGGATTAAACAAAATATTACCAACAGTTTAATTTCTTTCCCCTTCTCAAAAAGTTGAAGTAAAAATTTAAAAACTGAAAATTATCAACATTTCTCAATTTTTTTTCTCTCTTTCTTAAGAAGATAGACTGAGATTTGTCAAAAAGTTCTTCCAAATTTCGTGGTACCTAAGTACTCGTACATGATATAAGAACTAGAAACGAGAAACGAACGACTGTTGAAAATTTTTCAAATGGTAACCTCGAACTTCTACATCTACTCGTATTCTGAAAAGTAGAGCTTTTACAACCCAAGTTCACCTATTAAGGCTCAACCCTGTCCAAATAAATACCACCTCGCGTTGAAATAATAACTTTATTTCTTTTTTTTTTTTTAGAAAACTATCTCGCATATTTCTCTCTAATAGCCCGTCCCCAAATACACAGCAAAAAAAAAAAAAAAACACACCCCAACTTACATAAATTTAGCAATACACAATTATTAACAAGAAGACAGAAAAAACAAACGATGAAGATTAAATCACTGCGAATATTTGGATCTCGACATCCTAGGATCCGATATTCTACGATCGTTGGCCCTCGATTCGGACGACGACATTCTAGAATCGAGCCCTCTAGGATCACCCAGCCTAGGATTCAACATCTGCGGATCAATGATCCTAGCATCTGCGATACGAGGATCATTCGAATGCATTCTATGGGACGATGATCTATCGCACATTCTCGGATCAGGATTCAGTCTCGGATCCGACATCCTTTCAGACATTCTTCTATCTCTGGTGTCCGATGAAGATAACGAGGGCTGTCTCGAGTACGATTTATGCGAAGACGTGAATGACGATTCGGGCGACGACATCGCAGGAGATCCTCCCATTTGGTTGGCCATCGTGGGAGTAAAGGTCGAATCTTTACCGGCTTCTTCGTAGTCTTTCTCCAAAGCTGATATATCTTCTCGGGCTTCGACAAATTCACCTTGATCCATACCTTCTCCGGTGTACCAATGGACGAAAGCTCGTTTTCTGTACATCATGTCGAATTTACGATTCAGTCTAGCCCATGCTTCTTGTATAGCTGTGGTGTTGGCGATCATGCAGACGGCGGCTCGAACATTGGCTAAGCCACTACCCGAAGGGCAAACTGGTGGTTGGTAATTAATACCTACTTTGAATCCGGTCGGGCACCAGTTGACGAACCGCATCATTCCTCTTTTACGTATGTTGTGAATAGCGTCGTTGACATCTTTGGGAGGTATACAGCCTCTGTAGAGCATACAGCACGCCATGTACTTGCCGCTGGTCGGATCACATTTGACTAGTTGGTTTCCTGGCAGGAAACAAGCGTTGGTTATCGTCGCGATCGATAGTTCTTCGCGATCCATTTGATGAGCCGGTACAAAAGGAGCGTATGTAATGAGCGGAAAATGGATCCTAGGATAAGGTACGAGGTTAGTTTGAAATTCGGTCAAGTCAACGTTGATAATACCGTCGAATCGAAGCGGAGCGGTGATCGCTGAAATAACTTGGCTCAGAATACGATTCAGGTGGATATACGAAGGCCTATCGATTTCCAAATTCGATGCGCAAATATCGTAGATGGCTTCGTTATCGACGATAAACGCGCAATCTGCGTATTCTATCGTCGAATGTGAAGATAATATCGAATTGTATGGCTCGACTATGGCTGCGGATAGCTGAAAAAAAAAAACACAGAAGGTATTACAGACAGAAGGTTTTGGTGAAAGATGACGTAGAGTGAAATAATAATTCAGAGCAGGAGGGCACTTCCACTTCAAAGTTGAAAACATTTTTTTAATTTATACTCCTTCCAGATGCGGCGCTATTTGCAAATATTTCCTTCAAATTTCAATGACAGTAATCTCTGGCAGAGATGGGACAGATGTTGTGGCATTTTTTGAAAAACACAAGTTTCTAAACGGTCTGCTGAGGTTTCAGATAAAAAGGATTGAAACTGCCTGCATTCCATTTTGGAATTAATGTCGAAAATTGTTGGGTAAACTGAATTTCATCTTTCTTCCTAAAATGGAGGTGGAAGGCCCGGAAGGGTAATTTTTCAAATTTTCAAACAAGTATGAAATTGATGGCAAAAAACATGTTTCAAACTTGAATACGCCAGCGTGAATTTCGACTTTCTAACTCAATTTGATGAAATGTGAAAATTTCAAGCGTTTAAAATCGGCTAGAAGCTCTAATAATTTTTTGCCAATCCTTAAATTCACAAATTGTCAAAGTCTTGCTTTTTGCCAAAAATTGTAAAAAATCCTCATTTTTTCACATTTTATGAGATCTTTTGCTTTTTGGCAACATGGCTAAAAATCTTTTTTTTTTATTTTTTATTTTTTAATTAATTCAAAAAATCTTATTTTCCCGAAAATTAATCAAAAGTCCCACCTTTTTACAAAATTATGAAAAAGACTTTTTTCCCCTACTTTTTGCCAGAAATTGAAGAATTTTCGTTGTTTTAAAATGGATAGGTACATACAAATCGTCTTTTTTTAAAAAACAGAATATTCCAAAGTCTCATCTGTATCCAAAAAATTGACTAAAAATCACGATTTTGTTCAGAAAAAAATTCGAAAAAGTATCTTTTTTGTCAACCACCATGGGAAGGCAAAATAGCGACGTGTCAAACGTTTGCCCAGTCTAGGCACATATTTTTACTTTACAACCAGACTTCAAGGATTGGAAATTGACTAAAAATTGAAACCTTAACTTTGATAATTGTGCCAAAAATTTGCGCTTTCTTGACAATTGTACCTAAAATTTACACTTTTTGGAAATTGTGCTAAAAATTGACATCTTTTTCGACAATTGGGTCCAAAATTGACACCTTCTGACAAGTGTGCCAAAAATTACCTTTTTTTTTGACAATTGTGTCCAAAATTGACACTTTTTTGGCAATTGTGCCCAAAATAGACATTATTTGGAAGTCGTGCCAAGAAATTGACACTTTTTGCCAATCAAGCTAAGAATTGCAATTTTCTACAAGTGTGCCAAAAATTGCAATTTTTGACAATTGTGCCAAAAGTTGACACTTTTTGACGTGCCAAAAATTGACACTTTTTGACAATTTCTCTAAAAATTTAAACCTTAATTTTTTTATCTAATTGTGCTAAAAATTAACGCTTTCTTGGCAATTGTGCCCAAAATTGACACTTTCTTGGCAATTGTGCCCAAAATTGACACTTTCTTGGCAATTATGCCCAAAATTGACACGTTCTTGGCAATTGTGCCCCAAATTGACACGTTCTTGGCAATTGTGCCCAAAATTGACACTATTTGGAAATCGTGCCAAAAATTGACACTTTCTGATAATTATTCTACAAAAATTGACTCTTTTTGCCAATCGTGCTAAAAATTGCAATTTTTGCCAATCGTGCTAAAAATTGCAATTTTTGTCAATTATGCCTAAAACTGACACTTTCTTGGCAATTGTGCCCAAAATTGACACTTTCTTGGCAATTGTGCCCAAAATTGACACTTTCTTGGCAATTGTGCCCAAAATAGACACTATTTGGAAATCGTGCCAAAAATTGACACTTTTTGATAATTATTCTACCTAAAATTGACTCTTTTTGCCAATCGTGCTTTAAATTGAAATTTTTGACAATTGTGCCAAAAATTGTCACTTTTTGTCAATTATGCCTAAAATTGACACTTTTGACAATTATGCCAAAAATGGACACTTCTTCTGGTTACACTGCTTTTTATCAGCATGTTTTTTGCTGAAGTTGTCAAAGTCTCGATTTCAGTTAAAAATAGTAAAAAATCTTGCCTTTTGTAAAAATTGCCAAAAGTATCGCTTTTTTACTAAAAATTGTCCGTTTTCTCGCAAAAAAATACCCAAAATAAGAAAATTGCTTTGATGCCAAATATTACCCGAAAGTTTTTTTTTTTTTCATTAACACAGAAAATTGCAAAAATTCTCGTTTTTCTAACATAAATCGCGATAAAATATCATTTTGTTTTTCCTAAAAATTTTTGATTTTTTGCTACTGAAAAGTCTCACCTTTGTTTTCGAAAAATTACTCAATTAATGTTTCTCTTGTTTGACAGAAATTGTCAAAAGTATCAATATTTTGCCAATAGTGCCCAAAAAGTCCCGCGTTTTCTTGAATTGTCAAGATATGGCCTTGTGCCAAAAATCGTCCAAAATTGTCAAAAAATTTTTGCTTTTTAAAAAAGTGGTTAAAATTTCTCGTATGCAAAAAGCTTGAAAAAATTTACTTTTTTTTAAAATTATTGTCTCGAAGTTTCGCTTTTTTGGCCAAAAATTGTCAAACATTCTCACTTTCTCAAATATTATCAAAAATTTACGCTTTTTAGAAAAATGGCAGAAGATTGTCTTTTTTTTTTTTAGGAAATTTCAAAAAGGCCCAAGTTTTTTCCGAAGTTTACCAAAAGTCTCGCTTGTTTGACAGAAATTGAGAAGAAGTAGGTATAATTTTTTTCCAACAATTTACCAGGAAGTCATGCTTTTAGGTTGAATTGTCAAATTCTTGCTTTGTGCTTGAAAAGTCATAAAAATTCTCGCTTTTTGGAACATTCCTGAAAAAAGTGAGCTTTTTTTTACAAAAAATTACCCAAAACTCTATTTTTTTTTAGCAAAACAAACAGGTTACAAAATCTACTATAATTGCGAGAAAATACCGGTTCTTTCCCCTCCCCCCTCCCCCCAGTATAATTTGGTAAACGTCTTGCGTTTTGCTAAAATTGTTAATATCTTGTTTTTTTTACAACAATTTTCAAAAACTCCACCTAAAAAATTCCAAAAAGTCTCGCATATCTTCAAAAATTGCGAGAAAATGTTTTTTTGGCACATGATTATTGATTACTTTATATTAAGGTGAGCTGATTTTCGCTGACGTTTTCAAAGTCTTACTTTTTGGCTTAGATTCTCGTCAAGTATTTTACAACATTTCCAATAATTCCCAAAAAATCACTTTTTTTCTTCATCAAGAATTTTCGCACTTTGAAAATTGACAACATTTTTCTACCCAATTTTTATGGAAATGGCTAATAGGTACTCGTAAATTGTGATTTTTTTCTCGTAAAAAACCAAATAGTCTAATTTTTTCAAAAAATTGTCAAGTTTCGCTTTTTTGTCCGAAATTTTAGAAGACTTCTCCTATTAGTACAATATTGTTGAAGTTTCGCTTTTAGCCAAAAATTGTTTTTCCCCCAGAAATTGCAAATATTTTAACAAAAATTGACAAAAAAACTTGTTTTTCAGCGAAAGTTTTGTAAAAATGTACCCCCCCGGCCCCCTCCAAAAGATTGTTTAAAGATTTCGGTTTTTTTTTGCCAAATTGCCCAAAATGGTTAAAATCTCACTATATGTTGCCATTGCCATGCCAGGCTTACCTTTTCAAGCTTTTTTGGTTAGTTGAAGTTTTATTTTTGGAAAAAATTGAGAGCTTGAGGCCTGCTCGAACCATCCATTGAAGTGCAGAGTAAATTTTGGATTTCCAACTCAGTTTGGTAAAATTTTATAGAAATTTCGAGCACTGAAAAATCTGCTGGAAGCTCCAGTAATTTCCAAAAGGTTGCTGGGGGCTCCAAAACGATCTGAGATTTACCTGCATGCAGTCGACTTGCTGCTATATGTATAGCTGAAAATTCATGTTTTCAATTTCCAAGATGAAATAGTGCTCAGTACTTACTCCAAAAAAATTGATAAAACATGTCACATGTCACATGTAACACGAAAACACTACTTAAAGAAAAAGAATTGGAAAAATTGCTGAATCGCTCCATCTCTGCTCAGTGCAGCCACAAATCAAAAAAAAAAAACAAGCTTTGACCATTTCTATCGGCTTTTCCATCTATTTCAATACCTAACATAACGTAGAATTATCTAAGATTGAAAGTAGGTACCTACTTACTCGAGGAGACGGATAAATGATGAACTGTAGTTTGCTTTTTTTCGCGTACTCGGCTGCTAAAGCTTCCATAATGAGAGAAGTGAACCCAGATCCGGTTCCGCCGCCGAAAGAGTGAAATATCAAAAATCCAGATAGCAAACAACAGTTTTCCGTTTGTTTACGTATTTGCTCAACGGCCTGCGCAATTTTCTCCTTTCCCACTGTATAGTATCCTCGTGCGTAGTTATTCGCAGCGTCCTGCTTCCCGTAAATCAGCTGGTCTGAATAGAACAAAGCTCTATACGGACCCTGTCTCACATCGTCTGCAAAAAATGCACGAAAACAACACAATATTTACCAATTGTCGACTTATGGTGATCTTCGGCTCATTAACAACTTTATTACCGATTACGCTTGGCTCCAAATCGATCAACACAGTCCTAGGGACGTGTTTGCCATTCTCAGTTTCGTGAAAAAACGTCGCATAGTTATCGTCAATGGGACGTAGATCTTCTTGCATAGGCGCCGTGTATCCGCACTGATCTACTCCGTGCTCTAAACAATATAACTCCCAACAGCTGACGCCTATTTGACAGCCTGCTTGCCCAACGTGAACCGAGATGATATCACGCTGTAAATCGAAATCATTATTAATACGTAATTCGTCGATTAAAGCGAAATATTATTAATTAACTCACCATTGTGATTGAAAATTTAACCGAAATTTGCGAGTTCACATTCCGATATGAAAGTTTGTTTACATAACAAACCAAACATGATGTTCGATGCGGTTTGGTAACCAATGGTTTGTTCGGTCGAAAAATGTATCTCGATTGAAGGATCGAATCTTCTCATCGAAATCGAATCCTCCAATTTCAAATTTTTTTAGCCCCGACACCCCCCCCCCCCCTAAAACTTTTATTATTACCTAATGTATTTTTTTTTGCATGAGAGGAAAAATTACGTAACATTTAAAAAAAATTAAATTCATTATCACAACAACTTCAAACTGAGATTCAGAATCAAAATCAACTCCCTTCCTACCATTTTCGAGCATTTTCTTTTTTTTAGATTTCGACCTTCAGACTTTTGAGGCCAAAAAAGAGATCGAGGACTCCAATTTAATTAAACCAAATTCATCAAGTTCATTAGCCAGATGTGGTTTGAAAAATAAAACAAAAAATATGTTGAATAATTTTAAATGTTCAACAACGATGCTTTTAAGTACCTACACATATAATATTATATACTTGACAAAAAATTTGAATTGTTTTATTGCAAGATTGGTACTTACTGAAATCAAAAATAAAAAATTCGCAATTTTTGCGTTTTTTTATAGCTTTTGGCCTTTGAAAACCATATTCAAAAAGAGAACAAAACGTTTTCGATTTTGTCTGAGCGAACGCTTCAAAAAATTTACAATTTGTAAGGTACCTAACTACCAACCAAAAAAAAAAAAAAAAAAAAAACCATTTTCAATCTAAGAAGTTTTAAAGTCAAAATTTTATGCCTTTTGGTATTCTTGAATGAAATTTCGTACGAGGCAAGAGCAAAAGCTCTTAAAAAGTTGATACATAATTCGAAAAATAAAAAACTTATGCAAACAGTCAAGGTTTAATAGGTAAGTTTAATTACTTTGGGTTTTTTCTGCCAGCAGCTAAAAACCCCATTGCAATTGATTTTAATTTAATCATAAGTTTTTCAATTTGTAGCCAATCAGTGAACAGTATTTTGAAGGGACCAATGTGATTAGTATTTAACATTGCTATGTAGATGAGAGATTTTATAATTTGAAATTGGATTGAATAATTAATTATGTTTTCATTTACCTGTTCATTTTGAATATAGATCATAAAGCCAGGGATGGAAAGCTAAATCCTAAAAGCTGAAAGCCGATGAGGAACTGAGAAATTTTGGGGGTTTTCAAAGCTTAAAGCTATAGCCAAAGCCGTATGATTGATTGAAAAGCTAAAAGCTAGCAAAAATCTACCCAAAAGCTTTATTTATTCAGCTTTCTTTCAGCATTTTTGCAAATTCATTAGTGATTGGTGATTTCGTGCTTTTGGCAGTTTTGGTTGTCTGTATTTCATCTGTAATCAAATTTATGGAAAAAAAAAACCTGAAAAGCAACTAACAAATCAAACAGCAAAAACTCTTTTGCAATCAGCGAATAACTGATGGCTTTTGTTATACTTTTGGGTCGGCCACGTCGCACGTTTTTTTAGCTGGTTTTTGAAATAATGATGTGCACGGATCTAGTCCTGGTTTCTTTTGGTCCTCCTTGAGTTGCACGTCTATTCTTTTTTTAAATTTGCGCGTTTTTGGAGGCATGAGTAAGTAATAATGAAAATCCAACTTAAATAATTATTATATAATGAACAAGTGAGGTCCGGGGGACCTGGCAAGAGGGTTCTCCAGATTTGGATAAAAAAATCCAGTGATTAATTTTTTTCAGATTAAAATTCTGTTTTACCCTACACAGCAATAAATATGTACATACAAATCCAAAATCGCTAATAGAGTTTCTTAATAATTCGAAAATTTGAAAGCAAAAATTAAAAAAATTAATATTTAATTCATACATCTAGTTTTGTTTTTTGTTTTTCCTTCTTTAACAGATTAACACTGTGAAAAAGAAAAGAAAAATAAGAATAAAAAGTCCTTTGTTATCGTGAATATTTGAATTTATTTTTCAAATTTTTAGTGTCCACAACTTGGCAGCTTTTTCATAAAATGTTTAGGTATAAAAATATTGACAAAACAAAATTCGCAAATCGCAGTATAGTAGGTTTTCGGATTATTTAACCTTAAACAAACGTTCAAAAAAAAATTAAAAATACTCGATTTCTTCGATTTTAGTTGGCAGAACCCCTAGAAATTGTTGGCTGATAAAACCGAAGTTGAAATGCTCGCTTTGTTGAAGAAACTGAAAGTGACTTGGCAAGTAGAAAGGTCTCTTATGTGTAACGTAATACGTAACACATATGACACCTTTCTAAATAACGTGGCGCACTGAAGAATTCTTGAAGCGATTTTAATAGGGTTCCCCTTGGTGGGGAAACCCTAAAAATACGAGTATAAAAATAATACTAAATATATTTACCAATAATTAAAAAATGAAAAAAGACTACCTGTAAGTTCAATAGGTAATTTTAATAAAAATATAATCGTTCCCCAAAAAATATATAAGTTAAAAGAATTTGTTGACAATTTTTCACCTAATAAAATGAACCTTGCTGGGATGCTGTCACCCTCAAATTCTTCAAAAATAAGGAAAATCGAAAATTAGAATTTTCACGGTTTTACAATCTAAATCTGATTCTTAAATCTGGAAATGTCAACGAGTAAAGCCAGATTCGTCATGGAAAATCAAATGGATTCAGCTTTGTAGCTTTCAAAGACCCAGAATCAGCTGAAAAAGCTGTAGAAAAACTAGCTGGCAAAGAAATCAACGAAGGAAAGGTACAAGTAAGCGAATATAGAAAATTCAACTCGTAATAAATTACTTCAAGGTCACGAATGCTTTCATTTTGTACTTTTTGATCAGCTTCGAATCGTCGTACCTATCTGGTTGTATTGATCTTTCAAACGCTTGTCTTTCTTGGTCATAGCAAAAAAAAAAAAAAAAAAAAAAATTGTCGAAGATTATTGATTTGAGGTCTTATTAGAGATGCGATGTGCTGCATGCATTTGTTTGGTAGAGCCTGAAGAAAAGTTCGTTTTAGGCGACGGACGTTTTATGGACATGAAGTAACTGTGAATTTTGACATTTCATAGAAATTCTAGACCCTTAGTTTAAAATTTTGAGGAGTTAGAATCCCCAAAGTGGAGTTATTTTTCATTAAAAAAATTGTTGCAATTTGTTTGGGAACGTCAGATTTGATCGTACCTATTCGAGTTTTCGTTGAAAGTTGGTTGGCGGTCGTAACTGATGGAGCTTTGTTGGCTAATGATCTTTCTATCCTGAAAATTATCGTTAAGTACAGTTAGTAGGTATAACATTACAAAGACGATGAAGATAATTGACTATTCAACTCCTTATGGCACTTTGAAAACTCTAACGAACTTCTCCACCAGGTAAAACACTGTTTTTCTGAGAGCCCTTTAGACAGCTGTCTAGTTTGACAAAGTTGTGGTGTGATGACAGAGAGTCGTGGGAAACATTTTTCGTTAAGAGCCTGCTTCGTTATAAAGCATCCAAGTTAAAAAAAAAAAAAAAAACTTACCTTCATGAACAGTAGATTTTGTTGTTATATATGTAGGTATGAAGTGCAATGTATTCGCGATACATTAGTTTGTCTTGTCTTTCATGTAATAGATATCTATATATGAAGTAGCTGTGAATTTCAGTCACTTACTTTTAATAAGAGACCCTTTGATCAAAATTTGCAGGAGCTAAGGATCTCCAATGTATGTATAAATAGCTTTTTTCATGGAAAACATTTTTCCCCACTACAATTTACATATTTGGGAAATCACGTGCCGGTTTGAATCATGTCTCCAAGTCCGAAGAAAATATTGTTTTGGGAGCTTCTCTTCCTCTCCTGAAGTTTGTTACTTTTTAATTTTTATTGCGGGCTGTTTATCTCATTATAGTCTCCAGAATTTCAAAAAATAAATCTTACCTGTAAATGTAATTTCTCCCACTCATGTTGATAATATAATATTGCGTCTTCCCATAATTGTTGCATGAACGAGGCACTGATGTCAGTGCTGATTGACAAGTGAGCATCATCTGTGAAGTATGGACATGAAGTAACTGTGAATTTGGACATTTCATAAAAAATTCTAGACCCTTAGTTTAAAATTTTGAGCAGTTATAAAAATCCCCAGAGTGGAGTTACTTTTCTGCATTGAAACATATTTTTTTTGCAATTTGTTTGGGAAATCGCACATTAGATTCAATTGTACCTATTTGATAATTTGACTCTTCATTGAAAGTTGGTTGGAGGCTGTATAACTTTCTATCTTGAAATTTATCATTTCAGTTATAGTAGGTAAGTATACATTACAAAGACGATGAAGATAATTGAACTATTCAACTCCTTATGGCACTTTAAAAACTCCTATGAACTTCTCCACCAAATGAAACACCATTTTGGCTGAGAGCTCTCTAAGTAACTGTCCAGTTCGACAAAGTTGTGGTGTGATGACATGCAGAGAGCTGTGGGGAAATTTTTGCGTTTCCAGCCTGCTTCATTTCATTATAAAGCATCCAAATTGAAAAAAAAAAACAAACTTACCTGATTGATAGATTTGATGTTTGCAGCCTAAATTGAAATATTTATCATTTCGGTTAGTATACATTATAAAGACGACGAAGATAATTGACTATTCAACTCCTTATGGCATTTTAAAAACTCCTATGGTATGAACTTCTCCACCAGATGAAACACCATTTCGGCTGAAAGCTCTCTAAATGATTGTCCAGTTCGGCAAAGTTGTGGTGTGATGACAGAGAGCTGTGGGAAAATTTTTGCGTTTCCAGCCTGCTTCATTATAGAGCATCCAAATTAAAAAAAAAACTAGACAGCTAAGCTTGCTTAGCTGCAAAGTGTGCGTAGCTAGCTGCCTTTTCTACAGCTATAACCGCTATTACATTTATCTAAGTAGTGCATAAGTGACTCAACCATGTCACAGTGATGAGAAATAATAATAATTTCAAAACTCTCATTGCTTCAAAATAATAATTGTTTATCAGTGTTTTCATATCTTCCAAATTACAATATTTCAGAAAAATTTCTAAGCTTGCATTGCTACTAAATTAAGAAACTTCTAGTTGTTTTTCATAGTTTGCATTGTTTTAAAATTTACAAAATTTCAAATCAATTTCCCGAATTCCCCATTGCTACATTTTCATAAAGTTTCCAATAAATTCAGAATTTTGCATTGCTGCTGAGTTAGGAAACTTCAATAAAGTTTTAGAATTCATATTGCCTCTAAATGACTAAATTTTGAATAATTTTTCAGAATTCTTAGTCTTCAAATTACAAAATTTCAAATTCAATTTTCAAGTTCATATTGTCTACAAATTGCAAAACATTTACTCAATTATTGGAATTCACATTGCCTCTAATTTTTCAGAATTCTCATTATCTTCATATTATTACATGCAATAATTCATAAGTATCATTTTCAAGTTCACATTATCTACAACTTATAGAACTTTTAATCAATTTTTGGAATTCTCAGTGTCTCTAAATGACAAATTTTCATATTTTTTTTTTAGAATTTCCATTGTCTTCAAATTTATAAAATTTCAAATCAATTTTCAGAATTTGCCTTTGATTCTGAAATTATTAAATCATATAAAATATGTTAAGAATTCGCATTGCCTCTAAATTACACGAAAAAAATATGGGCAATTTTTACAAAAAATTTTGACTACATATTTAGCACAATAACCGGATCCCATTCAAAAATACATAATATAAGTATGATAAAATTTGTTTTAAAACTCAGTAATTTCTAACTGTTCAGTTACAATAATAATTTTTACTGCAGTCTTACAGTAAAAATCATCATTTTAATAAATTTTGCTATAACATTAGTAAAAATCATTTTGTTTTAATAATTTTTACTAGAGCATGATAATAAAAATTACACAAACCAAGTTGTGTAAAAATTACTCATTTTAAAGTAATTTTTATATCATAAAAAGTAAAAATTACTCATCTTAAGGTAATTTTTACTATACTTACGGCGCTATAGGTATAGTAAAAAGTATTTGAATAAATGAAATGAAAATTCATTTAGCAAAATGATATAATCATATTTCATAACTTTGTTTTTATTTAATTAAAATGAAGGGGCTACAGGGTTCAAAATTCGTTTTTATTTGCACCAGCATCATGTACTCACTCCACAGCATTTACCTATCCAATATTTCCAACGAAAAATCCGTCACCTATACCTACCTACCTGATGGGGATTCGAACCTGGGACCCTACAATTCCTATTCCTACCTACATGCCCTAACCATTCGACTACGAGTACACATGGAGGGTTAGGGCATTAAATGAATTTATATTTGTTGGGTAAACGCCCCTCCAAACCACTCCCACTTGGAATATACAGCTAACAGATGAGGGGTGTAACAGGGTACAATGAGACAGCTGATTTGAAAAGCGGAGATGGTATAGACTGGGGGTATAGCAGGGTACAATGAGCGGCAGGTGTTCTACCAGTCCCCTTTTCCCTTTTTTAGGATTTAATGCATTAAAATAATGAACTAAAATTGCAATTACTCAGCAATTACCCATCCGAATTGAATGAAAAATAATCTATTCCCTCCGCCTTAATGATTCTCAAATGGTGTCCAATAGGTACAAAAAACGGTTGGATAGTTTAAGAGAACATTCATGTATAATGAAATTTCATTTCTCAAAGCGAAACCAATAGTGTGCTACGCACACTAAAAAACTTACCTGATTAATAGATTTGATGTTTGCAGCCTAAAACGGATGTATACGAGGTTCTTTCATGCATGTGCCTACATGATGTAGGCTGTAGCTGTGAATTTTTATAACTTACCTAAGTACCTATAAGAAATTTGAGACCCTGAGTTCAAAATTTGCTCGCGCTATGGATCCCCAACGTAGCCTTTTTCATGGAAAATATTTTTCCCAGCATTTATTTGGGAAATCACACGCCGGTTTGGATCGTGTCTCCAAGTCCAAAGAAAATCGTTTTGGAATCTTCCCTTCCTCTTCACAAGTTGGTACTTTTTAAATTTTTATTGAGGGCTGTTTATCTCAGAAATCTCCAGAATTTCAAAAAATAAACTTACCTGTAATTTCTTTCACTCATGTTGATAATAATCGACTATTAGTGTCTTCCGTGCTTGTTCCATGAGCAAGTTCCCAAAGTGGAGTTATTTTTCAGTCTAAAAAAAAAATTTTTTTGCAATTTGTTTGGAAAATCTCATACTAGATTCAATTGTAGGTAAGTACCTATTTGACTTTTCATTGAAAGTTGGTTGGAGGCCGTAATCGATGGAGCTTTGTTAGCTAAAGATCTTTCTATCCTGAAAATTATCATTATACTTACAGTTAGTATAACATTACAAAGGCGACGATGATAATTGACTATTTAACATCTTTATAGCAGGCACTTTAAAAACTCCGTCAATGAACTTCTCCACCAGGTAAAACACTGTTTTGTCTGAGAGCTCTTTAAACAACTGACACAACTGTCCAGTTCGACAAAGTTGAGGTGTGATGACAGAGAGCTATGGGGAAATTTTTTCATTACAGTTTGCTTCATTATAAAGCATCCAAATTGAAAAAAAAAAACTTACCTGAACAGTAGATCTGGTGTTTGAAGTGTTGTTTCGTTTCTTGTTAAGTACCTATTTGGATTGGTTTTTCTTGACATTCATTGTATCTACCTACATACGTGTATCTGTGACTTTCTATCACTTTATAGTATAAAGAAAGAGACCTTATATCAAATTTGCAGGAGCTACCTATAGATCTTCAATGTACCATACAAATAGCTTTTTTCATGGAAAACATTTTTTCCCAGCATTTATTTGGGAAATCACACGTCAGTTTGAAAGTTTGAATCATGTCTCCAAGTCCAAAGAAAATTGTTTTGGGATCTTCCCTTCCTCTTCTCAAGTTGGTACTTTTTAATTTTTATTGAGGGCTGTTTATCTCAGAAATCTCCAGAATTTCAAAAAATAAACTTACCTGTAATTTCTTTCACTCATGTTGACAATAATCGCCTCTTTCGTCATTCGTGAGTGGAGTTATTTTTCATTCTAAAAAAAAAAAAGATTTTTTGCAATTTGTTTAGGAAATCTCATACTAGATTCAATTGTAGGTAAGTACCTATTTGACTTTTCATTGAAACTTGGTTGGAGACCGTAATCGATGGAGCTTTGTTAGCTAACGATCTTTCTATCCTGAAAATTATCATTATACAGTTAGTCCTAGTATAACATTACTAAGTCGACTAAGATAATCGACTATTCAACATCTTTATAGCAGGCACTTTAAAAACTCCGCCAATGAACTTCTCCACCAGGTAAAACACTATTTTGTCTGAGAGCTCTTTAAACAACTGACACAACTGTCCAGTTCGACAAAGTTGAGGTGTGATGACAGAGAGCTATGGGGAAATTTTTTCGTTACAGTTTGCTTCATTATAAAGCATCCAAATTTAAAAAAAAACTTACCTGAACAGTAGATCTGTTGTTTGAAGTAGTATTGCTTGGTTTATTGATACATAAGTATTTGGATTGGTTTTTCTTGACATTCATTGTATCTACATAAGTGTAGCTGTGACTTTCAATCACTTTATAGTATAAGAAAGAGACCTTATATCAAATTTGCAGGAGCTATAGATCTTCAATGTATGTACAAATAGCTTTTTTCATGGAAAACATTTTTTCCCAGCATTTATTTGGGAAATCACACGCCAGTTTTAATCATGTCTCCAAGTCCAAAGAAAATTGTTTTGGGATCTTCCCTTCCTCTTCTCAAGTTGGTACTTTTTAATTTTTATTGAGGGCTGTTTATCTCAGAAATCTCCAGAATTTTAAAAAATAAACTTACCTGTAATTTCTCCCACTCATGAATGTCTGATAAAAAAATCATATTTAACGTGTTTTTAGCATTAAATTCATCACAATATTTTTTGTAACCTTCCTCTCCCTGCAACGTACGCCATCTCGAGAAAAAAAGAGTTAATGCCTCCTGAAGCAACAATAGGTAACTAACTTAGATTTGATAATACATCGAGGTGATGAAAATGAGGTTAGAAAGATGTGGATACTGGATACCTATTGAAAATCATGAAGTTTTTTTACACTGAGCAACGAGAAAACTTTGTTTTGATTTCAGAAATTTGATCTGTCGTTTTCTGATTTGTATTCAGTGTGTTTGTAGGTGATTGCTCTCAGGTATACCAATCGAGATACGTTTCACCTAGAGTGAGTTTGAATTTATGTATAACTTCGATGAGCGAAGCTGTGGCTCTATCACTGGTTTTACAGATGGTGCTCCCTGCTCCATTATGCGACTTTTTTCAGTTGTAATCTTAAAAAATACCTATGCCTGTTTAAACATGATTCCACAAGAAGTTGTTTTATTTGCCTGGTGAGGTAGAGCCAGCAAAAGCTTCGAAGAATATCTACAAGCTTGAGTACTGAAGCATGGAATTGACTAACCTTCAAAATTTGTGCATTTTTGTTCATACAATAAGGATAGCAACCAGGGTTGGTTCTCTACGTGTAGACTATCGTTGTCTACATAGTCTACGTTTGTCGCGTAATCTATGTAAACTTCATGTAAAGTAGACTTCCTGTAGACAATGTGTAATGTATGTCAACTTCCAAGTTGTGTATTCCCAAATAACCTCCCTTCTTGATAAAAATTGTCGTTTTTTTTGGGAAAAAATTACCCTTACTTGTTAACTGAGAAATTGAAGAAAAAAAAATCTTGTATTTTCAACAAAGATTGTGAAAAAGTATAATTTTCTTACTAATAATTGACGATGTCTACTTCTGCTAAAATTGTCAGTTTTGCTTTTTTCAAGTTTTTTCTTGTCCAAAAGTTGTCAAAAATAAAGTAGGTACTCGCTTTTTTTTCAAAAATTGATGAAAATTCTTGTTTTTTCAGCCAAATGGCTGAAAATTTTCATTTTTTGCAAAAACTTTAAAAATCCTTACTTTTTTTCCACAAATTGTTCAAAAATTTCATTTTTTTACCCAAGAAATGCAAAAAAATTGCTAAAATTGTCAAATTCTTTTCGAGAATTAGATCTGCCAAAAATTGTCAAAAATGAAAAGTATTGCTTTTTTGCCAAAAAGATACGTTTTTTTTACACGGATTCTCAAAAATGTAGTTTTTGGACATTTTTGGAATCTCATTTTTGAACACTTTTTAGATTTTAACCACACATTTTTAAAATTTTCTGCCAAAATCCATGTAAAAAAGGCTTTATTCTAAAACAGAAATTTACTTCGTAGTTTACATAGTTTACATAGTCTACAATGTCTACATGTAAACTATCGTTGTCTACAGTAACGTTGTTTACACGTAGACAAAGCGTGTAAAGTAGACTATATAGTCTACTTGCCAACCCTGATAGCAACTCAAGTTGAGCAAAAAGACTGTAAAACCTACAGTAAGTGTGGTGAAACTGCCATATGTGGGTTTTTTGGGCTCACGAATCCATCTTGACCTCCATCTTCATCTTCGTTGCAGTCGTCAACAGAAAACTCATCATCTCCACTTGATTCATCATGCCTTCATTCAAATTAAGTATGATTGTCCTTCGTGTCATCATCTTCACATCTTCTACTGCTACAAGAAGATCGAAGACAACAGGCGATGGTGATACTAATTTCTTTTTTGTTTGCTTGCTTGCGTCTTTGTGTCGATCTTATGTAAAATGATGGGAGGAGACCATTAGCCTGTTAGTCAAGTCTGTTAGCGTTCTGATCCAGAAATCCTTGAAGGCATTTTCTCTCATGAATATTTTCACATCAGCTTATTTGCTGCTTCAGAAGCTTTTTCAGACAATTCGTCTAGAATGAAAAGTTGAATATATTATAGATATAGTAGTTGAAAAACGATTTCATGTTACCAGGCAAGAAAAAATAATATAAAATATAAAAAAATCACAGCTTCATAACTTCTTTTTCTAGGATTACATATAGGTAAGCATCAAAAATTAAAATTGTTTTGGGATCTTCTCTTCCTTTTCTCAAATTGGTACTTTTTAAATTTTTATTGAGGGCTGTTTATCTCAGAAATCTCCAGAATTTCAAAAAATAAACTTACCTGTAATTTCTTTCACTCATGTTGACAATAATCGCCTCTTTCGTCATTCGTGAGTGGAGTTATTTTTCATTCTAAAAAAAAAAAAGATTTTTTGCAATTTGTTTAGGAAATCTCATACTAGATTCAATTGTAGGTAAGTACCTATTTGACTTTTCATTGAAACTTGGTTGGAGACCGTAATCGATGGAGCTTTGTTAGCTAACGATCTTTCTATCCTGAAAATTATCATTATACAGTTAGTCCTAGTATAACATTACTAAGTCGACTAAGATAATCGACTATTCAACATCTTTATAGCAGGCACTTTAAAAACTCCGCCAATGAACTTCTCCACCAGGTAAAACACTATTTTGTCTGAGAGCTCTTTAAACAACTGACACAACTGTCCAGTTCGACAAAGTTGAGGTGTGATGACAGAGAGCTATGGGGAAATTTTTTCGTTACAGTTTGCTTCATTATAAAGCATCCAAATTTAAAAAAAAACTTACCTGAACAGTAGATCTGTTGTTTGAAGTAGTATTGCTTGGTTTATTGATACATAAGTATTTGGATTGGTTTTTCTTGACATTCATTGTATCTACATAAGTGTAGCTGTGACTTTCAATCACTTTATAGTATAAGAAAGAGACCTTATATCAAATTTGCAGGAGCTATAGATCTTCAATGTATGTACAAATAGCTTTTTTCATGGAAAACATTTTTTCCCAGCATTTATTTGGGAAATCACACGCCAGTTTTAATCATGTCTCCAAGTCCAAAGAAAATTGTTTTGGGATCTTCCCTTCCTCTTCTCAAGTTGGTACTTTTTAATTTTTATTGAGGGCTGTTTATCTCAGAAATCTCCAGAATTTTAAAAAATAAACTTACCTGTAATTTCTCCCACTCATGAATGTCTGATAAAAAAATCATATTTAACGTGTTTTTAGCATTAAATTCATCACAATATTTTTTGTAACCTTCCTCTCCCTGCAACGTACGCCATCTCGAGAAAAAAAGAGTTAATGCCTCCTGAAGCAACAATAGGTAACTAACTTAGATTTGATAATACATCGAGGTGATGAAAATGAGGTTAGAAAGATGTGGATACTGGATACCTATTGAAAATCATGAAGTTTTTTTACACTGAGCAACGAGAAAACTTTGTTTTGATTTCAGAAATTTGATCTGTCGTTTTCTGATTTGTATTCAGTGTGTTTGTAGGTGATTGCTCTCAGGTATACCAATCGAGATACGTTTCACCTAGAGTGAGTTTGAATTTATGTATAACTTCGATGAGCGAAGCTGTGGCTCTATCACTGGTTTTACAGATGGTGCTCCCTGCTCCATTATGCGACTTTTTTCAGTTGTAATCTTAAAAAATACCTATGCCTGTTTAAACATGATTCCACAAGAAGTTGTTTTATTTGCCTGGTGAGGTAGAGCCAGCAAAAGCTTCGAAGAATATCTACAAGCTTGAGTACTGAAGCATGGAATTGACTAACCTTCAAAATTTGTGCATTTTTGTTCATACAATAAGGATAGCAACCAGGGTTGGTTCTCTACGTGTAGACTATCGTTGTCTACATAGTCTACGTTTGTCGCGTAATCTATGTAAACTTCATGTAAAGTAGACTTCCTGTAGACAATGTGTAATGTATGTCAACTTCCAAGTTGTGTATTCCCAAATAACCTCCCTTCTTGATAAAAATTGTCGTTTTTTTTGGGAAAAAATTACCCTTACTTGTTAACTGAGAAATTGAAGAAAAAAAAATCTTGTATTTTCAACAAAGATTGTGAAAAAGTATAATTTTCTTACTAATAATTGACGATGTCTACTTCTGCTAAAATTGTCAGTTTTGCTTTTTTCAAGTTTTTTCTTGTCCAAAAGTTGTCAAAAATAAAGTAGGTACTCGCTTTTTTTTCAAAAATTGATGAAAATTCTTGTTTTTTCAGCCAAATGGCTGAAAATTTTCATTTTTTGCAAAAACTTTAAAAATCCTTACTTTTTTTCCACAAATTGTTCAAAAATTTCATTTTTTTACCCAAGAAATGCAAAAAAATTGCTAAAATTGTCAAATTCTTTTCGAGAATTAGATCTGCCAAAAATTGTCAAAAATGAAAAGTATTGCTTTTTTGCCAAAAAGATACGTTTTTTTTACACGGATTCTCAAAAATGTAGTTTTTGGACATTTTTGGAATCTCATTTTTGAACACTTTTTAGATTTTAACCACACATTTTTAAAATTTTCTGCCAAAATCCATGTAAAAAAGGCTTTATTCTAAAACAGAAATTTACTTCGTAGTTTACATAGTTTACATAGTCTACAATGTCTACATGTAAACTATCGTTGTCTACAGTAACGTTGTTTACACGTAGACAAAGCGTGTAAAGTAGACTATATAGTCTACTTGCCAACCCTGATAGCAACTCAAGTTGAGCAAAAAGACTGTAAAACCTACAGTAAGTGTGGTGAAACTGCCATATGTGGGTTTTTTGGGCTCACGAATCCATCTTGACCTCCATCTTCATCTTCGTTGCAGTCGTCAACAGAAAACTCATCATCTCCACTTGATTCATCATGCCTTCATTCAAATTAAGTATGATTGTCCTTCGTGTCATCATCTTCACATCTTCTACTGCTACAAGAAGATCGAAGACAACAGGCGATGGTGATACTAATTTCTTTTTTGTTTGCTTGCTTGCGTCTTTGTGTCGATCTTATGTAAAATGATGGGAGGAGACCATTAGCCTGTTAGTCAAGTCTGTTAGCGTTCTGATCCAGAAATCCTTGAAGGCATTTTCTCTCATGAATATTTTCACATCAGCTTATTTGCTGCTTCAGAAGCTTTTTCAGACAATTCGTCTAGAATGAAAAGTTGAATATATTATAGATATAGTAGTTGAAAAACGATTTCATGTTACCAGGCAAGAAAAAATAATATAAAATATAAAAAAATCACAGCTTCATAACTTCTTTTTCTAGGATTACATATAGGTAAGCATCAAAAATTAAAATTGTTTTGGGATCTTCTCTTCCTTTTCTCAAATTGGTACTTTTTAAATTTTTATTGAGGGCTGTTTATCTCAGAAATCTCCAGAATTTCAAAAAATAAACTTACCTGTAATTTCTTTCACTCATGTTGACAATAATCGCCTCATTCCAGATTTTTTGCAATTTGTTTAGGAAATCTCATACTAGATTCAATTGTAGGTAAGTAGGTAAGTACCTATTTGACTTTTTCATTGAAAGTTGGTTGGAGGCTGTAATCGATGGAGCTTTGTTACCTAGCTAACGATCTTTCTATCCTGAAAATTATCATTATACAGTTAGTCCGAGTATAACATTACTAAGGCGACTAAGATAATCGACTATTCAACATCTTTATAGCAGGCACTTTAAAAACTCCACCAATGAACTTCTCCACCAGGTAAAACACTGGTTTGTCTGAGAGCTTTTTAAACAACTGTCCAGTTCGACAAAGTTGCGGTGTGATGACAGAAAGCTATGGGAAATTTTTTTTGTTTCCAGCCTGCTTCATTATAAAGCATCTAAATTAAAAAAAAAACTTACCTGAACAGTAGGTCTGTTGTTTGAAGTTTGAAGCCTGATCTCAGACACTGATATATACTTACGATTGGCCTTTCTTGACATTCATTGCATCTACATAAGTGTAGCTGTGAATTTCTATCACTTTAATATAAGAAAGAGACCCTTAGATCAAATTTGCAGGAGCTAGGTATAGATCTCCAATGTACGTATAAATAGCTTTTTTCATGGAAAACATTTTTTCCCGCCATTTATTTGAGATATATCACACAACAGTTTGAATTATGTCTCCAAGTCCAAAGAAAATATTGTTGTAGGATCATCCTCTCCTCAAGTTGATACTTTTCAATTTTTATTGCAGGTTGTTTATCTCAGAAGTTTCCAGAATTTCAAAAAATAAACTTACCCGTAATTTCTTCCACTCATGTTGATAATACATATACATACAATATATCCGATGAAAGTCACCACATTTCACAAAGTGTTTAGTATTAAATTCATCACAATATTTTTTGTAACCTTCCTCTCCCTGCAATGTACGCCATATGCATTCAAGAAAAAAAGAGTTAATGCCTCCCTGAAGCAACAATAACTGGATTCGATAATACTTCGAGGTGATGAAAATAAGAGTAGAAAGATGCGGATACCTATTGAAAATCATGACTTTTTTCCGCCGAGCATCGAGAAAACTCTTTTGATTTCAGAAATTTGATCCGTCGTTTTCTGATTTGTATTCAGTGTGTTGTAGGTAATTGCTCTCAGTTACACCAATCGAGATACGTTTCACCAAGATTAAGTTTGAAATTGAATTTACATACAACTTCGATGAGCGAAGCTGTGGCTCCATCACTGATGGTGCTCCATTATGCGACTTTTTTCAGTTGTAATCTTAAAATACCTATGACTGTTTAAACATGATTCCATAAGTTGTTTTATCTGCCTGGTGAGGTGGAGCCAGCAAATGAAAGCTTCGAAGAATAGATACAAGCTTGAGTACTGAAGCATGGAATTGACTAACCTTCAAAATTTTCACATTTTTGTTTATACCTACAATAAGAATAGCAGCTCAAGTTGAGCAAAAAGACTGTAAAACCTACAGTAAGTGTGGTGAAACTGCCATATGTGGGTTTTTTGGGCTCCCGAATCCATCTTGACCTCCATCTTCATCTTCGTTGCAGTCGTCATTAAAAAACTCATAATCTCCACTTGATTCAACATTCCTTCATGCAAAATTGAGTATGATTGTCCTTCGTGTCATCATCTTTATCTTCTACTGTTACAAGAAGATCTAAGACATCAAGCGATTGTGATACTAATTCCTTTTTTGTTTGCTTGCTTGCCTCTTTATGTCGATATATTATGTAAAATGACCGGAGGAGACCATTAGCTTGTTTGTCAAGTCTGTTAGCGTTCTGATCCAGAAATCCTTGAAGGCATTCTCTCTCATAAATATTTTCACATCAGCTTGTTTGCTGCTTCAGAAGCTTTTTCAGACAATTCGCCTACAATGAAAAGTTGAATATAGTAGTTGGAAGACGATTTCATGTTACCAGGCAAGAAAAATTACCTACTTAAATCACAGCTGCGTAGCTTTTTTTGCTAGTCATTGCATTGGTAACCATCGAAAATTTAGCTTGATTTACAAAATTCGACCAAGTTTAAGAAAACTTAAGTTGCTTTTTCGGGATCTAGATTTTTTTGCATGTCCTAATCGTGCGCTGATTGCTAAAATCCTAAAAAAATATTTTAGCAAATTATTAAAAGTACCTACCAAGTATAGGTACATAACGATATTTTACTCAAATCAAGACGATTTATTATGCCGGATCTTTTTGCTGGTCACCATCTCCTTCTTCGACCAACATTTTGACATATTCTTCAAAATATTGTCGCCGATCCGACTCCGTTGCGGATCCAGTTTCAAATTATTCTTTATCTCGGTCCAACTGGATTTTTCGCTGATACGGCTGCTCACACAAAATTTCATCGAATCGAGTTGGAAAGTCAAAATCCATTCTGAAAACTAATTTCAATACGCTGCGAAGTCGACTGCAGGTGCACTTCGAGTCGTTTTGAAGCCTCCGCCAACTTTTTGAAAATTACTGGAGCCTCTAGTAGATTTTTGCAAACTTGAAATTTCCACAAAATTTCATCAAATTGAGATGGAAAGCCGAAATTTACTCTGAATTCCGATTGTAACACCGTCTGAAGTCGACTTCAGGTGGGTTCAAGTCGTTTTGAGACAGTCCTACATTGGAACGCAAAATCTGCGATTTCTGCTGACCTGTCAATCAAAATGACCGTCATTTTGTAAGTGGGACCATTTTTTTTTTTTTTTTGAGCACAAGGGCTAGAAGTGTTCCTTAAGACTGGCTCATCCTTTGAGAAAAAAGTTGTCTCGGTGGATTAACGGGGGGGGGGGGGGGGTGCAATAGATCTTTATGCGGGCCTCACGCCTAATTGGTCAACTCGGGAAGACCATGTGACCACTGACCACTCGTATCCGTTCAATGGGAATCAAAGAAGTACCCAACGGATCGATTTTACAACCAATCTTACTGCGTTGTGTTCATTTTTTTTATTTACTTTGATTCCACTTTTCGAAGGATCCCTCTGTGGTATTTGATCTGCAACACAAATCAGAGCGATTATACTTTTAATAGAAAATATCAAATTAAATGGAATCAATACTTTACCAAATTTTTGATGCAGACCCAGAAGCAATGTCTCTTCTATGTTTTCTCTGTGATTGTATTTTGCATTTTTTTCGGAATCACATTTTAAAAATAGAAAATAGAATGATGAGTGTCGCAAATCTTTTTTTTCATTGACACAATAGAATTACCAGTACAGGTAGTAGGTACTTAGTACTTACTAACCTTTCTGGGGAATACTGTTGTTCAATTGAGTCCAAGATACTACATCCTCGAATGATAGGATATCACTGAGCTTATGGTGATTTCTGAAATATTGTACACATAATATAATAAATACCCATTTTTCGTACAAAGAAATACCTATACTAACAAGGGCACCCCTTCCACATGATAATCTCCGATTGAAATGAAACTTGGAACTGATGGAAAGAGGACATCCAAAAACCTCCATCTCCCAATTTTCAGCCGCTCAAATTGATTTTTCGATTTTTGGCGAGCGTTTGAAGTTTTGTGTAGGTACACAAGTGAAGCTTTTCAACTCAGAAAGTGCGAAAAAATTACAAATATCCGTCTCTCTATTTTTCAGCTACCAAAAAATGCAAACATGGTTTTAAATTTTCGGCCAATTGAACTCGGTGTTTGGGATGTGATTTGGAATTTGTGCCATCGAAAACGTCTTCACGTTTTATGGCTTCCCAAAACCCGCCTACATTTTCCTTACAAAGTGGAAGTTTTTGGTAGGTAGGTATACTTTGAGTGCAACTTTACACTCGTTCGAATGTATTGAAATGTATTTGTTTGTACATGATTTTTATTTAAACTCAACAAATTGTACACTGGTAAGCTTACAATGTTAATAATTAACATTCGTTTAAATATAAACAATCCTTTGTCTATTCATCAAATGAAAATAACAAACTAACAATATGGTCGAAACCATTAGTAATATGATGAAAACATACATTAGAATTATTATAATACAGAATTTCTTGTCGTAAGGATCTACAAGAATCACCTTAGGTGTGATATATATTTTTTTAATCGGAGGACGAGTCACATTGCTTTTAGGTTGGTTTGAATCCGGTGCCAATGTCGAATTAAGTTTAATCGAGAATTCATCATCGTATAGGTCTGTTTCGTATTCGAGTTGAGCTTCCATATTCCTAACAGAAGGTAAAAACCAAGAGTAGCTTTTTTTCCATTTTGGGCAAGGTACGATTGTGGTTTCGCAAGGCATTGTTATTTCATTAGAAATTACTAAAAAAAAAAAGAAAATTACGTTGAGAAAATTAGGGACCAAAAAATAATTACTTACGAATGAATAAAATACTATAGGTTGTACTCACATTTACAAAGCAGAGGAAAATCGTTGATTTCAGTTCTCGTCGTGTACATTGGGCACAAACTAAGAGTATTTGTATGGATTTTATTTTCTTTCGAACAAAAATAACATAGCAAATGACCAATTGATTTTTTCAATTTGGGATTCGCTGAATACATTTGCTCCGAAGTCAACACCCTTGGAATGTATGAACAACCGATATACAATGCTAAATTTCGTCTGTATTTACCAATGCTGAAAAGGCAAAAGTTCTTAGGCAACTTATGTGACATATTGCTTGAACACTGTATTGACTGTTTTTTGATTTTGATTGCTTACTTATCGAAATCACGTAGATGATTACTGTATAATAAAAATGGCAGCATTTGAATGAGTTCAATTTGTGATCCACCTTGGATAGGGAATGATGAGGAGACCATTTCACATTGCAACGAATTCGTATCTAAACATAAACAAAAAGAAATATTTTGATTTTTTTTAAATTTATAATTTTAAATTATTGAAATTTACCATTAGAGGAGCCATCGTTTAGATCCAATTTCAAATTTGTTTTGAATTCTTGATAAGGGCAGTTTTTAATAGCATTTTGAGACTCTTTTTCTAATTTCCAATGCCATTCCTGTAAAATAAAATCGATAACGTTCGCTTTAATATTTTTACAAATGTTTTTGGAATAAATTCTGTCTTTTAAAAAAAATCAGAACGAATTTTCTAGGGGAGAGGAGGGAGACAATTTTTATTCTTCCTAGGGGTACGAAAAAATGCTAAACCTGCCCTTGCTCGTACCCCAAAAATAAATGAAATCAACAAAATTTTCGGCTACAGACAAGTTTTCATTAGATAGGTACCTATTTTGAAAAATTCAACGAACTTGATCACCCTTTCTATTACCTACTCCACTTCTCCGGCCTTCAATTGGGCCACCGTGAGATAAAAATTATTCATGGAAAAAAATTGTAAATCTTTCTAATACCAATCTACTCGAAAATATTCTTACTTACAAGCTGAATCATTGGACCAATATCGTCGTAATACTGACATTTGACGCATTCCTGTCGTACGACGAGTGATCTAAATTTATTATAAATATCTAAAAATTCACTTCTGGTGTTATCCCTCAATTGACTTTCCCAACAAGACCACAATTCACAATTGGCACGCAGAGCCTGATCATAAAAATTATCAAGGTAAATAGATCTAAGTATGTATGATACCTACCTACTCGTAAGTTATCGTATGTACTCGTATTAGTACCAAACCACGAGGATAACTTACAAAGTTTTCGATATATTTACATTGATGGGTTCTTGCTGACTCTGTATTCATTAGACTGACGTGTCTTTTTTTCAATTCCATGTCACACATTGCGCCCAATATATTGAAATTAATGAATAACACGATTACTGAACGAAGTAAAAATGCGAGAAAATTCTTCGATGCGTGATTTAAATAACATAACGAAAAATTCATTTACAAAAATCATCGTTAATTTCTATTATTTGCATTAAACTTGTTATCACGTTCATGTTTTCATTCAAATATCGAAATTCCGTTCGATTAAAGAAGGTTGTCTGAAATGTAACCAGTGATGTTCGAAAAACAAATTATTGGCACATTTTTTCCGCAGGCAAAAATTTTCTAAAAAAAATTATCTTTTCTCATTTTTATTTTGTAAATATTTTTCAAATTACTCGAATTTGAATTCGAATCATTTTTTATTGAAAATTTTGAGTTGAAAAAATATTCACATTTCGAATATTTTCAACACTTCAAGTATTCGTAGTATCAAAAATACTGGTACCTAATCAAAATTACTGAGCACAAAAATGTCAAATGTTGAAATGGCGACTTACCGTATCGCTGCCTATTTTTCAGCCAAAAGTTAGTTGGCGTTTCAAATGCCTTTCCGTTTATCTGATGCAATTCACCATATTAATAAGGTTTTTTCCAGCAATATTTACTTTCTGGTCGGGGGGGGGGAGGAGGAGGGAAAGCGAGGATCATAATTTCTTCGGATTAGTTTCACTTTCAAAGAAACCATTGGCAACTCTTTTTTTTTTAATTCAAAATCCGAGTTTGAATTAAAAGTTGGAAAAATAAAAAAACTTTCCAAATAGTTGCTGAATAATTTCAAAATAGTGGGAAAAGGGGAGGGCAATAGTTTGTCGAAGCAAACTTTCTTTCAATTCTACAAGGTACCTATACGAGTACATCGAGTTCCACGAATGAACCCCTAGGTACTTAATGGATAAGGTTAGTTTTGTTCGTCCTCAACAGCAATTTGAGCGAAAACGATTTTTTTTCTCAAGTTGTGAAACTTTGGGGACCGACTTGACGAGTATTTTTTACCTCGAGAACATGTGTCTTTGAATAAGAGGGGGGGAAGGTCTGAAAAGGCCGAATATGGATGTTTAATAGAAGTAACGGAGGTATTGGAGGAAGCTCTAGTGATAAAGCAGGTGATGGGAAACCTGGTTCTCAATCATTGAGAGGAAAAGTCCTCTGAGATGCACATATATAGGTATAATTATTTTCAAAGGAGACTCACCTTGAAACGTCTTCAGCGTAGTTATGCTTCAACTCAATGCAGCTGAATTATTCTCAATGACACTGTTTTGAAACCTTCCAGCCTCATTCAGAGGTGACTTCGTCAAAGGTTTTTCACTCGTCTTCGATAATGAAATAAATGTCGAGTTTCACAAGGTCTGATTTCAACACTGATTTTCACAACATTAATAAGTATACCTACTTATAGAAAATTCGCTTCAATTCAAACCGCTGTTGAGGACGAACAAACCACTCCTAGAAACTCGAATGGAAGGTCATCTAGGGGCTCAGTCTCGAAACTCGATTGATATAATATGTACTTCGCACATCATTAAAAAAAAGTTGAAATTTCAATAAAAAAGGGGGAAAAAATTGTCAAAAGTGCATACCTATCTACTTAGGTATTTGGATTAAAAACAAAGGAAAAACCATGTTCATTATATTTCAGTATTTCAGGAGAAGAGGAAGGAGAGGGGTCAAAACTGTTTCTCATTTTTCTCGTTCAGTTCTATATCATTGGAGAAAATTTTTTCGAAAACGAAAATTCCTCCCTTTCCCTAAGGAGTGAATGGATAATAAAGTTCTCAGGATTGTTGGACACCCTGTAATTTCATTTCTTTTTGTTGACAATGTTCTCGCAAGTCTTCTCATTTCCAAATTTTTTTCATTGATTTTTTTTCTTTTGGATGGTTAAAAATAAAAGTGCATATTTGAGTAGAATTGACTTTTTGTCAAAAAAGGGAACAATTCCATTGTTCTAACTTCCTTTCTGAAAGTTGAAATAGGTACCTAAAATTGAAAACAAGCAATAAGCTATTAAAGCAAAGGAAAAACTTCCTTGCAATCAGTGAAAATAACTAAAAAAAAAATGCTTTGCATTCGTGCTGCCTTTTTTTTAGTAATTTTTTTCCAATTTAACTAAAAAAAAAAGGTTATTTTTATTTTAAACGTATAAAACTTAAAAAATACATCGTTGATCGCCTAAATAATTTCCTATAAGTATAAGTCAAATTACAACTGACTGTTAAAATAATGCAATTTCAAAGCAGTAACAAAATGATATATAGCTAGTACAAGGAATATAACAATAATAACCATCAACGGAATTAGTATCGGTAAACATGGCCATTCACTCATTTCAGTCTCAGTTAAAAAATTAACTTCGTATATTCCATCTGCATAGATGATTGGTTTATAATACTGTTTTCCAGTTGGGCAGTAAGGTACCGACGGACCGGCTTCAATCAGTCGAGAACTCAGTTGTGAATCTTGGCAACAAAAATAACAGACGAACATTAAGACCATTACTCGAATAAAATTAATTTCTCGAGTACATACTTAAAATTATCCTTACCTACGTTATTGAATTAATAGGTATCGACTACCTACTTGAACTTGAAGAATTACAAAACAACGTACAGAATAAATTCAGCAATCGTGTCCCGATTTGGTGATTTATGAAGTAGTTACTTGGGTATTAGTAGGTATTTTAGAGAATAAAATTGAAAATTACATAGATGCTCTAGAAAGTGGTAAACTTATTTCTATCGGTGTGATATCTGTGCCATTTTTTCCTCGTAACTTTTGGCTATGATCTAATTGCCAAAAAAGAAAACTTACCGACGGCGAATCATTTTAATAAAAACCTACATAAATGTGTATTGTGGCAAGTTATTATAAATGATTAAATAATTGACTTTCTGTACCTACCAGCGCACAAAAAAGGAAATGCCTGATCGCAATTCCACGTTATATTTCTGGATATGATCGTTCCATCGTTCGGATTCAAATCATTCTGGTAAAACGTATCACATTTTGAGCAAGGGATTCCTTTATGAACGGTGAAGTTGCGTTTACCAACGAACATGAAACCAAATATGCACAATAAACGATCATTAACTCTGTCGTCGTTTTCCATGTAAACGTAACCACATCCGACGTGTTTGTTTGATACTCTCGATAATAAATCTTCGGTAGAAGAGCTGTAAGTAATATTGAGCCAAAAATTGGATTTTCAAAAAAATATGAACACGAGTGAACAGAATTGGATCCTTACAAAAATAAGTTTGTGAAGTCTTCGACCATGCTTGATTTAAATAATGCACTATCCTTTTCTTCGAGAGTCAACTTCCTTTCACCGATCACTACTTCTAATTCTAGCTCAGAATCGGATGAATTGTTCAAATTGTTCAAATTGTTCACAGCTGCAAAAATCAGATTTTCAGCATTTTAAAAGTATTAGCAACTGTTGAAATTTAGGTAGGTATCAATTTCTAAAATTCTTTTACCTACATTTATTGTCTCGCAGAGAATAGATTTTGGAAGCGTTATGATGCGTAACTGGTAAACATTTACCCGATTTATTCTGAGCTAATTGAGCTAAAAACTTACTCCAATGCTGAATTGTGAAATGTAGATACAAATCTTTATTTTATTTATCTTCAATAAGCACAAATTCTCTACATGAACATGTGACAAAGTCGCAAAAATAACTTACCAGTTTATACGCATTGGAAAGATTTTGACTTTGAGCGAAAATATTCAATCTTTCGTTAAAGCTATTCAATAATAATTCTATTTGAACGACTAGTAATTCTGATTTTTGACATTTTAAACCGTCACATTTAGCCGTTACGATCCCCTGCAAATGTAAAAAATAGTAAAGAAATTAGAAAAAATTAAAAAAAAAAAAAAGTTTGATCGTGTCATCTCATGTGAAGTAGGTTCCATTATAACGTCAGTAGTTGAGTACCTACAAAAAATCTCACTGTATTTACGGCGAACTGGTTATGCAAATCAAACACAATATTATGTTATGGTTAGTCATGGTTAACACACGGTTGGTGTAATCCTGTTACATCATTCAAAGGAGACTACTCAGAGTTTTTTTAAAAAGTAATTTGGGTTAGTAGTTGTCATTACCTTACTCATTGTGGAAATTGACATTTTTTTTTTTTTTTTTTGAAGAGCACTCAGCGCTGATAATTGTCCAATTTTTAAAAAATGACACTCATGTACATACGTAATGCAACTAAAACTTTTCAAATCAAACTTCACAATATTCAAAAAGTTGAAAACGAAGGTTCGAAAAAAAAAATTTGCAAAATATTGTAGCCTGCTGAAAAGAATTTACCGCTATTTTTTGCACAATCAATTTCTTGAATAAGTCTGCATTTTTCTGCACTTGAAATATTTTCAAAAAAAAAAAAAAAAAAAGTGGCAAGAAATTTGGAACCAGAAAATTGAAATTTTGAATTGATCAATGAGAAATTTCTAATTCTATCAGCTGCCAATTGAGTGCCCTTTTTATAGAAAAATTATCTAACCATTTTATCTTTTAACCCTGGTTTTAAAAAAAATGAGTAGGTAAGTAGATAGTTTTATGCAATTGTACTTACATTGTTTGAGTAGTACTCGTTTATGTGAGGAAAATCTTGACCAGAAGAGAACGTTGGTAGTATTTCATTGCAGATAAACACTGTTGAGAAAGTAAAATTGAATGATTATTATTATGATTCTTGGCTAAAAGACAAAGAAAAGTGCCTATTTTTAAAGGAAATTGTCTCGGAGATGATGCGATTGATGATTCAGTTTTTTAAAACGAGTTTTAAGGTCGAACAACATGATTATGGGAGATTGATAACGTTGCTAATTTCCAAGAAAAGTCAACTCACCAATAAAAAAGTAATCTTCAGAAAATGTTACTTCTAAAATGAAGGTACCAAACTTATGTACCTATACCTACACTCTACAGGCGAGTGTCATTTGAAAATCTAAAAAATAAATATTTCAAGAATTGTTCTTACCATTCAGTAGGAAACATGTATATATTTTCTTCATGTTATCAGTAGACCATAAAAAAAAGAACTTCTGAATCTGCCATTGAGCCACATGAAAAATTAGAAATGATCGAATTTCCAATGAGTCACAACCGAGTATTTCTAGTATTACTGAAATTTCGAAGTAAACATTTCAAGATTCAAAATTTTGGGAACCCCTTTGGCCAAGTTTTTTCTCTGTTTGGTGGTCAAAAAAAATGCAGACCTCGGGAGACTATTCCAAAATATACTTATTTGTAGGTAACTTTAATTTTAGGAACATTTTTGTCAAGTTTTTTCCTGTTTGGTGGTCAAAAAAATGCAGATTATCGGGAGACTATTCCAAAATACCTTTTTATTATATTTCGAGTTTATTTGTACCACTTTCAGTTCAGCTGTTTCTGGATTTTTTCCAGATTTAAAAACAGATTGAAGAGGTCGGAGATTCAATTAAGTGAATTTCAAAAATGTAGTAACCTGCATTATAGGTACATATAATATTGGAAAACTAATTTGATACGTCGGTATTTACCTGTTGCAAATGGCGAATAAGAAATTTAAATCTGGTAAATAAACAATGATTTTTATTTTTTGACAACTTAATAGAAAACATTGACGAATTTTAAAATTACAAGTTAAAATCTAGGTATGATATTCAACAGATACTGAATACTTTACATGACGCAATGACAAATGAATATTGTTCTTTTACCTGCATTAAAATAATCATCATACACTCACAAAAAAATTATCAAAATATGATAGGTACCTACTCATCCTATTTCATCGCTCAATGTTAATTACCTACGAGTATGTTTAGAGTTGTTAAAGTAAAAAGATCAGTAAAATGGTACACAGCAATGTGAAAAAACCACCAATTGTAGGGGTTCGTTTTCCTGTACCAGATTCACTAACCCTAATGTATTCAATTGGTCTTGAAATATTCATAGGAGATAATCCTTCCTGAGATGGTAGGTATAAAGGTTTCTTCAATTTGCTGTGAATTTTTCGGTGGCAATCGAAACGATTCGGATTCATTATAGTGTCGTATGTGCCTCGTTTTGATAAATCTAGAACAGATATTTTTTATTGCTTACCTACCATACAATTTTATATGTACAAGCAGTGGACTACATTATAAATTCGTATATGATTTACTCAAGTATCTCAACTTCTCAAGTACACAAATAAGTGTCCAGAGAGTGAGAAACTAAATCAAAAATCTTGATAAAATTTCAAAATTGGAAAGTTGATAATTTTAGGTCGTCAAAAAGTTGATAGGAAACACGTCGAAAAAATCTAACAAAATATTTGGAAAAAATTAAAGGGAAAAATATGAAGAACTGCCCATTTTTTAGAATTTTCAAACGGCGATAAATTCGATCGTACGTATTCATCTCAACACAATAAAAATAATTGACCAATGTAAATATTGATACAAAATGTGAAAATACGTACTATTACACGTGAAAGGGTAACGTCTGTCACATTTCCATTGCTGTCCGTGTGTTTCTGGTATTTCTTCAATAACTTTATAAAACTCGCACTTCGAACAAGGCGTACCAATTTCACTCTTGTACTTATTTGCAGCAGTATCAGGATCGAAGTAAAGAAATCCATAAAGGCATACCATATAGTCGGTGTTATGACTTGTGTTTGCAGTCACTAAATACGAACATCCCATATGGACTGTTCCACCCCTTCGTTCCAATGGATTTGAGATATTATCACTAAAAAAAAAATCATTTTACAATTGTAAATATTATCCATGACTCAATCCAAGGGTTGGCTTATGTGTCACATTTTTTGACTATTGCAAGATTTTATATAATTTAGAAATCGTATGGGTACCTAAGTAGGATGAAAAAAAGAGGGCGAAAAGAAAAATGTACTAGAGTGAGTTAGGTTCCTATCACTTTTTTTTTGGAAAATAATAAAAAATTGTACAACATTAAAAACCTTCGGAGCACGCTTACTGTGTTCAGTAAAGGGATTTGGAACATCCTAGTATGGTGAAAAAATCATTTTTTTCACAAGAGAATTGTACTGTGGAAACCTATTCAGCAATATTTTCAATCAGTCTAGGTAAGTAATAAGTAGGTATACCTAATTTGAAAAAAAATTCAAATTGGCTTGAAATTATTTAATGTGTCATTGTCCCGTTGCTTTGAAGTAGTAAATTTTTTCCAATATTTAATAAAAGCAACGAAGGAAAATATTTTCGTTTAAATTTCTAAAAGAAATTACTCACATACACCTAAGGGAAGAAATGCTTTAGAGGGAATGATAAAATCTTGTTGTTGCTGAAAAAATCATTTTTTCACAAGAAAATTGTACTGTGGAAACCTATTTAGCAATATTTTCAACCAGTCTAGGTAATTTGGAAAAAATCAAGTTGGCTTGAAATTATTTAACGTGTCATGCATTGTCCCGCTGCTTTGAAGTAGTAAATTTTTTCCTTTAATAAAAGCAACAAAGGAAAATATTTTAGTTTAAATTTCTAAAAGAAATTACTTACTTAAACCTTAAGAGGAGAAATTTTTTTCCAAATGTCCACCCTCCACATTTTTCAAGAATATCTTTAGTTAACATATTAAGTGGACATCAACATGTATCATACCTCTCCTTTTTGGAAGTTACATGCAGATGCAACCAAAAAGTATTAAATAAAGTCAGTTTGTTTTGAAATTTGGAAAGAATGTGTCCGCATGCAACTTTTCCAGAAAAAAAATGAACTGAAGACATTTATGCCAGTTGAGTTGGTTGCTTTGAAATATGTACATACGAGTAAAACTACATATTTTTAAAAATAGAATTACACCCTAAGTTATAAGTAATAGTACTAATATAATATGTAGGTACCTACATACTAACATTTTATTGAATGTCTCGATGAATTCTGAGATCGTATGTTGTAAATCGACTTGTTCTTTGAGAGGAAATGATCTAGATCCAATCACCACTTCTACTGCAGTTGGGTAATCTTCCAATGAATGATTGGATTGTCCATTCCATAGGGTGTAATTCTTGGGATACCCTGTAAAGCAGTCATAATAACTCGTATACAATTTAGGTAGTAATTAGGTACTAATAAACTACCTAATAAAAGCAATGTAGATGCCTACATTGGTTTGTTACACGTTCGTAAATCACTTTATTTCCAGTCCCTGGTAAAACACAACCCAAATGAACTCGTTCTTGAGCATGTGCTGCCAAATGTGTATCCCAGTTCTGTAAATAAAATTTGAGATAAAAATTCACTGCTTGAAATATTTCATATTTTCTTTTAAATTTATGTGAAAAATCATACCTACGACGTACTAATAATTGAACGAGTTTTTTTAAAATAGGTAGGTACGTACTTAATAGAAAATAAAAGTGCAAGAATTAGAGTTGAATTAGAAACAATTAGGTAGTTAGGTACATAATGATATGACAATCGAGTGGTTACAAAACTTGACTAAACTTGAATAATTCTAGCATGGGAGGTATCCCAATTGACAGAAAATTTCTCGAATCAGAAAAGGTTGAATCTAAAGAGTATGCAAAAATACATCACCAGCTCAAATTTCAAGCTACATACATTTTTTGAAAAATTTTTGAAAAACAACTCCGACTCCGACTCAATATTTTGAAAAAAAAAATCAAAATTCCACCCAATTGACTATGAAAGCTTAAGTTTGGTATCAACCCTGTTTTCGACCCTTCGAATCCATTAGAAACGGTTTTGAATTTTTCGAACTGTTCTGGACCCTTTGAAAGTTCATAAAATTTCAAGGATTCGTACAAAATTCAGCTTTCTATATCCCAGATGGGAGAAAAAACGAATAGAAAATTAGTAGGTAGTCAAGTTGACAGTAGTTTTCTACTTGTTGTGTGTAGGTTTCCAGAAGACCACCTGCTTTTCTGTGTAGTTAAAACTACTAGTTCTTTGTATGGAGCTACAAAGACAAAGTTAATAGTTCAAAGATGATAAAAATTACTTACAAATTTTGCACTAAAAATATAGGTAAGCTCTCAAATCAATGATAAATACAATGATAGGTTTGTTTGTTTGTTTGTTTGTTTTTGATTTTGAAGAAAAACATCTTTTGGGGGGGGGGGACTTGTGTGCTTCAGATTTTTTTGCGAGAATTTTCATTAAAAATGCAATGGAATAGGTTAATTTTCTCATCTGTCAGTGATTTTTGTATGTATTGAATTCATGCTGGATATATTATAGATCGAGATTGTACTATGTGGTTCGAAAACTCATTAGCAAAATTTGACATTTTTCAACTCACCACAGAATATAGATTAGTAATGTTTCTTTCTTCGGCGTAGGAATTTCTCAAATTATTTTCCTTTTGTATTATATCGTTGATCTGCACCGAACTCAACCCCGATGAATTACAATTGAATCCGGGACAATTATCATCTAAATCAGTATTCTGAAATGAAATTCAACCGCTGCGTTGGTATTATCAGCACATGATACCTTGATAAAATTATCTAAGAAAAATTTGTCCCTACCTAAAATATTCTCAAAATATGAAATAAAAATTATTCGAAACAAAACATGAAAGAATTAGGTATGAAACAAAGTATGCAGTATGCATATGGTACCTATTCAACTCACGTGTTTCCAAAACAACTTACAGTGTCTCTTAAAAATTTAATATATTTGTCTTTGAAAGCATACGATGATAACAATTCCGGATTATTAATTAACGCATAATTTAGTACAATGTGAGGCGAAACATACAAAAAAACAATAAGCCACATTTTCACTTTGATTTGTATCATATTACGACATACTTTATCTTCAAAACAAAAAATAAAAAAAGGAGGAAGAATCAACAATCGAAAGTATAATTTTTTCGCACATGATAACTGATAAGTTTTAATACAACGTTCTTTCAGCCAGTTATTTCTCATCATTTGGCGTAAATATCACAGACTCATCGCACAGACTGTAAAAAATTGAAAAAAAATTACAAAATAAGAGTTATCAATGTTTGATAAAGAGAGTTTTTCTGTGAATGGAGCAATAAGATTTGAAAATGGATATTTTCGTTTAAATTTTTTAAAAGAAATTACTCACTTAAATCTTGAGGGAGTCGAGAATACTTCGTTATTGAAGACGGCGCCAAATCGTGTGATAAAACGTCGCCATTCTTAACATCAACTGTACCTAGTATTAGACGAAAGACATGATTTACGAACTTTTCAAATGGGTTTATAGAAAATATAAACCACTATGTTTAATATCCTATTTGCTTCTGGGTCTTTGTTGCTTGTCTTATTTGTTTTTAATCTGGCATTGGATGTGGCGCATTTTGAAGCAAAAAAAAACAAATGGTAAATGGCGTGAAATATACGTGAAGAAAAGTTCGTCGTATCCAACAGGAAAGACGAGTGAGATTCCAAATAAACAAAATGGTAATACAAAATCAACACCGAAATTAAATCGAGAAAAAACGCCCGGTTCGAAAACAGCTGAAATCACCTCTCAGCCACTACAACAAATAAAATCGGAGAGACAAACGATACCACCGCAGGAAACCAGTGAAAAACCAAAGACGACAAAAACGCCGTTCAAATTTAAACCCAGGTTTACTACCAAAGGTCCCTATATGCTTGGTAAACGACCATACATAAAACCAGATCGATTAGACAGACGAGGAAACGCTCCGAAAAGTTACAGAGAACGGCCTTGGTATGATGACGAGAAGGTGGAAGAAAAATCTTCATCGGTGTCGATGGATTTGACAGTACCTACATCGAGCATGCCCATAACGTATTCGAATTCACAATAGAGGCATAGAAATCATCATCGAGTGAGTTTCCAATGTTTTTATGACAATGCTCCTAGGTGATAAAAATTATTGATTATGGTCCCAAAGTTGAGCAAAATTCAATGATCTCTTTAGCTTGTATGAAAGCTCCAAGCTTGGAGATTTCAAGGTAGAATTTTTGTCAATTTCGGTCCACGGAAAGGGATGCTGCAGGGGTTCTAAACAGGGTGTCTCTCACACATATCGCTAATTTGGGTCAAAAATTTCGAACTAGTAAACATATCGTCTCTTTAATACTCTAATTTTGGGTCGTAGAACACGAATTTGGCGTTAGTTTTGGTGTAGGATGATTTTCGCGTCCGTGGAACGCGATTCAAACTTTGAATTAACCGTTTTAGGAGGTAAAAATTGTCGAACAGAGAAACCAACAACTACACGAAATCGTGTTCAGCATGTCAATTTATTCCTGTAAGCGTTATTTTCGCAACCATTGGGTAAAATGCCAAAAATCGTATTTTTCTAGCTGTAGAATTTTAAGTTTTAAAGAGGTGCAATGGTAAATGATGGTCGAATAAAAAACCGATCCTGGAATCGGTTTCTACGGGTCAGATTAGCCCCAACTAGACACTTTTCGCGATAATTTTGGCGAAATTTGAAAAATTCAATGTTTTGACTTTTCCATTTCCATGTTTTTCAATTTGCAAAAAATTGAAAATCTTGATCTAAAATTTTTTAAAGTTTTTTTATGGTATCACAACGGTATAAAAATGATGAAAAAAATTAACAATTACTTACAAAAGGTGCTCGAGCACCGCTTGCTTTTAAGGTCATAGATGCTTCGCTATAGGGGTTTTAAAAATCCTATCTTTTATAATGCACCGTTTTGAGCAGTTCTGGAGCCTCTAGCAGATTCTCGAAACTCGAAATTTCCTCAACATTTTATCAAATGCAGTTGGAAAGCCGAAATTAATACTGCGAACTAATTTCAACACGCTATTTAAGTCGACTGCTGGTGGATTTCAAGCCGTTTTGGAACCTCCAGCGAGTTTTTGAAAATTACTGGAGCCTTTCACGGATTTTCAATGCACGAAATTTTCATAAAATTTTACCAGACAGAGTAGGAAATCCGAAATTTACGCTCTACTCCAGCTTCAGCACCCCATCAAGTCGACTACTGGTGGATTTCAAGCAGTTTTGGAGCCTCCAGCGAGTTTTTGAAAATTACTGGAGCCTCCAGCAGATTTTTTGAAACGTGAAATTGCAACAAAATTTCAGCTTTCTCACTCCATTTAATATAATGTGAAAATTTCATGTCTCAAAAATCTCCTGGAGGTTCCAGGAATTTTCAAAAAGTCGCTAGAGGCTCCAAAATGACTTGAACCCGCCTGAAGTCGACTTGATAGTGTGCTGAAATTGGAGTGCAGATTTAATTTCGGCTTTCTAACGGAATTTCAAGTTTCAAAAATCTGCTGGAGGCTTCGATAATATTTCAAACAGTCGCTGGAGGCTCCAAAACGACTTGAAATCCAATTGCGGTCGACTTCGTAGGGTGTTTAAATTGGCTAGAAGAATAAATTTCGGCTTTCTAGCTGAATTTTCAAGTTTCAAAACTATGTTGGAAGCTCCAACAATTTTCAAAACGTTCCAAAATGGGAATTTCAAGTTTCAAAAATCTGCTGGAGGTTCCAAAACTGTTCAGGTGCATTTTTCGATTTTTGACCAAACATTGAAAATCAAAGGGCTAAAAATGAAAAAAACTAAAAATTTCACTAAATTGACCTAGAAAGATTAGGTATCTAATTAATTTAGTACATAAGCTATTTTCGACCTTTCAAATGGACTAGAAATGGGATTTATGTTAATTTAGTGACCTTTTTCAAATATGGGTGAGAAGATTGGGGACTCCCGGAACACTTTTAATCATGTTATCATTATTAATCATAATTAGGTAGGTAGGTATTTATTATTCGATGAAAAAAAAAATCAATTCGCTCTCAAAATAACATTGTGATGATTTGCAATGTTGCTGTAATTCTTTTCCTTTCACATTTATTTTGATTTGTGACGTTTTTGCTTGATTTTAATATAATTGCTAAAAAAGTAAAAACGAATATTTTTTAATCGTCATAATAAAAAATGAAAAATCAATAAGTTAAAATCCATTTTTATACTTACGCTAAGCTTTGTGAAGCTAAAGCAGTAAATGTCGGATGCTTTCAATGTTGAGGATTGAAATAAAATTAAAAGCAGCCAATAAAGTAGGTATTAAAGGGAAGCGAAAACCCTCTTGCAATCAGCGAATAACTGAGGGCTTATTTCTTATGTGTATAGCAGGTTTTTTTTATAGCTGGAAGATATTCCTGCGACCTTTTGAGGTCCCCTTACAACCTTTTATTGATTCCTCCAATTTTCCAAAAATGTCAAGGAAGTACCTCCTTATTAGTTAATTTTTCAAAACACCTCGTATATGGTTATAATTTTTGTCGTCGTGGACTCGTCGTTCATACTGATCTTAGCTGCAAACCCTGCACTATTTATCGGCCCTCTACGGCCGTCAACTTTAGACATATTTAATTAAAAATAATATTAACAGGGTACAGGTCACGAAGTTCTTCTTACACGTTCATCTTCGCAGTTGTGACGACGTCCAAGTTGTTCTCAGCTATCTCTCTCACACACACATTGAATCTCTATACATATACCGAAAATAATAAATTACCAAAAAATACTTACTATGTGTTTATCTTTAAACCAGCGAGATGTATTATTAATTGCTTTTTTTCATTTTTCCCCTCTCTTTGAGAGTACTCTGGGCTTCTTCAACAGCGCATTTATATTATGTAGGTAGGTATTGCTAAGTATAATGAATTCACTCGCGCATAAAATGAGGCTATTTTCATACGCTAATTGGTGGGTGGTTCAATTGTCCATCTTTCGATGGAATTCATGAAAATGAAAGATGTTATGTAACAGACGAACCGCCCTGCGTTGGTTCGCTTTTATTCTTACATCATAGCACATCATAAAGCATGATGGTAAATCAGGTGATTAACAGATGGTGAAGGTGTTTTGTTTCTAAAGTGATACGACTTACGACTAAGTATAGATAGGTCTTCTTTGGGCGAAATTTTGTGTAGAATTTCGCTGTTCGAAGCGAATGAAGAGTTATTTTTTGAAAAATACTTCGTCTGGCCTGGAAAAGGACCAGAGCTTTTATTCTGGAATGAAATATTTGTGCTATTAATGCAGTTCTTAAATTTGACTGTGTGTACGAAGATGAGATTATTGCGCAATATCTGTACTAGACACAAGACCAAAAAAATATCAACGGAGTGGTAGCATGAAAATAAAACAGTTAGTCAAACAACAAGGCCATTCTCAATTTTTGAGGATAAATTTTTCATTTTACTAGAGAAAAATCGAAGGACTTCTCTACCAAATTGAAATTTTACGTTGAAAGTTTAGCGTATTTCTTTTATTTTTCAAGTTGACGTTAACTATGGTTTCAAATTTCAAAATTACCGAAAAAGTGAACTTACCAGCTTGATTTGATTTTTTTAAAAAGAGATAGGTAACTTGATCAATATCAGTGAAAAAAATCTTACTTACCTACTACATACGTTTGTGGGTATTTCATGATTTTATTTACATTTCAGAATGGTTCGTTCAAAGATTTGACCAAGTTCAGTGGTGCCCAGAGGTTGCAAAAAGTGCTATTGCAGAAATCTTATAAGGGTCCAAAATTGCTTTCAGGAGGGCCCAATTTTTTCACCTCCATAATGAGCAAGAAAACAAATTCTTAGAAAACTTAAGCGTGTTCCGAGTTGATAAATTGAGGGGCCCCAACATTGCAAGGGCCCTTATTGCAGCCGCAATATATACCGATGTGGGCGCCATTGTCGCAGAGCAAAACCAAAAAATATTATTTTTTGAATCTCGCGATTGAAAGGTGGGAATTACGCTATCCAGTAATGGATTTCGGCAAATATGCCTGTAGGACCTTTCTGGTTGGAAATTCAAATTCCTATCAAAAAAAAAAGTTCACAATGTACACGTTTTGGAAGGGAGATACTCAAGCTCGAAAAGAAGAGAAGAACACGCGAAGGTTACAAATTGATGGTTTTCTTCGTTTTTAGTATACTTTCATGCTAAATATTGATAAATTAATCAAGGTCTATGATGAGTAGCTCTAATTGATTTTTAATCAGTATTTATAAAAATTTGGTCGAAAAAATCAGGTTTTGATCAAATTGACCCTTTATGATATGCATGGCCCTTACAAATGTAAGTTCATAATACTTCGCTATCCACTCTGCAGACCTTGGCAGCTCTCAGATCGATGTTTTTGTTATTATAATGTCAGATTGGGTACTTTTGCGTTTTGTTGTATTATTTTTATTTCATTTTTTTGTCAATTTATCAGAGAAAAATCAGCATACTTACATTTTACTACATGCAGTGGTTCATTTCCCAACCATCTCTCATGGTTGCAGTTGAAGAATTTTTCTGTAACTTATTACTTATTCGCCTCAAAGTATCAGAAGATGTAATAGGTGCGTGCATCAAAGAAAATACATTTATACATGTTGTGGATTTTGACGAAAATTGGTAAGAGTGTTTACTTCAAGTGGGAGGCTGGAGGCTATACCCCAAGAAAATTTTGCGCTCCCTGAATCTTTTTTTTTTTCTTTACGAAATTATACGCTGAATTCGTTCAATTTATACTGCGATTTCAACGTGTTTTTTACGACCATTTCGATCAAATTGCCAAAATTGTTTTTTTTATTGGATTTTTTTTCAAGTACCTACCCACTTGAATGAGTAAAAAATATGAATTTTGTAAATTTGATTGAAACGATTATGAAAAAACATTCTATCGGGAGAATTTAACTTGTTGGTATCGAATTTCAAGGTCACTTGTTGGTTACACTCTGTCTCAAAAGTAGCAGAACCACGAATTTCTTAAAAAATCATCACTTTTTTACGGACCCCTGGTTCAGCCCTCGACTCATGCTAGGTAGCTAAACTTTTTTTTGGGTAGTCCTACAACTCAAAGTAAACTTTCTCGCCAACTTTTATCAAAATATAGGGCATTTTCATAAATAATTGGAAAAAATAATGTACCTACCCTACCTACCTAAACTTCATTGACGAAAAGCCAAACTTTTAAAAGTTGGCTCAATTTGAGATCTTTTACTGTTCGAGATTTTTTGAGAAAACATCTTTAGGGCATTATTGCAACGACGATTTGAGTGCTCTTGGTGCAGCTTGAATTCGACAACTTCTGTATCAGTGAGCACAGTGAGCAGTGACTAACCTATTATCCAAGTTAGTAAGAAAATCCTACCAAAGATATGTGTACTTACAATTAGATACATATTTTTGTAATTCAAATGCTGCTCTTTCCACTTCGTTTGAATTTATATGTATAATTCATCATTTATCTGCTATTGGTATACCTATAACTTTGGAAAAAATTCAACATGTGTTCCTCAAGTTATTCCTAATCCTAATATGTATTAAGTATATGTATTAGAAATTTAAAAACCAAAAACTTGATAAATTTCGAATATTTGGAGTACCTGGGTACGCAGTTAGTAATTACATAGGTATCATCTTACAATATTTTGTCTGGATTTCAGGAACTTGACGAAATTCCGATGAATATATCCCTTGCATTTTCAGGCTTACCTATAGTAATATATTTTTTTACGACATTTTTATAAAAGTTGGTACCTACCATTACGTATGTATTATCATGACTTATAGGTAACTCTGATGATAATTTAAGCGATTTTTTCAATATTTAGAGTACCAACTTCGACTTACCTATTCGTATAATATTACAATACTTCGTCTAATTTTCAAATATTTGGAAAACATTTTACATCCGTGTCAAACTTTTAAAAACTTTGTAAAAAAAATAACCATTTTTGAAATTCAATTTTAAAGAACTCGAAAAAACCCGCACTGAATGGTTTATAAAATTACTTACGTGAAACTTTCAAGAATGGCATTCTCACAATTCTTGTTATTTAAAAGTCAAACTTCACAAAATGACTTTCTCACATTCGTGTTACATATGAAGAGTGATATTCCAAAACTCGCTTTGTCCATTTTCACAACTTTTCAGGAGAGAGGAAAAACAGTTTCCCTTTAAACGGGTAAATTGGCTTTTTAGGCGAGTTTAGCACTTTATTTGGGTGGATTTATGATGTAGGAGTGTAGGTATACATTTCATCCACTAAATACTGCTGAAAAAAATTTCAATAACAATGGACAAAGCGCGTTTTGGAACATTATTTTTTTTTTAATTTTTAGTGAATTGGCTATTTAGGTAAGTTTAACACCTCATTTCGGTAGGTTGATGATGTAGGAATGTGAGTTAATACTTCATCTACCAGGTACCACTGAAAACCCAACTTTGATAAAAATGGACAAAGCGAGTTTTGGAATATCACTCTTCATATGTATTTTATTGAGCGAAAGTTTAGCTCAATAAAAGTCAAGTGATTGTAAAGGTTTTCCTTCGAGTACTTTAATCAAGACCCTTTTATGTATCTACTTCCAACGACCTTGATCCCAAAGGCCAAATGGCGAGGATTTTATTTATATGTTTCAGAAAAAAAAGAAAAATCTGAATTACCTACTTACTTTTTGAGATTTGAAAATACTTTGATACATGGTGTTTGTACCTATTTCTGGGTGCGTTCACTTTGCATGTAGAAATCGAGTATACCCGATTTCATTAGGTAGGTATAAACAAAGCATTAGCCAATCAGAATTTTTCGTTCTTTGAAAGATTTGGATCCGTAAACAAAACGTCAATTTTACCTCAGAAAACAAAAATATTGTTGGTTGTCTCCTGTTGACTAATGAAATACCAAACATGCTCATTTTATTCGGAGAAATTTGCCTATCATTAGCCAATTAATTTTCCAATTTCGAACTAATTTGTGCATCATAAGTTTGTTTATACCTAATGAAATCGGGTGTACCCATTTTTGACATCCAAAGTGAACGCACCCCTGGATGGTGGATTGTTTACGCCACCTTACCTTGACCGAAAGCCAATTAGCGCTAAATACCCCGCAAATGTGCCCTGTTGCACCTCCATTCGTCATGTAAACGATTAGTTTAGTATATAGTGTAGTTTTATTAGCCTCGTTTTCGCGTTATTCGCGATCTATTTAAAATGTAATTTCATCTTGATTTTTGGTAATAAAGGACTCAGAAAATGTACTCGCATTCTTACTTAACAGAGATTTCGCCATTTTCCTCCCACAGTTTTTATAAGCTTGATATTGTATACAGTATACATAATATCAAAATGTCGGAAATTTGTTATTCTTGAAGAAATTTTCAAAACTCTGACTTGACGTTGCGAATTTATCGAAATTTTTTTGATAGTTTTTAAAAGTCATTATAAAAATTTTCAAAAATCTAATGCAATTGATATCCCTCAAGTATATAGAAACTGAAAACATCATAATTGTTGTTTGTAGTTAGTAACATATTTTAAGTATGCAGTACCTATTTACATACCTAGATGAATCATGCGAGTATAATTAGGAATACTTTACCAAGGTTTTCAGCAATTTATCAATTAATTTCTAATTTTTCTGGAGCCTCCAGCGCGATTTGTAATTTCTCCAAATTTTAAAATTTCTTCAAAAGGCTTGTGCCAATGACTTATTCTCGACCTATTCAACGGGTTTATCCACATTGAGCTGATTTCCAGGCAGTTACACTACAGTGCGTTTTTTTTACCAACATATTTTTTATGATACCTTAAGTGGATAGGTAATGCTAGTTGAAAAAACATCCTTGATGTGTTTGCCTAAAAATCAAATCAAATGTGTATGATTTTGTTGAATATATTGAGAACAGGGCACAATTTTCAACTGTCCAAATTGATTTACGCACATTCTGGAAAAGAAATTTTGAAAGTTTCTATTTCATAGAGAGAACAAAAATCGCTGTGGAAGCTCCAGAATGGCTGCTGAGGTGTGACGTTTTGAGGGGGAGGAGTAAGACTGAAATTTTCTCAAACTTTTTTCGCCAGATTTTCCCAATTTTTTACCCCAGATCCTCCCTCTCAGCTAATAAGTCAGACGTGGTTCGAAAATACTTCGCAGATTGATTTTTGGCGATTGACTATTTTTTCCCCCACAGTTTTTGTAAGTTTTCTTGAAGAAATTTTCAAAAGTCTAAATTGATGTTGCAAATTTATCGGAATTTTTTTCATAGTTTTTAATAGTCAATACCTACCTACAAAATAATATCAAAAAATAAAGTAGGTACATATTTTTTTCGAAGTTTTCAAAAATCTAATGCATTGATATCCCTTGTGTATATCGAGTTCTTCCCCTGATGCTTCCCCTCCACCTTGAGAAAAATCAAAAAATAATGGTTGCTTACTACAGTGTGGTGTGTTAGGGTTTTTATACTTTCTGTTCCTACTTCAATAGATCCTACCTACCTGTGTAGAATGTTATTTGTTCACAAAATCCAAAAAATCAAACTCAAAAGAATTACGAATTAAAATCAACAAACCAAATCATCTTGGTAATTCATAAGTAGGTAAAAATCAGAAATCTCATATATCGAGATATATCATCTAACTACTAAATAAACTCGATTCATTATTGAATCATATAAATTTAAAAAGCAAAATAAAGAGATAGTAATAAGTCGCTATTTGACTATTTCATACTATACAATTATGTACAAAACCATTTAATTATGGTATATCTGAAGGGACTTTTATTGCTCACCTACTTAGGTCATGGCAGAGCCATGCCTACACCAGCACCCTCGGTGCAGCGACCTAGGCTTCCATTATTAGCCTGATGAGCAACTCGAAATATATTTCAAAAATCACGAACTCCGACACAATTAAAATCTCGATTCAAATCATAATAAGGTTTTTAATCTTCTCAAAACATAACATTCAAATTCATAAAAAAAATGAGAAAAATTACGATCACATAAAAAACGAACACAACTACATTATCTCGGAGCATTGTCAAAGGATAAGTTATAAGTTATCGAGACATAGAAGATAAAGCCTTATACAATTCCCTTTACCTCCTCTATTTATTTATCTCATCCAAAGAGAAAACATTTCAATCTGTAAACTGGGAAATTACCGAGTAGGTAATACCAATTTTACGACAACAGTGCGGTTTTTTTTTTGACCGACATATTTTTAATGATAATATTTAGGTGAAGAATGCTAGTTGAAAAAACGTCCTTGATGTGCTTGCCTAAAAATCAGATCAAATATATGTATGATTTTGTTGAATATATTGAGAACCGGGCACAATTTTCAACTGTCCAAATTTATTTGCGTACCTTCTGGAAGTTCTGGAGAAGGGAAGCTCCAGAATGACTGAAGAGGCGAGACGTGTCGAGAGGGGAGAGGGTAAGACTGAAAGTTTTTTGACTTTTTTCTCCAGATTTTCTCAACTTTTTACCCCAGATCCCATGCGCTCGGATTTTTCCGGCTAATAAGCCAGATGTGGTTCGAATAAATTTGGGAAAGCGAATTAATGAATTTATAAATGAAAAATGTATTAATAAATAATTTATTAAAAGAGTTATATAAAAATTAATTAATAATTAATAAAAATATAGGTAATATTAGGTATTAATAAAAAATTAGTTTGAATTTGATAATAAATAAATAATAAATAACATTTTTATCATCAGTAAAATATAGTTTTAATAAAAAATAGTAATTTTATATGAAACAATAAAAATGCTGAATGATTTGAAATTTTCAAGGACGATGCTCTTATACTAAGTATTACGAAAATTTTGAATTTTTCTGTTGCAAGGTTGGTACTGAAATCCAAAATCCAAAATTCATCCATTTTTTCTCGTTACTTTCGAAAATGAAATTTAAAAAAAAAAACGGAACATAACTTTTGAAAAAGTTTTGATTTTTTGCTAACTTTGTTTTAGCATGTTCTGAGATGTTAAAATGAGGTCCCCTAAATTTTACTGCGGGCCCTAACATTGCAAGGGTCATCATTGCAACCTCAATACCGATGTGGGTGCCACAGCTGATGTGCGCCTCGAGCTCCTCTAGCAACTCAGATGCGATCAGAATGTCGTCGATGTAAACGTACACAAATGATAATTGGTACAAATACTTGGATTGTCCATGAAGCGCTGGAACGTCTGAGCTGTATTTTTCATGCCTGGCGGCTTCAGAGGAACTCAAAAAGTCCGAATGGCGTTATGACTGCTGTTTTCTTGATATCAAAGAGAGTGACTGGTATCCCTGAATAGGCTTTATAAACGTCTACTTTTGTAAATAACTTCTTACCGTTTAGGCCTAAGTTGAAATCTAGTATCTCCTAGGAAGAGAATACTCGTACTTGTCAGGACAAGTGATCGCATTCAGTCGTCTGTAATCACCTGTCATTCGCCACTCACCAGCATCTTGTTTGCATGTGATGTGAAGCGTCTTGCCATCTTTAGTACAGCGACGAATTTATTAAATATGTAAATACTTACTGTTATCTATTCTTCCGATGTTTCAGTTACTTTTCATAAAAGGTAGGTACTTTCTTCTTTGGAAAGATAGTTTTAAAGCCTTCATAAGACGCATTTAGTACAGGGTTTGTCTTAGTAATTTCCGATTTAAACATTCCTCTAGTACATACCATTACCTTCTTCTTAACAAAATCTACCATAACACTATCAAATTTTTCATGGTTAGGCTAGCAGCTCAATATTACGAGGGAGAATAACTTTATCATTTTGAACAAATGATATATGTAGAAATACGTCTGCAAGAAACAAATGCAGTGCTTCATTTCCAATTTTGTAGCATTGATAATTATTGCTGTGCGAAAATTGCATGTCATTGATGATAGGTCGAATTTTTTGAAGTTCGATCATTTTGAATCAGTCAATCAACAATTAAACGTACTTAAGTAGGTATTATCCAAGTTGGCATAAAAATCTGTCAAATTCAATATGTACCTACCTGTGTATTTTTTGTTATTCAAATGCTGCGCTTTCTACTTCGTTTATATTTAATTTTGGCGTTGTCAGTAAATTCAGTCATAATTCTTATCTAGGTAATACTTTCCAATTTTTTAGTTTTCAAACAATCCCACAAAACGAGAATTTTTGAATAAAAATTTCTAAATGAGTAGGTATAGTTTTTTCATGACTCCAATATCGATACATATGTGCATTCGATTTTCTAAATGCCTGCAATTTTTCGCTGATTTTTATCAATAGGTAAGGTACTTTCTTTCTATATGAAAACTGGGAAAACCAAAAATTTTCTGGCAGCTTCGAAGTAGGGTTTTTTCATCGAAAGAAGGTTGATTCTGAAAATTCTCGAAAAAAAGTGTAGAAAGTTCCAAGAAATTTGATCATTTTTAACCTGATTTTCCTTTAAACGAAGTGAAAATGAGGCATGAGGCTTACATACAGTCTATCATGATTTCAGGATTAGGCAGAACTCCGTTGTTTGGTTCTAAGGTATTTCAACTGACTGGAAAATGTTTACGCTGAACGAAGAAGAGAATCCAAAAATGCACCACGTAGCCTTTCGTTTGTAAATTTTTGGCGTAATTTTGAAAATTCCAAATGCTTACTCGTATTTTCCATGTAAAAGATCAAAATTTGATCAAATTAACGCTGTTAGATGAATTTAGCATTCATGTTCTATTATTGACTTTCAAAATCAACTGCAGTTTTATACCATTCAAATAAAGCTCATGTAACCCATAGTACTCGAGTGGACGAACAAAAAATGTTATTATGACAAATACCTAAGTAGTTTAACTTCAAAATTGAAGTGGCAAACTTGATTCTAAATTTCTAAATTTCTTGTGCATTATATTTTGAAAATTTTGAATTTTTAAATCGTGTTATTGCCTCCTTAATTTTAAAGATAGGCAATTTGTCACCATAACTTTTTTGTTCGTCCACTCAAATTGTACTTTGAGTTGATGAAGTCACTTAAATGATCCAAACATATTTTTCTCATTTCCGACGAATTTTTCAAAATACGAGTAGGTGTATTTTTGCCCAAAAATGTAACTTTTTCATTTTACAGGTTGTAAGAAGATGTTTGCACCATTAAAATGACTTCAATATCCCATAGTGCTCAAAATGGACGAACAAAAAAATGTTATTTTGATAAATTGCCCATGCCCATCTTCAAAATTGAATTTGACGTATCCCAAATTTGGAAATTTCGAGCCGATTGCCCCTTCAATTTTGAAGATAAGCAATTTGTCATAATAACATTTTTTCTTCATCCACTCGAGTAGGTAGGTCTAGGTACTATGGGTTATGTGCATTATTTGAATGATTCACAAAGCAGACCTTTTGGAAACAAGGTCTTCAATTTGATAATGGTTTTGAAACCCTTTGGAGCCTCCAGAAAATTTTTAATTTTTCAGTTTTGAAAAAATTGTTTCAGAAAGAGCCAATAAGAAATTCGCCATTTTTTCGATCTGATTTTAAAAGAAAATCGAAAAATTTCCCATTAAACGTAGTAATGAAATTCTGCTTTTGAAATTTAATTTAGTAGAGTATCTAATTTTATGTGCTATCTTTCGATTTTTTTAGACTGAAATTGATCGTTGGTTAGCTTATTGGGTACCTGTTTCGTTAAAATAGGGGCCTCCAGTGTCTTATTTCTCAATCCAGTGACTTTTCAATATCCCACCCTCTCACAATGTAAAACTCCGTATATAGTTAGTTCCATCGCAGATTTAAGCTGTGTGCTAGATTCGCAATGTAAGTAGCTAAGTACAGTATAGTTACACACACTTCTGTTTACAATTGCTGAAAAATTCATAGCATTTTGTAAAAAAAATTTCAAAAAATTACTTGCTTAATCAGGGTACCAAAAAAGTACCTATTCTAAATCATTTCCAATTCCTGTCTCATGTCGCATTACACCTAAAAAAAAATTTCGTAAAAAAATACCTATTACAAATAAGTAATACCATAATTCCAAAAAAAAAAAATCGTGTACAAAACTCTTTACATAGAATGTTGAGGGTGTATTTCTTCCATTTTTCAAGTTGATGTTATGGCTTAGAGCATATTCAGCTGTGTGCTGGATTTGCAATGTAAGTACAGCGTAGTTACGCACAATTCTGTGTACAATTATTCAAAACTTCATAGCATTTTGTGAAAAAATGTTCAAAAAATTATTTGTTTTTATATCGGGACGTGGTTCAATTGTGATGAAATATCGTCTTCAATGTGTTCATCTTTTACCGTCGGTGAAAAGTAGGGTACCAAAAAAGTATTCCAAATAATTTCCAATTCCAGTCCCATTTATAAGTACACCTAAAAAACAATTTCGTCAAAAAAAGTAAAAATTTCAAAACAAATTTCGTGTACAAAACTCTTTACTTGGAAAGTTGAGGGTATTTATTTTATTTTTCAAGTTGACGTTATATGGTTTTAAATTTCGAAATTAGGTACTGAGAAGGAGAACTTACCAACTACATAGATTGATTTGATTTGATTTTGTTTGCATATATCTTTAAATTGTAGGCTAAAAATGTCTAATTAGCGTGCATCCTTCTAGGATAATATAGGTTTATCTTTAATCGTGAGTAGAAATCCAAAAAAATACTCGTGGGAAAAAAGTACCGTTCATTGGTTATTGTTTTTTTTTGTACTTATCATTTTCAAGCTTGCATTTTCCCTTCAATTTCAAAGTTACCAAAAATATGCTCATCACTTTCTTTGTAATTTCTTACAAAAAAGCTCATTTTGTACATTTTTAGTATCTTCAAAAGCTGAAGGAAATATTCATGTATCTGAAGAAAATATCTTTTAATTTTTTCCCCTGATATTGTTAGTTATAAAAATACTGAAAATGTGCAAATAGGACCTTTCTTGTAGGAAATTCAAATTCCCATTAGAAAAAAGTCTTGTGCAGATGTACACGTTTTGAGTAATATCGTTGAAATTAAAGGAGATACGTAAGCTTGAAAAGAAGAGAAGAAACACACAAACGTTAAAAATATTGATTCATGGGTTTCTTCGTTTTCCGTGTATAAGCAGGTAGGTACCTACTTTTATGTTAAATTGATAAATTAATCGAAGTTCGTGTGCAGCTTTAATCGATTTTTTAGAAAATCGAGTTCTAGTCAGATGGACCTCTAAGGATAAATGCATTACATGGCCTTTACAAATGTGAGTTCATAATACCTTGCTATCCACTCCTGCACTCACTGCAATTGAGTAGTCCTTATCTATACCGAGTTTTCTGTGAAGTATTGCAAATGCAAATCATAATCTATAGGTGCAAAACTGCAAGTATACATACACAAACACATACTATACATAGGTTGGGTAGGTCATATAAACAACCTCAAAAACATTACAAACGGCATATTAAACGATAATATGAGCAAAATTTGGAATTTTTCACCTCTCCACGCCTCACTTTTAATCTCTACCAAAAAAATAACTCCATATTCGAACTCTACGACTTTGAAAACATATTATTCGATATATTACACAATATTATAAGCAAAATTTGACATTTTCCCGCTCTCCACGTCTCACCCCCCACCCCTACCAAAAAAATAGCATCAGATTCGAACTCTACGACCTCGAAAACATATCAATCGACATATTACACAATAATATAAGCAACATTTGAAATTCTCCCCTCCCCGCGCCTCACCCCCACCCCTACCAAAAAAATAAGTCCAGATTCGAACTCTACGATCTCGAAAACATACTAATCGATATATTACACGATAATATAAGCGACATTTGAAATTTTCCCGCTCCCCACGCCTCACCCCCCACCCCTACAAAAAAAAATGAGTTCAGAATCGAATTCTACGACCTCGAAAACGTATTATTCGACGTATTGCACTTCGATGAGGGCTGAATCCGAATTATCGCCGTTTTTTTGGGGGGGGGGTCTGTGGCCCACTGTGCTTCGTTTGAATTATTTTTGTAATTCCGAATATGTAACATTTAGGTAGTATGTAATATATTTTTAGTTTTTGAGCAAACCGTCAAAACGAAGATTGTTTAGTAAAAATTCCAAATTGAGTATAATCTTTTTCATGACCCCCCCCCCCCCCCACCAGCAATATTTCGCTGATTTTTATCAACATGTGTAGCCAAATTTTATTTGTGAATTTTTGGTGAATTTTTGAAAATTCCAAATGGCTAATTTTCCATGAAAAAGATCAAAATTTGATCAAATTAACGATGTCGGATGAAATTTAGCTTCTATGTTTTATTATTGACCTCCAAAACCAACTGTTTCATACCATTCGAATGATGCTCATGTACATATACAGGGGTCGGCATAAGTTAGTATTCATATTCGAAAACTGATGCGTTCTTTTTAACACCCTGTTGTGTGTAATGAGTAGATGGAAGGTCTTGTAAGTAGTGCGTTGTGTTCGTGGAAGTCCCACCAACACTTTGGTAATAATAGTTTCATTCCCTGCTATGTCACTACAGAAAAAAAATTCATTTTTATTTGAAAAAATTTTCGTTTGTGCAAATTGGAATACTAACTTATGCCGACCCCTGTATAACCCATAAGTATTCGAGTGGACGGACAAAAAATGTTAGATATGACAAATTGCTTATTTTCAAAATCGAAGGGGCAAACTTAATTCAAAATTTCTAAATTTGTTGTGCCCTACATTTTGAAAATTTTGAATTTTTACATCGTGTTTGCCTCTTCAGTTTTGAAGATAGGCCATTTGTCATAATATCATCTTTGATTCTTCGTCCACTCAAATACCATGAGTTGGTAAAGTCATTCAAATGATTCAAACATTTTCTCATTTCCGGCGAATTTTTCAAAACAGGTAAATTTTTCACCTAAAAATGGTGTAACTTCGAAAATCTTAGCACCATTTAAAAATGTGATTTTTATAACCCATAGTCCTCAAATGGATGAACAAAAAATGTCAATATGCCAATTTGATTATCTTCAAAATTGAAGGCGCAAACACAGTTTGAAAATTTAAAATCGCCAAAATTTGAAGCATTCCGAATTTGAAAATTTTAAATCAAGTTGCCGCTTCAATTTTAAAGATGAGCAATTTGTCATTACATATAACATTTTCTGTTCATCCACTCGAGTACTTTGGGTTAGGTATGGGCATTATTTAAATGATTCACAAAGCACTTTTTGGAAACAAAGGTCTTCAATTTGATGATGGTTTTGTAATCCTTTGGAGCCTTCAGAAAATTTTTAGAGTTTTTAGTTTTAAAAAGAGCCATTTTTTCAATCTGATTTTAATAAAATCAAAAAATTCTCTGAAAGTTGCAAAAGGACTCAAATCCATCAGTTCCATCAGTGATCGATTCGAGACTACAAAAATATGGTTTAAACTGAATTTCAGCTTTCTACGTCAATTCAATAAAATTTCAATTTTTCCATGAAAATCGAAACGAAGTTGAAGTTTCAAAATTCTATCGAAAATTTAATAATGAAATTTGATTTTTGAAATTGGTTCAGTGGTGTAATTTTAAGTGTCCTTTCAATTTTGTTTGGATTGAAACTGATTGCTGGGTAGCTGGTCGGGGTACCTGTTTCGTCGGAATAGGGGCCTCTAATGTTATACCTATTTCTCAATCCAGTGATTTTTCGATTTTCCACTCTCTCACAATGTAAAATATATGTAGTGACGTTATTGCAGATTTCAGTTACCTATGTGCTAGATTCGCAGTGTAAATATGCGTAAGTTATATGCACGTAACATTTCTGTTTACAATATTGTTCTAAATTTCATTGCATTTAGCGAAAAAATGTACAAAAAATTACTTACTTATCTACGTTTTACTTCTAAGCGAACAATTATGTGTTTCGTGAAACTCTTTTCGTCGCTTAGTTTGAAAAGTCTGAGGTTCTTAGCTTCATTACTTTTCTCAAACCATGTAAACTTATTTGTGCCATCGTGACAATCGAATATGTGGTTCAGTTGGGATGAAATATCGACTTCAATGTCTTCATTTTCTAGGTACCTTACCATCAGTGAAAATATCAAGGCACCGAAAAAGTATTCCAAATAATTTACGATTCCAGTCCAATTTGTACACCTAAAAACAATTTCGTAAAAAAACTAATAAGCCCCCCCCCCAAGAAAAAAACTTCGTGTACAAAACTCGTAAACTTTCATGTATACTTTTTACGATGTTTTCAACTTAACATCTTCTGCTTCTTTCAGTCACGAAAAATAATTCTCCGCCAATTTAAGTACAAATACTAAATAAACAAACAATACTCGAAATTTAAGAGAGTAAAAACTTATAAAGTAATTTTCAAAATAATTATCAAATAATTACCTACCCTTAGCGTAGGTATTGTTCAAACTGCTAACTTTCGTGTCTGACGACTCTTGCATTTGTACGAATATTTTTCTTGGCAGAGAGAGTCACGCAACAAGGACATTAACAGAGAGGAAATACGAACTACCTACCTTTGAATCAACTCCATCGAATTATTCGTATAGGTATTCGAAATACCTATTCGACGATTTTCTCACAACTTTAATTTGTTGGTATTTTGTAGGTATATTCTGGAATTATTTGCTCGATTATCGAGTATCATGGAGAGAAGATGAAGAGGGAAGGCGAGGGGTGCCAAGGTAGCGTGTTGTTTGCCAGTAAGAACACTCTGCTGATTGATTTTTCGTAATTATTAATCAGCCTGGGTGCTCGAGTTGGGTTAAAGAGGGGTTAAAGATGGTAGATCGTGGTACAAAGTGATGAATGTAGGAGGTTTTTTTCTTTCAAATGGAAAAGTATTCGATTGAGGAAAGGGCACAGGAGGGAAATTCGAGTTTATTTTTTCCGTATTGAAATTTATGCAGCTTGATGAATTGATGACCTTGCATTCAACTTCTGATGTTGAACATGAATAATGCAACTCGAATAATTTTTAGCCCTTTTCTGTCCAATAGGTTGCATCTTTTTTTTCTGTGTGGGGGGGGGGAGTCAAAACTGGTGAAAAATAACAAAATGGAAATATTTTTTTTATTAAAATTTGGTTTTGTGACATTTGAAAAAAAAAATCAGTACAAAATAATTTTACCTTCGGCTCAGAATACTACGTATCATCGAGCGATTTACTTTTCTGCACATACTGCGCTTTTTCAGCCTCCAAAATAGGAACGAAAACGTGCAATTGAGGTCTTCCACAATGAATCGAAGTACACTCCTGATCGTGATTGTCTTGCTGAGCCAAAGGTATTTTTTGAGCACCTCCCGGTGATGTTTTAGGTCTTTCTTTCGTTGGAGGTTTTCTTTCCGTTATCTTGATCGTGTCTTCGGCACAGGTCACAATATCGACGCTGGTACTGGACGAATTGAGCCATTGCAGTATTCTATCTGTAAATGCATCGGGTGGATGATGATTGTCAGCATTCGTGGTCCCTTGGGTGCACTCGTTATGGAGATTATTCACGTAAAAATACGACCTACTCGACGAGTAATTCGGTCTCGAGACGATTTTACAAATTGGATTACAAATGAACGTAGGTTCGCAAGAGACTGCCCTAGGAATAACCTTTTGTTGCCTGTTGTCCAACTTGAGCTTGGTCAAGCAAGTCTCCAAGTCATCGGATGCTCTAGACACGATACCTGTTTCATTCCGGACACTCGCAGGAGTAGATTTGGTTTTATGGTGAACTTGTAACTCGTCGTTGTGCAGAATCACGTGTCTGGAGCCTTTTTTCCATACGATTTTCACATATAGTGGATTCTCCGATGATTTCCAATGGCTTTTCATCGTTCGGACATTTTTTTCGAGACGAGGTACGCGAACGCACACGAAACGTCGGTCACGAGTCACCTACATTATGCGATATGTCGAATGCGAATGCGAATGCGAAAATGCTCGACGACTATGATCATCGCGTGATACCGAAATTTAAACAATGACACTCGCAATAGGTACAACGAATCGTAGGTAAACGTGCAAGAAGTGTTCTAATTTTACCTATGTTCGAGTTTGAAGGGGATGAGGGATGAACGTTTGTTGATTCGTCGTTTAGGTTTTTATTTTTCATTTTTTTTGCCTTGAGCTGTGACAATGTGCGATTTTTTTTCTGTCTTTTGAAAACGACGTGTAATGAAGATATATGGGATTTGATACGTGACACGCACCTTATTGTGGCAATGGGTTGCGAAAATTTTCGCAGCATGGACGAGTTTGTGGGAATAAATTTGAATATAATATTTATACTGGCATCGATTTGTTCTGTTTGTTTTACGATGTGAAGGCGTAAGCTGTCTAATGTTGAGTTATTTTTGACGGAGAATTTACTTATGCTTGATTTTTATCAGATGAAAAATCAAATAGGTCATTCCATGCCAAATCGGCGGAGTTTTGCACGAGGGGTGTTCGATTTTTTTTTAAAAAGCAGATTATGTGTAGAGGTCATCAAACGATGACGAATGATGCACATTTTTTCGATTTTTTTTTGGTGGAGCTGTGGGGCTTTAAAGTTCTCTAAAATGGACGAAAATGGAAAATTTCAGTTGCAAATTGCTCCGGTTGTACGTGGTATAGAATTTTGAACTTTTTTTTTCAAATTGTAGTACATTGAGAGGGTAATCGACGAATGATGTCAAAATCAGTGTTGCCACTTTCAAAAACCTGAAAACATCGATTTAGAAACTCATAATTTAAATATAACCGTGATTTCGATGAGTAAAAATTCTGAAAAAATTGTCAGTTTTAGTCCTTTTTATGTAGAATAACATTATCAAAAAATTGGACTGGCATATTTTTTCATAATCGAGAAAAAAATTACAAGTTTTACATTTATCACAAAAATACCATCAGAAACCTAAAAAATGAAAATTTTTGCATTTTTGAAATATTTTACCAATGTGTAGACTACATGTGGAAAAAATCCCCCTCCACCCAATTTGTCAACGAATTGACGAGAAATACCATTTTTCGTGCTATAATTTTAAGAGTGAAACATTATTGAAAAAATTTCGCCGCCACTGTTTCAAACAAAAGCAGGAACCTAATAAATGAATATTTTTGCATTTTTGAAATACTTACCTATTTCACCAATATGTAGACGGTCATGTGAAAAAATCTCCCCTCCTCTCTCCCTCAATTTGTCAATGATTCATGCTGCGTAATTTTTGAGATCATTCAATTTTTATTCTGAAAAATTATCTTACTGAATAGTGAATTTCAACTACAAGGAATGGTAAAAAATTCTGTAGCTTTGTCGTCTGCTAAAGTCGCTAATGTCTCGCTTTTCAAATTATTTACATAATTTCATTTATTTTTCTTTGAACGAGATATTCGTAATACTTATATAAACTTACTTACTCACCTATTGCTAATGTAATATTTGTGCAGTTCTCGATATCATCAAGTATTTTCGCTCAATTGTCGTTGTTATGGAGTGTCTCATTAAAAGAGCGTCCAAAAATACTCCATGCATCAAAATTTTAGATGTTTTAGCTTCATTTTTCGATATTTTGGCGAATTTTTGAAAATGCAAATAGACTACTAAATCGTGAACAAAAGATGAAAATTTGATAAAATTGAAGTTTTGTTTTCGATCTTTCGAATCGGTTGTTGGTAATTTTAAGCTTTTTTCGGAGCTTGCCTCAGTAGATTTTTTGATTTTGCAGCTTTGAAAAAATTGTAGGTCTAAAAAAAGACCGAAATGAAATTTAGCATTTTTTCAAAACAAGAAAATATAAAGATCTATAGAAGCTTTGAAAGGGCTCAAAACCATCATCAATCGTTTTGAAATGTCAAAAATCAGGTACCTCTACCTACTTACAATACTTACATATATGAACCAAATTCTAGTTTTTTATCTCAATTTGATCAAATTCGGATTATTCCTCAAAAATCAGACAATTTTTGATTTTTTCGAATTCGCCAAAAATTGAGAAATGAAATTGGCATAGTGGTGTATTTTTGTACGTTTTTATCGACTTTGTTTTGTTTCATCCCAAAATCGTTTGCTTTTTGGGATATTTTTTGTTGAGGTGGAGGGGGGGGGGAGTTAACGTAACTCTAACCATGGTGTACGATTGCTAAAAATAAAAATTGTAATGATGCAACTTATGGCAAAAAACGAAATAATCGACAGCCGACAGGTGACGCACGCCGAACAATAACGCGATTACATAGTCAGACATATGACTCACACATCTAAAGCGGTCGGGTTGTGCACCCTTATCGCTGTCAAGTTAGATAGTGCAATAGTACATAATACCTAGACACTTGATACAAATACCTAGTTTCTTCTTTCCAAAAATAAAAATAATGTTACTTTGAACAAGGGATCTCCAAAATGACACAATCCAATTTTTCAGGTAAAAATTATAGGTACTTATAATTATACCTAAAAAATAAAAAAATTGAAGAAGAATTCAATCCAAATTCAGGTCGATGGTGTGTTTTGCGCTTTTGATGATTATATAGGTACATATTACATAAGTATTGCGAGAAAAAAAATTCGACCAAAATGGACCACTTGAGACGGAAAAAATCACGTTTCCGAATGATTTTAATGGTCATGGAGCCGTAGCCACCGCTTTAAAAATCCTGAGAAAAATACCAGAGGTAGCTAGGTATACAGTAGAGAGTACAATGAAATAGTAAAAAAAAATTGCCTTTTTTCAGGGTTCGGACTCATTTTTACGTTAACCTGAGTTTTCAAAGTGGATTTTGAGGTATTTGTGGGGGGGGGGTAAAAAAATTTGAAAAAATTCACACATCATTAAAGAATGCCATAAATTTGGTACAGCTGTGTATAATATTGAAAATACTGCACTAATAATGGTAGAAACCTGTTTGAAAATCACCAATACCTAGTGCTGTCGTCTGTTAATCGTCAATGTCTCGTTTTTCAACACTTTTTCAGCCTATTCGTTTATTTGATTTTTTTTTTGAACGAGATATTTGTGAATATACTAATAGGTAACTAATAAGCTTACTTACTCATTTCTAATGTTAATGATGTACCTTGTGTATACATGACAACGTAGAGTATTATGAGTATATTGTGAGGATAAGGATATGGTACCTATTACCTATACCTACTTACATATTTTAGTAATTTTCATTTTAAAAACACCTAATACCCTCTCCCGGCGATCTAAGCTGATAAAATTCACACCAAGACTAATATCAAGTCGAAATACCTACATCATATGTGTGTATGTAGGTAGAGGTACGATATATCGCAATTTTAACGAAATTAGAAATCTGAGATTTTTTTCCTATACTTAGATGGGTAGGTTCTTAGATAGCTATTGGATTTTTCTAAATTGAAAAATATCACATTGTGATGAAAAACGAGAAGGGAAAAAGTCGAAGATTTCTACTCGTAATTTAGCTGAAATTAAAACATACCTACGACGATGTACGTATTTATTTTTTGAATTGACATTAGTGTGGACATGAATTTTGGTACAAGGGGTCTCCTCAAAGAAGAGTAAGGGGTACCCAATATGCACAATACAATTTTTCAGGTAAAAATTATTTGGTCCAACAAAAAAAAAAAAAATCGACCAAAATGGCCACTTAAGATGGGAAAAAAATCACGTTTCCGAATGGTTTTATGGCCATGGAGCAGTTGCCACCGCTCGAAAAATTTTGAGAAAAATACCAATACATATAGTAGTACATAATATAAGTGCAATGTAAAAGTTTAAAAAGAAATGTTGGCCTTTTTCAGGTATTGGACTTTCCTCCACATTGACCTAAAGTTTTCGAAGTGGATTTTGAGGTCGTTATTGGGGTTAAAGAATTTGAAAAAAAAGTTTTTTACAAGTCATAATATATAGGCTATGAATAATTTAACCTAATATCCACATCACGTGTTGAGTAGGTAGGTATATCAATTGGCAACATTTTCTTTTAATCTTTTATTTCATATTAAAAAACTCACTGTTTTAATCGGGAAAATAGGTACCTGGTACATATTATTTTGTCATATCAGTCGGCAAATTTTCGGTCGACCCCCTCCCCCAGAGAATGCTTAGTTTCGTCCCTGACTATAGGAAGAAAAATCCGACCAAAATGGTCACTTGAGATGGGAGAAGTCCCGTTTCCGAATGGTTTTATGGCCATGAAGCAGTTGCCACCACTCGAAAATTTCTGAGATAAATATCAACAAATTGTGGGTAGAAAGTATAATGTAGGTACATAAAAGTAAAAAAAAAAAGTTTTTTTAAAGCTTTTTTCAGGTATTGGACTTTCTTCCACATTGACCTGAAGTTTTAAAAGTGGATTTTGGGATCGTTGTTGGGGTTGAAAAATTTGAAGAAAATTAACATACCTGTGTACCTATCTTCAAATAATGCCACAAAATGTAATAGATACAGCTGTGCGTAATATCGAAACTGTCGCACCAACTATGGGAGAAACCTGTATGAAATTCTCCAGAAAAGAAATAAAGTTTGGTATGAAAATGAGTAGAAATTGATATGATATACAATTATCAATAAAAATGCGCAAAAAAAGCAAAAATTTCTTGAAATTTTCAAAGAAAGTCCTAAAGCAAGTCTGCTGGAACATTATTGCAATCAAACTGATCTTACGAATTGAATTATATTCGGTATCAATAAACTTCATTAGGGATTTGACACGACAACTGTCGCGCTCTAGGAAATGGTAGTCAAAAACACCGGAACTAACGAAAGGTCCCGTTGTTATCAGCAATTTTCAACAATTTTCCTTCAATTTTCACAACATTACATTCCAATGTTTATACTGGGACCTTTCATCAGCCAATCATAAACAAGGCGACACTAGCGCGGCGCACCTCTGTCAAGTTCCTTTTGATCTACGGTGGTTCAAAGATGTTGTAGGTAGCCTAAGTATTAGATTGACGAAGAACAATCTAAAATATCACGAAGTGTTATTTCCCACCCTCTTTCACTTCTTGATGTGGTAATCAGAAGCTGATCGAAGTCATGCTATTCTGGGGGGGGGGGAGGGGAGTTGGAGGTGGGTGTATCACGTCATTTTACCGACAAAAATTGTACGTGCTGAGCACTGTAGTCAGGGCCTTTTGAGAGCCAAAGTGGATTTCCAAGGAGGAGGAAACTACATGTACTTACCTACATATGTATATAGAGGTTTTTGAAAGCGGGAGGGGAGAGGGGAATTGACTGAAAACTAGTCGACTGATACAGGGGGAAAATGCCAATTGATCTCATATGACTAAAAAATTTTCATTTTCTGTTTTGAATTTTTGGGAGCTTGATTTCGAGAGGTCTAAAACGATGTTCTTCTTAGGAAGTTGATACCTACTGAAAAAAAAAAAAAAAATGAAGGCAGGCCCGAGCAAAGCAAAGCCGAAAACTTTTGAAAATTTGTATTTTCAGAGAACTAAAAACGATGTTTTTTATGCAAGCGAAGTTTATTTAGGTAACTTATTGTTGAATTTTAAAATTTGGAAGATTTTTTTTAGAATGCTCATTTTGAAAAAAAAAGAGAACAAGCCCGAGTGAGAGGGAAAGCTCTTGAAAATGTGAATTTCAAGGCTCAAGAGGCATAAAAACGATACTTTTTATGCTTGAATTTTATTTTTCCACTTTAAAAACAGCTTTAAAAGTCGAATGATATATTTATACATATTTTTTTTTTCGAAATTTCAATCGTGAAAAAGAATAGAAAATATGCCCGAGGAAAGCGACGAAAGTTTGTGGTTTGAGAAGTAAAAAAACAGATTTTTCTTTCATCACAGGCCCTTCTTTTCCCGGACCCTCCAAAAAGCGCAAGTACAAGACAAAATGTCCCCTTTACGCCCCCCTCGACAGTACTGGCTCGCTTATACCTTCATTATTACGAGTACAATTCAACTTTTATTTTTGTTATTACAGATGATTACAAAGACAATGTTGCCGGATCTGGCGGTTCCGTATTGAAAAATATTCACTGTGATTTGAAAATTACCGGAGATGAAACGTCTCATCATGAGGTCTTGGATTCTGTTCACAATGGAGCGTCTATGATACCTACTGCCACAACCAATCACAGTAGGTAATTCAGAAAGAGCCTTTCTTGCCAATGTTCGAGGATATTTTAGCTTCCCTGGAAAATAATCCCTGCGTGTTGATTGTTGTTTCGAGAGCAGCTATTCGGATCCTTTGAAAGTATTTCGATCTAATCATTTATTCGCCAACGCAGATACTTATACGAGTAGATAAGTACATAATAATGTGGATTGTTGAGTATTTTTTTTTTCAAGCTATGCAGGTAGCTTTGAAATAAATATTTATCAATTTTAATAATAATTTATATTTTCAATCATTCCGGCGTACAATAAGATCTTGAATTAATCATAAAGACGAGCAATATTTCGAGAAATGATTTTTGATCGTTAATGGCTTTAAATTCGTTTTATAAAATGATTCATCAACCGAAATTCAAATGTAATGTTATCTATATCTACGTAAATACCTATCGTAAGGAAAAGTACTGAAAATTTTGTATTAGGAACTAGCATATCCTTAGCGAATTGGTCGAGTTAATTTCACTGTCGAACTTGATAGATTTTTGGTATCTCTGGAACAAAATTTGCTCGTGAAATATGAATTGAAGAAGGTACTTAAGCTATGATTATACTGAACTTAGCCGTAAACTTATTCCTTATATTTAACACTCAGGGCCAGTTGCAGAATGCGGATTTGAACTCAGTTTACATAAACTCGGTTTAAATGCGAATAAAAATTGTTGGCTATTCAAAATTTGTGTTGATATGTGAATAAGTTGATGGTTAAGTTTACAGCTAAGTTCAGTATAATCAGGGCTTTAAGCTACCTATGTTCAAATGACAGATTAAAAAGGTAGAATTTTTAAAGAAATTCTTACCTGTTGCTACACGAAACCGGTTTTGGTCTACTTTTTTCGGGTACACTTACGTAAGGTTTCTGCTGGCCTTTGAAAGTAAAATGAGTGTCATTAGATTTTGGGAAAAATTATAAGGTCAACTCACGAATGGCAAATTCAGCATACTTGTTTGAGGCCCATATCTTGATGATTTGACGTCATTGATACAGTAATTGGATGATTTCGAACTTGTGTTATGAGCCCGAGTGCTTCTCGTCTCACGATTCATCCTATCTTTCATATTGGAAGTATTGACTTGCATTTTAGCGCTACTATTTACAGTTCTGAAATCATCACGAAGATCAAAAAGTAATAAAATACCTACTACCTACTTGATCTGAAATCTTTCAAAAAAAAAAGTTGAAAATGAACGTTACTTTTTGGATGGTAAATTCGAAGTGGTCGAAATTGATCTCGTAGTTTTAGGAGAAGACTTGGATTCACGAATACTCGTACATCGCGGTTTACTGATCCTCGAATAATGCCTGTCATTCTCAATAGTCATGTAGTCCGAAGACCTGGCAATATTACTGCTCGTCAGCATTTCCCTACTGGACGCTTGTTGTAATACTCTAGCTGCCCTTCTTCGACTTCTCTCCTCAGTTTTCAATACCGGATTCTTGAACTCGAACGAACTACCGGTACCGGTAGAAGAACTGGACGCAATAATTTTCGTTACCGGCAATTTAGATGTTTTGGTAATTTTGGATTTTTCGCGAATAATACCCAGTGGAATATAAACTTTGGTATTTTTCTTCGTCGAATCTTCTTCGCTACTGCTGATATCACCACAACCGTTGATACCCGATCTAGGTCGCCTGTCTTTTTTCACATGGTCGATGTGAGGTTTTCGATAAATCTCGTGTTTACCCATTTCAATAGGTCTTTTTTCAGAGAACAGTTTACGTTCTTTTGGCAAATTCAACCAACCGTCGCGACCGCTTTCCGGCAATTTCTCTTTGGTATTTACGGATTTCGTCGATTTTCTCATACTGTCGTGGTGAACGATCGAGTCTTTTGAGCTAATTTTTTTCCTATGTTTCGTACTCTCTCTGTCGCTGTATTTTCTCACTGGATATGGGTTCTTTTCGATTTCGTTTCGAGGCACTTTTTCGATTAATTCAATGTCATTAGATTTAGTCAAATGATTTCTGTGCTTGGCTTCTCTGTAATCGACCACATTAGCAGTAGCATTATTGAGCACTGCTTCGATTTCAGGTGATTTATTCAACGAAATAGTCGTTTTTTTCGAGTTAGTGGAGGAATTTTCGGTTTCCGGCGTATTGTCGTTCAACTTTATCGTTGCCTCAGACCCAATTTTCGGGATTTTGATGTCAGTCACGTTGGCGGTAATTTTGAATTCATCTTCATCGTTTTTCAAAGGATTAGAGTAACCTTTTTCTGGAATTTCATCTGTATAAAAACATGAATTGAAACATCAGCATTAGTAATTGTGAACGATAGGTACCTGCTACAATGTTTTAAATGTAGGTATTTATCACAGAGGAGGGGGAGAGGGGATGAGCCTGAAATTTTACCAACTTTTTACCCCAGACCCCTCTCCCTTCCAGTATTTTTCATGCTGATTAGCCAGATGTGGTTCGAACAAATTTTGAAAGGGGGAGTTGGAAACATAAATGTTGAATAATTTATAATAATTATTCAAAAACAATACTTTTATATTTGACAAAAAATCTGAATTGTTTCTAGTAAGTATTGCAAGGTTGGTACTGAAATCCAAAATCAAAGATTCACAATTTTTTCGTGTTTTTTTTCAATCTTTTGACCAGGAAAAATGAAATTTGAAAAGAAAAATATATATTTTCGAGGCGAGAGCTTTAGAAAATTTACAATTTTTGAGGTATAAAAAAATAATTTTTGGTATAAAAAGTTTTAACGCCAAAATTTCGTGTTTTTTGGTTGGTATTTTTGAATGAAATTTCGCAATTTTTTTTTTGTTATTTCGAGATCTTAGTTGTCAATATTTGAATGAAAATCCTAATTTCTAAAACAAAAAAAAATTAGCTTGATACCTAATACAAGATATTGCATAGCATCACTTTTGGCATCAAAATAAGTTGATTTTATTGGTCTTCAAATTCTTCAAATCTCAGTGGTCAGTTTTCTAAAAATGTTGATTTCGGAAATGAAAAACAAATTAGCCCGAACGAAGCGAGAGCATAAGGGTTTTTGGAAATTGTAAAAATTTAAAATCTTTCTTCTGGGTTTTGTTTCGTAAAATCTCAATTTTAGAATAATTCTTGATAGGAAAAAATTATTTTTCTGGCCTTATTCTTCAACAATTTCAAGTCTGGAATAAGAAAGTAGGTAATATTTGGCCGGGGGATACGAGGACAAAAGCTTTCGAAATTTTATAATTATAGAGATAAAACAACATGTTGCGTTGGCTTTTCTAGCTTTTTAGGTACGAAACTGGAGGTTCTCTTCAATGGAATGGAATGTCAATCAAAAATTGGATATAAGAAAAAAAAATATCTACCAATTTTGCCAAATTAAAATATCAAATAACGAATTTTTAAAAATCATTTTACCTTATTTTTTGCATTTTTTTGAAACTTCAAACATGGAATTTCTTAGTGCGGATTCGCTAGGGCAAAACTTTTAAAAAATTTGTGACAGGGGTTTCTTTCGTCTCAGGCCTTCCTTTTGCTAAGCCCTCCAGAATAATTTTGATGATCAGTTGTGAGAACCTGTCCATGATCGACTCGATCACGTGATTTTTGTTTTTGTCCTTTTATTCGGGTTCGCGAAAATTTCAACTAGGTAGGAACTAAACTAGTGTGTTTGGGGGGGGGGGGCTATATATTTGGCGCTAGAAACAATATCTAAGTTTCAATTTTTGCGGAATAAAATGACGAGTTTTTAGAGTAACATAAAACATGAAATGGCAATTTTGCAAATGAAGCATAAGTTTCCAAAACGCACTAAGTCCATTTTCAAGTATTCTCTGAGGTTGCAAGGCCATCTACTAGCATATTGTTGCGGTCCAAAATGGCTCATTTTTTTGATATGTTGTGCCCAAGGGTCTTGGCTACAACATATCAAAACATCAGCCAATTTGAGCCATTTCTACGTTTCCAAATTGTACTAAGTACCATGAATTTCTTATCAATATTGTTTTGGACTTAGTGCGTTTTGGAAACGTATGCTTCAAATTTCGCACTAAGGCTTACAAAAAATTGCTATTTTCTCTTATGAGTTTAATGAAATTTTAAAAATGTAGGTATTTTATTTTTGGTTTAGAAAAGAGATAAAAATAGTGAGGGCAAAAGCTTTCAAGATTTCGTATTTTGAGAAGTAAAAAACACTGGTTTTTTAAAAATTTGTTCACGTTTTTAACTCAAAATTCTACAATTTAAATTATGGGTTTTTAAACATTTGAATTTTGAAAATGAAAAAGCAAACAGGCTCGAGCAAAGTGAGAGCAAAAGCTAAGTACTTAGTTTTGAGAAGTAGAAAAACAAAAGTTTTTTCAGGTGAAAAGTGTTGTTTTTTTTTTTTGGTTTAAACTGAATAAGGCCTAATAGATTTTTATAAAAATTCGATCTCAATTTAAAAAAAGAAAAAAAAACACAGGCCAAAGTGAAGCGAAAGTAAAATATTTTAAAAATTCGTATTTTGAGAAGTAGGTACCTTAAAAATGATGTTTTTTGTGCTGGATTTTTTTTTTGACAACACAATAATTTTAGAATTTGAACGTACTTCAATTTAAAATTTCGATTTTGAAATATGTAAAATAAAAAGTTATGTTTAGAGAAAGTAAAAATATGTAGTAGGGAAGTACCTATATTTTTTGGTTTAAACATGGCCCCGGGGCTCCTTGGTGTCTCGGGGCCCATGACATGACGATCCCCAGGTAAGATCATAGGCCAGTGCGCCCCTGATTAAGACCAATAAATAGCCTAAGTGAAATTTGAAAGCACAATATTGTACTCAGTACTCACCTAGAATTTCGGTTTTATTTTCGTGAACAGGAGATTTCGCATCAGCTACCAACGTAATACCTTCTTGGCTAAAATTGATTTCTGCCGAACAAACCGCTCTATTTTCCGAATCGGACCAAGATGCTCTCCTCGTATAATCTGCTGGTTTTGTGGAAGCCATCGTCACTGCCAACCCATCATCTGAAACGGCAGAGGTGAAATACGAACGGAAGCCCGGCGAGTCTTCATTTAAATTATGATTCGGTGAATTCTCAGGATTGGTTAAATTTTCAAAAACGCCAAATCTAGTCTGTGGTAAACCACGTTTAGGAGAAACGCTAACGCTGCGTTTTTTTCTACGATATGGATTGGTTGGCGCAGGTTTCTCGTCAGTTTCAACTGTGCCTATTATTATTTTATCCGGTTCAATAGCTGCAGAGTGAACTTCCGTTTCCATTCTATTGAATTCAACTTCTTTAGATTTTTCAGTAGGATCTGTATTGGTAAAAGACGAAGATTCGTTGCTCGATTCGAAACTATTCACATTCACAACTGTGACACTTTTCCCAGGCGATGGAGCTTTTTTGGAAAACGATGGTTCTGGTATTGTAAGCCTCGAATCCAGGTATTTTGTATCATCCCAGGCTATCGAATGTCGTTTTGCTAAGAAATCTAGTTCAGCTGCGAGTCGACTCGTGTTTTCATCCAGATCTTCTAAAAAGTACGAAGCTGATTTCGTCAATGAATTCAATTCCGACGTTTTACGATCGATGCCATTCTTTTCGAAATTTTTTATCGCTTCTAATACCTTTCCTTTTTTGATCACATCTTTTGATTCTGTGAATTTAACAATCGTAGCACCACTATCTGTTGACGAATTGGTTTTAGGAATGCTGTTCAGAGACGATGAAGCGATGTTAATAGGTTGGTCAACAGACTCAAATCCGTATGTTTTTCTTCGACCAAACCAATCGTCCGATTTATATTTCACGAGTGGAAAATCCAAACATTTAGACGGTGTGCTTTTAATAACCATCTTGTCTAAATTTTCGCTGGAATTAATTTTTTCATTTCTTTTATCCGAATAAGATTTATTACTCTGCGTAGTGAAAACACCATCGTCAACCTTTTCAAGACTGTGTCTCCAAACAGGAGTTTCATCGTTGGTTAAATGTCTCAATTTTCGTTTGGTTTCTCGTAGCGTTGCTTCTGTGACGAATGGTTTTTTACGCAATAATGGAATCGGTTTTGGAAGCTCAACAGACGAAGGTGTTTTTGACGAAGACAACGATTCAAAATCTGCTCCTGTAGCGACTGGTTTTTTACGTAATAATGGAATCGGTTTTGGAAGCTCAACGGACGAAGGTGTTTTTGACGAAGACCACAATTCAAAATCTGGTCTGTGGCGAAGAAATTTTCCTAAAACGTTCTCCAGATCGCTTTTATTTCGTGGAACGTGTTCGGCAGAATTCGCCATTTTTGTTTTATATCTGCTACTAGGCGGATATTGGTAAGACCGTCGAACTAGACTCGAACGCATCCAAGGATAAGAACTGTCTTTTTCATCGGCTTTTTCACCTTCCAAAAGCGAGGTAAGTGGAAGATTTTCATTCGATGTATGCGTACTTTTACCGATATCGTTGTTCATTTTGTCTTTATTTTCTTCGCTGACTTGATGAAAATCGTGATTCGTAATAGGTAAAGGAGTAAAAACAGTATCTTCGTGGTTTATTTTTGGCATTTTACGTCTAGTTGGAGGTCTTCTGTTTCTCAAGTAACGAGCTACGTTTGCTTTGGATTTTTGTATATCCAAATTCACCGGATTGTGATCGAACTGAAAAATAAACAAAGATCATCAGAACTAAAATGAATCATTCAACTGTGATATTGTTTCATCGCGGATGTAAAATGTAATAAATACCTTTAAATTATCGATTTCTACTTCCATATCACCAATGAGTCGATTTGATAAATTATCAGCAGGGCTTTACCACCAACTAGAAGACTGGCTGACAATGAGAGTGCGAAACCTGTTTTGAGAATTCGAAATAGGTATAACATTAAAAATACAAGAATAGGTAGATTATTGCGAATGAGTAAAATAGAATGCAATCCTCTAGGGTTTTGAATATTGCAGTTTCTGCTTTCTAGATACCCATAGAGATATCTGAAGCATTAGGATAGGTAGGTAAATCACAATGGTTCGTGTTCGAAATTAAAACATTTCTACGATTGGACTAATTTTCGAATAGGTATCTTAAGAAATAAAAAAACAAAAATTTGATAACAAAGGTATGTACGTTATCAGTTATCACATACCGTTTTATGAATATTCGCCAGTAAAATGAAGTTATTATGATTGAAAGAAACCTAAAAAACAAGCTCATTGAAATTTTCCTCCGAGGTTCTTCTAATTTGACAAATGATAAGTAGGTACTTTTGTTAAGAAAAAAAATTATAACTTTTTTTTATAGTTCATAAAGTGAAAAATTAGTAAATACGTACTCCATTCATCGTGAAGAAGACAGTATCAACAAACATAAACAAATTGGTCGATTTAACTGTCAGCTAACCATGCACTTTTCATAGGTATACTTTCGTTTTGAATTCAAACTTGATGCTGCGATTTCGTTTTTTTTTTTCAAGGAGCATGGTTGCATTACCTACGTATCATTTTTTGTATGTACGATGATAATAAAATGAAGCTTTCAAATAATTCTAGTATGTATCTTTGGTGATAAGCTCTGGGTTTATTTTACATACCTGCATATTTCATTTTTTTTGAATAATTTTTTCTTTTCAATGACCGGATGTGAAATCCAATGGAATCAGCGATTGAAAAATTATTGGTTGTTTTCTTTTTGTTCTTTTTAAATTGTACCTATTTGAATGGCAGAATTAATTTTTTTCAAGTTTCAAAACATAGCCAAGTATTTCCAACCCAATAGTGATTCTCTTTGTATCATTTTTTTTGTCATTTTGAATTTTTTCATGTGTCAAGAAAATGATGAACGAATTTTTAAATTGATGTTGAATTGTTGATACGAGTATGCGTGGTTATTTTATTAATCATCAATCATGCCACAAAAGAGTTCTTTTTTGAAAAAAAAAAAAAAAAAAAAAAAAATGAACGCATTAACGCAACCAACCATCTAATTAGTTATGTAGGTATAATTAAAATCCAATCCACCCCTCCCCCTGTAGCGAAAGTAGATGTTGACTGTTGAGTGAGGTGCTGAGATGGGGAGATTCGCTGAATAAATAATACAATCTGATTCAAAAGGCGCGATCCACCCAAAAAATTGAATTCGATTCAAAATCAGCGATTTGGTTTTCAAATGAATCCTTCGATTCGCGATTCAATGTTGCTATTTTTGCTCTGCTGCTGATCTGAAATTCTGAAATGAAAATTTGACATGAAATCAAATCATAAGGTACCACCTATGTAAAGTATTTCGGACAAATTTTGCGGGATTTTAGTTTTCAAACAGCCTGTTGAGGGTCCAAATGAAACAGATTGGTAGCTTGAAGCTTCAAAATGACTTGAAACCATGTGCAGTCGACTTCAAAGCGTATTGAAATTGGTTTTCACAGAGTGAATTTCGATTTTCCAACTCCATTTGATGAAATTTTGTGGAAACTTCAAGTTTCTAAAATTTTCTGGAAGCTTCAAACTTGATACCGCGTTAAAATTGGAGTGCAGAATCACCTAATTTTGAATTTCCAACTCTGCTCGGTATAATTTTATGAAAATTTCGAGTACTGAAAAATCTGCTGAAGGCTCCAGTAATCTCCAAAAGGTCACTGGAAACTCCAAAACGACTGGAAATCTATCTGCAGTCGACTTCATGCTGTACATAGGTATGTGTAGTAAGTAGGTATGTACATTCACTTCTGCTCACAAATGTTTTCCTTTAAAATTCTTGGGATAATACTGACCACGATTGTCGATTTGTTCTCTTCTACAGATTTTTTCTGCCACATTCTATTTATTTAATTAAACATCTGCATCCAACTACAATACTTAATGTTACAGTGCCGTCGCGATAAGTGAAAATTCAAGGGAAGAAAATTTTTGTTTCACTTATCGAGTTTTTCACATACGAAGGTTTTCAGTTGGAGAGTTTTTTTTTTGGTCAATTTTCACTTATCGAAGTTCGGATAAAAAAAAGGGGAAAAAATGAATTTTTATTGATTTTTTTTTACAAATTGATATATGAACACCTCGAACGAATTATGAATTTATAATTTGAAAAACTGATCAATTTTTGATTGCACTTGTGCCGAATGATTTGCCACAGTTTCAATTTTAATCAAAGCAGTGTACACAAAATATTTTTTGTTACCAAAATAAAGGGTAGTCAAATAGTCATTAAACCAATTTGCATATTTCAAAAAAATTCAACACATTTAAATAAGTCGCGTGACACTTCTCCAAAAATTCCAATACCCAATCTTGGCTCCAAAATTCTTCAAAAATGTCCAAAACGAGTTTTGGTTGAAGAAATTGAATTTCTGGCAAAATATCAGCCCATTTATTATACATATAAGACATGACTTTTTTTCAAAAATCCCACAACCATGCGCCGGGTATTAACAAGTTCTCTTTCACTTATAGAGGCTGAATGAGTCAGTACCTTTCAGTTAAAGAGGTATTTTCACTTATAAAGGTAAAACGCAGACAACTTTTCACTTATAGAGGTAAACGCGATAATTTTGGGATAAATCCTAGTTTCAGTTAACGAGGTAGCCATTTTTCACTTATTGAGGTTGATTTACACGTAAAGTTGGTCCAAGGTGAAGGGAAGCAGGTTTTTTTTTCACTTATTGAGTTTTTTCACATATCGAGGTTTCACTTATCGCGACGCCACTGTATTAGGTACTTAGAAATAAGTAAAACATGATAAAATGCAATGTACGACTGCAAAATTCTTAATACCTAAGTACATATGTACAATGAAAGATTGAAAATGAAATTAATTACTTACTTACTTACTTATTTACTGTTATTCAAAGTATAAGATCGTCTAATGTCGTTCCATCTGTTCCGTCACATCTCGAGTGACAAAGTTTCAAATTCTCGCTTTACGCCCTGAAACAGACAAAGAAATTGAGAAATAATAGAAGTCGCCTTTTTTCCTTCTTTCCAGTCGAAAATAAAATAAAATAGGGTGACGAAGAATAAAAATAAAAAACAAAAATATGACTTTAGGGTGGTCCTTATTTTCAAAGTTGGGATTTTCCTCCCTCCCAACCCCCGAAGTGGTGACCTCTGGTGAGAAAATAATTCCCTATTTTTTATTTTTTACATTTTCAAAAAACTCGAGCTGCAGTGGGCCCCTTAGTTCTCAAAAATTTTATAAAAATACAAAGTCACTGTAAAATTTTAAAATTGTAAATTCTGTTATCTCTAAAAAGTCTCTATTGAGTAAAATACTCTCATGACGATGTAAGCCCCTTCCATTGAAAACCAAGCTGACCCCCCCACCCCCGAAAACAGCTGGAATTTAATGTAAAATACAAATTTTAGCTATTCTGGGGGACTGACTTGGTTTTCAGGGGATGGGGTTAATATTCTCATGAGAGTTCATTTTATACTCAAAAGAGACTTTTTAAATGTGTTACGTAGAACTTGAAATTATTAAATTTTGAAAATTTCGCTTTGAAGTTATATTTTTTTCAAATTTTTGAAAATTGAGAGGTGTACTGCCGTGCGAGGTTTTCAAAAATGGAAATAATAAAAAAAAAGGGAATTATTTTCTCACCAGAGGTCACCACTTTCAGGGCCGGGAGTAGAAGAACTGCGATCTTGTTTATCATGTATTTCAAGACCGCCCTTATGATCACCCAATAAGCAAAAGGTAAATGCAAAAACTCTCATGCAATCAGCGTTCCCGTAAGTTATTATAATATTATTAAAAAATATTCTCATACTTACAGATATACGATTACGATCCTTGGGGCATGAAACTTTCACACATTCATAATCTTCTGCTTGCGTTCATTAGCTTCGGTGAATACACTCGATGAATTTCTTAAGAGTATTGTCGATGTTCTCAGTCGCCTATAAAAAACAAGTAGGTAGGTACCATAATTATTTGTTTTTGAACTACACTAAATATTTGAAGAGTTTATGAAACTTACGAAAAGGAGCTCGAATATTCTGTCTAAACATCGGTCTATTGTAGTATCAGTTTTTATTTCTCTTTTAATACTCTTTTCTATGGTTAAACGATACTGAAAAAAAAAATCAAAATGGTTATGTAGGTACATTGAAAAATAAGGTGATACTTATTGTCCGGCATATGGCACCCCCCCCCCGCCGATCCTCCAGGACAAATTTTTTCTTAAAGGTGACATCCTAAGGAACATTTTAAAGCAAACTTGCCAAAAAAAAGTTGGCCTTACTTACAAAATGGCGGCCATTTTAATTGACAGGTCAGCCGAAATCGCAGATTTTGCGTTTTAACATAGGACTTGCACGAACTTTTTCAAACTTTACAAAGGTAGATCGAAAGATCATGCAAAAATTTATCACCTGTCAAAATTTCAAGTGCTAAAGTGCGTTTTTCGATTTTTGGTGAATTTTTGAAAATCGAATTTAGGCCAAAAATGAGGAAAAAAATCAAAATTTCACCAAATTGACCAAGAAAGCTGAACTTTGGGATATACCCTATTTTCGACATGCCAAATCGATTGGAAACGGTTTCAACCCGTTTTGAACAGTTCTGGAGCCTCCAGCAGATTTTTGAAACTCGAAATTCCCACAAAATTCCATCAAATTCTAAAAACTAATTTCAATACGCTACGAAGTACTGCAGGTGAATTTCAAGTCGTTTTGGATCCTCCAGCGACTTTTTGAAAATTCCTGAAGCCTCCAGCAGATTTTTGAAACTTTAAATTTTCACAAAATTTCATCAAATAGAGATGGAAAGCTGAAATTTTACTCTAAACTCCAATTTTAACGCCCTCTGAAAACGACTTCTGGTGAATTTCAGGTCATAATAGAGCCTCCAACGACTTTTTTGAACATTACTGGAGCCTCCAGTAGATTTTTGAAACTTGAAATTTCCCCAAAATTTTATCAAACCAAGATGGAGAGTCGAAATTCATTCTGCAATGTAATATCAATACGCTACGAAGTTGACTGATGGTGAATTCCAAGTCATTTTTGGAGCCTCCAGCAACTTTTTGAAAAGTTGTATGACTTTTTTTAGAAAATTTCAATTTTCTAAGAGTAGCTGGACGCTTCAAAACTTGAAACTTCAACCAGGACACCTCGATTTTGAGACCCGAAGTTCAAGACCATGACTTCAAAACCGGCGAAGTAAATTTCAGCTTGCCAACTCCATTTGATAAATTAATGTTGGGGAAATTCCAAGTTCCAAAAATCTACTGGAGGCTCCAGTAATTTTCAAAAAAGTCGCTGGAGGCACTAAAATGACTTGAACCCATCTGAAGTCGTCTTCAGAGGGTGTTAAAATTGGAGTGTAGAGTAAATTTCAGCTTTCCATCTCCATTTGATGTGTGAAAATTTAAAGTTTCAAAAATCTGCTGGAGTCTCCAGAACTGCTCCAAACGGGTTGAAACCTTTTTTGCTTTAAAATGTTCCTTAGGATGTCCCCTTTAAGAAAAAATTTGTCACGGAGGATCGGCGGGGGGGGGATGCAATTACTCCTATTGTCATAATGCCGGACTATTAAGTAATTATAGACTGCGCGAACTGTGTGGTGACTTACTTTCTGTGTGTAGAATAGTTTCTTGAATGCGTCCATTCTCAAACATGTTGTTAACGTTCGGTTTAATTGGCGGAATTCCTACAAAAATAGATACAAGTACCTATATATTACAGTTTCTACTATTTATGTATTGGAAATATTGGCGTAGATTTCTACCTCGTTTAATAGTTTGCTCTCATTCGAATCGGCTTCGCCGGATTTGCCTTTTTCCAATGTTTCGATTATACTGGTTTTTTATCGACAAATGTAAAATAAAGCTGTATGGCATTTTTTGAGGTTTTGTTTTCTGAAATCATGCAACAAATTTAGTCCTAAGGTACTACATAGTTTCTACGTACATACAGTAGGTACTCTAGAAAAATTATTATTTCTCACCCGGTATGATAATTATACCCCCTCGCATTTGCGGTAGTCGTGGCAATTAAATCACGTCGAATAGCGCGAGGAAACGTTTTTTTTTGAAATTTGACAAGTCATCGGCGTTCCATTCGAATGAAATTAAAAGCTTAAGCGCGTTATCGAGGTTTTCTATTTCTTCGTTTCGTTCCGACGGTGACAACCTTCTGAATTTGTCTATGAAATGTCTGAAAATTCAAAAGCAGGTTAGATACATGTATACTTATCTAGTAATGAGCAAAAAAAACAAAAAAAAAAACTACTTACTCGATCCACTTACGAAAAATTTTAGTAGTCAGGGGTTCCGAGTTTTCAATTTCACTTGTCCCCTCTTCAACGATTTTTTTCCAATTGGACTTCCTTGTTTTTCCGGCATTCGCGAAGTAGAGGCATTTGGCGGTAAAATTCTTGGTAGAGGTTTTCGCAGCGCTGGTGGCTTCTGAAACGATGGCCTTGGTTGTAGTCTTCTGATTAGCAACAGTATCCCGGCGGAGGAGGCGTCTGGATGGCTCCATCCTTGTAGACTGAAAAAAAAAAGGTTGATTGAATACTAGATTGTACCTATTTTTTTTGTTTCAGAAGAATACCAGTGAGTCATTTTATTGGTTTAAAAATATTTTGGAAAATTTCCATCTTTGCATAAAAATTACCCTTTTTTCTTTTCGAACGTGAGCTTTGATTATGTACTTATAGGTATAGTTTGTTTTCGAAACATTCAAGCTGAAATTTCAAAAGGTAAAGATAAACTAAAAACTGAAAAAGTCTGTTTAAGTGGGAGAGGTTTTTCCAAGGATGGACTGATTTTTTATGTTGAAAGAGCTTATTTGTGGTTTGGAGGGACCAAAAGTTTTGCCATTTCTTAAGTGTGCTTTGGGTGAAGATAGATTTGAGGTCGTCAGCTGTGATAAATATAGCCTGGAGAAAGGATGGTGGCAGATTTTGCATTAATATCTACAATTTCATTTCCTAAGATTCCAACATGGCTGGGTACATACATAAACTGTACGAAGAAGTTTGAATTTTGTAAGACAAATAGGGAATGTATGAAACATGAAATTTCTAGGAAATTTATCATCTAGAGGGGGTGATCAATTTTTTTGGCGGGGAGGGGGGGTGCCATTAATAAATTGAAAAAATCAAAATATTATGAAAAGCTTATCCTAAAAAATTTTTTCAACGCGTAATATCTATTCAGTTTTTTTTTTCAAAAATCAGAGATTTTTTCAAGAAGAATAAAAAACAGGTTTTTTCAAAAAAACGAGCAGATAAGCTTGAAGTGGTGACCTCTGGTGAGAAAATAATTTCCTTTTTTTTATTTTTTACATTTTCAAAAAACTCGAGCTGCGGTGGGCCCCTCAGTTTTCAAAAATTTTATAAAAATACAAATTCACTGTAAAATTTCAAAATTTCAAAATTCTGTTTTCTCTAAAAAGGCTCTATTGAGTAAAATAAACTCTCATAACGATTTAAGCCCCTTCCATTGAAAACCAAGCTGACCCTGCCCCTCCCGAAAATAGCTGGAATTTAATGTAAAATTCAAATTTTAGCTATTCTAGGGGACTGACTTGGTTTTCTAGGGATGGGGTTAGTATTCTCATGAGAGTTCATCATTTTACTCAAAAGAGACTTTTTAAATGTGTTAGAACTTGAAATTTTTGAGTTTTAAAAATTTTGCTTTGAACTTGAATTTTTTCAAATTTTTGAAAATTGAGCGGTTTGCCGCCGCGCAAGTTTTTCAAAAATGGAAAAAATAAGGAATTATTTTCTCACTAGAGGTCACCACTTTCAAGGCTGGGAGCAGAAGAACTGCGATTTTTTTTGTCATGTATTTAAGGACCACCCTTATGATCACCCAATAAGCAAAAGGTATATGCAAAAATTCTCTTACAATCAGCGTTCCCGCCGATTTTGTACTCAGCAATTGTAGAGTTCGACATACGGGGTCCTAAAAACAATCAGAACAGGTCACATTAGATAGAAATCATAGCGGCGTATGCTCTGCTTAGCTTGAATTCTTCTGTACCTAGGTAATACCTACCTGAAATTTACTTGTAAATTTTCTAACCACAGCAATACTCGTAGATGGCTGGACGGATTTGAAGCACTTCAGCAAGAAGGAAAACCGTACCTCCTTATCGTAAAATAAATTTTTATGGACCCTGAAAACCTGTTTCAACACGATTTTTTGATCGTGAAACGGTAAAATAAAAAATAGCATGGATGAGTAGGTATATTTTACTTTGACGAAAATTTGTTTAAACCCCTGTTTCGTGAGTTTATTTTGGGCACAAAACATTCAAAACAAGGTGAAATTACGTACAAGCTTTCTCTCAATTTTTATAATTTGGCTAGATACTATTTCAGTACCAATAACGTAGATTCAGCAAAGTTCACCTCAAATTCCACCCCTCATCCCCACAACCTATTGTTTTGAAAAAATAGTCCACCATCGCATCAATGATACATTGATGCACCCATGTACTGAATTTCAGTTTTTTCTGATGGTTTGTGCCCAAAACGATCCCGAAAAACGCATTTTTCAACTGATTTTTACCACAGCAAGGTATACATATATCTCGGTGCAGTGTATATGAGCTCTACTATGCTTTATTTCTCGACCTGAAAGTCGTGTTGAAATTGTAAAAAAAAAAATTTTTATCCACATGGAAATTTCGAGTACTGAAAAATCTGCTAGAGGCTCCAGTAATTTCCAAAAGGTCGCACTGGAAGCTCCAAAATCCATCTGCAGTCGACTTCGTGCTGTACATAGTACATTCACTTCTGCTCACAAATGTTTTCCTTTAAAACCCTTGGGATAACAATGACCACGATTTGTTCTCTTCTACAAATTTTTTCTGCCACATTCTATTTATCTTATTAAGCATCTGCATCTACAATGAGGTTAGTAAAAGTTGAATATGATAAAATGCAATGTATGGTACAACTGCAAAATTCCTAATACAATCAAAGATTGAAAATGAAATTAATTACTTACTTACTTACCTTCCTATTTAGGTGTCTGGTTATTAATCTGCAAAATATGGCCAAATATCAGAATGCACTTGTTAAATGTCCTTGAACGCGGGATAATCGGTTTTTCAGGGGGTATGAAAATATGTAACAAGAACAAAACGTCACTATTCGCCAACAGCTCAAAGTCACTGTTTATTTGCTATATTTTACAACATGCATAGGTAGGTAAAATCAATATATCAAGGAAATGAAATTACAAATTTGAAATAATCCATGTTTGATGAAGGGGGTGGCCAAATCATCCTCAGAATCGTCATCATCTTCACTCTCACAGGATGGATCGTCTTCTGATTCTCTATTATTCCCCAAATTGACAATAACTTCATCAATTTTGTCATCAATTATAGGATCATTTTTATAGTATTCATCTTCTAGGCCAATTACAGGTTTCATGAACCCTTTAGTATCATCAGCTGTAACTGAGGCAATAGATTGACGAGATACTTCTTGAAGTTTTTAAAGACATAAATCACCAGTTACATTTGCTTCTCTAGCTTTTGTTTTGATTTTACACCATGCCATCTCAATAATATTTAATTCATACATATAGGGGGGTAGTCTTAAAACTTGGTGACCAGCTGCTCTTATTGTTTCATCAGCAATGTATTTTTTCTCTTTCTAGGCTTATGCAATTCGATTAAATTGGATAATTCAAATTTTAACATTTTATCAGAAAATGGAATTTGGTGTCTTGTAAGCCATTCCTTTTGAACTGCCTTTGTACAATATTTCATTGGAATCTTGTCAATAATTGCTTTAGTGTGATAGGCAGCATTATCCATAACAATAACAGAGTTCGGGGGTAAGCTAGGAATAAGCTGGGTAGTGATCCATTTGAAAAAATCAAAACATTCAAAACAAGGTAATAATTACAAGCTTTCTCTCAATTTTTACAATATGGTTAGATACTATTTCAGTACCAATGTTGATTCAGCAAAGTTCACCTCAAATTCCACCCCTCATCCCCCCCACCTATTGTTTTGAAAAATTTTTATAAAAATACAAATTCACTGTAAAATTTCAAAATTTCAAAATTCTGTTTTCTCTGAAAAGGCTCTATTGAGTAAAATAAACTCTCATAACGATTTAAGCCCCTTCCATTGAAAACCAAGCTGACCCTGCCCCTCCCGAAAATAGCTGGAATTTAACGTAAAATTCAAATTTCAGCTATTCTAGGGGACCGACTTGGTTTTCTAGGGATGGGGTTAATATTCTCATGAGAGTTCATTTTACTCCAAAGAGACTTATTAAATGTGTTGGAACTTGAAATTTTTGAATTTTAAAAATTTTGCTTTGAAGTTGAATTTTTTCAAATTTTTGAAAATTGAGAGGTCTGCCGCCGCGCCGCGCAAGTTTTTCAAAAACGGAAAAAATAAGGAATTATTTTTTCACTAGAGGTCACCACTTTCTGAGCTGGGAGCAGGAGAACTGTGATTTTTTTGTCATGTATTTAAGGACCACGTTATGATCACCCAATAAGCAAAAGGGAAATGCAAAAACTCTCTTGCAATCAGCGTTCCCGCCGATCTCATACTTGGTGTTTAATACGTAGAGTTCGTCGTTCGACATAAACGCGGTTCTGAAAACAATCAGAACGGGTCACATTAGATAGAAATCATAGCGGCGCATGCTCTGCTTAGCTTGAATAATTCTTCTGTACCTATAGGTAATACCTATACCTGAAATTTACATGTAAATTTTCTAACCTCAGCAATACTCGTAGATGGCTGGACGGATTTGAAGCACTTCAGCAAAAGGGAAAAGCGTACCTCACCTTATCGTAAAATAAATTATTATGGACCCTGAAAACCTGTTTGAACACGATTTTTTGATCGTGAAACGGTGAAATAAAAAATAACATGATCTCATACACAATACCTGGATAAGTACTTAGGTACTTAGGTTATATTCTGCTTCGACAAAAATTTGTTTAAAACCCTGTTTTTTGAGTTTATTTTGGGCACAAAACATCAAAACATTCAAAACAAGGTAAAATTACAAGCTTTCTCTCAATTTTTACAATATGGTTAGATACTATTTCAGTACCAATGTTGATTCAGCAAAGTTCTCCTCAAATTCCACCCCTCACCCCCCCCCCCCACCTATTGTTTTGAAAAAATAGTCCACCATCGTATCAATGGTGCATTGATGCACCCATGTACCTACTGAATTTCAGTTTGTTCTGATGGTTTGTGCCCAAAACGATCCCGAAAAACGCATCAACTGATTTTTACCACATCAAGGTATATATGTACTTACTTATCTCGGTGGAGCGTATATGAGCTCTACTATGCTTTATTTCTCGACATGAAAGTCGTGTTGAGATTGTAAAAAAAAAATATTTTCTGTTATACTCAACCTGTTTAACGAGTTTTTATCCACATGGAAATTTCGAGTACTGACGACAAATCTGCTAGAGGCTCCAGTAATTTCCAAAAGGTCGCACTGGAAGCTCCAAAATGACTGGAAATCCATCTGCAGTCGACTTCATGCTGTATACATAGTACATTCACTTCTGCTCACAAATGTTTTCCTTTAAAACCCCTTGGGATAACAATGACCACGATTTGTTCTCTTCTACAAATTTTTTCTGCCACCTTCTATTTATTTTATTAAACATCCGCATCTACAATAGTTATGGTTAGTAAAACTAAAACATGATAAAATGCAATGTATGGTACATACAACTGCAAAATTCTGTATACAATCAAAGATTGGAACTGAAATTAATTACTTACATACGTATATATTTTATAAATCATTCTTAAGCATGTTGTTAACGTTCGGTTTAATTGGTGGAATTCCTACAAAAATAGATACAAGTACCTATATATTACAGTTTCTACTATTTATGTATTGGAAATATTGGCGTAGATTTCTACCTCGTTTAATAGTTTGCTCTCATTCGAATCGGCTCCGCCGGATTTGCCTTTTTCCAATGTTTCGATTATACTGGTTTTTTTATTGACAAATGTAAAATAAAGCTGTATGGCATTTTTCGAGGTTTCGTTTTCTGAAATCATGCAACAAATTTAGTCCTAAGGTACTACATAGTTGTAGTTTCTACGTACATACAGTAGGTACCTACTAGAGCTGAAAACGGTACTTGCTGACAGCGGGTAACTATCGTATCCGTATCGTAAATTCTCGCTACTCGGTAGTAGCGGGTAGCGAATTGAAAAAATGTCGCACCGGTTCAGGATATAACTAGTAGCGCATTGAATGCGTAGCTGGTGTACCGGCATGACATCATCATTGTCATCAATCATGTCAAACGTCAATCACACATACGAACGACAGGTGTCGAAGCGTAACTCCTCCCACTTACGCATTATCAAATTTTGGGGTGCGTGCGCAGACCAAGTACGAAAACTTTCGGGTTGTACTCGCTATACGCTACTATCTATATCCGAATCAACCCGATACAACCACTAGCGGGTTTAGCCGGTATTTTAACCAGATACTGGTAAGCGGGTAGCGTAACCGTTTTCACCTCTAGTACCTACCCTAGAAAAATTATTATTTCTTACCCAGTATGATAATAACACCCCTCTCATTTGCGATAATCATTGGTATTACGTCACAATGAGGCATAATGGTTCTTGCTGAGCGCTGATTGGCTGGTTGGTTTGTGGCGCAAAATTACGTCTAATTAATCAAATATCTCAGTAATTACTGAGAATAATTAAAAAGTAATTAGATATTTGAAATCTACGCATCTGAAAACATACATGAGAAGTTCAAAAATGAATAAAGTGGAAATTCTCGCGAAATGAATCGTTTATCAGTGTCGCGAATTGTGCTCTCTGTTTACAATGATAAAAACCAGAATTCCTAACACTGATAAACGATTTATTTCGCGAGAATTTCCACTTTATTCATTTTTGAACTTCTCATGTATGTTTTCAGATGGGTAGATTTCAAATATCTAATTACTTTTTAATTATTCTCAGTAATTACTGAGATATTTGATTAATTAGACGTAATTTTGCGCCAACTTGACTGATAATTTAATAACAAACCAACCAGCCAATCAGCGCACAGCAAGAACCATTCTGCCTCATTGTGACGTAATACCAATAATGTCTATAGCGCGAGGAATTAACGTTTCTTTTTTGAAATTTGACAAGTCATCGGCGTTCCATTCGAATGAAATTAAAAGCATAAGCGCGTTATCGAGGTTTTCTATTTCTTCGTTTCGTTCCGACGGTGACAACCTTCTGAATTTGTCTATGAAATGTCTGAAAATTCAAAAGCAGATTAGATAGGTACATGTATACTGATCTAATAATAAGCAAAAAAAAAAAAAAAAAAAACTACTTAGGGTCAGGGGTGGTTAGTTGTCAATAATTGTTAGTTGTCAAATTGCATTTTTAAAAGGATACATGAACGCTATCTCCACGAAACCTTCATAATAACTTCATGCTATACCTACTAATGTTCCAACATGCAAAATTGGCAACATAGCTTTTTATTTGGGGATACAGTTTTGAAAAAAGTGATTTTACTGGTGCAAAGTTACACATGTTAAATTGGAACTTTTCGTTTTTAAACATCAAAAATTTGTCAAAAGTAAATAAATTATACATCAATTTAAAGGAAATTTGATCACGGATTCAGTAATCACATGTTCAATTACAAAAAATTTTGAAATGAATAAAATTTTTTGGTACAAAGATGAAAAACGAGAAGTTGTTAGTTGTCAAAAAAGGGAATATTGTTAGTTGTCAATGAGATAGTTTACCAAAATATGCATCAAAGTGGAAAAATATTTTTAGAAAATTATCTATTGCATTATTGAATCTTTTTTTTTCTGCCTTTCATTCTATAAAACGAATAAAAAGTTGAATTGATCGATTTACCTACGCAAAAAAAAATCAAAGAATGACCAGTCAATTTTCAAGTCGTTTATGGATATTTTTTCAAGTTTTTGGGTTTATCTAAAAGTTTAGTCCTTCTCACGTGTTATCTTTTTGAAAAATTCCGAAAATTGAATTGTAAGTTTTTTTTTATCAATGGTGAATGCGTGTTTGACAACTTACAACAGGGGTGGTTGTTAGTTGTCACAAAAAAGTGTCTCACTAAATCCACCATTAACTATTCATCACATGAACCAAAATTCAATTTTAAAAAAAGAAAACATGCGCAAAGAATCAAGCTGTCAAATGAGCCTAAAACGGCAAAAAAATATTCATAAATGGCTTCAGAAACTTCGAAAAACATTTTTTTTGACAACTAACCACCCGTGACCCTACTCGATCGAAGTTCCACATTCAATGTTTTACGGACAACCTCAATGCTTGGTTCCGCCACCCTTTCCACCAATAAGTTCGATATCTCGTTGGTCAGTTTATCATTTTCATCTAAACAGTTTATAATTCCTGGAAAAAAATTTTTTGTCAAAATTTTATCAAATTTACCCCCAGAAAGCCGAAATTTGGGTGATAACCCATTTTCTACATGCCCAATACTTCATACACTTACGAAAAATTTTAGTAGTCAGGGGTTCCGAGTTTTCAATTTCACTTGTCCCCTCTTCAACGATTTTTTTCCAATTGGACTTCCTTGTTTTTCCGGCATTCGAAGTAGAGGCATTGAGAGGCGCGACCTTCCTATTTGGCGGTAAATTCTTGGTAGAGGTTTTCGCAGCGCTGGTGGCTACTGAAACAGTGGCCTTGGTCGTAGTCTTCTGATTATCAACAGTATCCAAGCGGAGGAGCCATCTTTTAAAAATTGAAGTAAGAAAAATGATGTTGATGCATCAAGAAATTAACTTAAAATCATTCAAAAATAACTTTTGGTTTAACAAAAATTAGTTTTTAGTATAAGGAATTTTTAAATAATTTGTAAAAGTCAAGTAAAACTACGTTTTTTTTTTTCTTTTTGGAAAATGAACAGGTGTGCCCCTGCACACCGGGCACACAGGCTGGCGTCGCCAGTGATAATGAAAGATTGAAAATGAAATTAATTACTTACTCACTTATTTACTGTTGTTCAAAGTATACAAGTATGTATTCGGCCATGTTCTTTCTGCCCCGTCACATCTCGAGTGACAAAGTTTCAAATTCTCGCTTTACGCCCTGAAACAGACAAAGAAATTGAGAAATAATAGAAGTCGCCTTTTTTCCTTCTTTCCAGTCGAAAATAAAATAAAATAGAGTAACGAAGGATAAAAATAAAAAACAAAAACATGACTTTAGGGTGGTCCTTATTTTCAAAGTTGGGATTTTCCTCCCTCCCAACCCCCGAAGTGGTGACCTCTGGCGAGAAAATAATTCCCTATTTTTTATTTTTTACATTTTCAAAAAACTCGGGCTGCGGTGGGACCCTCAGTTCTCAAAAATTTTATAAAAATACAAATTCACTGTAAAATTTTAAAATTTTAAATTCTGTTATCTCTAAAAAGTCTCTATTGAGTAAAATACTCTCATGACGATGTAAGCCCCTTCCATTGAAAACCAAGCTGACCCTGCCCCTCCCGAAAATAGCTGGAATTTGATGTAAAATACAAATTTTAGCTATTCTGGAGGACCGACTTGGTTTTCTGGGGATGGGGTTAATATTCTCATGAGAGTTCATTTTACTCTAAAGAGACTTTTTAAATGTGTTACGTAGAACTTGAAATTATTGAATTTTGAAAATTTCGCTTTGAAGTTATATTTTTTTCAAATTTTTGAAAATTGAGAGGTCTGCTGCCGCGCGAGGTTTTCAAAAATGGAAATAATTAAAAATAGGGAATTATTTTCTCACCAGAGGTTACCACTTTCAGGGCTGGGAGTAGAAGAACTGCGATCTTGTTTATCATGTATGTATTTCAAGACCGCCCTTATGATCACCCAATAAGCAAAAGGTAAATGCAAAAACTCTCATGCAATCAGCGTTCCCACCGATCTAAAACCCTCGTGGGATTTTTTCCATTTAATACTTTTTTCCGAGTATCGGCAATACGTCCGGTTCAAAAAAGATAACGTTTCCTCCTTGACTCTGGAATTTTCACTTTTTGCTGCTGGAATGATACTTTTACTCGCTTTCTCAAAGTTGAGCTGTAATAATAGGAAGTGTACGTGGGTTAAATTGAGGTACGTCGCTCGTTGAGGTGCATCAAGTCGAAAACACAGTGTCTTTCTACATAGGTAGGAGGCAACAAGCAACTAGCAACAAGCAATTTGACAAAATTGAAGCAACTTGGGTGATTTTTCAAAAAGCTTCCCTACATAATGAGAGCAACGTCTTGTAGATGGATTGGACGGATTTGTGGTACTTCAGCAAAAGGGAAAAGCGTACCTCACCTTATCGTAAAATAAATTTTTATGGACCCTGAAAACCTGTTTGAACACGATTTTTTGATCGTGAAACGGTGAAATAAAAAATAACATGATCTCATACACAATACCTGGATAAGTACCTAGTTATATACCTATTTTACTTCGACGAAAATTTGTTTAAAATCCTGTTTTTTGAGTTTATTTTGGGCACAAAACATCAAAACATTCAAAACAAAGTGAAATTACAAGTTTTCTCTGAATTTTTATAATTTGCATGGTTAGATACTATTTCAATACCAACATAGATTCAGCAAAGTTCACCTCAAATTCCACCCCTCATCCTCCCAACCTATTGTTTTGAAAAAATAGTCCACCATCACATCAATGATGCATTGATGCACCCATGTACTGAATTTCAGTTTGTTCTGATGGTTATTTGCGCCAAAAACGATCCTGAAAAACGCATTTTTCAACTGATTTTTATCGCAGCAAGGTATACGTATATCTCGGTGCAGTGTATATGAGCTCTACTATGCTTTATTTCTCGGTTGAAATTGTAAAAAAAAAATAAACACACATTTTCTGTTATAAGTACACGACCTGTTTAACAAGAGTTTATCCACTTGGAAATTTCTAGTACCTACTGAAAAATCTGCTAGAGGCTCCAGTAATTTCCAAAATGTGATCGCTGGAAGCTCCAAAATGACTGGAAAATCTATCTGCAGTCGACTTCATACATGTACATAATACATTTACTTCTGCTCACAAATGTTTTCCTTTAAAACTCTTGGGATAACAATGACCATGATTTGTTAAACATGATAAAATGCAATGTATGGTACAACTGCAAAATTCTTAATACATACAATCAAAGATTGAAATATTGAAAATTAAATTAAATTATACTTACTTAACTACCATAATCGACACTGTAATGTAATTTAAGTTTGGATTTAGGTGGTTTATTGTTACCGCCCTCGGTGATAAATTTTTCTCCTAATTCCTATAACAAAAAAAAAAGAAAAATTAAGAAACATGAAATGATTTTAAGTTGAAATTATTTCGTCTTGTTGCCAACTTACTTCTTTTTCGATTAATAGGCCGTGGATGAAGTGTAATGTTTTTCAAACAACCTCAACGCTTGGGTATGCCACCCTTTCCACAATTAACTTAGATATCTCTCCGGTCAATTTATCATTTTCGTCCAAAATATCTATAATTTCTGGAAAAAAATACATTTTTTATCAAATTTACCCCAGAAAGCTGAAATTTGGGTGATAACCCATTTTCTACATGCCCAATACTTCATACACTTACAAAAAATTTTATTAGTCAGGGGTTCCGAGTTTTCAATTTCACTTGTCCCCTCTTCAACGATTTTTTTCCAATTGGACTTCCTTGGTTTTCCGGCATTTGAAGTAGAGGCCTTGAGAGGCGCGACCTTCCTATTTGGCGGTAAATTCTTGGTAGAGGTTTTCGCAGCGCTGGTGGCTTCTGAAACGGTGGCCTTGGTCGTAGTCTTCTGATTAGCAACAGTATCCCGGCGGAGGAGGCGTCTTTTAAAAATTGAAGTGAGAAAAATGATGTTGATGCATCAAGAAATGAACTTAAAATTATTCAAAAATAACTTTTGGTTTCACAAAAATTAGTTTTTAGTATAAGGAATTTTTAAATAATTTGTAAAAGTCAAGTAAAACTATGTTTTTTTTCCTTTTTGGAAAATGAAAAGGTGTGCCCGTGCACACCAGGCACACCAGGCACACCAGGCACACAGGCGGGCGTCGCCAGTGATAATGAAAGATTGAAAATGAAATTAATTACTTAGGTACTCACTTATTTACTGTTGTTCAAAGTATACAAGTATGTATTCGGCCATGTCCCGTCACATCTCGAGTGACAAAGTTTCAAATTCTCGCTTTACGCCCTGAAACAGACAAAGAAATTGAGAAATAATAGAAGTCGCCTTTTTTCCTTCTTTCCAGTCGAAAATAAAATAAAATAGGGTAACGAAGGATAAAAATAAAAAACAAAAATATGACTAGAGTGGTCCTTATTTTCGAAGTTGGGATTTTCCTCCCTCCCAACCCCCGAAGTGGTGACCTCTGGTGAGAAAATAATTCCCTATTTTTTATTTTTTATATTTTCAAAAAACTCGGGCTGCGGTGGGACCCTCAGTTCTCAAAAATTTTATAAAAATACAAATTCACTGTAAAATTTTAAAATTTTAAATTTTGTTATCTCTAAAAAGTCTCTATTGAGTAAAATACTCTCATGACGATTTAAGCCCCTTCCATTGAAAACCAAGCTGACCCTCCCCCTCCCAAAAATAGCTGGAATTTAATGTAAAATTCAAATTTCAGCTATTCTAGGGGACCGACTTATTTTCTCACCAGAGGTCACCACTTTCAGGGCCGGGAGTAGAAGAACTGCGATCTTGTTTATCATGTATTTCAAGACCGCCCTTATGATCACCCAATAAGCAAAAGGTAAATGCAAAAACTCTCATGCAATCAGCGTTCCCACCGATCTAACCTCAGCAATACTGGTAGATGGATAGGACGCATTTGAAGCACTTCAGCAAAAGGGAAAAGCGTACCTCACCTTATCGTAAAATAAATTTTTATGGACCCTGAAAACCTGTTTGAACACGATTTTTTGATCGTGAAACAGTGAAATAAAAAATAACATGATCTCATACACAATACCTGGATAAGTAGGTACCTAGGTTATATTTTACTTCGACAAAAATTTGTTTAAAACCCTGTTTTTTGAGTTTATTTTGGGCACAAAACATCAAAACATTCAAAACAAGGTAAAAGTACAAGATTTCTCTCAATGTTTACAATATGGTTAGATACTATTTCAGTACCAATGTTGATTCAGCAAATTTCACCTCAAATTCCACCCCTCATTCCCCCCCCCCAACCTATTGTTTTGAAAAAATAGTCCACCATCGTATCAATGGTGCATTGATGCACCCATGTACCTACTGAATTTCAGTTTGTTCTGATGGTTTGTGCCCAAAACGATCCCGAAAAACGCATCATCTGATTTTTACCACATCAAGGTATATATCTCGGTGGAGCGTATTATGAGCTCTACTATGCTTTATTTCTCAACCTGAAAGTCATGTTGAAATTGTAAAAAAAAAAATATTTTCTGTTGTACTCAACCTGTTTAACGAGTTTTTATCCACATGGAAATTTCGAGTACTGAAAAATCTGCTAGAGGCTGCAGTAATTTCCAAAAGGTCGCACTGGAAGCTCCAAAATGACTGGAAATCCATCTGCAGTCGACTTCATGCTGTACATAGTACATTCACTTCTGCTCACAAATGTTTTCCTTTAAAACCCTTGGGATATCAATGACCACGATTTGTTCTCTTCTACAAATTTTTTCTGCCACATTCTATTTATTTTATTAAACATCCGCATCTACAATATGGTTAGTAAAACTAAAACATGATAAAATGCAATGTATGGTACATACAACTGCAAAATTCTGTATACAATCAAAGATTGGAACTGAAATTAATTACTTACATACGTATACGTATTTATATTTTAATGTTAGCGTTCAGGTTAATTGGTGGAATTCCTACAAAAATAGATACAAGTACCTATATATTACAGTTTCTACTATTTATGTATTGGAAATATTGGCGTAGATTTCTACCTCGTTTAATAGTTTGCTCCCATTCGAATCGGCTCCGCCGGATTCGCCTTTTTCCAATGTTTCGATTATACTGGTTTTTTTATCGACAAAAATGTAAAATAAAGCTGTATGGCATTTTTCGAGGTTTCGTTTTCTGAAATCATGCAACAAATTTAGTCCTAAGGTACTACATAGTTGTAGTTTCTACGTACATACAGTAGGTACCCTAGAAAAATTATTATTTCTTACCCAGGATGATAATAATACCCCTCGCATTTGCGATAGTCATGGCAATTAAATCATGTCGAATAGCGTGAGGAAACGTTTCTTTTTTGAAATTTGACAAGTCATCGGCGTTCCATTCGAATGAAATTAAAAGCTTAAGCGCGTTATCGAGGTTTTCCATTTCTTCGTTTCGTTCCGACGGTGACAACCTTCTGAATTTGTCTATGAAATGTCTGAAAATTCAAAAGCAGATTAGATACATGTATACTGATCTAATAATAAGCAAAAAAAAAAAAAAAAACTACTTACTCAATCGAAGTTCCACAAGTTTTTTTGTCAAAATTTTATCAAATTTACCCCCAGAAAGCTGAAATTTGGGTGATAACTCATTTTCTACATGCCCAATACTTCATACACTTACGAAAAATTTTAGTAGTCAGAGGTTCCGAGTTTTCAATTTCACTTGTCCCCTCTTCAACGATTTTTTTCCAATTGGACTTCCTTGTTTTTCCGGTATTCGAAGTGGAGGTATTGAGAGGCGCGACCTTCCTATTTGGCGGTAAATTCTTGGTAGAGCCTAGAGGTTTTCGCAGCGCTGGTGGCTTCTGAAACGGTGGCCTTGATCGTAGTCTTCTGATTAGTAACAGTATCCCGGCGGAGGAGGCATCTGGATGGCTCCATCCTTTCAGACTGAAAAAAAAAAGGTTGATTGAATACTAGATTGTACCTATTTTTTTTTTTGTTTCAGAAGAATACCAGTGAGTCATTTTATTGGTTTAAAAATATTTTGGAAAATTTCCATCTTTGCATAAAAATTGACCCTTTTTTCTTTTCGAACGTGAGCTTTGATTATGTACTTATAGGTATAGTTTGTATTCGAAACATTTCAAGCTGAAATTTCAAAAGGTAAAGATAAACTAAAAACTGAAAAAGTCTGTTTAAGTGGGAGAGGTTTTTCCACGGATGGACTGATTTTTTATGTTGAAAGAGCTTATTTGTGGTTTTGAGGGACCAAAAGTTTTGCCATTTCTTAAGTGTGCTTTGGGTGAAGATAGATTTGAGGTCGTCAGTTGTGATATATAACCTGGAGAAAGGATGGTGGCAGACTTTGCATTAATATCTACAATTTCATTTCCTAAGATTCCAACGTGGCTGGGTACATACATAAACTGTATGAAGAAGTTTGAATTTTGTAAGACAAATAGGGAATGTATGAAACATGAAATTTCTAGGACATTTCTCATGTAGAGGTGGCGATCAATTTTTTTGGCGGGGAGGGGGGGTGCCAATTAATAAATTGAAAAAGTCAAAATATTATGAAAAGCTTATCCTAAAATTTTTTTTCAACGCGTAATATCTATTCAGTTTTTTTTTTCAAAAATCAGAGATTTTTTCAAGAAGAATAAAAAACAGGTTTTTTCAAAAAAACGAGCAGATAAGCTTGAAGTGGTGACCTCTGGTGAGAAAATAATTCCCTATTTTTTATTTTTTACATTTTCAAAAAACTCGAGCTGCGGCGGGCCCCTCAGTTTTCAAAAATTTTATAAAAATACAAATTCACTGTAAAATTTTAAAATTTCAAAATTCTGTTTTCTCTAAAAAGGCTCTATTGAGTAAAATAAACTCTCATAACGATTTAAGCCCCCTTCCATTGAAAACCAAGCTGACCCTGCCCCTCCCGAAAATAGCTGGAATTTGATGTAAAATTCAAATTCAGCTATTCTAGGGGATCGACTTGGTTTTCTAGGGATGGGGTTAATATTCTCATGAGAGTTCATCATTTTACTCAAAAGAGACTTTTTAAATGTGTTAGAACTTGAAATTTTTGAGTTTTAAAAATTTCGCTTTGAAGTTGAATGTTTTCAAATTTTTGAAAATTGAGAGGTCTGCTGCCGCGCCAGGTTTTCAAAAATGGAAATAATTAAAAATAGGGAATTATTTTCTCACCAGAGGTCACCACTTTCAGGGCTGGGAGCAGAAGAACTGCGATCTTTATTATCATGTATTTCAAGACCGAAATGCAAAAACTCTCATGCAATCAGCGTTCCCACCGATCTAACCTCAGCAAATCCTCGTAAATAATTGGGCGTATTTGAAGCACTTCAACAAAAGGGAAAAGCGTACCTCATATTATCGTAAAACAAATTTTTATGAAGCCTGAAAACCTGTTTCAACACGATTTTTTGATCGTGAAACGGTGAAATAAAAAATTATCATGATCTCATACTCAATGACAATACCTGGATAGTGGATAAGTAGGTATGTACTTTACTTCGACGAAAATTTGTTTAAAACCCTGTTTCTTGAGTTTATTTTGGGCACAAAACATCAAAACATTCAAAACAAGGTGAAATTACAAGCTTTCTCTCAATTTTTATAATTTGGTTAGATACTATTTCAGTACCAATAACGTAGATTCAGCAAAGTTCACCTCAAATTCCACCCCTCATCCCCCCAACCTATTGTTTTGAAAAAATAGTCCACCGTCGCATCATTGATGCATTGATGCATTGTGCCCAAAACGATTCCAAAAAACGCATTTTTCAACTGATTTTTACCACAGCAAGGTATATGTATATCTCGGTGCAGTGTACACATATGAGCTCTACAATGCTTTATTTCTCGACCTGAAAGTCGTGTTGAAATTGTAAAAAAAAAAAAAAAAAACATTTTCTGTTATACTCGACCTGTTTAACGAGTTTTTATCCACATGGAAATTTCGAGTACTGACAAATCTGCTAGAGGCTCCAGTAATTTCCAAAAGGTCGCACTGGAAGCTCCAAAATTACTGGAAATCCATCTGCAGTCGACTTCATGCTGTACAGTGTACATAGTACATTCACTTCTGCTCACAAATGTTTTCCTTTAAAACCCTTGGGATAACAATAACCACGATTTGTTCTCTTCTACAAATTTTTTCTGCCACATTCTATTCATTTTATTCAACATCTGCATGCATCTATATACAATAAGGTTAGTAAAAGTAAAACATGATAAAATGCGATGTATGGTACAACTACAAAATTCTTAATACAATCAAAGATCAAAAATGAAATTAATTACTTACTTACCTACCTATTTAGGTATTGTTGTCATAATGGAAAGTGTTTAAACAAACTAATGCAGCCTTTCCATCACATCTCGAGTGAAAGTTTCAACTTCTCGGTTTATGCCCTGAAACAGACAAAACAATAATTGAGAAATAGAAGTCGCCTTTTTTCCTTCTTTCTAGTCAAAAAAAAAGAAAATAGGGTAACGAAAAAAAATATATATATAAAACAAAAATCTGACTCGTGGGACCACTTTTAGAAAAAGTAAAACTTGCTGAAATTTTTCAGCAAAAAACGGAGATTTTTTGGATGTTTTTGGCAAAAAAGACTGGAAATTTTTGAAAGTTCAATTTTCAAAACGTTATTGTCCTTGGAGGAAAAATACTTACAGCGTTCAGTTTATCGATCAAATCAGTTAAGTATGTCGAACGGGGTATTTTGACGAGTTGTCATTAACGTCGACGACAACTGTGGAGCAAACGATTTCAAAATATGACTGGTGCAACTGACATGAAAAAACATGGCCGTCACATTTCTTGTTTCGTTTTGGCCTTTGAACTCATAGTGGTTAGAGATGTAGGAAGGTAGGATTTTTCTGGAGGTTGCATTGCGTACGCCTAGAGGGGCATAGTTCATTTTCGCCCTCCAGTCTTGGGCATTTTTAAACAATTTATAGATGATAACAGGTATTGCATGAGGCACATTGTCAATCTGGAAAAAAAAATTAAAAACTTACCTACTTTTTAATTCAAAAAATTTTCCCATGTGTCGAACATCGAATTTTTCATCGATATTGAATGTATCGGTACACTTTATTACTTTAGGTACACTCTCATATCAATATAGGTACATATATCGATAATATCCCATCACTAATATTATTAATAGACGAAAATTGGAGACCTACTTGGATTCTATCATCTGATTCTGATGGTTTACAAATAAAGGAACATTTTAAGTTTTCGGATGCTTTTTCAATTTTAAATTATGTTAGGAAGTTGATCATTTGTTCGCTAATGTATTTTGAAGCTTTACTCGCCTTCTTTATTAATGACGTTTTTACTGATTTGGAATTCTGCATTCAAGCTCGATATTTATGTGAGCTTTAAATTTGTGGAACAGAAAACATGAAATAGGTACATTGCTGTAAAATATTACAAGTACCTACGTTTAGGATAGTTTTTTTTTCACATTACGTACATGGTTAGATTCGATCAGATTATGAATCAGTATGGGTGTCTTAAAAATCGTATTCCATTCGTCACTCAACAGCTGTTTTTCTGGTTGCGCATTAAATCACAGTAAAGCTTACAATGCGCAAAAGGCGGAATGCAAAAACTCTCTTGCAATTAGAAATCAGTAAGCATAGGTATATGATATGTATGCTAAATGGGCTTATATATCGTTATCTGAAAAACAATAAAGTAGGTTATTACTACGCAAGGTGAAAATTTCCTTATGTCTGTGCTGTGCTACTCACTTGTTTCCTTATCGACACTGTAATGTAATTCAAGTTTGGATTCAGGTGGCCCATTTTCTACATGCCCAATACTTCATACACTTAGCCTACAAAAAATTTTAGTAGTCAGTGGTTCCGAGTTTTCAATTTCACTTGTCCCCTCTTCAACGATTTTTTTCCAATTGGACTTCCTTGTTTTTCCGGCATTCGAAGTAGAGGCCTTGAGAGGCGCGACCTTCCTATTTGGCGGTAAATTCTTGGTAGAGGTTTTCGCAGCGCTGGTGGCTTCTGAAACGGTGGCCTTGGTTGTAGTCTTCTGATTAGCAACAGTATCCCAGCGGAGGAGGCGTCTTTTAAAAATTGAAGTAAGAAAAATGATGTTGATGCATCAAGAAATGAACTTAAAATTATTCAAAAATCACTTTTGGTTTAACAAAAATTAGTTTTTACTATAAGGAATTTTTAAATAATTTGTAAAAGTCAAGTAAAACTACGGTTTTTTTTTTCTTTTTGGAAAATGAACCGGTGTGCCCGTGCACACCGGGCACACAGGCTGGCTCGCCAGTGATAATGAAAGATTGAAAATGAAATTAATTACTTACTCACTTATTTACTGTTGTTCAACTGCAAAGTATACACTTTTTCGGCCGTGTTCATTCTGTCCCGTCACATCTCGAGTGACAAAGTTTCAAATTCTCGCTTTAGCCCTGAAACAGACAAAGAAACTGTGAAATAGAAGTCGTCTTTTTTCCTTCTTTCCAGTCGAAAATAAAATAAAATAGGGTATCGAAGGATAAAAATAGAAAACAAAAATATGACTTAGGGTGGTCCTTATTTTGGAAGATGGGATTTTCCTCCCTCCCAACCACCCAAGTGGTGACCTCTGGTGAGAAAATAATGCCCTATTTTTTATTTTTTACATTTTCAAAAAACTCGGGCTGCGGTGGGACCCTCAGTTCTCAAAAATTTTATAAAAATACAAATTCACTGTAAAATTTTAAAATTTTAAGTTCTGTTATCTCTAAAAAGTCTCTATTGAGTAAAATACTCTCATGACGATGTAAGCCCCTTCCATTGAAAACCAAGCTGACCCCCCCCCACCCCCGAAAACAGCTGGAATTTAATGTAAATTACAAATTTTAGCTATTCTGGGGGACCGACTTGGTTTTCTGGGGATGGGGTTAATATTCTCATGAGAGTTCATTTTACTCAAAAGAGACTTTTTAAATGTGTTACGTAGAACTTGAAATTATTGAATTTTGAAAATTTCGCTTTTTAGTTATATTTTTTTCAAATTTTTGAAAATTGAGAGGTGTGCTGCCGCGCGAGGTTTTCAAAAATGGAAATAATAAAAAAAAAAAAGGAATTATTTTCTCACCAGAGGTCACCACTTTCAGGGCCGGGAGTAGAAGAACTGCGATCTTGTTTATCATGTATTTCAAGACCGCCCTTATGATCACCCAATAAGCAAAAGGTAAATGCAAAAACTCTCATGCAATCAGCGTTCCCACCGATCTAACCTCAGCAATACTAGTTAAAATGGAAAAGGACAAACTCTCGTTTATTTTTGACGGAACGAGATTTGATGATTTTAAATTTCGAATGAACCTACACCTCGCGAATTTAGAGCTTAAAAAATATATCGACGAACCTGTGCCAGAAAATCCTACTGCCGCTTGGAAGAAAGGTAACATTTTAACGAAGTTTGCAAATCGCGAATCACGTTAATGACGAAAATCTTCAATCGCTTAAAGATCAAGAAAATGCGCGAGATATGTGGAATGTTCTTCTTAAAAGGTATGAACGATAGTTAATTACTTACTTACTTACTTACCTACCTATTTAGTTGTCTGTAATGTGTATATAGTGATATGGGCTTATAGCTTTACGCGTCATTTCCGTCACATCTCGAGTGAAAGTTTGAAATTCTCGCTTTATGCCCTGAAACAGACAAAACAATTGAGAAATAGAAGTCGCCTTTTTTCCTTCTTTCCAGTTGAAAAAAAAATGAAAATAGGTTACGGAAAAAGAAAATAGAAAACAGAAGTGTGACTCTTGGACAATTTTTAAAAAAGCAAAACTTGCTGAAATTTTTCTGCAAAAAACCGAGAGTTTTTGAATATTTTTGGCAAAAAAGACTGGAAATTTTTGAAAGTTCAATTTTCAAAACGTTATTGTCCTTGGAGAAAAAATACTTACAGAGCGTTTAGTTTATCGATCAAATCAGTTATGTCGAACAGGGTATTTTTTGAGGAGTTGTCACTAACGTTGACGACAACTGTGGAGCAAACGATTCCAAAATAATATGACTGGTGCAACTGACATAAAAAAAACATGGCCGTCACATTTCTTGTTTCGTTTTGGCCTTTATTGATTGTGAACTCATAGTGGTTAGGTATGGTACAGATGTAGGATTTTTCGGGAGATTGGCATACGCCTATGAGGGGCATAGTTCACTTTTATCTTTCAGTCTTGCGCATTTTTAAACAATTTATAGATAATAACAGGTATTGAATGAGGCACATTGCCAATCGGGGGAAAAAAATTTAAAAACTTACCTACTTCTTAATTCAAAAATTTTTCCAATATATCGATATTAGATTGAAAATTAGAGACCTTCTTGGATTCTACCCTCTGATGGTCTACGAATAAAAGGAACATTTCAAGTTGTCGGGTGCTTTTTCAATTTTAAATTAATGTTAAGAAGTTAATTATTTGTTCGCTAATGTATTTTGAAGCTTTACTCGCCTTCCTTATTGATGAGTAATGACGTTTTTACTGATTTGGAATTCTGCATTCAAGCTCGATATGTGAGCTTTAAATTCGTGGAACAATAAACATGAAATATGTACATTTTACTGTAAAATATTACAAGTAGGTTTGGGATAGTTTTTTTTTCACATTACATCGTTAGATTCGATCAGATTATGAATCAGTATGGGCGTCTAAAAAATTGTATTCCATTCGTCACTTGACAGTTTTTCTAGTTGCGCATTAAATCACAGTAAAAGCTTCAAATGCGCAAAAGGCAAATGCAAAAACTCTCTTGCAATCAGCCAATAGTGATGGCTTGTTTTGTATGTACCGGTGTTTGTGGGTGTTCATCATTATTTCTTGTTTTTTTTTTTTTTTTTTTTCAAAATCAGTAGGTATAAGTAATTTATTAAGTTATAGTTTTCTTTCACGCTTTCTTTCGAAAACAGTAGCAGAATTTTATTTAATTTAGGCATTGTTGCTTTCTTAAACAAATTCCTCAATTAAGAAAAATAATTTTTTGTTTTTTGTTTTGAACAAAAAAAAAAATATGAAAAAAAACATTGGAAAATTTAGTTCATTTTGGAAAAGTAAAAAAGAGCATAGTGTTTATTCATTGATTTTTTAATCGTTTCCCAAACAAATGAAAATAATTCCAAAGATGACAATACCTTTTTTTTTAAAATAAAAATTCTGAATTTCAATTTTGTTGGTTAATTTACCTAGGTAAATGGTTTTATAAGCCACATGCCAATTTTCAAAGGTTTAAAACTTTCAAATGTTCTGCATGTTGGAATGTTGATTTCTAGTTTTTTTTCGTCTTGATCCAAAAATTGATGGGGTTTTCAAATTTTTTTAAAATTTTTAAACCGGTTTTGATATTCTGAACTTTTGATCAAAAGATAAAACATTAATTTAATTATTAAATTTTTCACCATTTGAACGAGACCGCAATTTTTGGAAAGAGCATGGTCTAAAACCTCCATAACCAAAAAAATTTCACTTGCCCAAATTCATTTTTCGGTTTTTGGCAAACATTTAAAAAATTCAAAATTATTGTCTATTTTCAATGATTTATGCTTTAAAAAGAAGTAAGTACCTACTTGATCAGTAAAAATTATGAAAGCAAGTCCTGAAACAGACGATAACCCCCCCCTCTCTCCTTCCATCCAAATATCAACGTTTCCAGCCATTCTGGAGCCTCCGGCCGCGCAATTTTAAATTCTTCCAGAATTTTGAATTTGCTCCAGAAAACGTACCTAAATATTAACTTGGGCAGCTAAAACTCGAGTAGTGTTTTATACTCGACCTGTTTAACGAGTTTTTCCACGTTTGAGCCAACTCCAAGGTGGACACCTCCAGAGTGTTTTTTTGGCAAGCTCTTTTCTTAAAAAAAAAAAAAAAAAAATAGTCAATAAATCAAAAATTTCATGTTTGCGAAGAAATTTTCAAAATTTACACGAATCGCTGTATGTAGCCCAAAACCAACCCCCTCCCCCTCCCCCCGAGTCAAAATTTCGCTGTTTCAAGTTGATGTTGAGAGCTCCTAGCGCAATTTTCAAAATTCTGGAGAAATTGAAAATTGAGCCGGGTACTCCAGAATGGTTCGAAATGGTGAAGTTTGGATTGAGGGGGGGGGGTGATATCAGTTTCATGACTCATTTTGATCATTCTTACTGAGATCACTGAAAATGGTCAATTTTCAATTTTCAAACGTTCGCCAAAAATCGAAAAAATGTGAATTTGGGCAGCTGAAATTTTATTAGTTATGAGGGTTTTAGACCATTCTCTCTTCGAAAATCGTGATCTCGTTCAAATCGGAGGCTTACATTATTCCAAGGCCTCCTTGTTAGCCAATCTGCTAATATTATCCAATCCAATGATAGCCAATGAACGAGTAGGATTTTTATAATGCTAAGCGATTTGGCGCCAAATTCGAAAAAGTTACCTGCAGCTGTTGTTTTCGTTAATGATGATTTGAAATTTTAGGACGACGGACGAGTTTCATAAAAAATAGCCAAGTGATTTTTAAATGGTGCAATAAATAATAAATAATTTTTTGAGTTCAATTTTGTAAAAATCAGACATATGTATGTATTTCATATTTCTATAATCAACAAGAAGTGGAACTGAAATATCAGAAAAATAAAATTTTTTAATTTAATGCTAAATGTCTGAGGTGAGATCATGTTGATTGTGCCATCAAAAGTTGTTTAGTTGAATGTTTTAATTTGCGAGAAATTCATTCGACTTCAATTTAATAAAAGTAGTAGGTACATTCTGCTTTATAAATTACTATATGATCAAGAAATGAGAAATCAGCTTCAAGTTGATATTTAAAGGGAACTTGCAAAAACTATCTTGCAATCAGCGAATAGCTGATAGCTTGTTGGATGGATTACATACGTATTTACTATAATGAAAAAATTGTATCCAAAGGCTATTATGAAGTCCCTTTTTTTTGAAATTTTCTTTTGAATATTAATTGATAAAGTGGATTCATTCATTCGACCATTTTACGCTTGGGGAAGATTATTTCCAGAAATAGCATTCTAAATCAAATCATTTGTATAAAAAAAAACAGCTTCGTACCTACTCGCCGAGATATACCAACTTTTTTACGAGTAGGTAGGTACTAGGTAGTTAGGTACATCGTTAGTCGTATCATCTCCAACTTGATCTGTTTACCCTTAGAGCTACTTCCGAGCATGTACAGGTGAATAACCATACCTCGGGTGCAATTTTTCATAATAATTTATTCACCTCGTTATCTCATCAGAGTACATTTTCCATCGCCCAAAGACCTATTTTTGCGTAGGTGGACTCGACCAAAAAAAATATATGTATCCAACCACTATCTTAATCCGATCATTATACAAAGACATCACCCAAAGGATCATCCGCCGCTTCTTTACAAATCGTAGGTAATTTATTCTCCATTTCTCTAGTTCGTTTTTTATACATCGAATATAAATGACGAATTAATAAAAGCATAGAGAAAGAGATACCTTCGCGATTCAGATTCGGCGTGCCCTAAAATTTATAATTCGCCAATTCCATAAATCAATAACTCGAAGTCGTGTGAAGCTCGCGAAAAAAGCAACCTCCAACTAGTACGTCCACGTCAACGATACGGGTGGTAAAACGGATCGAGATTAGTGGATCTCGAGGCGATCGATGATCGCGTAGAAGGTAATAAATACGTATCATCCGAGCCAGATTCGTGATCGCCGTGAAGGTTGATGGTTAATTTTTTGCCAGATTCGCGACCATATCGCACGCGATAATTAAACTTTCCTGGAATCGAGATGATGGTCAGAGAAGAGTCTGGCATGGCGGCAGTAACAACGTTTCGGTTGGAGAATTAGATCGCCAAAGGATTGGCGTTTTGTGATTATGCAGGCTGATTGAACGGTTGATTTTTTTTATATTTTTATCGTCCACAGTGCATGTATGTAACTTAAACAGTGCTCTAGAAATCAAATTTGTCTGGAATTTTGGCGACCCTGCAAAAAGTACTTTTTGCAGATATGTCAGAAAACTAACTAGTAAATATTTTGAATTTTTACAATTGCATGTTGGAGGGATGGAGCCTATATATGAATTAATTTCATTAGAAAATAATATATGAATAACCTTACTTACTTGAGTGTATCTAGGTATACTTTGTTCGTTTATGTTTTATTCGATTCGATTCGTAAAACTCAATGCTGGGTTTTCACCTATACCTTGGAGTGTGATTTTTTGCAGGAAATTTAGCACAAAAACGAGGGTGAAGTCTCCTCTGCGAGGAAAGTAAAATCATGGGTATGTTCTTTGCTGTAAGTAACCTTGAAATAAAATTTCATTTAAGTATGCACTTACTTATAGGAAATCTAATGAGAGGAGTTCGTTCCACGCCAATTGAACCCAAGTCCGAAAAATCAGCCTACACTATAGGCATTAGGTACGTAGGTACTTTAACTATAGGGCTCAGTCAAATTTCAAAGTCGAGACCCCTTCCAATTTCGAGTGAAAATGAACTGTGATGTATGGAATTACTCAAAAGTGACCTTACAACCTATCAAAATTATAGTTGGAATTTTGTAAAAAAAATTCAAATATTTCGACGAAAATGATTTGAGCATTTTTGAAGTATTTGGAGCCTAAAATTGTGTCCAAAACCTCCTTTGAGCACCCTTGAAAAATTTTGGAGCCAAAAATCTGGTTGTGATTTTTGAAATTTTTGAAAAATAAATTGTCACGCGAACTATTAGAATCTGCTAAAACTTCTTAAGGTTCTGATATCTGATTTTTCAAAACTCCTGAAAAATCACGATCCTGCAATTTCAAGCTTAAAATTAGTTGAAAACGGGCCAAAAAAAAGTTTTGATAGATTTTTGTGTTTTTTCCCCAAGATTTCGGCCTATTTTGATAAGTTTTATGATGCTTTTTTTCAAAAATCCCAAAAGTCATGATCCAATTTTAGTTCAGAATGCTTGAAAAATTCTCAAAATTATTTTTGTCGAAAAGTGTCGAATTTCTCGCTGCATTTTGACCAATTTAGATGCATTTTTGAAGGTCACATATTGGCAAACATTTCATACAATTTTCATTCTGCTGCTGTTGAAGCTCGAAAGTTGACTTTTTTTTTATTCGAAAGCTCTAAACGAGTTCTTTATTGGAAAAACATGGCGGGGGGGTCAATGAGGAGGAGGGGAAACCCTAAAATCAACGTAAAAAATTTTAGAGTTGTTTTTTCTGAATTTAATTTTCATTTTAAATTCGAAACTTGAATCGATTTGATCCCATAAATAGCCTGGGTCGCTCTAAAAACCAATTTTGTTGAAGTTTTGGGCCACTCCCCTATAAATTTTGAAAGAACTGAAAATTCAACTACAACATTCATTATTGTATCGTTGGTACTTTCAATTCATGGTGAAAATTTGAACAATTTGACCACCTACGATACAACAAAATAAGAATGTTGTGGTTGATTTCAATGTTCCTTTTCAAAATGTTTTGAGGGAGGGGCACAAAAATTCAACAAAATTGGTTTTATTGGGGCAAATCTCGGGCCATATGAGATCAAATCGATTAAAATTTCGGATTCTGAGTGAAAATTCAATTTAGACAAAAACTTATATTATGCTAAAAAATTTGTACGTTGATTTTTGGATTTCCTCCTTCAAATTTGGGGCCCCTCAAAATCATTATAGGCCCCTCACCGTAATTTTTCCAATAAAGAACTCTTTGAAAGCTTTCGATAAGTGTTGATGTTCAGGAAGTCATTTTTGAGGAGTTTGATAGGTATAATTTTAATGATTAATTGATCCCTCTCCCCCCCCCTTCATCATCTTCAAAATCTAGCATTATTTCAACAAATATGTACCAACTTACATAATATTTCTATCGAAGTTTTTAAAATGATCACATTTTTCATCGTCGAAAGTTATACGTAGAATCTCGTGAAGTTTTCCAGGATTTCAAGTCAGTTCTCTAAAAGTTGCTCGATTTTCTTTTATCTTTTTGAAAGTCGAGCATAATATTGGAATGTCGACTGATTTTTTCTTTTTTTAATGACAGCATCGCGTCAATTTTGGAACGACCCTGGCTCAAAAACTATATCCATGTGAAAACCAAAAATTCTTAAGAATAAAAGTGAAAGTGAAAAGTTCTTAGAAAGTTGATTTCATTGTAATCAAAGGCTCTCAACGAGGACTTTAGAGAAAAAATTTAGCAAAAGGACCAATTGATTTTAAGGGCCTCGAATTCTTGAGAAAGGTCCTCAAATCAACGTTGCATTTTAGAATTAAAAATTTGAACCAATTTGGTCCTATTGGAGCTGAAATGTGCCCTCAAAACTGCTAGAAAGCTGATTATTTTTCTAATCAATATCTCTCAACAAGTACTCACTACTCTACGGGAAAAATACTCGTACATATAACGAATGGCCACCCTCCATTTTCAGGGGCCCAATTTGAGGAATGAGTCCTATAAAAAACACGTTAACGTTTTTTAGAAAATATTTTTTTTAATCCGCGGAAAAAACTATACCTATTGTTTCCACTTTTTTAACGAATCATTTTTCAATTCATCAACTATACTTACGCAACTTATAGCCAACCAGCAAACAGTATTTCAAGAAAAAAATGATAGCCAATCACAAAATTGTAATTTGCATTGTAATGAATCCAATCAGCAATCAATATAGGCTATTTTGTAGAAACTGAATGTAAAATTGAATTACTCATTAGATTTTTAGGTAGTATAAGGTTACCTATCTAAATGAAGTACATACCTGTATGTACAGGGTGCCCAGAAATATCGAGCACCCCAAAGAAAGTTTTTCATCAAAAATATAGGTTGGCAACGTGAAATAGATGCATATGATTGGTGGAATGTTATCTCTCCAGTCCAACAACCAATCATGTGCTATCATTATTATCATTCATTGTGACCAACCAAAGTATTTTAGTAGAACACTTTTTTAGGGGTGCTCGATATTTCTGGGCACCCTGTAGTTGCGATAAAACACAATAATTATTATTACCTATCAAAGATATGGCTTCTATCAAGTTATTTTGATCATACAGCGCAATTTTAAAGAGTTTTTTTCATTCAGTGTTCATGATATGTGATTACCATGCTAAACGCCGATGATAGGTACCTATACCTACAAAATGATCTGTGCGGATTCAGATTGGCGTACAATTGTAATAATTCAATTAAAAAAAGGCAATGCTAAAAAAAAAATCAAACAAGCAAAAACTATTTTGCAATCAGCGAACATCGTAGTATCACAGGAGCTATTATGCTGGTTGAACTGCTTAGGTATCTATTAATTTGTGGAAATTTACACTTTTACGGAAAATAGGAACAATGACGCGATCACGCAAGCATTAAAAAGGTTTACGTTTACATGATTGATATCAATAAATTTCACATCAACATACATTATCATTTTACAGAATGCAATAATAATTCAATAATCTTACTTACTTACTTAAGCATAATTATGTCCCCTACAATTTCAAAAAATGAACTTCCAAGTCGGTTTTGTTTTTTTCATTACTGTAACAACCAACTTTTGTGAATTTATTATTTTTTAGTAAATTTAGTTGTTCGCTGAAGTCGCGGAAAAGATACATAATCCACCAGAAATTGTGAAGTTGTCTCTAATATAGTTGATTATTTCGTATAAGTTATACTGATAATACAAACAACTACACAGAAACTCCGAAATCCAAATTTCGAATAATTTCGTCTCGTAGGGCTGGACTCGCAAAGTGGTCTAGGGGCTGAAGCCTCAAGTATTGAATATATACACATCGATTTTAGAACGTTACGTTCACAACGATCTTGACCTTTTGGAATTAAATCATCTCAATCGAATGCTCAACTATTCTACCTATACTTACTTATCGACGTACACGTAACTCGTAAAACTGCCCATTACACATTAGCACATCGTGTAGGTGGTTTTATTGGCTTTTTGTCATAAGGCTCGAGAAAATATGCAGAATATCGTCGATGATTTGTAGGTCTTGATCGAACTCCTATAAGCAAAAAAAAAAAAAAAATCGTCATCTTTCTCAACAAATAAGATACTCGTACTACGTAAAGTATAAATAGGTAGGTACTTCGTTTCAGAAAAACTAATGGGTTTTTTAATCGAGATGACATAACCCACCACCACCACAACCAGCTCCGCCGCCCTCAGCATTCATACGAGTACGTAGGTAATTCGTTGATACTATAAACAAACATAGGTACTCCGAAGATGTAGGGCATTTAACATAGTATATCTTCGCTCTCCTCGTCACCTCTTCGTCATCTTGATCTCGAATACTCGAACCTGTGTACGTAGTCGAGATTAATACACGGTTGTTATAATGACCGCGGGCGACGTAATTATAAAGTGACAATCGCTTTTAACCTACCGGTCATGTAGGTATTCGACGAATGGAATGTTAACGCCAGTATTACTCGTAGACATCGTCAGCCTAGTCATAATCGTCGTCGTACTGGTACCTCAGCAATACCTAATAGTACGCAGACGTGTGCACGAGTACATATTTATTAATGTGCTCAGCGCCGCGCCAAGCTGCCTGATGCCATAATCGTCGTCTTGAGTCTGCTGAGCACGTTCTAGAAAAACCACATGCGTAATTTTTTTACATACTTTTATGTATACGCCTTCGTATATCAAGTTGAAAGTGACTGTGGTGGCTGAGATTGCTCGATCGAAGTATTTTACTAGTTATTGAGACGATTTTGGAATGTCAGGATCACTTAGATGCATATTTTTGATTTTAGAAATTGCCGAAAAATTTAAATTCTCCTACCCATGGGGTACTCTGCATTATTAGTAATAATTAGGAAATAATTATTACATATCTTCTAATATAGGTAGGTAAACATCCAATATTGGTTAATTTGTTAATCAGAACTCCATGTCAGGATCACTAGATGCATTTTTTCGATTGTAGAATTACCGAAAAATTTAAATTCTTCTTCCCACAGATACCTTCCACTATTGGTAATAAACGATAATTTTGTCTTCTTTCTCTTCTAATTTGGTTAATTTGTTATTCAGAACTCCGGTGCATGGGGCATTTCTTTCTTTGGAACCCTTCCCATTCGTATTAGTGTGTGAATACTTACCACCTGATCTGCCTACAGAGTGTGCTGGAAATCATCTGCCAAAAATTCAACAGTAGGTGACTGACTATAGTAGGTACTTGAAGAGACAAACAAAAATCGTTATTATGACTGTTTGGCTACTTTGTGAATTGAAGGTGCCAGAGTGCAAACTCAAAATTTATCTACCAATTTTGAAAAAAAAATCATCCAAAATAAGAAAGTGTTTGAATTCACTCGAATGATGTCCATATACTTAACTCATAGTACTCGAGTGGATGAACAAAAGATGTTATTATAACATATTGTCCACCTTCAAAATTGAAGGGGCTAACTTGATTGAAAATTTCCTAATTTGGAATTCTTCAAATTTTGACAATTTCAAATTTTCAAATTGTGTCAGCCCCTTCAATTTAGAAGATAGACAATTTGCCATATATGATAACTTTTTTTGTCCTTCCATTTGAGCTCTATGGGTTATTGAAGTCATTTTAATGATGCAAACATTTTCTTACTACCTATCTGTAGATTGAAGAAGTTATACCATTTTTGTGCAGGAATTTAGGTACCAATTTTGAAAAATTTGCCAAAAACGAGGAAATGTTTGAATTATTTAAGTGACTTCACCGACTCATTACCTAACATTCGGGTGGATGAACAAAAAAGTTATTATGACAAATTGCCCATCTTTGAAACTGAAGGAGCAAGCATCAATTTTGAAAGTTTGAAATTGTCATAATACAAGTGGTATTAATTTCTTGTTCGTGCACTCGAGAACCTTTATTATGGGTCATGGGGATCATTTGAATGATTCAAATATTTTTCTTATTTTTGATGATTTGTGAAGCACACGGAGTTCCTTCAATTCACAAGATAGGCAACCAGTCATAATAACATTTTTGTTCGTATGCTTGAATTTTGGCAGACAATTTCCGGAACATCCTGAATATTGCAGGTGCCATCAAATCTGATTATATAACAATGGCTGATTTGATTGCTCATTGTACCCTGCTAAACTTCCATTCCTTCCAGCACCTGCAGGTTATGTGTTTGTACAACTAAAACAAAAAAAAAACTGCTCACTTGAAGGTCATGTGACTCTCTGCAACATTATGATTATGTTGATATGTATTATCCTTGCATATAGACCACCAAAACAAAACCACCGCGTGCCAAAAACGGCACTACAATGTTATTTTTATTTAAAAAACCACCACGTGCCAAAAACGGCACTAAATGTAATACAAAATACATTTAGTGCCGTTTTTGGCACCGATGGTCTACGCCGGGTTGATATTACTGAATGAGAAACAATAAATGAAAATTTCGCAGCATCACGAGACGAGCATCGCTTGAATCTGAGGTAAGGAATTTGTAGTAGGTAGATAATTACCTTGATAAAATACTATACTGGGACCAAAATAAAAAAAATTCATAGTTGCGACTTCCTCTGACACTTCTTTTCCAACAGTTCCGACTCAAGACTCCCCAGCTCTGCCGAATTAAGTAATTCATAATTTAAAATTTTTCACTGGTAATTTCTTGCTTCTGAATTTCTCAAAAAATCGAACAATATCAGTTCTAATGCCATCAAATATCAATTCAGCACATTTTTGAACCAACGGGTTTGTGAACATGTGTTCGATATCATAAAAAATACATCATCAGAAAAAAAGGAAAATTTTACTTACTTAGCGTAGTAGGTACGCTGAAATTTGGTATATGTTTCTCCGCATTGCTCTATTGTCGACTCTTTAATTCGATTGCAATCGGTTCCGATCCGTTGTGCAGTTTTGGAACCTTCGATAGATTTTTCAAGGTTGAAATTTCCGCAAAATTTCACTCAAGGTGGTTGCAAAGCTAAAATATATTTTATACTCTATTTCATCATGACGAGTCGCCTGGAGATGGTTTCAGACTGCTTTTGAGCTTTCAACTTCTTGGAAATTTCAGTTCCTTCTCAAAAAAATGTAATGAAATTTGTCTTAATGAACTTTCAATACCTGCGAACATATTCAGTGCTAGTTAACGACCCATTTGAAGAATTGCCGAAACGTTTTAATTCATCTCACCTACCTATTCGCAATTGCTGAAGTTCTTTAACTGTTCAGTTTCAAACTCCTGTTGGTATATTCTAAATTCGAAAAATAATGTATAGGTAAGTAATTACATAATACATACCTACCTACTTATCCTGTTAGTAGTCTTAGTTTTTCAACCTGCAAACAAAATTGCGATTATTATTTCCCAATTATTGGACTACTAGCTTTAGCTAGGGTTTGAAGGAACTTACTTGAAGAATAAAGACGCATTTCACCTTTCCTTATATGACCCGCACACACTTCGAGCACTAGCTGTTTGCCTTGAAATGCAACAAAACAGAATTCAATTGCACCAGGGTTCTCCTAAAAAAAAAAAATTTTCGCAAAAAAAGGTAACTTACCAAAAAGTAACCTTACTATGAATAAGGTAAGTTCAAATATTCCTTCAATCGTTCGATGACCTAGGTCAGCAGTATTCTTCGAATCCGAATTAACCCTTTGAAGGTTCTTTGAAAACAAATCGCTTAATGGGTCTGATAAAGTACTCTGTCCAATTGACCAAATCATAAAAAAGTTGAGCTTTCAAAGAAAACTCATGTTGGAAAATAAAAGTTTCGAAACAAATTACTTACCTAATATAAATTAGAAACTTTTTTCAAAAATAATTCAACATTAACCAAAGCATTTTTTGAATATATTCTTAAAGAATTAATAAGGAAAAAAGACGTAATAAAGATAGTAAAAAAGATCGTCTGGCAATTCACAAGTTGACCAAAAATAAAAACTTGATGAAAGAAATGCCTTTGATCAAAAAAAAAAAAAAGTTAAGTTTGTTTCTCTACTGTTCTATCAACAATATTTTGTAAGTTTTATAACAGTGGATCGAAAATAGGGATTGCACAAAATTCCAGCTTTCTGGGGTGGTTTGGTGAAGTTTTGTTCTTTATTTTTCATCGCCACTTTCGGATTTTCGAAATTTAAAAATGGTCATTTTTGAGCAAATACAAATCATTGGCAATTATTATGAAAATAAAAATTGCCAAAAATAGTGTTCAACGAATGAGAAATCCTCTGTACTTTCAATTGACACGATTTTCAAGCCAGGAAGTAGGTATGATTTACGGCTTGCCAAAGTGACATTTACCGGTATCTTCAAAAATGCTCCCATGTAGGTCAAACTTGCGCATATTAGCTTACCAAAATTCAGAAACTCTCTTGTAATCAGCTGATGGCTTGGTTTTCATGACCTTAAAACCAACCCACGGTATTTGACGACGGCTTGCAGTGACTTCATAGAGTTAATTTAAATTAAACATTTATTTTCCAATAAACATGGGAATTTGATTAATGAAATAAATCAATGTAAATCTATTCAATTTCTAATTTTTGTTCCCCACTCTAAGGGAATAAGTGCTCAGTAGTTACGTTAGAGGTAAGGTACATAATATTGTTTTATCGAACCTTAACCTTTTCAACACTTCACGACTTGAACTGGACGTGGACCAAGCTAAATCAAAAGAACATGTCTTAAAACCCCTACAGCCGAAATTTCAAATCCTAAAACTTCATTTTTCGAGAATTCTTTATATAAAAAATTTGAAAAAACTATTTCACTAGGTACCTGGTACCTAACGATTTACAACTTCTTTATAAAGTATCAACTTTTTTAGCAGATTGATCCAGCGTGAATAATTCCTTCAATTCAACTCCCATACATCTACAACTTGTAGCTTTGGACTATTCTGCAGCCTCTAGCGATTTTTTATCATTTTCTCCAGTTTCACATCGCTCTGGAAGGGTCAAAAATCAACTGAATCACCCATAAAAGTCGATGCAATGCTTATTGAACACCCTATCTGGCGACTATTTTAGGTGTCAACTGCAAAATTCCAAGAAGGTACCTAAGTTCGAAAGTGAATTTTTAACCGCTTCGTGGATTCAAAATAGAAAAAAATCAACTCTCAATTATTTTGACGTGTGTTTTGGGCAGGTTGTACTTACAATGATACCAGAACTTTTCAATTTTCAGTGCGCAGTGACTCCAATCCCTGTACGCTCCAAACTGGGCCCAAAATGGGTAGTTATAGTTATCGATGCATGGAAGTGTTGAATTAGAAAAATTGATATTTTATGAAAAAGTTTTAAAATTATATCTTTGTAACAGCTCTTTCATTTATTTTCAAAAATTCGCCAAAAATTTTAAAAAATTACTTACTCAAATTGTTGAAATTTTTATGGAAACGATTAGGGAGGTTTAGAAATGACGGTGGAGGGAGGAGGGGGCGATTGACGCACTGCGTCGACAAAGCTATCTAAAAGTGGCAGAAAATCACTAATTTGCTCTCAAAATAGCCGAACTTTTGGAACTTTTGGAACTCTTAGCGCACTCTCTGTAATGTTTAGGAAGCTGAAATTTTCGTGATGGATTTTCTCTCAAAGTGAACTAATTTATCACAAATTTTATTCAAAATTTAGAAGATATTTTTCATTTAATTCATCCCTAGGTATCTCTACCTACTTATGACTTGTTAAAAAAAAAAAAAAAACAATAAAATATGCCTCTTCAACAGTTTGATGCAGCTGATAGAAATGCTTGAAAGTTAATCCATTCTTAGGTACATATAATATTGTGACCTTGTTTCCATTCCTCCACGCACAAACTGGACCAAATTTGCTCGTATATTGACACACGAACATGCCAACAAAAAAATACAAATCGAATCAGCCAGAAATATCAAAATACTCGAGAAAGGTAACTACTTATACAATGAGTCGATGCAAAACATCCAAAAATCCGACCTAATCTTCACAAGAAAGAGATAATCAACGTTACCATAGCCTAATTTAATTTCACCTTGTGAAAGAAAAAAAAAATTCGCTCACTGAACCTTCATCGGCGCATCAATTTCCCTATCTTGGTCGTTTTCGTCGGCGTTGCTCGTGAGATGACGCGACTCATCAGCATACCTTACTCCGTAATTACGCAACCGGCTCTCCTCCTACTTTACCTTTTCGCTAGATCGCTACATCTCTCGATCTCGTATCAATTAATAATTCCAAACCGATAGCGTGTAATTAAAGGGCAACCTAATATTATGAATTTTATCCGCCACCCTCATCACGCTGCCATGTCGCCATATACTCGTACTATAGGTAGGTACTCATTCATCTCATGCAAATATAGGTAAAGGTATACCATATCGTATCGTAGTATCGTGCCCTGTGCCCATCATCAACGAGAACAAGACCGCATCTCATTATAATTTTCAAATCATCGAACGACCTTCTATATACGCTATACCATAAATATGACCCGATTTCCGTTCCCTTATTGCTTGTGATAAATTGCATCTACTCGTATATGCCTCGCTCTTCTTCACCTGTGTAATTTTTCCCCACTCTAAGTACTCGATGGCATCTTATTAGCTATGTATTCTGTCGAGCTTAATCTACCTAGGTGTGAACTGTGCCTCGAAGCGACGATTATCCCTCATACCCAGTTGTAAAAAAATTCCATTAAATAGTTGAATACTCACATCGATGTATGACTTAGGTTATTAGCAGTATAAATTACAAAAAGACATATTGTATATTGTATATGAGGTCTAGATAGGTATATGAACGTTTGTTTGCAACTATGTAAATTATCATAACAATTTCCCCCTTATTCACCACCACCCCCTCCGAACCTCTCTTTCCGCATATCCTGCTCAAAGTCGAGTCTAATATGTATATTCATTACATATTGACGAGGAAAAAAATTCGCCAACGCCCTGCAGCCACATATACGTTAATTTTTCGACAATCGACAGCTGCCAAATATCTCTATTACAAGAAGTGTTCTTCAGAGGTCTAGGGTTCCTCTTAATAATAATACGTAATATTTTTTTCAGTTTTGTTTTTACCTATTTACAAATTGTATTGGTCATAAATCACGACATCATTTATATTTCCCTCTATTGAATCGAATAGGTACCCTAAATTGCGAATTTCGTCGACTAATAAATTAGCCCATCAGCACCTTCATCATTCTCATATGTAGGTATCGTATCGAACCGAATAATTGTGAACTATACGTGATGTGCGAGTATTAGTATATTATAATCGGTTACCGATGATAATAATACGTTGTCCGAAGAAGAATAAATTTATAAGTACCTTGAGGCGGTATCATGTCGTATATACGAATTCGCATATTGCCATCGCCACCGTCTCTCGTGAACTTCGATCTTCTCTCTTCTCTGTATCGTCGTTTGTATAATAAACTTATTACAATGTCGATCGTGTAAATAAGTATCTATTATACCAAAGTTGATCAATTCTTCTCGGAATTTTTATAATTACTTAATTAACTCGGATCTGGTTGTGAGAAGGATTCTTGCGGAATTTCTTTTGGGAATTCGATGTTTCGAAGAAAGTAAAGCTCAGTGGCTAACTTGATTATGTAAATTTGTTTTGAGGTTTTTCGAGCAGATGAATACTTCGAAATTTTAGTCATCGATAATTTCAAGTAGCGACAGAACGATTACAAATCTTTAATAAGATCTCGTTCGTGAACGAATGTGTTGAAATTCATGATGACGATTTTCACCAATAGGCTATTTAATTGTCTCTAAGTATCGTAGGTACTTACGTAATCTGGGTTCTACCTCTGTCTAAGTAGGTACCTACTTGGACAGGAATTTCAGCCAGTTAGGGCAAGGGTGTGTTTCTATTCTCTGGTAAAAGTCTGGGAATATTGTTTTTCTGGAAAAGCAGGAGGTTCCCAATTCTCTGGAGAACCTAGAAAACCGGAAAAAGTCAGGGGATTTTCCCCTTCTGATGAAAGGGCCGAAAAATTTGAAATTTTTACTCCAAAATCATGAAATTTCTCAAAATTTATTTGAACTGCAGTATTTTTTGAACGACGGTGAATGCTGGAATTCTGAGGGAAATCCAAAAGAAAGAGTCTAAAATGGCGAATACATGTACTTCGCTTCATATTTCATGGGATTTCTTGAGGTCTTGGGGTAGGGTGTTTAAATTTATAACATTGATTTAATTACACGTTGTTGTGAGCATATTCAATTTTTTGGCCAATTTTTAAGATGATTTTTTTTTTAAAAGAATAATATCTACATTCAACATACGAGTAGGTAAGAGATTATTTACTTATTCGCACTTAGTATTTTTGTACAAAATGCAGATTAACATGATTCATATCGAAAAACAGAAATTCATTTTACCTACATACATTCGTTCAACAAATGAGATCAATTTATATTGGAATATGACATTTCATTTCAATAATTTCATCAAAATGTTTCTTAGGTATTTCTCTCTTTTACAAAATATGCTATTATCAGCATCAACAATTTTCAAAACAAATATGATTTGTAATAAGTGAGCAATCACCAATCAAAGATTTCAAGAAACAACTTAATAGTAGAACCAGTCCCTCGGGAAAATGATTGGGTCTGATTTGATCTGGACATTCCACAGGTCTAATTAGATCTGACTACACCAGATTAGATCCATTCAGACCTGATTAAATTTGATAATTTTCCCCTCGGGTATCAATCGACAATACAGAACATCATCTAATTACTGAATTTACCCTCTCATAAGAGGTAGGTAATACTCAGATAGGTAGATGAATGATGATTTCCAAGTGCTATGAAAAAGCATAAAAATGCAGTCTTGTCACTATACGATTTAACACAAAGGCCTACAGAAATTAAATAGGTAATGATAATACTTAAATCTACCAGCATAAACAACCAATAGAAATGATTTTCCATATAACAATAAAATATCTCAATAAGTATAAAATTCACATTGAAATGATGATAATTTGCTATCAAATGCATAAAATTTGATGAAATTGAAAACAATAAAAAAAATGCAATTACAAAGTATTTAAGAGTTATTAAATATATCGAAAGAATATGATCCAATAAATAGTATTCAGTAATGTAAACAAGAATGGGAAAAATATCCTTGAAAAACGATCGATATTAAGAGCTTGATTACGACTTCTGAGCGCATTGAATTTTGGAGTTTTGCGAGAATGTTTTGGACAAGCAGCTGCTGCAGCTTGAGCTAACATCATGTGAGTTTCATTCTGAAATTATACAATAAAAGTTGATTAAATATTATTACACCTACATATGGAATGTACCTACAGGAGTGTGCAAAAATATCGTGAACCCCAAAGAAAGTTTTTTTTATTAAAAATACTGGTTGGCAACATGAAGTGAAATAGATGCATATGATTGGTGGAATGTTATCACCTCAGTCCAACAACCAATCATGTGCTATCATTATTATCATTCACAGTAATCAACCAAAACATTTAAGCAGAAAACTTTTTAGGGTTACACGATATTTCTGCACACCCTATATTTATAAAATCATTTGATTAGTTCCATTAAAATGTCACAGATCCAAAATACAAACCGTAAATTCAAAAGTCTCAGGCTTAGGAGGTTCTGGAGGTTTAGGAGCATCAGCATCTCCTAATACAATGTTCACTAGACAATATTCCATTAACGCCATGAACACAAAACTATAAACAAAAATAAGATATACCTACATTAGGGTCAGTCTCTTCATATATTTCTTTTCAAATAGGTAATTCAGGTGCTTAGGTACAATTCTTACATGGTACACGCAGACATAAAAGCATCTACGGCTTTAATATAGGAAACTGGCGGCAATGCTGATTGCGATTTGGCATGCTGAGTCGACAACGTTAGTAATGAAGTTACACCCAATGTTACACGAGCTGGAGCAGCTTCAGGTTTGATCCAAAATGATATCCACTGCAAAAAATTGAAACAATAGCAAGATGAGAAGGGTCCACTAACAACTGTAACGAGTATAATATGGCAAAATGTATGTATAAGTCTGTAAGGTTTGAGAAGTTCCCCTTTCACCAGCAGCATTTTACAAGGAAAATGTCGCTAAGTGGGATTAATAGCTTTTTGGAACGGGAAATTCCACTTTTCTAAGATTACAAGCCAAAAGACTCAACGATGTACTTGAAATATGCCTTTATAATCATCTTTTCTTTTAAAACCCTTTCTTTAAAGTACGAAATACGGAACATTTTGTAATATTTGAAAAATCAATAACTACAAATTTTTGTCGAATATTTCAGTCCTTCTGTTCAGTGTGAAGAAATTTCAGCTATATTTTGTGAAATGTAGGTAACAGGTACTATACCTACCTACCAACCACAAACTTGATTTTAGTTTTTTCATCATTTAATTAAGTAGATAGGTACCTATATTGCTTCATATATGTATGTACCTATCTCTCCATCATTACAATAATAAAATAATAGTACATAAGAAGCTAATTTTTTAGATTCAATGTTAGATACCTATGAAAGTTTAATATAAACATAAGATAAGTATTGTATATGGAAGTATTATTCGAACAAGACTTACCGACATTATTACAATCAAACATGTGGGAATGTATGTGTGGAATAGATAATACCCAAGTCGTCTTTTCAAAACAAAAATTACTTCTAGACAGGTGAAGTTACCTTTTAACAATAATCAAACAAAATGCATTAAAATTACTTGCTGCCAAAAAGCCAACAATTTAAAAAAAAATAATAATTATTTATGAAGATGGTTTACCTGTAGAATAAACCTGAGTGCAGTCAGCTGTGTAATTTTTTACAAGTTCTAATTGCGGTAATTCTATGTTCTGATCGACCACAAGAGGTACATCTGGATCCCACTGGAAGACTAAATCATCTGTTGTATGCGATACTTGAAAATAAATAAAATCATAGGTAATTTTTAATCAATAGGGTAATTTACAAGTCGTTGATTGAAAAACTCACAACTTTCCATCTGTAATTTACATTCCTGAGTGTCGTGTGGATATATCATAAAATTCATCGCACAAGATAACTTCAACGTTAACCTATCAAAAGAAAAAACTGTACAATTATTTGTACACGTCATGTTCTCTAAGGAGCTAGGTACCTAATTCTTTGAGAAAAGTTTCTGCTTACTTGACCATGTATAATATAGTTTTATCTTTATACAACCACATGTAATGATTAGGAATAGTCATCGTTTGAAATGTAACTGCTTTGGCGTTTTTAAAAAATGAATCCGGTCTCCACATTTCTCTCAACCAGCCAACTTCTAATAATCTGAAATCAAAGACAAAAATTTGAAATTATTATAAAAATACAGGACAGTTTCTACATGGCTAAATCTATCTACTGTGCAGAGTAATTTGGGCCATAACACGATCTAAAAAAATTATTGCAATGACTCTAGAATTTAATTCACTGACTATAAATCTCGATTTTCCAAATTGAAATTACCTAAATTTTCTGCAATTTTCTCAGTTCAAGATGAAAATTTCTCAAAATGAAATCATTAGTTTGGAAAATTTTCCAACCCTGAGTTTGATGGTGTGAGGAAGAAGAAAAGAGAGGGGAAAAGAGGAGAAGCAATCAAAGGTCATTTTGAAATTTAGAGTATTGCTGCAACATTTCCTTCAGCCAAATTAGAAATTATCACTTTTATCCTGCTTAAAGTGCTTATAAATAACCATTCAAGATTGGAAAAATCGCAGAAAATCAGACTTTTAATTTGAATTAAAGCTTGGTATCACTTTCCATCTCTCATCAAACTTCAAGTTGGAAAATTTTCAAAACTGATCATTTTATTTTAAGAAATTTTGTTTTCTGAATTGTAAAAATTGCAGAAAATTGAAGTTTAATTTTAAAAATCAAGATTTACAGTCATCTAGACACGAATTTTGGATTCGTAGGTCGCCTGAAAAGCGGAGAGTTGGGTCAGGGGTTCCCAAAATAGTACAATTTGACTTTCTAAAATGAAAATTAGATATGAAAAGTGGGAAAATTGGAGACTTTGGTCCAAACTCAGGTTTATGGTGTAGCATAATAGCTTATATCTACACGATTTTCAATTCTTTGACATATTTACCGATACTCAGACGTCATATTTTCCGGTAACCTAAGACGATGGTCTTTCCAAGTTTGAGCAAAAAATATATCAGCAGCGTAAGTCTGAAAAAAAAAATTCACATCAAAAAGCTGCTAACGAAGGCTGCCTCCAGAGGTGTGACGAAATGATGTGTCTTGAGGAGGAGGGGAGAGGCTTAAATTCTTCCATCTGTTTTGCCAATTTTCGTAGTTTTTTACCCCAGACACCCCCTTTTCCTAAAATATGTAGTTTTCCCAGCTAATTGTTCAGATGTGGTTCGAACAATTCGTGGAAGATGGAGCTGGAAACAAAAATGTTGAATTTTTCCATTGATTTGTTCATGTTTCTGAAATTTTTGAAGTCAATTATTCCATTTTTGAAAATTTAGTAAAATTAGCTACAAAGTGTCAAAAATTGTGAAGAATTGGCGATTCGAAACGTACCTACTAAGAGAACTTTGTTCTCGATGCAAAAAGTTGGTTTTCGTGTCTTTAATAAGTAGGTATACCATAAATGTTTAATTTCCAGGATATTATAATGAGTACATATTTTTAAAAACATGAACAACGCCCGAGCAAAGCTTGGGTAAAAGCTTTCGAAAATTTGTAATTTAGAATGCCAACATTTTTCTCTTGGGGGAGGGGGACGCCTCTGGCAGTCTCGTGTCATTTAACTTCTAGTACATACCATAGAATTTTCATCTATCGAATCTAGACCCATGACGGTGACGTGAAAAAACACGGTAGTAGCTTCTCCTCCTTTTTTAGGTGGTCGCATTTTATCGTATAGCTTGGCATTTTCAGGTAAAATGTCCGAGAACACTAGTCCATTGATGAAACTACAATCGAGAAAAAAAGACACGTAAATTTTGGCCATTTTCGTCAAATTTACATTTCGTTCTCCTTTTCTCGTGTAGGTATAGGTAAAATTTAGGTACTTACGAAAAATTCATCGTACATAAAATTATACATATTTGAGCACATTTCATCGATGAAATTTCCAATATTCTGAACGTTAGTTCTGTATCGAAATTCATTTCAGTTGTTTCCATCTATCGCATTTCGAAATATGGTTTGAAATGAGCCATCTGTAACATAATAACAATGAAGGGTTGCTGGTAACTTGTACCTAAACCTACCTATAAGAAGTGCTGAAGTGCATTGTGCTAAAAAGAGGAGATACATCTACATATCTTCCAACTCACATAAAATTACATATTTGAACTGGACAAAGCTAGATCGAAAGAATTTGCAAAAATATATCACCAGTCAGAATTTCAGGAGGCATAGTGCATTTTTCGATTTTTGGATGAATTTTTAAAATTCAAATTCGAGCCAAAAATGAGAAAAAAATTTAAATTTTACCAAATTGACAACCTTGAAAATTAATTTGAAAGCAGCTGCAATGCACTCTGCACTTCAATTTCACCAGCTGAGTCGATTGAAGATGATTTCAAACCGTTTTGAAGCTCCAACGACTTTTTGGAAATTACAGTTCAAAAAAAAACGCCATAAAAGATGTTGAAATCAACTTTTTAGCACGTGTGTTCGAGATTGGTGTTTGTTAGTGACCTACTATGACCAATTACACGTCGTTTTTTTGAAAAAGTTGGAGAGTTTCTATTTTTTTGACATGCTGAACAAAAAATAATATGGTTCTGAATTGGACACACTGATTTTGGAGAAATGGCGTGTTGATTTTTCAAGTTTTTATACCAGGGAGAAGTAGATGTTGGTGGAAAGATTGCAAAGTTCCTGAGAGTCACAGGACTGATAAATAGGACCCTAAGAAGCAGTAAGGTGCGAAAAGAAACAAGATTGAAGGTGTACAATACCCTAGCAATACCAATGATGACGTATGGAAGCGAGGTATGGGCACTGAAGAAATCTGATAAAAGAAGAATAACGGCAGCAGAGATGAAGTTCATGAGGAGAACGGCAGGGGTGACTCTCAGAGACAGAGTCCCATCCGAGAAAATAACAGCAGATCTCGGAGTGAAGCCAGTCATGAAGAAGATAAAACAGTATAGGAAAGATTGGAGAAATCATGTCAAAAGGATGGAGGAAACAAGATCACCAAAACAGGTCCTCCAATATACACCAACGGGGAAGAGAAGCAGAGGGAGACCAAGGAGGAAACTCACGGATACCTCAGGCTCATCCTCAACAGGTTCCACACCGCAGCAGACAGGCCAATAGGCCTACCGCTTATAAGGAAACGACGACGACGAGATTTTGAGACCCAATTTTTTTGGAAGTGGTTAAACCTTAATATTACTAGAATTTTTATTTTTCTAACAAAATTTCAACTAACATTGATAGGCCACGTCTTAATTTTTCAATTTCTTTCAAATTTGATGGAATTTTGCGCCTCAATTTCTTTGTAAATGGTCAAAAAGACGGAATTTTTATTTATTTTTTCCCAAATTTTAAACTACCTAGCTTTGTATAGGTTGCATGATGATTTTCCATTTTTTTTTTCAATTTTGAGGTCAACATTTTTTGGAAGTGATCAAAATGGAAAATCACTGCCATTTTCGTTTTTCTCGCGAAATTTTAACTCATTTCGATAGGTCACAAGGCGGCGTTTAAAAACTTATAAGCAACCACTTTTTCTGTTGAATTTCAAAAATCCCCCCCCCCAGAATATCGGAAAATGGGGATTCTTAGGCTTCAGTCCCCTTAAATACCGGTTTTCACACAAGGCCAACCGACCCCCCCCCCCCCGTTAAACTACTCTTTCAATGGTGACGTTAAAAAAGGAAAATTACCATAGAAAATTATCTTCTAGGTGCACAGCAATCTACAAAAGCCTACTTAAGGAGATCGGTGTTTAAAAAATTCATTATTGTTAATAAATTATTTGAATTCGTTAACACACGAATAGCTAATTCATAACTCACCCCAAATTGTAAATTAACTCGGCGCCTTTTCGGTAGGAGTCAGAAAAATTAACATGTTAAAAATTCGTCGAATGAAAAACTACCCGGAAAAGTTGTTTATAAACCGAACTTTCCATATAACTGACATAATTATAACTGAGCTCATAGCGAACTATCGTTTTCACAAGCGATGACTACGTAAATGAAAGAAAACTGCTGACGTTTCGAATCTAACGTGATTATTACAAAAGCGGGGAAGAAGGTACTTGAAATTCCCCAATACCTATATTGTATTTCAATCTTTTATACAAGTTGAAATCCGTTTTTTTCTTGACCCCTCTCTAAATTGTACAAAAATTATCGAATTTTTATATGCGCGAATACCTCGCTTTCCTTTTCTTTTTTTTCAATCGTTTAATTATAAATTAATAGAAAAATAGAATAAAATTATAAAAATTATATTTATTTAAAATCACAACTTTAAAATATCAAACTTGAAATAAACGAGAAGTCTGTTTTTTTTCCAGATAGGTAACATCGTTAAAATCGTCCTTTTTTCATCAAGGGTAAAAATAATACGAATAAAAATTTACTTCAACTTTTTAAATTACATCTGTAACCTGTGATCGTCTCATCAAGATGCGAATTTAAACCAATTTTAACATCAAAATCACGCAAATGCGAGACTAGAAATTTTAAAATAGTATCCGATACGAATTTTGAGCTGGGATTCGACGACGAATTTAAATAATACTTAAACCTTTTCAAATTGGGTAAAAAATACACGATTACAGGTATAGCTATACCTATAGAAAAATGGGTATAGCATAAATCTAAAAATCGGAGTTGAACGCATTTTGAAGCCAAATATATTAAATCCACGGCGGTAAACAAGTTGCCGTTTGTAGCTTTCGGTTGATGTAATGTTAGGTTAATTAAATTAGGACAGTTTTTAGCGATGGTTCTTACTACGGTGCTATTGACACCTTCGCATGCGCTTAGGTGAATTTTGGTGTAATTTTTCGAATGCGGTTGCTTGAATAGATTAGCGAAAGATTTCGGACTAACGTTGTCCATTTTGGAAAACGTCAACGAAGTGAGATGGCTGAGTTTGGTGAGCTGCTGGATACTGTGATCGGATATATTGTAAAATGATACGTTTCGAATGAGCAATTTGTTTAAGCGGTGGCATTTTGAGATGGCGTTGAGCACTTGATCGTTTGAGCCGAGTTGTGGTTCCCAGACGTCTAGTTTGATCGTTTCCAGCGTTTGATGGTTTTTCAGTATCACCTGCGCAGGGAAACATTTCCGTGATTAGAATTAAATCTGTAGAAAAATTAAAAATTGTAGGAATCTCCCCCCGAAAAAAATATGAAAAAAACAGTAAAGAGTCTGTTTCCGTACTTTTTTAAAAATAAGAGTTAATTTTTCATTTTTTTTTAAACTGTGAATTTTGACTGTGGAAAGTTTTCTGAAATAAAACTTCAAATTTTGAGATCAATTAATGAGATGCTGAAAAATTTTGGCATTCTGGAGGACGAAGGGTTTCAGGATAAAAATGATAAGAGCTCAAGTTGAGCAAAATTGTATTTCCAATCATCTAGTATGTAGGTACCTACATAAAATTAAGTAATTTTAAACTGCTCCATTTTCAAAACATTGGCAAAAAATAGTGTCAACTTGGATATTTTTTCTCATAAACTTCTCTTACTATTATTTCACCTAGAAAATTTCAGTTCTCATGTTTCGTTTTTTTCTCCATTCAGATTCGTTTGCAACATAGCCTATTGTTTTTCTGACTTTTCATTTTTCCCAACTTTCCATATCTATGAGATTTTTTTCAATTTTAAAAATTGAGTTATCGCGTTGGAAAAATGTAGGATAGTGATAAAAACATAATAGAATCTGTGATGCTCTCATAAAAAAATATATTATTGATAATCAAGTCTCATATTTTTTTGGAGGAAGAGGGGCGGTTTGAAAAAAAAGGAGTTGAACTGACACAAAATACTCAAACTTAATATTTTATACATCCCAGAAGCAAAAAAAAAAAAAATCAAATAAGTACATAATATAGAATTTTTTTCAAATATTTTTCAAATGAAGTGAAACGAGCGATGAAAATAACAACTTTTTTATGGAAGCAAAAATTTGAAATTATAAATTTATAAAAAAAGAAAATTACTTACGATGATTTTTACAAGCGCCAATTTTTTATAGGGAATTTCTGGTTTTACATTGAAGTTTGTCAAAAAAAATAATCAAAAATATACCAGTTACAGAAGGGTAAGGAGAACCCTCTTGAAGGGATAGAGCATCGTTGGAGCTAGTTTTAGAGCACCCAGTTCGGACGTTAGAGCTGTTCCCTTCTCCCATTGAAAAAAATTATATGCGGTCAAAGTCAACAAAAATCAAGTTATATTAAAGGATGGGGCAATGGGGCATCGATAGAGCTGTTTAGAGCACATAGACCTAACGTTAGAGCAGCTCTCTTTCCTCCCTCACTCCATTAAAAAAAAAAAACATTCGCGGTTGTTGAAACAACAGCCCTATCTATGTTGCAAATTAGCACAGACGACCTTGAGCAGCTCGGCAGATAGGTCAATGACCTTAAAAATCCAGTCACACGGCCCACACGGGTCAGTGACCTTCAGAGGGCAGACATGCCGACAGACAGATAATCGAAAGGTCAGACAGACGGGTCAACGACCTACAAAAGTCAGACAGACGATCTTGTGAAACTATTATGTATTAATAGAGGGTCAATGACCTTAAGAAGCTAGACACATATGCAGGCAGACGACCTTGGGAAGCCAGACAGGCATGTAGACATTCTTGAGAGACTAGACAAATAGGCCAGTGGTCTCGAAAGGCTCGACATGTAGACAGATGACCTTGAAAAACCACACAGACGGGTCAATGACCTTGAAAGGCTGGACAGGTCGACGGGCAGACGACCTTGAATGGCCCACTGATGAGTCAATGACTTCAAGAGGGCAGGCAGACGTCCTGGGGGGCATAATTATGGGTCAATGACCTTCAGAGGGCAAACAGATGATCTTGGGAAGCTGGAGAGGTAAGTAAGTCAGACACACGAGTCAATTATCTAGAGAAGCCAGATTAAACAGACAGACAGACGACCTTGAAAGGCCAAACGGATTGTTCTATGGTGAAGGGGAAAGGAGAGTGCTCTGTAACGTCGGAATTAATACTCTAAACAGCTCTATTGATGCTAGATCCTTCAACATAATTTTTGCAGATTTTGATCGAATTGGTATTAGAGCTACCATTTTATCAGCCCTGCCTGAAAATGGGGGGAGGAATGATACATACAAGGAGGAGAGGGGAATGCTCCAACATCGGGGCTCTAAACAACTCTATCCAGGCTTTATTTTTCATCATACGTACCTACGTAGGTATAGTTTACTAACCTCGTACAATGTCGCTTTGTTCAAAATCAACCCTTGCAAATTGAGCACCCTGAGCTTGGCTTGATTCAATAAACCTCTCTCCTCGATCGATCTCTGATAATAAGAATTTTTCAACACCAAAGTATCCAAACAATGGCCAGCACCGATCTTGATACCGCCATTTTTAACGGTAGAATGCGAAATCCGAAGCGAACCGAGCTTGGCATTTTTTTCCAAAATGGTCGAAATCAAATCAGCGTCAACTTCGGTAGATATTCGTCCATAGGGGATAAACCACCCCGTACACGAATCAGCCGTCAAAGAGGTTAAATTCGTACAAGCGGGTAATACTTTCAGAATATCATCGGTATCCAATCTGCGACTAATTACTAAACGATTAATGTGCTGGGCGTATTTCTGTATGACATCGATGGCCATATTAAGGGATAACCTGGCGTCGAAATGTACATCGCGATATAACGAATTATCTCGACTGATACGCTGCCATCTCTCGCACACTTTGGCGATATCGTTCTGCAAACAAGACTGTGGTACAAATTTGAATATCTTTAGTACGATTTCTTCGGGTAGATTGTCAAACGTGGCCATTTTTCATTTCATAGTAGAATATCTGTGCAAAAAATTAGAAACGCATTTTTGTTATAAATGAAGAAAAAACACGTGAAAAACATTGAAAAGTGGAAAAATCGATTAAAAGGTTGCAAACGTTTGTCAATGAGAGTTAGGTATCCTGTGAGGTATAAATCAGAAATATTCAGCCAAATCAGATAACTAGCGTGTATAACGGAGTTTCTACTTTTCAGATTGAACATCGTATCGTACACTTTTGCGAATAATGACCCTTCAAACAACCCCCTTCTCTACGTAACCATAAAAGGGCCCAACGATAACGATGAAAAGAAGTCGCTAGGATTTCACTTTCTTTTTTTTTTTTGTAAATTGGATTGGATACACAAATGTATATGTAGTATGTACCTTCGTTTCTTACCTACACGTGTAGATAGGTACAAAAAAAGCACTTCAAAAGTGTTACGAGTAGGTATATGACAAGTTTCCTCGTATTGAAAATCCATTCAAAAGGATTTGTGCACTCGTCAATGGCTCATATCGGTGAGTATTTTTACAGGTAACTGCATTATAAATTTTTTTTTATCAATTCGATCTACCTATCTAAACCTATAGTAAATGTAGTGTACATATGTGTACCAAACTGAACAAATTGCCGATATTAGGTAGTAACTTACTTACTATGTAAACTTACCTATGTGTTTAGGTGTAAGATTGTCAATCCAAAAACGTGACGTGAAATTAACTAATGAAAGATATTTTCACCAAAGAGTCGATTTCATCGTTGATTTTGATTATTTCAGATTTTAAATCAATTAATAACATAATTTTCCATTCGATTATGACATACTTACATGCATAAAATACGTAAGACCAACCTTATCCTTGAAAGTAGTGATAATTTTGACAACACAGAACGAGGGAATTACACGCAAAAGTGGGTAAATAATTTGATGAAATTAGGAGAAAATTACGAATTTTAAATAGGTACATGTAAAAAAATTCAAAACATTTTTTATACGCTAGATTCGTATAAATTAATTCGACTTATTATACAATAAAATTTAGAACTAAAAAATTTACTAAATTCATTCATAACAGGACTTTTTTTTTTAAAAAAAATGATAAATAAATCTTTGATAATTTATCTCGAAAGTTTGTTGAACTTGGAGTGTGCACAGTGTAAACAGAGTCGAGTATGTTTACAGACGATCGTGACGTCATTTTCAAGGCGACAATTTTTCGAATCAGAGTCTGTTTTGTTAGTTTGCAGCTGGGTGGATGAAGTGCACGTGCACTGAATTAATTCGACTTGGTTTGTTGGTCACGTTAATCAAAATTATTACTCATTACTGTGATGAGTGTCAATTTTGAATTTGAATCTAATGGAATTTCATTTTTTTCTTTTTCTTGAAAAAATTATATTTTTCACTATTAACAAAAAAATGTTTAGTGACCAAAATGTTGATAAAGTAAAGTAACCAAAAGTCATTTTCAGTGACATTATAGCAGGTAACTTTTCTATAGCTAGATGGATACCTACCTACTTGAAAAGTAACCGAGTACGAGCCCTTTGAACAGGTAACAAAATTATATTGCATTGAAAAACTACAAAAATTAAATCACAAATACTTATCAACGAATAAATTGTAAGACAAACTGTAGTCTAAATTTAAAAAAAAAAAAAATTATAAAACAAATTTTTCAAAAATTCAATATTAACACGAATGAATTGATGGTATGTAAGTAATCGAAATTCGAAAAATAACGAAAAGGATTTTTTGTCGTTTCTTTTTTGGAGCACGAATTTATTCCCCTTCCCCCCAAAAAGAAATCTTTCATTTTTTGTGGGCGGAGGGGGGGGGGGATAAATGCGTGCCCCAAAAAAGAAGCGACGAAAAAATTATTTTCATTATACATACATCAAATTTCAACTAAGTACTTCTTCGTTCGTGTCAATTTTGAATTTTTGAATTTTTTAAAAATTTGTTTTAGGATTTTATTTTTAAATTTACGGTTTATCTTATTATCCATTCGTTGATAGGTAATTGAATTTTCAAAGTTTTTCAATCCGATTGAATTTTCTTATTCAAATTTCAAACAGCTCGTTCTCGGTTACTTTTCGAGTAGGTGTCTACTTGGAGAAAAGTTACCTACCTACTTACATTACTGAAAATGACTTTTGATTACTTTTTCATCATTTTGGTTAAGTACTAAAGTCACTTTTTTTGCGCAAATTGTGAGAAATATAATTTATTTTTTCATGCATCTTGGAAAAGGAAAAAAATGTTGATAATTTCAATGTTAGAGTAGGGCAGGCGACGCCTTCAAACTTCAGTTTTTTCCTTTGTTACCATTGGCATTATTAAGTATCTATTTTCGATGTGGAAAAATAAAAAGTTACTTACGTTCACTGGTTACAATTTTTTTTAAAAATTAATCCCGTCCGAACCGGTTTTCTAAAAAAGAAGCTTTAAAAACGATTTTTTTCCTCAAAAAAATCAGTGTTGAAAAAAGAAGTTTTGAAAAAAAGTTATAAACTTTCTTTGTCTTAAAACAATAGGTAGGTAAGTTGTTTTTTTCTCAGTGTTTTAATCGATTTTAAAACAGTTTAAAAACAACGAAACGGTTTAAACATCGCAACACTGATTGTCTCATCACATTAAAACCAATCATTAGTTCATGTTTTTGAAGAATGTGAAAAAGTTTCCTTATTGCTAAGATTTGATTTTCTGGGAAAATATTCGAGCTCCTTCCTAGATGAAAGAGCTCTTGATCGAATTTTTGCACATCAACTTTTCATTACCTTCAATACATGCGAGCAAATTAAAGAATGAAGATGCCCTTGCTTGCAGTTCTTAATGAGCAGGTACCTACAATCACTCCTGAATGAATGTATTCAGTAATTTGTCATCCCATTTCGGTAGCTGAATACGTATACCTAGCTGCTATGCGGTAACATCAAGTCATCGTGATGCATACCAGATTTCCTACGTAATACTCGCGGTCATCATTACCACGTTAAATGTTCTTCATTCGAGCTATGTTGTCTTTGTTTCAAGTATAGAGAAAGAGATAGGCTAGTTTGGTGATCGTTGACCCACGTTGAACTATACTCGTAAAACTGTGTAATGAGCCAACTTCGGTACAATGGCATAATTCGCGAACGCCCGGTATTGTTTTCATCACACAACCGGTAACTAGGTACTTTGTCTTCGCGTGTACTTGTTGTTCGTAATCTAATTTCGATGAAGTATGCTGTACCTCTACCTACATTGTAAAGGCTAAAATTACACTCTCGTTAGGGAACAATAGCCTACCTTATTTCGGTGATGGTCGAAGATGATCCAATCCGGAAGCACTCTTAGTTTAAGATGAAATGATTATTACATAGTATATTTATTAAATTGTTGAATTGACCAGGCAGATGCTGAAGTGCTGTTAATAACCCTTGTGGGATATTTCAGATTAGAAAAATCATGCATCGTACCATCAGTGACAAAAAATAAAACTTACCTAAGTATGACTTTACGCCAGAAAATTCTGTCTGTTATCTTTTGCGGCGACATTTCATTTTACAACATAATTCGGATTTTTTTTTTTTGATAAATGTGCTCCTTGTACGTTCTAATACGACATCTGTTTGACCCACTTTTTTCCCTCGCCCTCAACATTGAAATTTGGGGCTGGGATAGCATATGTGCCAGTAGGCGTAGTGAATTCATCTTGTTGGGACATCGTAGGACCCATGCAGTGCTACAGGTACGTGGGACACATGGGACCCCCCCCCCCCAAAGTAACACGTATTTTTACGCAAAATATTATGTTTTCAATTAAAAGCACTTTTCTTCATTATTTTAGAAATAAAAAACATATTTTTTTATAATTTTATGCACAAAAATTATCCAATTTGATTCATTAACTTATGAGAAAAAATCATGTCTTATGATATCGAACATTTTGGTATAAAAAGCTTTACAATTGGATGAAAATTTAGTCTGGAAATGAGCAAACGATATAGTGAGAAAATTCTGATTGAAATTTTCATGAATTTTTTATCGTTTTCACAAATATTTTTTCTTTACTTGAAATTTAGTCATCAATGGATTCACATTCAGAAAAATCATCGTTTTCGGCATCTAACTCACTTGCAGATACTTTGCAATTTTATCATCCGTCAATGAACGATGGTTCGGCTCTAATAATATTGTAAAAAAATCGTCAATGTTGAAAAAACAATCGTGAAAACGATCAAAAATTCATAAAAATTTGAACCAAAATTTACTCACTATTGTGTTTTTTCATTTCCAACATGAATTTTTATCCCACTACAAAGATTTTTACACCAAAATAAATTCGCGGCTTCAAGGGACACTTCGAACTATCAACAAAAAATTTTATCTATCACCCGATTTTTAGAGATTTCAAAATGTACTCTCGATAACACACTTTTTCGTGAAAATACGATATCAGTGTTGCTTTCGAGCTGGAACAAAAGTTGTAATGGATTGTATAGGGACACATCGCCGTATTCTTAGTGTGACTCAATGTCTCGCTACAACAAAATTAGTGTTCCGGGACATGATATGGATGCTGTTTAGCTTGCATTTTTCATCACTAAGTACATATAAAATATGGAGCAATTGTGTTTCATATAGCTCATCTTTTTTCCACTGCAGGATAATAGAAGTCAAAGGAATGATAAAGCATGTATACAAAAATTACTGAAATATTGGACTGGTTTTCATGATTTTGTGGGCGTTCAAACCCATTCCTCTCCAGTTTTCTTTGTGTATCTTGTGCTCCATACATGGTTACAGAGTATTTTTTTAAATTTATAGATCAGAAAATTTCCTGAAGTAGGTACCTAAATAGTTTACAGTTTACACAATGACAAAATGTTGTCAAATATTTAAATAAAGAGAAATTCTCATTTTTACAAGAGAATTCTTCTGAATAAATTTCCTATCATGAAAAACATTAATTGTTTCCTCCAGTAAAGTGGACCCCTTTATATAGTGTGGGGAGCGGAAGGGAATCAATGAATTACCGAAATTAAATTATACCTACCTATCAAACTTCCAAAAATGGCTTTGTGATGTTTGTCTGACTTTTTAGGCATACCTAGGTATTAAATGAAATTCTGTAAAAAATTAAAAGCAGAAACTGTCTTGCAATCATTGGTTATTATAATAGGGCTGGATTGTGTAGAAAGTAAAATTTTCCCAATTGGCACATTTCTGGTGATATCTGACTACTCATTTACGCAGTCAGAAATTGCCGTTTTGACAGTCAGATTTGCAGTCTGACTACAATAAACCAATCACAAACAAGTATTTTTTTGATATTCCAAGATGGTGCTGACTTGTCAGAAGACTGAGTAGAGATCTGAGTGCGGATTTAGATCCACACTCAAAACCACAGTCTGATATTGCCGTTTTGGCAGGCAGAAATTACATTTTGACTGCTATGTGGTCAGATCCGCAGTCATTATGCACTGTCCAAAAAGTGCCGTTTTATCAAGCTTCTAAGGCTCTGTGTAATGTATGTAGTATACAGAACAGCAAATTTTTCTCTAGCTCTGGCTATACTTACTACTGCCTTTATGGACACTTGATATGGCGACAATTATAGGTACCTAGCTCCTTTTCATCATAGTTCAGCCTACGACGTGGTGTAACTATACTTTGACGTAGCCTCGCATAGTTTCTGATTCTGAAGTATGACTACTAAAATAAAATAAAAGGGGACACAAACGTTTAATACCTGCTTATTCTTCTAATTCCTCTGATTCACACCTCAATTTTAACAAGTTTTACAAAAACAACTGTAACAGTTGAACAATTGAAAACCAGAAAAACATTATTTACTTACCGGATTTTTGGGTCTTCCACTTCAGTTAATTGTTTAAATAAATTTTTCATTTTTAAAAAGCTCATGTTTAATTTTTATTACAAATTCACATGTAAGTCGAGAGATATTGATACCCTCTTGATTTTAAGGATTCCATTTAGCTATGAAAAAAGTTAAAAAGGCAGATTATCAGGCCCAAAAATCCAATTTTTCCTCTTAGCAGAATCTAGAGCATTACAGTATAAAATGTACTTGTTGCATTTCAGTATCGATTACTTCTTCCTCATCTCCACAACGAACTGCTTTAGTTACAACCTGAGGAGCTTGTAAGTTTACAATATAATTAATTGATAATTTCAGATGTCTTTTCTTTGTAGAAAAGTATTGTAGGTTTCATCTGGAAGCAGTTTTTGCTATGGAACTATGATAGACATACCTATTTGCTTTTTGAATTGAGCATCCCGATTAATCAAGAAAACTTCCTGGTCGGCTTCCAAGTTGGACAGGTCAAGTATTTGTTATTTTTGTCTTAACGTTTGTTAAATTTGTGTACATTGCATTCATTTTCTTGCTTGGATTGAATCCTTGTCCAAAGTATCGGTTATTAATTCGAGTTTGCTTGGTTTAGCAACCCTTTAGACGCAATATCTGTTCTTTTATTATGCTCCAGCAGTCCAGCATACTGTTTAAGAACAGCAAACTTTTCGACACAAATTTGCTCAATACCTGAGGTGCAAGGTGCACCTTCACTTTCATATCGCTGAAGTTGATATGTTTTTTCATTAGCTTTGTTGCTGCGTGCAACTTAGTTTTGTTTTGCACCTCATGAAGCATACAAATATGGTTCCACTTGTCAGTTTTTTTAATTTCTTCAGGACCATAGCTATAGGAAGTCACCCATTTCTGCTACATTGTTGTGAATTAAGTTAAGCATACAGCAGGCATTCCACAGAATATAAACTGGATCTTGCGAAGTAGGGTGCTTGATGAAAGGTGCAGTGGGAGTGGGAAATCACTTCCATTGCAAAAATCTGCTCCTAACACTTTGCACATACCAAAGTTGAGCCCTCGAATGTGGTACTACACACTTCAGCTTTGGCATCTGGTAATTGCTCCAGCGCAAAGTTTAATAAATCGGCACATTCCGTTGATTCCAATCCAGATATTAAGAAGAAGGTCCAAAAGTTATGGCGACTGCCATCAATATAAAAGTGCTGGTGACTAAAGGATAGTCATCACTGTCCTCTACCGTGAGAGATGTTCTCAGGTTTATGTAGCCTACTTAACCATAATGTTGTAGATTTTTGTAAATGTCTTTTACGATTGTTTATTTCATCCAAGGTGAGGTTCTCTTAATAATAGGTAAAATTAATAAAATGAAATTATGTGGTATATACTTACGATCATTTCTTTCCAAATCTTCTCTTATGCTAGTATCACACCTGCTGGAATTTGTGGAACATCTGCAGGTAAAATAAATTAGCACCGATTAATTTTGCAAACAAAGTTAAAATGGATGATTCTTTTTTCTTCACAACATTTGAAATGAATGTTAATGATTCCTTTGTGAAACCAGGCGCCTCCATTCACCACTTTACACCATCCACGAATTGTGGATGCAGCTGGTAACAGGATCTAAACCCATCAAAAAATATTACATACAATTCTAATACGAGGTCTGTCAAATAAGTTCCCGGACAACCGCTATAAAAATTTTTATTTTACAAATTAGGATTTTATAACAACGATCCCCTTCAAAGTAGTCCCCTTCCGCAGCTATACACCGACGCATACGATTTTTCCAGCTCTCGAAGCACCTGGCCCACTCGGATTCTGGAATTGCCTTTAACAGCCGCGTCGATTCGCTTTTCATCTCCTCTGCACTGCCCAAATGGGTCTCCCTCGTGGAATCTTTGATCTTGTCGAATAAGAAAAAGTCGCAGGGTGCCAGATCTGGGGAATAGGGGGGGGGGGGGTGTTCGAGCACAGTTGTACGATTTTGAGTCAAAAAATTGCTCACAGTGAACCCGCACGCGATCTTCTGTTTGCTCGTGTGTCAGGATGCGGGGAACCATGTGTGGGGAAAAAACTCCGTCATGTGGAAATTCTCCCTCAAAACACGACGAATGGTCTCGTGCGAAATTCCAACACTTGGTAGCGACATCTCTGAGTGGTTTCCGGCGGTCCGCGTCGATTTCAATTTGGATCATGCTACCTACATGTACTTGTTCATACAATATACCATTGCCTATTTATGCAATATTCAGTAACAAAAAATTACTTACTTTTTACAACATTCATCATCTCTGTTGTATGCCAGGCTCTACTACACCCAGAAGTGAACTGTTGAAGGATTTCTCGGTTCTCTTCTCCAAAATGACCATGCGACTATATTGTGGGGGTAAAAGTCTGCAGGTTTTCAGCAAATTCAATGGAGACCTTCATTTTGAGCTGAAAGTCATTCAAAGAAAATTTCAACTCTGGAGTTTCCTCTAGAAGTGAGATACAGATTCTCAAGAGGGAGCATTTTCAAAAAAATCTGTTTTTTCTGGGAAAAATGACCAAGTTCCTAAAGATAGCGTTTGACATTTTATGTTGACCCAGGCCATCAACGTGAAAATTCAATACTACACTTTTCGGTTCTGCTGAGTAGTTGAAGATTTGCGCAAATCGCTCATTTTTGGGTAAATTTGAACTACGAAAATTGTTTAGATAGGTACCTATTCTCTAATATTTCGCATCAATTGCCAAAGAATCGAAAATTATTTCTAAAACTTGGGAATGATTTAGAACCCAGTGGTGTCAATTTTTTGGTAATTGTAGCCAATTTTTAAAAATCGAGAAAAATAGCCAAAAACTTGAGTAATGAAATAGGTAAGGTACCATACGTTTCAGTCGTTTTGAAATTAGCAATAATGACCAAAAAATTGGCACCACTGTATTCCAAAATATTTCACCAGTTTCAGATACGACTCTTCCGATGTTTTGGCTCAATTACCTACTGCGAAACATTTGAGAACAAGAAATTTTCAAAACACAAATTTAGGTACCCAAAAATAACCGATTTGAAAATGGGCAACTGCTCAATATAACCCTAAAATTAGTCTTGGAAGTTCACTACAATTTTCAAAAAACAGCTTGAGTGAGGGCTATGACAAAAAAACAATTTTTTCAAAAATATCCCTTTTTAAGGACTCATATCTCTGCTCCAGGGAAACCTCCGCAGCTAAATTTTTTTCTGGATAGTTATCGATTGAAAATGAAGGGTTTCGCTGAATTTGGAAAAAATCCTTAGACCCTTCATTTCATACTCATTTGTTATTATTTGTTGCATAAGTACATATATATACCTAACCTACCCATATTTTGTGTTTTTACCACTTTTCCAACGCAAATATTGAACCCAGAGTATCAAAATGCGATGTTGATCTCTCATTTAAAAAACTGAAAAAATCCCTTACCTACCAGAATTTTCATATGGAATGGAAATTGTCGTTGAGGGGATGCAGATACGTGTTCTTGCGAAATTGCGGGATTTTCTTTGCCCGCATGCCGGTGGTTTTAACGGGTGGAAAACAGAATATGGTACATCTTAAAAATTAGGAAAGGGTGCTCTTCAATGCTTATTTTAAAATCTGAGGCGTTTGATTGTGGTTATTGTTTTATTGTGGTGAGAGGGGGGGGGGGGGGTGACTTTGTCTCTGACGATGTCAAGTATTAATATTTGTCCAAAGAAGTAATTCTTCGGCTTCATAGCCCATATAGGGTTTGTTTACTCCACCGAACATGAACTCGCTTATTCATTCAGTTGGCCAGCATCCACAGACCAGCTGAGACTGACCAAATGACCACTATACAGAAACCGTTGCAACTGCAAACCGCAGGTCTGTGTGCCAACAAACGTCACCGCTGCTGGCATTTATCATCTTATATTATTGTTTGAGGTTGAGGTTGAGCTGTGAGCTCGTTTTGCTGGCCCAGCATGTGATCCCAGGCTAGGAACGGTACTGACCATTGTTTATAGTCTTCATGGTGACGTGATACGTAGGTACCTAGTTAGCGAATAACGCGTTGTTTATTCTGGCACGAAATGACCAGAGTATAGGTACGACTCCTCGCACAAAAATTATTATACAAATCCGCCGCCATCGTCATATTTTTTCACTCTTCACATCGACTATTTCCTGGTGCTACGAAATGATCGCATATCTTACGTTAGGTGTATGTACTATGTACTCTTCACTTTGAACCAAAGTCGCGTCTCGAGTCTACTTCAAAAGAAACACCGCTCTGGCACGATTTTTTACCCATGACCAACAGCTAGACTCGTCGACTGTGTTGTCGCAGCAGCACTCCTACGACATGCTCGTGTACTCGACCCGTACCTCTACCAACCCAGTTGGGTAATTATATCGACTACAGATTATGTTGTCTTTTTAGAACGCTACAGGCGGCCGAAACCATACCAAAGGTGTCATTTCGCGGAACGTAGGGTCGAAATATGCCAACATCGTGGTGCCAAAGACCATCGCAGTTACGCACGATCTATACGTGCGCTACCATCAACCTGTCTTGGGTATTCATCTGGAGTACGTAAGGCTAATTACACGGTACCTACGATGGAGAGTTTTTTTTTGCTTCTTTTACGCTCTTTCGTCAGGTCGACAAGGAGTAAGTTATCTAGGTAGTAAGTACCTACTAGGGTATCGCGAAATAGGCTACGTAGTACGTACGTAGGTGTTTGCATTGTAGTCTTATTGCTGATTGGCTAATACACTGGAGATGCAGCAATTGTTTGCATCTCTGGTATTGAAATTGTTGCCAATCAAGACGTGTATTCCTTCACGAATACCTATGTGCTTAGTCTATGGCTACGTAATACGTATACTAAGTCTCAAAGTTGTATGGCGTTCAGTACAGTCACGTCGTGCACCAACTTGGAAGTAAAGTTCTGGAAAAAGTGTAGGAGTATATTACTGTTTTGAAATGAGATGGATTTTTGAAGAAAACTGTGGCATCTCTTTCAAATTATCAAGTGAATTATGAAAAAAGTTTCCGAAGTGTAGATCGATTAATTGACGAATACTTACTGGAATTTCACTCTTTATCTCTGGGTTGACAAAGAGTTTGTAAATCATGACAGGATAAGGATGGTCGTATCCTTCAGCCTGGGGGGGGGGAATTACAATATTAATTTTCAATAATTTATTTACAAGGATGTACCTTGTTAAAAATAATTATTAATTTATGGTTTCGTACCAGCATTTTGGTGGTTTTCTTCATTGGCGCTATCGCGCAACTGAGTTTTTCCCCATCTGCATCTTTCGGCGATTCCAAAGATTTGATAAAGTCTTGCAGTTCTTCTTCGGGTGCGGTCTGAAATTAAGCAATATAAGTTAAATTATTCTATTCGAATTAGGAAAATATTTAATAGATAGTAGATACATACCATGAATTTTTGCAGTATTTTTTTCGCATTCGTTTTTCCATTTTCCGTTTCATCTCTTTTGAGGCAGGAACATATACGGTCGAAATACTGTTGAAAAAAATTTCGAATATATATCAAAGCTATATAACCCACTGTTAGTAGGCTATCTATTGTTTTAATACTTACTTTTTCGTATAAGACGACTGATTTGAATTCGGAATTTGCTTCTGCAGTTAATTTTCTTTCCAATACTTCCAATTCTTTTCTCACCTACGCACAAAAATACCAGTATTTAATACAAAAATATTTTTAAAAATGCTGGCGTAGAGATACTTACGTTCTTATAATCCTCTTGCAGGCTCGGAATAGCGTCGCCGGCAACGGCAATGTTGATAGCAACTCGAATTTTTTTTTCATGTTTCAGAAATTTCTCATAGTCTTTAATTTTCCTCACATCAATTCGATCTGTAAATAAAAAGTGCATTATTATTACGTGTGTAGGAACCTACTTATGTAGGTAGGGTACGTAAAAAAAATGTTCCCATTTTACGTACTTAGAACTTTTAGCATTAGAGCTGCGTAAACTTCCATTAATTTGCACATATTTTTATAAATCATTGCGACCATTGCTTCACCACTTTTTGAGTTCGTATCCTTGATAGTAAATTGAATGTTTAATATATGTTTTGAATCACGTGTTCCATTTCGGCGACGAATGACCATATTTGGTCGGGAGATTGATTTATTAATTGTTAAGTTCTCTGAAAATTGGAAATTACTGGATTAGGTAACAATAAGAAAAAAAAATCATTCGAATATGAAAAATTTACTTACACTTTGGATACCTACACCTTGAAAATCGAATCCGATTTGATTTTTAGCACTATAATTTGATTTCAAATACATATAGAGTTTTTGTAGTTGTACGCGTAGACGCTTATCTGAAATTGAAAAATCATTAAAAAATAGGTAATTACAATAAAATCTTTTTTCTTGTTATTTTTTTTTTTACCAAAAGCTCACCTTCGGGTTTTTCTTCATCGTCTATGAATGTACCGATGTTCTGGGCTACCTTTTCTTTCGAAACCAACTCTTTCTTCCCTGTGATATTTCGGAATTTCTGCGACAAAAAACATAAAACGATTAACTTTAGGGTGGGGCTGACGAGAAATGATGATTTTTTTTTTCAACTTACCTCGTAGTTCGCGGAGGTTATAGTATTGTGATGCACGTATTTTGCTGTGTTCATGGCAGCACATATGCATAAGAAACGATTTACAATTTATAGTGAATGTGAACTATGATGGGTATGAACGATGGCGATCCCACGTACAACCAGCTAACAGCTATGTACAGTGACATTGTGAAACAGAATAAACTTCAACAAAAACAGATAGAAGAACAGCAGAGGCAAATCAACCACTTACGAGAAGTAGTAGCTCACTATCAAGCCAAGTCAAAAGAGGATGAAAACCATCTCAGCGAACAAACATCATTAATAGACGAGTCAGAGGAAAATCATAGCAATATGACAATAGACAGCATTAAATCTATCCAGTCAAAAGAAACTTACAGTGAAAAACTCAAAAAGAAACGTATTCCACCTATTTACGTAAGTGGAATTAAAAATATTACTGAATTTACTGCAATGTTGGAAAGCATGGAAGAGTGTGAAACGCCTACAATGCAAACCCTCTCTAATGGAGATGTTAAAATAGCATGCTCAAATGAGCAAAGCTTTAGAGCAGTGTATAGGGCACTGGAGGCTATAAGGAAGAATCCTAGTCACAAAATGTATGGAATTGGGCACCATACATATCAGTTGAAACAAGATAAACCCTATCAGGTAGTTATAAGAGGGCTACACCCCTCCACTTCACCCGATGATATCAAATTAGAATTGATTAAAATCGGACATGAAGCCATTAATGTCACCAATGTAATTATTAAAAAAACAGAGGTGAAAAAAGATGTATCTGGAGAAATTGTGAGTAAGAAATCATATAAGGTGGCATTACCACTCTTTTATGTATATCTCAGCCCAAAAGAAAACAACAAGACCATTTATGAAATGGGGTTCTTGTTGCACACTAAAGTAAAGGTAGAACCTCCAGCAAAAAAGAGGGAGCTACCTCAATGTAAAAACTGCCAGCAGGTTGGTCATACCAAAACATACTGTGCAAGGAAACCCAAATGCGTTAAGTGTGGATTAGACCACGAAACAAAGCAATGTAGGAAGAAGAAAGAAGACCCAGCCAAGTGTGCCAATTGTGATGGTGATCATACAGCCAACTGGAGAGGGTGTCCAGTATATCAAGCAAAAATTGCTGCTATATCTAAACCAAAGATGACAGTAATTGATCGTGTCAAGCAAAGGACCACTCAAAGCCAGGAGCAGATAACAACTCAGAAACCTGAACAAGCCAAAATTGTCAAAAGAAACCTTCCAAAGAATAACACGGATGAATCGGATGAACCAGTGGAACTAGAAGAGCAGGCGAGCTTAAAAGACATTTGGGAACTGCTTAAAAAAAATGGATAAAAGAATGTCTCAAGTTGAAAACACACAAAACAAGATCAAAGCAAAGAAACATCCATCAGTTAAAACCTCACGACTTAGTCATAGATATTATAAAAAATAAATAGAGTACTCTCACTGGAGAGATACTTTATAAAATAGCAGAGTATACTCTCACTGGAGAGAACCCTGCACATGTCATGTAACTAACTTGTTCAAAGTCAGAAATATTACTTATTTAAGGTCTCCTTAAGATTGTAATAAACCTTGTTAAATAAAAAAAAAAAAAAAAAACTTACCTCGTCTTTATCCTTTAAATTTTCATATATCACTAGGGCATTCTGCAGCATTGTCACATTTTGCTCGTTTTCGGCCACCTTTAATAAATAATTGTAAATTTTTTCACATTCTTCGATTTCCTCGTCGGCCAATTTTTTCACAATTTCTGGAAAAAAATAATTTAAAAAAAAATTTTTTTTTTAATTTAATTTTTTGTAGTATTTCAAAACTTACTCTCGATTGAATCTGATAAAAGCTCAAAATTCCGTTGCTTTTCGGCGAGTGATACAATAAATTCATCCTAGCGATGTACTCATTCCATTATTTGATGCATTCTCTGATTTAAACTATGTAATCATTACATCAAAATGAGGTAATTTGAAAATTACTGTGCTGTGCAGTAACCATTACATCAATTTCGGGACTGAATAAAGCGTTTTGAAAATCATTTCTTTCAGTGTTACCTTATCAATATTTTTAAAAACTGAAATTTCGTTGCAACAGATTTTCAAACCAAGCTTTGACTGGACATGACATGCAGTCGTGCAGGATGTCCAATGTCCATATGCCCAATTGTCCATCCTCTGGAAAGCCTGGAAAGTTGGGGAAAAAGTCAGAGAATTTTGCCTTCTGAAAAAATTAAGGAAATGTCAAACGAATTTGATATTTTTATTCCAAAATCAGAGAATCTTGCAAAATTAACTACATATGTATGGTATTCAATAATTTTGTAAAACTCTGGATTTTACTCCATTTTTTGTAAAAAAAAATGTCTCCCTCCCCTCATGTGGGGTGTTGTCGATAGCTAATTTGAAGGATCTGGAAAATTGGTAAACTTGGTCTGGAAAACCGGGAAAAATCAGGGAAAATCATTTCTTCAGAAGAGTGACCATCCTGTCAAGTTTTTCAAAGTATCAACTGAATTTCAATGAAGGTTTCCAAAATGTGGATCGATTCATTGACGAATACTTAGGTACTTGTGATACGCAAAGCTTTATTATTTAATTTGCTGTTACCGGCTGGCGCTTGATTCAGAGATGGCGGAGACTTCGGTTGCATTTTTATTACCTTGATATGGAGTGGAGTGGAGACCTGAATTTTGAGTAGAGAATCACTCAGAACAATTTTTATCTTCAGAGATGTGCCTGTAGCTAAAAATTGTACCTCCCCTTCATGGAGGGGAGGTATGAGCCTCCATTCGTCTAAACGAGAGGGCATTCGCGAATAAATCTTGGTTTTTTCGCTCTGTTCCCTATATCCAGCCTGTTCTACGGACAATCTTCCACTTCCAAAAGATTTGAGGTTCCTTTGGTTGGTGGTTAAAACAAACAGAGTAGGTACTAGGTAGGTAATTAGGTACCTATATACTGTACCTTATATTTATGAATTTAAAAAACAGGATTTACGTTTCTCTTGTACTTTGGTTTCTGACTCATTTAAAAAAAAAAAATGTTGCTGACTGAGAAACAGGGAAAACAACACGATTCATCATGTGAATTGAAATTTTAGAGCACATTCAGAGCTCCACTGAGCAGTTGAAAATCCGCAAATCGCTACCATAGGTATTTCGCATCACGTAATTTCGAGGACCGATCGCAAAAAAAATGTCAGAGGATTTTCACCTAATTCAGTCGAGACCTTTATTCTGAGCTGAAAGTTACTCAGATAAATGTTTAGCTCCAGAGATGCCCCTGGTGAGGAAATATGGATCCTTAAAGAGGGGGAATTTTCAAAAAATACGCGGTTTTTTCGCTTTAGCTTCTACTTGACCTATTTTGAGAAACATTTCTTAATTTCTAGAGATGTTAAGTATATGAGATTCTGAGTCGACCTAGGGCATTGTCATCAAAATTCAAGACCACTTTATGGTGTTCTACCAAGTGGTCGAAAATCGTATTTAGAATTTTTTTGGGGTACATACTTATTTCAAAATAGATAATTAATTCCATTAGCTCAAAAAAATGTCATTTCTGAAACTTGGGGATGTTTTGTAACGCGGAGTGATGCCAAAATTTTTTATCATTATTTTTAGCTTCAAAAAACAGAAAAAAAAACGATAAGTTTTTTGGCTATTTTTCTCGAATTTTTGAATTTTTAAATACAATAATGACCAATAAATTGACACCACTGCGTTAAAAAATATTCCGCCAGTTTCAAAAATATCATCTTTTGATGCTTTTGGAATAATTAGCTGTGAAATATTGTAGAAAAAAAAATGTTCAAACCACGAACTTACCCAAAAATAAGCGATTTGCTAATTGTCTGTCGCTTAGTAGAAATCTTAAAGTCCAGAGATTTTGATGTCAATGGCCTAGGCCATGTGAAGCTGGCCACTGGGTCACTTCCCCAAAGCAGGTTGGGTAACAGCTGGAGCGAAAAAAACTTCGATTTTTTCGAAAAAAACCTCTCTTTGAGGACTTCCATCTTCCTTCTAGGGCTGCACCGATGCTAAAAAATTTTCTGAATGATTTTCACCGTAAAAGCACATTCTATTTTTTGGTACTCAATTCTGTATGGTGGAAAATCTAAAATCTTTCTATTTGAAGTTGAAAAAAAAATCAAGCTATCAGCAAAAAACAAAAATTTCTTTGCAATCAGGTCCAAAAAGTTTCAATAATAGTACAGAGTTTGAGAGTATTGGAGCGTGTTATTCGACGGTTAGGTAATGATTAATGGAGAAATCGATGATTGAAGTCTCACGCAGACTCCTATGAGAGTTTATCTATACGAGTAGCAGCTATTCTACTCCAGTAAAGCGTGTGGCGCGAAGCACATTTTCCTGCCACTTCAAGATTATCAAGAAGGGTAGAAAGACCCCAGCAATAACTTTCAAAAATTGCTCGCAAGAATATTGTAGTAAGTAGGTATAGTTCGTGATATAGGACAAAAAGAAATCAAAAAAGGGCCCCTAAATGCACCAACAGCGTAAATTTTATCTGCTGAAATTCGTTTGTATAGATTTTTGACCTTTGGAGAAATTTTGAAATTTCAGAATCTCATTATTTCAGATGAAAAAAAAAATCATTAAAAATATTATAAAATTAACGTACAACGCTGAATTTTGGTTCATACCCTATTTTCGACCTACCGAGTTCACTGGTGATGGTTTCTATCCGTTAAGAGACTTCCAGTGGATTTTCAGATTCTCCAGTTTTTGAAAAAATTTCATAACTAGATTGTGTTGAAATGATATTTTGATGCTATAAACTTGGATTTTACTGTCTTCGCGATCCTTTCGATCGATTTTGGCACGTATTTTCAAAATCAGTTGATGCTGGTTTAAATCAAAGATTTTCTCCAGCGATAGCTAAATCTGAAAAAAAAAATTGCAACTGAGTCAATAAAAAAGGCTTTAATTTGATTTGTACCTTCACTTTCGGCGTTTTGAGACTTTTGAGCGAAATGATGATGGTTTTAAAGAGTCCTGGAGCCTCCAGCAGATTTTTAGATTCCTGTTCTTGGAAAAAGCAATGAAAAAAGGGTGAAGATGGAATTTACCGTCCGCCTATAAACTCGAATTTGCCGTTTTTTCTGACTCTCTTGATCGATCTTGGTACAAGTTTAAAAAATACGTTGCGCTGATTCTTGTCCAATAAGACCAAAGTTTTTTCCAGTGGTTGAAAAAAAAACTAGGAAAATTCGTCGTTTAAATGAAAGATTGAAAATGAAATTAATTACTTACTCACTTATTAAGTAGTTTGAATCCAAAGTTAAACCGATGCACAATCACTATATATGTAGGTACCTGAATTTAAACTTACATCGTCGTCGTTCTAATCCGATGACATAAGCACAATCAAGAACACTTTAGATTCTTGAAAAAACAGCCTCGAAAGTTGAAAGTAGGAGATGTGGAAGGTCGATGATTGGCTGAAAAATACCATTGTTCAAATTGGCGCTGAAATTGCTCTATTTATATAATATATGATATTTAGCGTCGTGTACTCTTTTTTAATTTTCATATAATCAAAGAAAAGTAACTATTTGGGAATTACATTCCTGTAATTGGATTATGCTTGTTCTACTTCATATAGTAATGAAATGACGATCAGGGGTGCGTTCACTTTGCATGTAGAAATTGGGTATACTCATATACTCGATTTCGTTAGGTATAAACAAACTTAGAGAAATTGGAAAATTAATTGGCTAATAATGGGCAAATTTCTCTGAATAAAATGATCATGTTTGGTATTTCATTTGTCAACAGGGGACAACCAACAATATCTTTGTTTCCTGAGGCAAAGTTAACGTTTTGTTTTAGGATCCAAATCTGTCAAAGAACGAAAAAACCTGATTGGCTAATGCTTTGTTTGTATACCTAACGAAATCGAGTATACCCGATTTCTACATGCAAAGTGAACGCACCCCCAGTTATTCTTTTTTATATTACACTTGGACATTATATTAGGTTCATTCAAGCGCTTTCAATTTTCAGCAAAACTGAAAATTATTTTCAGTTTTGCTGAGCATGGGAAGTAAAAGTGTCTTCACCATGTGGCGACGCCAGACTGTTTGAACAGGTGTGCCAACTTTCAAAATTATAAAAACAAGTTTTAAAATTCGCCCCCCTTCATTCCAAAATTCTCATTCTGACCCAACAATGTTTTAAAAATTGAAGTAAGAAAAATGATGTTGATGCATCAAGAAATGAACTTAAAATTATTCAAAAATAACTTTTGGTTTAACAAAAATGAGTTTTTAGTATAAGGAATTTTTAAATAATTTGTAAAAGTCAAGTAAAAGTACCTTTTTTTTCCTTTTTGGAAAATGAACAGGTGTGCCCGTACACACCGGGCACACAGGCTGGTGTCGCCAGTGTCGTTTATATTCCAATGTGTTCACAGATGTTGCAAAAATTGTGCCAAAAACTGCTATATAAATTTATGACTAAAAAAATTCTTTAAAAATGAATTTTGAATATACGAATAGGTAAGACTGAATCAATCAAAAAATTCACAAACACAGTAAATCCAAGTTTATAAGTGGTGTTGAATTTCATTTCGATCCTATTTATGGAATTATTTTTGAAAACTGAACTGTAAGAGTGCAGAAATTTGCCGGAAGCCCAAAAATGATTCAAAATCTTCACTAATTGATTCAGAAGGTCGAAAGTAGAGTCTTACACCTTTCTGCCCTTTTTAAGCCAATTTGATCAAGTTTTGATGTTTTTTTCATAAGAAATTGGCCAGATTTGAATTTTAAAAAATTTGTCAAAAATCAAGAAATGAATTTTAGCAAGGACGTATCTCCATGAAAAACGCTTGAATTTTGTTAATAACTTAACCTTATTTTTAACATTTCCACTAGAATAATTATCCAAACTCTGTAACCAATTATAAGTCTACTCCTACGATTACCTACATATAATACCTACCTGTATTTTTTTATGTATAACTTGTACAAGGCCAAAAGGCATAAACGTACTGAATAGAGAATTGAATTGAATTGAATCTTGAGCTTAATTTGAGGTTATTGCACAAAAAATGTGAATTATTTTAAAATTTTGGTGAAACCGAAAATTGCGATTGTAGACTTTAGAATTGCTAATTTATGATTTTTCTAAATTCATTTTCCTTTGTGAATATATTCTTTTCAAAAAAAAAAGGTACTCGAGGTGTCCGTGTGGTAAGCGTCTCAAATGTGGATGAACCTTGAACACGTCGAGAATGAAAAGAGCCATAACTCCTCGTTGTTTTTGACATAATGCAGCCATTCATGCCAAATATTCTCATACAAACAGAAAATTTTTAATTTTTTTCTTCGTACATAAAAGTAGGTACCTATTCTAGTGGGGAAAAAAGTATCGTCTGAAATGTGGATTTCTAAACATTTTATAGAGGTCGAGAGTGAGCTACATAATAGTACATTTTGATTCTTACCCTAAAGCTGCTCAAATTGATTTCACGCTTTCTGGAGAAATTTAAAATTGCACCGAAGACTTCAGAATGGCCACAAAACATGAAAATTTGGTTTAGGAGGAGTTGATGTCAGTTTTAGGACTAGGTAATTTTCATCATTTTTACGTAATGGTGCATTCCAAAAAAAAAAAAAAAACAACTCACCGAAAATATTTGTAGTCAATAATATTAAAATGTTTGATAGCCTTTATAGTCCGGCATATGACAATAGGAGTAATTGCACCCTGCACCCCCCCCCCCCCCCCGCCGATCCTCCAGGACAACTTTTTTCTTAAAGGGGACATCCTAAGGAACATTTTAAAGCAAACTTGCCAAAAAAAAAGTTGGCCTTACTTACAAAATGGCGGCCATTTTGATTGACAGGTCAGCCGAAATCGCAGATTTTGCGTTTTAACATAGGACTTGCACGAACTTTTTCAAACTTTACAAAGGTAGATCGAAAGATCATGCGAAAATTTATCACCTGTAAAAATTTCAAGTGCTAAAGTGCGTTTTTCGATTTTTGGTGAATTTTTGAAAATCCAATTTAGGCCAAAAATGAGGGAAAAAATCAAAATTTTACCAAATTGACCAAGAAAGCTGAAATTTGGGATATACCCTATCTTCGACATGCCGAATCGATTGGAAACGATTTCAACCCGTTTTGAGCAGTTCTGGAGCCTCCAGCAGATTTTTGAAACTCAAAATTCCATCAAATTGGATTTGTAATGCTAAAATTTATTCTAAAAACTAATTTCAATACGCTACGAAGTACTGCAGGTGAATTTCAAGTCGTTTTGGATCCTCCAGCGACTTTTTGAAAATCCCTGAAGCCTCCAGATGATTTTTGAAACTTTGAATTTTCACAAAATTTCATTAAATCGAGATGGAAATCTGAAATTTACTCTTCACTACAATTTTAACACCCTCTGAAGACGACTTCAGGTGAGCACAAGTAATTTTAGGGCCTCCAGCGACATCATCAAACTAAGATGGAGAATCGATATTCATTCTGCAAACTAATAATTTCAATACGCTACGAAGTTGACTGCTGGTGAATTTCAAGTCGTTTTGGACCCTCCAGCAACTTTTTGAAAGGTTGTATGACGTTTTGTTGGAAAATTGAAATTTCCTTAAAGTAGCTGGAAGCTTCAAAACCATTTGAAACCACTATGCAGTCTGCGAAGTAAATTTCAGCTTGCCTACTCCATTTGATAAATTAATGTTGGGAAAATTTCAAGTTTCAAAAATCTATTGGAGGCTCCAGTAATTTTCAAAAAAGTTGCTGGAGGCCCTAAAATGACTTGAACCTACCTGAAACCGTCTCCAGAGGGTGTTTAAATTGGAGCGTGGAGTAAATTTCAGATTTCCATCTCCATTTGATGAAATTTTGTGAAAATTTAAAGTTTCAAAAATCATCTGGAGGCTTCAGGAATTCTCAAAAAGTCGCTGGAGGATCCAAAACGACTTGAAATTCACCTGCAGTACTTCGTAGCGTACTGAAATTAGTTTTTAGAATAAATTTTAGCATTACAACTCCAATTTTTCATGGAATTTTGTGGGAATTTCGAGTTTCAAAAATCTGCTGGAGGCTCCAGAACTGCTCAAAACGGGTTGAAATCGTTTCCAATCGATTCGGCATGTCGAAGATAGGGTATATTCCAAATTCCAGCTTTCTTGGTCAATTTGGTAAAATTTTGATTTTTCCCCTCATTTTTGGCCTTAATTCGATTTTCAAAAATTCACCAAAAATCGAAAAACGCACTTTAGCACTTGAAATTTTGACAGGTGATAAATTTTTGCATGATCTTTCGATCTACCTTTGTAAAGTTTGAAAAAGTTCGTGCAAGTCCTATGTTAAAACGCAAAATCTGCGATTTCGGCTGACCTGTCAATCAAAATGGCCGCCATTTTGTAAGTAAGGCCAACTTTTTTTTTTGGCAAGTTTGCTTTAAAATGTTCCTTAGGATGTCCCCTTTAAGAAAAAAGTTGTCCTGGAGGATCGGCGGGGGGGGGGGGGTGCAATTACTCCTATTGTCATATGCCGGACTATTAGCCTCAGAAGTGTACTTACATGAGACGAGCTTATAATACATATAGCCATAAGAGTGTGCGAATATGTGTAGCTTTCGTGTATCAAATTTTAAGATTGCTCTGCCACAAACATTTTTTTTTTTTTTAATTATCAATATTTTAAAATTATTCAAAATAATCGTGAAAAAAATTAAATAACCTCACATTAATAGTCTACTCGATTTGAGTTTGATTTAATAATTTGATAATGCGCTGATATAATTCGACGATCAAATATGCAGATTAGAAAAATACGAATGTGAACCATGTACCTACTGTGGTAGTTTTATTAGATAAAAAAAAAACTCGAGCGATGTGCGATGCTGATGAACAACGAAAATATTTCGGATCCATGAGCTAGTTCTGAAACGTGCTCTGGACTAGGTGTGTTTCAGTTTCGCGAATTATTGTAGGCAATCAAGATGAAAATTCTTCGCGAGGATCATTTTTTTTGTATTGCTTGGTTGACGTTTATTTCCTGTGTGAAGTACTCGTACGCTTCGCTATATTCGGAAGAATTGGTAAGCACACGTGATACACTCTGCCTACCTATCAACCTTATTCCTATTCACTTTATTCAGAATCGACCAAATGCAAAATCCTCGCTTTTTTAATTAAAATTGCAAAAAAGTTGCTAATCTTGCTTCTTGTTCAAGTTGTCAGGGGCTTTTATTCAGCAAAAAATTGGCAGAAACGCCCTTTTATAGCCAAATTGTAAAGAGTGTCCCTTTTTCTATGACATAAACTGTCAAAAATTCTAGCTTTTCCCCCAGAAATGGCCAAACTGAAGCCTTTCTTTTTGCTAAAATTGCCGAAATTTCGCATTTTGCCATGAACTCTAACTCACGTACGTTGTCTGATTTTGCTTTGTACCAGGATCCAGTTTACGGTACGAGGAAATTTGCGCCCACCAATCGATACAAAGAAGCCATAGCCGAACACTTGTCACGTTTCGTGAAAAATAATACGATCTTCGTCGAGATCACTTCCGGAACGGGGCAACTGATTTCCTTTTTAGCCGACTATTTTCCAGCCATTACGTTCGTACCGAGTGATCACGATCCTTACAATATTCCGTCGATCGAGTTTTATAAAAAGCTCAACATGGTGGGCAATCTGAAAGCTCCGTTTCTTTTCGACGTACGCATCGATTCGAATAAATGGTTCAAGCGTACAATGCAGAACGAAACTGTCGACTATATTTTCAATTCGTATTTAATACATCTCGCTCCGCCCGAATGTTACAAAGGTACGTATACCTAAGTACCTGCTGCCCACTCTTTGCCCCTTCAAAGTTTTTTTCTCGTTGCAAGCAGGATTGCTTTCAATTCTTGCTACGAAAAAAAAAAACCTTCGAAGTGTATTGTTTTACCTATACCAGTCTCATCTCATGGTTATGATATAGGTACTCGTAGTTAGGTACCATCTTTTGAATACCTATGTATGTATGTTTTCGTGTTTCCAGCTTTAATTCAAGGAGTCAATCAGTATTTAAAACACAGAGGATTATTCTTCTTGTTTGGCCCGTTCAAATATCTTAATAATACGTTGACCGAAGCGGATAGAATTTTTGATCAACAACTCAAAGAAGCCAATCCATTGTGGGGTTTACGAGATGCCGAAGAAGAGATACGAGTAGAATTGGAGAAACTCAATATCCTACTGTGTGTTACCTTCAATTTCGCCTTCGATTTACAACTGCAAGTTTACAAAAAAGGCACTCGTGTGTTGTGGTAATTGTTTATTTCGAGTGATCCATCTTCAACAGGTTCACCCCCCTAAAAATAAGGGTACGTTCACTTGAACGTGGCTATTGCAATAAAAAGTTGGATCTGAGTAATCGTTTTGGTTTTATTATTTATTTCATTTTCGCCGAGAAATTCATCGAAATTGTTGCAAGTTTATGCTTAATACTAGGATAGGCCTACAGCGTCCATTCGTAATTGAATAACAATCGCTGAATTATCCGCCCTTTTAGCTGAATTGAACCGGAGAGGTAAGAGGCAACGAAGGTGATTTTCTTGAGTCGCGTGTCTCACTTACAAAAGGAGGTATCTCCCAACTAGTACAAAAAATTTTTAACCAGACCAAGAGGAATCGAAAAAGGATTCTAAAATGTACCGCAAGCCAAAATTTTAGGTGCTGAAATTTATTTGTCGATTTTTGACGTAAATAGGTACATATTTTAAAAATTTCAAATGTGATTTAGTCGTTCGTGAATGAATTGTTCACAATTATTATTAACAGACCGAATAATGTTTCGTTTTGTCTATTTCCTGGTGAAAATGATTTGGACGTTCGCGGATGATTCATCGTTTTCATTTTCCAAGTAAATCGTTCGCGAACGAATCATTCACGATTTTTATTGAATGATTGAATTATGTTTCGTTTTTTTTTGTCTCATTATATGTATGATCAATGATGTGATTTGATCTTGAAGTGAGTCATTCGTTCGCGAACGAATCATTCACAAACTGGGTAATTCTCAAAAAAAGTTTAAATTTCAGTACCTACTGAAATTTTTCGAAAATGAAAACTTTTTTTTGAATTTTTTTCAAAAGGGACTTGATTCTAGGCATACCCAGGACCCCAAAAATGACTTCAGGCCCAAGTCATCTTCAATAGGGCCCCGGAGGGGCTTTAAAAAAATTTGTGCCAAATGTTGAAAAAAAAGGCTGTTCACTACTTTTGGGTAGGTATAGGTATAACTGTAGCAGTTATTAGTAGCTTTAGCTCACAAAAAGTTCATCAAGTAGGTACCAGGTTCATTTTAATGGGAGTATTCAAACATGATAAGGTAGGTACTTTCCTTCGCCGTGGACAAAAAAATCATGATAGCCACGACGAAATACCAAACTGTACTATCCACGACGTAAGAAAAAAAGAACTAAAATTTGTTTTACTGGTAATAGTATCAATAATTTTTCAATTTTCAAAGTTGTGGTCATCAAGTACTTACTATTTGAATATTTTCTTTTTTTTTCAAGAAAAAAAATGTCTCTTTTATACGTGAGAATGATAAGCCACGGCGATGGATCCGAAAAAAGGAAATCAGTACAATTTTCTCAGATTACAATTTGCAGACTGGTTAACTGCATTTGCTTGATGGATTTGAAATAGGCGCAGCAGTACTATCACTAAAACGATACAGTGTACCCATTTCACCTTTAAAAAAATCGAATAGGAGAGCCAGAAAAAAATTAACAAAAATTGGTTACGGCGATGGACCAAAAACTGGTTACATCACTTTATGACCTCGGTTTCAGGGTATAAGTATCATTCCAAAAATTTATATCAGTTCTGTCATTTACTCTCATATCATATAATAATATGTATCATTTTTTTTTCTTCAAAAAAAGTGATAGTGTAATTCATTTTTGAAGATGAAGTTGAAAAATTTAAGTGGTTACAGGCCACGACGATGGAGTGTTCAGGGTTTGGGGGGACTTGACCCATAGTGGAGGGGGGTTGGGGGCCGTTAAACTATATGCACATGATGCCCGAGTTGGTATCTACACAATACCACTGAAAAAAAATTTCAATACCACCGGTTACCTACATGATTTTTAAACTTTTTTTTGAGAATTTAGAGCTTCCTCTATATTGCAATTGCTTTTTCATCATTGTCAACACACAGCAAATCAGCGAATAGTATTTTCAGAGATAGGGTTACTCAATTAACAAGTAGTATTTTTATTAATGCTGAGCACTAATAGTTTGCGCCAAGTTCGAACAAGTTACCTATTTGTACAATTGTTTTCGTCAATGATGATTTGAAATTTTGAATTGTACAATAAACTAATTTTTGGATTCAATTTGATAAAAATCAGACATCTTTTTATCAACAAGAAGTGGAACTGAGAAATCAGAAATATACAATTTTTAAATTGATACCTATGTACTTACTGAATGTCTAAGGTAAGATCATGTTGATTATGCCATCAAAAGTTGTTTAGTTGAATGTTCTATTTTTCGAGAACTTGGCAGCAAATGCAACCATCGACCAATATGGTGAAAGCAAATGCATAAACTATATTGCAATCAGTGAATAGCTGATGGCTTGTTATTATTATTCCAACGGAATGCTCGGATAATGACAACTCTTAAAATTAGGGGAGTGATTCGGACGTTCGCAAATGATTCATCGTTTTGATTTTCCAAGTAAATCGTTCGTGAACGAATCATTCCTGATTTTAATTAACTAATTCACATCTGATTGAATAATGTTTCGTTTTGTCTTATTAATTGGTTCCATTTCGAAGTGATTTATTCGTTCGCGAACGATTTTTCTATGCTGAGCAAATCGTTCGCGAAGGATCATTCACAACTTTTACTGGAGCTTTTGCGCAAAGCCGAAGCGCGAAAAACCTCCATAATTGTAATTGCTTTTTCATCATTGTCAACACACAGCCAATCATTGTATAGTATTTTCAGAGATAGGGTTACTCAATTAACAAGTAGTATTTTTTATTAATGCTGAGCAATAATACCTAGTTTGTGCCAAATCCGAGCAATTTACCTATTTGTACAATTGTTTTTGTCAATGATGATTTTAAATTTTGAATGGTACAATAAATTAATTTTTGGATTCAATTTGATAAAAATCAGACATCTTTTTATCAACAAGAAGTGGAACTGAGAAATCAGAAATATACAATTTGATACCTACTTACTTACTGAATGTCTAAGGTAAGATCATGTTGATTATGCCATTAAAAGTTGTTTAGTCGAATGGTCTATATTACTTACGAGAACTTATGCAACAAATGCAACCATCGACCAATATGGTGAAAGCAAAAAAAATGAAAAAACTATCTTGCAATCAGTGAATAGCTGATGGCTTGTTATGTACCTAGGTAGGTTGGTGGCTGATTTGCGCATTAAATCGTTTGCGCTTTTTATAAGTTTGTCAGTGTAGCCAAGGTTCCCAAAACAGCACTTATGACTTAAATATTCATTTTTTGAGAATTATTTTTGAATGTTTTTGCATTTTTCTGTAGTGGTGATTTTTTGAAGGAAAAAACGATACTTGAATTTTAGAAAATCTTACCAAAATTTTGAAACAATGCTGAAAAACTACAAAAAAATCGCTCAAAAATGCGAACTTCAATAAACGTACAACAAATACATAGAAAATTGGTTAAAAATATGAAAATAAGTATGTACATGTTTTAAAACAACTAATAAGGAATCAAAATTCGATTAAAAAGTTCTTAATCGTAGGTAACAAAATTTAATCATTTTTAATAGGTATCAGAAGCCCTATTCAAGTAACCAACTCTTTTCATGAATTCAAGACGAGACATTCGGTTTTCATGGTATTCCTATATCCACGCGAGGAAAATAATTCAAAATTGTCGAAAATCATTTTTACTCCCGAGTTGGATAACATATTTTTCGTTATAAGGGAGAAAAATCCCAGTATCTATTCAATTCCAATAATGATCAGTAAGCTGGAGCAAAAGGAGCACTTTTTCTCCCTTGTAATAACGAAACATAAGCTTCCAGAAAATTGGAAATTCATACGTAGGTATTCAAGAAACAAAAATAATTACTTACTGTCTACGCAATAACTGTCTAATTTTCCCATCAATTTCCGGATCGCCGACTAGCGGTATTAACGAAATTCGAATTTTCTCTACCTCTTTTGCTTCTATTAGTACTCGGTTTATGAATTTGCTCGCGGCCTCGAGTGTCTAGGTACCTTTTGGCTGTCGAAAGCTTACGTACATTAGATTTTATTTCGTAGGAAAACTTGGAAAAAGTTCGATGCAAGAGCTAGTCTTCTGGAAACCTGTTTCGTATTATTTTTATCGCATCCTCTTCACGCCAACCAACCGTTCTCCGAATTATCTCCCTAGAAACGTAAAACAATATTATTTTTTTCGTGTGATTCAATGCAAGAAATCGTAGGAAATTATATTAACCTAACGATTTTTTGGCCTTAGGGGGTGATTATACCCCAAATCACCCCCCCCCCTAAATTCACCTATGATTCCTATTGATTGGTCGCATTCTCGGATTAAATTCATTAAATTAGGGGAGTGATTCGGACGTTCGCATATGATTCATCGTTTTGATTTTCCAAGTATAAATCGTTCGCGAACGAATCGTTCATGATTTCAATTGACTGATTCACACTGATTTGACTGATTGAATAATGTTTCGTTTTGTCTTATTATGTGTGTGGTTCGATTTCGAAGTGATTCATTCGTTCGCGAATGATTTTTCTGAAATGAGCGAATCGTTCGCAAGCGAATTACTGTCAAGTAAATGCGATTCGGTCGTTTCCGAATGATTCATATAGTTTCCGAGTAAATCGTTCGCGAACGAATCATTCACTATCTTTATTGATCGTTGTGAACGAGGGACTCGTATTTCCCTTTGAGTACCGAAATGTAAATTTTTGTTTGAAATTGTTTGCATGAGAATTTTGGATTTGATGGCGAATCCCAGTGTATTGATGCTGAGAATTCCATCTTCACCCAATCTACAGCGTTTTTTTTCTCTCGAAAAGTGGATGAGGTACCAAAAATCCGTTGGAGGCTCCAGAACCCTATCAAGACCGTCACCAATCCACTCGAGAGGTATCGTACGTACTACGTAAACAATTGAGATTGAGTATAAACTGAACTTCAGCTTTTCTCTCTCACTTCTTCGCAATTGATGATTTTTTTAATTTTTTGTTTTTCAATAATAGGTGCCTAATCACCAAAGAAAATTTTGGATTTGAATCATCGCAAAAAGATTTCGAAAATACGTGCCTAAATCGATCGAAAGGATTACAATGGATGATAAATTCAAGTTCATTGTGGCTGAATTTCACTTTCTCCCAAATTACAGCTTTTTTTTCAAAAACTGGAGTCCAAAAATCTGCTAGATGCTCCAGAACGGTTCAAAACCATCACCAATTGACTGGAAAGGTCAAAAATGAGGAATAAATCAAATTTTAGCCTTTTAGGTCAATTTGTTGAAATTTTGGATTTTTTCCCGATTTTTGGACCAAATTTGAATTTTTAAAAATTAATCAAAAATCGAAAAATGAATTTCAGCTCTTGACATTTTGCATGGTGGTGTATTTTGAGGTCTTCTTCCAATTCCTCTTTGTCCACTTCAAGAATATTTGTGCCAGTTGGAATGCCTCCCTTGTTACGATATATGCTTAATTTTCTCTCAAAACCTCTGCTACGTTACCTAATAGAGAGGCATATTATTGAAATTTAGAGATAATCCTCATAAATTCGAGTCACCTTTGGGAAGAAGAGCACAGGACAGCTCGTGCATCGAATCGACCAACTGTGTAAAATTAATTCGAGATCGAGTAATGAGATTTTGCATTCCTGCTTAGAAATATGTTCAACCTATTACACATCCGGCTGATGCTTCTTGCTCTTTTTTTCTTGATAGATAACTTTATCGATAGGCGAGGAATTAAATTCAACCTCGATTATATTTAATTTTCCTCCAAGAGATATAACACATGTAATTGGCCGAGTTGTTGAAAAATCTTTGACGCTCATCATAACTGTTAGCATGTGTCGTACTCATAGGTAGGCTTTTTTGATATCAACATGATTGGTTCGTCATTTCTCAAGTGGCGTTTTAATTTGATTTTCATTTCCGCGATCCCTTTAATAATCAGTTGGGACAAGGATTTCAACGATGGCTGTTATTGGAACGAATTACAAAATGTCACCGATATCACCACTATAGATAAATTCGTAAGTACTCGTACCTACGAGAGCAGCCACCTTAACTTAACTTACCTACCTATTTAGTTTTTTTCCCTTCAACCTGCCAAGAAATAGATTACAATATCCTCGATTTTGTTGTAATTTTTCAATAATATATGTGTGATCAGGATGCCCTACAAAAAATGCTGCGACATTTAAAACCCGAAATCAACTTGGATATGGTTATCCGTTACATGACCAAGTACATGCCTTACACGGAGAATGGCACCATATTTTTAGAACTGCTATCGGGCGACGGCGAATTCATCTTCAGTTTGGCGAAAAATCTATCTGAAACTGGCATATTATTTCAACCTTCGGAGACGAACGCGTCATTGATGGAAACCATTTCGAACAAAAGGAAAGAATACGGATCGCCGAATGTTTTGGAGCCGATTTACTTGGATCCGTGTTCGGATCCGAGTGACTGGTTCGCCTCGGCCAAAGAAAAAGTTGCGAATTTTTCATTGGCTTATATATTCAATGCTAATTCCATTAATTTAATGCATTGGAATTGCACTAAACGTACGTAACTTTCCTTTTATTTTGCCTAAAATCTGCAAGGTTTCATAGATGGATGAGCCCAAAAGGTTTCTTCGATAAGTTAGATAATAGATACCTTAAGCGTACCTAGCTCTTTTAATTTGATCTACATTTTTGCAGAAATATTCCGAGCCACGCAACAATATTTGAGACAAAATGGATCAGTATTTTTCTACGGTACTTTTTCGTACGGCACGGTGCGTTCTCCTAAAGCCAATAAAGATCTGCATAATTTAATGAAGATGTGCAATCCGGACTGGGGTCTACGAGACGCTTACCGAGAAATGACCAAATTTGGCGCCATGCTCGAACTTTACCTCGATCGCACCATTTTTTATCCTACGCCACTCTATTGCGAAATGCTCGTATGGAAAAGAATGCACGATGATTTGAGTCGAAAAGCTGAAAAAGTATATCAGAAAAATATCAGAGAGTATTAAGGCACTCGCGGACATCACCATCAGCCTCCAATATGACGGTTTTTTTTAAACAGTTCACAACGTTAATACAAATTTATTCGAATCAATTTTGCACGTTTCATCTTTTTTAAACGCTGAAACCCTCACATATATATCTCCATCCAATCGATTCAGGTGGTTAAAAATAAATAAAGTGTAGAGCAAAGTTCAACTTTTCGTCTCATTTTTATTAAATTTTGATTTAAAAAAAAAAAAATAAAACTTAGCGTAGGTAGTATGAAATTTGACCTAATGTTATGGTTTGGGATGCGAATGGTCTTTTAATTTTCTTCCATCGGGCCTAGAATTTTTTTGTTTGCTGGAATACTTATCTACTTCCCTTTATTGACCTTTGTTGAGCTCATTCAAACCAGCCTTTATTGTAGGTACCTCGATAGTAGATTACATACGTGTATCATTACAAATCACTGCATGCATTTATGCACAAAAAAAAATTATTAAAGAAATAAAAAATTACTTACTTACAATACATAAGTATGTATTAACAATACAGTAATATTACGAGGCAAACAAACAAACAAACAAACAAACAAGCGAACAATCGAACAAACAAACAAACAAACAAATGAACAAGCAAACGAACAAACAAATGAATGAATAAATTTATAGATGAATGATTCGAAAATCGAGAAATTTCCATTGATGGAAAATAATTCAGAATTCTTAGATGGCCAACTTGAAAGTATGTAGAATTTTCCGGCTGTGGTGCTGATGGAACGGTTCAATTTGAGAGAGTTCGAAACGAGAGTTTATTTTGTACAAGCTTACATCGATATTTTTGACATTTCGAATCAAATATCGATAATCTGGTACTTACTTAGGTACTGAGTATTGTCGATATCTAATAGACTCGAAGACGAAACAAACATTCATCAAATTTCCTATCATGGTGAAAAGTTATTGTTGGTGATATTTTGGAAAGCTCTGCCTTTTAGTAAAATTGTCAAAGTCTCGCTTTTTGCCAAATACCTAGCGAAAAATTTCGCCTTCTGTCGAAATCGCCAAAAAGGTCTCGATTATTGCTGTATATACTGATGAAAATTTTCGCTTTTTCGTGGAAACTTCATAAAGTTCTCAAATTTTTTCCCTTTAAATTACCCAAAAGTGTCGCTTTTACCAGAAATTGTCAAAAAAGGAAATTGCGAGAAAACTATAACTTTTTTGCCAATAATTCCCAAGAAATTGTCCAACTTCCAAGTCTTTTTCTTTTTGTCCAAAATTGTCAAAAATTCTCACCTTTTCAGAAAAATTAGATACTAAAAAGTGTCGTTTTTTTACAGAAAATTCCAAAAAAGTTCAGATTTTTTGCCAGAAATAGCCAAAAAAAAGCGCACCCTTTTGCTAAAGGTGTCAAAGTTAATGTTTTAAAAAAAAAAATCCAACATTTTTAAAAATGACAAAAATTTTTGCTGTTTAGTAAAATGGCTGAAAAATTGTCGTCTTTATTTGCACAAAATTTAATAAAGTCATTCTTTTCCGAAAATTGTTCATCAGTCTCATTTCTTTGACAGGAACTACAAAAATATATTATTTTTTGGCCTCCAATATAATTACCTATAGGTAACTAAAGTTTCTACTCTTTGTTAAAATTGGCAAATTTTTGCTTTTTGCCAAAAATTGACAAAATTCTCGCTTTTTCAAAATTTTACAAAGGTTTTCGCTTTTTAGAAAAATTGCAGATAATTGTCGCTTTGTGTAGAAAGTTCTAAAATATCCCACTTTCGATTCAGAATTGTCCAAAATTCTTGCTTTTTCTACCAAAATCGCCATAAAAGATCTTTTTTGCCTATAATCGCCCTAAAGTGTTGCTTTTTGCAAAAAAATTGACAGAAACTCGCGCTTTCTGGCAAAAATTGAAAAAAATTTCACTATTCCAAAAAATTCCAAAAATCTTGGCTTTTTGCGAAAAATTGCCACAAATGTAGCTTTTTCACAAAAATGACTAAAGATTGTCTTTTTTTTTTGCAAAAAATTCCAAATAGTCCTATTTTTTTTCAAAATTGTGCAGAATTTTTGCTTTTCCTACACAAATTGCAAAAAAGAGAAGGTGTAAGTATTTTTTTTAATGATTGCTACACAGTTGTACTTTACTTCTTCCTACAATCGTCAAAGTTTTGCTTTTTGCCAAAAATAGACAAAAACTCAGTGTCACTTTTTCCCCAAAAATTTCAAAATGTCTCCCATTTTTAAAAAATTGACCAAAAATTTAACATTCTTTGCTGGAAATTGACGAAAAAGCATTTCCTCTTGTTGTAATGTTCAAAGTCTTGCTTTCTGTCAAAAATTCTCGATTTTTCAAAAATCACAAAAAATTTTGCATATCACAAAAATTGGCTGAAAAATTGTCGTCTTTATGCAGAAAATTACAAAAAGTCCAACTTTTTTCCAAAAATGATTCAAAAGTCTTGTTTTTTGCGAGGAATTGCGAAATGTATCTTATTAAGTATTTGGCCCCTGATTAGTGACCAAAGGTTCTGCTTTTTGCTAAAACTGTCGAAGTCTTGCTGTTTGCAAAAATTGGCAAAATTCTTGCTTTTTCAAACAGAAATGCTCGCTTTTTTTAGAATTGCAGAACATTGCAATAAATAGGTATCCATCTTTTTATTCAAAATTGTCCAAAATTTTCGCTTTTTCGACCAAAATTGCATACTTAATTGCCATAAAAGTCTTGCTTATTGCTAAAATTGTCAAAGTACTCTGACAAAAATGCTGAAAAATTCCACGTTTTTTTTTCAATTCCAAAAAGTCTCCTTTTTTGAAAAACGAATGTTCCTATAGGTAATTTTAGCTTTTTGCCAGGAATTGCCATAAAAATCCTTCCTTTGGCTGAAATTGTCAAAATTCTGCACTTTGCCAAAAATTCTCAAAAGTTCTAGTTTTTTTAAAAATGACAAATTTTTTTTCATTTTTTAGTAAAACTGCTAATTTTTGGGGAAAAAATTCCAAAAAGTGTCACATTTTTTCAAGAATTATCCAAATCTGACTCGCTGTTTTTGACGCAAGTTGTGAAAAAGTATCTCATCATTTTTTGGCCTTCAATTAATCAAAAAAAAGGCCTTACCTACTTTTCTCTGAAATGTCATAGTCTAGCACTTTGAAAAATAATATTTTAACTTTTTAGAAAAATTAATAAAGTATTTTTTTTTCAAGAATCACGCAAATGTCTTGGTATTTTTTTGCCAAAAATTTCTAAAAAGTATCACTTTTTTGCCAGTGAATTTTCAAAAGGTACCTAATACTTTTTTGCTATACTTACGTATTATTTCGTTGCCAAAAATTGTCAAAAATTTGTTAAATTAGTGTTGGATTTTTTATTTATTTGTAAGGCTTCGTATAAAAAGTACCTAATTAGTAAATATTATTTATAACGAACACGATGATAATTTTTTCCCTCTCCTTTATGAAACAGTTTCTAAGAGTTCATATACGAATTAATTGAAAACAAACCGGTTTCAATTGCTCAGCAAACTCTCAATCAGAACAAAATGTTGAAATTTTGCAGCCACCGAAAGAAATAGGCAGCCTATAATACTGGACAAGTGGAGTGGACTATTGGAAAATAACATCAAGGATGGTGCCTACTTTTGATCACAGATAGGTATCTATAATCAAAGGCATGTTTACCTATTCATCTACGTACGCCCCTGTCGGCATCATCGTCGTATAAAACGTAGCATTTGCGTTTTCGTTTTCATCTTCGGGGACGTCATCACCGTAATCATCGTCGAAATAGTTGACCATATCGGTGACTGCATCGTCTACTGCTATTTTCGATTCATCCAGATGGTATTGCATGATCTCGTCCTTTTTCCACGCGATTATTTGATTTTTTTGATCGGGTAATTTGTATATCATTTCTAAATAAATGCCAACGTCGAAGGCTTCTTCGTTCAGCTCTCCCCATACCTCGCGCAAACCCCACTTGAAGTTTTTCTTCCTCAAATCACGATCCAGTTTTAGGTTCTCGTCACCGTATATTTTTCCTTGCAGTTTGAAGGGTCCGTACATTAATAGATAACCTGCCGGCTTCAAGTATCTGGCAGCGCCTTCGAATATTCCTGGGGAAAAGCAACCATTTACAATTTAACATGTAGCATTTGTTTTTTCACAGGTGATTATTTGAAATATGTTCGGCAGGCCTACCTGTAGTGACTTTCAGAGGCGCCGCGTGCAATAAATTAGCAACGAGGAACATATAATCGACGCTTTCCTCATAGATACTGCCATCGAACCACATTCTCGAAGATGACTCGATATCCACGTGCACCGGATCTCTTATATTACTCAAATTATAGTGCACTTTTTGAGGACGAACATTGGCCATCTTCATCGGATCGTTCTCGTATTCGGTAGGTTGAAACGTAACGTAAGGAAAGTTTTGAGCAAAATTTACAATACGCTCTCCATTGCCCGAGCTAAGTTCCACAAACAACGTATCGTTATCCAGATACTTCCTCAAGATTTCTACAACCAGCTGCTGGCTATCGTTGGTACTGATATTCAAAAAGTTGCTATCCGCCCATTCCCATTCCTGCAGTACAGAAAAATTGTACATGAAATGCTTTTATTTATTCACGGAACAAATTGGGCCATCGAAGAAGAATCAGAATCCAGACTTACTTCACTGATCGCCTCTGTATTCGAATCGTATGCCATTTCCGGTGTCGACATTGTTGCTATCGTTCTTCTTGGTTTGTCACTTTTCTTGCAGCTAATGGTATGGGAACAATAATAAATCACGTTAGCGATCAATAAGCTGCTTAAAATCGAACGCTTCATGATGCATCGATCCTTCGGGTCGAATTATTCCGTTTAAGGGTCGCTATTCTGTGATACGAGATGGTCTTTGATGAAAACACGCGTTCGACTGATTTGATCTTATCATGTTGATCGGAAATTCATCGAGAAATGCTCGTTTTACTTATCTGGTTTACGTATCTTCGTTTTAACTACTGAAATGAACGGAAAATAACGAATTAACGATACGTTATTAAAATTTCTTCGTCTGCAGTAGCGACCACAGGTTCGAAAAATGCGCTACTGCAAAACATTTAAAAAAAGGTGCCAACATTTTTTTCAGAAGGGCTCCGAATTATTTTCAACATTTTATGAAATTTTTTCTATGTGTCACAATTTTTGTTTCTAATGACTAATGAGGAAAAAAACGAATCCATATGAGAATGTTGTTACCATTTCCCCAGGGAAAAACATTTTTGAGACTTCTTGAAGAAAATTTAGGTAAAGTAGAGGTCTACTTTTTCAAGTTCTAGGTACATAAATGTAGATCCGTTCAATTTAAAAAAAAAAAAAAAAAAAAAAAACTCACTCAAACTAATTTTATCGGTTTGATGTATTTAACTTTTTATTCTGCTTAACTTTTGATTTTGCCACAAAATTTGGAAAATTGCCATAAGTAAAGGTACGAAAGGAGTGGTTTTTTTTTGTTGAAGAATTGTGAATCTTCGAAAGCGTTTGCCCTCGACTTCGCTTAGGCTGAATTCACTCCTATTTTCTAAAATAATTTAAATTTCCTGAAAACCATTCTTGAACTCTCTGAACAGAGTTTTTGACAGTAACGTAATACTCCTCTCATAATGAGACTGAACTCGATTTGTTCAAGAACAATCTGCTTACAATCTACAAATCATTCGAAAGCGAGAGAATCGCTAGAAAATCATGGCCAAATAACCTCAATAAAACGCACGATAAATTTCCAGATTATTTGGTCAACATTTGACCCCCTCCCCTCCCAGTGGTCCAGCTCCAAGTTTTGAAAATTAAAAAAAAAATTGATTTTTTGTTTTCAGCTTAAGTGGTCTCATTAGTGCTCAGTCGCTCACTTATCACATAGGTATGTAACTTACTTACAAATGAAAATCAGTTTGCCACCAAATTTTACCATCTTGAGGAGATGATTACAAATTATCATATTTTAAAAGGAAAAAAGGAATAGAATAATATTTATGTAGAGAAATCCTGCATTTGGCAAAAATGAACTTTGGACTTTTCTAATGGCCTAAAAGTGATCATATATGCAAGTACTAAATTATGTCAAATGACCTCCTGAGCTGAAAAATTGAAACAATTGAAAACTATTTCAATTTTGAAAACTTTGAGCTCGGGCCAGGGAAGGGAGAGTGGGGGTCATTTACCAGAAAGTTCGTAAATTTTTCCTGCGTCTTATTGAGGTCATTTTTGTGCAGGATTTTTTGCTCGGAGTCGTTAAAATTCTAAAAAACTTGAAAAACAACTCACCCTACTAAAAATTTTAGAATTCAAATTTGACTATGTATTGGAGCAAAGTATTATTTTGGCTCAATGTATCAAATAAGGTGCAGTCCTAAAAAACATATCCAAAATCCGCTGAGATCCGCGCATGCCTTTTCACCCTTTTTCAAAGCTTTTTGGGACGTCCCATGCACCACCCTAAAATGAGTTGCGGGGAAAATTGCAAACGAGGTGTCAAAAAGCATTAGAATTTCACGCTGAACACGAATATGTACTTTGTTTTTGTCTTATTTTAATACTGAGCTTCAATTTTGAGCCTCAAAGGTTGAAAAAACGACATTTTTTATATTTTTCTCAAAATAAATCAATTTTTGCTCAATTTTTGGGTATGATTTTTCGATTGTCGCCAAAATTATTATTTTTTTATCAATTTCTCTTCGTTCAGGAAGAGTTTGAATCTATGTACCCCATATTACCTGCGCTTACCCTATAGTAACTTTCGGTTACTTTTTTCAAAGTTTTGCCTCAAAATTGCGAAAAAGTACGTACCTACTTACAAACTTTTTGGAAATTGCCATAAGTAAAGGTACAAAAGGATTGTTTTTTTTTTTTTGGTTGTGAAGGATTGTGAATTTTCCAAAGCTTTTGCCCTCGGCTTCGCTTGGGTTGAATTCGCTCCTATTTTCTAAAATAATTCAAATTTCCTGAAAACCATTCTTGAACTCTCTGAACAGAGTTTTTGACAGTAACGTAATACTCCTCTCATAATGAGACTGAACTCGATTTGTTCAAGAACAATCTGCTCACAATCTACAAATCATTCGAAAACGAGCGAATCGCTAGAAAATCATGGCCAAATAACCTCAATAAAACGCACGATAAATTTCCAGATTATTTGGTCAACATTTGACCCCCTCCCCTTCCAGTGGTCCAGCTCCAAGTTTTGAAAATTTTAAAAATTTTAAATGTGCCGAAAAAAAATTGATTTTTGGTTTTCAGCTTAAGTGGTCTCATTAGTGCTCAGTCGCTCACTTATCACATAGGTATGTACTTACAAATGAAAATCAGTTTGCCACCAAATTTTACCATCTTGAGGAGATGATTACAAATTATCATATTTTAAAAGGAAAAAAGGAATAGAATAATATGTATGTAGAGAAATCCTGCATTTGGCAAAAATGAACTTTGGACTTTTCTAATGGCCTAAAAGTGATCATATACTTACGTATGCAAGTACTAAATTATGTCTAATTACCACCTGAGCTAAAAAATTGAAACAATTGAATATTATTTCAATTTTGAAAACTTTGAGCTCGGGCCAGGGAAGGGGGAGTGGAGATCATTTACCAAAAAGCTCTTAAATTTTTCCTGCGTCTATTGAGGTCATTTTTGTGCAGGATTTTTTGCTCGGAGACATTAAAACTCTAAAAAAGTTGAAAAACAACTCACCCTACTAAACATTTTAGAATTCAAATGTGAGTAATTTGGATAGCCATTTTACTTGAGTTGGATTTGAGAAAATTTTTGAGTTTTCTAGCAGTTGGCTGATTTTTATTACATTCTCTGTAATTTGATTAGGTTCCTACATTAGTTCAATTTCATCCATAAAAATTACAACTGATTCGTTCGCAAACAATTTGCTCAAACGAGAAAAGCCGTTTGTGAATTTCGCTCAGAATCGAAATCTAAAAAATCACTCGAGAATGATTAAATCTTTGGAAAGTGATTCAGGTATGCTTTTGTAAATAAAAATAATGTAACGGTGATGAAAATCAGCTTTGAGAGTAATAATATCAACTTTCTGAACTGGATTTCACTGTTTCTGGTCATTCTGGAGCCTTCTACACCTCTAGCGCAATTTTCATAATTCTCCTGAAGGCGTGGAAAGGGTGCTAAAAATTGTTGCTTGACCTTGATCCATTCAACGAGTTTATCTACATTTGAGCTAATTTTCAGGCGGGTACCTATGAGCGCGTTTATTTTCCACCAACATATTTTTAATGATATGTGAGGATGAAGAATGCTGGTTAAAATATTGTGCTGGATGTGCTTGCTAGAAAATCAGCTCAAATATGGATAAATTTGTCGAATAGACCGAGAATAGTCTCCGATTTTTAAATGTTCAAGTTAATTTCCTCGCCTCACGCGCCTTCTACATAAGAAAAATGTTGAGATTCTATTTCTGGGGAAAACAAAGACTGTGCTGGAGGCTCCAGAATTGCCAGAAATTATGAAATTTGGTTCGTAGGATTAGATTTTAGAAAAAAGCAAAAATAAGACAAAACTAAAACTTGCTGAAAATTCAAAAATCAATTTGAGCTGCAGAAATTTTGGCAAGGGGGGTTTCTGATCATACTTTTTTCTGAAAACAAAGCGTTTCATGCAATGGAGAGTAGGTAAATATACCTTACCTAGAGTAAATAGTTTGCGAAATCAACAAGTTAATATCAACTTACATCACATTTACCAGCGAATAAGCACTCTTCTGAATGGACCATAATAGTGCGAATAATACGAGGGATAGTCGGAAAGTAAGTTTCACATGGCTGGAAAAGTATGAACGCGTGGACATTTTTTGACCAAAATTGGAGGAAATATAGTTCAAACATTCAACCAGATCTGACAAAATTTATTCTGCATTTGGGTGCATTGTTCGTATTTTACAGCGTGATTAGTAGAGTGCTGATAAAAAACATCCGTCCAAATGCAGTATTTAGCAAAAAAAATTTTTTTTCAGTTGTAATAATTATGAGTAAAATTCGTCAAGAATTACTCAAAAGGTATCATACTAATGTTTTTTCAAGTTGGGACGTTATTTGACGCTGTAAATTGTTCATATGATGGTTGCAAAATTTCTGGTGCTGAGTGACTTTCGACAATGCCGACATTCAGCAGATTATCAGATTATCACTGAGCAATCTACTTTATTTGGATTTTGATTGAACCAAAATAATGTTACTATGTTATGTCTTGAGTGGTTCTCAATCAATTTTCCAATGAATTTTTCTTTTTTTAGCTTGGAAAATTAATTTTTTCTAAAATATAATTTTTGGACGGATGTTTTTTATCAGCACTCTACTAATCACGCTGTAAAATACGAACAATGCACCCAAATGCAGAATAAATTTTGTCAGATCTGGTTGAATGTTAAAACTATATTTCCTCCAATTTTGGTCAAAAAATGTCCACGCGTTCATACTTTTCCAGCCATGTGAAACTTACTTTCCGACTATCCCTCGTACATATGAGCCGTGTTGGAGTGGTCATCCAATCAAAAAAATGAGTTGATATTCGCAGTCGGCGTTCAAAAAACTTAATGAATCATGTGTCCTGAGACCGCGCGGTGTTTTCAAGGGACCATTAATCAGAAATGATTTAGAAAATATATGAAACCACGTCACGCGATATTATACTTCCAAATTTTCGTTCCAAGGTGTCACCTAGATTTTTTTTAAATTTTAAATTACCTACGTAGGTATTATATTCCATTATTCCTACCTCCAAAATTTGACAAGCTTGAAAAATTGAGCTATCAAAAAAAAACTTCAACTGCGTACTTTTGACATTTTTGGAAAATATGTTTGTAATTACGAGTAGGTAGGTAGGTACCTACTTTCAATTATACCTTTGAAACGTCATAAAAAGAAATTCTCTCCAAGTTGCGGAATCCTGAAAAATAAAACATGTCTGGTCATTTTTCTGGAAAATTTCATTTGCTGAAGAAAATTAAATCAATTTTTTGAAGTGTGTACGAATTGCTGGCGGTATCTCTGTCTAAGACCAACCCCATGAATCCGAATTTGACACTTTCTTACCATTCTGGAGCTTTCAGCGTGATTCTCAAGGTATTACAGAATTCTAAACTTTCTCCAAAAGGGCGTGGAAATCAATTGAGGCAGCTGTAATGAATCGAGTTGTTGTTAAATAGATCAAAAATAAGCCACAACACGATTTTTAGCTACCTAAATGAATTTTCACACCTTCTGGAGAAATTTTCAAATTCCGGGTGAAATCGAAAATCACGCTACAGGCTCCATAACGGCTCAAGATGGCGAAATTCGGATTCGGAGATTAGTTTTAGACAAGATACAAATTACTTTTCGAAAAGACTTGTCGACATCTTCAAAATTTTTTACACAACAATTCAACAACGATATTTTTTAAGTCTGACGAAAAGTTGAACTTTAAAAACAAATTGAAAAAGAAATTACCTACTTAATAATTCTCCTGGTTTTTGATGTACTTACATAGGACATACGTACCAATCTCGTCTCCATTTCTTTAAAACTGACTTCGAGGCTTTCCCAATCCCATATTATAAGTATCACATGCAGAGAATACATACAAAGAAAAGAGTAAAATATATGCAATTTAAAACAACTACAAGAAGAAAATACGGCTACCAAGTACATACTTACGTAACGACGTCCTTAGAAATTATTTTAGGGGGATAGAAAGCAAAATTTTCATAAAAGAAATCAGCTTTTCAAACATTTCTCAGAAACCAGCTCGAAGCTAAAAGCTTCAAATAAACTTTATGAGCTGGCTTTTTTCAATGTCTAAAAAAAAATTCTCATAAGTTTTTCTCAAAACTCAATTGGTTTTGAAAGAAACGAGAAAAACTGAATTTTCACGTGTTAATTTCATGTTTTATCCCCCTAAATTTTGTCATTTATCAGGATTTCAGCTGTGAAATATGTAATTGTGACGTAGGTAACACTTGGTAGCCGTATGGAAAATGGAAACTTGACCCATGGACACTGGACACTGGACAGCAATAATTTTTCCATAGTTTCATAAAATTACCATTTCTTTTACCTGTAATTAACTATGTAGGTACTTATTTTACTTACCTAAAATGCATCTCGAATTATGCTGGGAATGCTGGGATCCTACCGCAAAGCAGGGTATCTGTTCGGCAACTTCAATTATTATTCAAGATTTTTTACAATATCCTAAAATATCTGCAAAAGTGTCACACTTTTTCGTGAATCTAACTTTGCTTTTTCATGTTCCTTCAAATGACGTCTCTTGAGTCTTGATGAAAAATGTTACATCTGATTGGTGATGCGCTTCATCTTTAATATCTAATACTTATACCTACTTACAGTTCTATTTTTTACATCCAATAGGTGAAGAATATATTCGCGTCGCAGTGTAAATTCCTACAGTTATAGGTATCCTGTGCAAAAAATTGAAAATTATTAATTAGGTACCTAAAAAATCCGAACAACCACAAATCGTATACCACAAATTAACATAACAATTTTTATGAAAAACCATAACTCACATAAGCAATATTGTTCATTCCTAAAAATTTCTAGGTGAAGTAGGGGGGGGGATATAATTTTTAAAGTTGCATGAAATTATCATTTTTCTTACCTTCCTGAAATACATCCCTAATCATGCTGAGATCCTGCCGCAATGCTAAATTCAATTATTAGGGTCTATTCAAGATCTTTTACAATATCCATGAAATATCTGCAAAAACGAGTAACTTCTTGGTGGATCCGGCTTTGCTTTTTCATGGACCTTCAAATGACATTTTTTAAATGAAAAATGTCGCATCTGATTGTGAAGAATATAATATATTTGCTTACTACATTCGCTGCAGGGTAAATTACAATCTTAAATGATGTCGGGTTTTTTGTTCCCACGAGATCTCAGTGAGTACTCAACCAATTTTCATAAAAGACCCCTCAATAGAAACCTTGTGAAGTATAGATTTGCAGGTTATTTTTAAAAGTTTGAAAAGTTTGGCCAAAAGCTCAAGAACTCATTTCGGCCAATCATAACGCAGCATCCGGCATATTATAGGTATTATTTCCCACGAGATCTCAGAAAGTACTTGACCAATTTCCATAAAAGACCCCTCAATAGAAAGCATTGTGAAGTGTAGATTTGCATGCTATTCTTGAAAGTTTGAAAAGTTTGGTTAAAAGTCACAAACCTTGAGTAATTATTTCGGCCGATCACAACGCATCATTCAGCAATCCTCAGTATGTACTCAACCAATTTTCATAAAAGGCCCCTCAATAGAAAGCTTGTGAAATGTATGTATGCAGGTTATTCTTGAAAGTTTGAAAGGTTTGGCCAAAAGCTCAAAAAGCTTGAGAAATCATTTTGGTCAATCACAACGTAGCATTCGGCAATTATAATTCCCACAAGATCTCAATAAGCACACAACCAATTTTCATAAAAGACCCCTCAATAGAAAGCTTGTGAAGAGTAGATTTGCAGGGTATTCTAGAAAGTTTGAAAGTTTGGCCAAAAGCTCAAAAACCTCGAGAAATCATTCCAGCCAATCACAACGCAGCATTTGGCCATTACAATGATGTTGGTTTTTTTGTTCCCCAGGAGACCTCAGTGTGTACTCAACCGATTTTCAAAAAAGATCCCTCAATAGAAAGCTTGTGAAGTATAGATATGCAGGCTATTATTGAAAGTTCAAATTTGGCTAAATGTTCAAAAAGCTCGAGAAACTATTTCGGCCAATCACAACGCAGCATTCAGCAAAGTTTTTTTGATTCCAAGAGACCAGAGATGGGGTGATTAACAAAAAAAAAAATGAATTGGGTTCAATTGGGGCGATTCTACCAAAAAATTGAATCTCATTCAAAATCTGCGATTCAGTTTTCAAATGAATCCAATTCGGAATCGGATTCAATGGATTGATTCAAAAATCGTGATTCGCGATTAAATTTTTGTTATTTTTGCTACCTACTGGCAAATCGGATTGAAATGGCCTGCATTTCACTTTGGAAAAATGTTACAAATGGAATGTTTACTGAATTTTTGTCTTTCCTCAAGCAGAGGCTGAAGGATAATGTTTCAAAATTTCAAAGAAGAATGAAACCGATGGACAAAAATTATTTGAGACTGGAATACACTAATTTTGAAACAAATAACGGGAACCTTATCTGCCATGAAGGTCCAAAAAAGTATCTGAAAGTTTCAAAACGACTGGAAATCCGCCTACAGTAGACTTCATGGCGTGTTGAAATTATGTTACAGAGTGAATTTCGGTTGTATAACTCCATTTGACGAAATTTTCAAGTTTCTAAAATCTGCCGGAGGCTTTGGAAATTTTCAAAAAGTTGCTGGAGACTCCAAAATGACTTGGACCCACCTACAGTAGACTTGATAACGCGTTTAAAATTGGATTACTGGGTAAATTTTGGATTTCCATCTGTGTTTGGTAAAAATTTTATGGAAATTTTCGAGCACTGAAAAATCTGGTGGAGACTCGACAAATTGGCCAAAAACCGATTTGGGGGGGGGCCAAGATCCACAATTTGGAAGAAAGCACGCCCGGGACAGTAGGACTCCTCAGATTCGTTTTCAGGACATCAAAATGGACCAGTATACCAAAAATCAGCTTGCCACCTACTCGATTGCCAAAAATTGTCAAAAAGTGCCTGCCGCTTTTTTAGTTTCTAAAGTTACTTAATTCGTAGGTTCGCAAGCTGCGACAACACAACGAAATATGAAGCGTTCGCAGATTCGCAAATTGGCGAGTAAAAATGTTTACAAGTTCAAGTTACGAACATGCGAACACATCAACAGTGTATTCTCAAGTTACAAACCTGCGAACGAGGGTAGTACTATATTCGTATGTTCGCAAGTTGCGACATTACGAACCTGTATATGAAGCGTTCGCAGGTTCGCAAATTGGCGAGTGAAAATTTTTACGAGTCCAAAGTACGATAATGCGAACACAGCAACAATGTAATTTCAAGTTCGCAAGTTACGAACCTGCGAACAAGGTATGGTTAGTATTCGTAGGTTCGCAAGTTGCGACACTACGAACCCGTATATAAAGCGTTCGCAGGTTCGCAAATTGGCACCAAGTTACGAAGTAAAAATTTTTACTGGCCAATTTGCGAACCTGCGAACGCTTTATATACAGGTTCGCAGGTTCGTAACTTGCGAACTTGAAATTACACTGTTGCTGTGTTTGCATGTTCGAATTTCGATATCTCCTTCAAGTCTGGAATTTTTCAACTGCGGAAAAGAGAAACAAACCGGCCGGCCCTGACGAAGAGAGGGCAAAAGCTCTCAAAAATCAGTATTTTGAGAGGTATTTTGAAAAACTCAGAATTAAAAAAAAAACGAGCCTGAGCAAGGGGGGCAAGCTTTCAAAAATTCATGTTTTGAGAAATACGAGTGAAAAAAAAAGTTTCTTCATGCAGGGAGGAATTCAATTTTCTGATTCAAACTTTGAACATTTCTTGAATTTGAACAATAAGGTTCTCAGGTCTCAAAAATGTGTAATTCAAGCTCTGAAAAAAGTCAACAAATGAGCTCTTTTCTACGGAATGAAGATTGAGAAAAAGGAACGCATTTGAAATTTTCATTTTTTCACACCTTTTCAACAAAATTCACTACTTTTTCACTACTTTCAACTTCCTGTTGGATACCCTGTGAATATTTTCAACATTAATATTTCCATGCTCTAGGAGAACCGCGCAGTATGCGCGGTTTTAACGGGTTTTCTAGTATACAAATAATTATCCTGTTAAAAAATTTAAAAAAAAAACAAAAAATTGCTGTTACCATAAATTTTGTTTCGAATGAATTGTTTGGGTCATTAAAATCCTAAAAAAGTTGAAAAACAACTCACCTGACTAAACTTTCTGGAATTCAAATTCATAGCTTTTTCCATATTTGAAGATACACCACTCAAAAATCTAAAAAAAACACTCGAGAATGATTAAAACTTTGAAAAGTGATGAAGGTATGCTTTTGTAAATAAAAATAAAATACATACTTACCTACTTACTTTATTTTAGTAACAGTGTTGAAAATCAGCCTTGAGAGTAATATCAACTTTCTGAACTGGATTTCACCGTTTCTGGTCATTCTGGAGCCTTCTAGCATTCAGTGCAATTTTCAATTTCTCCAATAGGCGTAGAAATTAATTTAGGGTGCGGACAATTGTTGCTTGACTTTGATCCATTCAAGAAATTTATCCACATTTGAGCTAATTTTCAGGCAGGCACCTACTAGTGGTCTGCGCGGGTCGGGCAAGCCCGCGGGCTTACCCGACCCGGCCCGAGTACTTCGGGCAAACAGCCCGACCCGACCCGAAAGCCCGAAACAAGCCCGACGGGCCCGAGCCCGACCCGACAATAATTTTTCAACACTTCCGATAAATTTCGTTACAACAACGTTGGCGTGATGCGACGAGATGGTTTTCCCAACAATGGGCATTGTTGTGACGTGAACATGGTGCTACACTTCTTTATTTATGAGTACTCACAGCGCATGCGTTGAGTACCAGTTACGTAATACGTACTAAAACGGGAGCACGAGAAAGCCCGACAAGCCCGGCCCGACCCGACCCGACTTTTATCGGGCTCGGCCCGCGGGCTTTCGGACAGGCCCGTGCAGACCACTACGTACACGTGTCTTTTTGACCAACATATTTTTAATGATAAGTTGAAGAATGCTGGTTAAAATAATGCGCTGGATGTGCTCGTTAGAAAATCAGCTTGAATATGGATAAACTTGTTGAATAGACCGAGAATAGGCCCCATGATTTTTAACTGTTCCAAGTTAATTTCCTCGCCTCGCGTCTTAGAAAAATGTTGAGATTCTATTTCTGGGGAAAACAAAGATTGTGCTGAAGGTTCCAGAATTGCCGGAAATTATGAAATTTGGTTCGTAGGATTAGACTTTAGAAAAAAGCAAAAATAAGACAAATTTAATTTTAAATTTCAAATTTTAAAAAACTTGCTGAGTTGCTGAAAATTCAAAAATCAATTTGGGCTGCAGAAATTTTGGTAAAGTGGGTTTCTGACCGTGCTTTTTTCTAAAACCGCAGCATTTCATTGCTTTTCATACAACGGAGAGTAGGTAAATATACCTAGAGTAAATAATTTGCGAAATCAACAAGTTAATATCAACTTACATCACATTTCCCCGCGAATAATACTTAGATATTAAGCACTTCTGGAATGAACTCTTATACCGAATAGGAACTAGGCAGAGGTGCGCCGCGCTAGTGTCGCTTTGTTTCTAATTGGATGACGAAAGGTCCCCGTGTAAACATTGGAATGTTACGAGTAGGTTGTCAAAATTGCCGAAAGTTGCTGATAATAACAGAACCTTTTGTTAGTTCCGGCGTTTTTGGCTACAATTTCCTAGAGCAAGACGGATTGTCTTGTCAAACCCCTATAGGAGCCGTATTGGAGTGCCATGAGTTGATATTCGTACTCGGCGTTCAAAAAACTTGATGAATCATGTGTCCCGAGACCGCGCAATGTTTTCAATTTTCAAGAAATTTAAGGGGCCATTTAATCAGAAATAAAATGAACCGATATTTGTAGATATCCAACGATTTAGAAAATGTATGAGACCTCGTCACGCGATATTATACTTTTTTCCCCCTTACATTTACTGTACCAAAATTTCGTTCCAAGGTGTTACCTGGATTTTTTAAAATTTTAAATTACCCACCTAGGTATTATATTCCATTATTCCTACCTTCAAAATTTGACAAGCTTCAAAAATTCAGCTATCAAAAAAAAAAACTTCAACTGCGAACTTTTGACATTTTTGGAAAATATGTTTGCAATTACGAGTAGGTAGGTATACCTACTTTCAATTATACCTTTGAAACGTCATAAAAAGAAATTCTCTCTCAAGTTGCGGAATCTCGAAAAAATAAAACCTTTTTGGTCATTTTGATGGGAAATTTCATTTGCTGAAAAAAATTAAATCAAATTTTTGAAGTGTGTACGAATGGCAGTATCTCTGTCTAAGACCAACCCAATGAATCAGAATTTGACAATTTTTGACCATTCTGGAGCTTCCAACGCGATTCTCAAGATATTGCAGAATATTCTAAACTTTCTCCAAGAGGGCGTGGAAATCAATTGAGGCAGCTGTATGAATCGAGTTGTTGTTAAATAGATCGAAAATAAGCCACAGCACGATTTTTAGCTACCTAAATAAATTTTCACACCTTCTGGAGAAATTTTCAAATTCCAGGAGAAATCGAAAATCGCGCTACAGGCTCCATAATGGCTCAAGATGGCGGAATTCGGATTCGGAGATTAGTTTTAGACAAAATACAAATTACTTTTTGAAGTGACTAATCAACTTTTTCAAATTTATATCACAACAATTCAACAATAACATTTTTCAAGTCTGATCAAAAGTTGAACTTTAAAAACAAATTGAAAAAAAAATAAAATTACCTACTTAATAATTCTCTTGGTTTTTGATGTGGATATTTAATTAACTCGTCTCTGATCCCATATATCACATGCAGAGAATACAAAGAAAAGAGTAAAGTATGTACAAGCAATTTAATACAACTATGTAGGTACATACAAGAAGAAACTACGGCTACCAAGTGCTTACGTCACGACGTTCTTAGAAATTATTTTGGGGGGGATAGAAAGCAAAATTTACATAAGAAAAATCAGCTTTTCAAACATTCCTCCGAAACCAGCGAAGCTAAAAGTTTCAAAAAAACTTCATTAACTGGATTTTTTTCAATGTCTAATAAAAATTCTCATAAATTTTTCTCAAGACTCGACTGGTTTTGAAAAAAAAAAGAGAAAAACTGAATTTTCCCGTGTTAATTTCGTGTTTTATCCCCCTAAATTTTTTCACTTATCCGGATTTCAGCTGTGAAATAGGTAAGATTGTGACGTAACACTTGATAGACGTACAGGAAATGGAAACTAGACCCATGGACAACAACTCATTAGCATTTGATTCGAGATACATTTCGAATAGATAAATTCAAGTACAGGGGAAAACAGACAATTTTTCTCTAGTTGCATAAAATTACCATTTCTTTTAGGTACCTATTGTATGTACTTTTATTTTTATTACTTACCTAAAATGCATCTCGAATTATGCTGGGATTGTACCACAAAGCAGGGTATCTGTTCGGCAACTGCAATTATTATTCAAGATCTTCTACAATATTCTGAAATACCTATCTGCAGAAGTGCCAAAACCTTTTCGTGGATCTGGCTTTGCTTTTTCATGTGCCTTCAAATGACGTCTCTTGAGTCTTGATGGAAAATGTCGCATCTGATTAGAGATGAGCTTCATCTTCAATATCTAATACTTACCTACTTACAGTTCTATTTTTTACATCCAATAGGTGAAGAATATATTCGTCACAGTGTAAATTCCTAGGCTATAGTTAGGTATCCTGTGAAAAAAAATTGATAATGAATTACCTAAAAAATCAGAACAACCACAAATACCACAATTAACTTAACAACAATTTTTATGAAAAACCATAAGGAATAGCCTATTGCTCATTCCAAAAAATTTCTAGGTAAAGTAGGAGAAAAAAAATGTATTTTCAGAGTAGTTGCATAAAATTATCATTTTCATTATACCTATACCTACCTGAAATGCATCCCAAATCATGCTGAGATCCTGCCACAATGCTGACCTTTTGGTGGATCTGGGTTTGCTTTTTCACAGGCCTTTAAATGACGTTTTTTAATGAAAAATGTCGCATCTGATTGTGAAGAATACTTAATTACTTACTTACTAGAAAAGGTGTTGCTAGAGCTGTCGTCACTTTCAAATAATCCACACATCAAAACGGTATCTTTACTACTACCAATATAGATTTTGCAATAAAAAGACTCTAAGAAGACTTGGTCACTTTGGTTTTGTGTTATTTCAGATGTAGACAAAATAGAAGTTGCATGAATCTTACCAGTGTTACGTGATTGAAAATGGCTTTGAGCACGAGCTTGTACATCATCAATCATTTGTTGGCAGTATAGCTTGGGATGACCGCCTCGATCGCAATTTTTTAATCTGACCAAAAAGGCATTTCTGCCAGCTTCCAATTGGTCAATTCCAGTGGCAGACTGGGCTGGTTGGAGGCCCTTGGCAGTCGTACCACCCGGGCCCCCAACATATCCTCCCCCTTCCCCCCTCCAATTATTTTTCACTCCATTTCATTAGAATTTTAATATGTATAAAAACATAGAAAATGTAGATACAGAACATCAAAATTAACATTTTATCATATATAGTAACTACCTACATACAAGCACATCTAATACCTATTTATATTCTTAAATCAACAATTTTTTCAACTCTGCCGACGACATAGCGAATTCATCAATTACAGTGTCTAAATTGATCTGATCAATAATATCTGATTCCACAATTAGGATTATCAGAGACATCAAGTTACTCTAATCTAATGTATTCTTCGCGTGGGCTTCTATTTTTTCAATTTATTAAAACACTCTTTCACAACACACTTGAGTGCAAGGAATAATTATGTATTAACATGAATTTTACAGCCAAGTATAAATAATGGAATAAGTTTGACATGGTAGTTACAAATTCATGAAGAATAATCAAAATGCATCCTAAACAGAAGCTGCAGCTTTCATTTTCTTCATGATTTTGGCTTGTAGAAAATAAATTTTCTTCCCCATCTTTTTCCTCTTCTTCATTCTCCGAAACATTCTCATTTTCATCTTCGCTGCTATTATCTTCGTTACCAAACTGTTTTCCTTCTCCAGTGTAAACAGTTTTCCAATGTCGGGTCAAACTTTCGTGATTTTCTGCAAATAGTTTGAGCTCTTCCAAGAGAATCAATCTATTCAATCCGGTGAGTTCGCTCACTTTTTTGAAAACATCGTCAGGTAATTCGTTCAAACTTTTAAAATTTGAAATTTCTTTGAAGCGTTTTGGATGGAACCAAGAGCAATAAATCGTTGTATAAATCTTTGTTGAGTGAAAATCGGCTCTCAATACTAAGTAAAAATAGCTGTGTCCAAAATTATGTAAAAGGTGTTGATTCGAAAATCTGAAATTGGCCGGGTCAATGGTACCAGCTTCATCAGCTGCAAAGTTCGCCACTTTGTTTCTTCTTTATGCTTTTTCGTTTATCCGGAAAATCGTTCTCAATTTCAATTTCCGACTCATCTGCAAATACACATCTGTAAATTTTGAAGCCAAAATGTTTGCATCCTCATACACTTTGAAGAAGTGCTTCTCATTCCAAATTTGCCAACTTATAAAGGGAAAAAATAACAAATTTTGCCGATTGATATCATATTCATACCTATGTCTAACAAGAATTGTTATTTTCTTTTTTGGAATTTTGGGGGCTCAAGTCTGAATTTTCTCATTTTAAAACAAGAAAAAAATTGGCCTTTGAAAATTTATATTTCGAGAGGCTTTATATGTATTTTCTCTTTAAAAATTTAAAGGTTTAAAGTGATACCCATTCTTCACAGAAAATGCAGAAAACAAGCGCGAGCAAAGCGAGGGTAAAAGCTTTCAAAAACTTGCGTTTTCAGAAATGAGAAAACACAACACGTTTTTCTTTCATCATTGGCCCTCCAGAAAGTGAGGGCCTGGGGCGAACTGCCTCCTTTGCCCCCTCTCTCGACGTTTCTGCACATTTAACTATGTACTATAGCCAAAGATAAAAAAAATTTCCAGGATAGATTTCAAAGAACCCCTGTGGCCCTTTAGTTTTGATATGTTTCTTTCTCCAGTTTGGATACTCGAATGAGAGATGTGCAATTGGTTCGCATTTGTGATTTTCTTTTTATTTCGCAAAAAGGGCCCTTTCAATAGGTCCAGGCCAGAGGCCCCCAAAAGTGCTGAGATTGGCCACGAGAGCCACGAACTTCTAGAGCTTTTTTTAGGGCTCCTGTATACAAGTCAACTCATTTTTGCAAAATTTAAAAGGAAAAAAATCACGATTGCATAATTTGTATTCAGTTATAAAACATGATAAAAAAATTCATACCTGGCGATCGCCAGGTAACATGATAGGCCAATCCGCCACTGGTCAATTCGATTTTTGACTGATATCAGTTACTATGTATATTCGCTGCCGTGTAAATTAAGTATAATAAGTATAGGTAACTATCCTGTGAAAAAAAATTAGAAAACAAAAAATTGCTCTTACCAAATATAATATTTTGTTCGGAGTTTTTCAGAGGGATATAACAACCGGATTGGTAGTATTGTGATGAACAGGCCCGTATCCCCATCATTTAGAATTTTGAATTTTCCCTCGAATGAGGGGCAAATGACCCATTTTTTTGCCAGTTCCATCTTTGGTGGTATCTTCAAATACCACCCTCGCTTCACCTGCTATAGCGTACAATGGTATCTGAAAAATTGGGTTACCTTTTTAAATTAATGAAACTCAATTTTAAAAATCCACTTTGAAATTTTATTTAATTTTTTTTCTGAGCCATTTCTGGTGGAAATTGACACCACACCCGTCATCTGCTGATTAGCATATGTAGCTGTGATGCATCCAATTGGGATGCTGTGCACCTCATTTGGCTGCAGCCAAAGCGCCAACATCTGAAGATTATCATGGTTTTCTACAAACTGAAATTCAAAACGTTCCTCTTTCTACATAGTAAAATGATAAAAACACACTTGAAAACTTATGGTTCGATCTTTAGAACCAAAACTGATTTTGTTGGCCCATTTTTCAACTTAAGATTGTGAATAACTCTATCTCCAACTCTTATTTTTGGCCATGATGATACCTTGTGTGATACGCTCGAGTATGTCCAGGTGGCAGGTTGTCTATGTCTTTCAAACCTGTAGGAATAAATTAACACTAGCCACCAGGAATAATTTTGTTAAGGATCAAATCAATTATGAAATGAAATTGCTTACTTTCAGGTGAATCTTCAAGCATCAGATACATGAAATAGCACTCTTATAGACTCATTTTTTAAATCAATTACCTATGAAATGAAATTTCTTACCTCCTTCAAATTCATCGAGGGTTCTGAAAGAATCGCGACTCTCTCTAAGCAAGTCTGCAGATTCCTGCTCATCAGTCTGTTGCTCAGTTGTAGATTCCTTGACATCTGCACCTGTAGGAAAAAATCAACATTAGAATAATATACAATCTAACCAACTTGGATCTGAGCTTTGAAATAAATTAAAAACAGAAAAAAAAAGAATTGCAGTGAAAGCCGTTTATTATTGTAAAACAAAAAGGGCTTACCAGCTTTTTTATAGATTGGCAATGTGAAGTATGTAGGATGTGTAATGTTATCACCTCAGTTCAACAACCAATCATGTGCTATCATTTTTATAATTCACTGTGACCAACTGAAACATTCAGCAGAAAACTTTTTTGGTGGTACTCGATATTTCTGCGCACCCTGTGGGTACCTATCCTGTTTCCTCCATTCAGCCTTTTGCCTACATAATATCATACTGTGATAATACCATATCTGCAGCTATTTTCTTACATAATAATTCATCTACCTAATATACACGCAATGCTTATTCGTCCATCTTTAATATTTTTCGCAGATGAAATTTGCCAAATGAAGCAAAAAAAATACCGTGCTCTCGTCACGAATCACTGCCAGGCAGTAATAAAATCGACAGGTTCTTCTAATTACATTGTTTCTCGAGTGCTCGTTTAATACGTAAAAGATTGCAATGAATGTGCTGGGATAGGTATGTACCTACAGGGTGGACAGAAATATCGGGTACCCCTAAAAAAGTTTTCTGCTAAATACTTCGGTTGGTCACAGTGAATGATAATAATGGTAGCACATGATTGGTTTTTAGACTGGAGAGATAACATTTCACCAATCATATGCATCTATTTCACGTTGCCAACCTATATTTTCAATGAAAAACTTTCTTAGGGGTACCCGATATTTCTGTCCACCCTGTACATATGTGTGTGTAAATAGGTATATGTGAAGATGTATTCCTCATGTAGATATGTAGTGTGTGACTGTGTGTTCTATCTGTCGAAATAATCTTATATAGCCTATATGTACGAATGTACCTAGTCGTTATTTTAAAGTATTGCGACGCAATGCGAACGATCATGTGAGAGTAAGGAAGAGGTAAAATCGCTCACTAAATGTCTAAATCCCATATTAAGACGTATTTATTATGTAGCTCTTGCTCTATCTCTGCACTATAAAAATATTAAATAGCGTATAGATGCATCCGTCAGCATCAGCGAGCGTGTACCTTACTTATATACTTACTCTTTTTATTGACTCAATACTGTGTTAACATAGATTATTATACGGCCTACGATCATATGGTCAATGATGCCGGTCGGTTTTTATTATAAAATCAGTAGCACGCAGCAGGCACCGGTCTATACAAAGCGTCTACATAAAGACATAGAGGCGGATTAGCGTGAGAGAATTATTCTTTGGCGTATATAGGTATTATTAAAAGCGTAGGAGGTTCACCCGAGTACACGCTTCTATTCTCTGTCTCTTTCTTTAGCTTGGGTTCTCTTTCTCTCATCTCTCCAACTAGCTACCAATAATCATCACAACATTTCGTATGGTACTCTCACTTATACTTACCCACCGTGCAGTGTGCAGTTTATACTGCGGCAAGTACGAGTACCTACTGTTTAATATGGCGTATAACTACTGCGTAAGCTTCCAATTAATTTAGTTGGTGTTTTGCGAAACCAGCTTGGACTTCTTTTGCCATACCTACACAGTACACATTCATGCTATGGCTTGGCTGGTCTGGGTATTCGTAGTTGTTGTCGTCATTTGTGTAATAAAAGCACTAAAAATAATATTAAGAAAGAGTTTTCTTGAACTTCACATACCTACTCGTACTCGTACAAATAACCAGTATAGAGAAGTTCTCTGTTGCTCTGGAGGAACATACTTAGGTCTATTTTGGCGAGTTTTTATTCTTCGATAGGTACTCAAATAGTGATTTTTCTTTGAAGTCTGATGTGTATAGTTCAGAAATGCTCCACAAAAATCAGTAGGTATAAAAAGATAGACAAAAACTGGAAGTTTCTAAAAAAAAATGGTCTAGTGAAGGAACTTTTGAAACACAGCTTACCGACGATTTAAATTCAATTCAATTCAATTCTATTGAAATATGTTATATATTACTTACACCAAGCTAGATATGAAAGAGTACCTAAAACCGTAGCCAAAATGTCAAAAGCTAAAGTTCATTTTTGGATTTTTGGCGAATTTTCAAAAATCCAAAAAATTAAAAGAAACTATTTTTAGGGCAATTTTTAAACTTGTTCGTGAAATCTGGATTGTTTGAGCAAAGTGAACTACAAATACGAGTAGGTAATATGAATTTTACATCGAGTTCAATTTCCACACAACAACTAGCAGTTTTAGGCCATTCTTGCGCCTCTGGCGATTTTTTTTTCAATTTTCTGTGTAAAATTTCAAATTGCTCTGGAAATGTCAAACATGAGCTTAAGCATCTCATTACTTTGATCGGTGCTTAGTATGGTCACTCTCTTGACCATTGCAGTTGATCATGGCGAAATTAAAACTGTTGAAAGGGTGCCCAATAAGCACCGATTAGAATAATATGTGCCAGAATTCATTTCCGGCTCTTCAAGAGCGATTGCAAATATCTGGAGAAAATTTAAGAATCCCCGGAGGCTCTGCTCAAAACTACCTATCTCAGTTGTTGTCGTATGAGAGTTTGAAATTAATGGAAATTATTCACATTGATTCACTTTTCTCTAAAAAATTCATGTTTTAAGGAAAAGTTTAAAAATCAGAAATATCATCGTCACAGCTTTTTTGAATTTTTTTCAATTGTCAAAAATTTGTCAAAAATCCAAAAATTAACTTTAGCTCTACCTATGATGTTTTGGTTTTACCTACGAGGTTTTTATGGCGTGTTCTTTCGATCTAGCTTGACTTCGTTCGAATCGGTGAATATGGGAAGCTATGATTAATTTGTATTTAAAAATTTTGCGCCCATTTTGTTTTCAAAAACTTATTATTTCGGGCAGGAATACTATTGAAAACAATTACTTTCTGGAATGGAATCATTTCATGTGTGATTTCCACATTCCGAAGTAGGTGTAGGAATTTGTAATTCCTGGAATTTCACTCTTTATCAGTTTCAGTTCCGAGTCTCATTTGTTCAAATTCCATATACCTAAGGAACAGAAAAACAATTTTTTATACCAAATAAAAACTAAGATTATTACAAAATTTGTGAAAGAACATACTTCACGATCCGGATCTGTGCAATGGTGTCACAGTTGTCAGCACCATACATTGGACATTTTCCCCAATCAGTTTCTTTAGATGACATTAGTTTGATGGTGGTTTGATGTCCTTCCAGTACCGCTTCTCAAAATCATTGTCAGTTTCTAGGTTGGATGGAGGTGCATAATCTGTGTTGGCTGCCTCAATGTATTCTTGAATCGAGAGTGTTCCTGTGACTTTTTCAGTCTGATGGATGTAGACATTTTCAACTTTTTGTTCTCCATCCTTAACAGGTACATATTTCTAAGGAGAGAAATTATAAAAAACTTCAAAAAGAAGAAATCTCGTGGTCCAGATAAAATTACAAATAAGTAAATGTCTTATAACAGGAGGGAAAATTATTATAATGTAGTAGTACTGACCAGATTTTTTAACAAAATCTAACAAAATCTGGAAAGAACAAGAAATACCAAAAGATTTTTAGTTAGGTGTCATTTTTAATCTTTGAAAATGATAAAGGGGCAAGATTAATAATTACAGACCTATCTCCTTAGGTTCAAACTTTTGTAAAATCTTTTCAAAAATTCTAGAAAGTAGAATATTAGACCCTTTTTGGCCCAACCTGGGGAACAGGCTGGTTTTTGCTCAGGGTTTCCACAACCACAATAGATCACCTTCAAGTCTTGACCAACTAAACTAAAAGAAAAATGTAAGGAATATCAAATAGAACTCCACCTAGCCTTCATAGATTTCACTAAAGCCTTCAATCTACTAAAACACAAATTTCTGCTGTTGGCCTTCAGGAGACAGGGGGTACCTCACTCTTTCATCAAAATCATAAGAGAGCTATACACAAATATAAAAGGTCGAGAGAAAAAAATTGAAAAAAATGGAACGAATAAGTTTTTGAAAATTTGTAATTTCTATCGTCAAAATTCTTTCAATTTAGCCAGAACTGAAAAGTTGTCAAAAATGTTTACAAACTGCAATTTTTCAATTTTTTTCACGTTGGTTTTTCAATTTAGGAGAATGTTGTTTAGGTGATGATGAAGGCGGATTTTTCCTTAGTAGAAATATTATTTAGGTAGATACCAATTTGTATTGAAAATCAATGTTTTTTTTACCCATCATTGAATTTTTTTCAGTGCACAGTGATATCGCTTGTTTACCTACCTCCTGAAGTTTATTGCTGCATTCAAAGATCTCTGAAGCGAACTAAATGCCAATGCTTTGAACAATTCAGCTGATAGTGAGTAATTTGAATTTCAAATTTGTATAGTTGATCTCAAAAAAAATGCCTGGCATTTCTGTGGAGTAATAAAAAATCGACGAAGAATTTTCACCAAAATTCATTCAAGATCTGTGTCTCTAGTTCGAAGATAAGGAACCCCAAAGAGAGGGATTTTCAAAATCTTGTTTTTTTTTGCTTTGAAAATCTACCCATATCTCCCCTTCAGAAACACCCTCAGGGTTAAAAAAATTTCTGGGCGATTTTACACTCAAAATGAAGCTTTTATTTTGAATTGGGTCAAAAAGCCAATTCCAAGACTGATTTAGAAATTCAATTTTTCATTTTTCATTATTAGTACTTGTATTAATGCTTTGTTTATGTCACAGGATAAAATTAAATATACCTACCTACGTAGGTATTAAGAAATTGATTCGATGCCTATATATTTAATATTTTGATAAAAATATTGTTTCCTATACTACAAATTATGAAAAACAATTCGAAAAATGTATAATAAAAAATTGAAATTAATTTGGAGTGTTTAAGAAACGTAAAAACTCTTTTGCAATCAGCGATTAGCTGATGGTTTATTTAAATACCGTTTTGGAGTTACCCACCATTCAGATTTTTGTAGAAATTGGGTTTTAAGTACAATTATCAAATCTTTGAAGTTTGGATGCTTGTATTCAGAGATGGGAACTGAGTTTTTTGAAGAGCCAAACTTCTTGAAAAAAACTCCCGAGTTTAACTCAGAGTTGGACTCTGATTCAAAAAGAGTCTGACAGAGTCATGTGAATTCGATTCTGTTATAGAAAGAGTTCAAAATTCTTTTAAGAACCGCTTTCATTTCATTCCCACTTACCTACTTTGATTTCTCAGTTCATTGTTGACGTGATTTACACGATAGATCACGCTTACACATTTTGAACTAGGAACTACGTAGCTCAATATTTCATGTTTCCTTATATGTTTGTACTTAGCACAGCATTACTCAGCTGAAGTGTAGTTAGGTATGATACATACAAATAATTAAGTATAAACCATTCAGAATTTTTATAAAAGTAATGAAGAGTTTCCAAATTTTGTAGAACAAAAAAGAGTTAGGTAGGTACAAAAGAGTTTAAATTTTTTTTGTAGAGAGTTAAACTCAAAGATTCATTCATCATTCTTCTGATGAAAGAGTTCGGAAAGTGTTCAATTCATGATTCTTTTTGAAAAGATTCTAGTTTGGAAAGAGTCAGCTCTTTTTTTCAAAGAGTCTGCTGTCTGCCCGCGACCTCGGCTTGTATTGCTTATCATGCATAGTTATCTTTCTTATCACTTTCTTGTAGCACAGTTTTTTGATCGAAAATAAATACATTACTTTACTTACTAGTTACTCGAATTCCTCCTCCGTTTAATTCATTTAGATCCTTCACCATCTCCCTGATTTTGGAATTCGGTCCAGATTTATAACGATTAATAACTTCGAGAACTTCTTTTCCTGCCTATAGATACTTGGATAAACACGGAATTTCAATTACGAACATTCGATAGGTACGATAGCGAATTGAAATCATCATTTTTTGAGCGAATTTTAATTTTTTTTTGGCAAGACTTCGAAGCTGTATTGACACTATAACGGAATTCCCTAACTTATGTGATGAGATGGTCATGAATGATATTGCTATTTTGCACTTTAAATCACCATCATTCTTATCTGTTGCTTTTTAATTTAAATGTGGGCATTATGAAACACAAGTACTGGAAATTCTTATCATTCACGAATACCAACCAAATGAAATTAATTTACTTACTTGCATTTGGCAGTGTAGGTAGGCAATCGCCTAATCTATCTGCATATAAACGCGTACTCGCAGCTACAAGGAAAGCCCATTACGAGTAGACGTTAGTTTTGGTGAAAATAATCAGCGGCTTGTTTATTTTGATGGACATCGACCTTAATTAATATGCCAATTTATCCGCACCCAAGTTTTAAGTTCGAGAATGAAAATGAGCTTAGATAACAAGGCGACGACGACGCGCCGAAAAAAAAACATGCAGCTCGGAAACGAGTTTTTTCATTTCTATTTGACAAAGTCGTATGTTCTTCTATTAGGTAAATGACTCATTTCCGTGTACATTAAAAAATTTTCAATCTATGGATTGTGACGATCAGAGTCGCGACATAGATCACACAGCAACCTAAAAAAATGATCTGTTGTTGCATTCTATACTTACCTATACTTATTCTTCTATGATATTTTTCGCTTTATTAAGCTCATTCCAGTTCGAGATTATGGCACCGATTTCGTGGACGTTGATGTATTTTTCCACATGCGGATGTTACACGTTTTACGTAATATTATGGTCTCTTTCGAGATTTTCTATTTACATTTCGTCGATGTGCTGCGTTCTGCGTTGATTGAGGTGAAGTGGGCGGCATTTTTGTACCTATACGTTTATATTTGTGCTCGAACTTGGTGTATCTTTGTGGGCTCGATTTGTTATAAGATGTGTAAATAAACAGAGCGAGAAACAGATGGATAATTTACGTATGTGGGTACCTATTTTGACCTGCACTGAAGGTCAATTTCAATTTATAAAATGAAATGCATTATAGCAAATCTTCACAAAAACCGTCCATTATTGATCGTTTTTTGTATCTGGAATGAACTTTTCGTTCCTAGATAGTGAGCGAAAGCAAAAAATCTTGTGGAATCATCAGTAAAGTTCGTTGTCTGCTTTAATTTTTAGTTAGGTCAATTTTTCAATTACATAAAACTGCAAATTTCAATAAATCGAGAGAAAATTAGGTGCTCTACAAATTATCAATTTTCTCAGGTTTTTGAAATTGGCAATAATGACCAAAAAATTAACACCACTAGACCACTACATTCCAAAATGTTCTCCCAGTTTTAGAAATGAGATGATAGCTTAAAGCAACTGCAAAATGTCTATTTTGTTTGTTAGATTTATTCAGGTAAAATTGCTCAAATAAGAAGAGATCGGATAACGTGCTCATTCAGAGAGCTTTGAATATTCACAGCCATCATATAAAATAATCACCAAAGTTCAACCGGAACTCGAATAAAACGCATAAAACAATTCGTATAATGAACGACACTTTTAATTACGTTCAATAAAACAATTTAAAATAAAATAGCAAATAGGTAATTAACAAATTAAAATAATGAGTATAAAAGTTTAGCCGGCCATATGATTTACGAGTATGAATATTTTCCTTCTCACAGCTCACAAAGAACTTCTGAGAAACGAGAAATAAATATAGTTTTCTGGTTTGCCACTATTAGTAAGTATTAGATAGAGTCTACCAAAAATCAACACCCACCCTCAAACCAGAGAAACTTAGCAACTATATCTAATTAAAATATTAAAAAAAGCAATGACAAAAAGATCGAGAATAACTAAACAAACAATTTCAAATTTCAATAAAACATTACAAAGTGCATAAACACTCGAACTAAAGCTAAACAGCACAAAGTATAAGAAATACTCGAAAAATTAAAATAAAACATCACAACAAACTGCAAAGTGCATAGCACTCGATTAAAACCAGCATTTAAAATACAATATTAGAATGAAAGTCATTCGAAAACACATCTTCAATTAAATTAAAACATAACATGAAAAGATAAATAAAATGCAAATAATAACATAATCAGTACAGAGACATAAAGTTACACAATCGAGAGAGTACTGGACTAGCCAGATACTCGGTAAAGACATCGGTGATCTGATCCACAGATCCACAGTGAGACAATTTCAGAATAGCTTTCAAAATGAGATCCTTGACAAACGAATAGGTACTTCACATCAATATGGTGTGTCCTCTTTGAGGAAGTTGAAGCTTGAGAGAAAGAAATACAGCTTAAATTATCTTCAAAAATTACAATAGGATCAATCCAGCATAAATGAAAATCAAAGAGCAATTTTCTAATCCACAGAAGCTCAGCAGCAGCTTCAGCAAGAGCTATATACTACGATTCAGTTGTTGATACGCTGACCAAGCTTTGTTTTTTACTGGACCAGCTAAGTGATAGGCTGTATGGATCATTCTCTTATAAATATAAAACGCATGAGTAGCTGAACAAGACATTTGTCTCGTTGGAAGAATGTCACACAAAAGTGAACATTTAAATATCAACTTACTTACCATCAAATCATTGTAAATCTAGTAAGTGTATGGTTCAGTGTTTGGCATTAACAATACATTACATTTTTTAACAATAACATGGTTATATGACATCGAGATTACCCATGACCATGTCTTCAGATAAGACTTTATCCATTCATCTCCCCATTTTGAGATTCCATCAAGGGCTTTTTATACTTACTTATGTAGATTCTGTGTTGCTTAGGCTTGGGATGAATGAACTTACAAAATTGCAGTGTCATCAGCAAACATACCTAGTAGTTTTAGCTTCTCTTGTTGTTGGCCATGTTGGGTAACTATCAGCTGTGTAGGGAATTGGTCCCAGAACACTATAATATTCTTTGGCACTCCTGCATTAATTGGGTGCTGAGTAAATATGGCATCTCCGTGAAAAACTCGGAATGTTTTTTCATGTTAAGATGCACCGGGGGAGGTCAGAACGGGTTTTTCACAATTTCAACTGTGACCATCTGATACTCTCTTACAAATGAACCAATATGACTCAAATTTTTCATGTGTATGTTCCCATAAGGGTTCCTAACCTATGGTGAAAATTTGAGAGCGACTGTCGTAGTAGCTTTTGCTCAGTGGAATCTAATATAAGTAAATTGTTCCGAGTTACCCCATTTTGGGGGGATGGGGGGAGGAGTCCGAACAGGCCCGACTTTGCAAACACATGAGACATTAGTTTAAAAATAGAGTGTCCTAGAAAAATTGTATGGAAACAAAATGGTAGAGAAATTATCTATTGGATTACAATAATTTACAGTCACCAGATTTTTACTAGGATGTACTGTAAAACTGAAAGATAGAAAATCTGTATTTGAAAACAAATTCAAAACAACAACAAAATACAATTTAACCAAAAACATGTGAAATGGAACCGAATTCCAAAAATGTTTATGTGATGGTGTAGAAGGGATAGTATCCTCAAGTCACCGTTAGGTAGTGCTTTGGAATGTGCAAACCTCTAGGTGCTAGAGCAGGTGTTCTGACTTACCCCGGGGCACCTTATAACATGTTAATTTCAATAAATCGAGGAAATTAGCCAACAAATTACCTATCAATTTTCTCGGTTTTTTGACATTTGGAATTTGCAATAATAACCAAAGAATTAGCACCACTGCATTCCAAAACCTACTCTTAGTTTTAGAAATTATACTTGTACCTGTGATATTTTTCAAGATTGTGGTATAATTAATGCGAAATATTTGGAAGAAAAATTTTTTCATGTCACGAATTTACCTAAAAAGGAAGCATTTTTTGTATATTTTCAACAGTTCAGTGGACCCCTGAGAGTAGTATTGGACTTAAAATCTCAAATACTTATTAGAATTTTTCCAGAACAGGTTGGGTGAGGGCTAAAGCAAAAAAAGACAATTTCCTTGAAAGTCCCCCCCCCTCCCCATCCGCTCTCTTTGAGAACCCATAAGATTCGCAATGATTTCCTGGACCATTCTCCAAAAATCGTTTAATAGTAGGTAAGTATGAAATGCAGGAGTAGCTCAACAAGGTACTGGAATTGAAAAATCTAGGTAGCTGGTTAGGTATGTCTCATTGGAAGAACCTCTTACATAATTTAGATTGAACATTTAAATATCAACTTACCATGCGGCTATTTATTCTTAAACTGTAAAGTAAATATAAAATTTATTGCCTATAATTTTAAAAAGTTAAATATATAAGTAGGTAGTAGGTACCTACTTTAAATTGATGGTTCTGTATAAAAAGCTATATTTCGCTCGATTTATCGAGTAAATTCTTGATGGAAAACCATATGGTTGTGGTACACTGTTAGATGTTTTTGGCCAAAATAGCTTTTTGGATGATACTTACTTCAAAAAATACTCGTTTTTCTTCTTCTGACGTACACTCGTTTTCTTTGTATTCTTGGTTCAAGGTGGTTTCTATTCCAGGTGGAATACCGAACGTGCTATCTCCTCCTGTTGTGTCAAAACGACTGGCAGATCATGCAGAAGAAAAGTTGTCAGAAAGTCAAAACGGATTTAGAAAAGGATGATCATGCACTGCCGAGTGGTATCTTCGAATGGTTGAAAAACAGTGTAACGATTACTGGATAGCGTTTCGATATCCCTTGAATCATCGTTCAAGTCGCCATTGCTCGTCGATGATGCGGTTTCAATTCCAGAAGTGGAAGATTTGGATAGGGCCACCAAACATGTGAAATGGAACTGAATTCCAAAAATTTTTATGCGATGGTGTAGAAGGGATAGTACCCTCAAGTCACCGTTAGGTAGTGCTTTGGAATGTGCAAACCTCTAGGTGCTAGAGCAGGTGTTCCGATTTACCCCGGGGCACCTTATAACATGTTAATTTCAATAAATCGAGGAAATTAGCCAACAAATTACCTATCAATTTTCTCGGTTTTTTGACATTTGGAATTTGCAATTATAACCAAAGAATTAGCACCACTGTATTCCAAAATGGACTCTTTAGTTTTAGAAATTATACTTGTACCTATGATATTTTTCGAGATTGTGGTATAATCCAAAATATTTGGAAGAACATTTTTTCATGCCACAAATTTGAATTTACCTAAAAAGGAAGCATTTTTTGCACATTTTCAACAGTTCAGTGAACCCCTGAGAGTTCTCTTGGATTTAAAATCTCAAATAAGTACTTATTACAATTTTTCCAAAACGGTTTGAGTGAGGGCTAAAGCAAAAAAACCACGATTTCCTTGAAAATCCCCCCTCCCTCTTTGAGAACCCATAAGATTCGCAATGATTTCCTGGACCTTTCTACAAAAATCGTTCCTACGTATGAAATGCAGGAGTAGCTCACCAAGGTACCTACTGGAATTGAAAAATTTAGGTAAGTACAGGGTGCCCAGAAATATCGAGTACCCCTAAGAAAGTTTTCCATTGAAAATATAGGTTGGCAACGTGAAATAGATGCATATGATTGGTGGAATGTTATCTCTCCAGTCCAGCAACCAATCATGTGCTATCATTATTATCATTCACTGTGACCAACCAAAGTATTTTAATAGAAAACTTTCTTAGGGGTACTCGATATTTCTGGGCATCCTGTAGGTTAGGTATGTCTCATTGGAAGAACCTCATATGTACCTAAGGTAGGTACCTAGTAAGAAAAACATCTCTTTCAATTTTATGTAGGTACTCGCAATGACCCTCATCTTATATCCGAGACACACATTCTTTTAGCAAAACTTCATCACCTATCACTATTACCGGTACCTGGCCATCTCAAATACATCAATATAGACAGTACACAAAATTTAGATTGAACATTTAAATATCAACTTACCATAATATTGATGAAATAGTACCTTTTTCTAAAACAATGACAGCAGATTTCCTTGGATTAAGATTTTCTTGTTATAATTTCTGTAGCAGCTTCCATGGGAGTTACAGGTTTTATTTGGAGATGTGGTAATAAATCTGGAAGGAATGTTGTGGGGTTAAAATGTTTTGCATAGATAGATGTTCTGCAAAGAGCTCTGCCTTTTCCTCACCCATGTAATTCTTTTCTGTTATGAATGAGTTTCCTTTTATTTCAAATGAACAGCTGTTTTCTTGAACATTTTCACATTTATGTGACATCTATTCAGTTGCGCTACTGGGGGAACGTTAAAAAAATTGAATCCATGAGTATCTGTTCAGGAACCAAAATAGCAACATCTTGAAAAATGATGACTTTTTTACAAAAAAAAAGAAACAAAAAACAGTCGATATTAATTCTTCAATACAAAACTTTGGAACAAAATCAGTCACTCAAAATTAAACGAAAACTGCCTGTAGAATTTTGAATTTTGAAATTTTCAAAAATCGTTACCCCGACGCTCGGGGTTTTCCCTGAGTTGTCGTTGGAAAATTTTGATCCAGGCACTGGACTTGAAGATCGAGGACATGGTTTTATTTTCCCTTTCAAATCAATTTTTCATTTATTATATTTTTTGAAGATTATTCAAATTCTTTATTTTCGATGAAAATTTGAATAATCCTTGAAAGATATAATGTAAAAAATTCAGTCGAATGAGAAAATGAAAAAAGTCTTTTGTGCAAGCACGTAGGTCAGAATTTTCCTACGACAACCCCGTGGGATAAACCCGAGTGTCGGGGTAGCAATTTTTGAAAAATTCAAAATTCAAAATTTCACTTGTGGTAGCTAAACTCAAAACTGACAGCTAATTGTAATACTTGGTGAAACCACTTCACTTGTACATCCAAATCTTCGGGGGACGCTTAAAAAGGAACTTGAACCCTACTGCGACGCATTCAATTAATTATGTAGGCACGCGAAGTGCAGAAAAGAAATCACTCTACAATTCTCCGGCGAACGTTAGGTGTTCACTCTCCTCCTCATGCTCCTCGCTCATATCACGATTATTCCATAAAACTGGTTTAGTGAGCGCCTCCTGAGGTGATATGTCTAATTTTCGGACATTACGAGTGTTTTTTTCCTCCACTCATCTGCATAAAAATACAGGCAGATTAAATTGATTGTATAGTAACTACTTGTCTAATAGATACGAGTATATGTGTCGAAAAAAAAAAATAACGAATAACTTCTTTTACAGATGCCGATATTTCACCGTAAATAGTTATTCAATTTCTTTCTAATTTACACCTGTCCGGTCGAATTAATTTAACTTGATTACATTAAACGGCAAACATAGTAATGTTTGGCGTGCCGTTCGTCCTAGTAATAAATCAAAAATGAAGCTTTGAAAAAAATCATAGCCACATATCTAAGTAGAGGTAATAGCCTATTAGGTGTACAATATAGGTCGACCGATGTGCCGTATTCGCATTGAATGTGTAGGTATGCGAGTACCTATGTGGTACTTTTATGTATTTGTACGATGTATTTATTATACATGAGCAGAAGCGGAGGCAAATTTCTTTCGTCTTCTATTGTACCTAAAATGTTTTTTTTATAAATAAGTATACGTACGAGTATATTTGTCAATTGCTATAAAATTTTTCAATCTAAGTAGTATTCCCTACATCATAAAATATTGTAGAACTGCAGCAGAGCCCAATGGTTTGCAGGATTTTCATGTCGGACCTTCGCTTTGTTGCGTTCCTAGGTGCGATACTGGCTTTCATAATTGTTGAAAATTTCGTAGTATTTTGCGAAAAAATTGATAAAACAATTACTTACTTTTCTTACCTACACCTACACCTACATGTCAATCCATAAAAAAAGTTCATTTTGGTGGTAAATTCGTCTTTTAAAAAACTTTCTCTTCCCAAATACTTCACATCATTCATGCCGAAACATCAGAAGATGTCATTTTTGAAACTGAGTTATTATTTTGGAACGCAGTGATGTCAATTTTTCGGCCATTCTGGCCGATTTAAAAAAAATCATGGTTTTAATAATTTTTGAAAATTGCTGAGTGTTTTGCGAAAAAATTGATAAACAAACCTACTTTTCTGCAATATTACGTTTTCTTGTAAAACAGCAGCATGGTATCTTTGTCGCAGAATGAAATTTTTGTTTGATGCTAGATCATGTCAGAAATTATGCTTTTTGATGCTAAAAATGCTTCAACATGAATGCTAAAAATGCTTCAACATGAATGCTAAAAATACCAAAACTGTTTTTCCCAAATTATATGGCCTTCTTACCAAAAATTCCCGTACCTAATGTTGCAAAAATTAATAATTTTTACAATTTTTTCCTACAATTTAAATTTGCTAAAAATGCTAAAAGCTCAAAAATGTTATTCGTGCTAAAAATTAGCCTTAGGTAATTGAAACTGAAAGTTAACGTATTTTTCATAAATACTGTACTACCCTTACTGAAATTTCATAATTTAAATTCTTACCTACTTATTATTCTCTTCACATTATACGGAATAAGTACCTACAATAGAGGCAAATGAAGGAAAGCACCTGCAACTTTTTGGAATTCAGAATTATGCTAAAATTTCGTCAATTATGCTAAAATGAATACCTATGGTAATTTTCCTTCTAAATCACATTCGATAACTTGTCTTTTCGATGTTGCAGCTTTAGTAAGGGTAAACTATTCCAAGCGACAGGGAAATTTTCGTACTGAATAGTAAAGAGAAATCGAAAGAGCCATAAAAAATGCACCTCCACCTCGCGAAATCTATTTTTCAATTTTGGGTGAATTTTGGATGATTCCAAGCTAGCTACTTTTTTTACAGTTTTGGCTGAAGAATTCTCACATTGGGATGATTCAATGTACTAAAAAACAGCAAAGTTACGGTTTTTTGCAGAATATTTCTTGTAGGTATACGAATATGAGACCCTCAAAAATCCTCCCAAATCAATTATTGTTGGTACCGTTTTTTCTGTTTGGAAAGATTGTTAATTAATCTTACAGAAATTGAATTTTCTTTCGAATGGTTTCAAATTTAGCTTTTTACTCACTATGTATGTAGTTAGTTTTGAGTGGTTTCAATATAATTGAAAATAAATGCAATTTTTTGTTGTTTGTTCAATTAATACTAGTTACCTACTCGTACCTATAAGTCTATAACATTAACATTAGGTAGGTACCTACATTTTTACATTTTCAATTTTTTTTTTCAATCAAAAAGTGCCAAATGTGATTTTGGTTCTGACTTTTAAATTTTTAGAAATTCTGAACTCTTGAAAAAAGGATCCGTGAGAAATGATCCATGATCATTTTTTCCCAGGGTGAATCGTGATCTATGATCTATGATCCATGATCCGGATCATAGTTTTTCTTTACGATTCGTGGTCCATGATCCGGTTCAAATTTACAAGATCCGCGACAACTCTGACATAGGTATAATACAGGCCTGTTTTTGTATTTCTTTTCTGAGGGGGACGCTTAATTGAAGTTGCAAGCCCCTAATTTTCATACCACCCCCCCCCCCCACTGTACATAATTTGAATTTTTAGAGAAAAAAATCGAAGTTTCAGACTTTAAAGTTTTACAAAATTTCATCAAAATATGGAGATGGAAAGCTGAAATTTACTCTACACTCCAATTTTAACACATTCTGAAGACGACTTCAGGTGGGTTCAAGTCATTTTGGAGCCTCCAGCGGCTTTTTTGAAAATTACTGGAGCTCTAGTAGATTTTTTTGAAACTCGAAATTTCCACAAAATTTCATCAAAATGGAGTTGAAAAGCTGAAAATTATTCTGCAAACTAATTTCAATACACAGCGACTTTTTGAAAGGCCGTATGACGTTTTTTGGAAAATTGAAATTTCCAAAAAGTAGCTGGAAGCTTCAAAACCATTTGAAATCACCATGTACTTAGTCGACTTCATATCGCATTGAAATAAGTCTGAGAAATTAATTTCAGCTTTCCATCTCCATTGATGAAATTTTGTAAAAATGTAAAGTTTAAAAAATTTGCTGGAGCCTCCAGTAATTTTCAAAAAGTCACTGGAGACTCCAAAATGACTTGAACCCACCTGAAATCGTCTTCAGAGAGTGTTAAAATTAGAGTGTAGAGTAAATTTCAGCTTTCCATCTCCATTTGATGAAATTTTGTAAAAATGTAAAGTTTAAAAAAATCTGCTGGAGGCTCCAGAATTTTCAAAAAATCGCTAGAGGCTCCAAAACTACTTGAAATTTACCTGCAGTACTTCGTAGCGCATTGAAATTAGTTTGCAGAATAAATTTCAGCTTTCCAACTCCATTTTGATGAAATTTTGTGGAAATTTCGAGTTTCGAAAATTTTCTGGAGGCTCCAAAACTGATCAAAACGGTTTGAAACAGTTTCCAATCGATTTGGCATGTCGAAAATAGGGTATATCCCAAATTTCAGCTTTCTTGGTCAATTAGGTAAAATTTTGATTTTTCTCCTCATTTTTGGCCTGCAGGAATTTGATTTTCAAAAATTCACCAAAAATCGAAAAATGTACTTAAGCACTTGAAATTTTGACAGGCGAAAAATTTTTGCCTGATCTTTCGATCTACCTTTGTAAGGTTCAAAAAAATTCGTGCAAGGCCTATGTTGGAACGCAAAATCTGCGATTTCGACTGATCTGTCAATCGAAATGACGCAATCAAAATGACCGCCATTTTGTAAGTAGGGTCACTTTTTTTTTTGAGTACAAGGTTTAGAAATGTTCCTCAGGACTCCCGCTTTTAAAAAAAGTTGTCCCAGAGGATCGACGAGGGGGGGTGCGATAATTCTTGAGCGGGCTCCCCGACGTGCAAGATAAGTACTGAGGTACATACTTGAATGCTAAATTTTAGATTTACGAATTTTCATCGTAATTCTGATCTCGTTTTCGCACTTTACTATTCCGATAATTCAACATTTTTTTAAAAAGTTATCAAAATTTAGCCATTTTTTCATTTTTTTCAAATTCGTTCATTTTTTTAGTTTTTATGGAAATTTTTTCGATAATTTCGAACATTTCTTTGGGGGGGACGGCGTCCCTCTGCGTCCCCCCACAATAAAGCCCTGGGTATAAATAGACTATGCCAATCAGATTTTTTCGTTCTTTGAAAGATTTGGATCGACTAAACACAACGTTAATTTTAACTCAGAAAACAAAAATATTGTTGGTTGTCTGGTTTTCTGTTGGCAAATGAAAATAAGTGATGCGTACCAAACATATTCTTTTTATTCTGAGAAATTTGCTATTAGCCAATTAATTTTCCAATTTCCCCATAGATATTCCATTCTATGCGAATTTCATTTCCCTAAACAATAAAAGAACTCATTTTGTGCAACATAAAGTTTTACTCGTACCTATATATAATTTCCAATTTGAAATTGGGTACCTACATAGTACCTAGACCTACCTATATGTCCAATCCAATTTTGATAGCTAAAGTAAAGTGAAAAGTGAACGCAACTGTATAGCTGGATCACATTTTTCACGATTCGAATCGTTAAAAATAAAATAGGAAAAAAATACATAATAATTTTCAATTTTTCATGTTCAATGACCCTCTACAGTAGTAATCCACTGATCCTTGATCCGATTCAGGTTTTCACTTTGTGATCCCGATCCGTAAGTAATCCGATTCGCGAAATCGTGATCCATATACAGGATGGAATCCGGAGTCTTCTGGTTAAATTCAAATGTACTCGAGGAGACGAAAAAAAAAAGTTATTATGATAAGTTGCCTATCTTGTAAAATGAAGGGGCTACGTGCTTCGCAAAACCAAGAATTTACCAATTTTGAAAAATTCATCAAAAATAAAAAAATGTTTGAATCATTCAAGTGATGTCCCTAACCCATAGTACTCAAGTGGACGAACAAAAAGTGGTATTATGACCAATTGCCTATCTTCAAAATGGAAGGGGCAAACCTGATTCAAAATTTCCAAATTTCAAGTGCCACAAATTTGAATTTTGAAATTGTGCTTGCCCCTTCAATTTTTAAGATAGGCAATTGGTCATAATAACATTTTTTGTTCGTCCACTCAAGTACTATGGGTTAGGGGCATCAATAAAATGATTCAAACATCTGAAGAGTGATATTCCAAAACTCGCTTTGTCCATTTTTATCAAAGTTGGGTTTTTAGTGGTACCTGGTAGATGAAGTATTAACTCACATCCCTACATCATCAACCTACCAAAATGAGGTGTTAAACTCACCTAAATAGCCAATTCACTAAAAATTAAAAAAAAAATAACGTTCCAAAACGCGTTTTGTCCATTTTTATTGAAATTTTTTTCAGCAGTATTTAGTGGATGAAATGTATACCTACACCCCTACATCATAAATCCACCCAAATAAAGTGCTAAACTCGCTAAAAAAGCCAATTTACCCGTTTAAAGGGAAACTGTTTTTCCTCTCTCCTGAAAAGTTGTGAAAATGGACAAAGCGAGTTTTGGAATATCACTCTTCATCTTCTTATTTTAAAAGGATTTTTCAAAATAGATAAATTTTAGTTAAAAAATGGGGTAATTTCTAATTTCTTCAATTTGCAGACAGTAAGAAAATGTTTGTATTATTCAAATCGTGCCCCTAACCCATAGTACTTGAGTGGATGAACAAAAAATGTTATCATGACCAATTGCCTATCTTAAAAATTGAAGGGGCAAGCACAATTTCAAAATTCAAATTTGGGGCATTCAAATTTTGAATCAGGTTTGCCCCTTCAATTTTGAAGATAGGCAATTGGTCATAATAACATGTTTTGTTCGTCCACTCGAATACTATGGGTTAGGGCCCCGGCATCATTTTGAATGATTCAAACATTTTCTTATTAGTTATTTTTGATGAATTTTTCAAAATAGGTAAATTTCCGGTTTTGCGGAGCACGTAGCACCTTTATTTTACAAGATAGGCAACTTATCATAATAACGTTTTTTATTCGTCTCCTCGAGTACTATCTACATTTGTATTTAACCAGACGACTCCGGATTCATTCTGTATTCCGTGCCGAACACTTTAATTAAATTAACTAATAAAATTGAAAATAATAAATAGGTTTAGGTACCAGTGGGACCTAATGTACATAAGACGTACATTACAAATTGTGCAGAATATCTTGTACCCTCCAAAAAAGTTTAATGTTCAATATTTTGGTTGGTCACATATAATTACATTATTATTTGCAAACTGTTGCATAAAAAAATTGAATTAATTAGAAAAATTTCATTTTTCAAAATTTCATTCTTCAAGCACCTACCTAGTACCTACATACACCATACAGGGTGAGAGGGTGCGCAGAAATATCAAAATTACATGCTATAAAATAAAATTGAAAATATTATATTCAATATACAAATTATTTAGAATTTTTAGGTTTCATTCTCACTTCTCAGTTATCTAACTGTTAAATTTTTAAAATGTTAAAATTTTTTCATGATGTCCATGATTTTAAACTTCGTATTTTAATATTCCTCATTTTAATTTTTTATTCAACACAAAATAAAAAATTACAATCATAACTCACAAGCATTAAAGGAAAAATAAAATGGAAAGAAATTGAAATTTGATTTAGTCATTTTTGATTTTGATTTTTTCAAGTCTCAAGTCAAAGTCCAACCGAACTTAGCCGAATAGCTTGGCCGAACATTGCCGAACACTTCCGAATGATGTTGCGGTTCGCCGTAAAATTATCCTGCACTCAGATACCTGTCTGGTATTATCTATGAAAGATTAATATCAGCTAGAACAGCTGTGTGGAAAGCCTAGTTTGAAAGGCAAAAATGTACAGTTCGTAACATAAACAACAAAATTCGCGTGTATTAAATGTATCTCGGAAGAGTCGGAACTCGGAGTTCAAATCGGTCGTTTTTCTTTCGATTAATTTTAAATAGTTAAATATGTAACTCGTAAATTATTCCGTGTGATTTTATCTTTCGTCATATCCGTATTATTGTTCGCACATGCCCGTACGTTATCGCTCACGTAACGCCTCATTACGATGAAAGAATTGGTATGCGATTTTTCTTGAATCAATTGGTTGTGAAGTTGTATCTAACCTTACTCATCTTGCTTTCGCAATCGTTCAAAGTGAGCAGATCGACACAGGAAATAGAAGCGAAAAATACTATGAAAAAGCTGAAACGTGATAACAGCAGCAGTCAAAAACCTGCCGTACCCGGTAAACCGACCATACTACCAGCGCCGGATAAATCGCCGAGTGATAAGAAAAAATACAAAGTAGTTCGACTTCCTAATAATCTAACGGCGTTACTAGTGTCAGATGGACCTGAACTGTACCATATAGAAGACTTTTACAATATATCCGATTCTTCGAGTAGCAGCGGCGCATCGACGAGTGGTTCGAGCGGCGAAGAAGACGACGACGATGATCCGGCGTACGAAAGCTGTCGAACATTGGAAAATGTTAAAAACGATAAGTTCGCCGCTTGCGCGTTATCCATCAACGTTGGCAGTTTCAGTGATCCGAACGCTATACCTGGTTTAGCGCATTTTCTAGAACATATGGTATTCATGGGGAGTAAAAAGTACCCGAAGGAGAATCAATTCGATGTTTTTATACAGAAGCACGGCGGATCGACGAATGCGGTTACATCGTGCGAATGCACGACGTTCTATTTCGATTGCAACGTTCGTCATTTGTTCAAAGCGTTGGATATGTTCTCTCAATTCTTCATTTCACCGTTGCTGAAGAAAGAGTCTATGGTTCGCGAACGTGAAGCCGTTGATTCCGAATTCGACCTGGCTACTTCGTCAGATTCGGCTCGAATTGAACAATTGATCGGTACTTTTGCTTCGGAAGAGAATCCAGTCGGTAAATTCATGTGGGGTAATTCGAAAACCCTCAAAGATCGCGTATCCGAAGACGAACTCTACGAATCGTTGCGGTCGTTTCATCAGCAGTATTATTCGGCTAATTTGATGACCGTAGCCATACTAGCCAAGTTACCTATCGATACGTTGGAAAATTGCGCTCTAGAGTGTTTCACCAGCGTTCCCGATCATCAAGTATCTCGTCCTACGCATAATATCACGAAACCGTTATTCGTTCACGAAAAATTCCATCGAATGTATTACGTAACATCGGTGAAAAACGTTACCAAAGTCGTACTTATGTGGGAAATGCCACCGGTCGAAAGTCTCTACCATAGCAAACCGGACGAACTAATTAGTTGGCTCGTAGCTCACGAAGGCAAAGGTAGTTTACTATCGTACTTGAAGAGTAAACTATGGGCTTTAGGATTATGGGGCGGTATAACCAACGACTCGGTATACTGTAATTCCCTGTATTCGTTATTCCGAATGGAAATCGCCCTATCCGAAGACGGCTTCGCTCATCTAATGGATGTGATCACAGCGACGTTTAGTTATCTGAAACTAGTTCGAGCATCGTTACCGCAACGCAGACTGTACGACGAAGTAAAAACACTGAGCGATTTAGATTTCAAATTCCAAGAAGAACAAACTACCACCGAATTCGTCGAGAACATAGTCGAAGATATGCATTACTATCCTTCGAAAGATTTCCTAACCGGTCCTCATTTGTATTTCAAGTATAGTCCGGAAGAAGTAACCAAACTGTTGGAATACATAACACCCGAAACGGTCAATATCATCGTACGAGCCAAAGAATTCAGCGATTCCGTAGTCATCGATCAGGTCGAACCTTGGTTCCAGACGAAATACGGATCGGTGCAGATCCCTCCGGATCAGCTATCGAATTGGCAGAACGTAGAACCGTACCCGGAGTTCAAATTACCGAGCAGTAATCCGTTTATTTCGAGTGATTTTCGCATTGCACTACCTGCCGGCAACGAAAGCAAATACCCGACTAAAATAAAGAATAATCAATTTATGGAAGTATGGTATAAATTAGATACTGTGTTCAAGTTACCAATAGCCAGTATCAATTTGCACTTTTTATCGCCGGCCGGAATGAGTACGAGTAAATCATTAGTAATGCTGGATCTGTTCGTTGGTATGATCACATATATACTGATGGAAGATACGTATCCGGCCAATTTAGCTCAGTTATATTACGCTATCGAAGTTTCGCCCAGAGGCGGTGTTCTGGTAAAGATGAAAGGATTCAATCACAAATTACCCAAACTGCTCGCCACTGTGATCGATTGTATGAAGAATTTCTCCAAAGAATTCAACGTCAACATGTTCAACACTCTAAAAGTCGAACTAAAGAAAACGTATCGTAATACTTTGCTGAAACGAAACAATCTCGTACAAGAGTTACGCTTCACCGTCATCGAAGAACCGTATTTCAACACGAGCGAAAAATACGGAGTCGTTTCGCACATACACGAAAAAGAATTCGTCGCTTTTATCGACAGCTTTCTCGGTAACTCGTTCGTCCAATGCTTAGTTCAAGGCAACATCTCTCGCGAAAACGCCATCAACGTTTGTCACAACAGCGTCAAGATGTTCAACTCGAAACCAATCGCTAAGAAAGATCTACCCTACGTGCGAATCAGACGTATACCAGTCGGTCAAAAATGCGTTTTCATGAGAACATTCAACGAATTAGACAGCAACTCGGTAACAGTTAACTACTTCCAATGGGGTAACGCTAACATGATGCAGTACGTTAAACTAGAGTTATTGGTCAAATTGATGGAAGAGAAGGTATTCAACGTTCTGAGAACGCAAGAGCAGCTCGGTTACGAAGTTTACTGCACGTTTAGGAATAATTTCGGTATCATCGGCTTCACCATAACCGTCCATTCGAGTACATCGAAATTCGAAACGTCCTACGTCGAAGAACGTATTTCTCTATTTTTAGACGATTTCTCCAGCTCTTTAAATAACTACAAACACGACGAATTCTACAAAGAGCGCGAAGCCTTGATTAAAACCAAAAGCATCGTGTACGATAATCTGAAACAGGAAGTCGATTACAATCTACACGAGATTATCATGGAAGAATACGTATTCGACAGACGCTGGAAGGAAATCGATTGGCTGCATAAAGTATCCCTATCCGATATCAAAGCGATGTTGACGTCAATTACGAAAAAAGGCAGTGATCGAAATAGAAGACTGACTATTCAAGTCATCGGTAACAAAGCCGATCCTCCTACCAATGTCGCCTTAATGGATGACCAAGCGTTTGATTTTCGATTACTCGAAGGAGAAGAAAATTTAAAAAATTATTACGTCAAAGAAATCAAAACTTTCAAATCGAATTTATTCCTGTATCCTAAATCGAAAATAATGAACGGTAAAGTTCCCAGTATACGGTGACGAAAAACTACTCGCGATAATCGCCATCGCCGCCGGTGAGTTGGGTTTTGCTTCGATGTTGCGTTTTTACTTTTTGGTCATGGTCGTACTGGTCTTTAATTCGTCTTGTTTTCATTTTCAGTTATCTACGAAAAAGATAATGTGTCGATGATCGCGCCTAAATTCATACACGAGTCGATGTTTTATATGTACGAAGATGACTATGGTATTCGAAATTTTTGTACGTTCCTTCGTAATTGTGTGCGTTTTATTGGCTACGCTCCTTATTCGGTTACAATTGTTCAGCGATTCGATCAACATACTCATTCTATGAAGCTGTGTTCAAAACTCGAATAAAATTTTTTGTCAATTTTGAGCTACCTAGTCTAATGTATGTTTCGCATTTTTTTCTTTTTTTTTTGTATGCGTTTATATTATTCGAAATCGCTAAATAAACGTGCTATTTGTTTCGAATGATTGATATTCCTTTGAGAAGAATTCTAGGTGATGTGTTTGGTAGTTCGGTATTTTTTTTTTCATCGATTCCGAAATGACTGTATTATGAGAGCACGAGCACTTTTTGTGCGCAGATTTACAGTATATTATCAATTGAAAATTACTCGATCATCACTAACGAATATTCATATTACTCAATGTATATTAGTAATACGAGTTTGTTGCACTGTTTTGATTTCTGGAATTGACACTGACGACGTCATTTTGTACTCGTTTAAATCATTAACTTAAAAAAAAAATCTAAAAAAATAAATCTCTAATCAATTTAAAAAAATTATATAATTTAAATATATAAAATTTAATAATTTAATTAAATTAATTCTAATAAACGAAGTTAATATTATATTTACGGTGGAAAGCTGGACTTCGAATCATCATCCATGCCCCTGAAGCCTAATAATAGGCAACGCATTTGGTGTATTGTAAGTAGCCTACCGTGTCATTAATGGAACATTTTTACAAGATTTCTCTTTTTCAATTGAAAAACATAATGATGACTTCATTTAGCTGTTTAGAATTATTTACAATCGTCAGGTTTTTTTTTTGAAAAATCGAGAATTCTGATGCGTTTAAATTTATTCAAGTGCTTAATCACTAAAAAAAAAAAAAAATGCATTACCTATTTTAATTTTTAATTGATGGAATTTACACTATGACCGCCGCATTTCGAGCCAAATGAAGTGCATTATCAAACATTTTTATTTTTTAGAGTTGGACATTAACCAGATGAACGAAGCTAAGAATTAGGAAAGAATAACCGTTTCGAATCTGAAATCCGAATATCCGGATTGTTACCAGTTACTGAATTATCGGTGCTTTTTATTCAATTTTCAGTTTTTCGGTTTTCTTCATCAGTGATTGACTAAAAATATTTCAAAAATAGTTTCATATCGCCAACATGATTTAACATGAAAATATGAAAAAAGACTTTGATCTTTTGTATTTTTTTTTTTTTTTGTCCAACTGGTATTCGTTTACATCCGATAACCGGATTCAAACTTTGGATTCATCCGGATCATTAAAATAATCGTTCAACATTGGAAAGTTTGTCCTAAGAATTTTTCAAAGTACATACATAGATATGTTCCTTCCTACTGAAGAGCAATGAAAAAAAAATCTGTTCTGATTAATTCAACGTTGGTCAAGTTTGTAGTGGGAGTAACCGATGATGGACAAAACTTTTCTGTCATTTTGGGACTTGGGAGAAATAATTATTTCATCGTTGAATCAGATAAGAAAATTTCTTTAAAATTAGGCGTCATCATCAAAACTGTCGTTGTTTCCAAATTTTTATCCATATACTTCTTGAATTATAAATTTTCAAAAGTTTTTTACCCTCGTTTCGCTCGGATTATTTTTCTCTTTTTTATAGATTAAATTTCCTTGGAAATTACTTACATCCTTCAAATCTGAAAAATTCAGGTATTTAAAAAAGCGATTCTCATGTCAAAAATAATGTTTTTGGCCAAATTTTTGTAAGAAATGGGCCTTTTTGCGGTAGGCCCGGCATTTTTATTTATAAGTTTCAGCATGATGGTGATTTTTGCATTTTATGACCCGGAGCCTGTTCTGCTTGATTAAATAAAGTCAAACTTGAGGAATACGGTTCTCTTCTCTTGGAAGCTAGAATTGACCCCTGCAGTTGGAAGGGTCGAGGTTGAAAATTACAGAAAGGTCATTTTTTTGGAGAAGCATAATTTGGCCCTAAATTGATGAAAATAGTCCAAATTCATACCATTGGTGAGTACCGCCATTGTGAACAACATATCCAAATTTCAGCTTCCTAGGTCATCCCCAGCCCATTTAAGGTGGAAAAAAAACAAATTTTGACCCTATTTTTGACCTCACTTCGCTCTTCAAATTGACCTAAGGAACCCCCAATGTCCAGCATGCAATGGGATGGTGCCACTTGAGTGTATTTTGCAGGTTTTAACCTTCCAACCCTATTTGACCTCTTTCCAGGGTCAAAAGTGGATTTTTTGGCTATTTTATGTGTTTTTCAACCTTTAGGAAAGCCCACAGCCCACAGCCTCACTAAATTGACCTAGAGGATCCAAATTTTCACAGTACATTGGGAGCTAGGATGTACCCGAAGTGCCGTTTGCTGGTTTCAACCTTCTAGCCCTATTTGATTCCTCTCCAGGGTCAAAAAAGTCGATTTTTTGGCTATTTTACATGTTTTTCGACCTTTAGGAAAGCCTACAGCCTCTCCAAATTGACCTAGAATGTCCACATTTTCACAGAACATTGGGAGGATGTATAAGAAGTGCCTTTTGCTGGTTTTAGCTTTCCAAACCCATTTCACCCCTCTCCAAGATGAGAAAGGTGGATTTTTCAGCTACCCTGTGGGCACGTTTGGCACTTTAGTGCCAGTATTTGACATTGCGTCAAATTGAGACTAGGACGCAATGCCAATTTTTAGTGCCAGTGTCATAGTGTCAGAGTGCCAGTGTCAGTGCCACTGGCACTGAGAACTGATACATTGCGTCAATGTGGGACTGAGACGCAATGCAAATTTTCAGTGCCAGTGCCAGTGCCAGTGTCAGCGAGGAAAAAGTTTGAGAAAGTTTTACTGTCGAATCTAGTATTTTTTTCGCGGCAGTGTTGCCTGGGTAGGAGTTCGTTGAGTGCAGTTATCTCCATTTTACTTTTTTTCCCGCTTTTTTCTAATGAAATTTTTCGGCTCCGACTGGGCTCGAACCCGGGTTTCTTGCGTGGCAGTCCGCTGCTTTACCAATTACGCCACCGCGTCATACATAATTTGTTCGCGATGAAGCGGCTGTTAGTTGATTGCTCATTCATTTTGACTTGAGCATGCATCACTGCACTTTTTAGACACTAGTAATTATATTTTGAAGATTTTTTTTCTCTGAAATTATTACCTATCCTTTTAAATTTATTCAATCCAATTTTCTATTTTTTCTTTATAAAAAACACTATTTTTTAAATATTGTTTTTAAAAAGAGGGGTTCCAATTTTTCGTTTTTTTCTCAATGAAAATTTTCAAGGGTAAGTAAACCTCAAAATTTGAAATATTTTTCAAAAAAAAGAATTTTTATTAGTTGAAAAAAAAATTTTGTGAGAAAGAAGCATTCACTGGAGCTTAGGAAAAAGTTGCAATAAGGTTTCAAAGCAAATTTTTCTTATATTCAAAAAAAATAAATAAAATGAAAATATTATTGATAGTGCTGATCCTAAAAACTTTTCTTGAAGATGAGTTTTTTTTTTTCAAAAGTCATAGATTTTTTCAAAAAGAATATAATCTATGACTTTTGAAAAAAAACTCATCTTCAAGAAAAGTTTTTAGGATCAGCATTATCAATAATATTTTCATTTTATTTATTTTTTTCGAATACGAGAAAAATTTGCTTTGAAACCTTATTGCAACTTTTTCTTAAGCTCCAGTGAATATGCTTCTTTCTCAAAAAATTTTTTTTTCAACTAATAAAAATTCTTTTTTTTGGAAAAGTATTTTTAATTTTGAGGTTTACTTACCCTTGAAAATTTTTAATATTTGAAAAAAACGAATTTTTATTTGTTGGAAAAGCGCCTGTTCTTTTTTTGAAAAGAAAATAATTACATGTACAGCGAAGAAATTTTTATGTTTTCAAAATTAAGCTGTTTTGGGTCAAATTCTGAGATTTTGCTCTTAGAAAAAACGCTAAAATCACGTTTTCACGATTTCAACGAAGTAAAATCTCAGAATTTGGCCCAAAAAAGCTTAATTTTAAAAGTTACTGGAAAAATCAAATGAAAAATCACCGAGCACTTGCCAGTGTGGTTCAAATGTAAATTCTTCAATTTATTTGAAATATTGTGCTTAAACACCTTTTTTAGAGGTGCCCAAAGTGGGGGGCTCTAAAAAAAGGGTTCAAAATTACGAATATACAGGAAGCTTAATTAAACTTTTTCATCAAGATAATTGAATATATACCTCAAAACGTTACGTTTGGCGCAAATCGTACGTTTCTAGTTTTTCAGGGGTTCCCAAAATTTCGAAATTGCGAAAAAATGGAAAACTGGATTTTTGAGTACCAGCGGAAAATTTTATTAAGCTCAAAATTTGGTAGGATGAAGGTCTTTCAGATACTAATGAACTGTAAAAAGCTTTTTAGGGGGGCTCAAAGGGGTAGGTTCAAAATGGAGGTTCCAAAATTTTTCAAAAATCAAACCCCCCCCCCATTTCTGACCCCGAGGCTCGAAAATAGGAAAATCACCTCGCATAACGTTTATCGAGTTCAAACAGATATTTTACCCTAAAAAAGGTTTTGAAAATAATACTCAGTGGTTCCTAAAATTCTTTTTGTAATCACAACTTTGGAAACCCCTGGAGCCCAGAAAATGGTCATTTTGGGTTAACCAACCACCGATTCGTATTTCGGACATTTATTACAACATTTATACTTTAGAGTGATTGAGTGGAAAATTAGGTGGGGCCAGAAAATGGCCTTATCGGGACTTCTCCTTTATCCAAAAATAGATTTGAAAATTTCCAATCTCTCAACAGAAATATGAAACTTGAAAAGTGCTAATGGATTTTGAAGGCAAAGGTCTACATCGACAGAAAATCTTGAATACTTATCTTTTAGAACTGGGTCATTTCCTCTGAAACCACTCACCAACTCATTCATTATAAGGTTATAATTAAACCACCCTACCAACAAACTTGATTTCAAACTTTTGATGCATAAACATTTTTTGAACTTGAGTAATTTTAAATTAAAATTCAATTTTCAATAAATCTGAAATTTTGCGATTTTTTTTTTAATGTTCAAGCAAAGTTTTAAACAACAAAAACGTTTTTGTTGTTAAAAACTAAAAAATTGAGACTTGTGTTGTTGGAAAATGTCTCCAGTGCCAACATTTTACACTGGAGTGCCAATGCCTGACACCCGAGTGTCGTCACCTGTCACTCCAGTGTCAAAATCTGACACTCAGTGCCAATGTCTGACACTCGAGTGCCAAAATCTGACACTGAGTGCCAAAATCTGACACTGAGTGCCAAAATGTGACACTTAGTGTCAGATTTTGGCACTTTTTCGCTGGCATTGCGTCCCGAGTGCCAAACGTGCCCACAGGGTATTTTCAAGTTTTTTTCTCAACTTTTAGAACACACTGTAGCTCCTTCAAATTGACCTAGAAGGTCCAAATTTTCACAGTACATTGGGAGGATATACCCCAAGTGCCTTTTGCAGGTTTCAGCCTTCCAAACCCATTTGATTTCTTCGTCCACACCAACCCCCCCCCCCCCGCGATTTTCCTCCATGAAATTCTCTCCGCGAACATGCTAAAAAAGAACACTTTACTTGTGAAGAAAAATCCGAACACGAAGAAAGCATTGCAGTGGAATTGTAAACACAATGTTTAGAAACACTCATCATGTCACAATTTAATTAACTGAATGTTTTTAACAGAAAACGTTGCCATCGTGTTTGAAAAACCTTCAAAGTTTCTGTTGCAAAAATTTGGCTCGTACGTAGCGGCAGACAGCTACGACTTTTTAATTTAGAATTATTTTTCGACCAGTGTACCTTACTATAAGCTAAAACTTGAAATGCCAAAAACATTGGAGAATAAATCTTGAAACCTGTTTGCTTTTGTGTTGAGGATTGAGGAAAAATTAGGTATGTAATTAAAATTCGTCACTTCAAAACTTTGAAATTCGCTGAGAATGGAATCAAAATCAGTTTTTTACGATGCCTTTAAAAAAAATAATAAAAATTGAATTTTCTTTTACTGTTATGAGTTAGGATACAAAACGTGAGAAAATTATGGGAAAATTCGCGATTATAAATCAATTTTTTTTTGAGAATTCAACAGTTGATTGCTAAAGTTGTAAAAAAGATAGGTACCTATGCAATTCATTCATAATTGCGAATTTTTTCCCTATAGGGTTCTCAATTTTTTTTTGCCATAGATGGTTCGAGAAAGTACAGAAAAAACCTCGTTTCGCTTGGGTGACTTGGCTATTTTTCAAATTGTCGGAAAAATGATTGTTCAAATATAATTCTTAGGTAAGACGGATTAAAATGAAAATTTTGCAGATTATTTCATAGAATTTTTTTAATTTAAAAAAGTAGTTCAAAAATCACAAAAATGTATTGACTCTAGATTTCAATGAACTCTGGTGGAGTGGAGAGAAGAGGGTGAATCTTGAAATTTTATATGGTACCTTCATTGAGAAAAATATCAAAAAAATCTCCTATTAGAATATTTTAACCCTTAGAGTACCTATACCTACCACAATAGATAAGTTTTTTCTTTGCCAAAAAAGAAAACCCCAGTACCACTTTTTTGCTCAAACCTTGAAAAAAGTTCAAAATAGTGTGAAGTATGATGGAACTAACTACTGTGGAGCATACAGAGGGTGTTTCGGGCATAAAGACCAGCTATTTATTTTTTTTGCTTTTTTAAGGATTATCAAATTTGGTGATTTTCACAACCCAAGCCAAGGGACATGTTGGTTGAATTTTTTACAACGATTTGTGACTGTGACTATATAGCAACCATTCATGAATTGATAATGAATTACCTATATTTATTTTGAAGCAGGAAGTCGATGAAAAAGAAAAAAAAACGTGTGACAAAATACTGTCAGTAGGTACACATCATGGTTGTGAATACTGAATTATAAAGCCTGTCCGCCTTATGTACAATATTATGTACACATCTGGAGAAACCTCGGAAGACTTGATTGAGTAACGAGAGGGGGGATATGGGAAGATTTGAAGACATTGCCAAGGTACGAAATTTTCATTTTTGAGGGTACGAAAAATGCACGAAATTAGTTTTCTGGATTTTAGTAAGACACCCTGCATATGATGCAACGTGTAACCACTAACCAATCTCGACACTGTCGACAATATAATCGATACCTTCGATAAATTAATACGCCTGTTAAAAAAATAACTAAACCTATGCCATTTCCCAAGTACATGATCCATTGCCATTACTCCTTTGATAAATCACACCGTATCCGTAAAAGAATTATCCGCTTGACTGAAATTTGGTCCACCTCTTTCAACATCATCCCCACCTTGATGGTTTTATAGCTGGTTCTCACTCTGCAATCAATTCTCATTCATAAAACTTCATTGAATAAAATTTCTCTGCGACCCTGGCCGAAAGCAGTTTGATCCACTTTCATTAACTTAACCGGAAATTCAAGCGTTCAACCGTCATGTCCTAGAAAAATGCCAGAGCCAGCCCAAAAATGCCACCAATCCAGCCGCCGTGTCGATATCTGATATCATTTTTCACGAATCAACAATGTTTCAACGTGCACAACGAGACGTACAACAACAGCAGAACAGCTGACGTGAACGTAAAAAAAATACGAAAACGGAAAATTACACCGAAACTGGCGTAATTTTACATAAAATACGCGTAATTACGCAGTCATAAAGTAAATTTCCATAAAGAAACCGCAAAAACGGGTGATTAGTTCGTTTATTCGACGATAGAAGCGCTAGTTGAGTTGTTACAATACCGTTAAAAATTCAACGTACTCGGTTACTCGGTTCGTTAATCGCTGAGGTCAACGTTATCAGTAAAAGTTCAGAATGTTCTTCACGTCATTAGAATAAGGGGAAAAAAACTCGAACTGTCGAATAATATAATAATCGTTTAGAATGAAATTTGTTCGCGATGCTTTGAAATAGTCGATCGTACGCGTTACCGTTTCGTGTGAGTACGTTCGCGAATGGTCGTACCCGTCGCAAACAGACGACTATCGAACAAAACATTAGGGTGAAAAACAATGGCTATGTTAACGTCTGGTGAGTATACGTTGATTAAAAAGAAGGCAGTGGACGGAGAGAAGTCGATGTTATTCGTGAAACTGACAGATTCGGCGTTACGAGCGTTGGATAATTATTTAAAGAACTGCGATAAACTCGATTCGCCAGCCATCGAATTCAACAACGACGAAGGACGCTTGTTGATTCCAACATGCCAGAAAGATAACGCGAAAACGGATAAATTAGCTCAATTTAAGTTTAATGTCACTAGTAACGAAATAATGCAAGGTAGGCAAGGCCGTCTAGAATGCATCCAGCATAAGAAAGGCAACAAACAATTAGTCAAATTAGGACAATTAACGCATAGACTGAGAGTACACGCCAACGAAGACGTCTACGAGACGACCAAGAATCGTATGGCGGCCATAGAACAAGAACAAAGGAAAAACTGTACCGTTCTGCTGGACAGAAATTCGCCTCAAATGAATCGTCGCAATAGACTGGATCGTTTAGCCAAACCTAACTCTTCGTCGCCATCGCTCGCTAAACCGAATTCGTCGTTGTCGTCGTTGTCGCAGTCGCAGACGCCGTCGCCTCAGACGACGCCAACCAACGACGAAGCTAAACCGATAACTGTGCCAGAAACAAATATGGTTAGAAATAAGAGTCGTCCGATTACCAGTACGTTGCCTTCGAAGCTGAGCGCTTCGTGTATGATTAGAAAACCGCTCAAAGATCGTATTACTCATTTATTAGCTTTACGACCTTATAAAAAGCTCGAATTGATATCGGCGCTCGAAAAAGACGGTATACGTAAATGCGATAAACCTTGTTTATCGGAAACGCTCACGTCGGTGGCTACATTACGCGATAATACCTACCATTTATCTAAACACGCCTGGAACGATGTACAAGAAGACTGGTATTTTTACACGGACGCTGAAAGACAGCAGATTAAACGAGCTAAATCACGTATGCTGACGTCGCCGTGCAGCAGCGATAGCGGTATCTCCGTCAGTTCGAATCATTCGCCGAATCCTAGCGTTACAGCCGGAGCAGCGCCTCCGCCTTCCATCGATAACTCGCCTTCGAACGCTTACAAAAGACCAGGATATTTCAACGGCGTCGACGGTTTCCAAACGAAACGTCAACGAATATCGCACTACATCAAACCAGAACCTGGCTCGGTTTCTACGAAACCAGCTCCGATCGAAGAAAATGCTCATACTCGCACCAATAACGCTTGCTTCGACGAACTAAACTCGGCCAAGTCAGCTCCCGATAGACCACACAACAAAGCATACAGCTCGTTCAAATATTCGCCCGATTCGCCGGATACCAGCGCCGAGTCTGTGAAATCCGGCCTGGATAAACCAGCCTCGAAACTGGGTTCGTTTTATTCGCCCGAATCGCCGCTCGATACCGAACAACCTAAACCAATACCTTCGGTTGTGATCACCAGTCCTCCTGCGGCAGCTTCGCTCGGTAACGGCGTTACTTCGTCGTTGGACCATAAACCATCGTTATACTCTCCTGCCAAGTCCAAGGTATCCGATATCAAGGGCCCGAAACCAAAGTACATGAAGGAGTATATTACCATTACCAGTATGGAACAACGACGCCGATACAAGTCCGACTTTAATTCCATATTCAAAGAATACCAACGCGTTCACGAGGAGATCGACTCGATTAGTAATACGTTCGCTCAACTCGGCGAGTCGCTCAGGCAGCATACAAAAGGCACCCCCAAATACGCTAAAATAGAACAAGAGATCCTTAAAAAGTATCACGAAATCAAAAGCAGCAAGAAATTTCAAGCTGCTAAGCTGCGTTTCGAATACCTGCACGAGAAATTATCGCATATCAAAAATCTCGTACACGAGTACGACGAGAAATTTTTAAAATAATCGCCGCCATTTTTGTTCGGGGGATATAAAAAAAATTCGTTATTACAGAAGAGACTCGACCTCTTTAAAAAGTATTAAAAATTACATCACACCCTTATTTTTTCAGCCACTTTAAAAAAGATATGACCGCAGTCAATTCGGACACACGTTCGTATACGTAATTCGGACTTTCTATTTTTCTCTCTCTCTCTTTCATGTCCTGAACGTCGTTGTTGTTGTTATTAGATTATGATTACTACTTTAAGCAGCTCTACTATCTATACGTAAGACGAATGTTGTTATACACTTACACACTTCATTTAACTCGCCAAATTACTACATACTATCGAATATTAAACCGCATTCTACTATGCTAGGGGTCTAGGGATACTGGTTATTCGTATAAATGAAAAAAAAAAATTATCGATAGAAAAAAAATTGTACGATATTTAAAAAAAAAAATTTTTAATGTATAGAATTAATGTGAATTTTTTTTTCTTTCCTTTTTTTCTCATTTTATCATGTATTCCAGTTTTGTACTTAATAAAGTATTTCAATCGTGTTTTGTTAATTTAGTATATTTGACATTTTTTTTTCACTCTCTCGCTCATCGTCGAGTTTATAAATACGTACGCTTCATGCACGACTGCGATAAAACTTGGCATTAGTAAATAATTGCATTACGCGGTATATAGACAGACACTATGTAAATGTATTAAAAGAGAATCGTCGTGTCGTATGCGAGGAGAGAATTCTGACTCGGTGAAAAATTTATTCGCAAATTATCTTCGACTCCTCTCTTTAATGAAATTAAATAACTGTGGTTATAAAAATCAACACATACTGAAGAATTGAATTACCTATACCTACCTACCCTCGTTTAAAGTCGATCACCCTTCGAAGTCATTTTTGTATTGTTCGGTGTTCGAGATCAAAATGAGGAGGGTTACTAGAACATTTTCAAAAGCAGGGTTGAAAACCGTTTGGAACCGCCCCACCACCCTTCACTTCTCATCAGCTGAAATGGTAACCGGAACCGTTTGAAAAATTTGAAACGAAAAATCCTAAAAGAATCACCTAATACGAGTAAAATGATTTCGTAAAAAATTAATAATTATTTAGTATCGATTGAGTTTTTTGAGAAGAGGAACAACCATCACAAAAACCAGTAGGTACCTAACAAGATTTTCAATAAGATAGATTAACCATCGAAAGTTCGAAACCCTTTTCAGGAATCGGTTCTGTTTGGTTCCTTATCATTGAAATTGTTTACAGCCCTATTCAAAAGAAGAGGTGAACGACTTCGTTAATGTTTTTCTGAGAAATTTACCCATATTATTTGACAACATGTGGAGAACTATTTTACTTGGTAATTAGGTCAGAAGGTGGAATGCAGATGGGTTGTTTATATTCGATAAGCGACGAGTTTACTTAAACTCTTCAGTATGTAGGCACGTCTATACGATGATACGAGTAATATTCGATGATGCGACGTGAAAATTTATTTAGGCAGCTAAAACTCGTGTCGTGGATTATTCTCGATCTATTCGACGAGTTTATACATATTTAAGTTGATTTCCAAGCAGACCGACACTTTCTGTAGAAAATTTGGAATTCTGCAGAAATTGAAAATTGCATCGAAAGCTGCAGAATGGTCAGAAATGGTTAAATTCGGATTCATGGGATTAAACAGCCATTCGTACACACTTCAAAAATTTTTTGAGATTTTTTTTGAAATTGAAATTTCCTATTAAAATGATTTTACCGACTTTTTACCCCAGACCTTCTGCCCCCCCTTCCCTCCAGAATTTTACCAGCTAATTAGTCAAGTGTGGCTGGAACGAATTTTGGAAGGGGGATTTGGAAACAAAAATGTTGAATGATTTAAAATTTTCAAAAACGATGCTTTGTACCTACTGACAAAATTACAAAAATTTGGATTGTTCTATTGCAATAAGTTTGAAATTGAAATCAAAAATCAAAAAGTTGCACCCTTTTTTTGAGTAATTTTTTAGGTTTTGTTAATTTTTCATTCTTGAAAATTTTTTGAAAATTGTGTAGTACCGAATTCAAATGTGCTGAAGCGAAGTGTGGGCAAAAACTTTGAAAAAAGTTGATTTTCATGGTTTGAACCTTTCAACATTTTAAAATTTTAACAATGGTTTTCAGGAAATCATAATACCAATACCTATTTTCAAAAATAGGAATAAACCCCCGGACGAAGCGAGGGCAAAGGATTTCGAAAATGAATAATTTTTCAAAAGCAAAACATCAAGTATTTAGCTTTGATGGATGAGAATAGAGAAGTCATTTTTTTTACTCTTCAACTTTGGTCAGAGAAAAGAAAAGGAAAACGATCTAGCTCGTGTGACGCGAGAGTGAAAACTGAAAATTTGGTAATTCGAAATGTAAAAAAGAAACAAAATCATTCTTGAATTCTTGTAGATGCAAAAAGTAGGTTTTCGTAGTTTTAGAATTTTTAGTTTTTGGGAAATTATAATAGGTAGGTACCTAGATAGCTTTTAAAATAAGAATTTGGCTCAGGCGATGGGAAGGCAAAAGCTCTCATAAAATTCAAAGTTTTTAATTTTTTTCAGAGCATTATTTTTATATTTTCAGAATTTTGAAAAAAGTCAATGACAGAAATTAGAAATTGTTTCCCAATTTTAGGAAAAGATAAGATACTTTTCTTAGACTTTTTTCCTCTTTTTTTTCTTTTCCAAAATTCCCCGATTTTCTCCAACTCATCCAACTTTTTGTCAACATTTTTATGTCGTTGGGGGGGGGGGCACCGTGTAAATATGGACCCGAAATATGCCCCAGAGAGACTTTTTCGTACCCGAATCTCGGTATACAAATGCCCCAGGAGGACTTATTCATACCGGTCTTGGGTTTACAAATGCCCGAGGGGGACATTCACGCATCCAAAGCAGGGCGTTTTTTTTTATGCCTGGGCCTCGTGTATAAGAAAGTCCCCCTGAGGACATTCACATCACAGGCTTGAATAAATTTCGGGCCTGTAAATGCCCTTCTCGGGTTTAAAAATGCCTCATCTTCAGTTACGGTTGGTGTCGTTTGGGTTGCATATCTTCGCTATAGAAAGGAACAAAAATTTGACGAAGGCTCGATTTTATTATCTATACTAATTTAGCATCGCTGATTATAAAAATGTCATACATTTTTTCAACGTCGAAACTTCAAACTTCATCTCGAAAACATCGGTACCTTTTTGAAAACCCTTGCGAATATTTCGGCGCAATTAATGAACTACGCCGAAGACTTCTAAAATGTTCAGTTGCGATTTTGAATCTGCACATAAAAAAGGGAATATATTTAAAGGCCAAAACTTTCAGAAAATCGCCCTTAGACATTACCCTATCGGATACGTTGACTCAGAATCGTATAAAAACTCCGGGAAATTGAAATTGTGACCAGAAAAGACGATTCCGAAAGCATGTAATTGCGCTCAATCAATAATTTTTCTAAAATTTTGGACTGAAAAAAATACCTTTTTATTGTTCTCTAGACACATTTTGTCATTTTTTGGCGGAATTGGCCAAAAATCTGAATTTATTTTAGACCTTTGGACCCCTGTGAGTCTCGTAGTTTGGGAATTGAGCTACTACAACTTTTGAAGTGGGCTACCCTAGGAATCTTCCTACTTTTGAAAAAATGTTTGGTTAAAAATCGTGCGGTTCCCTTGTAAGATGAATAGAGAGAATATCATCTTAAAAACTCTGAAATCAAAATTCCAAGCAGATGTGGAAATTGATTTTCAGATTTTTGATGAATTTTTGAAAGTTCAAATAAGCAGCTAAGCTGCTATCATTACTAATTTTAGAATTTTAGATTTTTTCCCCTCAAACAAAACAATGGGAATAAATGTTGCATTTCAACTCTCAAAACCGGTACTAGTTAAGGTAATTTTCAACTTTTTTCGAATTTTGATGGCCAAATGACCCCAATAAGATGCAAGAAAAAATTCAAATTTTTTGGTAAACGTGTGCCCCTCCCCCTGGCTTGAGCTCAAAGTTTTCAAAATAATTAAACCAAGACCTTATGGTTGGGTGCATTTCGGATACAATTTTTTGACCGCTCCATCTTACCCCTTACCCTTCAAATGGACCGAAATTGCAATACGATAGGTGGGTAGTTCTATCAGTCTTACACTATAACATAACACGTCCGTGTAAAATTTCGTTATATGTAGTATGCACATGAAAAGTAATGGCGAATGGTTTGGTCAATAAAAGTCATCCCCATCAAACATTCTCAGGCTACCATGAATTTAATGAATTTACCCCCTTCCCCCGTGGCAACAGACCTCCTTATATGAGACAAAAGTTCCATCGCCGTGGCTGTCTCAAATCTTGTTTCTAAATGGTTATATGGCTGGTTAGCATGAAGAATGGTGATTTTCTGCAATTTTGACATTTGTTTTTTTATTCCTGAAAACTGCACGCATATTGTACTTCAGTGACACCTATATGCTGAGGAGTGACCTTAAACCTTTGTCTTACAGTTTTTGTTCCACCGCCGTGGTCAATTTTCAATGCATTCCAGACGGCTCACTAGTCGCTATTTACGTATTTTGGTGTCTGAAAATGGCAACGCTGTTTAGGTATGTAGTTCATCAAATCTTGCCCACTAATAAAATATCAAATCCGAAAACCGCTACCCAGAATACAAAATAATGTGAGTCTGTGAAAATACGATTGTTTATCTTTTTCTGCTTCTTTCGCCGTGGGTTATCAGCTCTGCTATACATAAATAGAAAAAAACTGAAAAGTGTTGAAAAAATATTTGGTGGTGAGTACTGATGCTAATTACACCAAAAAACATGATCAATTTAAACTATATTAAACTTGTATTTTCTCTATTTAATAACGTTTCATCCACCGCCGTGGGGAATGATGGGATTTCCTTCGCCGTGGCAGGGCTAATTTTTTTACCATGCCATAGGAATTTTTGCATAAAAATCGTTCAAATTCATGGTCTCATGCAGATTTTTTTGTGAAAAATGTCATCCGCCAACCCTTGAATGCAGTTCCATCCCCTTGGCTTCGACCAAAATTGAAAATCGGCAGCATTTCCGAAATCAGCGCCCTCGAAAATCTATATTTCGGCATACGAGTCGATTTTTTGTGAAAAATAGGCCCACTCCCCCATATGATCTCACCCCCCTCCCCCCGAGTTGTAAATTTTCATTTATTGTGGTAAGCTACGTATAAATCTACGGAATTCTATGGTTGTGGTCAACCACTGGCAATGAAATTCCATCGTCATAGCCGACCACGACGATGGAAATTTTCAAATGGCTTCTTTCCCCCCCCCTCCCCAAAGGGATACTATGAAATAGTGTAAAATTGATAGAACTACCCGGGTACATTTCAGATGAAATTTTTTGACCGCCATCTTACCCCTTACCCTTTAAATGGAGCGAAATTGCAATACGATAGATATTCTTCTACTAGCCATGATGATATAGGTACGACAAAATAAAACGAAAATTATCACTCAGGCAGTAAAAATCGAATATGATTCTTCCCAAGAACGTTTTTCTCCAAGAATAAGAAACGTTTGCGAACGAATGAATCACTGAATAAAATTAGGTACCTATAAACTGCATCAAAAACTTAACAGTTTTGAGTCCTGTCACCTGTATCTACAAATCGTTCGCGAACGACTGAATCATTACTGAAGTAATACTTACAACGATAGAGGACGGAGAAAAATTCAAATTTCCAAATCCATCAATAAGTTTTTAAAAGATTTCCTTTGAGTTGAAAAAATCATTCAATAGGCATAAGTACCTATGAATAAATCACTGATGAATCAAATATCAAATCAAATCACTCAAGTGAACTGAGAAGATGCCACGACCAAACTTGATTTCATTAAAGATCCATTATCGTCTTTGTAATTTTTCCTCCTATCTTCCTCTTTTTATCTTTTCCACTTTTCCTATTAAGATTCAAATCAGTCAAATTTCTGGTAGGTACTGAGAAACATCGTATAGGTATTCAAATTACTTACCAAAAAGAATCAGAACCGAGCTAGCAACTTCTCCACAATGATGAGATTCGACAAACTTATTCATGGTCGCGATCATCGATCAAATTGTATCCGGGTAGGTATGACCACAAGAGTCACACTACGAAGAATCCTCTCTCAATTAAGCAGACCATACCTAATATTATGATGTTTATTATACAAACACATATCACTGTCTTGTGCTCGTAAAAATTCCATATGTAATAATTGGTCAATACAGTTCAGATTCACCTGCGTTGCTTTGCAAATGAAATCCAGGCACTTATCTACGTATCTATAGCGACAAGCAAGTAAGAGCGAGATGGAGAAAAAAAACTCAAACAAGTAGTCAATAAATCATAACGTAAGACGACGCATCGTTCCGAAGGTCGCGTCCTTTGGGTGCCCGATTTTAATTACACACGATTTAGTTTCGCTGATGGCATGCGACCCGATGTTGGAGTTGGACCATTTACAGTATCGTAATAAAATACTACATGGTAAAAAGAAATAATAAAAACGCAACGGGGACGTGGTTTTTTATTACGGATATAACCGCACAAGTATAAGAACAACATAGCGAATAAACGATGCAATAGGTACTCGTATTGGCGAAATAGAACTAGAAGAGATGGGCAGAGTCTCATTTGGCGCACATCTAAGATGAACTAGAATCCAACGTGTATTTACCTTCTTCTCTTTCGTCGCTCCCATTTCCATAATACTTTTTTAAAAAATATATTTACTTTAATTTTAATAACGCGAATAAATCATCGGCCGCCTTCGGAACATGGCGTACACGCATCTCGAAGGTTACACTATGCTCGATCAAAGCAGCCTACCACACGAATTAAATAAACGCACTTATCGCGAACAGCTCTGTTGGGGTCAAGTAATAAAAAAAAGGTTAAAAATTAATATTATTATTAATTCAACGCAATTTTTTCTACCATCTCCTTTCCCCCGGCGCGGCTCGGCTAAGCAAACAGCAAAGAAGAGATGATCTTCTTGAGCCTAAAGACCTGGTGTTAGGCTCACAGATGAGCTACATAGATATAGCGATAGCTACGATCCCCTACGCACCCCCACCTCACCCCGCCATTGCAGGTCATAGATCCAAGAAAAACCACCGACTAAACGGCCAAGCATATCAGAAAATACACGACACCTTTCATCGTGTCTGCATTGAAGAGATACCATCGAGTTCGCCATACGATAGGTACCTACACTTCTCGTCGACGACTCGCTAATTAGTTATCTAATATTTTATGGAGAAAAAAGGTATTGTTTGCGAAGGAAGGCGAGGCGAGTGTAGTTGTGATGGTTTTATTTCGGCGATCGTGACGCTGGATTGTTGTGAAGTAATTAGCCTTTCGCTTTCTGCAAGTTTGTAATAAGTATCAGCGTGATTGCAAAGACCAGGAAATTGATGAGGGATGCGACATTTATAGAGAAGACACATTTTTGAAGTATCTATAGGATTCTGTTTCTGAATTTCTCCACACGGAAAATGTCTGTTCTAGGTACCTACCTACCTACTTACTTACTTGACTTTCAAAAATAACAAATAAAAATCGATATCTTTTTTATGGTGGATATTAATAGTACCTACTTAGGATGCTGAATCCGACTGTGGGGGTTGAAACGTTCGCGAACGATTCTCTTGACCCTAAATCTTAGATCAAAAAAATAGAGCAACTATAGTCAACTACAGTAAAAATTGAAATTTTTTTTTGATTTTCTTGAAAGGTATGTTCTGGGGAGTCGAAATGCAAATTTTTGCAACAATCGGCTCACATTTGGAAGATTTGTGCCATATTTTGAAATTTGAGTAAGGCTTGAGCTGGAAAAATTAACTCTTTTCACCTTGAACAACTTTGTTAAGAAACGTGATAAATTAAATAATAATAACTTATTCTTCATTAATAATTCATACTCGGGTAGTTTTTGCAACATTTTTGGCAAAAAATTCAAAAAAAATCGAAAAAATTGATTTTGGGAAATTTTGATTATTGGACTTGGCAACCTTGAATGTGATGATTCTGAAAAAAAAGTATCGGGTTATGTTGGCATTCATGGGGGCCAAAAGTGATGCAAGTTTCACGGACCTTCAAATTTTAGATCGCCTGATACATAGACTCGAAACTTCAAATGCCCTTCCTGTAAAATTTACATTTTGGACATTACATAGGTTGGTTTTCTCGTGACAGATCACATGTAGAGAAATTGTATTCTTGCAAAAAAATACCCAATAATTCACCTACCTCTTAAATCATAAATTCCTGAAAACTTCGACTCTCGCTTCGCTCAGACCGTTTTTTTTTTTTTTTTTTTTTTTTTTTTTAAATCAAACTATACATATTTAAAAATCTATTATTTACGTTCAAAAAATGTTTAAACCAAAAAATAAATTCCTCGCATAAAAAATCAATTTTTGAAAGCTTTTGCCCTCAATTTGTTTGGCCCTGTTTGCTTTTTTGTCAAACTTGCAATTTCTAAAAATCACCATTCAAATCCTAAACTCTTCGTCTTCAATTAAAAAACATTTTGTTTTCATCTATCAAAATACGAATTTTGGAAAGTATTTTTTCTAGGGATATGCTCGGGCTCATTTGTTTCTCTTTTACAAAATAAAAAATTCCATGTTTAAGCCTTCTAAAAATTGAATATAGAGAAAATTAAAATTTTTTAAAAGTCATGATAAGCTAAAAGAAGAAGACCTATAGCCTGGCAACTGGCAGAATTGTTTTCTCATCTTTCGTTTCACTCGGCAAAAGTATTTTTTTTCTCATATCAGACGGAAAATTTTCGGTTGCAACCCCCCTTCCCCCAAACGAAACTTTCAGTTTCCTCCCTGTACAAAATCCTGCCTAAATAAAGAACTAGAATTCTTATTTCAGTTTGGTAGAAAAACTAAATTTCAGTGGTAAGGGAACCAAATAACCAAAATGAACGGATTCCTGAAAAGGGTTTTGATGGGCCTTCTAATCGAAATCTTGTTCTGGCCAGTGTTGAAATATCAATCAATACGCTACGAAGTCAACTGAAGGTGGATTTCAAGTCGTTTTGGAGCCACCAGCGATTTTTTGAAAATTACTGGAGCCTCCAGTAGATTTTTGAAAGTTGAAATTTCTGCAAAATTTCATCAAACGGAGATGGAAAGTCGAAATTTACTCCACACTCCAAGTTTGACACCCTTTGAAGACGACTTCAGGTGGGTTTCAGTCATTTCGGAGCCTCCAGCGACTTTTTAAAAATTACTGGAGTCTCCGCCAGATTTTTGAAACTTCAAATTCCCACATTTTATGAAATGGAATTGTAAAGCCGAAATTTACTCTGAAAACTAATTTCAATACGCTACGAAGCCAGCTGCAGGTGGATTTCAAGTCGTTTTGGAGCCACCAGCGACTTTTTGAAAATTACTGGAGCCTCCAGTAGATTTTTGATGCTTGAAATTTCCCAAAATTACATCAAATGGTGATGGAGAGCCGAAATTCATTTTGCAAACTAATTTCAATACGCTACGAAGTCGACTCCAGGTGGATTTCAAGTCGTTTTGGAGCCTTCAGTGACTTTTGAACGGTTGTATGGCGTTTTTTGGAAAGTTGAAATTAAAAAGTAGCTATATGTAGAAGCTTCAAAACCATTTGAAACCACCTTGTAGTCGACTTCATGTCGTATTGAAATTGCTAACTCCATTTCATAAAGTGTGGGAATTTCAAATTTCAAAAATCTGATGGAGACTCCAGTAATTTTCAAAAAGTTGCTGGAGGCTCCAAAACGACTTGAAATCCGCCGGCAGTTGACTTCGTAGCGTATTGAAATTAGTTTGCAGAGTAAATTTCGGCTTTCCATCTCCGTTTGATAAAATTTTGTGGGAATTTCGAGTTCCAAATTTCAGCGATCTAGATCAATTTGGTAAAATTTTGATTTTTTCTCATATTTTGACCAAAATTTGATTTTTGAAAATTCACCAAAAATCGAAAAAGGCACTTCAGCTCTTGAAATTTTGACAGGTATTGAATTTTTGCCTGCTGTTTCAATCTACCTCTGTATGGTTTGAAAAATTTCATGGTAGTCCTATGTTGGAACGCAAAATCTGCGATTTCGGCTGACCATGTCAATCAAAATGGCCCCACAAATTTCCATGGAAATTTATCAATGCGGATTTGAAATTTTTCTGAAAAATGTTCAGAAAGTTTCCCTTGAAAATTTCTTATCATCTCTAGATTTTGATTTATTTTTGTTTCATTTTTTTCCCCTCATGAATACCTATAGGTAAATCATTAAACATCAAATGAAATTCTTGTAAAATTTGGCAAAAATCAAGGTAAAATTACTAAATTAGTTTTGAAAAAACTCGAAAGGAAACTTAAAATGACAAAAAAAAAAATTAAACCAAAAAACCAATATTATGCAAAAAAACCTCAATCAAAAATAAAGTGAGCATGAATATTAAATTATCAAATGTACAGAAAAAAAATATATTCGCATACAGTAGGTAAGTCTAAGTACCTACCTACCTATTCAAAGCTTGAATAAAAATGCAAAAACTTGACCAAAAAACCAAAATTGAAAATTATTTCAGTCACAAACTGATAAAAAATTTTATCAAATAAAAAAATATGAAAGAACTTGAAAGAACCCCCCAAAAACAAAGGAACTAGGGAATTTTTCGCGATTTTGTTCTTGTTCTTTGCGATTTCAAAATAAAATAATTTGATGTACTGTTCTTGTTCTTTTAAAAATTGGTTTCGCGTTTTTGTTCTTGAAAAATTTGAATTCCGTTCTCCCTTTTTTCTTTTAAATTTTGTACTGCTCTTTTACCATTCTTTCAACACTACTTCTAGTTCTTGTGATGGTTTTTCTTTTCTTCAAAAACCCTATCTAATCGATACCAAATATGTAGTTCTATATTTTTTTCAAAATCATTTCATTTACATACCAACTTGATGGTTCGTTTGGGATTTTTCTTTTCTAAAAAATTAATTTTCAAACGGTTCTATCGGTTCTGGTTACTGTTTCAGCTGATCAAAAAGAAAATGTGGTGCTTATTGTTCCAGTTTTCAACCATTCTAATTACTTTAAGAGCTGACCCTTCTGATAGTTTTGATGGGACAGTAATGATTTTTGAAGCGAAATTACGGATAGACAACGAATTTTTGAACGTTTCAGTTACTGTTGATCGATGATTTACTTATTGGACTTGTCTTTTCCTTTTTTTTGTGTAGCTCTAAATTCCACATCGAATATTGTACGAACAAGATCCTACCCGTGTGAACGTGTGATAACAAAAATTGACGAGTTCGCAGAAAATAAATATTTCTACATTTCTACGTAGAGAGCGTCACGTGCTAAGTGTTTTCAAATCAGTGTTACCAGTTTTGTCATTCTCAAGCCGTTGAAACTCTAGAAATTCAGTACGACTAAACCGCAAATTTCATGACACATTCGAATAAAAATGGAATAAAATTGACGAAATGAATACTTCGAACATCGAAAGCAAATGAAATGCTAACAAGGGAATAGGTAGTTTATATTTGAAAAAAAAAACCTCGTACATTACTAACGCGATTACACGACGGACATTCTTTTTCATTTAATAAGTTTCATTTTGATGAGCGAAGCAATAAAACAATGTAGAAAATCATCAAGAGTAAAAAATTCCATTATTAAAATAGAAAAATACCCAATTTGGTTCAAGATTTGTTTCATTATTAAAACAGGAAACAATCACCGACTGTAATGCACTCAATTATTGATTTTGATACGTTGACGACGTCGAATAGGATAGATCAAAGTAAGAAAAATAGAATGCAATAAAGTAAAGGTCCAGACACCCGACAGAACGTAATAACGCCGACGAAAAATAATATAATACGTTTAATAATTATTGCATTATACAGCACAAGCAAAACAAAAAAAATATTAACAAAGGAAATAAATAAAATATTGATGCATCACAAAAAATAAAACTTGCAAAAACACAAATTTAAAATTCGAGAAATTCATAAATAAGAATCGTTTGAATTAACAGCTAACAAAAATCGTCGTAGTCAAACTTAAAACATACATAAACCGAAACATTTACTAATAGATCAAGAATTTTATAATAATACTCGAAAATAGACAACATCGAAGAATTTTTCAATGCGTTATCGTATCGATAAAAGAGAGAGAGAGACGTTTTTTTACACACATACATTTAATAATAAGACCGATATAAAAAATAAATTAGAAAAAAAAAAGATGGAAGATATAAATGAAACATTTTTCGTACTTAAAGTACCAACGTATATATTTCAATAAAGCGGAAATAAACGAATGATTTTTTTTTATCCACGATAAAATAATAACAAAGAAAAAAAATACGTATATGAAAGGGAGAAACGAAAACTCAAGTATCGAACTTGAAAATACTCGCGAGAGTTTAAAATATCGTATAAACTCTTTGAAGAAGAAGGCGAAACGTACTTTACTACTTTGTAGAACTTTCATCATTCAACCGGACCATCGACTTGTAAACGCAAAACTTCGTACTGAGGTTCTCTAATGCTTTTCATATTGTTACCTTTTTCTAAAACGTCGTCCAGAACCGAGCTTTTCTTCATCTTTAACGTTAATTTCAATTTACCGGAATAATCGCGTTTTTCTTCCGGCTCGTTTTTCTGCTCACTTTTCGGCGTTTCGTTAACGACCACCGGATCGTTCTTGGAAGAAGCGCTTTTTCTAGTCAAAGGTTGAATAGTTTCATCCTCGTTTTCGTCGAATTCGTAAACGTCTTTTCCATCATTGGGCGATAAAGATTCTTCGTATGGCAGTGAATAAGGATCACTAAGCGTTTGATTTTTTGGCACTTTCGGAGTAGTCTTGGTTGCCTTTTGAACACAAGTATCGGCATGGGGAGGAAGCGTTCTCGGAGGGGGTTCATCGACGTTGCGAGGATTCAGATCGTCTAAGTCTTTACAAATATAGTTGATTTGAAAATTCAGTATATTATCGCAACCGGTGCCGCCTTCACATTTGCCAGTCTGATCGTTATTATTGTTCGGAGCAGTTTGACTGGAGCCGTTAACAGATTCTAGCTTTAATTTGGATCTACTTTTTCTACGCACTTTTATTTTCACCGGAGGTTGCTTGAACTGGACCGGCGGCGCCGGTTCGTCTTTGGGTTTACCGAGGTTCAATAGTTTGGATTTTTGTCTCATACTGCGAAGTATAACTTTATGCTTGATGTTGAAATTTTTATCCGTTTCGGGATGGAATGTTATCTTTTTCAGCGATATATTACGACGCGATTTGCCGTTACGCATTCGGCTAGAAATTGAGTTTTGTTTCGAACGAGCGATAATGTGAACTGTTTTTTTAGGTCGTTTTACCGACGTGTACACGCTCTCCATGTCGATTTTACGTTTACCAGCCAATGGTCGGCAGCGACTTTCGGTGAAAGTACATTTTTCGATAAGGTCTTGATCGTATTTCGTAAGACCTTTTTTACGATTAGCGCTGATATGATTAGCGGTAAGGTATTCGTCTTGTTTCAGTTCTAGTTTTTCTTTAGTCACAGCCAGTATAGGCAAAAGTGGAATATTCTCCTTCACTTTGTTTAATTTTTTGTAAGCGTTGCGAAGGGGATAACGAACACTTTCGGATTGGGTGTTTTGTTTCGTAGCAAATGCACCGGATCCAGTCCTATAATATGAAATATTGAATTAAGAATATATTTTGAAGGCAGGATGAGATTTTTTTTTGATGAGTGATTACCTTTCACAAGTTTCACATTCGCAATAACAATTATTATCGCCGAAAAAATCCTGACCATAGAAACATGTGATTTCTTCGCCAGCTTCAATATCACGCAATACTTTAACGCAGGCAGTGTCTCGGCCAGTTGGAACAAACTGTACAAGAAAAAAAACAACGTTCAAGTCGTGATTTTTTTTGTTAAAAAGGAAATTAAACACGAACATACTTTGCAGTTCGCTCCGCAGTCATGATTAATAAATGCAGCAGGTCCCAACCATAATTGAGCACAATTTTTACGACAACTGTACATGACAGAGAAATCATTTTTACCCGGATGCAGCAATTGTTTTTCTTCTTGTTCAGTCAACTCGGCGATACAACCAACCAAACAAGATATTTTGTCATTTTTGCTCCTGCGAATGTACGTTAAATTGTATCGTTATGATTTTGATACGTCATTATGACTCTATCTACTCGTAAATTCGTATTGCTCACCAATTCTTCGTAGCCAAGACTTTAGCACCTTTTCTACCTTCCATACTGTACCGATAACAAGCATCAATCACGAACCCTGCACTTTTATCGAAAACCCTCAAATATCTGTAAATCTACGTAAAACAAATCGGTCGTCATTAGAATTACGTCACTGTTTAAATACATACGACATGAAAAACACATACATGTTCCTTTAATCGTTGCTGGTGTAGTTTACTTTTCAAAAACCTCATCGTTTTTGGCATCCATTCTCCCTCAGCTAATCGAGCATAAGTTCTTTCGTAGTCCTGATATTCGATAAATTCCAAGATTATATTTTTCAGTTCTTCTTGGTTCGCTTTCAGGGGACGATATCTACGAAAAGTCATCAAATTATTCGAAATTGTTCTTAGTCAGATGATAAATTGCCCAATTTATTCGTTTTCTCGTACCTGATATTCATCTTATGCGTATTGAATCCTAAAAGAGGATCGAGAATTAAACTAGTGGCCAGATCATCATTATCGGATAACTCCTTCGGTGACATATTACTATGTTGCTGCATTTTGAGTCGAGTTAAAGTAACAGGGATTCGATTGCGAAAACCAGAGTCTGAAAAATATTAGTACTCGAGATGAAACACATGAACCAAATACCGAAAATGATTAGAGTGAGTATAGGTAAGTTGAGAAGCAAATCAACCAAGTATACTGCGTGTAAATAGAAACAAATCATACATACCATAAACTAGAAAAAATTGGTAAACGTCACTTACCGATAATTAGCTAAAACACATCCTCAAATCATTCCATTTGGCTGAAATTTCTCAGAACTAACTCAGCATACCTTTTGTTCTCGTAATTTGTATTCCATAGTGTGTAGTACGTTAACACCTTATTCTTTACGTATTGAGGTACTCAAATTACCAACTTGAAAGTTTACGTTGAAATTTGAAGGATTAATGAATTCGATTACTATATAAAACGATCAGAATTTTATCGAGCAAAGAAATACGAAACGACTAATACTTATCAGCTGAGAATCAAGTTCAATAATTTCGACGACGATCAATTATACAATTACAACAACTTGAAAGAATGTAGGTAAATTAAACGAATAAACACGGAATATAAAACGATTTTCAACTAAAAGAGTCAACAACGTGAACGATTTTAGATTAAGTTTATCAGTCTTTTGTCAAAGGATTAAGAATAATAACAGCAAATAAATAGCGTTAAATTTTTCGAGAAAAAAAAAGAATACAAAATCACAAAATCAGTTCGAGTCCGAGTTGTCAACACAGAAATTCTTCGGATGATACAGCCACGAAAGTTCCTTTCGGATGATCACTCTTCGCACTTCGGAAACGACTTAGAGTAATTAGTAATTATTACGATTACTATTTCATATTTCTCATTTTTTAATATTCGTAGAATGTTTTCAATAAAAAATAAAATGATCGAGAACGCGTATCAAAGTTTTCTTCTCATTCTTTTCAGCAATGGAAACGCAAACACAACATGTGTTTCTGTTTCCGATACTGTGGTGTTTTTCTTGTGTTTTTACTTTTTGGATTCCAACGAGCATGCTAAGCCGGTGAATTTTGAATATTTTTCTGAACTTTTTTAGTTTTTAACTTATTTTTTCAATTTTTCTACACATTTTGCATTATTGACGAAGTTTAAATTTCAAATTGATGTTTCATTCGTTAGTTTTTGGTATCTTTTAGGGATTTTAAAACTTCTTTGAGTGTTTTTTAACCAGTGCTGAAAGAATGGTAAACGAAGGGAGCATTTTTTGAAGAACAAGAGTATTAAGAACAGAAATCGAATACAAATTTGTACAAGAATAAGAACAAAACAAAAACGTGAACCCAATTTTCAAAAGCACAAGAAACAAGAACAGTATTTGAGTAGCCTCTTCAGATTTCCCAAGAACAATTACAAAAATGGAAAAAATTCCACCGTTCTTTGTTCTCTTTATCTGTTCTTTGTTCTTATTCTTTCATTTCTTGTTTTAGTTTCATTTTTCAAAATTTTACTCATTATTTTTTGAAACGTTTGTCAGTAGAATTATTATCAAGTTGTTAAGTGTTTTTTTGTTTTTTCCCCGTTGAAATTTTACCTACTTATTTTTTATAACTTTTTCTCCTGATTGAACCCCTCCTCGCACATCACATGAATAATATTCGTCCAATAATACGTAATTATCCGTTTATTTTTTTTAAAGTAACAAATTATTAAATTAAAAACCATAATCAGTAATCTTCTGATTCAACTGTAACAAGTCTACATTTCAAGTATTTCTTCACGTAGAAAAAAAAATGCTACTCGTATAATATTAAGTAAATTAACTTGTATCATTATACCGGAATCATCAATCGACATTTTTTTTTTCAAGACATAAAATGAAATCAAATTTTTACCAGACTCGTGAATTTAAATACTGAAAAACCAAAATTGTACCAGAATCGATCGATGATGACTCAGTTCAGTTGCACTTTTTATATTATTTGTATACAGCAATCGTCAGATATCAGATCATAACTTATAAATTAAAAAATTTATTTTCAATAGCGAAATAATCAAAAATAACATTTGTATAATAGTTACACTTCTAACATATGTTTAACTACATTTACGTACAATGACACTTTTTTTTATATGTACAATTATACAAGAGAAAAAAGAACAATATACACAAGTTTATATCTTATAAATTACAAAATTTATATTTAGGAACCTATAATCAGTGACACATCTTTTTACATTTTAATCTTACAGTTTTTACTTATAGGAAAAATAAAAGAAGCAAAGTAAAAATGCTTTAAGAATTAAAAATATACCTACTTATGTAAACTTTTTTACTGATAAAGATGCGAATCAATTTTTAAAAATTAGTTATTATTAGATAATATGCAATTTGGTAGCTTCAAAGGACCGTTTAATTTCGATTTTAAAAATTCGTAAATTTGAAAAAATGAACACAACTGAAATATCAGTTTTTTCGTCGTTTTTGGTAACTAATCATTTTTAACGTGCTCATGACACATCGTCATTATTTGAGAGATTTAACGTTCAAGTTTACAGTTAAAATGAACTAAGTCAGTTTAAAAAAAATGTTGATTGAAAGTAGTTTAAATCAATTTAAAATTATTGATAAATAATTTTGCATGTGATCAAAAATTTTGATTCTCAGTTCGACAGAATTGAATAATTGGATTCATTCAAAGCGAGCATCACATCGTTCTTTTCATGAACAATATCCAGATCACGCAAATCACGAATTAAAAAAAACTGGTTCTCGGCTGAATTCTGCGAGAAAAATGGGGAGAAAAATGGGGCTTCAAACTGGTTGCACTCGGGACTTGAAATTTTAATCAAACGATATTGGTAAATAATTCAATTTCTTTATACGTATTCATATGAAACCAGACTAAAACCAGGTTTTTTTTTAAATCCATTTTTTTTTCAAAACACAACCTGTAAGAACCGGTTTTAATCAGTTTTCAGTTTCATTCTAAACCAGTTACAAATGGTTATATTTCTGTTACTGAATTTCAGAACATTAATTTCCATGTCAATTAACTCGAAATGGTCATTCACCAGAACTGGTTCATCATATGTGACCCACTCTGACAAAACCGACCGTTTCGACAAAAAAAAGTGTCCAAAATAATGATGTTTAAAATGAGTTTTAAGGGTTGAAAGATCAGATTTTTGAGAAAAAAACATTTTTTGAAATTTTGTCGAAATGGTCGGTTTTGTCAGAGCGGGTCACATATAGAAACATCAACTGAAACCGGTTTCAACTCATTTCATTAATTTCCGCTCATTACAGAGAATCAGCCTGTGAATGAAAGTGGAGAAGACACGAACCTGTCTTTATTTTTTTCAATATACCTAAACAAATTTTTTGAAAACCAAACATGAAACTGGTTGATCCCGATTTCAACCAGTTTTGATTTCATTTTGTTACAGACAGCTATTTTTAATCAATAATTCCAGAAAACTAGTTCTCAAGTCCTAATTGATTTTTGTGAGAGAAACGATTTAAAAAACAGCTCCGAACCGGTTGCATTCATGATTTAAAATCCAACTACTTATGTGATACAAAAATCCGATTTTTTCACAATAAATGAGGCTCAACTCCAACCAGTTCCTCCCTTCTGAATAAACATTAAACCTGGCCAAGTTCTTCGAGGGAAAAAAGGAACACACACAACACTGGTTAAAACTGGTTTCAACCGGTTTTGATTTCATTTCAAATCAATTACAGATATCTACGTATGATCAGAAATTTGAGGAAATGCTCCGATTGTTTATATAATGAAGCCTCACTCAAATCAGCTCCTTCTTTTTCGAAAAACTCAAATAGATTCTCCAAAACCCGGTACAAAACCAGTTGAAACTGGTTTCAGCTAATTTTGATTTAATTTCAAATCAGTTTCAAACAAATACCACCGATCAGGAATTTGATGAACTGGTTCTTGAGTCTGAAATGATTTTTTTTTTCTTTTTGAAAGAAATGATTTGAGTAGTGGCTTCAAACCGGTTGGATCATAGGATTTAAAACCAAATGATTTCAGCCAATAATCTGATTTTTCATTCAAATGAAGGCAGACTCAAAGCAATTTCCTCTTTCTCAAGAAACCCAAATAGATTTTCCAAAATCCAGCAACAAAACCGGTTGAAACCAGTTTCAACCAGTTTTGATTTCACTTTAAACGAGTTACACTTGAAAAGACCATTCATCGGAAACTGGTTCATTTAGAAACATCATTTGAAACCGGTTTCAGTACATTTCATCATTGCCAACTTATTATTACGGATAAGCGTTCCCTAGAGGTTGGGAGCCCCCCGCCCCCTCTCTAAAATGTAATACTGATACATTCGGGAGAAGTAACTGAAATCGAAAAAATTGGGTTTTCACCAATTGTAATAATACCCATCGAACTGAATAGAAAATCAATCATATTGAAGTCATTCGAATACTCAGTTTTAAAAAAGCATTTAAAAATAAACGAGAGCATCTGCGATGAATGAAATGAGCTTGGAAAAGAAGCGATAAAATTAGAGTGTACCGGAAGTTTCAACCAGTACACTAAATAACTAGACTATAAGTTTAGATACTAGAAAAATAATAATAAGAAAGAAAAAAAATACACGTCTGTAAGAGCAATGACTCAAAAAAAAAGGGAAAAAAACACGAAGCCAAATAAAATTTGCATTACAAGCACTCGGATGAAGAGAAAAAATAAAACAAATGAACAAACAAAGAGAGCGTAAAATCCTCCCAAAAAAACAATAATAATACGTAATAAAAAAGAGAAAAGGCCCACAAGAGCAAATAGATTTGCCAATCAGTCTCATCATCAGCACCAATTTATCGGCAATTAACGCAGACTTTATAAGGACCCAAGCAATCATCGTGGCAAAAAGCTCCACATTTTTTACATATTACCATCGCTTTGAAGCTACAGGAACAATCGTCGTTCATTCTGATGTCGTATTGTTGCGGAACCGAATAGTACGTTTGAGCGTTCTGATTGGTCACTATGGTACGGATTTTTGGAGGCTGGGCGCCTTGTTGTTGTTGCTGCAAACCGACACTGGCTGGACGTCCGCGTCCACCGACGCCGTAAGTGGTTTTTTGGTTGGTAGGAGGTGCGCTGTTTGATCTGCGGACGCCACTTCCGAGACCGGATCTTTGAACCAAGACGTACTGGCCCATTTGGCTTTCGGTTAACTGAAATTATAAATGAATGGATTAGAAAATATCTACGTAAATGAATGAGTAAATAACGTATGGAAATGAAAATATACCTCGGTATTTGAAGTAGGCAGAACTGCCATGGTAACGGGTATGCCTTGAGGTGTATTGAATACATGCTTAATCAGCATCGACGACGATTTTGATGACGACGCGTTATACGTTTTGGTAGGTTTTGCATGGCCGCCTCCTCGAGAAGGATTTCTGTAAAAATATAAATAAAGAGAATCATAAATGGAATTTCCAAAGGATCATCGAGAAGTCCGTAAAGAAAAAATGTTCAAATTACGTACTGTGCTTTATTATTCATCAATAAAGATGGAGGCGGTTTCAATTGGAATTTCAATTGATCCCGATTGGGACTGTTTTGTATCACAGCCTGACAAATCTGATAGCTTCTTTCCAAATTGACAGCTCCTGGAGGCGGTTTATTCGACGTATTGCGGCCGCCACGACCTCCAGACTGTAAAAACAGTAAACCGAATATTAAAATCATATTCGAGAGAAATTAGTACCATTTTTCGGACAAAAATTCGTACCTTGACTTGGGTTTTTGTTGGCACAGCTCTAACAGGTGTACTGGTTGTGAGGGCAATATAGGGAAGTGCACTAGATGACACTGCTTGATTGGTAACCAATTGCGTAGTAGGCGGAGTAGGCACGGCTGGATTTGAGGACGGTAAACAGACGATAGTGGTCGGAGGTATGATCGTATTAGGCGCCAAAACCGTATTCGAAGAAGTTATCACATTTGTGGACGTACTGGTGCTGCCTTCCATTGAACTAGTCACTTGGTTATCCACTTCTGGCGTTAGTGTCACTGAAAACAGTATTGTTCGAATTATAATTTTGCCTCAGACTCATTCTAAGCTGACTAGAATCTTGATCGAGTGACAAATGAAAGGATTTCTTCACCGGATGACTTACCTTCTAATTCTATTTTAACGTGACCTCCTGGATACTGAATAGACTTTGGTTTCTGATCGTCATCAGCCGATTGAGAGTTCTCTTCTGACTTACTATCGTAATCCACCCATTCTGGAGCCGGCAAACTGCTCTCTTCTAATCTAACCTCGAGTTCTTCTTGCATAGGAATAACAGCGACTTCATTATCCTGAAATGAGAAAAGATGTCGTGTTAATTAGTTCAAACACTTTTTGAACCACCAATTCAAAAACCTAAAAGTCAATCTTTACCCCTTCCATGGCTACTTCGGCGAGTAACTTTTCCGTATTGCTATCCACAGCATCCCAAGCGGCTGCTAAAATAGCTGCTTGAACCTGTTCTTCTTTACTATTATCCCAAGCTTCGTCTTCGCATATCATTTTCTCTATATTGATGGTTTGATTGAGCAATTCGTTTTCGTCGTTAGGTGACTGATCATCTTGAGGCTTTTCTTCATCTTCAGCATCAGATCCTTCAGCAGTTTCGACGCCAGATTGAGCTGTTTCGAGGATTTCCTCGGAAGGTTCAGATTGCGTCGTCATCGTTGGAGAATTTTCTTCATCTTCGAGAGGATTGACGTCGACAGTAACATCGTCAGTAGGTTTTTGTTCCAGTTCTGTTTCGTCGCTGAGGACAGGTTCTTCTTTATGTTCAACTGCAGAAGCACAATTATTAATTCAGAGATTATATGAAATACATCTTCAAAGTGGAGGGAGACGGTTTAAATTTCAGTATCTTATGGCGATTAACCTAATACACGTACCAGCAGCGACGATATTTTCAGCTGGTGGATCTTCCGTTGGCAGCACTTCTGACGGTGATTCTTTGGTACTGGTTACTTGATTTTCAACTTGTTGGGTCAAAACCGAAACTAGATACAACACAAAAATAGATTTTAAACGATGAAATTATTAAAACCTGCCTAAAAACTGAAATATTTACCATCATCCGAGGTACTTTCATCGACTCCCTGCACACATTCGGATTCAGGTTTGATTTCTTCGTCATTCTCAATCGGCTGATTCTCACTAATCCATTGAGACGATGGCGAATGCACGTCTTCGACTTTTACTTCGAATTTTTCTTCTTGTACCGAGATCGCTAATAATGTTTCTTCTTCGGGGGAAACCTCAGCCTCTTCTTGGGTCACAAGCTCATCGCCTTGATCCTGAAAGTAATCATTGTACGGTTTCATAATTCCGAATACACCCAAATTATACATTTCGTTAGCTGTGTCACATACCCTTTCGAGATCAACTTCGGCTAATAAATTATCCGATTCGCATTCTACCTCATCCCAAGCAGCGGCCAGAATCGCAGCATCGTCTTGAACGTTACTCCAGTTATTATGTTCTTCGCAAATTATATTCTCAATACCGATTTCGTGATCGAGCAGGTTATCGTCGTTATCGATTTCGTCGATAGATATTTCTTTCATCTCCACTTCCGGCGATGGTGGTTTTTCATCGTTTGTGCATTCCGCAGAAGGACTTTCCAAATTCACTTCGTGTTCAACGACAGTCTCTTCAGAGTCTATGGCAGGCTGCGTTGACGATGCTTCGTCGTTATCTAGAGAGCTACCACTTTCCACAGGTACATCGACATGGTCATTTGGCTTTTCCGTCGAATCAGTAGTTTCCACAGAAATGGCGAATACAGTCATTCTGTCAACTTCTTCGTCGGTATTTTCACCAACTGCCGTCTCAGTTTCTGTGCCAGTAACTGAGGAAATAATTATACCGATAAAGTAACGAATTTTGCATCACATACCGATCAAAAAAAAGGTGCTCACCGGATTTAAACTTCTTCACAGTATCGCTAGGAGGATCTTCAGCTTCGCGTTTTTCCCTATACATCGATACAGATCGAGTAACAGCGCCTACCGTACGATTCCTTAGTACAGGAGATGGTGGCCTTTTGACTGGAACTTTATTTGCTGACTTAGGACTGACTGTTTCTTTTTCAGGTACAGAAAACGTGCTACTAACGTTGGAATTTTCGCCCCAAATTGGCTCGAAATGCTTCACCTGCGTTAAACGAAACATTTATTACCCAGACCGTTCGATAGTATCGAATTCAACGAAACTAAAACAATTCTTACCTTCCACGGATCTAGTTTGTTTTTCTCCCTTTCCACTTCCTGTTTTCGTTTTTGTTGATTTTCCGGCGTGAATTCTCCTTCTGCCAGTCGTTCTTTCCATTCTGTACAAGCTCGATTGAAAAATTCATTACTGAGACCGGTAGGATTAAGCCTAGAAAAGAGTACAATACGACATTAGAGTCACATAAACGCTGGATGGCTCTAAAACACCACCATACAGGTAGGTAAACGAGCTGTGTTTACTCAAGTGGTTTACTATATGAAAAAGTTGACATTTGCGTTAGAAAATTACCTGAATACGCAATCAGACTGGGTACCGACGGGGATACGGTCGACCTGAGGCAGCAACTGAACCAACTTGTATTGATAAAACGGCGGTAACGATGAAAACGTGTGTTTGTTCAGCAAATCCCTCAGATTCGTTTGCAATAGTATGGAATCTGGAGTTTCTAAATCCACACATCCTTCTTTGGTTTGCTCCAGTTGAGCTGCGGTTGATAATTTTTTATTGGTTCGTTTACGATGTTTGATTCGAAAATCCGGTACTGTCGATAATATATCGATCATTTTTGTTGGTTCTTTGAAACGATTGTCTGGTTCTTCTTCGGTGTCTAGAGAGGAAATTCTCAATTAGGTAAAACTGCGTAGTTGTGTGAATAAATTTAGTTCATCTGGAAACTTACTGTCTAAAGAAGTAGTAACATAACGAGGAACGGGGGCTGAATTACCGGCCGCTATTGTGGTATTTTTACGTCGCCTTTTGGCTTGTTGACGTAAAGCGTGTTTGATGACTTTCTTCGAGTGTGAGTGTGAATAATGCACCGGACGTATCGACTCAGTGGTCTGTTCTTTTGAAACACTCCAAACGGTGTTTCCACCGGAGAATGATTTCTTATTCTTATCACCATCGAATCCTTCTTCGCCTACAGTTCAGTCAAGGGGCAAATTAGTAGGTAACAATGAATAGGTAAAATATACAGGTACGATTACCAATTATTTGATGGATAAATTACCTCTGACTTTCTGTAATCTGACGGGCGATAGAGTTATTTGAGGTTTTTTATGGTTTCCAAATAATGAACTGGAAAGATATATCTTGTTATCACCGCTCTCATCCATGATCGAATTTTACCATCATCAAAATTCCACATTATTTTACAGCATAACACCGATCTCTTGAAAACCAAAATATTCAACAATTAGCTGAAATCGAGTACTCGGGTATTTCCTCGTACTAATTTACTATTTTTTACCAAAAACAACTGATATATGCGAGGAAACAAACGAATATGCTTGGTTGTAGATAAACACTCCTATGAAAATAAACACAACGCAGATACCAAAGTTATCACACGAATATCAACGAAACACCTGAATCATCCACTGCAATATAATTCGATGCATATGAAACGCAGAGAACATCGTTAATAATGGTTATAATCATGAATTATTGTTCGTTTATAGGGAAAACGTTAAATTTATATCAAAATTCAAGTTTTAAGTCATAACGAATTCTAAGGTATCACCTCAAATTGGCATTTTTGATAAGCGCGATCGACAGTGTTGCCAGATTTTTCGGATGCCAAGTCGGTAGCGTATTAGCAAACCCTATCACATTTCTCAAAACTTTGTTCAAATTCGTTCTTACTTCTTTTTCTCGGAAAGTTTCTGGAAAAATCGGGAAAAATTTTAATTTATGAACGAAATTTCTGGAGAAAAATGAAAAATTGTTGTAAAGTGTGAGAAAATTGTGAAAAAAGTGCATCATTTTTTGAAAAAAATAATGAAAAATATTGATTAAAGACAGGGGTGCTAACACTGCTAAGTGCTAACCGTAACCGCAAAAAACCGAAAACCGTAACCAAAACCCAAAGAAGAACCTAATTTTAGCCATTTTCAAACCCTAACTGAAAACAAAAACCGAAATTTCATAAGTTTTTTAAAAACCCTAAAAAACCATATTACAGGGTGGCCAGAAATATCGGGTACCCCTAAAAAAGTTTTCTAACTAAATACTTCGGTTGGTCACAGTGAATGATAATAATGATAACATATGATTGGTTGTTGGACTGGAGAGATAACATTCCACCAATCATACGCATCTATTTCACGTTGCCAACCTATATTTTTAATGAAAAACTTTCTTAGGGGTACCCGATATTTCTGGCCACCCTGTATAACAATAATAATGAAGCAGAGTGAGTGAAACCGAAACCTAAACCGATATAATTTATTTCGGTTTTTTTCGGTTTTCACTGTTTTCAGTTTGGGTTTTTTCAGTTTTTTCAATTTTTTTTGGGGGGATTTTTTCACATTTTCGACTTTTGAGACTCGAAATCCGGGGAAATTGATAAATTTAATGAACCTATCAAATTAGGTCCTTGGTTGTTGTTGTTGACTTGTTGCTTTTAGGGTTGTTAAATCGCTTTGTGTTTTGAGATTGAGAAATTTTGAAGAAATTTTTAAAAAATATGTAAACCGAAAAAAACCGAAAACCGAAACCAAGACCAAAATTTTTGTAAATAAAACCAAAACCCAAACCGAAATTGAAATTTTGAATTTTAAAACCAAAACCGAAACAAAAACCGAAAAATGTCAACAAAAAAATTGGAGTGAAACCGTAACCTTAATAAACATAATTAAGGTTAGCACCCCTGATTAAAGAGTTTAAAATTAAATTAAAATGAGGAAAAAATGTCAGAAGTCAAAACAAAAAGTAAAAAATTCATGAATAAAATAAAATATAAATGGGACAAGGCCGACAAGGGACTAGTGGACTACCTCACATTTTGAAATTTGAACTTTGAACATAAATTTCTAGAATCTACATCTAAACAGTTTCCGCGAGTTCCCAATTCCCATAATACAAAATTTTGGGTTTATCGTCTCTCTGACTCTCTCTATAATGTTTTGTAGTACCTACCTAAATTTTTCTGTACGATTATTCAAATTCAAAATTATAAATGAGAAATTAAAATTTTGTTTTTTGCAGTGTTGGCCATAACGATATTTTTTTTCGTTCCGTTATTTCGTTACGTTACAAAATTGATATTTTTTTAGTTACGTTTTTCGTTATGGTATTTTGTAACAAAAAAATTGCTGTAACAGTATTTTTCGTTACACTGGTATTTAGATTTGTTCGTTACGTTATTTTCGTTATTTCCGTTACAATTTTTTCGTTACAGAAGTGTTTTTTCAACGTATATTTCGATGTAAAAATTGCTTGTGGCGGAAAAAATGTGACAAAAATAACGTTACAAGAAGGTTCAAATACCAGTGTAACGAAAAATATAGCGTTACAGCACTCAAAATCATACAAATAAAAACACTGAAAACTCATTTTTTTGACTTCACTTCAAATTTTCATAGCTACAGCTAAAATTGCTCACAAATCAGAGTTTTTTTTAAGGGTTTCTTTTGTAATTTGTCACTAAAAAAATAACAAAAAAGGTAACAAAATTTTTCCGTTTTTCGTTACGTTACTTTCAGAAAAATATCGTTACGTTACATTTTAGTTACACAACATCGCATGATCAAAATAACGTTTTCGTTACAGTTCCGTTACCTGTAACGGAAAAAATTTCGTTATTTTCGTTTTTCGTTACAGTTACCGTTACGGGACGCCAACACTGGTTTTTTGAATTTTAATACATGCATTATTTTCTATGTCCTAATTCAATTTTGTACAGAAGAGTGAAAAGCTGAAAACTCAAAGATACTGTGTATGCCAATGAACGAGGATTTTTTTGATCGTACTGTATCGTATCGTATAGGTACAGGGTACAGTAGGAGGCAGGACTGTACCTCAGTACCTGTTTGCGTGTCTGGTGAAATTTTGGAAAATTAATATTGAAATGGACTAAAAACTTCAAAAGAAAAAAAATTGAAATATTGAGATTTATTTCTCAACTTCTCAAGTAGATCTACGTGAATGTAGTTAGAGTTTACGATTGAAAAACGGTAAACACTCTTCACTAGATTTATTATCATTTTTCGAAGTACATAGGTTTAGGTACCTACTTAGAGATACCTACCTATTTTTGTACTCTAATAAGCAATAACTAATGATGAGGTGGATTCGGACTTAGCGCGCGGAGTGGCTGAACTCTGGTGACAAAATTGAAAAGGTGCGAAAAGGTGAACAACAAACCCTCCGCCATCCTCTCTGCCATCCTCAAGAACAAAGGGAACCATATATTTTTCAATAGTCAATGAACGGAACAATGTTATGATTGGTTGTCGACGTTTGTTGTTCACCTTTTCGTTACCTACTTAACAATATGTACAGGGTGGCCAGAAATATCGGGTACCCCTAAAAAAGTTTTCTAACTAAATACTTCGGTTGGTCACAGTGAATGATAATAATGATAACACATGATTGGTTGTTGGACTGCAGAGATAACATTCCACCAGAGATGGCGCGATTCCGATTTTTTTAAGGAGTCGTGAGAATCGCATGAATCCGATTCCGGAATCGGATTCCATTTTCGATTCACCTGACAGATGAATCGAAAAATGTGAAATCTGACTCTTTTCAAGCAGGAATCGCAAATGTAATATGATTCGCGATTCCGGTAATTTGATTCTCGCGACTCCGATATTTCGATTCTCGCGACTCCTCATTACGATTCTCACGACTCCTCATTACGATTCTCTAGACTCTCACAATGAACGAAATCACCCAAATTCAAATTGGGCTTTTCTACAATCCGCGGGTTGCATACTCTCTGCCTGTTCTTATCACTCCTGGTAGGCAAAACATTCCTCTGTGCTATTAAAAATACACGGATTTCGAAGTTTTTATGTAAAAAGTCCAACTTTTTCGATTGTTCGCGGATGCTGGTGAACTTGAATGTGGTCTCAAATTAAAGACAGTGAAATTCCCTATCGATTGATGTATAATTTTTATCATTTCGCGTAAAAATAACGGTTTTATGAATACTTTTATCCACCGTTTCTTCGTAATGTCAACTTTGAACTAAAAATACTCGAAATTTCGATCGAACACATAGGTATTTTACTATATCAAAATGTTTGTAATTTTATTCTCTTTAAAATGGGTGCTCGCCCAAAGCTCTACCTTTTACCGTTCAAAAGTTTTCGAAGTTTGAAGTTGCGGAAACAAGCTTCAAGCGGTAAGTACTGAACTTTGAACTAAAAATACTCGAAATTTTGATCGAACACATAGGTATTTTATTATTGCAAAATGTTCGTTATTTTATTCTCTTCAAAATGGTTCTTCACCCAAAGCTCTAACTTTTACCGTTCAAAAGCTCTCGTAGTTTAATGCTGCGGAAAGTGGTTAGTGATCAACAGTTCAACACTAACGGCCAGTAATGGTAATGGCGGACGGATTAACATACTGAATTAACCACTTTCCGCAACTTTAAACTACGAGAGCTTTTGAACGGTGAAAGCTAGAGCTTTGGGTGAAGAACCATTTTGAAGAGAATAAAATAACGAACATTTTGCAATAATAAAATACCTATGTGTTCGATCAAAATTTCGAGTATTTTTAGTTCAAAGTTCAATACTTACCGCTTGAAGCTTGTTTCCGCAACTTTAAACTTCGAAAACTTTTGAACGGTAAAAGGTAGAGCTTTGGGCGAGCACCCATTTTAAAGAGAATAAAATTACAAACATTTTGATATAGTAAAATACCTATGTGTTTGATCGAAATTTCGAGTATTTTTAGTTCAAAGTTGACATTATGAAGAAACGGTGGATAAAAGTATTCATAAAACCGTTATTTTTACGCGAAATGATAAAAATTATACATCAATCGATAGGGAATTTCACTGTCTTTAATTTGAGACCACATTCAAGTTCACCAGCATCCGCGAACAATCGAAAAAGTTGGACTTTTTACATAAAAACTTCGAAATCCGTGTATTTTTAATAGCACAGAGGAATGTTTTGCCTACCAGGAGTGATAAGAACAGGCAGAGAGTATGCAACCCGCGGATTGTAGAAAAGCCCAAATTTCTTTTATCTAATTTTTGCCGGTTGGCGCTGAAAAGTGGTTGTGAAAGTGAATCTGAATGATGAATTTAGAATTTATCATTGTTTTACTAATAACATGGTGAGTTGAAAATTTTACATAAATGTTTGTTAGAATGTTCATTTCATCTTCAATGCTTCATTTTTATGAAATTTAAGGAGTTGTGATGGGAATCTGGCTGGAGTCGTGAGAGGAATCTGGTTGGAGTCGTGAGAGGATCCTAAGATGAGTCGTGAGTGGAATCTGAATCAGAGTCGCGAAAGGAATCGGAATCGAAAATTACGATTCGGATTCGGATTCCTATATCTGGCGAATCTGATAAGTGGAATCGGGACTCAAAATTTTGTGGAATCACACCATTTGGAATCCGATTCTCAAGCTCCTGGAATCGCGCCAACTCTGCATTCCACCAATCATATGCATCTATTTCACGTTGCCAACCTATATTTTTAATGAAAAACTTTCTTAGGCCCGTCACACACTACTGCGATGCGATGCGATGCGATGTAAAGTGACGTCGCATCGCAGCGCTAGTTATACTGTGGTATATGGAATGCAACACACTACTGCGATGCGATGCATTGCGATGCATTTTTGATGGTTAAAGTTTGCAACGCGTTGCAGGCGTTGTAGATCGATCACAAAAATTAGAACGTTGCATGCGATGCTTTCTTGTGATTGGTCGATTTTATCAGTTTGTTGTTTTTTTATCATGGTACCGGTTGATTAGTGATGAAATTTTTTACTCTCTTGTGGTTTGATAATTATTGAATTCTTGTCGATTTTTCATCATTTTAATGATTTGAATATTAAATTTTCAACTTTTTACAATGGCTTCGGAAGAAATACAGACGGTGGAGGTTATGCCAGTAGAGGTAAGTTCTTATAATATAAATTCGTTGAGTTGAGTACTACTTTTAAGCATCATTTTGATTAAGAACTAATAGAATTGTTTTCATTTAGACTGAAGAATTGTTGATCGAGGAAGTCCGGTCAAGACCCATGATGTACAATTTCCGAGATCCCCATTATAAAAACATTAAGAAGAAGAGTGATGTATGGGCTGAGATAGCTAGGGCGACTGGATTGGAAAATGGTAAGTTTAGTAACATTCTCATTTTTGTTCAGTGCATACCTAATATTGCGTGTAAAAAGGAATCATTATAGGTAAAAAAATGATGAAATATTCTTTTTTTTGTGTGTTATTAGGAGATACTGCCAAAGATAAGTGGAGGAACCTTAAACAAGGATATAAAAATGCCTTAAAAAGAGTAGCAAAATATGAGGCTAGCGGCTCAAGAGCCAAGAAATTCAAACCATGGAGGTTTATCGAGCAGATGGCCTTCTTGAAAGACCACATCATGGATGAAGCGTCTACCTCCTCCAATATTCCAGCAAATCCTACTAATAATAGTAACAACGTCAATGAAACGGAAACAGTGGAGGAAGCATTATCTGACGATGAAAATGAAATGGAAAGCACTCAAGGAACTAATGATAGGTAAGCAGTGTTCACAGCTCAAATTTGCCTTTTATTTTTGTTTTGGAGAGGTACCTAATGATAAAAATTTCAATTTTCAGTGATCTTTCAAGAAATGATGAAAAATTACGTGGTAAAAAAGTCCTGCAGGCTCTGGACAAAGAAGTTATTACATTTTTAAGATCCAGGACTCCGAAGGAAACAAAAGGGACAGATAAAATTGACTCGTTGAAAAGTTGCTTTCAGGCATATTATGCTTCTGTAAAAAGTATGTCTCGGACCAATCAAATAAAAATAAAGCGGATTTTCAGCAAAGCCATTTTAGATATTGAAGAGGAGGAGAGTTTATTAGAAAATGATTTATAAAAACGAAAAAGTATTGGTTGTTGTTATATTTTGTATTTCATTTCAAGCTTTCTGCTTTTATTTCCTCATAATATTCGCTTATCATATATTTTTATCCTTCTTATATTTCTACTCGCATCACCTTATCTCAATTTTTGTTTAGTTATTCATTTTTATAACATTTTAATTGTTATGTTGACTTTTATCATGTTATTCATTACTTTGTTCATCTTTATTTCGTTTTTTCGTTGACTTCTATCATGTTATTCATTTTTAGTTTATCTTTATTTTAACTTTTACTGTCCTGTATCCTGTAATTTTAATTTTCAGTCTTGTTACTCATTGTGTCTGTCATATATATAAGTACCTATTTCAATTTTTACCTCAACTTTTATTGTAATTTTTTGGTATCTATAGCTCAACTTACCTAATTCCAATTTTTACCTCGACTTTTATGTCTTTTATTGTAATTTTTTGGTATCTATAGCTCAACTTACCTAATTCCAATTTTTACCTCGACTTTTATGTCTTTTATTGTAATTTTTTGGTATCTATAGCTCAACTTACCTATTTCAACTATTACGGATAACTTTCAATAATAAACTTTCATTTATTTTAAAAAAAATACATTTATTTATTGCCAACATGTAGTTACACTGTTATAGGGTGAGAATACATTACTTAAAGAGATAAAATGAATTACTAAACTAACAATGTGAGAATAAGTTACTTATAAACTTACAGGGATAGAATAAATTACTCAAGGGGGATAAGTACTCAAAACTCTACAGCATAAATCCCTAAAGGAAATCAATTATACCTCGAAACCTAATATTTGCCATTACGAACAGCTTGCTCCTGGTAAGGTATAGGATCAACATTTATAAAATAATTTTTCAACTTTTCACGAATAAGATATGCTTTTCGCGCCGATCGTGCTTTTGTTGAAGGCACATCAATTAACTGGTTGTGAGGATCTTCAAAATCTACATTAGGAATTTCTTCCAACTCATGCTCAAAAGATATGCTTTTAGTTCTCAAATAGTTATGCAAAACACAAGTGCTTTTTACAAATGCTTCCACACTTCTTGGCTCAAACTCCAGTGGCCTTTGATAAATCCGAAATCTCGCAGATAAAATACCGAAAGCGCATTCTACGGTTTGCCTCGCGTGACTTAAACGATAGTTGAATATTCTGTTTGGAATGTCACTTTTTGTACTGGTTCCGGGGTATGGTCGCATCAAATTTTCTGAAAGAGGAAAAGCTGCATCGGCAACAAAAACAAATGGCATTTCATCACCACCTGGTTCTATCTTCGTAGGACTTGGAATGTTCAGTTGATTGGAAATTAACCGTTTACCAAAGTTACTTTGAGCAAATGTATAACCATCACTGAATCTTCCTTTAACTCCGACGTCAATGAAGGTAAATTTATAATTCGCATCAACGCCAGCGAGTAACACAATTGAGAACGACTTCTTATAATTGTAATATTCACTGCCTGATCGAGTTGGTTTTTTTATTGTAATGTGCTTTCCATCGATCGATGAGAGACAGTTTGGAAACCGCCAGCGCATTTTAAATTCAGCTGCCTTGTCTTCCCAATCTTTCACACTGAGAATTGGTAAATATTCATTTGCCATGCGGTGCCATATAGCGTCGCAAACTTCCTTCACAATGATGGAAACTGTGCTCTCTCCCAAACGAAAATGAAAGCTCAAACTGCGAAATGTTTCTCCAGAAGCAAGAAATCTACAATGTACAAAACATCGAATTAGGTACATATCACCAAATGTGATTCACATTATTCAACTTAAAATCATGTTTTAAGTTAATATAGGTACCTCAAACATATAGCTAATCGATGTTTACTAGAAATCGCTAAACGAAACCGGGTATCTTGCTTTTTCAAATCATCTTTAATGTAATCATGGATTTCTTCAAATTCTGTCCTCGTAGTTCTTAGGTAATGTTTGAATTGTTCATCTGTCAGCTTTGGAAGTAAAGTATGATAAACTCCGCACTGCTTACGGTGTTTCTCAGTTCGAACGGCATGGGTCCATATGTTTCGATTTTTTCTTCTTCTCATTCTACTGCGTATCAGAAGCAGCAGTGCGAAATCCTCAAGATCATCTTCATATTCACTATCCTCTTCATCTTCAGAAAAAGATGACAGTGTTTCAAATAATTCATCCATCTTTCCGAAACAGCAATAACATAAGACAAAAACGTAACTTCAGGATAATTTTGCACCAACCTAATTAATATAGATAAGTTCTCAAATTATTATTCAAAGGTGAAAAATTTTAAAATTATCCTACAATTTGGTCTGTTTGGTGATAACATAATGATAATTGATAATAGCAACAAAATCATCACGTTGCAGTACCAGAGGTGTGTTGTCAAATGTTGCGATGTCCTGCAATGCAACGTTTCAGAAAGCGTTGCATCGCATCGCATCGCAGTAGTGTGTTACGGGCCTTAGGGGTACCCGATATTTCTGGCCACCCTGTACACTAGCGCTCCATACCTATTCTATGTCCGAATAGTGTTTTTACTTTTACATTCGTTCAGTAGGTAAATAAAATACATACCTATTGTCAAACGGTGTTTAGAAAAGACCTAACATACTGATTTGGTGATCTCATAAGTACCTATTACACTGCGAGAATTATAGGTACCTATAACTTGAAGTTTCATTCAAGACATCAGACAAGAAGCCAGGAAAATGAAGTGTTACGTAGGTATAGTATAGGTACACAAATTGCAACAAGCGAAAATTGAAAATAATTATACCTAGCTACAGGACTCGTACGAGTTGTACCTATGCCAAAAATATTAGTGACCTGAATTTTATCTTACGGACTACGAGATGTTTAAAACATTTTTTTGGGAGGGGGCGGGAGAGGGGGTGTTTGTAATTGCTTGATTTACACCTATCGTGTGAGAGAAAACTTCAAAAATCAAATTTGTTTTGATTGAGGAGGGAGCAGTGATGGAAAACTGAAATGAGAAAATCCGAAACTGAAAAGTGAAAAGTGAAAACTTGAATGGAAAAAAGCAAAACTGAAACTTAAAACTGAAAACTTGAACTGAAATGTAAAAGTTTTGTCATCACTGCAATTGAGATGTCCGTATTTCTTCCATTTCTTCATAATTTTTGAGTTTGAATTTGAAATTTGAAGTTTTTGTTGCCAAGTGCAAATTAGTGTACGAAAATTCACGAATGAAAAGAAAAATTCACCTTTTTTGGTTTATTTTTGAACCTCAAAAAATGATGAAAATTGAAAAGTGAAACTGAAATGGAAAACTGAAATTAAAAACTGAAAACTCGAACTGAAATGTAAAAGTTTTGCCATCACATTCCCTGGGAGGGAGAATGGGAATGCGATATGTAGGTAAAGCAGAGCTGGGGCGACTCTTTGATTTTAAGAGTCCACGATTCATTAGCGCGACTCCTGGATTTTAAGAGTCCGCGACTCCAAAGTGCGACTCTTCAAATGAAGGAGTCTGAGAGGAGTCAGACTCTTTTAGCTGCGACTCTTTTCGTGGTTCGATAAATTTATCTATAGTTTTAAATCTGTAACATTTCCATAGTGCTAGAGTGACTTTTTCGATTTTTGGTGAATTTTCAAAAATCAAATTTTGACCAAAAAGTGTGGAAAAAAATCAAAATGTTACCAAATTAACCTATAAAGCTGAAATTTATACCCTATTTTTGACCTGGCAAATCGATTGAAAACTGATTCAAACCGTTTTGAGCAGTTCTGGAGCCTGCAGCAGATTTTTAAAACTTGAAATTTCCACAAAATTTCATGAAATGGAGTTGGAAAGCAGAAATTCATTCTGCAAAACTAATTTCAATTCTATACGCAGTCGACTGCAGGTGAATTTGAAGTCGTTTTGGAGTCTCCAGCGATTTTTTGAAAGTTACTGGAGCATCCAGTAGATTTTTGAAACTTGAAATTCCCTCAAAATTTCATCAAATGGAGATGGAAAGCTAAAATTAACCCTCTACTTCAATTTTAACACCCTCTGAAGACGATTTCCGCTGGATTCAAGTCATTTTGGAGCCTGTAGCGACTTTTTGAAAATTACTGGAGCCTCCACCAGATTTTTGAAACTTGAAATTTTCACAACATTTTAACAAATGGGGTTAGCATGCTGAAATTTACACTGCAAACTAATTTCAATACAATATGAAGTCGACTGCACAGTGGTTTAAAGTGGTTTTGAAGCTTTCAGCTACTTTTTGGAAATTTCAATTTTCCTAAAAACGCCATGAAACTTTTCAAAAAGTCACTGGAGGCTCCATCAGAATAACTTTTGAACCCACCTGAAGTCGTCTTCAGAGGGTGTTAAAATTAGAGTACAGAGTTAATTTTAGCTTTGGCTTTCCATCTCTATTTGATGAAATTTTGAGGAAATTTCAAGTTTCAGAAATCTACTGGAGGCTCCAGTAATTTTCAAAAAATCGCTGGAGGCCCCAAAATGACTTCAAATTCACCTGCAGTCGACTGCGTAGAGAATTGAAATTAGTTTTGCAGAATAAATTTCTGCTTTCCAATTACATTTCATGAAATTTTGGGGAAATTTCAAGTTTTAAAAATCTGCTGGAGGCTCCAGAACTGCTCAAAACGGTTTGAAACAGTTTTCAATCGATTTGGAAGGTCAAAAATAGGGTACATCCCAATTTTCAGCTTTCTAGGTTAATTTGAATTTGGTAACATTTTGATTTTTTCCCCCTCTAAACTATAAAAGTCTAAATGAAACTAAAAGCACGACAAAGACAAATTAAGAATAAAAAACTTCAAACAATAATTATAAATTTTATTGATGAAATTTCAATTTTTAATTTTGAGGTACCTAGTACAATGTACATAGTCTATACACTTACCTATTTTGGAAAAATGTCATTTATCAACTCACATGTAGGTAGGTACCTATTACTATAGGTCCATGAATGATACAATTTAATAAATTTCCAATAACTTTGGTTAGGTACTTTCCTTCATAAATTTCCGTGGAAACTGGAAAATGGAAATTTATGGGTTTGAAAGTTGAAACCTGAAAATTACCAGAAATTTTCCCAATAAATTTCCAAAAACAAAAAGTGAAACTTTCAGTGGAAAATTTCGTATCATCTCATCTCCATTGCTCTAGCTCTACGCTCGCGCTCTAGTAGTTATTAATATTTATTCTACTGTATAACAATAACGAACTTGCGAATGAATAATGAATCACTTTGAAACCAGCCCTGTAAAATTTCAAAAAATACTGCCACTTCACAATGCCCATTTTTTTTCACATATTGACATAAATCGGCAATCGCCAAAAAACCTGCCAGAACCAGAACAGAACTGTCAAAAGTGCCAAACCAGTCAAATCAACGTTCATTCGTTCAATGCAGTGTGAACAGATAGGGTTTGCTAATATGCGCAACTGCGCCCGGGCTCTAGTCTCAACTCTCAACCCAACAAAATTGAAAACTTTCCTCAAAATAATTTTTTCGAAAACTCAACAAACTCAAATTTTGAGAAGTAAAATTGCTGTTATTTTGGTGTTCTTTTTGTAATTAATTATTGGTGATAAATCAGTATAAACGGTGATAATGTTACTTTAATCCTGCTGCAAAACGTCGACTCAGTATCGCTCGATATCAATCGTGTATTGTATAGTTTTCAACGACATTCCTTCGAGCATCTAAGCTTCCATCCGTCCATCGTTTGGCAAGTAATATTGAAATGAATTTAAAAAATCCTGAACTATTTCGTTCGTGGTTAATACGACAACTCGAGCCGATCTGTAAAGCGAATCCCGAACCAGTATCTAAATACGTTTGCGCGTTATTGAAAAAAGAAAAAAGTGATGGTGAGTTGAAAGAAAGTCTGATATCTCAACTAGACATATTTCTCGAATCGAGTACCGAAGAATTTGTTAATTTCCTAATCGACGTGTTGGAAAACGAAAAGTATCTAAACGATGACGTCGAATTCCAACCATCCGAACCAGTAAACCTGGAGAAAGATGAGGACGTCAAATTAGACACAAGTATCGAAATCGAGCTAGAACTCGAAGATGAAAAGAAAGAACAGCGTAAATCACCTTCACCCATCCAAGCCCCAACACCATCGCCACCTCGTCGTTCCCAATTTCAAAAATCCTTTTCACCACGACAATCACGACGTAGCAGATTTCGTAACGAGAGACGCCGGGTGGGGGGTCGTAGAAGTAGACGAGATTCGTCTCATTCCGATTCGCCCGGACCTGAACGCCGGACTACCGGAAGACGACGGTCAGCTTCCGGATCTTCGGAATCGTCTACTAAATCTCCTCGCAGATCGTGGATCGCATCCAGACCTTCGGATGTGAAAAAATACAAACATCGTAATTTCGTCGCTCGTTCACCTCCTGCTGGTCAGAGATCGAGATCGAATTCGCCTAAATTACGAAAACGTAAACCAACCAATGGTAATTTTCGTAAAAGACCGCGTCCAGCTTCGCGTTCCAATTCGGACGAAGAACGATCGTCGTACAATGTTTCGCAGCCCAAACGTGTGGCTAATTATCAGAATGAAATCAATAGAGATATGCACGTAGCTGAAATACCTGCCAGTGAACCGACATTTAATCAGAAACAGCGGTGTATTGATTTCGAAAGTAAAGGGTATTGCGCCCGAGGCGATATGTGCCCATTTGATCATGGTCCGGCACCTATCGTCTTGGATAACAGTCTACTAAATGGAATCGTACCGTTACCACCTCCCGTACATAATAACGCGTTCCAAGATTTATACCAGCCGCAATATGTAAACACCAGTTTCCCTCCGAAACCATTCAGAACCGAGAATGCTCCTCAGGTTACCAACAGAGAACTCATATCAGTACCTACTACACCGTTACCGCAGAAATTCGACAATAAACAGAAAAACCTGCACGCTGGAAAACCATCGTACGGTCATATATTTAGTTCGTTGCCTCCTGGTGTCAGCCAGACTACTATCGAGTTAAGTAACGTTCCAGCCGAACTCAATAATATACCTAGCTTATACGAAAATTTTTCCTCCTTCGGTAACATCACATTAATTCAAGCTAAACGTAACGGTGACGCTAATACCGCCTTACTAACCTATACAAACGCTACCGAGGCAGCTTTAGCTTTCATCAACGTCGATAGTACCATTCCAAAAGCGAAAGTTGCCTGGTACGCTGATAAATGTATTTTGAAACCGTTTCCTCGTAAATCGATTCCTGCGAGTGGTCAAACTAACGCTAAATCGTACGTATTGAAACGCAATCCAGCCGCACCCTCTGCTGCTAATCCTACCGCCAATGATAAAACATCACCGATTAAACCAACTACTCCGGTTAAACCAACACCGCCGAAATCGCCAGTCGGTGAACCGAACAAAGTACCCGAAGTTAGAAAGCAAGATCCTGGTCGGTTACTATCCGATTTAATTAAAAAGAAAAAAGAACTCCTAGAGAAACAGTTATCATCTCGAAAAGAAATCGAAGACAAAATGAAATCTCTCGAAAAAACCAGCAAAGATTACAAAACATGGTCCGAAGTATTAAAAAAGCTCAACGACGTTATAGCCGAAGGTCAGAAAAGCCTCCAGTCTTCGTTAATACAACGTAAAGAATATTTACAAAAAATGAACATCGTTCCGATGGATTCAGCCACCATAAACAGTATGAAAGAACAACAAAACAAACCACCTAAACCAACCACCCCTGTACCAAACCACGCTCCCCCTAAACCGGAAAACGATTCCGATAACGTTCTGAACAGCTCGAACGAATCCGATCAGGTAGAAGAACCAGTATTCGAAATCGACGTCGATTCGTCCATTCTGGGTCAAGAATTGGAAAACGACGAAGAACCAGTGAAACCTAGTCAAGGCGATGCTAAATCTGATAAAGAGACCGAGTCGAAAACACCTCCAGCCAACATAGACTATACTCGAGTTGTCATAACAGGTTTCGAAAACGGCGACGAAGAAGACTTGATCAAACACTTCGCCCAGTTCGGTACCATTCTAGATAAAGAAATCGATAAAACAATACCGCAAACGACGATAATCTACGATAACCGTAAATCTGCCGAAGAAGCTAAGAAGGAAGGCCGAAACTTCCAAGATAGGTTACTTTCAGTGACCGTCTACGGTGGTAAGAAATATCAACCCTTGGTTAGACGAGTGGCTACGTTTAAACCGCAATACGAAAAAGAATTCCCTTCTTATGCTCCTTACGGTGGTGGCGGTGCTGCGAGTGCACCCAGCGGTAATCCGTACAAATATACTAAGAATCAGCAACCTCACGCTCCTGTATCAACACCTGCCCCTCGTCCTGCCAGTCGTAGCGTATATTCGTACCGAGCTGATCAGAAAAGTCGCGGAGGAGCTAATCAGGTAAGCAAGTCAGCCGAAAATACTGTTATGAAGTTGACCGAAGAAGAAGATTTAGTAACGTTTCTGCAAAAGGGGGGTATCGATGCTAAAGAAGTCGAAAAATACATGGATTAATATCATTTTCTCCTTCGTAACCTTTTCTAACGACTATTTTATCGTTTCCCTGATGTTCTTTTTTTTACCCTATTATTGCTGTTAATATTTAATAGCTCATGATCACGATGTATCTATTAGATTTTACGATTTGTTGAAGAATTGATTAAATTATTTTATTTATTGTATTTTTTTTTCTCATTTTGAAACCGTACATCGGTGTTCTTTTAAAATACCTTACTTCTTTATCGTTATTAAAATTGTCAAGTTCGAATGAACATTATTTTGACAAAACTTCCCATTACTTTGAGGGTGTATCGAATGTAGTATTTGACGATGGGAAAATTGAACCGAATTATCTTTATTTATCGCAGTGAGAATAATGTTCGAAACGATAACCACGATGATTTTATTTTATTTTGTACAGTTCTCGTGTACATAGTTTTCGATCATTTTATGAGTAGGTATGTAATTGATGTGATTTGATGCTGTTTTATGGCTAATTAGTGTAAATATCTTCGCTGTTTCTTTTTTGGAGAGTAGTACGTAATGTAAATATTCCTATTTTATCGAGTGCCTTATTAAATAACAGTATCATAATATAAACGGATAATTTGACTTCGGTACCGATTTTTTTTTGTTAAGATATTTGTACATTTCTACAATTTTGAGGATAAGTTCGATCTTTGAGTAGTTATAGGTGTTTCAAAATTTTTTTCATTGAGTACAAGTTGCCAAATATGTGTTGTTTGTTACAATAAAGTCATCCATGAATTTATCGAGTTTCATTTTTGCTAATTGAGTCTACTTTCACTGTGTTGGGCAATAATATTAATAAAACATGAAATCATCGTTATACCTACGACGTGAAATGAAAATGTATTCACAATTTTTCCAGACGAATTCGAATTGAATTTCTTGGAGTTGTGTGATGAAAAATTTCCACGTTGAGTTCCTGCAGAAGTTCTTCATTTGTGATGGTTCGACTAGTGTCACCAAAGTGTCCCGTGCAGGTGCAGGGTGCCTATTTCCAACGAAATGATTCTCAACACTTGTCTACATGTATGATTAGTCGACGAGTGCCCTTCTCTGTATTATACTAGCTTCGAATTATGCAGATAATTGATCGTTTTGACCCAACGTACGAGTACATATTATTCGAATGATCTATCAACTGAAAGGCACTAGGTTGCTCATTTCTACGCTTGAGATATTTCGGAAAATGATTCACCAATTCTAGGCAGATAAAATGAATGAAATATATGTTGAATTCAATCAACTTTCGAGCTTAAAAATACCTACGTAGAAAGAAAATGTCCTAAAATACCAACACGGTTTCTAATTGCTCGAACGAACGTTGATTTGATTCTAATTCTCATAAGTATAATTTATAGGTAGTCAGTGTACAACAAGTAAGAACAACGTCAACAGAAAGAATTTATTATGACTCGTAAAAAAACATGAAAGACAATGAAACACAGAAAAAACTTATAAAATAAGTAGGTAAATAATAAATTTGAACAATTGAGTCGTGACTACGTGAGCTAAAAACTAGATACAATTTTTGAAAACGAAACATTGCTATTGAACCACCAAACGTAACATCATTTCCAATCAACTGAACAACGAACACATTCTGCAGGTATCAAAATGTCCACTTTTATCGAAAACGATTCATCTTCCATACTACTGGTTTTTCAAAATCGATTTTCATCTCCTTCGAATTATACTCAACTTTTTTCGTGAAATTCTCGAGAAAAAAAAGTAAGTGTAACAAAGTGGGATGAGGAATATCGCACTTTCATCATCAATTTCTTGATTTCGGAACAAGATGACAAATTTCAAACCAGAATTTTTCCTTTTTATACCAAACAACTATCATCGGTGCTTTGAATTTTAATAAAATGACGTTTTCTAGGCGATAACATCGCGTGATATTCTTCGCTATTCGCAACAACCTGTTTGGAAATGTCATTATCCAATATGTGAACGTACATGGTATTTTTCTTGAGCAAATTTTTCATAACATCTCGTTTAACATGGCTTTCGGCATTTTGATCATACAAATGATACGACTTTAGCCACTGTTCTAGAAATCTGGCGTCTCTATGGGCGATAATAACTTCATCAAAAAGTTCTAAAGGATTATCCACATCTGAAGTCGAACGCACCACAACAGTCATCTCAAATTGCAAAAATTTACCCGGGTCTTGAACGATGTGAATGTTGTTGTTTAAAAATATGCCTCCGTAACGTCTGCAAAAAAGAAAACATTTCGTATTATCGACTGCCATAGAAATTTAATTTAAATATAATTTTAATTTTACGAAAGATTTAACTTAGTTATGAATGGACGAAAATCACGCCATGACGCTTTCACCTCAAGCTTGATGGCATGTGTAAAAAATGGCAACCATCTAAAAACATTTTACAACCGATCGAGGATACGCTGTCAAAGCACACATCCACGAAGGCGTCGTCGTCGTGGCGATGTAGGATCAGTTTTATGTCCTAGAGGAAAAAAGACAGATATACGATTGTCTACTACACCACGTCCTGTCACATTGACTGAAGTGACAGAACGTCTTGATATTAGCAGAAGTGCAGATAAAAGTGTAGATAAAAATTCGGATGAAGATGACGAAGATGAAAAATCCAACGCGGAATTAATGGGACTGACGAAAGAATCTGATTTGGAAACAGAAGACCAGAAAGAGAAATCAGACATAGACGACGACATAGACAGCACTTCAATATCCTCCGAGCAATCGAAATCGAAACACATCCATCCTTGTCGTTGTGATCTAACGGAAGATCAACTGAGAAAGATTCAAGAACACGAAGAAAATAGACGAATATCTAGAGAAATATTCAACGAAAGGTTACTATCTGTTAAGCAGTATCTACGTGGGAAATCGACAGGTTCGGATACTTCTGTAAAAAGCAAAAGTAGAAGCAGAAGTGCAAGTAGGAAACCAAGTAAAAGTACAGTCAGAAGTAAAAATGATGATGCGAAATATCAAGGAGACCAAAAAGATACACTTAGAACAATAAGAAAGAAAGGAAATCGTGGTCCCAAGCAGATACAACCCAGACAACCTAAAACAAAACTACGCACTAAAAAAGAGTACGGAAAGCCTCGTCAAACGAAGATCGGAATAACGTTGAAATTAAACTGGAGGAAATCGCCCATTATTCCAGTCAAACAAACGAAAACTTCAGTATTACGAGAATCAGAAAGAGCGTATTGTGGTATTAGATATTGTTCAACGAAACCGATACCGATTTGCGAAGGAGATGGTAAATTCAAAGTACCTATCGGTGACGTAACAATAAAACAGACTAGAACCTTATCTCTGAGAATACAATACGCTAAAGATAAAATATTATTACAAACGCCCGAAAAATTCAAATACGATCGCCCAACATTCGAATCAAATCCTAGAATTTATCACCTTTTGAAACCGATTACGATGAATAATAATAGCGATAGTGATCGAGAGCAATAACCGTACCTTAATATTTTTATTTTTGTGAAATCGATCATATGCTTGTGTCTGTACGTTTCGCTAATATTTAGACCAAACACGTGTTTCGGCTTCGGGTAATACTTTACGTCAATTATATTCTTCACATCTTCTTTAACGAAAATTGAATTGATGATGTTTTTCACGGTAGTCACATCGTCGGTATGGATGTAAATATGATGGGGTTCGAAATTTCCCAAGATTGTGACAATAGCGTCCAAATCTCCTTGCGTGAAACAGTTGACATCTTTGCCAAATCGTAATAAGTGTACTATGCGAGGCACGTCTGCTTGACGATTTACTATACCCTCGAATCTTTTGGGATTATTCACGTATGGAGTGGAGTCGCAGGGAATGTGTCTAAAAAAATTAACTTGCATGAGTAACATTTTCGCCTCAACGATTAGATTATTGTACTCGTACAATGAATATCTTACTACAAAACTTACTTTGGTAAGCCATAAAAATTGATGTTGTCTAATCTATGGTAAACAGTTAAAGCGAACACAATAAAGGAACAAATTATCAAAAAGTCGTGCTTTCTCCAAATCGATTTCAAAGTTCTTAGAATCATCGTTGAATAGAAGCTGCAGTGGCGTAGAAACAAAACGGGAACTAATTCCTGCGTCAAAAATTAAATTAAAAATTTAATAAGGAAATTGATCCATGTTCAGCATGCACTACTCGACGAAGTAAGACTGTAATTAATACTAACCAAGTGCTACTTGTCATAATTATCTATCAGCAACCATTATGACTACTATCTCATTAACCATCACTATAAGCCACTTGATTTTGAGAACACGTAAAGTACATAGGTAGTGCAAAAATGTTCTGATTGATTCGCCGGAAAATGCGATTATTGCCCTAGCTCATCAGAAGGTGTATAAATGAGAGTAATTCAAGTCTTTATGCTCGTAAGTTCCAAGAGTTGATCAGCAAAAAGAAATTCAATAAAATGATTGATAAAACACAATTAATTTTCATTTCCTCAGCAGTTTCATTAAAAATAATTCAGAGAATTCAGTTTTGTAATTTTGTTTAAAGAATGATAACAGCAGATGATAACACCATGACGTCACGAGGATGAACAAAGTTGAACACTTGCATCTGGGTCCAGTGAAACTGTGCAACCCGAAAATTACCGAACGTATCCGATCTGGACTTGATATTTTTACTAAAAATTTTTACTCTCGTAAAATCATCATCATGAAAATATTACACTACACACTACACAGTCGTGAACAGACAATGTATATACGCTTATTTTCAAATTTTTATCGAATTTTGTGTTGAGTTGAATTGAATTTGAATTGTTATTCATCAGAATAGTGATCTGAACAGAATATAATTCAGAACTAGAAGTTTGATCGAGGAAAAACTGAAAAACTTATTAGCTGTGCTATTTTTATTTTTCACATTTTTTTTTTTTTGTTTTTTCGAAAGTATACTTAAATTTGAATTAACAAAATAGAAAAAATCAGCAGAAAATTGATCGATAAGGTGTTCACAAATTTGTTTTGTCAGTTTGATCAAGGACTGTAATTAATAAAAATAAATTAATAGAAATACCTACTTGAATAAACGAATTACGAGTATTTAATATTAATATTTTCACCATCTTTTTGCTTGTTTTTTTTATTTATTTATTTTTTCTGTAAAAATTCGGAAAATATTAAAGAAATTGGGGGGTGCCCAAAAGTCAGTCTACGCCATCAAAAGTCACATATAATTCAAGAACTAAGCCTCCTAAAGAAAAACTAATGACATTACAATGGGAAAATCAACTTTCATGTCAAAAAACGTAAATTTGAAGAAAAAAAAATTGAAAAAAATTGAAAATTAATTCAACAGTAAATTTCATAATTTGATGAAAAATAAATGATCTTTTCAAAAAAAAAAACACGTCAATTTTTTTTACAAAAACGCCAGACTCTTGGGGGGGGGGGGAATGCTTCCGAAATCAAATTTTGTAAAAATAAAAAAAAATCGAGTGATAGTCAAAATATAGGTTTTTTTGTTCGAGAAACACGAATCTGAGGTCCTTTTTTCCTTCAGACCCCTCGGGGGGCCATTAAGGGGGTGCTAATGAAATCAAATTTTGTAAAAATGAAAAAAAAATCTAGTGATATGTCAAAATATAGGTTTTTTTGGTTGAAAAACACGAATCTGAGGTACTTTTTTCCTTCAGACCCCTCGGGGGCCATTGAAGGGGTGCTGTTAAAATCAAATTTTGTAAAAATGAAAAAAAATCAAGTGATATGTTGACGATGATGATGCTTTTATTGGTTTTTTTGGGTTGAGAAACACTAATCTGAAGTCCTTTTTTCACTCAGCCTCTATGGGGAGGAGCTACTGAAATAAAATTTTGAAAAAATCACAAAAATTCGAGTAGTGTACGTATCAAAATTTAGGTTTTTTGGTTGGGGGGGGGTTATTTGTCAGTTTTTCAATCATTCGACCCGATATCGACGGTTATTTTGTATCATAACTAGAAAAATTGCGCAGTCCCGTTTGAGGCGAGATATCTCAAGAATGGTAGCACCTCCCCACCGGCCCCCGAGGGGTCTGAGGGAAAAGAGGACCTCAGATTCGTGTTTCTCGACCAAAAAAACCTACACTTTGACATATCACTCAATTTTTTTTCATTTTTACAAAATTTGATTTTGGTAGCACCCCCTCCCCCTCAAAGGGTCTGGCGTTTTTGTAAAAAAAAAATGACGTGTTTTTTTTTTGAAAAGATCATTTATGTATATTCCATCAAAGTATGGGAATCATGTTAAAAATAGCTGAAATTAACTGCTGAATTAATTTAAAATTTTTTTCACTATTTTTTTCATATTTTTTTTTTTTTAAATTCACGTTTTTTGACATAAAAGTTGATTTTCCCGGCGAACGGTGCATCTTAGAGTTAGAGAAAAATGACGTGAAGAAAATTGTAGAGGATAATATTTCCTGTCAGATCAATATCGTTAGTTTTTCTTTAGGAGGCTTAGTTCTTGAATTATAGGTATGTGATTTTTGATGGCGTAAACTGACTTTTGGGCACCCCTGTGTAAAGGAGGAGTTGCGATAAGGTCCTTTTTTGGCACCAGCTAGTTATCAACTCAACCACTTTTAAAATGTTGTAATAAATGACCCAATAACGATCGAATCCGTGGTTGGTTAACCCAAAATGACCATTTGGGTTCCAGGGGTTCCCAAAATTGTAAATAAAAAAATAATTTCAGGAACCACTGAGTATTATTTTTAAAAACTTTGATAGCGTAAAACATCTGTTTGAACTCGATAAACGTTATGCGAGAAGATTTTTCTATTTTCGACCATTGGGGGCACAAATGGGAGGGGGGTTCAATTTTTTGAAAATTTTAAAACCACCATTTTGGACCTACCCCTTTGAACCCGACTAAAAACATTTTTACAGTTTATTAGTATCTGAAATACCTCCATCCTACCAAATTTTGAGCTCAATAAAAATTTTCACTGGTACTCAAAAATCCAATTTTCGAATGTTTCGTAATTTCGATATTTTGGGAACCCCTGGAAAACTAGAAATCTGCGATTTGCGCCAAACGTATCGTTTTGAGGTGTATATTCGATTGTTCAGATGAAAAAGTTGAATTAAGCTCCCTGTATATTCGTAATTTTGAACCCTTTTTTTAGAGCCCCCCATTTTAGGCATTTGTGCATATTTTTTCAAATAAATTGAAGAATTTACATTTGAAACACACTAGCAAGTGCTCGATAATTTTTCATATGATTTTTCCAGTAATTTTCAAAATTGAGCTATTTTGGATCAAATTCTGAGATTTAACTCTTCGAAAAGACGTTAAAATAACGTTTTCATGATTTCAACGAAGTAAAAATGCCAGAATTTGACCTAAAATAAGTAGCTCAATTTTGAAAGTTACAGGAAAAATCAAATGAAAAATAATCGAGCACTTGCTAGTGTGTTTCAAACGTAAATTCTTCAATTTATTTGAAAAAATTTTTTAGGGGTGCCTAAAGTGGGGGGCTCAAAAAAAAGTTCCAAAATTACAAATATACAGGAAGGTTAATTCAACTTTTTCATACAGATTATTGAATATATGTATACCTCAAAATGTTACGTTTGGCACAAATCGCAGGTTTCTATAGTTTTCCAGGGGTTCCCAAAATAGCAAATTTGGATTTTCGAGTACCAGCGAAAATTTTTATTAAGCTCAAAATTTGGTAGGATGGAGGTATTTCAGATACTAATAAACTGTAAAAATGTTTTTAGTCGGGTTCAAAGGGGTAGGTCCAAAATGGTGGTTTCAAAATTTTCAAAAAATTGAAATCCCCCCATTTTTGCTCCCGAGGGTCGAAAGTAAGAAAATCATCTCGCATAACGTTTATGTGGTTCAAACAGATATTTTATGCTAAAAAAGTTTTTGAAAATAATACTCAGTGATTCCTAAAATCACTTTTTATTCGCAACTTTGGGAACCCCTGGAGCCCAAAAAATGGTCATTTTGAGTTCACCATCCATGGATTTGTATTTCGTACATTTATTACAACATTTTAAGAGTGGTTGAGTTGATAACTAGCTGGTGCCAAAAAATGGCCTTATCACAACATCCTCCTTTAAAAAAAAAGCAAAAAGAAGTTCAAATATGTATTTAATGATTTATTTATTTATTCAAATAGGTATTTATTTAATAAGATACTTCCGTTCCTATGAACTATTACTGTCTTGCTCTTTACTCGCACTCTTACTCCTCAACTTTTTTTGCAACAGGTGGAAGGTATGTACTACATATTATGTAGCCGTTAACCCAAAAATGAAAAAACGGAGAATTTGCTCGTTTTTATTGAAAAATTTGAAATCACTTGTTACAACCCATTGTTAGAAGACTGAAGAACTCAAAAAACGAATGAATCCTTTGAAATGAATGACTTTGTAAACACTTAATTTTACAGAAAACTTCAAAAATAATTGTCATGCTTTACTCGTACAGTTTGTGCCTTCGACTTGTCCCTTTTTTAAATTTAAAATCATTTTTTCTAGCTTTTTAATCCAACATTTTTTTCTATTGAAAAACTTCTGCATTCTGAATTCTGGAATCTATGGATAATTATACAATCTTCAGAATCTTGACATGACCAATATCATGCGTTCATCTACAAAGGTCAATCAACAAGTAAGTTTCCCTTGTTCAGAAAATTAGGAAGGGAAATACCTAGGAACTTGAAATTTTCAGGGAATCTTGATACAACCTTTGAGCACCACTCTGCAAAATTTTATTCGGATCCGTTCAGTAGTTCGTTTATAATGAGAGTTTGAAGATGTGATAGGAGTTTTATAGCGTGTCCGAGGTTCAAGGGGTTCAACGAGCAGTAAAAAAAATTTTTAATTTCGAAAAAAATACGTCAATGGATTTTTACAGCTACCTACTGATCCTTCATGAAGAAAAAATTGTCCTAATTTGAACAATATGTGAGTGGTGCTGAAAATCCAGCGGGAGCGCACGAGTGTGATAAATGAGCACAGGGTAGGTTGCACAACTAGTGTTTCAAAAACGAACTCAGCAGCTAAAATTGATGAAATTATACACAATAATCTTAATATCAGTATCAAAAACATCATATGTGAGCATGATGCTTCATATTTGACTGCCTAAAAAACATTATTGAACTTTGAAAGTCATTTTCAGTACCGCAAAATTTGAATGTGCTGCATCACAAACAAAATTTCGCTGTTCATGTTGCTGCATGTCAAAAGAATTGTCAGAATTTGTGTGATAATGATGTAAACAAGTTCCTTAACACAATGGTAACCAAAAACAGGGTTGAGAGCATCACTATGCCTCGCAAATTTGACACAATCCCCATCGTGAAATCAATTTAAGTTTCAACTCGGACCCGCTATAACACTCCTACCACATCTTCAAACCCTCATTATAAACGAACTACTGAACGGGTCCGAATAAAATTTTGCAGAGTGGTGCTCAAAGGTTGTATCAAGATTCCCTGAAAATTTCAAGTTCCTAGGTATTTCCCTTCCTAATTTTCTGAACAAGGGAAACTTACTTGTTGATTGACCTTTGTATATTCCTCAATTTGCCATCTTATGATCTTATTTACATTCATGTCCAATTCTGATTTCCGAATTCATATTCAACATTTCAAGTTGAAATTAAATTGAGAGTTGAGACTGTTCGATATGAATTTTAATTTTTTCTCCCTTTCTCAGTTAGGTATAGCAAGAGATTGAGAATACAATCTTTCACAAATTCATTTAAGTACCTACTTACCTACAGTAATTTTAAATTAGACTTTTATTTTTTTAAAATTAGAATTGCCCACCTATACCTGACACGATTTTTTACTGATACTTATTATTATATTTTTTTGGTTGACGGGGTTCTTGCTTTTTAAAAGTACCAATTGAAAAATGAAAATGAAACATATTTCAACGTTTAGTTTGTATTGAAATTAAATAAATAAATTATGCACTTAATATAGATACAATTAACTACATACCTACTTAATTATCGCGTATAGGTAAGTGTAATGTAAATACCTATGTAAAAAAATACCCAACGACTCACAAGTTTCATTTTTTTTTTTTTTACAAAATTTAATCAATCTTGAATAATTTAAAATCGGTACCTCTTATTTATAGTGAACTTTGAAATTGTTGAGTAACTATCTACGTTACACTTAGGGCCTACTTCTATATAATTACCTAAGTTAGGTAAGTAGTACTTGGCCAAATTAGTGAATGCATTGTTTACGAATTGGAATAACAGATTTTTATAATTTTCTTAAAGCTTCTAAAAGAAGTAGTATGTCGCCGCTAAGTTTCTTTACTACACCTTCAACTTGTGACTTGGACGTCAATAATTCCACGCTTTGAGTGTATGGGTTGTACCTTACGGTAAACTCACGAGGTATCGTTTGGGAAAATTCTCTGCAACAAAAATTTATTTACACTTGGTTATTCTAAAATGCATTAAAAAAAACAACAACAACAACAACAACACATTAAGATTAGGTGTATATGAATACTTAGTGGAGAGTGACTGAGTACCCTCCTCCCCCTCTTGGCGTGCTCACTGAACTTCAAGTACCTACCTAGTTGAGAAAAAGAAAGAATCTGACATTTTCCAAAAACTCGTCAGATGAAATAAAAATCAGATTTTATATCTTTTGGTTTTTTCTAGGAACCTATCACTTCTCTACATCTTACTTCAGTTAACTTGAGTAGGTAATTACATTTCAGATAAACGAAAAAAAGAAAAATTTTGAAAACACTCACATCATTTTATTCTTAGCATCCTCGAATGATTCAGCCACATAATACACCGGTTGATATTCGGTTATTGGATACGATTGAACTGCAGTTTTTTCAGGTTCAAACGGTCTAAGCTCAGGTTTATCACTAACGCAATACTCCAATTCTCCGAATGAAGATAAAAGTCCGGCTCCAAAAGCTTTTATCTGCCCATCTTGACGGCAAAGACCAAATTCAACAGTAAACCAATAACACTGTAACAGTTACGCACACAAAATAATGGCAAATCTACCTATTTAGATGTGTACAGAAATAATACTTAGATACAAAATCAAATAGGTAACTGACTGTTGCAAGTTTTTGTACGTATTCATCCGGAGCTCCCAACGATGCTAAACCAATTTGTTGCGAAAAATCAGCGAACTCTGGATCGGCAAATAAAGGAACATGTCCCAAGAGTTCATGGCATACGTCAGGTTCTGGTGTATAAAGAGGTAAACTGTGATGGCGAATGTATTGAGTCGAATGAAACACCCTGAATGCTAAACCAGCCAAAAAATCTCGAGAGGATAGTAATCCAGCTACTGGCCTCAAAATGAACCCGGTGCTATCTGAAATAATACAGTAGAATAGTCATGAAATTTAAAATTAGGTACCTATTGAAAAATCAACTATACCTACATATTTGCCAATAATTGATTTTTTCGATCTTGGGGGCAGCATAATTGTTTACCTACCTTTTAGAAAATTTGAAATATCCTGCAGCTGCGGTATATTATCTTCTCTATAACCGCAATTTTCAATAAGTAATGGGAAAACGTGGTTAAATTCACGACAGGCGTACTTCGGGTATAGGTCTACTAATTGTTTGTAAACTACACCCCAGGTTTTGATTTCTTCATCGGTGTAATCAACATGAGGTAACGGTTGGTCACTGGAAAAATATTTGTTCGATTAAATACAAGGATAATTGCTTGCAAAATGAAATTTTCCTTTACAATTGAATAGAGAAATTTGAAACAAAAATGCAATACTTACTGCTTGTAATTGAAAGCAATATCTGCGAAATATTTCCTTCGAGCTCTGTACACTGAATCAGTGAATCCAGGATGATCAGAATCTAATTCTGATCCATAACTCAAAATTTGATTCGCAAATCTGTCCAGTTCTTTGATCTTCCTAGGAAACCAAGGTAAAGTTCCTAAAAGTAGAGGATTGAAATTTGGAGTTGAATTAACGTGTGTAAAGTTGTATAATTATATGAACATGGAAGTACCTAGGTACTAGGTACACAATTAAGTATTATCTTTCATGCTGCTTATTTATTTCGAATTTTAATCATGATATGATAATTCTGGGTATTACCTGATTCTTCATTGAAATCGCGAGAAATTATGTTCAGATAAGTTACATTAAGTTTTAAATTTTCAATAGCTTCGTGAAGACCTTTGCTGGGGGCACATTCTACCACAAACTCGTATTTACTCAAATCTCTAGTAGATGCTCGGGATTCGATGTGTCTCAAATACACTCCATGTTTCTAAGGATAGTTCAAAAGTTGAGGTATTTTTTACCTATTTCACTAGCTCTAGATAATTGGATGATATTTTAGATTCAGTTTTACTCACCGTGAATAAATTCAAACACGTTTCTAAACTACCAACTGCATCAGCTTTTGGAGCAAAAATTAACCAAGTACTTTCGTCAGAACCTTCCTTGATGTACTGTCCGTCTCCTTGTTTTCTTTTGGGCTAGAGAAATACAAAATATTCGTCTTAGTTTTTATTATAAGTACCTAAATATTTTAACTATAGGTTTTCGAATGTTCAATTTCCAATGGAGAAAAAAATTAATTTAAATTCTGATTTTTAAAATAAAAATCAACATTTTTTTAATGAAAAGGAAGAAATTCTGTGGAATTGTACACTCTTTCAAGATTGGAACATATAAGTAGATAATTTTTCTTTTATTAAAATAGGTAAAGAAATAATTATTGTAGCGTTTTTAAACAAAAAAAAAAAAAAAAAAAAAAAAACTCACCCTATCTACGTATGTACTTAAACGTTAAAAATAAATAATAGTGTAGAAAGCACGACTTATTTATTTTTTTTTTTTTAAATTGAAAATAATGCAATGCGAAATTGAAAAATACCTATAGGTTCGACAATTTTGATCTAGGCACACAGTAAAATAAATTTCTAATATAGGTTAGCTGAACATGATAAGTTATAATTAGAATACTTATAGAAAAAAATATACTTATTAAAAATTTAAATAATTACCGTTATTTCCGCTTTAGCATTTTCGTTGACAACCATGATTTTTGTAGGTAAAATTTTTAAATATAAATATGTAAAAAAAAAAATTATTTTAAAACAAGCAACGCGCGTGGATGAAAGAATTACCTATAACTACTTTTAACACGAAAACTTCATAAGTTCTTTCACCGCATCGACTACCTATAATCTGTATAGAATAGCAATCATTGAGGCTATCATGGAAATTAATTGCACTTATAATATGTATAAAATATTTTCCTTTTATAATCAAAGGTTATCGGCTTGGTACTTTGATTATTTCGGTACCATATATGATATATCTATCAACTATCAGCTTTCTATAACGTGAAAAAATACCGCTTGTATTTATCTATTAGTTTAATATTGCATCAGATTTTCATTATTACGTTACATCAGATATTTTCTCCAATCTATATTAAATTCAGTAGGTACCTAAAATAAGCCCAAATTTCAAGATGATTAATGTACCAATAATGTATAAGTAAATAGAAATACCTGCCACGTTTCTTACGTACAATGCATTGTTTTAATCTTTAGAATTCTAAATTTACGGTTTTTCCATGTATACGTGGGTTTCAAGGGTTATCATCTGAAATACTAATTGTATTTTACGTTACTACGTAGGTATAATAGGTATTACTTACGAACGTGTCCATACCATTGGCAGGTAAAATTAAAGATGAAATAAAATTGCGAAATTGAGATGTCTTTTCAAGTCAACAACTTGTTTACCTGCTCACGTAATATGTAAAATTTTGATTAAGTATCTACCTATAGTTCTCATTTTGTCAAAATACCTACCGACTTACCAGGTGTTTTAATTCTAAAATTTTTAAACACTCCAGAAAATGAAATAAAAAAAAGTGTTATTGAATTGAAATTCATAACATTGGGTTAGGGCTTAGGGCATTTGATCAATGATAATTATTATCACAAAATTCAGTTCTAAAAATTTTAATTCAACATTCTAATTATTGCATTATCCCTTCGCCCTTTACCTTTAATACTTTCAGAATGCGATGGACAGAAACCAAAAACTCCCCAGAGGGCCATTCCATATCAATTTGACTAAAAAAATGCGATTTTAAAAGTCATGTCCTTCGATTTCGCTCAAATTCTTTGTTTACAATATCTACCCACCCAGTAGATAAGAAACCCGCAATCAGTATAGTCCAAGCCTCACTCAGGGTTGAGTGGGGAGGGGGGCTTCCATTATTTTCACATTGTCTCGAGGTACTCAACTTCAGCAGCGCATTCCTCCAAAACTATGATACTTTGATCAAAACTGATTTCACAGTTCAAAAGGGTATTAAATTTTAAAATTTTTAAGCATTTTGAAATTTTCAAAATTTGAAAGTTGAACTTTCAAATTGAAACTTCAAATTTAAAATGGCGCTGTAAGTGAGAGCTACCATTTAAAATTCTGAAAAAATTTCCATAGATGTACCTTTTGATGATTTTTCGAAATATTCAAGTTTCGTGATGGGATCTCTCAATGGAAGGGGAGCACCCCCACCCCCAATTTGGGGCAAAACTTTCGAAAAAAAAATCTGGGGCATGTGATATATCGAATTGTATGTTTTTGGTAATGCTGAATACGAATATGACGTTATAATTTTGATTCGACCCCATCCACGGCCCCCAGCAGCACCTCCCCAAATGGGGTAAAAGTTCAAAATGGAGTTTTTATCGTGGGACACATCAAATAGTATGTTTTTGGTGACGCTGAACACGAATATGACGTCAGATTTTTGGTTGGTCCCCATCTACGGTCTCCAACCAATTTTTTGGACTTTTACTAATTGGGGGAGGGGAGGTTCTGGGAGCCATGGGTGAGGTCAATTTGAAAAACTACGGCTAGATTCGTGTTCAGCGATATCGAAAACATACTAATACATGTGTCACACGATTGAAACAATTTTTTTTACGTTACCCCCCTTGGGGAGGTGCTGGGGGCTGTGGATGGGTCCAATCAAAAATCTGACGTCATATTCGTGTTCAGCGTCACCAAAAACATACTACTTGATGTGTCGCACGAAAAAACCCCTATTTTGAATTTTTATCCCATTTGGGGAGGTGGTAGGGGCCGTGAATGAGGTCGAATCAAAAATCTAACGTCATATTCGTGTTCAGCATTACCAAAAACATACAATTCGATATATCACATGCCCCAGATTTTTTTTCGAAAATTTTGCCTCAAATTGGTGGTGGGGGTGCCCCCCTCCATTGAGAGATCCCATCACAAAACTTGAATATTTCGAAAAAGCATCAAAAGGTACATCTATGGAAATTTTTCAGAATTTTAAAGGGTAGCTCCCACTTGAAACGCCATTTTGAAATTTGAACTTTTAATTTGAAAGTTCAACTTTCAAATTTTGAAAATTTCAAAATCCTTAAAAACTTAAAAAGCTCAAAATCCAATACTCTTTCGAACTGTGAAATCAGTTTTGATCAAAGTATCATAGTTTTGGAGGAGTGCGGTGCTGAAGTTGAGTACTTCGAGATAATGTGAAATTAATAGAAGCCCCCCACCCACCCCCTGAGGGGGCTGAGACCTAATTGATTGCGGGTTTCTTATCTACTGGGTGGGTAGAAAAAGAATGTGAGCGAAATCGAAAGACATGACTCAAAAACGTTGGTCGAATTGATATGGAATGACCCCAGAATAATTTCTTTTTGAAATACCCAAGTATGTACAGGGTGCCCAGAAATATATCGAGTACCCCAAAGAAAGTTTTTCATTAAAAATATAGGTTGGCATTTGGCAACGTGAAATAGATGCGTATGATTGGTGGAATGTTATCTCTCCAGTCCAACAACCAATCATGTGCTATCATTATTATCATTCACTGTGACCAACCAAAGTACATAAGTAAGTATTTTAGTAAAAAACTTTTTTAGGGGTACTCGATATTTCTGGGCACCCTGTACATGAAATATTTTTTCAATAGCTAGCTAGCAACTTTTTCATCAAAGACAGCGTAAAATAGATAAAAATAGATTATTTTGCGCAGTTTCGATTTCGACCTTTTAAAAAAATGAATCGAATGTTCCCGTAACTCGAGGAATTTTTTAAATTCAGAATTCGTTAAAATATCTAATCACATCAATTTTATAATGCGTTGATCAGCATACCTAAATTTCGATTCAATCGATGTGGAAACGAACACCTTTTAGTGTTGGATATTTTCTACGAATCGTCGATGCCTGAAAATCCTTAGTCTATTGTCAATGGGAGCGATAAGATAAGAGGTCTTGAGCAACACAGGCTAGTATGGGTTTTTCGTTTTTGTTCATCGCCATTTGCCAATTCATTTCACAACTTGATGCTTTTCGATGAAGTAATCATGTCGAGAAGTGTATGAAGCAGTTTCGATACGCTTTTTAGCATTTTTTTCGGTGAAATTTTGCATTTTTCTTTCGAATTCCGTCGCGTTTTTTTCGAGTATGATTCGAGAATCGTTCTTGTAAAATTTTTCGCAATTTTTCAAGCTCTTTAATATAAAATTCGCGTTGTTTATATACGTTTAGGTGGCAGACAAAGATGGATAATTTGGATCTGGTGAGTGATTTTTTTTTCAGTATTTTTATTTGAATTACCGTATCAAGTCAATAAGACGTATGAATACGGTCGAAGACGTTTTCGTCTGAAATTTCCCACTCATTGGATGGGTTTGGGTACTTTGATTGGAGATCGTTGATGCATTGCACGATGCACATATTGTACTTATTTGTCATATGACTTGATTAAGCTGTTCTTTTTCAATATCGGCATCAATACCAGACCTGAAGCACTGTCGACGTGCAAACTGATACTACAAAAGAAGCTTTTTTGAATATTTGCCTTTTTAAAAGCTTTCAAGTGGCACATTTTAGGAATCGCTAATCACCCATTCGCGCGATTTCAAGCTAGATTAATGGGTTTGATGGTCATCAGAATGACCGCCAGTCGTGTTTAAAACATTGAAAAGACGAAGGGGTGTATCTCATTGTTGAAAATTTTCAGGGGAGACCGTAGTATTATTTTCAACACTAAAATCGTTCCACTCCGAGATGCTCTTGAAATAACAAGATTGACTGGCTTATGTGCTACGAAGAGCAGTCTTAAAGCTTCGTTTACCTGCACTTTCTACTGATGAACTTCGATCTTGAAATCGATGGGTTTGATTTTCAGATACAACTTTTAAGTTCCATCTTGCACCATCAGAGCAACAGATTCATTCGTGGATTGTTCAGTGCTTCAAAATGCATCACTTAGATAAATAACTCCTTTCTCGTTCGGTTCTGAAGCAGGAGCTTTCTTTGCAATCAAATCATCTCTTACTCATCAAAACATCAATTTCCGATAGTTTGAATGTTCTTGTCTTCTTCTGCGTATTTTTTATGATTTGAAATCTTTTCAATCTTTTTATGATCAGAAATGAACAAGGTTTCTTCTTTTCAATAATTGAAATTTCTCGCCGTAATTCCCCATTCATCTGGAAGTCTAATTTGCTGCTCGGGACTGCTGAAACTTGGAGAAGAACCATTTGCGAGATTGCGACTTTTAAAAGTTCATCGAGAGTGGTTTCAGAAGTAATCTCTAAAAATGTTTTAAATTTCCAAGTTGAACTTCAATTTGAAATTTGAGTTTTCAGAAACTTGCCTTTCGCAGCTTTATTTTCAAGAATTTTGATGAAAATATCCAGCAAACATGTATTTTTATGATGTTTCAACTATGAAGTTACCAGTGATGGGATTCGTTAAACCAGGTTGGTACTAAGCCCCAAAAATTTGGTCAGAACTTTAAAAAGTGTTCAGTTTTGAAGCAATGAGCATTCTTTTCCATCGCTTCATGCCAAAATACATACTTATTTGACTATTTTTCTAAGGTTTGAGTTTTCTGACTCGAAACCAGTTTAATTTTTCTATGACCAGAAATATCTTATTCCACCTCAGCGTTGCTCATCATTAACTCGAGAGACGTACATATTTTATAAATTGTTTTTCATATTTTTTTGACACATCAGTTTCTGAAATTTTCACTGACGAAGCGTTCCGCATCTGCAATTATCGTGCTGTGATATTTGATCCAGAAAATAAATAGGTATCTACCTACTTATTCCAATAAAGGTTACTTTCAAAAAATAGCAATGAAAAAAATAATTACGGAAATGAATAGGTGCGTCTAAAAATGAACAATTTTTGTTATGATCAACTTTTTTCCAATTCTGAAATTCAAATAGATTTAACAGCTTAAAAGTTGGCAAATTTACGAAAATTTTCACAAAATTGTCAATTAACTTTCAAATAATATGCAAGTTACTTCGAAAATTTTAGAGTTGGAAAAAAAATTGATCATAACGAAATTTGGTTCTGTTTTAGACGTAGGTAGAGGTACAGGGTGCCCAGAAATATCGAGTACCCCTAAAAAAGTTTTCTACTAAAATACTTCGATTGGTAACAGTAAATGATAATAATGATAGCACATGATTGGTTGTTGGACTGGAGAGATGACATTCCACCAATCATATGCATCTACTTCACGTTGCCAACCTATATTTTAATGAAAAACTTTCTTAGGGGTACTCGATATTTCTGGGCACCCTGTACTGTAGGTACTATTCATTTCCGCTATCATTTTTTTCATTGCTATTTTTTGAAATTAAAATTCAAAGAATATGGGGGTACAAATTTACTTACCCGCTCCAAAGATCAAAAATGAATTTTCAACCGTTGGTTTCGAAGAACGTAATTATTTTGTCTCCTCAAATTTGAAGATAGGCAACACCTTCAACTGACATTTTACGTAGAATCTGTTTTCATTCGAATTATAAAAAATGATTGTTCAGCGACTTTGGCAAAAAATTATTTTTTTGACAATTTTGGCGCAAAGAAAGTTGAACTTTTTTGACAATTTTAACAAAAATTAGACCTTTTTGATGTTGTTTGACTAAAAAGTCAAGACTTTGTGACAATTATGCTTGGAATCGATACTCGCTGACAAATTATTGCAAATGAACCGAACTTTTTCATAATTTTATCGAAAAATCAGCGCTTTCTCACGATTTTGATAAAAAGAGGTAGGTAGTTAAATAATTGTTTAATACTATTTTTTCTGACAATTTTTGCAAAAAATACGTTTTTTTTTTGATAATCCGAAGGTGGCAAATAATCAGAACTTCTTTGATTTTGGAAACGGTTATTTGTGTTAAAAGTAGAAGACGACTTACCTAAGTACAATTTTTGCCTTTTCAACTTTACGAAATATTTTCGAAAACCTATTGTAAAGCTGTATTTTGACAAAAAGTTATGTCGTTTTGATGTTTTTAAGGAAAAACATCAGGAATTTCAACAACGTTGAGAATATTAACGATTCTGTCAAAAACGAACACCTTGTTTAAGAATTGAGAATAAAAAGCAGTATTTCATGACATTTGTGTTGCAAAATGAAATGCAATTTTTTCAAAAATATTGGTAAAATGGTAGGTAGTTTTTTTTTTTAGAAATTTTGAAAATTACGAAGCCGACTTTGAAAATGTTGGCGAAAAGTTGGAATTTTCTTGCAATTTGTTGGTTTTTTGTCTTTTCAACTTTATGTTGTCGAAACCAATATTGTAAGGTTGTATTTTGACCAAAAAAATCATGTTTTGATGTTTTTTTTGAAAAAAAAAACACAGGAATTTTCAACAACGTTGAGAATATTGACGATTTTGTTAAAAACGAACACCTTGTTTGAGAATTGAGAATAAATTTAAGCAGTATTTCATGACATTTGTGTTGCAAAATGGAATGCAATTTTTTCAAAAATATTGGTAAAATGGTAGGGGTAACGGCCCAGTTTTTTTTACCCTCTCTAGTTTTTTTTACCCCCCAAGAATTTTCTGAAAAATAAGCCACCAAACTCCAAAGTTATGAATCGATTTGAAAACCATATCAACATGATTTGTGGTTCTTTTGGAACACGATGCTCTTGAAAAACTGCATTTTCCATTTAATCTTCATGGTTCAGGTTCAGGGGACTTTGAAAAATGTGATGTGAATTTTAGTCGATTTTCTTGACAAAATTTTAAAAAAGTGTGTTTTGATTTTAAGGATTGGACGCACTAATTTCCATCAAAATGAGTTTGTGAGTACATCGCTGAATTCTACACACTCTAGTCTATCAGATGAGCTGGTTAGTTTTCATCGAAATTGTTTTCTAAAAATTTTTAGAAGGGGTAAAAAATAGGGAACGATTCAAGCTCAATTTTCTATTTTTTTTTTACCGGGTAAAAGAATAGAAAATCCATATAATTTTTGTTCTCTAATTTTTTTACCCCCCCTATTTTCAGAATTTCTGCTCGCTGAAGACCGTTTAAAGACCTGATACCAATTTTATTCATTTTTGGGGAAGTTTTGAATGTGCGGCTCTGAACTTTTGTAAATAATATTGTCCAAAAAACACTTTCTACAGTTGATTACATCAATGTAAACAATCAACCAAAAAAATAGAATAAATGATTGATACCTTATAATATAGGTTGTCTATGAAAGCATACGAAACACAAACGGGTACAAAATTGAAGACCTTAAGTATACTAGTAACATGGAAACAGAAACTTGGAGCAAGAACTTTCACAGCAATTTTTTACCATCCATATCCGCAAAAAATTTCGAAAAAATAGTCTCTCGTGAAAAAAAGTGCGTTTATCTGATGGTCCAGGAATTTTAGACTCCAAAAATACGTGTATTAAATTTTTTTGTTGAAAATTTGCACAAATAATCTTTATAAATTCTCAATTTTATTCTCAATTATGTTTTCAAGCAATGAATACACTAATGATAACGGAAAGGCCGGAAAGGGCACTTTTTGGCATGATTAATTAATAATTTGTCAGGAAACGTTGAATCTATGTTGTTACTATTGAAAACACAGAAAAAATTGGGGGGGGGGGGGGGGTAAAAAAATTGTTTTCTGGCGAACCTAATGATAATGAAATTAAACTTTTGGCAAACACTGAATCTTGTCAACGAATGTTTGCTGATTTCAATGCACTTTTCAGTTTTTCTCTAGCTTCATTAGGTCAGAAGAAATTTCAAGATATGTCCTTAGGGGGGTAAAAAAATAGGGCCGTTACCCCTAGGTAGTTTTTTTTTTTAAATTTTGGAAATTACGAAGCCGACTTTGAAAATGTTGACGAAAAGTTGGAATTTTCTTGCAATTTGTAGGAAATGTCGTTGGTTTTTTTGATACTACGGTGACTAAACTTTTTTACAATTTCGACAACGAGGTATGGATCGTCGTCGTATTGACAATTTTTGATGTCAGAAAACAGAAAATCATTTTCGAATGGTTGCGATAACATTTTAACAATTCATTGATTTTTTTCCAAGTCCTTATTATAAATCAATAATCATCTAAAAAAAAAAGAAACCGAAAAGTTATGAAAATGTTCTAATTCAAGGTCGCTAAGTACCTAAGATTACACTAGGCAACGATTTTGAACTGTTTTTGTGTGTTTGGGTTGAAAACGGGCTTAATCGATAGTTTAGACCCTGAAACAAAAAATAGAGTAAGTTTTTTAAATTTGAGTTGTTTTTGTGGTCAGGAGAGATGATCAAAGTAACGAAAATGGCCGTTTTTGCCCTACTTCAAGAGTTCGTAGTGACATCCGTATTGTTTTGCGAAAAAAACCAAGGTCATTTTTGGATTCTACGCACTTTTTTAATTAAACTACTTTCCCAGATTTTTGATTTTCGAAGTTTCAAGCGCATAAGACTAATTTTTCTAAATACGAAAAATTCAATTTGAACTCCGAGTGAACACAGTTCCGCGCCACGAGTACGTGGTGGAGTAACGCCAGCATCGCGCGCTCTGAGTTTTAAAATATTATATTATAACTAAAAATCTTCCTTATGCGCTTGAAACTTCGAAAATCAAAAATCGGGGAAAGTAGTTTACTTAAAAAAGTGCGTAGAATCCGAAAATGACCTTGGTTTTTTCCGCAAAATAATACTGATGTCGTTAGAAACTCTCGAAGTAGGGCAAAAACGGCCATTTTTTCTAACTTTGATCATCTCTCTCACCAGACCACAAAAACTATTCAAAATTGATCTGGCCAGTCAAAAATTCAAATTTCCATCAACTTTCAGCCACCTCCTCCTAGATCTACTTCCACCAATCAACTCGTAATCGCTGCAAAGAATTCCTATTCATCATTCATATGGCACTCGCAAGAATTTTCAAGTATACCTACCTACTCCATTACGACGTGTCAAAAGTTCGATATCGAATTAACTTACTTACATACCTACCTGTATTCAAAATTGAACGTCATTTTTACGTAATTATCCACCATAAGCAACCCATTAACCATAATACATGTAGAGAAGCTACTCTACAAAGTTGAAAAGAATCTTACCTATATCTATTACTTATGTCTGGTACAAATTAATAAATTACACGTTTCTGGTTTGACTACTCGGCTATTACTTTATAGGGGGCGGTTACAGATGATCGAAGGATGCAAATTTTTTCGCCGAATGCGGAATCGTACGTACATATTTATTAGGAATGGAAACTCGTCATCGACCCGTGTCTTCGTTTCGTTCGCATGCTACCTACCGAACACAAGAATGTGGAAGTTGGCGAAATTCATCCGTATTCGCGCCATCTGTTAACTCATTTCTAATGGGAATTTTTTTGTTACACGTTTAAATTCTCTCTTTCCTTCTTTAAAACTATAATCGCATATTAAGTATGCTCGGTATTAATGTAAACTGGGAATTAAGCCGTATATAAATTTTCCAACTCATTCGCTCAACTCAACCACACATCTTACATAGGTAGAGGTACCTTTACCTACTACTTATTAAGAATAATTTAATCGAACGAGTACGCGACTGACGCGTTTACAAGATACAAGGCAATATTTATTATACATGGGTAAATTATTTTCTCTAATAGATTTATGCCGACGCGTGTCGTCCATTTTTATAGCAAACTAATCTGAAATATGTGGGCTACTTTTTGAGCAATACCATAATATTATACTTTCAGTCTGCATCCAGTCAAGGTATCTACATAAGATCGACCATCAAGTTCGATCCAACTAACAAACTATTCGATGCAATGATGTAATTTTTTTCCATGCGTAGTAAATTTTTGTTCGACATCATGCACTCGTATGTATGTACCTATACCTACTACCTACTCCCATACTCATGCAGTTATTACCATAAAGCTGTACATACGTCTGTTTGCTCCTACTAAGTTATAGGGGTGATGAAACATATCCTCGTCAATATACCTGCCATCTTCATACGAGATTTCATTTATTTCTCGAGATTAAGCATATCTGAGATAAGATCTTGGTTTATGACGTTAGGATTGCTTCTCTTTTCCTAATTTGTTTATTAGATACATAATATTTACAAGTATTCCAAACTTACCAATGCTTAATTTTACAAAGAGAAAATTAGTTGACGTCATGCAATGCTGGTCTCGCTATTCGCTAGACGAAGTTTTGATGAAGAAGACTTAAAAGGAAGGTACATATCTTCAGAACTCGCTTAAAAATGCTAAACCAGTAAAGCTAGATCAATAAAGAGCATGCAAATACACACTATCAGCCAAAATTTCAGACGCTGAAGTGCATTTTTGGATTTTTGGCGAATTTTTGAAAATCCAATTTTTGGGTCATTAAAATGAGAAAAAAATCAAAATCTCATCAAATTGACCTAGAAAGCTGAAATTCAATACATACCTATTTTCGACCCGCCGAACCGATTGAAAGCGGTTCCGAACCGTTTTGAGCAGTTCTGGAGCTTCTAGCAGATTTTTAAAACTTGAAATTCCCATCAAATTCCACCCATAATGAAGTTGAAAATCAGAAATTCATTCTGTACCCTAATTTCAACATTTTGAGTCGACTGGAGGTGGTTTAATCGCGGGAATTCACGAAAAAATCTCCTTTTGTGAAACTTACAAAATAGAATTTGTGTTTTGGAGGGGTTTAGTCAAATAATTTTTTACTTTGAAATTTTAGCATTTGAATGATGTTTTTTCTAAAATTACAGTGAGCCTTATTTTTTAAACGAATCTTCGAAGACGAAGTGTCGTGTTGAACTCATCAGTAACGAGTGAAATTTTCTTGCAATCAGAACTTATATTAGGTTTGAAAAAAAAGCATTCAATACAGATAGGGGAGTCTCCCAATAGTGCGCACTTAGTACCAAAATCGCTGTCATTCCGCCGCAAAGTTACCTAGGATCGTGATTTTTTGATATGTTGTAGCTGTATCATTCAGCTACATAATTCCAGAGTTTCAAAATTTTTCATTGATAACTGACTGAGAAATCCTATGTACCTTGAGTAAAAAATGTCAAATGCGCACTATTAGGAGCCATGGGCTCCTTCAAAGTGCGCAGTAGGGTTCCTAATAGTGCGCGATGTGTAAATTTACTTCAAAAAAATTAATTCTTGACAAAATCGCAATAATACGTTTCATTATCACGAGAACACTGAGAACAGATATAAAAAACATGAGTACTTGACAAAAATTGCGAAAATATGTTTTACTATGAGTAGGGGTTATGTGTGAGCTTATTTCTGCAAAGAAAGCCCATTGTTCAAGTATTCTTTCACTCTTAGGAATGTTTCTTCACTGAAAACTAACACCCTTTAGCCTTTTACAGGTATTTAACACTCCATTCTATCAAAACAAAAGTCAGGTAGTGAAAAACACAAGCGTATTTACAGATTTTCTAGGATGCGCACTATTGGGAATCCATGGTTCAAAAATATCCTCTATTTCTTTAAAAATTATTTTCAAGAAAACGAAAGGATGAATTTTCAAACTTTTACAACAATATTGAAGAGGATAAAATTCCCTACAAAATGATATAATATTAGTTATCTCATAAATTTTTGCAATTCAACGAGAGCAATACAAATTGTCAACTTTTCACAAAAAAAATTACATCAGAAATTGAAAATTCACATTTTTTGACTTTGCACGCGTAAAATTTAGCCAAATGGCTTGTATGATACATCAAAATAATCGTCACGACACGCTCTTTCAAATGAGCTACCTCACGAATTTTTCAGTGGTGCCAATCGCGAGATATGGCGCTGCGCACTATTAGGAGACTGCGCACTTTTAGGGGACTTTCCCCTAGTGTTACGATTTCTGGAAATTCAATGTTGTTCAATTTAAATATTGGGTTATTTTTTATGCACGACTACTCAGTGCCTTTTCAACCCTCCAAAATTGTCGGAAGAGCTCAATCAAATCCAGTTAAAACCTTAATTTTGAGTTAAAAATCTTCCAGAAAAATTTTAGCTCCAAAGGTGTCCATGGAAAAAGGCATTTTCGAAAAAAAATTGTTTTTTTTGTTCCAGTCCCTATCCAACCTGCTCTGAGAAAAATGGCTCAATTGCAAAGAATGCATTTGAATTGTCATCAAAATCCAACACCACTTTCAGGGTTTGACATGAGCTGTTAAAATTTGCGAAACGCTTATTTTTGGATAAATTGGCATTGTAAAATCTTTTCCCCCAAATAGTTTCGCATCAGCTTAGCCAAACATAGAAAGATGTAATTTCTGGATATTGAGAAACATTTTGGAATGCAGTGGTGTTTCATGTTCTTCGGTTTTGTCAATTTCAAGTAACTGAAAAAATGTTATAAATCTTTGGCTGGTTTCCTCGATTTTTTAAAATTGCGGCAATATCGACTAAAAAATTGCCACCGTCGCGTCGTTGCGTTTCAAAATATTACTCAAGTTTCAGAAACGATGTCTTTCGATGTTTTAACATGATTAGTTCGAAATATGAGAGGGGGAAAAATTTCCATAAAATGAATTTTCCCCGAAGTAAGTGACTTGCAAATTTTGAATCACTTAGTAGGATGCTATTTAATGTGGCCTTAGATTTTGATGGCAATATAGTTATAGGTCGACGTAGAACCTCAAATACAATCTTTTGAAACTGGGCTGGGATCCTAAAAAAAAAGTCCTAGAGGGACAAGAGTGAAAAACGCGATTTCTTTTGAAAATTTTCCTATTTTAAAAACCCATATCTCTTCTTCAAAGGCATATTTGGCATTCAAATTTTTGCTGACTGACATTCAGCTCAAAATGGTCTCCACTGGATTTGGTTAAAATCCCCCGACAATTTTTTTCCATCTACCGTGGCATGGCGCATGGCTTGTGAAGTTTTGGAGAGCAAAAATTCATATTTTCTATTTTGAGGTACAACCTCTCTTTCCCTTGTATTCTCACATTTTTAAAAAATAAAGTGTAAAAATGCTGAGTTATGTTGATTTTTGCCTATTCAACGGTGATGAATTTGAATATTTTGTTCTTATTTGTGAAGATTGAAACAAGAGCGAAGAAAATGAATAAAATTACCTAGGTACTTTCAAAGTGACATTTTCGTGCAGACTTAAGAAATTGATATAGCTGGGCTCATCTTGCGCGGATTTTAAAATCTAGTTTCTTCAACTTCTTACCTACGATAATACTAGTGAAATTTAAAATTGTGCCCAAGAAGTGCCAATCATGAACTTTAGCACATTTGGTTCATTGGTTGAGGCTCATTGAACAGCACAGCGGTGAATCCTTCATTTAAAAAAAATTGATGTAAAAAATGATAACCAAATTGTACTTGACAAGATTTCGAACAATGAATTGACTAAAAAATCAGCTTTGCAGCCAACAAACAATTCTGGATCACGACTGACTTGTAGATGCAATCCGATCAGGATAGGATTCGTATTGGAGTGGAGCGGTAAAGGATCACTAACACATTTTGGTACGAATGGATTCTTATCAGTGTAATCGATGGACATGGCAGCTTCGATAATCGGCGTTAGCTGGGATTTTTTTGAAAAAAAAACCTTGGAGTAACCCTTATGTAATATATCATCCAGTCCTGATTTCTCGGTTGTATCTCCAAAACGTGTCTCAATTAGTAGCAGTTTACTTCTATCGCTTTTTGAAACAATGTCTAGGATTCTCTTATAAGTGCCATGATAAACTTTTTGCTGCACCATAGGCTTGAAGCCTGCAAGGAGAAGCATCGAATATTCGGAACATTCAAGCGTCCTCTCATTAAGACTTCCTTCATTCTTTTCAAAGGGTGGCGATATAAACATTAGCCGTAAATTGTCACAGAGATGTCCAAGATGCTTTTCCAGTTCTTCTGGTTTCTTAGGATCAATTTGCTTGAAAATTTCTACTCCTTTATACAGGAATGGGACTGCTGGACATTTGCTTGAAATATGCACAGGATAGTTGAAAAGTTTTTGCCACTAAGTTTGAACCCAGAGGCACCTGGCCTAACAACGTAATTTGCCTCGAGTTGAGGAGGGGGAGGGGGAGGGCTGAAATTCTCCCAATTTTTTTCGCCAGATTTTCACAACTTTTAATCCCAATCCCCCCCTCCTCCGCTCACAGATTTTTTCAGCTGCAATTAAGCAGATGTAGTTGGAACAAATTTTGGAAGGACGTTAGGATTGCTTCCCCTTTCCTAATTTGTTTATTACGTATTTACAAGTATTCCAAACTTACCAATGCTTAATTTTACAAAGAGAAAATGCGGATATGTATTTACTCGTCTTCGTTATTCGCTAGACAAAGTTTTGATGAAGTAGACTTAAAAGGAAGGTATCTTCTGAACTCGCTAAAAAAAATGGTAAACAGGCAAAGCCAAATCAAAGAGCATGCAAATATACACTATCAGCCAAAAGTTCAGGTGCTGAAGTGTATTTTTGGGAATAAAATTTGGGCCAAAAATGAGAAAAAAAATAAAATCTTACCAAATTGACTTAGAAAACTGAAATACAAGACATAGCGTATTTTTGACTCCCCGAATCGATTGAAAACGGACCTGAACCGTTTTGAGCAGTTCTGGAGCTTCCAGTACGTTTTTAAAACTTGAAATTCCCATAAAATACCACCCAATGAAATTGAAAACCGGATATTCATTTTGTACCCTAATTTCAACATTCATGAGTCGGCTGGAGGTGGTTTAATCGCGGAAATTCACGAAAAAATCTCCTTTTGTGAAACTTAGAATTTGGGTTTTGAAGTGGCTTAATCAAATACCTATAAATTTTTTCCTTTGAAATTTTAGCATTTGAATTATGTTTTTTCTAAAATTACAGCGAGCCTTATTTTGTAAACGAATTTTCGAAGACGCAGTGTCGTTGAACTCATAAGTAACAAGTGAAATTTTCTTGCAATCAGTGAAAAAAAATATATTCAATATAGATAATTATTAATGCTGGTAATTCTGGAAATTCAATGATATTCAATTTGAATATTGGGGTTTTTTTATTAGGCACGACTACTCAGTGCCTTTCCAGCCCTCCAAAATTCAGTTAAAACCTTAATTTTGAGTTGAAAGTCTCCCAGAAAAATTTTAGCTTCAAAAGTGTCCATGGAAAGGGGCATTTTCGAAAAAATAATCATTTTTTCGCTTCAGTCCCTATCCCACTTTTTCTATGAAAAATGGTCCAATTTTAAAGCAATTGTATTTCAGATTTTGCGGCGTACTATACCATGGTCATCAAAATCCAAGCTGAGCAGTTGAAAATTTGCAAAAGGCTTATTTTTGGATAAATTGGTATTTTAAAATCTCCTCCCCTAAAAATATTTCGTATCAGCTTCGCCTGCAAACATCGAAAAATACCAAATCTGGATCTTGAGAAATATGTTGGAATGCAGTGATGCCAATTTCATGTTCTTCGGTTTTCCCAAATTCAAGTTGGTAACTGAAAAAATTTTATAACTTTTTGGCTGTTTTCTGTTTTTCTAAATTTTTTGAAACTGTGGCAATGTCGACGAAAAAATTGCCACCGCATGGGTTCCAAAATATTCCTCAAGTTTCAGAAATGATGGCTTTTGATGTTTTATAATAACATGATTGTTAGTTCAAAATATTTGAAGGGGAAAAAATTTCCAAAAAATGAATTTTCCTTAAAATAAGCGATTAGCAAATTTAGAATCGCTTTGCAGGATGCTAAATGTGGCCTTGGATTTTGATGTCAATGACCTAGGTCGACACAGAACCTCAAATACAATCTTGTGGAACTGGGCTATATATTCCTAAAACAGGTTGGAGAGGGACAAGAGTAAAAGAACGCGATTTCTTTCAAAAATTATCCTATTTTAAAAACCCATAGTATCTCTTCTTCAAAGGCATATTTGGAATTCAAATTCAACTCAAAGTGAAGGCCTCCGCTGGATTTGGTTAAAATCCCCTGACAGTTTTTTTACAATCCTCTGTGCCTTGTATTAGAACATTAAAATGAATAATTAAAATGAAAAGTGTAAAAATGTTGAGTCATACTCTTATGTCAATTTCTGTCTATTCAACGGTGCTGAATTTGAATATTCATCTATTCATGTTTTGCATACAACCTTTCGATGCCTTACTGCTCTGCAAATTCTGAAAAAAGTGCAAAAAAAAATATGAGAAAATGTGGTTCTTATTTGTGAAGATTGAAACGAAAGCAAAGAAAATGAATAAAATTACTTACAAAGTGAACATGTTTGTGCAGATTTAATATTCAATTTTGCGCGGATTTTAAAATGTAGTTTCTTCAACTTCTTACCTAATAATAGTGAAATTTAAAATTGTGCTCAAGAAGTGCCAAACATGAACTTTAGCACATTTGGTCGAGGCTCATTGAACAGCACAGAGGTGAATCGTTAGTTTTTTTTCAATTTGATGTAAAAAAGAATGACCAAATTGACCTCGACAAGATGTCGGAAAAATTTCAAATTTTTAGGCTATTATACATAGGCTACAACTTCCTCAGCGAGTTGGAATTGAAGTTTCTTCCATTTAGGTACCTATTTTACTTTGTTACATTACATTATATTTTCTGAACACTCAAATAAATTCCAATTCAATCGCAACAAATTTATATTTCGACATCGAATTGTCATTTTGAACATAGTAAAAAGTAAATGAATAATAATAACAATGTAATAACGTAAAAATTTCATGTACGTTTAAAAAATAAAATAAGGCATATGTATACTCACATTCTACTACTAAAACTGGGGACTTGCACGAGAGGGACGATAACATTATGGCAAAAAAAAACAACAACATGGTAAGTGGAACTGAGGATAACCATAACCTGAGATTCAAAATCATTGACTCAGAATGTTTAAGGTTTTGCCCTCTTACTCTTCCTGCCTTTATAAAATAGGAGAAAAACTACATCTCTCCAAAGTTTAGATAAACCTCCCTCTTTGCATAATTTTACTCTTAATTAAGTATAATTTGCTAATCTCAATCATCTCTATGTTTTTACATTACCTACCTACATAGGTACTTATTTCAGTTGGTGCACAATGATAAAATATGGAAGTATTGATCTTAAATACATTGTAGTTTATGAACTACTCTGATACTCTCACCCCCAAAGGCCCGCGAACACACTTGGATTGATGCACTAAATTAATACACACTGGTTCAACGACCCCTCTAAATTTTGGCTGATGAGTATTCATCTTTTACATTACAACATTGTATTCTTATCTTGTGAACCATAAACCATCAACACAGAATGTTGACTCGATCGAATATTATCATCACTTTCAAAGGACTCGGGAGATACAGGAGGAACGAGTGTTGAGTTACTACTCGATGGATAACAATGTTGAATCTCTCTGGGAGATTCCAACTGCATCATTAATAAACTACAATTTTCACGATAGCCGGATGTGCTCGAGGTAGTTTGAGATAATAAACTATCTTCTTCGCAAGACATTTCGCAGGCTGCTTGAGATGAATTTGGCGGTTTCAAAGTGTACACTGATGATATAGATTGTGGAGTAGATACAGGTTGATTTGAAACGCTTGTTGGACTCTGCACTTCAGACACATTCACACTTGCCGGAGCTGATTTTGTTTGTGGTTTCTATAAAAGAATGGTAACATTTAAACCACAAATTATAGGCAAGTGATGTGATAAATAATAGCAAAAAAATCCATCTGGATGGTGAGAAATATTTAAAGTTGTAAGTCTGAAGTGAATTGTCTTTTCTTTTTGTAGATGGAAGGTGAGAGGCTACCTACTTATTGAGATTAAAAATGAAAAGTACCGAACAGCAATTGTAATTCGGTATCGGTATGTTGATAGAGAAACATTTTTTTATGAGTAACTACACCAAACTTGAGCCCTTCATGGTCATAAATTCATAATAAGAGTCCAGCATTTTCAGCAAGTACTCCCAGAAAATTATGGAAAAGAAAAGAGGGAAAATAGCCTCTCAATTTTTCAATATTTTATCCACATTTTTTCATTTAAATTACTTTACCATTACCAATGTCTGCTTAAAAAAAAAAAAAACAATCAGTAAACTACTTGAACTTTATTTTAGTCAGGAACTAACCTGTTCTATTCTACTTTTTCGAAAATGAAATGTTTTCCTGCTTTGGGCTTTTGATCTATGAAGTCTTGAAATGAAAGGCTTGCCAGTGCCTTCGCAGTTTGTCGTGTATTCTTCATTTGAGCTAAATATGTCACCTGAAATAACACATTGTGAATATGATAGGTACCTACCTAATGAAACTTTTGAAATAGTTCAACCCATGGTATCAATACTCAAGTGATTGAATACAAAACATTCTAATTGAACACAAATACTGACCTTTTGAACCCTTAACACCAACTGCAAATGAGACTTCGTGAATGCTACCACTACCACTACCTTGAGTACTTGTAATTGAACCTTTATATGACAACAGTTGAACAAATTGTTAGAACAAGTGGAGATGGGCAACATATACTTACATAGAAAGTTTATCCTTCATTAGGAACCTATCAATGAAACCTCCTTCCAAGCCAGAATTTCAGCTGCTCAAATTAATTTTTCAATTTTTGACAATGTTTTGAATTTTTTTTTGAAATTATTTTGTTCAGTAAAAATGGTGGAAATTGGTCTTGAAACTAATAGTATACATTTCCTAAAACTAAATTTCACCATTTACAGCTATAAAAGCTCCAACTCAATTTTTAACTTCTTTAGAAGGCATGGAAATCAACTTGGGCAGCTAGAACTCGTGTAGCTCATCACCCACCTGTTGAAAGAATTTACTCTCATTTGAGCCAATTTCCAGGTCAAAACCTCAAGAGTGTCTTTTATCAGCAGTCTTCAATTTTAAAAAATATTCTGATAGAAAAACGCCTTTGAGGTGTCTGCCTGGAGATCAGGTCAAACGCGATAAACTCATTAAATGGGTCTAGAATATGCCTCAACTTGATTTTTAGCTGCCCCAATTGATTTCCACTCAATCAAAAGAAATTACTAGAGTTTTCGCTGCCCAAAGTAATTTGCATGCCTTCTAGAGACATTTTATGAATCTGGAGATATTGAAAATGGCGTTTGGGCCACTAGAATAACTGTAAGTGATGGTTTGTTGGGAGGTGGGACTTGATATTGGTACCAGAACTAATTTTCATCATAGGCGTAATACTATTTATTTTTATTGTTTGAAAAAAGCATAAATTAGCGAAAATGGCCAATTTTGAATTTGGTTTCAAGGATTCTCCATATTATCCAATTTGGGCAGCTGAAACTTCAGATAAAACGGTTTTATACTTATATTATGCTCTTTTAAAAATTGTGGTCGAAATCAAATCAGGGGCGAGGTTCTTGAGAGTAGGGGGTATACCATGTTACATATATTCTTACTTTACTTTTAAAATTTCAAACATACAAACCTCTATGAATCAAGTTTTCACATTGAGCATTATGAGTATCCAAATAATCCGAAAAGGAGGTCCTTTGATTTGGTACATCCAATGAACCTCCATAACTATCTTTAGTCTTTGTATCTAATTCTGTGAAATAATTTTATTGGTGGACAAAGGTAAGAAAAAATTGAAAAGAATGAATTTCAGCGTACCTATTATATCAACAATCATACCCACCTATTTTTTTATTCTCTATTTCCATTTTTAAATCCCTCAATTCGTTTTTAAGTTGAAATACTAAAGATGATCGACACATAGGCGGAGATGGATTGAATGATATCAGTTTTTCTCGCACTCTCAATTGCGCTTGTCGTTCTATTTCGTTTACTGAAGGTTGTATAACCTGCATTTGACCAAAAACAAAACAAAACAAAAATAAGTACCTACCAGAAAACCAACTTCTCTGAGAGGGAATTGGCAATCTAATCACTCAGTCACTCGGGAAAACTTACTCTTTGATGAAGAAATGGTAGTAGAATTATAAATAAAGGGTTTCTGTTTGAAACGAGGAATTCTAAGTAGTTCCAGAACGACAATCGTGCTTCAGTAACTTTAGATACTTCTTTAATCGTACGAGCAGTTTTTTGCCAGTGTGCATTTAGTTCAGACTCGAAGCAAACTTGCATTATTTTCAAACCTATTCCATAACAACGATACAATGTATTTAATTCAAATTTCAATCATTCCTAATGATGTAATGTTAATAAACCAGTTGAAGGTGGTATATGGCACACCTCATGTGAAGTAAGCCTACCTACCCAAAAAAGCTACTTTGTAAATGAAAGGCGACAGTCCGGAGACAATTTTCGTATCTCTCGAATTATAAGTCATAGACGCGGTACGAATTTCAGACATTGTTTTCAAATTCTGAGATCCCGAAGCAAAACTTCTGCTGGTTGATGGAGACATCAAATTCAACACCGCAGTCAAGGCGAATGTGATATCATTTTGACGGATACACACTTCATCTGTACAATGATCATTGATCAAAATTAAGTAGGCAAAGTACATCAGTAAGTCTAGGTTAGATATAAGAAGACGAAAGGAAAAATACTTAGATCATAGTTTATGGACTTACCTCTTGCACCTCCTCCTACTCTCAAACAAAACGGCAGTAAAAAATTGACAAAAATATTTTCCACTTTCTCTGGTAAAGGAGATGATATGGAAGATCCACACACGTGTTCTAGCGAGTAAATTTCCTATAAAAGGTAATAATGGATCATGAATAATTGATGATCCAGGTGTAAAATGGTACAGAATGTGAAGACTGATGATGATGCATTCAACTTACACCAAATGCTAGAATCTGCAAAGCTATCAATTTTATGACAATTGATATGAATTGAGGAGGCGGTACTTTGGACATAACTGCTACCGATGCTGATGATAAATTTTCTCCAATTCCTAAGCTTGCGGTATCTGCTGTGATCAATGCCTGGAATTTAATCAAGAGTTGAGTAAGCATACTGCAAGTTATAGGGGTTTCAAAAATAGATATGCAATGATAATGAGATACATAATAATTATGTAGTTGGGTTCTGAAGTTTTTGTTGCGAAAAAAAAACATCGTTGTACCTACATATCTAAATTATTGTTCCATAATCAACACAGCTGTACAGCAAATAGTATTGATCAGTACCAAATGTAGCCTAATTCTTTCAATCTCAAGAATTTTTTAAATCACAATAAAATAGTATAATATATTAACATTTATTCATAGGTAAGTAGGTAGTAAGTAGTAAAAGGCAAAAAGCAAAAACTCTCTTGCAATCACGTACACATGATGGATCGTTAGATACAGTTGTGGTGTTACATTTTTTTCACTATGTATAGTTACAAATAACCTTTTATTTCTTTCATAAATGAAAGTTGGTTTGATTATGCTAGGAACAGGCACTCTTTGTTTTGGAGGTCACAAAAAAGGATGTAGGTACTTGAACGAGGGATAGTCGGAAAGTAAGTTTCACATGGCTGAAAAAGTATGAACGCGTGGATATTTTTTGACCAAAATTTGAGGAAATATAGTTCAAACATTCAACCAGATCTGACAAAATTTATTTTGCATTTGGGTGCGTTGTTCATATTTTACAGCGTTATTAGTAAAGTAATGAATGTAATGATAAAAACATTCTGTCCACAAATTATATTTTAGAAAAAATTAATTTTTCAAGCTAACAAAAGAAAAATTCATTGGAAAATTGATTGAGAACCACTCAAAACATAACATACTAACATTATTTTGATTCAATCAAAATCCAAATGAAGAAGATTGTTCAGTGATAATCTGCTGAATGTTGGCATTGTCGTGAGTCACTCAGCTAGCTGCAGCACCAGAAATTTTGCAACCATCACAATATGAACAATTTACAGCACCAATTAACGTCCTAACTTGAAATAATATTAGTATGATGTTTTGAGTAATTCTTGATGAATTTTAGTCATAATTATTACAACCACAAAATTTTTTTTGACCAAATACCACGTATTTGGACGGAATGTTTTTATCAGTACTTTACTAATTTCCTCAAATTTTGGTCAAAAAATATCCACGCGCGTTCATACTTTTTCAGCAATGTGAAACTTACTTTCCAACTATCCCTCGTACATACGAGGTAAGAAGGTTTTACGAACGTAGATACTACATCACAGGACCAAAAATTACTTACTTGACAGGTGTTTATAAGCGCTTTCATAGGTTGATGAAAAACTAAAGAAGGATATCTGGATAAAGTTTCATAAACGCCTTTCAAAATTCCGCTGGCCGCAGCCCAGTCCACTTGCCTCTGAAAAAACAAACAAGTAGGCATATTAATGCTGAATTGGATTACCTACTGTACTAAGGACAAATTTGTGGGCGAATTATCTTACCCGGATGGACGCTTTTTTGTATATTTTTACAAACATTTTATCAACTCTTCGTAACATAGAAAGAAGAGTCTGTCGTATAGTTTCGTTGCTCCAATCAGTAGCTGGCAATAAATGCGACATGTATCTTTGCAGACCTTTACAAGCCATTGTTTCCGGATCGTAGGGTGATACTTTCAGTAGTGTGATGGCGATATCAGCCAATCTCTGTACACAAGCATAGTTTGAAATTACAAACGCGAATGTGAATTTTGAACTCAGGGTTGGGAAAAATCTTTTTGAAGATAAATCAACTCTTCAGTCAATTCAATTTATTTGGAAGAGAGTTCTAACTAACAGCTCTTACAGCTCACTGAATCCATGCAGTTTTCCAAGATGTTCGATTCTTTTTCAAATTTTTTGCTCAAGTTTGAAAAATTATTCAGCAATGCCATTGCATCTCTCGCATCTTGAGCACCATTTTTAAAAAGTGACAGAATTTGAAAGGAAAATTCAAAATACTTATGCCTCTTACTTGAGCATATAATGCCCTGAGAGTCATTTTATGTCAAATTGCAGAGCCAGAGCCTTTTGCACTTTGGGTCGGTGATTGTTATTTTTTATGCATCTAGTAGGCACTTAAGTAGCACAAACCACAGTTCTCTAAGTGCATTTTTAGGGAAGATAGGGATACTCAAAATATTGAGAAAAATATTATGTGCATTGTTAAAATTTGAGCGATGTCAACTTGGAAACTACGAAGGGTGCAAAATTGAAACTGTTTCTATTTTGTGGGCCCATAGAAGACGTGCTTTATGGAGATGTAGTGAAAATCAATGTTGCCACCTCCTTAAGCTAGGAAAATCATCTGGAAAAGTTGGAGAATGATTTCTCCTTCGCTTCCACGTTTAAAAATTATAAAAAAATTTCAATTGACACAATTTCAACTTTTTAAGAAAAGAAGTCATGTTTTTTCAAGATCTTTGAAATTTTTAAAATTGAGAATATGAAAAAAGTCACCCCAATTTTTCAAATACAGTTCATCAACATGAAAAGCTGCACTTGAAACAATTTTTTCAGAATAATTTTTATGAACTTTTCCAGTTAACTTTTAGTGTTTAAAAAGGTGGGAACGCTGATTTTCACCAAATCTCTAAAAAGCGCTTCTATGAACCCACAAATTGAAAAGAATTCCAAATTTTTACTATTTTTTTGTAGTTTTTACGTTAACCTGCCTCAACTACGCGATATCGCTATATTTTCTTCAAAACTTCGAGCACTCATAATTTTCCTGCAAATACACATTAAGAATTGTGGTTTGCGCCATTCTTCATTTCTCAACAAGATCAAAAAATATTGAAAAACCCCCAAATGCAAAAAACTCGGCCAGTTGACATGGAATGCTTTGGTGACTGACACTGGTCAATTTTTGGTAATTTTTCAATGCTTCATGAACCGAAAATCGTTTCGATTTTATAAATATTGGTGCTCGTGGCAAATTTACCTAGCGAAATTAATAATCATGTTAATATCAGCTTACATTACATTTTCCATCGAATTGGTACGTTATACTGGATATCAAAGTTTAAGTGACGATCCACTATTTTCTAGGGACTTTTGGGGGGTCAGTATGGGGCGTTAGAGGATTGAATATTTCTAATGTACTGGAAGACCTGCGGTTTCGTCATCTCTCATTAAAGTTTATTCCCCCATTTTTATTTTTTGAATAATGGCCAAGGCTATCCCAAGTGCTAAATGCTTTGCGAGTTTACGTTGAATGGCCTTTAAAGAAATTCAAAGGACCTATCAAAAAAGAAAATGTAACGCTCCAAGCACAGCATTTAAGTATCGTACTTTTTTTGTTGAAAAACTTTGGCAGCTCGCAGAGAATAATTTTCTCATCATGACAGAATTGAATCGAAACCAGGTCAAATGTATTTGATGTCCTGTAAACGTTTGATTTTGAAAAATTTTTCGTCTTGGAATTTTTGAAATTTGAGTTGAATAGTAAAAACTTCCTTACGACTACAGATTTAAAAAAAAACCTACTCGGTCAACTCTGATTGAGGTCGAAAGATTGGTATTAGTTACAATGGATAAAATTATGAGACTATACCTACTTTGATTAGATTTTTTAAAAAAAATCTCTTCATGAAAAGCGATTACAATGCATAAAATTACGAGACTCCTCTGAGACTTACCACATATGAACGTAGGTCTAACAATTCCACATGTTTGCCATCCAAAGGGCATTTTTTATACAATTCGATTAATCTACAGGAACTTTTTGTGACAAAATCAGCAACGGTTGACAAAAGTACATCTCTCGGTCGACGAAAATCCGTTCGCAACAGCTGAAGAATGAAAAAAGGGCAAATCCCATTGCATAAACAAACGTCACAATTTGACCAGGGGAAATAAATGAAGGCGTACTTGTTCGGAATCATCAGCATCCCTATCATAAGTCATCTTCGAACGTCCTCTATCAATGATATACTTGGAATCGTCATCGTAGTCGTAAGCAGGCGAATAAGGTCCTTTGCTGTAGTTTCTTTGACTGGAGGTTTTATGCTCGGGGGTAGTTTTTTGTGGACCATTGTAATTCCTTCAACAAAACAAAAATTCAAAATCACACTTGGAAATTACTTCTTTGAGTTTTGAGCGCAGCAAACTTCGGACTGTTCATTTACTTGGTCAATGCTTCACATTTATTGACTAAAGTTTTAATTGATATGGCCAACTGTGCAATGATTTCTCGTTCAGATTTTCCATTTTTACGATACTCCGAGGATTGAATTTGTCTCAAGTAGCATGGTAAAATGGCTTCAAGAATAACCTGTAATGAAAATATCATAGTGATTCTTCAGGCGTCTAAAAGCAGCTTTTATAGAGCCTCTTCCTTTGACTTATCTCATTATTGAAATTTTAGGAGGCAAAACAAACATAGATATAATGTGGAATTGTGAATGCTTCCAGCAAAAATGAAAACTTACCAACATTTGATAAGCTCGTAGCGAATCAGCAGCGTAAGATACAACCATAACACAAAGAGAAATACAATCGACAACATTTATCATCTCGTTTTCATCGTGGTAGCAAAAATCAATTGCTTTCAAAGGCTTTTCCTCCTTTACCAATTCACCAATGTTGAGAGGATCCGGTGATGGAGTTTCTAAGCTCAGTAATAATTGAAATAAACAGCTCGATTCCACCTGTATCGATATCGTAAACAAACGAGGAACAATCAGTTTCATGCACCAGTACCTAGGTACTTTACATCATAGAGATGTTCAGAAATTTGCATTTCACTCTTGTAAAAGTTTTTCCCCCCTAAAATCTTACCTCGTGAGCACGACCATACTGACTGCTGTCGTCAATATCCAAAATGGTTGATACACTGCCGAACATTTGCAAGATGAAAGGCTTCCTGTTCATCAGGTAAAATTGTTTCACTGTGTACTCTATTGTTCTGGTCACTAAACTGTTTGTATTATGACTCGAGTAAACTTGCAAAAGAGTAGGCATAATCAGAAAATACCTGTTACAAAAACAAACAAAATTAAAGCATTACAATGCACAACTTATTACTCGTACATTTAGGTTATGTAGCGAGTCAGGGTGTCCTTTTCTAGAAAACCAGAAAATATCAGGGAATTTCCACCTTCTGGGAAAGTCACTAAAATGTCGAAAAAGTTGAAGAATTCGTAAATTCAACTATCATCAGAAGAGAATCGGTGACAAAACTATGGAGGGGAGTAGACCCCTCCCCCCCATTGTCAAATCTTGAAAATGTCAGTAACTTTTCAAAATGTCGAATCTACTAAAGAAACTGACTTAAAAAATCAACCTCCTCTTATAAAAACGTCGTTGTTCTTTCATTTATCAAAACAGGAATTTTCAAAATCTTTTGCCCTCGCTACGCTCGGGCTAGTTTTTTAAATTTCAAATTTTTACAAAATGAAAAAATTCTTTTTTTACCAAAATGATTCTAAAAATTAAAAAAAAATTATAATTTGAAAATTGTCAAGTTTTTGCCTGATCTTTGGAGCCAATTATGGTGTTTGGGATGGTATAGTCTTCAAAAATGAATTCTGATGCCCTCAAAACCCCACATTTTGATATGTACTCATACTGTGATTTTTTGAAAATTTTCACTATTTTACTTTTTGAGCCAATTTTGGCGTTGAAAATTGAATTGTCTCTTAAAATGAATTTTCTGTCCTTGAAATCCCAGGTTTTGTACCAATACCTATTGTATTATTTGAAAATTGACAATTTTTTATCCCTCTTTTTGAGCTCATTTTGGCTTTTTAGACACCTGACATAATAATGAAGAATTCGGCAGATGTTTCATAATTTTTCAAAATCAGTGTGACACGAGTGGAAATTTCAAAAAGTGATGATTTTTTGAAGTCTTCAAAAATCTGATATTGTCAAAAATTGGTCAAAAGTTCTTCAAGTTCTTAAAGTTGATATTTGAATTATTTAAAATAGGAAATTAGTCGAATTTTTCCTTCAAGTTTTTGAAAGTCCATCATGAAGAATTCAACATCCCCCCCCCCCAAGATTTCAAAAGTTTACGGGGTTTGAAAAATTGGTCTGGAAAATTGAAAAATCCAGGGAAAATGATTTCTTCAAAAGACTAGACACCCTGCAATAAGTGGATATGTAGTGTGCTTAGTCCATAAACTCACCCATTTGTGGAGAAAATATTCTTAAAGTTGTACGCTGCATTTATATAAGTAGCCATAACGTATCGTAAAATGCAGGCATCTTCACCGTGCAGCATTAATGCACCGTTTAGCACATTCATCGACAGATGGATATCGCTAGAGTATGCGAAATTTCCCGCCATTGCTTCGAACATACGCGCAATCAGACGTACCCACATAAATTTATGCAAAACATCCAGACCTAATAGTTCCTGCAGAAATAACGAAAAAATGTCACCATTATATCATCGGCAACCAATCAACCAATCTCATAAAAGCCAAAATTAACGCCTTACTTTTCCCATTTCGCCATTTTTGTAAAGGTCCAAATCTGCTTCAAGGGCTTTACGAGGGAATGAGCCTATTTTTATCAGCTCCTCGTGCAAAAATACCACCCTCTGCATAACCTGAAATAAAAATAGTCGGCGAATAAGTGATCTACCTGCACCAATTTGCAGATCGCTGTTTAAATCTGCTTACCATGTCGACATTCTTCAAAATAGCCCATGTGAGTAGAACTTTGCCTATTTCGATGAATTTATGGAGTAATTCTTGCCTCTGCAAAGCATTAAAGGCATCTTCTGGTTTCATATGCACTAATTCGAGTTGAGGATATTGTGACCTTTTGAAACAGTAGTAATCGCGAACGTAGGAGTTCACATTGTGTATTTGATCTGTCAAGTGCATAGAAAAACACAACAATGAATAACCTATCAATTCCATCACACAACTTATGAGCCACTACAGGTATACTTAACGAGTTTTGTGATCCACCAGAAAGTATTCTTTATAATCTTTTTCTTCGATGTTGAAATAATCAAGAGATTCTCTCCATAACTGGCAAAATTGTGTATCTTCTTGAACAGGAAATTGAGAAGGAATACCACCACCATCTTGCTCTACACGATATTCATAGAATTAAAAAATTACCTACTAGTGGGTTTGTAAGAGTATAGGTACGAATTATTCGAACATGTTCTAATTATTTACCTTGAGGTCCATGAACGATTATTTTTTTGGCGGATGGGGCATGAGCAGTTAATAAAATTGCCATATCACATTGTTCTTTTCTTAAAATTTGTTTCAAATCTTTGAACATTATGCCATGAACGCTGTGCACAACCTGTAAAAAATATGAGTTTAAAAATTGTGAAATGCTTCATGTGGAATTGTGGACGTATAAAAGGGCCTGTTTCAACTTACCATCCACAAAATAGATAACGCTGCTCCGATCATTTTTTGACCATTTTCATGAGGCGATCTCACATAGAACATTACATATCCAATGATGTAATTGTACAGAGCAAAGGCTGCTTGCTGAGGCAATTTTGGTATAAAACGTATCAAGTGTCTTAAAATTTTGAACATCAGTTCTTGTTTATCTCGAGTCACTCGTTCCAAAATATACCTCAAAAAGAGACTGCTGTCTTCGACTAAACAATTCCATATAACCTGAAATATAAAATCAAAAAGGAACTCTAGGTAAAAAACTCAGCTCACGTCAGAAGAATGTTAGGTACCTGCAGGTACGAATGGTAGCCTACCTGATATGCAACTTCGTATACCGAATTACCATCTGCAGAGACAGCTGCATCGTCCAATAATGAGATGATTTCAACGACTGCAGAACACAAGCAAGATGGAAACAAAACAGCCAATGACTGGCCATGAATGTTGCTGCTTTTTTGTTGCGACAAGGGCTGTTGTTGTTGCTGAGATTGTTGCGATTGCTGCTGCAATTGAGGTTTATTTGTCTCTTGCGTATCACAGGACTCGTCATCGGCTGCAATAAACACCGTTATTAGGGGTTTTCACTTTTGAAATGTTCAAGTCTCAACCCACAGTTAAAAGGGCTATCTTTTTCAAAATCGCAAATCTAAATGAAAGCCCCGTGCCTTGAAAGTGCAATTTCCTAAAAGGTCCAATTCTTTTTCATTGTGCCAAGATTGTCAAAAAAAGATTGGTCCTAAAGTTGTTGGTTTTCACCAAAACTGCCATAAAAAGACATTTTTTTATGCATCAATTTGGCTGAATTTTTTTCCAAAGTCCCTACTCCTAAAGGCAAAAATGAGGCAGTGAGACCTCGACAAACAACAAAAAAATTTCACATGAAAATGTGAACCTCCCTCCCTCCTCAGTACTTAATATTTAGTACCTAGACTGACACTATGAATATTACCTTCATCATGGTCGACATCTCCGACAGCATGAGGCACACTAGGTTCATATCCTGCTTGAATAGCAATTGGAATGGCAGTAATTAAAAATGATTCTCGACCATCAGTTGTTTTTTGCTTCATAGCGTGATAAGTGAGTGGTGGTGGAGGAACTTCTCTCTTTTCAGTGGTCTTTCTTGCTGATAATTGTCGCTAAATTGCGAATAAAGAATAAATTGGCACCATCATCCTTGTTTGAGCTACCAAAACTAAATTGTACAATTGTACATGGTATACCTATAGATATACTCTGAGATATACTTACATGCGACTCTTCAGCTTTTGGGAATTTATTTACAGGAATTTCAGCATTAATTGTCATCCAAGGAGGATCAACAACTGGTAAAGATTCAATTCCAATTTTCGGAGACGTTAGAGTAAATTCTATGGACGGAGGAGGTAACCTGAACGTTGTTTGCGCTCTTTCTTCCATGCGAGGCCAAGCTTGATATCGATGTCTCCATAATACTTGAAAACTGAAAAATTAGACCCATAAATTACAATGCAACCAAGTTTTATTTGTGAACTGTATTCACTATTCATATGTGATTTTTATGCCGAGCATTGCTCACACACTTACCGTAAAATGGCATTGATGCGAACAGCAGTTTCAACATTTTGCAATCCTTTCAGCATGATTTCATTAGCTTTGGTGGGTGCTTTGAAAGCGGCAACTATGAAAAGAGATGCCGCTGTAGCCACCACTTCTTGATTCGATTCCAATAATAATTCCCAAGCGATTGGCAAAATGTCTATCACATGTTCTTCCGAAAGTATCACAATTGATTTGATGAGAATTGCCATTGGAGAATGGAAACTGTCTTTTACCTGATTGATACAAGGTTTATCAATATTGTATGAATTTCAGTTCAAAACGCGGATCTACCTTTTGCTTAACCCCATGATGTCATACTAGGAACTAAAAAGCACTCACTTGAGTTTTGATGTATCTCAACATCATTGACTGATCTTTCATTTTCTTTTCAGATTCATTTTTCTTTGAAGTCCGTTGCTTGCTACCTTTATCACTGTTTGAGCAATCTTCTACAGTACCAACCTCTCTCACATATGAATCAGTGCTAGAATGTATACCAGCTCCAGGGCCACTGCAGAATTACAATCACTTACAGATTACTCTGATGGCTACTTATTTACTCAGTTATAATCGATGGTTTTGCTTCATGTTCATACCACTTGGAGAAACTGTCTCTCCTTTTGATCGGTGATGTCTGTGATCCTGACCTGTCCAGTAGCTTATGATTCTTGTGATCTTTGCTTGAGAACTTCTCAAAAAAGTTGTCAGCTTGTAGTGCGCCAAATTCTTCACCATATACCTTGAAGGAAAAAATACACATTAGCATGCCACAAATTAGTAATTTAGGTTGATGAACAAGTTAGTACTGACTAGTTTACTGACATACCTTTCTTAACGCTTTGGTTAACCTGGAGCAGGCCCTCATATGCCGTCGATAGCAAAATGGGTGACAAAAATTCTGATGAGAGCAGTAATAATTTAAGGAATTCATCATTCGCACAACAACCTGTACATAGATACAAGTAAATTAGGTACCTACTTATGTTGTAAGCATAACAGAATACATACATTCCAAGGTAAATATGATGAAGGGAAAAAGTCCAAGGATTTTGACTAAATCTAGCGAAGACCTTCATTTTGAGTTGAAAATTACTCAGGAAATTTTTTAGCTCAGGAAGGGGTCCTAAGCGAGGAAGAGTTTTCAAATAACTTGTGTTTTCTTTTTCACTCTAGTCTACTCCAAACTTGTCTTGGAGATTCTACATGAACTTGAGCCATTTCCATCAAAATCAAAAGTAACTTTTAGGATTCTACACTGAGAGAACTGTTTTGTAGAAGTTACTGTAAAATTTAGTAAAGAGGCCCCCTGGTAACCTTTTTGTAGAATTTACTACATTTTGTAGTACATAATACTAAGAAATGTAGTAGAAAAAATACATTTTACTACGTTTCTTAGTAGTTTGTACTAAGAAATGTAGTAAATACTACAAAAAAGTGACTAGAGGTCCTCTTTACTAAACTTTTCAGTAATTTTTACTAAAGTGATTTTTCTCAGTGTAAGTGAACTGTATAAAATTTGTGGGACCGAAACGATTTTGGGATTAGATTTCAGTTTTGGGATTGAAATTTTTTTATTTCGGGATTGCATTCATTTCGGGATTTGTTCCTCAAATTTTCATTTCGGTTTTGGTATTCATTTTGGGATTGAAAAAATTGTTTCGGTTCTGGGTTGAATCGGTTTCGGTTTTGGGATTTTCATTTCAACCAATGTTAAGCCCAAAGGCCAAATTGACTTATGGACCTTGCAGGGGTCTAAAAAATGGGAGGTTTTGACGTGAAAAATCCAATGCTGTTATTAATTTATAATTTAGTGTTTTAAATGCATATTTTGCTCAATTTGTCGAGTAATTTTCCTTATAATCTGAATGAATGACGATAAATGATGTAGAATTACGATTCAAAATAAAATCACGGTAAAAACTAAAAAAGGCAAAAATTGAAATCCTGAAACCAAAACAAAATCTTTTCAGTTTTGAGATTGTTTCGGGTTCAAAATTATATCGGTTCCGGGAGTTTTACGGTTTTGGGATCAAGAAAAATAATGATTTCGGTATCCGGGTTTTGGGATTGGATTCGAATCAGGATTTAATTGGGATTGAATCGGTTTCGGATCGTTTCAGTCCCACAGCTCTGACTTTAAGGTCAGGTTTAGAAATAAATTTTGGGAAAATAAAATTACTTACTCATAAACACAAAAGAACATACTAGCATTATAACTGAATTAGATGTAAACCAATGTAACCTATCAGATGAGATTGTCTACCTGAGTCATCAATTTCTCCCTGGTGTGGGGAAAAATTCTGGTAATTGAGACACATCTTCAAAGGCCCATTTAAAAACTCACAAAACGATAAAATTTTAAACTCCTGTAGCAAATCGGCATGGTGTTGCCCTACAGCTCATAGAATTGGTCAAATGTCATTAACAAAAAGATACACTGACCTTAATCCATGGCATATTGGCTGAAGAATCATCGACATCATTGCTATCGGTGGGACTTTCGGGCACCTGCTCATCTGGTGACTCCATAATGCCAGGAGATTCTTCACCAGCACTTGGGCATAATTCAGATGTATCACTGCGATCAGATAACGAACCTTTTTGGCGTTTTGACTGTATGGAATCAACTCGTCGAACTGAATCTGCAGAAACCCAAATAGATACGGTTTTATAGCATGAAGATTGAACTACATATTGTATAGTAATCAGTAGTCACTCTTGCAAACCATTTTTCTTAGTTTCAGTTGATGACTCTTTCGCTACAAGTTTTTTACCATCAGCATTCTCCTTGTTTGAATCTTTATTTGAGCTCTTCTTGAATCGGAAACTTCGACGTTTTATTGAGCCGCCCGCCCCACTGGCTGTGCTACGACGCAGCAAATACGGTCGTCCTGAACTTGCTGTTGCAGAAGTCGACGAGCCTGATTTTTTCGACTTTTTATCATCAGTGGCTGTTTCTGTTTTATCATCACCAGTCTACAAATAACACAACATCAAGGCTCACCCATTATCTTGCTCAATTTTAATCTTAATTTGAGCCAATATCTATGTCCAAGGACACAAACTTACCTGGTTAGTTAGTGCAATGGCACCCCCTGCAGCATTCGATGCGCCGCCACTTCCATCTTCGTTATCACCTTCCGGTTCATGCAGCACAAAGCTTATTTTCCTTTCACCTATCGCAGTGATTGTAAAAACACTTCCAATTAGAGCAAGAAGACTAAATCATAGGCGCAAATACGTACTTATGCACATAATTACCTACACATCTATCTACATGAACATATGCTACAGTAAAATACAGTAAATATAGGTAATTAAGTAATTTAAAAAATTTATTTCGGCATTACGGAGTATAGAAATGCGTGAGTATAATACACGTGTTCAAAGGCATCGTATCATATTAGGAGCATTGTAAGTACCTATGCCCATTTACCAATGTTCAATGATGAAACCATTGATAATAAGGGATGGGTGCGGGGACAAGGGTGCTGGTCATACTCATATGTTTGTACAATACTATCTAGTCCTACGAACGAATCTAATTGCTTATGTATTCCTACAAATAGGTATTACTAGTACCTAAATATGCGCGTGGTAATATAAATTTACACCTACAGTAGAACTTAGGTACACTAAATAAGGTATACTTAATTATTGCAATGGCGACAAATCGAACAAAAGTTGATATCAAGTAAGAGAAAACTGTGTCCATGCTATGGTAGGAAGGAGGATAGTTTGTGAAACCAAAGATATTTAGACCTTGATTTTGAGTTTAAAAAGTAGGTAACTCCTACATTTTTTCAGCTCCTGGGATGCTCCTGAAGGGGAGAAATGGGTCCAAAAAGAAGAGGCATTTTCAAAAAATATGTGGGGTTTTCGCTCATGTCCCTACCTAACCTGTTTTGGTAAAATGATCCACTTTCAACAATTGATAGTACATATTTGAGATTCTGCATCAATCTACGCTATTTACGTCAAAATCCAAAACCACTTGTAGGGTTCTATGTACTAAGCAGTTGAAAATTTGTAAATTGCTTATTTTTGGATTTTCATGTATTGAAAATTTTTTCTTGGCTGAAATTAGTGATATTTTGCATTACTGTAGTCAAAATGTTGAAAGATGACATTCCCAAAACTGAGGAAATATTTTGGAACGCAGTGGTGCCCATTTTTAGCCATTTGTTGTCAATTTCAAAAAATCGAAAAAAATGGTGAGAAACTAACCAATTTTTTTCGGTTTTTTAAAATTGACAATACTCGTAATGACTTGAAAAATAAAAATATGCGCCATTGCGTTTCAAAATATTTCCCCAGTTTCAGAAATATGCAAAATGTCTGAGATTAAAAAATTTTCAAAACACGGCTTTACCCATTTAAATAAATGATTTGCAAATGTTCAATTGCTCAGTAGGACCCCAAAAATGGAGTTGAATTTTGATAGCAATGGATGGCACTAGGTTGAAGCAGAATCTCAAGTAGGTACTATCTGTGGAAAGTTGACCATTGTTCCCAAAACAGGTTGGGTAGTGACTAGAGCGAAAAAACTCGATTTTTTTCCTAGAAATGTCTCATATTTCAGAACCCATACCTCCCCTCCAGGGCGCATCTCCAGAGCCAAATTTTTTCTGAGTCTTTCAACTCAGAATGAAGGTGACAGAATTTGGTGGAAATCCTCCCAACATTTTTTGAATGTGGAATTGTCGATGGATGGATGGATGGATGATGGATGGATGGATGATGGATGGATGGATGGGAAAGTTGATAAAAATCCAAGTTCACATATTCATAATCAGCCCTACTCAGATGCAATTGTGATCGATGCATAAACAATTATACGGTAATAAATAAGAATAATTAACAAAATACAAATAAATAGCCTACATACGATGTACTTAGATGCGTATTTATTGCCATTAGAAATGTACTGTTTACTGTTACTGTACTAAAGCAAATCTACGAAACGGAATTGGCTGTGTATGGCGGCGGCGTGTAGCTAATAAAATTGCTTTAAATACTAGGCCTATCTAGTAATAACAATGTATCCTCCTAGGCTTCTACCTCGACGGATATCTACTCTTGTTTTTGTTCTCACAAGGTAACTTTTCGAGGTATCCGCCTCCGAGTTGAACGAGATCTTGATATTTGAAACAAGCATAGTCTGAACCACCCCCTCCCCTAAAACAAAATTTTAGTTGTCATTAATTTTTCGATTTTTTGCGAGCTTTTGAAAACTCCAAATTAATTATTTTAAGCGAATTGGCTTTTTAAAAAAAATCTATCTCCTTATTGAGTAGATAAGGTGATATAGAAATTAGTTCTGAAACTGATATCAAATCTCTGGAACGAAATTTCGCCATTCTTGGAGCCTCCAATGAGATTTTAGATTTATCCACAATTTTGAAATTTCTCCAAAAGATGTGAAAATCAATTTTGGCTGCTAAAAATCGAGTTGTAGGTGATCCTCGACCCAGTACATCCCAAAATGATGCGTTTTTGCGAACAGCATTCTCGTATCATTAAAATATATAAGCCCCAACTCGATTTATAGCCCACCCAAATTGATTTTCACGTCTTCTGGAGAAATTTCAAAATTCTGCAGAAATCGAAAATCACGCTGGAGGCTCCAGAATTGCCAGAAATGGTGAAATTCGGTTCGGGAGAGCTGAGATGGCCATTTCAGGAATAATTCCCACTACTTTTACTTCGTAAGAATTCATTTTCAATTTCCAAAAATTCTCCCAAAAATCAATTTGGGCAGCTGAAATTTTGGTTATGGTGGTTTTAGACCATGCTCTTTCCACATATCGCGGTCCTGTTCAAATCGAAGGCAGACACCTCGAATCGTTCCCTTGTCAGGTATCAATAATAATATTAATTGTACATTATACATGAAATTACAAGACCAGCAAGCCCGGTTTTAATAACATAATTAAAAAACCTCACAGGGGAAAATCATAAAATCTACAGCTAGTTGCAATACCTGCAGTATTATAAATTTATTGTTGTCGATTACAATAACCAAGTTAGACACCAATACAATACCAACTTACATAATGGTCTTTCAGGTCAAGTTTTTTAAAATCAACTTTCCTTTTTTCTTTGGGTTTCTTTTCTCTTTTTTGTTTAATTTTTAAATTTGAATTTTTAATGTTATGGTTAGAGATATAGTCTCAAGTAGGTACTAAAATATTTAACGTTAGCCATTATTAATCAAGTTATAAAATAGTTGTGTACCATTTTATGTACCTACAAAAGATAAAGTGTACAAATCTACCGATACTTGTCCAGTAGCCGAAAAAATGAACAAAGTGTATGCAAATGCAATGCCGATGCCGCCAATATCATCTAATTGCACATACAGTCGGTATATAAGTGATATACCTTCAAGTATGCACCTACTTAATAATCGCATTGCGATACTTTTCAGCAACAACGTAGGCCTATACTCGTATATGGACCCATAATATTACAAGGATAGTCTACCTGACGCGTAATAATTACTTACAAAAGCTACTAGTACTCGTAATGTTTAATATTATGATCAGTTATGTTTTGTCAAAAGGAGACATAATGATTTGAAAAAATGTCCCCATCTTCTCAGATTATATGGAGCTGCTGCTATTGTAGCAATACATGTGCTACTCAACGATAGAGAGAAGGTACCTATTTGTCTCTAATTCTATATGTTGAGTCACTATTACTACAGTATACCTACAGATCTACATGTGAAATTAAGTACAAAATATCAAATAAGTATGCCATACACAAGTAGATATAATTATCAAAATAATTATTGAGATTGTTTGATCAGGATAGGCTAAAATCACATTTAGTGGAGTGAGATTTACGAGCTTAGTTATATTCTTTACAAAGGCTTATACAAGCTGGAGAAAAGGTGATCGAATTATTTGGCATTTATTATGGTTGGTTATATACGAGTATAATGTACGTGTTCAGTATCGTGTCGCTCAACTACCATGCAAAAATAAACGTTTCTTCTTCTTTATTTAGTACAACGAGGCGTGTTTTTATACTAACTACATTTGGCGGGAAAATTTTACGAAAAATTCACCTGCTGTCATAACGTGTTTAGCGTACTTTCTGAACGCATTTAGCGCTTGGGACGCTCTTTTTTCATTAATTTTCGAATTTTTCAGACTCGATTGTTTTTGTAAATCACATTTACTTCGTGGTTCTTCGATTTTCTCGTTTTCTTTTTGAAAAAACATATGTACATTTCAGCGAAAGTAACTTACATATTTTCTCTATGTTAGCCTAGTTTACATTAGAAAGTAGAAATAGCATAACACTAAAGCTATAATTAGGTATAATGATAATGGTAATCATAAGAAGAATTATGATGCTTAATTATCTAATGCCCTGCAGGAGCATGGAGGTACTTCTTTGATGACAAGATGAAGGGATGGGATATGCTGCATATTGCATTCCAGTCATAAGAGAACTTCGGCCCTATGGCAAAAATATCTACTTTGAGAGCGACTGGGCTAACTCCTGTTTCAAGAATTGGTGTATGTGAATGAGGGAGCAAATCCCAACAGAAATTATGACTTAAGACAATAAAATACCACCACTACCATTATTCCTTGGAACTAACTGCATCATTCATAAACATCAATAGTACAACAATCCTAAGACTAAGGGCCGAATTCATAGACGTTACTTAAGGGACACTTGGCTAAGTGGTGAATTTTGATTCAATTTTTCTCAAGAACAAATAAAAATTTTATATTTTTAAAATGATAAACCAACACTTCGGAGTCCAATCTCTCAATTGAATGGTTCCATCAGAAAAGGGCCTAACTTCAGTTAGGCCCTTTCATAATAAATCGCAAAAATGGATTCTACAGTGGAAATACCACCTAGCACACTTCGTTACTTGGTGCTACCTATAGTCACGCCTTCAAAACTGAACGTCAAAGTCGGACACCTCCGCCGATTTCTCACCAAATTGTCTCTGAGAGTCTGGTGGTTTGCGTTATTACTATGTTTTGCGCTTGGTTTTCATAACTTACCAGTGGTACGCCATTTTTTACAGACAAAAGTAACTTTTTCATAATTTTTCAGTGGTGCGGAATTTCTTAAGGAAAAAATAAATTTCTACAAAATAGTTGTTGAGAACGTTTAAATGACCTATTTTAACCCAACTTCGTTATAATGTTATAAAATATTGCCTTTTACATGATAAAATTACGCGATTCAGCACATTTTTTCATCGAAAAATTAGGTTCACAAGAAAGGGCCTAATTGTCCACTTTGTATTTTCAGTGTTTTCTTTGTATTTTATTGCAGAAAAGTAAAAGTAAAGAATGATTTTGAATCTTAAATGTATGCGGAATGAAAAAAAAATAATAAGTTGCATGTTATTCTAATATTTTCCATATGATATTCATATTCAAATTTTTAAAATGCGTTTTTCTCGAATCGCCATTTTTTCAGTTAGGCCCTTTTCTGGTGGAACCATTCAATTTATTAAAAAACAAAATTTCAAAAATTCAATCAGGCCTGGAAAAATTGCTTTAAAATTCACCACTTAGCCAAGTGATCCCTAAGTAACGTCTATGAATACGGCCCTAAGACTCCATCAGACTGGGTCATGGGTGCTAACGTAGGAGGAATCCCAACTTGCAGAAAAATATTTGACCCGCACAAAGCTGGATTGAAAGAGCGTGTACATACCAAAATATACCGTATCAACCAGAATTTCAAGTGCTCGAGTGCTTTTTTCGATTTCTGGTAAATTTTTACTATACCTACCCAATCAAATTTTGGTCAAAAATGAGAAAAAAACAAAATTTTACAAATTAACCTAGAAAGTTGAAATTCTGGATGTGCTCTATTTCCAACCCGCCAAATGGATTGGCAAAAGTTTCGAAATGTTTTGAGCAGTTCTGGAGCCTCCAGCAGATTTTTGAATGTTGAAATTTCTACAAAATTCTAGATACCAAAATGGTGTTTGGAAAGGTACATAAAATTCACACTATGCTCGAGATTAGTGCTTATCGATGAGCCACATAACCGATTAAAGACTATTTTTCTAAAATCGATATGTTCCTGTTCGTTTTTTTGGAAAAATTGAATTTCCAGAAAATCGCCGACAGACTTTGAAATGACTTGAAACCGTCTTCAGTCGACTCAGCATGTTGATATCAAGACGCAGAGTGAATTTCAGCTTTCCAACGTCATTTGATACGTAGAATCTTGCGGATATTTCAAGTATTGAAAATCTATTGGAGGCTGCAGCACTGCTCAAATCGGTTCGAAGCTATTTCCAATCGATTTGGCTGGTCGGAAATTAGGTATTTTAGGTCAATTTGGTAAAATTTTGATTTTTCCTCATTTTTGACCCTTTGATTTTCAAAAATTCGCCAAAAATTGAAAAATGCATCTTTGCAGCTGAAATTTTGGCTGGTGACGAATTTTTGTCTGCTCTTTCGATCTAGCTTTGTCTGGTTCAAAATTTTTTGTGCGAGTTGGGATATCTCCCGTGTAAGAATATGTGGAGTCAGAACAAGATGGCGAAATGTAATATCGACGATCAATTTGGATTGCTCAAAAATTTATTTGCTTCGGTGGAGTGATGGGGCGATTGTTACATGTTAAAGGAGGTTTATGGAAACTCGTTTGCGCTCAATGATCACATTTGGACTATTTTGTGAACTTAGCTTTAGAAATATGTTCAGTTTGTAAAAACTAAGCGCATTCATGTTGTACTTTTTGAAAACTTCGAAATTTATTCCCACTCGCCAGGGTCATGTTTCAGGTCCAACTACTCGTATGTATTTTGTAAAAATACACCTTCACAAACGTACTCACAAAGAACGTTTACAACTCGTCAACGTTGATCAAGCTAGAATTTGGCTTACTGAAAGGTCATGTTATGTAGACCTCAGAATAAAATTTTGAGCTGCCGAATTTAATTACACCAACTTCTGTTGAAAGTCCCAGATCAGTCTGAAGATGGTGCCAATCGATTCGGAGGGTCACCTTCAGATTGTTATTATCTCTATTTTTGCTCTTCTTGAGGAAAATTACACACCAATAGGCTGTTTCTGTCATTTCAGAAATTCGCCAAAAATCAAAAAATCAACTTCGCTGGCTGAAAATTTGCTTCTGAATTCTGGATGACATGGTCTTTCAGTGAGCCAAATTTCAGCTCGACCACACCTCGACCGCACTTGACAAATTGTAAAATGTTCCCTTATTGTAAGAGACTAGACCCTAACAGAAAATCACGATGGATAGGTAATAGGATACATCCGCCATTATTATTCCCTTGAAGTGTATCATGAACGGCCACTCACAATGACCCTTGATCTCTAAATCCATCAGTCAGCATCTCATCCGTCGAGGCCATAGATGAAGCGAGTCTCATTGCAAATGAAACTCACCGAATCAACTCACAAAAAAGTTGTCATTTTTTTTTTCACTTCCTTAATTTAAGGTTTTAAACTGAACAGTGAACAGTTTGTCCCTGAAAAGTCAAAATAACTGACAGAAATTTTGATGAAGCAAATCAGAAATTGATATTTAATGAAACCAAATAACTATTAAAATGAATTTAGATTCATTCAATTTTTATATTTTTCTCTGCTTCATGTTTGATAGGTATTTTTTTTTGAGTTAACGATTAGTTAAAAGTAAAAACTCTCTTGCAATCAGTGAACAGTTGTTGACGCCTTGTTTCAATACAATAGGAATGCAGTTTATTAGTACTACAGTCTCTCATCAGAATCTAGACTCGAGATTCATGACTCAGTGCCAAACTTTAGAAAACTTGTGTCTGATTTGCTGGAAAAGATAGACAAGACCACTAAGTAGGTACCTACCTAACTAAGTACTCAGCAATAAAATCAGGACCATGATTCCAAAATCATATAGAGTAGGTAAGTAAGATCTCACTCTAGCTGATCTGATGAAACATATCACGCCAGAGGCCAAAACATATAAGAATGAGCTCTTGAAGATAATGAACAAGATTACTTTTAGCTGACTGTATCAGTCTGTACCTAAATAATTATTGGTTATAGTCTGACGGATAAATTAAAAATAGGATTAGGTAGGTATGTTGATGTTACATTCTTTGAATAGGATGCATACATACTTGGCTCTCTGTCACACGATATAGATTGTAAACTTTGTGCCGAAGCTTGCGAATGTCCCATCGAAGAAAGGGCTATAGAAAATCTTCTGTTCGCATCCTTCATGTACGATTTCTCCCACATTGTGGCGCGTTCGCGACCCACAACTCGGATGGATTTGGGTAAATTTTGAAACGTCTCTCTTAGATAAGCGGTGATCTCGAACAGCAACATGCACGCTAGCAGTCTCAATGGCATCGGGCAAGATGAGCCAGTCTGCAGATCAGTAGCTGCAACGACACAATACATATTAGTTACCGGTATCGAATTACTCGTCTGCTGTGCGCAGATGTTACTCTCGAGTCTTGAAGGACGAATAGAATCTGTTCACAAGGCTCACCTTCGTCCAGGAAGTCCTCTTCTTCATCGTCAGCCAGCAGATCGCCATGTTTGTTTTCATCGCCCATCAACGTGATTACATCAGGAATATTCTCTTCGTCTTTGTTTAACATTTCATCGAGACGAGAAGCGATTGCCTAACAGAGTTTAAAACCATGTCACAAGTCACAATTCACCATCCACCAATTCACAGAAAATTGAACTAAATTGAAAAAAATGCCAGTCGTTACTCACCTCAGCCCATAAATGAAACATTTTGCCAGCAGATCGTTGTAACATCTGCGCTCTTCTGAGGCCATTAGGAGCAGTGCTTCCTCTGGTGCAAGACAAAGGACCAGATTGACGAAATCCTGGTAAATTCAACTTGGTCCAGAGTGGCCATTGTCCTTTGTTGAAGCAGTGTACATAATAGGAACATTCCAAGAGAAAGGCTGCTCGTGCGATGACTGGAGTATGAGGCTAAAAACATTACATTCAAAATAAGTAAGTAGGTGTATTCTTAGCAAAAGTGGAATATTTTCCATGTTAATATGGTATTCGTTATTCCTCACCAAGTCTAACACAGCAGCCACTAAAGATGGATCAGGAACAGAACCAGGATGGCATATTTCCAGCATAAAAGCCAGTCTTTGCATACCACTGTATAAAGCTCCGGTTGAAATCAATTTTCTCTCTTTCAATACTAAGAATTCTGAATCTCGAGATTGGTTTCCCGTTTCGATAGAGTTCCTTCGACTCAAATCTGCAACAAATTGATGAAAAAATCAATGTAATCGTTGTAAATATTTATGATGGGAACTCAGCAGAGATACTCACAACTTCCTTGTGTATCTTCGACACTTCGACTTTTCTTTTTGCCTTTTTTGAATCCGATTTTGTTCAGTTGGTCACCTACCCGTTTTTTAGCTTTGAAAAATGTTTGACCCACGCTAAAAAAAAAAAAAAAAAAAATGGAAAGTTTGTGATTGATCATATTTTTTGGTAAAGATATTCTTGTGCAATGTGTTCACAGTAGGTACCTAGTAAAACTCTTAGGTGTCGATTTAGCGTGCGAATGTTGTAAAGCGCTGATTTGCTGAGATAGAACCGCATCCAAAGACATGTCGTTATCATCTTGGAAGTGACTATCCAGAGAATCAGTTCTGGCATATTCCTTACGCAACCAATTCACTAAACGTACATAAGTGAGTAGATCATACATAAGTTACTTATCATTTTATTGTAAGACTCGCGCGAGTCTTCAAACTAGGCAAGTAGAAATTTGCGAATAGAAAATGTGAAAATAATTAAAAGATGAAACATTTACCTAGACCACTAATTGGAAACCGAGACTGCGTTTTGACTAGATCGGGTCTTTGAAAATATCTTTCACTATGACGAGGAGTCAAAACAGGATGTTTTTTTCTGACATAATTACAAGGACTCTGCGAAAATTTTCCTTCATCGATATCATCAGTTTCGTGCAAACTCTGAAAAATTATGAACAAATAAGCGTACATCAGTTTTGAGATTCGTTCACTTACCTAAATTGATGTTATCCAAATTCCCCTAGTTTTTTCTTTTTTCTCCATTTTCCCCACGACTACTTTTTCACTGCTATTTTCCCCACGATTAAGGGAATTCCCCTCGGTATTCGAACACTACCTTCTTCAATCAGTTATGCACTAGCGCGTTATAAATGGTGATATTTCTATACTTACTGCACACGCTGACGAGGTGCTGCGTTTTTTAATTAACGCTTTTCTTTCTCTGTCGTCGACTACAAAGATGGAATTGTCCATTTGCACTTCTTGATCACATTGTGGTATATGTCTGGAAAAAATAAGAAGTAATGAGTATAGCGTACAATGGTCCATTCGACCCCCACAAAACGTGTGAGTTGGGGGGAAAATATCCCCTGCAGTCGAGCTGAAAACATTGCAGGGAAATTATGTGTCTTGCTGTCCTGCTTTTGTTCTGATGTTTTTGCTAAAATTGTCAAAAAAAGTCTTCCTATGTAGTATTTTGGCAAAATATTCACAATTTTTTTTGCCTTAATTATAAAAATAAAAATGTCCTGAAGTAACTACGCTTCAATTGCCATAAAATGTAATTATCATTTTTTCAACTGCCAAAAAGTGTCATTTATTTGGAACAATTTCCAAAAAGTGCTGCTTTTCTGTCAAAATTTCCAAGAAAATGTTTGCTTTTTTGCAAAAACATTCAGAAAGTCCTAATTTATTTTGGCTTCAGTTGCCAAAAAAGGTCTTATTTTTTTCCATAGGTAATTGCCAAAAAAAAAGGGTCTAGTTTTGTTCAAAAATCACCACATCTAGAAGTCCTACTTTTTCATGTCATAATTGCCAAAAAGCTCAATTCTTTTGACAAAATTTCCAACAAGTAGGTAAAGTACTATTTTTTTTTTGCCAAAACTAGCCTAAACCAAAACACCTTTAAAAAAAGTCCTAATCTTGGACTTCACTGCAAAAAAAACTTGTTCATTGTCAAAATTTCTGAAAAAGTCTTGTTTTACCGAAATTGCCACAAAGGCTTGGTTGTGCGGGCCAAAGACGAAATACGAGGTGTGGCAATTAGTCGATCGGGTGAATTTTGTAGTAAGTTTTACAGCTGTTTGAAGTGAACAACCTCTAAAACCGCGTCGTGAAACTTTGAGGAGTGACTTGAGGAGGATCTTTGAGTCAAAGACATCAGAATTTGAGTTGGAGGAGAGAAAAGGGTCTTGAAAGGTCAAACATGATGTTTAAATGAGGTAAGGAAATATTTGAGGAAGATCAAGAGATCAAAACCTCACAAAAAGTAGGCCATGGGAATCTTGTTACCAAGTGGCTGTGAGGAAACCTCCTCTGAGGTGAGTAAAAAATGATTTTTAAAGGAGATTGACCTCATTTGTTATCAGAGTAATCTTCCTTCAACTCAGTACATCATATTTATTCTCAATTTCCCCCTTTAAGAAACCTGTTTTTCCCCTCTCGGAGGTGACTTCTTCAAAATTTGAGTGGAGTTTCTTCAATTGTCCTCAAAAATGCAAAGGATGTTGATTTTCAGGTAAAAACCATCTGAGAACGAAGTAAAGATCCCTGGGAATCAAATCTGGGGAGTAGAAATGGTGAGGAGACACTAAGATGTCTTGAGGAGGTAAATATTCCTCAAAGAAGTAATTTTCAACTTTCATTTTTGCGACGTGGTTTTAGAGGTTGTTCACTTCAAACAGCTGTAAAACTTGCAAAATTCACCCGATCGACTTGAAATTTTGCATAGTACTAGAGAATCCACTCCTCTTTCGAACGAGACCGCGTTCGTTGTTCTGGTGTTACCACAACCCAATCTATGGCCAAGTCTCGTTTTCAAATTGCCACACCTCGTATTCAAAAATTTGTAACTTTTGTCTTCATTTCCAAAAAGTCCTCATATTTTGGTAAAAAAAGTCACCCTGAAGTGTTTTTTTTTTTTTGGTTGAAACTTTTGAAAAAGTTCTGAACAATGCCAAAATTGCCAAGACAGACTTACCCAGCTTTTCTTTTTCTTTTTTTTTTTGGCAAAGCCAACCAAAACATGCAGGTAGCCTTAATTTTTCACGCTGATTTATTTGCTAAAATTGTCTCTAAAATCAAGGTTTTCTCAGAAGTGTTCAAAAAGTGATACATATTTTTTTGCCACAAAAAGTACCTACTCACTTACTACTTTTTTTTTTGCCGAACTCACCAAAAAATCTAGAAATGCCTAAAACGTTATGACTTTTTAGTGAAATAACCAATGCAACCATCAATCGATATGGCGAAAGCAAATGCAAAAACATCGATAATATGATGAGAGCAAATGCAAAAACTATCTTGCAGTCAGTGAATTAGCTGAATAGCAATTTGCTAGGAGTGACGGTTTTTTCGATTATTTACCAACATTTTCAAAAGTTTAGATTTTTGATAAGATTATTGTCAAAAAATCCAGGTTTTTGTCTAAATTTCCATAAGAAGCCTTGGTTTTGGATCAAGGAGCAGAAGAGTACCAATTTTTGCCAAAATTGTCTCAAAGTCCTATCATTGCCAAGATTGTTGAAAAGTGACGTTTTATGCCGTAATTGTCAAAAAGTCTTTTGTTCAAGATTGTCAAAATAGTCCTGCTTTAATATCAAGACTGGCAATTGAGTGCAGGTCTATGTCAAGACGGTGAGAAAATTCCTGGTTTTTCCAAAATAGTCGAAATACTCCTGTGTTTGTTTCATTTTTAAATTGCTGTATAAGTACGTAAGTCCAGGTATTTGCTAAAATTCCACCCCAAAAAGTCCGGTTGTTGCCAAAATTATTAAGAAGTATTAGGCTTTTTTGCCAGAATTGCCAAAAAGTCTGTCTTTTTTTGCGTCAAAATTGTGAGTGAAAGTCTAATTTTTTCCCTTTTTTTCAACCGCACTTTGTAATTTTCCATTTTTTTCTCCATTAGAATGGATCAAAAAAAAATTACCTGATAACTTTGGTAGTTTGAACGTTGACTTCTTTTCGATGGGTTTTCACTTCGGTATCAATCAATCCACTTAATAAAACCTGACGAAAGATTCCGCCGTGAACTTCTTTGATGTAATTAATGAGCAATCGAGCATCGTGATACAACGACTACAACAAAATAAATAGGTACCAAATTATTGAGGATGTGCACTCAAATCAACTCATCAGTCAATGGTAAAATTAACCTAGCTTCAAGCTTACCATATTTTCAGGAGCTTTTATCTCCTTTGGTGTGGCAGTCAATCGAGATACAAAAATTTTAAATGTTGCCATTAGAATTTGACCCTCGATACCTCTCCCTCCGTATATATTATTCAAGCCGGCTCCAAAATTGGTGGAATATCCGCCTTGAAATGAGCCATCGGGTGATTTTATGGTTCTTTTTTGGTCTAAAAAAATACGAGTAGATTTGAAAGACAGTAATTTAAATTACTTACTTTGTTAGGTAGAGATAGATAAGTACATAACAAAGAATTGTAGGTACTTACTAGGCGACAATAACGAGCACGGATCTACGCAAAAGCCGCAAAAAGCGTGGAAAAATTCTAACACGTCAGCGATGGATGAACTCTGAATAAAAGTTTGCAAATATTTTTCAAACTGTTCCAAATTAATCTTTCTCAATCTGCTCAATAATAACTGGCATTGAGAACGCAATACGTCCGTCGAAGATGCGGTGCTTATTTTCTGACTCTCATTGCAGTGGTTTGGACAGCCCAAATGTTTGATAATTCTGCAGAAGATCGAATCAAACGTCAGTTGATCATTTTTAATTTTTCAATTTTTACACTGAATGAACTCGAAAGTATCACAAAATTCATGAAATTGATCTCACTGTACTTACCGAAATACTGTGCTGGCGAATAAAGTTAAAGGATCTATGATTTTTTGACATTTCAGAAAAGACGCGAAAAAATCCAACGAAAATAGATATTCATTCTTGCATCGGTGCTCTTCTCGAAAATGCTGATGCAGTATTCCCATATCGACGAGTAATTCCAATATTTTGATCACAATATCGCATACTTGAGCCGAGCAAACTATTTTTTCTCGTTGAGATATGCTGTGCATTGCCTGAAATCGAAAAAATTCATTAATATCTGCATAGGAACCTTATCAGTTGAACTTTCTGATTACTCACTTGTAAAACTACAAGAATATCGATATCGCCATCTTTGTTCACGTATCCGGACGATCCTGCAGCCTCTGAGAATTCTTCGCCGCTATAACTAATATTGGAATCGGTCAAAGATCGAGTCAAACTGGGCTGCTTTGAATCGCGACTCACGCGACTATCTTCTTGTTCACCGCTGCCACCAACGCCACCACCGCCGGCGCCTCCACAGCCCATTCCATTACCAGGGTAGCTCTCGAAAGAGTGCTGCTTTGAACAGAATAATTGAAGTAATTATGAAACAGGGAAGAGAAAAAGGTTGCAAATAAAAATGAGCTGTATCTACCTTTCTTCGTAGATAATCAGGTGATGGATTAGGTGTGTGTTGTGTCACAGTGATGACCGGATTCATGGAATGTTTATCCATATTGCCGCATTTGTCTTCTCCGATTCTTAAAAGAGAAAAATTGCAATTCTCATTTCCCATTCAGAATAGGCGATCGCAATTTTTAATACAATCAAAATTACAAGAAGCTAATACTTATAATATCTACAAATACTCATGATACTGATGAATTAGTAGCTCATTATACGCGTATCTATAAGTGAGATACCTATTGAATGTGTAGGTACCTATTTTACCCAGGGAAAATTATGGAATGGGATCTGTTCAGGTCTGATCAGATCTGGTCAAATGCAATCATTTTGTGTAGTCAGGTGTCCACAGTAAAGTTTGGATTTCTTGTTAGTTTTTGCATTTTCCCAACTTTTTACTTATTTTTCAAAATTTTCCAACTTTCTCAGAATGCTAGGAGGTCAAGCTGCTCCCAACCCCCTTTCCCTTGCTTTGTCCTGTGCCCAATTCGCATTCAAGTATCCGAACCTAAGTATAAAAAAACTGGAAGAGAGAGATTCTGATGGAGAGGGGGGAAATTTTGAGGGCCCCATTCGAAGCATCCACCAAGGGCACCCAACCAGTTTGCGCCTGTCCACCGATCTGATTGGAGCTAAGAAATGTCCAGATCAGATCACCGATAAGGTCTGATATAGTAGTTTTATCAATCAGCTCTAAACAGATCATAATACTATCAAAACTTTGATCTGACGGGTTTAGCATAAGCTGCTTGAATTAAAACCATCATTTTCCGCTGGGTAAGTAAGTACACCATGTACACAGCTTATTCAAACACTGCAGCATGAGCCTTTAACCAGAATTATCTACAGATGTAAGTAACTATAAGTAATTATTTACTCTACCTATCTCAATGCAATACGAAATGGTACCTGTACTTGATGAATACTCGCTCGTAGGAGGTATACTAATTACTAATTATACATATAGATAGGCTGCATTTCAATACCTACACGAAAAAAAAATTATGAATAATTTTTACTATTTTACACAGTAACCGGATCCCATTCAAAAATATTGTGATTTTTACTATGAGATTAGTAAATACCTAATTCTAGGTTAAAATGTATTTTTTGGCTGAGTAAAAATTACTATTACCTATTTTTGAATGGGATCCGGTTACTATACTGAAATAGTAATTTTTATTAAATTTTTTTCCCGTGTAAATACCTACAAAAGGAGTCCACCCACTTTTTTTTCGTTTTTCCAAAAAAAAAAAATTATGACGATTCATGCCACTATGAATTTCAAACTTTTTAAAAAGAAAAATAAGGCTTCTTGCGGAGTTGAAATCAAAAGCACTAAAATTACTTACTTGAATGAGACGAATGAGTGAAAAAATGTATTCAGTGAAATCGTCACTTGAAATTAAAACGTCACCCAATATTCTCTTTTAGCAAGCAGTTTAAAGCAATTTAAAAATGAGAAAAAAATGCAAGAGTAATAGTTATAGCTTAGAACAGCAGGCTGCGTAAAAAAGCTGAAGATTTGAGTTAGAACTTACTTATCGTTATTCTTGAATTCGTCAAGCAAACAGCTAACAAGAAATAGACACAAGATAGATAGAAATCACGAAAGAAATCAAGGTGACAAGCTTACAAGGGAACCTTTTCAACTCACACTCTCTGATTTGAATGAAATCCAACTAGAATGAGAAATCATGTCCTAAACCTCCCTCCTGCAACTAAAATTTCAAGTGCTAAACTAAATATTGGATTTTTGGAGGATTTTTTTAACATTTAAAAAATTGAAAAAAAAAAACTGTTTCAAGGGCCATTTTTAAACTAAGTATTTCATGAAATGTTAAATTTTTTGAGAAAAGCGACCAAAGTTATTGGTGCTTAAGTTTGTTATTGGCCTTTCCGGAGTGATTTGCTGGAGAAAATTAATAAACCGCTGTAGGTTCCAATGATCCAAAATTAATAGTTAGTTGTTGATGTGTGGTACCTTTTACTTGAATTGGAAGAATTATTTACATGGGTTCACATCGCTCAAAAAATCTAGATTTCAAGAAAAAGTTTGAAAATCGTCATCGTCATAAAACAACTTTTTCGAGTTTTTCAACTTTTCAAAAACTCTTCAGAAATCCATCGGCGAATAAAATTTAGATCCTGGGATTTTTGTTACAGTGGTTTTAGGACATGCTTTTTTGATAACTCGGTTTCTTTCAAATCTGAATGTGTGGGTTCGAAAAGTTCTTTACTTTACATTACTTAGTGCATTTTAAAAAGGAAGCAAAAAAAATTAAACTGGTACTTCAAACATAGAATAAGTTGATGATATTAAAAAAAACCACACAAACAAAAAAAAAGAGTGAACAGAAAAAAAGAAGGAAAGAAAGATAGAACGCTACTTACAAAAAATCAAAATTTAAGGATGTAGATATTATTACGACAATATTGGATAATCAACGGAAGAAAATTTCTTTGGAAATAATTTTACAAAAAATTCACAAATAAAGAGTCTTTAATAATTAGATAACGCTTTTTACTATTTTTTTGCCCTTCAAAGAAATATACTTCCGACCACGGCTGAAATCATTCGCAATTCTTTCTGGCATTTGGGGATGATAGGTATTATTTCAACAATTTTATCAACTGTATTACCCACCCATTAAGTGGTCACAATATAAATTAGGTACTAAGTACTATTCACATTGAGTTGAGAGTCTCCCAGAAAAAATTTCAGCTTTGTAAGAGGTAGGTATAGATCCTCAAAATAGAGGCATTAAAAAAAATTGTCTTTTTATCGCTCCAGTCGCTACTCAACCTGCATTGGGAAAAATGACCCAGTTTCAACAGACATTTTTTAGAATTCTGCGTCGACCTAGTCCATTGCCGACAAAATCCAAGACCACTTCAAGGGTTCGACTGAGCAGTTGAAAATTCGGAAATCAATTATATTTAAGGGTGAACTCGTGTTTTGAAAATATTTTCGTTTCAAAAATTTCGCATTAATTATGTCAAAGCATCAAAAGATATGATTTCTAAACCTTCAGAATTGTTTTGGAACGCAATAGTGCCAATTTTTATGACAATAGGCATAGCCAATTTCAAAAAAAAAAACTTTCACTTACACTATTTTTTGACTACATGATTTTTTTAAAAATTGACATTAATGAACAAAAAATTAGAACCACTGCATTCGAAAGTATGTACTTTTGCAGTTCCAGAATAATTGATATCTTTTGATGTCCTGACATAATAAGTGCGAAATATTTGAGAAAAAAAATTGTATTTTAAAATAACGAATTCATCCTAAAATGAGTCTTTTCAACCATTCAGTAGGAATAGGAACCCTAGAAGTGGTCTTGGATTGTGATGGCAGTAGTCCAAGTCGACGCAGAAGATATGGTTCTCCTTAGAAATGGAGTAAAACAAAATGCAGGTGTATTGTTTCAAATTTAGAATAAGTTGAAAATAGAGAAAAAAACAGGCAAGCAAAAAAAAATCTGAACAAAGAAAAAGAAAAAAAGAAGAAAGAAAAAAATTACTTACAAAACAAAGAGAATTTAAGGATTATATTATATTGTTTTAATACTTTCGTTAATTCTCAAAAAATTCCAAAAGATGTTTTTTAATAGCTAGGTGAGCTAATAATTTTGACAGTCAATTGCAATTAGCCTACTCATTGAGTGATCACAATTTCAATGAAGAGTAAAAATTGATAAAAATGAGTAAAAATCATTCACATCTAAACGTTCTAAACCTCTTACTATAGACTATTACATTTCACACATGTCACATGTACCTAGGTACTGCACTGTAGTTCAATGATTGTTGATTGTTGTATAATTTACACAGGTTGATGAACTATGCTACACTTACCTTAGACTGGGCATACTTGTGACTTTAACTAAGCCACCCAATTTGGATGAGTCGCCTTCTTCTAAAGAAATGATTTTAGCCAAAGAAGTTGTAGGATGGGTTGAAGTCTTCCCATCATCAGGGTCTGAATCCAGACTGTATCTGTATTCCTGGGATAGAATAAGAATAGCCGAGTAATGAAATAAATCAATCAATTATTTTACTCGTTTTACTCGTCTTTCAGCATGCACTCAACCTACCGAATCATAGAAACCATTTTCCTCCATTTGAGCTATTTTTTCCAAATTTTTTTCCGATCTCGATAGCAGTTTACCTTCCACAAATGTCTTTAAATCTGCGATCTTGGCTTTCTTTTTAGCTTTGTCCATACATTTTTGAGATCGAAGCGTTGGCTCGTCACCAGATGCGCCTAAATCACAATGTAATTTTATGTAGTCGATGGTATAGCCATCTTGCTTGACCAATACATTTGAATATTATGCCTACTTACCAGTTAACGAATGTTTATGATCACCACCCGAAGGCATGTCTCTGTTGCCATATGTGTACTTCCTTTTTGATTCTGGACTATCGTGGAAAGTTACTTCGATTTTTGGAATTGGTAATGAATTACTTCTTTTACGTGGTTGTTGTTCGAGTTTGATTTTATTCATCGTTTGGAGTCTATACAAGCAATTTTCAATGTGTTGGTTCATGAAGAATATTTCAAACAGTATTTCTAACCAAAAAAATACCAATCTATGGGCATATATAGGTACTTTTATGCTACACACATACTACAGGTGCAACATCAAAGAAGTTTAGCATAGGTAGCTAAATTTAGATTGTTCTCAGCAATTTACTCACCTTCGATACAAAAAATTCAAAGCCCAAAATACACCTTCTTCAGGCCACTGCGATACGAACAGGCATCTCAATACTGCTACATCCATGAATGTGGCCGCATACAGATTCACTGGTTTTGTAACTGTTTCTGGTGTGGTAGGTTTTAAAGTTTTCGACGTATCGAAAATCACTTCTTTGTTGATGGTGACACTGTTGATTTAAAAAAAATTAAAATTAAAAATTGCTTACAACTTGATATTGTAGATTGTTTATCTAAGGTTTTCTAAATGCTATACCCTGTATTAGTGATCGAATGGCGAGCTGCCATATGTTGCATTATATCCGGCGGTAATTGCAAATGTTCAGATGGTAATGAAGCTCTACCCATAGTACAAGCGCTTCTTCCCATCGCCAGCTGTAGTATGGATGCTTTACCCTGTTGAAAAAAAATAATTCCACGTCAAAAAAGACCTCCTGTGTGCTTCTTACACACACATGCATATATTGGACATGATTTGAGTTAGGAGTTGGGTACTTACCGAAAATATAACCGGTGAATCTTTGGTTACATCTTCTGACTCGACAAGTGATGGGAGTCTTAGAATAACCTGCAACATTGAAAAACAAATTAATCAACGCATACAATGGATATGCAGATAGCCAGAGAACCAAAAACCTTCTTTCTACAAATTTTCTAAAGTACACTTGTTTGATCTACAGTATGAAAATCTATCAAGTGGGTAATGAATTTACTCACCGTGTGTTCCCCGGAACCATTTGAGTATTCTTGAACAAGAGTTTTTGCAGACGATTTGGAAAATGGCATCGCTGTCACCTACATATATAAGAAGACACACATTTACACAAATAAGTACATAGGTAGGTATTATTGTTTGGAATAAAATAAAAATCGGCTTCAACTGTCGACACATCCAAATCTTCAAAATGGGAAATAACAAAAAAAAAAAAAAAATAGGTACCTACCTACCCCTGTTGAAAAGTATGTCCGAATCTCTGATTTAGTTTATTTAAATAAGAAATTTTCAAACTTAAAAAAAAACCTAATTTTTGCCTTACTCGCTAAAAGACTTCTTGTTATGAATTTATCGAAAATCCTGTTTAAAGCATTTTTAAAATTACATAAAAGTCCTGCTTTTTGTTAAAATGGTCTAGAAGTCCTAATTTTCTGGCGGAATCGCCAATTTCTCATGTGTGCTGGACCTGATGTTCTGCTTTTTTGCAAAAATTAGTTAGGTAGGTACTAAGAAAATCCTGCTTTTTTTGTTAGAATAATTATATCTAGAAAGTCCTAATTTATGTCTCAATCGCCGAAAAATGTTGATTTGTGACTTTTGTTGCCAGATATTCATTGTGGTTTTCGAATTGTCAAAATTACAAAAAGGTCTTCCTTTTCGACAAAAATGTCTAGAAATTCTAGGTACTTTTTTTTGCCGGAATTGCCCTGCCCAAAAGTTTACTCTGGTACCAAAATGTCTAAAAAGTATCAGTTCTCTCCTGAATTGGCAAAAAAATCTTGCTATTATGTCAAAACCTAATAAAAATCTTACCTTCTACTTCGGTTGTCTAAAAAAAAGTACATTTTTTCCCATAATTGCCAAAAAATCCTATTTATTTCCTAATTTATCGAAGAAGTATCGTTTTCTGCTAAAGTTGGCGAGAAAGTATTGTTGTTTTGGCCAAACCAAAACGTCCAAAGAGTTCTAATTTTTGTCTCAATTTTCAAAAAGCGCTGTTTATTGCCAAAATTTCAGGGGAAAACCTGTTTTTTTTTTTTTTGTGCAAAATTGTCAGAAAAGCCGTGCTTTTGGCGAAATTGCTGAAAGGGCTACTTTTTTCCAGAATTACCTCAGATGTCACTTTTTGTCAAGAAGGTTAGAAAAGCCTCATTTTGTCGTCAGTAATATTGCATTGTCGAAATAGCTTTGTCTTTTCCTATTTCTCAAGCCATTCGCAAAGTCCTAATTTTTGCCTTAATTGCCAAAAAGAGTCTTCGTTCGTTGCCAAAATTATCTGAAAGTTTTATTTTTTTGTTGTAATTATTTTAAAAGTTGGAACGTTTTGCTAAAATTGTCAGGAAACTGGAAACGGAAAGTCTTTGTTTTCTTGCCAAATTGCAAAGGCCAATGTACGTATCCAAAAAGTGCTTGTTATTTTTTTGCTTGATCTATCTAATTTTGGAAAACCCTGGTTTTTGTCAAAATTGCTTGAGAAGTCCTGTTTTCTCAAGTATCATTTTTTTGCCAAGGAAAGTTTCGTTTTTTTTCCAAGAAAAGTCTCGTCATTTTGCCAAAAAAAAGTCTATGTTATTGGGCAAAAAAAGTCTAATTTTTTTAATTTTTGCTAAGAAAAGTCTCGTTTCTTGGCTAAAAAAAATTTCATTTTTGTCGAAAAAAGTCTCATTTTTTTGCCAAAAAAACCTGATTTTTTTGCAAAAAGCACGCATATTTGCCATGATTGCCAAAAGTTCGTGTTTTTACAAAGTTTTCTGGAAGCGCCATGTACTTTTTTTCAACAAAAATTATCTGAAAAGTTCTGTTTTCTCGTCAAATGTTCGCTAAAATTCCCAAAAAGGTTCCTTCTGGAGTTCTGGCTGACTCAGTCTAGTTTTTGCTGCGGAGATTCGGATTTTTTTTCTGTTCCCTTCTGCATCAAAGATTCAGATGCCACTATAACTGGAGTAGTAGGTAAAATATTTTAAAATGTTACCTTTTCACTGGACGACGATTTATTACACGATTGGGTATCGAAATAAGCGCAACTTGTTGGACCACCGACTGGACTGGCGTTAATTTGTTCTTCGTCTTTAGATATTTTTCCTGTCAGAACACCAGACACGAATTATAAGAAACAAAATCAAGTATATAGTGTTGATTAATTTACATTGCAAAAGTGAAAACTGCCCTTACGTCCAGGTAAAATATCGAAAGAAGCGTGATGTTCGCGAATTTTCCTGCACCAAACACGATTAGGATGAAGTTTGCAGTAAGTAGTGAAGCACGGAGCATCCGGATGACGATATTCCCATAAAGCTCGCCACAATTTGATACCATTTTCCAGTCTGTACGATTGGAGCTCGGATTCTTTAATTCGATGCAGCACCGGTGCCAACATATAAATGAAAAGCTGCAGCAAAATGAATAGATTTTAGGTTGATAGTTAAATTCCTCGAATTTGCCAATGGATCTGTTTCTGTATTACTCACCGTAATCGAGGTAATTGGGAAAAGGTAGTAATAAGGCAGATGTTGATTAACTCCATTCTCGAAATCTGCATCCGCACATTCTTCGGCTGCATCTAATATTATCCAATGTAAGATGTACAACAATTTGGATTCTGTTTGGCTTACTGTTTGCAAATCCATAACGTCTTTCCTACGGTGGAGAAAACAAAAAGGATCACATATTATTCGTCAAATAGAAGAGAACTGCAACAGTTGCATACTCGGTTCGCCGTAAATAGCTCTGCTTATTTGAGATCTATAGACCTACCTGTACTGTAAAAATGATGCCACGCAGTGAACGATGTGTGGAAAAGCGGCCTCGATCAATCGCCATCTGGGAACCTTTTGGATTGCTTTATACACAGGATTCACCGTATTTATGGGTATATTCTGAACTAATACCTTTTCAAGTACCTGATCATAAGGACAAATCGTGATACTCAGTTAAATACGAACCAACCTTTTTAAAGATTAATTTCTCAACAAATATATAATATTTATGTATTCGTACTTTGCAAGCTTCTTTCATATCCTTTGGTTCACATTGATGGTGATGCACAGGTCAAAAATTTGAATGAAAATATCACATTAATTATGACAAAAGAATATTTTTTATGCAAAAATAGATAATTAAATATGAATAGAGGAACCTTCTGATCTCAGACTCTCCGATTTAAACAAAATCATTCCAGATCGAAGGACCATGCTCTAAAACTCCTGCATAATTAATTTCAAATCGCAAAGTTCATTTTTGGATTTTTGACGAATTTGTGAAAATTTTAAAAATTTAAAAAAGCTGTTTCAAGGAAAATTTTTGGACCCTTTTATGAGATATAAATTTTTTAGAGCGAAAGGAACCAATGAGAATAATTCTATTAGTTCAACTACCAAACATCACCAACTAGGTACTAGTTTTGGACCATGCTGGAGCCTCCAGCAATTTTTTGAATTTTATATTTTCATAAAAAAGTTCAAAAATCGACCTCAAAACAACTTTTTAACTTATTAAAATTTTCAAAAATTTGACAAAAATTGAAAAATGAATTTCACGATCTGAAATTTTGGTTTCAAGCGTTTTAGGGCATGCTTTTTCGATCCATTCGTATCTTGGTTTTGTTCAAATCAAAGAATGACAGCTTAAAAGGTCCCCTCTCAAATGATGCTATCAAATTTAAAAATGAATAATTATAATATGAGAAACTTACGTTGTGAATGTGAGCATTTTGGCAAAACTGAAACAGAAATTAAAATAATTGAAATCTTTATCAAGTAAGTAGTTGATCCCACATGTACATTATTGTTAAAATAATCAACAGAAGAATTGATTTAGTAAATGACGTAGGATTTTGATCAAATTCTGTACAGGCCTTCATTTTGAGTTGAAAGTTACTGATTGAAAATTTCAGCCCTGGAGGTGTCCATGGAGGAGAGATACGGGATCCTCAAAAAGAGGGTATTTTCAAAAAATCGTGGTTTTTTCGTTCTAGCCCATTCACAACTTGTTTTGGGAAAAATAACCGAGTACCAAAAGATCGTATTTGGGATTCTGCGTCGACTTGAACCCCTTCTATGGGACTACTGAGTTCTTGAAAATTTGTAAATCGCTCATTTTTGGGTAAATTTGTACCTTGAAAATTTTTTCTTCACAAATAGGTACCTACATCATTTTTTGAAACTGGGAAAATGTTTTGGAATGCAGTTGTGTCATTTTATTTTCTTTGAAAAACCTAAAAATGTTGCCGAGTTCTATCCTTGTAGATACCTATACATATTTGTAGTTACCTATTTTGCTGGAATTTCATCGAGTTATATCGGTTTATTTAGGTTCATGGTATTTAGAGTATTTATAAAGAGGGGCGTAATTTTGATTTGAAAACCTCTATAGCTATAAGTTTCATCGTGTTAAGTTACAGCTAATCTTACCATGCAAGAAGCTTCATGATGTTTTCCAAATTTTGGTCGAATGAAAGGTCTGAAATTTGAAAAAAATGATATTTAATATTCACTGAATAGTAATTAGAAGAATAATAAATACTTACATGTTAAAAAAAGAAGAGACCAACAATATTATATGTACTTACTATAAAGCATTCTTCTCTTTTTTAAAATCTTCATTTGAAGAAAAGACAACGGTACCTAATTCATTATCTACTCACCCTGTTTGTTTCCAGAAAAATTCTTGAATTATTATTGGCAAAGGCTGTCCAGCGAATATTTGTCCATTCGAACCATTCACACTCGAAATGGAATTTTTCCTCTCCATTTTTACGGATAGGTATTCAGGAAGATATCTTTATGATTTATCTTTTTCTAATAAATGTGGCTCATCCATCTTGTGTTGTGTTCCGAGTAAAATCTGACCAATCAAATTTAATAAACGAAATTATTGAGCTGAAATTTTGTAAAATACTTACTAGGAACCCCCCCCCCCCCAATATGAGAATCTCTGAGTAAAGAAAAACTTGGAAAAAGGTCGAACAAGAAACAGTCACCAATTTTAAGCTGCTTCAGTTGATTTTTTGATTTTTGGTGAATTTTTGAAGTTTTTGTTAGACGATTCCCATGTCAGAGAGTTCCTTTGTTCGAATACGTAAATTGCTTTATTTCCCAGTTCAAAACATATAAAGTTTTCTTTCTTATCATTCAGATTGAAGTAGAAATCGATTGAGGAATAATTATGATCGCACGAAAGAACCGCGTCTGAAGCTTTTTTCCTACAATAAAATTTCATAACTTGGGATTACCTAAACATTCGTGTCGACGACACTTCAAAAATCAGCTATCTACTTTTCAAAACAAATAACAAAAACGACGAAAGTTTCCAAAAAATGTCCACCATTTTTTAAAATCACTTCGAAACAAATTATTTTATCAGCTACCTATCGAATAATGATACGTCTTACCGATCAAATTTTGTATGTACTTCACATCTTGGTTACTTCCGATAGACAAAAATTCGATCAACTTTTCGAAGCTCGTTCGTTGACTGAGTTATAACACCGTAAGGGCGAGTAGTGTTACGGATGCTGTGCCGCGAAAATCAATGAAATGCGCCGAACCGAAGAGTTGTGCGCGTGTGTATGAAAATAGTAAACGTATTGTATCGTATTGTGGATTTTCAGATGACCTATTTTCTTCTCCTACTGTTATCGTAGGTACTTACGCTTGACTCAAGAAAAAAATTTACTTACTGAGATTTTGTTTTGCGATGTCAGATATTTTCTATTTGGGACGCGGAGTAGTTTGTATATAAGTTATGTATTATTATGTGTAGTTATTAAATAGGTACCTACCTAATTAGATATTACAACTTGGCATTTGATTTGCCACTGAAGAACAATTTTAATACCAAAATTTAACGTTAAGATAGTCCAAGAAACTGAGCCTGGAAGGTCGACTATAGGTTTAGAAAACATTTGATGAAGATTCCGAATTTCCAACGGAATTGTTCCAAAATTTTTTCTTTCAAGTTTCAAATTGATACCTACAAAAAAAAAACGTGTTTGCCGGAAAGTGTTCCTAATAGAGGGTGGATAGGGGGGAGGTGAAATTGAAAAAACAATTCTTCCAACATTTTCTATTGTCTTATGGCGTTTTGAAATTTTCTAGTGCTCATCAAAGTATCAATCCACAATTACATAAAAATTTTGAGGGTTCTCAGAGTTGAAATTTTTTATTCCAATTTTTTCAAATCACAGATTTTTATTAAATTTTATAATGTCTCCTCTTTGGAGCCAATTTTGGTGTTTGGGGATCGAATGGTCTTCAAAAATGAATTTCTGCTCACTTAAAAATCCAAATTATATAATTTTGTATTTTTTTTGAAAATTTTCAATTTTACAGCTTTCTTTTGACTCCTATTTTGAGTTTCGCGATTAAATAATCATTTTTGCATAGGTATAGTTAAAATCACTCACCTTATAGGTAGGTACGTTCCTATGTAGTGTTCTGTCTTCCAAAAACTATAGTTTTCGATTCATTCATTACTTGAAACAAAAATTAATACGTGAATCGATGCGGCAGGTCTCTTCAAAAATGACTTTCATGACATTTTTTCATATTATTTATTTTTGAAAAAAAAAGAGAATCCGCCGAATTTCCTGAAATTATGTCAAACCTATTTTCCTTGCTAAAAACACATCCATGATCTGAAACTTTTCTTACAGAGAAGATTCAAAATACAAGTAGGAATTCATGAAGAAAAATTTATTTTATGAAGCTGAAAAATGATGGGTTTTAGGGTCGAAAATCATAGTTTTGCAGTCAAAGTTTAAGTTTTCGATGTTTGACTTAAATTTTAGCATATTTTGATTGATTGTTCGCAGGGATATACCTATTATTCAAAATAATTTAAATAGATTCAAAATTGGGTACTCCTCGATTTATTTTGTGAATGGATCGTTAAGCCAGCTGAACTTATTATAAGCAACAAGCAAGAACATTCTTGCAATCAGGATATTGCAAATACACTATAGGCCCACGACTATAAGAAAACCTGTTGCATCTGATGAATTTGTGATGTTTTGAATCCTCCTTAAATGCGCTCATTTTAATATGAAAATTTAATATTAAGAATTGAAATTTTTATATGAATACCTACCTACCTACTACGAGTACATATTTTTAAATTGTGCTTTTTGTTTATTTCCTTGGTTTTCAAGTCGGAGAAGTGAGTGCGACACCAGAATGTCTAAATTTCCTGAAACAACAGTTTTCAATATTTTCGGGGTATTTAGCCCCCTCCCGTTTAGTTCATTTCAAGATTCCGATACCCCAAATACAAATTTTGAAGTAATTGGCTTCATTTGAAAAAGTTCTCGAAATGGAACAATTTCGCTATTGGGGAAAAGAAATTCAAATTTGAGCTACCTCAATCCCCCATCCTGATGTTTGCTTCATGAACATCCAGTGAAAGTTTGAGGACAGGATTTATTGATCTAATTTTTTTATGATGAAGTTTAGCAAAAATTGACTTTTACCCTTCCACTCGTCCGCTGTTTTGTGTGCGAAAATGTTAAAATTTCATCTGGAAATCTGAATTAAATAGATATACCCCAATATTACTTACCTGCAAGTGCTCCAAACTTACAACGAATTAGTTTACCCTCTTGACCATTTCGAATATTTTTTTTGATTGTCTTGTCCTTGCTCAACTTTGAAAAAACACGTTCAATTCTGCTTTTGAAAATTATTTCCTGCAGAACTAAAACTGAACCCTATTCAGAGTTGTTGGGCCTGAAATTTTGTAAAATACAATAAGAGTAAGAGTGTCCATTGTCCAAATCCAACCCATCTGAGGAGTTCAGTTTTGATTTTTGGGTCCAGCGGTTTTCAATACTTACCATCGAATTTATGCTAGATATCAGAGGTATACCTAATAATGATATAGCGAGGGGCTTATTCTACACCAACTCGAACCAAAAGTCAAGTCAAGTCTTTAGATTTTGCTCAGTTTTTATCAAATTTTCCTCGATGGTTTGATAAAATGACTATTCATTTCATCAAATTTCAGAGTTATTCTCAAAAACAAAGAAAAACGTGAAAATGTAGTGACATGACAATCTCTGCAGTTCATTCAAGGGTGTTGTATTTGAATATAGGTACTTAGGTATACGGTACCTACTTATTATGTTTATTTTTTGGACACAAATTCTCGTTGCCCTTTCAGTCGCTCAAGTTTTGAAAAAAATTTAAAACATTGAAAAGCTGTGATTATTTTGTAAAAATTAAATTGAGATCGTTGGAAATAGAAAATGAGATTAATTACTTACAAATTAAATAATTCGTAAAAATTCACGTTAATTTTAAAAAATTCAAAAAATTGAAGAGTTGTGATTAGGTGTGTATTTGGTAAAAATTGAAACGAGATCGTAGGAAATAAAAAATAAGATTACTTACAAATTGAACAATTCGTAAAAATCCAGTGCACTAATTTTCAGCTCATTTGGGCGACATTGCTGACATTTCCTCCAGTTTTTTTTGCACCCAACGGGGGCATCGAACACGCTGTAGGAAAGTAGGCAACTGGCCCACAACAGATCGTTTTGCACTAATTTTGGGTCGATGATTCCGAATATGACGATCGTTTTGCCTGATTCGCCTCGGCGAGGTTTTAACAATGCGTTTTTTGCTTCGTTCACACGCAAACGTCAACCTTTGGAACCTTTTACACGACTTTGACTACCTACGTTTTCTGTGAGGCATAGTATGAGATATTTGATTGATGAATTATGCATTTGATTATAATGATTGTGATTGGCAGCAATTTATATTTCACTTTTGAATTCTCTTAAATATATTGTTAATTTTCTACAAAAACACGACTTCAATATAACTAGGTAGTTTTCGAATTGATTTTGAACGGGAGTTATTTTTGAAATTTACTCGAATAGTTCTTTTTTTAAAAAAATTTTCACACGAATTTCAAACAAATAACCCATCTCCTCCTTTTTATTTCAAAAATCATCAGTTTTAGATGATTCTAAACTATTTTCAATTTTTCAGTTTTCTCCAGAATTTTCAGATTGTTTTGAAAAGGCCAAAATTAAACACTAAGGTTGCAGTTTTTCAATTTCTTTTTCCTAAAGTTTGATGGGGAACTTGGCAAAAAAAATCATAACCATGAAAGGAGTTCGAAGTACCTAATTTTTTGTCCAGTTCAGTTCTCAAAATAATAGTCGAGTTCTTTCCTCCTAAATACAATATGCCTGAATTTTTATTGTGCTAGCTACCTATGCTTAATCATTTTCCAATGAAAAAATATAATTTAAAAGCTCCCTTTTCAGAAGAGGAGACTTTGAATCGCGGAAATTCACGAAAAAAAAGAGTTAAAATCAAGTCTCTCTTCCAATTTTTCAAAAAAAAAAAAATAATAAATAAGTCCAAGACGACCCTCCATATTCGACACTCTTATTCCATCATCTCTTAAAACATGATAAGTAGGTAGATACACCAAATATAAATTATCATGAACTTAAAGGCATCACAAACGTTTCGACACAGGTGTGAGGTGGTTTTGTAATGAATATTTTTTCTCCTTCGCTATTCACATAGTCATCGTATTTCAAAGTAAATATACTCTGGAAACCTAAACGCGATACTGCTTTGGCTGAATAATGGCTCGAACAATCCACTTTGATCAATGGGAAATTGTGTTCTTTTGCAATTTCACTGAAAATATATATTACATATGTATTTACATTATTTTTATTCACCTTTTTAATGCATTTATTTTGTAAATACACTCTCAAATTACTCACATAGTTTTATCAATCAAAGCTTTGGCGATCCCCTGACCACGACAACTTTCATCAATGGAAATTATCTTCAAATCTAAAAATTTTTCAGCGGTGGGAAAATGCCCGAAAACATCAGATAATTTGGTCACAGTTGACAATAATTGCAAAACTTTTTTGAATTTTGGATTCGCACGGTCTTCTATGCTATGGTCTTTAGAATTATCATTTTCATTGCTGTCTCTCGTCAACGACCCATTTAAGCAGACTCCCAACAGATATCCGCTCGGTGAAACAGCCATTATTGACAAGCCTGTAACAATACACTAATTGTGAGCTTGTATGTCTTCATTTTTTTTTTTTTTTTTTTCAACGAAGTAATTATTTAGTAATGTAAGACATAGGGTAGCGTAAAAAAGTGATTTTACTTAAAACTCGAAACGAGTTCTTAGTTTCAGGTAGGTAGGTACCTAAGTTGGGTACCTACTGATTATTATTTTTGTTTCACTGTGGATATCTCGCATAGGTACATGCATTTAAAAACATTATGACTTTACCAACAAAAATTGGGTTGTATAGGTATTAAAAACGTATGACAAAATGAAATTACACATTAACTTACCTTCAGGAATGCAACTAACACAGTGTTCTTCTAGTTCTTGACACGTAGCATTTGGTTCTACCAATAACTCAACAGCTGCATTTAGAGGTTCATCGCGAAAGAAAAATTTCCTTAAGAAAAGCGTAACTTTTTCGACGTCTTTACTCGTAATAGGAATAATAGAATAAGCCGTTTTTTTCGGTATTTCATCCATGCTGTAAGATCAGTAGTTTCCAACCTGTCAAACAAACACAACAAATATGAAAATTTTAAAATGTCGTATATGCATATGAATTCATTCCAACATTGTTTCGTAGGTACTTCAAACGTTAAAAACTCAACTATTAACTAAGTAGTATCGTACATGAATGTAGATAATAAAACTTGAAACGTGATAAAAAAAGAATAAGCCTTACACTCGAATGCGATATTTCAACTAGGTACAAACGTTTAAAAATTTTACGTTTTTTTTTCACTCTTTTGGTGTCGGACGTAGCTAGAACTCAGTGCGAATTTATTAAATGAGATCTACCACAGTCAAACCATATTTCGTTCGTAATAAGAACAGATTTTTTAATTTACTTTTTTCGTTTCTTATCGTTTATCACTTGTTTCTGTTACCTACTCACTAATTAGCTATGATTAATTAGACCATGTCTCGACTAGAGATAGGGTAATAAAAATGCAGCTGTATATTTATATTTCGCGCTTAATTACACTGTACTCAGAAATATCAGCCATCAGGTGTTTGATAAAGTTTGGGCCCAGAACTTCTTGTTGAAATTTTGCGACTCGAAGATTGGTAAGCAGCATGCGACCTCTTCTCGCCTTATTATGTGAATAAATTTTCTAAAACGAGGTCTTGTTGAACTCATAAACAACAAGCAGGAACACTCTTGCAATCAGAATATTGCAAATATCACGTGCAATTAACAATTCATGTGCCCCATTCATCTTTGAAACGTCAAAGTTGTCGCATCTGATGAATTTTTGCTGTTTTGAAAATTTTTATGCTCATAAATCTTCCTTAAAGGTGCCCATTTTACATAGAAATTCAATATAAGAATTGAAATTTATATGAATAGGTACCTATTACCTAGTACCTGCTACCTACCTACCGACAATTTTCAAATTGTGCCTTTTGCTTATTTTATAGTTTTCTAGTCGGAGAAGTGAGTGCGACGCGACGCTAGAATGTCCTTAATTTCCTGAATATACCGGTTTTAAATATTATCAATGGTATTTAGCTCCCTCCCCCCACTCAGTTCATTTCGATAACTGAATTAGATAATTGGTTTCAGTCGAAAATGTTCTTGAAATGGAACGATTTGGCTATTTTGGTGCAACGAAATTCAAATTTGAGCTACCTCAATCCCCCACCTAGATGTTGGCTTCATGAAGATCCAGTGAAAGTGTGTGGATTCATTGATCTAATTTTTTCATGATGAAGTTTGGCAAAAATCGACTTTTTACCATTCCACTGTTTTGCGTGCGCAAAAATGGTAAAATTTCATCTGGAAATCTGAATGAATGGATACCCCAATATTATACATACCTGCAAGTGCTTCAAACTTACTTACAAAAAATTAGTTTACCCTCTCGATTCAATATCATTGAAACCTAACCATTCCGTTATTTCTTTTGAACTCCTTGCTCAACTTTGAAAAAACACGTTTGATTCTAGTTTTGAAAATTATTTCCTGCAGAACCAAAACGTAACCCAATTCAGAGATGTCGGGCCTGAAATTTTGTAAAAGGCAATAAGAGTGTCCAACTGTCCATTGTCTAAATCCAACACATCTGAGGAGTCCAGTTTTGATTTTTGGGTCCAGTGGTTTTCAATACTTACCATCGAATTCACGCTATCAGAGGTTATGATAATGATATTGTGGAGATATAATCTTGCACATTACGATATGCTGTTTCAAGCACATCTCCATGTATAGGTCATCACATATGCTAGCTACCTTCTAAAGGTCTAGCAGTACCTAGCTTCTGATTGCTTCGTAGGTACCTGGCGACTTACCGCCTCGTTACCTACTTTTCGGACACTGAGTGTATTTACATATACCACACAGACATTTAGCTAATAATATTTACCTTATGAAATAAGAAACATCTTCAGTTGTTATTCCATGTATTGTTTATTGATCAAGTACATAATAACAACTTACTCAAGCTATATTATTTATACTGGCCTGTACAGTATTACGAAAAGGAGAGATGGCATTTTATGCCTAAGAAAGTGCAAAGCACATCACCACAGGGATGGGGAACAGTACACGGATGTGGGAAGGTCCATATATGTTACTCATTAAGATGAGATTTACAATAAGGATCGATAGTTGTTTTACGTAATAACTCCTGGACCCGAGTGCATCTGAACGACTCTATCAACGTAACTGGAACACAGATCATATTTCGAAATAGATCACTTGATCACAAGCTTCACCAGTTCATATTTCGTATATGACTGGACTTGTGCTACTAATTTAGTCCATTAGATTTACGCAAACGTATGGTATAGGTACAGCCTATACCATGTCCGGAACATTGATATCCGATGTTGTATCATCGGGAGTCGCCAAATGACTGGTTTCTCTAGCGTATGTTCTCACGATACGAAGTATTGAGAGAACTAATCCGCTAGGTGTCGTATTACGAAACTATTTTTAATGTTGGCTAGACGCAGAACGAATTTCTCTCGCTTACGCGACCGAAAATGCATCACAATCTGTCTCTACAATATCGCGAGGGGCTTATTCTACACCAATTCGAACCAAAAGTGAAGTCGAGTCTTTGGATTTTGCTCAATTTTTTAAAAATTTTCCTCGATGGTTTAGTAAAGTCAAACATGACTATTCACTTCATCAAATTTCAAAGATATTCTCAAAAACATATAAAAGCGTGAAAATGTTATGACATGTTAATCTCTGTTCATTCGAGGGTGTTGAATTTGAATGTACGTATTCCTAAGGTTACTTATATCACGTTTAATTTTTTGGACACGACTTCTCGTTGCCCTTTCAGTCGCTCAAGTTTTGAAAAAAATTCAAAAAATTCAAATGCTGTGATTATTTTTGTAAAAATTGAAGCGAGATCATAGGAAATAAAAAATAAGATTACTTACAAATCAAACAATTCGTAAAAATCCACGTTAAATAAAACGGCATGCGGCACTACTCGGAGCTTCACTTTTCTGCATTAATTTTCAGTCGTTCATATAATCAATAATGGCTGAACATTTGGATAGACTCTTGATTACTTTTGAGTAGAGTAATTATTACAAGAGGTGAGAAAAATATTATTATAATAGTGATTAGCGATGCCTGAGGTCATTTTCTTGTAAATAGGCTATCTTTGTAAAACTATCGCGTGTTGCAATCTTCTCTCTGTCCCAGAGAGCCCTCAGGTGACCTCTGATTCAATTTTGCGTCCATTTCAGGTGCACTTTGACACAGTTTCCGAATGATGCAGTGAATTTGGTGAAAAAACGATACCGGCAGTGAACTCGTCTCATCGAAAACAACCCTTTTCCTCTTTCTCATTTCAAAAACCACCAGTTTTAGAAGATCATAGACTAGGTACGATTTTTAATTTTTCAGTGTTCTCCAAAATTTAAAGATTGTTTTGGAAAGACCAAAATTAAACACTAGGGTTACAGTATTTTAATTTTTTCCCTGAAGTTTGATGGGGGTCATTCCATGTCAACTCAACCAAAAAAAGGCGATTTTGAAAGTCATGGCTTTCGATTTCGCTCAAATTTTTTTCACAATATCTACCCACCCAGTAAGTAAGAAAACCGCAATCAGTTTGGTCCCTGGTCCCAGCCCCCTCAGGGGGCGGGTGGGGGGTTTCCATTATTTTCACATTGTCTCGAGGTACTCAACTTCAGCAGCCCATTCCTCCAAAACTATGATACTTTGATCAAAACTGATTTCACAGTTCAAAACGGCATTGAATTTTGAACTTTTTAAGTATTTTGAAATTTTCAAAAATTGAAAGTTGAACTTTCAATTTGAAAGTTCAAATTTCAAAATGGCACTGCAAGTGGGAGCTGCCATTTAAAATTTTGAAAAAATTTCCATAGATGTACATTTTGATACTCTTTCGAAATATTTAGGTTTCGAGATGGCACACGTTGACGGAGAGGGGAGCACCCCCACCCCCAATTTTGGGCGAAATTTTCGAAAGAAAATCTGGGGCATGTGATACATCGAATTCTATGTTTTTGGTGACGCTGAACACGAATATGACGTCATATTTTTGATAGGACCCCATCCACGGCCCCCAACACCTCCCCAAAGGGGGTAAAAGTTCAAAAAAGCGTTTTGTTCGTGTGACACATGGAATAGTATGTTTTTGGTGACGCTGAACACGAATATGACGTAAGATTTTGGATTTGACCCGTCCACGACCCCCAGCACCCCCACAAAGGGGATGTCCCCCCCCAAAATGGTCACATTCGTGTAACACATGAAATAGTATGTTTTCGATATCGCTGAACACGAATATTGCCTTAGTTTTTCGATTCGACTTCACCCATGCCCCCCCGAACCTCCACCAATAGGTAAAAGTCAAAAAAAATTTTTGGGGGCCGTGGATGGGATCCAATCACAAAACTGACGTCATATTCGTGTTCAGCGTCACCAAAAACATACTATTCCACGTGTCACACGAACAAAACGCTTTTTTGAAAATGTGGTCCATATTGGGCTAGGGCTACCTTAACCTTATTCGAAAAGTAGGTAGATGGAAAAAACTACAATTTGACTGTACTTTGTTGCAACATGGCTGCAACAATATGGCAGGGGAAGGAGTTGAACGAAACAAAAAAGGCAAATAAAATAAGACCCACTTACGTAAGTATAGGTACGCCAAAAGTTGAAAACAAATGATCAAATAATTTTTTTGTAAATTTTTTATAGGCGTATTAAGTAATTTTTTTTCACTAAAATAATAATTCTGTGCTCTGGGATCACCAAATTACTACTTGAAAAAAAAATGATGCACATGAAAAAATTTCAAAAAAATTTCTGCTGCCCATTTTTTTCTAGTTTTTGGCGTAAGTACATGGGTCTTCTGTTGTTTTATGTGTCATTCCTGTTTTGTTCAGCCTCTTGACCAGTTAATTGCAGCAAAGTACAGTCAAATTACAGCCTTTTTCATCTACTTTCCGGATTTATACAATCACTTTTACGTTTTTAAAATTTTGTTTTTGTATTACAAGCGTTTAAAGTAGGGTCAGTATTTATGGCTACACTAATTGTAAGTATAGTTTTACAGTCAACGTTGAAGTTATCGTTAATTTCGATGTTTGCGCTAAATTTCAGCACATTTTGATTGGTCACAGGTATATTATTTGAAATAGTTTGAATGTATTTTTTCTAGGAAGTTTCAAAATTACTCCTCGCCTTATTGTGCGAATGGATTTTCTAAAACGAGGTCTTGTTGAACTCATAAGCTATGTAGATGTACAAGCAAGAACACTCTTGCAGTCAGAATATTGCAAAAATCACGTGCAATTGATTCATGAGAATTTTAGCGTTGATTTTATGCATTTTATCTGTGAATCGTCAAAGTTGTCACATCTGATGAATTTTTGCTGTTTTTAAAATTTTTATGCTCATAAATCTTCCTTAAAGGTGCCCATTTCATATAGAAATTCGATAAGTATAAGAATTGAAATTTATATGAATACCTATTACCTAGTACCTACTTACCTACCTACAATTTTCAAATTGTGCCTTATGCTTATTTTATAGTTTTCTAGTCGGAGAAGTGAGTGCGACGCGACGCTAGAATGTCCTAAATTTCCTATTATCATGGTATTTAGCCCCCTCCCCCCGTTTAGTTCATTTCGAGATTCCGATACTCTAAATACATATAATTGACAAATTAGGTAATTGGCTTCAGTCGAAAATGTTCGTGAAATGGAACGATTTGGCTATCTTGATGCAACGAAATTCAAATTTGAGCTACCTCGATCCCCCACCTAGATGTTTGCTTCATGAACATCCAGTAAAAGTTTGTGGATTTGATCTAATTTTTTCCACGATGAAGTTTGGCAAAAATCGACTTTTTACCATTCCACTGTTTTGTGCTCGAAAATGATAAAATTTCATCTGGAAATCTGAATGAATGGATACCCCAATATTACATACCTGCAAGTGCTCCAAACTTACTTACAAAGAATTAGTTTACCCTCTCGATTTCATATACCTAATTGTTCATTGATCGTTGTTGTTTCATTTGAACTCCTTGCTCAACTTTGAAAAAACACGTTTGATTCTAGTTTTGAAAATTATTTCCTATAGAAACAAAACTGAACCGAATTCAGAGATGTTGGGCCTGAAATTTTGTAAAATGCGATAAGAGTGTCCATTGCCTAAATCCAGCCCATTTGAGGAGTCCAGTTTTGATTTTTGGGTCTAGTAGTTTTCAATACTTACTTACCATCGAATTTACGCTATCAGAGGTAATAATAATGATATCGTGAGAGGCTTATTCTACATACACCAACTCGAACCAAAACTGAACTCAAGTTTTTGGATTTTGTTCAATTTTTTTCAAATTTTCCTCCAATTTCATCAAATTTCAAAGTTATTCTCAAAAACATAGAAATGCGTGAAATTGTTATGACATGTCAATCTCTGTTCATTCAAGGGCGTTGAATTTGAATTTATACCTAAGGTTACTTATATGTATCACGTTTATTTTTTGGACACCACTTCTCATTGCCCGTTCAGTCGCTCAAGTTTTGAAAAAAAAAATCAAAAAATTGAAAAGCTGTGATTATTTTGTAAAAATTGAAACGAGATCATAGGAAATAAAAAATAAGATTACTTACAAATTGAACAATTCGTAAAAATCCACTCAGATTAATTTTTGCTCCTGTAGGTATATATTAAAAAAAACTTTAGGGTTGCACTTTTTCAATTCTTTTTCCTGAAGTTTGATGGGGAACTTGAAAAAAAAAATCATAACCATGAAAGGAGTTCGAAATATTTTTTTGTCGAGTTCAGTTCTCAAAATAATAGTCGAGCTCTTTCCTCCTGAATATGATATGCCTGGTTTTTTTTATTGTGCTAGCTACTTATACTAATTTTCCAATCAAAAAACGTAATTTAAAAGTTCTCTTTCAGAGGAGACTTCAGATCGCAGAAATTCACGAAAAAAATAGAGTTGAATCAAATCTCCCTTCCAATTTTCCGAAAAAATAAAGTCCAAGACGAGCCAGCATATTGAGCACTGTTTCCATACCTCCAAGTAGTCCGAGCTTACAAACCTTCATTCATATTTGGGATCTTTACGTCTTGTTCTCTTAAGTCTTAATGTTTGAGTATGGGAGAGCTCTTGGAACTCCGCAGAGATTTTTTTCGTACGTGTACAACTCGTCTCACTTTTTTGCACGAAAATCTCAGATCGTTCACTATGCAGTGTGAACTTGAAAGACCTGAGTCGACCTCATCATTCCCATCTTCTTCCGGCCACGGTCGAGTATTTTCCATACTTCCTTGGCGTAGGCGCTATAATTCACTCATCGACGATAAAAATACCCATACGAAGTCATTGAGGGGAGTGAAAAAATGCACCCAAGTATTTATTACTCGTAGTTCCGAACAGCTATGGAATCTCCCACGGAGATACGTGCGTCGTCGCGCGTCGCCTCGTGTATCGTTCACCACTACTTATGTTTACCTATTACCTACATTATTATGTTTATGTACACTTATTTAGGTGTCAGAGCTTGTTTCCAGTTACCAGTAATGTTGGATGGTCGCGACTCGCGAGCTCAATGTACCTTCGCAAATAAACCGGCGATAATAAAATTAGGTTTATTATTTAATAGCGCGCGTGAGACGACTGACGCGCGTAAATGAAAATATTTTCACTATTTTTTTTTTCAATTTATTTCATCGACCTTGGCCTCGATATTTGCCCTGTACATCGAGTCGTCATCTTCTTCGGCCGCCTTCATCGCCAATATTTACGCGATGAGTTATGGCGGCCGGCCGCGTTAATGACGATTACGTTGACCGTCGTAATGCCCTGACGTTGACGACGTCCGTTCCTCCTGCCTCCTTCGTTGTCGTAGTGTTCTGAATGAAAATGTATCAACTTAGATACCTTTACCTATGTAGAGAGTGGATCCTGAAGGAAAAAATGTCGCAGGATTTTGACCAAATTCAGTGCAGACTTCCATTTTGAGTTGAAAGTCGTTTGAAAAAAATGTTGGCTTCAGGGGAAATAAGTATTTTCGAAACATCGTGGTTGTTTTGCTTTTAGTCTAGTTCCAAAAAATAGTATTATTTGAGATTCTTAGTCGACTTGAGCCTTTATTTTTTTGTGTGAATTCAAGTTTTGAAAAATTTTTTCTTCTCAAATATTTCAAAAGTATTATTTAATGAAGTACTAAAATATCAAAAAATACCATTTTCCTATCTAGGGCTGAAAAGTACTACTTTTCCAACCTCGCGAGGATCGCTCGGATGTAAAAATAAGTACTTTCCACCCTCGTTCAGGAAAAATTACTTCACTAAACTCGGAGAAAAAGTGATTTTGAACTCGTGTGAGTTGTTCCCCTCACTTCGTTCGGGTCACAAACCTCACCCTCGTCAAAAATCACTTTTTCGGCCCTCGTTGTGTAATATACCTACTATTCTGAAACTGAGAAAATGTTTTAGAACCCACTGGTGTAAATTTTTTGTCATTATTATCAATTTTTAAAAATTTATAAAAGAGTAGCCAAAAATTTGTTCAATTTTTTTTTTGTTTTTTGAAATCGACAATAATGTCCTAAAAAATTGGCATCACTGCGTTCCAAAATACGTCCTCAGTTTCAGAAATCATATCTTTCGATGTTTTGGCATCATTATTTATTTAATACGAAATATTCAAGTGGAAAAAATTTTCAAAACACGAATTTGTTCCAAAATGATCGATTTGTAAATTGTCAACCTCTCAGTAAAACCTTAAAAGTGGTTTTGGGTTTTAATGGCAACGGTCTAGGTCGGCGTAGAGTCTCAAATAAGTACATACTATTTTTCTCGGAACAGCAGTGTGGGTGGAAACTAGAGCTAAAAAAACTAGACAATTTTTGATGAAACAGAGTCATTTACAAAACAGGTGATTTTTTGCCACTTTTTGGTAGTGTCACCTCTGAATTTCATCAGTCATCATAAAAAGTTGGATTTGGGTTTCAAAACCTGCCTCATTCATTGACTTTGAATTTTGATTACATTTTTTGCCCCCAAATCGAGATTTCATTTGATGGATTGGATTTGCCCCAAAATAACGTATTCCTGCATTAAAATTCTTCTAAATACGAGTACCTAATCCCTTTTTCAAGGGAAAACCTTCCCTCAAGCTATACTTTGGTCCTTCAGTATGGAGCTCCCAAAAGTTGAAAAAAAGACGCAATAAAATCAAAGTTTGCAAAATTTTTTGAATTTTTTTTTAGTTTTTTATGTCAAAAAAATTAAATTTATGCTTAAGAAAATCTTTGCTCGGTTCTCACGGAGAAAAAAAAATTTAAAATAACGATCTGCGTTTCAAGTTTTTTTCTTTAAAATGCGATCACGAGTCGATCAGTGACATGGGTCGGTAGGAAGCTCCTGGTGGATGTACCGAATACTACCCTCAAAATGTTATTCCCAACCTATGTAAAATTTTTCTCCTCCTGTTTTTTTTTCAGGTTTTGATACTTGAATGCTAGTTGTGCCATTGATTTTTGTTTTTGCTATTTTCTTCATTTTTTCAAAAAATAAGTCGAATTGACAGGAACAAAACTAGGGATTTTTTAAGAGGGGGGGGGGGTGACTGAAAATTTGCCGATCGGTTTGAGAAAAAACTAGTACCTAGGCTACAAATTTTGCCGCATAAACTATAACGAGTTTCTAAAACGAAATACATAAAAGACGAAATGACAAATTTTCAATTGACATACTTACATAATTGGTACTCACATTAAGACTTATTAAAAAATTGTTATTTTTCCTTTTGAGTTTATGGAGGTTTGAAATATGGAATTTCTTTAGTGGATGAAAGAGATAAAAAATTTGACTGGAGCGAAATGAGGGCAAAAGCGTTCAAAAATTTGTAGGTATTTCAACTTTAAAGAGATGAACAAAGCGTTTTTGAACAAATTTGTTATGAGGTTTGAATAGCAAACAGACCTGAGCGAAGCGAGGGTAAAAGCTTGTTTTGAGAAGTAAAAAAACGATGTTTTTTTCGGGTGAAAAGTGTGTTTTGTCCAATTTTTAAAAAAATTTTAAAAATTTGAATGATTTTTTTTCAAAATCCAATTTTTAAAAAAACTCAGAGGCCCAAGTCAAGCAGGGGCAAAAGCTTTCAAACGCTCGCAGGTATTTCAAGAAGTAAAAAACAATATTTTTTTGTGCTGAGCCGTATTTTTTGAGACTCCACAATTTTAGAACTTGAATCGGTATGGGTATTTTTACCTACCTAATAGATAATCAAAATTTAAATTTTTATAGTTTTTGCGCTTCAAACTCGAACTGAACAATTTATCAGCCATACCTAAACCTATGCCATAAATAAGAAATGGCTTATTTGGTATTAGTAAAAATCACGAATTGTTGAATTTTTTAATTAAATTTAATTATGACAGCAGAATATTCGTGTCAACAGAATGTATTATGCGGTCCTGATACTCGTTGCTACAAAGATCAAGCCAGATTTTTCATTACAAGAGTTATAAGACTGACCAAATGTTAGATAAAGTTTTGGTAACTACAATAGGTACTTACTTACCGATTGTAAAATAAATACCTAGGTGAAAACTGGAAGGATAAACGGAGACTTTTTATTAATAGATAAAAAGGGTAAATAAATATACTTAGTTAAAATTCAGATTTTTTTTTTGAAATTGATAATTTTTTTACAAAATTTCAGAATCATCAACCAATAGGTACTTACTTATGGTGAAAATAAATGCAAAATCTATCTTGCAATCAGACTGGCAATGGGAGAATTTGCAAAATATCATCCATGGTGATTCATCCAGCTCACTCTAGGAAATTTTCCAAGACTCACTCACCGGCGGCATTACCAAAAATATACTTACTTATTTTAATAGCGTCTGCGAAAACTCGAGATTTTTTTTCTTCAAGTTTGTTGTAATAATGAACAATTCTTCGAAATCCAAGGGTCATTACTCGAAATTCGGCGGCGACCATCTGCTACTTCTTCCTCTCTGGGTAAGTACGACATGAGATAAAAATATCCAAAGCTAAGATCAACGTGATGGCTAAAAATCTGACTGTAATATACCTAAACCGCAAATGGCTTGTTGATAAGAGTTCCTTTTATTCGTAGAACAGAGTATCTATCTACTCATCCTACCAAATTCTTGGAAAGAAGCTGTTATTGTTGACGTGCTTTTAGTCGCGCCCAAGTAGATCGTTCGTTGGACGATTTATATTGAAGTACATACTAATCCCATTCAAAAGTGTACACTCGACGTAATTTATATTCACTACCGTCACAGAAGGTAAAAATTTTCCATCGTTATTTGTACGTGACCGAGATTAAGAATTTGCCCACGTGTATGGGTACCTACCTATCATTTGGTTACATTTGACCGCGAATATTTTCCTCTGTTTGTGTATTTTACCGCAGACGTGATGGTATTTTTATTCATTTTTCCGTTACAGTTTGGCTATCGAGCAATCCTAGTGTTAGCTATGGGTGAATTTTTTAAATGGTTGCGGTCTCATTGATTTATGCGTGGGTATAAGTTGATGATGTCGATGGTAGAATTTGTTTTCATAATGGTTTCGATGGAATTGAAATGGAATAATTGTTGTAAATCCACTGGAATCAAAAGCACATTGGTGTCTTGAGCATAACCTCTCTAAAAAATTTTTGCGAGTTCTCTTTCTCTTCTATGGTTTGATGAAATGAACGATGTGCATAATGAATGATATTTATCAACTTACAAAACTCAGCATTTTATTCATTTTTTTTTTGAGAATTTGAATAGCTCATAAAATTTTCACATCTCATAAAAATTGAAATAAAACATGGCTCAGATGTTCAGGAAAGGGGAGGTTCGATTTCGAAAAAATTACATCTTGGAATTGAGAGGTTCAGAAAAAATTTGGTAAAAAACAGGATTGTGTCATAACTTTCCATACAATAAGTTCAGTAGAGGGCTATTTCAAAATGAAAATTTCTTCTGTTTGGAAATTTTGATTATGATTGATGCTGTAGGAAAATGGCAGGCATAAATTTTTACCTAAAATTTACGAGTCAAAATTCCAAACATCCCAAAATGAAATACGAGACGTAATTGATCCATGTTTTGTTTCAATTTTTTCGGGAGATGAAATTTTTCCTTATGAGCATGATGAATTGTCAAAAAAACCGAATTAAAAATAATTCTGTGTTTTCGAATACCATTGAATTTTTGTTTGCGGGTCATTTGAAAGAATTTGCGAGAAAAGAATCAAAATAATTTACAAGTGATGAATTTTTTTTTCGTTTCCGTCTGCATATTTCAATTTGTCGTTGGAAATTTTTACTCGTTTTGGGGGATCCTCAATTTCCAAAATGACTGATCACTTAAATTCAATTAATATTAAAAAAAAATTAATATAGCAATCTCTTGCGTGAAATTTATCCGTTGAATTTTAAATATATTTTCTCTTGATTCAGGTACCTACTGTACTGTAACATACCTAATATGTACCTCTCTGCTCGTAATAAACTTTAATAAAATAAACTTACCTTTGAATTAGAGATTAATAAATGCATTTTGTACACAATCTTTGGTTTCAATGGAGTGGTGAGTGAGGCACTTTGATGCCTTAAATGAAGTCGTCCAAAGTGAGTACGAGTATGTATGCGAAGAAAATAAAACGAAAATGAAAGCAAAGAATTTCATTTTTTTTGGTAACATTTTTCAAAGAATAATGACAAAAAGAGAAAAGTAATTTAATTGAATAATTCTCAATCGAGAGGTTTCATGGATAAGGGGCCTTAGTCAATTACCATCAATTTTTCAGTACAAGGAAAAAACTGTGTCCCATCTGTAACATTCTATAATAGACGGAATATTACAAAATTGTATTGCTTCAGAATTTTCAAAGGTTCAGAAAGCGGATAAAAACATTATTCTCAGGTACTTATCTCAAAAGCAAGGTAGGGAAATGTAGAAAATTTGAATTAAAGTTGAAAACTCCCTGACTAAGGTATTTTTTCCCTTAAAAATCAGATGTAAACAAATGATAAAGACGTGTGATAATGTCATTTCTGTACTGTTTTCCACCTTAATCATACTCGAGTAAAAGAGAATCAATTGTGCTGGATTTGATATTTTCGGTACAGAAAACCGGATAAAACGTTATTATCACATGTGTTTATCATTTGTTTACATCCCATTTTTTTAAAGGAAAAATGGCTTTAGTCAGCGAGAAAACAGTCTTACCGGACCTTAGTTATGTACTTGATTCTCTTCATATTGATACTTTTTTTCTACCCATAAATTTTCAATTTCATATAAATCGGATATTTTTCTATGGTAGGTAGGTACTTATAATTAATTAGGTATCAAGAATCAATGAATGAATTCTTAAATCGATGTTGATGTGTGCGGTTATTTTATTAATCATGGCACAAAGGAGTTCTTTTTTGAAAAAAAAAATGAACGCAGCAAGTACAGTATCTACACAATTAAATATTGTGCATTAGTAAAGCAGTTGAAGCATCCAAAAGGCAAACAGCGAATTCAAAAACTCTCTTTCAATCAGCAATCAGCAAACAGCTAAATTTCGTTACCTTATTTTCATTACATATTTCCATTACCTACAATTTTTTTTGTTACAGATGTGTTTTTTCAACGTATACCTACATATTTTGATGTAAAATGCATTTGTAATGAAAAAATTACGACAAAAATAACGGAAAAAACCTAACAAGAAAATTCAAATACCAGTATATAACGAAAAATATAGCGTCACAGCACTCAAGTGAAAACACTGAAAATTCATTTTTTTTGACTTGACTCTAAATTTTTTCAGCTACAGTACAGCTAAAATTACTCACAAATCAGAGCTTTAGGGGTTTCTTTTGTTACTAAAAAAATAACAAAAAAAGGTAAAAACATTTTTCCGTTTTTCGTTACGTTACGTTACACAACATCATATGATCAAAATAACGTTTTCATTACAGTTCCGTTACCTGTAACGGAAAAAAATTTCGTTATTTTCGTTTTTCGTTACTGTTTCCGTTACGGTACGCCAACACTGATTCTGATGTCATGTTCCCAAAATTCTGTTTTGATCTAAATTTTGCCATCATCTCGCTGGCAGGTGAATCCGCCTGAAGCTATGAGATCCTCATGGAGTGGAAAAGCCCATCAACCTGAAAAAGTTGAAAAATTATAATTTTCTATCATGTCCACTCTCAGAAATTCTGAAAAAATTACCCCAAATACCTTCAAATTTTCTTGCTGATTAGGTGAGTATAACTTATCAAAAAAATGAGGGGTGAAATTTTCTTATACCCTTGATTTTTTAAAAATTTTAAAGATTATCAGAAAATACAAATTATTTTTCTTTTTAAAAGGTCAAAATTGCACGAATTGATTTATTTTCATCAATTTTATTTTACTCCGCATTCAAAGGGAAATTTGCTGAAATCACTTTAATTCTACTGAAACCCTCGACACGTTGTTAAAAGTAGACTTCTCATGTTTCTTCAACATTTTAAAAATATTATGCAAAAACTAAAAAGCTATGAATGGTAGTCAACAGTCATAAATGCTTATAATACCAAATTTTTTGACAATATAGAGTAAAATTGATAATAAAAATGTGCTAATAGCGCAATTTTGACCGTTCAAAGAAAAAAATAGAAATTTTTGGTAATCTTGGAAATTTTTAAAATTAAAAAAATGGGAAAAAGTCACCCCAATTTTTTGATACCCATGTCAATCAACATAAAAAGTTGTACTTGAGGTAATTTTTAAAAATTTTTGATCGTGTAGGTATGCCGTAGAGAAATATCATTTTTGAACTTTTTCAGCTAATTTTTGGTCCTCAAAAAGGCGGTAATACTGATGTTCACAATTTCACCACATTTCCAAAAGGCTCTATGATTAACCCACAATCTCGACCATGTCACAAAAGTGTACCATTCGTAGATTTCAAATCAACCCTGCTCGAACTTCTAATTCACCTCTATAATCTTTAAGCACACCTATTATCTCCCTTACTTACTAAAGAATTAGAAATCTTGAAATGAAAATCGAAAATTCGGTTGGCATGATAAAGTCGTTCCTCTCTTCCCCTCCCCACTTCAACACCATCATTAAGTTGACTTTTCTCCTGTTACTTTATATGAAGAGTCCAGGGAAAGAACCAGGTAAGTCACTTTTTCAAACTTCTGAGTTACGTCGTTTTGAAGTATCAGAAGGCTCCAATTTTGTAGCGAATTTGAATTTCATCAAGGTAATGACTGGAAATACATCACACAACATCCCACAAACACAACTTGAGGCATTGTAGGAAAAAAATGAAGAGATGAGCCAGTCACGACTTGAAAAGTCACTGTTTTCGTGAAAAAATCAAGCAAAATATCGAAAAATCAGTGTTTCGCAACAACTTGAATTCGATGAAAATCGATTATTATGATGACATAATGAAAAAATTTTGTATTCTAAATAGTTGACGATGTTGAAATTTTCTTCCTGTCGCCTCACATTTCGTCTCGGCTCATTTTTCTCTTCTCCTCTTTTTTTTAAAGGCCATTTTAACCACGAAAAATCGATTTTTTTCAAAATGTAAATGGACTACATTTTTCTACTCCTCAGTGTGAATTTAATTCAACCCTAAACTCATTTTTGAAAAAAAGTGACTTACCTGGTTCTTTCCCTGGACTCTTCATATGTAGTAGGAGGTAGGTACCTACCTATATTTACTCGTAAGTAGATGAGAATTTTCAACTTTTTTTTTGCTTTAAAAAAACTACGAATTTGTTTTGTGTATGATCAAACTAGATAGGTACAGCAAAAAACTGGCTAGAAATGGTTGATTTGGATTTTGGAATTCACAAATGCTTTCCAAATAGAAAATTTATCTTTGAAAGCGTTTTATGCGAAAGGGTGTCCTCCCCTCTTTCTATTCCCCCTCTTTTTACATCTGACGAGTGAAATTGAAGTAGTGATTGAAATGCACGGCAGAATGTCAAAGAAAAAATTTGAACAAAAATTTACGTCCGAGAAACAATATGCAAAGAGTTGAAACTCTTTTGCAATCAGCGCGAGGTTTCAAATTATTCAATAATGTCTATCGGATTTTCAGGAAACGTTTGGTTAGTGATTTGGTAATTTTTGGTGAATCAGTCTTTGTTAATGGTAAATTATACTGGTAATTTCCTGATTTCTGATGAGTTACTGCCGTTACTGGTATTTATTTTGGTAAATTACACATAACTTTTTGAAAATCGCTGGTAATTTTTAGTAAATTACTATCAATATTATTCATAGTAAATTACTGTAAACTTTGTTCATTTAAAAAGAACAATTAATAGAATAATTGATAGGATCTCAGTGATTTTTTGATTTTGCATAGTTTTCTTACAACCCTGATAAGTAATACGTACATCTACTTAATAAATATGGCAGAAAAGATGCAAGATGGAATTTGAAAATTTTAATTTTGATAATTGAAATAACAATGTTTTCGTTATGGGAGGAATTTGATTTTTTTGGCTTGAAAATTTCAAAATTTAAGTGATTTATTGTAGAAATTTCCGTTTTAGAAAACAAAAGAAAAAAGACCCAAACGAAGTGAGGACAAAAGCTCTCAGAATTTTGTAATTCGAGAAGCAAAAAAAAAATTTCTATGCGAGAACTTGAGAAGTTTATTCATCTATTTTTTTGAATTTGAATACGTAATAGATTTTTAGAAAATTTGATTTTGAAAACAAAAACAAAACAAACAGGCCTGAGCCAAAAATGTGCTTCAAGCTCCAAAAAGTCGGCAATTTAATCCCTTTATCAAGACTAAAAATTGATAGGTACCTACTTCATACATCTATGTGGCTAATTAAGTTATATTCATAGCCTATTGTGACATAAAAAATTTTCATATTCATTTTGTAAATGAAAATATAATAATCAAACAAATTGAGCCAGGAATAACGAAGGCAAAATCTTTTGAAAATTTTCATTTTGATAATTTGGAGAACAATTTTTTTTATGGGAAGAATTCGATTTTTTTGGCTTAAAAATTTCAAAATTTGAGTGATTTTTGTAGAAATTTCAGTTTTAAAAACATGAGCAAGAAGACAACCCAATCAAATTTAGGGCAAAAGCTCTCAAAATTTTGTATTTCGAGAAGTAAAAAAAAAACTTTTTTTCAGTACCTAAATTAATCTCTTTATTAAAACGTTTCTAAGATTTAATAAATTTGGTGAGGGAGATTTATCTAATCAATAGCTTCATCTCCTATAGTTTCGTGTATGTCAAACTTGAAAGACCAAACAGTAACTACGTAGAAGCTTCAAAACGAGTTGGAAGCACTTGACTAGATTTCATAGGGTATTGAAATTAGTTTGCAGATTGAATTTTGGCTTTCTAAATCCACTTGATTAAATTTTGTGGAAACAAATTTCAAAAATGACTTATTGGAAAGATGGGTAAATTGATGAAAAAAATTTAATTGCGATGCTGCGATTTAACTACAACAATTCACTTTTGTTTTGAACACGATTCAGAGTCTATGTATGATTCTGAATCCGATCCAAAATTGATTCGCGATTTATTTCTGCGATTCGAATCGCACAATTTCTAATTTTCACCATAGACTCAAGTTGGAAGGTAGATATGGTCCACTGGAAAAAAAAGATTTTCCAAAATGACATCCAAATTTGGGATTCGTCCAGGAGAAATGGACCTTGGGGTGAAATCACAAATTTTACAATGTAGCAAAAAAATGGCAAAAATGTCAAAAATTATCAATTTTTTATAATTTCTTAGTAACTACGAGATGGAATTTTGCGTGTTTTTCTTTCGTTATGATATAAAATGGAATTCATTTTTCACTCAGACAATTAGAAATTTTTAGTACTTGCATAAAAATCAATTTAAAAACCGGAAATTTGATTAGTATATTCAAAATGGTTAAAATTTTTTTTTGATTGTCAACTTAAAATTTTTACACTTTGCATAAAATCAGTTTAAATACAATAAATTTGATAAATGTATCCAGAATGGTTTGATTTTTTTGCATGTCCAGTGTAAAAATCAGTTTGAATCCAGGGAATTTTAAATGAAAAATTACTAAGTGGCCTTGATGTAGGTAAAATGGTAATCTTGCTCTCATCTTATGTATAGGTGCACCACTATACATGGCAGAAAAGATGCAAGATGGTATTTGAAAATTTTAATTTCAATAATGAAAGAACAATGTTTTTGTTATGGTAAAAAATTGATTTTTTGGTTTGAAAATTTAAAAATTTAAGTGATTTATTGTAGAAATTTCAGGTCTAAAAAACAACAGCAAAAAGACCCAAACAAAATGAGGGAAAATGCTCTCAGAATTTTGTAATTCGAGAAGTAAAAAAAAATTCAATGTGAGAAGTTTATTTATCAATTTTTTTGAATTTGAGTAAATAGTAGATTCTTAGAAGGTTTGATTTTGAAAAAAAAAACAAAAAAACGAACAGACCCAAGCCCAAAAATCCATTTGATGAAATTTTGTGGAAATTTTCATGATTCAAAATTAGATAAGGTTTGATTTTGAACAAAAAAACAAAAAAAAAAAAAAGAACAGGTCCGAACCAAAAAAAATTCATTTTGTGAAATTTTGTGGAAATTTCAATAGATTTTTAGAAGGTTTGATTTTGAAAAAAAAAACAAAAAGACGAACAGACCCGAGCCAAAAAAATCCAATTAGACTTTGGATTTTCAAAATTTCCATACAAATTTGTGATACGTCCAGCAGAGAGGTGCCTTAGGGTGAAATCGTAAATTTTATGTTATAGCCAAAAAAAATGAAAAAATGTCAACTTATCAATTTTTTCAAGTTACTTCAAAACGTTTGTATTGAATTCTATTTCTCGCCCGAAGGGCGGGTAATTTTGCTTGTACATACTTCCATAAAGTACACATCTTTTCGTCTCCAACTTTTGCGTCGATCGACTCGTGACAGGCGGTCGTTTCGTTTGATTCGCGATGCCCGGAAATATGATACCTTTGAATCAGCGTGATACTACCCGCTGAGCAATACTTCTTCCCTAGTGGGTTTCTCAATCCGTATCTATATCATTTTCACGAAACATATGGGTCAATTTTGTACACTTGTACAATATCCTAGAATCGTGTACTGGTCACAAACAGGTCATCGAGAAAGTCACTGGTCATAAGTTTTCACACCTCATGTCGCGTATCATCGCCTTCGTCGTGTTGGGTGTCAAATAAGCCGAACATTTGAGAAATACACCAAAGCCTCTCGTTCGTCGTCATCGACATAGATAATATTTATTTTGAGATCGCCGTCTCAGCAGTGTTTTCCACCTCGAGAGCTTATAGTAAAATGATTTATATTACGATGAAAACACGACACGGTAATATTTTTTTACTAACGTGCTCCGAGTTCGATGGCCATAATCGAGATGATATTTTCATTACGTAATATTACCTATTATTTTTTGTTTCAAGCTGCGAAAGCATCTTGCATATTTTTAATAGGTATTAGGTATTCTTATAGAGCTCTTGGAAAAATACCTATCAATGCCAAGTGCACACGAGTAATACGATCAGTTCCGCAATGTTAAAGAAGGAATTTGCCAACTCTGCAGACTTTTTTTTGCGTTCCAGCATCGTGAGCACATTCGATAAGGTATTTACCATCATCATCTTCCGTGTATATTTCGGTTACCTTGACGAAGAAGACGTCGTCGACCGTTCGATATGAGTAATTAATTTTCGATTACTTTCACACGTGCTTAAATTCAACACGAGCGTATGGCTCACGTGTTGAATATTTATGCAAAATCGCCAATTTCTTAAGTACCATACCTATACCGAAATTATTCGTTCAATATACCTATAAAGTTATCTTTTTTTTTTTCACTGCCTCGATTTATTACCTCTTTCACGCCACTCGCCCGCGTGTTGCTCGTGCGAATCGTGCTCGAGTTGGTCGTATAAAGGCGGAAATTAACCGTCAACATTTTATGGAGTAATTAATCGTTTATCTGTTTCGGTTTTTTTTTGTTTTCTGCCCGTTAATTAGTACGATAGGTATTATGGTGTAGATAGTGATATGATGAAGAGCACAAAGCCTTACGAAAAGAAATATGTATTTCGTGTGCAGTGTTACGCGAGTATCTACTCTTGGTACCTACTTACATGTACATTGTACATATTTTCTTGATGTAATATCACAAACGAGCAATTTTAATTTCACCTATTTGAACTGTAGGTACAATGCACCTACTTACTAAACCCTCTCACAAAACGTCTCCACTCGCAGGAAACTTTAAATCAGGAACAATGGGAGAATGCACTGATAAAGTCGAGTTGTTAGCTGCCTGCAGTTATGAAATTTTAACCCACTAATTCGTCATTACTTAATCATTTAATGAACATTAATGTCACTTGGCGAGGAAAAAGCGATAGGTAATCGTTTAAAATTCCTAAACTGCAAATGAGTGGTACAAAGTAGGCAAAAATTTGCATTCTTCCTCTTGAAATTTTTAGGGATGATAATATTCTTTGAATATACGTAGGTAATTTTTTAATTTCATGGGGTAGGTAATAATAATCCGGAATCTTTTTATTGAGGAGTGAAAAATCAAATTTTATTAAAGCGACCAATAAGTACAAAGCAAATGCAAAAACTCTCTTGCAATCATCAAATCGCTGATTGCCAATATTATATTGGCTTCGACGTTACTTTTCAACGGTGTGGTTACGACAGCTACACGAAGACTCTTCAACGAGTTTCATTCATGCCTCGAAATAAAAACTCTAAAGTTATTACTGTTTAAAATTGCAAAATTTTAGTTTTTTGGGCTCACATTAGAATTGAGATCTTTCATGACTTTATTATCCACGTATCATCATAACTCATAAGGAATCATTTTAAAACAAAAATTGACACAATCAGTCCGTAGAAGAGGCTCACAGGTTAGAATTATATGTCCCTTTCAAAAACGACTTCCTCACATTGATCAATTTCCAATGGGTGCCAATTTATAGAGTACCCACCTACGTCTGGTTTTACAATATTTCATATACAACTTTTAAGAACTTGATAGAAAATTGTGTTGAGTTTTGGACATGATGTGGACTGTGGACGGATCTTTTGGTTACTGGAAAAATATGACAAATTTCTGACTTGTTGAGTGACAGCGTAACACTGAAATGGACTCTTTGTTCTCAAGCTCGACTTCCAAGAACTGGAAAAAAATTTCGGTAAATTTTTAATTTGTAAGACATTGAAGTACTTACTTATGTACTAGGTAGATAATTTTTCGTGAATTTGGTGACTGGCATAATGCCCAGTGTTGTCAGTTTAAAACAGTACCGTATGTTTAAAACGTTTAAAACAGTGTTTTAAACGTCGAGAAAAAAACAGACAGTGTTTAAAACAAAATTTTGTTTAAAATGTTTTTTTTTGTTTTAAACAAGTTTTTTTTTTCGACTCCAATTTCCTAAAAAAAACACGTTTTTTTTTAATTTCTCGCTGAAAAAGTAGTGAAATTGAAGGAACTGAATTTTTAGAATTTTAAAATTTCTTAGTTCTTCCTATAATTTTTTTCAAAGGCAAATTTTGTGCTTTGATTTCAATTTTTTAATATTTCTTGAGCCTTATAACTATTTTATGACGTCGCATCTTAAAAGTTGATGACTAGATAACGTATATTTGAAAAACTGAATCCAAAACAAAATAAATTTGTGTTAAAAACGTGTTTAAAACACATTTTAAACATGTTTAAAACACGTTTAAAACACATGAGGATCCAGCAGTTTAAAACCCTGTTTAAAACAAAAAAAACGTTTTAAACAAAAAAAACCGTTTGTTTTGTCTTTTTTAAAAAAAAAACGTTTTTTTTCCAACACTGATAATGCCTTGAAAAGTACCTAGGTACTGATAATTCTTTTTGTACAGTGTAGGTACATTTTTGCTGATATTTGGTAAATATTTTTACATTTTTGTGAAATTACTGATGAGTGAACTAGTGATTCTGGGTAAATTACTGGAAGTGGATACTACCAAGTAATTACCTACTGGTAATTTTTTTATGCAAAGTTTATTGGTTTTCTGATAATGAAAATTTTCAAGAAGTCAGTGTAATTTTCGGAAAATTACTACCTATAGTAATTTATGGCAAATTTAAAATAACTGGTAATTTTTAGTAAATTTAAAATTGAGGAGTCGGCCTGCAAAGTGACCTAACTACAAAAATTGAATTTTTGAGGTAGCTTTTTGTTGCACCCTGTAGCGAACCCGTGTACATATTTTTCAGAAACGAAAAGGTGATTAGGTGAGTGAAGGTTGACCCTTTCGATTCCTGAAAACAGATTTCGAAAAAATGTTACTTCAATTTCTTAGGACACGTTTTTCTCATTTATCTCGAAATCAATTTTTTTCAGCTAGGTCACTTTGCAGGCCGACTCCTCAATTACTGGTAATGTTTGATAAATTTAAAATTACTGGTAATTTTTGATAAATTTAAAATTACTAGTAATTGTTTTGTAAATTTGAAATTTCTGGTAATTTTTGGTAAATTTAAAATTACTTACTAGTAATTTTTTGGTGAATAACTGGTGATTTATTTTGAATGCTATTTTTTCTTGGCAAATTCCGCGTAATTTTTTGTAAATTTCTAGTACTTACTGGAAATTTTTAATAAATCAACGCTTGGTCATGTTTATAAATTTATTTACTGTTAATTTTTGGTTAAACTATTGGTATTGGTAAATTTTGGCAAATTTGTCCCGTCGAGTCGATCTTGCTACTCAAGGTCGTCTATTTTCTTGTCTGGCCTTTTCAGGGACATTGACCTATCTGGCTTGCTTCTTGAGGTCATTGACTTGTTTATCTGGCTTTTCAAGGTTGTATATTAGTTTGTCTGGTCTCTAAAAGTCATTGTCCCACTTGTCTGGCTTCTAAAAGTAAACTGTCTGTCTGACCTCTTAAGGTCATTGACTTTTGTATGCAGCCTCTCAAGCTCACTGACCCACCTGCCTAGCGTTTACATGTTCGTCTGTGTTTGCCTGTCTCTGGCGTTTTTATAGTTCTTGCCCTATACGCGAAAAAACTATTGTTTTCACACTTTTTTTTATCAAGTTTTTCAATTCATAACCAATCAGCGAACAGTGTTTATCAAATTTTTGGATTCTTTGTACATGTGCGACGCGAGTCTCTTTATGATTGGTTCGTTTTCAACTTTGGTAGGTACATGTGAAATGTAGGTGTAAATGCGGATATTGAATATCGATTTTTATTTTTTTTTTTCAACTGCCCATTTTTCTTGGAACTGAGAAGATTTGGGGAAATTTGTGTCTAGTCGTAAATTGAAAAGGAAGAAACTACCTATAATTTTTTTTTCAATTTCATACAGAAATGAGGATTTTCACATTCTTTTCATGGATAGATTTTTTTATAAACCAATTTTATATTGAAACTACCCAAAATTTTGATGAGGGAGCACATAGGTAGTGTAATTTAATAAACTAAAATGTTCAAAATTTTATTCTCATTCAAATGGTTTTTTTTTTTACCGAAATAGTAACTACTTTTTACAACTTTGAGCTTTAAAAACTTTTGAACGGTAAACGCTAGCGGTTTCGGTAAAAAAACTATCATTTTGAAAGAGGATAAAAGTCTAAACATTTTGGTTTCTCAAACTACATACACTACACTTGTGTTCGGTGTTCCCTTAAAATTTTGCGTAGTTTCAATTTAAAATTAACATGCTTGCAAAAAAATCTGTTCATGAAAAGAATGTGAAATTCGCCATTTCTGCACGAAATTGAAAAGAAAATTGGACCAATTGATAGGCAATTTTATCCTCTTCGATTTGTGTTCAGACAATAATTTCCCAAACTCCTTCAAGTCCTAGAAAAATTTGCAATTTCAAATTTGCATTAGTTTTTTTATGTATGAAACAATCGATATCTTGACAATAGGTATAGATAATGTCGCATCACCGTCACCCTATTACTTACTAATTAGTAAAAGAATGAAAAAAAAAAAAAAAAAAAAACGCAAAAACTATCTTGCAATCAGCGTTTGACTAATCGCTTGTTTCGTTTCTTACATGTGGGTCCGGTATGTGTTTTGACAATTTTTGGAAACTATTAGTAAAAGTCTACCTATACATAGTAAGTAATTTTTGACAATTTTTTAAAAATGCTAATGTTTGGTAAATTACAGATAGGTATGTAATGTACTTTGTAATTTGGTAAAATGTTTGCAATATTTGTAGTAAAGTTAACTGCTGGTATAATTTTTGGTAAATTACCTGTAATTCTTTGTAATTTACTCACAATTTTTCGTAAATCACTGGTAAGTATTTTTTTTTCAAAATTTCCAACAATGTTTGATGAATTACTAGAAATATTTAATTTAGTGAATTTACCTGCCCACTATTTTTTTTTCTAAATTTCGTTTTGGTGTGAGTAAAAGTTCACTAATCGCAAGTTGGCATGATATTCATTTTAGTTTAGTGAAAGGGGGAAATATTTGTGATTCAAAGTTTTCTAAAGTAGAGATCTATTTTTCTCTCTCTCGCGTATTTTTACAAATTTTTTGGAATGTAGGTAGTATTTTTTTCCTGGATTTCGACTTGTTATTTGTATTGTAGTTGTATTGATGAAATGGTTTGTTAGCTAAAAAAAATTACTTACTGAAACGAGATGCCTATCGAAAATCAATTATTCAAACTTGTAGCTGGTACTAAAAGGTAAAAGACCCCTATTCCGCCCAGTGCCTAATCCCGACCACCCTCTATATCTCGTCTATTATTAGCGCTACCTATTGGAAAGTGATATAAACATGTTCCTCTATCACAGACGAATAATTTGAGACATTCCCGGCCATTGTAAAGCCAAAACTCGCAAAATGAATTGAAGTTGAAAAAATTCCATAGTCAAAAAAAAGTTTTTTGTCATTTTTCATCGTCGAAAAATTTTAACTAGCTATAAATATTTTTATGGTGTTATACATGTGTTGTGATCATTATTAAAGTACGATTCTGATGATGTAGCCGCTTTCCTAATCCATCAAAGGTATGTATAAAATTTTTTTATGAAAGTGTAAAATGGCATGGGTCGCCTAATCCCGACCACCCATAAGATCATGTAAATTCAGGGTGGTCGGGATTAGGGTACCAAATTCAAATAGTCATTTTTGAGATGCCTCGGAAGAAAATTCCAAAAAGCCATAAAGAATTATTCTACAACCCCAAAATTTTAATATGAGTTGGGGGAAGGTTCAATCTATCTTTTAAGCCATTTACTGTATTTTCATGTGAAATAGTATTTTATTGGTTGCTGCACTTTCAAATGTGGTTGGGATTAGGGCACCTAACTTTTAGAGGTGGTCGGGATTAGGAACCCAAATTTTGAAAAAACGTTTTTGAGTTGTTTCGGAAAAAAAATCAAAAAACATATTAAGGATTCTTCATTTGGGCCAAAATTTTGATATGAGTTAGGGGAAGGTTCAATCTACATTTTAAGCCATTTACCACGTTTTGAAGTGGAATAGTCTTCGATTGGTGGCGGTTTTACAAAAAGTGATCGGTTTTGGGCGACTTCACCCTTACTTGTTCTGTTTTTATGTGTTATAAATGCATAGTGTAAGTACTCTCAACTCTGTATTGAGTGTATACATATATCTACTTGATCAGTTGCACTTTTAAACACACCAGCGCTTCTAATCCAGTGCAACAACATAATGTGCAATTGTGCATATATGTATAAGTTACTTGCAACCTATACGACTTCGACCTATTTCAAATCTGAAAACAACATTTCATCTTGAATAATTCTCCCAACAACAGGCAACTGCAGCAGTGTAGCAATAACAACATCATACAAAGTGATATACTATAAACAGATAAGAAGATACATAGGAAGACTTCAACTTCCTCGGCTAATCAAAATAGGTACCTAGCCACTTTCTATTTCCTCTTTGAAAACATACAAAGCCAAAATAATTCACCCTGGACATTGATACTTACTCCAGCTAGACTTATTTGTGCTTTTGGCACTTCTAGTAGTCTAAGCTGTCTCAAATGCAGCCTAAAAAATCGGTTAGAGATGGTTCCCTGTGGAAAATACTTCTATTCGGAAGAGCCGGCGAGAATTCTTTTTGATGTATTTATCAAATGGTCTAAAAACATACTCGCACACTTGCACAGAAGGAGTATCTGGTTCGTTGAAAGAATAAAACGAGCATGCATCATTTACATATACGTCAATTTGTAATTCGGCAGTAATTAATCGAGCTGCCTTCGGTGTTGTTATGTTTTATATTATGGTCTTCGCTTCTCTGTCAGACTCTTATTATGAGCTTCAGGTTTTAGCGAATGTTTCGAAAATGATGTATAAGTTTGATACCTGTAGGTACCACACCGTTGGTTATTTTGTATCACACGCTGCAAGACAATACCCTATCTACCTACCGGTGATTTTTAGACGATTTACGATCCACAATGATGATATATGAACGTATATGTACCTACTTATTGGTACCTATCTAAACGTAGACACACAAGTTGAATAAAATTCTAATCTAAACTGGTTTAAATATTTTACTATTATGTAAATGATATTTAAAATCGTTGACTCGCGTCTCGCGGTAGGAGTTCGTAAGCTGGGCGAGATCTTAAATATATCTTCATTAAAAACAACGACTCGAGGAAGCTTTTCGACCCGGTCTTTTCACTCTCGTTGTCAATAATAAATTAGCCGATCGATGATAGAAATAAGAAATTCGCGGTGATCTTTCTGATTGACGTTATATTCAGGAAAAGGCGTCGATATGGTAGAACAATTTAGAGTAATTTCCCTTCTCCAGCTTTCAGCACGTGTATAATCGATTCAATCTCGCAGAATGTTTGCATATGAAGAGCTTGGTAATTAGTTGAGAGGTGAAATGAACCATGCATTAAGTTAATCTGTATGTCATCGACATTTTTATCATATAGATGGCTCGATTATTAGCTCCAGATATCGTGTCGTGAGCCAGTTTACAAGACCATCTTCCTTATTGAACGATATAAGTACCTACATTATGTGTTGAGCTAATAAGCCATTATCGCGTCATAATGATCTTATGTCAATGTGTAAGTGTGTTTCTCTTTTCGCGGATTCAGATTGTCGATTCACGTCCGTGTAGTCTGGTTCCACGAGATGGGTGATTTGATAGATTTCGAGGCGTTTGTAATGCATCCGAGAGTGTTAGTAATTGTGAATGGTACTGGTGGAATGTTTAATGTTGTGTTACTTAATTGGAGATGAGTAGGTGTCTCAAGTACCTGCTTAGTTGCACTATTAAATTCAATAAGGGCGTACGAGTGTGTGTCTCTCTCTGGGTAAACAGAAAAGATCGCAAATATTATCTTATAAACTTCATCAGCGACATCAGCTCGAGAATAAGCTCACTGGGAAAGTTTCATATTAGGTACTTTTAATGTGTATAAATGGGTCATTATGCGAGAAAAATACCAGTCTCAGGAAACCCTGAGAAACGGGAAAAGTCGTGGTATTTTTCGTCCTCTCGATAAGTCGACAATAATGTCATGAAGCTTGCCATTTTTACTTTTTGTCAACCATCAGGGAGGCTTTCTCGTCTGAACTTTCATTCGTTGATTTCTCGAGACGAGATGACAATGATAGTAGAAAAGCTTTTATTTTTATGACGGCGATGAGATGATTTCTGATCCCCCTAATAATTTATTACATGCCTGCAAGCATTCCAAACTTACAATAAAATACCTACAAAATATTACCTATAAATAGACATGGCAGCAGTGTGGCATGCAGTTTCGCTACCCATGATGAAATTTAGTAGCTCATCTGACCTTATAACTAAAATTTCAGCTAGCCAAATCATTCTTGCGATTTTTGCCGAATTTTTTAAAATTAAAAATTGATCATTTCGAAGATTTACACTTGAGAAAAAAAATACGTGGGTGTTCCCCCGATTCAGTAAAAATATGTACATAAATTATGGAAATCAATTCTGAAATTGATTTAAACTCCCTCATCAAATTGAATTTCACCGCTTACTCCGATTATCTTGAAGCCTTCAGCGCGGTTTTCGATTTTTCCAGGATTTTCACATTTTTATAAAAAGTGTGGAAATAACGAGTAATTTGAGTAGCTAAAAATCGAGGGTGTTTTTTGTCCGACATTCTCCAGTTTTCTTGATCAAAAACACACTCCATTTACTTGGTTAATTTTTAGTCACACAAATTAATTTTCAAGCTTTTTGGAAAAAATTTTTAATTTTGGAGAAATTTAAAATTGTTTTGGAGGCTCTAGAACGACCAAAAGTGTTGAAATCTGGTTCGAGGAATGTGAAATTCCTCCCAGGACTGATTTTCATAATTTTTACTGTAGAAATATACCATTGTAGGTACATCTTTTTAAAATGCAATAAATCATCGAAATTTGTCAATTTTGAATTTCTATAAATTCGTCAAAAATCGTGAAATCAACTTGAGCAATTGAAATTTTGGTTATGAGGGTTTCAGACCATGCTTTTTCCATGAAGTGGCCACCTCAAATAGGATCCAAACTGTCAGGATGGTATTGCCTTCCTCGATATCCTCACTGCTACGAGTATATTTTTTTTTGGGGGGGGGGGATACTTGACACGTGGAAAATTGCCCAAAATGACTGGGCTAAATAAACCTGTTTAGATTTCATGGTGAAACTGGTTTCAAAATGAAACTCAACGCACGGCCATGTGGTTTTTTTCAGGAGTTTGAAATTTTTTGTCGCCCTCTTCTCAACTTGAGGGATTAGTTTTTTTTTGAAAATATGCTCGTAGAAAAGTTGAAGAACGATTAGAGGAAGCGAGTCTGTGTGCCGAAAAATTTCATGACAATTCGCCCAATTTCTATTTGTAAATTTCCTCCCTCTAATTAAGTTTATTGCAATACCTACAACTTACAAGTATTTCAAACTTACTATATGTTGGATTTAAAAAATTGGTTTAAAGCAGTAAGATTTGTCGTCCATCTACTTAATCTTGATCGTTTTGTCAAGCTTTCGAAAACTTGTTCCAGTGTCATGAAAATCGATCCAAATCCTGCAAATCAGCTCAAATATGGAAAATTTTTTAAACATGGCAAGAATAAGCCACAACTCGATCTTTAGCTGCCTAAATTGATTTCCACCACTACTGGGGAATTTTTAAAATCCTAGGAAATTGAAATTTGCATCGGAGGCTCTGGAATACTTGGCCAGAAACGGTCAAATTCGGTTCTAAAGTGTTAATATTACTTAGTTTCAAAATACCACCAATTACTTTGGATTACAAAAATTCACCGAATATCGAAGTTAATTTAGCGAGCTGAAATTTCGTTTTTATTTTAGGTTTCAGACCATGCTGTTTCCAGAAATCTCAACCCCATTCCAATCAGAGACAGACACCTCAAGAGGAACTCTCATTAGAAAATTTTTCATTTAAACTGACTGAAGGAGACTACAAACATTCGTGCCAAAATGAGTAGAAGAGGTGACAAAAACCAATTATGATGCAAGTTTAAGGTGCTGAATTTCATATTGATCAGTTTTCTTACAATTTTTTCCAAACTGAGAAATCCACAAATTTGCTGAAGGCTCCAGAACGCCTTAAAACCGTACTCAATTGATGGAGGAGGGGTTTAAATTTGGATCAATTACGATTTACAGTTGGTAAATACGTATGTATAAGAAAATAACATTTTTCAAAGGGAAAAAAAAACAATATAATTGAGAAAATAATTAACTTACAACAAAGCGTTGATGCCTGTAAATTAGCTTTTCAATTTCCAACTATTCAAAATAATAAAGATCCACCTTAAGCAAGAGATTCTTCAAGTATAATGAACACTTTGATAATATCAACGCTAATAAAATAAATAAAACATACATAACATTACAAAAATGAACAAAAAACATTCTAGAAGTTGAAAAAAATACAATAGGAACAAAAAAATGAAAAAAAAGAGTAGAAAAAATATTAGTTTAATAATATAAGAAGCAAGTAGATTATTAAGTATAATGATCTATCATAGCAATGAGGCTAGGTATTACATTTTTTCTTACACAAAAGTGTAAAAACAAGAACTTATCTATACCTACTCTACTTCGGCATGACATTTAAGACGATTCAGCTTAATTTTAATGATAGAAACCAAATAATAAAAGATAAAATAATAAAAATGAAACTAATCCGATACAGATGATCAACTCGAACTTGAATATTTCAGCACAGCAAGGGTATAGTAAGTAAACGTTCATCTAAAAGCTAATACTGAAATAGCCAAAAAAAAAAAAAAAAAAAACTCCCGGCAAAACTTTGATACCTATTCAACTGAGAAGAAAAAAGGAACAGAAATTGATAGGAATGAAGATAATTCCACAACCGAAAAAAAAATACAAAAATACAGCAACGAAGCGAGACTTTAAAAACAAAGAAAATCAGTACCAGTAAACCACTTCTTGTACATAAACTAAGTAGGTATCACTTTTAAAAAAAATTCTCCATTCCTTTCAAGTAACAATGATAACTGATTTCGAGGATTTCTTGACGAAACGATGTTCAGGTTCTGGAAGAGTATTTTGATTCTCTGTCTGGTCATTTTTTCTACTCCATTCACTTTCTGGGTCCGAAGAAACATTTATTTGCTCGTTTGAGTCGGTTTTACTGGAAACATTGTCTTCACAGTCATCTAAACGTGAGGAATTCAAAAAATTGAAATTAAAAAAATGATATTTTGACAAACTGCTTAAAAATTGTGAGTCAAGTGAGCAAAAATTAATCACCTTCGGTCGAATGAATAACGCTGGAAATATCACCGTTTTCCAGTTTCCAACCGTGCATGTATGTGTGAGTTAAGGTTGGTTGGGAATGACGGTGATGAGTTTGATGGTTATGGTGGTGATGATGATGATTATGCTGGTGATGATTTTCTCTAGGACCAGATTGCTCGGCGTCTGTAGTGTCACAACTTTCTCCAGCATCACGAGTCACATCGAAGAATTCCACTACGTTCATCTGAAAAAACAGCAACGATGATTTAAATATGTACATGTCATGCAGGGGATGAAGCAATCGTGCAGACAGTACAACTGGCACTCAATTGACCAAAAGAAGAGGTACATGAGCAAGTGAGGGAGGCACTGATCATCAGGCCATTTATATTTCTTTAGAATCGGCCAATTAGTGCTATTGAGTGCATTTCTGCCAACATATTTGAAGAAAAAAAAGACTACCTACTTTCAACCCACGCGCATCTAAAACCTTGACTTCGAGTCATCTCTATCGTGATGCTTTTTTATGTCACTTTCTAACCATATAAAAAGGGTATCTTGGGGAGAGAAGTAAGGAAGGTAGAGTCTCAATTCTTATTGATAGCCAAAAATAAAATACTCCATAATTTTAATTGTGATTCCAACTTCAAATGTGGAAAATGAAAACCAGATGTTTGATGACTCAATTGACCAGAAGAAGAGGTACATGAGCAAGTGAGGGAGGCACTGATCATCAGGCCATTTATATATTTCTTTAGAATCGGCCAATTAGTGCTATTGAGTGCATTTCTGCCAACATATTTGAAGAAAAAAAAGACTACCTACTTTCAACCCACGCGCATCTAAAACCTTGACTTCGAGTCATCTCTATTGTGATGCTTTTTTATGTCACTTTCTAACTGTATAAAAAGGGTATCTTGGGGAGAGAAGTAAGGAAGGTAGAGTCTCAATTCTTATTGATAGCCAAAAATAAAATACTCCATAATTTTATTTGTGATTCCAATTTCAAATGTGGAAAACGAAAACCACATGTTTGATGATTAAACATTTTATTAGGTAGGTAATGAGTACCTAGAGGAACTTTTTGAACTTACCTACCCTCTTCGATTTGAACAAAATAAACTTATATATGTAAATGTGTTCTAAAACCCATCTAATTTTTGGAATTTTGGCGAATTTCTGAATTTTTTAAAAATTCAAGAACACTGTTTTTAGAACGATTTCAAACTTTTTCATGAAATATACATTCTTTTGAGAAACGTGAACCATCAATGTGAATAATTCCATCAATTCAATTCCTACATTTCAACAGTGAGCGTTTTGGACAATTCTGAAGTCTGTAAAGAATTTTTCAATTTCCTCCTGAAGTTCCAAATCGGTTTGGAAGGGCCAAAAATGAACTTCAATACCTATAACTTGACATTTTCTACTCAGTTGACCGCTTTAAAAAGGAGTTTCGGTACCTAGATACCTATAATTTTGGTCGGTGTTTGTTGAGCATTCTGTTGACTGTTTTTGTTGGATATTTTCTTTGAAAATGTGATTGTTTCACTTTTTTAGAACTTGTTGTTTGGTCAAAAATTCATTTTTGAACTCACATGCTCCTGAAAATTTCTCAATAGTCAGCTAAAACGGTCAACAGGGTGACCAATAATTACAAACTAAAGTTATAGATGTTGTAGTTCATTTTTGGCATTATTCAGAACGATTTTAAATTTTGGAAGAACATTCAAAAATCACTGGAGGCTTCGGAATTGCTCAAAACCATCAAATTGTTGATATGTAGGAATGGAAATAATTCATTTTGCTGAAAAAATTTATATTTCATAAAAAAGTTGAAAAATTGCTTTTTAGCAAGTTTTTTTGGATTTTCTAAATTTTCAAAAATTCACCAAAAATCCGAAAATGAATTTTCAGATTGGAAATTTTGGTTATGGGGGTTTTTGAGACATTCTTCTTCAGTTTAGCTTGGTTTCTTTTAAACCGAAGAGCGAATTCAGAAGGTTCCAGGTACCTATTAAATGATCGAGGCATTCTCCTACACCTTTGAGACAATTCTTTTAGTCATTTCCAGTAAAATAACCTTGAAATAGAGTGGGTAGATGAATGAGTAAATTTATATCATTTCAAGTGTAATTTCAGTGCTAATTAAATGACAGCTCGAAACTGCCAATTTTGTACTGCCATTTACCTATTATGTGACAAGTTTGTGACACAGAACTATGTAATGCCTATGCCAATTCAGTGCCAAACACTTGTCAATACTGTGCCATTGTTAGACAACACGTCGGGAACACGCAAAATCAAAATAAAACGCAGATTCAACTCACCTTATCACTGTCATCCATGTAATAAAACGCCATTAGCGATTCGTGGTGATCAATAGTCTCGATTAAATTATCATAAGCGTCGTCATGCACCGTCGTCATTTCAGTGGGATTTATTACAAAAGATTCTTCATTCTTAGCTGCGTCACTTTCCATCGTGTTGATTCTGTATGGTAATAAAGAAAAACACCAATATTAGAAATGAAAAAAAGAAAAACAATCGCATCGACGACGCAATTTATCTACTTGGTTATTTCAGGGTTGCTAAATCTACTTAGGTTGCAAGAGAAAATTCAACACAAGATTAACAATTACTTACACAATATCAGAATCGAAATCGAGTTGAATCACTTCCTTCCGGCCTGTTATCTCATCGGGTGGACTAGCATTTCGTTTTTCTAAAAACAAAAGATGGTCGATTATCATCCGAGAAATAAAATCTGGATTGAACCGATACATTCGGTTGCGATTGATGAAATAAAGCTAATATTGACTTTTAGATAGGTAGGTATAAATAAACCATAATCATTATGGCGAGAGAGGTTTGACAGTAAAATAAAGGAAAAAAGATAAAAGGCGCGAATAGCTTTTGAATTTAACGATAAAAGTTAGAATTTTTTCGATAAACAATTCGACAATTAGGTACGCTGATAAGTTATACATTTTCATCGAGCAAAAATGATAATATTTTTCAATTGGAGAAATTATTTTCTTCAACCTTGTTCTACCTAATAATCGTCAGTAAAATTAATTCAAGTAACAGCGGGGAAGTGTTTGGAACTCAGACTTGTCATAAGATCGCATCGAAAGAGAGAAAAAGTGAGCGGAAAAAAGAGCGAGAATATAAAAAAAAGTGATACGACAGTATCATCGGCAATGTGAAGGTTAAAGACGAATGTAATTATATGAATTTCCTTCAATGTAAACGCGAATATTCGATTTCACATATATGCATACCAGCCAGTACCGCCGTTCACCTCATTATAATATCAACCACAACCTATATGAGAAATTTTTGTAATTAATGCCGAAAACATGAAAACGAAATGAAAATACATTGATTCGCGAGACATACGATTATAAAATGTCTAAGAACGAGTACAAAGTTTCCAACACACATTAATTCTCACGTTTTTCGTTCAAACAACTCAAGTACCTAGGTAGTAGGTACCATCCACACGATAAAGAGTCCGACCCCCGAACTTATATAAATTTGAAATTAAAAGTGTAAAATTACTAATGAAGAATTTACACGTTTTGAAATGAACAGTTTTTCAACAACTTACCATCTGCGGAAGTGGAAATCGCTAAAGGACCATAAACTTTGGATACCAAAAACAAGTCAGTTTTGTTGAGTTTGTGCAGAATGTTGAGGAGTACATCAACCAAGTGTTTACGTATTGTGGCCCACTTATCCTGCAAGTCTGGAGTAATTTCGCGCAATCTGAGAAATAATGAATTATCAGAGTTAATGATACAGAGCAAAGAGTCATTATTTGTTATTAATATGCAATATGTAGGTAATGTAGTGTACAAACTTTTTCAAAATAGCCAGTATCAAATCCACTGTGAAGAAATATGGTAAACTAACGATCGATACGATTTTCAAGCTGCGATGCCTGTATAACCAATTGGCAAGCTCTTTATTGGCCATTTCGATCGAACTTTCGAAATTCTGCAGCACTGATTCGGGTAACTTTGAACTCGTAGCTTCCTAGATAAACATCATAACAAAAATCACAAATGAATAAATTACGAATCCTACATTATAGAAAAGTCGCGAACTCGCAGTTTGAGGTTTTCTTAGAAATTAAGCCTACTTACTTTTATATGGTAGACACATTCTTCGCATTGAGGATCGTACGATTCGTTTTGTTCGTGTTTTTGTTTATGTATATTGTGAGTTAACGATATTGTCCTTTGAACGCTCAAACATTTGGTACAACTAATCATATTGTTGCGTTGTAAGAATTTCAAAGCGTCGTCGAATCCTTGCTTACACATTTCGGACAGAACCTAAATTACATGGCAAGGCTATAACGTTAGGTATCGAAAACTTGAGGAAATAAGTAGGTATATTGTATTGAAGATCTAAGTACATACTTCTGGACCTGGTGGGAATAAAATTCTTGCAAATCTGTAAATATTTGGCTTCGATACTTCGACGCTGGTATTGCATAAATTTACCTGCAATTAATAATAGACTAACGATCATTTTTTAGACAATTACATTGTAGCTGGTACAACACAGAGTGACAAATCCAGATGTTTTTTTTTTCAAAATTGCCAAATGCCTAGTCCTGTTTTTTTTTTGTAGAAATTGCATTTAAAATCATGGTTTCTTTTTTGTTTTTCAGAATACCCGAGAAAAAACTCCATTTTTAGACACAAAATGCTAAAAAATCTCATATTTTATTAAAATTCCATGTTTAGCCAAAATTTTAAAGTAATATCTACTTTTTCCAGAATTGCCTAGAAGGCCCTGTTTTTTGACATCATAATAAAAAAGTCCCGTTTTTGTAAAAATTGCCAAAAAAAAGTATTACTTTTTGACAAGAATTTTAAAAGTCTTTGTTTTTTTTGCGCAGATTGCTAAAATATCCCTTGTTATTTGGCCAAGCTTTGCCAGAAAAAGGAGTTGCTTATTGTAAAAGTTGTCAGAAGAGGGTACCCACTGCGTTTTTGTCAAACTAGTCAAAGAGAATCATCTTTGTCAAAAGTCACATTTCCTTGCCAAAGATCTTATTTTCGGCTCAAGTTGTCAAGAAGCTCCAATTTTAATCAAAATTGCTAAAAAAAAATCCATTTTTTTTTGACAAAAAATCCGAAAAGTATTGATTTTTTATCGTGAACTCTTGTTTTTCCCCTCAAAAGTTTCCGAATAAAAGCCTGTTGTTTTGCGAAAATTGTCAATGGAGATCAGTTCAATTTTGCTGAATCGCCAAAAGATTATATTTTCTGAAAAAAATCCCTTAAAAGTCCTTTCTATCGCCTAAATTTTTAGAAAGAGTCCGATGTGTTTTCAAAATCGTCAAAAACGTCCTGTTTTTTATCAAAATTGTCATCGAGTCGAAATTATTCCAAAATTGTTCAGAAAAACAAGTTTTTAAAAAAATAAAATTGTGTTTGGGTAACATTTTTTGAAATTAAAATGATCAAAAAGTTTTAAAAAGTCTTGTTTTTATGTCTAAATTGTTAGAAATTCTGCCAAAAATTGTCAAAAAGTCTTTATCAGAACGTTCCATTTTTTTTGCTCAAATTTGCAATAAAATGCTTAGTTTTTTCTTATTGTCAAAAAGCCTTAATTTTTTCTATTCGAAAAAAAAGTCCAATGCATTGCAAAAAATAGGTACCAAAAACTTTTTTTTTTTTTTTTAAATCGAAGTTTCCGAAAAAATTTTTTTTGGCCCAGATTGCCTAAAAAAATCCAATGTTTCGCCAATATTATCAAAACAAAAAGTTTATGTTTTTCACTCAAATTTCTGAAACAGGCACAGTTTTTGCCAAATCTGCCAGTATAATTGTGGATATAACTCTGTGTGTCGAGTAGAGTTATCCACAGCGTTGCATCGCTGTCTCTAAATAGGTACCTATAGGTAAGTAGATTGAAAAACATACGTGAAACAATTGCACTGAAGCATCTCTCGGACAAATATCAGACTCGCCGCAAAAAGGAGATACAGTGATAGTGTTTTCGTCCAAAATAGGTAAATTGTTGCTGAATCCGCCGTCGATATAACGATATTCTCCCAGTTTAGGTGGAATGAAGCCAGAAAATCCAGGTACAAAAGCGCTGGCCAATAACACCTAAAATATCATAAAAATAAAGATGTTTCAGATTAGGTACGTAATATTACTTATGTTCTTTCGTGCGTAGACCGAGCTGAACAAAGCAAACAACAAAATAATAAAACGTAGAAAACAATAAAAATTTGACGTACGATCAAAGACGATTGCATGGGGATAACACAATGCCATAAATACATAATATTTAATATGTACTAAGCGGACATGGATTTGATATTCATTTTTCAGGGAATCATCATTACATTGATGATAAAGCATTCCACGAGGTATTACACATTTTACATGGCTATTATATAGCTACATAGGATAGGTATTGTAATTTTTCGCATCGAGCTTGTCTTGTAGTATTGATTACGCTTCGACCTACCCTGTCTGATTTCTCAGTACATCATGATATTTTAATTATAAATACGGAAAAGTTTAAAATCGTTACGTCGTACAATCTACGTGTTTTATCGACGATTTATTGAAAAATATTTTTTATCTACCTGGCCATTATTATAATGTTTACTCACATTTACCTTTCAATTGTCTTTACACGCGTACGATTATCGTCTGCAATAAGAGTAGACTACCTACCTACGACATAGTAAAATTCCATTCTACACACGGTCATTTCTTCCATTTTAGATAAGTATATATATGTACGTCTAGTCGTCTACCACTCAAGTTCTCAAAATTGACGAACGCAGTCTATTTATGACTGACCTTAGGACCTTACAGACTTGAATTGATACGATCGAAATAACTTGACAGAATTTTATAGAATAGCTAGATCGCGTAAAAAGTGCCCAGACACAGTACGTCAGTGAGCCATTGAAATGATTTGATGATACAATAAAAATTGAAACAACTTCTCGACTGAACAATTCATATCTCTTAAAAGAACTTGACAAAAAATAACCACATTTCAGAAATTGATTTTTTCATGCAATAGGTAAGCAGACTTAAAGCCAAAAGGTAAATGAACTGCATATCCCACCTCTTTGAAAAAAAATCCACGATTCGTTGATTATTTTTTTGGTGATTAAAATCAATTTATGCAAAAAATGCGTTTACTTCATAATTAAAAATATATGAAAATTGGTCCTGAATCTAATATCAACTTCCCTGGACGAATTTCATTATTAATAAGGCCATTCTGCAACCTCCAGCGTGATTTCTGATTTCTTCAGAAATTTCAAAATTTATCTAAAATGCGTCGGAATTAATTTGGGGAGCTTAAAATCGATTTGTGGCTTAAGTATATTCTCATATTCTCGATCTGTTTCACGAGTTTATTTATATTTGAGCCGATTCCTGGAGGGCAACTTCAGTGAGCTAATGGGCCAAAATAAAATTAACAAATCAAAAATGTTATGTGTGAAACTTGCAGGCAAATGGAAACCACTGGAGTACAAATTCCAAATACACAATCAACGAATCAGAAGTCATGGAACCACCGAACCAGTTCCAAGAATTAACAAACAAAGGCAGCTTACCATCGAATATGGCACGTTTCAAAAACAACTGTTCAATTGGCGCATCTTCAGTATCACGTTTCAATAAAAGCATTTGAATGGATCGTGAAACAAAAGAATCATCGAGAGTTTTGACTAAATTCAGTGAAAACCTTCATCATGAGTTGAAAGTTACTCTAGAAAAAATTTCAGCTCTGAAGGTATCCCTGGAGGGGAGATGTGGATCTTCAAAGAAGGAGAAATTTAAAAAAAAATTGTGAGTTTTATGCTCTTACTACCTAACCATCTTGTTTCAGGAAAAATAGCCCAATTACAAAAGATAGTTTTCTGAGATTTTTAGTCCACTTGCGGGCTACTCTCGTCAAAATCCAAGACCATCTTCATAGGATTCTACTGAGAAGATGAAAATATATCTATATTTTGATTGCCCCCCCGCCCCCCTCAGATAAGTATTTCGCATTAATTATGCCAAAACTTCAAACGGTGTAATTTCTGAAGCTGGGGAAATATTTTAAAACGCGTCAATTTTTAGACCATTGTCCTTGTCCCCAATTTTTAAAAAAATATGAAAATTGACAAGTTTTTAGCTATTTTTCTCGATTTTCTGAAATTAGCAATAATGACTAAAAAATTGGCACCATTGCATAACAAAATACTCCCCCAGTTTCAGAAATGATATCTATCCATGTTTTGGTATATACTTAACTACATAATTAATGTGAAATATTTGAGAACAAAAAAATTTTCAAAGTACGAATTCACTCAAAAATACCATGTGATTTGCAAATTTTCAACCGCTTAGTATAGAAACCTAAAAATAGTCTTGGATTTTGATGTCATAATCGTCCTAAATCGGCGCAGAATGCAGAATCTCAAATACCTACAAAGAGTTGGTATCATTTGAAACGGGTCATTTTTCCGAAAATAGGGTGGGTATGGGCTAGATTGAGCGAAAAAAACCACGATTATTTTGAAAATTCCCTTTCTTTCAGCACCCCTATAGCTCTTCTTTAGAAGTGCCCCCGGAGCTCAAATTTTTTTACGTGACTCTCAACTCAATAAGAAGGTCTTTACTGAATTTTGTCAATATCTTTCGACATTTTTATTTTACTCGATCAACCTGGTTTCAAAGATTACTTACCTATATTAGAATACTGATGCATCATTTTTGTTGCTATGAAAAGCAGCTAGACAACCTCATTTTTACAGAAAAACTAAACAATCGGTTAAAACATTTTCAGTCTTTGAGATTAGTTTTCGATATAATAACCGATCTATATTCAAAAGGCCCGTAGCGTGCGCTAGGGCAATCAGGAAAAAACCTTGACTGCCGGAAATTTTACCCCCACTGACAAAATTCGTGCTACTGTCCCCCTTCCCCCACTCCTTAAAAAATGACAAAATCAAGTTTTTTTCCCCAATGGATGATGAAATATACGAGTACCTATAAGACTTGAAACTTACCATATTTTATCCCATCCTACTCCGAGTGAGTAACATTAGGTAGGTAGGTAGGTACCCAACCAAAGCAAAAAACTGAAAAATCAGTGGCTTAGTCATGAGAGAAATGTATAAAAATTCATCACAAAACAAGAAAAATAGTCACCTTTTGTTTTAAGAATCGATTTATGAAAATTTTTAGCTGCTGCTTGGCTCAAGCAATAATTTATCTGATAATATTTTAAAAAAATGAATATATAGGTAAGTAACGTAGGTATTTAAATACTAGGGGGGCTACGGCTACCTGGCCGCTGCGCCCCCAAACCCCCTTTATTGTACACTTCCTCATTCAAAGAGTATGAAACACATGAAAATTTGCCTTGCTTACATTACCCATTTAGCAGTGTTAGTTTTTGAGATTAATTTAATTCAAAATTGTGTAACCGAAATTCAAAATTTGGATTCAAAATAGCTCAAGGACTAAGAACCCTAGAGTGTAACTTAATGTAAGTGAAAGAAATGTTCGAAAATTTAATACTCTCTAAAAAGAGACATTTACCACCTTTATTGCTTTGTTGGATTTTGATAGGTCTATATCTACATTGGAGCATGATCAAAAAAATGGCAAGAACAGCTCATTTTTGAACTCAAGATTTGGACCGGTCCTACAATTTCAAAAATTGTTGAGCTGTATATTTTTTCTATATTCCAAGATATGTCAACGTGTCGAATAAAAAAAATTAGCTCTCTAGGTTCCATTTTTTCGGGTATTTTTCCATGTATTTTTCGAGTATTTTTTGGGAGAGGCACTGTATTTAATAGAGATAGATATGTACAATTGTATGTACATAGATGAGGTTATTCATAGATTTTTTTAATGAAAAAGAAAAAATACTTTAAACACTGTAGGTATTTACATGACATGTACTTGTTTAATAGGTGAAATGGTTTTCATTTAAAATGGCTAATTCCTTGAAGTCTTTAGGATGTTGATTGTTGTGTAAAACCTATGAACTCTCAACAAAAGACGTTTTTTCTGTGTTTGGTGATACCTGAGTTATGGAATGAATAGGAAGAACTTGGTTCAAGGGTGAGTTCGTGCGGGGTAACGTTGACAAAACAATGGCTCGATGTCGCCTCTACATATGTTAGCTACCTCCTCTCACCGCACGTGGTTATCACCATCAAACAACCCATGCATCTAATTCAAGCGCTGAATAGACCCATTTCAACTCTAAATTTTAGCCCTTCAACTTCAAAATTTGTTGGTCTGATAATTTTTTTCATATTGTTGTAGAGACGTTAAGGTTTCGATTTAAAAAAATTAGCTTTCTAGGTGCCATAGGATGGGCTAAACAATTTTTTTCATTTTTCACGTATTTTTTCGTCTATTTTTCAGGTATTTTTGAACTAAACAGTAAATTTGACGCAGATGATTAATTTTGATCTGATAACAGGTTACACCATTTCAAAGAGCATAAAATTTTGAACATTTCTCTCGTTTACATTACCCATCTAGCGTTTTTAGTTTTCGAGATAATTTAATTCAAAATTGTGTAAGTAACTGAAATTCGAAATTTGAATTCAAAATAGCTCAAAAACTAAGCACCCTAGAGGGGTAATGTCAGTGAGGGAAATGTTCAACATTTAATGCTCTTTAAAATGAGACATTAAACCACCTTCATCGTTTTTTTTCCTTTTCGATATATTGGAGAATAATCAAAAAAACGACAAAAACAGCCCATTTCAACTTGAAATTTGGGCCCTTCAACTTCAAAATTTGTTGGTCTGATAATTTTTTTCATATTGTAGATATGTTAAGGTTTCGATTTAAAAAAAAAATAGCTTTCTAGGTGCCATAGAACGGGCTAAATAATTTTTTTTGATTTTTCACGTATTTTTCGGAGACTTTTTGGGAAGGCGCTTTATAATACAGATGTAGATAGACTACACGAAAAAAAAAAATAATAAAAATTACTATTTTAGTATAGTAACCGGATCCCATTCAAAAATAATAGTGATTTTTACTCAGCCAAAAAATACATTTTACCTATAGAATTAGGTAAAATTTATTACTCTCATAGTAAAATTTACTAATCTCATAGTAAAATTTACTAATATCATAGTAAAAATCACAATATTTTTGAATGGGATCCGGTTACTGTTTGAAATAGTAAAAATTATCCATACTTTTTTTTCAGTGTATGAAGAATTTTCAAAAAATCACCTCCAATTCTGTTTTTTTTTTAATACCCACTTACCTGATTATTTTATTCTGTCCCCTGCTTGGAAAAATGTTGGCTCCACACAGCACTACCAAAAATTACCCCAACTTTGAGGACCCCTGTTGAGTAGTCTTCCACTCAGAATAGACTTCCCAACCTATTTTTGTTGAAAACCTAGAATAATGGCTTTTCATTTACGCGGCTCATTTTGATTACTCAAGTGAACCGAAATCCCCCTCCTTCCCACCTGATACTTCCTCCGAGTTATTATAGAATTTAAGAACAAAATCAATCGTGATTCACAACACAAAAAAACGTCAACAATCACTCAAGTCACCATTCGATCGATTTTGAAATGAGGACAAAATTCAAAAATTTTGAAGTAAACAGAAATTGCAATCGAGGTTTTAGAATGACAGAAAATGGGTCCCACTTCTCGGGAGGTTCTCTTGTTGAGTTTTCTTTGGGCCTTCGAAGTAACTTATTCCCTCTAAGACTCAAAACAAACTTCAAGACCCTGTTACTCGTGTGAGATTTAATTGTTAAATGACTTAAATGCTTTAGAAGTTGGAAATATTTTGGCGAATAAACCGTTGGAACTTAAAATTGTTAATATCATGAAAATGACTTAAGTAGGTATAATAATAATAAATCGATATAGGTATGCGTGTGTATTTACCTCGATTAGGTGCTCATTCGACTTGAACTCCGACACTATGTAATTACTGCCATCGTAGATTCGCGTCATCGATATGAACAATCGTCCACTGAGAGTTTCGTATGCGTTTTTAGGCATTTGCTAAACATCGTGCAATAAAATATTTTCATTAATTCACAAATGATCATCTTGAAAAATATCTAATAGGTACCTATAAGGTGACTAATGGTACTGACTAATCTACAGATTTTCGATTAAACTTACATTGATTAATATGTTGCGCAACATGGTTTGCACATTGACTAAAGGATTAAATGGTCCCAGGGGTCTGCGACGAATTTCGTAAATAATGTGCAACATTTCACTGGTGAAAACACCTGCAACATAGAAAAATAGGTACAAAAATATTAACGAAGTTCATTGCAAAACCCAATTTCAATAAACCAACCAGCGACCAGAAAACTGCTGACTTGCAGTTCTAGCGCTTAAATAGGTACTAGAAAAAGAAACGCTTACCCAGCGAAACATCGGTCAGCAAACAAGCTCCAGCCAACGCACCGATCGAAGCACCGGATATTTTATTCATGAATAGATGAGGAGCATATTTTTTAATGCAAGAAGCCACTCCGACATGATATATACCCAGGAATCCGCAACCAGCCAATGAAATATTCACCGATTCCATTCTTCGAGTATTTTTATATCACACACGATCACTACGCGAACGTTCAAATTGGTACGATTTTCACGAGAGAACTGACGAATGTACGTAGAAACTCGAATCAAGATTCACGAAGACTGAAAGTGATTACTCGATTGAATTTCTCGATAAATTTATATTAAGTATACTTTCGCGTATATTCGCAATCACAATTCACAACGAAAACGTCAAGACTGTCAACCGAAGCGAAATAATGACCGAGCATACACGTCTGCTGCACTTTTATAACTGAATTAGGTACTGACTAAATACTGAACAATAAAATGATAAAAGAATACATACTCGCGGGTGATAAGCGATCGTATATGCTCGTGGCCTGGCAGCGAGACGGCCGAAACTTTGAAGGCGATAAGATGTTAAGCAAACTGACCCACGACTTTGCCTTCTACATCCACTGAGAATTGAGAGTTGAAGAGATAAAGCTTATCAGACTACACTACATACAAAACAAACCATCCAATCAACGAACGTTAAAAATTCTAATACAGTAGGAATATCTCTGCAACTACCTATTACTTACCATGTTTGGCTTTTATTCTATCAAAAAGTAAATAGAAAATTATTCTTTCTTTGTGTGAAGAGAAAAGAATGCTTTATTTAACCATCGTCGAATAAAATGCGTATTGAAATTGTTTTTCATGGAATCGATAAACAAATTAAACAATTTTAAATTTAAGATGTTCGTTTTCATCATTCTTACGCAATAGTTGCTTACATTGACAAATATAGGTAGGTACAATAATAGGTGTACCTTTCTAGATGTCAATTGCTCTAGTATGAGTCTAGAAAATAAAAATTCATCTTCCCAAGTGACTAATGTTGTGATTTTACAAGTTTCTGGATCTCTAACGTCCTTTCTTTTGAAAAATTTCACAATTTCACTCAAGAAATGAACACCTACAACAACATTTTACCATATCGTAGGGTATCAAACAAAATGAAAAAAATTGCGAATTTCCCCATGAATAAAATTTTACCAAGAAATTCGCATCACCTACGTAAATCGAAGCCATACCTTCTACGTAAACATTGTGCAGAAGTGTAGGTCACTCGATGTCGGTGAATCTCTGACGTTACAAACTGATTCGAATGCTCAATTTCCCTTATCTCTTTACGTAAGTTATGTAGTAGATATATGGGCGCAAATTAACTACATTATTTAATACTTTATAAATGCTTAAGATAATCTGATTCGAATCAGGCTGGCAAAAGACGTCATCGAAATGATGTTTTCCTCCTTGAAATAGCAGTCAAGTTGAAAACATTTGCGAATTTATGATTTTGTTTTATCTATGCGACTGCTGTTTTTCCTTATACACTTTATAACATGAGATGCCAGCAATGAGAATATTATTTTTTATCTCGTTATCGAGTGAAATTCGGAGAAGAAATTTTCTTCTGTTTGTCTGCTCGAATAATGAATTTCTCTACTAAGATCATTAATGAGATCAAAACTGGTCAACGGATGAAATATAGTTCATTTCTTTTTCTTACAAAGGAACATTGACAATTCTGAATTCGTCAACTCCGATCGGTGATATTGGATTTTTTTAAATTTGAGATTTCCAACTCGTAAAAAAAGTAGGTATACTTTTTAATTCATGACCTCGGATTTGCATTCACCTACCTAGACCTTAAACTTTTGCAAAAAATTACTCGAAACTTTTCTACTCTACAAAGTTGACCTCCCAGATCGATTTACACCATTTTCGAGCTCATCTGGAGTCTCCAGCAAGAAATTGACTTCTCTCCAGCAATTTCAAATCGCTACAGGAGGCGTTTGTAATCAACTACAGCAGCTACGAATTGATTAGAGCAAGGAAATCGCAAATCTGAGGTGTAACGAGTTGAAGAGACAGTATTTTTTGCAATTTGGAAATCTCAAATTTCAAAAAAATCAGAAATTAACAATTAGATGTAAAAAAAAAATGTTCAAAACTTCTTCACTCTCTAAAGTCGATCTCCCAAATTTATTGTAAGCGGAAGTTGACATCTTTCCAGAAAACGTTCTAACGAGCTTCGGTGGCTGAAAATAAATACAATCTAGTTAAAAGTCCTACCTTCAAAACGATTAGAACTGTTGAATCGCAAATACGAGATGACGAGTTGAAAAAAGTACTTACTTACCTATTTTTTTTTTCACAAAATTAAATAGCAGGTCGTCAATTTCTACAACAATTGCCCATTTCCCTCAAAGTCGTCTCCTTCCCTCAGCCGAAAGACAAAGGAAGCGAATTGAAAATCCTGTATTTCAACAGATTAAAAGAGAAGCCTATTTTTTCAGAGTTGAAAATCACAAATTTCAAAAAAATTGGAAATTAACAATTTATGTAAAAAAAAAAAATGTTCAAAACTTCTTTACTCTCTAAAGTCGACCTACCAAATTTATTGTCAGCAGAAGTTGACATCTTTCCAGAAAGCGTTCTAACGAGCTTCGGTGGCTGAAAATAAATACAATCTAGTTAAAAGTTCTATCTTCAAAACGATTAGAACTGTTGAATCGCAAATACGAGATGACGAGTTGAAAAAAGTACTTACTTACCTACCTATTTTTTTCACAAAATTAAAAAGAACGTACTAATAAATTCGAAAAAAAAAACAAAAATCGTCAATTTCTGCAACAATTGCCCGTTTCCCTCAAAGTCGTCTCCTTCCCTCAGCCGAAAGGCAAAGGAAGCGAATTGCAGATCTTAGTTCAACAAATTAAAAGAGAAGCCTATTTTTTCAGAGTTAAAAATCTGAAATTTCAAAAAATTTCCAAAATCGTAATTTTTGGAAAAAAAATACTCTAAATGTCTTCTCTACTCCCTAAAATCGACCTCCCGAACTGATCTTCATCATTTTCGAGCTAATCTGAAGCCTCCAGCGAGAAATTGTCTTTTCTTCAACAATTTCAAATCGCTCCAGAGGGCGTTGTTATCGACTTCATGGGCAGGTAAGAATTCAATCCTGTCACAAGTTCGAGCCTCTGTTCGACCTTACCACTCCATTAGGTACAGAGTTGATAAATCGTCAATTTGAGATGACGAGTTGAAAAAAGTGAAATTTTTTGCTAACAAAGAAACTTTTCGAGGTGTCCATCTCCGATTTTAAAAAGATCGTGATTTTTGAAAAAAACACGAGGTGGAACCCCCATTAACTAAATTTCAGCTGCCTAAAATTGATTTTTCAATTTTTAGTGAATTTTTGAAAATTAAAAATTGACCAATTTCGGTGATTTATGCTTAAGTATTTTAAAAAGTAAATAAGATTCTAAATATGTATTATTTACTTATACTTACCTAATTGAAAAATGATGATGAAGTTCTGAAGCTGATTTCAACTTCCCTCAACCAAGTTTCACCACTTTTAGTCATTCTGAAGCCTCCAGAGCGATTTTCGATTTCTCCAGAAGGCATGGAAATCAATTTAAGCTGATGAAAATTGGGTCGTGGGTCATTTTCGACCTGTTTAAAAGGTTTATCTAGATTTGTCCCTGTTTCCAGGCAAACTTCGAGGGCTTCTTTTCGACCAGCATTCTGCAGAATATCATTGAAAATACCTATATTATATGGTCAAAGAACGTACTCGAGACCAGATCCGGCTGGAAATTTGACCAAATGCGAATAAACACATTCACTAGGTCAAGAATAAACCACAACTCGATTTTTTTAACAGACTTAATTAATTTACTCGTCTTCTGGAGAAATTTAAAAATTCTGAGAAAATAGAAAATATTGTGCTGGAGGCTCTAAAACGACTCAAAATCGTGAAATTTAGATTCAGTAGGTTGGTTGTAAACAAAATATCTACAGCCATTCGTGTATACTTCAGAGATGTTCCTGCGAATTGAAAAGTTCGATATTTTTAATTTTTTCTACAAAAAAGGCCACAATTAATCGATCACTTTCCTTCATAATTATTTTGTGTGCAATGCATGATAGGCTAATACTAAAAAATCAGGAAAATCGGAAACGTTGGTCAGAACATTTTTCTAGAAGATTGGACACGGTTATTCCATCTCTGCAAATACTCCAAGCTTACAACGTTATAAACTTATAATTAAAAAAAAATTATTGGTGCAATGGTAATGTCTTTTGTAAGTTCGTAGCTAAACATTTTCAAAACATGCCAAATGTCGTCTTTATAATTATTGCCACGTGTAAGTACATTCAACTTCCTTAGAATCGTCTGACATATTCCTAATCATCAATACGAAGAAATGAGATTCGTTTTTAATGGTGGACTATAAGTATAAGTACATACTTAGAACTTGATGCTAGAGAATTTTTCGATGAAAATTTTCATTAGCAGATACCTAATATTTAAAGCTTTCGCGAAAAATTATTTATTTGATTAGGTACTTGCTGCATTTCGTTGAAAAATCTATTTTTTCATAAATTATCATGAAGTAGGTACCTAATTTTATTTTCGAACGAAATAATGCAATTTTTCAGTGCTTCTTAATCATATTATTATCAGTATTTTGAAATGTGTTCCATGTTCTGATTTTCAAGTTACCGCATTTTCTATGATTCTTTTTGAAACCATAAAATTTCGCTGGTACTCGTAGGTAACTTGACTATACACACAAATTAATCCTATTAACGACTTGATTTCTACAGAAGTTAGTAAACACTTGAAAGCCCTTTCAAAACCAAGTTAGATCGACACACTGAAATAGCACACCCCAAAACCCCTGAAGCCAGAATTTCATGTGCTTAGGTATAAATGTCCATTTTTGGATTTTTGGCAATTTTTTCAAAAAAACTGTTTCTGGGCGGGTTTTAAACTTTTTTATGAAATATAAATTTTTTTGAACAGAGTGAACCAATGCGAATAATTTCTCAATTCAACTCTCATACACCAAAAAATACTATAGTTTTGAGCCATTCTGGAGCCTCCGGCGATTTTTCAATTTTCTCTAGAAATTTTAAATCGCCCTGGAGATACCAAAAATGAACTTTGAATCCCGTAGCTTTGGTCGATGGTTATTGAACACCCTCTCGATCCTTTTAGGTGGTTAGGTACCCCAAAATTCCAGGGAATGCCAGCTCAAAAGTAAATCACATTAATGTGTATCAGAGATGCAATTTTTGCCATTTTCAAAAATTTGCTTGAAATTAAAAATCAACTTCAACAGTTCAAATTTTTTTCAAGGTCTGGATGACATACTCTTTCAGGTAGCCAAATTTCAGCTCAATTGGAGTTGAATGTGGTTACCTACATTTCCATTACAATTACGTACACGGTACAGGGTGCCTAGAAATATCGAGTACCCCAAAAAAAGTTTTCTACTAAAATACTTGGGTTGGTCACAGTGAATGATAATAATGATAGCACATGATTGATTGTTGGGCTGGAGAGATAACATTCCACCAATCATATGCATCTACATATTTCACGTTGCCAACCTATACTTTTGATGAAAAACTTTCTTAGGGGTACTCGATATTTCTGGGCACCCTGTAACTGTTCTTTTGTTAGGAATGATATACTTACACTCAACATCAAAATTAAGTTAGGTCTTTGAATCCCGTTGCTTTAGTCGATGGTTATTGACCACCCTCTCGATCCTTTCAGTTGGTTACGTACCCCAAAATTCCAGGGAATGCCAGCTCAAAAGTAAATCACATTAATGTGTATCAGAGATGCAATTTTTGCCATTTTCAAAAATTTGCTTGAAATTAAAAATCAACTTCAACAGTTTGAATTTTTTCAAGGTCTGGATGACATACTCTTTCAGGTAGCCAAATTTCAGCTCAATTGGAGTTGAATGTTGTTACCTACATTTCCATTACAATTACGTAACTGTTCTTTTGTTAGGAATGATATACTTACATTCAACATCAAAATTAAGTAGGTAATAAAGTATGAGGGGATATTAGGAGATAAGTACTCGTATTATGTACTGCGAATCGATTATAATTACACCGAAGATGTTCGCTGCGTGTACCTTGCATCTTTTGTAGGTATCGTTTATTTCGATCATGTTCGAAAAAAGTGAATTAGCTCGCTCGAAACTGTGTCGATTTAAAAAAAAAAAAGTGAAAATTGATTAAGATAATAATTATTCTGATGGATCATTGACGATTACCAGACTTCTGTTCGTGCAACATTGAGTACGTCTTACGCATTTTATTCGTACCACCTACAGGTGGTACAAATAAAATGTATGTAGGTAGGCAAAATCTCGAAAATAAAATTTACGAACATACTATGGTTTCGAGTGACAAAAACATCGACAAATTATAGAATTCTTTCACTACTACATCCCAGAAATTCGTCCAATGGTGTTTTGACAATGAAACGTTGAAAAATACTTTTTATCAACGCCTAAAACATAGATAATAACTATGGGAAAGTCAATAAGAAATAAAGAATTCGACACGAATTGAAAAATATTTGCATTACTCATGCTCGCATTGGCGCCTAATGACCTAATCTGTTCAGATAAGTAGGTATACGCATGTATTGTATGTATACGTTTCAATTACAAAATAATATTCATTTATCATTTGTAAAAATTCGTCCGGCTTCTCAAATTTTCAAATACAAATAAGTATAACAATTAACAATATTATCACGAAAGTGATTAATATCGTTGCCAGACTTAAAAATCTGGAAAAACCATGTGGAGATCCATACCTATTAATGGCATTTCACAATAGAATTTTAAACAATTTTAGACCTTTCCTTCTTTCCATTTTAGAAATGTGTCGTCGACGAGGATGAATGAATCATTTATTTAATAACGTGTTGTTGGTTGTCAATAATGGTTTTTTAATTTTTTTTTTTTTTTTTTCAATTCAAACATTAGAGTTGCCTACTTCCCTAGCAAAAAGCGACAATCAGCCAAAACTCAAAACAGCAAATTGCAAACAACAAAATTACAAACTTGCTGTAATTTCGCATCTCTTGATCTTCAAATTTTTCAAAAATATTCTTTTTACGTAATTTTATAAAAATCAGATACCTATCTTTCTATCAGGAAGTGAAACTGAAAAATCAATTTTTAAATTGATGCTAATCGTGTGAGGTTATTTTGATACGCCATCAAAAGCTGTTTGAAAAAAAAATGAAAAGCATGAAACCTTAAACCAGCTATGAGCAAAAAGCAAAGCAAACGCAAAAGCTTTCTTGCAATCAGCGAATAGTTGATAATGTAGTCGCCTTCCATACTAATATTCCAATTACTACTACTCGTAGGTATGTATGTATCTACCTATGGGTCAACATGAGCGTTTTCAGCTCCCTCGCTGGCTCTTCACATTTCATTGCTCCTGCTTCCACTCTCCCTTTTGCTTCCGCTCTTATAAATTCTGAGACAAATTGCCAATTTTTTCAGTTTTTTTCATCATCAAGATACTACAATTTCCCAATTCAAGAATAGGTATTCAGGACCAATTTTCATCATTTGTATTGAATTAATTTCATTTTTTGCCTTTTTTTTCAATCGTAAATCGGTGAAAATGGTTAATTTTGAGTTTTGAAAAATTCGTCAAACATCGAAAAATTGGTTAAGACACTGTTGAGCAACTAAAATTTTTTTTACGAGAGTTTCAGTCCGTGCTCTTTCCAACAATCACAGTCCTGCTGTTAAAATTAAAGATGGACGCCTCGAGAGGTTCCTTTGTAAGCTAAATTCATAAGGCCTAAAGCAGTAAGTGAAGAAATGAAGCTATGCTTGCAGTGGAAACTTGACGGTTGGAAGTTGAGAAAAAAATTTCAACACACCTCTAATTAAGTAACAAAAAGCATAAATTTTCTTGCAATTATTTAGCTAATGGCTTATGATTTACCTATTGACGTCGTGTTCATTTTTTAAAAATTTTCGAGACTCCGAAATCTATAATCTTGATTGTCATATCTTCGGTAATTAATAAATTTCCCGGTTTCAAATCCCATTGCCAGATGAGAGATTTTTACAATTTGGAATTAGATTTATTTTAATGATATTTTTTCATCAATAATAATTATTTTTTCAACATGTGTTATGTCGAATAAGCAGCATAAACCCTAGTGCAATTGAAAGTTTTTTCAATTTGTATAGCCAATCAGTGAACAGTATTTTGGAGAGACCAATCTGTGATCAGTGTTTATCATTGCCAGATGAGAGATTTTTACAATTTGGAATTAGATTTATTTTAATGATTTTTTTCATCAATAATTATTTATTCAACATGTTTTATGTGGAATACCGAATAGTTTTTCAACTCTTATACCTAATTAATAAATGAATACCTACTTAATTGAGAGTTGAAAAATGGTCAAATGTACCATGTACCCAAATAGAAATGAAATACCTACCTTTACACTTGAAAAGTAGGTAGGTACCTACTTTAAAAAACGTGATTGTAAATTTGTAAATACTTACATACAGATCAAGGGATGGAAAGTTAGCTTGGACCGTTAAATACATCGACCAATGTTGTAGAGAATTAAATTATTTCCAACAACCTACAAATGATTTGTTTTTCTCCAGAATGCGTAGGTAGTTTTTCCGTTATTCTCAAAAAACAGAAATTTTACAATATCATCACAAGGTTTTTGGTTTTTGAGAATAACGGAAAAACTATGCATTCCGGAGAAAAACTAATCGATTGTAGGTTGTTGGAAATTTAATTCTCTACAACTTAGGTCGACGTATTTTCGGTATTTTTCACGTAGAACGCTTCGTTTCGCCTCCAGATTGATTTCAAAGTTAAAATAGGTAATGAAAAAATTAAAAAAATTAGCACACTCATAATTAGGACTGTAGGACACCCTGTATATGGAGCTGTGCAAATCATAGAGACTTCTGGGTTGTTTCACATGAATTTTGAAGCTTTAGGGGGCACACAAACTGCCGAAAAAGTGAAAAATAATTTTTCGAACCGAAGCTTGATTTTTTCGTGGGACGTAAAATAATGTAGTACTCGAGTGGACGAACAAAAAATATTATTATAACAAATTGCCCATCTTCAAAATTGAAGGGGCTAACTTGATTCAAAATTCCCAAATTTGGGATGCTTGTCAAATTTCGAGGATTTCAAATTTTCAAATTGTGTTTGCCCCTTCAATTTTGAAGATAGGCAACTTGTCATTATAACATTTTTTGATCGTCCATTCGAGCACTATGGGGTATTGAAGTGCATGCTTTTAATGATGCAAATGTTTTCTTACTATCTTTGAATTGAAGAAATAGCACCCAAGTAGGTAGGTACCTATTTTGGGCAAAAATTTGCCAATTTTGAAACATTTGCCATAAATGAGAAAATGTTTGGATCATTTAAGTGACTTCATCAACTCATAGTATTTGAGTAGACGAACGAAAAAAAGGATCAGATAAATTTCCTATCTTTAAAATTGAAGGAGCAGATACAATTTGAAAATTCAAAATTTTCAAAAGCAATTCATCATAGCAACATTTTTTGTTCGCCCACTCGAGTAATATGGGTTATGGACCAGGGTATGATTTAAATGATTCAAACATTTTCTTATTCTTGGCGATTTTTTCAAAATTAGTAAATTTCCGAGTTCAGCGAAGCACGTGGATCCTTCAATTCTCATGAAGATAGGCAACCAGTCACAATAACGTTTTTTATTCGTCTTCTCGAGTACTACATACGTATCTACAGTTGAATTTTGGAAAACGATTTCCGGAACACCCGGTACTGAGCAGTCGCTGTTCTTCTTTCAACGAATGACAAGATATTGTGGTCTTGAAACATTGAGAAAATCTGAAATGGGTGTTCTGTTATTTAATTATTCTGTTTTCTTTCAGCTTTTTTGCAAATTGAAAAATGCTCATTACTCGTCCGTGCATTTCTTTCTTGATTTTGGCTGTAATCAAATTTACAAAAAAAAAACTAAAAAACAACTAACAAAAAGCAAAAACCCTTTTGCAATCAGCGAATAGCTGATGGCTTGTTCCATAATTTTTCGACCAACACCGACGAGTCTGAAAATCTTAATTTCCATTTTATCGAACCCTGTGCAATTTCTAGTGTGCTGACTGACTCAACATCAACATCGTACCTTCGCATTAGTTAAAATTTAATTATCAGCAATATTGCTCACGTACTTGAACACACTTACAAGTCGTAATCTATCGCCCTCCTTTGCTACACACGAGTTGCAAAACTGAATTAGTTTTCTTCTCTTCCCCCGTGGCTTATTCTTTTTTAAGCATAACCCACTGTCATCATTATCATCATCATCATCATTACTACCTATCATCCATCGCCATCACAACAACGTCGCGATATGGGCGATAGTTGATGGGTGATAGGCGAAATATTCAATTTATTAAAAAACAGCTCCTATATTATGTGCGGTTAGCTAGAGCAATATTCGTGAAACATACTGCCCTCGAACCGTCTAAAAAAAAAACCTGAACTCGAACTACTTGGCGAACTCATTAAATCGTAATGAGCGTTGTGTACCTATTCGTAGGTACCACACATATCTACACAAGACGATATTCAATGTACCTCGTCTCAAGCGCGGGGTATTTCGAAAACCAAATGAAATGGGAAAAAATAACCACATTAACGAACGTCTTGGTGTACCTACAGCGAACCTTTATATGTACTTACTCGTAGGTACTAATATGTGTACGTAAAAGCACTTTAATAACATCACATATTTAGGTACTCTTATATGACAAACACCTTTACCTAATCGTGCGTGGGTACCTAGACCTACGAAAGTAATCATCTCGAGTAAGTGAATGAAAATAGTTGCATGTAGTAAGTATGGTGTATGGATAAGAGGACGGGGACCCGGACTAGGTTACGTTATTATTGTAACGAAATAATAAAATAATCGACCTTGTCACTATGACCGGAGCGGTATCGTGCCCGCATCGTACAAGTTGTTCAAATTTTCTTATCAATTTTCAAATTGAAAAAAAGCCCATTCGAATTAACTAGTCTTCTATGTACCTGTACCTACATATACCTACATCTTAGCTGTAGAAATCTGTTGTAAGGTGATGATTGCCATCTATCATGCTTCTTCACGTGACGTGACGTACGTTTATTTTAAGAAACTAATTACTACTGTTGGTTCTTATAATGTATGTGCCCAAGGTTCCAATCACGAAATGTACGAGTGTAGATACAAATAAAATTTTTCTCCAATGCATTTAGATATAGGTACCGGTTGTCGATCGCATGTGTTTGAAAATAAGTCATCAATTATTGGTACCTATACCTACCTATCTATGGCTGAAGACTGAAGAAAGGCTAACGAAATAGTAAATAATATGGAATTGAGTAATGATGCGTGGTAGCGCCCATCGACAGCAAGAGCAATCGCTGCCCATGCCCGCACTCTCATTCAGTGGTCTCCGGCCTATGTACCTACTATTCAATTAAATGTGAAAGTGACGAATGATTAAGTGATGACGATAATTGGACGCGATTGCGCGAATAACAACGATGTATGTATGTTTGCGTATTTGAGAAATATTAAGGCTACCCATACATTCGATAGTAATCGAAATTGTCCAGAATAAGGACGAATAATTTTGAGCAATATGGTGTATTGAGATATATTGGAGGTGTTTTGACGACGGCTGTTCGCTGCAAATTGTGACATACCTAATTGCAAGTACTACTTCCTCGAGTCAGAAGTCATTGAATTTTATTTCGATTTTTTTCCCCCATTTTTTTACATGGAAAAATTCAAAATGCAGTGAGCAAAACTTTTTTGCAATCAGAAAATTCATACGCTCTGGGCAGTATACGTATCAACTCTAGATTATTGTTTGTTTTGTGGATTTCTTAGGATAAAAATGATCTGAGGTTTCATTGTCAAACAAAAGTTCTGTTTTTGGCCAAACATTGCTTATAAGGTTCTGCTTTTTTTGTTGTTGCCAAATTTGCATATCTATTAGTGAAAAAGTGTGATTTTTTTTGGGGGGGGGAAGTATGTCAAAAAGTGTTCTTTTTATCAAAATTATCAAAAAATGTCCATTTTTTGTAAAATTATTGTCAAAAAGAGTCTGCACTTTTTGTCAAAATTGTCAATCAGTACTATTCTTGGCAAAATTACCCAAAAAGTCCTGTTTTTACTAAAATTTTTGAAAAATTTTCGTTTTTTGTCAAAATTGTCAGAAAAACTCAATTTTTATAAGTTGACCAAAAGTAGTTTTTTTTTTTTGTTAAAATTTTCAGGAAGTACTTTTTTGATAAAATAGTCAAATGGTCGTAATTTTTCCGCCAAAATTGCTAACAAATTTGTGCTTTTTTTGCCAAAACGTCCGAAAAGCATTGATTTTTGCCTTAGCTGCCCGAAAAGTCCTCTTTTTGTTTGAAATTTTTGCCAAATTAAAGTTCTGTTTTTCACAAAATTGATACTAAAAGCTTCTTTTTTGTCAAATGTAATTTTTTACCCTCCAAATTCTTCCATTTTTTCAGTTCTTGTGGCAATTTTTTCGATATTTTTGAAATTTTCTTTCGGGCTTACAAAAAAGCTCTGCTGATATTATTTTTTTTGGAATTCGTTTTTTTTTTCAACAATTTTTTCAATTTCATTTAAATGGCTGGAAAAATCTAAAATCACTTCTCCATAAAGTGAGCTAAATAACTACTTGTCAAATCAATGGGTAGGTACTTCTTCAAAAAATAAAACTTGAATTAAAGAGTAAAAGTTAAAGCAACCCTGTCCAAGCGAAAAGCTTGAACCCTCTTAAAATCAGCTGTTTGGTTGGAGGCAGGCCTAAATGATTGTCATCGTCCAGTCTAGATGAGGATTTAGAAAATTCTGTAGGAAAACCTTCAAATCTATACATATTTTCAGCCCAGTTCACTTCTCAATTTCTTAGCGAATTTTTGAAAACGTCAAAATTTCCTAAAAATTGATAAAAGTTACTGAACACCTCACCCTTCTTGAATTCATTTTCCCCACAAATCCCAGACTTTCTGGAGCCTCTGGCGAAAAATTACTTCCTCGAGGAATTTCGAAATGTCCCCGTGAACGACTGGATATCAATTTGGGCAACTGTTCTAGAGATATTTCAAACTGCTGGAGGCTCCAGGAAGTCTGGAATTTGTAAAAAAAAAATGCATTCGGTAGGTTGGTCATTCAATATGTAGTTATCTTGCAATAAAAATTCCAGTTTAACAATTCAATTACTTATGCTACCTAGTAATTTCAAAAAAATCTATTTTTTCACCATTTTTTGGATGCCATTTTTGATGTTTTTAAAAATCATTCAAAAATTGAAAAATGAGCTTGGGGTGCTGAAATTTTGGATTTTGGGATTTTTTGATAAGCTTATGATTTCCACGACGTATCCAAGAATTTTACAAGCTCGTGGTGGGGGTGTTTAGGTGGTTCTCTCATGTTTTATTACCGTTCTGAAACTAAGCTTCAACAATAAACATACCCATATTTTCACCATTTTTACCCTGTCCACTACCTGATTTTGAGCAATAATGTGTAGGTATGAGATTGGATGGAGGTAAATGACGATGGCTGTTCGCTGAAAATTGTGACATACCTAGTAGCAAGTATTCGATAAGTACTTAGGTACTCAAGTCAGAAGTCATCGAATTTTATTTCGATATTTTTTTTCTCATTATTTACATGGAAAAATCTAAAATGCAGTGAGCAATAAAACTTCTTTGCAATCAGTAAATTCAAAAGTTCTCGATAGTATACCATGTCGTCATTTTTTTTTGTTGGTAATGTTCAGGGTAAAAATGATCTTGGGGGTTCTTTACCAAACAAAAGTCCTGTTTTTTGCCAAACTTGCTTATAATGTTCATTTTTTTGGCAAATTCGTCGAAGTGAAAAAGTGTCAATTTTACTTTATTATTATTATTTTTTTGGGGTGGGGGGATTAGGGTGTCAAAAAGCGTCAATTTTTGGCAAAATATTCTAAAAGTGACCTTTTTTCCAAAAAAGAGCCACTTTTTGTCAAAATTGTCGAAAAATCATGTTCTTTCCAAGACTGGCCAAAAATCCTGTTATTGGTTCTAAAATTGTCAAAAAATTTCCCTTTTTTGTCAAAATTGTCAGAGAGTATCAATTTTTACGAGTTGGCCAAAAGTAGTGGAGTTTTTTGGTCAAAATTCTCGGGAAGTACTTTTTCGTAAAAATAGTCAAATGGTCGTATTTTTTGCCGAAATTGTTAACAAATTTGTGCTTTTTTGCCAAAACCTCCGAAAAGCATTGATTTTTGCTTTGGCTGCCTGAAAAGTCCTGTTTTTTGTTCGAAATGTTTGCCAAATTACAGTCCATGTTTTTCGTAAAATTGATTAAAAAGCTTCTTTTTTGTCAAATGTAGTTTTTTCCCCTCCCAATTCTTCAATTTTTTCAGTTTTTATGGCAATTTTTCGATATCTTTGAAATTTACTTTCGAGCCTACGAAGAAGCTCTATAATTATTTTTGAATTCGTTTTTTCCCAATTATTTTTTTAATTTCGTTTGCCTAAATGCTAGGAAAAATCGAAAATCACTTCTTCATAATATGAGCTAAATAACTACTTCTTCACAAAATAAAACTTGAAGAAAAAGTGAAAGTTAAAGCAACCCCATCCAAGCGAAAAGCTTGAACTCTCTCGCAATCAGCAGTTCGATTGTAGGCAGGTTTGTAATTGATTTATTGCTCTTTGCTTTTACGTTGGTCGTATGGTATTACGCATGTATGCACACAACAATTTCCAATCAGTATAGATGACTCAATGAAGCTCTTCACCTAGGATTTGGAAAATTCTACACAGGAAAATCTTCAAAACCATATTTTTAGGCAAGTACATTTCTCAATTTCTTAGCGAATTTTTGAAAATGTTAAAATTACCTACCTAAAAATTGATAAAAGTCACGATTGAATTGAAAATTTCAAATTTAGGTTACTGAACACCTCACCCTACTTGAATTCGTTTTTCCTACAATCCCAGGCTTTCTGGAGCCTTTGGCGAAAAATTACTTCCTCAAGAATTTTGAAATGTCCCCATGAACGACTGGATATCAATTCGAGCATCTATTCTAGAGGTATTTGAAACTGCTGGAAGCTCCAGAAAGTCTGGAATTTGTAAGAAAAAAATGCATTCGGTAGGTTTGGTTATTCAATACCTATCTTGCAATCAAAATTCCAGTTTTACAACTCGATTGTGCCATAATTTCAAAAAAATCTATTTTTTCGTTATTTTTTGATGGATAATATTTTCGATGTTTTTAAAAACCATCCAAAAATTGAAAAATGTACTCGGGCTGCTGAAATTTTGGATTTTGAACATTTTTTTCTGATATGCTTTTCCACGCATCCAAGAATTTTTTAAACCCATATTTGGAGGTCTTTGGGTGTTTTTTTTATGTTTTATAACTCATTCTAAAATTCAAGTCCAGGGCTACATTATTGTAGAATTTCGAGTGATCTCATTTTCTACCGAATTAATTTGACTTATACTTATCCACGTGATATTCCAAACACATCGCATATTATATTATAAATAAAGATGCTGAGAAAAAAAAAAAGCTACATACGCTAATCAGAGATAACCTTTCGCACATACTTGACGTCTAATTGTAGCAACTCTTATGACCAACTTCTCCAGACGCACGAATTAGGTAAACATTATTACATTTACAAATTGCTCGTAGTTAACGAATTAAATAGGCGAGTTAACACGACGATGAGCTCCTTATGTATGCTTCACGTCCGTCAAAACAATAAGCAAAAAACTTGACTTTTGGAGCAAGATGTGTGCATGTGTGTGTGTGTACGTGCAAGTGAGAGAGAAAAAGATGAGAAGAAATCATCACAACTAAGTATGTAGGTATTTTGAAGATAACGAAGAATTTGGATGTTCAAATTATGTAACGCGAGCGTATTATACGAACAAATCGTTATTTTAATTAAGCAATTAAAACTCGAACTAGATGATAATGAAGATTCGTCTTGCATAATTTTTATACGTACCTTCATCTTATTATACCTTTACCTACGGGTTTGCATAGTTCACTTTGTCATGTTCCCATATACTTAATTAAATAAGAATTCATCATAATTAATTGAATTAAGTAGATGAATTGGTATAATTATTAGCTATAGGTAGGTAGTTAGGTACCCACTTAATGGGCTATTTTGATTTCATTGAATTTTCCATCTTATTTATAATTTCTTTTTGGAATTTGATTTTTTTCAAACGTTTGTAATTTCTTAATTTTTCCATTGAAATGATAATTTTACATCTCAATTTTTACTTCAAATTCCTAAATGAAATTTCAACCAATTTTGAAAATTTTTACGGCTTTTCTCCTTGCTCAAAATAGTCAAAATTTCATTTTATTCTCAGAGCAGAAATTTTTCAAAATTATAAAAATTCTGTTAACCCTCAAAAATTAAAAAAAAAAATTTGCCTACTTCATTTTTTCCAATTTTTTCGCAAAATTAAAGTTGAAATACAATATGATTTAACTCTCGTTACCTCAAACACTTTCTGGTGCTGTTTTCGTCTTCTATACGAGTTGACATTTCATCATGGCCGAAACATTCGAAAAAAATCAACAAAATACCTTCACGTACGACTCGATGTTCCTAAAATTCTGCGAAAATTCAGACAAGACTGATTTATCGTCTGATAAACGTGCTCTAAACATGGAAATAAATAAAAACTCATTTTGAAGGTTCATCACAGGTATACGAGTACAATACACTGACAGTAGTTATGAATATGATCATAGGTCAGTTATACTACTAGAATACTCCTTAGTTATAGCCTGTCTCGTACATGTCTACTTATGTGTCTAACTACCTATGTTAATTATTTGCCGACGAATAATTATATAGGCACAAATACAACATACTGTGCGAATACTCATCTACAGTAATAGGTACACAGTATGCTGCACTTACACTACAACGTGAATAAATACCTACTTGATTTTGTACATTCGTACGTCAAACTACATAAATCAACTATACGTAGCCGACGACGCGACGTGTTGAAAAAAAATTCGTCAAAAGTCATCGTCCTTTTTATTATAGTTTCCAAGATACGCGTATTTCTTGTCCTTCCCAGCCAAGTTCAGGTGGCCGGTGAACGAGTATGCACTTTGTAGTCGCTAAACACTCGCCTAAATAGCAGTTTATTTGACTAGGTATCTTTGTGATTAACACCTTTTTCCGACAACTGTGCTCGGAACTTATTACCTACCTACTGGTTCACACGTGTTGAAATTTTCGCTAAATTTTACACCCTGCTGGTACGTGCCGAATTTTTATAATGAGTTTGCGCAGACTTGTATTACGAGTGTATTTATGTGTGAATGTACTTGACCCTTGTCAGGTGTGTAATTTATCAAATTAATAAATTTTAGTAAATTTACTTACTATTAGCCCCCTTATAGTTTCGGTTTTAGAGAAAATGATAATAATAAGATGATTCGAAGACATAATGGGACTTTTTGTCTCGAAAATTTAGAAATGTGTTTCAAAAGCAGAAGGAGAAATTGTGCGGGTTTTTACGATTTTTAGCTCAATTAATAATTGGCCTATGCTACGTTACGAACCAGTTCAAAAAATTACTTACAAATGAAGTTATCACAACTGGAGATATTGATCATTGTTAGGAAGTGCTGTTTGAATTTGCTTCGTTAAAGCGAGTACATTCCTAAAATGTTTCCAAAAATTGCAATTTTCAATACTCCAAAACAAAAAATCAATAGAAAATATAAAAAGGAAAGCCTTTTAAACAAGTATTCTTCGGTTTGAACGAAACCAAGCTAGATTGAAGGGGCATGTTCTAAAACCCCTGTAAATGAAATTTCAGCTTCTAATAGGTAGGTATTTCATTTTTGAATTTTTGAAAATCTAAAAAATTCAAAAAGGCTGTTTCAAGTGCGATTTTTAAACTTTCTCGTAAAATACACTCGAGCAAAATTAATCAATGTGAATCATTTTTTGACCCCTCCAGAATGCTTTGAAATTTCTGGAAAAAAATCTAAATATGTGTGAAGTTGCTGAAGCTTGCATGAAGAAAAATTTGAAAGCGTAAAGTATTAAAGTAACCCATAAACAAAAAGCAATTGCAAAAACTCTCTTGTAATCATACCTGTTTAAGTGTTTAGGTACACATGGCTGTATTTGGTCTATCAAGATGAATGATTGTTGTAAATGCAGGCCTTTTTTTGTATTTCCTTTTTAAGGGGGACGCTAAATTGAAGTTGCAAGTCCGTAATTTTCACTACCTCTCCACCCCCCCTCCCCCCGCCAGTGCATCTTGAGAAAAAAATCGAAGTACCTAAACTATGTTTTCATTGCTCAAACAAACATTTTTGGAAATTAGATACAAAAAAGTAACTTTCGTTTTCATTCAAGTACAATTGTACTTTAGCTTAAGCTAAGTACTATAAGGACTAAGGTACAAATTTGAATGCTAAATTTTAGATTTAGAACAATTTCCAAATTTTCATCAAATTTCATCGTAATTCTGATCTTGTTTTCGCACTTTACTGTTCTGAAAATTCAAAATTTTTTGAAAAAGTTACCAAAATCTATTTATTTGTTTATTTTTTTCAAATTCTTTCATTTTTTAGTTTTCATGGCGATTTTTCGATATTTTTGAACTCCCCACAAAAAAGCCCTGGTTGTATGTGATGATGTAGGTGATAGAATTTCCGATTTTCAGACCTTTGTTAGCAGAAAAAAGTAGGCTACTGATCAACTGCCAACGTGATGGAGTGAAATGAAAATTTTCAGAGTTGCATATTGGGAGGAAGGAGTCTGTTGTAAATGTTTTTTTAGCATTTTGAAGAATTTTGAGCCCGACATGGGTCATGATTTTTCAGATTTTTCAAAAAAAAAAAGGTCATGCAACCCATCAAAATGGGTTAATACCTATTTTGCAGGAAATTCAAAAATTACCATCAAATGGTTTTTGAACAATTTTGAAGAATTTTAAGCCCAAAAATGATCATGATTTTTTGAGTTTTTGAAAAAGGTGTTATGCTTTTATTGCTCAAGTTTGGCTAAAAATACCCCAAATTGGACATAGGGAGTCTGCAAGAACATTTGAGAATCTGCCCTCAGGGGAGTGGTGTGGAGTCTGTTTGACGAACCTTGAAGCAGAAGTGAAGCTGATATTTATGTCAGCACAATAAATTCTCTCACAGGTGTATCGGGGGCTCTTCTGACTCAGCCAGGTAAGTTTCTGTGCCCCATGTTGAAAATTTTATAATCGTAAGATCTTGTATTTAGGAACCATTCACTAACTATGAATACCTAATAATAATACTTAATTTTAAAAAATATAATACCCAGCTGAAGCTAAGAATTAATCCAAGTTCCAGCAACAGAAAAAACATGGGAAAAATAGCACTTTCTATAAATTACTCCTATATATTTAAACAAATAGGCAATTTGTTTGACATACATGTAAGTTAAATAGTAGTTATGAACAACTAAAAACTGAGAAAAAAAGTATTTGGATGGATTGTAAATATTAGGTATTTATAAGATAAGATAAATAAAAGGAATTTTGAGAATAAGACCAAATTAGATTTACTAGAAGAAAGAAGAAATAGTTGGAAATAAATAGAAATATGGAATGGTACAGTTTAATTAGTCGTGAAATCGTGATTAAACTTTGTTAATAGGTACCTGTACCTACCTATACAATGTACCGGCATTGTTAATTTTGGTAAACTAAAAACCAAACAACCAAGACACAAAATCATACAACATTCAGCTAAACGGAACCTGGTGAGCAAAAAATCAAACACTGGCTTCAAAATCATATCAATCGAGATTAAAGAGAATTTTAAATCTATTGAACACCTTATTTTTGCAAAAATAAATCAAATTTCCAGCCGAAATCTCTTTTTGAAAATTGTAATTTTTTGCTTAAAAGTGGTCATTTTAAAAATTTGAAAAATCCAGAAGTGGTCTCCCAATAAGTAATTCTAAACATAGCCACTTGAAAAATAAAGAACAGGACAGTACCCCTACATAGTTGAAAAAAATTCCCCTATAGGTAAGAGTTCTTTGGGTTCAAAGGTCTACATACGTAGAATGACCAGACTACAAAAGAGGTTTTTTCTTAAATACTACATAGTTGGTTAGGTAACTACATATGTGGAATTCTGACACAAAAGTTGAAATCCGATTCATTTTTGTTAAAACGACGAGTAGTCTTGTTGAGATCATAAGCAAACAAGCAAATACCCTTCTTGCAATCAAGAAATATTTAGCGACCGTAATCTTTTATGTGGATCGAATTCTCTTAGATATTCTCGCTTTGCTTCAAAAAGGAGCGAAAATTAAAACTTCTTCAAATTGACTAAGAAAGCTGAAGTTCCGAATATGCCTTATTTTCGGCCCTTATCTGAATCGATTGAAAACTGTTTCCAACTGTTTTGAGCAGTTCTGGAGCCTCCAAAAAATTGTTGATTTGAAATTTCCATAAAATTTTACGTAGGTAATGAAATTGGAAAGCGAAAATTCACTGTGTGGGTACCTATACCCTAATTTTAACTTGACAATTCGATTGGAGGTGGTTTCAAACCATTTTGGGGCTTCCAGTCAATTTTGGAAATTTCTATGTTCATAAAGTACGAGTAGGAGCCATAAGATCTCTACAAATTAACTCTAGCAGTAACCTGTATAAATGCAATAAGTGCTTGTTAGTGTTAGTGGCCTACTTGACCGATTACGATAGTATACCATTTCTTCGAAATTGGTTTCTGCCATTTTGGAAAAGTACATTTCTCCAGCTATTTCATATAGGTAGGTAAGGGTAAGGTGCCCGAATGTCGACCAGTACCCTAAATCCGACCACAAGCCTATCTCGCCCACTAATGCCTTGAAAATTCGGAAAAAAATATTTTCGTATGTATTTTTCACAGAAAAAACGATTAAGACCAAAATCACAACCCAAAAGCCAAAACTCGCGAAAATATAGCTAAAAAACGAAATTCAAAAAGTCAAAATTAACTTTTCCCGCAACTTCAATCGCCTGTTGCGCAAATGTGTGATTTCTCGTGAAAAAAGTTTTAATTATTTTTTAAAGTACAAAGTTCGACGAATAAAAGCTGATAATTATTTTTTGGATAAATTACAGGCAAGTTTGAAAAGTTTCCCATCAAATTTAATTTTATAGGGTGTCCTAATTCCGACCACCAATGATTTGGCTGTATACTTAAAATTTTTATTTTCCTGGATTTTCGAAAAAAACGTCAAAACGTAATAAATGGTGTGCTGATGCAATGAACAAAGCTGTAAAAGCTGTAAGAAACTGAGAATGTGGGTATCTAAAGGCGTCCAAACAATTTTCAAGTGTTTTAAATGGGGACATGAGATTTGTGATACAACGTTAGAAAAATGTAAAAAAAATTGAATATTTGTTCCCCTTTTGCTTAAATAATTAATTTCCTTTCTATTGGTGTCATTTTAATTCATAATCAACGATGTTGAGGTATTATTTACCTTCTTTTTTTCAATTTTTTTGGGGTGGTCGGAATTAGGACACCATTTTTGCAATTTTCAATTTTCTCACTTTTTGGAAAAAACGCCATGAAAAATCAGCGGGGGGGTTTTAGGTTTAGTGACTTTAGGGTATTAAACTAGAGGCATGTGGCTATCATTTGAGCCATTGTGCGCGAACCTAGGTCAATTACAGGTCTTTTTATTCCAAAAATAAACTAGGTGGTCGACATTCGGGCACCTTACCCTTATGTACTAGATTTAAAATTTGAACGATGTATTTACATGTTCTGAACTGATGAAAATTGATTTTGAAAGAGTGATGTGTAATCAGTCATGTGTCAAATGTATAGGTAGATACATATTAATAAACACTTACCTACATAACTGTTAAAGTTTATTCAAAAAGGTTTTTTGACTTTTTTTAAGGAACTAAAATTTCCGAAAAATTATTGTAGGCTCCAAAGCGGCTCAAAATAATTTTCAGTTATCTCGGCGTGTTGAAATGGTATAAAGTGAATTTTAGCTTTGAAACATCTTTGGATATTTTGTGAAAATTTCAACATTCATAAATTTACTGGAGGCTCCAGAAGTGCTCAAAATGGTACGAAACCGTTTCCATTTAATTCGGAGAGTCGAAAATAGGAGATACATTCCAAATTTAAACCTTCTACGTCAATTTTTTGGTAAAATTTCTATTTTATTTTATTTATTTTTACTTAATTTTTTGGCTCTGATTTGATTTTTAAAAATCCACTAAAAATTGAAAAATGCACATTAGCCTCTGAAATTTTGGCTTATTGAGAATCTGGAGATGGCGGGAGGGAGGGGAAGGGGGTCATTGTAACCCATATAGTGATAAAAGGCATCGTAAACATCAAATGAATAACAATTTGTAAGACTTACGATGAATCGCGAATTACATTATCTTGAAAATGGCTGTTTTTGCATATTTTAATGGCATGGTAAAATCTCCAATAAAGTGAAAAAACCGAATTAATATGGTTGTTCACTTCTAAATAGACATAATGCGACCAATAATCATAAAAAACAAAAATATTTCAAAAAAATTTTTTTTGATTTTTTTGAAAATTTGAAAATTTTGAACCCCGGTTGCAAAGTGCTGGGTGAGGTTTGGGACCCCAAATTTTTCCCACATGCAGGCTTTTGAGGTCCCCTCACAACTTTTCAACTCCCCTCCATCCAAATTTCCAAAAAAAAGTCAAAGACGGCCCACCCTATTATCCACCCTTTTCGATAATTCCTGAAGTTTAACTATTTATTGAGACACCTAATATGTAATATCATCAGAACGCTCATCGTTAATGTTATTAAGATGTGATCCAATTCATTCACATCTTGCCACACACGTTTAAAAAAATTAGTACCAACTTCATAACCTACTCGTCGTACTAATCTAGATTATCTACGCACGCGATTCGAATAAATTCACCTTTCCATCGACATATTTGTCGAACAAATAAGTAAAAAAAATACTCGTGGGCGTCTGTTGGCGCTGGTCCAGTAACGATCATCTCGTAAAGCAAAAAAAAAAAAATTGACAAACCCACGACCATCATTGGTTATAATCCAGATCGTACAAAACTATATAGACTAAAAATCGCCTAAACTACATCATATACTACAATCCATAAATCATCAATATGTAGATCAAAGCGAAAAAAAATTTGCAAATACAAATGAGATGCTTATGATTTCATGATGTACAATATAGCTCACAGTTCGCTTGCTTTTGGTGATCATTACGTTGTTGTCGAAATTATCATCGATATTCGAGCACGATCGACCTTTTTCCTCATCCCGAACCGCCTTCTTTTGCGACACGTCTCGTCCATTTTATATGTATGTACATACAATTTGTGGAAAAAAAATTTGCATACTCTGATTTGGTTTGGTTGCAGTAACTCACGTACACGCCAGTGCACTCATCTGCCGAGTATTTTTCAATTTACATACCGCGGAGGTCAAAATCCGACTACGTTTTTCTCCCCTCTTCCACTGTCTTCCTCATCTTCCTCTCTTCTGCATTTTTTTTTCTTTCGTGAGCATATATACCTTATGTTTACACAAATACTTAAGCTTACTTACTACAGCTAAATTATACGTACGAGTACGTGGGCTCGTATCATCTCTATCTACCCTTTCTGCGACTCAGCCTCGTTTATTATTCACCTAAATTTCGTACCTAGGTGATTTTTAATTACCGACAATTATCGATGATAGCGAGATATTCAGATTATGATTGGCGCAATGTTTGAATTATTTCATATGCTAGCTGCAATCTATAAAAATGTATGTACACGACATACTAAGTTGTAGTAAGGTATATACAGCTGTGTAATTTACAAACCCTCTCTTTCCCCCTGAATCAGGTTCGATTGCCATTTGCCATTTCCACACAGATGCTGCAGCTTTCCCATAATGTCTTCTCATCGTAATCGCGAGCTGCATCGTGGTATGGCTAGAGGGTTACGGTGACGATCACACGACCTATTTCAAGTTCGCGCCTATCATCGCGTAATTGGTGCGATACCGTTTTGGCGAATATGTCGTACTATGTAAATAATAAGATATTTACTCATACTGCCTTGTACCTACCTACATACGTAATTTATCTTCGTATTGTTCCATACATTCGCCAAGCTCCAGTTCAAAACCATTGTTTTATTTGCCACAAGTTGCGTCTTCTCATCTGCTTCTCTTCTCTTACCATTGGAAGATACATTTACTCGTAATTAATCGTGTCGAGTTCTACAATGACCTATGTTCGCGTTTATACGTAGCTTCCTTTGCCCATCTCATAATCTGGTTTTTACCCTACAAAAGCTCGATGCCGCCTAGCGCCGAAATTATTTATACACGACACGAGAGTTACACAGTTGCGTAACTCTCTACTCTGCTCTCTCGTCTTTATAATAAAAGTGAAGTTATTTTTTTCGTTGCAGCGAAATTGGAGACTGGGAATATGACTGGTCGTGGGATCACTTGAACTAGTCGTAGAGTCTTAATGGCTATAATTTGTTTCAGCCTCTGTCTCATACCACTATACCTACTGAAGTTGTGCTCTTTCGTATATCTAATGGTAAAATTAAATAATATGATAAAATTATAATAGGTATCCGTGTATCGATGTTTCATCGTCGTCTTTATATATAGATGGAAGTAGATCTGGATATGTATGGTATTTTATGTAGCATGATGTCTCGTCTGTGTCCGGTCGAATGGGTGTTTTAAGTGTTTGATACACGCATGGGTTAATGTGCGGGTACAGGGTGTCTAAAAAAAGTACAAAAAATCTAGCCAAGTTGAGTTTTATGACTGATTTTTAGATGGTTGTAGAGTAAACTTAAAATTAATCAGGGAGAAAATGGTGGAGGTTTTGACCAAATTCAGTGGAGACCTTCATGTTGAGTTTTGGAAGTCGCCCAGAAATTTTTTTTTAGATCCAGAGGTGCTCCTGGAAGGGAGAAATTAGCCCTGAAAGAGGGGCATTTTACGAAGAAATCGTGTTTTTTTATTCCCAGTACCGGGTGGGAACACGAATGCTATGTCTTTTCGATTAGACAGAAATAATTCAAAAATTGGAGTAATACCTTGGAACCAAGGATAGTGACAACTTTCCTCGGCAGCTATAGTCCTACATCATCACTACCCAACTTTCTTTGGGGAAAATGGTCCATTCTCAACAAACAATATTTGCGATTTTTCGTTGAACTAGACCTTCACCATCGAAATTCAAGACTACTTTTAGTTTTAAGGTTCTACTGAACGGTGAAAAATTTGTAATTCGCTTATTTTGAGGTAAATTCGTGCTTCGAAAATTTTTCTTTTCGAACATTTCACATCAAGTTTATGCCAAAACATCGAAAGATATCATTTCTGAAATTTGAGAAATATTTTGATACGCAAAGTGGTGCTAATTTTTTGGCAACTACCCATTCCCCATTAAAAAAAAAAAAAAAAAAAATACTTCCTAAAAACATTCAAGGAGTTTTTAGCTAAGTTATCATCATTTTGCCTTCTTCTTTTCATCAAAACTATTCATAAGTGACCGTTCGACCTACAAAATGGGTTAAAATTTCTCTCCATAAATTCAAATATTGCGACGAAAATGTTTCATAAGCATTTTTGAAAAATTTGGAGCCCAAAATTTGGTCATGATTTTGGGTTTTATGGAACAAGTGTCGAACGACGTATCAAAAAGAGTTTAAGTTTTGGAAGAAGGTCGAAAACGTCGACGAAAATGTTATTTGAGCATTTATGAAGAATTTTCAGCCTAAAATTGATCCCTGATTTTCATGATTTTTGAAAAAGATGTCAGATGACTTATCAGTAGGAATTGAAATTTGGGTAGGAAATTTAAAAAAAAGGCTTTTTTGAGCCTTTTTAAGAATTTCAAGCTCAAAATTGAGCACTGATTTTCAAGATTTTTGAAAAAGTGCCACGTGACCCATGAAGATTTGATAAAATTTGGGAATAAAGTTACAAAAATTAATAATCCCACAAATCATGGCGAAATTTTGAGCCCTAAATTTTTTAAAAGTGCTCAAAAAACGTTTTTCGTGACATGTTCGGTTTTTTGTTAACATTTATTTAATTCATTTTGATAGGTCGCATTATACTTTTTCAAAAATTCCAAGTATCTCAAAACTCATGGCTCAATTTTGTGTTCAAAATTATTTAAAAGTGCTCAAATAAAAACTTGAATGAAATTTTTGATGGCATTTTAAACTTATTTTGATAGGTTGCATGAGATGTTTTCAAAAATTCCAAGTAGGTACATATCTCAAAACTCATGGCTCAATTTTGTGCTCAAAATTATTTAAAAGTGTAATCGAATAGAACTCGAATGACATTTTTTATGGCATTTTTAACTCATTTTTAAAGGTTGTCATGACACATTTCTAAAAAATCTCAAAATTTTGTAAAGGTAGATTTTGCACACATTGCTAATTCCTCATACATAAGCTCAACTACCTCCTTACTTCCCTGTAGTGAACTTCACCTAGCTTCTAAGAGCTTTGTGAGTATGTACTTGGCAATTCACCACTTCAGTACCTACTTTTTGGTTACAAACAAATAATTACAAAACACAAAACATGTACAACCTTAATAAATAAAAATCCTTCAATTATTCTTTCATGTACGTACTGTATATTTGTAAATATCACATGTATGTACTTAGTTACTCTTCAAATAATCTACTTTAGGTTACATGAACCAGTAAAGTGTTGCTAAAGGAGTGACTCTGAGAGTTGTAAAGGAGTGTAAATACACATAACCTTGAGAGGGATCAACAAACGATGAGGGATGGTCCATCAGTGATACTCAAATAATTGAGACTTTGCAATAACCCTATTGACAAAAATTATGCGATAGCATGCTAAAACGCATGCTTTTATGCATAGCACAAGCATGCGTGAATTTGGACTTTTTTCAAAAAAAAAGCATGCGATTCAGGATGCAAATATCATGTGTAAAAGTAATGATAAAGCATGTAAAATGAAATAAAAATTGAAAAAAATTTTGCCCTGGAGGAGGATTGAACCCAGGACCCAAAATTTCTATTTTTCCACGTTACCTAACCAACTTGGCCACTTCACTGCTTTCAAAGATTGGAGTTATTTCCCCATAAATGCTTGCACTTTTTATACTTTGGAGACAAATTTAAAAATTTAATAAGTTCACAATGCACAAACATTTATGCGGATTGCGGAAATAACTCCACTCTTTGCAAGCGGCAAAGTGGCTGAGTGGGTTTAGGTCACACAGAATAATGGAAACTGCGGGTCCCAGGTTCGATTCCCACCCAGGGCAGAAGTTTTTTTTTCAATTTTTCTTTTATTTTACATGCTTTATAACATTACTTTTACACTCGCTATTCGCAGGCTGAATCGCATGTTTATTTTTGAAAAAGTCCAAATTCACGCATTACGTATCAACACGCCTATTTTTATGCATAATTTTGTCAATAGGGAAGGACACCATGCAGTCTACTGCATATTTTGCTGTTGGGCCCGAGTAGGTACATCATTAAAAAACCAATCTATGTAACTGGAACCATAGGATTATGAAATAGATCACATGATCACAGAAACACATGCTGGAACACTGGAACTAGTTCATATTGTCTTGATACTGGAACAGATTTACTCAAACAGATTGATAAATCAATCATGTCTTACATAAATAATAGAATAGGATCGTCGGCTAAGTGCAAAAAGGTGCCTCGTGAAATTTGTTACTTGACACCTGTGTAAAACGGTCTTTCCACTCTGAGCACCATCTATTAGTCCAAATGTTCAAACCAAAAGTTATGTTACATCGAGGCACCCTTCCCATCATTGAAGATGCCTTTAGATTTGAACTAGGACTGATAGATGGCGCTCAGTGTGGAAAGGCAGTTTTACACAGGTATCAAGTAACAAGTTGCACGAGGCACCCTTTTGCACTTAGCGGACGAGGTACTAGCCTATCTATTCTCTTGAACACAGATACCTATGCACCGTTTAGGGAGTTGTAAGATGACTGGCATTTGGTTCATTTTTCTCACAACACATTGGCAGTGATGGCAGCGTTCGCAAAAATATGAACGGCGTTCGCGTTCATTTCAAATGAACGGCGTTCGCGTTCGCGTTCATTTCAAGTGAACGGCGTTCGCGAATGTGAATGCAAAATACATGATTTGTACAGTGAAGACAGTGAAGTTGATCAAGTATAGTAGGTATATGGTACAAGAGGTACGAGATGATACTTTTTGTGTTGCAAAATAATTTGATTTTTCAAAGTTCGAAAATTTGCCTTCAATCAAAACAAACGCCGTTCGCGTTCGCGTTCTTGCAAAAAAGAACGCCTTCTGTTCGCGTTCGCGTTCGCGTTCGCGAACGTGTCGCGAACGTGTCGCGAACGCTGCCATCACTGCACATTGGTCATGGGAGAACTAATCCACCAGATGGCGCTTTTACATAATTAATTCGCCAGATCGCGCATTTAAGTAACTAAAATGAGATGTAGCTGAATACTTACAGTGTTAGATTTATTCAGGTAAAATTGATCAAATTTGAAGATATCTGATAACGTGCTCACACAGAGCTGAGCTTTCAATATTCACAGCCATCAAGTTGAATAATAAAATAACCGAAGTTCAAATACTGGAACATTCCAGTATTTGAACTTCAGCTGTAAGAATATCATTCAGTGAGAGACCATTGTGTGATTTGGATGATGTATGAAACACAATCGACAGCTAGTACGGAGTGATGATCAGATATAAAATAGCGATTTGAACGATCCGTGACGGGCAACATATGACATAACGTAGCGTGCCCAGTAATCGACATGCCTCAAAACGTCGCCAGTAATTGACACCTAATTTCAATAGGCGAAAAAACAAATTCATTTCTGTTATTACCACTTTTACTGCAGTAAAAACGATCGATTAGGTCTCCAACTATTCATGCCTGTCAAAATCATCTGTTTTCAAGACCCAAAAGTTTAAAAAAAATAATGTTTTTATCAGCTTGAATTTTGGTGGCATTTTTAGCTAAATTTTGGTGTTCAAATCTAAGGAGCAACGGCGAATGGTTAAGGATTTCTGAGTAAGTAAATCAACTTTTGGTGGCAAATTTTATTTTAAATGTATTTCATAAGGTTTCAAGAGGTGGATTTTGCTTTTGTTGATGTTCTGAAAGCCTTAATATTTAAATAATAAGTGAAAATATCAACTGTCGATAATAGGGTATCGAATAATGCATATTGTACCAGTAATCGACAGCTGTTGTTTCAATGCAAATTTCACTGAATTTTCAACTTTTGTTGATTTAGAGTGGTTTCAATACTTTTTTAGTCGGATGAAGTGCAAATATAATTTCTTTTAAACCATTCTAACACCAAAAAAAATTCGAAAATTACGTACATTGAAGCAACCTGTCGATCACTGGTACAATCCAATTCCATACCTATTCAGTTCAGTACCAATCATCGACAGTGGATATTTCCACCTAAATTATAAAATTATTAAAGCTGTGATTATGGTTTTATTATTTCATTTCTCCGAAGTTTCACATTTTAATGCATAATTTAATTTTTCCTACATGAATCAATTTTCAAAAAGCAGTTTACATGTCTTATTTTATTGTGTCGATAACTGGCACCCTTTTTGTCGATAACTGGAACATGCGTGTCGATTACTGGTCCATGTATGATTTTGGACTTTATCATGAAAAAACGTAATTACTACATTAAATAATGAATAAAAATCTAAAGTAAAATATATTTTGTGTACCCAAATAGTGCCAGAAGGTACACAAAACAAATGCAGCTCAGTAACCTAAATTGTTTTGAAGATACATCAGTATTTGGAGGAAAAAATTCTTAGCACTGTTGATCACTGGGCACGCTACGTTATGCGATGCGACTCAACATATTATGGTGTTTTATACGAGTACTCGAATAAAACACCATAAGACAATTCGTATAATGAATGACACTTTTAATTACATTCAGTAAAACAATTAAAATAAAATAACAAATAATTAACAAATTAAAATAATGAGTAAGTATAAAAGTTTAGCCGGCCATGATTGAATATTTTCTTTCTCACAGAGAAGAGGACTAGAAACGAACATAGTTTTCTGGTTTGCCACTAGATGTAGTCTACAAAAAAACAACATACAGAACAATTTTCTCTCACCTACTTTGATTGAAAATTCTGCAATTCCTCCCATTACAATTTGTGTCCTGATTTTGCAATCTATACCTATTCTATAAAATTGCTCACAAAATGTTTTGATTGAAATAATTTTTGGTGTTTTGTCAAAACGTTAGGTAATAGACGTGGAAAGAACAAGAACATCTTTGCTGTGGATATGCATTTCCGGGCCCTCATCACTTTATGATGCCTAAAAACCCACTTTTATCCTGGGTCAAATTTAGCAACGAAATGAACAGGTAATTAATTTCTAAACATTTATTTTAAAAACTAAAACATTCATTTATTGAAAAATTCTACATCAAATCGTTGAAGCTTCCAGTTAGCTGTGTGTGACAGGAAATTGATTTTCAATTACCTATACTTAGTTGGATCGATTTGATTCAGTTCTGGTGAATTTGACTGCCACATATGTATTTACGTAAGTTGAATCCATATGAAGCGAGTGTTTGAATGAACTGAATTTTGCAATTTAATTAGCTCTTCAATAGAATTTGCACCATGCAATAAAATCATCCATGTAAGTAGAAACCTTCTCAAATTGCTTTGGCTGCTACAGGATCGCTCTGTTTCTTCAGCTATTTTATCATGGCATTTGGTCCCACTTGACAATAGATTCGCCGGTTGAAAAGCCGGTGAAAAAGCCGGCCCAAAAATGACAGTAAATTTGCTGGTAAAAAAACGCCGGCCGTTTAAAGTGGCTGTTTATTTCATTAAAACGCCGAAAAATCTACCAAACTACAAAAAATTTTGAACCCAAGCGGGGATCGAACCCACGACTCCTGCGTGGAAGTCCAGAGCGCTCACCATTCAGCTATCACAGCAACGTTAAAATGTTTGTTTTCAAGCGGTATACATGTACCGCACTTCGTACTTTCCTTTAAATTTTGTGAAAATGAGTTGTGAAACATACGTTGCGCATGTGCATTGTAATCAGCGAATCAACACGCGGCTGTTTCTATAAAAGTAGCCGGCGACTTTTTACTAGGGCTAACCGGCGATTCGGCAAATAAAAAAAAACTGCAATTCGCTGGCTGTTTAAGTAGCTGTTTTCTTAAAAGTAGCCGGCGTTTTTTTCACCGGCAAATTCACTGTCGTTTTTGAGCGCATTTTAAGTGGCAGTTATGCAAAAACAACCGGCGTTTCGGCTGAAAGCGGCGAATTTATTGTCAAGTGGGGTGGCTTCAAAGGCTGCTGGACCAGTCCCATACTTGAAAGTATTGAGCTCAAATATTTTGTTTCCCCAGATGATGAACTAGTAGGTAATGACGATCTTCTGGATGCACCCAGGTGCAACAATACATCATTTTTTTACATTAGCAGTACACGTATAAGTGAAGGTAGGTTGCAAAACAAGATAAGGTTGTTGAATAAATAACGTTGAAGCTTTATCGGACCAGCCATAAGAATATCATTCAGTGAGAGACCATTGTGTGATTTGGATGATCCATAAAATACAATGGGCAGCTTTGTTGTGGTGCTGGATGACCTGAGTACAGAGTGATGATCAGATACTTATAAAATAACGATTTGAACGATTCGCGACGGGCAACATATATCATACGACTCTACATAAGTATCAACTCTGAACACTTGTGACACTTGCTCATAAATTCACAGTAGGTATTACATCGATTTTGTTGAATTATCCATACTGCTGCAGATGGGATTTAAATTAAACATGCCTTGGCCCAACCACAAGATTGTTCACAATAAGATTCGGATTGTTTTAAAAAGGCAATCTCACAGTAAGTTTGCCGTAGGATGCGCGAGAATACGTTTTTTCAAAATGCTGATTGTACTCCATCAGTCATCAGCATCAATTGATTAACTTAATTTGCGGGAGAATTTACATCTTCCACTTTCCAAAATCTTTGAAGCTGGCAATCAGTATTTTCGATTGTAAGGTCACAGTAGAAATTAAACACCATATTGCATTAGTTACTTGATTCTGGATCAATTGTGGTTGACAGAGTCCAATCTAACTCTAATTTCAGATTTCCAAATTCATTAGCTAAAATCTTGTGAGAAATTTCAACTTTCAAAAAATGTGCTGGAGACTCCAGAACTGCTCGAAATTGCTCGAAACCGTGTCCAATCGATTTCAGAGGCCGAAAATAAAGTACCCCTCAAAAAGTTTTCTACTAAAATACTTTGGTTGGTCACAGTGAATGATAATAATGATAGCACATGATTGGTTGTTGGACTGGAGAGATAACATTCCATCAATCATATGCATCTATTTCACGTTGCCAACCTATATTTTTAATGAAAAACTTTCTTTGGGGTACTCGATATTTCTGGGCACCCTGTACCTACCAAATTTCGGCCCTTTAGGTTAATTTGATAAAATTTTGGTTTTTTCTATTTTTGAGCCGAATTGATTTTCAAAAATTCGCCAAAAATCGAAAAATGCTCTTCAATTCCTGAAATTTGGACTTGTGATGTACTTTTGCATGCTCTTTCAATTCATCTTTCTCTATTTCAAAAAATCTTCTGTCAGTTGGAATACCTTGCAAAAAAAATCACACCTACCCGTCAATTTTTCCTCTTTTTTTATCACTTTTCAACCAACTAGGTACGTTCAATGCACTTATTATAAGTACGTGAACATGTTTTTAAAAATTATCTTCATACATATGTATATTCAAATCCAAACATACGACGTGTATGTCACTTATGTTGAGTAATCATAATTCTGAAAAAAAAAATTAATCGAATTCCAATAAAAATATCATAGGTATACGAGTATTTTACATTTGCGCTTCGGTATGTTAATTCGGTATTACTAATAAATTAGTCATTTATTATTGAGAAATGTTGTTACGAGCTGCTCGAATCTTTCCACAGATTCGGATTCTCGTCGTCGTATGCAGCTGCTGTTGATGGCACACTCGTCTTATGGCCTATCACGTTGACACGATTTTATCGCCATTTCCTCTCTATCTCTCCTTGTAATTTTCACTTTCCTTCGACGCGTACAAAATAAAAATTAATAGTTAATTCTGGTTCTGAAAGCACCTGAAATGCATATCTCGTACCTACCTAGTACACTTTTATGTTCATGTAAAACACTTTGACGGCGAGATAAGATGGTTCTGAGGGGGCGGGGGAAGGGGATCGATGCTCTATCTTCACACATTTATATGTAGGTATGTAATTCAACACTCCGCATGCAATCTTTGCTCGAGATCGAGTATTACTTCGCGTTGTATTTATGTATATTATATAAACGCCGGACTATTTATCACATTTGACCAAATAAAATGATACCATTTTATACAAATGAAATACAGAACGAGAAATAAAAAACTAGAACTACGCTAATTGCACCTAGGTATGGTGCGTTTATTTAAAATAAAAAAAAAACCAAACGCACTTGCTTTAAACATATAAAAATAATCCCTCGAGGCAACGTGTCTCTTCCACACGTGCTCACGTCCTCTTTACCATTCCTCATTTGAAAAAAACTTCATCCTGCAACTATAATCCATTTACCTACCAATCGAAACAGTAAACAACAATTAGGCCGCCGAAGTGAAGTGGTCGAATTATTGGGATAATTTTCAACAATTATTGCGTAATAATGATGGCTATCGAGTGACCAATCTGATCTCCCTTGGCTCTTCACAGCCTAGGTACCAAAATGTACTACGTAGACTGCGTACAAATAAGTATGCAACACACGAGGCAACCGGTTCCAGGCGACGATATGTACAATAGAGTGTAAAAAAAGCGAGAGAAATAAATTAAAAATCTGAATTCCTGGAGTTTGTGAAATCAGGGCGCTTGGTTTTTTTTGTCGTCGTCGTTGTGTCGTCGTCGTCGCCGTAGTTGACCACATCGCCATGAAACTGACCACTTTAGAGTGATTACGGCAGTAGGTAGCCGAATTAGGCGATATTAATAGCTTAATTGGACGAGAAGAATTAGTGCAATATTACGCGGATTATTATGTACGAGTATAGATAAACATTAAATGGGTTGCTTTGGTATGCGCCTGTCCAACTTTACACACCTTAACGCCGGCAATTTCGATAATTTTTTAATAGTAGTCTATTGTAATGGTATTTTACGTATGTTACGATGTATTCAACTTGACTCTAAGGGTCTGAATAGGGTGTTTGAGTCTCTGGAAACCCAAGGGGAAAATCACAAAAACATCTGAATTATCTGATAATCGTGTCGAATTGGTCTATGAGAGATTTTTATTTGAAATTTCCAACTTAACTATATGCTAATCTTAATCTACGTATCGTTTTATTTATCATTTAATCTGAGCAGTGCTGCATAATTAAGTACCTAGCTAGGTATAAAGAGCCAAGCGTGCGCCCATGCATTCGCGGATTAAACCGTAAAAGTAATTTACTCGCGTGAAAAATGTCTCGCGAGTACTGCTACGATGTTTGTATGTCTTTTTTTTTTTTAACACTAAAGCCACAATATGTGTTTAATTCTTATTTCACATACTTTAGTAAATACTTCGAAGAAACGAGAATTACTTATTACGTCGATAAAACGTGTAAAACATGATGTAAGGGGTGTTTATTAGATGTACCTACAAGTGTTTTGCTCGCTTGGTGTCCCTTTTATTATTATTTTTTTTTACGATATTTATACTTTGACTCCATTTTCAACGAGTATCAGCAATAATATCCAATTTTACATTTGTATTTTTTAATCTACTGGTACAGCTAATAAAGTTGTGAGCATCCAAGTAGATATATGTAGGTACCACTACCATTGTAGACCTAGGTAAACAAGAATATGGCCAGCACAGATAGGTATAAATTTATTGATATACATACACGTGCATGAATTATGGGTACATTACGTTTTGCACATACCATAGCACACAATTTTCATTTAGATTTTTAACGACTTCCACACGAGTTCCATCTTTAATTTAATAGCTTAAGGTATATGATTTTGTTGTTGAAAAATTTCGTAGTTGTCAAAAACAGGATATGGGTAGGTATGTATCTGTGAGAATCCCAATGGCAAAATCGTGAAGGTAAATTTTATGAATTATTCTTGCTGTATCTACCTGAACGAATTTGAAAGATCTGTTGGTTAGAGAAATTCTCAAAATTGCTTAGATTTTTGTTGGGCGGAAATGTCTCATCTCAAGAAAGCGTAAAGAGCGAAAAAAGGGTTCAAGATCTTTCTGTGGAAGAAATTTCGCCGTCGCAATCTATTACATTTTGATGAATACCTAAGTACTTCTCAATTCACTCTATACAGATTGAATTACACTCAACGAAAGCTTACCAAATGCTGGAATATTTTCTATGTATGTACCACTTAGTTAAGTTTTAAGTTGGATTTTTTTTGTTGGGTTTCTTACATTGAGAAAAAAAATATATAAGATCTTGGTTTATGTCGTTAGGATAGCTCCCCCTTTCCTAATTTGTTTATTACATATTTACAAGCATTCCAAACTTACCAATGCTTAATTTACAAAGAGAAAATATATACGACTATGGACCTGTTGATTCACTATTCGCTAGACGAAGTTTTGATAAGGGACACTTACAAGTTACAATAAAGAGCATGCAAATATACACTATCAGCCAAAATTTCAGGTGCTAAAATACATACATTTTCGGATTTTTGGCGAACTTTTGGAAGTAAAATTTGGGCTAAAAATGAAAAAAATCAAATCTCACCAAATTGACCTAGAAAGCTGAAATACGAAATATACTCATGTACTTAGCCTATTTTCGACTTACCAAACTGATTGAAAACGATTCTGAACCCTTTTGAGCAGTTCTGGAGCTTGCAGCAGATTTTTATATGATGAACGCAGTAATTCATTCTGTACCCTAATTTCAACATTCTGAGTCGACTGGAGGTGGTTTAATCGCAGGAATGCACGAAAAAATCTCATTTTCTGAAATTTAGAATTTGGGGGTTTGGAAAGGTTTAGTCAAATCATTTTTTACTTCGAATTTTAGCATTTGAATGATGTTTTCTCTAAAATTATGGTGAGCCCTATTTTGTGATGAATGAATTTTCGAAGACGAAGTGTTGTTGAACTCATAACAAGCGAAATTTTCTTGCAATCAGTACTTTCGCAGTACTTTCGGAACTATCTGACAGGACAGGTCAAAATCAGATTCCAACGTATCTATAGAGTTTCTTTTTTTTCAGCATTTGCCACTTGGCCTGATCCTTATGGCCTGGCGTACTACAAATACAATCGTACTTATGTTTGAAAGAAATGAAAATAACGTTGATAGCAAAATACTATGGTCAGTGCCGGCGTTAGCACTTTCGCATATATCGCAAAGTGCGACATACCAGAAATCTATCGCCGAATGGGAGAAAATTTGAAAAATTGAAAAAACGTCAATTTGGTAGCAAAATTGTTAATTTCCTGACAAAATCGCCGATCTGTTCTCAAATTTTTCATTTTTTTCAAATTTTGTAATTTTCAAAGTCTTCATGATTGTGCTTGGAAAGTATTTTTTATTTAGACTTTTAAAAATGTCAGTAGTGGAAAACTGACTTTTCACATCAAAATTACAGCTGTTATGCTTCTTGAAACTTCAAGTTTTTGATAGCTTTAGCCTCGCTTCGCTCGGGCCAATGTTATTCTCTTTTTCAAAACACAAATTTTCTAAAGCTTTTGCCCTCGCTTTGGTCTGAAATTCAAGATACTGATTTCAAAAATTTTAAGAATATGAAAACCAAATAGGAAAATTCTAGAAATGGGAACTCATGAATTTGCATTTTTCATATGCTTTGAGTATTATCATTTTTTCTGAACAGATTCATTAGTTTTTCAATTTTTTTTTAACACAGCACGTTCAAATTTTGATCATCGCCGGCAAAATTACGACTTTTTGTCGGCAAAATGAAGTGATTATCCCCCCCCCCAAGTATGTTGAATTGTTCACAAAAAATGAATAAAGAAATATCGAATTGAACATTTTAAAGATTTGAACCCTCCTCCTTCTTTTCACACATGAAAAACTGGCACACCATACTGGAAGGACCAGTTACGCTTATTGGGGGGGGGGGGTCTTGGCTACGCTTCTCATAGGTATGTAATTTTTTTGCGACACACCAGAAAAATTTAATTCGCCGGCTCTGACGATAGTGTTCAATTTAAATGATGGATTATTTTTTGGGTATGACTACTCAGTGCCTTTTCAGCCCTCCAAAATTGTCGGAGGAGTTCGATCAAATTCAGTTAAAACCTTCATTTTGAGTTGGAAGTCTCCCAGAAAAATTTTAGCTCCGACCTTCGAAGGTGCCCATGGAAAGGGGCATTTTCAGAAAATTCTCAACTAGTATTAGTGGAGCTTTTTTTTGAAAACACCATTTTCAAAATCTCACATTTTGAAGATACTCGTATAAAATAATCACACATTAAAAAAGGTGTTTTTAAAAATTGACCACATGAGTTAAAATGAATGTAATTCCAAAAATTGACAATGCCAGTTGAAAATATTAAAAAATTCATCATTTTTGAACTTTTTGAGGCAGTATTACAGAAAAAAATTCCACCTTCCTCACTCCGATTAAATTACTATGGGTATATCTATCTTGATCACAAAAACCAGCAACTATCCCAAAGTGATGGATCAGATAGCGAGTTCAATTTTCATACCAAAATTGAAACAAATTGTTGTGAATTTGAGTAAATATGTTAGTTCAAGGTATTGTACTTATGTGTGGGATACCTACTTATATCATATAAGTATGCCATTTTTGTTCACTTTTTCTGGAGGAAAAATGTGTCTCAAAAACTTTGTAAAAAAAAATTCACCACTTTTTCCGGCATAAATTTTTTCAACTGCCTATCAAACCATGTTAACATTTTATAGTCACGGATCGAAACTTTGACACAAACTATGTTCACCTCAAGGTATAATCTGAGCTAATCAGTTTTCAGAAAGAGTTGATAGGGAGCGCAGGGGGAGGACACCGGCATCTAACCCGCAACCACCCTATATTTGCAACTACTAATATGAACTTTTTGTGATGAGATTTGCAAAAACAATTGGAGGGAGGGGGGGGGGGTATGGAGCATCAAAATTTTGGTCAAAATGCAAAAAAAATTACAAATAGCATGTGACATTGCTGATTTTCAACTTATAGTGAACTTGTAGTGCACTATACTCATCAGAAATTTCTGCGCAATTTTTGAATAAAAATAAATTTATGAATTTTTAATGTGTAGCCAATCAACAAACAGTATTTCGACATAGAGGCAATCCGCAATTACTGTTTATCAAAACCAAATTTGAGACTGATTTGGAATTTGATTTTTAACATGTTTTTATGCAGGTACGAACGATTTTATTTAGTTAGTTCTAATTAACGAGAAATTTATTTGGCTTTATTTTAATAAGAAGGTACTTACATTCTACTTTATAAATTATAAAAAAGATCAAGAAATGAAAAATCAGCTTCGAGTTTGATATTTAAAAGCAAACTTTGCAACCAATACAACCATCAACCAATATGGTGAAAGCAAAATGCAAAAACTATCTTGCAATCAGCGAATGGCTAATGGCTTATTGGCAGTTTAGACACGAATCTATCCGTAAACTGTGGTATCATGGTATGGTATGGAATGGATCCCAGACACCTGAAAGGTCATTTGTAATTTGTAGATTTTAAAATTTTTCCAAACTCATCTTTGTGGTGAAAAGCACAAATTTAGTTTTCCAATGACTGTTTTGTTTACTTCCTTCTGAGGTGCAATCATGAAAAAAATACTTATTGTTTCTTCATGCATGGTCACAACAGTTATTCCTGTTGTGCTAACACCATTTTCAGCGGTTTAATCTAGGAATACTTACGTGTTTCAATTTTAGTCGATTTTTTTCCGCGCAATATCTTGAAAGACGTCCAACTAGGTAGGTACATCATTAACCTGAATTTTGACCAAATTCGTCACTTTTTGAATAATTTTTTCTAAAAAGAAATTGAATCGAGCATTTTGGAAACTCCTGATTTTTTTCGCGGAGATTTACTGGACTAAAGATACCTGCCTAGCGTAATATATAAGTACTGGAAATACGTCATAAGTTATTACAATTTCGGAAGTTGAAATTACGAAGTAAATAATGTAGGTAGGTCTAGGTACCTATTGAAAGTTGATATAAGTCTATAATGAATTCAAGTACAGTTTTTCATCCGAAAAAAAGGATTAGGAGTTTCTAAAATGGAACGATACACGAGTAGGTATTGCGAGAACAAAAAAACAATCGAAACTAACCACTTTAGACTGGAAAAATCTCCAAAAAATATATTTTTTGCTTTTATGTGAAAGGAAGGCACCTTATATAAAAAAGAAAAGAAATATGCTGTATATCTAGATGAGGTAGCAAAATTTTTAGAATAAGCCGGTATGAATAATGACTTTATTCTCGCCCGCTTTCCTTCCCACTTCAAAAACCATCAAGTTGAACCCATTCTAGGGCCTTCGGCGAGTTTCCGATTTTCTCCATAAATTTCAAATTACTCAGAAAAGATAAAGAATGAGCTTCAACTCTCTCAATGGTGCCTGGAGCTTATTAGGCACTCTCTCGACCAATTTAAGTGGTCAATACAAAATCGTTGAAGAGCGAGCTTTTTGAACAAAGATGAAAAGTTTAAAACATTTACACAGGAAAAAATCAAAAAAAATGCTCTACCTACGTACTTGTATCAACTTTTACATAACTACGATGTATACCGACAAAAAAGCATTAATAATGATGATATAGGTACTACCAGTCATCTCACAAATTAAAATTAAAATCCACGTAGCTACTCCAGAATGCCAGGCTTACAAAAAAAAAATGAAAAAAAATCCATATCCGGGTCTACGATCTGAGCATTTCGCCCCGAACTAACTTGGAAAACATATATCATCCAAACTTCTACTCTAAAGTAGGTACCTACCTATACGTCTCCAAATCGTAAATTTATTTACAGTACCTCGTGTCCGTCAACAGATAGATTTTCCAGCTTCTCATGACGTCATTCATACGATCGTTTTGCGGATTTACGATTTCGTCTCATGCTTAGATACCTACCTTTTACCTCATTATGGATCAGCTGGATATTGTGATTCTCATTTCAGTCGTGTTCAGTCTGATTAAAGAATTAGGAGGATGATTTAATTCTTTAATTTTGTTTCTCACTGTTATGATTATTAAATGGTTGTTGTACCAGTGTACCTATACTTCTTATATCATAACGGGTTATATTATATATGACTTGAATACGGTGGCGTTGTTTATTGAAGAACGTGCCGCGAACTGGTCAATGACACCAGATGGGTCGTCGTTTCACGTTCTATGGAAGGACATTCGCGAAATCCCGTTTCTATTAGTTTAGCAAAACCGTTTGTGAATAATTTTCCGAACGATGATTTCATTTTAAGCTAGATTCTTGGCGACAATATATCTTGGAATTGATTTATATGGGTTTCCATGTTTGGAGGAAGGAGGGATGAGTTCAGATGAGTTTAATGATGGACTCGCTGTTGAAATATATTCTTAACTTTATGAGTGATAAAAACATAAGTGAATGGGGACCCACTCGATAACTTGGTCGCTGATTTTTTTTTTACCAGAGTATAGAGATTTACAGTATCTCTCTCTTCCATTAAAAAAAAATGAAAAATTAAGTTTTTCAAGTTTTCTAAAATGCCTAAAAAATTGCACGAATTGGCAAAAAAAAATGTATTTTAAAGAGTCTTAATTAGGAAAAATAAGAAAAATGCGTTCTTAGTTAGAATATACTTACAAAAAAAGGGCAGAAAACACACTACCTACGTATATATGTGTATATCGCATAACTTCTGGTGGACCAACTCGTAGATGAGTAGGTATAAAGTATTGTTTTAATTCAATAATGACGACTTCGACTTTTATCAACCTTTCAAAAGCTACACCCCTACAACGGGGCAAATTTTAGTATCAGGAGTAGTTTATCACAATCATGGATTAAAAATTCAAAAACCCAGATCAAATTTCTATTCAACGTCCTCAAAAACCTACCTAACAGTTGATGTGCATTACGATTGTACAAGAACGAAACGAACCCTCGTACAAACCTTCATGCTTTGAGTATTCCAAAAGGTCAAATTTGAATTTAACGCCTTCAAGAATCCAACAATTGGTATGCACGACGACTTTTATCAATTTCACAAATATCACCCCCTTACAACCCCCTCACCTCTTATTTTCAATTTTTCACTTTGAGGTACCTAAGTATGTACATTTTATTACTCGTAGATGGGAATTAAAAATTCCTTGTGAGACGTTCCTTCGAGAGTCTTTGTAATTTTCAAATACAGTTTTGAAATGGGTTCATTTACGTATATATATTATGAACATTATTTAAAAACTTTTAAATCACAACTTACCTACTTTTCAGTTGAATTGATATTATAATTTTAACATGTTATCTAGGAATAATGGGTTGGCATTTATTCACAAAAAAGAGAGGAATTTCCGCATTTACTTGATTCTGCATAATTCATTTCAATTAATGAGAATCAATTTTCTGCCCTGAAACTAGCATTCAGTTCAGGGTTACCGTATCTGACGAATGAAGGCGGAAATTTCAAAAACTGAGGCCAAATTTGAATTCAGTGTCCTTGAAAACCTTATAATCGATATGCATGACGATTTTTATCAATTTTGTCAAATTTACCCCTTCAACCCCTCATCCCTTATTTTTCAATCTTTAAAAAAATTGCAAAAAGTGATCAATTTTAATTTTCACTTCAGGTTGTCCCGTTAGTTTCAGTTTCATTGGTTAAAAATTTATTTTCTGTCTCCTGAGCATCTTTTATGGGACATTTATTGCACTTAGGGGTAGTTTTTGTCAACTAAGGGTTGTAATTTGAAAATTGATGAAAAGCTGTGTTATTGATTGTATCAATTGTATGGTTTTCAGTGGCGCAGATCACTATGCCGCGGTTATTTCTTCGTTTAGAGGAATTTTTAGAGGTAGAAGCGCGGCGGTACAATCGCGTACGTATTTTTGATTTAGATGAATTTTTAAAGAAATGATTTAACCCTTGAAGTACCTACATATTTTGGTCGATCTTCATTTTGAGACACATTTAATGAGATGAGAGATCAAGTAAGCAAGTGTGAGACCTTTAAATCACAATTTACCTGCAGGTTATTACTTCTCTTGCAAATTGAACAATCGGAGTCTTTCTGTAATAGTCGAAGTTTGATATCACAAAAAAGAGCGGAATTTCAGCTTACACTTGATTCTGCATTATTAGTTTTGATTCACAGAACCAGAAATCCGAAAAACTGAGGTCAGATTTGAATTCGGCGTCCTTGAAAACCTAATAATCGATATGCATGACGATTTTTATCAATTTTTTCAAACTCACCCCTTCAAACCCCTCATCCCTTATTTTTCACCCTTTAAAAAATCGCAAAAAGTGCGAAGTTTCAATTTTCGCTTCAACTTGTGCCATCAACTTTCAATCATCTAAATTTTATTTCCTGACTCATAAGCAGTTTTTGGGGAGATAATTTTAGCAATCAGGGGTAGTTTCTCACAATTAAAGGTTGAAACTTGAAAATTGATAAAAAGTCGTGTTGTATATCGATTGTTAGGTTTTCGGTGGCGGTGATTACGATTCTGCGATTATTTCTTCGTTTGGAGGAGTTGTTTTATGATTTTGGAGATTCGTGTAGGTTTTCCCAGCATACATTTTTGATTTTAGGGAGATTTTCTGACAAAATTAGGTTCCCAAAAATCACTTTTATTCTAGTTTGTGTGGAAATTTGACCTGTTAATGTGATTGTAATTCGAATAGGGCCAAGTTTCTGTCAAATTTTTTCTTTGTATCTGGTCCTGTGAATGAAGAGTATTCTGGCTCTTGCTCAAAGTTTATTTATTTTGTGGCACATTTTTTGGGGAGGGAGTAGAGGAATGACTCCATAATTCTCTCCGTTGTGATTTGAAAATTGATACCGAGCTCATATTTTCAAAACATCACCTACCAACAGGTACCAGTCTTGCGAATTTTCTATCGTGAGGAACGCTAATGATTGATATTTGTTTACTTTCCTCCTTTTTCTTAAAAGTAACACAAACCATTCTCGAAAAAGTAAGAGTAAAATGTACATACAATGTACCCACGGTACACATTACGCAGTCTCCGCAGTACGATCTCATTGTTCGTTACCAAACAACCATCAATACCGCCGCACCTTGCCTTCGATCATGCACATTCATCTTTTCTTTTCCCACATCGCCAATACGTGCAAATTATTATTTAATAAAAAAATCAACCGCTGACCTAGCCTCCATATCACGTATTAACGATGGACCGACATCAGCTAAGAGCGGGCAGACAGACACGTTCAATATACAATTCAAGTGCGCGTATCGGTCGATCGTAAAAAAAAGAGAGAAAATGATGTAACACGTTACACTACTCGTAGGTATAGTATACTCGTAAGGTATGACGAAGACGATCATCTCATTATCGTGGTACAATTCTCAGCAATAATAATAATCATATCGTCGTGGTAATTCCAGTCGTGGGCGGTTTCCCTAATTGTAAACTGGACTGTGTCACGAGTATCTCGTGCGGTCTTCTTTTCGTACTACATATATTTCTCTGCACATGATAAAGTACCTACTCGTATCTCCCCTTTCCTCTTCAGATATCAATGCCCTTTTTCACGTGTATCTTGTAAGACGCTGCTGCTGAAATAATATGCGCATATTATACGATCATGTGACGATTCTGCTCGACCTCTTGACCACGGAATTCAAGTTACTGGGCCATTGTCATCGAACGATGTAAACTCGATATCGACAGCACAGACAACGCGAGACCGGGTTCTGATTATGTACGCTGGTATGTGCTACGATTATGATTATTATGGCGACAAATACGCGACCAGTGGCATTCACCTAGTTCAATTCAGATTTCGTAGAATGAATATAGGATATCTACGATAGTTATGTAAACTGTTTATTTAATCGATGTCCGAGTTGTTTTCAACGCGAATGAAGCAAACAGTTCGAGAACATTTTGCCATTTCGCGAGTATCTCTGTTTGATGTGGATGGTGAAGGAACAGAGCCACATTTACACCTCATTTTTACCCCTTCTGAAGGGGTTTGCAAGATCAGATCTCGTTTCTTTTGTCTCATGATGACAATGGTATGCTTCACAAAGCAATATTGTCAAGCAAAGATATTGGTTTTTTCTTTGAGAAAATTTTTAAAAAATACAATAATGACATCAAGAGGGAGATGTTTTGGTAAGTAATTTGCGGCGGAGACCCTCATTTTGAGTTGGAAGTCTCGCTGAAAAAAATTTATTACCAGAGATGTCTCTGGAGCCCTAGAGGGCAGATAAGTAGGTATGGACTTTCAAAAGAGTAGGTATACGATTTTTTTCGCTTCGGCCTCTGCCCAACCTGTTTCAAGAAAAAATATATAGTGCTGTTCTAAAAAAGTAGTATTCGAGATTCCATGACAACTTTGGGTTATTTACGTCAAAATTCGAGACTATTATTTTGTATGTAGGTACTTTTAGGTTTGCATTCAAAAATTTGCAAATCGTCTATTTTTAGGTTTGAAAATATGTTGTTCTCGAATATTACGCTAAATTTATACCAAAAAATTGAAAGACATCATTTCTAAAACTGAGAGAATATTTTGGAGTTTAACAGTGTTGCCAGTTTTTTTGGTCATTATTGAAAATTTCAAAAATTTGAGAATGTCGAAAACTTTTCCAATTTTTTCGAGCATTTGAAATCTTCAAAAGTGGTCACAAAATTGGTATCACTGAATTTCAAAATATTTCCCAGCTTCAGAAATGATTTTTTTCGGTATTTTGGTACTCTATAAGGAGTATCTGGTATTCGAGAAGAAAAAATTTTCAAAACACACAACTACGAGTAAGTATACCCAAAAATATGAGATTATAGCAAATTTTCAACTGCTCAGCAAGGCAATAGTGCAGGTTGACACAGAATCACAAATATGTACTACCATTTTTTGGAACTGGGCTATTTTTTTTCAAAACAGGTTGAGTAGATCGTGGAACGAAAAACTCTACTTTTTGAAAACCTTCTCTTTAAAGACCCATTTCTCTCCTCCAGGGACACTTCCCAGGACAAAAAATGTTTTTGGTGACCTGATACAAAACGAAGGTCTTTAGTATGCCCACCGAATTTGGTTATAAATTCTCTAAATTTCGACCAAAGTACGAGTTATAAGTTCAGTGGTCTTTCAAAATGAAAACTTTTTCTATGAGCGAGGTAAATTTTGACGCTTCAGTTTTTCATATTTCATAGAAGAATTAACAAAGGTAGGTACTTAGTCCTGATTTTAAAGTTTCAGTTTTCTATGTCCACTTTTCTTAAAGTCGTTGGATTTTGTGTGAAAATGAATCTCCTTACATCGGAGGGCAGGAGGGATTTCTGCTCTTGGTACAACAAATTTGGTGTCAAAAGCCTCCCCCTCATCAAAGTTGAAAAAATTACTATATTTTTTAATTTGCAATTTTATTGGTAGAATTCATTCATCCACTCTCCTTGGGTAAAGGCGGAAATATATTAGGTAGCTGGTAGGTACTAAAAAAAAAAAATTAGAATTCAATAATGAATATTTACACTTGTTTTACCATTATTCTCTGGAACTGTTTCGAGAGTATTGAATAATGCACTCCCAAAAGTCCGAACAGCGTGAAGTGTTGTCAAATAGCTTACCTTATTATTAATTAAGTGTAGTAAATAATTATTTCTACTTGAACTGCTTGGTTCTTTTCCAGTTTTTCGTTTATTTTTCATAAACTTTTCAGTTTGTAAGTGTAATAGAGTATAGCTTTAGTGAAACATCTCCTTGATTCAGAGTGCGGAGCAAGTTGAAAAGGAAAGCAAAACAGTAATTGAACAGAATTTTTAAAAATATGTTCAATTTTTGTTTAAAATCGCCTTAAACATCTAATCCCCTATCTGAGAAAAATATTCCCAGGGTCTTTAGTTTTTGAAAAATTTATTTTGTTTCATTTTTTCCTCACATTTAAAGTGATTTGTAAAGTTGTTTTGGGGGCCAGATAGATTTATTTTGAAAAGAGGATTATGTAGGTACCTACTTATTGGAGTAATTTTGGCAGTAAAACAAAATAAACTGAAACATTATAGAAAATCTGTGATTTTTATTTATTTATTGGGGGGAGGGACGTATCTTGGATAACGAAGCTAAGTATATTGAAAAAAAAATGCAAACTTAAGTACATTCAGCAGCCAACATTTTAGGTAAGTACTAATAAAGTGCATTTTTCAATTTTTGGTAAATTTTTGAGAATCAAATTTGGGCAAAAATACAATAAAATTTAAATTTTACCTAATTGAAGGAGATAGCTGAAATTTTGTTTTTAACATTTTTTTGACTTTCTCCCCCCCCTCCCCCCAAATAGATCGGAATCGGTTTCGAATCGTTTTGAGCAGTTCTGGATCCTCCAGAAGATTTTAGAGGGCTGAAATTTCCTCAAAATTTCATCGAATGAAGTTGAAATCTGAAATATAATTACGACAAAATGTTCTAAAATGGTTAGAAACCTCCTCCAATCGACGCGACGCATGCATGTTTAAATTAAGGTTTAAAGTGAATTTCAGCTTTTCAACTTCATTGGCTAAAATTTCGTGGAAATTGCAACATTCAAAAATCTACAGGAGGCTCCAGAATTACTAAATAATTCGAAAACAGTTTCCAGTTGTTTGGGGGGGGGGTGGGATTGGAAGTGAAGCACCCACTGAATCTTAGCTTTCTGGTCAATTTGTCAATATTTTTATTCCATTTCATTTTTGGCCCAAAGATTTGCAAGAATTTACCCAAAATCAAAAAATAGAATGATGGCTCAAATTTGATGACGCACTCCTCCCCCCCCCCTAAAAAAGCACAATTTGATTTTTCAGATTAATCTTTCGCATCCAAAATTGTTGACGTCCGTTCCTTAAACTAGCTCGAGGCTGTACAGGAGTTACAACGGGGGAACTTGAGCAAATAATGAAGCTGTGAGATCGTTGGCCTGTAGACCATATGGTGGTTTCTAAATTGAGTTACTTTGTGAACAGTTTTACTGCTCATTTCAGTCAAGTTGATGACAGATCTTTCAATTTTCTTCTACTTCTGAAGAGCAACATTAAAACACGCGGACTTTTTTCTTCTTTTACACTTACCGCATCATTATAAATTCTTCAATCCAAAACCATCTTCTATAGAGAGCATATACCTACACTATTCTGCTCCTTGAGGGCAAAAAATGGCCAGCCTGCAATTATTTTAGACTGACATTTTCATCAACTCCTTATCATAACACACCTACTGGCTACTGTTAAATTGTGGTTTTGATAGGACACACGAGTAGATTAATTTCGGAAAATAAATAATCATCTTCACCTTTTCTACATTGTGTTCCCGAAGGGGTTCATCCTGGTTTGAAAGTGTTTTCATCTCATCAAAAACGCAGATGGCCTTCACCAATTATTTTTTCAAATTTGTTTTCTCGATGTGTTGTTGCGCATATTTTTTGTACAGTATAGCTCTTTGAATATTATAATGAGCCCCGAAATGATATACGTATTTTTCATGCTCGCGGATCCCGAGGACGTATTCATCTTCGGTATCGTATTAGTTGGCAAAAAAATATATTTAATACCCATTTATGGATCCGTTGATCTTCTCTACAAATAAATATATCGCGTCACGATACATACAGTCATATTCCGAACATACAATATTTACTAAGTGCTGTAAAATAATGATTTATATGTAGTTGTTCGTTTCGCCGACATTTAAATGAATTATATCTACCTACCATTGTCAATCATCACTGCTGGCCATATCGATGTATTATAGATTGACGTATTTAAATATTACATTACATATTAAATTATACAATATATAGTGTGTACCTACCTATTACGAATACCGTCTGGTATCTACAACAGCATCTACATACTTAGTGTGGTGTAAAATGTAAATTTTTCCACGGTCTATGTCCGCGTGTACTTGAAATTCCTATCGTAGGTACCTTCAAACATCCAACACATTTCCTTATCATTATAAAATTTTATTTTCGTACGCGTCGAACCATCTTCATCGCATACACTCAGTCTCGGCCTACGCTCGAGATGGTAATTCCCATTTTTTATGTGTACATCGCGACGTTGACCTGCATCATTCATTCACCATTACCTACTGATGAGCGGAGCATCAATATTCTATTAAATCGTGCACCTATAGACCCCATAGAGCACATATTATTTAATTATGGTGCTGCAAAGTTGCATAGATTTAGATATATTTCGTGTCGACCTCGAGCTTGCAAAATTAAGGCAGTAATTCGCAAAATGCCACTCAATATCGTCTATTGCCTGGTGGATATGGATCGATGGTAGGTGATTATGATTTGTGATGAGTGTTTTGATGAATTCTGTCTAGGTATTCATAGGTTTTGGGAGAGATGATGTATTTTTAGAAAAAATGGTAGTATTGGAAATTTTTTTAATCGGATTTTCATTTTTAATAATGCTGACTATTGCTGGACCTGTAAAAAATTGTAAGCAAAATTGAAGTACATTAACCTGTAAACTAGTCTTATTTGACTTGGAACGATCCTTAATTACTTACTTATTTTGCTGCAACTGAAAAATAATTACGTTTTCATCGTCAAAATTTCTGAAATCTGAGATTTCTTTTTGCCTAAAAATTGAAGTAGGTAAACATTTCATTTCAGTCGATTGTTTGGAGGTTTCGTAAAACAAACTGGAATATTGAGGGAGATGAATTCTCCAAAATTTGTTAAAATTTGGTAGAGGAGAAGGTACAAATATGGACCCCCTCTAGCTTTTTGGCTTTAAAGGGTAGAAAAAATTATCAAAATTTTTTTTCGAATATACCATTCGAAAGGCCAAAGACTCTAGTATATTGTGCTAGAAAAAAATTTTTTTGTTGAAAACTCACGGAGAAATTTGAAATTTATAAAAGTGACATAAAATGGTACAAATATGGACCCTCTCAAAAAAATGAATAAAAATTTCAGAAAATTGAACAAAAATTTATTTGAAGATGTTTTTTGATGCTTTGGACTTGTCTTCTTTATTAATAACACTTTTCTCGGTATTCTGAAAACCATTGAATCAATAAAATTGAATGAAAAAAAAATTAGGGGTCCATATTTATACCCATGCAAAAAAATGGCCAAGTTTATGAAAAATGAAAAAATCATGGTTTCATTTTCGACACTTTGGACTTGTCTTCTTTGTTAATAACACTTTTCGCGACATTCTAAAAAATATTGAATCAAAATTAGGTAAAAAAATTTAGGGGTCCATATTTATACCCATGAAAAAAATCGGCGCAGTTTATGAAAAATGAAAAAAATTATGAAAAACAGTTGAAGTACAGACAAATATGAAAGTATATTTTGAAAGTACACATTGTAAGCTACTTACTTCGCTAATAATTTTTTTTCCAAACTTTATTTGAAGTTGATGAATTACTGAATGAAAAACTTGTAAAATTTTCCATTGTGAAGAAAATAATGCGCAAAAAAAAACAATTGCTGATGAGAGACACCCAAGTTTGCATGTATCCGTCCACCGTATACAATGGACGAATAGTTCAAGCGGAGAAAAAGACGGCCACATTTTGGATGCAGAATCCAGGAAACGTTCTGCTCATGCGCCAAATATGATGCTTTCGGCGCTGGAGGAGAGAGAGACGGTTTCCTACCTCCTACCCATGTTCAACCAGTGAACCGTCTCACTCTCCACCAGCGCCGTAAGCGTCATGTTTGGCGCATGAGCAGAACGTTTCCTGGATTCTGCATCCAAAATCTAGCTGTCACATTTTGCCTCATTTTCACGGCAGAACTATTCGTCCATTGTATACGGTCGACGCATATGTATCCGAAATAAGTACATGGATCATCGATACTACACTACTAGTATAATTTGTAGTACCCAGCATGACCGTAGCGCTAGTGGTTGTACACTAAACCATGGGGGGTCCATATTTGTACCTGGGTCCATAATTGTACCTTCTCCTCTACGCTATTCAGGCTTGGATTGACTTTAGATTTGAGAAGTTCGAGTATAGAGTTGAAAAAAAATACTTACTTACTAAATTTCAATTTGTATTGTTGGGTCAATACTTTAATAGTTCTCCATTATTGCTTGCGTTGGTATTCAATATTCATTCAAAATACTAGCTCAGCTGTGAATGACTGTAGCTGTCCCTTTCAAATCTGCCTATATTTTGGGAAAATTACAGCATGATGTCTTAGCGCTTACAGCCAATATTTTTGCGGGGGTATGATTTGGTACCTATTGTTTGGATTTTTGGATGATTTTTTTCAAAAAGAAATAGCAAACAAATACTCTCGGGTGAAAATTAATTTTCAGCTTGACCTTGAGATTTTCCTATAAGCCTCCAGCATGGTTATAATGCTCTATCAAACATTCTACAAGGAAAGAGAAGGAGGTAGGGTAGGTACCTAATTTATAAAATCCAGTCAGGGGTCCGTGACATCAGTTCTACGCATTTCTAATATTTTTTAATTCATTCCTAATTATATTTGACATAGTGCATCTTGCCTACACCCTGTGAGGTGATGCAGATTTTATGTACCTTCTGTACTGAAAGTATTCGGCAAAGTGTACTTTATTGCTGTTTACTACGTTAGGTCGTAAACCCTTCGCTCTCACTAAACATGGCGGCTTTTGGCGGTGAATATTAAAGGAATATTTCGCGCCAAAAGACAATTTATACTATAAATAGAGGTATTTTGGCGCTAAATCTTCACTTGATGTTGAACCTGCAGTAAACGACGTCTTGTCATGTGAATGTAGTGTAGACTTCGCGCTTTCGTCGCGGACTTCCATTTATTATAAAAATCCTTCTACGGAAGTATAAAATAATTTGTTTTTAATAATAATGCAATCCGATGATTGCTTATTAGATATCATAATTGTTTATTGAGGATGTTACCGGTCATCTCTCAATATTACAACGTTTTTATAAGTAGACTTCTTTTAGTTGAGGATTCCATGCTGCCCTTAGTATTAGTAGGGCCCCTGATAGAATGGAGAATGTGAACAGTGTTATTTGGATGCTGAAATGCATTCATGGTCGAAGTCAATTAATTTCATCGATTGATTGGTGAGTTGGGATAGGTACCTATCTAGAGGAATAGCTACCTGTCTTATTTATTTAATGGTTTGATTACATAACTTAATTATGTATTTGATTGAGTATTATTTTGTACACTCGTGATGATTTCAAATAGGTAAATTGTCACGAGTCGCCTATAGTTACTTGATAATTACTGGTCTGTTGTGTAATTATTCTGCCTTAATACGGAGCTTAGGCAACTTCATTGATCGAGAGGTTGATTATGTGCCTATGTATAATTACGTATTAATAAATCAGTTAAATTGTTGTGTCAAATGAATTTATTTTATTTATCGACAACATAGTATGTATAGTTGGAACTTATATCTGAGTAACTCTCCGGTGCTTTGAGCTATCTTGGAAATTTAGTAGGATAATGGTACCTTTGGTACATTATGCTAATTCTCACCACCTAGGAAGGGAGATTTATCCTCCTCACCTATACTCAGCCATAAAGCTTCCCACTATTACATATTATTACCTACTTTTTTAAAATCAAATTTTTAGAACATCTCAAAATTATTTCAACAAAATTAGCTCTTTGATATTTAAGCTTGGGTTGGTGTCCAATTTGTTTGATTTGAGCAAGTCGAGCCAACTTTAATTTTCAGGAGTGGCTGGAGAGGGGAGGAATGAAAAAGTAAAAATATGAATCAATCGATTGGAAATTAATAGCTGTGCAGATTCAAGTAAAAATCATCATATATCTGAGAGCATATTTGAATAGAAGAGGGAAATCTATTTTTTTGGTGCTTTTAAAACTTGAAAACCCTCGTGATTTTTTCGTCTTTTTTTATAGTTTTTAATTTTGTGTCATCGCTGACGATCTCTCCTCCCCCCCCCACCACCAAAAAAAAGAAGTTCTAGGAGGTTGAAATCTGTCAAGTGTGTGTAATCAAAAGAATCAAATATATTGACGATCGGGATCGACTCTAATGCATTGAGTACAAAATTTCGAAACAGTTTCAAGGGTACCTATATATAAATTGTTTGATCAAGTTGTCTATCCGAAAAATGAAATAGAATCGTACCTAGGTACTTACTTTTTCTCGAATAGGCTTAAGTTGCATACCCCCAACCCAAAAAATCAAGATGTTCATAGTTGTTTATCCAGCATCAAAGAAAATCATTCTGGAAATCAATCTCGCTTTTATTAATTTTTTAAAAAAATTTTCTGTTTATCAATTTTTTTGTTTAAATTTTTGAAATTTTCAAAAAAAAAAACAAAATCAAACGAAGTACCTACCTACATATTATAAACATTAATCTTTCAGGTCTATCTAAACTCTATTGATAATCACTTTTCTTCTTCAGATCAACACTCAGCCAATCAGCGAATAGTATTTTCAAAGATCCAATTAACTAGTAGTATTTTTATAAAATATTTTGGCGCCAAATTCAAAAAGTTACTGGTCGTTTTCTCGTCATTTTGGAGCGGAATTCATAAAAAATTGTCCAGCAATTTTTAAATGCTACGATCACATAAGGTATAATTTTTTGAATTCAATTTTATAAAAATCAGACATCTTTCTATCAATGAGAAGTGGAACTGAAAAATCAGAAAATGTTTTGTTTAAATTGTTGCTACATGTCCAAGGTGAGATTGTGTTGAATAATTCATCAAAAGATGTTTAGTTGAATGTTCTAATCTACAAGAAATTTTTTCAACTTCATTTTGATAAAAGTAGTGGGTACATTTTAGTAAGATTTATAAACTATGAAGATGAATAAGATCAAGAATTGAGAAATCAGTTTCAAATTGATATTTGAAAGCGAACTTAGCAACCAATGCAACCATCACCCGATAAGTATGATGAAAGCAAATGCAAAAACTATCTTGCTATCAGTGAATAGCTGATGGCTTGTTTTCTTTACGGTTTCTTTTTGTTTTTAATTTATTACCTATATTGATTTTCTTTTCAAATATTTTAATCATGAAGTGAAAAATTGAGAAAATGCAATGATCTTGTTTACCATAAATTAGTCAAGCAAAAGCACTAGGTACATACCTACCCACTGCCTTCAATGCTGAAAGTTTAAAAAAATCAACCAATAAGCTATTAGCAAAACAAAACCCTCTTGCAATCAGTGAATAAGTATAGATATCTGATATTATTGGATTTGGTTTCGTAATTATGACAAATGAAAAATGATACCTAATTAAAAACGCTAATTAACCATAAAACATCGATTTTCAAAATGATTTCCTTGATTTTGTATTTCAACAAAATTTCAAAAATTGACAAGTAAAAAAATAAAATTAAAAAAAAAGTTGAACATAAAATTGGAAAAATTGATTTTTCAAATTATTTTCTGTGATGCTGGATTTTAAACTTATCTAACTATTGAAGTAACATAAATGAGATTTTGTCATTTTGTCGAAGCTCCTTTAAATTAGAAATTTGGAATGTATGGTTTCGTTATTATTATTAGGTATTCTCAATATTACCATAAGTAGGTATGTACATATGCACTCAATTAGAAGTTTTTATTACTTTTCCATTGAAATGAAAATTCGACTCTTATGTCGTACTATAATTTTTTCTCTCTCTGGGTAAAATTTGAATGAAATTCCTTCAATAACTGGGCTAATACATTATACATCCAAAGAAGACGAATCTGATGCTAAAAATTCTTGAGCCAGTCACGATTCTACGTGATTCACGTAACATTATTACCATCAAACGCTAATTCATCGTCCAAAGCCAACATAGGTATGGTATCTACCTATAGCCTCCTCATGTAAATGAATTTTTCGGCGTGTATTGTAGATGAAGCGCGATATAGAAGGTAGCTCGAGTCTTCGAGCGAGATATACCTATATATGTAGGTACATTATGAACAACGTGTATTATAACGTATTAATTAAACGCTTTCATAAGTCAGCGTATATCGTCTTCGAAAACCAGATTAATTAACCAATTATAATCTGACGGTCGTTTAAATCTCGTAAATTCGGTGTATTATTATAATTTTTCAACACCAGCACACGTTTATTCATCGACGCACTGCCGACTGATGGACGTTTCAACTTAGCTACTTTTATTCTCATCAAGCGAGCGTATAAAAATTCATAAATGTTTACCGAATGTGAAATTATATTTAAAACAGGAACTCATCAGGCGGTGGGCGGAAGAAGATCGGTTAATTAATACTTATTTATATTATGTGAATTTGCGGCTTCGATGACCGTGATGGAAGCAGCAGAGCTGGGGGGGGGGGAGGGTGGAAGACCGATGCAATCGTATTCGTATCGTTACACGCATAAACACCCAGGTACAGTTGCGAGAAAAATTCGCGATTTTTATCGTTGTGGAGATAAAGAGATTGCTATCGAATCGAGAAAGAGAACATGAGTGCAAATTGATGTGATTAATTTGAATAAATGATGCGGTTATTTTCCGCTGGAATTCGAGGTGTTTGGAATTTTTTTTCTTGCTTCTCGTAGGTGTCTGAGAGAGAGATTGGCACGAGGGTCATTCCGTGATAAATCAGTGCAGTTTTGACTTTTGGGCTTGGGTCCTCTTCTAAGTTTGCTCACATTTAAAAATATAGGTATATATTTTTTTGTAGATTCCTCATGTATTGGGAAAGAGAGAAAATCGATATCATTGGTCTTCTCATTTCTCCTTGAAAGTAGTGGGAGGAGATTTGTTTTTTTTTTTGTTTTTTTAATGAATTTTCGTGATGAGATTTGACCCACCATGGAGGTACAAAGCCCCAAAATTTTGATCAAAATTTTTAATAAATGCCGAAAATCGTTACTCAATCATTTCGAACGTTTTTAGAGCGTTGATCAAGAACACCCTATTTTTCATGTCTCAGGTTTTGATGAAAACACTTTTATTTTTCATGACTTATTGGGAATCGAGAAAGAAGAGGGAATCTTCAAAAGTAAAAGTTGATTTATCATCGTTCATTCGTGCCTGTCAAATATCCCTTAAGCAATGTTGACCCAGACTTTCTGGGCAACACTCTCCCCCTTCATGTCGAAAGAATAAAAAAAGGAACTAAAACTAAAATCTCCGAAAATGCTTGAAAAATTTCTAATTCATGGATCCTAATTTTTATTCTAGTGTCCTAAATATTGTTGATCACTATTCTCCTCTTATAACCACAAAATTGAAAAAAATAAATAAATAAAAAAAATAAATGGATGTTCTAATTTTTGTGTAGAAATTGCTCTAAATAATCTAATTTTCAAGAAAAATTTTCCCATGACTTTCTGAATGATCTTGGGCTTGGCCCTAACCCTAACCCCCTTCTTGGGTTGAAAAATATCCAAAAAAAAAACATGTTCAATACTTGACAGAATTTTTTTTTGTTAATGAATGTTCAGTTTTTGTGCTGGAATCTCTTCAATTATTTTTATTTTCCAGTAACCCCCCCTCCCCCTCCGCTTGGGAATTCTTTTTCAAAATGAACGTTTCAAATTTCATTAATTTAAATCTCAAATAAACACAAATGGAATCATCTGCAATTTAAAAAAAATGTTTACCCACTTTTGTTGTTGTTGTTGTTGTTTTTTTTTTTTGATCTTTGGAGGGCCTACACTGGAAGGCAAACGAACATTGTCTGGGATCATGTACCTGGTTTTTTAAAATTGAAAATGGATTCTGACACATTAAAAATTTTTGGAACTTTTATTATTTTCCATTTTATTACCATATTGCTGAGAGATTAACATTAATTGGGAAACCAGAGGAGGTTTTTTTCTTAAAAAGGTCATTACAAAAATATGACGTAATAAATTAGAAAGTTTCTGCTACCTACATTTTCTGTAAAATTTCACTGACTTCTGTTTGATTTCATTTTTTTTTTCAAGGTATGGGACTCTGTGTAGAAGGACTTACATTTTTCTTCGTTAGAAAAGCACAACGTACAAATTGGAGACTTCATCACCATTCATTTTCAACTTTGAAGGACTCCCATTAAATTTTTCTTGCATCTAGGGGAACATGAAAAACATGGAATTATATTATGAACTCATAAAATCGAACCATTTTGGGGCTTTATATGAGCAAAAAAAAAGTCAAAATAATGACCACCTCAATTTGCAGTTTACTAGTCAATTGAGTCAATGCCAAATTCGATTCCGACGGTGAACCGGAGACCTTTAACAATTTCTTTAATATTTTCACATTTACTCTTATCCAATCTGTTGAATAAGACTGGTGCACTTTTGGAATTGATTCGCTTCAGATCATGAAATATTCAACATTACCTATGTACTTGTTCCTCGCTGCTCCAGAAATAGGCAATCCAAACAACGCAGTAGTAGATTGTATAGATATTGAAGGAAAAAATGGATCCTCTTTTTTGTGGAGAAATGCGGACATTTTCTTGTGATGATAATTTTGCTAGCAAAAAATGCTACATGTATATGAATGAGATATTCAGCAATTTCGTTGGTATTTTCACATTTCCTCCTATCCAATTTGTTGAATAAAACTGGTACATTTTTGGAAATGATTCGTTTCGAATCGTGATATTCAATCATCGGTTTGTTTCTTGCTGCTCTAGAAGTGGGCAACCCAAACAACGTGACAGTAGTCTGTGTAGCTATTGAAGGAAAAAATTGATTCTCTTTTTTGTGGAGAAATGTGGAGTTTTTTCTTGTAATGATACTTTAGTTAGCAACCAGAAGTAGGCAACTTGAAAAACGCAAGAGTAATCTCTAGAGCTATTGAAGGAAAAAATTGTTTCTATTTTTTGTGGAGAAACGCGGACATTTTCTTGTGATAATAATTTTGCTAGCAAAAAATTCTATCAATGAGATATTTAGCAATTTCGTTGGTATTTTCACATTATTTTCCTCCTATCCAATCTGTTGGATGAACCTGATGCACTTTTGGAATCGATTCTAGGGCCCTAGAGAGGAGAAGGAAAGGGGACAATTTGCCTCGGACCCAGCAAAAAAAAGACCCGCGATGAAAGAAAACCCTGTTTTTCACTTCTCAAAACACAAATTTTCGAAATATTTTGCCCCTGCTTTGCGGGAGTTTTTTTTTTTTTTTTTAATTTTCCAAAATTACCTGTTACCTGTTAAAAATAAAAAATATCAATCAACTTTTTAAAATATTAGAAGTGAAAAAAAAACGTCTCGTATAAAAAGTATCGTTTTCATGCCTCTCAAAATATGTAACTTACATACAAATTTTTAAGATCTGTTGCCCTCACTTGAGCCGGTTTTCTTTTCTTTTTCAAAATTAACATCCTATAGTCCTAAAAAAATCGTCCAAAAATTTCACAACTTTGAAAACCAAACAATAATCTCCTTGCATTAAAAAAAACACATTATTTCTAGCTCTTTCAAAATACAAATTTTCAAAAGTTTTCACCCTTGCTTTGCTCGAGCCTATCCTTTTTTTTTCAAAATAAATTCCCTAAAAAAAATCACTGAATTTTCAAAAACTTTGGCTCTTGCTTCGCTCTGGTCAATTTGTTTCTTTTGTTTTGAAATAGAAAAATTCATATTCGGACCCCCACAAAATCCAAAACAGAAAATGAAAATTTTTATAAATCATGTAAATATGATAAGAGTATCAATCCGCAAAATTGGAATTTTTTCCCTGTAGTGGTCAGCAACTTTTCAGTCGAACCTCTTCCCCTTCTCTAAAAACCTCTATACCTATAGTCTCGTCCCTAGAAATGAGACCAAACGACGCCCCTGTTGATTATTTGCCTCGAATCCTGATATTCAACATTACTTGTTCCTTGCTGCTTCAGAAGTAGGCAATCCAAATAGCGAAAGAGTCGTTCGTATATAGCATGTTGAAGGAAAAAATTGTTTCTCTTTTTTGTGGAGAAATGCGGTATTTTCATTGTGATAATAATTTTGCTGGCAAAGATGGAATGAATGAGATCTTACTAACGATTATTGCAATTGAATAAGTAGGTACATGGATATGTAAATTCATCTTCATTGCTATTTTTAGTTAGGGGAGCAGGACCACAATTTATTTTTTATTACCTACTTATTTATTATTTTTTCAATTGTAGAAAATTATGAAAAAATTTCAACTGGAGCGAATGTTTTTCCTATAACTCAGCATTTTGTTCCATGTTATGTGCTGGGGTTGTGGGGTGGATGGTCTTTGACCAAGAAAGGAACCTCGTCAACTCGTATCCTCCAATTTGGTTGAAATTTGAATCAATGAAAGTTCAGATCACCCACACCTCGGAACTTAATTTTCAGCTGCCGACGTTGATTTTTCGAAGTTTGGCGAATTTTCGAAAATGGCTGAAATAGTTCGTTTATAAAATTTATGTACTTACAACGTTTTCCCACAATTAAAAAAACTGAAATTTGGTTGGGATATTAAAGTCGAACTTTCGAATTGATAACGACTATTTTCGAGACGATCTGGTGCCTCCGGAAAGAATTTGGTTTTGTGGTGTTGATGGCATGATCTTTCAGTGTACCAAATTTTAGCCACATTGAAGGTAACGAGGAGTTAACGAAGTTAGCCTGTAGATAAGCATTATTGGCAAGTTGAAGGAGAAATTGGAAATGTATAGTGAACAAAAGTAGGTACTAAAACGTGCTGGATTTTAATGATCCGTTGACCCGGAAGGGGTTTTACGTATCAGATCAATGCCCCTCGAACTTTGAATTATCAAACTTGACAAAGAAAATTTACCTTGAGGAACCTCATGAAGTGCCCACGGTAATTTCTCTATTGTTTTCTGCCAGTTTTGAGTTTGACTCCCAAAGTAAAATTTTGAATTTTAAAATGTTCAAAAACCGTTACCGCGACGCTCAGATTTTTCCCACGATGTCGTCGTGGGAGAATTTTCACTCACACGCTAGACCAAGGAGTACGTTTTATTTTCCCTTTCAATTAAATTTTTTATTTTATGATATTTTTCAAAGATGATCCAAGTTTATTCTTTTCTATAAAAATTTGAATGTTCATCGAAACATGTAATGTGAAAAATTTAGTTGAATGAGAAAATAAAAGAAGTCCATTGTGCAAGCGCGTGGGTCCGAATTTTCCCACGACGACACCGTGGGAAAAACTTGAGCGCCGGAGTAGCAATTTTTGAAAATTTTAAAATTCCCAATTGTACTGTAGAAGCTATAAACTCAAAGATAGTAGGTTCTCGAGAAGACGAGCAAAAAAAGTTATCATTGCCCATCTCGTGTATTAAATGGAGCCACGTACTCCGCAAAGCTCGAAATTTACCAAGTTTGAAAAAATCGTCAAAAATAAGAAAATGCAGTTTGAATCATTCAAATGATAATACCCATAAACCATAGTACTGGAGTGGACGAACAAAAAATGTTATTATTACAAATTGCCCATCTTAAAAATTGAAGGGGCAAGCTTGATTCAAAATTTCGAAATTTGGAATGCTTATTCAAATTTTGAGGATTTAAAATTTTCAAATTGTGTTTATCGTGCCTTCAATTTCAAAGATGGGGAATTTGTCATAATTCCTAACATTTTTTGTTCGTCCATTTGAGAATTTCAAATTTTCAAATTGTGTTCATAGTGCCTTCAATTTTAAAGATAGACAACTTGTCATAATACCCAACATTCTTGTTCGTCCATTTGAGATTATGAGTTATTGGATTCATTTTAATCATGCAAACATTTTCTTATTATCTGTAAATTAAAGAAGTTACACCATTTTACCACTTTTGAAAAATTCGCCAAAAATGAGAAGTTATTTTGACAACCTTATTTTTCATCTGTTGAAGTATGGGTACACTTCTGGACGTTGAAGCATTGAATCAATACAAGAGCTATATTTTGACAACTTTTCGGTTCAAATTTGAAAAATTCCAACAAGAGAATCTCTCGATGTGCTCGCCTTCGATTTGAACGGACCTCAATTTTCTGAGAACATGGTCTGAAACCTTCGTAGCCAAAATTCCAATTGCTCAAGTTGATTTGTCCACTATTGGAAAATGTTTGAAAATTAAATATTGACCAATTTCGACGATTTATGTTTTTTAAAACAAAATTGTATTGATCCACTAAAAATAATTTAAATTAGTCCTGAAAAAAATGTCATCTTCCTCGAACCGAATCTTACCATTTCTGGTCAAGACCAACTTACACAATGCGGATTTTCGTTTTCATCCTTACGTAAATCGTCTAACAGCGGAAACAATTTTTAATTAATCGAGAAAGAAGCGACGCGATATCTAAAAACGCACTCAATGTTGGCGAGAGGCTATCGAAGAACTGGCAAGGTAGTAATGGCAGTGAAGTTGATAAAGTTTTAAAACTTCAAGACTACGTAATTTCAAAGATTTTTACTTTTACTTAATTTAGTTTTAAAAAAAAGAAAAAACAATCGCCGGAAATGATCAATTTTGAGTTTTCACAAATTCACCAAAAGTCGAAACATTAATCCTGTGCAGCTGAAATTTTGGTTTCTGGGGTTTCAGACTATAATGCTGTTTTCAGAAAACGCAATCCCCTCCAAATCAGAAACGGACCCCCTATAGGTCCCTTTTTCAGGAGAGAAAACAATGAGAAATTCTAAATTAGGAAATGGAATTTGAAAAGTACGAAACTGAACTTCAACAGTTAAGTTCAACTTTTTTAATGTTGAGAAAAAAAATTTTAAAAACTTCAGTGGGAACAATGGGAACCTTTTCTCATCATTTTATTAAACTAATTTTCAAAACGCGATCTACACAGTGTTTGTTAATTTTTATCTTCATTTTCAACATTTTTATCGATGTTTTACAAAAAAAAACTTACCTACATACATATATATAATTTTACATAATTTCTCTGATTAGTTATATTGGTTTATTTTTTTGATTCAACTCATCTGAACCAACCAACCACCCTGGAGTATGGTCAAAATACCAAAGCATTAAAAATGACACGTGACGCGTCGTTTGTCGAATACCCTCTCTTTTTTTGGATTCAGCCTTTTAATGCTATTTACCATCCCCCATAAAACAAAATTCAAAAATTGCATTCATTTCATCTTTGTTCCAAATATAATTTGAAAAATGAAGCGGAACAAAAATAAAAAAGCAAATCAGAAGTTTTTAATTTTTTAAAATTTTGAAGCTGTTGATCTCTTCTCTTACAAAAGTTGAAGTCTAAATTTAAAGTGGGTTGAAAATTTGTTCTTCAAAATGTTATTTTGTAAATTTAACATTCCACTTAACCCGTTTGAAAATATCGTTGAGGGAGGAGAGAGAAGACGGCGATGATGGATAAAAAACATTGAAACTTTGTTCCAAATGTGAAAAAAACTTTCAGGGAATATAGGTAAATTGTACTGAGTTAATTTCGATTCTTTTTTGAGAGAAAAGCGTTTTCCCCTTCAATTTTCAATGTGGTCAACATCGTCATCCCGATTTTATACTTTACAGAGTTCAGTAAAATATAAAACGTTAAATCGGAAACGTTTCAAAAAAAAAAAAAAATTACTTACTTACAATTTTGGAACTCTAAATCAAATGTAAAGAAAGAATTCAAGAGTTCCAATTTTTTCATGTTCAAGGGATTTTTGCTGAAATCCCAAGTTGGAAATCAAACTTGTATATTTTTTATTACGCTTTTTTAGAAAGACATTTTCATCATGATTTTTTCCCAGACACATCAATTCTCTTGATCAAATTCAGAATGTTGGATTTTTTTCAGTAAAAATAAGGGCTGCTGCTATGAAATAAAAAATTAATTGTTAAATGCTTTATTGAACTTGATAAATACATAAAAAATTAAATTGGTAGCACTGCATCACTATATAGTTATCATAATCACACGATTGATGAGATGGTAAAAAATAAATAAATAAATAAATAAAACACGCCAAAACAATCCCACATTCATCCCAAATTTCCTCCCTATCGAATTCATTGTACCATCTTTTCACACATCCATTTATCGTTCACTTATTATGTAGGTACCTATCACAATAAAAACTATCTGTATCCGCCAGAACTCGGAGGAAGATAAGAATTACCAGGTGGCATAGCAGATCCTCCAGCCGGACCTCCTCTAGGGTACCCACCTCCACCACCACCACCACCACTGCTAGGTGGTGGAAATCCTCCAGGTCCTCCTGATGGGTATCCGCCACCTCCGCCGCCGCCACCGCCACCACCACCAAAACCACCCGATGGTTTTGCTCCAGGTGGTGGTGGAGCTCCTGGTGCTGGAGGTCCTTGGGGTGCAGGTCCTGCTGGACCTGGTTGGGCTTCACCGTCGTATTTGACCATCGCGTTGAAACCCATGTCGTCGGCGGTGTATGTGACCACTTGGTTACGTCCGTCGGGCAGTAAGACTTTGTACTCGCCTTTGACTGTTTTGCCGTCGCTTTCTTGCTTGTGACTGTAGTCGTTACCGGTGGCTGCGTCTTTTACTTCGTACATGAAGCTGAATGGCTCCGGCTGTAAATAGAAATTGTGATGAAGTAGGTAGTTGTGCGGAAAAATGGGAGAAAATGCAATGGGATTTGCTATGCCCTTGAGCATAAGGTTAGCTAGAAACTACGCAGATGCTTTTATAGTCTATAGAAATTGAACAACAGTGGCACAAACTGAGGTTTAATTGCTCCGTTTTTTTTATTAGATATCTAGATTTTTGTTTGTTTGTTTGAAAAATTCATTCCAAAATGCTTGCGAGTTTTAGATTTTTTTGAAGATAAATGAGATTTTTCGTAATTAAATCTCGTACGTGGTGGTAGCAAACATCAATATGTCTAGTGCGTTTAGACTCTACGGTATTGGCAACGGCGATCGCTCGCTCTCTCGTTAAAAGCGTTTGATGTTTTGAATTCTATCTTGAAAAAAAGATGGAAATTATTGAACTGAAACGAAGTTCTGGAAAATTGTTGCAATATGCGAGAGAAAATAGCGACAATCGATTTGGGCTTTTTGTCTCCTTGGAACCTCGCAGTTTTGTTTGAATAAGTTGAAAAAAAATTCAATCATCCCTATTAATTCTCTAAAAATATGAAAAAAAATAAAACATGTGTAACAGTTGTCACAAATCAAATTTACTCCAAAGCAGGTTCGCTAAGCGGTAATCTGGAGGAAAGATATTTAAGTTCTCAAAGAGAGGATATTTTCGAAAAAATGTTGATTTTTTTCACTTTTAGCCCTCAATTAACCAATTTTGGAAAAATGGCTCAATTCCAAAAAATGGCGTTGATGATTCTGAGTCGACCAAGTTCATTGTCATGGAAATACAAGACCGCTTTTTTAGGGTTCTACTAACGTGAGCTGTTGAAATTTGGAAAATCGCTTGTTTTTGGGTAAATTCGCGTTTTGAAAATATTTTCTTCTTGAATATTACACGTGAATTATGCCACAACATCTAGGGTAACATTTCTGATACTTCGGAAAATATTTTGAAATGCAGCTATGCCAATTTTTGGGCATTGAATAATTTCAATTTCAAAAAATAAAAATAAAATTGATCGTCAGTTTTGGCTATTTTTCTCGTTTTTTTGAAATTGATAATAACGACCAACATCTAGTTTCAGAAATGATAGCCTACTTTTTGATGTTTTGGCATGATTTACGTTTAATATTTTAAAAGAAAATATTTTTAAAACACGAATTTATATGTAAGTACCTAAATGCTTGAAGGAAGGCGAGTAATTCGGAAATTTTCAACCGCTCGATAAAACCTTTGAGAAAGCGGGCTTCAATTTTGATAGGAATGACTTTGGTCAATGCAGAATCCTAATGTTCTATCTTTTGAAGCTGGGTCATTTTTTCCAAAACAGGTTCGATAAGGATAGAAAGAAAAAACTACGATTTTTTTCAAAAATGACTCTTCTTTGAGCGTTCACATCTCCCTCTCAGGAGCGCACCTCCAAGGTTGATTTTGTTCCCTGGATGAAATCCTTTTCAAAAAAGTGGCCTTGAAAGGCTTCAATTGTACTTAGGTACCAAAATTTTGGAAATTGAAAAAAGGGTTCTGAAAAAATAAAATTAACTCTCAATTTCAATGACAAGATAGCCTTCTGAATAATTTATTCTCCTATAAATAAAGAATCTCCCTCGATCTTTCAAGCAATGTTGATCCTTTTCTGCAGAACGCTCAAAGCTGAAAAAATAGAAAAAATAAAGTAAAATACATTTTTCCAATATTTTCTCTGAATACATAACCTGCTTTAAAAACAAAAAAACAACTCCCCAACATCCAAACAATATTATTTTTTTTCGGCACGTAAAAGTTCCATGTTGTAATTTTATTTTTTATTACCTACCTATTATTATTTTTAAGGTAGGTACTTTGTACGCACTGCCAACATTGTTTGTGGGTAAGAAACGTTCTTCTTAACACGCATATAAATCAGAAAGTTTCATAAAATCTCTATCAACTTTTAGTTTCATTCTGTAGCTTGATGTATTTCAACTTTGAAAGGGGCATTCTGATTTCTGACCTACAAATTGAGAAAATTTTCAATTGAAAACTATTTATCTCAATTTTTTGAATTTTATTTCTAAATTTTTGGGTCTTAACGGTGGAAGAAATGAGAGAGGATTCTTAAGTATCGGGGTATTTTTTCGTCAAAAGAGGAAAAAAAATCGCAAAAAAATTCACAATAAGTAAAAACTACCCTGAACGATTCTACTACCTTTAAAGAGGTGCTGGAAATAGGCAAGAACATGGGAAAGGCTCTATAAGATTACTTACAATGTATTTCTTATGACAATACATTCTTATCATACCAGGTGAAAATTTCTTTGTCTCTGCATTGCTCAAAGACAAGTAAAAAACCCTCAAGAAATAACCTTTGGCGTATGGTAAAAAATATTGTCAAGTACCCAGACTTGAGACAGTAAAAACGCAAATAAACTTGTTCAAATTTATAGTCAAGTCGAACATACCACCTAAGAAAAAAAAAGACAGCTCATCGATTTTTGCCTTTTCAGAAACCTGATTTAGTTTGAATGGTAACAATGCCAACAGGAAATTTTGAAAATGCTGACTGAAATTTTTTTACGACAAAACATTGTCATATTGGCAGTCTGAAGCCCATCTGAAAAAATTTTGAATGAATACAATAATTCATAGAAGAAGAGAAATCAAAAACTTTCTTGTTCCTCAAAAAATATCAGAAGAAACATTCACTTGTGACTTGAGAGCAAAATTTTGAACAATTTTGAGTAGGTATTAACCTTATAACAGACGTTTTTATGATATTTCTCCACGTAGGTACCTAGACCTACATTTATAATACTTTGAAAAAGCGAGCATTTTCGGAGAAATTTTTTGAAAAGGAAAAGTAGTACCTATTTGCCCAAACAAAGGTGAAAATTTTCCAGTCGATATTTTTACAATTCAGTCAGAATTTTATAAAAAGTTTTGAATTAGGTGCGCAGTTTGTTGGAAAAAAAATCAGCAAAATTCAACAATTTTACGCCTCCGAAATTTGGCCAACTTGGGGGGTGGTATTTTGCAAAAATTCTGACCAAAAAAACGACTGCGGGGCATACCTCCCACCCACCAACAACTTCTCTGTTGCAAAAGCCTCGTATTCTCATGGGCTCTGCTTTCGCTAAACAATTTGTTCCTTTCACAAGGCGACACTGTATAACGATGACGTCACGTAGACTACGTAGAATACTCACTGGTTCTGGGCTCAGTTTTATTTTCTATTTTTTTATTTTATTATTTTATTTCAAATTATTTTGACCCATCGCGTAGGCCGTAGACTTCGTAGAATACTCACTGATTCTGGTTTCTGGGATCAGTTTTATTTTTTATTTTTATTTAATTATTTTATTTAAAATTATTTTGACCCATTTATTATTTATTTTCAATCTCGTTCGACGATTTCAAGCCACATTTTTACGCCTTCGAGATTATTAAGCAAGCGACCTTCCAAAAATTGTTATTAGGTAATAGGTTTCAGTTTAGTTTGATAAATTCAAGAGCATTTCTACAAAATGTTAAAAAAACTTTGCAGCTTCTAACCCTTGAGAAATATATTACCTATCTGATGAATTTTCATCAATATTTACATTACATTACTCGAGAATGGGGGAAAAATGTAATCCCTTCAAGTAACCAGGCAAAAATGTTTGCTATGCTATTTTGAAAAAAATTATAGGTATTCAGCACTTAGAGTGTGTATTTTGTGCAGGTACTTATGTTGATAACAAATGAAGTGGAAAGTAGTCGAGAAATTCAAAAATAAAAAATCAAAAATCAAGTGGGTATAATTAGCTATGTATAGCGAAATTGTTATTCTTTTTTAAAAAATATACCTACTTATATGGAAAACACGCAAAAAGAATTTAAATATCATTCTAACATTTTATGCTGTTCAAACTTTGGCCTATTTCAATTTTTTGTTCTTATTTGAAGAACAAACAGAAACTCTTTTGCAATCACATTTTTGTTTTATTTTATTATGTACGAGTATTGATGTAGATTTGTTCCTAATGTGTTTATTAATGTTTGAAAATGCGTTCATCAAGCGAAACACCATCGTTTTTTTCCATGTGTTGTGTCTTAGCGACGAGAAAATCAAATTCTATCATATTATTGCCATTATAATCATTTTATAAAAATGGATAATGGTACGTATTTTATTTGACTAGTAAGTAAAATAAAGTGATTTTTGGCGGATTTTGAGGTTTATTTCTCGAGTAAGAGCAAAGCCAGAGAAGTAAAGTACCTAACTAAAAATCGTCGAAAATCATTTCATTTTACTAGTCAACTAAAAAATACCATTACCTATCTATAAGTGGGAAGAAAATGTACATTTCATCATTCCAGCGACTAGCGAGAGTGAATAAAGTAGCGTTTTATTCTACTAGTACATAAGTAGGAAAAAATAATTCTGATACCGATTTTTTTCTCCATTGATTTTTTTTTTTTTTAAATTTAGGTAGATACTCTTGTAATATGGATTTGTGATGAAAAATATAACATTTTTAAAAATTAGAAGTAACCAATCAGCAAAAAGAAAAACTTTCTTGCAATCATGCGAATCAATTTTGCACTGGTTTAATTTCGTTGAGCATATGTCCAGTATTGTTGTAGGAAAAAATACGACCATTGCGGCATTCCTGAACGAATAACTGATGGTGCTGTTTAGTTTAAAATGTAGATAGGTCGTACTTTTTTTTTTTTTTTTGGCTATTTCTCAAAGTTCAAAGATTTCAGACACTAAAACTTTCATAGTCTATCAACAGTTTAATTTCGTTTTTGATTCAAAAATTAAACAAAACAAAAATAAAAAAGCAAATCAGAAGTTTTTAATTTTTTAAAATTTTGAAGCTGTTGATCTCTTCTCTTAAAAAGGTTGAGGTCTAAATTCAAAGTGGGTTGAAAATTTGTTCTTCAAAATGTTATTTTGTAAATTTCACATTCCACTTAACCCGTTTGAAAATATCGTTGAGGGAGGAGAGAGAAGACGGCGATGATGGATAAAAAACATTGAAACTTTGTTCCAAATGTGAAAAAACTTTCTGGGAATATGAATTGTACTGAGTTAATTTCGATTCTTTTTTGAGAGAAAAACGTTTTTCCCTTCAATTTTCAATGTGGTCAACATCGTCATCCCGAGTTTATGCGTTACGGAGTTCAGTAAAATATAAAACGTTAGTTGGGAAACGTTTCAAAAAAAAAAAAAATTACTTACTTACAATTTTGGAACTCTTGAATGCTTTCTTTATATTTTACTTTTTCATGTTCAAGGGATTTTTGCTGAAATCCCAAGTTGGAAATCAAACTTGTATATTTTTTATTACGCTTTTTTAGAAAGACATTTTCATCATGATTTTTTCCCAGCCACATCAATTCTCTTGATCAAATTCAGAATGTTGGATTTTTTCAGTAAAAATAAGGTCTGCTGCTATGAAAGAAAAAATGAATTGTTAAATGCTTTATTGAACTTGATAAATACATAAAAAATTAAATTGGTAGCACTGCATCACTATATAGTTATCATAATCACACGATTGATGAGATGGTAAAAAATAAATAAATAAATAAATAAAACACGCCAAAACAATCCCACATTCATCCCAAATTTCCTCCCTATCGAATTCATTGTACCATCTTTTCACACATCCATTTATCGTTCACTTATTATGTAGGTACCTATCACAATAAAAACTATCTGTATCCGCCAGAACTCGGAGGAAGATAAGAATTACCAGGTGGCATAGCAGATCCTCCAGCCGGACCTCCTCTAGGGTACCCACCTCCACCACCACCACCACCACTGCTAGGTGGTGGAAATCCTCCAGGTCCTCCTGATGGGTATCCGCCACCTCCGCCGCCGCCACCGCCACCACCACCAAAACCACCCGATGGTTTTGCTCCAGGTGGTGGTGGAGCTCCTGGTGCTGGAGGTCCTTGGGGTGCAGGTCCTGCTGGACCTGGTTGGGCTTCACCGTCGTATTTGACCATCGCGTTGAAACCCATGTCGTCGGCGGTGTATGTGACCACTTGGTTACGTCCGTCGGGCAGTAAGACTTTGTACTCGCCTTTGACTGTTTTGCCGTCGCTTTCTTGCTTGTGACTGTAGTCGTTACCGGTGGCTGCGTCTTTTACTTCGTACATGAAGCTGAATGGCTCCGGCTGTAAATAGAAATTGTGATGAAGTAGGTAGTTGTGCGGAAAAATGGGAGAAAATGCAATGGGATTTGCTATGCCCTTGAGCATAAGGTTAGCTAGAAACTACGTAGAATGTTATGGTCTATAGAAATTGAACGACAGTGTGGCACAAGCTGAGGTTTAATTGTTCTGTTTTCTGATTAGATGTCTAGATTTTTGTTTGTTTGTTTGTTTGAAAAATTCATTCCAAAATGCTCGCGAGTTCTAGATTTTTTCCAAGGCATGCTTTTTGGACTCTCACAGTTTCGTTTGAATGAGTTGAAAAAAATTCAATCATCCCTATAATTCTCTAAACATGAAAAACGAATAAAACATGTGTTATAGTTGTCACAAATCAAATTACTCCAAAGCAGGTTCGCTAAACGGTAATCTGGGGGAAAGATATTTGTTTTCAAAGAGAGAATACTTTCGAAAAAATTCTGATTTTTCGGCTTTTACTATTTTGGAAAAATGGCTCAGTTCCAAAAAATGGTGTTGATGATTCTGAGTCGACCTAGTTCATTGTCATGGAAATACAAGACCACTTTTAGCGTTCTACTGAGCTGTTAAGATTTGGAAAATCGCTTAAGCGTTTTTGGGTAAATTCGTGTTTTGGAAATATTTTCTTCTCGAATATTACACACGAATTAGGCTATGCCACAAGATCTAGAGTAACATTTCTGGTACTCGGAGAATATTTTTGAATGCATCTACTCCAATTTTCTGCAAATAAATAATTCCAATCTCAAAAAATAAAAAATAAAATTGATCGTTATTTTTGGCCATTTTTCTCGGTTTTTTGAAATTGCGATAATAATGACCAAAAGTTGGCGTCACCGTCTTCCAAAATACTCCTCATCTAGACTCAGAAGTATTTTGGCATGATTTACGTGTAACATTTTAGAAGGAAATATTTTTAAAACACAAAAGTAATATGTAAAATGCTCGAAAGAAAACGATTTGGAAATTTTCAACCTCTCAACCTCTCGATAAAACCTTCGATAAAGTAGGCTTCAAATTTTGATGAGAAATGACTTCGGTCGATGTAGAATCTTACAAATATGTGCTATCTTTTGAAGCTGAGTCAATTTTTTCCAAAACAGGTTCGATAAGGACAGAGCAAAAAAACTACGATTTTTTTTTTTTCAAAAATGTCTCTTCTTTGAGGGCTAGGAGCGCACCTTCAAGAAATAAAATTGAAAAGTCTGAATTTCAATGACAGGATGTCCTTCTGTATAATTTATTCTCCTTTAAATAAAGAATCTCCCTAGATCGTTCAAGCAATGTCGATCCTCTTCTGCAAAGTACTCAAAGCTGAAAAAATTGAGAAAAATAAAGTAAAAGAAATTTTTCTAAAATTTTCTCTGAATAACCAGCTTTAAAAAAAAAAAAAAAAAAAAAAATAATTCCCTCACTTCATAGCAATAATTAACTTTTAACAAGGATGGATATCGTGCGTGGCCAACATTGTTTGTGGGTAAGAAACGTTTTTCTTAACACGCATATAAATCAGAAAGTTTCATAAAATCTCCATCAACTTTTAGTTTCATTCTGTAGCTTGATGTATTTCAACTTTAAAAGGGGCAATCTGACCCACAAATTGAGAAAATTTTCAATTAAAAACTATTCATCTCAATTTTTTGAATTTTATTTCTAAATTTTTGGGTCTCAATTGCGGAAGAAATGAGAGAGAATTCTTATGTTTCGGGGTATTTTTTCGTCAAGAGAGGAGAACAAAATCGTAAAAAATATTCAAATAAGAAAGATTACTACCTCTGTAAAGAGGTGCTCAAAATAGTCAAGAACATGGGAAAGGCTCTATAAGATTGCTTACAATGTATTGCTTATGACAATAATATGCATTTTTATCACTTAAAATTTTTTTTATATCGCTGCATTGCTCAAAGACAAGTGAAAAATTCTCAAGAAATAACCTCTGGCATGTGATAAAAAATATTGCAAAGTACCTACCTACGTACCTACCCAATCCGTGAAAACGCAAATAAACTTGCTCAAATTTAAAGTTAAGTAGGTACCTACCTAAGAAAAAAAAGACAGCTCATCCATTTAGGATTAACCCATACCTATGAACGTAGATACCTACGAGAAGATTCGAACTGATTTAGTAAAGGGGGGGGAGGTGGAATGGTAACAATGTCGACTGAAATCTTTTCACGACAAAACATTGTCATATTGGCAGTCTGAGGTCCATCTGAAAAAAATTTTGAATGAATACTTACAGATCCCTAATTCATAGAAAAAATCAGAAACCTTTTTGTTCCTCAAAAAATATCAAAAGAAACAGTTCACTCGGGCGCAGCATTTTTGAAAAATTAGTATTAACCTTCAAACAAACGTTTCTATGATACATAATTATACTCGCATTTAGAAGAAGCGAGCATTTTTAGAACGATTTTTTGAGAAGGGAAAAGTAATACCTACCTATTGGCCCAAATAAAGTACTTGAAACTTAAAAGGTAAACAATTTTTATAAAATTTTTGAAAATTTTCCAGTCGATATTTTTAAAATTCAGTCGGAATTTTATCAAAAGTTTTAAATTAGGTAAATAGGTACGCAGCTTGTTGAAAAAAAACTAGCTAAATTGAACAATTTTACTCCTCCAAAATTTGGCTAACTTGAGATAGTATTTTGCGAAAATCCCGACCAAAAAAACGACTGCGAGGTATGTATACCTCTCTCACCTCTCGGCTCTCGTCTTCTCGCTAAACAATTTGTTTCTTTTCGCAAGGCGACACTGTATAACGATGACGTCACGTAGACTTCGTAGAATACTCGCTGATTCTGGGTTCAGTTTTATTTTTATTTTTTATTTTTATTTAATTATCATTTTATTTTAAATTATTTTGACCCATTTATTGTTCGTTTTTTAAATCTCTTTCAACTATTCGAAGTCACATTTTCACTCCTTCGAGATTATTAAGCAAGCGACTTTACAAAAATTATTATCAACTTTCAATTTGGTTTAAATGTTGATGAATTCAAGACAATTTCTACAAAATGTTAAAAATCTTTGCAGCTTCTAATCGTTAAGAAATTGATTATCTGATGAATTTTCATTAATTTATTTACTTTACTCTTTACTGAAGAATGGGGGGGGGAATGTAATCCCTTCAAGCAACCAGGCAAAATTATGTTGATAACAAAAAAAGATGAAAGTAATCTAGAGATTCAAAAAAAAAAAAAAAAGAAGTGGGTATAATTGTATTATAGCGAAATTGTCATTCTTTTTGAAAAATGTATGGAAAATACGCGAAAAGAATTAAATATCATTCTAACATTCTATGCCGATCAAACTTCGAACTATTTCAATTTTTTGTTTTTATTTTAAGAACAAACATAAACTCTATTGCAATCACATTCACATTTTTGTTTTATTTTATTTGAGTTTCAGTTGTACTTTCACTTAATATTTTTTGGAAGATTTTGATTAAGCCAGTCGAATTTTGATTTAGATTTGTTCCTAATGTGTTTGAAAATGCGTTCATTAAGCGAAACACCTGCGTTTTTTTTTTCATGTGTTGTGTTTTGGCGACGAGAAAATCAAATTCTATCATATTATTATTATTGCCATTACTCATTTATAGAAGTGGATGATGGTATTTTATTTGACTGGTAAAATAAAGTAATTTTTGGCGAATTTTGAGGTTTATTTCCCGAGCAAAAGCAAAGCGAGAGAAGTAACTAAAAATCTTCGAAAATAACTTTATTTTGCTACTCAAATAAAATACCCACCATTATCTAAACGTGGAAAGAAAACGCATATTTCATCGCTCCAGCGACTAGCGATTGAGAGTGAATATGAATAAAGTAGCGTTTTATTCTACTAGTACATAGTAAAAAATAATTGTGATAACGATTTTTTCTCCTTCGATTTTTTTTTTAAACTTAGATACTTCTAATATGGATTTGTGATGAAAAAGCTAGCATCTTTCAAAATTAGAAGCAACCAATCAGCAAAAAGAAAAACTTTCTAGCAATCAGCGAATCAATTTTGTACTGGTTTAATTTTATCGAACATATCTAGGTCTAATATTGTTGTAAGAAAAAATACGACGATTGCGGCATTCCTGAACGAATAACTGATGGTGTTGTTTAGTTAAAAATCTAAATATTTGTACTTCTTTCTTTCTTTTCTTTTTTTTTTTTTTTTTGCCATTTCTCAAAGTCCAAAGATTTCAAAGACACTATAGATAACTTTCATAGTCCATCAACACTATCAACAGTTTCATTTCGTTTTTGATTGGATCCATCCCATTTCCAGTATAACCTCATCACGAATTTTTTCAAAAAAATCAAAAATCGTACTCAGAGCACTTGCGTTTAAAATGCTAAAAAACTGATTAATAGCTTTAAAAGCTATCAAAGACATTTAAAGGTTAATTACCTGCCTATTGGTAGATATTTTATAATGAAAATTAAAAGTACTCAAGTTACAAAAAAATTGACGAGTCTAACAGCCATTAAATTACCCAATATTGCATCAATCGAGAAAAATCACACGACTCATTATAAAACGAATGTTTAAATTTACGACACCTTCTCAAATAGTTGAATGATACTCGTATCTCGGTTAGTTACTCACTTCGGCTCCTTCGCTTCCGGAGTCATCAGGATTCGGCGGATTACCTCCGCCAGCTGGCGGCTTTCCTGGCGGCTTACCTCCTCCGGCAGGCGGTGAACCGTGACCTCCACCTGGTGGCGATCCTCCGCCGCCAAACGGTGGTCTAGAATTTGGTCCAGCAGGAGGAGGTCCGTAAGAAGGTGAAGGTCCTTCTCGTGGTGGTACTCCGTAAGAATTAAGAGGAGGAGACTCGCCATTACATGGCAATACGGTTACCGTCAATATCGCTAGTGGAATTACTCCGATGTGTGTCTGAAATGAGAGAAAAAGTGGTTGATTCAAGTATAATTTTAAGGGTTTTAAATTTAGGACGATATTTGATTAGGTGTAATTTAAGTAGATAGTCTCGTGATCGATTACTGATTTGTTTGTTTGTTTGATAATTTCACAATTTATAGGAATGAGGGATTATTCAGCTTTTTTTAAAAATTTGACAGGATGTTCTTTTGGAAAAATTACTTGCATCTATAAACAACGCATTTACCTCTTTCTACATTTTCAGGGATTCCTAAAGCATTAAAAATGAAAATAATGAAAATCTGAAGTTACATTTTTTGAAATCAGTACCTACCTATGATTGTTTACAGCGACTCAAATTGGGTCACTCGATGTACTTTTCCAGAATGGTTAACCATTTGTGGTACCTACTCAACAAATAGGTTATGAGACAGATTTTTTAAAAATTTTCAAAAATGTGATGTGTTCCACTACCTTAAAAAAAAGCCAATGCCTTCAAATACCAATTTTATTGCTTTACTGGTCTCATAACCAATAGAGGTACTAATAAAATTCACGCATGAATTTTTTTTATTGCAGTGATTCCAAAAATTTTCGAAGTTTTGAGCTTTTGTGGACCTTATACTACTCCCTGTTACTTTTTTCGCAGAACAGACGGCCACTCTTTTCAAATGGGCCAAAACTGATTTTTTGGATGTTCTCGTCGATATCAATTTTTCGGTGAAATTCCAAATTTCCTCCTCGTTCGCCTTTTTATTGAGATCGAGAAGCATCTGAGAAAATCAATTTTGTATCCCTTAAAAAAAGGCCAAAATCTTGACGCGATTCACAATCATTTCAGGTCGAAATTTGTTCCAAAAGTTATTCGCCTCTGATGCGGTAAAGTAATAAAAAAATTGAATTTAATCAAACAATTTTCAAAAAAAAAAAAAACCGAAAATGGAAAATTTGTGCGAGCTGTAGGTTATTTGGATTTTTAGAGAAGGTGTTAATTTTGGATTTCAGCTTATTTTTTGATGATCAAAAGCCATAAATTAAATGGTCCTTACGATAGACAGGAGCATGAAAAAGGTTCTTTGCAGTTTTAGCCCATTCTTAAAAATTGTATGTACTTACCATTGTACCATGTTTAAAATTGAAGGCAAAAGGCTGACATGAAAATTAGGTACTCGTATATGGACAATTCCATGTCGAATCAAACAAAATTTGAACGATGGAGAATCGATTTATATTTTGTAAAGGTCATCAAACAATTACGAATGCACAAACAGAAGAATAGGCTTACTGAAATTTTTTGTCGCAGATTTCAGCCCTTGAAATTTTATAAAATAGCGTCGTTTGAATAAATTTCGAATGCGGATTGCTCGGATTCCAGTTGCTGTAAACATGAAAACTTTTTTTCAAAATTTATATTCTACTATCGGAGGGCTATCTTCGTATACGATGACAAAAGACAAAATCAGTGTTATGTGTATCACTGACTTCTGAAAACAGATAAAAATCAATTTGAACTTCGATAATTGGAAAAAAGTATGATAACAACGAGTTGAAATACTGAAAAAATTCTCAGCCAGGTTTGTTTTTTCGTGAAAAAACATGTTGAATTGCTATTTTTTTTTGGCTATAAATTGGCATTAAAAATCAAAAATACCTACCATGACTTACATATTTTCGACATGTGTTCATCATAAAATGTTTACAGAACAGTGAAAAAAATTCCTCCCACAAACTAATAAGGTAAAGCTCAAATATGCATAGGTACCTATTATAGAAAATTAATGATTGTCACCTCGTGATGGTAAAAATTCGCGACATATCAGAATTTTAAGAGTCTACAGTTCAGCTCTATTAGCCTCCAAGGGGATTTTTTTTCAATTTTCTGTCGGCATAAATGACAAAAACACATTAAAAAGGTGTAAAGTTTTTTTTGTTTTTGAATTTTTAATATAAATTTACCTAAAAATAGCAATCTTTAAAATTTTGTACAAGTTTAAATGTTGTTATTTTGCTTACAGCCCTTACATAATTTTTGAAAGGTCGAAAAATACAGAATCTGAATTACTTACTTAAACATCAGAACCCTCTAAAGCCTTAAATTATGTTATCTGCTTTTTGATTTTGGCGGAACAATCACATTCAGCTTACATAATATAATATTTTTTAAGGAATTATGCGAATGCGAAGAATCAGCATAAATCTAGTAGTCTATCTCCTTAGGTTTTTAGTGTCAGCAACTCAACGCGCATTTTTGTTGTTTGGATCGCGTTGTATTAGTATTACCAGGCATAGGTAATATTCGGCACTCTGTTCCATTCCACCCACAACCGATCGAGTTCAAGTTATTGTATCTCCATTGAACTTTGACCATGACCAATTCTGGCCCAAATTTTTCAATCATTCTCTTCCCTCCCCAATTTTTATTGAAAAATTTTTTTTTACCATCATGATTAAGATTTTTAGGCTAGTTAGGAATAGGAAGTAGGAGTGTAGCCCCAGCATTAGTACACTGTTTGGAATTGGAAGTTCATTATACAGCTTCTGTACCCACCCCCATCCCCCTGTCAAATTTCCTGAGAAAAGAGTGCTGAACAATCGCTTGTGCTTCAATTGATTTGTACAATTTTGTCCAAAATTCAGTGTAGAGGTCTTAACTTCGAGTTGGAAGCATCCAGAAAAAATTTTAGCTACGAAGGTTCCCCTAAAGGGCAGGTATGAGACCGCAAAATTAAAAGGAGCATTTTCGAAGAAATCTTGATTTTGTCGTTCTACTCTCTAACAAACCTTGTTTGGGAAAAAGTGGCCCAGTTCCTAAAGATATTGGACCATTGACATGAAAATCCAAGACCTCTCTTGGCTCGTACTGAGCGGTTGAAAATTGACAAAGTTTCGGGAAATACCTCACGTGTTTTGAATTTTTTTCTCAAATAATTTTCAATTAGGTACTTACCTACCTACCTATATATTGAAATATGGGAAGATTATTCTGAAACTGAAGAAATATTTTAGAACTCAGTGGTGCCAATTTTTTTGTCATTGTTGCCCATTTCAAAAAAAATTTGTTTTCACGGTAGTACACAAAATATTTTGCTAGTTTCAGAAATTACTCTCTAAATTTGAAACAGTCAAATTTCACTGCTTAGCAGTCACGACATTTTGCCTTCTTAAAATCAGTAGTTTTTTACTGCAAAACAGTGAAAATCTACTGAATTTGTCAGTAAAAAATCATTCTGACTGACCAATTCAGTAGATTGCTTCAAATTTAGAGAGTACACTTTTCGATATTTGGCATTAATTAATGCAAAATATGCATTTGAGATTGAAAGATTTTCAAAATACCTCCAAAAACAAACGATTTTGCAAATTTTTAACCGCTCAGTAGAACCCTATACATAGTGGTCTTGAATTTTAATGGTGATGGCTTATAATATTGACGGAGAATCTCATATACTGCCTAATTGATACAAAAATTTGTAAGTTTTCACGGAAAAAATGATGACAACTATCATACTACCTAGACCTACTTACAATAGGTACTAAATTCACAAAACATCAACAAATCTTTTGAACAATTTAAAAAAATAAAAAACCATAAAAGTTATCAAAAAATACTTACACACTCTTCTCCGGGTGCGAAATTCGTACCTACTTCTCATAAAAATCACGAATCAGGAAAATCTTTTTTTTTTAATTCATAAAAAATTAAAACAAAATTGTTTGAGGAATCGAAGAAAGCTTTTTATTGATAATGTGGTTGTTTAGGAAAATTCTGTCACATACTACATACATACTTATGAGTAAAAATAGGAAATTTTCAAAAAATATTTTTCATCTTTGATTTATTTTCTCCGTTTTTCTAGATTTTTTCCAACGTATAGGGAGGTTTGATACTAGAGAGCTAAAGTATCTGGATTTTTTCACGTTTTGATTTTTTTTTTAAACGAGGGATTAAATGTCTGACACAACTTAATTTCAAGTTGAGGCGTTAACATTTTTTAAAAGGAATTTTCTTCTATAAAAATCAGTAATTAAATGTTTATTATTATTTAATTTAATAAACTTACTTCATAATTTTTTTTTATATTTCTACTAATATTATTTTCACTTTAAATGTCTCTTTTGGGTGTTTCAAACATCTAACTTCCTGAACCTGAATATTTTCCTGAATTCGTACTTATCTCAGTACCTACCTAATTTTAGAACATTGTCGATGATACGGGTGCATAATACAAACTTACAGTGCCTATTTAGAAATCGACGAAATAATATTGGTTCGTATATATTATAAGCTGCATAAGTAAGGGCTAGAGCGAAATAATCATGATTTTTCGAAAATAATTCCCTCCTCTGAGGACCCATATCTGCCTTCTAGGGACAACTCCGCCCTCCAGGGCTAATTTTTTTTCTAGATGACTTTCAATTCAAAGTAAAGATCCCCACTGAATTTGGTCAAGGTCCATTGACTTTTTTTTTCGGGATGCTAAAAAAGCATTACCTTAGTTTTAATGATGATCAGTGGAAAAGTTTATTTTTTCTGACAAACCACCTAGAAAAATTCTCAGTCCCTTGGCCGTTCAGAGGACTGAGCCAGGGGTCCTCAAAGTAGGTTTATTTTTGAAAAAAGTAAGTATGTTTTTTGCCATATTTGGATAGCTACCTTGTATAACGTACCTTACACAGACCCCCCCCCCAAAAGTCGTGACTTCATTTCTAAACTTACTGATCCATTGAATTCAAAATCCAAGACAGCTTTTAGCCCTGAACCAATCATTTGAAAATTGACCCATCCTAATGAAATCACGATTTCTCATAAACTTGTTTGCACTTTCCCACCATTAAAAATTCCTTTCATCAAGAAATAACGCTGAATTCGCAGTTCAGCGGGTCAAAATACCCCGATAAACACTTTTTAGCGTGCATAGCACACTATTGGTTTCGCTTTGAGAAATTGAAATTTCAATTACAATGAATGTTCTCTTAAGCTATCCAACCATTTTTCGTACCTATTGGACACCATTTGAGAATCATTAAGGCGGAGGGTATAGATTTATTTTCATTCAATTCGGATGGGTAATTGCTGAGTAATTGCAATTTTAGTTCATTATTTTAATGCATTAAATCCTAAAAAAGGGAAAAGGGGACTTGTAGAACATCTGCCGCTCATTGTACCCTGCTATACCCCCAGTCTATTCCATCACCAGCTGTGTTTCATTGTACCCTGTTACACCCCCGGTCTGTTAGCTGTAAATTCCAAGTGGGAGTGGTTTGGTGGGGCGTTTACCAAACAAATATATTATTTTAATGCCCTAACCCTCGTAGTGAATTCGTGGCTGAGTGGTTAGGGCATGTAGGTAGGAATAGGAAATTTAGGGACCCAGGTTCAAATCCCCATGAGGTAAGTAGGTAGGTGACAGATTTTTTGTAGGAAAATTGGATAGATAAATGCTTTGAAGTTACCTACGAAATTGAGTTATGAATTATGATATCATTTGCTAACTAAAAATGCATTTCATTAATTTTTTGTCTACCTATAGCCATAAGTATAGTAAGAATTACCTTGACATGAATAATTTTTAACTTTTTACTTATACTTAATTTAAAAATTACTTCAAAATGAATAATTAAACTAATTTTTGTACAATTGAAACATGTAATTTTTATTATCATGATTTAGTAAAAATTATTAAAACAAAATGATTTTTACTATTGGTACCTATAGCAAAATTTATTAAAATGATAATTTTACTATACGATTACAGTAAAAATTATCGAATGGGATCTGGTACTTAATTGTGCTAAATACCAGTATTTAGTTAAATTTTTTTGTAAGAATTACCCATATTTTTTTTTGTGTAATTTAGAGGCAATTCAAATTCTTAACATATTTTATAAGATTTAATTCTTAATTTAGAATAAAAAGCAAGTTCTGAAAATTGGTTTGAAAATTTATAAATTTGAAGACAATGGGAATTCTAAAAAAAATATCTAATATGAAAATTTGTATTTAGAGACGCTGAGAATTCCAAAAATTGATTAAAAGTTCTGTAAGTTGCAGATAATGTGAACTTGAAAATTATATGAAATAAGTATTGTAATATTTATGAAGAAGATGAGAATTCTGAAAAATTGGAGGCAATGTAAATTCCAAAAATTGAGTAAACGTTTTACAATTTGTGGACAATATGAACTTGTAAATTGAATTTGAAATTTTTTAATTTAAAGACAATAAGAATTCTGAAAAATTATTCAAAATTTGACTATTTAGAGGCAATGTGAATTCTAAAAATTGATTGCAAATTTCCTAACTCAGCAGCAATGCTAAATTCTGAAAATTTATTGAAAATTTTATGAAATTGTAGCGATGGGGAATTCGGGAAATTGATTTGAAATTTTGTAAATTTTAAAACAATGCAAACTATGAAAAACAACTAGAAATTTCTTAATTTAGAAGCAATACAAGCTTATAAATTATTCTGAAATACCTATTGTAATTTGGAAAATATGAAAACACTGAAAAACAATTATTATTTTGAAGCAGTGAGAGTTTCAAAAATTCTCATTACTGTGACATGGTTGATTCACTTATGCACTACCTAGATGTAATAACGGTTATAGCTGTAGAAAAGGCAGCTAGCTACGCACACTTTGCAGCTTAGCTGTCTAGTTTCTGGTCGTTTTGATCAAATTCTCAAAAGTCATATTTTTAGTGTGCGTATTTTTATTCGTTTTAGTGAGTGCAAGAAAAAATTCAAGCAAAAAATGATTTTGTGCAGTTCAATCAAAATGAATGTAAAAAGTTTGGTAATCGAGATACTTTGACTCTCTGAACATGAATCCAGTGTTAGTATTTTGTAAAAGAATAATGAAGTGCTATAAAGTTGATAAAAAAGTTGTAATTTTCAAGATCGTTCAATCCTCGAGTGGTTTGAGCTCGGATTTTTAATTAAATGGGTAAGAAGGTTCAGAAACTGGCTCCAACTCTTGGACGACCAGGGGGCTCAAATTTTTCTGGCTCGTCTCTTACTCTAGTAAATTTTCTCACTTTTTCGTCAAAATCATAGCATATACCTAGGTACCCATTTTTTTTTTTTTTAATAGGTATACCTAGACCTACAAACTCATGTGCATGTTGAAGTTAATTTGATGAATATTATGAACGATCTGCCAAAGATTGATATTTTTATACGTTTCATTTACCCCGAAGAAGTGTAAGAATAAAATAAAGCTCGATGCAAAAACAACGCCAAAAATAAACTGGAATAGGAAAAAAAAATACCTTTACCTAAATCAACAAAAAAAAAAAAAAGAAGGCGAAACCGTCCAATATATAATTACAACGTTATAAAGATCGAAGAAACAAAACGGGAGTACGAGCTCAAGCTCGAATGCACTCTTTGATGATGTTTCTGAGATAATAAATACGTACCTACATATTTAAGTTATACCTATGTACCATTATGTGTACCTCTTCATGTACCTACAAATACTACACATATATTAACGTATTGTTACACGTGTTTCTGCTGTTTTAATTTATATTTTCGTAAAGTCGTTCAAGTATCCGTTACATAATTCCTCTTATAGTATACTTTTCCTCTCATTTTTTTTTCGGCGGTAGCGTAACACCAACACGTTAAATTAGAGAAAAAAATAGAGCGGTTTAAGAATTCAATTCTGGTGCTAGAATTTTTTTCGTCATTCGCTCTTAATGAATTCCTATACACTCGCTTATTTGACCAACGACCTAGTTTTAATCCTCCCTGATCAAATACCTACGCCTACATAAGTTGGATGGAATATTGTATAGATTTGAACTTACGATTTGTATCCTCATTGAATGTATCGGTGTATCTTGATATGAGCGGAAATATCGCGGATGAGCGAGTACAATCGGAGATGATCTCTGTGGCGATGATGATGCAGATCTTGATAAAGATAGGCGCAAAGACACGCAGACACAATTCACTATCCGATATAAAAAGGGGAAAAAATTCGGTGAAGAAATTCTTCCAAAATATCCGCACAAAAACACAAAACCAGCATACGCAGCTGTTTCGATTAACTCATCTCGACACTGAAGACGATTTTCAGTGTATTAAGTTATACTTGTAAAACTCCACAGCACGACAGTACAAATGTTACACGATGAAAGGAAAATCGATGATGGTATTTTATTTATATATGCGGCATATGTGCATGTGCATGTGCAACAGAAACCGACTCGATAAATAGATGCATTTTTGTATCGGTAAGATAGAGATGGAATGACAAAATCCAAACAGAGGGTAAAAGGGGGCATGCAGATGAAGCGACAACGACTCCCAGAGAGCAAAAGAAGAAGAGGTGAGTGCAATTGCACACGTATAGAGTGAGATGGAAAATTACGAAATCAATTAGAATATAATCAAATGTCACAGTGTACGTGTGTGAAGATCTATCTATCTCTATCGCTGCCTTATTCTGTATATGAGCCTATGTAGGTACATCTGCATACACTTATGCGGTTCTCTTTTTTGCATTGCGTAATTGAAAAAGTTCAAATGAGATGAGTTCGAGGTATGTGTGTCTACATGGCTGAGATTTGTCGTCGTTGTCGTTGCATATGATCTAGAATGCAGTCATCTAGGCGGGTGTGTGACAAAGAAAGATGCGAGATTGTTCGGGGTCATGACTATGTCATCCCTCTCTTTCGCCTGTTTTCAAAACGATCCGTACCACGAAGCCCATCTCGATCTCGAATCAGTCCACAGAGCTGGAGATGGTTTCGAGAGTAGAGAGTCAGCTCCACACTCCTCGTATGGGAAAACAACGTCGTGAACTATTATTTTTCAATGCACATTGCATGGAAGAGAGGCGAACTGTTGAAGGTTTTTCTTTCTCTGAGAATCGACAACTGTCTCTGTTTAATTGACTTGGCTGCGGATGTGTTTGTAGTTGTGTGCTCGCCGATGTGCCGCAGTATGCAAGATGCATCTTCGCAGTGTAGAGTGATACTTACGGATATTTGGGCGTGAATTTTGAGCAGGAGGTTCGCCGAGGGTGTTCTAACGAGCGGAATCCTTGCGAGGGTAGTTTTGAACAGAAAACTGACCCATGTTCTACCTTCATATATCTGAAAAGCAAACTCCAATGTACTAAATTAAAAACCCGTAGCAATAAAATATCAATCATTTTAGCTCGTGCGTAAACGAAAACGACAAAAATCGTGATTTTTTAGATTAAAAATTCGTTGCTGACGATGAGATCAATGATGGCAAAACTTATGAATTAAGATGACAGATTTTTGTTGATGAAACTGACAGATGGGTAATACAAACTTACAGTCAGATAATTAGCCATTCTGAAGTCATAAATTACAAGTGTCACAATGGTGTATTGATGCTTACTTTTGAAAGTATCATGATATTGGATCGATATAAATCGTGATACTTTGTTTGTTTATTTTAGCTTAAAAATTGGTTGAAATTCCAAAACTTTCCCAAAAATGACGTCAGAAACAAAAAAAAATTCAAAAGCACGATATCACGTTTGGATCAATGCGTATCGAAACTGGATACTACGCTGATCTGATACCTACGAATCAATAAGTACTTATTATGATAAATCTGGTATCATATCCCATCCCTATCATAACTTCAAGGAACAGGAAATTCTTTTATTGGACACATTTTTGAAAAATGAATTAAAGTGGTTGAAATTTTTGTTTCAAAATTGCAATTTTTCCCAAAAGTGGTATTTTTAAAATTGCGAAAATCTAAAAATGACCTCAGGAAGAAAAATAGAAAATGAAAACGTGTGATGCATCCATGGGTCATTCCACCTCAATTCGATCAACGTTTTTGAGTCACAGTCATGTCCTTCGATTTTGCTCAATTTATTTTTACAATAATGTCTACATATACCTACCCACTCAATAAGTATAAGAAACCCGCAATCAGTTAGTCCCAGTCCTCTCAGGGGTTGGGTGGGGGGGCTTCAATTATTTTCACAATGTCTCGAGGTACTCAACTTCAGCAGCAGATACCTCCAAAGCTGCTCGTATAATTGTCAAAACTTGAAAGTTGAACTTTCAGTTGTCGATTCTCAGAGAAAGAAAAACCATCAGCTCGCCTCTCTTCTTGCAATGTGCGTTGAAAAATAATAGTTCACGACGTTGTTTTCCCATACGAGTGGAGCTGACTGTCTACTCTCGAAACCATCTCCAGCTCTGTGGACTGATTCGAGATCGAGATGGGCTTCGTGGTACGGGTCGTTTTGAAAACAGGCGTATTTTGAAATTTTCAAAGGTTTAAAGTTGAGCTTTCAAATTGTAAGCTCGAATTTCAAAATGACCAACGAATATATGGCGTCAAATTTTTGATTGGACCTTATTCACGGTCCCCAACACAAATGAAACAAACTTTTTTGGACTATTACGCATGTCGCATTGTGGGAGGTTCTAGGGGCCATGGATGATGTCGATTTGAAAAACTAAGGCTACATTCGTGTTCAGCGATATCAAAAACATGATATTTCATGTGTCACACGGATGAAGCCATTTTTTTGACTGTCACCTCCTTTGGGGAGGTGCTGGGGGCCGTGGATGGAGTCCAATCAAAAATCTGGAGTCATATACGTGTTCAGCGATACCAAAAACATACAATTCGATATATCGCATGCCCCAGATTTTTTTTTAAAATTTTGCTCAAATTGGGGGAGGGAGGAGTGCTTCTCTTCCATGAGAAAATCCCATCTCGAAAATTGAATATTTAGAAAAAGCATCAAAAGGTACATCTATGGAATTGTTTTCAGAATTGCCATTTTGAAATTTCAACATTCAATTTGAAAGTTCAAATTTCAACTTTTGAAAATTTCGAAATATGTACGTACGTAAGTACTTACTTAAAATGTTCAAAATACAATTCCCTTTTGAACTGTGAAATCAGTTTTGATCAAAGTATCATAGCTTTGGAGGCATGCGCTGCTAAAGTTGAGTACCTGAAGACATGGTGAAAATAATTGAAGCCCCCCCCCCCTGAAGGGGCTGGGACCAAACTGATTGCGGGTTTCATACTTACTGGGAGGGTAGACATTGTAAAAAAAAAATTGAGCAAAATCGAAAGACATGACTTTCAAAATCGTTTTTTTTTTTTTAGTTGAATTGACATGGAATGACCCGCATGCAAAAATGTATCACTAGACAAAATTTTAGGTGCTAAAATGCATTTAAAAATTTTTGGTGTATTTTTAAAAATCCGCGGATCAAAAATGAAAAAAATTCAAAATTTCACCTAATTCACCTAGGACGGTGTAATACGGTTCGTACCCTATTTTTAACCCTCCGAATCCATTAAAAACGTTTCAGAACCGTTTTGAGCAGTTCTGCAGCCTCCTGAAGAATTTTGAAAGTTGGAATTTTCACAAAACGTCACCCAATGAAATTTGAAAGCTATGATTCATTCATTCACTAATTTTAACAATCTGAGTCAATTGAAGATGGCTTCAAACCGTTCTGAGGTTTCATTCAGATTTTTATCAAGAGTGCAGTTTCAAGTTTATCCAGACCTTTTCAAGAAGAAACCTCCTCCAATCTCCCAATATCAGGAAGGGAATAAAATAATGTCAACCCTGGAAATTGGAACTACTCTACTTCATATCGACATGTTAACTTGTTCATCCACATTTAAGCTATTTTCAAAGGGGTCACCTCGAATGTTTTTTTGAGCTCCAATTTCTTCGGGATATAAACTCAACAAATTTTCTGTTCTTGGAGAAATATTCAAAATCTGCGTGAATGGCCGTATCTTATTTTATAGACCAACCTCCTCTCTTAACGTATTCAAATTTCATCATTTCGAGCCATTCTGAAGCCTCCAGAGTGATTATCGATTTCTCCGAAATTTTTGAATTTCTCCAGAAAACGCGAAAATTAATTTGGGCTGTTGAAAATAGAATTGTGACGGATTTTCGACCTTTTAAGGAATTTAAGCAAATGACGCAATCCACTAAAAAAAAATTAAAATAACTCATCGTATCAACATGATTATGTTAGAATTCTTGCAAAATTGTACATATTTTGATGCTGTCCGCTGTGATTCTCGAAATTAATTTTTAATGACACATTTTAGCACTCTTATTGATAGGTGATCTACACTGATCTACCTATTCGAAAAAACGGGAAAAAAATTATCAAAAAATTAATTTTTCTGTCCAAACAGACGATGAGACAACTTACGAAGTTATGAAAAGCTAAGATTCGTTTTCATAAAGTTGAAATTTTGCCGGAAAAAAATGTTTTTTTGGTTTCTTGAATGTTCAACATTTTATTTTCTGGCCAAATTTATCACGAGAAGTTGTAGAATATTTGAAAAATCCCAATACTTACGCACATAGGTATTTAAAATTTAGTCATGTACGTACCAATAAACCATGTTTTTAACCTCATTAATAAATTACTTACCTAGTTGTGAATTTAAAGTGTTCCGAAGCCTGCAGCGCGAATTCGTAGATTCCTTAGTTCTGAAAAAGTTGTCACAAAAATTAATCGAAATGAGATTCAGGATCGTAAACTTTGAACCACTGGTCTTTGTGATCATTTTGATTCATTTTGGCTCAAATTTTCAGTATCTTTTTCTATCAGTTCAAATTTGAAATTCTTAAACCAGAAAATCTCTTGAGATGTCCAATTCCATCTTTGATTTAAACGGGAGCGTGACCACGATTTTTATCGAGGGCAGGATCTGAAACTCCATGATTATAATTTCGAATTCTAAACAAGATTTTTTGATAAGTATTTGGTGAATTTTTGATTTTTTGAGCATTCAAAATTGATTACCTATACACTAGGCAACTGTTTTTGACTTTTCTTTGGAGTTTGGGTTGAAAATGGGTTTAATCGATTGTTTACGACCCTACAATTTAAAAACAGAGTGGGTTTTTAAATCTGAGTTGTTTTTGTGGTCAGGAGAGACCGTCAAAGTTGCGAAAATGACCGTTTCAAAATTATTTTGAAACGAAAACGCCAAAAATCAGGATTTTACATTTAAACTTCTGTTGCTGACGATGAGATTAATGATGGTAAAACTTCTGAATTAGGATGATAGATTTTGTTGATGAAACTAACAGATGGGTAATACAAACTTACAGTCAGGTAATTAGCCATTCTAAAGTCATAAATTATAGCTATTCATTGTTTGTTGGACGTATTATTTTCGAAAAATGAATTAAATTGGTCGAAATTTTTGTTCGAAAATCGCAATTTTTACCCAGAAGTGGTATTTTTAAAATTGCGGAAATCCAAAAATGACCTCTTGAAGAAAAATAGAAAATGAAAACGTTTGAAGCATGCGAAAATACATTACCAGTCAAAATTTTAGATACTCATATGCATTTTAAAATTTTTAGTCTTCGAATCAAAAATGAAAAAAATTCAAATTTTTTCCAAATCTACCTAGGGCGCTGGAATACGGTTCGTACCTACCATTTTCGATCCTCCGAATCGATTAAAAACGTTTTAGAACCGTTTTGAGCAGTTCTGGCGTCTCCTGCAGATTTTTGAAAGGAATTTTCACAAAACGTTACTCAATGAAGTTTGAAAGCTACGATTTATTCATACACTAGGTAATTTTAATAATCCGAGTCGATTGTACATAAATGGCTTCTCAAACCGTTGTGAAGTCTCCAGCTGTAATTTGAGTAAGTAATTTAGATTTTTATGAAGTGTCACATAAATTATGTTATATTGCATAATTAAAACTTGAAAAACACAGGTTCTGAACCACAGAAACCGATTTCGGAAAAATGATGATGTGTGATCAGACAAGTGGGTCAGTAGGATATCTATCCTCCCTCCTCCCTCCCACCCATTTCAGTACATAATTTCAAGTTTATCCAGACCTTTTCAAAAAGAAACCTCATCCCATCTTCCAATATTGGGTAGGGGAATAGGTAATACATATGTATGTTACACCTGAAAATTGGAACTACTCTACTTTGTACAAGTCCTTTGAAAGTCGTACACAAATGACGCAATCCATTGAAAAAAAAAATTAAAATAACTCATCGTATCAAACCTTAATGTTAGAAGTCTGGGTACCAAAAGCGCCTCGGTGCTGTCATTCTCGAAATTAATTTTGAATGAGAAATTTCAGAACTTGTATTAATAGGTGATCTACGAGTAGGCCTATTTTAAAAAATGGGGGGGGGCTATTCAAAAATGCATTTTTCTGCTCAAACAGACGATGAGACAACTTACGAAAAGCTAAGATTCGTTTTCATCAAGTTGAATTTCTGCAAAAAAAAGTTCTTTTGGTTTCTTGAATGTTCAAAATTTAATTTTTTGACCAAATTTATCATGGGAAGTATAGTTGTAGAATTTTGGAAAAAAATTATAATACTTAAAATTTACTTGGTCATGTCATGTAGTAGTAAAAATAGTGAACATTCGAGTGATTGAACTCACTGAATTCAAATTTAGTGATTTGGTAGCCTTTTTATTGGAAGCCTTCAGCTAAATGCTCAATATTTTCATGCTGTTGGATTAAAAATGGCCAAGTTCGAATTTGAAATCGTGAAGCTTACATTTTAGTGACTCTCTCACCCCTCCTGAATAATGAAAGGATTTTGGGCGGCTAGCATTTTAATCATCTTATATCACAGTAAAATGGAAGAATAAAAAAACTGCATGAAAAGTGCAGATCCTTTGAAAAAGATTTGGTTCCATGAAGGGAAGATGGTTGTATGTACTTCAAATTGAAAAAAAAAATGGAACCAGAGCAGAGAAAGCTTCTCTGAGAGGTGAGATCCAAGTTGTGATAATTTTTTTTGGAATTGGCCAAGTTTTAAAAAGAAATTGAAAGATCCATTTTCCGCAAAAAGATAATTCAAAATTTGATCAAATTGAAACGAGAAGTTGAAATTTTGTGTAGGTACCAAAACTCTGTTGTTAACCTCCCGAATCAATTTATTGTGAATTTGAAGTGTTCTGGAGCCTACAGCGCAAATTCGCAAATTCCTCAGTTCTGAAAAAATTGCCACAAAAATTGATCAAAATGAAATTCAGCATATTAAAATTTGAATCACTGGTCTTTGTGATCATTTTGATTCAGCTTCCAGTTGATATTTAAAAGCAAACTTAGCAACCAATGCAAACATCAACTAATATGGTGAAAGCAAATGCAAAAACTATCGTGCAATCAGCGAATAGTTGATGGCTTGTTTGGTTAATTGGTTATATTTTGGGGATACCGCTTCTAAAAAATGTGTACTCATCCAATAAAAATGATGGAAATTAGTAATAAAACTAATAGTAGGTACTAGGTAGGTATTAGGTAATATCAATTCCCTCGAATCGAATTTCACCATTTTTGGCTATTCTAAAGCCTCCAGCAAGGTTTTAAATTTCTCCAGAAATGACTTATTCTCTACCAACTTAACGAATTTATCCAAATTTGGCTCAATTCGAAACGAATACCTCGAGTACATTAATTTTACTGGAATATAATAATAGATGGTACCTATACTAATACCTACTTGAAAAAAATTCAAAACATCAACAATTTTCAGTTCGCGAGAGAATTTTTGAAATTTTTACGAATGGCTTTGACTCGTCTGAAACCAACCTTTGAAACCGAATTTAGCAATTTTGAGCTATTCTGGATCCTCAGAGCAATTTTCGATTTCACCTAAAATCTCTTAATAAGGTAGGTATGTACCTACGGCGTGAAAATTCATTTCAACTCGTGGAAATCCACTCAAGTGTAGATAGATCCTATATTACAGGTCGAGGATTATCCACAACTTGATTTTTAGCTTATTCCAAAATTAATTTAACATCTTTCCGGAGAATTTTTAAAATTTTGGAAAAAATCTAAAATTATGCTGAAGTCTCCAGAAGTACTTACTCAAAATTGCAAAATTCTGATTCGAGGGGTTGGTTTTGGACAAAGATGCAGCCATTGAGGCAACTTTAAAAAATTTCCCAGCGAATTGAAAAGCTTTGATTTTTAAAATTTTTTCCTCATAAAATATTCTGATTAAAAAAAAATACACTTGACGTGCATTTCCGCCTGGAAATCGGCTCTAATGCGGATAAATCCTTTAAACAGGTCAGAGATGAGCCACAACTCGACTTTAGTTGCCTAAAATTGACTTATTCCTTCCCTTCTAGAAAAATTTGAATGTTTTGGAGAGATCGAAAATCGTGTAGGAGGCTCCAGAATGACCAGAAATGGAGAAATTCAGTTCGATATGGTTGATACTAGTTTCAGCTCTAATTTCCAAAATTTTTACTGAGCAATTATGCATTTTAAAAAAACACATCAAATTCTGAAATTGTTAAAAATCGAAAAATTAATTTCAGCTCCCGAAAATTTGAGCCAATGACGTGTTTTTGGATACCTACTTGTACCGTTTCGATTTTTCTTTCTATGATTCAAAGAAAACTTCGCCAGTTGGGAATTTTTACTTATTATAATTCTACGATCCATCAGAAAACATTCAATGTTTTACAATCATGATGACACCATGTAGGCCTACATCTGGGGTGTTTTTGGCCCTATAACTCCATCCTGCTAAGCCTTGACTTTACCACTGAAGTTATCGTGCATTCTCATGAGAATTAAACTGTTGTAAAATAAAATTAAGTATTTGGGCTGTCGTCTCTACTCCTTTTTTTCACATTTAACACACCATTCCATTGATAAAAAAAAAAAAACAAAAAAAAAACGTAAATCAGTCAGCCAAGCCAGTATCTCGAATTGCACTCGTCATTCCAAATCACCAACTGCATCATTCAGTCCAAGTTCAACAACTAATCTCGTCACCTTGCATCGCCGTTTAACCTTAAGGTGTTCTTTTTCAACGCACACGCATCCGAGTCCACTGCACCGCAGGTAACTGGACACTCGCCTCGCTGCACCTTCAACTGCAGAAAATCGCATTACAAAAGATGATGGAAAAGCCACCTTTATACGTACCTTATGAGCGTGTAAATAGCAATAAATTGCGACACACTTGCGCCTTATTATCCATAAATCGTAACATTATCTTTTATTACGAGCGATCCATGTCATGCCCTACCATACCGTACATAGTTTTCTATACACAACCAACATACCTACCTAGATACTATAAAACAAAAGAACACGAAAGATGAGAAAATACGTTGTTAGAAAAAAAAATTCTATCTGTCTTTTTCTATAGAGTGCTGCATTTTTATTCAGGCTTTTCCATTTCTATAGAGATACGAACGAGTAATTACGATCATCGAGTTCGAGCTCGAGAGCTCGTTCTGTTTGTAGGTACTTTGTCGTAGTCTCTTCGTGACGGAGAGATTTTTTTACAACGTTGGTACATTTCGATCGCTCACAACACATACGAAGACAGTATATTTTAATAATAATAATAAATGTATTGGAATAAGACTCGCTTTTTAATACTTTGTTGTGTGTGAGGCTTTCGCGTCCGACGACGACGACTTGTTACGCTTGCACTTCTCTCTTCATCTTCGATCTGTGTCTTATTGGCTCAGTGCGTGTTTTCTGAATGTATAGTTCTTAATAATATTACTGATGTTTCATGTGGTGTTACATAAGGGTTTTAAGCCACAATATGCATCCAATGCAGCGTATCATTCTAGGAATCTGCTCTTCAAGCTCTACAAGTTGTTATACCTACTTATGCGTACTATAGCTGAATAATTACTGAATAAAACTAAACACTTACTAAAATTTCCAATTGCTCACGAAATAAATTTTGAAATCCAGTTTTCAGGTTTTCAATAAATCATTACCTAGGTACCTGTCAATACAATATCAAAAGAAGGCAGGTACCTACTTACCTACAGAATTCCCTGAAAATAGGTATGTTTTGTGAAATGGTCGTCATTTTTCTGATGATACCTCCCTCCCCTGTGTAAGTACTTACTTCATCAGCTTTCAATTAATTTCATAATGTAGACGAAACCTATGTTTTTCTGTCTTTCTTTTTTTTCCCTTAATGTACACGGCCAATTCAGTAAAAATGATGGAAATTAATCCTGAAACTATTTCCAACTTCTCCGAACCGAATTTAAACATATTTGGCCTTTCTGGAGCCTGCAGTGCGATTTTCGATTTCTCCAGAATTTTAAACATTCTTCAGAAATGTCAAAATCAATTTGGCCAGTCAACAAAATCGAGTTGTGGATTGTTCCAGACGTACATATAAAAAGGGTTTATTTACATTCGAGTCGATTTCCAGGAGGACACCTCAAGTGCGTTTTTTAAATCAGAATGCTTATGAGAAAAAAATTCCAAGAACATTTTTAATTTCCACGCCTTCAAGAGAAATTTTGAAATTCTGGCGAGATCGAAAATCGCGCTTAATACTCCGGAATGACCAGAATTGGTGAAATTCGGTTAGGAGAGGATTAATAGCCTCAGTTTCAGGAGTAGTTTTTATCATTTTTCGCTGAATCAGTATAAATTTTTAAAAAAAGCGTAGGTAAATCGCCAAAAAGGATCAATTTTGAATTTTGGAAAAGTCACCAAAAATTGAAAAATTAGGTAAGTAATTAGATCAATTAAAATTTTTATTTTGGCAGTTTTAGATCATGCAATTTCAAGAGATCGGGGTCCCGTTTTAATCTGTAGCGGACACCTCAAGAGGTTGCCTTGATAACAATAATATGTATTTTGGTACTTCCTCGAATGCAGTATTTGAAAGGCTGTGTGTGATTGGCTGGGGGAGAAACAATTGACTTGGTGGCGAAGCAATAGACAAAAACCATCTTGTAATCAACACCGATTACACTTTCCAATCCGAATTCCAAATTTGAAATTATTGACATTTTTCTTAGATTCAACTTCCAGAAAAGTTTTAGAAAATTTGCTTCCTCAAAATCCATTGCAGAGCCATTTTAGATAATCTCAAATTTGAATTCTTTTTATGCTTACCTGACTTTCTTTTTGGATTCACAACATTCAGTAACATAAAATGGGGCGCGGGCGCATTGGTACCCTAAAAATTATGGAAACAGTGGAGCAATAGCAATAAGGTGAAAAACCCTCTCGCAATCAGCAAATTGTTGCATTAGTAATGATGATTCAATTCGAAGGGGTAGGTACAAGTATATTTTATAGCCATGATGCTTAGGTGAAGTGGCTTAGATTTTGAGAAAATTCACCAAGTATCGGGGGGGGGGGGACGACAAAGAATTTTAGAGTCAAAAAAATTTTACCCCACCTCACCACCCCCCTATGCAAAAAATTGTGTTTTTCATGCAAAAATTTTTTATTCATTATCTTTAATTGATCCAAAATTTTAAAATCTCTGTAATACCTATATACAGAGACTACAGGCCAACCCAGGGGAACTTTTTTATTTATTTTGTGCTGTATTACCTATAGCCAAAAAGACTGGCAGTGCAGGTTAGATTTTCCCTCTAAAATGTCAACCCTCACATCGTACCTACGTAGTATTGGTAATTGATATTTTGGTTCTCAATTTTTTCAAAGTGTTGGATCAGGGTAAAAAATCCAAAAAATCAGCTTTTTGAGGGTTTATTCATTCTGAGCGAAGAATAGGAATTATTCTCATGAAACCAGCGATTTATTCTTCACATAGAGGTCAAAAAGGCAAGGGTACAATTTTGTTTTTTCATTTTTATAGAAATTGGCTATCCTTTGATCACAGAATGAGAAATCAATTTACAAGCAGGTGCTAATTGTCTGAGATTTTTTATCCATCCATCAGAGTTGGTAGTTTGCGGGAAAAAATCAAAAGTACTCGTAGAATGCATTAAAGCAACTGATAATCAAAAAGCAAAGTCAAAAATCCTCTTGCAGTCAGATGCTTATGAAGTTATGAACAAATAATAAGTGTATTTGTGGATTGAATAATTTGACTTAGAACATGGAGATCTTTTTTTGATACCATAAATATCGATACATATGTACCTACTGTAATGTTACAGTATCAATGCGTACTTATCGACTCATATTGATATTTGATAGTAAGTTAATTGATAGTGGAATGCAACAAAGGTAATGAAATGCGCATAAGCGAAACAATTAGCAAGATACTCTCTTGCAATCAGCGAATTGTTGATGGATTGTTTTATAATATTGAATCACCAGTATACCAGTATTATCTTCAGTATTGGATTCATTTATCAGGATAGGTACCTGGAAAAGTTCTGGTGTGCAGCCTAGATATCCATCCCCCCTCCCAAGTCACCTCAGGAGCTCTGTGGTCAAGTTTTAGGACGCTCTCAACCTTTGGTGACGCCATTAGAAATAGGTAAGTAAAACATAAGAAAATTCACTTAAAAATGTTGAAAACAATTTTCTTCGAATATTTTGATGGCTAAAAGTGCTCTTCATCATGATTATTAACACAACAGTCCGACGGGTAGTAATTTAGAATCTGGGGTCAATGATTAAAGTGTAAAAATTCAAAATCTGTGGCCTCAAGAACACAATTTTATACCAAATCGAAAATTTTGACACTTGGAAAATCAAGTTATGAGGGTCTTTCATTTGGAGCCAAATCACCCCTGAAAAATCAAAAGTAAATCCTCACACATGATAAAAAATTTTAATTCTTTAAAACATTACAAAACCTTTCAAATGCACACCCTTCTTCTCCATTGAGTCATACTATATCAGTATAATACTCTAATGTTACAATATTGATGCATATCAACTAATTTTGATTGTAAGTTAATAAATAACGTGATGCAACAAAAGTAATGAAATGAAATCCTAGTAAGTAAGTGAAACAATTAGGAAGAAAACTTTCTTGCCATCAGCAAATTATTGATGGCCGGTTTTATATTATGTATAGATATTGCAGAATGTAAATCCTAAAATCCTCATCTTTCGCATTGGATTAGTTTACCAGGATCCTTGGAAAAAATCTGGTGTGCCCCTTCCCCAGATAACGTGACGACAGGTGCGTTTTGGTAAAATTTTAGGGCGATATTGTCCTTTGAGAGCACTCTTAGAAATATGTAGGTAAGTAGATAAAACCTAAGAAAATGCGTTCAAAAATACTAAAAATGATTCCCTTCAAATATTTGATACCTGCAAGAGCTCTTCATGAAGATAGTTATCTCAAGGGCATGTTGGGGATTAATTCAGAATTAAGGGGTTAATAATTCAAGTGTAAAAAATTGAAAACTGTGACCTCAAAAACCCAATTTTTATATTAAATCAAAAATGTTGACATTTTGGCAAAACCCCATAGGTAGACTTGGAATTTCAATACTCCAGATTTTCTTACCTTTTCCAAAAAAATATGCCAAGGTACCAAAATTGTTTTTGACAAAAATTAGGTAAGTACATTATGCACCTACATTAGTGCCTCGCCCTTGAAAACGCATGTGCCCCTCTTGAAGTTCTGTTTCACAGTGGCCATGGCTCCAACATTACCAGACCTTCATTGGATTCATTTTTTTGTTATAATTCAGAGTGATACACTTTTGAGGTACCTACTTACCAATTGAATCAAAAGTAGATCCTCACGCACAATAAAATTTTAAATTCCTTAAAACATTAAAAACCCTTTCAAATGCACACCCTTCTTCTCCATCAAGTCATACTTATTTCTGCCTTGGACATTTTTCCAACCTTGAGGTAACTACATAGATAAATGTTTAAAGGAAATTAAACTCTAAGTATATTAAAACCAAGTAGGTAGGTAAATTGTCTTTACCTAGCAGAGCTGCGAAGGATTTTATACACTGAGTAATGTTCTGACATGTAGCTGCAATTTGCATGAAAACATTATTCATTTTACGGGTTCTATCTATCTTATTTGATGGTATATAATTTGAATAATTAGAGAAGAATACATATTCAGCCCATTTCATTGATTATTCAACGGTTTTTTCCAAAAATTTATCTTGCTTTGTTTTGATCATTTACCTGGTATAAAATTCCATAGATATGGATATTAAACTGGATCGGACACTTACATTTAAAATGTACAGGAAAAAGTGAAGCAAAAAAATCAACCAATCCCGAATCGCGTAGACCATGTGTTTCTCCGGGGGTGAAGGCTCTGATTGGTCAGTTGCCCGGAGGTGAAAACTCTGATTGGTCGAATTTCTCCGGAGGTGAAGAATTTTTGCTTCACGAGTTTCCGATCCTGTTTATATTTATATCTATGTAAAATTCGGTAGTCTTTTTCATTGAGGCACTCAGTCCATTATATTCGAAATTAGTGTCACACTTGTAATTATAACATTGCAACAAAAATTACTCGAAAGAACGAACGCGAAAAACACATTAGGCTACCTACTTACTTATATCTGTTTAACCAAATCATAAAAATATGCAGAATTCTTAGGGGTCATTCCACGTCAATTGAACCAAGAAGTGGTAGGTGGGTTCGGCGACTTTTTTGAAATTTTTCCTGTGGAAAGACCTTCCGAAGGGATGACCAATGGCGCAAATCGCAGCCTTCTAGCTCATTATTAACGGCAGCCAGGGGGTGTCAAAGTTTTCAGTGAACCTAAAATATCATCCATTTCAGCAGTGGATTGCTCGATAACCGCGATACCTACCAAAATGGAACTTTTCCCCATAGTTAGAGGTTTTGAAAGGCTTTTTGGTGATATCATAAAAATCAGTGTTGCCACTTTTTTTTGTACAAAAAATTAGCTCAAAAAGTTTCAAAACGTAATTTTCATATCGTTCCGACTCTCAAAAATTCTGAAAAAAATATATTATGGACAACTATTCATGCCGAACAACATATTAAAAAATTGGGATGGTAACTTGTAACGAAGTCGATTTAAAAAAATTTGAACTTTGCGAAAAAATGCGATTTTTGTATTTAAAACATGAAAAAAAGTTTTGATTGGTAAAGTTGACTCATTTGATCCCTACTTTTACGTATCTGTTGAAAAAGTTAAAAAACCCCTTCACTCGGTGAAATTAACTCATCACAAAAAAATCAAAATTCAAAAAAATTCAAAAAAGAAGCAAATTTCATTTTTTTTTCTGTGAGTGAGATTTTTATCAACTTTTTCATGAAATACGTCAGAAAGTGGTCAAAATAAGACAACTGAATAAATTTGAACTTTTTTTGATGTTTGAAATTGAAAATTGAATTTTTTCAAATTTTGATTTTTTTGTGATGAGTTCATTTTATTGAGTGAAAGGGGTTTTTTCAACTTTTTCAACAAATACGTGAAAATAGGGGTCAAATGGGTCAACTTTACCAATCAAAACTTTTTTTCATGTTTTAAATTAAAAAATCGCATTTTTTTGCAAAATTCAAATTTTTTTAAATCGACTTTGTTACAAGTTACCATCCCAATTTTTTAATATGTTGTTCAGCATGAACAGTTGTCCATAATGTATTTTTTTCAGAATTTTTGAAAGTCGGAACGATATGAAAATTACGTTTTGAAACTTTTTGAGCTAATCTTTTGTACAAAAAAAAGTGGCAACACTGATTTTTATGATATCACCAAAAAGCCTTTCAAAACCTCTAACTATGGGAAAAAGTACCATTTTGGTAGGTATCGCGGTTATCGAGCAATCCACTGCTGAAATGGATGATATTTTTGGTTCACTGAAAACTTTGACACCCCCTGGCTGCCGTTAAAAATGAGCTGGAGGGCTGCGATTTGCGCCATTGGTCATCCCTTCGGAAGGTCTTTCCACAGGAAAAATTTCAAAAAAATCGCCGAACCCACCTACCACTTCTTGGTCCAATTGACGTGGAATGACCCTTAGATTTTTTGATGAATTTTTGAAAATCAAATTTGGGCCAAAAATGTGAAAAAATCAAAATTTCATCAATGGACTAGACAGCTGAAATTTTCTGTGTACCTATCCTACTTACACGACCTCCCAAATACATGAGAAATAGTTCTAATCGTTGGAGTAGTTCTGGACCCTTCAGCAAATTTTTGAAAGCTGAAAATTGCATAAAATTTCACCTAATGAAGTTGGAAAGCTAAAATTTACTTCATAGCCCAATTTAAACATTTTGAGTTGATTTATGGTGGTTTCAAGTCGGTTCTGAAGCATGCGGTCATTTTTGGAATATTATAGATTTTCAAAAAGTGCCATGAAAACCCTCCTAATCAACTTTTGCACGTATGAACGCGATTAATGCGGATTAGTGACCCTTTTAACCCCAAATCTGTTTTGAAAGTTCAAAACCTCATTTACTTACATATATTTTTCCGGCGATTTCATCACTGAAAATTCAACCACTTAAGCTACGATTCTGAGCTGGTAAAAACCAATTTTGGAAAATTCGTTTCCAATCAGTCAAGTGTTGAAGTGTATCACTAACATGCACTGAACACACTTGTATGGAGATGTTGAAGTTCATTTCGATAAATTTAGTAGCACTTTTTTGTAAACTGGAATTTTCAAAAAAATTGCTCGAGGCTCCAAAACATCCTAAACTCTTCCCTAGTTGACTCGATCAGCATGACAAAAATAGGTTTTAAATTGAATTTCAGCTTTTTTCGTCGAACAGCATAGGCACAGCGAATTTTTCAAATTTTGATTTGTAAAACATTGCTGAAGGAATATAACTTACAGTACCTACTGATCCGGTAAGACCGATTTTGCAAAAATTGTGTGTAATCGATCAAGTGGGTCACTAGCAAAAGTTCTAAAATTTATTTGGACGGTTTTTATGGCAAATTTTGGAAATCTGGAATTCCCAAAATACAACTGGAGGCTTCAGAACGACTTGAAATAGTCTCTAATCGACTCAGCATGTTAGAGTTGAAGTGTGTAAAGCAAATTTTAGCTTTCCAACTTCATTGGAGTAGAAATTTTCTGAAAATGTCAAATTACAAGAATCCGCTAGAGGTTTTAGAACTACCTAAATACTCCAAACGGTCCAATAAAATCGTTCCCAATCGATTTGAAGGGTTGAAAATAAGAAATAAATCGAATTCCAGCTTTTTAGGTCACTTTGATGAAATTTTGATTCATTTTACTTTTTTTTGGATTAAATTCCAGTTATGTACGTACATATTATTTTTAAAAATTCATCAAAAATCAATAAATGTATTTCAGCATCAGAAATTTTGGCTGTTGATGTATTTTTGCATGTTTTTTCCATTCCGCTCTGTCCAGGTCAAAATTTTTTTACTAGTTGGGATACCTCTCTTGGACGTTCATTGGTTCTAGGAATGAAATCAGAGTGGTGAAATCGCAATTTTCGTAACAAGAAATATTTTTGTCAGTTTCTTACTAAATTTTCAGTGTTGCCACTCTGGTTATCTTTTAACTGTCGGTTTGCTCGAATTATTGAAAAAAAATTTGTAATCCACAGTTTGAAATTTTGAAGAAAACCCCCCATTTTTCACTGAAATATACTTACTTGACTTTAATTTATATTTCGAAATGATGAATTTCAAAAATATGCTGTCATCATTGCGATACACTTTCAAAAAACAATAATCGAACATGGTCTATGGAAAAATTCAATTTATTCAAAAAATTTCCACAAATACACAATACAAAGGATTCTTACAAAATAAATTATACAAAAAAATTAATCTAATATCAAGGAACAAATAAAATAGTATTTGGTAACTTTTTTTTCTTTTTTGGTTAACTTTTTATAACTTGGGTATAATTTCAACATTTTATACGAAAAAATGAAAAACCAGTTATTGATCATCTGTAAAGTTCGTTCAAATGTGCGATACCTGCAAATTTATATTTTCAGCAAAAAGGTTTCAAAAAGTAGACGAAAGAGCAAAAAAAACGAAAAAAAAAACCATCTCAATCAGTATCATCAGTACCTACGTAATGATTTCAAAATAAAACAAAACATTACAAAGTACTAAGTAGCATCATCTTATACACCCAGAATGGCGGATGATAAATGCAAAATTAATTACGTGTTTGAGAAATCGTACAATCGAAAGCGAACTTATATACTTGACGAGCAGAGGGAGAAAGGTGAGTAGTAAATTTTCGGTCAACGCGACCAGCAATGTACATTATTTGTTTCGTAAACCGCTGCTTAAGATACGATTAGGTAATCCGCTTCTGCTCGTTTTTTTTTCATTCTTTATCACCGAAAACACGAGAGAACCCGAACCGCGAAGAAGAAGGAAAATTAAGTCGAAATTTACAATTCAAATTTTCAATTCGGCAACAACAAAGTTAAAAATTACGAAAGAACGAACGAAAACACTACAAATAGGTATAATACTACTATAAGAAGAGAAGAAAAAAATTCAAGATGAAAAGAAAAAGAAAGATAAGAAAAAAGAGGAAAAGCTTACGTAATATTCATATACTTAATGTACAGAATAGCATTTTTTTTCAGGTCAGTTGTAGAATTAATTTCTTTACTCTAATTTCGTCGCTATATATAAAGATGAGGTGTGTGGTTCAGAGAAGGGAGGAGGGGAGGACGCATCCATCCGTCCTTCCACATACCTCTATCTTTATAATATACGACTACAACTTACAAAGTATATGCTGACGAGTTCGTACAATATCAGGCTGTATATAGGAACTTATTTCCTGTAATGGTGTCCACCTTCGTAGATATTTTGGAAATTGGATGAAGTGGCATCTCCTCCGTGTCCATATCCGGCGCCATAAGATCCAGAATCGTGATGAGCGTATAATTCTGGATGTTCGGCTTCACCGACGTATTTCACATCAGCGTGGTAACCGTTTTTCCAGTCAGCGTGGTAGGAGACGATTTGCATACGACCGTCGGGTAAGGCTACTTCGTATTGGCCTTTGATGGTGTGGCCGTCGCTGTTCTCGTGTTGGTTGAAATTGGTGCCTTTTTTGAAATCCTTAACGGAGTATCCGAAAGCGTACGGTTTCGGTGACTGCGAAAATAAAATCAAATACGATTAATGATGATGAGACGAGGAAGTTGAATTTTATCGAAATGTATTGACAAAGTAGGTATTTAAAAATGAGCGGAGGAAAGGAGCACGTGTGTGAGAGAGGCGTCAAAATATAGACGATCACGCGAATTGATGCAAGGTTTACACATATTACGCAGGAAAAGTGGCTATTCTAAAGAGTTAATTAAACGCACGTGTACGTATTTCGCGGTTACACACTCTGGTTAAGATGATTAGATTGTCTGATGTTATGTATGTGAAGCAGAAGAGTATCCAGACACACCAGAAATAGGTACTCGTAAGTTCGTTTTTATTTTCGTTTCTCGCTCCTTTAATCAGCAATATAGCTGGTTGGTTTCACCTCATGTGGTTTTATCTTGATAAGGAGATGCAATGATAGGAAGACAGGTAGTGTTGTAATGAACTGGAGCCAGATATGGCCAAGTATTCGTTTTTCTTTGAGATGATGTAAATAGGTACGAAAAACGAAAACGATGGAATCGATCCAGGAATGTCAAATGTGATGGAAATGTGGATTAAAGCTAGATTTAAGGGGCCAGTTTACTGGCGTCGTTGAATAAGTGTCTGTCTATTTTCTGGAAAATCTGCAAAAATTGAAGAATTTCTTCTGAAAAAGTCAGGGAAATGTCTTTTTTTCCAAAATTGGGAAGTTTCAAAACTTAAATCTTCATACTCATTGTTTGTCAATTCAAACGAATTCTGTTCTGCTTCTTGTGAAAACATTTGTCCTAATTTTGCTCAAATAATTTTGTTGGTTTTCTTTCAAGCAAGCAATGAAAAAAAGTCAAAAAATCTGCTCAAAAGTGATGAAAAGACTTTAAATTATCACAAAATATTCAAAGGGGCAGCTTTTGTTTTTTTTGTTGTTTTTTTTTCAAATGAGGACGAATTGGAAATTTTGAAAATTCTCCAACAATAACAATGTAAGTATGTTTTTTCAAAAAACAAAATGTGCATTTTTTAAAAAAAATCTTTCATCTTATTAATACAATACGAGTAATTTTTTGTGGGATGGGGGGGGGGTGCTACAGCCTTGAAAATCCAAAAAGAAGATCTAGAAAAAATGAAAAAATTCAGTTCTGCAAATTCGATGGTCACTCGACTTTTTCCTCATATTATTATTTCAGGTTGTGTTTTTGATTTTTGTCCAAAATATCCCGAAATAATTTTGAAGATTATGTCCTGTCATAGTCATTTTTTTACGGACACCAAATGGGAAATGTTGAAAAAACTTCCTAAAAATTCAATGATCTCGCTTTGCTCAGGATAAAAGACATTTTTTTTCAAAAATAATTTTCCAAAAACAAATTTGCATTTTCTAAAATGAATTCGTCGCTGTAATTTTTTTAACTGAAAAAATAATGGGAGTGACTTTTCGAAAAGTGCCCTGCAAGTTCCAGGGGAAAATATCGAGAAAAAATTTAGGAAAATTCAGTACCTATTTTAAATTTAGCCAACGATTCATATATTTTCCAGTTTTTTTTCCAAAATTGGAGACTGGATGAGGACTGGAAGGCGGTATCCAGAAAATGAGCACAATATAAGAATAAGTATTTGAACATCATGATCTCGAAAATCTGACACATGATGCAAACCATTCAAAATTTTCAATTTCTTGGTATTTTGTTGATATTTTGGGGGCCCTGGTTGAAGTCTGAGGGGCCTCATGAGGGATGGAATCGAAAACATGGACAGATATTTGAACTCAGCGTCCTTGAATCAGTGTAAATCTTTGTGTCAAGCCATATTTTTACGATTTCTTGATCATTTTTCGAAATCGAGAAGCTGGGATGGAGTGTTGAGGGGAGCGAAAAGGAGTCGTATGGATTATTTGAGGGGTCAGGGGGACAGATGAAAAGGAAATGAGCATTTAAAATTAGTTCGTTCTTCGAGCAATCGTCATTGATGAGGGGGGTCTATAGATAAATTTTTAGTGAAATCCAAGGATCTAGCCCCAAAATCGAGATGATCTGATGAGTGTGATCAGTGATTTGATTTGTACCCGTATTCAATTTTATTTAAAGTGTACATCTTAATTTTTAAATCACAGAAATTTCCACTAGGTATTTACTAAGGATGACTTATTTTCGAGGATCGAAAATGGAACGAGATGCAATTTGAAATTCATGTTCAAATTCCATATGACAATTTATACATTGTTCCTCTTCAATTATTTTTTTAGGGCTATTATTTTTTCCGAGAATTTGACTGATTTTTTATCCCTACTTCTGAAATGTTGAATTGCTTTATATGGCTGGATTATGATGCATTAAATGTATGTTAATCAAAATTTCGAAAACATTACCATCTGAATAGATAATTTTCTCCAAAATATCATTTTGTATGACAGATTTCCTCAATTTTGATGTACTGAGGAGTGAGGAAAAGAGGGGGGGGTTGACAGTCCTGTATCGAAAAAAATCGAAAATTATGCCTTTCCAAATTTCTCAACTCTATAGCTTCTGTATGAACTCCATAACGGGTTTTTCTACAGTTTAAAATCTTGGGAAATTTCCTCTCTCGTTAACGTGTCTTCACGATGCTATGGGAACTTTCAGCAGAGTAAAATGAGACGAGGTGTTAACCATATAAACCTATATATATATATATTCATTCATACTATTAAGCATCACTAATCATTAGTTTATCAAACGATTAATTGTACTCTTAATAAATACATCTGGGATGAGAAAGTGCGAATGAAAGTCGTAGATATGCGTGCTGTACATCTATGAAGAATGAAGATGCAATGTGATCATTCAATTGCAGCTCATTGACGAGGTCCGAATAGACATAGGAACAAGAAGTATGGAAATATGAGATCAACATGAGTAAAGTATCATGCACCATTAAGACTACGACTAGGTAGATAGGTACGAGTATAGTGAATCAGGCTAAAAAATTTACGTAGGTAATTAACATAGCAATGTTACCAAGACGACTATATCTATTGACTTGATAATTTGTACGATGTTTTTCTTTCCTTTATCTAATTAATTAATTTGCTTTTATTGAAACGTTCGAGTTGGTGAATCAACATTTGCGTTTTGCTGCAGTGAATAGCTATAGCAAGATAGGCATAGGCAAACAGAGAAAGAGAGAGAGGTACATACATGATTTGTATAATATTTGCATATTATGCTATTTGAATCTGGTTCCGGTGTATTCTGAGGGAATTTCCTGTTGTTTAGGTAGGTTTAATTTAGTAATTATGTAGAGTGCCCTATTCGTAATTAGGTACTGATTTTCTTTATGCAAATAGGTATCGTCAAAATGAAAAGGAAAAAAGAGAATACCTTACCATTATTTTGAGTCAGATTTTTGCAGTGCAAGCAAAATTCAAAAACCTGGTTTTTTTCGTCACAACTGAATGAGCATTATTTTTGAGCCCGACAAAGCTAAATTAAAAGAGAACGCAAAAATATATCAGCAGCCAAAATTTCCAACACTGAAGTGCATTTTTCGATTTTTGGTGAATTTTTGAAAATCTTTGGGCCAAAATCGATCTGCACAAAGACTATGAGATTTTGGTATATGCCCTATTTTCGAACCCCCAAATTGATTGGAAGTAGTTTCAAACCATTTTGAGCAGTTCTGGAGCCTCCGAGCAGATTTTGGAAATTTTTAAATTTCCACAAAAGTTTACCCAATAGAGTTGAGATG